>NC_072791.1:93701988-96583655 GCF_028583425.1 Eublepharis macularius | reverse complement strand
ACATTTTTATAAATGATTTGGATGAAGGAATAGAGGGAATGCTTATTAAATTTGCAGATGATACTAAATTGGGAGGGCTAGCAAATATAGTAGAAGACAGAGTCAGGATACAGGATGATCTTGACAGGCTGGAAAACTGGGCTAAAATAAATAAAATAAATTTCAACAGAGATAAATGTAAAGTTCTGCATTTAGGTAGGAAAAATCAAATGCATAATTATAGGATGGGAGAGATGTGTCTTGGTAGTAGTATGTGCGAAAAGGATATAGGGGTCTTAGTAGACCATACACTGAACATGAGTCAACAGTGTGATGTGGTAGCTAAAAAGGCAAATGTGATTTGGGGCTGTATCAACAGAAGTATAGGGTCCAGATCACGTGAAGTGATGGTATCACTATACTCTGCTCTGGTTAGACCTCACCTAGAGTATTGTGTTCCGTTTTGGGTACCACAATTTAAGAAAGATATAGACAAGATGGAATGTGTCCAAAGGATGCCAACAAAGATGGTGAGGGGTCCCACTCGTGCCCAGTGACCCTCTGTGCCCAGAAGATGGTGAGAGGTCTGGAGGAAAGGTTGAAGGAGCTCAGTATATTTAGCCTGGAGAGGAGACAACTGAGAGGTGATATGATAACCATCTTCAAGTACTTGAAGGGCTGTCATATAGAGGATGGCGCAGAGTTTTTGGCTAAACATTAGGAAGAATTTCCTGATAGTTAGAGTGGTTCCTCAGTGGAACTGGCTTTCTCGGGAGGTAATGGACTCTCCTTCTTTGGAGGTTTTTAAGTAGAAACTAGATGGCCATGTGACAGCATTGCTGATTCAGTGAACCTAGACAGAGGGAAGGCAGAAAGGGTGACATCAGTGCTTAATTCTCATGGCCCTTTCTTAAATATCCAGGGTAATATCAATCACCACTTTGGGATCAAGAAGCAATTTTCTGCTGGCCAGTTTGACCAAGGATCCTGGAGGTTTTTTGCCATCTACTAGGTGTGAAGCAGAGGGTCACTGGGGGTATAAGGGGAGGTAGTTGTGAATTTCCTGCATTGTGAAGGGGGTTGGACTAGATGACCCTGGTGGTCCGTTCCAGTTCGATGATTCTATGATATAACTGCTCTTACTAGATAGTGTTTTGTCAGCTTAAGTAATGTACATATAGAATCTTGATATAGTGATATAAGAATCTTATCTAAAAAGCCCATTGAGATGTTAATACAATACTTAATTATCC
This sequence comes from Eublepharis macularius, assembly GCF_028583425.1. Classification (NCBI taxonomy): domain Eukaryota; kingdom Metazoa; phylum Chordata; class Lepidosauria; order Squamata; family Eublepharidae; genus Eublepharis; species Eublepharis macularius. The sequence continues at coordinate 96,582,423 of NC_072791.1, read as the reverse complement.
TTCTGTTATCTAATATGTTGCATGATTTTTGTGTAGTTATAAACACAGTCTAACTTCCCCTTACAGGACAGTGCCCTTGTAAATGACCACTCTTCCCACAAATACATGCATCTTGACCCTAGTTGTGACACTCTCCAGCCATTTGAGTTGTGCGTCATTTTTTCCTCAGTTTTGCTTTACTTCTCTGCCTAGATCATATGTCAAACTGTTCATTTATCTGCTGTCTATTCCTCTTCTACCTTAAGCACAGCACAGCAGCTGCTAAATACTGTGACCCTTTCCTTTCATTTCTACTGTCTTTCAACTTCCTGACTCTTTCATACCAGTCTTTACATATCCCTTCAAAACAGTTTTGGTCTTCTCTTTCATTCACTTCCTTCCCAGAACTGGCTGCGTGACCTTGTCTGAGGACCGGTTAACATGACCAAAAATTGCTCTTGGCAGTGTAACTAGTTGAGTTCATTGTAAGAAATTCTCTGGTGGACTCATTGTCTAGTCAGTTTGAATAATGGCCTAAATTTGGATACTCGTTAATACAGAAATGTGAATCATCCAGAGCACACCCAAATATATTTCAGCATAAGTTGGCTTTTTCCTCAATTACCAAAAGATGTGGTCCAGTAGCAGCACTGCAAATGGCAGCTCATACATTAAAATTAGAACATGAGTGAACATTAGGCAAAATCAGATAATCTCTTTATGGTATACCCAAACTCAGTCTATCTTTTTTCAGTCCACCACAGGATCATCTGAAAGAGGCTAGACAAGAAGAAAGAGCAAAGTTCTGTTGCCACAGGAGCACCACCTGGTGGTCACATGTTACCACCACAATGGTTGCATTTTTAGTATCAACGGGGTACATACTGCAGACACATTTCCAAGATTTGGTTTTTCTCCCCTGTAACTAACAATGGTTAAAGTTTCTCCTTAAAAAAATAAAACAAAAGGCACGTGCTGTTGTCACCCAAGAACAATTTTTTGGATGTATCATGGCAATCAAACCTTTATAGGCAGAAATGATCAAGCATAATGTATTGATAACACCAGACTAAATTTCATACCAGAATGTAAAATAACGGTATTATGTATGAAGAGAAGGAAGTCATTAAGCCATTGTTCGTTTGTTTGTTTTTGGTGGGGAAATCTATTCCACAATTCTATGCCAACAGAGTTGATTTTGGCATCATTCAGGTGCCTTAGGATACATCTAGGCATAGGTTGCTGCCTAAATTGTTTTTTACTGGCTTGCCCAGATAAGTTTCCAGGCCATCCATCCATGTAGGCAATAGAAAATACCTCTGTTACATAGTTAAGAAATAAGCAGTGCTGTGATTGGAGTGACCATCCACTTCTCAATCTGAACTGAAAATCTCTTAAGTGTAGTGAAAAGTGGAGTTACAGCCCTGCCAATCAGTTAGGTAGGGATTCTGGAATCTTTGTATCAGGGAAAACAGTTACTTCTTTTTTAAAAAAGCCCTAGGTGGTACAACTAAATCTAAGTTACCTCATTTTTCATCCTCAAATAGCATCACTTACTTGTGTTGATGGGGATTTAATTATTGGAACCAGCTTGACTTTTATCTACCTTACTCTATTGACATTCTCTAATCCCCACATAGAGCACCTCTGGTGAGTAGAAGCCAGAATGCTGAAAAGTCTCTGAACTGTTCAATTGCATTAACAAAATAAATCATTTGTGCACTTTGAATCAAATTTGTGGCATGATTTAAGGGCATCACCACTGTACACTGTGTTGTCATTCCTTGTTAGTTGTTAGTTCCTTGTTATTAATTCTAATTCATATTGCCTCTCAACTGTCCAAGTTCAGAAAGAGACATGGCAAGGCCCTTCTGTATTTCGTTGCTATGTAATCTGATATAAAACAACTTTGGAACATCTCCCTGTGAGTGCATGCCACCAGAAGGAGAGTTGGAATCCTTTCTGCTGCAGCTGCTGCCCATTAAATCATGAACCTGCTGCAGGAGACTTCTGCCCAACTGTGTCAGGACCCAAAAGAATGCATTCCTGTGGCAACTAGAAAGAAATCTCTCTCAAGAATGTGATCTCTGCATAAGAGACTTCCGCTTTTTTGCCTAGGACACTAACGGAAAAGACAAGGAGGAAAGCAAGCAGAGCAAATAAAGTTTCTTTCAGAAATATATGATATTGAAACTGAAAGATGGAGAGAGATCTTAAAGACAAAATGCTAATTCAAACAAAATTGCTATAACTATTGCAAAAAGTTTAATCATATCCTGTGGCTATAGAATATAGGTTAAATCAGAAAATATTAATTAGTTCTATAGCTGGTTAGAGAATATTGGATGTAATGAAGTAATGAAGTTGGTGGCAAGAATGAAGAAATGCCTATGTGATAATTTTACTTTTCTATTTAAAGAAAATTCCATGCAGGTTTTTATTTAGTTGTCATGTAAAAGATAACTATAGGTGTCTTTTGAGCCAGAAGTATCTCAGTATTTTGATTTGTTTTGTGTTTATTGATTGTTTTACTGATTGCATGTGTTGTGTGCCATCAAGTCGCCTCCAACCTATGGCTTCTTTTATTGAATCGACCTGTCTCATTTTAAGTCTTCCTCTTTTCCTACTGCCTTCCACTTTTCCTAGCATTATTGACTTTTCCAAAGAAACTTGTCTTCTCATGAATGTGACCAAAGTATGATAGCCTCAGTTTTGTCATTTTAGCTTCTAGGGAGAATTCAGGCTTGATTTGATCTAGTGCCCACTTATTTGTCTTTCTGGCCATCCATGTTATCTGCAAAACTTTCCTCCAGTACAACATTCAAACAAATCAATTTTCTTCCTGTTAGCTTTCTTCACCATCCAATTTTCACATCCATACATAGTAATGGGGAATGCCATAGTTTGGATTATCTTGATCTTGGTTCCCAGAGAGACATCTTTATCTTTAAGGATCTTTTCTAGCTCCCTCACAGCTGCTCTTCCAAGAATCAATCTTCTTCTGATTTGTTCATTGTAGTCTCCCTGTTGGTTGATGATTGAGCCAATGAATAGAAAATAGTGAATAACTTCAATTTCCTCATTGTCACCTTTAAAATTGAGTAATTCGTCAGTAGTCATTACTTTTGTCTTCTTGATGTTCAGCTATAATCCTGCTTTGGCACTTTCTCCTTTAACCTTCATTAGTAGTTGTTTCAAGTCTTTTCTGCTAGTAATGTGGTGTCATCTGCATATCTCATATTGTTAATGTTCCTTCCACCAATTTTCACTCCACCTTCTTCTAGATCTAATCCAGCTTTCCTTATGATATACTCTGCATAGAGGTTGAACTGATAATAATATGCATCCTTCTCTGACACCTTTGCTGATTGGAAACCATTCTGTTTCCCCATATTCTGTCCTGACATTGGCCTCTCATCCAGAGTACAGGTTGTGCATCAAAACAATAAGATGTTGTGGCACCCCCATTTCTTTTAACATTCTCCATAGCTTTTTATGATCCACACAGTCAAAAGCTTTGCCGTAATCTGATTTTCTTCTGAAATTCCCTGGTATGTTCCATTAGCAATCATAAATTTGCAATGTGATCTCTGTTGCCTCTTCCTTTTCTGAATTCAGCTTGAACATTCGGCATCTCTCATTCCATATACGGTAAGAGTCTTTACTGTAGAATTTTAAGCATCACTTTGCTTGCATGGGAAGTTAATGCAATAGTCCAATAGTTGCTGCACTCTTTGGCATACCCTTTTTTGGAATTGGAATGTAGACTGAGCATTTCCAGTCCATGGGCCATCATTTTACTGATTATTCTGTTTTATTTTGATCATGTGGATCCAGGGAAGACCCAGGAGAAAATGTAATGTATTGTTAGAACCTCAAACTGAGTGATGTCTTTTTGGATCTTTTGCCAAAAGGCATTATTCAGTACTCACAGGTGCTACATGGTTGTGGATAGGCTACTCTTATAAATAATATTTGCTTGCAGATTTGTAAGGCATCTCTGTGTTGCTTGTCTTTCCTGCTAGGTGAAGAAGTCTGTAACTCAAAAGCTTTCTTCCAGCAAAATAAGCAGATCAAGATGAGTATTGCTTTGTTCTGCACACTCCTCTGAAACATCCTACAGTTGTGTCCATCTTGAAACCCTCTAATTTAGCTTGGGGGTGGGGTGGGGAGATTTCTCAATATAAATGTATAGAGTATATCATTCCGGTCAAGGCAAATTCTTTTCAGTACAAAAGTTTCTAGAATTGCTAAAGGAGACTCAGAATGTTTTCTTGATGACAATGTGAATTTCAGCACCTAGAGCATCTTTTCAAGGCCTAAGGACTGTGCCCACTATTCACTAGAACATCTGCACGGTAGTCACGTCAATCACTTTTTTGGCCCTTTCATGCTGCAAAGAAAATGTTATCAGCAAAGACTGTTTTCATGTAGATGAAAGAGAGAGAACAAAGGGAGATCTTCCCTTCCCCAACAAGTGGTTCACTGGAGAAGCTGTGTCTTCTGTTTCCCTAACTGATCAGCAGATTCCTTCCCTTTGTATTGATAAACCCAGGCCCATTGCTCAGTCAGCCTCTGTCTTGTCATCAGTCTTGTCTAACAAGATACACAATTCATTCAAACTGCATGGGAGAATAACAGTGTTGCGCTGGCACAGCCAACAAACAAAGGAAGGCACCCCCTTCCTCTTCCCCACAGTCTCCCACCTTAAGTCCTTTGGAGGCATCAATTATGGTGGCAGTTATGGAAGCATCAGTTACTGTGGCAGGTTCTGTGTGTCACCCTGTTTGCAGGGACAACAGGTAACAATGAAGAAGGAAAGATTAAAGTAGATATTTTGTACTTAGTTTCCTGCACTAAGCCTGTAGAATGCAGGCCAACCATCATATTTCTTAGGGCTGTTTTGTATGTGATAGCTCACCCCAGATGCAATTAATATGTTTCTGTTATCTCAATTTTGCCACAATATTTCCTCATAAAATGCAAAGTTATGAGTAAATACAGTAAAACCATTAATTCAGATAGCCACCAGAAATGTACTAACCAAGATCTAACCTGAACCATTGTCCAAATCCAAATAGAATTATTTCTGACATCAGGAAGAACTGGAAATTTTGTAATGCAAACATTTATTCTGGTGCCTTGCTGACCTGTTTCATTTTCCCTGATAGTAGGAAGTAAAATGGGACCCAGCAGATATGTGCTGTAGAGGAATTTCATCTAACCAAAACAGTTATAACCTATTTTTTCATCATGCACAATCATCCTATTTCTGTGGCATATCTTTGAAACCATTTCCACTATCTTCATATCATTATACTTCCTCATCGGCTTTGCGAGGGTTTTCTGATTCTATGTAAGCCCAGGACATCCTTGTGATAACCATCTTGGCTGAGATTCCTACTTGGTAAGCTTGAAGCAAAATGCTGTGCTTGCTTTTATTCAGAACAGAGGAGGATGCTGGAGGCAAAAACTCAGGCTATATCCCTGTGGTAGCTTAAGGTTCCCCTCAATAGTAAAGAACAACATACATGCATAGGAGATTTATATGAGATCACTGCAGGATGTCCCTTGGTGCAAGTGTGAACCACTTATTCAGGATCTGAGAATTCTTGGATATGCATATCTTATTTTAAAATATTGTAATCATAGAAGGACAAGATCCACAAGGAGATTTATGTGTGTCTGTTTTTAAAGCAATCCAGAGAACATACTTGAGGAGGACTGATAATGCTGCCTCCATCTTGCCTCATTGACATCCTTTGGTTGAACCATATTTTCCTGCAGCCTTCCAATGCACAAAGACAGCTGGCTTGGAAGAAAATGCTGAAATAAAGGTGTTTGAGAAATAAGTAATTGAAGGGGTATAATTTAGCTCCTTTTGCCTATATATTCAATTTTTATATTTTTAAAAAAGACCCTTTACACCCAAGAATCTCTTGGATTACAGGTGCAATCCCTAGCCATTTCATCTCAATCACTCAAAAATATGTTTCCTACTGAACCATGACATTTGGAGAAAGAGCCAAACAGTAAAAAAAATGGGAGGTTTAAAAAAAAAACAGAGAAATGGCATGTGTCATATTTTTTCTTTAAAAGGGGCCAATGAAGATCCTCCAAGATCCCTCTTTTTTCTGTATTCCCTTGTTGTTATAATAAAATAAAATATTTTTTTAAAGATGCCTTAAGGTCATAGTGGGCATTACTGGGTTTCCTAGCAACCCCATGCAGCATGGTATTAGAATCAACTCAGAAAAAAGAGGAAAAGGTGGCCATGGAAGATTTGAGTGGGGGGGGGCGGGGGGGAGGCAACTGGGCAGAAGGAGATGGTGTGGAGAAAACTGTGATGGGTAGAAAGCAGCAATGGGGGGGGTGTATGGAGAAAATGGCAACAGGCAGTAGGGAATAGATAAAGCAATGATGGGGGTGGAGAGTGACAACAAGAGGGAAAATAGGAGTCCAGCAAGCAGTTTGTGGGACAAAATGATAACAGAAGGGAACAGCAGTTTAGCAACAAGAAAAAAAAAACAGTACAGCTGATAAGATTCCCCCACACACAAGTTTTTAGAGGTCCCTCACTTGTCAAACAGATTTCCTAATATAACTTACTGTAAGTCACAAAGAGTATGACAAAAAAAATTTAAACCACAAAATATCTTAATTTAAGTATGATCCTTTTTTTGGTAACCCCTAGTAGCAGGATTGGTAGGCAATAGAGTGAAATGTTTTGCTAGGAGTGATCATACTCACTGAAGTCTTAAACCTGAATTTCTGAAAACAGTGTCATATGTATACATTTGTCCTCATATCTACAAATTATTTTAAGAAAATAATTTATCAGTTGCCTTCATTGTGAAGCCAACGGCTCTCCATGATTTCTGAGGTGTCTCTGTGGTATCCATCTGGTTGTAAGTTAGGACAGCTATAATTACAGCAGCCATTGGTTTTCCATATTTTCCATATTGCAATCGCACATGGTAGATGTGGACCGCAGTTAAGCATATAGTAATTTATGTTTTGTAGTCTCTCTTACCAATGGCAGATCATATATTTATAACATGTATAAAGTGCCATAAAGTCACAGCCAACTTCTTGCATAGGGTTTTCAATGCAAGAGACAAACAGAGGTGGTTTGCCATTGCTTGCCTCTACATAACAACAACCCTGGACTTTCATGGTGGCCTCTCATCCAAACATTGATCAGGGCCAACCCTGCTTAGCTTTTGATACAAAATGGAAAGCATTTATTAAATGCTTTCCATTTTGTATCTTCAATCTGTCAATCTTCCTCTACTATGACCAGGAATGGGAGGCTGTTGCCTATGCCACAACAAATTAGTAAGTCTCAAATATCTATTCAATTTTTTGCTGTTCTAGACTAACATGGCTACAATTATGGATCTGTATATAACTGTCAATGAGATGAATTTCCTGTTTAAAATGTAAAAAATACATGTCTAAAAACAGCCAGTTTGGTGTAGTGGTTAAGAGCAGCAGGACTCTAATCTAGAGAACCGGGTTTGATTCCCCATTCCTCCACTTGAAGCCAGCTGAGTGACCTTGGGTCAGTCACAGCTCTCTGGAGCTCTCTCAGCCCCATTCACCTCACAGGGTGATTGTCCTAGGGATAATAACATACTTTGTAAACTGCTCTCAGTGGGCGTTAAGTTGTCCTGAATGGCAGTATATAAATCAAATGTTGTCGTGGTTGTTGTTTTTAAATATTATTATTAAAGGTCCGGTGTGTTGCTGTATAGATTTTATCCTATGGGATGGTCGCATTTTGAACTGGAGATTTAGTTCCTGTTCTATAGGCACTATCGCCTTATGCTGTTTAAAAATCCACAAAACGACATCTGGTAACCAATGCAGCATATAATCTCTTGTTTTTGTATAGCATGTATTATCCTGACTCAAGAACTCTTTAAAAACAAGGGATTCGTCCTCTGGAGTGTCAATAAATGGAGCATAGAAACATAGTGTTTTTTTAAAAAAAAATCCAAGCTGAGGGGATAAGATCCCAAAAGATCTCAATGGCATTTGTGGAAATGGTACTTTTCTTTCAGGAAGTTGACACTGGCATCTTGCCAGGGAAAACATTTTGTCATGCACATCAGAGTTTCTTTTCTAGTGGCCTAGAATTAGCCAAGAGGTCACAATCTAACAATCATAATGTTGACAGGGATTTTAAGGCAGGGCTCTCATCCATCAACCTGATAATGAGGTGGCAAATTGTGGTCTTACAGGAAAGCTACAAAGGCAATTACTTTAGTAGTTGTCAATGAAAATGTCACAGGGATTTTCCCCCAAGGGACCATTGGAGAAGGGGTTTTATTTTGTGAAACATGAATGCTCCTTACTTTATTGATCACCAGAGAAGTTGCACCAAGATGCTATTTCCCTCAGTCATCTGACCACCCCTTTCCCGACACATGGTAAGCTTTCACTGACATTCCTCAGAACTCCATAAAATAATTGATTCAACATTATCCTCAAGCTTTCACTTTAATTCAAGCTTTACACTTTAAATTCAACCGTTTTACAGCCTACAGGTGTTATTTATTTTTTGAGGAAATTCTTATGCTACATCTCAAGAGAATTTGCTTGGGGAAGTTTATAAAGTAAAATACAATGAAAATGTAAAACACCACAGAAGTTGCTAACAATTAATAAACCATTAAAAACCAAGCATCAAAAGGTATGGTTGCATGGATATATACAAGTTTTTATCTAGTCATTTATACTTTTCTTATACATTTCACAAAGACACAAAACTCTCTTTGTGTAGCACATGAAAAACCAAGTGTCATATTTCAAACATTTACCAGCAAAATGGCTGCACTAATAAATCGCCTCAAAGTGTGAAGGGGAAAATGTCAAAAGATGCTTGTATAAAGTGCATTTTTGCTACCTTTATTTTATAAAGTTTAACATTTATTGAGTTTAGAATTACATTTCAAGTTCCCCTGAACTCTTCTTCATATCATTTAAAAAATTTATTTTACATGCCACCTTTTCTCAAAAGCTCAAGAGGGCTTACATCACATTATAAAGCATCATCATAAAATCCAACAGCATAAAAATTAAATTTTCATCAATGGCTCAACTACAATAAAATGCAACAAAATACAAATACAACAACTTGCGAAATCAAAACCAGCCTATTGGGCAATTGAAAATGGCACAAAAAAACATAATCCATATTCCCTCAAGAAAATACATAACAAAACCCAACAATTCTAATACCTTTTCTGAAAGTCTGGAGTGCAGAAATCCTCTACTGGTTGCTCATTCCAGAGGGTAGGGCTATGATCCAAAAGGCTTGGGAATGAATAGCCATAGCCATAGTGCTAGCTAGTTAACAAATTGATAGGATGAGTGTAACTGGTGCATTGGATTATACTGAGAAAGGTGGACCTTTTTCTGCTTATGAATCTTTTCTTAACAGGTCAATTCAGATATAACATTTCTGGTCCTTCACACCAAGATTCAGAGGATTCATTCATACAAAGTGGGCAAACTATGGAAAGCAGTGCTATAAAATACAATCAAAACATGACTTGCAGTTCTGGTTTCCAGTCAAATTTCAAGACAGATTTCCCACCAGTTTTCACATAGCTATAAATGGGAAAGTAAGGAGGGGGTCTAAGAATGAAAGAGGAAGGAGGAAAATGGGTATTCTGTCTTGAATTTCAGCAAGGAAAGCAGAGTATAAATGAAGTAAATAAATGCACCCAAGATTCAATGTGAACAACCAAACCATGATTTGGCTCTTATGTGTGAGCATACTGTTGAATATTCTTGAACCCATTAGACCTGAAAGGTATTAGCAGGGCTTTTTTTCAGGGGGAACTTGGGGGAACGGAGTTCCGGAACCTCTTGAAAATGGTCACATGGCTGGTGGCCCCACCCCCTGATCTCCAGACAGGGGGGAGTTTAGATTGCCCTCCGCACTGCCAAGTGGCACGTAGGGCAATCTCAACTCCCCTCTGTCTGGAGATCAGGGGGCGGGGCCACCAGCCATGTGACCATTTTCTCTGAGGGCAACCCACTGAGTTCCACCACCTCTTTCCCCAGAAAAAAAGCCCTGGGTATTAGTAAACATACAACAAAATAAACCTTATATTAAGCACCTTTCAGCCTGTCTTCTACTGTTTGAGGAGTCCAAATATAAAGTCAGTCCACAACAAAGCTATGTTCTCATATTAGACACACACAGCACAAGAAGCAGAGAAGCAGTGAAAAGAAGCACTGTCCGTGGAACAGTTAGCAAGAATGTCACAAGCAAAAGGTAAACCTACATGCCCTTGGGAAATACAAGAAAGCAAGAAGAAAAATGCAGGCATTCACCTCAGCCTACACCTGAGGTTTCAAAGCACAGAAGTAAGAACCCCACCCCCCTCTGCTCACAAACACACACTCTTTCACAACATTCGGAATGTCAAAGACAAGGAGGCACACTCTATGGTTCACACATGCATGTACATTACGTGATATTCATTACTGGATGACTTTCAGCTGAATGTATGGTCGCAGTTGAAAATGACTGCTTGTGGCATTTGATCCGTAATGACTCTTTCAACAAATGCAAGTTAATGCTTAATATTACAGTGATGGATTTGGGATCAAGCTGTGAGCCTACAAGTTAGAGAGATGAAGGAGATGAAGACCCATGTTCCTCAGCAGCTTATCATTTATTTATTTAAGCAAACAGTTGTAAGACCAGATTACTGCAATGTGGTCTATGTAGGGCTGCCTTTGAATATTCTCCAGAAGGTACAAAATGCTGCAGCCAGAATGTTGACTGGGGTGGGTTGTAGGGACCTTATCACTCCAGTCTTCTTGCTCCCCATTTGCCTCCAGGCTCAATTCAAGGTACTGGTGTTATTGAACTTTAAAGCCCAATATATCTTGAGGCCAGCATATCTTAAGGAACACCTTCTCCCATATGATCTTACCCCTCCACTCTGGTCATTTTTGAAGATCCTGCCTCAGGTGCCCCTGCCATATGAGGCTAGACAGGTGGCAACTCAAGAAAGGACCTTTTTGGCTGTGACCCTGAAACAATGGAACTCCCTCCCCAGGGAGATTAATCTGTCTCTCTCTATCACTGTCTTCTGTCAGAGGGTGAAGACTTGTTTGTTTTTTGCGTACTCCCAGTAGCAGTTTTTGGCCCTCCTCTTTGGTCTTGGTGCTATATATATTTGTGTATTTATATGATTTCATTGAATTATTTTATATATACTTTATTTTAAATGTTGTTTAAATGTTTTAATCTTCTGATGTTTACCACTTCGGGGACTCTATTTGGTTGAAAAGGGAGAACAGAAATGTTTTAAACAAACAAAAGATGTATTTCCCACATCCTTCAGAATCTGCCAAAGACAGCTAACAAAGTAAATAAAGAAAACATACAAATGAAAAATATATGTCTCATACTGAATAAGATACAACCTTTTCTTCCACATATATCTATAATTTACAACTGTGTCTACAAGCTCAGTTGCTGGGTTCCTTCATCCACATACTCCTTTACAAAGAACATGGAATCAAGGGAACGAGGTGGGTGTAGGGACTAATCATAATCCTAAATCAATTGTTTTAGAAGAGCATTTAGGATGGCAGTCCTGCAACAAATCTTGAGCGGTGGCCTGAGAGATGAAAAAGGCTTTACTGCTGTTGTTGCTCTCAAAAGGGGTTAAGGGAGTTTTGATAGTGTAACTTCGACATTTATTAGAAGGATTGGCCTATGCCATTGGAGGAATAAAATGGAGTGGAGTGGAGAAGAGATCACCCATCAAACCTGCAAGGAGGAAGAAGATTGCTAGAAGGTGGAAAAAGAGGGTCTTCACAACTCACAGATCCAAAACCTTGGGCTTGTATTACTCAAGTTATTATCAGGTTCAAGGGTTAGCGCTGGATCTCACAATACACACAATACTTGCAGTAAGAAGGGTTAGCACTGGATCTCACAATACACACAATACTTGCAGTAAGAAGTGGGAATGGTGAATAAAAAGGACTAGTCCCACTTGCCCAAGGGTCAGCTGGCAGACATGCTGTATAATTCACACACCCATATTTATCAGTTTACTTATTTTAAACATTTTATTTCTATGCTGGGGGAATGTAGGAAGGTGCCTAAAAGGGCCATCTCAGGGTTAGCTCTAGGATTCCCAGCCTCCAGGTGATAACTGGAGATGTCTCAGAATTACAACTGATCTCCAAGCTACATAGACCAGTTCCCCTGGAGAAAAGAGCTGCTTTGGAGGGTGGACTTTATGGCATTGATCCTGTTGAGGTCCCTCCCTTCCCCAAACCCTGCTGTCTCCAGGTTCCATCCCCAAAATTTCCAGGAATTTCCCAACCTAGAGCTGGCAACTCTAGTTAGCTTCATGTTATAAAGTTGAGAAGAACTTTGGATCAGATCTGTTCATCTGATTTACATAAGGAAGATAGCACAAGGAGGAAGTGTTAAGCCCCTCTTTCAGTGCCACAAAGGTGGATCCAGCTAGCTTTCCCTCTCAATCTTGCCCAAATATCAGATAGCCGGCTATGGAATTCTAATATTTACTTTGGCCCTCAACTTTGTACCAGTTATTATGCCAGAACTACTGTTAGATAATCCTTACCAAATTTTTGCCAGCTTAACAGAGAGCTTTTCTAAGGTGGCTGACTTGACATCACTCTTCGCACAGCGATGTAAGAAATTGTTGGATATAACTTATATTTGCTAGATATAACTTATAATTGACAGATAGAAGTCCTTTAGATATGTGAGTCCTGAGCCATGAAGAGCGTTTAAGGTCATAACCAGCTCCTTGAATAGATCTTGGAAACAAAAAGACAGCCAGTGCAACTGCTTTAAGATAGACAAGCTATATTCCTGACAACAATTTGGCTGCCACATTCTGAACCAGCTGCAGTTTTCATGTTGTCTTCAAGGGCAGCCCAATGTAAAGTGCCTTACAGTAATCAAGAAGCATGGATCAGCATGGTCAGATTGGATGAGTCTAGGAAAGGAGAGAGCTGGCAAACCAAATCTAAATAATAAAAGGTACTCTTGGCCAACTTGTTTTGCAGACAGCAAGGCTGGGTTCATGAGCACTCCCAAGCTCTTAACCTGCTCTACAAATGCCAACTCCACTCTATTTAATACAAGTGGATCCAGTCCCTCAAAGACATCAGCCTTTTACCTCTGTCCTATCTGGATTCAAGTCCAGCTCATTCAGCCTTAGCAAACAGGCCATGACCTCAAAGTACTGGTTCTGAGTTAAGATGAATGTGCCTGGATAGTTTGGTGTTATCTGCATATTGCAACCCCAGTCAGAAAAGAGACGGACACCAAGTTGGATCTAAGGGCCACTTTATTAACTTTGTACAAACAAAACAAGCCAAACAGCGGCAAGGACCTAAAGCGGTACAGGTCAAGCCACGGTGTCCCACACTGGACCACCGCCTTGACCTGTCTGGGCGAGCCCCAAAGCCCCAGGTGGGACCCATCCAGTGGATGGGGCGGACCCAGCCGGCCAGGCAATTTGGTCACCCCCCTTTAAGCTCCTGAACACCTCAGCCGTATAGCAGTGAGGGAAAGGACTCGCAGGCTGGGGTTCCCGAAGGCAGCCTGCCTGTGGGCCTGGCAGCCATCACAGTAGTACCAGCCCTTTTGGCAGGCCCCTCTTCCCACATAGGGAAGCGCCAAGGGTGCTCACCGTCCCGCACCCTACTCCTACCAAACCAGCCACCACCAGGACCAAGCCTCTGCTTAGGCCCTGGTGCCCCACTGGTGGCCTATGGCCAACTGAAGTCCTTGCCGCAGATCATCTAGGAAAATCTGGTTCCCTATCTGAGACAAATGCACCCCATCACCCCTGTAGAGGTCGGGGAATTCGGCCCTGATCCGAGGGTGAGGCAAATAAACGCCTAACCCTTCCCCCAAACCTTTTTGGATGGCCCTATTGGCCTTCATCCTAGCCCGCTCAATGGCCTGGCGATCTTCAGCCTCCCTCCAAACTCGACGAGGGATCATAGCTGACCACATGATCAGCACCCCCGGCCAACGGGCCGCAATAAGGCGCATATCAGACAGCGCCTGGGAAGATAATGCCTTACCTTGCATCAAACCCAAATCATTACCCCCTAAATGAATAACAAGGATGTGAGGTGGCGTATCACACCCCACTTCAAACAACAATGGCAATAGACCCGGCCACCGAAGGCCCCGCCGGCCTCTCCATTCAACAGTAGCCTGGTCACTCAGCCCAAGCTGGGACCCCACTGGCGTCCTGCGTGCTTGATGGGCAGCCCAGAAGACAAAACTGTGCCCACATATCAGGATGCATTGACGTCCCACCCGCGACGCTGGACCTAAGAAAAAACATTAATTAGCAACACTTAAACATGTTTCAGTGGACGCACATAGGAGCGGTAGGCCGCAGACTGCCACCTACCCACTTTTTGAATAGCTTGGCTTGAATATCCCATGGCAGCAGCTGTCGAAGCCGCCCCAATCCGAAAGGAATGAGTCCCAAAACTCATGCCTTGCAGCCTCAGCAAAGACAGAGCCCTCTTAGTCACGGCCCAGAACTGGTAACGAGTTAAGGGGACACCATCTTGGTGCCTAAAAAGGTAACCGTGCTCGCCACCTCGCACCTGCCAATATCTCCGCAAAGCACGGACAGGGCACAGCTCCACCTCAGAGCAAGATCCCAACCGAATGGAAGCCCCCTTCCTCATCTGGTCCCTTGGACCAGCGGATCGTAAGTGAAACTGTGTCCCCCTCGAAAGCTAGGTCACTTGCCATAAGGGCCCGACCAGAAGTATCCTTACAGGATGAGACCACAAGCTCACCCACCCGTAGGGCCCCAAAAAAGGCAGTCAACGCTGCTGCGTAAAAAAGCTTAGCCTCATAGCCCGATCTACAAACTCCTTTCCAGGCTGCTCCAAGGCCCTTGAGGACAGATGGGGAAATGGGCTGGCACGGGTCCTTATGGACCGCGCACTCCCTGGACCATCCCTCGAGCATCTTCCGAACCCGGAAATCGCCCGTGGCCTCAGGCAATCCCCAGGCTTTGCTAACAAAGGCCAGAGCGGCCAGCTGCCCCTTAATGGACTTCACTGCCAACCCACGGACCTTCTGGTGAATGCAAAACTGAAGAATATGCTCAACGGGAATGGGCCAGGTGCTACTAATCCCGGCTTCCCGCCTGAACCCCTCCAACTGGCCTACCGCTCTCCGATACACCCTCCGTGTACTGGGCGCAATGGGTAGCTGGATGGCACGGCACGCTTTGACCTCCCAAGCCGCCAAAGCTCTGGGGGCATCGCTGCCGGACGAGGATCCGCCTCCGGAGCAAGTTGCCAGAAACGTTCCATCTGTTGGCGAGACAAAGCGTCCGCCACACCGTTGCATACGCCAGGAACGTGTCTAGCCTTAAACAATATATTGCGCCACAGGCACAACAAGGTAAATGCCCTGACTAATCGCATGACCCTGGGGGACCTGGAGGTTAAGGAGTTGACCACATGAACCACAGCCAAATTGTCACACCAAAAGTGGACAGTGTGGTTCGCCAGCTCCTCACCCCATAGGTGAACTGCTACCAGAATGGGAAAAAACTCTAAAAAAGTTAAGTCCCTAACTAAACCTAATGCCTGCCACTCAGCGGGCCACTGCTCAGCACACCAGTGCCTCCGGAAATAAACTCCGAAGCCAGTGGAACCGGAGGCGTCAGACGTGACTTGCAACTCCGCCTCGAGCAACAAATCCTCCCACCAAAAAGTAATACCGTTAAAATCATTCAAAAACTCAGTCCATACCTCCAAGTCAGCATGCATGCCGCTCGTCACTCGCAACCTGTGATGGGGTGCACGCAGGCGAGCCATCGCGTCACATAAACGACACAAAAAAGGCCTCCCAGGTGCCACGGCCTTGCACGCAAAATTAAGGTGCCCCACCAGCTGCTGTAGTTCAACCAAGGAGGCCTTGCGCTTACCCCTAAATTCCCAGAGACGAGCTCTAAGATCCTCAACCTTATTGAGAGGCAATCGCAAGGATTGCTTGACCATGTCCAGTTCAATGCCTAAGAAGGTAAGCACCGTAGATGGACCCTCCGTCTTCTCGTGAGCCAATGGAACACCGAGCTCCTCTGCTAACTCAATAAAGGCGGCCAAAAGCCTAGCACATTGAGACGACTGTGCCCGCCCAATGAATAAAAAATCATCTAAATAGTGGGTGGAGTCACTGCTAACAGCGCGCCGCCTCAATTCCCACTCCAGGAAGGAGCTGAAGTGTTCAAAGGCAGCACAAGACACGGAGCAACCCATCGGTAGGGCTCGATCCATATAGTACTCGCCTTCGAAGGCAAACCCTAAGAGCTCAAAATCCCGAGGGTGGACAGGGAGGAGACGAAATGCAGACTTAATATCGCATTTAGCCATCTCTGCGCCCACCCCACACCTACGCACCACCTGGACAGCCTGGTCAAAGGAGGTGTACCTAACTGAACACAAATGCCCTGGGATGGCATCGTTAACAGAACCACCTTCAGGATACGAAAGGTGGTGGATGAGGCAAAACTCACCCGCCGCCTTTTTGGGTACAACCCCCAAAGGTGAAACCCGGAAATTGCGAGTCGGAGGGGCCGCAAACGGCCCCAAAACCCGACCCTCTGCACACTCCTTCTGAATTTTGTGCCTAACAATGTCCTCTTTGCCTATAATTGAACGTAAATTCTCAGCCATAAATGGGGCCCTAGGTCCCTGAACGGGGATTCTAAAACCATCCCTGAAACCTTCCAACAAATAAACTGCATCCTCCTTAAGACTGCAACAGATGCTCAAGGACCCTCAGCTTTACCGGGCTGGGGCCCTTTTCCAGGAGGCTGCTGGCCACTGGAGCCGCCTCCACTCTGCTTCCTGCCTCCCCAACCTTGTCGGGCCTTACCATATGCATTGTATGGATGCTGGCCCGCACAAGATGGGCATTCGTGCCGGAATCGGCAGGGTTTCCTAGGGCAAGTTCCCTTGTATGCATACTCCCAACAGAGCAGCCGGGGTTGAACCTGCTGCCCCGCTCCACCGCGGGTATTATTCGATTGGGTGTTGCGAGAAACTACGTGGCCGCTTTCTGAACGATCCCCCAAATTAGGTTTGGCAGGGGACATCACCGACAACCACAACTGTTGATGAATGCGGTCCCACGGGAGGCTGGGGTTCATCGCCGCCCGCATACGGAACTCCTCATCGTACTGCATCCATGCAGCACCTGAGAAGCCCGTATAACCTTTCAAAATGATGTCAAGATACTGAAACAGAGACGCAGCCCTATTGGGCTGCGCCCTGGCAATTATCCCGGCGTAAATCAGGAAGCCAGGCAGCCAATTGTTCCAGGTCCTGTCAACTCGCCTCCTTTTCAAACGCTCCTTATCCCTATCGTCCATCTCATCTTTATCCTTCTTCTCTAACTCACGGTAGAGAAGGGAAAAGACGTCAACATACTCTCCCCGAAGGATTTTATCCCGTGTGGCCTGCGCCAAATGGTCGCCTAACGGAAGGGCCGTATCGCCAAACGGCATCGCATGAAAAGGAACCTGGCCATAGTTCAGGGCAGGGTAGGTATAATAGCCCCATGGGCCGGCAGGAAAGCCAGGCCAACCAAAAGGCGGGCCCCCCCAAACCTGAAGGGGAGCCGCCTGCTGCTGCTGAGCCACAGGCTGAATATTAGGATTGTAAGTGGGCTGCACCCCACCCACCAGAGCAAAAGCAGCATTGGGGGGCGCATCCTGGGCTCCACTAATTGACCCACTAGCAGCGTCCTGTGCCCAAGGCCCCCAAGGCCAAGGGTAAGTGTAGAGTGGTGCATGGTCCTTACCAGGTGCCTCCACCGGGTCTACAGCAACCGCAACAGGGGGTTACTCTTCAGGCCAATCCGCCACTTCGACCACTGGTTCCTGGACCTCTGGCACCGTCGCTGTCTGGCCACTGCTACCTCCAGCCGCCGGGGATCCAGCAGTACCATCCAAGGCAGACAAACGACGCAAGATATCACGGTTAGTAGCGTTCCTAGATGCACGCCTCATGGGCCGCACTGCACGCACCCTCTGTGTTGCCGAGACCCCATCCCCTTTTGCCTGCTCCAACGCCACCAGGCGCCTCAAAATGTCCTGCTGTCCCTCAAATACTTCCTCCTCGTCGGAAGATGACAGAGCTGGGGGAGGGGGTCGCTTAGCAGGAGCCCTCTTAGCAGGCTGCTTCCCTTTGGAAGTTCCCTTACCTCTCTTGGGTGCCATACTACTAGCACCACAGAAATCCCCACTTATAATGCCACTACACCTATGCCTGAATCACCAGGAATGAACAAGGGGGGGGCACGCCCCAAAATACTAAGCAAGGCTAGCCCTGCTTAGCTTCCAAAATCTGACAAGGGTAGGCAGACTGAATAAACTTGAGGGGGGGGGTAACACCAAGTGAAGCCTTTAGCTGCGTTCTCACCCTGCCACAAAATAAGCAAGGCAGGCCCTACTTATCCCCCGATAAACAACACAGGGCGTCACTAGCTAAAAAAGGGGGGGGCACAAGGAATCGAAAGCCCCCCCTTATAACTGGGCCCCGGGAACCAGTCTTGAGTCCAAAGTAGGCAGCAGTCTTCCCACTAGGCCACGCAGCCCACGTAACAGCAGCCACCTAAAATGGCCGCCACTCAGGCCGCACACAAAATGGCCGCCACCCCACTAGCAGAACGAGGCGGTGCCGGCCAACAATGCCCAAAGGGCTACTGCCCGTTAGGCTCCCTGCCAGGGATAAACGTCCACTGGCAGGGAAGCCCCAAGACCTAATTACTAAGGCTGCTACCCAGCCGCCCAAGAGCGGCACGGGCCTGATATGCGCCACCACTTGCACCCCCTAGAGCCCCCCGAGATGCTCGAGCCCCCCGGGCCCACCCCCCAGAGCCCGCCGAGACCCGCACCCAACAGGGTGCAAAGGAAGGCCGCGAATCGCACTGCGCCGCCGCTGGCCGGCGCAGCGCTCCGAGGCCGCTCCAGACGCCTTCCGCTGCCCGTCGGCGCAGCCAGCAGGCCAGCCGAGGTCTCCTCCTCGCTCCCGGGCCGACAGGCAACTCCTGCCCGGAGGCTCGACCTGCGCCTGGGCCCAGAGCCACTCAGTCGCTCGCTGGAGCAGCGTCCTACTCCACCGAGCGACTGAACGCACTGAGCTGGGAGGGCCGTGCTGCGCAGCAAACGTTCACTCAGCCCTCCCAGCAACTCCAAATAAGGAAGGAGGGGGTGGTGCCGTCCCTCCCTCTGGAGCTGCAATAGACGGCCCCTGGCTTAGCAGCGCAGCGGCTTGCCAGGAAGGGGCCGGATTGATGATATCCAACCCAAAAGCTCTGGATGTTCCCATTTAGTGGCCTCATATAAATGTTGAAGAGAGTAGGTGAGAGAACAGAACACTGTGTCACCCCAGAAGGCAAATCCCACCCTGTTGATTCTTCCCTTCCAATTAAAACTATTTGTGTTCAATCAGAAAGATTAAAACCACCAAACAGCTGCTCCCATAACACCAACTCCATATTCCAACTGATGAATAAAAATATATCAAAAGCCACAGATAGATCTAAGAGTATCAACAAGGAGAATTGTTCTCTATCCAGCTCAAAACAGATCGCCCACCAGTCCTACTAAAGCCATTTTCAAAAAGAGTCCAGTAGCACCTTTAAAACTAACCATCTTTATTGTAGCATAAGCTTCCGAGAATCACAGTTCTTTTCATCAGATGCATGGAGGGCAAGAAGAAACTGGTCAGATATATAGGTGGAGAGGGGAGGGAGGAGTAGATGCAGACAGTAGCTTCTGATATGGAGATCAGTTTGCTTCTGTTAAGGAAGTCAATTACTTCTGATAATGAGATAACCATTCATAGTCTCTATTCAATCCCAGCCTGACTGAGTCAAATTTACATATGAATTCCAATTCAGCAGCTTCCCGATGGATTTTGTTTTTGAAAGGTTTCTGTTGAACTACAGTGACCTTTAAGTCCTTGATGGAATGTCCTGGTAGACTGAAGTGTTCTCCCACTGGTTTCTGGATGTTGCCATTTTTAATGTCAGATTTGTGTCCATTTATTCTTTTGTGCAGAGGTTGGCTGGTTTGTCCAATATACAGAGCAGATGGACATTGTTGGCACATGAGGGCATATATCACATTGGAGGATGAGCAGTTGTAAGAGCCAGAGACAGTGTAGTTGACGCCATTGGGTCCTGTAATTGTATTTCCTGGGTAGATAGAAGGGCAGAGCTGGCATCTGGGTCTGTTGCAGGGCCTGGTACCTGTGCTGGTGACTCTGCTAGCCGATTCATGATTGTAAGTGAGAAGTCGTTTCAGGTTGGGGGGCTGTCTGTAGGCAAGGAGAGGTCTTCCACCCAGGGCTTCTGAGAGAGAGGCATCATTTTCCAGGATGGGTTGTGGATCACAGATGATACTTTGGATGGGTTTGAGCTGGGAACTATAGGTGACAACCAGTGGTTGTCATCTTGGTTCCAAAGCCATCTTGGTTCCAAAGCCAGGCCTGAAATAACATTGAAATAGATTAAGGATAGATTTATCATCCAAGAACCCCTAGAGCTGCTCTAACACCACATCACCATCTTCACATGATGTTGTCATATGATAAAATGTTACATTTACATCAGTTAGATTTATCCTCCTACAACATACATAACTGAGTTTACATTCTGAATTTCTGTTTATTTCAGATGTGGTGATGATTCCAGCAGCAGTATTATTAATGTTTTCATCTTTGCTTTGATGTTAGAACAAGGGCAGTTGTATATTATTTGCTGAATACTTCCAACTCACATTGGTTAACATTTTATAGTGATAATTATTTTAGAAGAGGTAGTAAAATTACATATTCATATATAAAGAAGGGAACGGTTGTGAGTCCACATGAAAAAAGGTCAAGATTTGAGTCCAGTAGCATTGTATGAAAAAAGATTAAATAAGTAGCACCTTATAAAAAATAAAATTAGAGAGTTGAAAGGAATTTTTAACATTTTTAGGAAGTGCAATCTAGCTGTCCTCAAATCAACAGAAGATTTACGCTTTGATTGCCATGAGTCCTGGCTGACTTGCACCTTTCCTTTTCTCATGGGAAAAGTCACACTTTGCTGGCTTGAAGCATAATAAAGGACAACCAGCACAAGCAATTTGATGTTTGCAGGTTTCACTTTGTTTTTGTTCAAAGCATAAACATAATTATTGAAAGAGGCTGTCTTGTTGCCCAGAGCATAAAAGTCCCCTTGCTAATTGCCACATCAAATGACCAGAAAGGTCCCAGTGGAAACCTTCAAATGGCTGTGAAAAATTCAGGCCATCAATAAATGCTGGGTAACTTTTGGGGGAAATTTCCCATCTAGGATTAGGTTACTTGGGTGGGGGCTTATCACACAGGAAGAGTCTGGACGTAGATTAGTTCTGCACCACTGCAGTTTCATAATGCCAGCTTCATCCTTGGGCCCCAACAACACCTTTATTGATTTTTTTCCAGGATATCCAAGAACACTGGACTGTCTAGGAAACAAAGGGGAAAGCAAAATGGTTAGCGTGTTACTAAAGTGTAGCTTCTGTCCCTTTGGTCATGCATCAATGACATGAGTGCTAGGTCCTGGACTCTGAACTCTTACAGAGCTAGAAAAAAAACCTGTCAGTTTCGGCTTGTTCAAAGACGATTTCTTTGTGAGGGGAATACTAAAGTGGCACGGTCTATATACCTACCAAAGGATGCCAGGAGTCAAAAGTCTTAGTGGACTTCTTTGTATTTATCGCCATTCACATTTTCTTCCACACTTGTTGCCCAATTGCTTCTGCTGTGAATTTGTCTTTTATCTGATGAAAGCCATATAAGTTCAGTTACCATACATTCAATTTGGGTCACGACCTGTTGCATTCGGACTTTTCAAATATAAGTAACAGATCTCTTATCAGTGTCACAGGATCTCCTTACCACTTAGAAATCAGAAAGAGAAGTGTTACTAAGTATTCCTTTTTGAGAGGTGACCCAAAGACCTGAGCTCTGCCACTCATAGGTAAGTAAAACTATTGCAACCTGTTTAGCTTTCAGAAACTGTTTACTTTCAGAGGTCAGCTTTGCCTTGATATTTCACATCCACAGGCTGGCTATCCTTAGCCATATGTGGGTAAAATTGTTGAGTCAGACTATAGCCCTTTTCACACAGCTTTTGAAAAATGTTTTGGCTGCTGGTTGCTTACAGATTTTTTTTGTGGAGTTGAGCCTTTTTTTAAAAAAAATATTTCTCCCATTCTCATGTGTTCTGTGCACTTCTGATTCATAGGCCACTGTTTGAAATGTCTGCTGCATTTCCACAGGCACCTCCAGAAACAAGGGCACTGTTTGAAATGGCCACAGAAAATCACATAGGGTTCACACACTCTTCATAAACTGATTTAAATGCTGCTTGAAACTGCTATTCTCACATTGCTTTACATGGAGTTGGGGCATCAACAGATAATAACCATGTGCCACAAACCCACATCCAACTCAGGCTTAGGCTGACCTTCCCCTACCCTGAGGTAAAACTTCTCCTCTTTAAGCCTATGAAGCTGTATACTGGGCTGGGAAACCTCTGGTAGCATGGTTGATGTTAATTTTCAGCTTTCCTTCTTGTCCCACCCTTAAGGATTATTAAAGATGGTTACCCAGCCAAGTCTTAGTAGGGAACAGATCAGGGGTTTGCGCTTCCCTTTAGCAGAAACTGGCGCACAAGGCTTGGGGAGGTTCATAAGGTAACAGAAGTTTTATTTACTGTAGGTTAAAGTCAAAAGACAAGTTGGCAGGTGTTTGAACTGAAGAAACAAAGTTTTTGTACAGGAATTTCACTGGCGTGAGGCACAAAACACTTGGTATAACACTAGGTCGCTGGCTTCTTGCAGGTGAGTTGCTAAGTGGGGGAGGAGAGCAGGAAGGGGGCACAGTGACAAGAAACACAGGGACACAGTGCTAGAGGTAAAGAGGCCACAACTTTATTGAGATTACAGCTCAGGGAGCAAAGGCGCACATAGGGCACAGATCCAAGCATTGGCTGACCCGCCTGCCAAGCTGATGACCCTCATGCCCCCTCAGACCCCTGCTGAGGGAGGAAACCATGGGATGACAGTCAGTGGGATGCCACGTGGGTGTACACCCCTGTGTGAATCATCCCCTGCCACCTGGGAGTGAGGCGGACTGACAGCCCCTGACTGGGCATGCACTGGCCATTCCTTACTCCTCAGACCCCTTATGGAGATCCCCATAATAGGGAAACTGCCCAAATGCCCCAATCTGCAGCCTACTCACTCCAAAGTTGTGACAAAAAAGGAGGGCTGGGCGGGATGCCACCATGGGAATCAGGGGCCCATGCCGGATGTGCCTGGATGGGGTCACCTGGCCCCTGGGCACTCCCCG
The DNA here is from genome assembly GCF_028583425.1 of Eublepharis macularius. Taxonomy (NCBI): domain Eukaryota; kingdom Metazoa; phylum Chordata; class Lepidosauria; order Squamata; family Eublepharidae; genus Eublepharis; species Eublepharis macularius. The sequence continues at coordinate 96,558,984 of NC_072791.1, read as the reverse complement.
CCCCTTCACAACATGGCGGCCACCATGCCGCTTCCCAGCTCACCTCCCCCACATCGCCTGTAACTCAGTCCCCCAGATGAGTCTGGGAGCCATTATTTTCAGAGGCTGACACTGCTTCACAGATATTACACTTTATATACTCAAACACAGCACGACTTCCCCTCCTCTCCAGACTTATGGGTACTCCACTGAGACAAGCCCTTACTAGATACTGGGCAGGTGTTATCGTTATGAGCTATAACCCTGTTCCTGGCATTGAAGGGGAGACTCTACCCACTTCCTTGGCCCTCTATAATTCCCAGATCTCTCAAGTCTAAGCAGGAGTTACTGCTGATTTTTCCCACTTTAGTCCAAGGACTAACAGTGCTTCACAAACATGATGGGTTAATGATTAATAATTTGTGTTTATGATAATATTTAGCAGAGTAGAGATTTGCACAGCATACAAAGAATCACAGAGACGTGTTCAGCTTCTAAAATAATGTTTACTACATAAAGGATAAAATAATAAAGGTTACATTGGTGATAAAATAAAGAAGAGCTAACTAGCTTCTACTTCCTTACATGCTGGAGGTAACTGTGTAACTGAGTAGTGGGCAATGGCGTCCTGGACAAAGGAAAGGATGTTAATAGCCCCCAATAAACTTGGTCAGCCAATAATCGATCCTAGATTAGTTCATTAGGCATGCAACTCCCCTTTGCCCTGGCGGGAACAGTTACTCGACACTTAACTGGCCTCATGCTAATTAATTATGCCTAGCTAAGACAGAAAACAGATTAACCCCTTCATGGCAGAAGTGAATGACACATGCATATCCTAACAAAACATTATTTCCTCTCACAGAGGATTCTCTGGCTGACCCTCTCTGGTCAAAAGCCAGACTCCAACTCCCCTTTCACTCCCTTGTTTACTCTCCAACTGACAGCTTCCCCAGCAATCCATCCCCAACTGCCATTTCAGGCTAGCCACATTGGAGGTGGGGGGGGGGGGAGGAAACATGTTAATCATACCTCACTGACTGGAAATCTCAGCATCTGAAGCTGAGTCCATCACACCATGTTAAAACAGAAATGCACAAGGGGCATACATTCAAAGACAGTCTTATGAGATGGAGTGAGTCTTGTTAAATAAAGAGAAACAGAAACATCCCTGTGGACGACTGATTGAGTAAACTGCTTTGTACAATGCTCAGATATCATACATATCCATAAGTCTGAAAGATATATGAGTGGTCTCATCTACTCCATTATAGCTGCAAATGGCTGCCCAGTTGGAATTTAAGTGTCTGCATGTATAAAGAAATACAGTACAGAGAGAGATCCTCATGAATGGCTTGTTCCCACATGCATGTTTATCACTTGATAACTACCGAATCAAGTATGACATTCTTAGGTGAATGCACAGGTCTTTAATACAGAACTTTCGTATCACACATCAGATATAATGCTTTTGATTTGAATAGGTCATACATTCAACTATGAATCATCAGGGAATGAATATAAGAATGATGAGAAACAAAGAGATGCACAATCCAGGGCCCAATTGATAATACTGGTACAAAGTTTCATTGATCACTATGACGTTATAGTTCACCAAGAAGTACACACCCAGCACTTTGGAGTGAGTCCAATAGTAAATCCTACAGTGCTATCCTAAGTAGAGTTACTCACTTCCAGGGCCATTGACTTCACTGTAGTTAGAAAAGTGTTACTCTGCTTAAAATGGCACTGCTAGTCATCTACTATCCCATTTCAGTCATTTTGGATTGCCTATAAATTTAGAAAAGTTGTTCTAATGAAAAGATGAATAATATGATTAGCAACAGTAAGCCAGTAGTCAACGAAATACTATGACAAAGTTCAATCTCTCCATCACCATAGTGAACATCTAGTTCTGCACTGATATATTTCCATAGAACACTGGAACGCAACTGACACCATTATGATTTAAATAATATTCAGACCAACACCCTTACAGGTCAGGAACAAAACAGTGTAGGAAACAAGTCCTCAGAAGATAAACATCAGACAGAAATTTCTTTAGACTACAAATCAATATACAACCTTGGGCTAGTTTATTCAGATATGTATTAATTTGTTTGCTTAATGTATACCCTACTTTTCTCCCAAGTGGGAGCTGAAAGTGGTTTACAACACTTCTTCCTTCTCCATTTTATCCTCACATACCATGTTTTTCTCTCCAATGTTATCAACAAGCCTCAGAATGTCAGGTGTAAATTTCATTGGGAGCCCCCAAGTTCTAACATTAAGGAAGAAGAAGAAAAAGCTTTCTCTATTCATTTTCTCTACCCTGTGCATAATTTCATAAACCTCTGTAATGTCCATCTTTTTTCTGAACTGAAAAGTCTGAGACTCTTTAACCTTTCCCCATAAGAAAGATGCTTCAGTCCCTTAATTGTCTTGGTTGCCCCCTTCTGCACTTTTCCAGCTTTGCAATATCATTTGAAAGATATGCCAACCAGAACTGTATATAACTGTGCAACTGTTTTCTTCAAATTTGTCTGTAATAATTGCCTAAAGCAATTATCCGCAAACAGTAAACATTTTAAATACCTACATTTCCAATTAATTGCATGATAATAATAACATAATAATGACTTTCGATTTATATACCGCCCTTCAGGACAACTTAATGCCCACTCAGAGCAGTTTACAAAGTATGCCATTATTATCCCCACAACAAAACACCCTGTGAGGCGGGTGGGGCTGAGAGAGCTCCAGAGAGCCGTGACTAGCCCAAGGTCACCCAGCTGGCTTCAAGTGGAGGAGTGGGGAATCAAATCCAGCTCTCCAGATTAGAGTCCCGCGTTCTTAACCACTACACCAAACTGGATACTTACATTCCCCTGTGTAAGGGAATCTCTAGGTAGCTAAGCTTCCAATTATCATTGCAGGAATGTTAGTACTGATGCTAACATTCTTAATCTGCACCTGCTGGAGATATACTTCTCATTCTCTTGTATAATGGTTGGGAGGCAATGGCAGGGAAGTACACCGCCAGCACTCTTCCACTACCACTGGTGGGACTGTATGGTCCTTATACCTGATTTCTAGCACTATGGTTGTAATCCTTCCAGAAACAGCCTTGTTTCTGCACAATGATATTCTGTCCCACAGAGATTTCCTAAGTGTTTACTTGCCATGCTGTTTCCTAACATGAAGAGGTAGAAGGTATTTTTGACATGTTTTGGTTCTGTTCCCAAGGAGGACACAACCAAATAAATATTTAAAACAAATGCTTAAATAAACAATTTAAGTAACTTCAGAACTTTCAGATTACATGGCCCTCCAGCATCCTCACAATTCTTTGAGACACGGAAATTCTTACACTATTTGTGATGGCAGAACTGAGAAAAGAAAAATTTGTTCTGCAATTGCGGACTCGGAAAAGTTTAGTGTTGTTAGTGCCGTTATTAAGTTTAATGTTGGTCAATAAATGGCCCAAATTTATACCCAAGCCTTGTGTCTGTCTCTTCATTCTGTATGGGGGTGGGGGGCAAGTGACGCTGTGAGGAAAATGTACTAAGTCTCTACTATTCTAGGGCCAAGACAAACCAGATGGGTCGGGGCAGAATCAAGATAGTTTAGAAGGCTCAGCATATTGTTGTGGTTGCCTATCAACCTCAAAATGGCCACTGTTTCTTTTCTTAAAGTTTACAGGGGTCATTTCTATCATTTTGGGAAGTATTAATCTGTCAATGTTTTCTTTTCTTTTCTTTTTTTTAGATTTCAGATTTTTCCCCCCTGCAAATCCAGAACTTCCTTCAGATTTGTAGTGAAATAACTCCTGTCTCCAGCTCCCTTTTGCAGATCTATTCATACACACTCTATTGACAAGTTTGATTCACACTCTGTGGCTCTCTTTGAAAACATATATTTGGCCCATTTACACTGGCTTCCAATTTGTTTTGGAGTACAATTCAGTGCATGTCACATTTAAAGTCCTATATAGTTTGGGACGAACATATCTGAAGGGCTACCTACTCCCTTAAGAACCTACCCAATAACTGCAGTCATCTTCAGGTACATCTGCCTTCTGAGACTAGGTGTGTACCCATCTGGGAGAAGGCCTTCTCAGCTCAAACTAAACTCTTGAATTCTCTTCCCAAGGAGATTTGCCCATCTTCTTCTGTTGCCATCTTCTGCCAGTGGGTGAAGGCTTTTTCATTATTGCTTGGCATTCCCTCAGTGATTGATCCTTCTTCACTCCCCAATGTTTTAACTGTTGTTTTTGTATTTTGTATTTATTTATTTATTTATTTAAATTATGTTTTATTGTAATTATAACTTTTTTCATAATAAACAGGAAATAAAGAACAATAACATACATACAATCAATAAACATATAAACTTTTTCAATACACAGGTAACATTGAGACATAAGCCTACAATTGACAATCGGCCGGTACCGGTCCAACAGTTGCCGGTAACTCGGTCCCACTATATAACAAAAACAAAAGGAGGAATAAAGTTTTCACATCTCCTAAGTTTGGTAGCTAAGTTTCATTATGTTAAAGGTTAAATAGGCCACATAAGCCAAATGCATAGTTTTAAAAGAGATTGTTCTGTATCTATAGATAGGCTATAGAGAGGTAGAGGTCTTGTTTCACCTTGTTATTTGTCCATTTTTCCTCTTTAGTCATATACTCCAAAAGTGGAAGCCACTGTTCTAGAAAGTAAGATTTATAATTTGGATTTTCCCTCTGTTTCAGTTGCTCAGTGATCTTCTGCATGATAAAATGATCCCAGATTCTAGATTTCCAACTATCTATTCAAGGGGCAGATTTTTGTTTCCATTGTGAAGCTATTGATAGTTTGGCTAGTGCCAAAAGTGAATAAATAAGGTTTAGGCTATTTGGTGGGATCCCTGGGTCCTCCCAATAGTTTAATAGTATTATTTCGGGAATCTTTGGGATCGAATGCCCTGTTATAACTTTGAGTTCTTCAATTATTTTGTCCCAAAATGAGCTAACATACTTGCAACTCCACCAACAATGCATGTATGTGCCGGGCTCTCCACATTGCTTCCAGCAGTTAGCCGGCTGAGACTGATTAATGTGGTGTAGCTTAACAGGGGTCATATACCAGTGGGAAATCATTTTTAGGGTTTGCATTTTTATGTTTACAATATTTGTTCGAAAATTGTGCGATTTCCAAATCATTTTCCATCTGTTGTTTGATGGATCAAACTTGCATTCCTTTTTTTAAAAAAAAAATTTTTTTATTGGATTAGAAATCTCTATAATATCTATTACAATCAATTTCCTTTAAATATTCCAGTTCTAACCCCCTCCCTTTCCCCCCCTTTTGTTGACTTCCAACAGTTTTCCAACCCCTTATCCGTTTTTTCCCCGCTACTCATTTCAAACTTATTTTATTCTATTAAACATATACTTTCACTCTCTTCTAAGCTTCTATTATAACACAGTGCTATCTCTATTCCCTTTCCCACTTAACTTATCGACTAAATGTTACATTCCTGGCATATATTCTTTAATAATAACTGTCATTTGTCTACTTTTGTACTCCATATTCTATCTTATTTCTTGTCTCGTCAATATGGGGCAAACAATTTGTCCCTTATTCTGCATAACTTTAAGTACTTCTATAAGCATTATATACATTCACTGTAAGTCAATCAATTTAACTCATACTCTATATGTTGCTCTTTACTTCCTTCTATCTTATATTCATTCTATCTTGGTTATATAATTCCTCCATTATACAATTATCTGCCAGAAATAAAATTAGTTAATTTCTATCCTTATAATTCTTATACTAACACCTCTATTACTTAGTACTATGTATAGTAATCAAATAAAATATTTGCTTAGAATTTCTCATTTAACTCTCCTCCCCTCGGTAAAGTCACTTCCCTCTTCTTTTGTTGTATTTCAGTAATTTTCAAACTGCCACAGTTCTCCTCCCACCTCCCATTTTTTCACCAAATATTGCTTCAACTTTTCCCAATCCATGTTGAACTGTCCTGGATCAAGGTCTCTCAGTTTCCTTGTAATTTTGTCCATTTCCGCCATGTACAGCAATTTGTAAATCCAGTCCTCGATAGTTGGCACTTCTTGTACTTTCCACTTTTGCGCATACAACAGTCTAGCCGCTGCTGACATGTAAAATAACAATGTCCTGTATTGTGCCAGAATATCCTCCATTCCCTAGTTCAGTAGCAGGAGTTCTGGGTTCTTATTAACTTGAAATTGTAAAATCTCACTTATCACTCTTATTATTTCCCCCCAGTACTGCCTAGCTACCTCACAAGTCCACCACATGTGGTACAACGATCCTTCATGCTTTTTACATTTCCAGCATTTATTAGACATGTTCAAATTCCCTAACGCAATTTTCTTTGGTGTGAAATACCAACGATAAATCATTTTATAAACGTTCTCTTTAATGTTAGTGCATGTCGTGATCTTCAATGTATTCTTCCACAAGTATTCCCACGCCTCCATTGTTATTTCTTTATTAAAGTTTATAGCCCACTTCACCATTTGCACTTTAACTGTCTCATCTTCTGTGTACCATTTTAGCAACACTTTATAAGTCTTAGAGATTTCCTTTTTATCCTCTTGTAAAATTACCTCCTCTAATTCCGAATTCTCCATTCTTACCCCTCCTTTCACACAGTCCGAGTTATAAAGATCTCTAATCTGTCTATATTGAAACCAATCATAGCTTGGAGACAACTCGTCTTGCGTCTTTATTCTTAGTTTGGAAAATTCTATTCATGTTATCTCCTTATATGTTAAACACTGTTGTTCATTACCGACAGTTCTCGGATCTATTACTTCATAAGGAACCACCCAGGAGGGAATTCCTTCCTGTAAGTAATCTCTATACTTCTTCCAAATTGTGAAGAGGCTTCTCCGAATGTAATGGTGTAGAAACATAGAGTCTGCTTTTACTTTGTCATACCACAGATATGCATGCCATCCAAATATTTTTTTATATCCTTCTAAGGCCAGTAGTTTGCGGTTTTTGAGCGTCATCCAGTCTTTCAGCCACACCAAACAGATTGCATTGTAGTAGAGTCTTAGATTGGGCAGTTGCATTCCCCCTCTCTCTTTTGCGTCTTGTAATACTTTCATTTTCACTCGAGGCTTCTTGCCTGCCCAAACAAAGTTCGATATTTTCCTCTGCCATTTTTCAAACTGCTTAGAGTCCCGAATAATTGGTATTGTTTGTAACAGAAACATCACTCTTGGCAGCACGTTCATCTTAACTACTGCAATTCTTCCCAACCATGACAAATTCAATCTATTCCATTTAATCAAATCTTGCTCTACCTGAGTCCACAGTTTCTCATAATTATTCTTGAATAGATCTATATTCTTTGCAGTCAGTTCAATTCCCAAATATTTCACCTTACTTGTTACTTCACAATCTGTTATTTCCGTTAATAACTGTTGTTTTTGTTTGGTCATATTTTTGCATAATATCTTGGACTTCTTTTTATTTACATAGAATCCTGCCAAGTCTCCAAATTCCTTAATTTTCTCTATTACCTTTGGCATATTCTCAATTGGATCTTCCACAATTAACATTATGTCGTCCGCAAATGCTCTGACCTTGTAGGAAAAGTCTTTTATTTTTATTCCACGGATTGCATTATCTTCTCGAATCTGTATCATCAATATTTCCAAAACCAAAATAAACAACAGTGGAGACAACGGGCAACCTTGTCTTGTACCTTTACCTATAATCAGTTTCTTAGTCACCTCATCATTCACCACAATTGCTGCACTCTGGTCTCTGTAGATTTCTTTCACTGCTCTTATAAATCTTTCCCCCATTTGTAGCTGTTCCATAGTGGCAAACATAAAATCCCAGTTCAAATTGTCAAATGCTTTTTCAGCGTCCACAAAGAAGAAACCAACCTCCTTATCACAACGCTTGTCATAGTATTCAATAGCATTTATAACTGTCCTTAAATTGTCTTTAATTTGTCTGTTTGGTAAAAAACCAGCTTGTTCCTCCTCAATGACTTCGGAAAGCCATCCCTTTACTCTTTCCGCCAATATCTTCGCAAAGATTTTATAGTCATTATTAAGTAGTGAAATAGGTCTGTGACTTTTAACATTAGTCAAATCTTGTCCTTCTTTGGGGATCAATGATATATTAGCTTCACTCCAAGTGTCAGGAATCCTTTGATCCCTCAGGATACCATTAATGACTTCTTTTAGGAATGGCACCAGTTCATTGACCATTACCTTATAAAATTTGGCTGTAAGTCCATCAGGTCCTGGCGCCTTTCCCAGATTTGTTGACTGTATTGCCTTCCTTATCTCTTCCTCCGTTACTTCACTGTTCAGTTTGTCTCTCCATCTTTCCGAAATTACTGGGAGCTTCATTTTCCCCAAGTACGTCGCTATTGAGTCTTTATTCACTTCTTTTTTGTTGTACAGTTTAGCATAAAATTTGTAAAAGGCTCTGCTAATAGCCGTCTGTTCCAGATATACTTTATTGTCCTCACATATTTTATTTATTGTCTTCTTCTTCTTTCTCTTCTTCAATTGCCACGCCAAATATTTCCCAGGTTTATTTGCACCTTCAAACGACTTTTGGTTCATTCTCTTAAGATTCCATTCCAGTTCTTTATTATTCATTGCTGTCAACTGCTCTTGAAGGATTTTAATATCCTGGTATATTTTCTTTTTCCCTGGCCTTTTCTTTAATTGTATTTCTTTGGCTTTTATTTTCTCCATAATCTCCTGTCTCTTCTCCTCTTTTTTTCCCTAGCTCTTCCATTTAAGTCCATTAGTATACCTCTAATTACTGCCTTATAGGTATCCCATACCTTATTAGTTGGTACTTCTCTATTAATGTTATGTTGTATGAAGAACTTAGTTTCCCTTCTCAACATCTCCATATTTTCTCCCTCTTGTAACAAGTCCTCATTTATTCTCCATCCTTTCCTTTTGGTTCTTTTTCCAAACTTCCACATAATTGGATTATGATCTGAGCCTACCATGGGCATTATTTCTACGTCCTTAGTCCAAAGCGCTAAGTCTTTTGAGGCCCAGATCATATCAATTCGTGATAACATAGAGTGTCTCGCAGAATAAAACGTATATTGTCTGCCTTTAGGATTCTGTCTTCTCCATACATCTTCCAAAATTTCCTGTTGCATTAATACAAAAAAGTCTTTGGTAGTAATCCTCTTTTCTTTTGTACAGTTGATGATTTTTTGTCCTGTTCCAAGTTTGTAACTCCATTGAAGTCTCCTGCAAGAATTATCTGATCGTAAGAAAGTTCATCTAATTGCTTCCTTAAATCCTCAAAGAAGCTTTCTTTTGCTCCATTAGGTGCATAAATTCCAATCACCAACACTCTCTTTAAATTCCATGTACATTCCACTGCTAAAAATCTGGCTTCCACATCTCTCATCACTAATTTTGGCTGTAGCTCCTCTTTTATATACAATGCCACTCCCCTTTTTTTCTTTTTTGAGGCCGCTACAAAATCATTGCCCAATTTATTCAGTTTAAGATATTTTACATCCTGCTTTCTGATATGAGTCTCTTGCAAACACACAATATCACATTTTTGTTTTAATAGCCAGTGGAAAATACTTTTTCTCTTATTCGGTGAGTTAAGTCCGTTTACATTCCAAGATAACACTTTACACTCCATATTCATAACCTTGTTGTTGGTAAGTCCTTTTCATCGTCCCTCATAAACTTTTCCATTTCTAGTTCAGATCTGATGCGCTTTTTCACTCCTCCAAATTCAAAGGACACTCCTTCTGGTAATTCCCATCTGTACCTTATTTTCATGTCCTTCAGAGTCTGGACTAAGGCTTTGTATTTTTTCCGGTCTAGCAACACCGATCTGGGTAACTCCTTCATAATAATAACCGTCTTGCCATCAACCTCCAATGGTTCTTGAAATTGTTTACTCACAATCATTTCTCTTATATTTCTAGTCGTAAATTGCACAATCACGTCTCTTGGTAATTTCCTTTGGGTCGCAATTCTTGAATTTATTCGATACACCACATCTAGAATAGCCACAGTTTCCTCCTCCTCCTTTCCCAGGTATTCAGCTAACACCTCAGTAATCTGTTCTTGGGCCGTTTTTCCTTCTACCTCCGGAAAGCCGCGAAACCTCAGCTGCTTCTCCAGATGCTTGCTCTCCGCAACCGCCATTCTTCCCCTCATCACCCTCATCTCTGTTCGTTGCGTGTCTGCAAGGTTCTCCACTGCATTTTCCACTACATTGACTCTTGGCTGTGTCGCCTGCAGGTCATTTTGTATTGTTTCCATTCCCTTCTTCACTTCTGCCAGTTCATTCTTTACTGTCTCTTTAACCTCTTTCACCAGCTCAGGTTTCATATCCTTGAGTTCTTTAATCGCTTCTGAAAGTTTTTTATCCAAGTTCTCTATAGCCGTTTGCCACTCTTTTTTCGACATCGTGGGGCTTGCTTTACCTCGCTCCCACGTGTCCGCTCGCTTCCTTAACTCCGTGGCGCTTGGCTTAGTGTTCTTTTGTTTTAAATGTCCCGGTCTTTTTGCAAAAAAGTCATTTAAAGAGTCCAAAATGTCGGGCGTCTTTTCTCTATGGTTCCTCTATGGTTTTTGTAATCCAATATGGCTTACTTCCTCTTCCGCTGAAGCCGCAGCTCTTCCCCTTTCAAAAATGGCGATTCCCTTCCTGTCATCTGGCAAGGGCCGCTCCTCTCCAGCAACTCTATCACTATTACGTACTTCCTGTTTCCCAACTTCCCACAGTAGTTCTCGCGATGGTAAAGCTTTCTCACAGCCTGATATCTCCTTGTGACCACAGGTATGTAAAACAATAGTCCAATTTCTTTAATAACTCCGTTTAACTTAGTCCTTTTTCTAATATAGTTCTTGCCGGATCCTCCCCTCCTTCTAATCAATCTGTTGCAGTTTAAAAGTCTGCTTTAATGTTTCATTGCTTTAAGTAATCTGTCCCGTTTCAAGAGATAGTGATCTTTACCTTCTCCATCGCTTTTCTCGGGTTGTAATCGCTGTTTCAATCTCAGATTCCCATCAATTCTTCTTGTCCCTGTTGAAGCTTGGGCATGTAGGTCCTATGCCAACCGCATTGGCTCCAGAACTGCCGCAGAGATTTTAGCCACCCTGTCTTCGGGTGGGACCTCAAGGGTCGGGAGAGAGTCCATTGTGTAGGACCCCCCCTCGCCCGAGATCAACGCGCCCTGAGGTACTTGAGCGTTCTATGCCTGTTCTCCGCCTGAGAACAGTTGGCCGCGGGGGTCTTTTTGCCCCACCGGCCGTTGAAACGGCAGTCCGGTCAGCTCAGCATTAGACCTTCATGGATCCCGAACCGGAAGTCCAAACTTGCATTCCTTGGACCACATTTTTTCATAGGACAGGATTTTGTGCTTCTGTTTGTTTTCTAACAGAATTGAGTAAATTTTAGATAATATACCCCTCTGACTCTCCGTAGTTTCTTTCAGGATCATTTCAAACTGTGTTAAGGGCTTAGCCCGTGATTCTTTGATTTTTGGAGATTCAATAAGATGCTTAACCTGCATATATTCGAACCATGGGGCATGTGCTGATGTATTACTTTCTAACTTTGCCTTATTTAAAAGCTTTCCTTTGTCGAGGATATCTATTATCCGTGATTTGTTGTTAAGCCTCCACCATTTGTATGAGTGAATATTGAGAGTAGGTAAGAACCAGTGTTGCCCCACAAAGGGTGATACTAAAGAGCATGCTTGTGTTTGCTTATTTCTAAGGTTATCCCAGATTTTTATATCACTTAGCAAGAAATTATTTCTTATGTTAGATGGGCGTTCAGTGTTCTTATTCCACATCAAAAAGAGTCCAGTAGCACCTTTAAGACTAACCAATTTTATTGTAGCATAAGCTTTCGAGAATCAAGTTCTCTTCGTCAGATGCATGGTACCATCTGACGAAGACTGGACTCTTTTTGATTTTGCTACTACAGACTAACATGGCTAACTCCTCTGGATCTTATTCCATATGCACTCATTTATAGATCTTCCTTGCAAGTAGCTTTGTTCTATGTCCTTCCAGTCCGGTTTTGTACTATTATTAGTTATCACTACCAGATTTTTAAGTTGGGAGGCTTCGTAATAAGTTTTAAGATCTGGTAGATTTATTCTGCCTCTACTGGTGGGCCTTTTTAGTGTCTCCATGGGTATTCTAGCCTTTTTGTTATTCCATATGAATTTGCTTATCTTGGATTGCCATTGATCAAAGATTTTCTCAGGAATTGTAATAGGGATTGCTCTGAACAAAAAAAGAAATTTTGGGAAAATAAAAGATTTAATGAGGTTTACCCTTTCAATTCTCCCATTCCCCTAATAAAGAACTAATGGATTGATTGATTTCAGAAAAATTGATGGCCAGCAATTCATTTAGCTTGACAGGTATTTGGATTCCCAAGTATTTCCAATTATTTTTGACCCATTTATAATTGTAATTATTTTCAAGAAAATTAATCTGGTCAGATTTCAGATATATTGGATAAATTTCACTTTTATTTACATTAATTATGAGGCCTGAGGCGTTTGCAAATTCCTTCGTGATTTTCTCTAGTTCATTGATAGATGATATAGGGTCAGATAGATAAAGTGTCATCTGCAAACAGAGATAGCTTGTATTCTTTGCTGCCGATGGTAAGACCCTTTATATTTGGGGATTGCCTGATGTGATTAGCAAGTGGTTCAATTGCCAGCGCGAAAAGAAGCGGGGACAGCGGACACCCTGCCTAGTGCCTCCAAGCAATTCGATTTTCTCTGATTTGTGTCCATTTATTTTAATTTGGGTGGAGGGGTTAGCATATAGGGTATGAATTGCCCTTATGAATTTATCCCCAAAATTCATATTCCTTATTAGCTCTTTGAGGTAGGGGAGTTCCACGCGATCAAAGGCTTTTTCGACATCAAGTGCCAGTATGAGAGAATTTAGTTTATTTTGCTTTCCGAAATTGATAATGTTCAGGGTCTTCCTTATGTTATCCGTTAGCTGTCTATTTGGAATGAATCCCGATTGGTCTATATCAATATATTTAGAAATAATTTTGTTTAGCCTGGCCATTAGAATGGCTGTGAATATTTTCATATCTTGATTTAACAATGTTATAGGTCTATATGAAGAGGGGTTAGTGGCATCTTTGCCTGGTTTTAAAAGGATCACCATATTTGATTCCGTCCAGGAAGGTGGCATTTTCCCATGCTCTAGAATTTTGTTGCAGATGTTAGTAAGGTAAGGGGCTAACTGGAAGGAGAATTTTTATAGTATTCAGCAGGAAACCCATCATTGCCTGGGGATTTATTGTTTTTTAGGTTTTTAATTATTTCCTGGGTTTCCTTGACCGAAATTTGTTGGTCTATTAATTGTTTATGTGCTTCAGATATTTTTTTGTATATCCCTCTCTTTCCTAGGTAGTCATTAATTGTTTTCAAATTTGGGGAATCCGATGTATACAACTTTTTGTAGAAGTTGTGGAAAACTTTGATAATGGATTTCGGTTTAACCTGAAGTTGCCCAGTCTCATCACGTATGTGGTTGATAAGCCTTGTAGCCTTCTTTTTCCCCACCTTCCAGGAAAGCATTTTCAGGCTTCTGGAATTATTTTGCCAAAATTTTTGTTTTAAGAAAATTAGGTTTTTCTGGATGCCTGTTGTTTCCAATGTGTCTAATTTTTTCCTTTCAATTGAGAGTTTTTTATAAATTTTCTTACTGCAAGTTTTTTTATGTGCTTGTTCTAAATGGGCTATTTTTTCCAATAATTCCAGTTTTGACCTCTTTTTTTTTCTTGTAGGCTGAGACAATAGCAATACATTTGCCCCGAACTACTGCTTTCATTGCATCCCACACTATTTCATCTGACACCTCACCATTTGAATTTTGTTTAAAGTAGTTTTGTATTTCCTCTGATATACTCTTTTGAGCTGTTAAATCGAATAAAAGAAATTTATTTAGACTCCAATTTGGCATTCTGGCCATCTGTTCAGAAAGGCTTAACAAGCATTCTATCCACGCATGATCAGACCACATTATTGGACCAATTTTTGAGTTTGGGATTCGTTGCACTAAGGTCGGTGACGTCAATATATAATCAATTCTAGAATAAGTTTCGAATCTGGGTGAGAAATAAGTGAAGTCTTTTTCTTTTGGGTGATGGTTTCTCCACATGTCAATTAAGTCAAAATGTTTTAAAATATTATCAAGTTGTCCCATCCTTTCAGGATTAGTCCCATTCAATTTGGATTTCTTTTGCCTGTGTTTAGAATGGTCTAAACTGGGATTAACTATTAAGTTCAGGCCCCCCCCAAAATGGTATCTCCTTCTTGGAAAGCTTTTAATTTGGTCAGGGTTTCCTTTAAAAATAAGTTTTGATTGTTGTTTGGAGCATAAACTGATGCTATTGTTAATTTTTTTGAATCAAAGGTGCCTTTAAGAAACAAATATCTGCCATCCTTGTCTTTTTCTACTACTATTTTTTCAGATCTAACCCTCTTTGATATGAGAACCACCACCACCCTAGATTTTGAGTTTCCATGTGCCAAGTATTGGAGGTCCCACCAATTGGATTTAAATACCTGTTCCACTTGTGAAGATAGATGTGTTTCTTGCAGCAATAGGAAGTCTGGACGTTGTTTTATCAGCATTGTCTGAACTCTTTTACATTTGATTGCATTGTTGAGACCTCTACAGTTTAAAGAAAGTACTTTAAGCTCCATTTCCTATGAAATAACAAAATTTGTTAATGATTCTAAGAAATGTAAATTACTAACAAATCTACAAGTATCACCTTGATTTTTCCACAGTTAAATCTCGAATGGTTTATCTATATAACCACTTATGAATACTTGTACTTATGTTTAAAATTTTCCCAATTTATATCCGACGTTTCTGTTGGTAGTTTCTGTTTGTCTTTTCGTCTGCTTCTGTTTAATTTCAATTATATTTATTAATAAGGATTTTTTGTCTATATATTTTCCTATCAAATTTTTCAATTAGTTTTAAATTTAAGATTTTTTTTGTAATGAAAATTTTTAATTTTTATAATAAAAAAATTATATATATATATATATATATATATATATATATATATATATATATATATATATATATATATATATATATATATATATATATATATATATATAATTTTTTTATTATAATAAAAATTTGCCAAACAAAAACACCAATGTCACCCACAGATGAACCTAATCAAACTTTTTACTATTTACAGTTGTATATAGTTTTGGGTTATAGCTTGGGAAATAGTACTAGGAGATGTATGAAGGGCTAAAACAAGAAAAGTGAAACAAGGAACAAAATGGGAAAGGTTCAAGTAACAGGTAACAAGAAACAAAATAGGAAAGGTTCAAGTAAAATACAAAACCACAAACTTCCCTTAGCACCTCTAAGGAGGAAACCACCAGAATTCTTTCCTTATGGGAAAGAATACATTTTTCACAGAACACTTGTTTAAACGGTCTTCTTGCACTGGGCTGAAACTTAAAGAGAGCCCAGTATCTGGGGTTTGTTCCAAAATAGAGAGCTAATTAGAATTCACAATCACCCTCCCCCCCCTCCCACCGGCCCAATTTATCTTTGAGTTATGTTTTTCACAGTGTGAGTAGAGACGATGCTATTTACTTGTATACTATATTAAACTTTATAGGTCTTTCTAGTATTAGCTTCTTGTTTTTTCTTTGCTGGAGGAGTCTACTGATGACATAGTTATTTCTCACTCCTTGCCTCCTCTGGAGAAGTTCATGTTGATTCTCTGTGTGATCCTTCGTTGTCTTTCTTCATTGGTGTTTTGCTCCAGTTGTTTAAAGATGATCTTGCACTGTAAGAGTTGGACTTGCTTGTAGAGATGCCTTGGCTATCCAGCTGTAGACCTTTAACCAGCAAGGAGCCAGTCTCAATATTATGAGCTTGGTGTGTTTTTCTCTGCCAGTGCACCAGGATTCTTGCTGAAGAGACCCAGCGGAATCTTATATCAGCTTCATTTAATTTATTAATATTGGCTTAAGGTCTCATCTTTTCGCTAGTGTCTCACTGGAGAGATCTTGAAATACATATATTTTCTTATTCTGGTATAAGAAGTGACCCCTTGCTTTGGCTTCTCTCGTGTTTTTTTCTTTTGATCTGTAATCTGGGAGGTTTATTATTATGTCCCTTGGTTGCTGCTTTGCTCTCGCCTTATTGTATGGGCCAATTCTGTATGCTTGGTTAATTATAGGGACGATACCATCTTCAAGCTTTAATTCTTTCCCTAGCCACTCTGCAATGAATGTCCCCAGGTCAGCATTATGTTCTTCATACTCTTCAAAGCCTCTTTATATTATTAGATCTTATTTTATTATCAAGATCCATTATTTTTTCCTGAACCTGCTCATTCTTGTCCTGCAGGGCTCTGATTTCAGATTGATTTTCGACTGCTAGGCTTGCAGCTCTTTCAGCCATCTGTGTCGCTTGATTAATCGACTCCTTTAGTTCACTAGTTTGGCTTTTAATTATGGCCTCCAGTCTAGTCACAATTTTGTTTTCTAAGTTTTCTAATGCAAGTTGGATTTCACTCTCCAAAGCAAGGGCTTGATTTTCCTCAGGCTCTGAAGCCGATTTTGCGACCGCCATTTTGGACAGCACATGCTTGTTTCCCAACGGGGTTTTTTTTTGCTTCTGCCTGCTTTCCCTCCGCCTGTTTTTCCCATATTTTGGATTTCTTACTGCTGCAAAAATGCTTGTTCTGGTCCGCGGAAGGTTGTTGGGGCTTGGAGTGTGGATTCTAGGCGTCCACCATCGTCACACGACGCCCCGCTCTCTTCTTGTGTTTATTTTAAGGTCTAGCTTTAACTTGTTTTCATGATGTATTTTTGTGTTGGTTTTAATGATTTTTAAGATGAGATTTTAATTTTTATGTTTTATTTTTTAGCTGCCTTGGTGGCCCTATGACCTTGCCAATCAATCAATCAATCAATCAAGTTTTTAATGTGCATTTTTGGCCTTGTGACATCAGCCACTTTGGGCTAACTATGAAAGTTGGCATATAAATATTGGAAGGGAGGGAGGGAGGAAATGCTAAAAGTGTTAAATAATTAGAGATTTTCACACACAAGTGAAATTATATGCTTATAAAATATTTCTACAGAGCATTGTTGCAAGAATACATGAAATAAATAGGTACAGAATATCTTTAGATTAGATGGGCATGAACCGCAAGATGAACCAAAGTTTGTCATGAACTGGGCCAGTTTGTGCATCACAAACCAGCAGTTCATGGAAGCCCATTTTCCATGAACTTCCATGAAGTGGTCTGCCAATTTGTTTGGTTCATGTTAAACCCCACCAATATCCCTTTCCGTGCTGCTGTGAAACGGCAGGGAGAGGGGCATTTAAACCCCAAGATCACCTGCTTGTCAGGGATCTCTTTGACAAGCAGCTGATCCAAGCCTGTGAGGGTGAAATGCCCCTTTCCGTGTTGCATTTAAACCCCTTAATCAGTTGCTTGGTGGGGAGATCCCTGACAAGCAGCTGATCCAAGCCAGCCAGGGTGAAATGTCCCTTTCTGTGCCGCTTTGCAGCAGCACGGAAAGGGTATTTAAACCTCACAAACCATGAACCACGAACCACAAACCAGTTCATGAACTGCGGCAAGTTCGTGAAAGTTCATGGTTCATGAAATGGGACAAATCATGAACCTCACGGTTTGTTTTTTTCCGGGTTCATGCCCACCTCTACTTCGAATGTTGTAAAAATCTTGCTTAGATTGCTTTAAGATTTGTGTAAATCTCAAGAATCTGTTATCTTTTGTGACGTCATTGACTGCAACTAAAACATTGGCAAAAAGTGATAAGAGAAACATTGTCCCTAGATACGTAAGCTTGCTTTTTAAAGTCCAGAATTCCCTTACATTGGTCAGAGATGTGTGTGGCCCACACATTTAGCACAGGCCTTCATGTTCTTTAATCCAGGACTTCAGTAAGGATATATAGGTGACCAGGTCCTGTGGCAAAGGAAAGGAGCTTTCTCCAGATCTGAAGAAGTACCAGTAACCTATGGGATATACAATGACATATACACATTTTGTTCCAATGGAATGAAATTAAATCTTCATAACCTCAATGAAAACCAAACCAGATATATCCATGAGAAGTTATATTCAAGTGTTAATGGCAAAAAACCCCTAGTCCTTGAGCTAACAGTGGAAATTGTGTCTTGTAAGATACCATTTTGACTACACAAACCTCACAAGCTGTTCTTAGTTATTTTGGATAACTGTGGGTAATTTATATGACCACTACAAACATTTTCTATCAGAATATCCCCCTTGTGCAAGTTATAATATGCTTTAATCCTTCAAAGTGCTTAAATGCTAGCTAAGTAATAGAGGAAATAAGATGACTTATTTTAGGAAAATAAGGAGCAACCTAGTAGTTAGAGTGAATCTTTACTAATCAAAAGTCTTTATATAGCCATTTATTAACTTTGCTTAACCAGAATTAATGGCTGGGCACTGGCAGCAACACTTATACATGCAATCTGGTGGCAACGACAGCAATTTAGACATGATTAAAGGCAAAGAGTCAGTCTTCCCACTTAAGTATGTGTGTATGTGTGTGCAACAAGATGGATGGTATTCTTTTTAAGATCTGAAACGTGGGGTGTTATCCTACACTTTTTTCCCCAGCCAGCCTCACAATGTAAAGATCTATCTGCAACTTCAGAATGGCTAGTGAAACTGATAAGAGAACATACTGTGATATTAAATAAATTTTTAAACACGTCAAGTGCTCACTGAATGAACTTGAATTCAGAGGCCTGTATCCATCCTCACCTTCTTCTGAAGACATAGGGCATTTCCACACATCCTGGCATAGCACTAAACAAACGCAATGAGGGAATCTTCCTGGTGCAATTTCTGATGCCATCGCTCCATGAAACCTGGATCGTGGCATGATGACGTCAGAAATCGCGCCAGGAATGTTTGTTTAGTGCTATGCCGGGACGTGTGGAAACGACCTTAACTGCACAAGTTTTTCAATAAGGAAGTAGCTATTCATATCAATTCTTCCTCCCACTGCCAATGACTGTTCTGTTCTTGAGGGCCTGTTGATCCCCCAGGAGCACTTAGAGGGCTCAGTGTGAGGGAGAATTGGAAGAAATCGCCACTCCTTTTTCTGAAAATGTAAGTGGCCTTACCTATGTACTTGGATACAAGCCGCAGTTTGGGAAATGGTAGTATAGAGTGCTCGACTGACAAGGCACAGTGAAAGGAGGAGGTGTTTACAACTTTTATTTTTAGTTCTGAGGCAAATATATTGGTACGATTATTACTATAGTTAAAACAAATTCATGGAGCATAGGTCTAACAATGCTTATGAACCACAATCACAACATAGAACCTAAATGGAAGCAGTATACCTTAGATCAGTGATTCTGAACCACTGGCACATTACTACCAATGGGACACAAAAGTAGTCTAGGTGGAGTGCAAGGTATCCATAATAATTTATTAAGCTTTTCTACTCCCTTCATTTCCATGCTCACCCACAAGTGTGATGTGCTATTTCCTGCTGACCCTACCTGCCAGGAATTACCCATGTCTTCACTGAAAAGGATAAATACAATAATAGAATGTCTGTAAATATATCGACTTCTTGGGAAAGGTGGGATTTTTGTTATTTCCATGATGAGACCCTGTTTCTTCAATAGAATCACTAGTGGGATGAGAAAAGTTGGGAACCATTGCCTCAGATTACCAGATGCTGTATAAACAACAGAGACAAAAAATAGAGGAGTATTGTGATAAATTTACAATACAAAGGGAAACCCCACCGCAATAAGACTGGTGTCAAATAACAATGTAATGTGCTTTAAAGTGGTGCAAAATTCACAGCACACTAATGGTTATAACAGAAATAAACATTTCATTCTATCCATTTTCAATATAACAACAACACAATACAAAATGTTTCATTCACTACTCTGTTTCCTGATTAAATGAGTTCCAGTTCCACAACCTCAATCCGATAATTACATGTAGGTGAATTCATTATAGTCCATATATCATTGTAATGTGTTCTTGTTTCTTGTTTCTTTTCAGATTATCTCGATAGGCTTTTGGAACAGTTCAGAAAGAAAGGGCAAGTCAATAGCACAAATCAAGTAGTGAAAGCCATGCAGCTCAACAAAGTGCGGGCTTGAACTTTGTTTTGTCTTGTTCCTCAAGAGATGCAGTCAGCTTCACTCATTCCATAAACTACAAAAATAGTAATACTGAGAACAACATCTGCCCTTCTAGAGAACAATAATAAATAAAAGATTTATTAGTTATAACTCATGTCTGTTCATTCTTTTATTCTCATCCAGGAAGCAATGCATTAAGACCAATCTGGTAAACACCTGTGTCAGTTTCCTTTCTTAAATAGAAGATGCTCAGTTTTCAAATTACTTAAAGGTATAGAAGAGCACACACTGAGAAAAGATTAAACAGAGCTACACACCAGCCATGGACTGGCTAATGAACTGACAGGGAAAGTTCCTGAGGGGCTGCAGACCTGGAGGTCTGCTGGTGGCCAGGAGCAAGCAGAGTCAAGCCACAGTAGCTCTGCCAGTGCTGCAATGGGCATTGATTTGGATCCTTCAGGGGCAATGACAACTAGTATCAGTTTCCTCCCCCCCCCCCACTGCTGCTACTTGGTGGCAGTGTAGAAAGAGACAAACAAGTAAACAAGTCTGAGCTGAGCAGCCCATGCAGTACTAGTTGAAGGGGCCTCTGAACTTGACTTGATCTGGGGGCATTTTATCTTCCCAGTCAATCCCTCCTTTTTCATTCAATCTCACTTAATTCTCCTCCTTACTACAGCCCTACCTATAAGGTCCATATAGATGCAATGACTATAGTGGTTTTGGTGGTTAAAAATGACCACTTTCTTCCTTTATAACCAGCAGAAAAACTGGTTGGATCCAGCTCTTGTGTCAGTATAGTAATGGTGCTCTGATCTTGACCAATGCAAGCCATGACTCTTCTTGGACTTCTTGCAAAAATGCTTGTTATTAATTTGAAGGCATTGAATGGATTGGACTGGAAGAATATATTTCAGTCTCACTTTGTAAATAATTATCAGGACTTTGAACTTTGTGATAAGGCAAATAAATAATAAAAACTAATAAGGTATTTCTGGAATGAAAAATCATTGAGGTAGAAATGAGAGCCATATAAAGAAAGGGTTGCCTGCATTCATTTCATCCAGAAACCTGTCTGTGTTTCTTACAATGAGAAAAAAATAGATACAGAAAATCACTATGGACTCTGTATGCCTTTGAAAATAGTTTAGAAATTTCAGTGTGTACTAAATGCCCTATGTTTTTAATCTGTGTGTGTGTGTGTTTGTGTGTTTTAGTTGACTTTCAATTTGTTCTATGATGTGTTTTATACTACTCCATTTTTAGTTGTTAGGAGCCTTGGTGGCACTGAAAGATGGGATATAAATCTTCAAAATAAATAAATGCTGCAACTAAACATTATTTAGGGCTGGCTACAGCACACCTATCATGCCAGTTTTGAAAGAACTTCACTGGCTGCCTATCTGCTTCCTGGTCCAATTCAAAGTACTGGTCACTAAGACAGTATAGCCTTCTCCAATATGTTCCTAGCTGGCATCTAAGATCTTCAAGGCAGACCCTTCTGCTGATGCTCCTACCTCTGGACTGGAGGTAAGATTGATGGCTACAAGAATAGGGCCTTTCTTGGGGTGGTGCCCTCCCAACAAAGATTTATCTAGCACCATGTCTTGCTAGTTTTGAGTTGTGGGGGTATAATGTTCCTTTCCACCTAGGCTTTTAACTGGGTTGGAGATCTGTATATAGTCTTTTAAGTGTATAATTGTGGTATATGATTGTAAACCACCATAAGAGCTGAGACTGTTAAATCTGCTTTTCATAGTTTTTGAAGTGTTGACTGACATTTTCAAACACCTTTATGGGATAAGATTTAAAGGGGAAATCCCAATATCAATACAAGATATTGGGTAGGTAGCAGTCAAAAAAATGTAAAGAGAAAATTATTCCTAGGTACATCATGGTAAATGTTTCTCTTCAATGCCTGCCACTTACCACAAGGCATAAATAAAACATGATCCAGTTTCATTGTGTATTGGTAAAGAGAGATTTGTTTCACAAGCTAGATTTGTGGAATGGGTGGATAATGTTCGGATGTGTTGACAAGAATGAAAACATAAGCTAGTCTTTCTTAAGTAGGCTGTATGTTGTTCACCAACAGTTGGGTTCTTCACCTCTGTTTTTTTTTGTCAGCTCTCACCCTGCTAAACAAACAAACCACATTTTAATGCCCTCATGGATGCTATTGTTGGGGGAGGGATTGTTTATGTAAAGCTGAGAAGAAGCTTCCCCAACTGCACACAAGGAAGCTTTAGCTTGTGACAATATGATAGAGCTTTATACAGAGTGGAAGATTTTGCACTAAATACAGATTGAAAATGTTATGCTTGTACGTCAGTACAACCAAATTTCATCCGGTGCAAAAGACAGTGGACATAGATAATAACTGTAACTATGTCCATCTGTGGCAAATAGCTCTATCTAGTATAAGTACCTGATGGTACTAGACTTATAAGAGCATTATAAATCCAAAACCTTTGTTCAAATAACTTTGAAATTTGGAGACATTTAAGATTAAGTAGCAAAAATTCAGCAAGCCAACATTTCTAGACTGAATCCTTTTTGAAAACTGAAATGTTTAAATTTTATTACTCTCATGATTCTTTCTTGAATATAGAGCTTTGGCAGGTGGGTCAAAACGCAGACAATAAAAGCCAAATTCATCATTATTTTTCATAATATGTTGATATACTTTCCCCCACTTTTCTGTCCAATGGGGACCACAACTGGGTTACATCATTATTCTCCTTTTCTCTGTTTTATCCTCACAAGAACACTGTGAGGTAGTTTAGGCTGAGAGAGAGCAACTGGCCCAAATTCACCCAGTGAGTTTTCATGGCACAGTGGAAATTTGAACCTAGGTATCTGAGTTCCATCACTCTCAATACTACATCATGCCAGCTCTGAGAGCCATCAGATAATTCTGTCTTCCTTTACATATTCTTCCCTCAAGTATCAAGCAGTTTTCATATCTTGCCTATGATGGAAGCTTATAGGCTGTCAACCTTGCTATTTGAATCACACGTCCAGTCACCATTTTTTCAGTAGCACTGTTTGTGCTTTCCAGAACCTGGTGTAAATTATTGTGGCATCCACTAGTACATTTAGTAGCAGCTTATACAAGTCTCTTTGTATCATACTTTATGGACTTTAAAAAGAATACCAATCTGCTTGTCCATTACTCGCCCTAATATTATATAAGTAAATCATATTTTCATCTAAAGTGAATTTTGTAATATAGATATGAAACTTTGAGTGTCACTCAGATTTAAAATGCAAAAGATTATAAAAACACAAGTCTTTGAAAAATTGTGTCAAAGTAGAGAATGGCCTGAACATTTAGTAAGAGGGTGTCAGGGTGTAGCAATGAAATTCGGCTCCTTTTCATCTTCCAAGTTATATGGCCCCTTGTGGAATTACTCCTCAGAATGTATGAGTATCTGCCTGCTAACTAATCACATGGATGTTTGTATTTAATGGCAATAAAAACAGAGTGGCCTTTACCTGTTTGTGAACAAAATCACCCTCTATACCAATGGAGCCAGTGGGTAATGGAAACACATGGCCCCTTAAGCTAATGAGCTGATTTGTAGGGAATTATTTTATAGTTCATTGGCATTCCCCAAACGTGAGAATTGGAAACCTTAGAGCTACAAGGCGCTACAAGAGTGCTGTAAACAAAAGCCTTTGATCAGGCAAATGGTGTGACAGGGCAATTCCACAGAAGAATCTCAATGACAAAGCATCACTGAGAGGCCACCACCAAGATATAAAATAAATCAGGCTCACATCAGCTCTGAGCCAGAGTTCATTGAAAAACACTTCTGTGTGAAAGCACAGCTTGCCTCTTCCCAGGCACTCTTCTTCTCTTTCAGGACCATGTTATACATCCCCATTCAGTGGACACTGGTTGATGACCAAATAGACATTAAGGTCTGACTAAGCATTTCTGTCCTGTGGTCACCAGATGAAGATCTTCAGTGAATGTTTCAGTATGTGCTCAAATCCCAGCTGATCTTGCTGCCACTAAGCAAGCAAGAGTTAGTTTATTTATAAAAAGCGTACAGTGAGAGAACGCAAAAAAAAAATCACCATTCGCCTGGAGGAAGTGCATACAAAGTAGATGTGTACACAGGCCCATTTATAAAGCTTGTGATGCCTTCAGTGTGGTGTAGTGGTAGTCTGTAAAACTAGGATCTGGTACAGCAAGATTTGAATCCCCACCCTGCCAATGAAACTTGCTGGGTGACCTTGGTACAGTCACACAATCTCAACCTAACCTACCTCACAGGGTTCTTGTGAAAGAAGGAGAGGAGAATTATGCTGATGCAAGATACTTTGGGTCTCCATAAGGAGAAAAGCAAAGTATAAATAAAATAAGATAAATAAAATAAAATTCATTCTAAAATCTGGTTGGGAAATCTCTTCACCAAAGCTGAACAGACCATAGTCTGTACATTAGTTATCTTGAAATAGCAGTGTTCTACAATCTGAACTGGAGCCTTTTCACTAAGTCCTTCACTAAACATCTCCTAAACCTCAAGCAGATTTGCCTTGTCTCACTTGACTGGTTGCTGTTTTGCGCCTGATCTAATATAAGCTTCCTTTTCTTGCCAAATAGACTTTGTGCAATGAAGCACTTTCTGTGCGCAGCTCAGGTCTGTATCCTACTACTCCACTGAGCAAAGTTTCTACAAATTAGGCTGAAGGATAGCTCCTCAGGCTGAAGCAAGTTTTATTGTAGTCTAAAGCCATTGCCAAAAGATCTGTCCTTTTTCTGCTTCAGTCCCTAGCCTTGCTAGTCCTCTTCATCTTCATCAGTAGTAGTTTTCTTACCTACTTCTCCTCATTGCCCCCTCTGCAAATTAACATTCCTGTTACAGCTGTCATATCCCTTAACCAAGCACCTTGGCCTGGCTTCCTGACTTCAAAGAGAAGTTATTCTCTGCCCTGCTGTCTGATCACCTGATGCACTGATCCTGCAAGGACAGCCTTTCCATGGTTTGTCAATACAGGCAGTCATCAGCCATTCAAGCTGCTGTAAATATTGCTACAGAAAATATCATATCAGACAGATTTTAAGCACTGCAATGCATACATAAAGTACCTTGTGTCTAACTTTAGCAAGCTACTAAAAAACACAGTATTGGATCCAGCCAGCACCTTCATTCAATCTCACCTAATCCCCTTCCTTAATACAGCCCCTGTTCCACATGGCTTTTGCTCATGCAGATCCCATAATCCTCAGTTTAGCTTTTTTAGTGGTCAGTGGAAACTACCCTCCTCCTTTTTCAAGTAGAAAAGCTGGTTGGATCCACCCTTTAATACTCATTTACAAGAAATATGGAGTTAGTTCAAAAACATATTATTCTTACCCACTTGTTATTTTCATTTAGCTATCTTTCATGTAAACTTCAAATACATTTAATTTTTTTAAAAAATAAATGTTCCAAGTTTGGCCTGCTCTTATCCTTTTCAAAGACAATGTATATGACTTTCTGAGTCTCCTTCTGTTGAGGAGCTATAGGAGGGGTAGTGGCTGATGCAATGATCTTGGGTTGTTACATTGGTCGATGCCAATTTCAGCTGAACATTACATTACAACAAGCTGTAATCCCCTGCTGCTTTTTGTAATGACCCTGAGACCTGCTAGAGGAAAACACATTTTAATTCCCCGTGAAAGCAGTGTAGCTGGTATGTATGCAACCTGTCAGAAGAGAATTTCTGTATTATTTGAAAACTACAGCCTCTAACATTTACAAAAACCAAATACAAGGAAAGCACTCTTGGTAGTCTCTTCTGAGAAAAACTGTAAAGGAAAACACACAGTGCCACCTTGTGCCCAGTTCTGGATTTACATGGGGACATTTCTGAATGTTTAAAAGACCTTAAATGAAGAGATTAATTTTTCTTAGTACCAGGTTGAATTTAACAATATGTGACCAACATTATTCTAATTGAAAATTTTAAAAAGAACAGCAGGTTAGTCCAATGGAGAAGTGTTGCAGAATATTTTTACAAATAAACTTTAATTGGTAACTGCTACTCTCCTGCAATTTCCAGTCTTTCTGTAAATTCCACATGAGATATAGTTTCATGATTACACCTCATAAACAGACAAACAAAAATGATAAGACTTCTTAACTCCACACAAATTACATTCATGCCATCTGGCAAATCAGAGAGTTCATGATCTCATCTCCCCTCGTTGGCAGAGGGGCAAGGAGGCAAACCCCTGGGAGTTTGCCTGCCACTGGCGGGCACCTGGGAACCCTAGCAAAAGGGCCATGTTAGTTCAAATGAGGCTCTGCCTCCTCACAAGGAATCCCTGCCCCACAAAAGGAGACCCTGGCCACTCCTATAATAATTATAATAACAATAATGGCATTTGATTTATATACCACCCTTCAGGACAATTTAAAGTGGTTTATAAAGTATGTCATTATTATCCTCACAACAAATACCCTGTAAGGTGGGTGGGGTGAGAATGCTCAGAGAAGCTGTGACTGACCCAAGGTCACCCAGCTGGCTTCATGTGGAGAAATGGGGACTCAAACCTGGTCCTCCAGATTAGAGTCCTGCTATGGATCCCACCAGGGCCGGCGCCACCGTTGAAGTGGTGAGGCAGGCGCCATGGGCACTTAGGCCCTGAAGGGGGTGCCGGAGGGGGTGCCGGTGGCGGAAGTGCACGCCACGGAGCTGGCGTGCCTGGCCCGCAGCTGCTGCAGCCAGCCAGCCCTGAGCTGCCACCGCCGCTGCTGCCGCCGCCACCAACACATGCCCCTGGCCAGGCACAGCAGCCGCAGGCCAGGCACGGCAGGCATCCAGAGCAGTGTGTGAAACTTCCCCAGCCACCCGTTGCACCCAACTGGGAGCGCGGGCAGCCTCCGCGTGCCGTCCTAGCCACCCGCCGGCCAATGGGGCCGGCTTACTGAATGATGACATCATCACGCAGTGATGTCATCATGCAGTCTGGAGGGCGCACGCAAGTAGGGGCAGCCACTGTTGCCAGAAGCCCTGGTGCCTCCCCTGGCTTCCACCCAACCCTGCCCCCTCCCTGCCCTTACCAAGAAGTGTTCTTCATTGCAGTTGCTCTTCCTGTGGCTTTTAGAGGTCCAGCTTCTCCTGAGTTGGCCCTAATACCTAGCTGCCTCATATGTATTGGTTATCACATACAAATCTCTTCATGGCCTTGGCCTGGCATACCTACAGGAATGCCTGCCTCCCTATGTTCCTCCATGGCAGCTTCGCTCATCTGAACAGGGTCTCCTACAGGTACCACCCTGTACATGGGTGAAGTCAACAGCAGCCCGTATACAGGCTCTCTCTGTGGTGGCCCCTACCCTGTGGAACAGCCTACCTGAGAGATCAGGAGAGCCCTCACTCTCCTAGCTTTCCGCAAACAATGCAAAACTGAATTATTCAAAAAGGCTTTTTTACTGTAGGGAGGGGCTCTCAGACACTTTGCTAATGAGCCAAGGACCATAGACTTCACCACTATGTTGCCTTATGTACTACCTGTTGTCTTAAACATGTGCTCCTATGAGCTACTTGTGCTTCCTGTGGTCTAATGTCAGCCCTAGAATTGCTTATGTTCTGTTTCAACATTTCTTCAACTCTGTATGGATTCTTACTAATGCTATGCCTTTGTAAATTGTGTTTATTTACTCTATGAAATGTCCTGGAAATTGACTGTACTAATCTCACACTGTGTAATTTGCCTTGAGTCTCAGTGAGAAAGGCAGACTATAAATGACATAAATAATAAATCATAATAATATATGCTGTCCTATCCCTGCCTGGATGGCCTTTAGCTCCAAAAGGTGAGGCTATGAGTGAATGCCATTGAAGGTATGGGTAGATCCAGGCTTAAGCTCTGAGCTGGACACTGACTGGCCTCCTCTATTGTTCATTGCCTGAAAGTCTTGCCCATAAAAAAAAATCTTTGGGAGTCAGCCAGGAGTGCTGCCCTGCCTGTCTCACAGGCCATCCCTGGTATAGTTGGAAAAAGGCTCTCTAAGAGTGTGAGGGGCTTTCTTATTTGTTCCTAACCTCGGAAGCAAAGGACATTGGCTATTGCCACTGCCAATTTTTGTTTAGTTAGCCTTTATATCATGACTATGTTCTGTCTTCCAACCCTTTCTAGTCCCCTGTATTGTAAGGTGAGTATCTGTTAATTAATTACATCGATTATTTTATTCCTGACAGTTACTTTGATGGTGCTTTCTTCTTTTCTTCTCTCAGCCTGTATTTCTCTCAGATTTCTCTCTTCAGTGGAAGCTG
This sequence comes from Eublepharis macularius, assembly GCF_028583425.1. NCBI lineage: Eukaryota > Metazoa > Chordata > Lepidosauria > Squamata > Eublepharidae > Eublepharis > Eublepharis macularius. The sequence continues at coordinate 96,530,503 of NC_072791.1, read as the reverse complement.
GCTAGAAACCACCTAGTCCCGAAGTGAAATTTTGAACATTGTTTTTGAACATCTTTCTTTCATCCTCACTTTCGCTCTCCAGATTTTGTTGAAGTAAGCATGTTCAGATTTTGTACTTGCTGATTTCAATACACTGAAGGTAGAACTGTAGCGGTTACTTGGGCTTAAAGTGGAACTTCTGGCCTTATGTAAAATGAAGGCAGGTTTTGCTACAACACATCTGCACATTTGAATCATGTCTCTGTAATGCCATCCCATCCACTTAAGAGAAGCTTTGCTCTTAGTAGTTCAGTCTCACTAACATGGACATGTCAAATCATAATAATATTCCTTTACAGGAAATGTACAGCAACACAAAGCTTAGTCATCCCGGAGAGCGTTGTTTTAGAAATGTTTATGCGAATCCTAGAGTGCATGCATTTCTACCAGCAGAGAACATTTATATCTCTCTGTACTTTTTTGAACTTACATCATCTACTTGCAGGGTCATCTTGTAGTAATAACATAATAAAATGTTGATAAATAAGCTCTAAGAGCCATGGACTGTCTGGTACAATATCCGACAATGAACGATCAATAATCTGAGAACTACTTCATTAAATTTGCTCCATTGAATTGCTTCTGGATAAGGAAAACTTTCGAAGGAAAGAACAGCTAGAGCTTGTGCTTTGTCTGAGTTTGCAACTGGGAAATGGAAACACAATGTGGTTCCACTGAAAAAGGGAATAGTACCAATTACTCCAAAACCTTTCATTTCTAGATTAGGGCCGTTTTCACACTACTAACCTGCTTCCGTAATGTTGTGCAACATTGCGCAAAAAACGCAGAAGATAGTGCCTTCTTGCGAGAGTTTTGTGCAACATTGCACAAAACTCTCACGAGAAGACGCTATCTTCCGTGTTTTTTGCGCAACGTTGCACAACGTTACGGAAGCAGGTTAGTAGTGTGAAAACGGCCTAGGAGCAACCCAAAATTTAAGATTAATTGGTTGATTTATGTCTTTATTTCTAAGATTTCTATGAATAGAGAACTATGTTTCATTTTTGCATGAGGATCAGCCCATTGGATATAGAAATCCACTCTGTGTTTGGGAAAGGGCTGATTTCAACAACTGACGTTATCAAGGGAACAAGGGCAGGCGACGCATGATACCCTAGTATAGGATCTGAAGTCTGTTTATATACAGGCAAAATCTTTGGGTTATCTTTCTGGAGAAAGAATGGAGGATGAGGAGGAGAGGCGACTTTGAAGTAAACTAGATGCAATGCAATATATCAAGACTGGAGGATGTAATCAAAGCTGAGATGAACTGCGGACACAACTAGGGAACATCAATCAACAAGCAATGTAAACAATTCCTAGTGGAACCCTTCCTGTCAAGCTAGATGTAGCCACCCACGGCTAGTCCAAGCAGAGCCCACCCATGGATGTGTGTGTTGTTCCCAAAAGAGCAACAGAAGAAGAGAAGAGAGCCAAAGTGGAGATGTAGGGGGCTGGGAGGAGGGAGGCAGTGGGGGACTTACCTCCCACATATATGCAAAGCATACATGAGCTCTCATGCTCCACCATCACACCAAAAAATTACATCATTTTCTGGCACAACAGAATAGTTGCAGGTCACGCTGAAGCCCAGTTTGTTAAAAATCACCTCCAGCAGGTGATTTTTAATTAACTTCAGCATGTCATTTTCCAGGCTGTGGGGGAATACAGGAGTGTGTGCACTTCTCCCCCCTATGCCTCCCCCACTGACCAGGTGAGCAAGGCTGGGGGGCAGCAGGTGGAGGTGGGAGTTTCCCTGCCCCGGGCAGGGAGTGGCAAGCCTATGGATGAGTCATGTAAATCATGTGGTATCAAGTCACCTGGTGGTTGCTTCTGAGCCTGGCCCCAATGAGTCCTTCTTCAAAGGCCAAAACAGCCCCAGAAAGGGCCTTGCTGCCCCCCACCCACCCACCCTGCACTGCCTTTTACTGACAGAAACCAAGCCTGGAATGCTGACTAAACTGTTATGGTTGCCTAGCAACAGCCACTGAGGCCATTTGGTTAAAGCTGTAAGCTCTTCTATCATTTGGGGGTTTTAAACCCGCCCCATTTTTATTATTTATTTATTTGTTTATTTGTTTATTTTAGATTTCATATTTTTCTGCAAACCTGGGGCATTTTTCAGCTGTATAGGAAAATCTGTCTTGTCCATCCATGGCTCCAGTCTCTGGATTTAAGTATCCAAGATCAGAGCCACTTGTCTACTAGTATATGGGATGGCACACAACAGGATTAGTTCGACCTATTTTCTTACTATAAATTAACATTATCAGCCAATGCAGATTTAAAAATTGGGAAGAAATCTTTTCTATGGAAGATATTGACAGAGAGGGGGATTTTTTACTTTGGATCAATTGATAGGTTGTTATTATGAGTTTTTGTCCTCTTCTCAGTTGAGTTCTAGATATAATTTCTGAATTTTAGCTGAATGGCAATATTTACAACAATAGTTGTTGATATCCAAGTATAACTCTGTAGCATTGAGAGTTTCAGGGTTTCCCTCACTTTTTGAATTTTTTATTGAATCTGTGCAAAAAATTAAACCTACAATACTAGTAAAGAACTAATCACAGTGTCTAATTGCTGGTGTTGTATTTTACAGGTCATATCTCTTCAGCATAGGCTTTGGGCATGTCCAGTTATTTGATCTTTTGGGGAGGAAGTTATTACTCATATTAATTTGGTATTTAGAAGTCCATTGCTTTTTGAGGATGCTTATGTACTTTTGAACTACCTCGCTGTATCCTGGTACCTAACCAATGGTGAACTAAAACCCTCTGCACCCCAATTGTAGCTAAAAGACTCATATAGCACTGGAGAGACAAATGTCCCACAATTCAATGGCTGGAGGACCTTACAACTCTATTTTTATTTGAACATATGGCATATAGATGACTGTGGATGGTCTTAATAGACATTTGAAAATCTTTTATGGATACTTATGGGTAGATTTCTCCCTATTGTTGTCATATGTTTATTTCTATTGTTTATGAAGCTTATTTTTATTTTTTATTTTCATTAAAATAAAAACATTAAAATATATTTGAACATCTAAGAGAAAACCTCTTATAATTAATAATTTCTTAATAAGGTCTTCAGCATAAAACCAAGTTTTCCGTCATAGCATAACTGTGAGTGAGGTAGACTTGCTGGACAGGTGACTGCCTGAGTTGGGATGCTGAAGGAGCTGGGATGGAACCAGTGAGGTGGCAGACAGTTCACTGCAGCCAGCACATAGTGCTTGGGGGATGCTATCCTCCCAGATCTCCTCCCTATGGAATCACTGCTGACACAGAAGTCAAACAGAGACATATGCAATGATGATGAACAGCACAGTGGCCATACAGCCATGCCAGTGGGGCACCGGCAGGATCTGTGGTCCCCCCTTGCTGGCTCCATTTGCCAGCACACACACACCACAAGGCACATGCCATAGCCATCCAAATGTCACTTACCCCACACTTAATATGGGGAGTTGATTTCAACTGTGTCTGCTCCATCTGCTGGTGCAGCTGCATAGGGCTTCATTCCTGCAAGGCAATAAGTGCCATGAGTGTATGACCAGCAGAGCCACAGAGCTCAGGGGGCAGTTGCTACTCCAACTTCCCACTTGGAGAAGAGGGAGCCCTGGCAAGGGACCGTAGCAGCAGCCTAGAACAGAGCTGCCAGCATTCCCCACAAACATCATAGGTAACACTCCTATGTACACATTCCCAGGAGTAAGCCCCAGTGCAAACCTTGGGGCATACTGCTGGATGGACCTCCTTCAGGATGCCCTTATATGCACATACTGCTAGCCTATTCCATGGGGGCCTGCAGTGCTCAGGGTGCTTCCAAGAGGGAAAAGGGTAAGAGGTGCAGACTCCCAAGTCAAAGCTACTGGATCCCTGCCATCAGTGCACGGTCACCACTTTGGATCCCCTGCTTCCACCCTCCACCCCATGTCCCTGCTTACCTTGCCGGCAGGGGGGAATGCAGCTCCTGGGACGCACTCCCAGGCAGTGCAGCACACTCCTGTGCACCGCAGCAGCCCAATTTGGGCCAGATTCCCGCGCTCTACAGCGGCTGGATTCGAGCCAATTTAGGTCCAGTTTGGGCCGAATTGGACTCAATTTGGCCCCCTGGGGAGAGCAAGAGTGCTCCTGAGGTGGCATGTGACCCGAGTGATGTCACTTCCTGGCAGTGACATCATCGTGCAGTCTGGGAGCATGCATGAGCAACAAGGGAAACCATTAGGTAGGTGCCAGGCCTCTGACCTCCCGCCTGAGGAGTTGGAGGACCTGACAACCCTAACGTGATCTGAAACAGCAAATTCACTCACTCTCCCCCATATGTGTGTGTGCTAAGTGTCTTCTCTGTACATTTCCTGCCACAGAAATACAATGCTATGTACTCTAAATGTGCACATCACTGACCTCAGAGACAAAGTCCCATGCCATGTGCCCTATTATGTGGGCTACAGAGCATTCTGGCTGGGGTTTATGTAATGTTGGGGGAGTGACTGGGTGTGGGAGAGGAAATTTATCTGCTGCTTGAGAGGGATGTGATTGGCTGCAGCTATATTTGGTATGCTGTGCAGGAATGGGGGGTGGCTTTGTTTTTTCTGCTGCATGGGAACCCATGGGCTACACCACAGTCTTTGCAGATGTAACTTTCACAAGTTCTTAGGCAACTTACTCCTTCATGCCCCAGGGAATGCCACTTTGTGCACCAGCAGAGAGGGTGAACTGCAGTATCTCTGCTAGCTGACCACAGAGGGGCCCACTGGTGGCTGGCTGCCATACTGCTGCACCTTGGACTGTGCCAGTGTAACTCCAGGATATACCAGAGTAACTTTAAGATATGCCAGCATAATGCCCAATTAGGTTCCTGAGCACTGTCATCCCCTCTCTCCCAGAATTGCACTGGTAGTATCAATATGCAGATGCTTGTTGTTACTTTTGTAGTTTTCTGTACTAGGGCCAGAGTGTAAAGTAAGGTATCATATGATTAATTGGATGATGATTAATTGGTTTATGTATTGTTTGCAGAGTAGAGTGGAGAACTCTGGCTCTGCAGAGTTTGATTCTTCTTTGTGAGTCAGAGCCTCACTTTATAAGTTACTAAGTGTGCACCTTTCCCTCCAGCATGTACTTCAAAGAATGTGTGAATCAGATCACTTCACAAAGATCATGAGGAATTCCCGTTCAAGCACCTCCTCCCTTTTTTGGGGGGGGGGGGTGAAGTTGCATGTCAACAGAGAAATCTTGGGTCACACTTCCTTTGAATTGCATAGTGGGAGGAAAGTCTCCTGATCGCTCCTTCTCTGTGCTAGGGATGCCATTGGGGATGTTTTAGGTTAACACTGGGAATGTGTTAACCAGCTGAATAAGAAATAATTTCCTGCATTTTCATAAAATCATTTATCTGAAGAAGTGAAATCTTCTCTTCAATTTGATCATTTAGCATTTCATTTTGTTAAAAAGTTTGTAAAATAATAACTGTCTAACACTGAAAGAGATTGCAGGGAGCCACCTTGGTCCAAAGCAAAATCTTATTAAAAGTCTACAAAAAAATTATAAAAAAAACTTTTAAAAAGAAACTTTAAAAACCCTTTTATTAGGACCAACCAAAATGACACGAAACAGTGCACAAGAGTTCCCCAAAACACTTCTTCAGGATGGATGCTAAAGAACAAAACAGAACAGGAAAAGCATATCTTTCAAGATATAGGCTACATCCTGTAGGATGCTTAGCAGACTTCAGTGGGCATAGGGTGTAATTTACTCCTAAAAAAACTCTGAGAAATTGGAATGATATTTACTACACATATTCAGGACACATCTCCATGTTTTAATTTCAGTTACCAGTTTGAAGTACATTCTCAGTTTCAAAGAATGGGGAAAAAAGGAAAATCAGAATGAAAGTTGAGCTTGTTCAGGACAACATTCATAGTCCAATTATAAACCCTAGACTGAAATTCCTAGAGCAGTTTTCAAGGATACAAGAAATATGTAACAAACAGTGCAATAGTTTCCTTAAAAATTGAGGCATCACAGCTCGTAAACCTCATTATATTACTGCAATCATCTGAGCACATCCCATGGGCTAGGACAGAGAAATCATATTACAACCCAAGGAACATCAATAATATAATTTGGAACCACCCTAGGGAAAGACCTGTCCCAAACACCCAGAGTGCTTTTTGTGACACTACACTGCGAATTTGGGGCAGAGAAAGGAAACGGCTAACACCTGGTCTTTCCCCCATGTCATTCTTCTTAGGGCAAAGATGGTTTCCGCCAGCTACAAACACCCACTCCTACAAAACGTGGAGAAAAGCCCATAAATCAAGACTAATAGACATAATCAAACATGGCCACATCTTAGAAAAACCAATTAGACAAAGATTCCCTTCAAAATTTCCCATAGTTTCAGTACTTACAAATCAAACACCTATTGGAAAGCCATGAAGTCAGAGCAGCCTTCAAATGGAATTTAACACAATTTGAGCTCCTTATGAAATCAGGGAACTTGCAGGACAAGGGACTAATATCCAAAATTTACCAAATTGTAAATGACAGAAGGGATGATAACCTTCTGCCGTACCAAGCCAAATGGCACAACCCCTGCAACCACACTCTTAACAGACGCCCAATGGGATGCACTTTGGAGTTCTAAAACTCTAACTTCTAGGGCCATCAATATTAAAATCCTCTCATTTAAACTTATGACTAGATGGTATATGTCACCCCTTCAACTCCACCACATTAAGAGTACCACTGTCAGAGTTCAATTGTGTGTATGCAACCAAAGAGACTCCATATTAATTCTTTAAGTATTCTAAGTGCTTTGTTCACAGGTGCCAGGATGTTCCCATCAGCTATCTCACAGAAGAGGATTGTTTTGGCTGTCACTTCTCCAACCTTGGGAAACTTTCGCTTTCTCAGCTTCACAGAGATTGTTTTGAGAACTATGGGGGGAGGTTGGGTCTGCTGGATTTTGATACTCTGTACCTTATGCTTTGCCTATCATTCATAACAACACACGTGTACCAGCCTGGATATTGTATCTGGGCCCGTGGACTATAATGAATTCTTTCTTCAGTAAACTTTTTGAAAACAACGGACTTTTGTGAGATAGCTGATGGGAACATCCTGGCACCTGTGAACAAAGCACTTAGAATACTTAAAGAATTAATATGCAGTCTCTTTGGTTGCATACACACAATTGAACTCTGACATTACAAAATTCCGACAGCTGGCCGCCAAATGTCCAAGGTGCGAGGAGTCCACCAAAACAATCCTCTTCTGTGAGATAGCTGATGGGAACATCCTGGCACCTGTGAACAAAGCACTTAGAATACTTAAAGAATTAATATGGAGTCTCTTTGGTTGCATACACACAATTGAACTCTGACATTGAAAGTTTCCCAAGGCTGGAGAAGCGACAGCCAAAACAATCCTCTTCTGTGAGATAGCTGATGGGAACATCCTGGCACCTGTGAACAAAGCACTTAGAATACTTAAAGAATTAATATGGAGTCTCTTTGGTTGCATACACACAATTGAACTCTGACACCCACAACTCTTCCTGTTGGAGGCAATGTGGCTCCATGGGCACATATTACCATTGTTGGTGGACATGCCCTAAAATCCAATCCTTGTGGGTAAAGATCCTCTCACAAATTTCTAGGATCATAGGATAAAAGGTTCCTTTGCAACCTGAAATCATGTTGCTGAATTTATGGGAAGACAATGCTGTACCAAGCATCAGGAAGGACCGGATTTTCTTCCTTCTCTCAGCAGCCAAATTCCTTATTGCCGCATCATGGAATAAAATGAAGCTTCCTTCACTTACAGCTTGGTATAAAAGAATCTGGGAGTTCTTTTTAATGGAGAAGATCTCAGACCAGCTCAATTTTTTAGACAATCCCCTGTTCCAATCCAGCTTATTAAATCTGTGCCACCCATTCTTAAACTACATGACTGTCAATGATCAGGCACGGTTTCCTGATGTTCTAGTCTGTAATGTCCTAACAACTTACTGAAAACTATTCTCATGGTTCTACTTTTCTTATTCAGATCACCTGTTTAATCAGCTTTAATTGTTATAATGTTATATTGACCTTGTTACTGTGATTGTTGTTCTGGGGGAAGGGATGTTTGTTCATTTTTACTTTTTTATAAAATGTTAAAACTGAAAATAAAGTATTTTTTTAAATAATGAGGCATCAGAAATAAAGTTCAGAAAACCATTTCATGTTTCGGGGACAAAACCCAATTTCAGGACTAGTAATGAGTAAGGCCTCTCAAATACTGTTTATTTACTATTGTGATATAATTCAAGTGTAACTAACTGTCCTTTTGTTAAGATATAGTTATTAATTAACCCATTATTAGTTTTATATCTTAGTTTGAAATACATCTTTATATATTAGAACTTCAGAGCTTATAATGAAGAATCAAATGAATTTCTAATGAGTAATAAAGTCTAGATTTATAGTTCCTATCGATGTTAATGTTAGAATTGCAGGTACACAGAGATAGGTTTAAAGTACACTAGTTTAGCAACACCAGACACAGAGAAACAGTAAAAATCAGAATACATCTTTGGAAAGATAAGCTAATTTTTGCCATAATTAGCTGTAAATAAGAACCTAATATTGTCTATTGCCGTCTTTTCTAACCCTCATTCTCGTTGAACCAGTAAGTTTATTTTACAAAATAATTAAGGGAAATGTAAAATAATGGGCAGCCCAATCCTAAAGGTGCACAGGGAGCAGACTAAGGGTAACCCGGGCATATCTCAGACTTATGCAGGTGTAACCATCTCCCCACCAGCACCTAGTTGTGCGTGCTCTAACTCGGTGGGTCATTCAATGATTTGGAGGGAGGAGTGTGTTCTGAGTGATTTTGATGCTGTTAACTTGTTAAGTGCAAAAACAGCTGTCCCAGAGCCTTGTTTCCCCAACTCCCATGAAAAGAACAGCATGTGTCTGCATATGCATTCCTAATACCTGCCTTGTACATGTGCAATGGGCCAAAACTCACGAAAAAAACAAATGGATCAGATTCAAGCCAAGACCGGCACACCTAGAACAATCCAATAACGGAACAGAATTAATCTGGAACCTTAGAATCAAAATTGAAGAAATTTTCCTGGCACACAATCCTAATCCAGACTAATGTTTCATGATCACAAGGACATCTGCCCGCAGAGTGCAATTTTCTGGCATCCCGAGCAGTCAGAACTGCTCTCTGAAAGGGGCCATTTAACCTAGATCTAAGACAAGGGAGGACTGTCACCTAAGGCTTGTGAGAGAGAACTGACATTGTGTTTGGTGAGCTGTAGATAACTGATGATACCTTGCAGTGGATGTTGCAGGTTACAAATCAAAGTTCTGATGCATTCTTTCTTTTCTTTCTTTCTTGCTTGCGCTACTATTCTGACCTATAAGTCTTAAGTAGTAACTGAGAATATGTGGAAGAAAGTAAGAATTCAGGCCAGAGAAAGTTAATCCACAAACTACAAAAGGGGTGATTTTCTGATGCATTCTCACTGGGTCAGTTTTAAAGCGACTCAGTAAAGGAAGGCATGGCCTCCAGTTTGCAAGATTTAAGCAAGGCTGCTAATGGTAGGACATTTTGTAGGTCAGTAATTGATGGGGTTGGCATAAGTTGAAGCAACTTGATGGCATATGACACACACATTCCTAGGTACTAGTCTAGACATGTCAATATTTTCTTCATTAGGAAGAATTGTAATTTTAAGAATGTTGTGTATACAGGTGAGAGTTCCCGTTCAAGAAACTGGGACAAATGCAACTGAACCATAGAGATTGGTTGTAGGTAATCCATAATCTACAAAAAGAAAAGATATAAGAGAAGAAAACAATTATATCAGAAGTCCTTGTACAACATCTCTAAGACTTACCTGTTTTGTTTCCATCTGCCTGTACACCCTTGAATCCCCAGCTTGGGGACTCTGTGTTATGAATTCATGATGTATATGTGTAATTAATGTGAAATGTAGATGATACACTTACTGAATACACCATTAGTAGGTTCTTACCTTGCATGACTAATATATATTCTGTTTCAAATTGTGAATTAAAAATATTTTTCTCCTCCGTTTTTTTTTTTTTTGCTATTCTTGACTGAGGTTCAGGGCTAGGCATGTTGGAAGGTACCACTAGCTCCAGAACTCAGCATGCTGTGCTATTTATTCTCCCATCAGGGGCTCTCAATTCGTTGTCATTACTGATAATCGTGATGGTGGGGTGTATTGTCGAAGGCTTTCACAGCCGGAGAACAATGGTTGTTGTGGGTTTTCCAGGCTGTATTGCCGTGATCTTGGCATTGTAGTTCCTGACATTTCGCCAGCAGCTGTGGCTGGCATCTTCAGAGGTGTAGCACCAAAAGACAGAGACAGAGAGACACTGAGAGATCTCTGTCTTTTGGTGCTACACCTCTGAAGATGCCAGCCACAGCTGCTGGCGAAACGTCAGGAACTACAATGCCAAGACCACGGCAATATAGCCCGGTGATGGTGGGGGTTGTAATAATGGGCTTTTGTAAGTTGTACTATGTATTTCAGTATTTTCTATTTATTTGGACTTTATAACTTGCCTCATCCTACAACTAACACACTGAAACTATCCTGAACAACACAAAGCAATCAACAAAATCAAAATCAGCTTTGAAATTTTAGAATACTCTTTAAATACATTCTAGTAGTACTCCTTGTTGTCAATAAATATGGGAGACATATATAGCCTCTGTCTTGCCTAACATTAACATATCTCTATCAGAATAATCATAACAAAACAGATAGGCAAATGAATCATTTTTTCTTCTGTATATATGAATTAGAGTGCAGATTCCATTTGAATCAAACAGATAGATTGTATAGTTCATTGAGCTTTTATTTTATTTATTTTATTAGTGATTCATTATTTCATTATTCCTAACCTTTGGTCTGAAAAGCTTCCCCAGGCCTAAAAAAAATAAAACGTTTAATGCTAAATCTTAGCACCTATTTATTCATTGACTCTTTGAGATAAACAGCTTCATCATGACAGTAGCCCTAGGCTGCTATTAGATTTTGGATGTTGCAGAAATGTAAACGAATATGTAACATTTCTACATAGGTCAATGGAGAGAAATAAATTGATTTAGTCATAGCTGAGGTAAGACTGGCCAGTAGGCGGTGTTCTGAGTCAGAAGTGTGACACTAGCCAACTAACATGAAATTTAAGCACAACAAAATGATGTTCATGAGAAATGTGTTATGGGTGGGTGGGATATAATGCAACTGATCTAATGGAGCAACAAGGTACTTACACAATTTATAACAGGAGGTCAAATATGCAATAAACCACTTATGAATGTAAATTGGGTATATGCAACATATGAGTTAATCATATTGGCCTATATATTGGCCTCCCATTCTGGAATTTTTCTTAAATAGAAGCAGCAATTTCTACTGATTCCCGCCTCCCACTACACCTTTGCTCTTATGCTGTTCCTGAGGGGCCAATGGACCCCCTCCCCCCATATTTCAGAGACTCTGTGGGCTGCTGCAGGAGAGGAAAATCAGTAGAAAATCATCGTCCCCTTTTATGAATATGTAAATGTCCTTAAGTCTTCAAAACTTTGTGGATGGACTCAGGCCACTGAATTTTGATCCTGAATTCATAAAGTATAAACCTGAAGGAATATGGGCATTTTCCCATGGAGTATGCTTGCAGAAGCAGAAAATAAAGACAGGAAAGGGAAGGGATAAATCATAAAAATAAGCTGGTATAAAAAGTTAAAAGAGAGGAAAGGTGCCATGTTATAGCTTGTTTTCATCACATCTTAGAAGCTAAGCAGGGTCAGTACTTGAATAGAGCACCACCAAGGAAGACTCTGCAGAGGAAGGCAATGGCAAACCACCTTTGCTTCTCACCTGCCTTGAAAGCTCCTTGCTGGGGTCAGATAAGTAGGTTGAGACTTGACAGCACATACGTACTTATAAATAGTTAAAAGATCAAACAAAAAACATACAGTTAGATAAAGGGGAGAATTCTTCTGAAAGCACAGGGTCATCACTTAAAATTGTCACTCCGAAACATTGTTTTAGGGTACTTGCGCACTGTTTTTGTGTCACTTTAGCTGGTCCTAATAAAAATTTTATACGGATTGAGATGATGCTTGTGGGAAAGGACAAGAAACAGGAAATGAATAGCACAGGCATGCCCATGTGGAGCCAGTTTCTTCAGACCAGTTTCTTGAGTCCAGGCCTATGACCATTTCAGACCCATCATTCATCTCTCCAACTCTTTACAACTAAAAATCAGAACCGAATGTGTGGTGTGTGGAACAGGTACCTGCCTGTCCCAGAGGCTTTTGCAATACACCAGGATACATGCCATAGAGCTCAGCCATGAGCCCTTAAAAGTGATTTAAAGGACCGTGCTTGGCAAAACAACCCTTCCAGCATGCTGTCACATCTAGAACCTGAACCACTTGCAGGACTGTTCTTCCATGGCTTATCCTCAACATGTTTTGACACTGTGAGAGACATTATAATTTAAACCAGTGGTGTTGTAGAAGAATGTCCAATAATTATGAAGCAGAAACCTTGTCAGATGGTAAACACCATCAAGATTGTATGTATTTTTGTCTCGGTTTTTGACAATAATCATTCATTCATTCAATTCCACCAGGAAGGAATTGCCCTATGAAACAGGAAAAGAATTGAGTGCTGACTTTAAGCAAGCCCATCCTGTTATATTCTACAAATACATTATCAAATAAAACAATGGTATTTCATTTTACAAATGAGCTTATAAAATGTCTGTTCATATGGTGTATGAATGTTTCCTAAGGTATATGAATATGTAATCTGCCTTGAGTCTCAATGAGAAAGGTGGACTATAAATAGCATAAATAAATAAATGTACACACTGTGTAGATTGTGGGTCAAGACACTGCAGCAGAGCAATGGTGGCACTACTGCACCACATGCATAGACATACTTCTCAGCTTACAGACCTTATTATTCACAGAGGTCCACATTTTTTGTTCCTTAATGGCTATGGCTGGAATGTGCGTCACCCAATCATAGTGCTTGTTCAGTCCTGCCCACATGCTGAACTTTGATGACAGGTAGAAAAGTCACACTGCTAGCCTCCTACGCCTTTAATGTATATTTCAGATAGATAAGTTGGTAAAAGCAAGAACAAAACCGAACAGAAGCACATTTATAGTTATACTGATATCAGTTCATCAGTTATAAAACCTAATCATGGACTTTATCTATTATTTGCCTTTCACTACCAGTTACAGTTTGAAAGCTTTACAAGAACAATCTTATTTATTACTGATAAAGGCAAGTGAGTAACAAGAGGGTGCTCATTTACCAGGAGCCCATAAAACTCCACCATTTCAACTCAGCTATTTATTGGGATTATTAAGGGTCAGCGACTGCCATACTCCTAAATGCTACAAGTGACAGTGTAAAAAGTGTTACTAGCTCAATCCAATCTCAACAGAAGTTGTTTATAGCAGTAGTAGACCAAAATCAAAATCCAAAACCAAACCGCAATCCAGCTGCAATGATACAAAGCAGTGTAAAAACTTTTGACTCCATCACAACTCTTTCTCAGGCTAGAAGTTACAAAATAAAAAACAAAAAGATGTTCCAGGCCATTATTGTAATTCCAATGCAGAAATATCATTCTTTTTCCTCAGCAGAACTAGAATACAACCTGACATTAAAGGGATCATTGTATTTTTACTTACCTACTGACAGTCAGCACAGAAATGCTCAAAAACCTCCCGAGGAGAGCCCATCACCTCCCAAAGAAGCCTGTTCCACTAAGGAACCACTCTAACCATCAGGACATTTTCCCTAATGTTTAGCCAAAAGCTTTTTTGGTTTAATTTTAACCCAACAGTTCTGGTTAGCTCTCTGGGGCAACAGAAAACAACGCTACTCCATTCTCCATGTGGCAGCCCTTCAAATATCATATCACCTCTCAGTCTCCTCTCCAGACTAAACATATCCAAACTCCAATAGTAAAAAAATTAACTAATCTGCTCAACTTGTTCTTGGTCTCTTGGCATCAGTGAAGCTTTTTAATAAAAGAATATTTTTCCATCTCTGGGTCAAACCCACATCAATTAACTAGCTTGTAGAATAGGTAGTCAGAGGTTTTTTGTTTGTTTTGTTTTAAATTGATATTTGGGTAGATGTTGAAAACCCAAAAATTGGGGGGGGGGGGTTTAGAAAAAATATGGGTTAATGCCGTGGATTATTACGCGTAGCACAGTTCAGCAAGAGCAACTCTTATCAGTACTACTAGTAGGGACAGAATAAGCGAGAAGAGAGGAGTCCAGCTGGGATCTGGGGGAAAGGCAAAAGTGAAGACTAGCAGGGTGGAAGGGTTGCAGCTCTCCCCACAGCTGTGTGGAGGAGACTTGCTCTGTCATAGCTGCCTTCCACCAGCTCAGCCTCCAGTATGGCTGATGTCAGCAAGAAGCCTTGCAAGATCCTTTTTGCTGAGGCAGCTGCAGGAGCACTGCCTCCAGAGACGCCACAGATGCCGAGTAGCCTACTGCTGAGGCTCCTCTGCCTACAGCTGTTGTGACCCAGTAGTGGGAGGAGGAGGAGCATGGTGTGCTTTAGGAGGGACTTGGAGTACATGAGTCTTCTAGTCCCCGAGCTCCCCTCAGGGACCCAAAGCATGCTACAGGAACTGGAGAAGAGGAAGAGGCAGGAGGAGGAGATGGAGGAAGAAGAGGAAAAGATGGAGGAAGTGCCCTCCAGAGGGTCTCATCTCAACCCCTTCACTCTCGGAGGGGGGACAGTCAGTTCAGCCAAGAGGAGTGGCTGATCACCTCCCAGACAATGGAGTTCCTCAAGCTCTTTAAGGACTTCACTGTCATCTGACACCACAATCCTAGGTTTGGTTGTTCCTCTGATCCAGACACTTCAGCGGAAGATGACTTCCTTTGTGCACCCAGGCACAGGACATGCATACATTGTTCCATCAGTGTGTGTGCCTGTGAAAAGGATGCAAGAGGACACTGAGTCCCACCTGCAACTTCTCACTGAAAAAAAGTTGCACATGTTGGTGACTCTATATAATCCGTGCATTAAGGGCAACATCACTTAGTGGGCTAGGAAGTTTACCAGCTTGAGAGACAAGCTCTCTTGACAGGTGTAATGTGCATGGGCCAGGATGGATACCCTGCCAGCAGAGGAGGAGACCAGATCTACTGTTCCCTGCACCTCCTTTTCTCAAAATGGTTCCCTCACAGCTACTCCCAATAAATTCGTGAAGATGATGGCCATCAGGGAGGCGCTCAGTCCTTCTGGGAACATGAGATGGATGAGACAGGATAAAGTGAAAGCAACAGTCAGAGACTACTTTCCAGAGCCCTGCAAGTTGCTTACCACCTTTCCTCTGAGCTACTGAGCCAAGAAAAAGGCAGTCTGGCCAGACTTCTTTTACATGGCTCAAGGGCTCCTCTTATGCCCTCCACCAAGTGTGCAGAGTGAGCATGTCTTCTCCCATGCAGGCAGCATTGTCAGCCCTCATTGCACTCACTAGCTCCCCTGGAGAGTTGAGGAGTTGATCTTCCTGAAGGTCAACTTGTCACTCTTCAGTTTCCCAGCTCTGGACTTTCAGAGTGAGTGAAGTGAGTACACCTTTTGCCTTTATGTTCTGTCAGTCTGTTTGGGGTGGTGGGGGGAAATGTTCTTCCCAAAGTCAACTAGCAGCACCAAAAATGTTGTTCTCTTGCCACTGGAACAGGAAGATTCAGAGAGAGATGCTGGGGAAAACAGAGACCACATAAGCATGTTTCACTCTACGTTGGATTCTTTTTACATGAAATATATATTACCTCAACATAGTTATCAACAAAGAGGATATGTGACTTTGACAAGCATACCTCATGTGCAGGACAATTAATTGAGCAATAGTCACTCACTGTTGGCCAGAATCAAAGGTGCTTCTGAGGAACACTTTTGTAGTATGAATCACAAGGTGGGGCAAACTTTCTAAACGGCACTGTTGCCCGTACCCATCTCCATTCCACCTGCTCACAGAATTGCTGCCTCAGACCCTCTACATTCATAATTCTTTATTTTAAAAAAAATCCAGACATTTCAGATCACTGCATCACTTCTATTGTAAACCAGTTACTTTTCTATCCCAGAAGAAACAAACAAAAATACATAACTGTATCTTTAATTGTTAGTATCATTGGATACAATTTATTTTCTGCCACAAAATTATGACCTAACCTGTGTTCAGGGGGTTATGCATCTTATATTACAATTGCTGCTACAACAGTTGGCTGAATACAACATCAATTGCAATGGACAGCAGCAGTTGGAAGCCTGACTTGTTGTTAGGCCACAAGGGGATTCTACTATAATCTGTCATCACTCGTTTAATGAGCTTGAAACAAGAGCAAAGACTTCTTGATCATAGTTTGCTATCTTTAGAAAGATAGCATGAACTCAAAACTGCTATGTGTAGCAGTCTCTGTTGGGGATGAACGCTATGTGCTGACGACAAAGTGTCAGTTCAATTTGCACTCTTAATCAAGTGGGCATACGCATGTGTGTTTCTTGATGAGGACAGTTTTTTAGAAATGCAATAAGGCTTCTGAAAAGCTTGCAAAACAAATCAAATTAAAATATATCTTGCAAATTCATTTCTTGGATTATTTTTTTAACAATAATATTTTGTATTTTTGTTTCTTGTACCATGAAAAGTATTGTAACCTTTATTTACTTTTTGGTCAACTACAGTGAGTGAAAATGTAGGTGTAAGACAGAAGACAGCTTATGCCCTCACCCAGCTGTATCCCAAGCAGTTCAAGAGCCTCTCCCATGTGAGTTCTGCCCGTTTGGCTCTAAAGCAAAATCTTTATGGCATTTTCTATAACAATGTATTGAAAATCTATATATAAAGACAGGTGTCCTGACTGACTCATCATTGCCCAGCCCAAACCCCTGGGCCTAGAAATATGAAATTTGGGGAGAACGTTCCTATCATGATGTAAACACCCACTAAGAAGGAATTTTAAGAAATTTGCCCCCTAAGGGGGTAAGAAGGGGTAAAATGTGTTTTCCCATAGGGGTATAACTTCACTGTGTGGCTGGCAGGCTGCTGCCTGCTCCCCTCCCCTGCCAACTGGGCCACTCTTCCCTGATTGGGTCAGCCTTTCAAGGACATTTGCATATGTGGCCAACATTCTAAACAGTATGCAATTGCTATTGGGAGTCATTGAATGTGTCCTGAGGTAAAATGCACCTCCTCGTCTTCTCCTCAAAGTTCACTTGGGTTGCCAATCTCCCTATGGGGCCTGGCTTTCTTGTGCGGCTGGCAGGCTCCTGGCTGATTGCACACACCCACCTCTGATTGGTCAGCTGTGGAACTCTGTGTTCTGAGGTAAAAATCAGGTCAAGGAAACTGCAGACAGTTGAAGAAAGACAGTACAAGACTCCTGAATAGGGATTTTATATAAAAGTCAGTAAGGCAACTGAATTTTTAAATGTTCATGTGGAGATGGTGCACGACCTTTCCAGGGGCCATTTTGATGCGAACCTCTCACATGAACCTGCCAAAGTGCCCATCACCCCACCCCTCCCTCTGTCCAACACCTCACACCTCTCACAGCCATCACCTCTTACTATCCCCAAGAAGCCTCCTGGCAGACGTCATGCAAGATACACCGATGCTAAAAGGAGGAAGCAACTTAGAGATGTGGCAAAGAAATATGCACTTCGTACTCCTGCAGTGCACCAAGCAGCAGTGGCTAAGTACCAGCAAGATCACCCCGAGGTGCACAGAACAGCAGAATATGAGCAAAGCAATCCTGGAAGACGAGTAGAGAGGTGCTCACTTCCATGGAAGGTCAAGTCTCACTCAGGCATGGCAGATCCTTTGCTACCTTCAAGCTGCCTCTTAACCTCATCCATGCAGAAACACCCCTGTTCAGCATCTCAAAACAAAGCAACATGGCCCAAATACTGTGGAACTGTAAGCCCATTGTTTGGGATGAGAGCACCATGGCACACAAGGGGTGTTTTGAGGCATTGAGTATAACCCTCAAAGATGTCAGGGGCAATGAGAGAGCGATGGGGGGAGTCACCGTGCTGCTGGCTAGAGACTTCTGGCAGACTCTGCCAGTAGTCCCATGGGGAACTTGAGCTGATGAGGTTACTGTGTGTGTCAAAGCGTCATATCTGTGGCCCCTTATCAGGAAACTCTGACTAAGAAAGAACATGAGGGTCCACTTGAGAGGCTAAGTGTCTGCTGGGGAATTCTCTGACTCCTACTAAAAATAGGGGATGGAAAGTATCCTGAGTCCAAGGGAAAGGTGACCATCCCTGCAGGCCTGGGCACAGTACTGACCTAACAGTAACTTAGCAGACCTAACAGCCACAATATACATTGATATTGCCATGGATTGGCTGTGCAAGCATGCCATTCTGACCCCCAAGAACGATAAGACTGCCATCATTAATGAAACACAACTTAACTCCCTCAAAGGGGCAGAAATGGAATACAGATCTGTGAACTCAGTGGTGCAAATGGATGACACAGTCCACTACCCCATGGAGTTCCTCAACATGTTCAACCTTCCTGGCTTCCCAGACCACAAACTTCTCCTCAGAGTGGGGGTGCCAGTGATACTGCTCCGGAACCTCAACCCACCCAAACTCTGCAATGGCACCAGACTGCGAGTGAGAGCCCTCCACAGGAACGTCATCAAGGCCACATTGTTCACCGGTAGTGCTCTGGGGGAGTAGGTGTTCATACCATGCATACCACTGATACCATCAGAGAACCCCTTCGAGTTCAAGAGACTGCAGTTCTCCCTCAAGGTCTGCTTTTCTATGACAATCAACGTCCCAGGGTCAGACACTGAAGGTGGCAGGAATTGACTTGAGGGAGGACTGCTTCTCACATGGGCAGTTCTACATGACCTGCTCCAGAGTGAGCTCACCCAGCAGCCCAGTGATCCTAGCACCTGAGGGGAAAACCACCAATGTGGGCTACAAAGAGGTCCTTCAGTAGAAAAAACCCACGGTTGCACGTATTTTTTACTTTATTTATTGCACTATAATCTTTTCCTTTTAAAAATCTCTTCAATAAATATTACATTTCGAAATTCACTTCATCAGTTTTCAGCATCAACACGCTTTGCTTTATTTAAACATCTTTGTGAAGCTCAGGTACTATGCTATTTTACTACAAAACCAACTAAAAAAAATCCCCCACAAACCAAAAAATGTTGCATACCCATAAATATTATACCTGGATTTAAAGCAGTTAAATACTGTAGCAAAGCACGGGTATCAAGCTAGTAACTGTATAAGATATTTTCAATGTCTCCTGTATCTGAATTGCTGAAACATTTACCAGCAAGAAAGTATATCAGTTAGGAAATTTTGGGGAATGGAGGGGGATTTTTTAATATCTTCCACCTTTGCTATGCTCTGGATTAACTAAAGTGTCTCTGATTAACATACACTCACATACACTGTGCTTATCATTTCATTTTACTCTGTGCTTCATGCACTTGGTCAGTACAAGATGGCCAAGTTAAACATGGCAAACATAACAAGCCTAGAGTGAATAAAGGCTTGAAAATTTTTCTTTCCTGCCCCTCTCTCTCAATTTTTCCCAGACATGTCTAGATATCACTGGAGCTTTAATAGTTAGGTTATGGTATTTGACTCAAAGCAGATATGAACTTAACCTGTCAATCCATCATGTCTGAACATCATGTAACTTCCACTTGACTGTTTATATATTCATGTGATAATTTCTTATTTGGTAAACAAAATTGTTTACTTGTATCCCCTCCTTTTGAAAGGTATAAAAGTGGATGTTACCAAACTCTGGTATGCACTTTGCTGTCTGCTATGTGCATCAGTTTATTGGAAAATAAACTTTACTTCTGAAATCATCAATTTTGAAGTCTTGGTTAATTATTCAAACTAAGAAAGAGAGGAGCCTCAAATCGATACACTTAGGAATTCAAGAATTTCCCCAACAATATCTTGTTCACTTGTTATGATTCTTATGAAAACCTTAAAACTGATCTAAGGATTGAATTCCGTGGAGAATTTCCACTGATAGAAAGGATTTCTGTATATGGAGCGAGACTTTCTCACCTCCCACTCCAGCCCAAAATGCCGGAAATGATGTTCCTGGAGGAAGGACGACCCCCCCTCCCACCCAAGAATAGCATCAGAGGAGAGTTGGAGGTCTGCAGCAGGAGGGGTAGCTGGCAAAAATCAATTGGCATAGTCAAATAAGTTTTCCCATCCCATTTATGTTCAGGGAAGCCAAATGACTTGGTGCATCAAGAATGAAGGGATCCTTAATAGGGAACGGAAAGGTGGTTAAAAAAACACTAAGCCAAGGGATCACCAGATCCAGTTTTTAAGGAAGAAATTTGATTTTACCTCCCCTTGGAGTCTTCGCAGGTCTCCTTCTTGTAGCACTATATTGTCCTAAGTGAAACCATAGATACAATTTTGGTTGCAGCTGAATGAGAAATTAATGAGAAACACAAAAGCATACTTGTGTGGAAGGTGCTTTGCAGGCTTAAGTAGTGCATCCCAGATGCAGTTTTACTATTTGCTATTAAATGAAAATGTCGTGGACTGGGCCAGCCCAAGCAGAGTAGTCCAAGTCCAGTTCAAAGTTAGAGCACAAGTCCAAAGCCAGAGATGAGTCCAAAGTCCAAAAGCCAAGTCAGGAGTTTCGTAGGTCAGTTACTGGTCAGATTGAGGGCTACACCGAAACAGAGTCAAGGCATGGTCCACATAGAGGCAGCCACGGGAGGGAAGGGGGGGGAGCTGAAGATGGGGGGTAGATAAAGATAGCTTGGCTGATGGGTGGGTGGGAAGGAGAAAAGGAAACAGGAAAAGGGACAGGTCATGGTGGCTTTCAGAGAAGGGAAAGAATAGAAGGGGAGGGGAATGCAATGCCCTCAGCAAGTCCTTGTGAATCCCCAACTTGTTATTATAAATTTCAGGACTGATGTTGGTACAAACTAAGTTAAAGTGACTGTGTTGTTCCTCTCATGTGGTATCCATAGATGAGGCATTATTATAGGTAGTATTTCAGCCTAACACATCACATTTCTGCCTCTCTAATCTTGATTGATATTGTCCAATAATACATATCGATGGATACAAAGCAAGTTGCTGATACATCTTTTACATTTTTTATAAATGCTAAAATAGCAGCATTTGCAATGCCACTGGAAAAAGTTCACCTTTTATTTTTATTTTTTTTGTTAATAAATTTTATTGGATAATCAAATTCAAATATTGATAGGAAGCTAAGCACCCATCTGTGGTAATCATTCCCAACTTCCTGCCTATCCTCCAGGGCTCAGAACAAAACCTTGTGAATTTAATCCTTATGCAGATCCAAGTGATTGCCAGTTAGACAGAGCCCCTGAAACTCCACTGGCTGGGAGCCTCAGTTTAGGAAGGGAAAAGAGATACTTTCCCTCTCACACAGGTAAATTGCAGCCCTGGATAAGGGCATCGGCATAGTCAGGCTTTTTACTTTGGTTTTTAGTTAGGATTTGGGGTCAAATTAGAGAAGGAAACTTGTTTTTAGTGAAATAAGCCCCTGTGAAGGGCCTGTCAAATCTACTAATTTTCTGGGTGCAGGTTCTGTGACCAGGATCTCTGTGAGTTAAAGGAGCAGCCTGGAACCTGAGTACTAAGCCTATCAGCTGTAGTTAAAAAGGTGATGGTTGAACCTTGAATGCTGAGGAACCCTGCCTGGAGAAAAAGGAATCAGATCTATCATCAGTGTTTATGATTTGGATAATTAAGGCATAGTTTCAGTGTGTGAACTCCCAGTGGGAAAAGCTGAAAGTTGAGATCAGTGGTAGATTCTATACTGATCATTCCATATGAAAACTTTAACTTGTTATACATCTTATTTTCTGTAAAATAAATATTTGCTCTTCAGTTCCATCTGTGTCTTTTCTGTCAACTCAAAATAGCTGTGAGTTACCTCACAATAAAGTGCCATATTAATTTTTAGAGTCACAAAGAAGAATCTTTTAGGAAACACAAAGCTTATACACTACCAACCAGTTAAATAAAGTTTGTGTCTCCCTAATAGTGGTTGACTGAAGGACTTTAAATAAATAAAAGGAGAAGTCAGAATGTGGGATTTGGACATTAAGTCCAGAGGGTAGTTAGGAATCTTCCTCCTCATCTCTCTCTTCTTTTCCCCTATCCCATACACACTGTGCCACAATATAAAAGTAATGACAGTGCAGTTAACACACCATCCTTCTCAACTGTTGGAAAAAAATTAAAAACAAAAGTAACATTTTCCCATAAAGAGTAAAGACAAACCAATGAAAAATCATTTAATTAAAGAAAACAACTCCTGAAACTTCAAGATGTCAGATCTATGAAATAAATCTTTTCCATGTGTGTAAAAGCTGCCACCTTGTGTCTGAACGAAGATGGTGGAGACTTTTGTTTCCTCTTTCTTTTCTTATCTATATTTTCCAGGCTCTCTTTGTAGTATTTGGACTGCAGAAATTCCATCACCTACCAACTGTCCAGATTTAGTCCAAATCAATTGCAGAGGAATGGATTACAAATTTCTAAATTAACCTTCCTAAAAATATCAATTTCCAGCTGAAATTAAATTTCCTAGGATTAGTTAATTCCCAACAGAGATCATAATACATTAGACTCTTCAAAGGGACAATTGTGTAAGCCTTTGCAGCAAAAATAAATAGGAGTCTAAGGTACCAGGAGACTCAGTCCGAAGTATTAGATAATAATAGCTGCACTTATATACCGATCTTCTAGACAGATTAGTGCCTCACCTAGAGCAGTGAACAAAGTCAGTGTTATTATTATCCCCACAGTACAGCTGGGGAGCTGGGGCTGAGAGGAGTGGCTTTCCCAAGGCTGCCTACTGAGCCCATGGCAGTAGTGGGATTCCAACAAGCAGAGTGCTGATTTGTATCCCAACCACTTAACCACTGTTCCACAGCAGTTAACCAAAAGGTTAATTCTGAAATATATCAGGAATGCCCCTCTTAAACCTTAGACATAGGACATGATTTTTGTCCTTATTTATCAGATACCAGTGTTGGCATATGATAAACCGATCATGGGTCCAATAGCACCTTAACGATCAACTAGATTTCCAGGTTATGAGCCTACAAGAGACAAAGTTCTTTGACTCTCAGAAGCGCATACCCTGAAATCTTGTTAGTCTTTAAAGTGCTACTGGACCTGAATCATGCTCTATCCCTGCACATTCCCACATAGCAGCTTCACTCTTCCCAGCAGGGCCTATTGGCTCTGTTTCCTTTGTCTAGATCCCACACTGTACCCCAGTCCTGGGCTTTTCAGTGGCTGCTCCATGCTTGTGGAACAGCCCCTGGAAGAGATCAGGGGACTCCTGGTTTTCTGGCAAAGCTATAAAACAGAACTATTCTGCAGAGCATTTGGCTAAGAATGAGCTGCTAGAAACTGTGTACAGGATGTTATTAAAGTGGGTGGTTCCTGATATTGTTTTAAATGTATTTTATTTATTTCATGTTTTAATGTTTTTTATTTTATGATTTTATATGGTTTTAATGTGCTTTATTTTATTATCATCCACCTTTGGTTGTGACTTAGTCAGACAGGCGTATAAATATTTTAATTAAATAAAAAAGGAAGCTCTCTTCCAGTTTTGTGAATGAAAATCAACAGAAATGCTGGTACCAGGAGTTGCAGGGGAAGGGCTATTGTACCTTTTTTCATAATCAATTTGCATGCTCAGAATCAGCCCACATCCTGCTTTTCTTTCTATGGATGAAAAGATATCCAGTACAATCCTGGGGGGTGGGGTGCAGCAAAAGTGCAGGAAGCCAACTAGGACCTACACCAGCACATCCCCAAGATACACTGACATATCTCTGAGATGTGCAAGTGGAAGGCCTGGGTGGTGCCATGTCCCAGCAGGGCACCAGTGTGGGAGAGGCACAGAGAGGGCACTTAGCACTACTGAGGGAGTACTTAGTACTAATATCTAAAGGGGAGAGCGGAGTCCATGGCTTGTGGATAGCATGTCTAATTTCAGAACACTAACAGGTACTCCATCTGCACAGGCTCCGTCTGAAGGATCAGCCACACACTGAAAAATGAGCAAGGATAGGAATCAAGCTGCCCTGGAATCTACCTGCCTCCTCATTCCCATTGCATGAGCCAGGTTTGTGTATATGGGGGCAGCCCAAGCCAGGCTCTCATAGTATCATACTTCCTCTTCCGCCCTCATCTATGATTTCCCCTGCGTGCATCCAAGAGGGTGGGATCTGACTCAGGGATCCCATCTGTCTGTCTGTCTGTCTGTCTGTCTGTCTGTCTCTGTCTACAATATTTATAGTCTGCCTTTCTCAGAGTGTCTCAAGGCTGATTACACAGTGAAGTTCAATAAATCAACAGCTGGGCATTAAATAAACAACAATATAAGGAATAGATTGCAGAAATTATACAGAGCTGAAACAATGTTGAACAAAACATAAGTGATTTGACACAATGGAATATATACAAAACCAAGAGAGCACTCAGGCTCAAGGAAGTTACAAACCACACACAATTTACAGTGTGATTACGATGGTAATTCTCATACAGTCCCAGACTTTCGACCCCACAACGTCAAATTTACGGACCAATGAGATACGAAATTAACATCCAGTATATATCTGGTTCAAATTAACCTTCATTTGTACTATTTCAATATGCACCGCTCATGCGTGATATATTTACATATACAATGTCCAGAAAGAACATGTCCAGGTCGACCTGTCCCATTGGTCATTGTTCTTTCAATATTGGAGGTTGAAATGGTTGAAGACGATATGGATAAGTAACGGCCTGAAGAAGGAAGTGGGCTGAAACAAGTAAAAGTGAAGGAGACCGGTTGAACTCGTCGCCGTGGACACTGGTTTCAGTGAACTTAATGCCATGGACATTGGTTCTAATGAACTTAATAGCTACTATTACTCTATTGTGGCATTGCTGCTATTGACCATTTCTGGACATTGTATATGTAAATATATCACGCATGAGCGGTGCATATTGAAATTGTACAAATGAAGGTTAATTTGAACCAGATATATACTGGATGTTAATTTCGTATCTCATTGGTCCGTAAATTGGATGTTGTGGGGTCGAAAGTCTGGGACTGTATGAGAATTACCATCGTAATCACACTGTAAATTGTGTGTGGTTTGTAACTTCCTCGAGCCTGAGTGCTCTCTTGGTTTTGTACAATGGAATATATGACAGTAACAGACAGTGCACAGTAGTATGATCTACAGTCCCTCTCCCTTTATCAAAGCATCTCTTTGAACCATTTCCTTGCAGTGCAACTCTATTACTGAGAGCCAGTTTGGGGTAGGGTTCAAGAGCATGGGACTCTAATCTGGAGAACTGGGTTTGATTCCTCCACTTGAAGTCAGCTGGCTGACCTTGAGTTAGTCACAGCTCTCCGGAGCTCTCTCAGCCCCATCCACCTCACAGGGTGATTGTCATGAGGATAATGACATACTTTGTAAACTGCTCTGAGTATCTGAGTACAGCATTATGTTGTCCTGAAGAGCAGTATATAAATTGAATGGTGTTCTCCTGAATAATTAAGTTTTGCACAGTTTGTTTAAAGTCAGGAGAGTGGGAGTTTTCTTGATCTCTTCAAGCAGGCAGTTTCATAAGGTGGGAGCCACTACATAGAATGTCCATGTATGGGCAGTTGATTTTGCCCAACTGCAGGTTGGCACCTGCAGAGGGCCCTGTTCAAATGAGCAAAGCTACCATGGTAGAGCATAGGGAAAGAAGCACTCCCCTAGATATGAGGGGCCAAGGCCCTGAAAGGCTTTGTATATGATAGCATTTGCCTTTGTGGCCTTAATAGGATTGATACATCCTTTCAAGCCCTGCTTAAATGTAGGTTCTTTGAAAATATAAGGCATTATTATATTAATTAACCATCTGTCCCCCATTACTCCAGAAACCCTGGCTGTTTTGCTTAGGAATAAAGATCCCAAATTTACCTTAGCAATTGCAAAATATGTTTCGGTCCTTTTAGCCCTTGCATCCAAAAAAGATAAAGAATAAATATTCTCTGCTGCTCAAGAGAGAGCCAGTTTGGTGGGGAGAACCAGATTGGTGCAGTGGTGTGCAGGACTCTAATCTGGAGAACCGGGTTTGATTCCTCACTCCTCCACTTGAAGCCAGCTGGGTGACCTTAGGTCAGTCACAGCTTCTTGGATCTCTCTCAACCCCACCCACCTCACAGGGTGTTTATTGTGGGGATAATAATAACATACTTTATAAACTGCTCTGAGTGGGCATTAAGTTGTCCTGAAGAGTGGTATATAAATCAAATGTTGTTGTTAAGATTTATGAAACAATGAACTTCTAAGGGAACAAAAGGAAAAGGAAAGATGTATGATAGCAAAACCTTGAAGTGATCCTGGTAACTGATGAATAGCCAACGCAATAACTGCAAAATGGAAGTAATATGCATGCTCCTCCTAGCTCCTGATAATAATTGGAGTGGGGCATTCTGCACCAACTGTAGTCTCCATGTTAACTTTGAGGGGAGACCTATATAGAGTGCATTAGAGTAGTCCAGTCTCAGTGTTATTATGCCATGGATCCAAGTGCCCAGATAGGCCATGTCAAGGTAGGGGTCCGTCTCTCAAGCTAGACTGAGTTTGTGGAAGGCATGTTTTGCAAATGCATTTACTTGCTTCTCTAGCAGCTACACTGGGTCCAGTATAATCCCTAGGTTCTTAACCAAGTCTTCAAGGGTCAGCTGAACCTCATCAAAAGGGCAGGGGAGCACAATGTCATTCAATATCTCTGCCTTTCCAACCAGCATCACGTTTGACTTGTCTGGGTTCAGTTTCAGTTTGTTTATTTTCAGCCAACTGACCACAGCTGTTAAGCAGAGATTTAAAACCTGTAGGATTTGGATAGAGAGTTATAAAACTGGGTGTCGCGCACATATTAATGACATCCAGTTCCATAGCTACAAATTATTTCTCTCCATGGGGGATAAGATTATGCCCTGAGGTACCCTGCAACATAACTCCCACCCTGAAGATAGCTAGTCTCCAACAGCAACCCTTTGAGTTCTTTCCAGGAGGAATGATATAAACCACTCCAAGGCACATTCTCTGAAATCCACTTCTGCCTCTAAATGTCTCAACAGGATGGCATGTATGGTTGTTAAGAGAAAATCTCTGAATTCCTTATTTAGTTTCTCCCTGAAATGCAACTATACTTTTCCTCTTTTTAGGATTTTTGAGTTTCTAATCAATTCCTTTTTGATCAAAGAGAAATTTGGAGGAGCAGGAAGGGAGGTCCTGCAAAATTTCAGAATTTCACTCTGTGGATGGTCAGAGACAGCCAATTTCATCTCATACTTTCCTGACCTCCTGCACCACCTCAGGATATATACCATAAAAGAACTGTGAGAGCTGAAGTTACAAAAGGACTCCTTGATTTCTCTTTGAAGAGAAATGAAACAAAAACCTTGCTTTTAAAAGAGGTAAAAGAGGAAAAGAGGAATCAGTGGCTGTATCTAAAAAAGTGAATTTTGGAAAAACCTCATAAGAACCCTAATTGCATGATCTGCTGTGTGAAAGGCTGCAGATAGCTGTGAGAGGAGCAACAAAGAAGGATGGCCTTTGCCAAATTCAGACGGAGGCCTTCAGCTAAAGCTACCAGAGCCATCTCTGTCTCATGCTCTGAAGCCAGACCAGAAAGAGTAACTGGAGTTATCCAAGAAGACCTGTAGTTGGTCAGCTACTATACTCTCAATCACTGTGCCCAGAAAGGGCATATTAGAGACTGAGCTATAATTGGTCACATCATTTTTGTCTAAGGACAGTTTTTTAAGTAGAGGGCAGATCACCACTTCCTTGAATGGTGGGAGGAAGGTGCCTTGAGTTAGTGACTGTTTTATGACAGAAATCAAGGGCTCATTTATGCAGGGTTTACATGATTTTAATTACCAGATGGGCAAGGATCTAGTGCACAACTTGTGGCCTTCACAAATCCCAGGATCCTGTCAATATCTATAACTGTAACTGGGTTTAAATGACCTGTAAGTGGACCAGAGTGTATTAAACATTTCTTCTGCCTCACCTAAATTAAATAGACATTCAAATCAATGCTAATTTGTCAGCAAAGAAGTTTGCAAAGGTGTTAAAGCTAATTGTGTGTTCCTGAAACAGTAATGGTTCAGACTTAGGATTCAGAAGGCGTTGAGATATCTTAAACAGTTGTGAACCAGCTGATGCAGTAGTTGCAGAGAAATAACATTTCTTTGCTGCTATCATTGCCACTTCATAGGACTTCCAGTGAGCTCTGGAGGATGCTCTATCTGATTTAGTAGAAAAGAAAGAGAGTCCAGTAGCAGCTATAAGACTAACAAAATTTGTGATAGGGTATGAGCTTTTGTGAGTGGCAGCTCACTTCTTCAGATATCCGAAGAAGTGAGCTGTGGCTCATGAAAGCTCATATCCTACCACAAATTTTGTTAGTCTAATAGGTGCTACTGGACTCTTGCTCTTTTCTGCTTCTACAGACAGACTAACACAGCTACCCATCTTGATCTATCTGATTTGGTGCAAGTTTTCCATTGGCATCTTTCTAGACATCTTTGAGCCCTCTTTAGGTCACCTAGCATCATGGTACGCCACAGGGTCACTCCCATCCCAAGGGCAGGAGAGGTCATTGAAGAGCAATCTTTGAAGCTTTGAGGAGCTTCACATTCCAGGTTCTTACTTCAGCCAGCAGAGAGTGTTAGAAATTCTAAATCCCTCAGAGCACTTTGGAATCCAGAAGGATCCACAAGCCCCTACAGGCAGGCGATTTTAACAGGTTCCCCACTGCCACTGCCACCACCCCTTGGGGAGTGTCAGGGCCATATTCCCCCTTGCCTTCAGTACAAAATGATCAGACCATCCTTCAGGCCAAAGCTCAAATCCTTTTCTTTCTTTTTTTTACAATACAAAGGGAAGGAAGGAGGACAGAGGGAAGGAAAGAAAAAAAACAACACCATATAACAACACTACACTACAAATAATGCTTTCCCTTCATACTGCCATTGTTTAGTATTAAAACTTTGTAAAATACTGATGGAATGGTTGACCTTGCAAAATACAAATTACAATCCAAATTAAATCTTCCTCCTCCCCCCTGGGCCTCGGACGCAGTTCTCTCTGAACAGCTGCAACCGCCGTGCTCGTTCCCTCCTCCCCTCCCCCTTCAGACTTCGAGTCCTTTTCTTCTTGCTTGGCCTCTTGCTGAAATTCTTGGTTTTTGCCCTCAAAGTCCCTTAGCTGATCTTCTGATATTATCTTGTAAGCTTGATCTTTGTAACTAAACCAGATACCTTCCGGAAATAGCCATTTATACTTTATTCCACGTTCCCTCAGAAGAGCTGCAAACCTTTTATACTTAAATCTTCTTTTCCGAACTAAAAATGGAATGTCCTTCAGTATCTTGACCTTGTTCCCCAAAAAGTCCAGATCCGCATTGTATGAGTTATATAGGATAGTGTCCCGGATCCTCTTAGATGAAAAATCAATGATGATCTCGCGAGGCAGCTGACGCTTCGTTGCATATTTTGAAGAAGCCCGACAGACCTCCAAAATGGCGCTTTTTACCTCTTCTTTAGTTGCCCTCGTGGGTGTCGCCAATAATTCCGAGGCAAGATCCTTTAAATCCTCATTTTCCTCCTCTTCCACATTCTGGAGGCGCAAAATTGTCTGTGTTCGTTCCACTTGTAGCCCGATCAGCTGGTTCTCCACCAGCTTTAATTCTTTGTTCGTTGCCCTCACGAGTGACGCATTTTCCCAAGCAGACTTCTCTGCCCCCCCCCGCTACTTCCTTAATGGTTTTCACTTCGCTCTCAATTAAGCCCACCCTTTGATCCGTTTCGTTTAACTTGTCAACAAAGGGCTTTATGGCTTCGATAACCGACCTCTTCACTAAGTCCTCGAGAGACTCTCCTTTTCCCTGCAGGGCAGCCGAAATTGACTTGCCCAAAGCAGGACTCTGCTTTTTCGTCGCCATTTTAGGGGGGGGGAGACCGCCGACCAAGTTCTGAAACTCAGTGAGGGGGAAGAAACCCAAGCCTTCTTAGCTTCAGATCCCACCAATCCTTCACGTACGCTTGTAATAACAGAAGGGATTCGCTTACTTACAGGCTTTCGCCTAGTTCTGCTCTTTGCCGTTTTCCATGGCCCGGCAGCACTCGAGGTGCCGCACACGTCTGCCGGCCTCCATAGGAGCAAACGGGCAATTTACCCCCTGCATCTGTTTCAGGGGGCTCTTCCCGCAGTGCTCTGGACCCTGCCTCCCTCACTGGGAGTCCTGGGGGCTAATCTTCGCAGATCAGCCGCCTGGTCAGGCTGCTCAGGCACTTCCTCCCGGACCTGTGGAGAGGAGCGTCTGACATGGCCGAGAAAACGAAACCGAATCAGGCCAAAGCTCAAATCCTGAAAGATGACCTCCCCTTGAAGGCTCAGCTCAGGTCTATGGTGTGACCCCTTTCATGTGTGGGATGGCTGTGGTTGGTTTTTCTGATGCCACTGGACTTCTATTTTGTTCAGCTGCAAAATATAACAGGGGTCCAGTAGCCCCTTGCATGCTGTCTCCACATAGTGGTCCCCACCCTCTTCCCACACACATACTCTACTGGCTATTGGTTGCAGATTGCATGGGGAACAGGCTGGTGGCGGGTGATTCAAAGGGGTGTGTGGCTGATCAGGCATGGGAAAAGTTCACAAAAAGCACATGGTTGCACATGGGCTTCCTGTCAATTGCTTCCTGTCAAGTCCTTGTCAGGGTGGGATTGGGTATCCTGTCTGCTGCATAGGTGCCTGTCCCCTGTGGGTTAGGCAGGTGCTTGGGCCATGTGCCTCTGTGGGGTAGTGCTGTTGCTTGGTCTTTCCTCCTAGTCCACTGGCTCTCCAGGGGAGAGGAGGATTGCATCAAGGGGAGTGGCCATATCACTGGGTGTAGATTTGCTGCATCTATGTGCCACTTACAGGGGTGTCATCAGCTGCTGCTGTCTGATTGGTGGGTGCTGCTAGGATAACTATGGAATCCAGCATGATTGCTATGCTGTTTATGCCTTGCAGAGGGGCACGTTGTTTCACCCTGCAGAATGTCCAATTGATGGCCAGCCACCTCTGCAGCTCTCAGGATTGCAACGATCAAGACAAATAGGCAAGAATGGTGCTTTGGAATGACCTTTGGATAAATTCATGAAAGAGGAGTTTTCCAGAGTGGTCATTAGCAGAGTTACACCCTTCTAAGTCAATTGATGTTGATGGATATAGAAGGGTATACCTCTGCTTTGGATTGTACCGTTGGGTTTCTTTCTGAGGGAACTGAGAAATTTTAAAGGGTGGTTTGGATACTAATCTGAGAATCTCATAACAGAAAGAGGGGGAAAGGGAACCATTTTGGAATTCCTGTTAAAAGAGTTTACTGAATGAATAAGCATAAGAGCTAAATATTTAGATGAGGACATGAAAAATTGATGAGAGAAAAAGAGATGAGAGCATTTTAATTG
This sequence comes from Eublepharis macularius, assembly GCF_028583425.1. Classification (NCBI taxonomy): domain Eukaryota; kingdom Metazoa; phylum Chordata; class Lepidosauria; order Squamata; family Eublepharidae; genus Eublepharis; species Eublepharis macularius. The sequence goes on along the minus strand of NC_072791.1, from coordinate 96,498,822 downwards.
AGAGAGTGAATTTAGGAATTTGGTGACACAGCAAGAATGACAAACAGAGAGAAACATTAAGGGTGAGATCTGGTCCTGTTGAAATCAACAATCAATGTTAATGGATCAGTATTGCAAACTAACGTTTTCTTCAGCTCAGCACCCTCTGTGTCCTCAGCAAAGCTGCATTCTATTCAACCCTGCCTTTTCCAGTCCAAGCCAAACAACTTCAGTATTCATGGCTCCTTAACATAGGCTTCATTTCCATTAGTGCACAATGCCATTATCATATAATAAGATGCAGTAAGTCAAGATAATTTAGGAGTTCTCAAACTCATTTAACCTGTTTCAGGTGGGCAGCTTTGCTGGTCTGTTGTAGAAGAGCAAGATTCAGATCCAGTAGCACCTTAGAGACCAACTAGATTTCCAGAGTATGAGCTTTCAAGAGTCAAAGCTCCCTTAATCAGAAAGGAAGTTCACACCCTGGAAATCCAGTTGGTCCCTAAGGTGCTACTGGACCCAAATCTTGCTCATTTAACCTGTGGGCACTTTTGGAACTTTGGGACTGGAGCACAGCCACCAACCTGAGGTACTGAACTCCATCATAAAATGCTGGGATATCGCAAGCCAAACATTCTTCTACAATGGAGGCAGCTGTTTTTGAATCAGAGCTCCTTGCAAATACAAAGGTGATGCCTCCTTGGTCCTTCTGAAACACCAGCTACTCCACTGAGATGGAGGAAAGCCAAGACTAGATATTTGCTTTGGGGAAGAAGCAAGTAGACTTCAAGAAACCCATCGGTGAGTGTCATGTTTCCCATGGGCATGATGTTGGGAATAATTGGCCTTTCCAGGATCTCAGGTAGACATCTTTTGCACCACCTACTAAAGGACTTCTTAACTGGAGTTACTGCAGATTGAACCTTAGAATTTCTGCATGTAAAGAATGTGCTATACTACTGGGCAATGGCCCCAAGAGCCATAATCCAAGGCAGGAACATGCAGTGAGAAAAGCAGGCTATAAATAACATAAAAAAACAAAATGCACTGGCAGAATTTGCCTTGATGCTTCTTCTTCAGCAGTGGCTAATGCTGAAAGGATGTTGTTGTTCACTTTTCAAAGTGGCTTGTTTATACTGCAGTGGAAACAGCAGTGGTGAAAGTAATAAACAAAACATGATGCTCCACATGTGGTGCTCTCCCACATTCTCATGCACTTCTACGGATCAAAACTAGTATTCTGTACATTTTTTCCTTTGACTTCCCCGGTGAGTTTTTTTTTGGCTAAGTTTCTTGGGTGAGTTAAAGTCAGTGTAATACTATGGACTGTAGAAAGATATACAATAAGCTAAAATAAACCTAACTGTATTAATTTATTTATTAGAAATAATGAAATTTGGGAAAGTCTTCAACTGAAAATGACAAGAATATAATGAATAAAGCAGTTACTAATGAAATATGCAACATGGTTCTGTTAAAGCAGGATAAAGGATTACTGCAAAAAATGTTTCCATTAAAACAGCACAAACTCAGTCTGGTACTTGTTTAGAAATCCACTTAAGGGATTGTTTAAGAAATACACTTTGATCCATCAAGAATACTACAGTAGACAATATCATCCCAATCTAGCATGAAAGGTTAATATGTAGAAGCCTCATTGCATGCAAAACAGAATACCCATTGCTCAACCATTGTCCTATTCTGAGCGCAGACAGACATGATATTGGAGTATATCATTCTCAAGTGTGACAGTCCCTGATTTGGGTCACAAACTCAGCACAAGAGGGAGTAGAGATGCTGCAAATTCTGTTGTGAACATGTTTAATGGTTGAACTTACCATATTCAAAAGTATCAATCAAATGTCAGCTGATCACTAGGTTTGTTCAATTCACATGTGCTGCTGCAAATACCTGTTGAACCAGTTTGCACTAAAGACTACTTAGCCAGAATTAAAGGGTAAGGTTTTATTAAAACACAACATTTATTGATGACTAAGAGCCAAGCTACAAGTGATGCCTGACACAGGTTGGACACTTGTCAGCTTCCCTCAAGTTTTGGTGGGAAATGTAGGCGTCCTGGTCTTGCAGCTTGAGTGCAGGCATCGGGCTCTTGCCGGGCGCCCCCCTTCCCCTCCGCTGGGTGTGGGGGGCAGTTTCTGTAAACTTCAATTAAATGGAGAGCCAAGCTGTAAGACCAGGACACCTACATTTCCCATCAAAACTTGAGGGAAGCTGACAAGTGTCCAACCTGTGTCAGATGTCACTTGTAGCTTGGCTCTGATTTATATAATTTCTGAGTGATCTAAACCAGTTTGCATCAGGTTTTCCTAAAATGCACATGTGCAAGAATGCTACTTATTCAAACTGATCAAGTTAGCCAAACACCAAAGGCTAAGATTTTTTTTTAATACACAGCATTTATTGATAATGTTAGAGCATTCCTTTTACTCATTGGTTTAAATAGATTTTTTAATCAGTTCAAGCAGACTTTGGTTCTTCCAATGCATACTGAGATGAGTTTTAGCTGCCTCCCTCCTTTGCCCCTCTTTTCACCTACACATAATGGCCTTGCTGAATTAGCAATCCAGATGGAGATAGTGGGAGATGGGGATGTTCTGGACAGTCAGGATTTACAACAGGAGATAGCTTTGAGCCTGAGCAGATGAGACTTTGATTCCACAGTACTCCCCTTATTGTCTCTTGAGTTTACCCCTGTTGGGATGCAAAATGCCCTGCATGGCATGCACTATCAGAGGCATCTGTGGTGCATCAGTTTATCTGGGTCCTCTACTCTAATAAACTTTTTGTAGTTTGCCAGCATTGCTTGCCTTGGTCTGATTTTGGGATGCTGATTCCTGCTAACAGGGCCTCCCAATATTTGGATATAGGCAAGTCTCCTCTCAGATAACTGATTTATATGATTTGTGAGTGATCTGAATTGGCTTGCATTGGGTTTTCCCAAAACTGCACATAAATAAGGACACTGCTGATTCAAACTGATTAGTAGCCGTTAGCATCACTAAAGACTGTTTAGATGAACACTGAAAGGTAGGATTTTAATGAAACATAGCATTTATTGATGGCACGTTTGTATGATTTGTGAGTGATATAGATGTCTATTTAAAAAATTGCCTGAGGAGCACAGCAGTTAAGCAGCAAGGGTGGGGGAGGAAGTAGACTTCAGCTGAACTGTGTGAGAACCCACATGTGTGAAAAGCCAGTTACGTTGTACTATATAAATAGTAAGCAAAGCAGTGGAACAACCTGCTGAACACCCAGAAACAGATAGACGAACTATCAAACAGATCATTATAAGCACATAAGAACATAAGAGAAGCCATGTTGGATCAGGCCAATGGCCCATCCAGTCCAACACTCTGTGTCACACAGTGGCCAAAAAAAATAGGTGTCATCAGGAGGTCTGCCAGTGGGGAAGGGACACTAGAAGCCCTCCCACTGATTGCCCCCACAAACATCAAAAAATCATTTCTCTGTTGGCAACTAATGAACAGGACATGAGCTGAATCCATAGGTGTTCATGCATCCCTAAAGGGGAGGAGGAGCTTCAGCCTTCTCCCCCATGCCATTTTCTTGAGCTGAAATGGCAATGAGAAGCTATGTGCAAATATGCCCCCCCATTGAATCCATTTCAGCTCAGAAAAATGGCACAGGATGGAAGGCTCCCTGTGCTGTGCTCCTGAGTTGAACTAGCATGCTTGTGAACATTAGTTCTCCACCATCTGCCTGTGAAAAGGACAAAGTTGGGTTGGGGAAACAGCCCTAAGGAGCTGTTAATCAGCACCTTGCATCTTTGCACTTGGACACACAAGCACTGGCTGGATGGGTTTCTAATAAGTTCACTAACTGAAAAAGTAGCATCCTGATATTACCCAACCAAAAGAAAGGCGAGGAGCAGGAACATAAGCAAGGTCTATTGCGCAGCACAATATGTTCCTCCTGGTGATATGGCAATTGCAAAGAGCTGTTTTACCAAGAACTGTATCACTGCAAGTGGGGGCTTAAGCACACTTTATCACGAGAAATTTCGCAGTTCCATCTTGTTCTCATTTATGTATCTGGGTAGGCCACATTGATGGTCATGGTAGTGGGTACTGATCAGGCTGCCCCTCAGCTTGGGCTTGTTGACTTTGCAGTTTTCTAGGTCTTAAGGTTAACTGAAGAGGCTGAGAACTGGAACCAGGGAACACTGAGTTCCCTTTACACTCTTTGGTTGCAGAATAGGTGCACATGAACCCACAGATCCATTTTCCTTACTCCCTAATTTGCACAAGACATTAAATTAGCCTTTGAGGAGTGAGGGGGTCATACTTCTCAGCTCACTTTCTGCTTACCCCATCTCCTTTTTGTTGGAGCTGACATAAAGAAGAAGTACTTGCCAGGACATTTCCTTTCCTATCTTGCAGTTGACTGGGAACATGCGTACTATAATGTATCATATCATAATGTGACCTCTTTTTAAATAAATAGCCCATTCCTAATTTGCTAAAACATTGCAGTCTCTTCTTTACCAAGCTGTTAAAGTGGCCCAGGAGCAGGGAGTGTGTGCCACAAGGGTTCCCGGTGCCCAGTATTTACCCAGTCCAGTAGTTGGGGGACTGACTAGGAAAATGGTTCCCCCAAATGCCAGGCTCCTTCTCCCTGATTCATTGTCCAGGTGCCCAACCTCCTGTGCAGCAATGGCAGGAGTGGCCAGCCAGCCCAAGTGCTCAGCCAGCCTCCTGCAGCTGCATGGCACTAGTCCAGACACTTGGGTGGCCTTTGTAGCTGCATGTGCCTGCAGGAGCAGCCAGCCAGCTTGGGCACCCAGAAATGAGGCTGGTGTGATGATGTCATTTCTGTTAGAGATACTGCACCAGCTGAGAACGTGTGTGTGCTGCATGCGAAAAAAATTTTTAAAGGTAAATCGTACTTCCCTCTCTCTCTGGGGTCTGGTATTATTGTGGACCCCATTTGGGAATCCTATGTACCACCCACAGGACAGCCTTCCCCCCAGAATCATCTTTGTCTTCTCCAAGGCTTTAGCTGGGGGCAGGGCTGGTGTAGGGTTGCCATTTGCCTAGTGGCAATGACCAACCTCCCAACTTCAGTCCTCCACCCTCATTAATTTTAGCACTGAAAGAAAAGGGGGGCAGCATCAGTTCCCCCATCTCTATAGTAAAGATCACAGACATTCAAAGAATTTGTAGAGGAATACAGAGAAAATGATGTCATTGTCCGGGGCTGGCCTCACTAGGCGTCCCAGACGAACAACCGCCCTTCCCTCTACAGCTCCCCAGCACCCACCTGGGGTCCAGTGGCAGCAGCAGCGAGGTTTGCCAACAGCAGGAGAGGCCAGAGGGGACAGACAGGGCCGGTGCCAGAGGTTTTGGCGCCCACGGCGGCGTGTATGTGCGCGCCCGCCACGGCCTGCGTGATGACGTCATCGCAGACGTCATCACGTTCCGCAGCGGGGCTGGGCGGTGCACGGAGGACTGCCGAGTGCAGAAGCTGCGAGCTGCTGGTGGAGCAGCGTGCAGAGGCTGCTCTGTGCGCCGCCCCAGCAGCAGCTCATGGCTTCTGCGCTCGGCTGGGGCGGAGGAGCGCGCAGCGGAGCTGGCGTGGCTGGCTGCAGCTGCTGCTGCAGCCAGCCAGCCCCGTCCTTCCGCCGCCACCGCCACCACCGCGCACCCCAGCCGGGCGCACAAGCTGCGAGCCGCTGCTGGGGCGGTGCGCAGAGGCTGCGCCCGGCTGGGGCGTGTGGCGGCGGCAGCGCGCCGGCCCTGTGCAGAAGCCCCGAGCTGCTGCTGGGGCGGGTGCCGCACGGAGGCTGCTTGGCGCGATGCCCCAGCAGCGGCTCGCGGCTTCTGCGACTGGCTGGGGCGTGTGGGGGCAGAGGAGCGCGCTGCAGAGCTGCCGTGGCTGGCTGCAGCTGCTGCTGCAGCCATCCAGCCAGCTCCATGCCACCACCGCCGCCGTGCACCTCAGCTGGGCGCAGAAGCCGCGAGCCGCTGCTCGAGCGGCGCACGGAGGTTGCGCCCAGCTGAGGTGAGTGGCGGCGGCGGCGGCAGCAACGGGCTGGCTGCAGCAGTAGCTGCAGCCCAGTCATGCCAGCCTTGCTGCGCGTGCCTCCGCCCCCAGCGCCCCTCCAGTGGCCGCGCGCCCGAGGCCGCCGCCTACCTGGCCTCCATGGGCGCACCGGCCCTGGGGACAGATGCCAGCCAGCAAATCTCAGCAGGGGCGCTGGAAGGAAGGCAGTGGCAAGGAGCAACAGGGGCGGCCAGAGGGAGCCCGTCCGACAGCTGGGAAGCTGATGCTGGTCCTGGCAGACCCTCCCTGGAGTGCAGCGAGCCAGGAGGGAGCCCTGCTCATCACCGTGGTGATGTAGCTGGGAGCCACGCCTCCACTGGGATGCCTACCAGCCCTGGCCATTGGACCGAGACTGCAGAGCACATGGCCTCCACCCAGGGCCTCACCCAGCTCAGCCTGATTGGCAGAGAGCCCAGTAGGGGTAAGGCAGAGGCAGATCAGCTTCCAGGGGGCGGGAATTTGCCACAGAGAGGCAGCCCGGCCTGCCAAGGGAGGCGGCGTGGGTACACCTGGCATGAGTGTGGGGATGGGACATGGGGCAGGCCCAGGGGAGTGGGGGTGGAAATTCAATTAGGAGGGAGGGATAAAAGGGGGACAGAAGCTCCTGGCTAGGGAGGAGACAGGAGGCTTGTCCCTGGCATTAAGAGACGGCTTCCCTGGGGAGAGTGGAATCCTAGGCAGCTGGTCTAGACCTTCTTCTCCTCAATTCTGAGGAGCGCACCTGGGGGGGGGGGTCCGCCCTGTGGATATGATGCAAAAGAGCAGCTGACTAGGCAGCTGATCCTAGGACTGGCCTGGGAAACAGTACAGGAACCACAGTGGAGCCGCATCAACCACCCCTACCAAGGCAAAATCTTACAAAGTGGAGGAGATTGCGGGCACTGACGATGTTGCTCTGAGATTGCCCCTGCCACATATGCCCATACCACCGGGGTGGATCCATGGCCAGCCGCTCCTCCCCCCCCCATCCAACTGCTCTTCCACAATTTGTGACCAAGAAACCCTCAGATTGCCCAGTGATGGACCCCAGGGCCGCAGGAGGATTGGGCCCAGCCAACACAGCCATGGACATTGCTCATTCGGGCAGTGTTGGCTGAGTAGCAAGGGTGCCTGCTGAGGGACATAACAGCTCAGCAACAGGAAACTTAGCGGCCCTAATATGAGACCTTTGCAGAACCTTTGGAGAAGAACGAGGGAGAGGAGGCCCCAGTGGCAGTGCGGGGGTGGGGCCCAGCCGGGCCGTCCCTTTCCAGCTGACAAAACTGGGACCAGAAGATGACATTGATGCTTTCTTGGAAAAACCGCCCAGTGGCCTTCAGACCAATGATCCTTCATAGTGGGCCCGTATTTAACAAAGCCGAGGCGGCTCTGAAGGTCCTGCCAAAGGCAGAGGGGGCTGATTACAAGAAGTTAAAAGCAGCCATCCTAGATCACTACGAGGTGACGCCTGACTCCTACCGGCAAAAATTCCGGGCAATCACCTTCCACAAGACCTCAGGACGTCGTGTACCAGTGGCTGCACCTAAAGACAAAAGGGGAACAGGAGATCGTAGACCAGGTAGTGTTGGAGCAGCTGCTCAACATTCTGCCCCGTCGAACTCATTATTGGGTAACCTGCAGCCGCCCAGGCGGTAACACTCCTGGAAAATTTCTTGGCCACTGAACCCAGGGAGGGGACCCAGGAGGCACCCCACAATGAATGGGACCCCAAGGCAGCCAGCCCCCAGTTCTAGACCCACTCCCCCCGGGCTGGGCCCATGATGGTGCCAGGACCTCAGGAGGGCCCAGTGGCAGCGGATCACAGAACCGCCCCATGCCCACCCCCAGCCACCCCCGAGACGTGCCCGGGCCCTGGTCCCTGGTGAAAGAAGCCCTACCCAGCCCAGCCAAGGACGGTGGTGACAAAGGGCCTTGCTTCAGGTGCTGACAGAAAGGCCACTTCATGCAAGAATGTCCACTCAGGGAGGCTGAGACGAAGCCATGCCCCTGTCTAGCTGGGCACTGCACACACACACACACACACACACACACACACACACACACACACACACCGCTGTTGACAGTGGAAGTAGCGGGACGCTGGCTCGCAGCCTTATTGGACAGTGAAAGTTCAGTGTCCATGATCAGGACCTGCCTTTTGCCAGACAGCCTGCCAGTCATTTGCACGGCCACTGTGGCACGTTTTGACAGGCCTGCCGAAGAGTATCCCATTGTACAAGTCTCTATGCGGTACCAAGGGCAAGAGTGGGAGGTGGAGCTGGCCCGGTTGCCCACCCTACCATACCTGGTGCTGTTGGGGTGTGACATCCCTGGTTTCACCCACCACTTTCAGTCCCTGGCAACCCCGGCTAAGGCCCTGCCGGCCGATGACCTGCACAGGGTGGCCACTATGTTCCAGAGGCTGGTGGACAAAGCCTAGCCCACTGCCATGGCTTTGCTACAGCTTATATTGACAACCCCATTATATTTAGCCTAGATTGGCCAATGCACCTCATGCACCTGTGCCAAGTCCTCCAAGCTCTCCAAGATGCGGACCTCAGGGCTAACCTGGGGAAGAGCTGCCTAGAGTTCCAGGAGCTAAGTGATCTCGGCTTCCTGGTGAGGAAAGGCCAAGTCCAGCCCCTGCCGGACAAGTTGTCCTCCCTAGAGAACTGTCCACAACTAATGACAAAGAGGCAACTGTGACACTTCCTGGGCCTGGTGGGGTACTATGGCAAGTTTATACCCCACTTCGCCAGCATGGCAAGCCCCCTTACAGATGGCCTACAAAAAGGACAGCCTAGTAGGTTACAATGGATAGCTGACCAGGAACAGGCCTTCCAGCAGCTCTGCACAGCCCAGTCTCACGCACCGGTCCTCCACAACCCAGACTTTCCACAGCCCTTTATCGTGCAGACAGATGCCTCAAACTCCAGCCTAGGAGCCGTCCTGTCACAGGACTTCAATGGGCACGAGCATCCCATTCTTTTCCTCAGCTGCAAGCTCCAGCCTGCCAAGAGGAAATATGCTACTGTCGAGAAGGAAGCCCTGCCAGTAAAGCCCTGCCCTGCGCGCTTCAATGCTACCTTACTAATAACCACTTCACGCTCATCACCGATCATATTCCTTTCCTCTGGATGGATGAAAGATCATCATGCCAGGGTCCTCAAATGGTACCTATCCCTTCTCCCTTTCAGCTTTGTGATCTGCCATTGCCCAGGCTGACAGCACATCAATGCGGATTTCATGTCCTGGATGTTCAGCGACAAGCCCCAGGACGAAGGGGTGTGTGTGCCCGGGGTCAGCCTTGCCAGGTGGCCCGGACAAACAACTGCCCTTCCCTCCACAGCCCCCCAGCACCCACCTGGGGCCAATGGCAGCAGCAGCGAGGGATGCCAACAGCAGGAGAGATCAGAGGGGATGGATGCTGGCCAGCAAAGCCCAGCAGAAGCAGTGGAAGGAAGGTGATGGTGGCAAGGAGCAACAGGCATGGCCAGAGGGTGCCTGTCCGACGGCCAGGAAGCCAATGCTGGCCCCAGCAGGCCCTTCCCGGAGCACAGTGAAGGCCACCAGGAAGCACGTGGTGGCAGCAAGCCAGGAGGGAGCCCCGCTCGCCACCACAGTGATGCAGCTGGGAGCCATGCCTTTGCCAGGATACCTACTGGCCCTGGACATCGGGCCGAGACTGTGAAGCATGTGGCCTCTGCCCAGAGCCTCACCCAGCTCAACCTGATTGGCAGGGAGCCCAGTAGGGTGAGGCAGAGGCGGAGTGGCTTCCAGGAGGGCAGGGATTTTCCACAGAGAGGCAGCCCAGCCTGCCAAGGGAGGTGACGTGGGCACCCCTGGCATGGGTGTGAGGATGGGTCATGGGGGTGGATCCGGGGGAACAGAGGAGGAAGTTCAATTAGGAGGGAGGGATAAAAGAGGGGATAAAAAAGGGAGATGTGAAGGGAGGGAAAAGGAGAGACAGAGAGAAAGACGAAGACAAGCTAGCTGGGAGAGACTGAGAAGGCACAGATAAGGGAAGAAGGGGAACCAAAGAGCCACGGCCCAAGGCAGGATAAAAGGAGTGAGCCTCGTCAGACTGGGGGGAACCAATCAACAGCAGTGGCATGACTCAGCCCCCTAAGGCTTTAAAGACTGGGAGGGATCCGTCCTCATGAGGCAACCTGTTTGAATCTGTTTCTAGCCATAAAGTGAGCTTTAATTAGCACTATTCAGTCCAGGTGCATCTCTGTCTGCCATAGACAGCACTAACAATATGACTAGAGGGCCGTATCTTTTGTGAGCCTTAGAAGCTGAGTATTATTACATCCTTTTAATCAGGGTGCCATTTCCATTATCCAGTGTGCACCTCCTACTAAAACAAAGAAATTGGGATGTTCATGACATTTGATATGTCCTATGCAACTATTTCAGTGCCAGTAATAAAGAAGCATAATTACCCATTTTCTTATTTCTTATTTATTATATTAGATTTTTAGTCCGACCTCCCCACTGAGTGAGCTCAGGGTGGAGCACAACATTTTAATTTACATTAAAACACATAAAAACAGATAAAACATTGCAATAAAATTTAAAACACTACATACAATAAAAACTTCTCCTCAGATGGAGATGGAAGAATTACTTCATTTCAGACATGGCCCATCTATAGATATATACAGGGTGGTGGACAGATCTTTTCAAGTCAAGTCAAGTATGGCCGGCGGGGGCCCAGCCTAGCCTCCGCCATACGCCTGGTGGAACATCTCTGTCTTACACGTCCGGCAGAAGGATAATAAATCCTGCTGGGCCCTGGTTTCATCAGAGAGTTCCACCAGGCCAGTGCCAGGACCGAAAAGGCCCTGGCTCTGGTTGAGGCCAGGCAAGCCTTCCTAAGACCGGGGACCACCAAAAGTTTTTTGTGTGTAGAGCAAAGTGTCCTCTGGGGAGAGGCGGTCCCGCAGATATGCTCTGGGGAGAGGTGGTCCCACAGATATGCTGGACCCAGTCTGCATAGGACTTTATAGGTCAGCACCAAAACCTTGAACCGGACCACGTACTCAACTGGTAGCCAATGCAGCTGGCGTAATATAGGTGTTATACATTCCCCTATCAGGACTCTTGCAATCACCAGAGCAGCTGCATTTTGAACCAGCTGTAATATACTATAAGGTCTTGCTTTTGAATAAATATAAGCCATGTGTCTGATACAAGAATTATACTCTAGAAGTAAGAGGCCATTGTTATTATCCACTGTCACTACTATAAAAATATCAGTAATGTAAAAATATATTGATAGTTTGTATATTGATCTAAATGTATCATAATATGAAATGAAGTGTATATGGTTTTTTTTAAAGGCTCAGAATAACAGACCTTGACAATTAATGCCTTGTCTGACAGTTTTCTGCAGACAATATGCAGGTACAGGCATATGCTAGAGTCCTGCATTATTTAATATTTCCTTGAACACATGTATATCATGGCAAGGTTCATTTCCTTTCCTTAGATAAATACAGTAGGTGCCAGACTCCTCTGTGAGCTGATGAATGACTTCATAAAGGAAGTTGTTCTTCAGAAGTGTTCCAAAATTTGTTGGAATCCCATGTTTCCTCTGCACTGCTGCCATTCCATGAGGCTTACAAATGATATTTCAAAACTTCTTAAAATGTTCTACAGCACAGAACCACCCTTCAGATAGGGGCAGTTTTTAAAACACAGAAAGTCCTAAAAATGGGGAGTCCATGCCATCTCTATCAAAAGTGTACATCATATGGCTGAACAGTATTTGATGTTTTTTTTCTTACATTTCAATTAGATATGTGCATTTTTCCAGTTGAACATGTACCAGAGTAATTCCCTTTCTCTCCCACCTGGAGCATGGTCACAGCATGGGAGTACTCCTGGATTCAGTCTTGCTTCTAGATTCCCAGATGGCAGCTGTGGTCCAGAGTTTCTTTTATCATCTTCAGTTGGTTCACCAACTGCATCTGCTGCTCAAAAATGGAGATCCAGCCATTGGTTCCCATGCCAGTCTGATTAGAGTAGGGCATTCTATGAGATACTGCCTTTGAAAATATTTGGAAATGTCATGTACACACAAACACACACAAATGATTGTGCATTATGATGCAAATGCTGTTCTTCTGGAATTTATTTATTTGTTTTTGTTTATTTATGTCATTTATAGTCCACCTTTCTCAGAGACTCAAGGTGGATTACACAGTATGAGATTAGTACAATCAGTATCAAGTACATTTCAATACAGTATTAAGGACATTTCATAAACAATGCCATAGGGTAAATAAATACAAGTTTAAAAGACATAGTATTAGCAAGATGTCCAGGGTTGAGCACCCCAAGCACCCCAGACGTGCCACAGCCCGCTTACCTGAAAGCCAATGGAACACCAGCAGCAGGCACAGGAGGCCCCAGGGAGGGGGTGCAGCTCCAGACAGCAGCAAGGAAAGGGAAGGGAAAAGGGAGCCAGACAGAGAGACCAGCCAGAGGCACGCTGCCCAACCCCACTCCTAAGGGCAAGAGGTACCCACACCTGTGCAAGGTGCCAATGAGGGAATAGAGGTACTGGAAGTCCCTGCACAAGCCCTTGGGGGAACCAGCAACCCCAGCCACCTAAGGGAGCCGGCTGAACTCCAGGAGACCAGCTCAGCGCCTGGTAAGCAAAGACAGAGGAGGCCATGGTGCATCACTTGGAAGGGCCCTGCCAGCCCTGTCCTGCAGGAAAGAATGAGGGAGAAGGGAAGAGGGAAAGGAGGCACACCTGAGGGAAGCCCCAGCTGGGATACATTCAGCCCCGCCTGGCAAGAGAAGAGAGAAATGCAAGGAGAAACTAGTGAAAGGGAAGAAACACTGAGGGGCGGACACAGCTGGGCAGCATCAGGAGAGGGAAGGAGCCTGAGGGAAGCGGCGGAGTGGGGGGGGGGTGGAGAAAACCCTATAAAAGCTGGCTTAGGAGCAAGATTGTGGTGGGTTGTGAAGGAGGAGTGATGGAATGGAGTCAGAGTTGTTGGAAGCAACAGAATAGGAGTAGGCAAGGAGGAAAAGGAAGGTTGGTGAAGGAGGAGAAGGAGGGAAGTGAGAGTGATGGCTGGGTCAGGTTGAGCGGGCCAGCGAGTGGACTGAGAGGGAGTCAGGGTGAGGTAGACCGTCCCTCCTGCCACAGAGCAGGGTCCTGCAGTATCCCTGATGTTCCCCCAGAGTCAGAGTCAGGCACCCTGGTGCCCAATGCAGCAGCGCCTGGGATGAGCCCTGACACAAGAATCCAATACAGAATAGAAAAAATAGTGAAACAAAACATAATAAATTCTAGGACTAACATTAGACAACATGGAGTACTGGTGGTACATAGGAATACATATTTAAAGCAGCAGATAATATGTAAGGCAATATAGTGATGAAGTCTATGGTCCCTAACTCATTAGCAAAGCATCTGAGACCCCATCCCTACAATACAGCCCTCCCATTTGAGTAAAAAGCCTTTTTGAATAGTTTGGTTTTGCATCATTTATGAAAAACTGGAAGAGTGGAGGCTCTTCTGACTTCCTCAGGCAGGTCATTCCACAGGATAGGGGCCACCACAGAGAAAGCCCGTGTACGGGAGGCTGCTGACTTCACCCATGTGCAGCCTGGCACCTGCAGGAGACCCTGTTCAGATGAGCAAAGCTGCTGTGGAGGAACTTAGGGAGGGAGGCAGTCCCATAGGAATGCAGGACCAAAGCCATGAAGAACTTTGTATGTAATAACTAATACCTTGAACTGAGCATGGTAACTGATGGGTAGCCAATGGAGTGACTGTAGGATGGGAGTGATGTTCATGCTCCTGATTGCTCCTGATAACAGTTGAGCTGCAGCATTTTGCACTAATTGGAGCCTCCTAGTTAACTTAGACGTGAGACGAACGTATAGAACATAACAATAGTCAAGCCTTGATGTTATCATAGCATCAATCCAAGTGGCCAGGTCATCCATGTCAAGATAAGAAGCCATCTTTCAGGCTACAGTGAGGTTGTAATAAGCAATTTTTGCTGCTTCCTTAACTTGTTTTTCTAGTAATAGCGCTGGCTCCAGTATAACCTCTAGGCTTTTAACTGAGTCTGCAAGGGTCAGACGAACTCCATCGAAAGTGGGGAGTACAATGTTCTTCAAGATCTCTGCTTTCCCAACAAGCATCACTTCAGTCTTGTCTGGGTTCAATTTCAATTTGTTGTTTTTTAACCATTTCACCAAGGTTGTCAGGCAGCAATTTTAATTGATTTTAATTCAGTCATTTCTGTCCAGTTTAGCTGATGGGAATATTTGTCAGATTTAGAAATAATGATAAACTTAAAATAATACAAATCACACACAAGTGAGATGTAATTGATTATTTATTTAGAACTTATCTATATTCCCTCTCCAGGAAATCTGTTTGACTCAGCTTGAAAGTAAAGCATGACAAAAACACCAAACAAATAAAAAATAATTAAAATTGACAAACTATTAGGGGTGTACACTGAAAAAAAAAATAGTTTCAGATTGGTTTTTTCTGGATGAGACACTGTTGGCTTGAATATAATCCATTTGCCCCCCCCCCCACTCCATTATCATGAGTTTCACCCCTGTCATTTGCAATGTGGGCTTCCAGGCTCTTTGGGGGAGCTGGGGTTTTTTGCACTTAACAGCACCAAATTCACACAGAACACAGTCCTCTCTCTAAACCATCGACCCACCAAATTTTTTCTCAGTTACACTACACATATAACAATGGACCCTGAAGAACGCAAGTATCAGTGGGTGCACGCTATGGCATAAATTAGCTGGCAAAGGGGTAGCAGGGTTATGAGCTTGGGGTGAATCTGGTTGGTGAGTAAGAGGGAATCCTCTGTGAAAAGGAATTGCTTCTCCCCTTGATGGAGAGGTTAGTAAAGCAATTTAGTATATTAGCAGGCAGGCCAATTGGGTTTTTCATCTGGGTGAAGTTATTTTGGGGGTGCTTTTGGTATATTCGTTTCCTAAATTCCTTTGGCAAAAATTAGACAATGTATAAATTGCGTAGTAAACAGACAGATAATGGAAGTTGACATGGGATATGTAGAGAACCTATAAAAAACAAGCCTTTGCTGTTCTAAGCCTCAGAGATCATGGCTGGTCCTTTAAAAACTGCAGCAGAATTTGAGTCCAGTGGCACCTTAGAGATCAACAATTTTCAGGGTATAAACTTTTGAGAGTCAAAGCTCCCTTCTTCAGATACTAAAACTAAGATAATTTAGTTTCACATACTGAAATTAAAAATAGCAGGATTGTGCAGACACTTTAGCTCTAATAATGCTTATCATTTATGTCGCTAGTCCAATAGCTCCAGCTGCATTTTATATATACTTGGCATTATTTTTTTGCAGCTTATTAGGAGAGATCTATTGTTCCAGTCTTCGGGAAAATCAGTGAAAAGACTGTACAAGGTATAATCTGTGTGATTCCCAAATGCTACCACTAGGGGGAGATTTTAGTTTTTATAAATCTAACTCTTAAAAGGTTTGCAAAGAAAAATTATTTAGGGGGGGGGAAGAAAAGTTCAAGATATTAACAACCTACTTGCTTGCCAAGAGATTAATATATATATTTAATGTATGTAATAACAATGTTTTTTAAAAGTTTTCTTTTACAAAATTTGCTAATAATTAGAAAATCCTCTGAATAAATAATTTTACACAATGCAGGTTTGTTTGCTTTTTAAACCATCAGGCAACATTAAGAACATCTCTCAGAATGAGCGACGTGGAACTCATTCCCTTCTAACACACAAGCTTGTACACATTTTCCAGAATGTCAAAAATTCCATGTTTTGTACCCTAAGGAACGTTTATCTTACTATTTCACTTGGTTAATTTGTGTTTTTCACTTTTTTGTCACCTTAAACATTGGTCAGGACTAACACCACAATAAGCTATGCTAAGTAATGGCAGTAGGGCCAGCTCTGCTGTTAGGTACCATGAAGGCGAAGTGGTCCCACTTTGGACCTGGTATACACACGTTGCAAAATGCTGAGATGCTGGTGTGAGTGTATCATTTCAGACAGTGACTGCAGAATCACATATTTGAATGTTCCCCTATATTAATTTTTTTCATAAACAGAAGACCAGCAGAGTAGACACATTACTAGGTTAAAGGAATTGTATGAGGGAACATTTGAACTGTTACTCAGAAGTGGCACCACCCATCTCTCTCTCACACACACACACATCGTTCTGCTATATGCGTAGACCCTTCAGCAAATATTATTAAAGAGTAGCCAGTTATGGTTGTTGTGGGTTTTCCGGGCTGTATTGCCGTGGTCTTGGCATTGTAGTTCCTACAATGGAACTACAATGCCAAGAGGAACTACAATGCCAAGACCACGGCAATACAGCCCGGAAAACCCACAACAACCATCATTCTCCGGCCGTGAAAGCCTTCGACAGTAGCCAGTTAGTTTATTATTATATTTTGCTTCATTCTGGATTTTCCACCTTAAAATACCCAATGTTTTCTGCTGCCCTTGAGTTAAGTGCCAAGATGATGATGATTGTAGAGGTAAGGATTTTATTACACATATTCATATATGAGGAAAAACCCTTGTGTTTATATTTTTCTTTGCATATGCTTAAAATCTAAGATTCTGATCAGGCAACTTATCTGGTTGTTATAACCAGATAACAACTACACAATACAAAGAAACATACTCAAGTTATGGTTTGTTAAAATAGTTCCATACTAGTTTAACTCTGGCTTTACATGACAATATCTAGAACCTATTTGAATAATTTCATTCATTCGCTCAGTCATTAATTTAATCATTCATTCAATTTATATGCCAATATTCCAAAGATCTGCTCAAGGCAGCTCACAATGCCATTCAATGAAATAATTAAAAACAACCATAATAAAATGATCCATATTAAAAACAAGCCATAAAAACAACTTTAAGTAGCCAAAAGTCTTGGGGAAAGAATCTCAGCTGGAGGGTTGGACAGTGTGTGGTGAATTGGTCCTTCAAGTAGCCTAGACCCATGCCACTTATGACCTTAAAGTATTTTAAACTGTGTCCGGAAAAAAATGGGCAGCCACTACAGATCTTTCAGTATGGTATCCAAATCTGTAGCTACAAGAGAACGTAGGAAGTAAAGCCCTCTCAAAATATTCAATACTCCACATCTGAATTCCCAGTTTTCATATTTAAAGGTACATCTCTAGCCCTTTTCCATGTAGGAAAATGCACAAATATTTGTTATCTGGATTGCTTGGAAGGAATGGAGAAAGGGAAGCTAAAAGAGGGTTTCCTGACCAAATTCATTATCCATTCTATTCTGTCCCATTACTTTTTCTCCCTGGTCCGTTTCTAGTTTCTTGTTCTCCTCTTTAATGCTTGTAGTGCCAAGTAAGAACACTGGCCCGAAAACTGGAGTAAGGTTTAGACTATCTGGGTTTGCAAATGGAAGATTTTCTCAAAGAAGATGAAGCAAAAAAGGGGGTGTCTGTTTTTAATCATTAATTGCAGGTTGTCTGAGTATAATGTGCCTGTGTAAAAGAATGTAGGCCTCTGAGCATGTGCAGAATGACTTATAGTTACCAGTGAATAACCACTTTCAAGCTCCTCTCCTCACCTCCCTCCCCCACATCTGGAATAAGGATAAAGGACAAGTGGCATAATGCCCAGGATGATTTAAACACAGAGGAATCTGGGTGTTATGGTTAACGTATTACATTCTTTGAGTCAAGAAATAAGATACAGTATTTCAGAATAAACATTATGACTTGATATTTTGTTGCTGTTCCAATAAAAAGTTCTTTGTTCAAAGCCATACCAGACATGAATGTTCACTAGACTATTCTGCCTAGTGACCTAGGCCACCCACAGAGTCTTGTGAATTTCATTTTTTATCCCTATTTCATTTTTCACACAAGACTAAAAGTGGGCTATAGCAGCTGCTTTATGAAATCATGGCCTAGACCTCACTGTGGTAATTGTACTGCTTTGAATATGTGGGCTCTTATGACTGAATGCTCCTCATTACCCAGCTCCACAAATCTCTCACATAGTTGTCAGAGGAAAGGCTGGCTTCCCTTAATATGCTCTTATTCTCTGTGGGGTGTTTGTCCATGTGTGTGCGCGTTCATCTGTGTGTTTGCCCATGTGTGGAAGGGGGGAGTATCATTCCTATGAGCTTCTCTCCTCACCTGCTCTCTGTGGCATCAGATCCCAGGTACAGCATTGTCACCAAGTAAAAACATAAGCCACTGTGAACACTCTACTTTTGACACTCGGCTTTCAAACCTGGGATGTGTGAAAGAAAACCACACTGAGTTTTCTTCTCAAAAAGTCTGTAGTAAGAAATTTTTGACACCATAAACATAGGGTGAATATAGCAGGTCTTCCATTTCTGAGTAAGGAAAAAGTGCCACTAAACTCTGTCAGCAATAATCTTAACTTTAAAAAAATTAATATAAGGCTGCTAATTGCATGATGTGGGTGGTCAGAAGAGTTTGTTACAGACAAGGTGGCGACAGAGAATTGGCACTAAAATGCAGAATTGCATAAACAATTTCTGAAACTAGTCAGCAAACCAGGTTGAGGGGGAGTCAAGGGAGTGCTTTTTGAACTGTAGATATTGGTGGGAAAACACAAAACATTTGAAAAATATTGCAATTAAAAGAGATGAGGGCAGATCTATGATCAGATGTCTCATGCTTTTTTAGAAAAAATTAATACTGTCATGAGGGCCCCGTTTGAATCAGAAGTGCAGCACTGCAGGAGGAGCTTTCACCTCTTCCTCTTGTACAACATCCCCAGTTCGAATCATTCTCCAGGACTGTCTTTTGCCTCACTGAGAGAAATCATACAGGTGTCTCTTAGGCTTACATACAGAGTCTCTTAGACATAACTAGAACCTGACAACAGGAACACAAACTGGGAAGATGATATAATTAGGAAAGGTGAATAGCAAAAATATCCCTCATCCAGGACTGCGATTTTCATCCAAACCAGTCTTCCTATCCCCACCTCTTCAAATAATACAGATCTCCTATTATCACATCTACCTGGCTCTTATTCCTTAGCATGATCAAATTAGCACTGATTCTTATTTATTAAGAATTCATCTCTTAGCAGAAGACTGGACCTCTTTTCAGACATGCTAAAATGTCTTTCTTTATCCCACATCAATAAACATTCACCATTTTTCTTGGCTTTGAAATATAGATTACATCACATCCTTACACCTGAGATTGTACAAAGATGTGCTAGAACACCTGACTTTCTCAAAAAAAGTATCGTTTTGTTGAGAAAAATGATTCATCGGTATTTCCGTGTCTATTTTAATGTCCTTATCTAGGATAGATGGGTAAACACTTTGAGTCAAGGCCTTGTTAGTCAACTATTTTTCTGGATTTGTAATCCTAGAACGGTGAGTGGGATGTTATACATGACAAGTATTGCAATGAATTATAGCTTGCTCCAGAAGTATTGTGTCATGCATGGTTCTTTGTGTTCTTGTTCCAGGCGGGCCATACCATTCATATTGACCAAACATTTACCTGGGTTGCTATGTGGGCCAACATGGATTATGTGCAGGTGGTTTGTAGTTACTGAGGGTCATATGTGGTAAATCAGTTTATCAGCATCACATCCATGGTCCAGCCTACTCCTTCGTAGTGAACAGAAATGCTGCTTTGAACAAAGACCCAGGAAATTAGCAAACTTTACTGATAAGAAATACAACTGAACCCAGGGTAACTTTTAATATATCTTCTTCATATAGGTTAGATGCAGCATAGAGATGTGCATTATGAAATTCCTTTGTGGGGGTGGAGCGCTTGTTTCGCGGCTGTAGGCAACTTATTCCTGGGTTCATTGGACCTTGACCACAGGCTAGGACACTGCAGTGGAGAGAATGAGTGAGGGGCTGCACCTTTTTCTCAAGGCTCTGGACCTACAAATCTATTTGAGAGAGTAGACTAGCAAGTTAGTGACTGCATAGGGTCATATCATTTTCTCAAGCTAGTCTTTATTACTTTAATTACACTAATGGCAAATTGGAAGGTACTGGCTCCAACATCAACATTTGCAGCCGAACCATTTTCCAACACATCGATTAAATTTGCACTTAAGTGAATTTCAACATGGCACTGAGCAACGTTCATGTCACAGGGCCCTTGGCAATGCTCAACAATAATGGGGTATTTACTTCTGAGTCATTATTATTCTGTGTTCATGAGCAATCAGATCAGGGAGACTTCTGACAGTTCATACTGTTTCACTAAAAAGAAGCAGGTGAAACTTGGCAAAGCAGTGGAATCCACTCTGGTCACTGCAGTCAGCTCAAACCATACAAGAATAGAACACTCCCAGTTTTACTACCTGTTGAACTTCTGTCTGCACAGATGCCAAAAAGAGACATGGGTAAGTCCAGTCATGATGGGATAGTACAGATCCTGCTGGGACCCCTATGGGGTCCCAGCAGGATCTGTGGTTCCACCCTCCACCGCTAGGCATATGGTGCATCCATGGTGCTCCCATCTAATGACAGCCATGTGTGGAGCAAGCTCCCACTAGGGCCACTCCCTCCTCTGGGGATGCCCCACAGGACTCTGATCCTGCAGTGCAAGAATGCCATGGGTGTTTGACTAGCTGTTCCATGGAAGTGCTGTATCCCCAGTCTGCAGGGGAGGGGTGCCTGGCAAAGTATCTTGCTGACAACTTGGCACAAGGCTGCCAGCATCCCTGCCAGAACCCCTCCCCTCCTCTTCAGCACCATTTTGAGCACTCATCTGACCACTTTGGTGCATGGCATGGGGCATACTGCTGAGTACATCTTCCTCTGGTCCCCCCATATGCAGCTGCTACTAACACTGGGTTGGCACCCAAGGTGGAAGTGAGGGCAGAGGGGAGATGACTAACTCCTGACATGCCCCTGGGCATGCCCTTTTCTGAGCTGGTATATTGGGTATTTCAGTGTACCCAAGACCAACCGACATGACACTTTATTGGATTCCTAAGGATTTTCAGCTTGGGGCTCAGTATGGTGCCATAAAGTGTTTAATATTGGATGGAATACTTGCAATTTTGCATGATGAAGGTAGTCAGTTATCTGACCCTTAGTATAACCTCACCCAGAATAATCTGTGCTATGCCTCAAAGAGCAGAAGTTTGCAGCTTAATTTACATTTTTCAGAAGGGTCTGTGATGAACAGATCACACAGATGTCCCATTCTCCTTATTCCTATACAAAATTTAACTTAAAAGCATCTAAATGTATTCTAAATTGTACACAAAAGCTAGCAAATAATTTACCTTTTGAGATGGAACTTCTAAGGAGGCAAAGGGAAATGGCAAAACTTCGATCTAATCATAGATAAAAACCAATCTATCGTTTAAACCTGATATGTGATTGTTTCACAGTACCTTATTTATTTCTGAAATGTGAACAGAAAATAGTAAAATAATCTCCCAACCATTGAGCACAGAGAAAAGGGTAGGCTTAGGGTGTAAGGAAGCATTCTCCCACCATACCTCACCCTGCTGCCCATCTCTTCATTTTTCTCAGGGTCCCATCCTAGACGTTATTCATACTCAGAGCATAACTAGCATGTGGACTGAGGATCCAGAGGGGAGAGAAATTATTTCTTTATGTTTATATGTGAGGCATGCACAGGCCATGCACCATCTTAGATTTTTAAACTCCCATATCTGTTCTGTTTTATTTGGCTGTGTAAAAGTTATATTACATCCTGTTAAAATGAATGTGTTGCCTAGAATTATGTTCCCAATGCAAACAATACCAATCATAAAAGACAAAAAACAATTTGAAAAATGGCAGAAGAAAATATTGGAATTTGTGTGGGCAGGGAAGAAACCAAGAGTAAAGATGAAAGTACTTTGTGATGCTAAGGAAAGAGGTGGAATGCAATTACCTGATCTTCGACTTTACCATGAGGTGATATGTCTAGTCTGGTTAAAAGAATGGGTGTCTTTAGCCAATCATAAATTGTTAACTTTGGAAGGCTATAACAAACTTTTTGGACGGCGTGCGTATATGTGGTACGATAAGTACAAAATGGATGCAATGTTTCAGCACCACTATCTGAGAAGAAATTTATTGTTGACTTGGCTAAAGTATAAAAAATTTACAGATCAGAAGAAACCACTGTGGATTATACCAGCTGAGGTGATCAACCCAAACCTAGAATATAAAGGAAAGGAATGGCTTACCCTCAAGGACTTAACAGAAGTAGTAGTTAAGGAGGTAAAACTCTAACCAAATGAGGAGTTGCCATTTAAATATGGTGGGTTACAATATAGACAAATTAAAGACCTATTTGATACAGATCAAAGGAAGACAGGTTTTAGAATTAAGAATTCAGAATTTGAGGAACTTTTGTTAGGAGATAGTAATAAAGCAATTTCTAAAATGTATAAATTGTTATTGAAATGGTTCACAGAAGATGAAACAGTCAAGGTACAAATGGTAAAGTGGGCAATAAACTGTAACAATGAAATAATGATGGAAGCATGGGAACAATTGTGGAAAATACGTTAAAAATATCGACATGTACCAGTATTAGAGAGAATGGCTATAAAATGTTATATAGATGGTATTTAACACCGAAAAAACTAATAAGCAGCTATCTAATAAGTGTTGGAAATTTAAGGAGCATGAAGGTTCTCTATTTCATATGTGGTGGACTTGCCGTAAGGCTAGAGACTTTTGGGCTAAAATATGTGCTGAGATGTCTTTGATACTCCAGTATAATGTTGTTAAAAATCCAGAAATACTGTTATTATCTTTGCACTTAGAAGATGTTAATAGAAATGACAAGACATTGCTATATTATATGATAACAGCAGCAAGAATATTATATGCTCAATACAGGAAGAAAGAAGAAATACCTGAAATTGAAGAATGGACAAACAAATTGTTGTACATGGCTGAAATGGACAAACTAACAAGAAACTTGAAGGATCAAGAACCTAAAACATTTTTGGAAGATTGGAAAAAGCTGAAAAAATATATGGAAAAGAAATGGGATGTTAAGGTACAATTATGGTCTTTTGAAGGGTTTTAATGATACTAAGTAAGGTAAGATATAATTAAGATCTTTACTAATAACAAGATAAGAACAACTATAATACAGAAATAATGTGATATTAATAGCGGGGGGGTTCGGGTGCTTTTGGAAGTCAAGGGGAGGGGGTGGGGAAATATACTTGTGGGAACTGAAATGGATTGTATTTGTATTTTTAATCTGACTATATATTGACCCATCCAATAAAAAAAAATATTAATTAAAAGGTATATTACATCCTGCTCATTATGAAATAAAAATTTCAGAATCGACTGAAACAGCAAGAAGTATTATAGCCAAAGAGGATTATATCCAGACTGAATTTCCAGTGGCAGAATGGAACTTTCCTGCCTCCCCCTTCCCAACTGCAGCCCACTGATCTCCAGAAAATGTTGTCCTTGGGGGAATAGAGGACCCTTAGGAATAACATGAGGGTGGTCTGCAGAGGAATGAGAAAATTCATGGAAATTGCCCATTCAGTCTGGATCCAATTCCAACCCCAAACCTAGAAATAGCTAAGATTTAAAGAATCTTACAGCTAATTCATGTTCTAAATGGGGCTTTGCATTTGTGTTTCTAAACATCAGTTCCCCTGTTCCCCTTTTCTTGTTATATGGAAGACTTTAAATTAAGGGAATGCCATCTAATATGGTATAAATGTATTTAGGATTACCAGCCTCCAGGTAGCCTGGAATTCTCCCAGAATTACAACTGATGTCCAGATTACAGAGATCAGTTACTGTGGAGAAAATGGCGTCTTTGGACGGGGGACTCTATGGCATCTGTTCCCAAACTCCACTCTCCCCAGGTTCTAGCCCCAAAACTTTCCCAGCCCAGGCTTGCCAACTCTAGTAGTATTGTTCAAAGGAAGCAAAGTCAAAATCGATTCATACATTACAGAGTCCTCATGGCTGCCCCAAGGATATTCCACAGATGAGTTCTGGGAGTTCCTTGCTGCAGACTTAATTCCTAGGTACATCATCTGTGGGCCAAGCTACACATGACGAATGACACTTGAACGGCAAGTGGATTTAGTGGAGGGCAAGTGAACAGGGAGAAATACACTTGCTGTTCAAGTGTCATTCGTCATGTGTAGCTTGGCCCTGATTTGAATCTGGAATGCAACCTGCAGGGAGAGGGGGCTCATCCCTCACCCCCTGCCCCATTTTCCTGACCTGAAACAGCCCCAGGGAGGTGTTATGTCATCATCAGTACAAATAAGTTTCCCAAAATGGGAAACAGTTGTTTCCCAGGGCCATTTTAGAATGGGAAAATGGCATGAGACTGAAGGACTTTGAAACACGTGAATCAGCCCTCAGAGGGCACAAGCAATTCCATTTTCACAGTTAAAGTAGTTGTCCATATCTCAGCCCTTAAGTGAAAAAGAGTGGATGGTTAATTGACTATTACTAGATGTGCTGAAAAAATACACATTATTCTAAAAATGCTGAGGAAAATACAGGAATATTAACATTGTTGGCTATCATATAGATATTTTGTGGTATCTACCTATATATAATTGAAAAATTAACCTGTACACTATATAGAATTCTTTAAACTGAAGACCAAACTAAACCATACATGCAGGCATGCGCTTGCAAATCCCAAAGGATGCTTTGTTTATTAAAAAGCAAATTCAAGAAGAGGATAATTAGAATCAGCATGGGTGTGTGTGGAAAAATGCAGTCCATTTTGGGCTACTTCATCCTATTGAGAGTTTTGGAGCTATAAAACCCCTGTATTCATTTTAAGAAGTTTCTCTGTTGGCACAAGAATGGGCAACAGGAGAGACATTAATTGCTGTCAAGCACCTCCATGCCACTATCTGATGGCTCTTCTAAGCACACAGTACTTAAGACTTGGATGTGTATATGCTATAAGAGAATCATCAAAGAGCCATCACACACCCTAGCAGGAATGTGACGCCTTGGAGAGGCAGAGACTTCAAGATGCCTGATAGTATCTCTTCCTGGGAAAGACAGGAAGAGAAGAAATGGTCCACAGTGGGGAGGACAGAGAGAGGTAAAAAAAATTCCCTGGACACAAGAGAAATGAAGTCCATTTTGCCAGGTCCATTTTGGCTGATTTCATCTGGAGGAAGAAGCTCTCACACTTGGGCTCCATCTTGATGACTACTATTGCCAGATAGAGCTAACAAAGGGCCAGCAGCCTGGACAAAGGCTCCAACGTAATGGGAAGCTTTTTGAATGCCGTTAACTTCAAAGTTTAAAGAGCCTGCCTTAGAATAAGACCAGCTAGGACATGCATAGGACCGAGGTACAGAGGACTGCTCATTTGCACCATTTCTTTGTATTCTTTGCTCGATCCATTGCTGTGCAAAGTATGTGTGTGGGATTGTCATGGACTGCCCTGGTATCATGTGGGCTAATCAATCATCATCATAGGATGAGTAGGAGCACCTGCCCCAAGCCCCACCTCACAGACCCCTCCTGTCTGCTCCTGAATGAACCCTGAGCCAGCACTGGCACCTCCTGAGCCAGCAGGGCCCTCAAGCCAAGAGGCCTCTGCATACACCTACCCACTGCCAGGCCTGCCATGGTCTTTTCCAGGACCTCAGGAGCAGAGAAGGTAAAGGGTTAGGGCTGATGCCTGGACCAGGTGCGGGAAGGCACACTTGGCAGCCCGAGGTCTTCCCTCTGCTGTGGAAGTGCCAAGGAAGACCAATGAGTTATTGTGAGATCTGAACCTCACTACTTCTCATGAGAAGAGAAGATGACTCAGCTTGTGCAGAAGAGCCCAGCATCAACTGGATGGAAATACCCTATATAAAGCTGCAGTGAGGCTGGATCCAGCATGGGATCAATTTGTTTGGCAGCGGCTTACCTACCAGTTGCCTGATCTCACTCCTTGGAACTTATAACTTGACCCTCAGAATGCTTTAGGACTTTGCCTTTAGAATATATTACTTGACCTTGGACTGAGAGTTTCAGTTGCCTTTTGACTTTGCTTTTGGATTATATTGCCTATCTCTGGACTTTGACTCAGGCCTGTGACTCTAGGACCACTGCTGTAGGATAGTGTTCTAGTTGGGACTTGCCTCCTGCCTGGAGGTCAAAACAGAAATTTTCTTTTTCAATAAATCTTTTCTGCTTTAAATGCTGGTAGTTAATTGCCATACTATATAGATCACCACCTTTCAAACATGCATTCTAAAAGGAGTGTCAGGGAGAGGGAGCAGTTTCCCTAGAAGCGAGTAAATGGTAAGCTGTTCCCCATAGTAACATTGGATAACAGAAAATGCAGGCTCTAGGTGGAACCTTTAACAGCAATGTGGAAGGGAATTTAGGAGTGCTTGTCCTCTTGGTGGGGACTTCTGAAATTGACCGGCTGCTGAGAGTGTACTGAAAAAAGTATCTGAGAGTTGGACAGACTCGGGAGAATGGCGCATTGCTGGACAGATACATGGGAAGACCACTGAGTGCCAAGATGCCTCAAAGGGCCAACATGGAACAGGTCTTGCAGGTAAGTAGGGCTGTTCTGTGGCAGGGAGTATTTCCTTCCATCTACTGTCTGAACTGGTAGGTTCCTTTTCTCACACATGCACCCTCATAGTTGTTGACAGGATTTTGAAAATGTTTTTTGCAATCTTAGATTGGTTCTTGATTATAAAGCACTTCAAGTGAAAAACTATTCAGGAAAGTTAGCTGCCTTATGACAGAACAGGTGAATTCCATCCTGTCCAGCTCTTTCCTATGGTCTGTCTGGGGTATCACAGACAGAATTTCTGTCCATGTACACTGTGATAGTTGCTCTGGTTAACTGTTAACAACAACAACAAAATATTTACAGTCAAAAACAAACCATTACAATATGATTTGTCCATATAAGGGGGGGCACTGACTGCGGCATAAGGGAAAACTAGACATAAGGAAACTCTTCTAGTTTATTTCAGTGAAAAGAAACCTCAAGAGGCTGATTTTGAGCTGAAGCATGATGATGGGGACTGCTTTACCCTTTTCTGGTAGGCTTGTCACATGGACAGACCACAGGGTTCCAGATACATATTTACAAGGGTAAACATACGCCTGGAATCCCAAAAGGGAGTGGCAGCTGGGAGAGGTTTGAGAAATTAAAAAACACCCCATGGAAAAAGTATTCCACAGCCTCAGCTCCACACCTTTGCTCAGAATTGCAGCCACCTGAGGCTACTTTTAACTAACCAATTTTAAGGGCTTCATTAATTCTAGCATGTAACATCTAGTTTCCTCTTCACTTTCTCTCACACTCCCTGTGCAATTTTCCAGAAGCATCACTACATATTTCTTAGCATGAAGTCTAGTATCCTAATTTTAGAACATTGAACAATTGTTTCATCATTCTTAAAAGTTTTAAACTGCTATAAAAACTCAGTGTAAATAACTCTGTTGCTATAATGATTCAGTTTAACACAAAGGGTTGCTAGGATATAATCTCTGTCAGGAAGTAAAGTTTGCTGCCATGAAGGAAAATACAGACATTATAACACTTATATGCAAATGACATCCTGTTTTCCAAAAGAATCCATCAGAGCAATGCTTCTTCCCCACATGCCTGACACATACTCTTCCCTCCACTAAGCTCACTGAAATCTTATTTACTTAGCAAAATATTTTATCTTGCTTCTCAGTTTAAAACATTTCCAAAAAAAAAAAGACAGTATGTGGCAACATCCATTAACTTTGAATTTTAAAAAGCTTACACAAATTTATGGAATATATGCTTACTGATGCCTGCTAGCCATGCCAAGGAAAAAGCTTCAATGAGTAAAAGTAGCATAATACAGATTATACTGTACAAAATAATGAGACCTGATTATTACGTATCAGGGACATAAAACAGAGAATGGTTATCTCTGTCGTGAACTGCTTCCTTCAGTGTAGCAACTGGTTGTCAGCTCTGTTGGACACAGAATAGCTGGAGTACATCAAACTTTGGTCTCACTCTTCCAACCTCTCTTGTCAACATCTTTTGGTTGGAAATATTCCCATAAGCCATTTGTCCTTTTTTCTTATGCGGAGTAGCAAGCAGCCATAATTTCATCTATACTTAATATGATTTATCGTCAGGGGAACCACGTGGCAAACAGCCAACTAAGCAGTACAGTTACCTTTGCCAACTAATCTCAGCATGGAAAGTCATTCTGCTAACGCAAGCCACCCTCACTTATTAGAATCCAATATGTTTGTATTACAGAAAGTCCACTTGCATTTTTTTCAAATCATCAAATCTTGGTGCTTTTTGTGCTTAAAGAGCTGACACCAAGAAATGTGATATGTTTATGTTAGGAACAGAGCTCTTTGCTTTCTGCCATTGACTCAAAGTACCCTACAGAGATCATAACACACTGTTATCTACCTTAGACAAATGGATGAAAGAATAATCTGATCAGACCACCTGGTGAGAGGTTCAGTATGACTTTCAAGGAAAATCTCTTCAAAATGTAAAATGAACCAAGAGCAAAACCTTTGAGGGTGACCTAATACAGCCTCTCACCGAGGCAACTTCATGTAAATAAATAACATCAGGAGAAGATGGAGGGATTTAAAATGGGTTAAACTTGGGGAAAACTCTGCAATGGAAAAAAAATCCTCCCAAACCTATACTACTAGTTTTGATTATTTTAGTACCATGCTTTTGGTTATGTTTTTATTGCTGTATGTTTGGACTTTACTGGTGTTGCTAATGTTTTCTTGCTGAGCTGGGTGTTTGATTTTGACTGTATTGCTGTTGATTGTATACGTGGCTTGAAGTTTTATAATGCTGCAAAATTATTTATGACTCGTTTGTTCTTAACTTTGTACTTATTTTAATATTGTAAGCTGCCATGGATGGGGTACAAGTATGGCAAATAAATGTTACTGTGGCATTTTTTATTATTTTATTTCATTATTAATATTTGTATAGCAGATATAAACATAACACATTATAATGCTTATAATAAAATAAAGATAGAAAGGCAAGCTTACATTCTATGACATTTTACAAATAATCTAAACAAGAAATAAAGGAAGACCACTATGATTCAAACTCAGTTACACATTGTCCTAGTTGTAAATAATTTTATCATAAAGAGAACAGCCATTACATGTTTTCCAATTCTGTAAATCAGGAAATTGCTTTGATTTCCAACAGTGAGCAAAATTAATTCTAGTTACTATAACTACATATAATAAAATTTCTCTTCAGGATTGACTTGAAATTATTTAATAGCAAAACACCAGGAGAGTTAGGAATCACAATGCCTAAACTTTGTGTAACTATAACAGAGATTCTTAACCAATAAATGGTTGCATGGGACAATGCCATCACATATATACTGTGGTATTTGAATAGTCACATGATACAGCTCTGTTAAGGTGACATCATTCCAGGATGCAGGTGGGAGAATGCTTCTTTACATTAAACCCCACCTTCTCCATACATAGAAAATTTGCACCCCAGGGAACAGAATAATAGAATCATAGGGTTGGAAGGGACCTCTAGGGTCATTTAGTCCAAACCTCTGCACAATGCAGGACATTCACAACTACCCCCCCAACTGCCCCAGTGGCCCCTGGTCCATGCCCAGAAAATGGCAAAACACCTCCAGGATTCCTAGCCAAACTGGCCTGTGAAAAATTGCTACCTGACCTCCAAGGTGGTGATCGGCATTACTCTGAGCATGTAAGAAAGGGCCAAAAGAACTAAGCACTGATGTAACCCTTCCCGCCCTCCCTCTCATGAGCTGCCTAGGTTCACAGAATAAGCATTGCTGTCAGATGGCCATCTAGCCTCTGCTTAAAAACCTCCAAAGAAGGAGAGCCCACCACCTGCCAAGGAAGCCTGTTACACTGAGGAACTCCACTCTCTCAGGAAGTTCTTCCTAATATTTATCCGAAAGCTCTTTTGATTTAATTTCAAACCTTCTGGGACAGCAGAAAACAACTCTGCGCCATCCTCTATATGACAGCCCTTCAAGTACTTGAAGACAGTTATCATATCACCTCTCAGTCATCTCCTCTCCAAGCTAAACATTTCGAGCACGTTTCAATCTTTCCTCATATGACTTGGTCTCCTGACCCCTCACCATCTTTGTTGCCTTCCTCTGGACATGTTCCAGCTTGTCTATATCCTTCTTAAATTGAGGTGTCCAAAACAGCACACAATACTCTAGGTGAGGTCTAACCAGAAGAGAGTAGAGCAATAACATCACTTCTCGTGATCTGGACACTATGCTTCTGTTGATACAGCCCAAAACCGCATTTGCCTTTTTAGCTACCATATCACACTGCTGACTCATGTTCAGTGTATGGTCTACTAAGATCCCTAGATCCTTTTCACACATACTACTGCCAAAACAGTATCCCCCATCCTATAATTATGCATTTGATTTTTCTTTCCTAAACGCAGAACTTTGCATTTATCTCTGTTGAAATTCATTTTATTTGTTTTAGCGCAGTTTTCCAGCCTGTCAAGATCATCCTGTATCCTTACTCTGTCTTCGATCATATTTGCTACCCCTCCCAATTTAGTATTATCTGCAAATTTAATAAGCATTCCCTCTATTCCTTCATCCAAATTGTTTATAAAAATGTTGAACAGAACAGGTCCCAGAACTGATCCCTGAGGAACTCCACTTGTCACTCTTCTCCAAGAGGATGAGGAACCATTAACTAGCACTCTTTGGGTGCGGTCTGTCAACCAGTTACAGATCCACCTAATAGGATCCAAACCACATTTTACCAACTTGTCCACAAGGATATTATGTGGAACCTTATCAAAAGCCTTACTGAAATCGAGATAAACTATGTCTACTCTACATCATTCCCCTGATCCAGCAAGGTAGTAATTTTCTCAAGAAAAGAGATAAGGTTAGTTTGACATGACTAATAGAGATAAGGTTAGTCTGACATGACTAATAGGTTAACATAAAACCTTTCCCTCAAAGTGCTGTTTTTCTAACTTTAAGTTCTTTTCAAAAACGGGATATATTTAATCCTCTAACTGTGGTCTGAAGTCCAAAGCTGCACCACATAATTAATCCGAATGTGTAGATTGGCTCTACTTCTTTGTATTGGCTCTATCCTCACTGATGTTAGAACTGTTAATGGGCTTAGGCATTGCTCTTCTTATCCTGTTGAAGAAATCCCTCAATCTTAACTATGATTGGTAGATCTTAAAGGCGGAAGGCAGTTTTGGCTCATTGCACAGGACTGAAAAATTATCAACTAAGAGCATGAAGGTTGGATGTGCTGTTGGAAACTATATCTTTTTCTTGGCAAGCCAGATAAGGGCATAGCAGGAATCTATCCTAATCCTGCTATGAAACAATGACAGGAAAGAGCCAACAGGAATATACAATATACTATCTATACATGCTTCATAAGGCCACATGGTCCATTACGATTTCAGAAATAGCATTCTTGGTTGGTATGCTCTGGAGAAATTCCAACTGAATTTCAAGGTCTTTCATCCCACTATCAGCATGACATTGGAGCAGTCAACACAACAGATCCACTTTCTGGACACCAGAGTACTATCACATAAGCAGTACTCTTTACTAAAAAGTTGCTGATCATCAAACATGCTTCATGCTATCATATTGAGCATACCACTTGATCCATTATTTACTAACAAGTACTACAACTGCATCTACTCCAGCGACACACTCCTGAAGGATTTACAACATATTTTTAAAGATTACAGTACCTATTCAGTGAAGTGAAGAAATAGATCTGCAAAGTTTGACTGGTACCCAGAAATAGCCTACTACATGACAGCCCCCCAAAAGAACAACAGAACAGTTACAGCATCTGCCTCTAACTACTCTAATGTATCGACCAACCTGAATAATGATGTTTTTCTCAAACAAGCCTTGGGTGGCAGGTCTTTCCTTTCTTACCAACAGCATCCTGCCCAAGCTAAAACAGCATCTAACCAACAACAATGGGCCACCTAAAAGAGACACAAGCACAGGAATTAGACCCTGCAACAAACCAAGATGCCAACTTTGTCCCCATATATTCAGGCAATAGCATTACAAGATTCAGTATCATCAGTTATAGCATCTTGGACTTACCCACTTGCTCATTCTCTAAGTCAGTTTCTGTGCAAATATTCAGAAACCAGTGGAAGAACATTTCAACCTTCCTCCAGGAATTTCCCAACCCAGGGTTGGCAACTGCAGTAAGGACATTGTGTCAGATGAAGCAAGCTGTAGTTTGTGAAAGATTATGCTGTTTTTAAAAAGCCTTTAAGAAGCAAAAAAAACTTCTGTTTATTTTTGTTGCAAAAGACAAACATAGTTGCCCCTCTGGAATTATTGCTAAGAATGCATGCTAGTGATTTATTTTATTATTTATGTCATTTATAGTCCGCCTTTCTCACTGAAACTCAAGGTGGATTACACAGTATGAGATTAGTACAATCAGTATCAAGTACATTTCAATACACCATCAAGGACATTTCCACAAACAATGCCATAGTGTAAACAAGTTTAAAATACATAGCATTAGCAAGAATCCAATATAGAGCAGAAAAAATACTGAAATAATATAATTAATTATAGGACTAACATTAGACAACATGGAGCACTGGTGGTACATAGGAGTACATATTTAAAGCAACAGATAATATGTAAGGCAAAATAGTGATGAAGTCTATGATCCCTAACTCATTAGCGAAGCATTTGAGACCCCATCCCTACAATACAGCCCTCCCATTTGAGTAAAAAGCCTTTTTGAATAGTTTGATTTTGCATCATTTGCAGAAAGCCAGGAGAGTGGGGGCTCTCCTGACCTCCTCAGGCAGGTCATTCTACAGGATAGGGGCCACCACAGAGAAAGCCCGTGTATGGGCTGCTGTTGATTTCAACCATGTGCAGCCTGGTGCCTGCAGGAGACCCTGTTCAGATGAGTAAAGCTGCCATGGAGGAAATAGGGAGGGAGGCGGTCCCGTAAGTATGCCAGACCAAAGCTGTGAAGAACTTTGTATTGTAAATTTGTCATCCTTAATACTTAGCTCAGAAAAGACATGGAGGCAAAAACTTCTTATATCTGAGTTCATGGGTGTCTGCTTGTATAGGGCAGATCGTTTCTGTCTGCAATCTATGGATTTTCTTTTTCAATTTCTACCCTTTGCTGCTTTAAATAATGATTACAATTTTGCTGCTACTAAGTGTGAATAAAACTTCTGATTCTTTAATTTCATACTATTTTTCCTTCCCATAAAAATTACAGGTGGAGATGTTGTGTATACATCTGTAAATGACCTTATATATTATGCATATATTATATATTTTTATTCCAGCTGTAGACCTTCATTTTCTCACATAAGAGACCAGCCAATAAAGGAACTTTGTATCTTTATTGTTTGCTCCTATTTGCTCCTCCACTTTTGCACTTTGACTTACATTTAGGTTTGTATTGTAATAAACACAGGATATACATGTTTGAATGCAACCCATGCAGTTTTTATATGTACAGTTTCTGCCATAAAAATATGTAAGGATTGTCATGATGTGACGTGAAAACTGCATCAGTGAATGAGGTGAACAAACTCCATGGAAAGTCGGTGTCTCCCACCACCTCTGTACAAAGAGGGCTTGGCCTTTCTTCCCACAAAGCAAAACAAAAAAGGAAGTGTCTAAAGGCTTCTCACATTTGGAACTGAATCTAGAACTTGTTAAGAGGTTAGCAAAACCTCCCCACTCTGCTTTGTCAAATTGCCAGCTTCATCCAAGCTGATGGTTAGTTGGGGGAAAGCCAGACTTCACTCTGAGTGTTCAAGGACACTGGGGGGGTGTGGAAGGGGGATGCTTTTTGTCCCAGTCTTCCCAAAGTCACTATAGGTTAAAAGAGTTGTCTACCTTTCTGCATAGCATTAATTTCATCAGTACGGGTGAGGAATTCTACCTGACACTTCCCTACAAAGAACTGATTTCTAGGAGGCTTGTGGAATTGTTTTTAATATGCAAAATTACAAATCATATACATGCCAAAAATCAAAACTGAATTTACAAAGATAATAATCCCTACAGTAATTGTAACCAATTTTTATAGCATGTCAATATAATGCTCTATTGCTCCTTTCCTTTTATACCTTTTAAGTACCTGGGCCTGGGTCTGCTCTTAATTACAGACAGTTCCCCCTCAACCTGAAGCAAGTAACTACTCATCAACAGCAACGGACCACACAATGCAAATGAACACTCTGGTATTAGCCTCCACAAACAAATCCCTGTGCTAACGTATCTACTCAAGTGTCACTGAACCCATGAATCTGCCTCATGCTGAATCAGACCATTGGTTCATGGCGGAGAGTATTGTCAACTCCAGGGTCTTGGGCAGAGGTCTTTCACATCATGCACTACCTGATCCTTTTAACTGGAGACGCAGGGGAATGAATCAGAGACCTTCTGTATGCCAATCAGATGCTCTACACAATCTTTAAGACCCAACAACATCAGCCATACTGGGAGTCATTCACCTGCACAACCTGTCTCTACTGAGAAAAATTAAGAGCTGCTAACCAGTCAAAAGATGGAAATGCTAAAAAAAAAAAGTAGGGGAACATTTAGTCTCTCTGAACATTCAACAAAAGCCTTAAAATCACAAGCAGAAGAATTTCAAAGAGTAAAAGCTGCTAAACTGCAATTCATGAGCAATTTTGACTTTATCAGACTCAACAAGTACTGGTAGTAGTGGCTAACTCACTACAGAAAGTAATTGCTTCTTCTTACAGGTTTCTGTAGACTATTCATCTTTCTTTGCCAACTCATCAACAGTTGGGAATGGTCTATACCCACTTTTGACTGCACCTTTTGCTATTCTGGCTGGATCTTGTTTTCATCTGTGCTCTGCAATGCTGAGTGACACACCTATGTGAGGGAATGCTAGGCTTTCTGACCTCTTCATAATAACTCCCTGTGTGTATGAACATGCACACACACAACTCCGTCAATTGAAAGTAACATTTTAAGGCGCTACAAAACTCTTCTATATTTGCTTCTCACTGAGACTTTCAGATTGATCTGAGTAAAATGAACAAATAAATAAATGGGCAATCGATTACAACAGTGATGATATTTAGCTCTCATTAAGATTGAAAACTGATGAGATGCTAAAGATCCTTGAATTGATCCTCGAATCCTTGAAGACCCTACATTTTTTGACAAAGTAAATTGCATCTATGCATTGCCACTATTCAGATTGAAGCTGCACAGTGAATGTGTGTGTGTGTATGTAAATTCTTCCATCCCTACATGGTGGCAGCCAGGATTTTTTTTCTGGGAAAAGAGGTGACGGAACTCTCAAGAGGGAAATGAGGAAGAAACACACGGAATTCTTTGAAATCATATTATTTTCAAGCACTATTGTCGAGTATTTTCAAGAGGTGCCGGAACTCCGTTCCCCCGCGTTCCCCCTGAAAAAAAGCACTGGTTGCAGCTATCAAAAGTGCCCCACCCACAAATCATTCCTGAAAGTAAAAACACAGGCATTATGTTTTTTTCCTTCCTGCAGTTCAATAGCTGAAAGGATGCAAAGGTGGGTCCCTGCTTCCTGCTCTGTTCACTTTTTTTAAGCGCTGGAGGGACACAATCTTTCAGTGTCTTATTTAGTTTTTCCTTAAGTTAAATGCAGAAATAATTTTTACCTCTCTAATCATAAAATAGAAATTGAAGAAGTCTTCAACTGAAGAAGGGGCCATGTTCTGAAATAAGTTACTAGTATCTGTTCATAGGTAAATCTCACTGCAGGCAATACTCCTAAGGAAGTACTACATTAAAGACTCATTGTAAATTCATGGCTCAAGGCCAGGTTTTTTGCTTCTTGTTATCGGTACAAGTGATTTCATTGTGCCATTGTCAACAATGCTGTTTGTTTATAATTTAGGTAAATGGGTTTAGGCCAGTTATTTATAGTGAAGAATAGCCCAAATAATGTGAATTCACATAAACCATTTGTAATTTATATGGATGTGATGATTTTTTCATTACAGCATAAGCATTTGATGTAAGGTTCGCCAGGGAAAGGGAAGGGGGAAAAACTGAACTACAGATATAAAATAAAATGCTCATTGACTTCAGTTCAAAAGAATCGGTGAAAGTTTTGCTTGCATCTTGTCCCTGTTCGTCTGCAGGTTTCCCTGATTAGCAAGTGTATGAGTCCTATGAATTTGCTAAAATCAATACACTTTGAAGGGAAGGTTTTGCTTTGGATATGATATTTTCAAGCTACGCAAACACATCTTCCCTCTTTTTATTTCAGCAATGTGTCTTTAAAGATTTTACTTTGTTCACTGCACTCAGTCAGAAAGTTGCTGATGTGAATTCTCTTGTCCCATGTAAGGAATTCTGCTGAATTAATTAGAACTGTATGTTACATTTCAGTTTTTAAGGCTATGCCCATGCCAGGACTCTTGGGGAGCAAACCCCATGAAATAGAACTGAGTTGATCTACCTGGTGTATTTACTTCTGATTTCTGTTCTTTGTTTTTTATAGATTAATCTGAACAATACAGCTGGTAGCCTCACAAAATGGCTTCTGGACATGGGACCACCAATAGGGATACACCCAGCCAAGTGCATGTGAAGCATTGGGAGAATTAAAAAGTCCTCTGTGATTTGCAGTAATTGTATAGAACCTTTTTATAACACGAACCATATGAAAGCTTACCTGAGGTCTTTTGAGGTCCTTTTCAGTGATGATATCAGTGACCACTAATTAGTATATTTCAGCCTCAGGCTCTCATTTTAATGTGGGAATGATAGCATTTGGCTACCATTCAGCACTGCTATAATGATTACTGAGATAATATATATGAAGTGCTTTGAGCATTTGAAAAACTGCTAAGTTTTTATAGCATTGGGAATCCTGTTATTCTCCAATAATGTGAGGACAATATCAAGGCTTGCACTAGATTACTACACTGTCTCTGGCTCTTACAGCTGCTCATCCTCCAATCTGATATATGCCCTCATGTGCCAACGATGTCCATCTGCTCTGTACGTTGGACAAACCAGCCAACCTCTATGCAAAAGAATAAATGGACACAAATCTGACATTAGAAATGGCAACGTCCAGAAACCAGTGGGAGAACACTTCAATCTACCAGGACATTCCATCAAAGACTTAAAGGTCACTGTAGTTCAACAGAAACCTTTCAAAAACAAAATCCAACGGGAAGCTGCTGAATTGGAATTCATATGTAAATTTGACTCTGTCAAGCTGGGACTGAATAGGGACTATGAATGGTTATCTCATTATCAAAAGTAACTGATTTCCTTTACAGAAGCAAACTGATCTCCATATCAGAAGGAGCTGTTTGCATCTCCATATCAGAAGGAGCTGTTTGCATCTACTCTGCCCTCCCCTCTCCTCCTCTATATCTGACCAGTTTCTTTTTGCCCTCCATGCATCAGACGAAGAGAACTGTGATTCTCGAAAGCTTATGCTACAATAAAATTGGTTAGTCTTAAAGGTGCTACTGGACTCTTTTGGTTTTGCTACTACAGACTAACACGGCTAACTCCTCTGGATCTATTACTTTTTAAGTCATCTAATCCTGTAAAAATATAAAATGTACAGCTGTGACTTATGCAATACCAACTGTACTGTGCAAGAACGAATATTACAACATTACTTAAGCATACCTTTACAGTCACTTCACATATAAACATTAAAATAATAATCTAAAACCAGCTTAACTTGTTTGCCATTACTTACTTCTGCCCTGGAGATACAACCACTTTTAGCATCATTTTCAGTAATGATAGAGCTTTGGGTTTTTTTACAGTATGAATTTAATTTTAATACACTATTGTCCGAGGACATAATTAAAATTAATTCAGAATGATATCATGTATTAAGCTATAGCAACATTTTAATTTGTAGAACTCAGTAACATATTGTAAGGTCCTCAAGGACCCGCATGTCTGTCCTAGTCCTGTTAATATGTGGGCTTTCCTTTCCTAGGTGATCACAGCCCTGATTCAGATTAGACCATGGCCATGGGGAAAGATGACTTAAGTATCCCCACCCCCACCTCCACCATTTTCCTGATCTGAAACATCCCAATTTGCCCCTATGACACTCCCCCTTTCTTTCACCTTTGTTTTAACCAACTTAAATGGCACTTGTGGCATTTTGAAATTCACAATACTTACACACCCTGTAAGTGTGTAATCTGTTAATGAGTATAAATATGTGCATGACATGCATGACATGAAACCATCTTTATAATCCAGTTTAACATTAGGAATGAGATACATCTGCATGTGAATATCTCAACAGGGAAGAAATTATTATTATTGGTTTATTCTTTACCCCATACTTAGAAGAAAAGATTGTACAGATGTACACACATGTGCTTGCACAGGGAAATAGATGATAGGTAAATAGAAAAAAATATTTTTGTACAAGAGGAGGACCTGCAAGGACTTGTGGAGGCCTTCTTATTTTCCCATTCCCCATTTTTTTCTTTTTTCCCTTCCCTGAAAGCTTCCAAAGCCTGTCTCCTTTTCCAGCTTCCTTCTCATCTTCCCATCTACAAGCCAGTATACTTTTAATGGCCCCCTGCCTTCAGCTTTTCCTCCCTCCCTCCTCATGACAGCCACTACATGGGAAAACTCTGTGTGTTTCCAACCACTGGCCTAGACCAGGCTCAGCTGTATGGTGTTAACCACCATGCTGGGCCCAGCTGCACAGTGGGGAACCCTGCAGGATGCGTAGGGGCACTTCACTTTCCCATGTATCCCCCCTCTCCACTGTTCCCTTTTTTCCTTCTCATGGTAACCCCCATATCCTTACCTTTCCATGCTTTCTTTTCTCCTTTTTACCCACTCAAATCTTTTATCTGCCCCCACATTTAATTACTTAATTTATACCACATATTTATCCCCAATAAACACTAGTTTTATGCTGTAAATACTAGTTT
Source organism: Eublepharis macularius (assembly GCF_028583425.1). Taxonomy (NCBI): domain Eukaryota; kingdom Metazoa; phylum Chordata; class Lepidosauria; order Squamata; family Eublepharidae; genus Eublepharis; species Eublepharis macularius. The sequence goes on along the minus strand of NC_072791.1, from coordinate 96,459,780 downwards.
ACAGCATTCTCATCTCCTCCATTTTTATCCTGACAAGAACCCTGTGAGTTAGGTTAGGCTGAGAACATGTAACTGGCCAAAAGTCAACTTCCATGATAGTATGGGAATTCAAACATGGGTCTCATAGATCCTAGGGGCAAGCTACAAGTGACGAATGACACTTGAACAGCAAGTGTATTCCTCCCTGTTCACTTGCCCTCCACTCAATCCACTTGCTGTTCAAGTGTCATTCGTCACTTGTAGTTTGGCCCCTAGTCTGAAACTCTAACCACTACACTGGTTTTTGTGAGTTTGCTATGGTTGAAAAGTAGCAAGTAGAGGTATACCCTAAAAAAATCAGTATTATTCATATTTGGGTATCTGGTACACCATACATATTCGATATTCAGATCCCAAATCACCAATATAAGATTTGAATTTGAGATTTTATTTATTTATTTATTCATTTATTTATTTATATATTTATTTTCAATTTATATTCCACCCTCCTCACATTTCCAGCAGGCTTAGGGCAGATTGCAGATACATAGATGTTAAAATATATAAAACAATTATTATACACTAGCAACAAAGCCCGTTGTGGGAAAAAATACCACGGGCTCTAGAAAGGGGAGGGTGAGCAGGCAGGCAATCACTTCTCCTCCATCATGGATTCCAGCTGGTGAAGGATGGGGGTGGGCATTGTCATCTGCTCCATACCTGATCTGCCTGATCTTGGCCATGTGAAGGGGTGGTGGGCTTTGCTACCTGTTCCATGCCTGATACGTGCTGGGTAAAGGGGGGGCATTACCTCCTGTTCTGTGCCTATGGCTGAGTGAAGGGGGGCAGGTATTGCTGCCTGCTCCCCACTGGGTGAAGGGAGGAACAGTCATTGCCTCCTGCTCCACGCCTGATCCTGACAGGTGAAGGTGGGCAGCAGGCTTTACTACCTGCTCTGCTTCTGATCCCAGCTGGATGAAGGGGGTGTAGGCATTGCCACCTGCTCTGCTCCTGCTCCAACAGGTTAAAGGAGGGGAGCAGGCAGGCATTACTGGATGTTTGGCTCCTGACTCCAACAGGGTGGAGACATCTACTCAGTGGCTTAATCCAGTAGGTTGAAGAGGGCGGGCATTGCCACATGCTCTGTGCCTTACCCCGGCTGAGTGAAAGGAAGAAGAGCATTGCCTCCTTCTCTGCGCCTGATCCCAGCCAGGTGAAGGCATGAGGTGGGCAATGCTCCACTCCTGATCCCAAATGGGTGATGACGGGGGGGTGGACATTGCCACCTTCTCCGCCACTAATACCAGCTGGGTTAAGGCAGGGGAGGGTATTGCCACCTGCTCCACTCCTAATACCATCTGGGTTAAGGTGGGGGATGGGCATTGCCACCTGCTCTGTCCTAATACCAGCTGTGTTAAGTTGGGGGTGAGCATTGCCACCCACTCCGCTCCTAATACCAGCTGGGTGAAAGCAGGGGGCAGGCATTGCCACCTGCTCTGCTCCTGATCCCTACTGGTTCACAGGGGGGCGGGCATTACCATCTGCTCCGCTGCTGATACCAGCTGACTTAAGGTGGGAGTTAGGCATTGCCACATGCTCCACTCCTAATACCAGCTGTCTTAAGGCAGGGAGAGGGCATTGCCACCTGCTCCACTCCTAATACCAGCTGGCTTAAGGTGGGGGATGGGCATTGCCACCTGCTCCACTCCTAATACCAGCTGGGATAAGGTAGGGAGAGGGCATTGCTCCACTCCTAATACCAGCTGGCTTAAGGCGGGGGATGGGCATTGCCACCTGCTCTGCTCCTAATACCAGCTGGGATAAGGTGGGGAGAGGGCATTGCCATCTGCTCTGCTCCCAATACCAACTGGGTGAAGGCGGGGTAGACATTCCCACCTGCTCCATCCTAATACCAGCTGTGTTAAGGTGGGGGTGAGAATTGCCACCTGCTCTGCTCCTAATTCCAGCTGGGTGAAGGCAAGGGGTAGGCATTGCCACCTGCTCCACTCCTAATATTAGCCGGGTGAAGGCGGGAGGCAGGCCTTGCCACTTGCTCCCATCGTGATCTTGGCTTGGGCTTCCCACCATGGCACATTTTCTGGAGGGTCATGGTGCCTTGCTTAGGCTTCCATCCATGGCAGCACCCTCTGGTGGTGCACCAGGGTATAAAGTGAGTTGTCTGAAATACGCTTATTCAATTATATGGTAAGATTAGCAACCATAAAAATATCCAGATTTACACAATTTACACATCCAGATTTTACACATAGCAGCACAAAGTCCAACTGACCAAACCTTAAATCATCTCCAGAGCATCTTTGCAGTAAAAGATTTTTAAGCGGAGGTATTGGTGGTGGGGAGGGCCTAATCAACCATCAACCAGCCGGGGGAGGGGGAATCCGCCTAGAACCGCCCATATGCCTGGTGAAACAGCTCCATCTTGCAGGACTAGCGAAAAGATAACAAATCTTGCCGGGCCTTGGTCTCATTAGACAGAGCATTCCACTAGGCTGGGCCCTGGCCCTGGTCGATGCCAGGCGAGCCTCCCTGGGGCCAGGGACCTTTAGCAGATGTTTCTCACTAGAACGGAGAGTCCTCTGGGGTTCGTATGGGGAGAGGCGGTCCCGCAGATACGCTGGACCCAGTCCACATAGGTCTTTATAGGTTAATTCCAAAACCTTGAACCTGATTCGGTACTCCACTGGTAGCCAGTGCAGCTGACACAGCACCAGCATTATATGCTCATGCTTCGGCAATCCTGTGATGTCATGCGCTGCCACATTCTCCACCAGCTGTAACTGCCAGATCAAGTTCAGGGGAAGCCCTGCGCAGAGCACGTTACAGTAAACTAACTGAGAGGTGACCGTTGCCTGGACCACTGTAGTCAAGTCGTGGGTCAAGAGATAAGGGATGAGCTGCCTGGCTTGTCGAAGATAGAAAAACGAGGACCTGGCAACCATTTTGAATTCTGAATACTTTCTGCTCCATCTTTCCAGAGAGCTGGAATACTTTATTGATTGATTTATTTAATTAGATTTATATTCTGCTCTCCCCGCAATAGCAGGCTCAGGGTGGATTATATACAATATAAAACATGAAGATATATACATACACGTAAACAGAATTAAAATCACATAAATATTATAAATATTTAAAACAGTATGGTAGCACTTCTCAAAAAAGAATCCACCACACAGTCCTCTCCACAGATGTTTAACAGAGAGGCTGGGTGGAGGGAGGGCAGATTTTCCTCAGTTCGGCCAGTGGGGAGGCCCTAGCCAGCATCAACCGTATGCCTGGTGGAACAGCTCCGTCTTTCAGGCCTGGCGGAAAGATAACACATCTGGCCGGGCCCAGGTCTCTTGTGACAGAGCGTTCCACCAGGCTGGAGCCAGGACCGAGAAGACCCTGGCTCTGGTTGACGCCAAGTGGGCCTCCTTGGGGCCAGGGATCATTAACAGCTGTTTATTGCTGGATTGGAGAGTCCACCCGGGCTCATATAGGGAGAACACCAAAACTGCAGATATCACCCTACCAATACTACCAAACCTACCAAGAGAACCAACATCAAACCAGAGAATCTCAGCATCCAACCTAGCAAGCCAGTAATGCCAAGGCAGAAGCCAGACCTGGCAATAGCATATGGCAAGCAAGCAACACGGACACACACAAACACATTAATGCAGCCTCCCTCCTCCCTCCACATGTTGCCTGGGAAGTCTAAAAGTCTGTAAAAAGGAGGGGGGGCAACAGAAACTGCGGCAATCTTTAAAATGAGATTCCTAGATATTTTGGAATATGTCTGGATTATTTGGAGATGTAAATACCAGTTTGCCCTGACCTGGATGGCCCAGGTGAGCCTGATCTCATCAGATCTCAGAAGCTAAGCAGGGTCGGCCTTGGTTAGTAACTGAATGGGAGACCTCCAATGAAGGGCCGTTTCTGCACGGCTTACCTCAACCTGGAACACTGTGCAACATGCCAGAAAAAATGCAGAAGATCACGTTTCCTCGCGCGAGTTTGCACAATGTTGCACAACATCGAGCAAAACTCGCACGAGAAAACGCAATCTTCGGCGTCTTTTTTCGGCATGTTAAGCAGCGTTCCGGGTTGAGGTAAGCCGTGTGGAAACTGCCAAGGCCAGGGTTGCAGAGGCAGGCAATGGCAAACTACCTCTGTTAGTCTCTTGCGATGAAAACCCCACTAGGAGGTCACCATAAGTCAACTCTGACTTGAGAGCACTCTCCACGCACAAACACTAGTTTATCCCAATATACCCAAATAAGCCTGATATATCCAGATATACCTGAGTAATACCAAATAGGTATTTGGGGGGAATATATTTCGCTCAATAATACCAAATCACACGCTTCTAGTAGCAAGCAGTCAGGTCTGGCTGAGTCATGCAAGTCATATGGTATCAAGTTGTCCAGTGGTTGTTTCCAAGCTTGGCCCTTATGAGTCCTCCTTAAAAGGTCAAACTGGCCCTGGAAAGGAACCTCCCCACACCTTTTACTCACAAAAACGAAGGCTGACGGGCTGGCAATCCTGCGTGGTTGCCTAGCAGTGGCCACTGAATGCATTAATTTCTTAAACCTACAGGCTATGCTTCCATTATTTGAGGTTTTTTTATCCCTCCCAAGATTTTTTCAAAAATATTTCAGATTTTTTTGCAAACCTGGGGCTTTTCTTTGGTATGTAGAAAGATTTGTCTTGTCTGTCTATGGATCAGTCTCTAGATTTAAATATCCACAGATCAAGCCATATTAAGAATTAGATATATTGATTGAAAAACATTTTGATTGAGGATATATTTACAGATACTCTTAGAGACCAAAACAAATACTAGCATAAGATCAAAATATATCGCTAAGAATTGTTTCATGTTTCTTCTCATCCTTGAATATTGTCCTCAATGTAAGATTTGATGCAATTATCTGAATGCTATATATGGGTAGAATTAATCAATTATGCAAATAACATGATATAGTCCTTGGCTTTATAATTTACATCTGAACATCTGGAAAAAGTTAAGATAATTATTAATCAGATTCTTCTTTGCAGTAGCTTTATCACACCAAACAAACTAATAGCATGCTTAGTTGGCAGTAAACAGTTGGGGTTTATTCTGAAGTCAGTGTGAATTAGATTGCTGCATTAAATACCCTCCTTCTCATTCATTATTGCAAGCTCAGCCAGTGTCTAGCAATTTACATAGAGGTTAATTTGTCCCTTGGATTTAAAGGTGACAAATAGAGATCATGGACATTTTCTGGCAATAAAAAACTAACAAAATAATAAATTATTAAGAACGTGCACAAACATCTTTTTGATAACTTTCAGAGTTATTTCACACTCACACTTAGCAGCGTATCTGTCCCTGGTTTGCATCCCATGTTTTCAGAGTTTTCACATTAGCAAGGCATCCATGGGACGCAGAGCCGCTGTCAGTCTGGGTTATCCCCGATTTTTCTCACTGCGGACATACCGCGAATTTTCCCATAATCCACTGCCAACTCAATGCTGATCCGATAAATCCCAGTGTGAACACTTTTGTCCCTTTTTTGCTTCTCTCTCCCCCCGCTAATTCTTGTCGTCGGAAGCTGATTGGTCTGCATCTCCAGCTCCCCAAATGCTTCGTCCGCCATTTTTTCCCCGCTACCTAAACATTTCAGCGGTACATCTCCATTGGTGCCATCTCTATTCTTCTCTCCCCGTCTTTTGCATCCTGATAAGTTCGTGTTACGCGCCTCACATTTCCAACCCCCCCCCTTAAAAAAAATGTTTGCCTAGCAGTGAGCGATTGTGGTCATGATGAACCAAACGTTTCAGTGACAACCCCTCTCCACCCAAAACTCTCTGCATTTTGACAATTCAATCAGGAACCACCATCAACATTTTCCAGTAATGAAAAATAAAATTGGCCATAACGTTTCTGCGTTCTGTGGATGCAAAGGTGCATTGGGACATCTCCACTTGTGTGTTCTACATATTTTGACTCCTTTTTTCGGGATGGGAATGGGGTTGGGGCAGTGGGTGGTGCCCTCAAACGAGGTTCAAACTCACCCCTTCTGGGATCACGTGATTTTTGTGGACCAATGGGGTGCCATTATTTGCTGGGCGGGAAATTCAACTCCTGCGATCTGTGCCACCTCCGCGCACTGCTCAACGGTTGCTCAAGGAAATGGCTGCACTAAAACCAACCAGCGGGAGAGGGGTCTCCTGGAGGGAGAAGGAGACATTGGACCTCATTGAATTTTGGGGTGAGGAGAAGGTGCAAGAGGCACTATTGCTCTGTCACAGGAACATTGATGTTTTCGAGCGCATCTCAGAGCAGATGGTGGCGAGAGGCCATGCAAGAACCGCACTCGAATGCCGGACAAAAACAAAAGCTTTGAGACAGGAGTACAAGAGGGTCGCGGCACACAATGGAAGATCGGGAAATGCCCCTGCAACATGCCCTTTCTATGCACAGCTTGCAAGAATTTTCAGAGGGGATGCAAGCATACGGCCACAAAGGGTGGCAAGAAGTCTTAACCTGCAGTCGGTGAGCAATGCCGATCCCATGGGGGAAGATCGGTTGAACCATGGCGTTCCCGCTTCATGGGAGGGATCAGAGGAACTATTCACACATCCAATGGTCACTCTACATCTTCAGGCGGTCCCCGCTTCCACTCCCAATGATTCAGGTGAGCATGCAGTTTTGACCGACATGACTGGTCCTTGGTTGGGGTGGGTTCGCTGTGCCCTCCAGTGTGCCCCGCCTGGGCAGAACTTTCCCGGAGTCTCAGGGGCATTTTTTCCTTCTGCTTAGGATTTCGGGGATATGCTCAACGGATTGATTGTGTTTGGGTTATCACTGCAGGAGAGGGATGAGGCGCAAGTGGGGGGGGCATTTCCCTGATTTAACTTTTGTGCGTGGAAGGATGTGTTGTTTATTCTGCCTATGGGGACGTATAACCAATATTGTGGAAATCCGCTTCTCAAGGCAAGCTAGCGGCGGGAAACGTTGTTTTTTACTGGGGCTGGCGCAGGTTTCAGCAGAGAAGGGCTCTGTGAAAGGAGAGGGGGACTTCACCTTGATCAGCAATGTGCAAGGTATCCCAAAGGTGGTTGGGTTATCTTCCACCAAGCATTAATCCAAACCTGACAATGGTCTGTAACGTCACCTCCCTTTCCCCCCCCCCTGGAGAACCATGGTACATAAACTGTTTACCAGCCTATCACTTGTTTTCAATTACTGCAGGTTCTTCCACAGAACAAGAAACATCAATCGGAGAAGCCCCCCCAATGGCCATAACCGATCCAGAGGATGAAAATGCCGCAGACGGTAAGATACAGATAGAGTGGGGTGCTTGTGGTCAACAATCAATGCTGCCCTCCCAATGAGCCCTGGTATGCTCCGCTCCATGAGGAACATGGCTATAGTCTCAAAATAATTATCTGTTTGTGGGGGTTGGGCTACCATGGAAAATATTGGTGTAAACATCGTTCTGCTGATGTCAAGAAGACTTCTGTGAGCATGAATGAAGAAGATCAACTCATTCATTTTACAACCAAATCTTTTATTTCCAAGATCCAGATTTAACTCAGATAGAGGAGTTCCCGGAGGTGACAGGACAGGGTGCAGAGGATCCGCAAGGTAGGAAAGAGCTGAAATTGTGACCTCCGCAAACTCCTTTGTAACTACTACTTGCATAACCACTGTCCTTTCCAACAGGAGATCTGAACAATCCACCAGCAGTGGAACAACTGCAGGTCCCCACGGCACAACTGTCTCCTGCTACACGCTTAGAAAAGGCGCGCACCAGAACCAGGCGCGTCTCTGTCCTCACCAACGTTGCAGAGAGAATGCTATCTCAGGCACAGAGGGAGGAACAGAACAACAGAAAGGAACGTGAAGAAATTCTGGAGGCAACCAGCCATTGGCGTGCAGCCATGGAATCAGAGACAAGATGGCACGAGGACATTATCAGGGAGGCAAGAGAGGATCGTAGGGCTTTTATTGAGGCACAGTCACAAAATATGGAGGGGCTTAATAGGGCTGTTGGTGCCCTCAGCTCCTTGACTGAACTCTTTGTCAGGGAGCAAAGAGCAGGCCCGGTTGCAGAAACTTCCCAAAATGCCAACAGCAAAACACGCGATAACGATCATGATAAGGCACCACTAAGAAAAAGGGCTCGGATCATTAAAAAGAGAGAAAGATATGATCCATCCCTCTGAGCCCCACATGTTTTTCCGGTGCAGCATTTGGGTTGGAATCTGCATATCACACGTATCATTGCTGTTGAAATTATGTTTGTCACAGCTGTAATTGTGTTTTTCGATGTTGGCGAGGGGTTGACAATGGCCATTGAAAAAAATTGGTTTTTGTTTCCCACCGCAATCCAGGTGCGGTTTGCCAGATCTATTTTTTGACCACGGTTGTTTGAAATGTTGACCCATGGGAGAAACTACACAGTTTTAAATTTGTTTTTTATTCTTTTCAAAACTTGAAAGATTACATGTGAGGCATCATATGGACACTTAACTAACATGCATGTTAAATAAATCTTTTCTACATCTCCTTAAACCTTGACAGCACATTATCAATGTCGGACCTCAATTTCTTGTTCTCCTCATTCAAATTCCTCACATTGTTTTCTAGCTTCTTCACCAAGGCCTGCAGGCTGTCCATCCTTCTGTTGGTTTTCTTTGCTGTGGAAACAAAAGGTGTAAGCGCAGAGTGGCCACTTCTGTGTTCACAAACGTAGTAAGTCATTGATGGTTACTTACCGCAGCTGAGGCATGTTCCCACTGCCTTGTGAACAGTCTCCAGTATCTCAAGGGGCTGTTCCCTTGCCAAAGATGTAGAAGGCACATTTACAGTGTGTAGTGGACACCGCGCTTGAATGCATTCCTCAGAGGGGTCACCTGAAAAGGGGGTTTGGAGAACTTGATTTAATTTTGTTCATTATCATTACAGAGCACGTGTTTAACATGTGGCAGAATGACGGTGTAGTTAGTTCCATTTGTGTACCTGAATGCTCAGTCAGCTGTTCTGGTGGAATCACTGCTTGCTGAGGTGTGACTTCTTCATTGAACTCGGAGCAGTTTCCCTCTTCTTGCTTCACTGCCTCAGAACTGGGTTGCAAGGCCATTTCATCCATTGGCACGGTCACCTCTGAGCCTGTTTCCTCCGTGGGCTCCTCCTCCCCCTCATGTCTGTATGATGTTGCTGGAGAAACACATGAAGAGAATTAAAACATCAGTAAGAGCAGTATTGATGAAATGTTATGAACAAGGAATTCTGACTAATTCAAACACTGGGGCAAGGGAATGTTGAAATGCTGATCACCCTAGGCAACCGATGCTGTATCATGTGTAGGGATATTGGGAATGCCGTTTAGATTAGAAGGCCGGTTTGGGATCTTGGGCAGGGAAGGGGGGGATTACCCATGGAGGAATGATAAGGGCTGAGGTGTGTGGAATGCTGTTTTTACTTACCGCACAGTAGCCAAGTCATCTTTAAGAGAACACATTAAAAATATGTGCAGACATAAACCATAAACCTTTCCCAAAGAACAGAAACAAAACAACTTTTAAACATGGTGGGATAGTCTTCAAGGACAGGGCACAGTCCCAGTGCCGTTCAGTGCCACGTGTTCCTGTGTTCCATGTGCTGATCCCAACACAGCATGCCTGTTCTGGGGTTTTTCCTTGAAAACTTCCATCCAACATTCCTCTCATTCAGGAAATTGGTGCCTTGTACCAACATACATTTCCATCTTAGTGAGGGGATTGGGATGGGTGAGGGGGGGGGGAAGACCCGGTGTTTGATGATGGTGCAAGGGGGGGCCCATCTCACTTAAAGCATGGTGAAAACATTTTTAGAGGTGTGCCTTCACAAAATAAACATCCCACATTACTTCATTTACCTTCATGGTGGCGATCCTCCCAGCGTGGTCTCCCAGCAGTTATCCACAAACGCATCATTGAGTGATGGTGTGGGATCCGCCCGCTGCAGCTTGGGATGCCTTGGCATGCCGTAAGGGATGCCATGAACTCGCATTTCAGCCTTTTAAATTTGGTCCTGCACTGGTTGGCATTTCGGCTATAACCAGCATCAGTCAGCTTCCTCGCAATGGCATGGTACGCCCCCCTGTTGCGCTGGTGTGCGCTCGACATAAAATCGGCTGCAAAACCAAGGTGCAGAACAATTTTCAGAAGCAGGGACACCTCCTCAAATTGCCAAAAGGTGCCCCTAGTTCTCCGTGGTGGCATGTCTGGAACCCGGAAGTGTCGTGGAAACGTTTCGACGCTTCCAGATTGACTTGTTAAGATTGAAATCAAAACTTTCCACTATTTCCTGTAGTCCTGGGTTCCCCGGTCGAAGAGGCCAATCCTGATTTGTCAGAGACATCATATTCCGACCAAAATAAACGTCTCTGATTGGCTGTGTCAGGGTTAATCATTGCGAGCAATTTTTTTTCCCAAAAAAAAATTCCGCCAAAATAAAGGTTGGCCATTTCTACACACAGCATGAGTGCAGGGGCGAATTCAAATACAAATGTTTCCCACCTTCGCCGAAATGCTTGATAAGGAAGAAAAGGTTCATGCGTACATCGGATTGCTGAACAATGCTACTCAAAACATGAGCTGGAAATATTTCGGGGATAATAGTAGGGGTGTGCAGGGGCCGCCTGTCTCAGCTGTATATATTTGGTTTTAAGAATCAGGAATTCTTGTCAGTACTTGGGGAACACTGACACGGAAAGACACCACAGAACCAGCTTACTGGCTAGAATCTCGATTCCGAAACCTTCTGCCAGAGTTAGCAGAGCTTGGGGCGGGGGGTTTCCGACCAAATCCAACACAAACCGTTGGAGACCTTCCCTTCCGTCTCCACATGAATTTCATAAAGATTTTATGGCCTCCAAAACAAGGTGCCCCATTCTTCAAACAATATCCATGTTTCTATATGGAGAAAAAGGAATTCATCTTCCCAGGTAGTTCAGGGTGGCCTTTTGTAATCAAAATGCTGCCAACTTTCATGGTGCCTGCTCCCACCTGTCCTAACTTCCTCTAACATGGTTCAGGCAGATGCCGGTTGGGTGGTCCTTTTAATGGACTCAAAAATATGTTGTTCTTGGCACCCTCTTTCTCCATCATCTCCCACGTTGAAAATAAGAGAGGCTGGTCGTTCTGGGGTTAGGAATATTGCATGAAAGATGCCCAGTAACATCAGGGGAACGTTTCCTACCTGCCCTCCAACCCCCCAAGCAAGCACCAAAGCAAACCAACCTGGAGGGGGGGGGCATTTGGTTCCACCTCGAAGGGCGGTTCTCGTGCCACACCACTTCGTGCCTTTAACCGTGCGGTAGACCAGACACCGTCTACATTGGTGGTGGGGGAGAACACCAAAGGGCATCTGGAGAGCCGGGTTTGATTCCCCACTCCTCCGCTTGAAGACAGCTGGGTCACCTTGGCCGAGTCACAGTTCTCTGGAGCTCTCTCAGCCACACCCACCTCACAGGGTGACTTTTTTGGGGGAATAATAACAGTTAGTAAACCGCTCTGAGTGGGCATTAGGTTGTCCTGAAGGGCGGTATATAAATCGAATGCTATTATTATTATTATAGGGGAAAATAGGGCACAAGTCACTTCACCTTACAGAACAACCCAAAACACAATTGCTATAAGAAAGGGTTTTTTATGTCACTTGTTTGAATATAAAAACCGGTGGGTGCAGACCTAAGGCCGTGACAGCATTCCCTCAACCCGAGAGATAACACTACGTAATTCACACACAATAATCCCCCGATCAAAATTGCTGGCAGAATTTGTGCATGCTATTTGTGTTATTTGGTGTTGTAGGCTGCTTTCGTGTCCTGTTGTGCCCACCAAATGGGAACCCGAAAGACCTTAAAGAAATAAATTTTTTTATTTCCTGTGATAGAGTTTGGTTTAATTCTGCACAGTATGGTTAGTTGTGTTATGTACTGCCTGTGTTATGTCTCACACTGTCCTTCTCAATTTTAGTTTGAAGGAGAGAATGGTTTTTTTATAATAGAGTACTTTGGTGTGTAGTTGTCATTTTTCCTTTGTTCTGTAGGTGGTTCCCATCGCAGGGAACACTGTGGCTGAATGCCAAGCCATATCTGTGGGTGGAAGTGTGACGTTGGGGGAGGGTGTTTGTGGATCTGATGCTGTTTCACACGGATAAGCTAGCATTCAACAGTGTGCTGACCATCTTGGCACCCCTGGGCTGTGCAATGATGAACCCTTTTTTTTTCACTTTCCCTCTTTGTGGAAACCCCTCCTGCTCACTTGATGCCCACCGAACAGAACATTTCTTACCATGATGTTATAAAAATTTATTTCAAAACAGGAATGGAACAATGAGAATTCACTCATTAGATCATCATTGAATCTCTAAACAAAGCTTTCTAACAAACCATGTTTCATAGGAATCCAACACTTGCAACTGAATGCATGACACATCCAATCAAGGCAAAACCAACAAGAAACATTTTTTGAAACCGTGAGTCCAACCTCTGAACATGCAACAATCGTTTCTTAGTTCAACCACAGATTTTTTCACAATCAGACTGAAGAGCTTTTTATATTGTTAGATTTCTGTTTCGAAACATGTGGCGTGCAAGGGCATCGCGCACCAACTTCCCCTCCTCCCGGTGCCTTCTGTCTCCCACAGGGAGTTCAAGAGATTCCTCATCCACCTCCACAGGCCTCACAGGAGAATCATCCTCTGGAATGCCATGACCTTTCAATTCACAAATGTTATGTAGCACCACACACGCGGTAGCTATGCAGGTCACATTCTCCTCCGCAACCATAAGCTGTGACCTCAAACACCTCCAGCGCCCCTTCAAACGTCCAAAACATCTTTCCACTATGGTCCTAGCTCTGGTGAGGCAGCGGTCAAAGTATGCTTCTGCGGGAGTGTGGGGCCTATTGAAGGGCTTCATCAGCCACCTTCTCATGGGGTAGGCTGCATCAGATATGATGAGTGGTGGCACGGTTACATCCTCTATTGTAAGACTGGGGTTGCCTGGCACAAACACCCCCGCATCCATTGCCGTACAAATTGCAGAATTCACAAAAACAAAGGCGTCATGGTTCCGCCCACTCCAGCCAACCTCTGCATCAATGAATCTTCCAGTATGGTCCACCGTGCCCTGGATGAGAATGGAATTGAATTTCTTGCGGTTGATGTACTCCCGTCCACGGCCTTTAAATTTGCAAATGGCAACATGGGTGCCATCAACTGCACCAATGCAATGAGGAAAGCCAAGTTTCTGAAATCCAGACATAATCTGCAATGAAAGAGAAAAAAACAAGATTGCTGTTAGAGAGAATCCCCTCTTTCTCCCACCGCCTATATTCATAATCTTCTCACTACAGCGCTGAGGCAGTCTCACATCTTCAGAATCCAGAGGAGTTAGCCGTAGTCTGTACTAGTGAAATAAAAAAGAGTACAGTAGAACCCTCAGCACTTGCAAATTTTACTGTAGCTCAAGCTTTTGAGAATCACAGTTCGCTTGTTCAAACGCACAAGAAAAAAGGGAACCGCGACTCTCGAAAGCTCATGGCACGATAAAATTGGTTTAAAGGTGCAGCTCATTGCCTAAATGTCAGCAACATAGTTTTTTGTGCTTCAAATTGTAATCTTTGACCAGTACAGTTTGAATGGAGACTGTTACTCTGGGAGATGAGTGCGTACTCACCCTCGCCACATCAGGTCCAAGGCACACGACTCTACTGAGTAGCTCCAATTCTATCGCCAAGCAGACCTCCAAGACTATTCCTGCCACTGTTGAAATACCCACTCCGAATTGGTTCATGCATTGACGGTAAGTCGAACAGTTGGCAAGATACCAAAGTGCTATGGCGACTCGTATCTCCACAGAGATTGGATTGCGAAGTCTGGTGCGCTGATGGGACAGGCGGTGCCCTATGGAATGAACCAATTCATTGAAAGTCTCCCTGGTCATACGAAAATTTTCAATCCACAGCTGGTCATCCCATATGGCAGTGACGAAATTGTCCCACCAGTCCCTGCTACGGGGATAAATCCAGTAGCGACGGGGGACTCTGATTCCGGCTACAGCGAGAAAACGTGCTCTGGTCATTGCTGTTCTCCTTGTTCTCCATAAAGGTGGAGGTATGCTCCTCAGTGCAAGTGATTTCCTAAGCATTCTCCTTCTTCTAACCACTCGCATCCAGTAACTGTTGCAGGCATCGATCGATCGCTGAATATAGATAAAGATGATGTGAAGCAAGGCCAGTGCCAATGCTCGGACCGCAGACATAATTCAGCAGAATAAAATCGGGCTCAAAAAATCCTCCGCAATTCCAAAGTATGCCGTGAGAGAAATGTGTTCACAAGAGTGGAGAACGCACAGTTCCAAGGAAAACTCCCGCCCAAGTTGGCCAGCCTATCATCGTGGCCACATTTTTGGCGGGAGAAAAATCATGACTTCCTGGAGGGGAGGAAGGACATTTGCTAGGGATAGTTGTGCTTGTGTCTTTTAGGGCAAAGAGCATAGAGTAGACTTGCAGGAGCAGATTGACCAGTTCTTCCACTCAAATGTCGAACTAAAGCGATGACTGCACATGTGATGGAGCAAAATTAAGAGGGGCGGATTACAGTGGATTGATGTGTTGACCCCCTCCCCAGTCTAGTTTTCCTGACTCTGAAACACCTATCAGAAAAAAAAATAGCGGTATGTATGTTTTGTGAAGTAGCGCTTTGTTTTATTAAAAAAAAGTACTCGGTCCCGTTTTTTTCAAGCACAAGGAATGCAGTCAGTATAAAGCATTGTGTGATTCTTTGCCCTGTCAATTCACACATGCACCACTGTCTTGTTCGGTTCCCACAATTTCTTTCCCCTTTACTAGTCACGTGATGGAAAAGAACTCGAGTTTCACGTTCATCCATCCACGAAAGAGTAAAAAACGGTGCGGTCGGGTAGGAAATCTTGTCCTAGATTTTTTTTTAAAATGGTTTATCTGTGTTCACCACGAATTAAACAAAATTACACTTCAATGTCACAGTCACAAGTCCACACGCTTCTGAGAAATTATCATAAGCCTCTACTTGATCTGTCCACCAAAATAAATTTTTACTTGAGAACATTCCATGTTTTTGGCGGGCACTAAGCCGATTGGCTAAAAGCGTTGAGGGGGCGGGCGGATGAAATGGGAGACCAATCACTCTTGAGAGAACTTTTTGGAATTTGTGTGTGGCGCAGTTCACTTGGTGCAAAATGATTTCCCGGCGTCGTGGAAATGTCTGGGAAGTGGAGGAGGTATCTCTTCTTCTGAGGGTTGTTCGGAGGAGTGGGCATGCATCTCGGTTAATGGCCAGCACGCAATCAAGCAACCGCGGCATCTATCGATTTCTTTCAAGAGTGCTACGCAGTCGCGGATTTCATCGAACGGCCAACCAGTGCCGAAGCAAATTCCAAAAACTGAAGTCCGATTTCATGTCATCAATGGAGGCACTGCAATGCATTCCTAGAAGCAGTCGTAGAGTTAGGGTGCACAACGCGATGATGCTAATCTGGAAGGCGGCAGGGAGGCCTCGATGTCAAGAAAGACCTCATGATGGTGAGTTTTTTGAAACCCCCCCCTGTTCCATGGTGGACCATGCAAGTCCCCCATGTTTAATGACACCTTTTTAGTGGCATGTTCTCAAAGAGACTTCATTCCTCATTAACAAATGGTTTTTTTTTAAAGTCAACCTTCTGTTTGTCACGCTCTGATTTTAATCTTCGAATTATTTGTCACGATTGGAAAGCCATAGAGTGTTCTTAGAGAAATACCATCTCCTCAAAAGCATCTTTCATGTTAATATGCAATTCCCCCGGTCACCGCTTATATGCTATGCATCCTGTTTGATCCCCTTAACTGAACGCCTGGATCATAAAAAGCAAAGTAAGTAAAGGGAAACATTATCAGGGCGATCATTCCGTTTTTTACCATTGTTCAAATGATTTTTCATTTCAGAGATTATCTGTGAAAGAGCAGTCAAGATTGAAGAAACTTCATCTGAGGATGATGAGAATTCAGAAACTGTTGCAGTGGAATCATCAAGTGCAGCAGAATCTGATGCGCAAGCCTATGCACCTCTTGGAGTGACAACTGAAGACCCAGCAAAGATCAATACAGCAGCATTTCCTCAAGGTAAGTTTAACTTTTTATGTGATTGTTAGCTTACTAGAGTTTACCCATGGCAAACTAATTCAAAAACCATCGACAGGATTCTTAGGAAGTCATGAACTCCAAACACAGCCACCATTTTTAATTTGTTTTTTGATCCATCATCACATCAGAAAATGGTGCAATTTTAAAAATTTGCTTTCTTGTCCAAGTACTTTGAGAAGTGAGGGGTGTACTCCATGTACCAATAACAAAATCATTAATTGGAATTCTGCTGTATTAAATCACTAGCTTCAGAGAGAGAAAGAACAGATGACAGTGGATCTCATCGCCTAGAAACTGAAGAAACCGTAATCGTTATATCTTCCGGCAATAGTCACGAAGAAGCAACTGATGACATGACTGCTCCTGAAACCATAATGCCCGGAGATGTATCTCCACAACCGAGTACCTCAGGTAATTTTTTGTGTGGTTCACACGTGCCATCAAGAGCTGCTCTGAAAATTGTGGGATTGCATGAGATTCTGCAGGAATGAATGGCCATTATTTTGCCAATCAAAGCACTATTGCCTGGGCAAAAAACCATCAAGGTAACCAGATCCACTCTCAGCGAAAACAAAACATATTTGTTCTCCATGATGACTCCTTTGAAGGTGAGAGGAGTACAACTAACACCTTGTCAACGTTTCTTGAGTGGTACGTGAAGTGAACACGATCTCTTGATATAGCTCTCATCACTAGAAAACAATTTCAGCCTTTATTTTTCAAGGCTGTTATCTTCTGCGCGGTTTCTCCGGCAGAAAAAATTGTCTCTGTATCAGCAGTCCAAAGTCTTGATAACCCAAAGTGGTGACTTATCTTCCATCCTTCATCATCGTGAACGTAAACAATGCCCAACATGTGGTGATGAGGAGATCAGTTCATTCCTTGAACAAAACACACTGCGGCTCTAAAGATGTCAAGCCTAGGCTCAAACTACAGCCTTGCCAACACTTGCACAACCTTCAGATGTGGGATTCCTCTGGAAATTTCTAACAAAACCTTTTCTCTTTCTAGCTTCTTTAGCAACACACAGTGGTGCTGCAGTGAGAAAGTATGCCATGAGCGCTGAGCACAAACTTCGCATAATTGTGGAAACAACTTCTTCTGATGCTGAGGATGAGGACAGAAACGCCGTTGAGGAAGGCAGAACCGAGGATGCAGAGGGAACTCCAGTTCTCTCATTTTCCCCAGGCACGTTTTAGCTATGCCACATTTGAGTGGAGATACATTTTTCGCTGATTTATTTTGCTGGGTGACACTTCAATATCTGCCTAAAATATTGACTGACTTGAATTTTGCAGGTGATACTTCAGCGGGAGGTTTGCGTGACATGATGCCAAATAAAGACCAATCCGCCGATATTGGCGAGATCTATCGTAGTATGCGGGGAATACAATCTCTATGTCTATCAATAAGTAAGTATGACTATTCCAAGGAAAACTTGAGGCAGAGTTTGGTGTGGTGTTTCTGATCACGCGGCTCAAATCAGGCGCGACAGTACCAATCCCACATCACGTATGGAAGTCAGTAGGGAAACATTCACTGAGTCATTGATCTGTGGATTCATAGATCCAGATAAGTCATCAGTTTTAGTCTGTGGTCACATAATCAAATAGTGTCCGTTCAAAACT
This sequence comes from Eublepharis macularius, assembly GCF_028583425.1. Classification (NCBI taxonomy): domain Eukaryota; kingdom Metazoa; phylum Chordata; class Lepidosauria; order Squamata; family Eublepharidae; genus Eublepharis; species Eublepharis macularius. The sequence continues at coordinate 96,441,964 of NC_072791.1, read as the reverse complement.
ATTGACATAACCAATGTAATTGAAGCACAACATTTCATGAATCACTGGACTATTTGGCAGATGCAAGTAGGCACAAAGGATACATTTTTCATAGGTTTTGAACGCGTGGTGGGTGCAGGGTGGATTCAAACAACTCCTTCCAATATGTGGATGCAAACATCTCCCCCTGGTATGCAGATCAGTCCATCCCTGTAATGGGTCATAGGAGTGGCCACGTTAGTCTGCGGTTGCAGAATAAAAGAGACTCCTCCGGCACCTCCGAGAACAACCACTTCCAATGTTGCCGATTCCTTTGATAACCAGGGCTCTCCCCACCAGATAAAGTTTGACAAAGAGAACTGTGAACCTCAAAAGCCAAATTATCAGCTTTCGTGGAACACACATCTCTCCGTCAGATGCGTCCAGTGGTGAGAGCTATGTTTCTCCACAGATTTTGCTGCATTAGTTTCGGTTGGTCTGGGAGGTGAGGCCATACTCTTTTGCAATTTGCAAACATGTAGTTATAGCTTGGCTTCCATGTACCTTATCATGGGCAAAATGATCTCAATATCATAAGAATATGGTTGCATTGGCATATCAGATGGAAATGTAAGCATCTACCCCACAGTGTCCACTCCTTTTATGCACCTAACCATTATCTTTTGACCCACTATGCAACGTACAAAGAGCGCAACTCATAACGACAACTTATGCTTAAATTAAATGGGTCAGTATCAAGGGTACAACTGGACTCTGTTTGATTTTGTTCTCTGGAGCCATCTCAGCACCACCAACCGTACCTGGTGATTGTTTTGTGGATATTTTCAAACCTTGAAAAATGCCAGGAATGGCCTTCAAGTTTTCCACAAGGATTAAAAAAAATTGTTTGTCACTGGTGTAGTTTTGATAACCGCAAAGTTCTCGCAATGTCGAAACCCATCTCTTTATGAAGAACTAAATTTTTTTGCTGTTTCTCAACAGTGGGAAGATACCATGAAAGAATATGCCGATTGGAGAGAAACAATAGAAGCCTTCACAAAGAACTGAGTTCTCTAAAGAAAAAGGTTTCTGCACTTGAGCGAGGTCATCGTAGCTCAGGATCAGAGCAATCAGGAGATGACAAGAAGAATTAGCCAGTGTTATGTCAGCTTGAAGAATGTTTAAGCAATATTTTAGTTTGTTTCAGAAAGAAAAAAAATGTATGTTTAAAAATAACGTAATGGAAGGAAAGATTACAATTGACAACTCTCACATGTCAATTATTTCCAGTGCTTTATGAATCATGTTGAAGTTGTTTGCAATGTGGATAATAATTTCTCATGAACAGCAAAAGCAAGATCTTATTTTCATTTTTTTCTAATCGCTGTGTGGTTCTAATGTCATGCAAAATTGGAATTTTGAATCAGTGACAAGATTTTTGTTCCTTGGTGTTGGGAAGTCTGTGTTATTTGTTTCTGATAAATAAATCTGTTTTCAATGTTAAAAAATAAGACATTGTGTGTGTTAAACGTTGTTATGGACTGAGAATTTTTCAGAGGTGTCCCCGCAGCTCACGAGCAATCTATTTATTATGCTTGACACTTAACATCTATCATGGCTCGGTTTCAATAGTTGACAAGGCCATATGTGTCTGTGATGGGTAAACATGAGAACACCTCAAGATGTTAGTTAATTGCAGCAGTTAGGCAACCACCCCACCGGTCCCTATCTTGGGGAAAAATTGAAAAAGATGCCCCACAGACTCATTCATAACATAGGTTTATGTTGTTTCCTGAACTATCAGTCCAGTGGAGCAAGCAAACATGGAACAGTTGTCAAGGTGAAAATCTATTGACATACTGTTACTGCATGACAGAAATCCAGGGAGAAGCCGCAGCTTGCAGCAGACTCTAGAACCATAAGTTGACAGACCCACACGTCACCTCCCCTGGCATCCTCATCTTGAATTTATCCACACGGTCAAAAGAAGCCTGTTCCCCTGATCACACTAGATGCAATAGCATCTTTCATGTTGTGGATCAAGTCACATAGCAGAAACAAAGAGAGGACCCACAAGTGACAAAAGGCACAGATGGAACCAATGGTCATATGACATGCTGCTTCGATGCAGGAAGTGGGAAAGCAAGTCTTGAAGCGTCTCTGCCTCATTGCTGTCAAGTGGACTTTTAAGCTGTCTGTCGTGTGGCAGAACGCACAGTCTGCTGCATTTCACATTGTAACATGAGGATCAACAACCTTGGTCCCATCTGTGCCGTTTGTCAGCTGACGTTCCATGTCCACTGGTAGTAAGAACTGACAGATGACTTGGTCATTAGCCACCCCCCCTCCCCCTTTCTGGGCAGAGTGGGCAGGAGAAGGTGGTTGAAAGTATAACTTCTAGGTGGGAGGGAACAAATATGAGACGTTCCACCACACGGGGTATAAATGCGTTATTGCTGGGACATTCTCCCCAAAAGCATCCAACAGGAGTTGAATGAATGGCCTGTTTGATGAACCCGGCTCACCAGGAGCATTACGGGGATGATCCGCAGACACACTTTTCAAGGTCCTCTGAATAAGTAACCAGGATCATATTTAAACCTTGGTCGCTGTACTGTGATGTCTGTGTTCAGCATGCACTCACACACTTTTATTGGGCGCCTGCAACTCACGTATGAATCCCACCCGTGACCCAAATTAAACGAGCAACCATGCACGGGGGACTCCTCTCAGCTAGATTCCACCTCTGTATTAAAGGGGGGGTTAATGAGCTCTCTTTGGCAAGAGGGGCACTAAGCTAAAGAACGGCGCGCCTAAGAAGACAGCGGCTATGGCTGGGAAAACAGAATAAAGCGTAGGAAGAGAAGACTCAAACCCTTCTCTAGCTTGCCTGCTGACGCCGCAGGCACGGTATTTAAAAAAACCAAAAAAAACCCCCGGCGAAACGTTTCCACGCATGCGTGCTTTTTTGGTTAGTTTTGTTTTTTAATTGAGAGCCCGGAAATTCCGCGGCTAAGACGGGGTATCTCTGGTAATGTGAAAAAAATCTCGGGAGGCTGATTCGGGGATTCGTACAAGTGTGAAAGGACAGGGGGGAAATCCGCAGCCACCTCCATCGGCGTGACTTCTACTTGACGGCGCGGTAAACACCGAGTGTGAAATATCTCTCAGATTAAAAAGATTTTCTTCTTCATTAATCCATTTCCAATGTTTTCAATCTATTAAGCTAATTACAATATGCATTATTCCTATCTTCCTGACACTCTAATTTACAATACCCTTCCCACCCTCTGCCTGGATTATAAGGACACCTTTCTTTTCCCACTTTTCATATCTGATGAAGACAGCTTTAACTCTTGAAAACTCATATCTTGAAAATCTAGTTGCTCTTTATGGTGCTACAGGACCCAAATCTTAGATTTCCATATGTAACTTTGTTGTTTTTCATCCATTTTGGATGGGAGGAACAGAGTTTAATTCTCCTTTCCTACTAACTTTTCTGTTAGGTTGGATCCAGTAATCCATCATTGCAAGGAGCATGAATCTTTGCATGAATCTTTCTAGCACTCTTTTCCAACCCAAGGAACATTGATTCCTTGGGTCGTGGGACCTGCATGGACTAACAGAACACCTTCACTTCAAGGCAAACATTAGTTTGGGCTATTGGTGCTCCCCATTAGCTTAGAATGCACCCTGGGACATTCCCTATACACATCTGTTGGCAAAAACACAGTAAACTATTCAGAAAATATCTGGTAAACACTTCACTTATTTAGCAATTTCAAATACCTTTTCTATGTTCAAGGAATTTACAAAATAGTAGACAAAAATAAACAATAAAATTAGCAATACAATGATCAGACTCTTCCGCATCAGAGTTTGAGGAGCAGTACCTTCCAGCATCCCTTTTTTCCAAGTCCCTATTCTAGATGAGCTCTGACCTGGACAGCCCAGATAAGCTTGGTCTCGTCAGAGCTCAGAAGTTAAGCAGGGTTGGTCTTGGTTAGTAATTGGATAGGAGACCCCCAACAAAGACCAGGGTTGCAGAGGCAGGCAATGGCAAACTACCTCTGTTAGTCTCTTGCCTTGAAAACCTCACCAGGGGTCACCATAAGTCAACTCTGATTTGAGAGCACTCTCTACCACCACTCTAGAAGAACCTCAGGACACAGAGAGGAGAGAGGTTCTGTTGCACTCAAGTACCCCCCTCCCCTTCTGTCTTATCCTGTTCCATTCCCACTGCTATATTGGGAACAATCAGATCCTGCCTGCCCTTCCCTGGGATTGTTTGGGGGGTGGGTTGATCCTGAGCTCCCTCAGTGACATTTCTTTATGGGCAGGCCCAAAACAAGTAATGGGAATGTGGGCCAATGGTCTCTCTGGCTCGGCCTGTCCTTCTCCTGCCCCACCCCCCTCAAAAGTTTTAAGAAGGTGCTGTGCCTGCTTGCCCAGGTCAAAGGAGGCCCCAGCTGCTGCTTTCTTCCTCCTCTGGCCTGGTCCCACATGCAGTTTGCTGCCTGAGTAAGGTCCCCTAGGGCCCAAAAAGGAAGGTGTTCTTGGGGGGGGGCACACACAGGGGGCGCTTACCTCGCACACACATAGGGACCTGGATTGTTCTTTCTTGTGTCAAACAGCAAGGATTCTGGGTACTACAGTCATTGCAGATACCTGAGCCTCAGTAAGGGCCACAGCTTTGCAAATGTCAATTGCTTGAGCAGAGTGAAACTGGGGGTTTCCTAAAGCAAAGGTTGCCAACCCCTGGTGGGCCCTGGACATCTCTCAGAATTACAACTGATTTCTAGACCACAGAGATCAGTTCCCCTGGAGGAAATGGCTACTTTGGAGGGTGGGCTCTATGGCATCACATCCCTACTGAACTCCCTCCTCAAATCCCACCCTTTCCCAGGATCCATCCCCAAATATCCAGGAATTTCCCAACCCAGCATTGGCAACCCTATCAGAAGCCATTCCTTGACATGGTTATCTGAAATGCTGAAGACAATCTTGTTTCAGCATCAAGTTTGTGGAAGCCCCAGATTCAGAACACTGAGCATTCTCCTTGCATGCTGTCACAAAGGAGTCTATTCCTACAGACTCATCCACAGGAAGTTGCCAGAACTGAAATTGTTCAAAAACAGGGTGTTTTCTGGACTTACAGTAGTTTCTGAATGCAGCAAGGGCTTCTGCAAGTGTCTTGCTTGTACGGTCTGCTTAGATGCCAGGCAGACATGCATTTCCACTGCCTCATCTCCTATTCAGTGCAATTTTATAATCATCTGACCCATCTTCAGCTGTTGTGACACGTAGGTACAGTTTTAATTTTTTTCCTCCCTTTTGCACTAGTTTTCTCCTAACTCCCAGTGAAGCTTGATTCAGAGGAGGGCTTGATCTGTTTCATCCTTTCAGTTCAATGCAGGGTCCCAAACCAGAAGGCCCCCCTCTGCAACATCTACTTCTGACACCATGTAGTAGGACATTGGGATTACGTATCCAGACATCACACAGGAAACTTGAGAAGTTCCAGCCACAGGTTTCTTTTTTGCTTCCATTTATATTTTACTTCACATTTCCTCAGGAAAGCCGCAAGTCTTTTATATTTAAATCTTCTTTTATGAGCCAAAAATGGAACATCCTTCAATATCTTAACCTTATTGCCCAGATAGTCCAAGTCCACATTATACGAATTATATAAGATGGTGTCCCAAGTCTTCTTAGATGAAAAGTCAATAATAATCTCGCGAGGCAGCTGACGCTTCATTGCACATTTTGAAGATGTCCGACGGACTTCCAGAATATCGCTTTTTAACTCTTCTTTAGTTGTTTTTGCGAATGACGCCAAAAGTTCCGATACCAAATCCTTTAAATTTTCACTTTGCTCCTCTTTTACATTCTGAAGACGCAGTACCGTTTCCCCCTTCCCCTGTAACATCGCCATCACCGATTTACTCATCGCAGAGCTCTGCTTTTTCGTCACCATCTTAGGGGGGGGGGGCGCCAGCTAAGTTCCGAAACTCCGTGAAGGGGAAGAAATCCAAGCCTTCTTAGCTTCAACTCCCACCAATCCTTCGCATACGCTTAGAAATCAGAAGAGATTCGCTTACTTACAGGTTTTCACCTTAAATCTGCTTATTGCTGTTCTCCATGGCCCGGTGGTACGCGATGTGCTGCGCAAGTCTGCCGGCCTCCATTGGAGCAAACAGGCAATTTACCCCCTGTATTGCTTTCAGGGGGTTCTTCCTGCCGCGCTCCGGACCCTGGCCCCCTCACTGGGAGTCCTGGGGGTTAACCCTCGCAGGTCAACTGCCCGGTCAGGCTGCTCGGACGTTTCCTCCCGGACCTGAGGAGAGGAGCGTCCGACATGGCCGGGAAAACGAAACCGAATCCTGGTTTCTTTATTGCTTCCAACAGGGAAGAACACTTGCATACATGGACATCTACCTCTAACTCAAGTACATGTAACTGAACCCAAGTAAGGCCCCTCCCATACGTGCCTTGAGGGGGGAAACAGCAACTAGTTTGTGAGGCCTCACTTAAAGGCACACACAAACATCCTTGTGAAAACCCAAAAGAAAATGTGCTTTCATAAGAATTCCAGGGCTAGAGTCACCACTGAAGAAGCTCTTGGTCTGGCATCCTCACTTCTCTCGGTGTACAAGAAAAGTGAGAATGGCTTTTAATTGGCTCATGTGGGTGTTATGGAGTGAATATTCAAGCAATGAAAGAACATCTGTACAATACTGAACATGAAGCTCACTAAGGAAGAATTTAAGAGGAACGGGGAGAGAGACTAATATGTTTTACCTCCTCCAAAATCATTTGCTGGTAATGGTTAATTTTAGAACAAGTCAGAAAATATTTAAAATATCATTGTTTTATATATTATGACGCAAACAATTACATTGACTCTGCTTAATTTATGTGATAGTCGATGTTCCTGATATTATTTTTGTACAAAAATCATGGATTACAGGATAAACTAGTACCTCAATCAGCAGTAGAGAAAATTCAGTTACAATGTGAGAAATAACATGAAAGGAGAGAAATTGCACAACCAGCAGATTTTTATGAAGAAAGAACAACTTCTTAGTAGAATAGAAAAACACAGCTCCTGACTTACTGGGGGCCTCCTTTTGAGTGCCATGGGGAGCTGGGTGCAGGCAAAGCAGTTGCCAAGGCTTCTGGGACCAGATGGCTTCCAGCAGGTTCCTTGTGGTGGCACAGGAGCCAATCAAATTAAAAATTCCTGACCAGCCAATCAGCGGTTGGCTGGCTGGGCCCTTGAGGGAGGGCTTTTGCCAGTGGACCTGAGGTGGGTGGTTTTCTTTCAGGTCTACAGGGAAGGCTTAAATTGGGGAGCCAGCCTGGCTCCTGCTCTCACTTGGAGGCAGCTAGTATCCCACCCTACCTCCCTCGACTTAGGTTTAGGCATCTGGAACTATAGGGTAGGCTTTTTATCAATAGTGTTGGGTCTTCTTCTCAATTGAGCTGTTTGGTGGCTGGTTTAACTTTATCACAACTTTAGTGAGGGCCATTTAGCATGAGTTATAGATCCTTTGTGGAGGACACAGCTGCATCCACTGTTTCCTCATAGCTGGGAATCCCCTTAGGAGATCTTGGGGCAATGCATGGTAGGCGCAAGCCCAGTTCAGGGGCTATTTGGGCATGCTTGCTCCCAGGTGGCAGGGTAACCATGCAGAGGCTTACTTACACTCATGTGGAGTCCCACTAGCTTTCATACCGCAGTTCTCCCCTCAGCGGGTAGGCTGAGGGAGTAAGAGTGTCATCAGCTGGCAAGTGGGTCAGTCAATGTTTGGCGCCAAGCCTTGTGTGGCACCAGTGCTCCATAGCTGTGATCAATAAAGCTGTGGCTTTTAAAAACTCTAGTTTTGTGCTTCTGTGCAGTCTGTTTCTGTCACATTGCCCTTGCCCCCCACCCTCAAGCCTAGCCCCCAAAACAACTAAAAATAAGAGAAATGTCACTTCTGGCAACTAGCTTGACTTTTTTGTTTTAAATAATATGGTAGTAATAGAGTCCCAAAAGCTCAGGACACAAATTTTATCATGTAACCACCACCCCACCCCCATCCACCAGGCCAGTATATGTCATGTTAGATCTATAGAGGTAAAATGACATTTTATCTGTATGCTTACAAATCAAGATTGATTAATCTGATCCTAACTTAACTTTCAGGGATCATTAATTTTATACCAAGGAAGGGTGCTGTCCAAAAATTCAGCAGGGTGTGTGTTTTGACACAAGGCAGGAGTCTCCGTGTAAAAACATGGGCAAGCCAGCTAGTAAATCATAAATCAATCCTGGCTAGCAGAAAATGTAAATTTAGTTATGCTGTTAATTCAGGAGCACAATTTACAATCCTAAATACAGTTACTCTAAGTTAATTCTAAATTGGACAGGAATAATTAGTCCATGTTAATTTTGTTTATTCATTTTCTTACATAAATTTTATTGAAAATTTTAAAAACACACAAATTTTAAAAAGATAGAATGATAAAAAGATAAAGAAAGGGGGGGGAGGAGAAAAAGGAAAAGAAAAAAACATATAGGAAACACCTCCAATTTTACTTGCGACAGATATTGGCATAAGTACAATAATAATAATAATGTTTGATTTATATACCACCCTTCAAGACGACTTAACACCCACTCAGAGCAGTTTACAAAGTATGTCATTATTATCCCTGCAACAGCAAACACCCTATGAGGTGGGTTAGCATATGGATTGGTGCTTGATATGCTAACTTCTCTGCAGGGCTATTGTAGGATGTAGAGTATTTTGTTAGCCTGGTATTTTTCAGGACTGGAAACCATGCTTTATTCATTCTTAAAGTCTCTTCTTTCCTGTTGAAATTGTGCTTATGCTTATGAATTTGCAAAATAACCTCCTCAGGATACAGTGAAGCCTCCCTCCATTAGCATTCCACACCCTGGGAAACTCTTACAGGATGACTCAGCCCAAACCCACCTTCCTGAGTAGATATAAATTACCTGCCAACATCCTCTCCACACTGTGACACTGAGAGATCTCTGTCTTTTGGTGCTACACCACTGAAGATGCCAGTCACAGCTGATGGTGAAATGTCAGGAACTACAATGCCAAGACCATGGCTATACAGCCCGGAAAATCCACAACAACCATCGAGAGGGAATGTATTAGGCAGTTTCAAGAATAGGAGGGCGAAGTAAGGGAAGGTGGATGCCAGCCTGAACAACTAAACTTGGTGTTTTTTCTCTCTCCTGCTGCAGGTACTTATAGCCTAGGTGTTGCCAGGGACACCTGCCTTTGGCTGGAGCCCATCACTCACAGCCCTTGATCAGATGGATTAATCTGGTGGACATCATCTCAGGATACCAGTTTATTGTTTATTGCTTTTTATACTGTGTTGTGTGTAAATTTGTTTCCAAGCGTATCTTTTGTAAACCACCTTGGGCCCCCATTGGGGAGAAAAGTGGGATAAAAATAAACTAACTAAATAAAATAAATAGATTATCAGAATCACACAGAAGAGCAAGATCTGCATTCAACAGACCAACACAGCTACCCACCTGAAACTGTTACATATAGCTTCAGATCATGTGTGGAGGACACATGGCTATATTCAGACATCACAACAAAGATCCTTTGGTTTGTGACAGGCATAAAGAGGGCTTGTTTTGTGAACTTCTTTCCTCCTCCCCTCCCCTGTGAAACACAATCGAAAGCTTCAGGAACGCCTTCAATCAAACATCTCTTGCTCTCTGTTCTTAGTTTTCCTAGGGAGTTTCCTTTAGACAAGCAAAGTCATGAAAAGTGATTTGGATTTTGTAGTCTGAATCTGCAAATGGTGGAAAATTCCCAACAGAGAAAACTTCAGGAGATAGAGATCACTACTGCTAAAATCATTTTTCCTGAGAGTCACAATTATGGAGAAACCTTCATGAGTTATCAGTTTCTCATAGAACATTTCCTGTCAACTCCATAATAGCCTACTAGACTTTAAAAGTGGAACCCTCTGGAACGGAAATATATTTTGAAGCAATCATTTCCTCCAAAAAGTATATCCTACTCTGTGGGAAAACTTTACCCTATGATGTGTTCTTCTCAATTAGTTTGGAATTATGTTTATTCTTAAATTATGTTTATTTCTGAAAGCTCTACCAAGTGACTACGTGCCAGGAACAAGAACCTTTAGGGGATTCTCGGAAACCACACTCCCCAGTAGCACTGGTTAGTTATGCTTATTCAAGTCTCTGTTGCATAACTTCTTTCCTCCCACCTCATCCCTCCCCATCCCATCTCCAGACTCTTTGTTATCAGTAATCACTGTAACTAGGCATATCAAAAAGCAACCTTATTTTTATAATAGTGATTAATTTATACACTTTTATTGAAATATTTCTACACTGCCTTTCCTTGTGGCTCAAGGTGGATTACAAATAACAATTTCAGACATAAAGTATAAAATAAAACCCTAAATTACCTCCCCCGACCCCCCCTGCAAATACCTACAATCTATACCACATAAAAAATTCTGGCAAATCAAATGACCTTGCAGTGTCTCCTAAAGGTTTCCATCAATGACGTCCCAGTTCCCAGTGCTTCCAGGCTTAAACACTCAGAATAAAACTAGTGCCCCCCACAATTCCAGAACATTTTACCTCCTGCAAAAGCTGCCCCCCCCATCCCTTGCTAAGGCAGCCTAGCCTAGTGGGCTGCACTGCAGTTGCTCCTCTCTAGGACAGTCATAAATAAGAATGCTGACACAAATTGCTGTTGTTTTAAAATTGCAAATATAAAGGGATAACCATTTGTCCTCAGTGTTCATCATCTTTAAAATGGCATATTAATTGGCTGCTTGTGACCAGGTCTATGTGTAGTAATTTTCAGGTCTGATGTTGGAACCACTGATATGAAATAACCCAAATGTAAATTTGTACTTGTATAAGCAGATATTCCAATGTATGCCTTATGTCATGTAGCAGAAAACTGTATAGAAATTCTATTCTATACAAGACCCATTTTGTGACTGGCTGTGCCCCCTGCAAAAAGCTGTTTTGCAACTGGCTTCAGCTAGCACAGCTATGCTGCCATCTTCTGATATTTGGAAGTATGATATGTGATATCCTCTGATTCTGGGAAGTTTGAAACCTACCTCCTGCTTGCATGACCCTTGCCCCTCCTTGTTGCTTAAACCTGGGGGGGGGCGGGTTGGTGGACTGGGTCTGGGAGGTAGTAAATGACTCTCTGAGAGAGGGGGTGTTTGCTCCTGCCTTGAAGCAGGCAGTGGTGCACCCACTCCTAAGGAAACATATTCTGAACCTAGAGTGGCTTTTGATACCATCAATCATAGTATCCTTCCGGATTGCCTTTCAGGGTTGGAGCCCAGGCACTATTTCTTCAAGGTTTCAGTCCTACCTTGATGGAGGATTGCTGTTCTGTCCCTTGGCCTCTTGCCTATGGGGTTTCCGAAAGTTCTGCAAGCTTTCAACATCCAGAGAGTTGGACTGAGTTGTCACCAATAAGTGGGTGATACTCAGCTCTATCTCAAACTTCCAGCAGATCCCAATGAGGCTATGGAAACAGTAAACTGATGCCTGGAGGTAGTTTTGAGATGGATGAGGGCTGACAAGCTGAAATTCAATCATGACAAAACAGAGATGCTACTGGTTGAGGGGAAAGTTTGACCCAGAAATGAAGATATCTTCTTTTTTGGATGGGTTTGCACTCCCTCTAAAGAAGCAGGCTCATAGCTTGGTGGTGCTTTTGGACCTGGACTTCCTGTTGGATAAACAAGAGGAGCAGTGGTCAGGGAAGCCTTTCACCTGTTTTGGCTGGAGGCCCAGCTGTGGTCCTTCCTGGGCGGGAAAGTTCTTGTTACAAGGGTGTATGCTCCGGTAACATCTAAATTAGATTATTACAATGTGCTCAGTGTTGAGCTGGCCTTGAAGACTGTCCAGAAGCTGCAATTGGTACAGAATGCTGTGGCCAGAGTGTTAACTGGAGAGGATTGTAGAGGGACCATATCATTCCAGTCTTGTTCCTTCTACACTGGCTCCCAATGTGCTTCCAGCACAATTCAAGGTGCTTTAAAGCCCTATATGCCCTATAAGTTAAGGCTTGCCTTGTCCCATATGGACCTACCCATCAATTCTGGTCATCTTCAGAAGCTAGATGGGTGGCAACCTGAGAAAAAGCCTTCTCGGTAATGGCAATGAAACTTTGGGACTCCCTCCCTAGGGAAATTTGCTCTCTGTCATTGTCTTCCACTAGCAAGAGAAGACTTGTTTTATTGGCATACCCCAGTAAACTCTTATTGGCCTTCCTCCCTCATTATGTGTAGGTTTTTGTTTGTTTCTATGTCTATATTATTATATTTATATAGGCATTTTAAATGTTATTTTAATGTTTTATTGTTTGTTGTTCACCAGTTTGGGGATCATATCTTGGGTGGAAAGGTGGCATATAAATGTTTTAAATAAATAAATCAGGCTTGAAGTCTGCCCCTGCCTAGTCTAAGGTAGTCCACTTAGTATGGACTCAGTCAGTCTTTTCATGCCAGTCTACTTATTCTGCTCCAATTGATTGATGAATAGCTGGGCTATTCATAACTGACCAAGTTAAAAGACAGGCTAAGAAAAGAAAGTTCAGGCCTTAGAAGAAGACCCAAGTTCATATCTATTCACTGCCGAATTGACCTGGTCATGTCCTTCAATCATTACTACATTTGCATTTTCTGTTATTTTGAAAAGAAATACAGATGAACAATATATTATTTATACATTTATCCAGAAAAAAATTATTATATTTTCATTTAATTTATTAATGTATTTACTACTTTCATGCCCCTGCCTTTCTCCCTAACTGGAACCCAAAGTCCTTACATCACTCTCTTCTCCCTTTTACAGGTTATGCATTTATGTCCACAGTTTCTTTTACATTTTGAGTACTGTTTAATGAAGTCTATTGGAATGAATCTGTTCATTAATTTGCATTAACCAAACTCTTTTCATGTTCATGTCCTACTCCTAATCTAGCAAAGAAAGAAGATTGCAAGCAAGCTTGTTGTCTGATCTGACTCAGACAACAGCGAGGATAAATCAAGGTTTCTATCTTATAGCTCCAGCTCTGAGCAGCAATCTAAATCTTGTATTCAGTGTTGTGAAATGCCTTGAGGACTGGATAGCAGAAAGTGGGATATAAGTATTTTCAATAAAATAAACAGTATACATTAAATTACCCTGATACTGTAAGAATGATCCATGCACAAAATGAGTCTCTTACTAGCATAACGGCTTTATTGGACAAAGTCTACATATCATTAAAAAAATCTTTTTTCTATCCCGGGACTGTGTGCAGGGTTACAAATATGCAATGGAATAGGAAGTCTGGGAGTGGGTAACTGAATTCATGTATCTTCTCATATCAGCTGGAAATGGAAATTCTGAATACTGACATGCTGATAATCTTTCTAGAAGAGAGATTTAGCATGTACCAGTTACATGTAGTCTGCTGCCACAAGGAAAATTAGTGGACTGAGGCCAGTACTTTGAGATTGCAGTTCTTTGCAGCAAACACACTGTCCAACAGTAATTCCTATCACACTGCATTTTGTAGAAAACAATCACTCCAGAGTTTTGGAGAACAAAAATATACTGTGTGCATCCATTAGCAGTACATGGCGAATGGGTGTACAAATATACCTGGTCCTGGATGGCCCTATTATAAGTCTATTATGTCCAATAGGAATATGCATGTAAGTTTGTAATCAAAATGAGTTTTAAGCAAGAACTGCTTAAAATCTCATGCATTAAAACACTTTTGGTATGTCATATTTGCTTCACACACACACACACACACACACACTTTTTCTTTATAATGGCTTGTCTGTATCAGAAAAATAAACCCCAACCAGTGGGAACTGGGAACCATCTCAAAGCATTCCTTGTAACTGCTTACAAAATACACTAAAACACTACACTCCCCAATTATGAATACCTGATCAGCAAGTCATTTCTGGGCTGGGTCACATAAATAGCTTCTTTTATTTCATAAACACAATGCTGTGTGTTTATGAAATAGGACAGCCAGCTTCCCCATAATCTTACTTTCTGGCATCTAATTGAGATCAAATTCAATCCTGTCATCCCACATGCTGAGCAGGAATTGACATGTTTTCCAAAACACCAGACACTCATGATATATATATATGAAACAGATTACAATGCAGAATATTTCTGAAGTTCATATCATGAGAAGACAGGAGTCACCGGAAAAGACAGTAATACTAGGGAAAGTTGAAGGTGTTAGGAAAAGAGGAAGATCTAACATGAGATAGATTAACTCAATAAAGGAAGCAAAGGCCTTCAATTTGCAAGACCTTAGCAAGCCTGTTAATGATTGGACATTTTGGCAATGTTAATTCATAGGGTCACCATCAGTTGGAAGCAACTTGATGACCACATAACACACATGTGCACGTACACACGCACACTTGCACATGCACACACACTCTGATCTTCTAAATGCTAAATTCCAGTGGTGTTCTGACTACTGAATGAATTAGAAATTTCTCACTGAAACTATTTTGAAGCTAAAGTGTATGCACAGCAGCCAGAAAGAAATAAGAACTGGTAAGGTAAATTCTGATGATCTGGGTGGCACCAGGGTGGGAAGAAATGAGTTTGGGAAAAAAGTGAGGGAAAGCAGAAGAGGTTGAAAATGACTCAGACCTTGGAACTGGGCTGAAGAACGTGGCTGCAGGCAGTGGTGGGCTGCAATAGACTGGTCATAAACATTACCAAGAGAGCCCACAGAGGGCAGGTTTGTTGAGGGCTGATGCTGGGGTCTTTGATGAATTTTGTGAAAATATATGCACTGATAACAGAGAAAGCTCCTGGCAAATGCCTCCTGCTCAGATTAACTACATGATATGTTTGGGCTTGAGGGAAGAAAGCAGTTGGGAAATGTTGACAGTCACAATTGTATCCAGTAGTACTGGTCATTTAGGACTTTACTCATGTTGGCGGGAAGGTAAGGAACCACTCTTACCAAAGGGATGATGAGAGTTTGTATAAACTTTACTGTTTCATTTTTTTTCTGTCATACCTCTTGGCCTCCCAGTCTGTCCCTGAATGTAAGGAACACACAGAGGCAGATACTGGCAGGCTGTATATTGCTTACTGTTTTTTCTAGACATAGAAAGTAACATAAAGATTTCTTTTCATTCTCATATTACTAGACATTTTAGGATTAATGGCAAATAATTATTCACTACAAAACATATAGTTTCTTGACTCATGAAAATTACTCATTAATTAAGACATTTTAAAAGTGGAACTATGTGTACCAGGAATCATGAAATTTATATGATGGCACAAGTTCTTCCTTTCCCTGTCCATAATGTATAGTATAATTACATGGACATCATTACAATGTGGCACATAATTACTGGTCACCCTGAGTACCACCCCATCAAGCACACACTTACAAAAGCCAGTTTGGTGTAGTGGTTAAGAGCACGGGACTCTAGTCTAGAGAACCAGGTTTGATTCCCCACTCCTCCACTTGAAGCCAGTTGGGTGACCTTTGGCTAGTCACTGCTCTCTGGAGCTCTCTCAGCCCCACCCACCTCACAGGGTGTTTTTTTGTGGGGATAATAATGCCATACTTTGTAAACTGCTCTGAGTAGGCATTAAGTTATCCTGAAGGGTGGTATATAAATTGAATGTTGATTTTGTTAAATACATAACTTTTTAATTGCAAGATGATCTCTGAGTATATAAGATTGTCTCCCCACTCCCACTGGTGAATCTTATCCAGCCCTTGTGTATCTTGAGCGAGGGAAATGGTTGCAAGTCAAAAATTCAACACAAAACAGTGTTCAGTTTTCAAGTTCTACAGAACGCAAAGCTTTCCTATTTCAAAAGTTGAACTTTAGCAACATGTTAGACAGAGTGATTAGAACTTCTTCCCATGCCAAGTTTACTGCTTGCAAGGGTTTTTTTCTTTATGGGTTAACATTGAACCCATGCCCCATTCCACCATATTATTGAGCTGCATACGTTGATCCAGCTTCACAGAACCTCCGCATCTTCACAATCTTAATACAATTGTCATGGACATTACGTGGTGTTTTAGCTATAAAAACTGTTATCTGTAGCATAGTGGTTAAATGGCTGGGCTCCAAGACAGCACTCTGCTGGTTTGACTCCAACTACTGCTATGAGCTCAGCAGGTGGCCTTGATTAAGCCACTCCTCTCAGCTCCAGCACCTCAGCTGTCTTGTAGGGACAATAATAACACTGATTTTGTTAACCATTCTGAGTACGGCACTCATCTGTCCAGAAGAGCAGTATATAAGCACATGGTTATTGTTGTTGCTGTTGTTATTTTATCTTGGTTTCATATTAATGATGAAATTATTGCAGTTTCTAAAGCGCTTCTTTGCCTTTTCCCTCCCATCTTAGATCCTAGATAGGTCCAGATGTCTTGAGAAGCCACCAGATTTGAAGACCCTCAACCCAGGGAAAATTAAGACACCAACAGTGTCCTATTATACCCACTGCCAGCGCCAGGGTCTCTGGCGCCTGCAGCAACCCCCCCCCCCCGCCATGGACTGCGAAATGACGTCATTGTGCAATGACGTCATCGCGCAGCGCATTCGCCAGCAGATGGCTGGGGTGGCAGGCGGAGGCTGCTCCATGCTCTGCACGCCACCCTGGCAGCGGCTTGTGGCTGCTGCGCCCGGCTGGGGGCGTGTGGTGGTGGCGGCGGCAGCGGCATGGGGCTGGCTGGCTGCAGCAGCTGCGGGCCAGCCACGCCAGCTCTGCAGTGGACGCCTCTGCCCCCGACACCCCCTCCAGCGCCTCTCCAGGGCCTGAGGCCACCACCTACCTGGCCTTTATGGGCGCACCGGCCCTGATTATACCCATTCCTGAAATAGGTGTCCCACTGGGGAATAATTTTCAGAAGAGCCGCAGGTGACATGTCAAAGTACCATATATGGCTCCCAAGCCACTGAATGAATATCAATGACTTAGAGTGTTGGATTAGATTATGAAAGATGGAAATTCCTATTCTCCCATGGAAGCTCACTAGGTGGCCTTGAGCCAGTTGCTCTGTCTCAGCCTCATCTTCCTTACATGGTTGTTGTGAGGATAAAATAGAGGGGCAAATGTTGAATAATAACCCCAGTGCCTTGGAGAAAGAGCAGGATAAATAAAGACAAAATAAATAAATAAATGCTATGCTGTCTGCAAGGATGTTGGGGAACATTGAGGGAAGCAACATAGCTGCTGTTTGCTAGTGTGTGAGTGCCTGTGTGTGTCTGTGAGGGATAGAGAGACAGAGAATGGCAGTAGCCGCTGCCCCTAAAATCTGTCACATTAGGCCACCACCTGACTGTAGAGGTAAGCTGGCCATTATTTCCTTATTCCTGTTCCAAATCACTGGCTGCTCTCTTGAGTTTTTCTTGAGTTTTAAAAAGCAGAATGGAGCCATACAGACTGGCTCAGGGGAGAGGGGTTATTTAACATTTTCCCTTCATACTTTTCCCCCACCTCAAATCCCTCAGCTGCTTTCTCTCCTCCTTTGAGAAAATATAAAAGTATATGTGGCTCCTCCTTTAAATCAATACCACCATGGCTGCATTCTATTTCTTTAAAAGAATCAGAAAAATGAATCACAGTCCACACCCAGTGGTATAGCTTGGCTTACCTCTGTGGAATACGTGAAAAGTCTCTTAGGAATGTTGTGTAATGCATAAAACAATGCCTGTGTAACTATTTTTCTGTCTATAATCCTATCTTTTTTATTGAAGAAAAAATCATTTAAAAGAAAGTTTATGTATTCGATATATATGTCTCTAAGTCTGGTCTGCTATTCATTTATAAATGACTACTGAGCCATGCATACCATTTCAACATCACTTTTATTTAAACACTTTAAGTTAAGAGTTTTACATTTTAAAGAGTCACACAAACTTTGTGCTTCTTACTCTAAACAAGAGGTTGTGAACTTTATTTCTAAACTGATTCTTTCAATATTTGGTTTAAAAAATCAGTAGCATCAGTCTGGTGTGAAAACCAATGTGAAAAACTTGTTTTAATATAATTAATGCATATTGCAACAATAACAAAAGAAACACTGGTTATTCTCTGCCATTTAGCTCCCAGTGGGTATTTTTTTTACCAAATAAGGTAATGCAGCTTTACTCTGTTTATAATAGAGACATGAAATATGATGCTTCAGATGGTTAGAGAAAACATATTTCATCTTTTCTTGCCCATTTCCAAGGTTCTCCCTCTAACATTTACAAATCTGGCTAGGATTCTTGGACTGATTTATAGAGATTCCCATTTTTTTCCCTTTTCAAAACGCTTTAATAAAGGTCCAAGTGAAAGAACAAAATATTAACTGAACTCATTAAAAAGACCCAAAGTGCAAATATATTTTGGTGAAACAATTTTGTAGCACTGTTCTTTTACTTGTTCCTGTAGTTATCATACTGGAGATTCTGCTGTTGCTTCTACCCTGGCATCAAGGAAGAAGTTGCTGGAATGGGGGGGGGGGGAAGAGGCAGCCAAGTTGCTGAACCTTGTTTTGTCAGGCCTTGATCATCCAAAATCTCACAAGACCTATAATTTGGCCTTGAGATCTTATCAGACTTGCAACAAGAAGCTGGAGTTAGGCCTGAAGGTCCTGTTTCTGCTTGTTAACCGTCAGCTGGTGAAGGAAGGCAATGTGAGAGAAGCAGCAAGTGACTGTCTACAAATGCTGAGCTAGTAGGTCTCTTTGAGGGCATCAGAGTGCTGTTTTGATCAGCACCAGAAAACAAGATAGAAGTGTTTTTAGTGTCTGGGTAGTGAGGGATGGATGGCACCATGGTATAGCCTTATCTTGTTAGATCTCAGAAGCTAAGCAGGATTGTTACTTGGAAGTCCAAGGAAGACTCTGCAGAAGAAAGCAGTGGCAAACGGCCTCTACTTTTTACTTTTCTAGAAAGCCCCCTCCTGAGTCGCCTTAAGTCAACACATACATAGTGAGAGATGGCTAGAATGTGCTTGGAGCATTTTTGTTTTAGAATAATAGTGACCAGGAGGGTACAAAATAACTTCATGAATGACAATAGAGTCAATATAAAGGAACAGAAAGATTCCTCCACTCCCTTTGAAATGGGTCACATAGTGAAATTGGTAGATGGCAGATTGAAGTGAAAAAAAAGTACTTCTTTACACTTTGTACTGTACTTATGGAATTTACTGCCACAAGATGCATCGATGGCTTGGTGACTTTAAAAGGGGATTAAAAAATGAATGGGGGGCGGGGATAAGTCTAGCAATGGCAGTAAATCATGACAGCTAAATGTAACTTCATATTCCAAGGCACACTGCCTCTGAACACAATTTTCTGTTGGTGAACAATTACAAGAGCTATTGTTTTCATGCCTGGCATGAAGGCTTTCTGGAAGCATCTGGTCACTTGCTATTGTAAATTGGATACACTCTATTTGTGTGCTCTTGGCCTGATCCTACAAGGTTCCCACAATCTCCTAACAAGTACTATATGATGCCACCCCCCACCCCATCATCTTATGCTGGGGAGAAGCACAATCAACTAATTACAAGTTCAACTGAAATTTTGATTTAGGGATACTTATTTTAAATAAATTCCGTATAGATTATTGGCTGGAAAACAACTTTCTAATATCAAATCTGATGGTTGTAGCAAAGTTTGTCTGCATTTGATGTTGGAAGAAGGCTTTAACCTTTTCATTAACAGATTGGCCATTAAAAGTTTTGGATCCACTGGAAATTGACATTTTGATAGTCAAAATAGGTAAAACAAATGGTGTTTGGTACACTATGGTACACTAGAAATGTTCTAGATAAATTAAATTATTTTACTGTCTTTTGGAGAATGTGAGCATACTTCTCTGGGCAGAAATCTGTTAATGTTGTTAAGATATTGTGGTATTTATTGGATATACTAAAAATGAAAAAGTGAATGTGGATTCTTTGTTGGAGCGTGTTAAAGTCTTATAGTAGTATATTGGTAGGTGGTTTGAGAGACTTGATACCAGCCTGAATCCTGATACAGAGGATGATAGTCTTCTACCTTTGCCATTTCCCATGGCAAATGAGCTGGATAACCCAAGGGCAGGAAGGAGGGGGATTGTACTGTTTTTTGGAAGCAGATTGGACTGCCTGGATCGAAAGATTTAAGATACTGGGTAGGGATGCGTTTAAAACTACTGAAACAAGGTCCACACAGAGCACCTCCAGTTCCAGTGTGGTAGGATCTGCCCACTGTATCTCAAGGTATGTAAGTCTGGCATTAGTCTTTCCTCAGCAGCCTTGGCCAAGCGGGATGTGGGGCTAGGGCTCTATGGCGAGGTGCATGCACAAGCATGGCAAGGTACACAGCAGTCAGTTATAGACGAACAAGTTGGTGGCCCTTGAATTCCTTTTAGACAAAGAAATCCACTCCATACCTAGTCCTTTACTGCTCTGAAAGCTGTGCACTGGGTTCAAGTTCATTGTCCTGTTTCTATAAGGGATTTTAATCACTACTAAGAAGATATGTAGCAGGACTGTGGCCGTTTTTCTGTTTCTCTGTTAGTCTTTTAATTCCTAAAATGGAACATACTGGGGCCATCTATTCTTCATGCTGCTAGTATGTGTAATAGCTAAACAATTTTTTAAAAAACAAAGCCACTTCAGAAAGAAAGAATTGAGAGTGTGGGGAAAGGAAGGGGCACTTAACTTTCTCCACCCATCATTTTTCTGTTCAAAATTTTTCTCCAAGGGGGATTTTCCCAGTGGGATTCAAAATGTTTTTTTGCTAGGTCAAAAACTCAGAAGGGTAGAAGCCAGTCTGGAATGGGGAAAGAGTAGGCAAGGAAATAGTTACCATTTATTCATATTTTTGTATATTAATATTAATTCATATTTTTGTATACTGCTTCATAATATATGAGTTTTCAAAAAAAACTAAAATCAAATACATTTATAAAAACATAAATGCATCACCAGAATAAAAGATTGATATAAAACAGCTGCAATAAAATGCAAATACAATATATATGTAGCAGAAAAGTATTAAAAGGATACTCAGACACCAGATAAAAAACATACCTCTGTGTTCTAAGCTCTTCCCTCCTGAACTGGCTTCATATTTTCTAAATGTGCACAGAAGTCTTGTTACAGCTGAAGGATTGTTTTCTCTTATATGAACTGGTCCGCCTGATTTATAGCATAATCTAGGTCCTCTTCTGGGCGCCCTCATCTTCATGGATTTGTCATAACTCTGGCTAGAGCCTTCTCTATGGTAGCATAATTCCATCTATGGAATACCCTCCACCAGTATAGCTCATACATGTGTTTAGTGTAGTTTGTCCCTTAATATTCTTGAAAATACCAAAAATGTTCATGAAAACTAACTAAGACCAGCCAATATTTATATAATATTTTTACTTATTTAGAAAATGATTTAAAGACATATATACTTATATAGACAGGCTGCCTCTCAAGTTCATGCACGCAAAATCAACATCCAAGGCTGTACTAAAGTGCTAGTGCATAGATACAATGAGCAATTTCACAAGTTCTATGAACTAAATTTAGTTCTATGAACTAAATAAATACAGTAGTAACAGATTCTTTAACAGTAGTAGACTTTTGTTTCTTCAAGGCAAAAATGCTGATTAATGTCGTTCACTGATCAGTGCACTAAGGTGCTAAGTCCATAGGAAGTCCAAATTTATGTAGAGTTCAGGGGTGCTGTAATGGGCTCTGAATAGTAATCCAGTCGAAACTGATCATCTGATGAGTGGACTGGTTCTTTTCAATCCCGTTTCCGTTCTTTGTCAAAGATGGCAGAGCAAGATAAAGAAGCTGATGACCATCCAATTTGTAAACAATTATATATCCTTTCTTATACAGAGAACTTAAAAGCCGATGTTTTAATGTTCATGAACATTTTTGGTGTTTTCATTTTCTCGTGATACTCTCTGTGCCTTAATATTCTTGTGCAGTATCTATGTGCTAAAGCAAGAAATGGGGCAGACACTGATTCATGATCCAGAGTCCTGGCAATATTCTGTGGGCTTCTTGGGTAGTGTAATGAGCCCCAAGAATGAACTGCAAATTACTTCACCAGTTTGTTGGACAAGGGAAGGTAAACATGAAACGATGGGATTTAAACATTGTGCATCATAAAAATAGCATGATATATCCACATTTATTGTCTGGGATTTTCTAAGCTCAACAAGATTTTAAACAAAGTTTTAAAAAAATTAGGCACTCCGGCTCATGGAACTAATTGAGTTTCCTTGCAGATTTAGGACCAAAGCTTTATGGCAGTAAGCCCCTATAAGGCAGAGATTTTAAAAAGATGACTCTGAGTGTTTTCAAAGCTAAACATTCTCACAGATCATTATGTCAGCATCTGAGCCACTATGATATGGGTATGGTAGCTGGATTGTATGTTGAAAAACCAGCATTCTTCATTTACTCATATCCACAAGAGAGTGAGAGATACTTCCCAGTGGTACAATATTGGACTGATGAGGTAGGTGTGTAGTAGGACCAGTTGCATGTGTCTTTCATGGTAAATGGATGCAGTTCGTATAAAACTGGATGCAGTTTGTATAAAAACACCATGAAACTCACCAGATTTGGGCAAGTCACTGGCTCTCAGTTTAACTTAACCCTACAGGATTAATGTGATGTCAGAATGAGATAATCCTATATGGTGTCCTGAGATCCTTGGCAGATGGAGGGGCTAAATGCAATAAATCAAACAGGCTCTTAAGTTTCTCTTTCATTTTTTCTGCCAAAGCATTCTCATTGATTTAAATATTACATTAAAATGCCCCCCTTAATAAAAAGTCATAATTTAAAAAACACGTCTTTGTTTTTGAACATATTTGAGAAACTGTATATTTGTATACCTAGAGTGAATTTTAAAGCATGACTAGGGGCAGCTTGTGAGAGCAATTCTTAAAAAAAAAAAAAAACTACTTCACAACAGTCAGCATATGTCACTGACCAGTTATCACTTAAACTTGTTCAAGGACTACAAAGGAACGTTTCTTAGAACTCTGAGCCACGCCTTAATTACCTGCATCTTTTCTGCTTCAGCTTATTGTTTGCCTTTCATTTCTAGCATACTCTGGTATGAGGCAAGAGTATTCAGAGAGCGTGGACAATTTATTCTTTCTGGAAAATGTATTATACTCACCTGCTAACAGGTAAGAAAGATGTGTGCAAATATGTGTGTGCTTTTTTGAATTCAGTATCCTTGTTTAAGTGCATGTTTTGTAATCATAGGGATTATTTAATATCATCATCACATTAACCTATTAATAGCTCTGCAAAACCAACTTCATTCCATAAATATAATAATTTATTTCTTAGTAAACCTATACTAATAATGTGTTTTAGAGAAAGTTACACTCTGAAGATGAAAATTCCTGTTGGTGCCCATTAGGGTAAACTGAATGAACATGCATGAGAACTACATAACAGAGATAAGAACTAAATATCATTAAATAATAATTCATAAGTTAAATCTGTCCCATTGACTACAATGAACTTAGCAGGATGTAACTGTTTAGGATGGCACTCCAGAAATGGGTGAAATCAGTAAAATCCATTCAGTAACCACAAGCTCTCCTATTTTACAAATGTGTTTTATAATCCTGTAAAGTAAAAAAATGGACTTTTTAACATTGAATTTGTGACTTCAGTAAACTAAAGCTGTCCAACTTTGTATAAGATACCCTGTCTAATTTTTAAGTTTCCAGAGACAGCAAGTAAGTAGGCAGGAATGAAAACTCCAGTTCCTGTGAGACGGGGAGGTGGGGGGGGAATATCCCTAGTGAAATAGCTCTGCCTTTTGAAATACATTTTGATCTTTCACAGGGGGGCGGGGAGCAACTTTCTATTTCACATTCAGATACAATTCATCTAGTTTTTGGCTCTGAAAGTAAAATTAAAAATAGTCAGTGGTGACAATGATACATCAAAATTTGATGTCACTTTCCACAGTGAAAGATCAACCCTTCTCCCTCCTGAAATTAATGATTTACAGGGCCATAGATTGCTTGATTCAATAAGGGAAGCCACAGCCTCCAGTTTGCAAGATCTGACCAACACTGTAAATGATAGGATGTTCTGGAGGTTGTTAATGCCTGTCAACATAAATCAGAAGCGATGGCAGATAACACACACACTAAGCAGTGACATCCTCCTAAGTCCATTGGTCAATGGATTTCAAAGAGTGTAACTCTGCATACGAGTTCACTGTTATTTAATAGTATGTGGCAAAACAGAAATAAAAAAATGGGTGAAGTTTATTTGATCCTTCTACATTTGACATGGCTGAATATAGTACTCCTAAGATGGTCAAGGTAAATCGTACAAGGAAGATTTGGGATAGAAACTACTTCGTATCATATTACAACTTTATTACATTACAACTCCTCACTGTGGCAATTTGTTTAATACTTGCTTAGCAAAAAAAATGGGTTTTATAAATACAGTTCATTTTTCTGGGAGGGAAGTCTGTCTCTGTAGCATCATTTGTGAGAACAAATAGAGGAAATATACAGACAATTATCTTGAGAGTTTTGATATGGAATCCTGAAGCAAAAACACCTAAGATAACAGGATATAAATGAAGAAAAATATCATGAGTCCCGTGGGAAAGTACAAAATATGAAAAAAATAGTTTTCATGCAATTAACCACAATCTAAAAGATTTCTCTTTTGTCATTCATTATAATACCACACTTCAGAGAATAAACATTTTCATTAGTATCACTGAAAATAATAAATGGATTCTGTCATCACTTACATGTGCAACCTTACATCTTTTCACAGGATGTGGCAGAAGGATTTGGGAGGGTGAGATAAGCAGTTTGGTGTAGTGGTTAAGAGTGCAGGACTCTAATATGGAGAATCGGGGTGATTCCCCACTCCTCCACTTGAAGCCAGCTGGGTGACCTTGGGTCAGTTACAGCTTCTAAGAGCTCTCTCAGCCCCATCCACCTCACAGGGTGATTGTTGTTGTGGGGATAATAATGACATACTTTGTAAACCACTCTGAGTGGGCATTAAGTTGTCCTGAAGGGCGTTATCTAAATTGAATGTTTATCATCATCATCATAATTATAAAATGCAATCCTAAGAGCATTCTCCTGGGCGTAAACTGAGTAAGATTCTGAAATGTGGTGCTGGAGGAGAGTTTTACAGATACCATGGATGGCCAAAAAGACAAATAAGTGGGTACTAGATCAAATCAAGCCTGAATTCTCCCTAGAAGCTAAAATAACAAAACTGAGGCTATTGTACTTTGGTCACATCATGAGAAGACAAGATTCTCTGGAAAAGTCAATAATGCTAGGAAAAGTGGAAGAGAGTAGGAAAAGAGGAAGACCCAAAATGAGATGGCTTGCCTCGTTAAAAGAAGCCATGTCCTTCAGCTTGCAGGATCTGAGCAAGTCTGTTAATGATAGGACGTTTTGGAGATATCTCATTCATAGGATCATCATAGATCAGAGGTGCCTTGACGGCACATAATACACACGGGATTCTGAGTAGATCTGCTTAGGATTATTCTTTGATTTTTAAAATGATTGATGGTTATATAGAAATGCGTAGTTATAATTGTGTTTCAACCTCCCGGCAATTTGGGTGTCATCTGTGGACATATCCTTTCTATCAGAGACACATTTTTCCATAGTTTTATATGTTTGGGAATAAGTTCACCATTCCAGTCTGGTAAAACTGAGGTGCCACGAAAACAGAATCATCACTGCCTGCCTCCGAGTAATGTCAGAAATAGCGTGAGGAAGCTGCTAGCATTCCGTGAGTGTCACGCTAGTTTAAGGATGTGGGGAAACGGCCCAGTACTCATCTGGAGTTCTTAACAGACCCTTAAGGTACCCAAAGGCAGTTTCTAACCACACTAGACTAGGGATCTCTTCACTCTTCAGAGCTAACTCCCTGTTTGACTGGGTAGGGAAATTTTCCTCTCACTGAATCTATTCCCTTTCTTTGGCATGAATGGGAGTCTGTGCCTACTTCCCAAACTTCCTTCCCAAACTTTCCCCCAGTTCACCTGTCCATGTTAAACTGCTCTCAGTCAGGGCTGGATCATGAAACTGTCAGTTCTCAACTCCTCTCAGCTAGGGCTAAAATCAGACTCTCTTCTCCCCAGCATCCAGTTCAGAAGACATTCTCAGTTCAGCCCATGCTACCCTATCAGATTCCTTGGAGTAGCCTCTCACTCAAAGCTCTGTTTCTGTGAAGCATTAACTCTTCACAGTCCTTCAGCTGTTTGTACAGAATTTCTAAGCTTTTAAAAAGTGTAGTCTATCACAGTTGCATCTAGAATTCTGATTCTGTTTCAGTCACCTTTTACTTTTGTTTCTCATCTATCTTTAGCAATTTTAAGAGTTTCATCAGCCATCCATATAGACTTCTCCTTTCTTTTGGCTACTGGAATGGTCTTCGCACATTCTTGTTTGATAATGTCTCTGGTTCAGCCCACAGTTCTTCCAGTTCATGATCAATTAAATTTAGTAAAGGAAATCTGTTCTTTACATGGTCTTTAAATTCTTCAGGAATGTTATTTAGATTATATTTTGTCACTTTGATTCTTTTAGTATTTCTCTTCAGCTTTCTTCTAATTTTTGATATTAACTATTCATGGTCTATATCACAATCAGCACCTGGTCTTGTTCTAGCAGAGAAAAGAGCTTCACCATTTTTTTTGCTTCCAGTTATGTAACCTATTTGGTTCCTGTATTGGCTATCCTGTGATTTCCATGTATATAATAATCTGTTCAGTTGCCTGAAACATGTGTTAGCAATGAACATGTTGTTGGCTTCACAGAATTCTAAGAGTCACTCTCCTGCCTCATTTCATAATCCTAATCCACATTTCTGATAATGTTTGATTCTGCTTTCTTTCCTACTTTTGCATTCCAGTCATGTATGATTATCAGCCCATCCTGTTTAGGTATATGATTAGTTTCTTATTGGACACTTGTGAAAAAGCTTTCAATTACTTTCTCTTCAGCATTTGTAGTTGGGGTGTAAACTTGAATGATAGGAATGTTGATAGGTCTTCCATGAAGTCTAACAGTGCAATCCTAAAAAGAGTTATTCCAGTCTAAGGCCATTGAAATCAATGGGCTTAGACTGGTGTAACTCTGCTTAGGATTGCACTGTAATTGATATTATCTGGTCAGACTTTGCATTATAACTCTTGATTGCTTGTGTTAAGTCTTGCCTCAGTATAAAAGTCACATCATTTCTTCCAAGTTTGTCATTTCCACAGTAAAACAGTTTGTAATTTTCCAACTGAAAATGTTCTAATCAAGTCCACTTTAGTTCACTCACAGCCAGGATTTAAAAGTTTAAACATTTAATTTCTCATTCTATGGTTTCATGCTTGCCTTGATTCACACTTCTCACATTCCATGTTCGTATTACGTGTGTCGCACAACTTTGGACTTTCCTTTTGCATCTGTTCACATTAGCAAATGGACAGACTATCAGCTTTAATCTAGCCTCATCATTAAGACCAGTGCCATTCATAATAGTTCTCTGCTCTTCCCCCAGTAGCCATTTGAGTGCCATTCAACCTGGGGGTCTTGTCTTCCAGCACTATATCTTCTTCTGTTTTTGATTGCCTCATCATAGAGTTTTTGAGGTAAGAGATGTTCAGAAGTGGTTTAACATTCCTGCACAGTACTAATTAGGGTTAGCTGAAGTGTCACTGACATTGGCCGATTCCACATGGCTTACCTGAAGCCAGAACGTTGCTGAACATGCTGGCAAAAACGTGAAAGATCGCGTTTTCTCGTGCGAGTTTTGTCTGTGAAAGATCCTCCACCAGTAGCTACCCTTCAAGGATTCCTCTGGAATGATCAGTTCTCTTCTGCCAATGTGACCGTTGATCCCTTCTTAGTATGGTGTCTTTTACCATTCTCTCTTTAGTGACTCTTCTAGGAGTTTAGACTTTTGACCTTTCTCACGGCAATTTGCCCTATTTTGAATCCATGCTGCATTGATTTTTGTCTGATTTCTGTACTAAATTTAGTGTCTTTGGCACTCGTTGACTATTCCCCTGGTTTTCTCCAACTTTTTGGGGTGCATTGTTGCCATGATTTCCGATGTATCTTCCGATATGATGTAGAACTATTCTTTTTGCTATGCATAAGATTGAATCTGCCTTTCTTAATTCTTTTCTCTCTACCCCTTCTCTCTCCCACCTTGCCGATGATTGGTCTATCCTCTATGGAGACACCACTCCCTCCCTCTTAATTTCTCCCCTTCTCCCCTCCTCCCAGGAAAAGAATTAATTACTTTTTTTAAAAAAAATGTACTTTTATAGCCAAGTGAAATGGGTTAGTCAGTGGGTGAAGAAGACTCCTTTCCTTGTTCCTTCCCAGAAAGGAGCCCATGGTGTTAGCTGGGACAGCATTGCTCTCTGCAGCCTTCCATGGAAACTTTGAGCAGAGTTGGGTTTGAGTTGCAATTCCTGCTCAGGTAGATTCCATGCTCCCCTCTCCCACTGTATGGTGTAAGGTTTCCCTCCCCCTGGGCATGGAAGGAATATGCATCAGCGTTGACAAAAGCACTGACAAAACTTGATGCACTTTGAAACTTTGGGGTTGAAAGTTTCAGTGGAGATAATTAGTCCTCACTCTACATCAGGAAGAAGCTGAAACAGAGGAATAAGTGAAGAAGGACCGTACCAATACTGCAGCAAAACAATGAGATTTGACTACTGACAAAATCAGGAGTAGGAAGAGAGTGTGGAAAAGGTCTGAGTCTGAGCTCCTGACAGTATTGCTCTCAGCTTCACTGACACAATCAAACGCCCTTAAGGTGTGTATCAAGGAGAAAAGAGGATCATAACAAAATTCAATTGAAATGAATAATAATAATGATAATAGCAACAACTACAACAACAACATTTGATTTATATACTGCCCTTCAGGACAACTTAACACCCACTCAGAGTGGTTTACAAAGTATGTTATTATTATCCTCACAACAATCACCCTGTGGGTGGGGGTGAGAGAGCTCCAGAGAGCTGTGACTAGCCAAAGGTCACCCAGCTGACTTTGAGTGGAGGAGTGAGGAATCAAACCCAGCTCTCCAGATTAGAGTCCTGCCACTCTTAATCACTACACCAAACAAATTAAGCTAGTCCATTGGTTTTGAAATGAACTAGTAATCACACATTTTTGTCAGATCTTGCCTAGGATGGCTGGAATTGTTAAGTGGAACTCATTTCATACAGTTAAGCTCCATGCTCTCATCATTTCCTTGTTGATGGTCCTATACGTATCCATAATTACAAAGAAATAGAGCCTCTATTAACACGGCAGGAGTTTCCATGTACATGGGGAAGGGGACTACTTTGGAGCACAGGAAAATATTCTTTTGAGAAGAAAACCACAAAACTAGTCTTATGTTGACTAAGCATGTTCATTGCCTACAAAGGATGTGAAATGCCGAAGACTGTTGAGCAGGTTTTTTTAAAAAGAAAAACCTGTGTGTATTCAGGGGGGGGATTGTTCAAGTCAAACTCCTAAAGATCTTATATCTGTTTTCCCCTGCCCATACAGAATTATTTTACTATGGAGGAGGAATTCTTAACTGTTGAGTGCCCACTTTGTGCCTCCTGATTCTTTGTGGGTTCCCACTGTGTTCATCTTCAGTGGCTAAAATCCACTGTGGACTTGGACCTATTGCTGTAAATATGTGTAATCTGCCTTGAGTCTCTGTGAGAAAGGCAGACTATAAATTACATAAATAAATAAATAAATAAATTGAGGCTTTAAAGACACTGGGCTGAATTATGACCAGTATGCATCTCCATATTGATTTTTAGGGATGAAAGCTTTCTTTGTCTACTAGAGAAATAACCTACACATGTTTCTTATCATACAATCAAGTTAAAGTTTATTGCTTAGTCAGTTGGCCATTACAAAAGAAAACATTTAATTAAAATATATCACACTAACAATGAAATCCTAAACAGAGTTACTCCAGTCTAAGCCCATGGATTTCAGGCTAGAGTAACTCTGCTTAAGATTTCACTGTGTTTCACAAGGGTTTGACTTCACACAAAATTGATAAAGATGTCAATTTACACTGCCACTTTTTATGTTACTCTATTATTTATTTTAAAGATGTTTGAGGATCTGTGTAAGTTTTTAAAACTCTCTTTGAGAAGGATAAGCTTTGTGGTGCCCCCTTGTGTTTAAAACAATGCAACATGTTTAGCCTACTGCTGTGTAAGGCTCCAAGAACTAACCAATATTCTTGAATATGTTTTGGTGTTTATCACCACAATTAACCAAAAAATATGTCAACTTTTTATCATTGAACAGTGGTCTCATAGGGAAACGCTGCATTTTTCTTACACATATGCAGACACACAAACATCAACAAATTATATTTTGAAAATGTCAAGCCAAAGTATTTTGTGTTATTTTTTATTTTTCGGCCTTTATCAACATCACCAAAGCTCATAACACATTTAATTATTTATTTCATCATTATTTCATTTTATCGCTACTGAAATTTTTTTGTGAAAAAAATTTTGACATCAAAAAGACAGTAGAAACCCAATGTCTAAATACTTAATGGACATTTTTTATGATGCACATGGCAGAAATACATTGAAGTCAATGCATGCTGGCTCTTATCAATAAATGTACCACACTGACAGCTCCAAATTTGATCACAGCACCAATGCTAGCTGAGCAGGTGTTTAATCTTTCCCAGTACTGTTTAACCAATCCAAACAAGCTCACCTAAGTTGCTAATACACCTGGTAGTGGAGGAATAGAGGTACCTTAGCCCTGGGTAGCAGGAAATCACACAAGGCAGATATTGGGAGAGGGGTATAAGACAATGGTAAATACTCCCTTCCTCACTGACATTGTTTCATTCAAATTGGTTCTCCCAACCCCAGCATGAAATAAGGTATAAGTAAAAGTCTTTTTAATTGTTGCCATTTTGTACTCAACCCCACATATACAGGAGATCACACTACCTGCAATCTTCCTGATATGCACACTCAACATTTTGTGTGACCAGGGCAACAAACGTAATTTCCAGCAAACACATATTCTCAATAAATCTGGATTCTGACTGCATGTATCAAAGCTAGAAAATATATGCCTTGCCCTGTTCAGATAATATGATGATCACACATATCAGGAGGAGATTCACAGTGCAGCGTCACACATCTCCCACAGCACTTGTCATAAATCTCCCATGTAAAGTGTAGTCTGGCTTTTAATAAGTGAATGTGAAGAAAAAAGAATGAAGTAAAGACAGTCTGACTAGAAGTGACGAAGAGTATAAAATGTTCATTTTACCCCATAATCTTAAGTAGAAAGATGGTACTCATCATGGGTGTCACATATTACAACCGGGGTTACAGTCAGGGAAATTGTTAGTAGAACCATACTAGGATAGTACAAAGGATGAAATAGAAGTTCAAAATTGCAGTAGTCTTGACAGCTTGTGTATGTAAACATTTAAATAATTATAGCTGTCTGAGAAATAATATACAGGATTGTATGTAAATTCCTTTTATTTTAGATGTTAAATTGAAACTATGACAGTATAATTGTTTTAAAAAACCAATTGCATTTCTAAATATACAAAGAAATGTGCATGTGCATTTTATCATCCCATTTTGTTTGGAGATCACTTTAGATTCATGATCTAATATCAGGAGACAGATATGCTATATCTTTGTTTAAAAAATGAAAACTGAGCCATATACATTTGCAAGGCAATTTCTATGACAAATTACAACACAGGGCTACTGAATATTTATCACAAAGTTTATTCAGTACTTCTAAGACATCAGAAATTGCTACATCTGAGCTACAGCTAATTTGTATATAACCAATGATCCTACTAAAGAATGTGATAGTATTGTCGAAGGCTTTCACGGCCGGAGAACGATGGTTGTTGTGGGTTTTCCGGGCTGTATTGCCGTGGTCTTTGGTGCTACACCTCTGAAGATGCCAGCCACAGCTGCTGGCGAAACGTCAGGAACTACAATGCCAAGACCACGGCAATACAGCCCGGAAAACCCACAACAACCAATGTGATAGTAATTGTGGAGAATTTTTACTGCCATCTGTAGAAGGTGGCATACTCACTTTCCTGAACCATCTGAGCTTGCATTACTAATCTGAATCCTTGTCCTACAAGCATCTCTAGCATGATCTGTTCAATGTATAGTACACATTAGTAGATAATAGTATGTTGTAAATTTCTCTGATCTACTTTTATCTGTTAAGAGCATTTGGCTATGTCAGGGCAAAAGGTATCCCAAGTAATCTTTATAATTATAATTCTATACTTGTTTTTAAAAAGTGAACTGCAAATTTGATACAACAGAAATGTTTTCCAACACTTTGGTGCACATGTATTTTTTCAGGGCCAAATTGAAACATGTATATACATGTATATGTATATGTTTGTGTGCGTGTATACATGTACAATAGTTACCCTGAGCTCACAGGAACTATATGAGTAATGTGCAAGGAGAACGGATACAAAATCTGGACATGAAATATTAATCATTCTAGAAAATCAATAGAACAGTAATAGCTGTTCCAACAATCTTTCTTGAAATGTATATTATGTATCAATTTGCTGCCAAGTGGTCCATCTGCATCCACTATTCCTTGGGTATGGGAGGCTGTGAAACGCACATCCCCCATCTGTGATTCATGCTGCATCAACCTACAGTGGCCCCTTATCTGAACTGCAACTGCGTGAGGGGAGAATTGTGGAGTCAGCACAATGAGGAACAACCGGTGTGGGGTGTTCTCTTGTGTCACATTGTGACTGAGTAAATGGGGGCTTGCTTTAGTTTTAAAAGCCAAAGTGGAAATGTAGGGAATTTCCTAGGCAATACTGAGACAATTGGTCAGAGAACCTGTTAGGAGGACAGGCATTGTAACAAATAGGTTTTTAACTACTATTTGTAGTAGTTTGTACCATAGTAGTAGTAATTTGTACCATCGCAATGAAAATGACAACTTTACATGACAGTTATGGCAAAGACACCTTCTTTGCTCCATTTACCCATGTTGCCATATCAGGGCATAAAGGACTATTCTTCAGTGGTTCCTTTCCACTTTCTTTTCTGATCATCTGTTAAAGTTCTTTGTAGAGGTCAAAGTGAACTAGCTGGAATGCATCTAGTCGCAAGACCTGCAATGTGTAGGATTAGGCTGTACAAAGAAGAGTTTGAACAGTTCAACATGATTAAAAATCATCACGAACCTTTGGAGAAAAAGAGAATTACAAATAGTGTGAGAAAGAAAATATTCAGTTGTACAGAAACAGAAAAGCGCTGTTTCTGTGTAAACTGCAAATGTGTGTGTGTGTTATGCACCATCAAGTTACTTCTGACTTATGGCAAATAATAACCTCCAAAACATCCCATTCTTTTGTAAATTGCAGCAGCAGCACCACCCTTCTCTGTGTCCTGTTCATTAAAGATGTACTCCTGGCAAAATGATCCTTATGACTCCTGGGTTCAGAGTTAATTACAGGAAGACTCCGTCCCTTTCCCACCATTACTGTATAAACTGTCCATATTGTGGAGGCACTCATGCAGTAATGGCAGGTGAAGGTGAGTGGGAAGAGACGTAGAATGGAAAGAAAGGACTCCACCTATCTGGTTATCTGCCAACGCAGTTAAGTTATTGTGAAGGAAAACTTTCCTTTGGGCTAAGAGAGATCCTTAGAGATATGACTCACAGTACCTTTCTGAGTCATTGTCAGTGCAATCCTAAGCAGACTTACCCGAGTCTAAAACCATTGGTTTCAATGGGCTTAAACTGGAGTAAATCTTCTTAGGATTGCACTGTGTGTTTCCCATGGTTATTTCTGTGGTGGGTGATTTTATCTTGGGCATGGTTCTGCACAAAGTTACAGTCTTCTTTTAGAATTATGTCTAATCCATAAATGGCTGAGACTGATTGCTACTTGTGCTTCTCCCATAGAAAACAGAGGTGACTTTCTTGGCATTATTGACATACTCTCCAAACATGACTACTTGTAAACAGTATTGGAATGTCAAAGAAAATGTATCCGTTTTTAAACAAAGGCTTAAGCATGTGTAGAATGTGATGCATTCACCAAACGGTTTATTAAAGCCTTGTATCCATAACATACAGATATAAAAGGTATCACCCTTTTATATCTTGCAAATGGGCAAGATCAATAGCTGCCCATACAAGTGCATTCTCTGTGGTGGCCCTCACGTTATGGAATGGCCTGCCTGAAAGAGGTCAGGAAAGCTCCCACTCTCCTGGCTTTCCACAGACTATGCAAAACTGAATTATTCATGAGGGCTTTTTTACCACAAGCAATAAAGCTGTGCTGTAAGGAAACGGTTCAGAGAGATGCTTTGGTAAAAAGATAAGAACTGTAGACTATACTACTGGGTACTGTTTGTTGCTGTGTGTATGAACTTACTCGGTAGTTTCCATGTTGTTTAGTATGTCATGACAAATTGCTTATGTTTTGTTTTAGCTCTGTATTTGGATTTCTGCTTGTTTTCAGATTTCTGCAATCTATACCCTATTTTATTATTTATTGAATGTCCCAGCCATTGATTGTATTGACCTATACTGTGTAATCTGCCATGATTCTTAGTGAGAAAGGCAGATTATAAATAAATCAATAAAAATATAGGTGTCAATATAAAATCAATCACACTAGACTAAGCTTATCTATGGCTTAATGTGATGTCCAAATTGACAAAATATGGTTTGCAATCAAAGGCAATCAGAAAGAAAATACGGGTTTATATTAATTAGGATTAAGCCTGATGTCTGAACTAGCAAACTATCATGGCCAGACTCATCACTCCACCTTCAGAGGTCACTGTACCATAAAAAAGGAAGTACTGTGCAGAGGGAAGATGTAAGCAAACAGTTTTAAACCATATTGTGTCTATATGCTTGGGAATTTCAAACCACAGTTTAAATTCTAAACTTTTGGTTTTTCTACATGCTCAACTTATCCCTGATTTTCTTAGAAGTCGATGCACAAACACTGGAATTAGTTGGGGCACATTTTTCCGCACATGTGCACTCCCTCTCCATTTTTGCAGTTGTGGAATCAGTTTATTTTCTTCCTCATATGCTTTAAATAAGGAGGATTTTCAACCAAGGGTGCTGTTGTCATCGGTGGTGTCATTCCTGGCATCAACATAACACCTCCATTTTTATTTCTTATGCATGATCAAAAATGATCATGCTGCTCTCATCCCTAAGTTCCCTCTCCTGCAGTCTAAACCTAGACAAGGAGGCAGAGGCTGGCACCTGGAGCAGCAGCAGCTATGTCCCTTTGAAACCACACCACTTTTTCTGGCACCAGAATGCTTTTGCAATTTTAAAAATAAATTGTCATTTTCATATTGCTATATGAGCCTACTGTTATAATAATAGATGCAGCGAGTTCTCTGAATTCCCAGCTTTCATTTTTAAAAAGTCTCTAGTCTCTTCTCTTGTGGAGTTATAATGAAAAAGGCATATCTCCTCAATGGAAAGGGCTACTTGCTGGTAATTCAGCTGGTAATTCAGCTGGTAATTCAGAGAACTAGCTAAAAGTGGTCTCAAAATAACTGTAAAAAAACCTGGGATAACCTTTTTATATGGTGTTTGAAAATCATTCATGATTTCTGTTTCTCAGTACATTTAAAAAAACAATTCTTATTCTTTTAAAGAATCATGTGAAAAACCTTTCCTAAACATTATTCATCTACTGAATACTGTATTGCTTCTGCCATAGCTCTACATTAGGTATGGATTTAGGCCAAATAAAAGATAATTGTCTTTGGAACAGAGGTCATGATTCTGCATCAGTTCACATACAAAGAAGTAAAAAGCAACAAGAATAGGCATCAATTTATCACAAAACTAGAACACTGCATACTGCATTGTGGCTCTAATAAAGTAAATAATGTGCATTTTTCAAAGTTATCTAAATCCATATTCACTCAGTGAACCATAAATGCTACAATGAATTGAATAATGGGTTTTAAAAATAAACTTAAGAGCACATTTACTTCATCACCAGTCTTTGAGGATTATACTTTATTAAAAAGAACCTACATTTTAAAATGTGCATGATTTATATATTTATATGAACTTCCTTTTATATGAAATTGTGTCAACTATCAAATTCCTTCGGAAAAAGATTGTTTTAAATACCACACGGAACATGAAAGCTCAGTGAATCAAGCCATTTAGACAAAGTTCACTCAAGCTCTTTCTTTCAAAAGGGAACTATCATGACATCAAACTCATGACTACTAAGCAGGAATTTGTAACCCCAGCCGGAAGGGACAGACAGACACAGGCTTGGAATAAAGGGCCGTTTATTAAATGACCATAACGTAATGCACGGCAAGAGCTAACTAAGCGGTACAGGTCAAGCCCTGGGGTCATACCACTGACCACCGCCTTGCCTGTCTGGGCGAGCCCCCCTGCCTCGGGTATAGGCCATCTCATGAATGGCTGGAACCCGCCAGCCAGGCCTTGGATCCCCCTCAAGCACCCTTTACGCCCCAGCCGTCAAGCATGAGGTTAGGCCTTGCTCCTGGGGATCCCCTCAGGCGCCTGCCCTCCTAGCAAGGAGCCATCAAAAGCATCTCGCCGTCCTGGCAGACCCTGCACCCCACGCATGGGGAAAATGCCAGAGGGGCTCACCGGCCCGCACCCTATTCCCAAAATCTCCTGCCGTAAGGGCGGAGCAGCCAGTAACGACTCAAGGCTCCGCCCCCCCCCGGCAAAGCCCCGGAAGCCCGGGAAGGGAGACTGTCTCCTTTCCACCGGGTGGGGCTCCAAAGGACGGCTCCCAGCTTAAGCGGCGTTCTGCCGCACTGGGAGAGCCGCATTATGCCATGTCTTTCTAATGCTAATTCTACTAGCAACTTCTTCTGAAGTTGTATCAAACCCTTTGCTGACTCAAGTTTGTGCTGTCCCTCCTCTACTCTAAGATTTTCCTCCCAAAGTATATGAAACTGTTTACTAGGCTGGGAAGCCTTCAGTAGCGTTGCTATGTAGGTAGAGCTTTAACTTTCTTTATTGTCCCAGCCTTAAGGAATGTATACATTGTGATGTAACCCAGCCAAATTTAAGTAGAGGGAAGAACAGGGGTTTACGTTCCCCTTAGAAATGAAACTGGCACATGAGGCTTATTGAAGTTTAAAAGATAACAGATGGTTTATTCACAGGTAGGATTTATGTGATTTGAAGAGAAACCCGAGTGTATTATTCACAGGTAGGATGGATATGTAGAAGTATAGGCAGGTAGTTAAAAGCTTCAGTAAGTAGGTGGTTTTTACACAGATCACTTCACTCGCATGAGGCACAAAACAATTGGTCTGGTTGAGTTTATTATGTTGGCTGACTTAAGTGAGAGAAGTTGGCATCATCAGACTTGATCTCTTTGAAGTACAGTTCCTCCTTTTTCACCCCTTCACAGATTAGGTGCTCTAATTTATGCACCCACCGCACTCCCTCCTTTTTACTGCAGACCTCAGGGCATTCCACTGAGTTAAAACCCTCTCCAGATACTGTGCAGGAGTTATACTTATACCCAAGCTATAATCCTGTTCCTTTGGCCAAAGGGAGACTCTACCAACTTCTTGGGCCAACTACAAATTCCCAGATCTCTTTTGTCTCAGTAAAATTTAGGGCTGGCTGTTCCTCTTTAGTACTTGAACTAAAAGTGATTCATAAACTCTGTGTTTTCACAGTGAGGGTACACCTTTCCCTTTCTTCCTCAGACAGATGGTTTTTAGTCTGACCCTCTCTGGTCAAATGCCAACTCCAGCTCCGTCAACTCTTCAGTTTTCTCCAACTGTCAACCCCTCCTTCTGTTAGCACCAACTGTTAGCTCATCATTATAACACCAACTGCCATTGTCTCTCTCTGGCTAGCCACAGAAGGGGAAAGGGCCCTGTCAACCATCCTCCCTGCTGTTGTTTCAAGCCTTTACCTGCTTCTTGTTGGATGTAGTATTTGGCAATCCTGACATTTTTATGTTAATTCCATCACAGAAGTCCTCTGGCTTAGCCTTCACTGAGATGGCAAATCTGCATCTGAGCTATAGCACTTACCATTGAAGGTGGGGCTCACGTGACTGAATGATCCTCCACATTCACGCACACATAAATCCTTTATATAAAAATACAGCAGGTGATATGTATAGCATATAAAAATAGCAGGCTACAGTAGACTCCTTTTCTCTGATACTAGATTATTTTGTAGGCGATTGGCCTTGGCTCAGATCACATGTGGAAAGGATCTAAGGTAGCCAGCCTTTCTCTGCTTGAGACCCTAGACTCCAACTGCCAGGCATAGCAACACTGTCCAATGGTATGACACAGTATGAGGCAGTATGTGCACCTGAAGTTTACTACCTGAATGTGAAATTGTGATCTGCCATGGAACAACCCCATTGAAGCTGATAACAGTGGTTACCCAGACCTTGTTGCTGGTGGGAAGGGGCCCACTGTATGCCCCATTTTCAAGGGCTCCACCTCCCCACCCCATTGTCTGCCATTTGGGCCTTGAGGTCCTTGCAAGGGCAGCAAAGCCCTTTGGACCTTCTTGGATGTTGCTCTATTGTTGCTGGTTGCGAAGGGGCCCCCATAACAGTTCAAGCTTCAGGGCCCCAAAAATGTAGATCCACCCCTGGGTAGGTCTAACTTCGCTGTCACGTCTGAAAAATACAGCTAATTAATTTAGGACAGAGCTAGATGAGAAACTGGGAATTCTATGACTGGCACTTGCAGCATTTTTTCCCCTGTAAAAAATTAGACATGGCCAATTCCAGCTGGGGCTGCAGTCTCTCTCTCTCTCTCTCTGTGTTAAAGCCTTTCTCCTTGCACCCATTTCCTGACTAATGTCCTTAAAGAGTTGCTATTTACCACAATGAGGGAACATACCGGTCCTTGCTCACTACTTGTATTTTTGCCAGAATGGTTAGAATATGACAGTGGTTCCACAGGGTCATTTCCGAAAATGGTGCATGTATGCAAGGGGTGGGGTGGGGTGAGCTCCATCTTTCTTCCATGTCATACTGCCATCACAGTTAGCTGAGCCTAATTTTTTTCACAGAAAAAAGTACTGGAAGAGCAATCCTAAGCAGGTCTATTCAGTGCAGTTTAGGATTGCACTGTTGGAGTTCCATTCACAGAACTCCCACTGTCTTGTCTAGCTTTGTCCTAATTACACTATCAGTTGAAAGGATAGCCCATGATAAACAGGGCTGATATCTGCAGTCATTCATCTCACAGTGGTCTAGGAAAAGTATTTGCTTTGTCTATCCCTCATAAATTCAAAGGAGAATATTAGTAAGAACTAATACCATATTCCTGTATTTTTTTAATGGCTGACATCGGGCACATGGATATGAACCACTAAAACAGGCATCCAGTACAGTCTGACATGTGTTTAAAGGGTTGTGTGTGTGAACACTCCATCTGATTCTAGCACCAAACTTAGAGCTGGATCTCATGGAAAATTTTCACTAATGGGGGTTCACTGATTCCCCCCTCCTGCTGCAGAACTCTACCTCCTCCCTTATGCTGTTCCTAGGGATCCCATCACCAGGAGCAACTTTTCAAGGTTAATTTTGGACTACATTGGGGGGGGGGTAGTAGGAACCCCTGTTCTTCCATCAGTGGAGATTTACTGAGGGATTCAAGTCATGAACTTGCAGTTCCTGTCCGAGTGCAGTCATTCAGTCATTAGGAGAAGAACAAATGAGTTAAGTAAAAGTGAGTCATAAAACTCATGCAAGTCAGATCCTGATCAGCCTGCAGAAATGTGGAAGACCACACATTGACTTAGACTTCACTATTTGTCTCAACTACAATTTAAACTAATTACAGCTTATAATTAATGATTAAATAATAGCTAACAAAAATTCCCCCTTCATTTCACTATCCTCTTACATCCTAAAACAGGGCTCTGTTCTTTCTTGCATTTGAGGGGCAGCATATTTGCCCTGCAACAGCAGTGCCAGAATTAGGGCAGGAAGGATTGTGCTTCACCCATTTTAGCTTCGGATGTCATCCTTACCACTGACTATATGGTGTTCACAAAGGGACAATGCTCTCTCTCCATTTCTGCTTCATGATGACCTCACACCCAGCAGCAGTAAAGAGTATGATCATTGCTGCTGCCAAGACCACACACACAGACACAAAGATAGTTGAGGGATGGAGGGGCTTTGGTGAACCTGTTTCCTCATCCCATCTCAAACATTTTCTGTTGAACTTTCAGCTCAGTCCTATTAATAATACTTGGACTTATAAAGCTCTTGAGTGTTGAAAGCACTTCATATTCAGCACTTCACAAAACTCTTATATAATGATACTGTAAGGATGGGCAGTACACTATTATTATCCTCTAAGAGACCAGGATATTGTCTGAGGCTACATAGGAAGTCACAGCTGCTGGGCTGCAATTTGAATTGAGGATTTCCTAACTTGCAGGTTTGGTCACTGCACTATACCAGCACCAGCTTCTTTATGTATTGGTAACTATGAGGATCACAGAGTGCTGAATTTAGAAAAGTGGTATTGGTTATATCTGGAATAGATGTTTTCACTCAACAGAAAAGTGGCTCAGTTACATGGCTAATTATTCTCAACTTCCCTCGTAAGCTCTGGGGAAGTTTCTATGTGTATTCACATCTCATTTTTTTCATAAAAAAGAAGAATCTTTCCAGACTGCAATAAAATTATTTTTATTTAGAAAACAATATGACAAGTGTACAATAATTAAATAAAACCATCCCTACTCAGTGACTTACATTGATTGAAACATATTAGCAATATGTGTGAAGGGTGAAGTGGAAGAATGAGAACTATATTACAGGTAGCTAAAGTAATAAGAGAACTTCCTTATTGCAAAGCTACGACAAAGCACTGGATAGTTTCCCCTTACTTCTGGCATACCACTAGTTTTCATAATATCCATTGGCCCTTTGTCCTCAAATGATGTAAGTAGGTATCATTTCATGTATTACCTAAAGAAAGCAGGTGGTTCTCAGACTGGTTATTAGAGTATGTAGGTGAAGCTCAGAATATGTATGTGGCTGAAAGGGTGGCTGTGTGGAGACACAATGACAGAACTCAGCAAATTAGCATCTTGGTGGAATTCCTTGAAAAAAACATTAAACATGGAATCTTGGATAGCTATAGACCATTAATAATTTCCCCAAAAGAACGATGTCAAAAAAGAAGGCATGAAAATGACTCACAGCCATGTGTACCTCTTTTTAGTATGTGTAGAAATAGAAGGGGCACCTAAAACTATTACTAAGGAGCAATTTTTATTCCTTGGCATCCAAAAGAATTAAACATTGTTTGATCAAAACAATCAAGCCTTGGAAATGTTGAGGCTTTCAGATTTTGGTTTTATACGCTTTGTGGTGAGGCCTACTCAAGCAACTGGCAAATATGTGCATTCAGAAATACCATAGTTACCTTTTTCCAGTGGTGCCCTTCCTCCAATGAACTTGTGACATTCTTCTACTTCAGTGCTCCATGCTCAGCTGGATGACCTTGGGCTAGTCATGGCTCTCTGGAGCTCTTTCAGCCCCACTCACCTCACAGGGTGTTTTGTTGTGGGGATAATAATGACATACTTTGTAAACCGCTCTGAGTGGGCATTCAGTTGTCCTGAAGGGCGGTATATAAATCAAATGTTGTTGTTGTTGTTATTATTATTATTATATTTATTCTCTTTTGCCTGTACTTTGATAATTATATGGCAGGCAATTTAGAAACACTAGTTTCTAAATTACAATAATATAGAAAATGAAGTTTAGAAAAATCTATTCTCAGCTCCTGAAGAAGAGAGTTCTAAAGTTGGGGTCAAGAGCCAAAAAAGCCTCTCCCAACATTTCCACCAGCCAAACCTCTGCTAGGGCTGATTCCCAGAGGAAGTCTGGGCTGACCTGAAGTCTTGAGTTGGTTAATATGAGTACGAGCTGTCCTTCAGATACTCTGACCCTAAGCCATGTAGAGCATCATCTTGTACTGAGATCAGGAACGGCTTTAAGTACCCTAGCTACTGTGTTTGGGAACAACTGAAGTATCAGAACTATATTCAAAGGATGTTA
Source organism: Eublepharis macularius (assembly GCF_028583425.1). Classification (NCBI taxonomy): domain Eukaryota; kingdom Metazoa; phylum Chordata; class Lepidosauria; order Squamata; family Eublepharidae; genus Eublepharis; species Eublepharis macularius. Next base: position 96,399,786 of record NC_072791.1, on the reverse strand, counting down.
CCAAGTGATTTTAGTCGATGTATTAACCCTAATCCAGTCTTTCACTGTTCAATACTGTCACTGGCTCCTTGGATTTTAATGGAAAGGAGAGATAGAGTTGTGTATTGTATCCATACTGAGGGCACTGTGCTCCAGATCTCTGAACTCTCTCCAGCTACGTTCCTGTAGATTGAAAAGCATCAGGAACAAGAGCAAACCCTGAAATATCGTGCAAGCAGTGGTCACATGAATGAGCAGAAGTCCCATTCCCCAAGAATCACCTTCTGCTACCTACTTGCCAGAGTGGAACAAAACCAATGCAATATTGTGCCTCCTAGTCCCAGATTAGCCTGGGACCTCAACCAGGAGGATGCCATATTTTTGTAATTTGCAAACTAGCTAAGTCAAGGAAATAGCTGCTTCCCTAACAGCCTTCTTAATGGGTTTGAAGAGCTACCTAATTCAAAAGCCCTTTGGAAAATATTGGTGAGAAATGGTGTAGCAGGGACAGTAGCACTATTGGGAAACTGATTTTTATCCATGTTTATTGATCTTTATTCTATTTTAACTGAATTTTATTGTGCTGTATCTCCTTGGGGACTTATTAGTTGAAAGGTGATTTATAACCAGGGGTCATTTCGTAGAACAAGAGCTGCAGGGGCTCATTAGCATAACTCATTAGCATATGCCACACCCCTTGCCATCACCAGAAGTGTGTCATTAGCATAACTGATTTGCATATGCCACACCCCTGACCTCACCTATCCTGGCTGTTTTGGACCGAATCCTGGCCATTCAGGGTGGAAATTGGGCCCAAAATGGCAAAAAAGGGCTGAAAATGGCTGAAAAGGGGCCCAAAATGGTCAGAACTGGGCTGCTGCTGAGCGGGAGAGTGATCCACCACCTGTAAGAGGCCTGATCCTGGCCATTTTGGGACCAATCTTGGCTGTTTTAGGCTCAATCCTGGCCATTTTGGGCCCAATCCAGGCCAAAACGGGCCCCAAACAGCCAAAAATCAGGTGGGCAGGGCCACCTGACATGTGACCTCTTTGGAGAACTACCGGAACTGCGTTCCTGCGCATTCCCCCTCAAAATGAGCCCTGTTTATAACTAAACCAAACATAAAGAAAAATGAGACATAAGCTCAGTATATATATTGCAAAAAACATAGTTTTAATGCCTTTGCTTCCAAGCAAATGGGTTCATGACAACGTGCCAATGAAAGTTTAGATATTGGCCACTCCTGCTTTTCTCCACTGCATGGCACTTGGCTATTAAATCCTACATGTAAACACTTCTTAAGTTCTTGAAAGAACGCTCAGGAAGTGCTAATATGTTTATTAAGAATAAGACCTCCCACAAGAGGCTCAGATATTTATGAAAACTGAGCAGTTTGAGAGAATAGTCAAATTCATACTTGATAAAAGATTAAATAATCACGCAATAGGAAAAAAAACAGGAGGACTTTAAGTTTCAGTAAAGAGTACAGAAGTTAGATTTTAAAAAATCAATATCAATAAATAAGTAACCTATCTCTAAATGGCATTTTACTTTAGGGCTATCAAGACAAACCCTCAAAGCTTTTACCTTCAGAACGTCTAAACAGCATCTCTTAATTATTTTTCATCTTGATGGCTGTCAGTGGCAAAATGCCTCCTCCCTTAACACTGAGGATGTGGTACAAAACCGCACCTCTTTTCCCTCCTGGGCAACCAGCCTGTGGTTTTCAGTAGCTGCCTATTTCTCCTGCAGCCTGCTGGCAAAAGTATGTTAGTGAGTGACCTTTAGAGAGGAATTCTCTCTGCTCATGTCAGCTGCTACTATCATTCAGGGTGTATAGCTTAAAAGCCCAAGGTCAGCTCCCCCCTGCTGCAAACTGCTTTGTTTAAGGTAGACTTGGGCTAAATTTATTATATTTATCTGTAGATGTCACTAGCCAAGTTTTATGGATACACAAGAAGGCGCCATCACTGTAAGGCCCTTTCTTTCTTTTTTAAATTGTGGCTGCAGCCAAGCTTCAGAGAGGAGTCTCTAGCAGAACAACCTCACATATTTCATAGTTAAAATTTGGAAAAGCCTCATAGGGGAGGGAAAACAAAGAAAGTATCTGCTCCTAGACATCTTTGCGATAATTACACCATTAGGCTGCCAGTGTGGAATAGTGAATAGACAAACCAAGTCCAAGGAAGCATTGATTTGACTCCTAGTTTTGCCATTAAGTTCACTGAGGGGTTTTGGATAAATAACTCTCCCTCAGTGTAATTTCACTCACCGAACTGGTGAAAAGGAATAAAAGAAAAATAACAGCAATGTGTAAGAAAAAATGGTATCTTGTATTACTAAGTGTTCAAGTCAATATTTTGAAGTGGGCTTAAGCAGGCCTGCTGCCTTAACAAACACACTGGCCAACAGTCATGATTAATGAGAGAACAAGAAGATCTAACTGCCTTACTCTGATGTCACGGTGCGTGTGCTAGTTTTTAAGGTGCCACAAGACTCTTGTTGTTTTGAATGTACGGACCACCAACACTGTTAGCCCTCTGGGGCTGAGGATAAAGCATAATGTCCTTCCTTACACAGACACTGGTTGTTTTTCTCTTATATGCTTTATACAGCGGTTTGATTCTTCTTATCCCTTAAATAAAATGGGATAATTCCATGTCTACTACTTCAAGTTCCTTGGAGGAAAAGGAAAAATACATATATAAATACAAACGCATGGTGGAATATACTGCTTTCATGGTAAAAAGAATACTAGTTTTGTCATACCTGAAAGCTGGTCTCTTGTAAGCTTTTTATATTCCTATTTTTTAAAGCAAACTAAGTCCCAGGTTCTAATCTTTGCCATTTCTAGTTCAAAGGATCGGGCAGAAGGTGATGTGAAAGACCTCAACTCAAGTTGCTGCTCATCCAAGTAGACTATACTGACCTTGACCGACAAAAGATCTGACAGCATAAGGCAGCTTCATGTGTTCATTAGTTAATGGACCAAGTAGAAATTGGGAACATGGCCCAAAGCCCATTTTCTTATCTCTCCTTCTCTAAGCAAGATGATAATTTGATACAGAGGAAGTCTTTGTCTTTGCCAAGGCCTCCAGTTTAACCATGTTCCAATAAGCTCCAGAGGATTTTAAAAAAAAAAAGATTATTGGTAAGATTATCAGATGGCATATGTTTTTAGAAATACCCATTATCTGAAAGAATTGAGAGGGCTATTTCAGAAAATTGCACTCCTTTAGGACAAATGAGCTCCCTAATATTTGTGAACTGTACAATTGGCATTTTTTAAAAAAAGTATTGTAATTATTTTATTTATTTTTTATTTCTTTATTTATTCTATTTTTAGCCCTCCCTCCCTGCGAACATGAGTTATTCATCTGTGGATTTCGCTCATAGTTCTGAAATAAAACATGTATTTCCTTTGCTAATTTAGATCAGTGTGGTTATGCTACCCTTTAAAGTAAAGGGCATAAAGAGCACTACATCTAAACACAGCTCTATATGATCCAGCATTATTATTCGCTTTCCTACTGTTTGGAAGTATAAAACTGTAATTCTGAGATTTTACACACAATACCAAAATTTATTTACCGGGTTCCCTGATCCCATCCAGACTATGCTCAACCACCCTCTCTGCTACCAAAATCTTCTCCATCCTGGCAAACTTTCCCCACAGTTTTTAAAACCATGTGCTTTCAAAAGAACATAATGATTGCTCATTAAGGGAAAATATGCCAACATCACCAATGCTGGTTAAGAAAAATATAAAATTAGTTTTCATGTATGCTTCTTAATCTGAGTCCCTGCAAAAGTAGAGGTGATGCTTTTTCTATGATCTTTAGTTCACCAACTAACACATCCCCCAGAACTACAGCAGACAACCTTCAATGGAAATTATGTCAACTATGTTATTTCCTTCCCCAAGCCCCTTGTAAGAATACATGCAGATACATATTCATGCAGCTAGATACCTACATATCACATCAACACACACATTAGCGATACAATTAATATTTAATATACAGAAAATATACCTAACATACACATAATACTTCCAACCCAAACAGGGTTACCAAATCTGGGCTGGGATATTCCTGGAGATTTGGACCTAAGGAGACTAGGACCCAGGTGAGGCATAAAGCCATACAGTCAGTCTTCCAAAGCAGCCATTTTCTCCAGGGGAACTGATCTCTGTAGCCTGGAGATCAGTTATAATTCTGGGAGATCTCCAGGTCTTACTTGGAGGTTGACAACACTAAACTTAAAGCTACCCTAACATACACACTTGGGGTAGGGTTGCCAGCCCCGCCAGCCCCGCACCACACTGCAATGATAAATGGGGCACAGGTAAATCAGCAAATCAAGATCAACAAAGGGAGAGGTGGAGAGGCTGAAATAGGCTGATCCAGCACTCCAGCAATGAATCGATTCAGTGCATACACAACGCACCTCCCCCCCCCCCGCCCCATGGCTGGTGCTGTGACACCACAAATTATGACATCGGTGACAACAAGAACTCATGATCCTGATTCATTTTGGCACGGTGCGAACTGAAAAAAAAACCCAGCACAATGCTGATCAAATGTGAGAGGTGTAAATGGCCACATACAAGTCAATTCCATGCCTTTAAGCTTGACTTCAGGGAAAGTGAAGAGTTATATCCGCAGTGCAGAAGGGACTTGTGTTTGGGGCTGATTTGGCCCTGCTGAGACCAGGTAGCTCTTTGGAGACCTTCAGAGTGCATGCACGTGCCATTTTGTTGCAGTGACTCCCAGCCTGCCTCCCCCCACCAGCCAGGTGAGTGGGGTTGGGGGGGGGCAAAAGATCCCTCACCCTCACTCGGGGGCTGGCATCCCTACAGTGATCACAAATACATCTTCTTGTAAGAAAGAGCCAACATCTTTGTTCACTTTACAAATGAAATGGAGGACCACACTGTGGATAAAAGTAGGTTCCACTCACACATTCAGCTGACATGCATTGAATGTAACATGATAATTTGTTAATACATGTATAAAGATTAATCAATTGTTTACTGTACACAGATTGTACATGTGTTCTCTGTAACTTGTGCATAGGGCTATTGTCTATCAGTGTTGGGGGAAGGCACTAGATCAGAGAGACTTTATAAACAATCATATTTACAGGGAGATTCTGAATGGAACAAGATGCATATTGGAACTCACCAGACAGCCACTACCTGCAGGATTCATATGGAGAGCCAGTGTGGTGTAGTGGCTAGAGTGATGGACTAGGATATGGGAGATCCGGGTTTAATTCCCCACTCTGCCATGGAAGCTTGCTGGGTGACCTTGAGCTAGTCATATACTCTTAGCCAAACCCACTTCACAGGGTTGCTGTGAAGGGTAAAAATGGAGGAGAGGAGCATGATGTAAGCCATTTTGGGTCCGCATTGGGGAGAAAGGTGGCATATAAATGAAGTAAAATAAAAAATAAAATATGAGACCACACTCTAGCTGTTCAAAATGCAAACAGTGATAACCAGATGAATATGCTTTGTGGATCAGTGCAAAGAAGATTTTCCTCAGGTTCCCCTTACATCATAGAACATCAGAAGAGTTCCACTTAGGCTTACCAGCTCCCCAGAGGGGGAGAGGGATTCTCTGCTCCCAGCCTCTGCCCCCGCTCACCTGTCTGGAAGGGGGGGAAGGTGTAGGAACGGGCCAAGGAACCCCACAGCACTCCCACTGCTCTGCAGCACCGCAGCATCTTGGGCCCGTTCCCATGCCTTTTGCCCCCACCAGCCAGGCGAGGTGGGGGCAGAGGCTGGCAGCAGACAACAGAAATCAGTTCCCCTGGAGAAAATGGCTGCTTTGGAGGGTGGCCTCTATTGCATTATACCTCACTAAGGTCCCTCTTCTCCCCAAACCACACCCTCCTTGGGTTCCACTCTCAAATTCTCCAACAATTTCTCAGCCCAGAGGTGGGTGAGGCTAAGAGTATGTGGCTGGTCCACGGTCAGCCAACAAGTGTTCATGTCTACATATGCATGCAAGATGAGTTATCCTGTGTTGCCCCCCCCCCACACACACACCCCATCACCTGCTTTTAAACCCAAAGGACCTGGCAACCCTATCCCCACTGAATCAGACAAATGATCTATTTAGTCCAACATCTTGTCTCACACAGTGGCTAACCAGTTCCTCTGGGGAGCCAACAACAGGGCACAGAGGCTGAGACTTTCCCCTTAAGTTGCCTCTTTGCAATGGTATTCAGAAGTTTAGTGCTTCTGAATGTGGAGATTCCCATTAGCCACCTTGGCTAGTAGCCACTGATAGACATATCCGCCATAGGGTTCCCAGATGCCTGCCAGTGGCAGGCAAACTCCCAGGGATTTGCCACCTTGCCCGCCTACCCGCCAGTGGTTGGCAAGATGTAGCAAGCTCCCAGAGGTTGTCCACCACCGGCAGGCACCCCAAGAACGTGTGTGTATTAGCACTCCCTAGGGGCGCGACAACATCACAGCTGAAAGAGACATCATCATGGGAGCATCGTGGGAACATTCCTGCACTTCCTTTGGGGCCGATTTGGGCCCTAAATGGGCCACATCGGCCCCACATGGAGCATGGGAGCGCTCCTGTGGCCAGCGTGACATCACTTCTGGCAGTGACGTCATACAGGTGTGCGCATTTCGCAAAGGAGACCTCGCTACTGGCACAAGGTATGCACCAGATGTCCCCCTCTCCCAGCAGGAGGGTGGCAACCCTAATCCTCCATGACTAGAAATCCCCCTTTAAAGTGGTCTGTGTCCATCACTACATCTTCTGGCAGTGTAATTCCGTGCTTCTAGGTCAATGCCAAAACACGAAACTGTCCCTTGAAAACGCTCAACTGTATTCCAAGGCCTGTTTCTGAAACAGTATGCAGGGACCGTTTGGCCCCAAACAAGTTTACCTATGGAAGTGGGCCATATTAACAGTTCAAAGTACAAAAGTTGGATTTTTAGTGCATGCCCCAGTGTAATACTAGGCATTGTGTTATTTGAGAAAGGTTCTCGCAGGGTCTTGGAATTTTTCCTCAGTGTGATAACGAGCGTCTCTTGAACTTGTTCTGCGTGCCTTTCTCTCTTTAAAGCAGTTTCCAGGCTTCCAGTTTGGTGCAAGGACCGAATGCCTTTCATTTTACGCATTAAATACAAGCAGCAACTCTTGGCATGAGATGAACAAGTCGTTTCTTTTGTACTTAAAGTAGCCCTGATGTCTTTCTTTCGTGCAGCCTTTGCAAACGCAGTTAGTTTTAGCATGAAAAACAGACCCTGGGCTGGGCCGTCCTCGTTACAGTATAGGAAAAAACTCGAAGTCTTTTTTGGTGCAAGGAGGCAAGAAAGAGCAAAGTGACGCACACCAAGGCGAGCAAAGTTAGCCATAAGGCGTTGCCCAACCGCTCTCGCCTAGGTGTTGGCTGAAGCCGGTCGAGGCTAGCCGTCGTGACTGAAGAAACCGCCACTGGGGTTACCGCCTCTCCCTCAGCTTCCCGCCTGACAGAGTCCGCTGTGTTTGCGTTGGCGAGCGTCGTCTAGCGCCCTTAGAGTCAGGTCTGCAAACACGCGGAGGAGGAAGGGAGCCATTCAACAGCCTCCACCTCGAACCAGTCCAGGAGCCGCTCGCCCAGTTCCGCAGCGGCACCTCTTTTTGCCCGGCAGGAATCACGTGGAGGGCTGGCTTCACACCGCCTTTGAGCTCAGCAGCAGTCCGGGAGAGCCCGGTTGGGAGATCAGAGAGTTGCTATTTAAAGTCAGTTCCTCTCTCCGCCTCTCCCCGCTCTCCTTGCCAGGGAGTTCCTCAAGCCCTGGGAGCAGCATCAGTTTCCAATCTCAGTGCATCAGGCAAAGGTTGCACCTTTGACTTTCTGTGTGAGGAAGCCGCCGAGACTCAAGCTCTGCTTTCAGAGTGGGGCACCTCCTGAGGGTTCCCCCCATTCCCGCATTTGTATTATTAAAGCTGCCTTCAGTTGTCTATACCACGAGATAATATGTGGGGAGCTACCACTGAATAGCAAATGCATCTTACAAGAATGTTCGCTGCCTGACAGACGCGGCTGCGGCAATAGTTGGTTGGCTTCGTGAATGAAACTCCTCGGGAGAGAAAGAGGAAGGAAAGGATTCCTGCACACTCCTTCAACCATTTGTTTCTGGTACATCAAGTTTGCAGCTCAGCCTCCCTGACTTGGCTAAGAAATGGATGGGATTGATCTTCACAGAATTCCCCACGAGTCATGTAAGTGTTCTCTAGTAATGGGGACGCGCAAAGATTTAAACCTTCGACCCTGAAGGATATCTTTAGAACGAAATGATTTTGTTCTGCTTTAGTAATTATTTCCTGGAAACATGGCATTAAAAACCCTTCCTGTCCCATCATACTTAAAAGAACGTAAGAAATCTTCATAATGACCATTATAAAATGGAAAGATACTGTCTAAAATTTCAGAATATCAAAATTGTGCTCAAATATAACAAATACTAGAATCTTAATATATTAATTAAGAGCTCATCTTAGATGATTGGTTTTGTTCAAGATTGATTTTGAAAACAATGTCACATCTCTGAACTATGAAAAACTTTTGATCAAAATGTGACTGCTTTTTAGGTTGGGTATTTGCACCACAGACAGGTGAGTATTGAAATGTGTATCATGAAAACTGCAAATATAAAGCATAGTTCATAGTATGCTTATAACTGGAATGAAGTCTATTGGTGATGTCTTAATATTTCCACAGTGTTTACTTCTCTAAGAAATTGTCACAGTTACATTTTTAGTGTTTGTTTGGTTTTTTGTTGTTATTGTGTTTAGAGGATTATTCTTCAGCTTTCTCTACAGTTGTAACTCTTGAGTGTGCAATTTAAATGACAACTAACAGGACTTTTATGGAATGTATCACTGACCCCAAATGTGCATGTGCTTCTGGATATAATCTGGATTGGTCATTCATATAAGTCAATACTGTGATAATTTCATTAAGTAATAAAAATGCAAAGTGTTTACATCTTACCAAAGAGATCCAATTCTCTGATTCAGAAATAACAGGGAAAGGCAGACGTTTCAAAATACACAGAAATTTGTTAGTTACTCTTAAGAATATTGGGTTTACCTTTTACTATTTTCTGTAGAACGTCTAGAGAACAGATGACATAACCTGTATACATTGAGTGGTCCCATTTTCCTTCTGCTTCTGTAGGTATTGCAGAACTAAGCTGTTAAGGTGGAACAAGCTGTAACACATGACTGTCCAGGTCTGTACACAAATGAAGTAAATTTAGAATGGCACAGTTTATAAATTCCATGCTTTATAATCAAGATGCCAAATCTGACTGTTTGGTTCTAAGTATAGCATGGGGAGCCCTTTTCTTCAATCCCTTAAAAATCCCATGAAGAAACACTAGCCTGAAGTTGCTTATTAAAACCGTCAGATATTGAACTGGAGTTCAGCCCATGTCCACAGTATGCTTATCAAATCTCCTACCAGCCAGAGTGTCTCAGACTAGGGAGAAAAAAAAGAGGCACACTTTAAAAAATTAGCCTGTTCTGAATCAGCTGGGCTTGAGAACAAAATGTTGCTTCTTGTTGAATATTATTTTCTGCAAAATTATCATGATCAGTATGTTAATATATGTTGCAGAGTTTAATATGAAGGAAATCTTATACATACGTACATACGTACGTACGTACGTACGTACGTACGTACATACAGAAAGAAAGAAAGAAAGAAAGAAAGAAAGAAAGAAAGAAAGAAAGAAAGAAAGAAAGAAAGAAAGAAAGTCAGGTGATAAACAGGATGCTAAAGTGTTGTCCAAGGACATCAATCACGTATACATTTACTAAGAGAAAAATTACTGTTTGGGGGCAGTCAATAGAACTCAGTGAGTCAGTGGTGAGATTACAGAAAAATGCTTTGAAATAGTTTGGGAACAGTAAAACGTGAAGGAAGTATTTATCTATTCACGCAGCACAGGTATGGGGATGTATCTGATAAAATTAGAAGCGATTACTGGTGAAAATGGGATTGTTCATTTTTCCTCATATTGCAATTGAGGTATGTTCTTGTATGGCCACAGAGGCATAGCAGTTATTAAGGATGTGTCTGTACGAATTGTATACTGCACACTATTATTTTTTGCATTCCAGAGTTTCAGAAAAGTACACATAGTACATAGCTGATCCATAGAACTGTGGAGGTATATGACTAATAATATAATTATATATAATATAATTTGTCATATATTATATGACTAATAATATATTTGTATCTTTAAAACACTAAGCATACTTATTTAAGATAGTTATATATCAATGGCTATTAGCCAAGTATTAGGGCATACATGTTCTTTATCATAGTGATATTCTATGACCCTGCTATGGCAGCAGCTTTTATCCCTTTTTTGAAAGGAAAACCAGCATTACTTTAAGCATCTGTGAACATTGCAATGCCAGCAGAGTGTGAAACTGCTAACATGTCCGGGACATGGAGTGGCATGCCCAAGCCACCCTGTATATATGGAAGGAGCCTTCCATGAGATCACTATGCTCTACCAGACGCAGACAATGGAACATGGAAGAAACAAATGCAAAACAACATCTTCAGTTGTATGAGAAACAGCTTTTAGGAACTCTGTAGCAGTGCCCAGGAATCTCTGCAGACAGGGATATGAACAGCCACTTGTTTGACAGGAGTATATACAAGGGAGAAAAGATACGCAAAGGTCCAGCTTTTCAACCAGGCCCCTCAATCTCAATAGCTCACTTGAGTAAGACACCCCATCCTAAAAAGTCATCCTGGCTTTCCCAGACAAGTCCCGCTTAGGAGAACAATATGCCACAATATGCCTCCCAAGAAAAGGAGCTTTTTTTTTTTTTTTGCAGGACAGGAGGAACAGAGACCAGCAACAACGGTGGACACAAAGGTAGATTCACATAAATCTTCACCCACTAGGATAAAGCTCCAAGATAGGAAGCAGGAGATAGATGTTTGGGTTGTGCCAGTGAGAAAGGAAGAACATTATATCAGTGGGGGCTGGATGCACAGCTAGAACCGATACCTGAAACATTGCAGAGAAACCAAAGGGGCACAGAGAAGAAGGCTCCTTCTTCTATGGCCAACTCATTTTATCACTGACCATAGTGATAAAATGAGACATATACGCCAGAACTGAAGAGAAAGCTCTAGTTCGTGTAACACCCACAGATGAGGTTCAGATTCTACATGTAGTCACCAACCAGGCATATGCAACAGAGAGAACCATGAGAATGAATCAGTGGAGATGGCCACATTTGCTTAGGCTCACTGACTGCCTTCAGACAACCATTCATTCTCTTTCCCATCTAGCCATACATTCTTATGACCTCTGCCTACTACTTGTAATCCAAGCAGCTATTGTTCTCTGTTTCTCCTCCACCATCCTCTGTGTCATGTGATCTAACAGTGTGATTTTCCCATTAACAATGCTCAGAGAAATTGTGAGTTTGAGATATTCTAGGCCCCCAACTCTTCTAGCAAGGCTTAACAGACAGTTGTAACAGGTGGGCAACTCCCATGGGTATGTAGTGACAGGAAAAGTTCTCCTTCTTAGTCTGCTGTCTGTCATGCAGTGTTCACATGAGCCCTACTAGAACAAGAGAGTGCCATTGGTATCTGGTGGGAGCTTACATTCCTATATGGCTTCATGGGCCTTCTCCCCTCCCCCCTTTTTTTACTGATGCAGATTTACCCTGTTCCCTGTATGAGGGACACTACTAGCAAGGGAAGGGTTAAGCCAATATACACCAATCATATATTACAGGGCTGAGGGAAGAAGAATCCTCAGTTGAATTAAATATTCTTGTTTGTCATTTGTATTCTGATGTGAAGTACCAGTAAAGTCTCTGAGAGGATGGGTTTCCTGTGTTAACAAATACAAGAAGAGCAAATTCTTATCACTTTTGGCTGTTGTGTAAATTGTTCCCCTAATGTGCAAACCATTCCTTTTCTCTAGCATTCCCATCACCAAGGTTCCCACATCTGCTCTAAGTTAACACAATATGAGACTGAGGTTTGGTTGTCTTGTCTGGGAATTATCTTGGTTATCTTGTCTGCTGATGGTGTGCTGTGTCTGGTTGCAGGGTTAGTCAGAAACCAACTGTTGCTAAGATGATTAATCAAAAAGAGTCCAGTAGCACCTTTAAGACTAACCAACTTTATTGTAGCATAAGCTTTCGAGAATCACAGTTCTCTTCGTCAGATGCATCTGACGAAGAGAACTGTGATTCTCAAAAGCTTATGCTACAATAAAGTTGGTTAGTCTTAAAGGTGCTACTGGACTCTTTTTGATTTTGCTACTACAGACTAACACGGCTAACTCCTCTGTAAGTTGATTAAGAGGAAGCAATGAAGGGCAGTCAACTTTCTATCACTGAGTTAATGAACTGTTTTCACATATTCAGTTGTAAACAGTGTTTTGTGATTCTCTTTTGTTTTAAGTTTGTAATTCACCCATTAGTTGGGTGAACAGCATAAGTATAGAGAAGGGTTCTTGTTGCGCAGCTAACAAATGTATACCTCTTAGAAGGGAACTCTCATTCCTGTATGAAGACTAAAATAATAATTGCAGGTCTAGCTCTAGGGGTGGGAGCAGAGTGAGAACACAGAGACAACTTGCTGGATTAAAAAGGGCCACAGCTTTATCGAGCCTTGATGCAGCATGGGACTTGGATTCAAACATTGGCTGTCCCACCTGCCAGCTGATGACCCCCTTGCTCCCTCAGCCCGTCTGCTTGAGGGGGAAACTGTGAGATGATAGGTCATGGGATTCTTCATAGGTGTAAACCTCTGGTTTCTGTAAACCAGAAAGTGAGCATGCCCCAACAGCCCCTGAGATAGACTTGTCCCTACCATGCATCACGCCCAAGATCTCTTAAAGGGATCCTCAGTTATGGGGAAATGGTGCTTGAAGGCTATGTTTTCCCCTCAAAGGATCTGTGCCCAGTGCCAAAGCCACCATTACTTAAAGTTGTGACAAAGCTAAAAAGTTGTAACAAGCCTAATGTCAGAAATTTGTGAAGTACCCAGATACCACTTCATGAACGAAACCTCCACCAGCTGGCTTGACTTCATGAGGTTATATCCCATCTTTCTGACCTGTCAGGGCCACCAAGGTGGCTGGCAGTTACAAACAAAACATTCTGAAACTCAGCATAAAACCAATTTAAAACAAAAAATAAAATGCAAACCCAGCAATTTAACCAGCCAAAACCAACAAAAACAAAAAAACACCCCCCCCCCCAGCAATTAAAGTTCAGGGCTAGAAGAAGGGATAGGGTTGCCAGGGTACTGGCAACTGGTGGGAAGCTTGGGAGTGAGGACATGCGGGTTTGTGATGTCACCTGTACCGCTTTGTCAGTTTTGGAGGAAACCTGGAAGTGACATAGGGTAATTCTAGGAATCCTAGAGCTACCCCGCATTTTCCCTGGAAGTGATACAGCAGCTCAGATGACAACACAGTGGGCAACTAGGGCTGTCATCCCAAAGGAGGGGTCATTAAGGAAACACCAGGGGAAACAAAAAAAATCTACAGCTTCTGGTGGAAGACAGTGATGGAAGGCGTCAAACAAGTATCCCTAGGGAGACAGTTGCATAATTTTGGTGCCACAACATAGGCTGATTCTGCACACATTGGATAATGCACTTTCAATGCACTTACTTTAGCAATCGTTTTGAAGTGGATTTTTTGTTTCACACACGAAAAATTCAGTTCCAAATGATCTCTAAAGAGGATTGGAAGAGCATTATCCAATGTGTGCGGAATCAACATGACTGTTTTTTGAGTTCCCACCTGCCTTACCTCAGAAGACGGGTTTACTTTCTATTTGTCCCGATTTAAATATAGCATTGGTGGGGCAGAAGAACTTGCTTGTGTAATGGTGCTCACTTCTAATTTAATTTACATTGCACCATTATGCATATTATCCTATTATGTGCCCTCCATTATCACACAAATACAACTTGCTCCTCAAGATGCTTAGTGGCTGAGCACCCAGTTTTAAACAGGACTTGGATATAGTATGGCAGAGTTCTTCTGTCGTGTCAACATCCTTTTCAAATTGGCAGCCTTTTAGAAGGTTGTTTAGAAACACCTGTTTAACCAAGCCTTTTACTAGATCTAGATTGCTTTGTGGCTCCCTATGCATTTAATCTTTTATATGCTGATTGCTGTTACTGTCCTACGCTCTATTGGTGAAGTTATTACTGTTCATTATGACTGCTTTGTTATATTAAAGTTAACACTATAGCTGCAGGAGCTGGGAAACATTTGTAAACATGCTTAAAATAAATAAATACCCTCTCACAGACTGAAATAAAGATGTTCTTGTACACTAGTGACTCCCATACTCTGTGTTGTATCCAGCCAGCCAGAAGCTCCAATCTACTTACAGAAGTTTTGCTTTTTCACCTCTCTTGTCCAGCTGCAGAACCCTTGCATCCCTTGAAGTGCTGCCCTTGGGGTTCAAATAATACGTAGGATGGAGAATGCTCAACTATTCCCCTGCCCACCAGTCATTTCCAACAGTTTACCCCTGACCTCCCGTCTGGGCTCTGACCAGGAGCTGGCAGGAGAATGCATTCTTAAGGAAAAAATTGGTGGTCACAGAAAAGGTTATTCCACCTTCTCCCATTTCTCCCTTATACCCTCTTCATGTTCAGTATGCTACACTAAATTTTGGTTTGGGAACCAAACAATCAGTAGTGGCAAGAGACTAATAAGCAGTTTGATTTAATTAGTCCTTTTCTCCCATCCCTGAAACTGAATGTCATGCATATAATTAACTTTACATATTAATTTGAAATAATAACCTATTCATTTATGGAGATTGAAACACATTCAACATAGCATTAAGTTTAAGTTCTGAGGAAGATGTTTTATTAGACTTGCCAGTCCCCTGGCCTTCGATCCCTGCCACTTCTCACCTGGCTGGCTGTGTGTGGGGGGGAAGGTGTGGGAACGTGCTGGTGGTGGCGAAGCGTGCTCCCGTGCACTCCAGAACACCTCTGTGTTACTCCAGAAATGATGTCATTCCTGGTAAGACACAGAAGTAGTGGGTTGCACAGGGAGCCGAATGAGTAAAAATTAGCCCCCATTTCCCCTCCTTGATTCCCCCCCACCCCCCATTTTTACTCACAAGGACCTGGCAGCTCTATGTTTTATGAATATTTTCTCCCTTTTTCAGGACTCCTTTTTGAAAGGGTGTAAAACTGCTTGCATTAGAGAGGTGTTGGAAGAGGTAGTGTGTTCCCATTTTCAAGACAATCAGACGAGCTTTCTGTGCCCAATCCGTAGATGACTAGTTGGAAGAGATATGGATGGAAAGGTATCATTGGGGGTAATCCAGATATCCATTTCATAAAAGTCATGCAATGTGAATTGATAATATCCACACTGCGATTATTTTCTGAATGAGGATCTCGTCCATTAGCACTTTTAATGGAATGTTCATTAATCACCAGGCTGAATTGTGCAGGGTAGAAACTGTTTGAAATAAAAAACGGCACAACAGCAGGTAATGGGGAAGCAGTTGGGGGAAAGTATTAAAGAATGCATGGTAATATTCTGCCTCCCTCAAAGGAAATTACAAGATTGACATTAAAAAAAATAAATGTCACAAAAATTCAGCACAGCACTAGTATACTAATGAACATATTTATCCTACAATATCTTTTCATTATATTACACATAACCATTTTAGTTTTCTACATTTTATCCTGGTGATTGCTCAGATTGCCAGTTTGGTGCAGTGGTTAAGAGCAGCAAGACTCATAATCTGGAGAATTGGATTTGATTCCCACTCCTCCTCTTGAAGCCAACTGGGTGACCTTGGGTCAGTCGCAGCTTCTTGGAGCTCTCTCAGCCCCACCCACCTCACAGAGTGAGTGTCATGAGGACAACAATAACAACATACTTTGTAAACCACTCTGAGTGGGTATTAAGAGGTCCTGAAGGGTGTACATTGAATATTATTATTTTAAAATACTACTTTTTAACTTGTATAGTTTGGAAGATGATGAAAATCTGTTACATCTTTTATAGCTATCTAGAGGAAGTTTTTTGGCATAAGACATGAACAACAAACAATTTAGTGTCCCTTAATAAAACATATTTTTATTCCCTCGTGGGAATCTTAGTGGATAGAAGTCCCAGGCGCACACATGGGAGTAATATAAGAACTAACTGCCAGTGGTTTGAGAAATGGAAACTCTGGTTCTGCGATTATGTACATTGCCTTTATCATCTATATGCTACATGAAATGAATTGGAATAGGAAGCTTTTTGTCTTTGTTATAATGCTTAAACATATATCGTAATAGAAAAGAAATAACACATTCAGAAATTTTGTGTGGTAAATACCCCATCTTGTTGGTGGTGGACTGCATGTTTGAGTTCTGTCCCTGTATAAAATAAAGCATTTCTTCATATAGAAATGCAACATGTTAAGAAATATCTAGATAAGAACACTTCTCATAAATATGATAGTGTTTTTTTTTTAGGTAAGACATTATGTAAGTGGGATTTTTTAAACATGATATTGTTTCATTTGTATTTTGAAGTGATACTGTCACAGCAGAGTTGTACTGTATAATTTTTCTGAATATAATTTGGCCGTATGTGCATCTGTGCATTGAACACGTTATTAGCTTTTGGGGATTAATATTTAATTTTAACAACACAATTAAGAGGAATAATATAGAGGAATTATTCATTTTTTGATAAACCAAAATGGATTAAAATGATTGAGTCAACCTGGCTCCCTAGAGTAATTCCCCATTTAATACTAGATTTTCACAGGCTAAACTTCCCATTGCTATAAGACTAAACGTGCTTATGAAATGATTCAATTTTGAACAGTTTTGAACAAATTGAGAGTAAGTTTTCAAATTCTTACTGGTTATTTACTGTAGAATGGGACAAGAAATAATATATATTTTTTTAAAAAAATAGGATGTTAGACTGAAGATCCTAAATGTGAGAGGACTTAAGCTTTGCAGAGGAACAGATTCACTCAGAAAGCTGTGGATTTTGAGCTGTTCAGATATTACAGCCTTCACATAGAGGCTATTGAAAATTACTACCAAGTGATGATGATGTACTTTGTGGGAGTGATGTATGAATGTCTGTTACTACTTAGTTGTGAGAAGACTAATTGTATAACATGAGGTGAGGTAGGTGACGCTGTTGTAGAGACTGTCCATGTGATTTGTCTGGCATTTGTGGCAATCTCCATTCAGATATCATATGCCTTTCCTCTAACCTGCTATTTGTTACAGATAATCTCTTTTTGATGGCCATGATGTGGAGGGCATAGCATCCTTTTTTGTCTTTTCTTGAAGGCAATCTAGAGCAGTCAAAATAAATGTAAATTAAAGAACAAATAAGTATGCTGCAAGATGACGTAGTAGTTTGGTGGTGCTTCCTCCCTTTTATTCTGTTTATGATATTGTTTATCTTAATTGCCTCGATTGCCTCTTTTATATTGACATCTTCAGTGGTACATTGAAGAAGTCATCCTGTGCCATCAGGTCTTTGAGAAATTGTTGCTGCCTTCTATGATAAACATGGATCTTTTAGTGAGCGCTGTAACAAGTGGCTTGTTTCCTAGATTCTAATCATATGAAGTGTGCGTTGAGTACTGCTATGAAAACACTGAGTGCTCCTGCAAACGTTAGCAATCACAAAAAAAGTAAAAGAGTGGCCAAACATATGCATCTTGTCTCTTGGCCTATTAGTGCATCATTTACAACTACAGTTCATATAAAAGGAGATTCTAGTCCAAGGAGAAACCTTCCTTTACAGATTCAAGACTGTAACTGGGAGGGATCTGACAGAAATCTCCCTTTTAGCCCAACAGATAGAGAATGGTGGGGTTAGAAAGGCATTTCTTTCCCTGAACAAGAAGCATAAGATGGGATGAGCGGAATGGTGGATACTGTCTTTTGCCATTGTCTATCCAAATCTACCTTTTTAACCTTATGCTTCTGCACTAATCTAGAAGTTGTAGAAGTAGGCACTTTAAAAATGCAATCAATTTTTTTGTGTGTGGGTTTCTCACAAGAAGTGCTTAAGTGTTGGTGACTGCATGACTTGAGCTGGTCCCATGTGTACAGCCACCTGAGTAGAGACTGGCAGGAAACCAGTATGGAATAGTGACTCTAGTGCATGTTTGACAAAATAGATACACTTTTGTCCTCCTCCAAAGCCACACTTTGGTATGATTGGGTAATTTTATTTTTCATGAACTGAGAACCCCTGTTTTAATTTCAGTCTCCATCTGGTTAATCTCCTCCTTGAAGTATTGCACTGATTTCCTAAACCCTCTGCTCTGTTTGTATTTGTGTAATATGTCAGCTCAGCCCCCATTGCTATCATTTTTTAAAGAGTGTCTCTGTCTCATTTATCACATCTCTTTCTGTTGGTGTGCCAAATAATAATACTCTTTGCACAAACATTACCTCAGTCCTCCACAGCTGGCATCTGCCTCAAATATCAGTATGATTTTCAAATATTTATTTTGTAGGGTTTTAGTTAAAGAAAAGCAAGATTTTTATTATAAAATGTGATACACACACACACTACAATACTTCATGACCCTTGGATTGGGTCCAAAGTCTCATTAAAACCAATGATGCTTATATTATTTTGTAAAATTATTTTTCTTTTATTTATAGCCCCATCTTTCTCACTGAAACTCAAGGCAGATTACACCATGTAAGTCAATACAATCAATAGGATGAGACATCTAATAAGCAATGCAATCAGACATGGATTGCAGGAATCTGAACAATGCATAAATATTAAGCATAACATGTTAAACAGGCAGTAAATGGCATTACAGAAGCAAAAGATACAGTGCATTGAAAACAAAGTATACAGATCTTCCGTTCTTGAAACATCTGCATTATAATATAGCCGTATTTCATCTTCATAAAAATACCTTCCCGAACATTTCTGTTTTACATAGTTAGTGGAATTCTAGAACCATGGACGTCTTCTTGACCAGCTAGGGCAGGTCAGGGCCACTACAGAGAAGACGTGTACAGGTAGCTGTTGATCTTGCCCATTCGCAGAGTGATACTTGTAGAAGGCCCTCTTAGATGAACAAAGTTGTGGTTGAACATAGGAAGATAGTCCTGCAGATATGAGGGCCTAGGGCCGAGAAGGGTTTTATATGTGATGGCCAGTACCTTAAACTGGATCCAGTAGCTGATGGGCAGCCAGTGGAGTGACTGGAGAATGGGCATAATATGCATGCTGTGGCTAGCTCTTGACAACTATCTTTCTCTGGTTGGGGGGCAATAATCCTTTTAGTACTTTATTGGCATCTTTTTCAGTTTTACAACTATTTTGGCTATAAAGATGTACAGATTCATTTAAGCTCTGGCATCCTGATGAAATTTAAAGCTGAAGGGAATATTCCCATAAAATGAAGTGCTACTGTTAGTATTGTGTGAATTTCTAAAACTTAGAATGTTTTAATCTATACTCTTCACTTAATATCATAATTTTTATATATAATTTTAACTTTTACATATTTCAGTTTCTTACAGATAATGGCATGCTGTTCTAACAAATGCCAGCAAGGAATAGGAATTTTTTAAAAAAGCCCTGTGAAGTTAGTGGTTAGTGGGAAGGGTCTTCACCCACTGAACTGAAGGTACAGGAATTGGGTCCTTGACAAGGGAAGGACAAAGGATGAATCCTGGATGAACTTCCATAAACGGAAGCAATCTATTCAGGAGCCTACTCAGGAATTAGTCCTTTTGAGGAAACTTGAGGAGGAGGACAAACAGCATCCAGTGTTAGAAAAGCCACCAGCAAAAAGCAGAAGGAAGAAAGTTTTCCCAAGCTACTCAAAGAGTGAGTTTTCACACATGGAGAAGGAGTATGGGTGTTTGTCAGCTCTCAAACCTTAGGTGGGCCAAAAGAAGCCCACAAGGAATGTGTGTATGGCCCCCTGCACATTTTTGTTTTAACCTATTTGTTGTCTGTTGCTGCCCTGACTTCATGTAAAGAGATTTGAGGGTGGCAGTTTCAACCAGTATTTACATCCATTTATGAATTGTATGTGACCGTTGTTGTGGCAATTTCAAACAGCGCTGCTTTCTCTGGTGTAGAAAGTCTCTACCCCCCCCCTCCCCTGGGGCATCTGAGCTTTTGCATTTAAAAAAAATATATCAGCCCCCAAACATCGCTATAGCGTTGGTATAGCAACAGGTTTTATGAATTCCCAACATTCATTTTTTTTAAAGGTCCTAGCTCCTTTCTTTAGTATACATATAAGGAAAAAAGCATGTTTTCACAAGGGAAGAGGCTTGAGATTTAGTGAATGTGCTGTATCTGTTGTTACAATGCTATAATGCTAATCTATATACGTTCAAAAAAAGAACACGCTGGAATTGGGTGGGAAAATTAAAAAGGCAGCACTGTCTTTCCAACCATACACTGCAGAGAATGAGAATCACATTGAAAACTTGAGAATGGAAAAAACAATTTTTAAAAAAAAACTCAGCCCTTGCATTGCAACTAAGATACAAACAGGTTTGTCTGAAAAGGTAAAAAAAAAATTGCTAGCAACCAGTATCCTAACCAGTTGTCTGAAATGGCACCAAAAATCCACTATCAGCCAGCAGCCAAAATGGTTTACAAAGGCTGTGTGAAAAGGGCCTTGCAGCCTAGGGAGGGAAGCACAGTGACGACCACTGACACAGCTGACTGGAGAAAAGGAGGCCACAACTGTATTGATTAACAGCTTATGGAGCATTGGCGATGAATGGGGGTCGGATCCAGAGCATTGGCTGATCTGCCTTCCAGCTGATGAACCACTGCGGCCCCTCAGACAGGGCCTTATTAACCCATGGCTGGGCCCTTAGGCTTTCAGGTATTTCAGGCCCCCTCCAGCACTTCGGTCTTTCACTCCGCTACAGCTTACAGCCTGACCCTGGTACAGTAGGTACTAGACCGCAGTACATAGCCCTATATCCATTTTGAGGGTCTCCCGAAGAATTCGATTCACATTTTTAAAAATATTTTTATTGCGCAAGTAAAATTTTGAAGTGAATAAATTTTATTATTTATTTAAAAATACATAATTTATGGATAATTGTTTTAATATAAGAGATAATTTGTTACACTTCAATAAAGAAGCAGTTATTTATCTTATTAATTGAGATTATATAAGAGAATAAATTAATTGTGTTGTATGTGGGGGTGTTAATACAAAAAAGAAAAGAAAATAGGTGAAACAAAATTCTTATATATTTGTTCTATTAGGACATGTAGATGTTCTACATCAATTATACAAAATGAAATTTATAAATAAATGAATATTGAACTACGAGACTTAATATTGTTCTCGTACTTATATTTAATTAATACAATTTAACATACAGTGGAAGGACATTTACTGATTATTATGTATTGATAGTCAATTTTAAAATTCTTTTTACAATAAGCTCATACAAAAACAACCTTCACTTAAAAACTTACCTCGTAATTCAGTCAACAAACTGATCAAGAACAGGACTGAAATCGATTTTCCTAAGCACAGACGATTCCATGTGCATCAGAACTAGATTGTTTAGTTTTTCATCTTTCAGCATAGAGCGTAAATAGTTTTTCACATGTTTGAGGGCAGAGAAAGAACGTTCACCAGAACAGTTTGTCAACAAAAGGGAACAATATATGCATAAACATAAACACATTGGGGAAGACGTCCTGCAAGTTGTTGGATACAAGCATTCTAAATATATGCAAGCTCATTGAAGCAGTACCGGTGTTACCTTCTTCTTTTCTGTTCTTACCTGCTTGATCATCTAGGCCTACACCCAGTTCGTGCATGTGCTCTTGGAAATGAACCGTTTCCTCAAGGAAGCTACTGTCAGGATCATTTTGGTAAATGTTTACTAACTTCTTAGCTGCTATCTTCAGTTCTGACAGTTCTTCATAATTCATTTATCTTGCTAAGAAAACCAAACTTGCTGGAGACAGCATCATACACTTCAAGCATTTTTTTAAGGGTAGTTAAAAGCTGATCTATAATGGACAAAAACACTCTGATTTTAAAGCCTCCCCCCCTCAAAAAAACCTCCGTGGTTTCCCCAGGACCATCATTTTGTTGAATTTTGATGCATTCCTTTCTTTTTTTCTGAGAATTTTCTCTGTAGTTGGAGAAAATTCGTCTTTCCCATTCTTCAAAATCATCAAAGCTGTCTCTCAAGTTAGAAACATAAGTACTTAAGGATCTGAGCAGATTATGATACCTGTACTTTGCAACTTTATATTAGTCTTATGAAATGTTTCCGTGACCGAAGACCAAAACACCAGTAGAATGCCATTCTCCAAACTTGTCAACTTTGAAAGAATACGTTTTGCTTCTTGCTGTGTGTTGCTTTTTTCTTCTGTTTTCATATGCAAGGTTGAGTGCCTTTGTTGCATCAGTGTGAGAAGACCACCATGTATCACTGAGACGTTTAATAATAGGTTAACCATCAAGAGCATCAACTAAAAGTGCCCATTGGTGAGTTGATGCACTGAAGAAGCAGTAGACGTTTTCCACCAATTCAAAGAATTCAGGCGCTGCAGAAATGTTGTCGACAGCAGAGTGGCCCACCAGATTCAGGGAATGCGCAAAACATGGAATATAGTCAGCAAGTGGATTCCTTTCCTGAATTCTTGCTTGTAAGCCTGTGCATTTGCAACTCATGTTTGAGGCGTTACCGTATGATTGGCCTCTGCAGTCCTGAAGTCGTTGTTTTTCCAAAAAGCACAAGATACTTTCTGCAAGCTGTGCAGCACCATGGCCCTACATCTCGATGAACTGAACAAACCTTTCAACCAGGTCATTTCCAAGAACGTAACAGAAGATACAACATAATTTGTCCACATGACTTATGTTTGAGGTAGAGTCGACAAAAATGGAGAAATATTTGGCTTCTTTGATTTCCTTAATAATACTGTTTGATACCTTATTTCCCATAATACCTATGAGTTGGTCACATGTGGAGGAAGGCAGGTAGGAAACTGAACCTTTCCCTTTATTAGCGTACTTTTCAATGTGAATGGCTAGAAAGGGGTCAAACTGGGACAGCAACTCCAGTGTGCCCAAAAAGTTACTGTTGGTTGGTGACCTAATCACCTGGTTGTTTCCCCTAAAAACTAATCTACGTTCAGCTGGAAACTTGATGGCAACAACTCTTGCAAGCTTCTCTTGCAAACAGAGGACTGGGAGACAAGCTCAGCAAAGCAACAAGAATCATGCAACTTCCTGACCTGCCTGGCCGATAACTTCCTTTGGTGGAGAAAGCTACAGGGGCTCGGCCATGCTAGACTTAATATTAACCAACAGGGAAGAATTGGTAGATGTGGTAAAGGTGGTGGAGACCTTAGGGGGAAGTGACCATGTCCTCCTTGAATTCCAGATGTTATGGGGGGGCCAAGGAAGTTCGTAGCCAGACTCGTAGGTTAGATTTTCATAGGGCCGATTTCAATGAACTCAGATGCTTGATGAGAGTCATTCTGTGGGGGAGTGTGCTGGAAAGGAAAGGAGCAAGTGAAGGGTGGGCTCTTCTCAAACAAGAGCTTTTGCAAGCTCAAGCCCTCACTATTCCAGCAAGAGGGAAACATGGTAAGGGCTCCAAGAAACCAATGTGGATGAACAGAGAGCTCCACAATAAGCTAAGGGAGAAAAAGGAAATGTTCAGGAAATGGAGAGGACAGACCTGTAAAGAGGAATAAATGAGGGTTACTAGGTACTGCAGATCACCCATCAGAGAAGCCAAAGCTCAGTATGAGCTGAGTCTGGCTGGGGGGACTCACTACAATAAGAAAAACGACTGCTGTTGGGAGTAGAAGGAGAAACTCTGATGGATGACAGAGAAAAAGCAGACAGGCTTAATGACTTTTTGGCCTCTGTTTTCTCCCTGAAGAACTCAGGCACATCTAGAGATAGTAGAAAATGTGGCAGGACACCTGGGTGGCTAGTTGACATTGACAGAGAGATTGTGGAGAGGCACTTGGCTGCACTGGATGAATACAAATCTCCTGGGCCAGATGGTGTGCACCCAAGAGTGCTCAAAGAACTTTCTGGAGAACTTGCAGAGCCTCTGTCCATCGTCTTCAAGGCCTCCTGGAGAACTGGGGATGTGCCACAAGATTGGAGAAGAGCGAATGTTATCCCAATCTTTAAGAAAGGGAAGAAGGATGACTCGGGAAACTACAGGCCAGTCAGTCTGACTTCTGTTGCTGGGAAGATATTAGAGTAGATTTTAAAGGGATCAATCTGTAAGCATCTGAAGGACCGCTTAGTGATCTGAGGAAGTCAACATGATTTTGTCCCCAACAGATCTTGTCAGATCAACCTAGTTTCCTTCTTTGATCGAATGACGAGCTTATTGGATCTGTCATGTCTGTGTACAGCCATGCCATGGTTTTCTGTTTTGTTGTATTGCTTGTGCCACAACATGCTGAAACTATACTGCCTTATTGCTAACTTGATGTGTACTCTCTCTGATCATTCATAACCATATTGCAGATGTTACTTGCTTAGAACCCAGAATGGGCCTCCCTGGTTATCTTAGAGAAATATACGAGTCTCCGCTAACCGTGACCTTGGTGTGTCTAGATGCCAGCTTTCACTATTCCCAGATGCTGTGAATATTTTGTTGTATACCTGATGCATAGTCATAACAAAATAGAGTCTCACAGAACTTGTGTAGGCTTGCGCGCCAAAACCTTAACTGTCATTTGGAGTGTGGTAAAATCTGCTATAACAGACTGCTTGATTTGAATTGTCACTTCTGCTAAACTCCGTGATGGAGTACAGACCTGAACTGCATAGATTCTAATAAAGCTACTTTTGCTGGAACCAATGTGTGTTCACTGAGGATGGGCTTGAGGGGTCTACCTGCCAGGGACTGACATGATTGTGGGAACTCTGTCGATGTGATTTACCTGGATTTCAGTAAAACTTTTGATAAGATTCCCCATGACATTCTAATGGGTAAACTGGAAGACTGCAGACTGGACTATAGGACAGTTCGGTGGATAGGGAGCTGGATAGAGGACCGCACCCAAAGAGTGGTGGTCAATGGTGTTTCATCAGATTGGAGGGAGGTGTCCAGTGGGGTGCCACAGAGCTCAATTTTGGGCCCGGTACTTTTCAATATTTTTATCAATGATCTAGATGAAGGGGTAAACAGACTACTCATTAAATTGTAGGTGATACCAAATTGGGAGGAGTGGCAAACGCCCAAGAAGATAGAGTTAAAATTCAACAAGATCCGAATACTCTGGAGAAGTGGGCAGCTGTGAACAGGATGCAATTCAACATAGATAAGTGCACAGTATTACATCTGGGCCACAAAAATGTGAAGCACAAATACTGGATGGGGGATACACTTCTGGGTAGCAGTGTATGCAAAAGAGATCTTCGGGTAAGAGTGGACTATAAACTAAATATAAGCAGTCAGTGTGATGCGGTGGCAAAAAAGGCAAACTCAGTCTTGGGTTGTATCAAAAGGGGCCATTGCATCGAAATCACAGGATGCCATAGTCCCTCTCTATACTACCTTGGTCTGGCTGCTCTTGGAGTACTATGTGAGGTTCTGGAGGCCTCACTTCAAAAAGGATGTGGACAAAATTTAGAGGGTGCAGAAGAGAGCGAAGAGGATGATCAGGGATCTGGAGACTGAGCCCTACAAGGAAAGACTGAGGGCTTTGGGAATGTTTAGTTTGGAGAAGAGGAGATTGAGGGGGAACATGATTGATCTCTTTAAATATTTGAAAGGCTGTCATTTGGAGGAGGGCAAGGAGCTGTTCCAGTTGGCAGCAGAAGATAGGACCCGAAGCAATGGGCTTAAATTACATGCAGAAAGGTACCAGCTGGATATTAGGAAAAACTTTTTCACGATCAGAGTAGTTCAAAGGTGGAATTAGCTGCCTAAGGAGGTGGTGAGCTTCCCTTCACTGGCAGTTTTCAAAAAGAGACTGGATGAATATTTGTCAGGGATGCTTTAGGCTCATCCAGCATTGGGCAGGGGGTTGGACTAGAAGGTCTATATGGCCCCTTCCAACTCTGTGATTTTGTGAACTCACTGAAGGACAGCTCTCGCATAAGCTCATTCAGCTTGGCATTGCTCAACCAGAAGGGTATTTACATGGCCAGATTTCTTTGCTCTGCGGCAAAAGGTGATAGTACCTTCTCTGTGGGCCTTGTTGGTTTCAGACACTGACATTCATTGTGCTGCATTTTTCCAATCAGAGTAACCGTTTGCTGCAAAGGCATTGTCATCTGATGAAAACAGTTTACACTGAAAACAAAATGCCTTACCTTTGCTTGGTGAATAGCACAGCCAGTTTCTCTTTTTCATCCCTCCATTTGGCAGGCAACAGTAAAACATGGAATTGCAAAAACATCACTTCTGCTTTCCATTCACTTTAATTGAGTTTATGATGGTAACGTTTTCATTTCGGCACTCATTGCTCCCTTTCCTAGACCAGTAATCCCACATCTCCTTGGTTACAGTTAGCCACAACCCAAGATCACATTCCATGGTATAGTAACAAGGAGGATCTACTGGTGGGCATGTATCCTGAGTAGGCGGGCTTGTGTCAGGTGGCTTGAGTCTTTCGATTTCGATCTCTGGTGCATGAACAACTTTATATTTGTGCAATGAGCATTTGTCAGATCAGTGTCCATCTCTATGTCAAATTTACAGGCAGACATTTGGGAAGCAGAGCTTATGTCATCATTTACACTTTCAGTATTCACACCCACACTGATACCCAGTTGATTTATAAATCTATAAATAATAAGTGTTTTGGCTGATCCCAACGGCTCGTGGAAACGTTCAAGCAAACACAGTCAAAGTCACGCCTAGACGGTATTGCTCCTGGAGGTGTAATAAGGGAGGAGGCAGCATGACGTCACAACCCTGATGCTAGTGTGCTATTGGTCCACTGTCTCCCCCCCCCCCCATTGTCTTGAAACAAACCATAGCTGACTATGAGTGTGCCTTGCAACTTCTCAGGTTTTTTTTACATAATGACTGCTTATTCAGCATATGACTGTACAAAAAGGGATCGTAGGGATTCTATAACATTCCACAGGTAAGTGGAGAAATTTACAACTATGAACATTTCTGGACTAAAACAGGTGGAAGAGTATATATGAACTGAAACAAAGCATCTCCCACCTTTTATTACTCTAGCCTGAACACTGGAATGAAATATGGACAAAAAAGGAACCTGTAAGCAATATGGCATTAAAGTAACAGTTGGAGCCCTAGGGTGCAGGTAACAGTGCCTCAGCAAAAAAAAATGATGGGCCCCTAGTCCCTGCGGGACCCCTAGGCTTCAGCCTAGTCAGCCTTATGAATAATACAACCCTACCATCAGACCGTTGCTAGGGGGGGGGACCAAGGAGTGGCAGACAGTGAGATATCACATGGGCGTATACCGCTATGTGGATCCCCTGCCATCTGGGAGTGAGCCTGCCCCAGCAGTCCCTGCTGGGCATGCACCACCATAACTCACTCCCAAGATTCCTTAAGGGAATCCCCTTTGCTGGGGAGACTGGGTACACAGGCCCCTGTCTCCACCCAAAAGGATCTGATCCCCATGACCAAACCACCAGCAAAAATTGTGACAAAAAAAAGATTACAAAAAAATCCCCCAACATCCAGGCAAACAAACAATACACAGCTCAATCCACTGAAAATAGGGAGAGTAGGTTAGTCGCAAGGCAAATGCGGAGTGAGGCGGGCCTGAAGCTGGTGGCCCCTATAAACCGCCCTGCTGGACCTGAGAGCAATCTGTGCCTCCCAGGTCTGGCATCTGGCCCCTCCCCCAGTCCAGCGGGCCCTGATTGGCTGCCTGGGATTTGAATTTCCCAGGCACGGGGCCAGCACATAGGGACTGCTGAGGGAGGCAACATGGCGGCTGCCATGCCTTCACACCCCTCCTCCACCCCGCAGGCCACAACTTGGCTGCCAAGTGAGTCTGGGGGTCTGCATTTGATGCAAACCCCTCTAACTTACACAAAACCCTTGTCAAGCCCTGAGGTTTTCATTGGTGGTACCTAGATCTCGGAACTACTCAGTATTACTCATCTTTGCAATCAGCATGTCAAAGCAAAAAAGAATGTTTTTGTTGTTGGTTTCTCATTTATTGCTTTTTAGCTGTTTTCAGTTGTCATAACAGGATTTCCTTTCAGGCAGTCGTATTGAAATATAGTGAAGACCTTTTTTACATAATAAATAATGTAGCATAAAAATATATGCCAGGAGTCATTCATATTTAATTCTTTTCTGCTTGATCTTCCAAACAACTAGTGTTTTCATTTATAAAATAAGTGCTCCACCTTGTAATACTAATTGGATGTTAGTTTTTTCTACTAGGACAAAGTACATCTTCCTTGTACTAATTTTTCCCTCTGTAAATCATAAAGGACTCTGCTAGGGTAGAATGCTACTCTTCTCTGTTCTTGGTAATCTCTGTAAGCCTTCAAAATCCAGCCTGTTCCTATTAGCATAGCCCCAACCTAGAGCCTTTTTCTCACTCATGCTGGAGTTGGTAGAACTTTGAAGTCTTACTTTTAGATAGATGAATTGACTGATATGGTCAAGATGGCATTCTCATTCATTAGTAAAAATTACTTTATTGCTTAATATAGCTATTGGCACAATATCTTTTATCTGGCAAAGAAATCCAGTGGTTCTCTGTATGCTGCACTTCAACATGAAGCCAAAATGTTTTGATTAATGGCAAGCAAAGGTTTCTACAAAAGTAAGATTTTTCTTTACTTTCTATTTGTAATGGTTAAGACATTTTTCATTCATACTGCATAGTCTAGCAGTGCCAAAAAGTATCAGACAGAGGAAAGACTTTTTTGGTCCACCTCGTTTTCAGACATTAGGACTGAAATATTTTCAGAAGGATCAGATTTTGAGTTCAGAATTTATTTATTTAAAATATTTATATGTCCCCTTTATTTTGAGCATCTTGGGACCCAAGGCGGGTTACAACAATGTAAAAATAATTTTATAAAACAAATGTTAAAAACAAGGTATAAATTTAGTCTAAAATCATCTTATGCCACCCACCAGGGGTATTCCCCTTCTGCCTAGGTTCCAATTTCTCTGTTTTTACAGCCTCTGTTTTACAACTTTGCTGCAAAGCCAGGAAGATAGGAGTCCCCTGATCTCTTCTGGGAGGCTGTTTCAGAAACAGAAGGCCAAGCTAGAAGTGACGAATTACACTTGAATGGCAAGTGAACAGACTCAGGGCCAAGCTACAAGTGACAAATGACACTTGAACAGCAAGTGTATTTCTCCCTGTTCACTTGCCCTCCACTCGATTCCCTTGCCGTTCAAGTGTCATTCGTCACTTGTAGCTTGGCCCTCACATGTATTCCTCCCTGTTCACTTGCGCTCCACTTGCACTCCACTCAATCACATAGTGTAATTCGTCACTTCTAGCTTGGTCCATAGGGTAGCCATTGAAAAGGCTTGAGTGCAGACTGTTGCCAGATGTGCCTTGGACAAGAGGGGTGCTGACAGTAGACCGTGCTGGGAAGAACAGACTGCCACATGCAAACATACAGAGAGATGCAGCCTTTCAAGTATACGGGCCTCAGATCATAAAGGGCTTTAAGAGGGTAAGCAGTGCACCAGTACCTTGAATTGGACCCAGAAACTAATCAGCAGCCAGTGAAGGGACCTCAGAGTAGGGATAACATAGTCCCATCAACTAGCCCCAGATTATTAACGGGCTTCTGCTTTTTGTACCAGATGCAGTTTCCAAATTGTCTTCAAGGGCAGCCTCATGTAGAGCATGTTTCAGTAATCTGTAAGGAGGGCAGTAACATTCTGTTCCTGCCTTTTGAAAACATGTCTGTAATAGAAGAGAATGATCAATGATCCTATGATCAATGACCTATCAGTCCATAAATCAATAAATATTTCACATATAGCTGAAGCATGCAGGTATCCCATGTAATACTGATTGAACCTTAGGTTTTGCATATCCTGTTTCACCTGAATAACCTGTGAGGACAACTAGAGCAACTATATATAGGCCCTAGTTCCATTTGCAGGTTATGTCTGTGATAAGCAAGGATACAAACTTGAATCTGAGGAGATGGAAATGTTTTAAATAAATAAGTGATCCATTTCAATACCTTCATGTCTGTCTAGTACATTACCCTATCCTACTCCATACAGCAGAGTTCAGTACACATGTTTCTCATTGTGAAGTAGGTTAGACAGAGAAGATGTAACCAGTATCACCTGGTGAGCTTCATGGGGGTATAGAGATTTTAACTTGAATATTCCAGATAATGGTTCAACACTATAACTGTTACACTACACTGGCTCTCTTTCTGTTCATTTTCAGGCTGTATATGATTCATTTCTGACTTAAAAACAAAAATTGAGTTCTTAAGGTCACCTTTTGTCTTGCTAAAGTAATAACATTTTATTCTAGTTTATT
The DNA here is from genome assembly GCF_028583425.1 of Eublepharis macularius. Classification (NCBI taxonomy): domain Eukaryota; kingdom Metazoa; phylum Chordata; class Lepidosauria; order Squamata; family Eublepharidae; genus Eublepharis; species Eublepharis macularius. The sequence continues at coordinate 96,369,284 of NC_072791.1, read as the reverse complement.
AATTGTTGTAGGGCAGGACAACAGGATGAAAAATTACAACACTGGGATTGAATAAAATCTCAAGTCAATAAAAATGTTCATAATCTTAGAAATAGTCAATCAACAAATAAAATAAAAACATACATAAAGAATTACTCCTTAATCGTTGCTAGAGAATTAATTATGAAAGAGTTTTGAATATCATCTTGCCTCTAATAGTGAGAGGGCTGTAGTCCAAAACAGGTATTCTGTTTTCATTTAGTTAGACAAGATAGTTTAACAAGATGTGTTTCCAAGATAATTAATTTAGACCATTTATATCCTTTCCCTCCAAATGTCAAAGGTGGTAAACAACAATAAAATTAAATAGCATATTTAAAATTGAATAATATACACAAAAAAATAAGCCAACAGCTGAATATATCAATAACAGCATAAGGTTAAAAAATATAAATAGTAGCTTCAAATAAAGCAACAGGGTAAACTATAATTAGCATGTAATGAATTATCCCAATATTGTGAGTAATAAAAGATATTTTTACAAAGCAGCAGTTAAAAAGATAACATCATACAAGGACTAAAAGCTGGAGCATTAATGAACAAACAACATTAACTTAAGCAAATGCTACCTGAAATTTTAAAAAGTCTTGCCTGGTGATGGAATGACTACAAAAACGACACAAGGTGAACATTTCCATGTTTCACAGTCACCCAGTTGGTGGGGGCACCTGGAGCAAGGCCTCCATAGATGACCTCAGTGAATGGGCAGGACATAATGGGAGTAGGCAGTCCTTCAGATTTTCTAGCTCTAAGTTGTTTACACTTTTGCACTGTGATTGTTACTTGTATTTTACTCTTATTGTGTATTGTTACCGTTTTAATTTATTGTATTACTAGTATTATGTTGTGATTCTCCCTGAGCCTGCTTATGGGAGGGGTGGGCAAAAAGTCTAATAGATTAAATTAAATTACAGCTCCCAAAGTCAAAACCATCACCTTGAATTGCCCCCAGAAATACATGGGAAGCCAATGAATATCTTTCAAAAGGGATGTCATCTATTCATCACATAGTGTACCTTTAAACATCCATTATGGCATTTGGAAGAGCCCCATGGTGCAGAGTGGTAAGCTGCAGTACTGCAGTCCAAGCTCTGCTCATGACCTGAGTTCAATCCCGGTGGAAGCTGGGTTCAGGTAGCCAGCTCAAGGTTGGCTCAGCCTTCCATCCTTCCAAGGTCAGTAACATGAGTACCCAGTTTCCTGGGGGTAAAGTGTAAATGACTGGGGAAGGCAATGGCAAACCACCCTGTAAAAAGTCTGCCAAGAAAATATCGCGATGCAACATCACCCCATGGGTCAGTAATGACTCGGTGCTTGCACAAGGGACTACCTTTACCTTTTTACCTACGGCATTTGGATCTGATGCATTTTCCAAGAGGCCTGCAAGGGCAGTCTTATATACAGTATGTTACACTAGTCTAAACTCAGTGAAACCAGAGCTTGGATAACTGTAACTAGATCATTTTCTCTGAGGAATGGTACAGCTGGTGTGCCAGCTAAAATTGGAAAAAGGGACTGTGTGCCCTGAATGTTCATTGATAATCTAGTTACACCTCCAGGCTGCAGACTAGATCCTTTATAGAGAATGCTATCTCATCCAGAATAGACAAACAATCAATATAGCAGCACTTTCATTTTATTTGGATTCAGATTCAGTTTAATCAATTTGTAGCCAATGAGGTTAATCCGAGGCATGATAATTGCTCATTGAAATGTTTTCCTAACCCAGCTCTTATTAATTGCAAATTAACACTTGACATTTTTTTGGGTTTTTTGACATGCTAAATGGTTCAGAATTGTATTGCAGGACATTTTAGACATGAACATTCTTGCACTAATGGTCTAAGTGTGTGAACAAGTTGTCATTTGGGACCTAGCTTGGCCAAGCACCTCTTGCTCAGGGCTGGCCAGGGGTGCACTCCCTCTTTCCTTTGTGAGGGTGGGGCTGGGCAGGCTGGGGGCAGGGCGAGTTTCTAGGGCTGTTTCTCTCCCCCCCCAGTCTGCCCTGATTTACATCTTTAAAGCCCCAAATCCGACACCTTAAATTAAGCTTAGAATCGGTATCCAGTTCAACTGATTTAAGACTTGAAATTTTGAGTTCAGTACCACCTTAGAGACCAACAAGATTTTCAGGGTATGAGCTTTTGAGAGTCAGAGCTCTCTTCTACAGATACGAGTAGAAATGGAGATCCCTGAACCCTTATATCCCAGCTGAATGGTAGGTTTAGTGTTTGCATCCTGATGACCTTCCTTGTAACACCCTACCCACCCTTTTGGCTGGACTCCTACTTTTCTACTGCAGACCAACATGACTACTCACCTAAGAATAAGAATAAAAACAAGGTTTTTACATTTTACATGTATGTCACAGATAAATTGTGCTTAGGATATGTTGTATATCTGGGCACGAACAGAAAAAAACCCGAACATGATGTTGGTTGTTCGTTGCCATCCATGAACAGGGACTTTTTTTGTTCGTATTGCTGTTCGTGCCCATCTCTAATCTGGAACAGGAATCTGATCAGACAAAATCAGAACATATTCCTACCCATGCAAAATAGAGATTTTGTAAGAAAGAAGGATTCTCAGTGAAGCACAACTATTCACAACACACATACTTGCTGAAAATGGTTAAAGGCTCTTCCCTCAAGCAGCTTTCTTTCTGTCCCTCACCTCTACATTTTTACCCTGCCTTTCAAGGGGGCTTACAATAGTAGATTCAAAACATTTACAATTAAAACCAAAATAAAATAACAACCCTCCCAAAATGGAGAACTGGGCTCTGGTGGATAGCAGAAAGGCCAATCTGAGGGGTGGGATAGCCTGCAGATAGCTGTCTGAAGACTACAGTTGACATACAGGGACCCATGGAAGGAGATAGTCCTTCAAATATGTGAGTTCCAGGTCATGAAAGGCTTTAAAGGTCATAAACACCACCTTGAATTGAACAGACAGGCAACCAATGTAGTTGTTTCAAAATGGGCAACATACGTTCCCAGTGGCTGGGCCTTACAAATAGTCAGGCTGCCACATTCTGGACCAGATGTTGTTTCCGTATTGTTTTCAAGATCAACCCCACATAGAGCACATGCAGTAATCCAACTGCAAGGTGGCATTCTTCATTCTCCCTCTCCTTCATTTTATCTTCACAATAAGGTAGGTGAGGCTGAGAGAGAGTGACTGAATTTCAGAATAGTCAGCTCAGAGAATATACAGCTATTGGGTTGGACCCAGCAATTTGTCAGCAGAAGACATGGCTGTATACAGATTTTCCTCATATTGCTTTCCTTCCAGGAGTCACTTCTGATCATTGAAATGTTGTCTACATAAATGAGGACTGTACTGAGGAGGAGAAGGAAGGCAAAGTTACCTCCTTCTCTCTTCTGCAAGCAAAACTCCATGAACAGAAGAGGGAAGAGGAGCTATTTTGCTTTCTTCCCCCTCCTCACCGCAGCCCCCAACATGGCTGATCTACATGAATCCATAATTCTCAGGAATCAACTTTCAAAAGCTCAGAATGGACTGCTGGTGGCAGGGGAATGCACAGAAAATCTGCTGTCCTCTCCTTCCAGTGATGAATTGCCTTGTCCAGCCCATTGCATTGTCTGGAGACATGACTTTGAAGTAACTCCTTAATATAAGAGAAGGCTCAGGAATGTTATGTGTACAGATAAAGGATTAAAGAAATTTAGGCCATCTTTCTTAGACGTAAATACAGCATCGCTGTATACCCTCTGATCTTGGCTGGCTTGCAAGATAAATAAGAATTCTTTCTTTTCCACCCGTGCATTCCTTTTGAAGCGTTTGTACAATGCACATTCTTCAGGTTATCTACAAATGGTATGTACAGTCTGTTCATTTTAGCCCATTAGGATCACTTGTTTAGGAATCTGTTTCTTATGAAAGATTCAGGCCATCCTTTTCCCCTTTATAACCAGGTTGTATAATTGGATGCCCATTTTTTTTATGATGCCTTCTACAGAGAACATGACCAGAGAAAGCTAATTTAAATATGAACTGAAAAGTGGCCCATCCAAAGAAAAGGAAGGAAATCAATTGCCATCATGGTTTTAGCTACATACTATTTGTAGGTTCGAGTGACTAGCCATGTTGGTCTACAGTAGAAGAACAAGTTTCTAGTCCAGTAGCATCTTAAAAAAGAACAAGACCTCCAAGTTATACGCTTTCAAAAGTCAAAGCTTCCTTTGTCAGAAAAAAGTAGGAATGAACATCCTTGGCCCCTTATATCCCAGTCAGAAGGTGGGAGGGGTGTTGCAAAGAATGCAGAGATACAATGCAACATGTAATCAGTTTGATTGGAGCAAGGGAGAAATGCTTAGGTGTAGAAAATGCAAAAAAAAAAAAGCATTTGTAGTGAGTATGATTGCCAAATGCAGGTTAGGAAATACTAGAAGATTTGGGGAGTGAAGCATAGAGCCAGTGGGATTTGGGGAGGAGGAACCTCAGTAGAGCATAATGCCATAGTCTCTCTACCCTTCAAAGCAGCTAGGGGAAATTATTTCTGTAGTCTGGAGATCAGTTGTAATTCCAGGAGATTTCCAGACCCCATGTCAAAGTTGACAATCTTGTTTGTGAGATAAGAATCCTCTGGCCCAATTCAGTCTTGGAGGAGAGTCCATTGTTGTGAATTTGAGAATGAACTCACTACTGCTTTCTACAAAGAACTGTCTTTGAACTCAAATTCAGGAATACCAAAAACTATATAGGATTATAAAGGCATTACCCACATACATAGAAGAACAAGTCTATATGGACACACCACAGGAACGCCAGCCACACAATTTCTATCTTTCCATGGACAAACAGATGTCCATGGTGGTCAGAGCAGCATTTTCCCATCTTTGCCAAGCCCAGCAACTTTCCCCATATTGATCTCAATCTGACCTTGCCACAATGATCCATGCAACGATCACCTCTTGCTCTACGTAGAGCTGCTATTGAATACGCTCTGGCAACTTCAGGTGGTGCAGATTGTGGCTGGTAGGTTGCTGACCAAGTCACCATGGTCAGCTAATATAACACCAATTTTGAGGTAGCTGCACTGGTAACCAATTAGCCTCCAGATCCAATTCAAGGTGTTGATCCTCACCTTTAAAGCCCTTCATGGTTTGAGAACCTCATACCTTCAGTTCCACCTCTCCCAATATGAACCCTCTTACCAGCTTCATTCATCTTCACAGGGCTTGCTGGTGGTTTCTGGCCCTGGGGTGGCATGACTTTCTTCCACCAGGAAGAGGACCTTTACAACTGAGGCCCTTTGGAAGGCACTCGTGCTCAGCAGGGCCTGTTGATGTTTCAGAAACTTTGCAAGGCAGAACTATTCTGATGGGGTTTTGCTATCTAATATTGTTCTGTGAGGCAGAGCAAATTGCTGTGCATTTTATCTACCTGCATTTTTTATCTTATTCACAGGGTTTTATAGGCTGGGGTTGGGGATAGAGTGATTTTTAATTATTTGTATTAGGCAATTGTTTTATTGTGATTTTATTGAATATTATATTTTTGTATTGGTTTTAACAGTTATAATTGTTGTGAACCACTTCAAGATCTTCATTGAAAAGAGAAGCAGTATAAAAATTGAATGACTAAATAAATAAAAATAAATATCTTCTTCTGCCCAAAGTACACAAGCCAGCAACCCTGGCTATCTTAAGCATAGGTACCATCACTGTAGGGGCACCTGGAGACATCGCCTCCATTCTTAGACCCTATGCCATTAATATCTCCAGTTACGTGCTCAAAAAACAATCTGACAAATGCCACTTTGACTCTCAAAAGCTTATACATGGGGAATCTTGTTGGTCTTTAAAGTGCTACCGCACTCATATCTTATTCTTTGTAGCGATAGTTTTGTTTTCTGTATTCTTACGAAGTTACGAGTGCTGACAGTTATAGGATTTGCATTGCTTGAGCCTCAAGCCCAGAACTGACGGTCTAAAATGTGGAAGTGTTTTATAGAACCCTCCAAATTACCACCAAGTTAATAACATTTTTTGTGTGTTGTGGCATAATTTATTAGTATAAAATTAGACCAAGAGATGACCATGAAGCATAGGAGAGGAATAAACTGTAGGCCAAAGGCTTAGTAATGTAGCATGTGAAAAAAGTAATTTCTTGTTAGTTGGTGAGATTAATGTCTAATCAGTTTTCCAGGGTTTTATGCTGATGTTAGTATGGGAGGAGATTTGCAACATTATTTTATATTTGCAGCCTTTATCAGTAGTAATATGTTGCAAATGGCCAGCCATGAATTTAAATGCATTTCCCCATCAAAGCTGAGTCAAAGATGCTTCATTCAGCGGATGACATAATCCAGAGTTTTTTAAACAAATAATCACTTGATTGGAATTTTATATTAGCAGAATTGCTTATTCGAAAATACTGCATGCAAAGTACATCAGCATAGTATAATAACTCAGTAGGGTTCCCAGCCCCCCAGTGGGGGAGGAGGTCCCCTGCTCTAGCTTCATTTTCTGAAGAAAAATAAAAAATGGCTGCCAGACCAACCTCATGACATCATTTCTGGGAAAGCCTGGAAGTGATGTCAGGCCTCTCTAGGTATCATCAAAAATCTATGGTTTTACCACAGAGTTTCTGGACATTCCTTGAGAGAGATGATGTCACATCAGGGTTTTTCCTGGAAGTGAGGTAATGTGTTGCTGGAGGCACCTCCCACGGTCTCCTGCTGGAAACTTTGGGGGGGGGCGTGTATGTGCGTGTGCACATACAGAATAACCATGCATTATACGTATTCAACAACAGATTAGTATGTTTAAACCACATTTATTCTGCATGTTCTCTGCAGTCATGTTGCACATTGTTTAATTATGAACATCCTTTTTAGATATAGATTGTCACAGTTTAATTATGAACATCCTTTTTAGATATAGATTGTCACAGTGAGGGGAACATGTAAAACAGACCTTGTCATCATTTCCATATAAGCAGTAGGGCACATTGAACAAAATAACATCTTGATCTCTTACATTTACCTGACTTATTTTCTGCAGATGCTGTGTCATTGTTGTAAGCAGTTGCCACATTGTTCTGGAGCAGTGGCATACCCACAGTATGCAGCATAGTCCGGTAACCTTAACCATTAGAGGAAAATTTACAGTGACTCAGTGGGGTGATAGCTTAGATCTGGAGGATCTACAGTGAACAAAATTCCATGGAGTTTGCTCCATGGGGTGTGCGTGTCATTGGCTCCTCCCTATGATGTCACTGGGCCCCGGTTCTTTTAAGGACCTGATATAGCAATGCCTCTGGACCAGCCCCAGGCACCCCCTTCCCGGGAAATTGGAAAGTCTACACCCCTGATTACGTATAATGTCTAGTTGGGACCTGAGGTGCCGTGAGGTAGTATGAAATTTCTGTATGTTATTTTATATATAATGGATTCTGCACACATGCAAATCATCCATAATCTTGGCTCCAATTGATTACCATGTGGCCTTCCCTTACTTAGATTGCTTTGTGTCTCTCCCACTAACCTTTCTAATACAGAGGTGTTGGGTGTTTGGGGAGGGGGTGGTGGTTGACTTTACTAAAAAAAAAAAAAAAGCTACAGAGGCATGTGAGTGCTTTGACTAGAATGTCCATATTTTTTCCCTAGTTGTGCACCTAGCCAAAGATAACAAGTGCAGAAAGGAATTTGACACACATCAGCTGAGTTCCTTAGAGTATGCTTACTCAAGGGCTCCTTCTGGTCACACTTCTTCCAGAGGAGTGTGCTGTGTTCTTTTTGTTCTTTTTCTTGTTGTGTTCTTGTCTGTGGCAGCCTGATGCCAGAAAAATGTGTGTCTGCATTAGCGAATGCTAGTTGACTACTTCCATCTGCTTGTCACGGGTGTCATCAGCATGCTATTACATGATTAGTGAATTGTTACTGACAGTGGGCCTGTGGCTTTGGGATCTCAGGATGGGGCATTTATACTTCTAAATTCCATTCCATAAATATGCCAAATAATACAGCTATTCAAAGAGCCCTTTCCTCTGATGTGGTTGCTTTCACTGGATGCCCTCTATTTTAGTTGAATATATGATCACCACTATAATTTGTCAGTAAATCTAAGGTAGAGATGAGCAACTGATGGCTGCCAAGTGAGAAAAAATGAAGTACAGAGGTGCTAGTGTCTGTGGAAACAGGAGGTATTGTCCTCAGGAGATTACTTGGGAGGAAGTTGGAATCTTGGTCCTCCATCTTTCAAAAACTAATTGTTGACATAAGTGTGAATCTAAGCTATACTATATTAATGCATTCTAAGGCTGCTGTGTTTGGTCAATTAATTAGTTGTATTCATCAGTTTAAAATAATGTTTCAGTTATTAGAAAGGAAATTTTAATTATTGGGAAGGAGATTTTAAGAAATAATTATAATACAAGTACTTGCAAAAGCATCCTGACCTGCATAGCCCATGTAGGCCTGATCTTGTCAGATCTCAGAAGCTAAGCAGGCTCGGCCTTGGTTAGTAATTAGATGGGAGACCTCCAATGAAGATTCAGGGTTGCAGAGGCTGGCAATGGCAAACCACCTCTGTTAGTCCCTTGCCATGAAAAACTCATCAGGGGTTGCCATAAGTCAGCTATGACTTAAGGGATTTCTCCACAACTTGCAAAAACAGTGGGGCAACAGGGGCCCACTTGAGAAATGACATTCCACCTTCTCAGAGCCAAGCTACAAGTGACGCCTGACACAGGCTGGACACTTGTCAGCTTCCCTCAAGTTTTGATGGGAAATGTAGGCATCCTGGTCTTGCAGCTGTAATGGAGAGCCAAACTGTAAAACCAGGATGCCTACATTTCCCATCAAAACTTGAGGGAAGCTGACAAGTGTCCAACCTGTGTAAGGCGTCACTTGTAGCTTGGCTGTCAGACACATGAAGGAATATCTTTTCTAAGATTGTGTCTGTTGTAATACATACATGCATCATCTAAAAGCATGACTTTCTTCAGAGCTACTGGCCTTACTCATGTATATTTATACGAATTTAAACTATCAATCAGTTAAAACCTACACCTTTTCAAGATTTTTTAAAATGGATTCTCCTGAGGAATCTTCAATGTTATTAACCTTTATTAAACATTTGCAATTAATTCTTTTGTATTTTCTATTGGCTGTAACTCATTTTATACAAGTTTTAACTATCATGGTTTCCCCTAAGAAATCATGGCAAGGGATCATAGCTTTCTAAGGATGCTAAGAATTTCTTCTGTGATACTCCTAGTTCTCAGACAGAATTCTAATTCCCAAGATCACCTGAGGAGAGGGAATTAAGTCTGTCATGTAGATATGCTTTATAAATATGGGGGAGAGATCAAGGGTATGAAGGCTTAAATTGGATTGTGCTGAATAGTTGAAAGACTGAAGGACTTGGCTGGAAATCCAGCGCACTCAGCATCTTCCCGGAGATTCTTAGCATACTGTCGAGAATGACCAGAGCCTAAAATGAAATGTAGGATACTGTTTATTTTTACATACATTTTAGTCATTTAACTGAGACTTTTTTAATCCAGTTCCTTCCTTATTCTGGGAACATTTCTATATGCTTTGTATCCTGCTAGGCTGGATGTGTATTGGACAATTGTGTAATCAGATTTTCTCTGTTTTATTCAGTATCTGTCCTCAAACTCATTTTGTTTTGTATCCGTTCTTTCACAAATTTATTTAACTTTCATTTTCCTTCGTTCCAATTGCCATCATTGTAACTCATATTCTTCTCATAGTTTCTGTTGATTTTTTATTTGTGAAAACCTTTTTTGTGTATCTTGTCATCTTCAATTTGCTCCTGTCAGTCCATAGTTGCTTGAACACACTGTGGGCTTCTGCACTGAGAACCAGTTTGGTGTAGTGGTTAAGAGTGGCAGGACTCTAATCTGGAGAACCAGGTTTGATTCCCACTCCTCCACTTGAAGCATCTGGGTGACCTTGGGTCAATCACAGCTCTTTGGAGCTCTCTCAGCCGCACCCACCTCACAGGGTGATTCTTGAGGGGATAATAATAACATACTTTGTAAATAACTCTGAGTGGGTATTAAGTTGTCCTGAAGGGTGGTATATAAATCAAATGTTGTTGTTGCAGTAGTTGTTATTGTTATTGCTGTTGTCTCCTTTGACTTCATTCTTATTTATATCCATCAGGACTTGTTGTGTTCTAGCTCCATTACTTTCAGCTCTTATCTCTTTGCAGAAGCTGTCTCCTATCTTCACTCAGAGAAACTAATACCAAATCTTGGAAGTTCAGCAGATGGGACTTATTTTTACTAGCATAATTCATATCCATGAATTATGCTAGTTACCTTTTTCCATTAGAGGTTTTTAATTCATTGTTTTGTACCCTGTACCTTACAGTAGTGCTGGTTCTTCTCAACTTTGTCTGTTCCCCCATCCCCTGTCTCAACATTTGCTGTTCTTTTCTTAGGAATTGCTTTTAAGACATAACTTTTTATTTTAAAAAGAAACAGAGATAAAACAGTGACATAAGTGCAAGAAGGATATGCATGTTAATATAAACAGGGGAGTGGAAGTTTGAAGTCTGTCCGGAACTTGAATAAAGTTTGGAGCAGTTTCATTATTTTAACACATCTGTTTTCCTGCTTGACTCTAATTAGTTCCTCCAAAAGGAACTAAAAAGAAACTAAGCATTAAAATGACAATAATAATTAGAAAATGTAAAATTCTTGATTTTATGTGTGTTTAGATATATTAGTTATATAATATACAAGCGGCAGACCTGCAGAGCATTTGGAGGGAGCATCTTATATCCCTCTCTTTCATTATTTCCTATGTCCCTTCCCTGAACCCCCCCCCCCCCATAATCTCTCCCCTTTTCCTGGATCATGCTCATTCTCCCCCTCCCACCAGCCAACCAAATGTTACATCCTCCCTTTGGCTGCATGGTGCTGACCACTAGACCAGGCCCAGTTGCATGATAGGATACACACAAGTCTCTCACTGGGCACTCAGTTTTCCCTGTATCACTTTCCCTTTACTATTTCCTCTTTCCCTCCTCCTGACAGCTCCATATCTCCATATTTTCCTACTTCTCTCTATCCACCCACCCAACACCAACCTATATTTTATCAAGATAAGTAGCCAGTCTGTCTTTAGCAGTAGAAAAGAGCAAGAGTCCAGTAGCACCTGTAAGACTAACAAAATTTGTGGTAGGGTACGAGCTTTCGTGAGTCACAACTCACTTTATATTGTCGAAGACTTTCACAGCTGGAGAACAATGGTTGCTGTGGATTTTCCGGACTGTATAGCTGTGGTCTTGGCATTGTAGTTCCTGACGTTTCGCCAGCAGCTGTGACTGGCATCTTCAGAGGTGTAGCACCAAAAGACAGAGATCTCTCAGTGTCACAGTGTGGAGATGTTGGCAGGTAATTTATATCTACTCAGGAAGATGGGTTTGGGCTGAGTCATCCTGTAAGAGTTTCCCAGGGTGTGGAATGCTAATGGAGGGAGGCTTCACTGTATCCTGAGGAGGTTCTTTTGCATATGGATTGGTGCTTGATATGCTAATCTTCTTTGCAGGGCTGTTGTAGGATGTAGAGTATTTTGTTAGCCTGGTGTTTTTCAGGACTGGAAACCATGCTCTATTCATTCTTAAAGTCTCTTCTTTCCTGTTGAAATTGTGCTTATGCTTATGAATTTCAATAGCTTCTCTGTGCAATCTGATGTAGTTGGAAGTGTTGTCCAGTATTTTAGTGTCCTGGACTAGGATACTGTGTCCTGTTTGAGTTAGGCTATGTTCAGCCACTGCTGATTTTTCCGGATGGCCACATACCGCATACCCTGCAGCTGTGGACAAGTTTACATCGGGACCACACAGCATAGCATCCAGACAAGAATAAAAGAACATGAAAGACACTGCAGACTTGGCCATCCGGCCCAGGCCCAGTTGCACTATAGGGAACCTACAAGGACTTGTATGAGGTACTTCACTTTCCCCTGTATCTCATTCCCCACACTATTTCCTTTTTCCCTCCTCCTGGCAGCCCCTATATGGTTGCCTTTCCCCATGTCCTTCTCTCCTTTAATCCCATTAAAGAACTTTACTTTTATCCATCTCCCATCTACTAACCATCTACATCTACTCCCATCTACTTTATTTACTAAGTATACTTCACGTATGTACTGCCTTTCTTCACAGTGGGGTCCCAAAGCATCTTACATCATTCTCCTTGCCTTCATATTATCCTCACAACAAACCTGAGAGGTAGGTTAGGCTGATAGTGTGTGACCAGATCAAAGTCACCCATTGAGCTTCCGTAGCAGAGTGGTGATTCAAACTTAATAATAACATTAGTAACATTCAATTTATATACCGCCATTCAGGATGACTTAACACCCACTCAGAGTGGTTTACAAAGTATGCTATTATTATCTCCACAACAAAACACCCTGTGAGGTGGGTGGGGCTGAGAGAGCTAGAAGCTGTGACTGACCCAGGGTCACCCAGCTGGCTGCAAGTGGAGGAGTGGGGAATCAAACCCAGTTCTCCTGATTAGAGTCCCGCACTCTTAACCACTACACCAAACTGGCTCTCACACCAAACTTGTGTCTCCTAGATCCTAAGTCCAATAATTTTGTTGAAGGGTATGACGCTACTTATGATTGCACTGTCATTCTTCTTCCCCATTGCCTCTGCAGCACCATGTCCTGAGAATCAACTTTGGGTTTGAAAGAACTGCTGCTTATAGAGGGGGGAGGATACTTTAGTCCTTCAACTAACCTACTGCTGGATCTAACCCATTATATTTTTGCATGGCACTGAGAGCTTAGGTTTGTGGAATGCTAATCAACAAATCCTTGGCAGTACTTCAAGATGGCTGAAGGGAACACTAGACTTTATTGGAAATTAAAAACTGAAGGTGATAATAACATTCTTGCCTTGCCATTCATTCCTGGATTTCTCAGAATGTTCTACTTTGTATGATGTATATATTCATCCAAGCCTCGATGAACACAATTAGTCACATTCACAGGTATTTTCCTTTACTTGTTCTTCTTCCCATAAAAATAATATATAATAAGAATACCTTATTCCACAGCAGGGGAGAACCCAGGTTTCCACTCCCTATAAACACTTATCATCAAGTGAGGAAATGTGGCAGGGAATTGGTATGTGTGGTGAGAGATCTCCACATAGTCAAGTGTGGTGTGGTGGTAACAATGTTAGCCTAGGACTGAAGAGACCTGCGTTCAAAGTCCTATGTGTTATAAATCTCTCTGGGTCATATTGAACTTCACTACAATTAACCCAGCTCATAGGGTTGTTGTGAAAATAAGTGAAAGAGGAGGGGGGAAGCTATGTAATGAGCACTTGGGAGAAATGGTGTGAGAAAAATGGAGGGTATAGGAGCTTATAGTCTCACATAGATAGAATGGTTAAGGATCTCCCTTCTGGTTGATAAAGCAATAAATGATCATCATCATCTGGAATGTATGCCATGCTTCCCAGAAAGCAGTTCTTGAATTGCCTTAGAAATATAGAAATAACTTCAAACCACACATTTATATGAGCAGCTATTGCAGAGAAAAGCTGCTCTCTCTAAAACACAGATAAGAGGTGGGGGAGTAGTACCTCTCATCCCTCAATAAAGGAGAATACTTGCTTCTGTCACTCAGAAGATGTCTTTCCCCAGTGAAAATGCGTAGCCTCCTATCACTCCACCCCGATTTCTTCAAGAATATACATCCCTACAAGCCAGTATAAACCTGAAAGCAATCATATTCATAAAAAGAAAATATGTTACTACAAAAATAACAGTAGCAGTGTCCCAACAAGGAAGAAAGATACCTAAGCATATGGAGGAATACTAGCATTATTTATCCTCATTCATGTAGCATTGTCAGCTTGTTAGGCTCTTCACTAACTGTTGATTTTCTGTCAAAACAACTTGGCCTGATTCCACTTAGAGGATTTCTTATTTCCATGTGACAGTCTACTCCTCTCATTTCCTCTGAAATGTCGCTTTATTTTGCACCAGAAAAAAATTGTTTTTCTGATAAGATGTTTTTGGCACAATCTGTTTCTTGTAACTGAAAGGGAGGCTACCCTTTGTGTTTGGATGAAAGGAAATGCCCCATGTACTCTATTCCCTTGCATTTTAAACTGCTTGGTATCCCTGATGGAACCTCGCTGAAGCTGAATTTTGTCTGTTTAAGCAGTGTTGTAGCTCTGTTTCAGTAGTGACTGTACAGTCAGTGCCTACTCTTTGTACCCTCTACACTAATCCAAGTACTGGAGTGGGTGTCCAGTGACCAGAAGAACCCAAGGATGAAGAAAAAGCTGGGAGGCACAGCTGTTCCTTGAAGTTCCTGCTGCTGGTACTGGGTTGGACAAGACAGTAGCAGTGTCAGAGGCAACAACAGCCACTGCTGAGTAGCTCAAAACGCGGAGAATCGCGAGTGTCAGTAACCAAGTCAATTATCGTGAATTCTAACGAATTTGAGTAACAACAATTAATTACAAATCCAATTTACTTATTATATTCACAATAATAATTCAAATGCCAGCAGTCAATAAGAGTACACGCAAGCCTCTTATTCAGACCTATACATAAAGTGCTGGTGCATATAGTGCATTAGATGGTAATTCCTATGAGCAAAGTTAATACAACATTCAAAAAGTCAGTCAAGACAATTTTCAGTTCATTCAAAAAGTTCATAGGATCAAATCCAAGTATAGGTCTGATTGTGCAGAGTGTAGTAGACCATCTAACGGGCAGACCAGTTCATTTGGAAGGTCCCGTTTCCGATTCTTTGTCAAAGATGGTTATCACGCCTATGTCATTAACACAATTTCAAACACCTTATATAAAACATCGTATTACAGCATTAAAGTATCTAATTACATCCAGTAACACAATTTTAAACATCACAATATACTTACATCCTATTCAGACAACAGTGACTCAGTTGTCGGGTACAGCTCCTACAAAAGGCTGCGTACAGACAAAGCTGCAAGCCATCTTTTATACTAATCAGTATCAGCTGGCAAACAGTGTATCAGTTAAAGTAACATATGGTCGAAATAAAGCTCCACTAGAGAAAGCATGTGTAGTCATTATTGATGTTCAACCCTATATGCAACTGCACTTTATGTATAGGTCTGAATAAGAGGCTTGCGTGTACTCTTATTGACTGTTGGCATTTGAATTATTATTGTGAATATAATAAGTAAATTGGATTTGTAATTGTTGTTACTCAAATTCGTTAGAATTCACGATAATTGACTTGGTTACTGCTGAGTAGCTGACATTACTGCTGCTGCTGCTGCTGGAGACTGATGGGCAGCCGAAGCAGATGCCTCTACCCCCACCCCCCACTCCGCTTCAAGAAGAGCACTAAGGGGCATCTCAGGGCCAAGATAGACATGCAGGTTTTTAAAGAGTTGGATTTGGGGAATTTGAGTTTCCTGCAGCCACAACAGCAGCTTTAGGGAGTAGCTGTTAAACATCAAGGGGACCCTAAATGGCCTCAGAATGCCTCTGTGGGAGGAGGAGGAGGAGCTCCTTCCTCCCTCTTCAAGCCCCTCTTTACCCCACGGAGGTATTCTTTTTTTTTAGAAGAGATAATGAAAATAACAATTGAGAATGCATAGAACCTTACTGTAAGGTATATCTAAAAGAGTATATTTAATATACAATAATAAGTTGAACTACATGAAAGGTATAATCAAAATATATAAAATATTTTTACTCTTCTCCGTTACTCTCATTATAGAAAATAAAAAGACAAAGAGAAAAGAATAAATTAAGATACTTCTAAAAATTTGATAACCTATTTTTAAAGGGACAGGAATGCATAAGTGGAACTTTACCCACGGAGGTATTCTAAGGCCACTTGGGCTCTCTTTTATTTTTAACAGCCATTTACTTTTTAATTATGGTATGGCTGTGGAAACCTGAGTTGGGTCTGGGGATCCCTGTAGCGACATTAACATGCCGTGACAAGAAGAAGGTGTTCCCTGAACTAGGGGTGTGCGCTTTGGGTTTCCAACCCAAATCAGGCCTGATTCAGAAAGATTTGGAAATTCCGAAGCAAAGCTTTCCAAAGCGAGTCGGGTTGCTTCAGAAAGCTTTGGGGCACGGGGTTAAGTTTAAAGGGCCTTTTCACAAATGGTAGGGCCCTTTAAACATCAGCTGCCAGGTGGGGGTAATTTCCCCCACCTCCCAGCTGAAGTCTAAAGGGCTATGCCACTTGCAAGTGGCAGGAAGGGGCCCTTAAACTATCCCATTCCCTAGTACCTTACCCCCACCCCCCCCACCGTGGCACCATGGAGGAGGCGGCCCTCCTACCTCCCTGCTGGCCTCCGGCAGTGGCAGCAGCGGCGGCCCTCTCTGCCGGCCAGCCAGCGGCGGCTGCGTGGTGGTGACGATGGGGAAGGCCTTCCACCCACGTGGCCATGGCTGCACTGGCAGACTGCAGCGTCGGGAAAGGCCTTCTCTGCTGGCCAACTGGCCAGCGCAGCAGCAGCTCTAGTGTTCCTCCTGTTAGGTAAGTGGGGTTGGAGGATGGGGTTTAAGGGTTGGGGTGGGAGTTTAAGGTTGGGGGTGGGTGGGGTGGGCCTCCCCCCTCCCCCTCCCCATCACTTCAGAATGCTCCGAATCTTTCCAAAGCATTCCGAAGCAACTCAGAAACCTGTTTTATTGGAAAAGCCTCCCAGAATCAACTCTTCAATGAAAGGTGCTTTCACCTTACTCCTTTTTGTGACTTTGGCTTAGCAGTTAGTAATGGGAGTCTTTAAAAAACCAAAAGAGCCCTTCTGTATTTGTTCTCATGAATTCCTTTGAACTGAAATATATGTGAATATACTGAGCTCTGTTCACCACAATTCCATTTATAACTACATATTTTCCTTTTTTAAAAAAAAAATCAAGGTTCAGTTTAGGCTGTGGTACCCTGTAGAACTTTGTAGTAGAAGTTTCCTAGTTGACCTCAATCCCATGTGGGATTTCAGAAGGTTTGTTTCCCCCTAGTTACTTTCTCAGTTTGCACAACCTCTGTTTTAATTATAGTACTGAACAGCTCCATCTGCATAATCTTCCCATGCCTTCCATTTGCTAGACTTGCTGTGCAGCTAAGAGAGCAGAATGGTTTCCCTTCTGTCTTTCCTTAGAGATTTTGAATCCCTCAAAATGACCATTAGGAAGCCCTGTGTATTGGATGGGCAGTTAGTTCAAAACACCCACTGTTAAATACAACCACAACTACTGGCTGAAGCTAAACAGGCTTATGTCTGGACAGGATACCACCTGGGAAACCTGTGAATCCTCCATGATTTCCATGGAAAATATGTGAGTTAGAATTGTAAAAAATAATATAACTTACAGACTTCATCTTCAGGTCACAATAGTTGCTTTGCTTTCAAAGAAAGTCAGCACTAATAATAGATTTGTAGTCAAAAGTGTACCACAGTTTCCATTGTACCTTGCTATTATAGTTTCTAGAGATACTTAGATGTCAAGGGGGATTGCTGAGCCAGAATGCAGAACGAAGATTGTTCTTCGGACTGATCCACCAAAGCAATTCATATGTTTTACTGAACAAATATTAAAAAGTTATGCAAGATTGAGCACATACCATATAACTTTTTTTTAAAACATCCAGCCTGATTTAAGAGTTCTGGAAAATTTTAAAGTTTGCACTCTGTTTAGTGTTATTTTGGTTGGTTTTAATAAAAAGAATAAAATGATTTTTAGTGTTAGATATTGCTTTGTGTCACTGGTCTGTGAGATCTTTTAAATGCAAATTTTTGAACAAGATTTTAATGGATCATTTGCAAAGTGTTTGTATTGGAAAACTCTTCGATTTCTTAAGCATTTTAGCCTTTTACATGGTTTCCTTAGATATTACATATGTAAAACTGGCTGCTGTATAGAGTTACCTGCGTATTTTAAGGATAACTACTTTAGGTAAATGTCAGAATATAACTTTTGGATGAAACAATCTTATTTTTGTTTGCATATGCTAGTCAATGTTTACTTTTTTCATTATGTAGAAGGAAGAAAACTCTAAAGAGTCTGGTTTTAGTCTAAGACTTTCCTCTTTTATAATCCAAGTAAACAAAAGACAATAATCTGGAGGGACTCGAATTAGGTGGCATAAAGGAGTGTTCTTTCCTTCAGCAAATAAATCACCTCCCTGCACAATGCACGGGTTATATATGAGTATAAAAGGATGTGTATGTTAGGGATCAGCAGACCTATCAACAGAGGGAAATCACTGAAGGCCATAAGTAAGTCCTATGTACAAGTGATGTTTCTTTGCAGACAAGTCTGTCACATTTGTTCCCTAATAACTTTTGACAAGAGGCAGGCCTTACTACAGCCTCCATGGTAGTTTATCTTAAGAGAATTTGTTTAATTTTTTAATCTTTTATGGTTACTTTATCATTTTTTTAAACAACGAAAATCTTCTGTTGTGTGGGGGAATTGCATTTGGATTGCTCGGAGGAACATAGCTGGTTATATTGGGGAAGTTAGCAGAGGACAGCTGGATTATATCCATGGTGTTCAGTTCTCTGACCTTAGGGAAAGGTCCTGAAATTGCCTAGCATATGTGAATGACTCCCAGTGGAAGAAATAAGAGCACTTTGTGCTCCATAACTGTAGGTTTTGATTCTAAATCATCAAATTCATATTATATTTTTGTGCTGCATGCTTTCTTTCCTTTGTATGCTTTTTTCTTGGTGGTTTTAATACAGTGTTAACTCTTTTGATTTGGCTGTGTAGCTTGCAATGGGACAACCTTTTCAATGTTCATAAGCCCTAATGGCTATGCCACATATTAAATTGGAGCAAATTTTCATTAGGAACTAAAGAATCTCTGGATTAATTGTACTGATTAATTGATTGAAATTTTGAAAAGGGAAGGTGGTACATTTATTTTGAAATTTATATTGAACTCATTCCTCCTCCACTGATCATGTTTGTTCTCTCTGGGTCTGGTGAAGATGGGAGAAGGAACAATCCTCTTTTCCCCCATGCATTCTACAGGCCCTGATACCACAAGAAATTTCTTGATACTTATCCTGAAAGGAACGGAGGATGTGTAAGCAATATACTTGCTCAATGGCATAAGCATGGACATAGAAAAAGCACTCTTCTATACAACATGATTTTATTTTGAACCTGCCATCTCCAATGGTCTGGGCAGTTAGGAAGGGAGCTTGGGAGTTTACTGGTATAAAGTCTGGATTTGCATAGATCATGAATAATATCACAGGCTTTGGGATGTCCTTTGAACTCCTTACTGAGGTTGCACTTAGAGGAGGTTCCTTTGCCAGATGCTGTGGCTCTAGAAGGTCTACATGTAGATATTTGGGGTTCATCTGCTAGGTGAGCTCTGGAAAATTCTGGAATCTTCTGATCTCCCCACCCCTACTCTTGTTCAGAGTATGAACCTGCTCGAGGCTCTTCCTGCTCCCTCTCTAGGATAAAAAAAAAACTCAGTTTTATATGAAAACATCTCTCTAAGATGTTGGTGGACATATGAATAATAATTCATTGTACTACTACTGCATTTATCCTACACTTTCAGCCTTTTGCGGGATCATGTGTTCAACTTAGTTGTGGTTGCACTGACAAGTGGTTCCTTTGCCAGGTGCTGTGGATCTAGGAGTACCCCATATTGCTATTTGGGGCTCAGCTACTGGATGAGATTCTGAGAGGTACTGTAATTATAAAGCTTCCTACCCTTTTCCATTCCTTGTATCTGACAAAGGGAACTGTGACTCTCGAAAATGCATACCTTAGAAATCTAGTTGGTCTTTAGGGTGTTATTGGGCCCAGATCTTGCTCTTCTACTGCAGACCTACATGGCTACCCACTTGAAACCATCTTCATGGAAGATTCTGGGTCACTGATCTCTTCCTCTTCCTCAGAGGATGACTCTGCTCCAGGCTTTTCCTGCTCTCCCTTCAGGATCCAACACTGGATGGCTGGCTGGATCCTTCAATATTACTTAAAGCAAGAAATCTCTTTAAACTCCTTCCAGGGTGCATCATTCCTATGGTAGTCTTACTGCTGCATCCCACAGACTCAGTGTAGTGATAATAGAAAATTCTGTAGAGCTGAATCCTTTAATCAATTGGTGCAGTTAATCCAGGTATGCTTTAGTTGCTAATAAAAGTTGCCCCAATAAAAGTGGCAAAACATTTAGCACATAGAGGCTGCCCCTTTACAAGCCACATTGCCAAATCAAAAGAAGAGTTGAAAAACAATGGCAACCACCAAGCTTAAGCATACAAAGTGAAAAATTAAAGTGTTATCCAGAATCACAGCCCTTGACAGCCTTCCACAAAAAGAATGGCTTAATAACAGGAGATGAGGGTATCTTATCCCCAATGGTTCGTATAGATGTTAGAAATCTATCTTTGCAGTTTTATTCTTTGTTTATTTAAAACAATTATATCCTGACTTTCTACCTAGTTAGGGTCCTCAAGGCAGCAAACAGTTTGTTTTTAAAAAAGTATTTTTAAAAAAAATACATATACACTTACCATATATGTAGGAGGGAACTGTGTTGGTTTTGATGTAAGGAGCCGCACTGTTTAATGGCCTAGAACATTAGAACCTTGCGTACCTGCATACTAAAGGCCAACCTACACTTTACAGGCAGTTCCTGATTATTTTTCCCAGGTAACCTTCCTCTACCAGGTAAACTGCTTCAGGAAATTTGAATCTTGAATCAAAAATAATATTGTATACATCTTTCTTTCTTTCTTTCTTTCTTTCTTTCTTTCTTTCTTTCTTTCTTTCTTTCTTTCTTTCTTTCTTTCTTTCTTTCTTTCTTTCTTTCTTTCTTTCTTTCTTTCTCCACCTCCACTTCTACTTCCAGTCTTCCAAGAATCATGAATCTACACAGAACTTGTAATTTGGCCCAAAGCTACCCAAGAATCATTAAATGGATAATAAACGATACTATACTGTTGACTTAAGCATATGCCATTGAATATTTATGGTGCTTTCCTTCCCTCTGCTTGTTGCAATAATAGCATTTGGCTACTTAGACAATTCACCAGATCATTTATTGAGGCAGCACATGATATGCCATCCCATTTGGCTGGGATAATATAATAAATCAGCTATATGCAGTATGCACAGGGAAAGAAGCCAAGCTCTTCATTAACATAGTCAGAAAGCTCACATTATTTAAAAGACATTCTTCTAGCTGGAATAAACAATATAACTGCTCTGAGGTGCACAATAAGCTGAATTTTAATGTCAAATATTTCAAGGGACCTCTCCTGCCCCAGGCATAATATAAGAAAAGGTTGTGTCCTGTACAAAGTGACATGAACACTGGCCCATAATAACATTTCGTGTGTCTGGTCTGAAGATGTGGACAGATTCTTGGAAGTTTGAGACCTACTGCTTGCTTGTATGACGCCCTTCCTGGCTGCTTAAATCTACTGGAGGAGGAGGGATGTTGGCGAACTAGGACCTAGATACAATAAATGCTTCCCTGAGAGAGAAGCTAGTTGCCCCTGCCTTGAAGTGGGCTGACCACTTCTAAAGAAGCCTACTCTGTACCCTGGAGAGTTGAATAACTACCATCTAGTCTCAAATGGAAAAGTCAGTAATGCTGGGAAAAGTTGAAGGCAGTAGGAAAAGAGGAAGACCCAAAATGAGGTGGCTTGACTCAATAAAGGAAGCCATATCCTCCAGTTTGAAAGATCTGAGCAAGTCTGTTAATGATAGGATGTTTCGGAGGTCTTTCATTTGTAGGGATGCCATAGATCGGAAGTGGCATGATGGCACATAACACATACACATAGGGCCAAGCTACAAGTGACAAATGACACTTGAACGGCAAGTGTATTTCTCCCTGTTCACTTGCCCTCCACTCAATCCACTTGCCGTTCAAGTGTCATTCGTCACTTGTAGCTTAGCCCATAGTCTCAAATGTATCATTGTTGAGCAAGGTGATTGAATGAGTGATGCCTGAGCAATCTCAAGGATTCCTGAATGAAGTGGATTGTTGAGACCTGTACTAATCTGGTTTCAGGCCTGATTATGGGCCCGAAATGGCCTTGATTACCCTGGTGGATGACATGCCCCAGAAGATGGACAGGTGGAGTACACCCTGTTAATTCTCCTGGACCACTCATCAGCTTCTGATATCATTGATCATGATATTCTTCTGGTCTGTCTTTCAGGGCTGGGACTGGGAAGTATGGTTTTGTTCGGTCCTATCTTGAAAGTGGGTTTCAGAGTACAGCTGCTGGCTGTGATTTCTGATTGGCTGGCAGCTGCTGCTCCTGATTGCTGGCTTCTGTTGATTCAGAGCTGGCCGCCTGAGGCTCCTCTTCTCCTGAGGAGTCATCCTGGGCTACACCAGGCTCTTCTTCTCCTGAGTTGTACTCACTAGAACTGAGTTCCGGCTGACCCATGACACTGTATGGTGTAGAGGTTAGTGTGTGTTGAGGTAAGACCCACTGAGCCATGAAATTCACTGAATGACCAGTCATTCTCAGGCAGTATTCTAATGTCTTGCTAAACTGGAATTAAGGTTAATTTTGCTGTGACTTGGACAAACAATGCTTGTTTGTCATGCCTGTGTCCTCCTCTCATTCCTCCCTTTTCAAACCCCAATTAAATCCACACTCCAGTTTCTCATGATGTCCAAACACAGGTGCTTGGTGAATCGGAGTTTGCTTGTCTGCCACAAGCAAGGGATTCTAAATCAGAGACTCAGATACGCATCCTGAGCTACCTGAAGAAAGGCTACTATAGAAATGTAGATAAAATCTGTGTTAGCATAACATTTTGAAGTACATTCTTTGGGTTTTTTTTCAGTATGACAATTCTGGAACATAAAGAAAAGAAGTATGGAGTTAAATATAAATGCTAAAATGATAGATTATATCAAAATAGATTCAGAAAACTTCAACTCTTGGCTCTGTCGTTAATTTCCTGTGTGGTTCTGGAAAGTCACTTAATCTTACTGCATTCAGTTTACAGTTTGTGGACAAAAGCTTTATATTGCTTCCATTCTTTGTATGATCTGTCTGTTTAAAAATATAATCTTTTAAGAATGGAATGTGCTTTTTTTTTCAAGACTCTGTAGAGACCGCTTTTGGGATCTGATATCTGTAGGCATTACTGTAATCCATAGAGCAATAATGATTTAGTTTACTATTAGAAAAAAACAAGCTAATTTATTATTCTTACAGTAGCTGGCATTAATTGTAATCTGTGGAAAAACTTGACTGAAGTGAAAAATCTGTCTGAGGAAACATGTTTATGTGGTATACAAACTAGGGACACTATTTTAGGCACTGGAAAATGTATTTACTCATTAATCTAACATTCTAATCCATCCCATTTTGGATGCGTATGAGTGGCTAAAAATATAATATACAGCATCAAATAAAGGCTGTGCTCCAATTAGTTTAACTACAACTTCTGTAAAAGTGCACAAATAGAAAGATGTCCAAATACTTCCAAGAGGTGCTTTGACCAGTCCTTTGTCATCTTCAGTGGAGGGGCATTCTACGTATTACTGCAGCAACTGAAAAAGTTCTGTACTTGCCCATGATGTGGATTTAACATACAGATTACACTGTTAAAAATGCTTTTAGACAGTCTTGAAATCAAGTACATAGGTGTATCAAGTACATACATTACATTTTATTGAAAGTAAGATCCATTTACTTTAGTGGAGAATCACACGTATTTGGGTAGCAGCAGCCATGCAATCCTCAGCAGAGTTATACTGTCCTAATTCCATTGAAATTAGTAGATTTAGGATGGTGTAACTCTTGGGATTTTATTATTATTATTATTATTATATTAGATTTTTAGTCCCCCCTCCCCACCGAGCGGGCTCAGGGCAGTGCACAACATTTTAATTTACATAAAAACAGATAAAACATTACAATAAAATTTCAAACACTACATACAATAAAAACTTCTCCTCAGATGGAGATGGAAGAATTACTTCATTTCAAACATGGCCCATATATCCATATCTATAGATATATATAGGGTGGTGGACAGATCTTTTCAAGTCAAGTCTAGTATGGCTGGCGAGGACCCAGCCTAGCCTCCGCCATATGCCTGGGGGAACATCTCTGTCTTACAGGCCCGGCGGAAGGATAATAAATCCTGCCGGGCCCTGGTTTCATCAGACAGAGAGTTCCACCAGTCCGGTGCCAGGACCAAAAAGGCCCTGGCTCTGGTCGAGGCCAGGTGAGCCTCCCTAGGACTGGGGACCACCAAAAGTTTTGTGTGTGTAGAATGAAGTGTCCTCTGGGGTATATATAGGGGGAGGCAATCGTGCAGATATGATGGACCCAGTCCGCATAGGGCTTTATAGGTCAGCACCAAAACCTTGAACCGGACCCGGTGCTCAATTAGTAGCCAACGCAGCTGGTGTAATATAGGTTTATATGTTTCCCTGTCGGGAACATACAACATTTTACTGACAGTTACCTAGGAGAAGCTGCATTGATGTACCTATTTATTTGCTGAATTACACCATATTGCAGGGGTTTCCAACCTTTTTGAGCCTGCAAGCACATTTGGAATTCTGACACGATGTGGTGGGCACAGCAACAAAATAGCTGCTGCAGGCAGCGCAGCCAACCACAAAACAGCTGCTTAGTTTACCTTCAGTCACACAGTGAATATGCTTGTGCTGCGGAAGCAGCTTCTGCCAAAGCAATGTTTTTCATAATTTGCACAGTCAAGCAAATCTCCAGTGGCCAATTGGAAGCTCTGCTGGGCAAAAGCCCCACCTAGCTACAACTGAGGCTTAGTACCTTGGTTACATTATGAGAAGACAAGATTATCTGGAAAAGTCAATAATTTTAGTAAAGGTAGAAGGCAATAGGAAAAGAGGAAGACCTAAAACAAGATGGCTTGACTCAGTAAAAGAAGCTACATCCTCCAGTTTGCATGATCTGAGCAAGTCTGTTAATGATAGGATGTTTTGCAGGTCTTTCATTCATAGGGTTGCCATAGGGTCAGAGGCGACTTGACGGCACATAACACACACACCTTATGAACCTACCTGGCCATGACTGTTAACTTCCGAGGCCCTACATTGGGTGCCCCTGCCTTCTGAGATTAGGCAGGTACCAACCTGGGAGAGGGCCTTCTCGATCATGGCACCAAAAATCCAGAACTCTCTCCCAAGGGAGAGTCATCTGTTCCCTTCTGTTGCCATCTTCTGCCAGCAGGTAAAGACTGTTTTGTATCCTTTGGTATTCCCTCCTTCCTTCCCAATATTTTAACGGTTTTAATTATTTTAATGATGTGTTTCTTGTTGATTTAAATGGGGTTTCAAAAGATGTATTTTTATTATGTATGTTTTAATTTGTCAGCCTCCTCAGTGACTTTTATAAGGCAGAGTATCGATCTTGTAAAATAAAGAGATTTCTAGCATCCTTCAGAATTTCCTACATGTAAAAAATGTTCCTTGTTAAATAATTAGAAAGATATATATGATATTGCCCATGGAACCATAAACATAACAATACACTGAAGCACAAGGCCAGACCAAAGCATGGCATCTTGCTTCTCAAAAGAACTTCTCAAAAGAACTCTCTTCCAGCTGCTTATTGCCCTGTGACTGCAGTAGGAAGCTCATTGTGGCCTCTGTCACTAGTCAGAGGATTAAGGGCTGCTGGGTTGTTGCTCTACTTCCTTCCTAGCCATAACACCAGTATGTCCCGAACTAGAAGTAAATATCTTTTGACGATGTGCTGTTTTACTCTGGCATTGTCAAAGAGATCTCTGTCCTCTGACTTTTTCCTCCACTCACCTTCCTTGCTTGTCTAGCATTTTAGTTTGTAAGTCTGAGGTCAGGACTAACACACATGATTTCTATTGTATATGGACAGCCCCCCGCAAGAGATATTGTGCATGAAATTCTAATTTGAGTGACCTGCTTTGGGTTGCTGTCTGAAAATCAGAATAAAATATAATTATAATAAAGATCATCAACGAGGAAAGGACACAGCGTGTCACAAGTGTGCCTGGGCATGTTGCCATTGACCCATCTACATATATTTCAACTAGAATACTTTTAAAACAGCTGCTGCCACTGACACTGCTTACGTTTTCTTTGGAGAAGGGGAGAGATGTAGACCTCACAGGTTCACTGTGTACTCAGTAATGGTGCCAATGTCACTTTGGCTAAAAGTAGGAGATGAGTATGTAGATGAAAAATAATCTCTCTAAATCGTTATTCATTTCCATCAGCAAACGCAGGTATATTTTGCTCATAGCAGAGTTTATTTTCAAAGCTATCCATGCACTATACAGGTAAAAAAAGATTTAGGCATTAGATGGATTGGGGCTAACTAACTGCAGCACTCTTCAAGTGCAGCACAGGTATGAGTGGAATATTGTCCAGGAAGTCCAACTGTCATGGTCCATTTTCAGAAGTTAAAAGAATTGAGAGCCTTAGTTAAAGAAAGGTCAAGTGTACAGTTAGGATGATCAAGTCCCTTTGTTGAGATAGTGACCATCTAATAAAATATGTTTCTGATCATTTTATTTTTTGGCAAATTTCCCATGAAAACAAATAAGCAAAATGTCATTTATGGAAGAACTTAAAGGACCCCTTCCCCCCCCCACATGCAATGATGTATTTATTTTCTCACATTAACCTACATACAGACTTCCAAATCCCTGAGAATAGTATAACTGTTTCTGTGTCCTAAACATAGCAGTGATGCTTTTTATTTAATATTGAGCAAATATAAGTAAGCTTTCAAGAGGAAACTTAGAGAGTATTGGGAACAACTAAGTTTTCAAATATGACTATTTTTATAATATTTTGTTCATGCAATATTTTTAAATAGAATTCTTAAATTGAAAACAAATGCTGATTAGATTGAAGAAGCCAACTCCAAGTATTGTCATAGTGTGAGAAAAAATGCACTCAATGATTTGCTTTAATTTGTTTACATACAGTAGACTGACTTCATATGATTCATTTTATCTGTTCGGGATACAAGTGCCTGGGTGTTCAATTTGTTTGCTTCCCTTCCTTCAAACTTAGTGTAAATGGCATATGTGTGGGTTAAATGAAGACTGAATTCTGTTGCACTGTTCTACAGCATTTCAGCACATATAAAGGCTCAAATTTAATCCTTGGCAGGTCCAGTTATGACAGGTAGCAGATCTGAGAAAGAGTGGAGATTTGCAGCCAGAGACTGTGCTAGGTTAGTTTAACTGATGTCCTGAGTCAATAGCTCTTTATATAATATATCAGTATAAACTATGGTTTGAAAGACACCTCGCCCTTCCATCTCTTTCATCTGCAAGGCTAGGTTATATGAAGTGAAGAAAACAAATTTGGGTGGAAAAGATGACAGCTGCCTGGTTATGGGAACCCACCCCCTGCCCCCCAGGCATGGGAGGCATCTCTGGAACAAATTGTAGATGGGGAGGGAAGAAATAGCAGACTAGATGGAGATAAGACTAGGAAAAGAAAGATATAAAGCAGTTTGAAGGAACAAAGGGAAGAACAACAGTCAGTGGTCTTTATTGGGGAAGCTGAAGAAGTTGGGGATGCTAGGAAAAGAGCAATGAACAGTGATAGCAGTTATGGTTCTCAGTCATATGGAAATTTATGTAGGCAGTAAGTATAGTACACTTCCTATAATGATTTATCCAGTTCTTCATCACTTAACAACCTGTTTCAGATAGGATCAGTGTTTTGGGTAAGAATACTGTGCATATTTACTTAAGAGGCTGCTTTCCAACATCTGCCCCAAACCTCCCTCTCTTCATGATAGAGACAAACCTGGCATCTTTTGCTCAGAGCCTGCCCTTCACCCAACCACTTCCTCTTCCCCTTATGTGCAGAGTACATGCGAATGCACCTGGGCAAGTTAGGGTTTGTTTACTCCCCTCAAACCAGGAGTGTAATTATGGTTAAGTAATTTTTAGAAGTCTGGTTTTTCAGGATGAAACACAAATTAACCAGATTTGGACTTCAGAACTAATTGGGGTTTAATGAAAATGAGTTTGTGCTTCCTCCTGCCGCACAAGGGAGTATGCAAACCAGCAAGAAGCCAGATTGTGTCTATCACAAACAAACCTCTTTTCGTTTGTGATCCTAGTTCTGCAGGTAGCAAATCTCTCCTGGGTTTGAATGTGATGGTTATTTTCCCTTTGTCTTCTGGTATTTACATACATAGCATGGTTCCCTACCATCCACTTAGCACATATGTAACACTGATCTTTGCCTTTAGAGAGATTTGCCACTGATCTGATGTTGTTAGCTGCTGGAGATATCTAAGACATTCCATCCTTCTAAAATGGTTAGTTTCGTTATTAAATGTATTGGGAAAAGTCAGTATGGTTTTATAGTCACTCACTACCGTTGTACATCAGTTCCATGTCTCATCAGTGTGTTAGCCTATACCTGCATCAGCACAGATTTGAAGTCAATTGGCCATTGATATGCACTAACTCATTATATATTTACTGTGGTGCACACTCATTGCATTGTAACAAAAAACATTGTCAGTATAACCATAGTGTTGGCATTTGCTGGTGTTAGGTGCAGTGTTCCTACAGGTTTCTCTCACATTTCATGGTTCCTATTTCCTCTTACAACTTCTGCTGTGTCAGACAGCACAGACTCAGTTCACTTAGCCTTGTAAATAGGTCCACAAAATTTACTGGTTTCAAAAATGTTTATTAGTTTTCTTACCTCCAAGGTATCAACAGCCTGAAAAGAAAAAAACTGAACAATTTTTCCCACTTTACTAAAGAATCTCTGTCCAAGCATTAAAATGTGATACTAAGGCCTAAACTACACAGGACGACTTACACGAGTTTGTGCAAGTGATTAGAAGTATGTTTGCTCCAACCTCCCTGTTACGCCTTTTCCCCAAGTTGAGCACGTCCTGTAACTTCGTGTAGCTGTATTTGCGAGTGTCCATGGTCATAATCAGAGAGTTGCCAGTGCAGAGCGTTGATATTGGTCGGCATGGGGGAGATGAGAGATGGTATCCCATGATGCACCTTTTCTTTCTGCATTTGTCAAAATTCAACCATTGTTTCTAATGGGAAACTCAATTTGGGGCTTTCAGGGGCCCCGGGGGGCCATTTTGGATCAAATTTTACTAAATTTGCTAGGGACCTACTCCTAACTGTCCTCTAATGACCTCCCAAGTTTCATGAAGATTGTACTTCGGGGGGCCATTTTATGCCTCCCCAAAGAAGGTACCCCCAGCCACTTATAATCTCCATTATTCTGTATGGGGGAAACTATGGGGGCTATCCAGGGGGGTGGAGGTGGCATTTTGCAAAAGAAATCTATTAAATTTACAAGGGACATACCCTTGACCGTCCTCTAAAGACTCCCCAAGTTCCATGAAGATTGTATGCGCCCCCAAAGAAGGTGCCTGTGACGGACTCAGCTTCAGATGCTGAGATTTCCAGAAGTGAAAGTATGATTGACATAGATCCTGAGGAGTTAGCCGTGTTAGTCTGTAGTAGCAAAATCAAAAAGAGTCCAGTAGCACCTTTAAGACTAACCAATTTTATTATAGCATAAGCTTTCGAGAATCAAGTTCTCTTCATCAGATGCCTGATCAAAACATCTGATGAAGAGAACTTGATTCTCGAAAGCTTATGCTATAATAAAATTGGTTAGTCTTATGATTGACATGTTTCCTTCCCCCCCCCCCCCAATGTGGTTAGCCTGAAATGGCAATTGGGGATGGAATGTTGGAGAAGCTGTCAGAGTTGGAGAGTAAACAAGAGAGTGGAAGGGAGTTGGGAGTCTGGCTTTTGACCAGAGAGGGTCAGCCAGAGAATCCTCTGTGAGAGGAAATAATGTTTGTGAAGTACAGTTAGTCCTCGGAGTAAAGTGGGAAAAACCAGCACTAACTCCTGCTTAGACTTGAGAGATCTGAGAATTATAGTGGGCCAACGAAGTGGGTAGAAAGGAGTCTCCCCTTCAGTGCCAGGAACAGGGTTATAGCTCATAACTATAACACCTGCCCAGTATCTAGTAAGGGTTTGTCTCAGAGCCAAGCTACAAGTGACGCCTGACACAGGTTGGACACTTGTCAGCTTCCCTCAAGTTTTGATGGGAAATGTAGGCATCCTGGTCTTGCAGCTGTAATGGAGAGCCAAGCTGTAAAACCAGGACGCCTACATTTCCCATCAAAACTTGAGGGAAGCTGACAAGTGTCCAACCTGTGTAAGGCGTCACTTGTAGCTTGGCTCTGAGTGGAGCACCCTTAAGTCTGGAGAGGAGGGGAAGTCATGCTGTGTCTGCGCTTTGAAAGTAGAGCATTTGTGAAGCAGGGTCAACCGCTGAAAGAAGCCAGCAACCTAGTGTTAAACCAGTGAAGTTGCTGTATAAAAACCTTTCTGTTACTTAAGTTCAAACATCTGCCTACCTGCCTTTTGACTTTAACCTACTGTAAATAAACCTTCTGTTACCTTTTGAACCTCCCCAAGCCTTGTGTGCCAGTTTCTGCTAAAGGGAAGCGCAAACCCCTGATCTGTTCCCTACTAAGACTTGGCTGGGTAACCATTTTTAATAATCCTTAAGGGTGGAACAAGAAGGAAAGTTAAAGCTTAACATCAACCATGCTACCAGAGGCTTCCCAGCTCAGTATTCAGCTTCATAGGCTTAAAGAGGAGAAGTTTTACCTCAGGGTAGGGGAAGGTCAGCCTAAGCCTGAGTTGGACATGGGTTTGTGGCAGTCCCCTAGCCACCTCCAATCTTTATTATTCCCTATGGGTACAACTAGGGGAACTATCCAGGGGGCTTGGGGTGGCATGCTCCATATGTTTCTGCAGTGGAAATAATTTTTCCCCACAATAGAAACTAATGGAGAGTTGCTGGTCAGCTGGCTCAGGGGGTGCTCAGTTTTTGGAGGGAGGGGCTTTATTTTGGTTCTTTTGGGCCGTCTGGTGTATAGATTGTAATTGAGAGTGTGGCTGTGGCCATGGCAGCCTTGATCCATGTGTTTCTGCAGTGGGAGTCATTTTTTCCCTACAATAAAAACAAAAGGGATGGCTGGGGGCCCCCATAGTCCAATCTGCCTGAAACTTGGGGAGTCTTTAGAGGTCAGTTAGGAGTAGATCCCCAGCAAATTTAGTGGGTTTTGTTTGCAAAATGCCATCCCAGTCCCCTAGATAGCTCCCCTAGATATTTCCCCTAGTTTCCCCCATAGGGAATAATGGAGATTGGAGGTGGCTAGGGGCACCTTTGGGGGGGCATATCTTCATGAAACCACAATGGCCATCCGGGGTCCAATCTTCATGAAACTTGGGGACCCTTTAGAGGACAGTCAGGAGTATGACCCTGAAAATGTTGAGGTTATTAGAGGACAGTTAGGAGTAGGTCCCCAGCAAATTTGCCCCCCTAGGCCCCCAGAAAGCCCAATATGTGATTTAGGAAAAGACCTGCAATATAAGTTAATGCAACTTTGCCATGTATTTGTAGATTTGCCTCATATCTTCTGTTCAGCTTAGAATGGGGTTCTGTGCTTTGCAGGTTATGTCTCAGAGGATATGAAGTGCTATATTATCATGGTCTCACCAACAGTTTGGCATACCTTGAAAGAAATGATGCACAGGATGACATCTGATAACTTTCCAGTCTGTCTCCATCTCATTTTACCTGTTTTCTAAAAACTGTAGTGGAAACAGTGCACTAACCTTGAACTAGCAGTTCTAATTCTCATACTATACATATTCTAGAAGTATTGTTACTAGTTTATTGGTTAATTTAAAATTTTTGTATCCTACATTCTTTATTGGTAAGGTACACTGTGATGGTGTAAGAATAAAATTTCAAAATAATAAACAACAAAGTATAAAATAACTATCACTTTCTCTAAACCCTCCCTGCACTTAAATAACAGCCAACTGATATCCCCGAAATACTATTAAGAATATGAAAATGACAGTAAAACTAATAGCAGAATCATGAACAACAACAACAACATTCAATTTATATACCACCCTGAAGAACTGCTGTTTCAGTATGGTTGGTTTCAATATAGACAAATAAAAGACTTATATGATACAGATCGTAGAAAGGTAGGATTTAGGGCTAAGAACTCGGAATTAGAAGAATGTTTACTTCAAGAGGGGGAAAAGATGATATCTAAAGTATATAAAATTTTGTTAAAATGGTTTACAGAAGATGAGATAGTTAAAGTACAGATGGTGAAATGGGCAATAAATTGTAATAAAGATATACCGATGGAAGCTTGGGAAAGACTGTGGAAAAATACTATAAAAATTTCAACATGTACCACTATAAGAGAAAATGTGTATAAAATGATGTATAGATGGTATTTAACGCCAAAAAAGTTAGCAAATAGTAATAGTCAAATGTCAGATAAGTGTTGGAAGTGTAAGAAACATGAAGGTTCTTTTTATCATATGTGGTGGACTTGTGAAAAAGCTAAACAATTCTGGGAGGAAATTGTAGAGGTTATGTCAGATATCTTACAGAAAAATGTGATTAAGAACCCAGAATTGTTATTATTAAGTATGAACCTAGAAGAATTTGATAGAATGGATAGAACAATGGTGTTCTATATGATTACTGCGGCTAGGATGTCCTATTCACAGTTGTGGAAGACTCAAGAGATACCATCAGTGGAAGATTGGATTTTGAAATTACTAAATATGACAGAAATGGACAAGCTAACAAGGAAGTTGAAAGAACAAGATACCATGGAATATGCTATGAGTTGGGAGAAACTTAAGAATTATGTGGAAAAAAAATGGGACATGAAAGGCAAAATGTGGTCTTTGGATAGTTGTTAAGAGGGGAGAAGAGATCTTTACTTTATATTAGTTAGAGGTGAAAATATGAATAGTATGTAAGTAAGAATGATATAGCATATTTTATATTATAATCTTGAAAGTAATATTAGAGATTTATTATAAACACGGTAGATAAAGATATGTTATACTATATATTATAATTAATTAGAAATTAATATTATAGGAGATAGTGATGTAATGTAGATGAAGGGAAGGAAAACTGTTGGAAGTCAACTGAAAAGGGGGGGAATGGGTGGGAGTGATATAATGTGATGGATATTGATATTGAATATTATGATTTGTGTATACTGACCCATCCAATAAAAATTTTGATATTCAATTTATATACCGCCCTTCAGGGCAACTTAATGCCCACTCAGAGTGGTTTACAAAGTATGTTATTATTGTCCCCACAACAAAACAGCCTGTGAGGTGAGAGGGGCTGAGAGAACTCCTAGAAGTTGTGACTGACCCAAGGTCACACAGCTGGCTTCAAGTGGAGGAGTGGGGAATCAAACCCGGTTCTCCAGATTAGAGTCCCGTGCTAAACCAAATTGGCTCTCAGTTTGAAAAACATTAAAATGCAGAGCAAAAAAGGAATTTCAGCACTAACCTCAAGGGAACAGCACTTCGGATCCAATAAGCTTACTGCACAATTTGAATGGGGTAAGGGTCCCTATTTTATAGGGTAAAATGTGCCCTGAGGTGGGGTAGCCCACCTAGCCGCTGAAACAAAGACTCCAACGGTCAGTTCCTGGGAGTAACAAAAGGTTTGATTACCTTGATTGCTAGCTGCTGGGGTGTGTGAAAGAAAATGCAAAGTCTCCCCTGGGACTACACAAAAGGGGCAGTTTGTTAATGAAGTCCACCGGAACTAAGTTGATTAATTTAGCTGGGGAATGTACCTTCCCAGGAATGAATTAAAATACTTATGAATACTAATTGATTTGCTCCTCGATCATGGACAGGCGATCTCATCATGGAAGGAGGGAAAGGAATGTGTTGAGTGGCGTGACTCTGCACTGAATTCCTTTAGGGGGCTGGGGAGCCTGTAAACGAATCACCACTAGTCTCTCCACATTTACATGCTGTATTCCATTCATGCCTTGATCTCCTGGGCAGGACTCAGCAACTGCTAGCTGGAATTCCCCTGGCTGCAATCCAAGCTGCCATTTTAGTCCAGGGGTCTTGTGATTTTATATCACAGGTAGCCATGTTAAATTACTATTAAAGATGGCGGAGACCAGGCCAAATGTTTACACAATAGTTGCTTAGATAGATAGAAAGTTGATAGAAAGAAAAATGCATATCCTTAAAAAGTCGTAGAAAAGAGCAAGAGTACAGTAGCACCTTTAAGACTAACAAAATTTGTGGTAGTGGATGAGCTTTCATGAGTCACAGCTCACTTCTTCAGATACAGCTGGAACGTGAGTCCATCTTTCCTTATATCTTAGAGAATGGAGTGATTTCAGATGCTGAATGACAATAGCAGGTAAATAACAATAGTTGGTGAATGATAATAGGAGTGATTGGATAGGGTGGGGTGGTATGCAGAGGGGTAGTGGGTGTGGAGGAATCAGCATTGATAATGCAACTGAATTGCAACTGATAACAAAGCTCAAGACAATGTCCACTTGGATTGAATTGAGACCTAGACTTCCTGTCTCATTACCAATGCTGATTTCTCTACCATCTTGATCTGTCTCTTTAAAAAGTAAACAGAATGTTACCGTTGTGACATACCATTTCATCCTGGCCAAATTTGAGTTAGGTCTCCCCCCCCCCCCTTTGATGTGCAGAGTTCAAAAGCTAGGATCTGTCGTGAAGGCTTAAAGTTATTGTAGATTTTAATTATTTTTCTCTTTCTGTCACTGCCCTCCTAGCATAAAAGACAGCTTTTTGAAAGGAAAAACTATTATTCACTGAAACTGGAATCCTTAATGGCGGTTCTTGCTAAAGAAACCAGGAAATACCCCGTCTTCTGTAATCACAGTGATGCTAAGTTAATGTTATAGAATAATTGGATTTGCCTGGCAGTCGTCCTTAACTTGTGTTTCATGGGAAAAAAGCATTTGAAAAACAAACCGTACACATCTACTCTAGAATGGATCTTCTCAAACACCCCCTTGTTAGAACTATTGCTCAAGATTACTATAACCATCTCACGCTTCATGTAATGTTCCAGGATGATGAGACTATATAAGGCATTATTTTGTGCACTTAATGCTCAGTAGGGTTTAAAAGATGCTTTTTCAATACATATTATAAAGAACATATAAGAGAATCTGAGGGGAAGAAGAAACTTCTTCAGCTGTAAAAAACATTTTCTACAACATCAGTCTAGCCTGGAAGATGCCCCCTACCTTGACGTGGCCTTATCTGGCCACCTGCATCCATGCCATGGTAACATCGAGACTTGACTACTGTGATTTATTGTTTATTTCTGTCCCCTCTAAGCTAACTTGAAGACTCCAGTTGATACAGAACACTGCAGCTTGGTTATTTTTGGGAACTAGAAGAAGAATGAATATTAATCCCATTCCACAGGCTCTCCACTGGCTACTTATCAGTTACCGGGCTCAATTCAAGGTATTGGCTGTCTCATACAAAGTTCTTTATGGCCTTGGTCCAGCATATATACAAGACCACTCCTCTCCCTATGTTCCACTACAGCAGCTTTGCTAATCTGAACAGGGCCTCAGCAGGTGCCACCTTGCACATGAGCAAAATCGACAGCTGCCTGTACATATGCGTTCTCTGTGGTGGCCCCCACGTTATGGAACAGCCTACCTGAAGAGGTCAGGAAAGCTCCCACTCTCCTGGCTTTCCCCAAATGATACAAAACTGAATTATTCAAGGTGGCTTTTTTACTCAGATAGGAGGGCTGTACTGTAAGGAAGTGGTCTCAAAGGGATGCATCAATAGAGGAATAGGGACCATAGACTTTACTACTATTTGCTATTGTTTGCTCTCTTGTTTTGTGTAAGATCCTGTCAGGTAGTTAATCGTTGTGTCTTCTGGGATCTTCTGGGATCTGCACAAACACAGGCCAGCTGTGAACACTCCAAAGCTCCTAGAGGCACAAGATGCTCGCCTAGCCTTTTTTCACACTTCCAGCCCCCCCCAGGTGTAAACTATAAAAGGTGGGACAAGCAGCTCCCTCTCTCAGTACTTCTTTTGCCGCCACTGAAGAACAATGTGTCCTCTCTGCTTCTTGATTCCATCACTCTATATGCGAGTTAGGGCCTTCGGTTCCATTGTGTCGAAGGCCCTCTTCAAGAAGTATTCCCATTGTGGAATGAAGATGGCCCAATCGGATGGGCACAAAAATGCATTCTCTGTCTGGGCAAAGGCCATAACACCTTGTGGTGTGCAGTCTGTAAGCAATTCACTCTGAAAGCATGCCATGAAAAGGTGTTGTGGCTTAAAGTGGTTCATTGGGAGTTAGCCCTGAAGGGCTTCACCGACTCCAATTACAGATGTCGCAGATAAAGAACCACAGCGCCCAGAATGGGTCTCCTTGCTTCCACCAACTTTTTTTTTTTAATTTTTTTATTTTTCAATATCTAACATACAACTACTACATACATACATACCCTACAAAACAGTAACTACAAAAGACTACAATAACACAAGGGATGGGAAAAAAGAGAGGGAAAAAAAAGGGAGGGAGGGGTGGAAAAAAGGGGAAGGCGCCCTACAAACACTAAACACTACATTTCTGTTTTTCCTTCATACTGCCATTATTCAAAAGTTAAAGCTTTATATTATATTGATGGAGTGGTTGACCTTACTAAATGCAAGTTACAATTTAATTTCAAGTTAAATTTTTCTTCCCCTCCTGGGTCCCGGACGCAGTTCTCTCTGAGCAGTTGCAGCCGCAGTGCTCGTTTCCTCCCCCTCCCCCTCAGACTTCTCCTTTTCGTCTTGTTTGGTGCACTGGAATTCTGGGTTCCTGTCCTCAAAATCCCTTAGTTGATCTTCTGATAATATCTTAAAGGCTTGATCTTTATGGCTGAACCAGATTCCTTCCGGGAATAACCATTTGTACTTTATTCCCCGTTCTCTCAGAAGAGCTGCGAACTTTTTATACTTAAAACGTCTTTTCCGAACTAGAAATGGGACGTCTTTCAATATCTTAATTTTGTTGCCCAAGAAGTCCAAATCCGCATTGTATGAATTGTATAGGATAGTGTCCCGGATCCTCTTAGATGAAAAATTGATGATGATCTCGCGCGGCAACTGACGCTTCATTGCATATTTTGAGGTAGCCCGACGGGCTTCCAAAATGGCGCTTTTTACTTCTTCTTTAGTTGCCCTCGCGGGTGTCGCCAATAGTTCCGAGACAAGACCCCATAAATCCTCGTTTTCCTCCTCTTTCACATTCTGGAGGCGCAAAATTGTCTGTGTTCGTTCCACTTGTAGCCCGATCAACTGATTCTCCACCAGTTTAAGCTCTTTATTCGTAGCCTTCACGAGTGACGCACTTTCCCGAGCAGACTTCTCTGCCCCCCCCCG
Organism: Eublepharis macularius; assembly: GCF_028583425.1. Lineage (NCBI taxonomy): Eukaryota > Metazoa > Chordata > Lepidosauria > Squamata > Eublepharidae > Eublepharis > Eublepharis macularius. The sequence continues at coordinate 96,331,925 of NC_072791.1, read as the reverse complement.
CTGCTTCCTTGATGGTTTTCACTTCGCTCTCAATTAAGCCCACCCTTTGATCTGTTTCATTCAGCTTGTCAACAAAGGGTTTTATAGCTTCACCAACCGCCCTCCGTATTATTTCCTCCAGCGATTCTCCCTTTAAGGCAGCCGAAACTGACTTGCCAAGGGCAGGACTTTGTTTTTTTGTTGCCATTTTGGGGGGGGGGCGCCAACCAAATTTTGGAACTCAGCAAAGGGGAAGAGTGAGCCTTCTTAGCTTCAGATCTCACCTCTCCTTCACGTGCGCTTGTAATAACAGAAGGAATTCGCTTGCTTGTAGGCTCTCGCCTAGTTCTGCTCTTTGCCGTTTCTCATGGCCCGGCAGCACTCGAGGCGCCGCGCATGTCCGCCGGCCTCCGTAGGGACAAACGGGCAATTAACCCCCCGCATTGATTCCGGGGGGCTCTTCCCGCAGCGTCCCGGACCCAGCCTCCCTCACTGGGAGTTTTGGGGGCTAATCTTCGCAGATCAGCCGCCCGGACAGGGTGCTCGGCCGCTTCCTCTCGAGCCAGCGAGAGGAGCGTCCGACATGGCTGAGAAAACGAAAACGAATCCTTGCTTCCACCAACTTGTTTGGCACCTAACTTGGCTAAGAAGGACCAGTTGGTTCCAGATGCATCTTTGTCGGTTCCACCTCGCTGCCAGTCAGAGCGCCTGCTAAAAAGGCTAAGCTGAAGGCAAAACATGTCAATAAGACTTCGACCTCTAAGTCACAAAAGAGGAAGAAACGCTCTTCTTCGGGTCCAAAAAAGACAACTGCTTGGAACTGGCACATCATAAGCATCATTGATTCCATTACTTTCCACATGGTTTTCCCTACCATTACTATGTTTACAGATTTGAAGGCTTGCTGGGTAATGTACCCGCCCCCTCATTACTTCTTCCACAATGAAGACCCTTACGTTTTGGTTCTTTTGGAACAAAGAGGTAAACTAAACCTACTAAACTGTGGCCGGAAGCAGGTCACAGTTCCAGATTCAGAATCAACGTTGATCCAGAATCAACGTTGAACTACTCTACACAGTCTGATGATGACTCTGATATCGGCTCGGATTTTGCATCAAAACCATCTCCACCAGAATTTCTTACTGAGGTTTTTGCTGTGTGCCCAAGTGAGGTTATCCATTTGTACACCGAGCAGTTAGTACAGGTGGTGAAGTCTTTAGAAATTGAGGTGACTTGTTCTGCTCCAACTTCTTTGGATCCAGTCTTCAGGGACTTGCACTCAGAAACAGTTGGACCGGTGGCATTTTTGATCATGCAAGGGATGCTTGATATGACCAAAGATGTGTGGTCCAGACCAGCTTCTACTCATGCAGTGTGAAAAAAAGCTGGCAAATATGTCTAAGACCAAGCAAGAAGCATCTTGTTTTTTCTTTACTCACTGCTCTTACCACAGTTCTTCCAAGGGAAAGGCCTTTGAAAAAGCATGGCCCATACAGCTCCAATCGGTAATGAGGGCAGGAATTATCGGCTATACCGGAGACCCAGCCGGGGCGAGTGGCTGGGGTGGATTACACTTGGGAGACGTTCCAACTCTCCATGGAAGTGGAGGGCCCAGTGATGGCCAGTGGCGGACAGGAATTCTGGTGGGACGAGGCGGTGGGCCATTACGTGGAGGCGCCCAGTCCATGCAAGAGCTTGGCCGCCAGAGGCCTGGAGCCCCCTTTCCAACCCCTGACCGGCCCAAGCCGGGTACCACTGCAGGAGCTCCCGTGGTGGGAATGGGCGCCCGAGCTGACCGAGGGTGCAGAGCCGCGAGGGGGGACTTTTTGGATGCCCTCATGGACAAGTCCAAATGATGCGCTATGACCTGCTAGCAGTGACTGGCCTAACACAGGGCTGGGTAGACAGCGCTTGCAGCGTCCAACACACCCTAGCACCCCACGAGATTGTCAAGATCGGGGACCCTGGATTATACCCCACACCACCCAGGGAGGGTGAGGGGTGCCTGGTGCTCCTGAGCACCCCCCTCTGGCCCCCCTGGATGCAGCACAACTGGTACTGCTGGATGTACAAATCACTGGGATCGCAGAGTACAGGAGCAAGGGGTCCCAAGAGTCTCACTCCTCCGGCAAGAGTATCACAATGCCTCTGGGACGCTTGTCGGGGCAGGTATGATGCAGGACTCAGGAGCCCCAACCGAACCCGATTTCTCCCGGGAGGAGTGGGACCGTGCGTGGCAGATGCAATACGACTGGGAGGAAGAACTCCGCCACGAAGCCCTCTGAACTGCGGGAGGGCCAGGCTGAGGGGAGGAGGAGTGCAGGGCCGCCCAGGCCGAAGAAGCGCGGTACGCCGTGTTGGAGGCCCAGGTGGCAGCTATGAGGGGAGAGTTGGCGCAGGCAGTGCACCTAATGCCCACCCATCCTGAACTCCCCCTGCAGCCGCCCCAGGAAGAGGAGCCACCGCTGCCTCTCATAGCCATCCCTCCAGCCACGAGCGGCGTCCACACCTACTGACACCCACCGGCGTTGGCAGCAGTTGGCGCAAGGGGAGTAGTGGGACCCAGACAAGGACCAGTACCCAGCCCGCCACCAGGCCCTGCCCCCTACCCAGGGCCACCAAGTGACCGGAGGGCAGCCCCCCAAAATGTGCCCACCATGGCAAGGGGGACTGGGCAGTGCCCCGCTATCCCAAGGGATGCATGCAGGAGTGCACAGCCCATAGCCCCACCCCCAGCACCAAGAGGGCCGCCCGGAGGAGCACAACTCCCCCGGGGGAGATGGCGCTGCCGCACGGGCTGAGGGACCACCGGGCCATCATGCTCCCCCCTGAGGCCAGAATGGGGGCAACCCACACACCCCTCGTACCAGGCGGGGAGGTACCCGGACACGAGAGCAAGGGGAATGGAGCTGCCATTAGGCTTGATTAAACTGGAAGCCACCTTCGATGGGGACCCTAGGAAACTGGGATACTTCATTGTGCAAGCGCTGGAATTTTTCAACAAATGGGGCCACCTGTTCGCATCCGAGCAATGCTGCGTTACCCATCTGGGGTCCAGACTGGGGGGAGTGGCAGCAGAATGGTATGTGACCCTTCATGACACGGGAGCCCCCAGGCTGTACGATTTACAAGCATTCATCGGTGCCTTAAGAGCCCAATATGAGGACCCAATGGAAGGGGAGAGGGCCAGGACCAAACTCTGCGCCATCAGGCAGGGATCCCAGCCCGTGAGGGACTACACTAATGAGTTCTGCCAACTCGCCACCAAGTGCCCCGACTATCATGAAGAAGTTATGGAATGGCATAAATACAGACCTGTTAGATCGGGCCCTGATGCAAGATGACCCATCAACCCTCCTGGGATGGGTCCAATTGGCATGCGAGGTCGAAAACAGATTAGTCAGATTGGTAAAGCAACACCAGCTTACGTGGGCATGGAGGCTCCCCCGTATATAGCCGCAGCCGAGCACTCCCATCCGGTGGCCCCGGACCCAGCCAGGAGATGCGAGACACCCGCTGGAGGCAAGGGCTATGCCTGCAATGTGGGCGTGTCGGGCATTTCACTGCACAATGCCCCCTCAAATGGACATCCGCCAGACAAGGCCAACGACCCCCACCGGCCCCACAAGCCCCAAAAACCAAGTGCAAACTAACCCCCAAGAGGGGAAGGCCAGAAACCGGCTTGGATGCGGACGGACATCCCGCCGATGCAGAAAACCTGGGCCAGGAGGAAGAAATGTACCTACCGCCAGGAAACAGGACAAATATGCCGTAAGACAGCCCCAACGGCAGGTCATGAAGGAATCCACCCCACCCCAGGTGAGGGAAAGGAGGGCCATACTACTCATGCTTCTGATACTAGTGAACCCAAAAAGGGGAACCCATGTGCAAGTGCAAGCAAGACTTGGGATGCTCGCGCGACATCATGTCGCCCACCTTAGTAAACGGGCTCGACCTGGACACCCACAGACTAAAAGACCCGATAGTATTCGAGCAAATGGACGGGTCCAGCATGAGCCCCGCCCCCTATGAAACCGAGCCAGTCCCAACAGGGATGGGAAAGCACTGAGAATCCCGATCATACATAGTCAGCAATGTAGCAAAATACCCCTTAGTATTGGGGAGTTGCTGGCTCTGGGATCATGACCCCTACATTAAATGGTCCATGGGGATGATCATATTTAAAGGGGACAAATGAGCAGCGCATGCCTAGACAAAAGTATGGGGAAGGGGGGCCCCTTCCCCGCTGGAGGTCGTTTTGCTCATGAAGGAGGAGGAGGGGTCCATCCCCCTCGAGTATCGAGACCTCTGCTTAGCATTTGATGACAAGAAGGCCAACAAACTCCCCCTGCACCAAAGCACTGACTGTGCTATTGAATAGTCCCCGAGGAAAAACTGCCTAAAGGCAAACTGTACTCCATGAGCCCAGCAGAAAGGCAGGAGCTGAGGAAATTCATTGACAAAAATTGGGACGCGGGTTTATCCGCCCGGCCAGCTCCCCCCATACAGCGCCAGTCTTGTTCGTCAAAAAGAAAGGGGGGGCTGCGCCTATGTACAGATTTCAGGGGGATAAATGCGATATCCATGTCCAACGCGTATCTGCTCCTCTTAATCCAAGACCTCTTAAGCATGGTGGCCCAGGGCAAAATCTTTTCGAAGTTGGACTTGAAAGATGCCTACTTCCGGGTGCGGATACGAGGGGGGGGGACAAATGGAAAACCGCATTCAACACCCCATTGGGACAATTCGAGTACCTGGTCATGCCATTTGGCCTCAGAGGGGTTCCAGGTGTGTATATGAACCTCATAAATGAGGTACTGCATGAATACCTGTACAAGGGGGTGGTTGTTTACCTAGATGACGTGCTTATCTATACAGCGGATAAAAAAAACACGTGGAATTGGTCAGGAAAGTGTTAACCGTCTTATTAAAGCACAAGCTGCCGGTGAAACTGTCAAAATGTGAGTTCCACAAGGAGGAACTGGACTTTTTAGGGTACTGCATTTCTCATCAGGGGCTAATGATGGACCCCACCAAGATTCAGGCAGTAAGCGGGTGGGCAGTGCCCCAAAAAAGTTGGCTTTGCCAACTTTTATAGACCGTTCATAAATAACTCTAGCAAACCTGTATTCACCAGCATCCAGGCTGATCCCCCTGTGGAGTTTCTCCTTGGTTCCTTGGTTCTTCCTTCAATCATGCATAAACCTTTCGAGCCCCTAGCTACCTACTCCCTTAATGTATCGATACCTAAAACAGCCTTTCTGATGACCATAATCTCAGCTAGGAAGATGACTAAATTGCAAGCCCTGAGATATGACCCTCCCTTCATTAAGGTCTTTGCAGATAAGGTTGTTCTCCGACCGAGCCTCCCCTTTCTGCCAAAGGTCGTCTCTGCTTTTCACTTAAATCAGGACATTGTCTTACCAGTATTTCCCCCTTACACCTATGACTGACACAGAGAGACTTTTGCACACCCTTAATATTAAACGCGCTTTGTGCTTCTACTTGGACAGGACAGCTCCCTTCCAAAAGTACCTTAATCTTTTTGGTTTGTTTAAAAAGCCCCCACTGTCCTGGCTTTCCGTAAATGATGCAAAACCAAACTTTTCAAAAAGGCTTTTTACTCAAATGGGAGGGCTGTATTGTAGGGATGGGGTCTCAGAGCCAAGCTATGTGACTTTTTTCACATGGAGAACACTTGATTCTTTTTGCATTGATCATTGAGAGCCCTCTTGTCCAGCAGGCTTGTGACTGGAGGAACAATTTGTAAAAGTTGCTGCTGCCGCTGGCTTTCTCTGGCTCTTCAGGCAGCGATTCTAACAGGGAAGGACACTTGGACTTCAGTTTCCAGAAAACTTGCAAAAACAATTAAGTGTTCTCCACGTGAAAAAAGTCACTTGTAGCTTGACTCTCAGATGCTTCACTAAAGAGTTGGGGATCATAGACTTCATCACCATTTTTGCCTCATCTGCTGCTTTAAATATGTACTCCTATGTGCAACCAGCGCTCCATGTTGTCTAATGTTAGTCCTAGAACTGATTGTGTTTTGGTTCAGTATTTTCTACTATGTCTTAGATCCTTGCTAATGCTATGTCTTTAAACTTGTATATGTTTTACCTTATGTTATTGTATTGAAATGTACTTACTTGATACTGATTGTATTAACCTCATACTGTGTAATCTGCCTTGAGCCTTAGTGAGAAAGGCGAACTATAAATGACATAAATAAATGAAAATAAATAAGTAAATAAAGGGCCCCAAAAGGGCCTGAAAGTCACTGGATTGGTTAGTTTGGCTCATTTTGGATTGTTAAAAACAATCTAAAGAACCATGCTTTTTGCACCTAAGAGTGCACTCTACAAGGGCTCAGTCCACCTCATCAACCTTCAACTTGGGCATCCCTCTAATGGAATTGTGTAAGGTGGCCTCCTGGTCTATGTTATCCACACTTTTAAAGCGTTATGCCATTGAGGTAGACTCCAGAAGGGACACAGCTGTTGGCAAGGCCTTCCTGAAGAGTCTCTTCCATTAAAGAGTATCATGCCCATCTCCTGAGTAATTTTGCTTGGCAGTCTCCCATGTGGGCTGTAACTGTTGTTCATCAAGTGGTCGTCTGTGCAGGCACACATTCCTCCCTTTTTCCCTGCCCTGTGATCTTTTTTTTAAACTTTGTTCTACTCCATCGGTTTAGAGAACTGAGGGAGGGAGCCACTTGCCCTACCTTTTATAGCCGTATCTCAGGGGGGGGGGGGAAGCTCAAAAAGGCTACGCAAGAGTCTTGCACTTCTGGGAGCTCTGGGATGCTCTGGAGCATCCATAGCTGGCCTGGGCATGCTCAGATCCTGTGTGTGCCTGCACAGAATACCAGTTGATGAACAACAGTTACAGGTAAGTGCAACCCTGTTTTCTAGGTTGTTTTATGTTATTTAATGTTTCATTCTTAGAATTGCTTATGCTCTATTTCAGCATTTCTCCAACTTTGTATTAGATTTCTACTGGTTTTAAATCCTTGCAGATTTGCATTTATAGAGCCTATTGTATTGTTTATTTAAATGTCCTTGAAATTGACTGTACTAACTCACATTGTGTAATCTGCCTTGAATCTCAGTGAGAAAGATGGACTATACATAATGTAAACAAATAATAAATAAACTTGACAATAGTACTTTGCAATCTGTGTTACCCAGTGATACCCTAGTGGAGTCTATAAAAATATAAAAGGTAATAAGTCAATGACAATCCTCTATGCTAATAACTGATAGCATTATAGAGTATGTCATGCAGTTTTATCAATTACTGTTCAACATTGTGAATGTGTTAACATGGTGGCTAAATAAGTATAATAGTTTTTCCCAAGGTAGCCAAAAATAGATGTAATTCTCAAAGTGGTTCACAGTTAATACATTTATAATTATAATGAAATTGTCATTATAGCAAAAACTACCTATTTGAGCCAAAATACTGCTTGGATTTATAGTAGGTGTCTCACTAAAACACATAAATACAGATTAAAAATAATTGCAATACTAATATTAAAATAATTGCAATACTGACAGAGTTCAGATTAAAAATAATTGCAATTGACAGAAGAAGGAAAAACGTGGAATAAGAATACTTCATAAGAATAAACCAGAGTCCTTAACCATAATTTTCATGAGTATTTCACTTCTCAGTATCTGATCAGTAGCTATGTAATCTATTAATTGCACAAATCTTAATATTTTAATTACATTATTTAATTACATTTAATTATTTTAATATTTTAATTACATTAGCCTAGTATTCTTTGGAATTCATTGGAAATTGGGCTGTTGCTTTATACGCTGTGACAGGAGTTATTAAAAGTTTTGCATTTCCTGTCTTTTATATCATTTTGAGGGCATTTTTGGGTTCCCTGCCCATTACAGTAGTATGTTTGTTCGAGCTTATATCATATATTGTCAAGACAACTGACACTGTGAGCTCAGGTGTACGCTCTGGCAGATGGTGGATTGTTTGAAATTATACAATAGAACTGGGCTTTTTGAAAAGAGTTCCAGCCCACTTTTTGTACTTATTCCAATTAGTTGTTTTTTAAAAAAATTGAACTGTATTAATGCAAATTAGAATATTTTAACAATTGCTTTTTATGTAAAAGCATTATGTGAAATGTTGCTAAATAAGAATTTTTTGTTTAGATGTAATTTTGTCTTATAATTTTATAAAGCATGTTGTACAAATATTGGAAAATGTGAATTCTTCAGCTTAAGAACAACTCAGGGCCAATCTCCTTTTGTTTTTGTATCCAAAGGTGGCAAGTATTTTGTAATGTCAGAATAGTTCCACTGCTGTGTGTTTTTAGTTGTAGTTTATAAGGAGCTTCCAGGCAATCTCACATTGAGGCACTAGTTACATTTATGTTTTTGGGGACATTCTCTTGACCCGGCCAATGTATCTTTGATTTACTGTGCATACTCTGATTTGCTTGATTTACTGACAGATTGTGCTGTTGGTGCTCCATTCATAACCAACTGTATTCAGTAGATCCAGAGGAGTTAGCCGTGTTAGTCTGTAGTAGCAAAATCAAAAAGAGTCCAGTAGCACCTTTAAGACTAACCAATTTTATTGTAGCATAAGCTTTCGAGAATCAAGTTCTCTTCATCAGATGTATGATACAAACTGGTCAAATACAGAAGAGGAGGGTGGAGAGGGGAGAGAAGGGGACATATATCAGAAGGGGACAGGACGCAATTAGCGGGGAGGCAACCAAAACATTCCTTTGCTAGTAAACGTAAACATCTCCTTTTGGTGTGGAGTCAGTTTGCCGTGTTAGTTTGCAGCAGTAAAAGCATCTAATTCCTATGTAGTATAAGCCTTCGATAACCACAGCTCTCCCTGCCAGATGCATCTGACAAAGAGAACTGTGGTCCCCGAAAGCCCACACCAGGCGCCACTGGGCTCCCCCAGACCACGCCGCTGTAAAGGAAATCTGTTACCTGTGATAATGTGATAACCATTCATAGTCTCTATTCAGTCCCAGCTTGACAGAGTCAAATTTGCATATGAATTCTAATTCAGCAGCCTCCCGTTGGATTTTGTTTTTGAAAGGTTTCTGTTGAACTGCAGCGACCTTTAAGTCTTTGGTGGAATGTCCTGGTAGATTGAAGTGTTCTCCCACTGGTTTTTGGACGTTTCCATTTCTAATGTCAGATTTGTGTCCATTTATTCTTTTGCGTAGAGGTTGGCTGTTTTGTCCAATGTACAGAGCAGAAGGACATTGTTGGCACATGAGGGCATATATCAGATTGGAGGATGAGCAGCTGTAAGAGCCAGAGACAGTGTAGTTGATGCCATTGGGTCCTGTAATTGTATTCCCTGGGTAGATAAAGGGGCAGAGCTGGCATCTGGGTCTGTTGCAGGGCCTGGTACCTGTGCTGGTGACTCTGCTGGCCGATTCATGATTGTGTGTGAGAAGTCGTTTAAGGTTGGGGGGCGGTCTGTAGGCAAGGAAAGGTCTTCCACCCAGGGCTTCTGAGAGAGAGGTATCATTTTCCAGGATGGGTTGTAGCTCACTGATGATACGTTGGATGGGTTTGAGCTGGGAGCTATAGGTGACAACCAGTGGTGTTCTGTTGTTAGTTCCTTTAGGTTTGTCCTGGAGCAGACTGTTTCTGGGTACTAGTCTGGCCCTGTTGATTTGTTTCTTCACTTCATTTGGTGGGTACTGTAGTCTCAAAAATGCTTGTTGTAAATCTCTTAAGTGTGAGTCTCGGTCGAGAGCATTGGAGCAGATACGGTTGTAACGTAAGGCTTGGCTGTAGACAATAGACCGAGTGGTATGTTTAGGGTGGTAGCTGGAGGCATGTAGATATGAGTATTGGTCTGTTGGTTTCCAGTACAAGGTGGTATTTATTCGTCCATTATGTAGTTGTACAGTGGTGTCCAGGAAGTGTACCTGTTGTGTAGAGTGGTCCAGGCTTAGGTTGATAGTAGGGTGAAAGTTATTGAAGTCCTGATGAAATCTCTCAAGGGCTTCCTTCCCATGGGTCCAAATGATGAAGATGTCATCCAGGAATCTTAAGTATAGTAGTGGTTCCAGTGGATGGGAGCTGAGGAAGCGTTGCTCAAAGTCCACCATGAATATGTTAGCATATTGTGGTGCCATGCATGTGCCCATGTTTCAGTGATTTCTGATAAGAAAATGTAGGTGACTGTCAGTGTTCACTGTCAAGTTTTTCTAAAAGTCACTCAAACATAGATATACATGCAGAATGGCACAGCCGAGTTATTACTGGGCATCTGGGCAAAACATGCATGTCTCATTAATTCTGCAGACACTCCATTGATTACAAATCAGTTACCAAGTTTGATTCAGAGTTTTGATTGTCACCTATTGCTTCTCCCACTATGCTCATCTCTGACAACTTTGCTAATCCAAGCAAAACCAAAGAGTGCCACCATGCCAAATGGGTAAGAGTGGCAGCTGCCAGTTCATATGCTTTCTTGGTGGTGGCTCCCACTTTGTGGAATGAAGAGTCCAGGAAGACTTACACACTTCCATCGTTTCACAGAATGCAATGTTTAAGAGATTGTACAAATTTCCCCTCCTTTTGTCTTATTCTAATTACAGTCCTGTGAAGTAGGTTATGCTGAGAAACCATGACTGTCTCAGGATCACCCAGTGAGCTTTTGGATGACTGGGGATTTAAACTCAGATCTCCTCTGTCCAAATTTGACTCCTTTTACTACACTGTAGTAGCTTGGGAAGACATGAAAGTTTCTGTTATATGCTGATTCATATTATTTTAAAGAATGTAATGCTCTTCAGAGAGACTAGCATGCTGTGTTTTTTGTATATCAGTTTATGCTATTGCCATTTATTAGTAATATTAAGCACAATAAATTTCCAGTCAAGTCAGTTAAATCAGACTAATTAAAGTTCATTTCCTTATTAATGGCAAATTCCTGCTTCAGTTACATGTGTAGTTTGGCAGAGTCCCTCAATATCTATAACCTGAGATACACAATAATTTCTCCAGAGCTGGTAGGTAGTTAATATCAATAAGGAACCTGGCAAAATATCCTGCAAGTCCTCTGGGTAGAGCCCAGGAAAAATAATGCAAAGCTAACAGGGGAGGTTCTTACAAAGAGGTGGAGAAAGAAACAAAAGATAGGGGCAGATGCAGATTGAATCAGGACATGTTCCAGCTGGAGGGTACTGAGAGAAACTGGAGATGAAAGGTGTTTAATCTACCTGTTTCTCTTTCCTTTAGACACTGACAGTGGATTTCATGGGGTGGAGTTTCTGCCCGAAGATTTCAGAGAGGCTCCCAATGAAACAACAATGAGGGTAAATGAGAAATACTCCTCTCTTCCTGCTGAGGAGAAGGGGATCCACATTATTAACATCAGAGCCATTGAAGATATAGGATATGTCCGCACAGAAAGCACGGTGAGTGGAGAAATTGCTTTATTGTTATCAAACTTCTAAAGTGTGCTTTTACCTGTGTTCTCAATCCCTGTGGCCTTGTAGCCATTTAGGCTGTCCATGTCATTGCGCGTTATTCATCAGGCTGTTTCTCATAGCAGATGTTAGAAAATTCTCTTATCTTTTCACTACTTTGTTAGGGATAGTATGAAAGGATTCCACAATCAGTTTGATCAAAGGCAATTTTCCCAATCAGTGTAGATAGAAAATCTATCACAGTCTTTATGAGGGAAACAATCTAGAGATATTTTAAACAGCTTTCATCTCAGAAAGAATGTTAGTTTCTGAAAAGGTTTTTTTTAACTTCATTAAATAGTCGTTCTGTAAAAATTTCAAGGGAATATCTTTCAGCAGTACAATGGAAATGGTACTGATACATATTCATGAGCTAATAATAGCTGATTTAGTGTGGCCACTTTTTTTTAAGGAAAAGAAAGATTCTATACCTTGAGTGTTACCAGAGGGTTTAGCTTCCCTTGGCATAGAGATGGGGAAATATTCACATATTGATTTCTGTTTGCTATATAGTCTCTGTCCATAAAAAGTGAAATCTTTTCTCTAATAAAGTGGCAAAGTTAGGGATACAGTAGAAAGCTGAGAAAAATGAAACTGTTGTTGGGAAATGTGCTAGAAACAAAAATAGAGGGAATTTTAAATACAAGTTACTTTCCAATTTAGAAGATAGTGAATTGCTTTCCAGGTGTGGGTTTTAAAAGCGAGAGGGGAAAATCCAATCAAAATAATTTCCTTACTACTATGTTTCTTAATATGAATTTATTGGAATTATCTGTTTTCCAGGCTTATTCAAATATGTATATGGGCAAAACTTTTTTAAAAAATAAACTTTCTATAAACTTTAATTCAGCAGATTATCTTGGTGGATCTGAAACTGAAATGACATAATAGTCATGGGGTAGGCATAGAAAAATTATTTCATGTTGCAGTTTGTTTTTTTACTTAATACTCTCAACACATCACTTCCTACAATGAAAACTGTGAAATGGAAAGAATTTATTCCTGTATGTACTTGCGAACCAGACAGGGTTTTCCCAGGAATCAGAAAGTGGTTCATTATGACTATGCCTGCTGAAAAGGCACAAGTAAATCCGTATAAACAGGAGTCCTTAAAGTGCCACAGAATTCCTATTTACTTTTACTATGTAGCTACCTCTCTGGAATTATTATCATTCTAAGTTGTTCCTAACTTTCTGAATGACTTGTGGAATAGTCCATTGAATCAACATTATAATGTGAAAACACTTTTTTTTTTTTTGAAAGAGTGGCAGTGAGTTGTCACTGGTATATCAAGGGACAGAGCAATGATAGAGAAATTTCTTTTATCATGTCATAAACTCCCAAGGCAGATTTTTGGGAGCCCTTGTCATTGTTTTAAAAATGAGACATTAATCAGTTGCCCTGAAAAAAAAATCAATAAAAGGGTTTGTGAAAATGCACCATTTCAAAATGAATCTTTTAAGTGGGGTCAAATAAGTTGTCAGGTCTTTTATGTGTTTATGGGCTGTGTAGATGTTGAATATATAAATACATTAAACTGGGACCTGACTTAGATTGTGGTCAATTGACATGTAGTGACTAGGGGTGTGCACGCTTAAAATATTCAGATTTCCTGCTTCGGGTTTACCGGAAGCAGGAAAAACATTCGGAAATACCCCAAATCCGAAGCGGAATCACTTCAGAATGCTCTGTAAAGATTTGGAGCATTCCAAAGTGATTTTGGGGGCTGGGTTTTCTCCCAGCAACCCCCCCCACTCCCACTCCCACCCACCCCCACTTAGCCCCCCTCCCTATCAGCTGGTAGGCGGCAGGGGGGATTTCCAAGATCGGTGGGCGAACGGAGCGCCCGGTTGGGACTTGCAGGCTTATGACTGCATCCCCGCCACCTCCTTCGCCTGCCAGTGTCAGGGCTGGGGAGTTCCCTGACCCTGATAGCAGCGCCAGCACTCAGCCGCTCGTTGGAGAAGCCCCTGATGAGCAGCTGATTCAGGGGGTTAAATGCCTCTTTCTCTGCTGCTTGCAGCAGCAGGAAAACGGGCATTTAAATTGACCCAAAGCTTCCCGAAGCATTACGAATGCTTCGGGAAGCTTTGCTTTGGGATTTCCGAATCAGGGCCAGTATCGGGGTCAGTATGGGATTTCCAGATCGGGTCCAATTTGGGTATTTTACCCAAATCAGATTCCCGAAGCGCACACCCCTAGTAGTGACTCTTTAGGGTTACAGGCAAAGCATGTGTTATATAAGTGAGTGGTAGCCCGCCCATCAAGGTAGAGAGACTCTCTTTCTAGGCAGGGGTGGCAGCAGGATTCTTTGGAGAATCACACTGTGCATTTCCCTGCTTCCCTCATAAACCAATAATACGAGGTCGGGGTAGGGAGATGGACCCCATTATGGAACTCCTTCCCCAGGGAGATTTGTCTGTCTCCTTCTATTGGTATCTTCTGCCGGCAGGTGAAGACATTTTTGTTTCGACATGCCCTCAATAACTGTTATTGATCTTCTTTCATGATTTTGGTATTTTGTGTTTATGTGTTTTATTGAATTTTATAATTTTAAATGTTTTAATATTTTAATATTCAACTGTTTTAATTCCAAATGTTCACTTCATTGGGGACTTTATTTGAGTGGAAAGACAGCATTGAAATGTTTTAAATAAATAAATAAATAACATCACAACATATGATTTTATGAACAGAAAGCCAAGAAAGGGTGTGAGTGTAGCCCTGTGTCTCTCATCTTCTAATTTAGCCTTAGTATAGTTCTCAAGCTTCTATAGTAGCTTGGCAGTGTCTATAAAACAAAACTAATTACATCTCTCCAAATTATGAATATCACTTCAACCAAGGCTGTGCATTATAATTTATTAAGGGCTCTTAAAGGAAACATTTTGCAGATCAGGAAGTTGTGAATTCTTTGAAAAATTGCACAAAAAGAAGCATTAGATGTTTTTTTCTCCTCTGTAAAGGAGGCATCTGTTTTATACTACAGTCAGATTTATATAAAAGTAGCCTCTGGAGAGAGACCACACATGCAAACTTGGAAGTATCACCAACTTTTTAAAAATTACTGCCTAACAAAGAAAATAATACTGTGTTCTTTGTTTAATTAAGAAAAAGTGGATTTATGCTGAAAGATCCTGATCTTATATGAGCCATCCAAATTGTGCTTTTTGTATTCTAGTTCCTTGGCGCTACTGTAAAGTGTAAGATAATCCAGTCTACTTCATTAGAGATATATAGTTGGTATGTTCAGCTTGCACACCTCTAACAGTAAAATACAAAGCAGAGAACACCCTTGTAAATCCATTCACTTAAAGGGAATTAGGATCTACTTACAATGCAATCCTAAGAAGACTTTCCTAGGAGTAAGCCCCATTGAATAGACCTCATTAGGATTCTGAATAGGCTTTAGGACTACTCTCTGAGTGTCTTATAGTACAATCTTAAGAAGGGTTATGCCCTCTAAACCCATTGAGTTCAGTGGGCTTTGAAGCATGTAACTCTGCTTAATATTGTACTTTACTGCTGCATGGGATGTGTTCCTCTCAAAAGGAAGGCATCTGACATGTGATCTGTTTTCTTATGATTGCTTGAAGAACTTAAACAACACACATAGATATTACAGACTGCTTTAAAAGCATCCTAACTTCATTCATGTTAATATTTTACTCCTGGATTTGTCTCCAGATGGTCTACTCCTGCTATGGGATTTACGTTTGAACAGCAGTAGCATAGTGCGAAACTAGTATGAGATACAGTACAGATGGCTGAGGATTAGAATTCAACTACTTCTGTACTAGTTGGCAGATATAAGGCCCCATTTAGTGGTACTTGTTCCACATACTGATGCCAGAAATCCAGGGGCGAAATCCATGCTACACTCCATTCAGTATGAACAAATGGGTGCTGCATGAGAGAAGATATAATTTTCTTTCAGAACATTTGCTTATGTGTAAATGCTTAATAGTTTGTTTTTAACAAAGATGACACAGTGCTCATCGGCAAGAATCTAAATTGGGGGGAATGGAAGAGGTTATGCATCCCTTTGAACAAGCAAGGGGAATTTACTCTTCCTCCTTTCCTCCCTTTCCTTTAGTGAAGAAATGAGCATTGCATGGGAGTGGAGGTCATTTTTTTCCAAATTATTTGCCTATGTACTTATCCACATGAATGCTTAAAGCAAATCGTTTGAAAGAAAAATGACAGTTCTGTCTAACACAGCACTTACTTGCACTAAGCCTGAATGTGGAGGAAAAGGATACCTAGCAGTTTTAAAGATAGGGAAGGAATTTGGCTCAGATGATGTGCACCCAAAGTTGTAGATTGCCTCTATGATGCTTTAAATTGTATGGTGTGTAAATGGACTGCTTCCCCTACCTAACATATCCTTTAGCTGCTTTTTAATGGTTTAAAGAATCACAGATAAATTGGGTGACCATCTAGATACACGTCTAAATAACCTTTGAACCGACATCACATCACAGCCAAAACAAGTGCTTGATAGCTGTTTTCATGTTCTTTGGACACAGAGCTGGGGAGCTAGTGTGCTGCATTCCTTTTAGCAAAAGCTATCCTCAGACATGTAAGTGGTATGCCATTGAAAGCAATGTGGATGCTCTTTCTCTGTGCCGTATTGTTTTGAATAGAGTATGCATTGGATAGAGAGCCAGATGTGCATCCAAGTATGCATTATATTGAAAGGAATGTGATATGAATAGACTTCATCAAAACACAGCACAAACTGCACTTGGGGAAGCTGCACTTCAGAATATCTACTTGGACTTCAGAATATCTACCTGGATTTAAGAATATCTACCTGGACTATAGCAGGTGTTTGGGAAAACAAAATCTGTTGGATTTCTACCTTGACACATTCCCTGAACCCAAAATCAAACTGAACCACCAAGGGACAGTGTGGGTGAATGGAACCCAGTTTGTAAGTAAGCATAATACACAAGGCTATAAAATATGTTAGTTTACTGCTAACGTGGCACCAAAGTTTAGCCATGGTTTCATTTAGAATTTGTGTTTTAAGGGACATGGGTTTATCTATAAAGACTTCACTGTTTTCCTGAACGGCAAATCAAATGGTTCTCTTAAATGGCCTGTTCTGCCAGAACACTGTAATTCTTATATCAGTTTCTACAGAGCCACCAGCTAATGCACAATTCACCTAGACACCCTAAAGCAACTATTGGTTTGGTTTTGCTTTTCTTAGACCACAATTAAGATTAAAAAGAAAATGAGATGCTAGACTTGATGGAAACAATATTTCCACTCTAAATGTGCCAGGAGATCATTCATAGAACTAAGAATGGGTTATTTTTATTTTTGGCAGTAGTCCCCTACCACAAACATTTAGACATTGGCATATTGCAAACCTTTGACCTAGGGGAAAGTAAGCACTTACTTACTCTGCATTATTAATGTAAAAATTAAAATTCAACTATTAATCTAGCCTACCATTCATCACTGTACTGTGTCCAAACAATAAGAAAACAAGCTATAATGTGGTTGTTTTAGCTGTGTCGTTGGTGCAATGCTGACTCCATTCCAATTTTGAAAACCATTAAATCTCTTTCCTAAATTTGTAGTAAGTAAGCATATTAAGGGTTTTAGTTATTTTTGTGGTCATATATAGGCATTATTTGATCACCTCAACCTTTCTTCCTATTTGAATTCCTTATCTCCCATCTGATAGCAGAGAGAATGTAATTTGTCTATGTATTTGCATTTATAACATACAAAATTATGTAGTCAGATTTCCTGTGTCAGGAATCTGCCAAAATCAGACTGGTACCACTTCAGGCATCAGGTTACTTGTTTAACTATTTCCCCTTTTAAACTACTCCATGAATATACAGAAGCAGTATGACCACAAGTGGCATAAAGTGCAATCCTAGAAAAATTATTCCACTTTATCCATTGAAATCAATGGATTTAAGACTGGAATAACTCGTCTAAATCCATATTGTACTGCTTGTCTGACTAGCCTTTTCCTTGGCACGCTGTTAACTATCAGCTATCAGCATTCTGTGTTAGTTAGAAGAATTTTTGATGTATGTATTATGACATCAAATTGGTTCAAATAAACAGAAGGCATACTTGAGAAATCAAAGGAAGAGAGGTATGATGCAGCCCTTCTGGTGAAAAAAAATGTTTCTTTCAGCTGCAAAATGATACACTGGTTCAAATAACAAAGTGCCAGGTTTCAAATCCCATGTGAATTCACTAGCTTCATCTGAAATAATTATGACATGCTTCTGAGGATTGTCATGCAAATGATAAAAGCAATGTGTACCTTTAATATATTTTATGGCCAATTAAAATTTAATTTATATTTATCCCATCCTCCTTCCAAGAAGTCCAAGGCGGCATTCATAGTTCTGTCTCGACTTTGGTCTTCATAACATCTCTGTGAGGCAGGTTAGGCTGATAAGAGAGACCGACTGGCCTGAGATTAATCAGGGAGCTTCAGGGAACCCAAATCATGGTCTAATACAGTAATACCACACTGGCTCATACCTAGAGGGTATGACACATTCTTTTTTAAAATAATGTGTTCATTGATATAATCATGCACCAGAGATTTTTTTTAAAAGAAAGAATGTTTCAGAAACGTATGTTTCAGGTGACAGGTTTTTTAAAAATTTTGTTTTTACAATGTACATTTAAATCACAGTATCTACTTTTTGCCACTCTCGAGTTGCTGGGGAGGGGAGAGATGTGGGTTTTTTTCATTTTCCATGAGAAAAAGTCCTGAATGAAAAAAACCCTGAACCTTGGTCCCTCCTGGCTATGATCCACAGGCCTTTTTGGCTGAGCAATATGACCAGCTGGCTCCTTTCAGTCTCTGTTAAAACTGATCTCTTTCTCAGATGATGCTGGGAAGTGACAAATGTTTGAATGTAACATGAATCTGTTAGTGGTGAAGCAGATTCCTTAGGTGGGGAAAGGCAAGAGATCTTATCTAAATTACAAGGAGCAACAGAACTGCTAAAATGAAGCTCTGGTAACAGAATTCAGGATAGATTTTTGATGTGGAAATGTTGAAGTCTCCAGTGACTTACACAATGTGCTAACCTTAAATTTTACCATGTGAAGATTTTACAAGATGAGTTCACCATTCAAAAACTGAGGAGCCAGGTCATTTTGTGTTGACTGTTATCACAAGCATGATTATGTGTATTGCCTCTGAACTGAGATATTTCTCTGTATTCTGACCATTGAATCTTCAGAGGAGCCAAGTAATAACTGGCATTGGTTGCTTCCACACAGAGGTTTTATTCTGGTTTGACATTGAAAGCAGAGTAGGGTTTGGGGAGCATCCATATGACATCATCCCCTAATTGTCCACTTTCCAGGTTTTCCCCAACTTTACTATGAACTTTCCCAAACATGGTTTCAGAGGATCTTTTGGGAAAGATTGCTGTAAGAGCACCATTACATGCTAGCTGTACTTCTTTGATGGTTCTGACCACATTGGCACCATTTTTCTTCTTTCATCCACCTGCAGCTGCCATTTTCCCCCCACATCACTGGAGGGCTTTCTTCAGGATTTTTTTTGTGTTGAATTGGCAAGTGCTCAATCACTGTAGCACAATAATGTTATAACCATATTTTGGTATGATCTACCATCCCCTCCCAAATCTCAGCATTAAGTTTTTTAAAAAACTGTATCTTTTGTCCTTTTGGTTGTGGAGATATAAGGGGAAAGGTTACATCCCCTTTTAAATGAAAGCTGGGGATTTACAGGAGCTAGTCAATTTTATTTATTTGTTTGTTTATAGCCTTCTTTTTCATTAAGATTCAAGGAAGATTACAGAGGGAAGAGAGAAAGTGTAACTGTAAAATAAAGTACTTCCAATGGATAATGCAATAGGGCTAGAAGTACAAAATTGAACAATGTGATTAACAATGTGATCTTACAGTATAAGATATACAATAAACAATGCAAGTGAACCAAATAGTAGAACTAGGAATGCAAAATTAAATGACAGTGTGAACAGCAAACTGCTCAAGCTGGCATAGTGTGGACAGTGCAGAATGTGGAATTATGAAGTTACAGGCAACACCGTTCTGTCCCACTACAGCTACATTTGATTACAATAATGTCCTCCAGAACATTTCTGTTTTGCACATTTTCTGTAATGATAGTACTGTGGGAGCCTTCCTGACCTC
Organism: Eublepharis macularius; assembly: GCF_028583425.1. Classification (NCBI taxonomy): domain Eukaryota; kingdom Metazoa; phylum Chordata; class Lepidosauria; order Squamata; family Eublepharidae; genus Eublepharis; species Eublepharis macularius. The sequence continues at coordinate 96,312,283 of NC_072791.1, read as the reverse complement.
TTCAGGAGGTTGTTCCACAAGATGGGAACCACCACAGCGAATGTGCATGAGCAGGGGGTTGATGATATTGACAATTTGCATGGAGGAACCTTTAAAAAGTTTTTTTCAGACAATTGAAACTGCCATGGTGGGTCATAGTAGGAGAGTACCACAGGTATGAGGATCCTAGGTAGAGATGAGCATGAACCTAAATACGAACCAAAAAAACCCACGAACCAGGTTTGTCCAGGGTTCACGACCCAGGGTTCATGGAAGCTCGTTTCGACAAACTTCCATGAACTGGACTACTGGTTCGTTTGGTTCGTATTAAAGAGCCAGTTTAAATGGCCATTTCCCTGGAGGAAATGGCCATTTATGTCGATTGCAAGTACTGACGATTGATGTCAATTGCAAGTACTATCCTCATGCAAATGGGATCTGGAAGATATTGGAATAAAGTTTCTTGAAAGCTGGAAGGTCATAACCTCTTCAGCCGTTATAGGTCCCTCATAGATTATAAAGCCCCCTACACATACCTTAAAAGACTTAATCTATTATAGAGAATATTTAGAGAAGGATCTGGTAAAGAAGTTGGAGAATCAGTATAATGCTCTTGTACTATAACAATCTAGTAATTGCCAATTTTTTTAAAAAAAACAACCTGAAAAAGTCTGCTGGTGAGGGCAAATGGCAGCTACGGACCTGAGACAAAGAAAATATGGAGTAAACTGTCAGGTGGAGTTTTGATTGCCAGTACAAATGCATTCAAGAGCTACATGAGGAATCATCACTGTGTAAAAGCAGCTAGTGTTATGTGGTTCTGTGATCATTTAAAAAGAACCTTTCCCCATATACCGCAGGGGCACTTTTTCAAGGGAAATAATGGTGTGTCTGGGGAACACCACTCAGTTCTCTTCTGAAAGGATGCCACCCCAAGCCACTTCTACCCTCTTGATAGAGTACTCTGTGGGTGGCGTTTTTCAGTGGGAAAATTGGAAAAGGAACAAAGGGTTAAAAAAATCTCTCCTTACATGCAGTTCCAGTGGTTGAATTTGGAAAAGTTTTTTTTTTTAAATACTGATTACATATAATATAATGTTCTATCCTAAGCTCGTGCTCTGGGGACATTGGCCACAGGATACTTATGCTGTCTCTGAAAATAAATATTTAGTACATTGTAATAGTATTTAATATCCAAGTTAAAGAGACTACTAAAGACTTCTTTTCTTTTGGCTGCAGATATTAAATTCGTTTTCTCAAGATCCAGATGCCAATTGCAAGTATGGCCTTTATTTTAGAGATGGAAAAAGGAAAGTGGATTATATCCTTGTTTACCACTACAAGAAGTCATCTTTCAGCAGAACACTCACCAGACGAATCCATTTTAATGACTTGGGGCCTCGTAATATCAAACATGATCAGCCACTTCCTGGAAAAGGAGGGGAGGTGAACATGGATGAAAAGGAACCCCACATAGACTACCATGAAGATGACAAGAGATTCCGTAGAGAAGAATATGAAAGCAACCTTATGCAGGCGGGTCTTGAGCTGGAAAGAGATGAAGATGTAATTATTCATTTTATTTTTTATTGGCTGTGCTAATATTTATTAAGTCTAGTGGGCAAAATTCTAAAAGGTTTATGAGGTACTTACTTAAGAAACAGGTAAGGGAACTAGTAGTATACCTTTATAAGATGTGACAATTTTCACAGCACTTTTCTTACCATATTAGAGATTGCAGCCCACAGGCTGAGATAGCTCAGGTTGGGACAAAATCATTGCTTCCTTACTGTTTGGGGCAGTGTTGTATTACAGTCAGTTATTCCACTTGATATGGAGGTTTCCAGGAAAGGAATCCAAAGATTCAAGGTGTAGAGAGAAAGTGCTGGAAGGTTGCTATATTTTTACCTTAGCCCTCTTCAAAGACAAAGTTGTTTTAAGTGACTAAAGCTTTGAGTTTCAACAAACTCCAAGAAGAAGGAGCAGCCACCCAATGACAAACACAACTGAAGAATCACATAGTGTTGTACATCAGCAGTGCCCTGTAGATCCAGAAAGCTGTATCTTCCTTACAGCTCAGACGCTGAGCCCATGTCAGGAGGGCAATTTAGTAGTAGTGAGAGAGAAAAACTGTGTGGTAGAATGTTGAGGTAGTAGAATATTCTGTATTATTTCATATTACAGGCAGAGCATAATAATTTTGAAATGTTCCCTCACAGAGTGCCTGTAAAGTGAAAACCAACATATTAGGGAGAAAGCTTCTATCTCACTATGTTTGCTGCCTATGCTTCCCCCCCCACCCCCCCCATTGGTAGAGACATGTGTTTTGACATAATGAGGAGCAAACTGCATGCTATTATATACGCATAAATACAGCCCAGTGTTAGGCAGAAGCAGAGCTTGCCATCCTCTCTGGGAGCAGTGGAATCCCCAGACATACCTAGGAGCAGCTACCAGGAGGAGAATAACCGTGCCCCATAGTTGAGTCAGGCCGTCCAGGGGCAGCTCAAGGAGAACTGGAGGTGGGGTGGAGCCATGGCAACAGCAGCTTCCAGAGAGGCTGGAGGTAGCCAGTGGGCTACAAGACTTGCTGCACTGCCCTCAAAAAGGGCTGGGAGAGAAGTCAACAAGGAGATTGGTTGGCCTCTCCAGAGGAAGAGGAAGAGCTGGCAAGAGGGAAAGAAGCAAGGTGGCAGCAAACTCCCTCCCCGCTTGGCTCTAAGACCAGGCCATGGTGTGTTCTCCAGGACAGAACAGTGGAAAGGGCTATTGCCCCACCATCCCCCTCCTACCGGCACACATTCAGTGTATGCACTACAGTTATGTGAAAAGAATCATCCTTTTAGGTTCTTTTAATTGAATGTTGCATCTTCAACATTGGAACTCCATCACAGAAGCAGCATTTCTACAATTTCATCTCATGATATGGATGTAATGTTTACAAGCGCAATTAGAGGGTCCAGCTTTATGTGTATTTTCTTTTGAAGAGGCATCCCACTAGGAAAGAGGGTGTCAGTTGCAGGAGAAAGAGCCACACAATCAGCTCTGACCACTTGATTGTGAGCTTTTAAACCTTTCAGTCTATAATATTAGTATGAACCCATATTAAAATATTAGTTAATATATTAATTAATGTGTTAATATTTGCACGAGTTTCTATGAACAAATATGGGTGAGTTAATTTATTACTTAATACATTAACGAATTGGTGAGTTAATATATTACTTAATATATAAATTAATATATTAACTAATACCAGCTCAAATTAGTTCATCACATTTGTGATGAACAATGAGTAGTACATTGTTAGGAGTCTGGGACAGCGGAGACAAATAAGTAAAGAATTATAATTTTTTTTTTATGAGGCATGGTTCCAAGACAAACCAGTGAAGAGGTTCCCACGGAAGTATATTTTGACTTTGTCAGTATTGTGTCCTATAAGGATGTGTCTTTTTCTGCCAGCGTCCTCAGAGTAGTGGTGCAAGGGTGAAGATGAGTGACATTGAAGCCCTAATCATATTTACTGAAAGGTAAACAGGACCTGGTGTGTCACGTAAAGGTCCCAAATAACTTCTGTAACAGAGTTCTTTATAGACTCCCACATATCTGCAAATCTTCCCTTCCAATCTGACGATACTTGTATATAATTTTTCTAGTTTTGCTTTCTTTTTCTCTGTCCCCAACTATATTTTAAATCCACAGACCTTGCCCTCCAGTACATTTATTTTATTTTATTTACTTCATTTGTACCTGCCTTTCTCCCCACTGGGGACCAAAAGCAGCTTACATTGCTCACCTTTCCTTCATTTTATCCTTTCAACAACCATGCGAGGTAGTTTGGGCTGAGTGTGTGTGACTGGCCCAAGGTAGGGTTGCTAGGCCCCCTCAATCTCCCGGTGGGGGACTGGGGCCTGGCACTTATCTTTAGGGAGAGGGAGGTGCATGTGTGCAGAGCACGCGCATGCGCCCCCACAGGAACGGTGACATCATCGCACGGCCAGGAGCTGCAGAACGCGCCCAAAACGGGCTGTTCTGCCACAGATCAGGCCCAGTTTTGAGGCACTGCGGAGCGCAGGAGCGTTCCGGCGCTCTGCAGTGTCTCAAAAACGGGCCCGATCCGCGCTGAAACCAGGCCCATTTTGGGGCGCTGCGGAGCACAGGAGCGCTTCTGCACTCCGCAGCTGCTAAAAACAGGCCTGGTTTGCCATGGATTGGGCCCGTTTTGAGCACTGTGGAGCGCAGGAGCATTCCTGCACTCCACAGCTGCCCCAATCCGGGCCAAAATGGCCCAATCCCAGCGGCTGCAGGGCACGGGAGTGTGCTGCGCCATGGGGGAGTGCACAAGGAAGGTGCGTGCCCCCCCCCCGCTGCTCAGGTAAGTGAAGGTGGGGAGCGGGGGCGGGAGATCCCCCGCCCCCACTGGGGGTCTGGGATCCCTAGCCCAAGGTCAGCCAGCAAGCTTCTATGGCAGAGTGGGGATTCAAACCTGTGTCTCCCAGATCCTAGTCTGACACTGTAACCACTATGCTGGCTTTCATTTTTCTGTTCCTCCTTAATTTTTTTATCCCTTACATAAGTCTTCCAAAGTTTAGCTAAAACTAGATCAATTCACATTATTCAACCAAGAATCTGCGTTAGTGAAACCTGGAATGTGGCAATGTATTTGTATAATTTTTTTATCATACTCCTCAACTTGCAACTCAACCCATCCTTAAGACACTGCTAATGGACATTGGATGACTCAATAAATAGGTTGAAATTGTCAATTATTTTTAATAATTGTTTGAGAGGCCAAAATACAATGGGAATAGTGATAAGGAACTATTAAACTTCATTCTGCAATTCCAAGACTATTTCCAGCATGAGCTAAACTCCTTAGAATTCCTTTCAGCCCTTATATCCTATATACTAATTTAATTATGTGTGGTCTTTAAGGCTGGAAAGAATAAGAGCAAGTCTGTTAAATAGTTACAATATATTTTTAATTAACTCTAATCTTTAATCCTATGAATTTGAATTAACTAATATTTAAATAATTGAATAAATGGCCGTCATCACACGGCCATAAATTTAGCGCCAAACTAGCGCCATCTCCCACTGAATGCTCACCTTATTCCAGTTCTCTTGCAATTTCACCATTCTCCCCAATTCATGCTTTGTGACTCTTTATGTCATGTTTATCCACTTCCATGTGAATGCCCTGGATTGACTATGAACACTTTGCAGCACCAAAATGCTCACTCTCCCCGATCATCTGTCTCACCTAACACTGATTCTCCTGCCCTACACTCCCACAAGCCCCAGCGTGACCCACAATAAAGCCTCAAAGTAATTTTTTTAAAAAAAAACTTCAGCCTTATAGCGCTATAGCACTATTCTGCCATGGGCAGGAAACCTCTGCTACCTATCACAGGTGGATTTTGGGTTGGCCCAGCACAACATTGGTATAACAGAAGAGTGATATAGCACAAATGTGCGAAAAAAATTTTTTTAAAGGGGCGGGATTTTTAGGGCCCCGTTTCCAGAGGTACTTTGACTGACCGTCGAATTGCGCTTTTCCCTTTTAATGTGACTGACTGGAAGTGTAAGCAGTCGTCAAACGATGGGAGAATCCGTTCTAATAACGATAACAGAAGAAACGATTTCTAGTGCAAAACTGATGAAATAAGGGCCCGTGTGATGACAGCCAATGTTTAAACTCCCAATGCTGAAGAATCTCATTTTTTTACAGAATTGTAATCTCCCAGCCTTTAGATGATATAGAGATCTTTTAAAAAAAAATCTATTCCATGTTAAGAAGTAATCTGAATTACAGTGTTTAAGAAAATGGTAACTTGCAGAAGATTCATATTGAGCACAAGTCCACGGCAGAAACTCCCATATAAACGGTCAAGTTCTACTGGAGTTAGACTACTTATCTAGCATCACTGTTCTTTGCAAGCAGTGCACATCAGACTGAAGGATCTTTGTTGGGAAACAGGAAGGGTGAGTGTGAAAAAGTCAGTTGCCAATAAGTGATTGGTATTGTCAACAAAGCATGCCAATAATCCTACCAATACCCCCCTTTGCTCAGCACAGGCCAAGTGTGGGGTTATTTTAATATCCCATTTTGGATCTTTGGTTCACTTCCAAGAAAGTAATTTGTGGATAAAACACAGGCCAATGCATTTAAAACAGAAACTTGCATATGAAGATTTGCATTAAAATTTTATATTGAGGTTTTTTACCCACCTAAACCCTGGAATAGTATACAAAAGACAGGCATATTTCTCATGTTACTATTTCTAGCCCCTAAATGGATTTGATCTGCTGAATTTCCAGTTCTCTGCTAAAAAGAAATAGTAACACTGCAGTAGCAGCCTCAGTTTGTTCATGGGGACCTTTTAACAAATGACCAAATTTTGGGATCCTAGATATAATTATGGTATGATTTATTGATTTATTTAATTGTTTATACCTCACTTTTCCTCTTGGTTCAAGGTGGCCAAGTGGTACGACGTATTTCTTTTCACCTACATTGCCCAAGCAAAGTACCCAGATATATCAAATAATACATGGAGTGAATGCAAACTAATGGCCCGCACCTTACAGAATGGCCTGCCTGAACAGAAAAGCTCCCACTCTCCTGGTTTTCTGCAAACCATGCAAAACTGAATTATTCAGAAGGGCCTTTTACACAGGTAATAGGACTGTGCTATAAGGAATTGGTTCAGAGAGATGCACTGGTAAAAGGATAGGGTCTGTGGACTATACTCCTATGTGCTGTCTTTTGCTGTAATTATGCTTCTACTAGATAGTGGGTCATGCCAGTTTGCTTATGTTTTGTTCCAGCATTGTTTCCACTCTGTATCAGATCATTGCTTATTTCAAATTCCTCTTGTATTGTTTATTTATTGTTTATTGAATATGCCCGCCATTGATCATATTGACTTACACTGTGTAAGCCGCATCGAGTCTCAGTGAGAAAGACTGACTATAAATAACATAAATAAATAATAATTAATTCCAACATGATTACCTCAGTTAAAGTATTTTCAAAGGGACCAGTTCAATTTCAGTTGGCTGATGCATTCAATATACCAGGGACTGCATAATAATTAGGGTTTATTTTTATTTATTTACGTTATTTACCGTCTACCTTTCTCACTGAGACTCAAGGTGCATTACAAAAGTGTAAGTCACTGTAAGAGTCAATATGGTACCAGATCATATGAGTCTTAATTGGTTTATAGGAAAGAAAAAGTTGGCAGTTTAGATCTTATTTATTGCTTCATTAAAGCCATTGGGATCTTACTCTTTATTTGTTAACTTTATTTTATTTATATTATTTATAGTCTGCCTTTATCAAATCACAAAGTAAATCAATGCAGTCAACAGGATGGGACATCCAATAAACAATGCAATAGAATCTGTATTGTAGAAATCTGGAACCAAGCAGAAATCTGAAAACAAAACTGAAGCAACTTTCTTCTTAAATGGAATCGTGACATTAAGATGCATTAGCAGGTCACTAAGGCAAATCTCCTCCTCTGTTCCTGATGATCTACTGAAGTATGAAGAGCTTGTACAATATGAACTAAATTCTGATTATGGCATATTTCTGGCAGTGTTTTTAGTTTTTTAAAAAATATATAGCTTACAATAATATAACAAGGATTTCTCCAGTTTATATGATTTTTGCTTGATTTTATAATATTGAAAAGCAATCATATACATGGATACATTGATATTGAGCATTTGTTTGGCATTTTGGCATTTTATGTAAAAAATGCCTCAGTTTAACAATTGCACTTAGTATGGACATTTGGGCTAGATAGAAAGTTGTAGAGATCCATTCTTTTATTCATTATAACACCTTTATAAAGTTAAAGAGTTGAGTAAATCTGAAATTGGTGGCTGGCATATGTTTTGAACACTGTAATCTGTAAAGCATGCAGAAGAACTTTTAGATCTAAAAGATAAGGTCAGTGTTTTGTTGTATTTTTCTTTCTTAAGCCAATACTGCTGAATTGATTAACGGTTCTCTGCATGTGTAGAAAATCATTCAGAATGAATGATGCCTCCGATGTTTAAACTGATTAGTCCCATAAATCTTATTTATCCTTGGTGTTCATACAGCAAGTATCAAGATCTTATACTGATTCATTCGCAAGTAACACATATAGCGTTAGCAGCAAATCTTTTATGTAAATTAGCTTCTGCATGGACACTGAAATGTTCAGCATCTTTTTACATCTTATTTTAAAACTATTTCTAGCAACTGTTCCTTCATCATAATATACTGGTAGGATTTTGGTGATAAATTTTAATAACAGCAAGCAATTTTTAGAGTATAACTTAAAAGATCCTTAAAATTCCATTTTACGCCTGCTGTTCACTTATTCTTGTACAGTGCAAGCCAATGCATATTTATTCAGACATATCCTATTTTGCTCAATGACAATTACTCCTATGTACAAATGCATGGGATTGCATGTTTAGTTGAAAACATGGTTTTTAATTTTTCATCTGCTATCTTTCATCATGTAAACTCATCCGCTTTGCATTTCCTGTTACATCCTTTATTTTTACTACATTATTACTGCCAAAAAATAAGATAGGGCTGGACTAAAACTTTTACATTTGTAATCTCAGAAGAAGGCTATACAAAAATGTATTTGTATATTTGTATAAAAATAGCATTTTATAAGCATAGTATATAAATAGAATTCCTTTGCCCATTATTCTACACCATAATATAATAACATTGTATTATTTTAGCTCTCTTCTAATCCTCAGTAGCAGCCGCATAGCCTATTTTATCCCAAGCTCATCAGGGCTGGCCATGTCCATTACTTGGATGGGAGACCACCAAGAAAGACTAGGGATGCCATGCAGGAGACGGCAATGGCAAACCACCTCTGCTTATCTCTTGCCGGGAACACCCTGAGGATGGGGTTGCCATGAGACTATTGTGACTCAATGGCACATTCTTCTAATCCTAAATATGCTTCTGCTATACATTTATTTATTTATTTACATTATTTATAATCTTCATTTCTCAAGGTTGATTACACAAATTAACTCAATACAGTCATCAGGATGGGTCATCCAATAAACAATGCAATATGTATTATAGAAATCTGTAACTAGAACTGAAGTGAAACAGAATATTAATAATGTGTTAAATGTTGCGGAAAAATACATAGTAGAGTCCTACTTACAGCAACAGGCAGCATGAGTTGTAGTATAGGCCACAGTCCCTAAACCTTTATCCAAGTAGTTTCCTAAACCATTCTGAACGGTAAAACCCTGCTACCTTTGTAGAAAAGTCCTCTTGAATAGTTCAGTTTTGCATAGTTTGAGGAAAGCCAGAACAGTGGGAGATAAGGAAGAGAGATCCTGTAAAAGACATGGTAATACATTTCTGACAAGACATTGTCTTTACCATGTTCACCAAATACAGTTAAACAAAGTATTATTTCAAGGCATTATAATTCACCTAATACCTAGCATTACCAAGATTTGCATTACAAAGTTTAATTGATCATGAACCAGAAGAACTGTGAGCTGAAACAAGAGATAATATAATTTGCAAAGACTGTTCCTGTAGTCGAAGGAAAAAAGAAGCCTCAATTAGGGGTGTGTAATTCAGGTCTAGGATTTGGGAGGTGGGAATCATTTTGCTGATTCAGCAAACCATCCACCATTTGCTGATTCAGCAAAATCCAACCTTCCCAGATGTAATTTGAGAATCCTAGATCTCATTCAGGATCTCCAGTTTTTGACCCTAAATTCGGGAATCACTGCTGGGCTGTTTCCTTTGTTGTTTCCCTGCAAAGAAACACCAGATCCTGCCTTTTCCTCTAAAGACCTCCTGAGTTTCAGAGAGATTGGACCCCAGGATCCAATTCTATGGGCCCCCAAAGAAAATGCCCCCAGGCACTCTCCATTGTTCCCTATGAGAAAAACTATCTGGGGTCTATCCAGGGAGCTGGAGGTGGCATTTTTCAAGAAAACTTCCATTAAATTTGCAGAAAATCTACTCTTGACTGTCCTCTAAAGACTACCCAAGTTTCAGATCTATTGGACACTGAGGACCAATTCTGTAGGCCCCCCAAGAAGGTGCCCTCAGCCACTCCATTGTTTCCTATAGGGGAAAGTCAAAGCCGAATCCTACTGCAGAAACACACTGAGGAAAGGCAGCCATGGCCAAGCCATACTCCCAAATGCAAGCTCCACAGAAAGCCTAACAGAATCAAACTGAAGTCCCACCTCTACCCAAGTGCCCCTGAACAAGCTGCCCACAGTCACTCTCCATTCTTCCATACGACGAGAAAGTTTCCAAGCTGGTTCTTGGAACACAAACAGACAAGGGCAAGGCTGACGTGGCAGAGACACACCCCCAAATGCAAACTCATCCCTGAGAAAGTCCAGCAGAACCAAACTGAAGCACAGAAATGAAATCCCTCCCAAAACCAAAGTGAAGCAAGGAGACCAACATCAAACCTGAGAGTCACATCCGTTCCACCCAAACCAAACTGAAGCAAGGGACACTTATGCAACTTAGCCCAACAGCAGGAGAAACAGTTGATCCAGTTGACAGAACATAAAATGTACACCCAATTTGGACCACCTCATGCCCCCAAAACACCAGCCCATGTTGGCAAAAATCTGTGCAGAAAATTGAGAAAAACAGCTCCAGATCAATGCTGTTCTCTTGTCACTGGAATGGGAAGATTCAGTGAGAGATGTTAGGGAAAGTATAGAATGTGAGTGACACACCATGTGTCACACACTAGCAGAGGCAAACCTACAGAAACACCCAAATTAAGCTACAGAATGTTGTTGTGTAATGTTATGTATGGGATGTTTTCTCTCATTGCTGGAGTGGGAGGGATTGTCAGTGATGAAGGGCTGCTGCATTCTGCAGTTCAAGCAGGGCTCCGCTGAGCCAGTGAGAGTGGCCGCAGAGAAAGAGGAGAACATATGGCTGCAATTCACAACTTACTTACTCCTTCATGATCCAGTGAATGCAGTTTGAATGCTAGATAAACAGGTTGGGAAAAGCAGTAACTATTTCTGTAGTTCAAGTTAGAATGACTGCTGTTTCCCATTCATCAATCCAGTTCCTGGTCCGAAAAATGGTAGTTTTAATGAGTAATCAACCTCAAATTGAGATTTAAGTGTTCAAAATAATGTTCTACTGTGATAATCTCTTTACTTATGATTTCATATTATTAAGAGCTGATTAAGTAAAATTTGGACTGCAGTTTTAAATTGCCAAACAGTTCAGTAAGTCTTTATGAACCAATGATTCCAGAAACACCACTTTCAAAGCTACAAGCTCTATCCTCTTGCCCTTCTGTTTTCTTGCTGTTGCTGCCATACAACACAAGCATACAGCCTGTTTTCATCCTGCCGTCCTGTGCACCTGCTTACTAGAAATGCATCACCCAAGGGACATAAATAGCTGCCAGTCTAATATGGCACAGCTTCAAAAACATGTATTAGCTTACTTTACAGAGGAGAATTTAATCAACAATATATGCCTTCCTTGAAACAAGCTTTTTTTTTTAACCAATATGAAAGGAAGTAGTAAGACTTCATGGAACTCTCTGTGAAGCTTTTGAGGCCAACCAAATGACTGCAAGAAATCACTTTGCCCTTTATCTGACTGTTCCCTGTGGCTCATGTTTTAATACATATGTTTACTTTACGATGCATTGCTAGGTATTGTGTGTATGTGTGTATGTGCTATCAAACTGCTTCCAATTTATGGTGATCCTATGAATGAAAGGCTTCCAAAATGTCTTATTATTTACAGGCTTGCTCAGATCTTGCAAACTGCAGGTCATGGCTTCCTTTATGGAGTCAAGGCATGCCATTTTGGGTCTTCCTCTTTTCCTACTGCTTTCCACTTTTCCTAGCATTATTGCCTTTCCGGTACATCTTGTCTTCTCATAATGTGACCAAGTAGGATAGCCTCAGTTTTGTCATTTTAGCTTCTAGGAGAATTCAGGCTTGATTTGATGTAGAATCCATTTATTTGTCTTTTTGGCTGTCCATGGTATCCACAAAACTCTCCTCCAGCAACACATTTCAAATGAATCAATTTTCTTGTCAGCTTTCTTCACCGTCCAACTCTCACATCCATACCTAGTAATGAGAAATACCATGTTGTGGATTATCTTAATTTTGGTCCTCAGTGACACATCCTTATCCTTAAGGATCTTTTCTAGTTCTTCATGGTTGCCCTTCCAAGTCTGTCTCCTCATTTCTTGGTTGCAGTTTCTCTTTTCATTGAGGAGGAAGCCATGGAATAGAAAATCTTTCACAATTTCAATTTATTTTTTATCAGCTTTAAAACTGTGTAATTCTTCAGAAGACATTACTTATTCTTCTTGATGTTTAGCTCTAATCCTACTTTGGCAGTTTCTCCTTCATCGGTAGTCGTTTCAAGTCTTAAGCATTTTCTACCAGTAATGTGATATCATCTGCATATTTCAAATAGTTATTATTCCTTCCATCAATTTTCACTCCATCTTCCTCTAAATCTTACCCACATTTCTTCGTGCGTTTTGCATATAGGCTGAACAGATAGGTAAATAATATACATCCTTGTTTGACACCTCTGCCGATTGTTTCACCATATTCTGTCCTAATAGCAGCCTCTTGTCCAGAGTATAGGTTGTGCATCAAAACAATCAGAGCCTTGCTACAAGTGACATTTTACACGTGAAGGATAAAGGATCATTTTCGCAAGTCTTTCTGGGAACTGAAGTTCCTCTCCCCCACCGCTTTTCCTTCTGTTCCTTCCCCTCACTGCCTGAAGAGACAGAGAGAGCCTAGGGCAACATCAGCTTTTGCAAATCGTCTTGCTTGGGGAGGGGGGGGGGAATGCTCCGGAGAAAGCTGAGAAAGTTGCAGCTGCCTGGCCCAAAGATCATTGAGAGCAGGCTTGTGACTGGAGAAACGATTTGCAAAAGTTGCTGTTGCCGCAGGCTTTCTCTGTCTCTTCAGGCAGAGAGGGGAAGGAACAAAAGGAAAAGCGGTGGGGGAGAGGAACTTCAGTTCCCAGAAAGACTTGCGAAAATGATCCTTTATCCTTCATGTGTAAAATGTCACTTGTAGCAAGGCTCTCAGATGTTCTGGCACGCCCTTCTTTTAACACCATCCATAGATTTTCATGATCTACTCAGTCAAAAACTCTGCTGCAGTCTCTAAAAAACAGACTGATTTTCTTCCCTGGTATGTTCTATTAGCCATCGTAAGTTTGCAATGTGATCTCTGGTGCCTCTTCCTTTTCTGAATCCAGCTTGAACATCTGGCATTTCTCATTCCATATATGGTAAATCTTTGTTGTACAGTTTTGAGCATCACTTTGCTTGTGTGGAAAATGAATGCAATGGTCCAATATCCCCTTTTTATCTGAAATGGAATGCAGATCGAGCATTTTCAGCCTGTGGGCCATTGCTTTGTTTTCCACATTTGTTGACATATTTTGTTATGATTTCAATGGACTCAGTTTCTGTAGCCTGAAATAGCTCTGTTGGTATACCACCCACCAGGGCTTTTTTTCAGTGGGAATGTGATGGAATGGAGTTCTGGAACCTCTTGAAAATGGTCACATGGCTGGTGGCCCCGCCCCCTGATCTCCAGACTGGAGAGGGCAATCTAAACTCCCCTCTGTCTCCACTCTCCATTATTCCCTAATGGGAAAACTATCTAGGGACTATCCAGAGGGCTGAAGGTGGCATTTTTCAAGCGCACTCCACCCCAAATGAAGATGCCCTCAGCCGCTCCATTTGTTCCCATAATGAGAAAAATATCAACGCTACCTCTCACAGCAAAAATACACTAGGGCAAGGCTGCCATGGCTAAGGCACACTCCCAAATGCAAGCTCTGCACACAGAAAGCCCAACAGAACCAAAATGACATCCACCCCAAACCAAAGTGCTCTCTGAGCAAGCTGGCCAGCCACCCAGCCATTCTTCCCTATGATGAGAAAGTTTCCAAGCTGGTTCTCAGGGCACAAACATATAAGGGCAAGGCTGCCATGGTCAAGGGAAGCTTTCTAATTCAAGCTGATCCTTGGGAAAGCCCAACAAAACCAAACTGATGCTCTCCCCAACCCAAGTGTTCCCTGAGCAGGCTTCCCAGCCACTCTCCTTTGTTCTCTATGATGAGACAGTTTTGAAGCTGGTTCTCAGGGCAGAAACACACAAAGGCAAGGATGCCAGTGGCCAGAAGCACATTCTCAATACAAACAACCCAGAGAAAACCCAACAGAACCAAACTGAAGCAAGGGAATGGAATCCCACTGGAACCAAAGTGCCCGTTCCAGGATTCAGGAGCCTTAGGGTGACGCTAGATACCTCTTTATCAATGGAACCCCAGGTCACGGCAGTTGCCCAGTCTGCTTTTTTCCATCTTGGGCAGGTCAAGCAGCTTGCCCCCTACCTTTCAACCCATGACCTAACAACAGTTATCTATGCAACGGTCACCTCTAGGTTGGACTACTGTAAATCGCTGTACATTGGGCTTCCCTTGGGCCTTATCTGTAAATTGCAATGGGTCCAGAATGCTGCTGCACGTGTACTAACTGGTACACCATATAGGGCGCATATTACTCACATCTTGCAGCAGCTATACTGGCTTCCTGGGGAATTCCAGATCAGATTCAAGGTCTTGGTTTTGACCTATAAAGCCCTGTGCAGACTGGGACCAGCATACCTGCGGGACTGCCTCTTGCTGTATGTACCCTGGAGAGCACTTAGATCAGCTGATAAGCAATTACTGGTGGTCCCTGGCCCCAGGGAGGCTAGATTGGCCTCAACCAGAGCAGGGCCTTTTTGTACCTAGCCCCAACCTGGTGGAACTCTCTGTCTGTGGACACTCGGGCCTGCCAAAATCTTCTACCCTTTCAGCAGGACTGCAAGACAAAAATGTTCTGTCAGGCATATAACTGAGGCCTCTGTGTGTGTCCTCTGATGTGCCTCTCTACCAATCTCCTGTTGTGGGGGGCTGCTTTGTTACTTTGCCCCCCCCAATCTAAATCAATTTTGATTAAGGAAGCTGCTTCTGCACTCCCTAACAATATGTTATTGGGGGGGGGGGTTGTTCTTTATCTTGCCCCCTCATTTAAATTTAATTTAAATTAATCCTGTTTAAAATGTTACCCCCCCCCCTTATGTACTACCAGCAGGGGTGGATGCTGGACTTGGACCAATCTTGGGAAATATAGCTGGAAATTTTTAACTGTACTGATGAACTGAAAAGATATTTATTGTTGGTTTTATATTCTGATGATCTTACTGTGGTTTTTAATTGTACCCTCACTTGATGTAACTAGCCCTGAGCCCGCTTGAAGGGAGGGCAGGCTAGCAGAGGCATAGAGTGGGGGTGGGCTGGGGGGGCCACCCCAGGCACAAAATTTTGAGGGGCACCACTTCCATGCCCCCCACAGTGCCCCTTTGCCGCTGCCACCCTCCTCGTCCCCCAGCAAACTAGGCACCCCGGCGGTGTGGCAGCAAGTAGGGAGGTGGGCTGCCTCCCCACTTGCCTCTTTGCCACTACCACCCACCTTGGCTCTGCCCCCAGCTAGTAGGGTGCCCTGGTAGTGCAGCAGGGAGGCAGGGGCCTCCCTGCTCGCCTCTCCGTCCCTTTGCCACTGCCGCCCACCTCAGGTGAGGGGGGATGCTCCTGCACGATGACATCACAAGTGACATCATCACACAGGGCCAGAGCATGCGCACAGGGGGCAAGGGTCGCCACCTCCTGCCCCGGGAGCTCCGCAACCACACTACGCCACTGCAGGCTAGAAATCAATAATAAAATAAATAATAAAATAAATAAAGCAAGGAGACCAACATCAAACCAGAGAGTCACATCCATTCCATCCAAATGAAACGGAGTCACATCCATTCCATCCAAATCAAAGCAAGGGACACTGTTACAACTTAGCCCAGCAGAACCAGTGTCATTCACAGAAGCCAGGTGGAATCTAGGGTCAGTGGGGGAACCCCACAGAACAGAATCAAGCAAGTATCCAGCCAGAAGCACAAGGCAATAGCAAGCATGCATAGTTGTATAGGATGGATCCCCCTTGGCCTCAGGCTGAAACTGAGAGTGAGGGATAATTTTGGGAAACTTAAGTTCTTACTGATCAAATATAGATTAGATATGGATAATACCATAGGGGAGCCTGAGATGCCAGCTTTTTAAACAGTGGAACTCCTTTAACAGCAGTCTAAGAAGCAAAACCTTTTATAGGTTTGTGTATTAAGTCATGGGGAAACCTCAAGCAAATATATTTCTCCTTGACGATGCTAAATATAACAGTTTTTCGTTTTAACTGATAATAAAGCCACAGTTTTAGGCAGACAGAATAAAAGGAGCAAACACAATAAATTAGAAGGATAAAGGACTACAGTTCTGTTTATTGCAACAAGAATGTGCAATGGGCAGAACCATCAATCAACTGATTCTAAACTATAGCAATAATAACATACTGGGATGCAGAAGAGTCATGCCTCTTCTCCTTGTGCATCCTTAATGTCTGGGCAAGTCCACCTCATTCTGAATCCATCAATGGTACTCAGGCTCCTCCATGCCAAACATTTACTGTTGTTTGAAGGAGACGTGCCATAACCTTAGCATGAAATCTTAAGTCATTGATAATGGCATCTCCAAGAGAGGTTCTGTTTCAGTTCCCAAAGCCATATTAGGCTTGAGGTCCTGATTTGGAAAATGTTCCCATCACCATTCAATCAATGACTCCCCAAACTCTGGGCTTACAACTGGGCCTACTTCATCTGCACTAGATTTCCAGGGTATGAGCTTTTGAGAGTCAGAGCTCCCTTCATCAGACTCTCGAAAACTCAGACCCTGGAAATCTTGTTGGTCTCTAAGGTGCTACTGGACCTGAATCTTGCTCTTCTACTATAGACCGACGTGGCTACCCACCTGAAACTATCTATCTGCACTGTGATCACCAACTGTGACCAATGATACATCATTAAGGCAATCAGTCTACTAGTACTCTAATAAATCGGCCCTAATAAATCAGCAAATGCTCACTTCAACTAGTTAGGAAGGTGGGTGGATGCTATCTCCACTAAATTTTTGAAAGAGGCAGGGTACAACAGGGCCTTAAGTTTTGTGATCCCCTTGTTCTGCTGAATATCAGGGTGCGGAAATGTGGCAGTGCTATGATTGTAGACCAGCTGCACTGAACAAAAAGGTGACATTCAAATTCTGTAAATAAACACTCTCTCTTTATGAACAGAATTGTCTTTAGAAGTCCCTGACTGTCTGTTGTCACTGTTTATACTGTGGATTAATATATGCATGTTGACAGTGAGCTGATATCTTGTCTTGTCAAACTTCAGGCAAAGGCACAGAAACCAGTGCTTGGAAAGAAGTCTGTTTTTATGGTATGCTTGTAGCCGGAGGGCTGTTTTTAACAATATAAAATTTTGCTGCAGAATTTTATGCTGGATTAATGCCCTTGAATTGTTTTTATAGCTTGTTTACTATTGATAATCCTCAAACCTTATGAGAAACATATGCTAGTGCTAAGGTTACCAACAACCTAGAGAAAAATGTCCCTCTCTTTGAAAAAAGGCTTCATGTTTGGAAATGTGTGTGAGGGTTTTCATAGCATAGAGATAAGTAACATCCTATTAACCTTCTATTCAAGTGTGAAGGAATGCCCTTTAAAGAAAATTTCTTAAGTTCAGCATTCACAGAGCTGGAAGGGAAGGCGTTAACAATTGCCTAGAATATGAGCTTGATTGACAGGTTGTTCCCTCCTTTCTGATTGGCCAGTCAGAACCAGACTTCAAGATGAGAGTTGCTGACAGGATTTTGAGGAGTGTGTGTGAGAGTCTGACAGGAAATGTCAGACAGGTTCCCTTCTGGTGTGAGGGAAAAGAAATCTTTTGCCCTAACTGTAACATCATTGTTTTGAGGAAGAATTCTAGTTAAGAATTCCAAGTATAAAAACCAACACACGCTGAAATCCATTTACACAGCCATGATAAGAAGTAGTGGTGTGTTTTTGGCAAAGGGTGAGTGGGTAGTAAGTGCAGATTCCCATTCAAGCCAAGTGAAGAAGGGTTATATCTTCTTTGGTGAAGAAGAATAATTCCTCTCTAGTGTCTAAAGGGGCTTTGGCTCTGAAGAGGATCCCGGGACTGTTGTAAAGGGAAAAGAGTTTTGAACTAAAGTCAGAAAACCCGAGTTGAAAAAGGGAACTCTGTGAAGAAACATTGTAACTAAAGTATTAAACAAAACACTAGAGATAGGCACGAACCAAAATAAGAACCAAAGTTCGTCACAAACCAGACTGTTTTTTTGGTTCACGAACTGGTGGTTCGTTGGAGCTCATTTTCTGATGAACCGTGACGAACCGCAATGATTTTAGAGCAGTTTGTTTGGTTCATTTTTCAGTTCATCACTGCAGACAGCCTGGGGCTGATCAATCAGTTTCCTAGTCAGCAAGGGGGGAGGGGCTTTCTGCAGGCCTTCTGCTGCCCCGGAAGTGATGTTGTTATGAACCAAACAAACCGAGCTATTTCATGGTGGTTCATGAAATGCGACGAGCCATGAACCACAATGAACCGCCATTTTTCCAGTTCATGCCCATATCTACAAAACACTTCTCACTGTCAAGGCTATTTTGCCTGTTACTTAAAGAGTATTCTGATCTACCAACTAATTTTACCTCAGCTTTTTCATTCCATGTCTGTCCTTATTCCGTCTCTGCCTGTTCAATAAAGTTGTTGCTTATTTTGAACATTATACAGTCTCCAGTGTCATTCCCCACACAGAGGAAGAGGGCTCCTGCTTTTTCCCCATCAAGTTTCTGAACTGGGCTAAAAAGCCCAAATTATAACTGCTAGTTGGGGTAGGACACAAAAGAACTTTAACACCACAAATAGAAACATGCTACTTGGGGCTGCTCAGCCAAAGCAGGTGAACTTGGGTTTTGGCGGGGAAATCTGCTTCAGAGTGGGGGAGTGAATGGGGGTCCGTCATATCAAGGGACAGGACATTTTTTCCTTCAAGCTGCTTGTTGGCAATCCTAGCTAGTGCATCCCTTTTCCAGCCCTCCACTGCCTTCTCTGTACTGGTTTTTGTCCAGTTATCAAATAAATACATTTAAAAACATTCTTATTGAAGAATAGTCCCTTTGGATTCATTAGCAATTGAACACATTTGTGTTTCATGGGGTTTTTTTTTCTGAAGGCTTTTCCTTTCTCTCCCTATTTTTAGACTAAAATACACGGGCTCGGATTTGTAAAAATACATGCACCTTGGAGTGTTTTGTGTCGAGAAGCGGAATTTATGAAATTGAAGATGCCTACAAAAAAGGTTTGTAGAATGTTTCTTTTAGACTGGGATGCTTAAAATAGTTACTTAGGCTGTGTTTTCAAAGGAATGGTGTGTCAGCTGATTCACCTAGTGTTCTTGTGAACAAATCCCACCATATGTAAAAGAAGCAGGTCAATTAACTATCCTAATTAGTGGGCACAAAATGAATCTGTCATAGAAAGGAGTCTTCTGATTTTGCTGCTGTTATGTATTTCTCTTTTTTAATTTTGTTTTGCCATTCAGTTTGTTATACAAGTTGTAGTGTAATGCACATGCGTGAGTTGGACACATTTGTAATATCCTGGCACATAGAAATTTGCATCTTAATGGGCACATGGAGACGATTGGTGTCATTTTGCAGTTTTACATAATCACCACCATGTAGACAATCCTGCTTGCCTAGTCCAAAGCAAAATGTAATCTTCTTGTACTCAGTCCATGTTGATTTTGTGTCCTGAACTGTCTGTAAGTCACCACAGTGGCCATAAGGTCAACATTACACTAAGATACTAGATGCCAGATTTCATGATGTGTCCAGACAGTGTATCTGCTGTAGTTAACTTCTTGGTGGTTCATCCAGCTGGTGGCTGCTTCAAAGTGGCCATTATCTGTTGTAGCTCTTCAATTTGGAACCAATTACAGCCAATTGAGAGCAGAACCACAAGTGACAAAAGGCACAGATTGGACACTTGTCAGCTTCCCTCAAGTTTTGATGGGAAATGTAGGCAGCTTGGCGGAATGTTGGACAAGTGACAGTTGAAAAGTCCATTAGACAGCAGTCAGAGAGCCAAGCTGCGAGACCAGGATGCCTACATTTCCCATCAAAACTTGAGGGAAGCTGACAAGTGTCCAATCTGTGCCTTTTGTCACTTGTGGTTCTGCTCTAAGTGGAAGGAAATAGGAAATGGGTTCCTGCCCCTGTGCTGAGTAACATTTATGATTTGATATGAATGTGCACACATGAACTGGAATAGTCCATACTTACTTCAGTCTGGTGCTCCACAGTCACAAATGTTCACTTATTACATATGTAAATATTCCATGAATATGAGCAACATTAGTAGAGCACAAGAAGACTTGTAGGATCCAGCCCTAAATTTCGAAGGGATATTTGAATTATCGTTACAAAAGTAACATCATGTTGTCACCAGTTGCCAAAATTATATGATAAATTTGAGGCTTCTGAGAGATGTATCTGTACCTGTTCAGGGTAGAGAAGTGAAAAACTGATAAATATTTAATGGCATACTAAGTGCAGGACCCAGACTGTGCAGGAAAATGTCTCTAATGGAACAAGAGACAGCCTCAGAGTGCAAAGTAATTTATTGCAAGTACAACTAAAATTAAACTTTGGGTTTGAATTTTGTATTAGTGGCTGATCCAGTTCCATTTATCACATTACTTATTTTAATTATGTTCCTAGCTTTTAAAATAGCCCACCCATTATGTTTAAGAACTTTGAATTATGGGGCTGTATGTTTGGAAGGAATCTGATCATGTCCAACACCTTGCAAAAAAAAATGTGTGCACTGAATCCAGAAATACCCAAGGAATATTAGTTCCTTGCCATCAAAGTATGAAGACCCTTGTGCTATAGGCAGGGTATTGTATATGCTGTGCTATTGTTAAAAAAAAACCTCCTAGAATTCTCTAGATGTATACATTATACAGAATCTTAGCAATTTACTTTTGATGGTCTCCATTCAGATTTCTTGTGTCTTTAAAGACTCATTCTTGAATCCTTAATATGTTTGCCAGTGATTTCAAAGAAATAAAGGATGTTTTGTCTTTTCTGTCTTTAGGTATACCAAATTCATCAGCCACATGGCCTTTTGAAAAAAATTAATTCTGTAATCCAAAAAATTACAGAGCCCATCCAACCTAAAGTGGCAGAACACAAACAACAGACAGTGAAACGTCTATCTTACCCCTTCTCTAGGGAGAAACAACACTTGTAAGTCAAGGTTCATCATCTGTATTTGTTATCAATTTCAGCAGAATTGCCTCTGGGAATACCACTTGAAGCTAAGTATGAGAATATTAATAGGAATATGTAGGCCAGAGTTTTGTCACAGCTTGATTAAAATGATGGCTACTGATAAATATAGTCTTGCTTGGCTTAAGGTAGCATTGTCCTACTAGACTCCCATATGTAAAATTAATTAAAAAGATATGTTGAAACCTACCTAAAGTTAACAAAATTAAAATAGAAGAGCTTACATAGTTTCATTGTTTCTCATCCCGCAGTTGGGTACACCACTTGCTCATAGTCAGAAAGGGTTCAAAAGAATGTCCAAGTGTGGTTTCAGCCTATGGAAGAGTCTTCACATTATTCCATAAGCAAACTATAGTCAATAAATGGGTAAAAGCAATGGTCAGCATTCACATATGAAAAGTCAGATGGAAAGAGTAGGTCTTTTACAGTGCAGACCTGTTAAGGTCACAATGAAGATGAACTCACAAAGTAGGATCCCATTAGGTGCCCTGTTAGGCATTGTCAGTGAACACTGCAGCAAACACATCAGTGTCCTGCTGTGAACAATGACTATTTGCCATATGGTAGCAACGAAACATACCACACAGAGGATATGGAGATCCAGTGACGAGAGGTAGTTGCAGAATGGTGAACAATAAGTCAAAGCACTTCCACAACTGCACAGACATTCTCTCTGAATGGCTAAAAGTTGCAGTGCCCAACTCTCTACATTGAAAGAGTTGCCATGTGATCAGTTTTTAGCAGCTGTCACATCCTGAGTACTTGGTTAGGAAGAAATATTTGTCTTTTCAAGAAGTGCAGTATCACAGCTAGAAACTCTAGGAAATACAGGGGCCAAGTCTTCCAAGCATTGTATGAGGTACTGCAGTTCTTCACACAGAATAACAAATACACATGTAGTCATACTGAAATATATTTGTACTTATACGGTTGCGATCTTACTATTAATTAGTAAGATTTGTAAATAAGAGTGCATGAAGTAAATAACAACAACAACATTTGATTTATATACCACCCTTCGAGACAATTTAATGCCCACTCAGAGCAGTTTACAAAGTATGTTATTATTATCCCCACAACAATCACCCTGTGAGGTGGGTGGGGCTGAGAAAGCTCTGGAAGAGCTGAGACTGACCCAAGGTCACTCAGCTGGCTTCAAGTGGAGGAGTGGGAATCAAGCCTGGTTCTTCAGATTAGACAGACAACCACATTAATATTGCAGAAATGGGCAACAGGTGCCATAAACTATCTAGGAAAGAGGAAACGCACTTGATTCTTTTCCATGAGGCCAGCTAGAGAATGGACATTGATTTCACTTACAAAAGACTTTGGTCCTCTGAGTCAGCTAAAAAGGAATGGCCGCTCTCTGAAAATCACTGTTAAAAATCAAGGAGAAGAATGTGAATTGATAGTCATTCTTTCTTCTTACGTAACCCTGAAAAGACCAGGAAATATGGCTAGTTTATCTAAAATCCATACTTATATATCTTTTTCTTTTCTAATGTCCCAACAGATTTGACTTGTCTGACAAAGAGTCCTTTTTTGACAGCAAAACTAGAAGCACCATAGTAAGTATTAAAATATAATTTATATAAATAATTTTAAAATCATCACAGTAAACTTTATTTCCCCACAGTAATGTTGTATTTCTCTTCAATAAAATTTATTCAGGATTCTTATTAAAGCACCTGACTAACGTAACGTTAATCATCAACTCTGAGAGAAATTATTTGAAAAACAAATGATATTGTTCTTAGAGAACTGCTGTAGTCAAATATGGATCCAAGCAGTGACATATACATTTATTTATTTATTTTATTGTTTTAAATAAATTTTTTATTTTTTTAATTACTACAAAAACTACAAAAAAGGAAAAAAGGGAACAGGGGGAAAGGGAAGAAACAACATATAGAAAACACACACTACAACTACAAGTTTTGCATTCCCTTCATAATACAATTATTTAAAGTTAAACTTTCTAATATGCTATTAGATTGGTAGATCTTATAAAATACGAACTACAATCAGGATCAGGCCTTCTTCCCCCCCCCCTGCATCTCGGTCGCAGCTCTCTCTGAACAGCTACAGTAGCTGCGCTTGCTCCCTCCCCACTCCCCCCTTCAGATTCTAAATCTTCTCCTTATTGAAACTCTTGATGTTTAAATACACAGTCCCTCAGCTGTGCTTCCGATGTTATCTTGTAGGCTTGGTCTTTATAACTGAACCAGATGCCTTCCAGAAATAACCATTTGTATTTTATTTCACGCTTCCTCAGAAGAGCTGCAAACCTTTTGTATTTGAATCTTCTTTTCCGAGCTAAAAATGGAACGTCCTTCAATATCTTAACCTTATTACCCAGAAAGTCCAAGTCCACATTATATGAATTATATAAAATGGTGTCCCGAGTCTTCTTAGATGAAAAATCAATAATAATCTCGCGAGGCAGCTGATGCTTCGTTGCATATTTTGAAGATGTCCGGCGGACTTCCAGAATATCGCTTTTTAACTCTTCTTTAGTTGCCTTTGCGTATGACGCCAAAAGTTCCGACACCAAATCCTTTAAATTTTCACTTTCCTCCTCCTTCACATTCTGAAGACGCAATATCGTCTGAGCACGATCCACTTGTAGCCCTATCAATTGATTCTCCAAAAGCTTAATTTCTTTGTTTGTTGTTTTCATGAGTACTGCGTTTTCCCGAGCAGACTGCTCTGCCCCTGACGCTACATCTTTAATGGTTTTCACTTCGTTCTCAACTGAGTCAACCCTTTGACCGATTTCATTTAGCTTATCAACAAAGGGCTTCATAGCTTCAACAACCGACCGTTTAACCACCTCTTCAAGAGACTCTCCTTTCCCCAGCAATGCAGCCGAAACAGATTTGCCCACAGCAGGGCTCTGCTTTTTTGTCGCCATCTTAGGGGGGGGGGAGTCCACCAACTAAGTTCCAAAACTCAAAGAAGGGGAAGATATCCGAACCTTCTTAGCTTCAACTCCCACCAATCCTTTGCATACGCTTGGAATGACAGAAGGGATTCGCTTACTTACAGGTTTTCACCTTAAATCTGCTTGTTGCCGTTCTCCATGGCCCAGCAGCACGCGATGTGCTGCGCAAGTCTGCCGGCCTCCGTTGGAGCAGATGGGCAATTTACCCCCTGCATCGACTTCAGGGGGCTCTTCCCGCAGCGCTCTGGACCCTGACCCCCTCACTGGGAGTCCTGGGGGTTAACCCTCGCAGGTCAACCACCCGGTCAGGCTGCTCGGGCACTTCCTCCCGGACCTGCGGAGAGGAGCGTCCGACATGGCCGGGAAAACGAAACCGAATCCAGTGACATATACATTTAATAAATATATATTTATGTATAAATGTATTTCCCGTTGGTTTGGGAAAAATCTAACTCTCTTTGACCTGTTGTTCTGGTATGTAGTAAAACTTTTTAATGGCTTTTTACTCAAATGGGAGGGCTATATTGTAGGGAAGGGGTCTCAGATGCATCACTAATGAGTTAGGGACCACAGACTTCATCACTATATTGCCTTACATATTATCTGTTGATTTAAATATGTACTCCTATGTACCACCTGTGCTCCATGTTGTCTAATGTTAGTCCTAGAATTGATTATGTTCTGCTTCAGTATTTTTTCTACTCTGTATTGGATTTTTGCTAATACTATGTCTTAATCCGCCTTGAGTCTCACTGAGAAAGGTGGACTATAAATGACATAAATAAATATGTTAAAAATATTACATTATACTGCACCTGCATAAATGTTTAGCACAGAAGTATATTACCAGATGTGCTCAGGGCAACACATATAAACTTCTTTCTGAGTAAGACTCGGGTCCAAGGTCAGACAGAAGGGTATGAATACTTTGTGCCCAGAGGTTTCATATTTAAATGAAAAGCAATGGAGTTCCAAAGCAGGCTTAGAAAGTAAAACAGAGGCTGTAATAAATTTGAATAATCAGGGATATTTTATTGAAGATTGTCAGGATTACAGGCAAGCAGTCAGAACAATGCTTCACTACATTTTAGCACAAAATACCACACAGCCCCTCCATAGGTATTCTGGCATCTACCCAGTTGTTACTCCTGTGAGTAGCCTACCTTAAAGAACAAGAGAATGGACAGCAAGAAGTAAGCAAGGAGGACGGAGAAGATGGGGAATATTGCCTATCTTTTTGTGCACCGGGGAGTCATTTCATAGACTCAAAGAATCACAGGGTTGGAAAGAACCTCTAGGGTCATCTAGTCCAACCTCCTGCACAATGCAGGAAATTCACAACTACTCCCCCCGCAACTGCCCCAGTGGCCCCTGCTCCATGCCCAGAAGATGGCAAAACACCTCCAAGATTCCTAGCCAAACTGGCCTTTGGGGTTGTCTAGTTCCTCAGTCTGACAAGCTATAGCTTGGAGGACGGTCCAAGGAAAGGCACTTAGCAAGTGGTTTAAGCAGATGATCCAGCAACAATTCCAGGCAACAAATCCAAAGAGAGGGTTTAATGATTGTGTCAGCTGAAAGCACACAGACAGGGGCAGGCAACTGAGTAGGCATATATGCCCACACAGAGTGGCATATACAGGTTGGCAGTGTGTAGAAGGGTTTCTGTGCAGGCAATGTGTATGTGTGGGCTGGCAGTTTGTAATCTGGCATGGTATAGGGAGCTCAATTATAGGAAATGAGCACGCTTCATGGATAGGGAAGATTGGGAAGTAGCATTTCTGTGTTTTTTTTTAATATCTAACATAAAAAAACTACAGAAGACTACAAAAGTATAAAGGGGAGGGGAAAAAAGGGGGGAAGGGAGAACTGGGAAAAGGGAAAATCAACATGCAAACAACAAACACTACACTACATGTCTTGTATTCCCTTCATACTGCAATTTTTCTTAAAAGTTAACTTTCTAATATGCTATCATATTGGTAGGTCTTATACAATACAGATTATATTCAGGATCAGGACTTCTTCCCCCCCCCCTTGCGTCTCGGTCTCAATTCTCTCTGCGCAGCTGGAGCAGCTGCGCCCGCTCTTTCCTCCCCCCCACTTTCCCCTTCAGACTTCGAACTTTCTTCCTGCTGAAACTCCTGATGGTTGAACAAAAAGTCTGTCAGCTGCGCATCCGATGTAATCTTGTAAATTTGATCCTTATATCTGAACCAGACGCCTTCTGGAAACAGCCACTTATATTTTATATCACATTTCCTCAAGAAAGCCGCAAGTCCTTTATACTTGAATCTTCTTTTACGAGCCAAAAATGGAACATCCTTCAATATTTTAACCTTATTGCCCAAATAATCCAAGTCCACATTATACGAATTGTCTAAGATGGTGTCCCGAGTCTTCTTAGATGAAAAGTCAATAATAATCTCGCGAGGCAGCTGACGCTTCATTGCATACTTTGAAGATGTCCGCCGGACTTCCAAAATATCGTTTTTTATCTCTTCTTTAGTTGCCTTTGCGAATGGCGCCAAAAGTCCAGACACCAGATCTTTTAAATTTTCACTTTGCTCTTCTTTTACATTTTGAAGACGCAATACCGTTTGGGCACGGTCCACTTGTAATCCTATTATTTGATTCTCCAAAAGCTTCACTTCCTTACTTGTTGCTTTCATGAGTACTGCGTTCTCGTGCGCAGACCGCTCTGCTCCGGTCGCTGTTTCTTTAATGGCTTTCACCTCGCTCTCCACTGAATCAACCTTTTGCCCCATTTCATTCAGTTTCGCTACAAAGGGATGCACAGCATCGAAAACTGCTCGTCTCACCAATTCTTCCAAAGTTTCCCCCTTCCCCTGTAACGTCGCCATCACCAATTTACTCATTGCTGGGCTCTGCTTTCTCATCGCCATCTTAGGGGGGGGCGCCAACTAAGTTCCGAAACTCGGTGCAGGGGAAGAAGTCTGCGCCTTTTTAGCTTCAATTCCCACCGATCCTTCGCATACGCTTAAAAATCAGAAGGGATTCGCTTACTTACAGGTCTTCACCTTAAATCTGCTTATTGCTGTTCTCCATGGCCCAGCAGCACACGCGGTGCTGCGCAAGTCTGCCGGCCTCCGTTGAAGCAAGCGGGCAATTTACCCCCTGCATTACTTCCAGAGGGTTCTTCCCGCGGCGCCCCGGATCCAGGCTCCTTCACTGGGAGTCCTGGAGGTTAACCCTCGCGGGTCAACCGCCCGGTCAGGCTGCTCAGACAGTTCCCCCCGGACCTGCGGAGAGGAACGTCCGACATGGCCGGGAAAACGAAACCGAAGTGCGGGAAGTAGCATTTCTGATTAGCAAAAGAGGGAGCACGAAGCCGAAATCAGAAAAGTAAGTAGGAATTGGAGATGTGGAAGAGGCTAAATCAGTCAATTTGAATGAGAGCTGGGTGTGAAGCGTCTGATTTGTCTGTTTGAATAAGAGGTGGTGTGAAGAAATATTTTGAGCTGTTGCTTAGACTATAGTCTTGATTACTTAATTATGCCAAATATATAATACAGTATAATATACATATTATAATATCAACCATGGTAACTTACGCTTCTTGATTCCACTTCCCAGGACTCTTCTAAACGTCTTGTGTACCTACCAGGGGTGTGCATCTGGATACCATAAATATTTGGTATTCCATATATTCGGGTCCAAATGTGCTGGCATGGTATCGATATCCGGATTTTATGCAGAATTCTGAATATATTCAGCCATTAGTTCTTATGAGGAAAATTATCTGGGGGGACTGGGGAGGGTCATTTTTCAAGCAAAGTCCAGCAAGTTTGCTGGGAAACTAGTCTGTCCTGTTCACTAAAGACCCACCAAATTTCAGGAAGATTTGACCCAGCTGTCCATTTCTATGAGCCCCTGAAGAAGAAGCCCCCAGCCACTCTCTGTCATTTCCTATGGGGGAAACATTTCCAAGGCTTTCCAGGCAAAGGAACCTTAAGCAAAGGGATAACCCCTGGCCAAAATCCAGTCCTAGTGTAAGTTCCAATGCAAGGTGAAGCAACAAAGCCCAACAAAACCATTCTAAAGAAAGGGAATCTCACCAGAACCAAACTGAAGTGAGGAGAACCAATGTCAAAACAGAGAATCCTAGCAGAACCAGTGTCAACCAAGAGAATCTCAGCAGAACTAAACTGAAACAAGGAAGGACACTATTGCAAGCCCAATAGAACCAGTATCACTCAAGGTATCCAGGCAGGCAGGCACTTAGGGCTAATGCAAGCAAAACAGAGCCAACCTCAAGCCACAAAATCTCAACAAAACCAAACTGAAGCAAGATCACTTTTGCAAACCCAACAGAACCAGCAAAAACCAACATCAAACCATTACCAGACTGGGAAGCCTGCTGGGGGGGGGCTCACATGCTCCCCCCTCGCATCTCACTCTCCCCTCCCCTGAGGAAAAAATCCCTGGAAAGCCTTAGAAAGTTGGCAAGCAGAAGGGAAAGAGCTGGCAGGAAGAGTCAGCCAGCTTTAAAAAGGCTGCATCTGCATTTGCTGGAAAAACCAAATAAACCAAATATAATGGTATCCCAGTTTTATTTGGGATTCTCTTTTCTGATACACATGAATATATATGAGTATATATTAGGTATAGCAATATTTAATTTCACACCCTTAATACATGCCCACTTTCCTTGGATGAGACAACCATTGCTGGGGGTAGGGGGCACTCAGATTCAATAATGCTGAATGGCTAGTACCATTCTCACATTCCTTTTACTGGCCTACCTCCATTTTTGTCTGAAGAGTCTGTAAAATCTGGCAGACCATTCCAGATCTGACAAAGGTAGTCTAGCAAGGTGCTAACCCAAATGATCTGGAATGATGCCAGCAAAGCGGAGGCATATAAATTATGGCAATATGTATGCCAAGGAAATTCAAAGCTTTTATTCAGATGAATAGAGTGATCATTAATATTCAAATTCCCATTCTAAGTTTGTGGACTGAACTGAGGAAAACAGACACTGACCCCATTCATGGCCATAGAAGGGGCTGTAGGGAAATTAAAATAGTTAAAACTTATATATTCAATCAAAAATAGGTTCAGCAATAGGCCAGCCTTTGTTTATAATATTCTCATTTTTCTCCTTCCTTAATGCTGTCTTTCAGCTTTCATATTTAAGCCCTGCTACAAATATTGACCCATGCCACCTATTTAGTCTCTCCCTATCACTGTTTGACAAATAGTCAAGATCTTTCTCTCATTATGTGACTGTAGCTAGTAAAGAGGATAAAATCTGTACATAATAGTTTGGCACTGAATGGACTAAATTCCTACTCCTTGTTTAAATTTGCTGTTTGTCTTTGACTTCAGCTTCTTATTTAAAAAATAGGAACTCATGATGAGATCTCATGATTAGAAAATGGTTGATGTTTTCTTACAAGCCTGGGCATTTAATAGTGAGCCCTTGTTTTTAACTTTCACAGACACAAAATATTAAGGCAGCTGCCAGAATGTACCTTGAGTGGCTGTTGAAGCAGTATAGAATCCCTAGGGAACAGAACACACTGAGGGTCCCTGTTGACTTGTACCAATCTAGAAGTGCCTCCTCCTTGGAAAAGCTCGTTTGTGATGGGCATCTGGAACTAGTTATTGGGATTTTTTGCTATTGGAGAATATTGAAATACAGAGAAACATTATCAGATTTTTTCATTCTATATACTGAGTGATATAATTAATGGATTATTCGTAGGTTATATAATGTATCGCCTCTGCTGGCTTTTGGAGCCCCCAGCCCAGGGCTGTAGTTATTTGACCAATCTGCTCCATAGGTAAAACTGCCACTGATGTTATCTTTTAATCAGTCCTGAATCATGTTGAGAACATGACAAAGGCAATATCATTTCACCCCGAGGCTGGCAGGTCCTTTCATCATGGCACCAGTGGGTCATTGGCCTTCCCTCGTGGGGAATCCCTGTACCCCAGACTACCTGGTTGGTCTGCTGTTAGTCCCCTGGCCCCTCGGCAGATGCGCCCTTAAGGCCTCAGATATGGCAACAGAGTTGGCCTTGGTGGGTGAATTTCCCCCAACTAGTCACAGACAGCACCTCTGTACTCCTCAGCCTGGAGCTACTGCCTGCCTTATAACCCCTCCTAAGTGACAGCCCTCCCCCTATCCCAAGAGCCTGCCCCCAGGGCCAATCCCAGAGCTTGGGCGATGGGAGCCCAGACAGCCCGGCCCCAGGGCCAATCCCAGACACGCTCAGGGGTGTACCCCACCTCTCTCCCCTTGGCCCGCCTCCTCCCACACCCTCCCTGGGATCCCCCCCATTCCCAGCCGGAAGACTCCAACGCCCCGCCAGGGATGCTGGCCACAGCTGCGGGGATTCCCTCGGTGGTGGCAAGGCTCTTGCCGACTTCTGGGTTGTCGGCTCCTTCTGCCCCACAGCTCAGCTGTGCTGCACAGCTCTGCTCCTTTGCTCCTGCCACCGCATCTGTTGCAGCACCTGCTGGGCCCTCGTACTCACCTCTGTGCTGCTCTGGGGGGCCTTCCAGGTGAGTGCTGCCATCGGGGGGTTGCGAGGTTTCGCCTGGTCCAAGCCATGGGGCCAGCTCCAGACATACCCCCCTTGGTGAGGTGGGGTCTTGGTCCTCCTCCTCCGAAAACATCCAGGACAGGAAGTCAGCATTGACATGTTGCCGCACTAGGTGGTGCTGGATGGTAAAGCTAAAAGGTAAAAGGAAGAGGTACCACCTTAGTATGTGGGTGTTGTGGTCCTTCATCCAGGACATCCAGAGGAGAGGGGCACGGTCGGTAACAAGGGTGAAATGGTTGTTGGTGAGGTAATATTGCAGGGCCCCAATGGCCCACTTGATAGCCAGGTCCTCCTTCTCCACTGTCACATACTTCTCAGTGGGCTGGAGCTTCTGGCTGAGAAAGAAAATCAGGTGTTTATGGCCGTCGACTTTCTGGGCCAACACAGCACCTAGTCTGACATCTGAAACATCGGTTTGCACGATGAACAGCCGGCTGAAGTCCGGGTTTCGTAAGACTGGTGGTTGTGAAAACGCGATGTGGAGCATATGGAAGGCTCAACCCTAGGCTGGCGTCCACTGCAACCAGTTAGATGGTCCTTCCGCAAGCTGTCCATCAAAGGTGCAGCGATGCTGACAAAGTGAGGGATGAATTTCCTGTAATATACAACGAGTCCTAGGAATTGCCACAATTGCTGCTTAGAAGTTGGTAGGGGACAGTTCTCCAGGGAGGCTACTTTGTCCAAGAGGGGGCGGAGTTGCTCCTGACCCACCAAGAAATCCAAGTATTTGAGCTCCCTGAAGCCTAAGCAGCTCTGCCCTGGGTTGACCTGCAGACCAGCGACTCGTAAGATGAGGAGGACCTGCCGGAGATGGTGGAGATGGGAGGGCCACAAATAAACACACAAGGATGTCGGCAAAGTACACCGTTGCGAAGCCCTGGCACTGGGCCAGGGCATTGTCCACATGGCGCTGAAAGGTTGCAGCGGTCCCATGGAGCCCGAACAGCGTGACCTTAAATTGGAATAGCCTTTAGGGGTGGCGAAGGCCATCTTCTCCTTATCTCCCAGCTCCATGGGGACCTGCCAGTACCCCATGGTGAGGTCCAGGGCCAATAGGTATTTTGCCACTCCCAATAAGGATCAAATAAGGTCAATAAGGATCTCGGCCCGAGGCATGGGATAAGCATCGAACTTCACGACTTCGTTGACCTCTTGATTGTCGACACAGAATCTAATCGAACCGTCTGGTTTGGGCACCAAAATGATGGAGCTGCACCGTACACTGTGGGAGGGTTCTATCATCACCAGGCACACATCTCCTTGGTCTCGCAGGCTATAGCCTCCCGTTGTTTCCAGGGTAGAGGCCTCCATGGGGCTTGGGCCACCTGGCCCGCTGGTGTGGGAATCGCATGGGATACCAGCATGGTGTGCCCTGGGCGGGTGGAAAAACAGCCCAAGAGGTCCTGGAGTAGGGCTTGGATCTGCCGCTGTTGGTCCTCAGAGAGGTCTTTATCGATATGAGGCTGGCCTGATGAGGCCTCATGAGCGCCCCAGGGAAGCGCTCGATCTGCCGTCTCCAAGGGGTCATTGGCCAGCTGGCAGTCCCCACTCCTCAGTCCCGCCAGTCCTTGATGTCATTGACATGTAGCCTTTTCGCTTGGTGGGCCGTATGACATTATTATCCCCACAACAAAACACTGTATGAGGTTGGTGGGGCTGAGAGAGCTCCAGAAAACGGTGACTAGGCCAAGGTCACCCAGCTGACTTCAAGTGGAGGAGTGGGGAATCAAACCTGGCTCTCCATATTAGAGTCCCGCACTCTTAAACACTACAACAAACTGGCTGATGGGGAAGGGTCCCTGCCGGGGGCTGCCTGCTGCTCTGGGGCCAAGAACTCGTCTATTGATGAAGACGCAGTTGCCGACTTGAAAGGATTGAAGGCGGGTACCCCGGTTGTATCGGGTCCTCCGGACGGCCTGTGCTGCTTCCAGGTGCTGCCGGGCTGCTGCCTGGGCCACCTCCAGCCGCTCCTGCAGCTTCCGCATGTATTCAGGAGTGGGAGGTACCTGGAGCCTCTACCGGCAGGGCACCGCCCTTCCACCAACTCCAAAATTTCTCCAGGTCACCGCCTGTCAGCTTCCTCCATGAGCGCTACTATGCTGGGTGCCGGCACGCCTGAGTCTAGGAAGCTGTCAGGGACAGTGCAGGTTCTTGCTCTGTGGAAGGTGGTGGGGTATACATCACCCTCGCTCCCTCTCAGTCCACTTGCAGGCCTACTCAACATGACAGAGTCCTGTCTGCCTCCCCTTTCTCCTCGCCTTTCATAGCCTCTGCACTCCTCGCCTCCTCTAGGCTTGCTCTTCCTCCTGTTCTTCATCTCTCTCACTCCCACTTCTTCCATCTTCTCTCTCTCTCACTCTCTCAGAACTCCACCATGCTCCTACACAACCTACCGTGCCCTGTGGGTAGACTTTCCTTTTATCCCTTCATCTCTTCCCTGCTCCACCTGTCAGCCATGCCCCCCTCCTGCACTCTATCCACGGCCCTGGCTGATTCAGGCAGTTGCACCTGGGCTTGCTCTGCTGGCTGTTTGGGGAAGGTACACCTGTTCTTTCTTGGCTGTCTGCCAAGCTTTTCCTGCAGATTGCCTCAGGCGGCTTCACCTGGGATTGTTTTGCTCTGGCTTCTCCTGGACCAGGCTACTGCCTTCTAGCTGGTCTGCAGGCTGGGGTGTGGCTCTGTGCTGCTTTGGCTGCCTTTTCTCCCTGTCTGGTAAGGCTGCTGGCTGACTGCCTTTGCTTCCTGTGCCTCCTCCCTTGGGTCTACTCCCCTCCTGGGGATCCTCACTCTCCCTGCCCGGACCCCTGCCTTCCCACCAGAAGGTGGGGCTAGCTGGCTTCCACCTGCTTCGCCTGACTCTCTGGGGCCTGGGTGCTTCTTTGCCCTCCTGTGGTGGGGATGCATCCTTCCCCCCTTCTATTGTTGGTCTGCTCTGATCCTGGGTGCCTGTTGAGGTGGCTGGATGGCTGTCCCCCAACTGCCTCCCATCCCCTTCTCCTGGTATGTCCAGGGGCTGAGCCTCTGACCCTGGACACCACCCATAAACCAACTAAAACAGGGCGTACCCCGTTGATGCCTGGGGGATTTCCCACACGGTGAAGAGCACAGGATCCAAAAATAAGTCCATTGAGAGAGTCTGTCATGGGCCAGCCGGCGCAACATGGCCTTGAGTGTCTGATTGAACCTCTCCACCAAGCCGTCAGTCTATGGGTGGTAAATGGAGACCTGTTGGATGCCCAAGGTCTGGCACAGCTGCCGCGTGACAGTGGCCATGAAGGAGGTTCCGCAGTCTATGAGGATTTGTCTAGGAAGGCCAACCTGGGAGAACTGCAGCAGAGCTCGAGTGACCCCTGGAGCTTTCATGGTTCGGAAAGGGAAGGTCTCCGAGTACCTTGTGGCATAGTCCATGGGAACCAAGATGAACCTACAGCCTCATGCAGTTCTGGGCAGGGTTCCCACAAAGTCCATTGCTATCCTTTCGAACGGGGTATGGATTAGTGGTAGCGGGGTGGGGAGGTCAGGGCGGTGGTCGGCCGGATGTGCATTGACAGACAGGGCAGGAGAGGCAGAATTCCTTCACATCCCTATACACAGAGGTCCAAAAGAACCGAGTCAACATCCAGGCCTGGGTGTTGTGGGTCCCTTGGTGGCCCACCCAGTCATGGTCATGGACAGATTTAAGGACAGCCTCGTGGAACT
This sequence comes from Eublepharis macularius, assembly GCF_028583425.1. Classification (NCBI taxonomy): domain Eukaryota; kingdom Metazoa; phylum Chordata; class Lepidosauria; order Squamata; family Eublepharidae; genus Eublepharis; species Eublepharis macularius. The sequence goes on along the minus strand of NC_072791.1, from coordinate 96,277,733 downwards.
TCTGAGGGATCAACAGCTGCCGGGTCTCCACCCTGCGACTGGCCGTGAGGCGGTACCAGAGGCCCCCTTTTTTGATCACCTGGGGGTACCGGCCAGCTCACTGCCCATCCCACACTTCCCCCTCACTCATTGCAGCGATGTCTTGCAAGGGCTCCAGGATGGTATCAGCCTCCTGGGCTTCCTTGAAGGCTGAATCGGCCTCCCAGGTCTGAAGCGTTCTCCTGTTGTCCAGGGTTGACAGGCCTCGTTCTGGCAGCTCCTCAGCCGGCAGAGCTTCATCCGTGGTGGCGGCATGCTGGAGCGCAAAGTAGGGCATGTCCCTATCCAGGATTACAGGATACGGCAAGGTGGTCACCCTTGCCAATTCCACTAGCCAGTGCTGTCCCTCATACCCCATTGGCACCTTCACTATGGGGTAGTCTTTAGAGAGGCCGTGAAAGCAGGCGATCATCACCACACGAATGACCAGCAGCCCTGCTGGGAGTAGCCAGTCCCAGATCATAGAGACAGAGCTTCCGCTATCCAAGAGGCTGTAAGCTGTCTTCCAGCAACTTCTACAGTCAGTAACATGGGTGGTGGTTTCCAGGTCTCCTCCCAGCCGGCATCACACTCCATGAAGGGACAATCATGTATGAAATCCCCCAGTTGCCTGCACTTAAAGCACAACCCCTGTTCCCCCTGGTCTTTTACTGGCGCCTGTGGGGTTTCTTGTAGAACCAGCCAGAGTGTTCAAGGCCATCTCTCCCCCACAGGGAGGCTAGAGGAGCATCCCCATCCGGCAGGGGTAGGACTGGCTCCCGCCGACCCTGGGCTGGTCCAAGCCCTCCCAGGCCTATGGGGGTCGGTCACCCCACAACCTCCACTACCCAGGTCCCTAGTAGCTGGGAGGGGCTCCCGCCCTGGCTCCCGGGGTTCAGCCACCATAAAGTTCTCCAGCAGGATGGTCACTTCTTTCAACCCAGCAGGCTTACTACAGGTTACCCAGTAATGGGCCCGGGGAGGGAGCACCGTGAGCAGCTGTTCGAGAACCACCTGGTCCACCATTCTCTTCTCACCCCCCATTACAGGCTGAAGCTATCTGTAGGTTGTGTCTTGCAGGGCGGTAACAAGGGCCCACCATCGGTCCATCTGCCGGAACATGATGGACCGGAACAGAAGCCAGTAGGTGTCTGGTGTGACCTCGTATCCGTCAAGGATAGCCGCCTTCAGCTTCTTATACTTGGCACCGTCCTCCTTCAGGGGGGCCTTGAGCGCAGTCTGTGCTTCGCCTGTCAAATAGGGCCCTACTATGAAGGCCCATTGCTTTGAGGGCCAGCGGGCAATGCCCGCTGTCCATTCAAATGCCTCTAGATAATCGTCAATGTCATCTTCCGCTCCCAACTTGGTCAACTGAAAGGGGGCGGGTTGGTGGAGGCCTGCGGCTCCCAGACTGTGGGCCTTGGCGTCTCCTTCTAGGGTGCAGGCTCCTTCTAGGGTGCAGCACAGGTGGCAGATGAGGGCCGTCTGGGCCTCTTGCTAGTGCACCTGCTGGTCTCACAAGAGGAGACTCTGCTGCTCCACCTGCTGAGTTGTTTTGTTTCGTAGGAGTCCCCCCTGATGGTCCGCTAACCACTGCCCAGAACCTCTGGCACCGGCCCTGCTTATGAACCTTCCCTCACTTTTAAAGTCAGGAGGGAGGAAGCAAATGAAGCAGCAGCACTATGAATCTTACCTTGCTCTAATGATAAAAATGACGGAGAAAGAGTTCAGAATGCTGAGGAGGGTGGGAGTGGTTACTGGCAGGCAGCCAACCAATCAGTGCCTGGGAAAGGAAAGGGGAGGAGAGACACAGTTAGGGACTAAGGCTTTCGCACATATATATGACGCATCAGCGGTGACTCAGAAGCGGCTTCAAAAAAAAGTTGCAAGAAGACTTGGGGGAAAGACAAACAATATTCAGTTCTGCATCCCCTGACTCCCTTGCATGTGTAGAACTCTGGAGATCATGGGAAGTAGACTAGAAACTGAACTGCTGCAAAATGACTGCACAGAAAGGGCCTAAGTAAGAGAAAAGTTACACTTCCTTGTTAACTAAAGTTACTTCTTAAATTGGTGCCTTAATTCAGGCGTCTTTATGTTTTGTATGAGCATTTCATAGAAAATACTATTTTCTGAAGGCCCCAATTTTTCTCTTTACAAGTAACTATGTCTAATTTTCTTTAAGAACAATCTGCAATCTTCTGGTGAGAATGCTACTCATAATAAATTATCAGTATAAGATTAATTCTTATTAAAAGAGCACATTGTAATTATTTCCCTATTGAAGCTTCTTCTCAGGAGAATGCTTCTATTTCTAAATCAGGGCTCATTTTGAGGGGGAATGTGCAGGAACGCAGTTCCAGTAGTTCTCCAAAAAGGTCACATATCAGGTGGCCCCACCCACGTGATTTTTGGCCATTTGGGGCCCGTTTCGGCTTGGATCAGGGCTGAAACGGCCCAATTTGGGCCCAAAATGGCCAGGATCAGGCCCAAAACAGCCAGGATAGGTGATGTCAGGGGGTGGGGCATATGCAAATCAGTTATGCTAATGATGCACTTCCGGTGATTGTCAGGGGTGTGTGTGGCATATGCAAATGAGCTGTGCTAATGAGTTATGCTAATGAGTTCCTGTAGCTCTTTTTCTACTAAATGACCCATTCTAAATAATGTTCAAATACATACGCAAGAAGTTTCTACTGAAATGCCTGCATTTCTGTTCAAATTAGCTTACAGAGAATCACAGAAAAGCATTTTATTATCTCTGCTTTTTCTTCACATCTACATTTTTTAAAATATTAACATCTATAAAGTATTTCTGACACATATTCCTTTGTTGATTTTTTAAAACGCTCTTTAGTGTTTATATCCATAGATTTATCAAAAGTGGTTTTTTCCTTTGAGGTTTTGTTTCCAAAATAGAAAGGGGTAAGAAGTATTGTTCTTCACACTGTTTCCATGGCTTGAAAATAAACCATAATATGCTAATTATGTAACTTCTGTATTTTGATAAAAAGCTCCCATTTGAAAAACAAATATAGACACAGTGCTAAATTGTTCATATTAAAATCAAATAAAAATGTTAAGCAAAACTGGAGGAAGGCTCCAGTCTGATTCTAAAGGTATTAATGTATCTAGACATGGAGATAATAAATTGCCACGTTGGGGCTCATTACAATTGAAAGAAAATGTATGGCTTTGGAATTTTTTAATTGGTTTGAACCTGTGCTTCATAAGACAAGGAACCAGAAATTTATGGATGAATCATACATCTCATAGAACAGCCAGTAGGGCATAGCATGGTCTCCTTTTATGCCATCTATACTCCCAGTGTTTGTTACAGGCAGATGCTTATACTAGGTGCAGGAGGGGGAGGTTATGGGAAAAAGGAGACTTTGGTAGAGATATAAAATTGTAGGACATTTTGAAGCCATGGGAAAAAAATAAACTCCCCCCCCCGACCCCCCACAGTTTCTTTTCTGGAAAAAATAAAGATATTTGGTGGAAATTGAAATATATGTAATAACTCAAGCCAAAACTTCTTTTACTGATTTAACATGAAATGCATTATGCACTTATATGCACTTACCATATAAAATTGTACTATTTGGCATGTTTATGGAATTTAAAAGGACCACTTTTTCTGTAAGAAAAATTGCAAGTGTACCCAATACTTGAGAAGGATTTGTAAACAAAAGGAAGTATGTTTTTGGACAGAAACTTTCTCATAGAATCACAATAAGCTAATATTAAGCTAAATTTTATAACATTGAAATCACTGAACTCTTTAGTAATATATTATAACACATTGTATATATTAATTGTTACCAAAATTATTTATATTTAAACAACAAAAACTCTTGAAAATTTTGTATAAGTGGGGTTTTTAAAGTGCTCCCAGATCAGCACCATATATCTAATTCTGAAAAAAAATCTCAGACATTTTTATGGTATACATTTTGAATATGAATATTTCATAGGATTTTCTTTTTAGTGTTCCCCCAATTTTTCTATTAGGGTAGGCCTTGAGGGAAAAAACAGAAAAAATTGACTTTTCCCAATTTCTCCCCTTTTTTACCCCTGGGTCCTTATATCTTTAGCTTTTGACAAGTTCCCAGTTACAAATGGGAGGTCTGTTTCAGGTAGACCTTTGTGAATCAGTCCTGCACTGCTGTATAAACATCAATCTGTACTGTTGAAGTGGTGACAGGTGGTTCACACAGACATCAGTCATCCTTTGTTGTTGCAGTCAGACAATGAATATGCATTATGATAATGTTAATTTGGTCACCAGTTGTCTTTGATTCAGGACATTGGCTTTCATAGAGAATTGTAGTGATGTAATAGAAGCACTCAAAAGCTTAAATGTACCAATACTTTTGTTTGTATTGCACGCAGTACAAATATTATTCTTCATTAGAAGCACTTAAGAAACTTTTTTTTCCTATAGGTTTACGAAATACTGAAAAGAACTACCTGCACCAAAGCTAAATACAGCATGGGTAAGGACATTCATTTAGGTTTCAGATCAGCACCATATATCTAATTCTGAATCTGGCTCCCATGCAGATTAAAAAACACAGAGAACTGAGCCAGGTACATATAGGAGATATTATTCTACAGGCTGCTATGCATGTGCAAATATTAGCACAAATACTGGTTAACTGTTCTACAAATAATGATAGATCAATTGAGCTATGATTATTTATCAATCTCTGGCTTAAAGAGGTTCACATGATCAATATTTCACACCTTAATCAAATACTGGGGTTCTAGTAGGATTGCCATATGCCCACTAGTGGCCATTGTCCACCAGCGCTCCAGTGGCCAATGGGAGAATTTTTTTTTTCACTTCCAGGAAAAACTTGGATATGATGCCAGTTCTCTCTAGGAATTGTTGGAAACTATGGTAAACCCATAGCATTTTCAGTTAGTCTTAGACAGGACTGATGTCTCTTCTGGAGAAAACCTGGATGTGATGACAGTCCTCTTTAGGAATTGCTGGAAACTTTACGGTTTTAGTATATGATTCCAAGAGAGGACTGATGTCACTTCTGGATTTTTCCCAGAACTGAGTTTTTCCTGGAAATGGTGTCATGGTGTTGCTGATGGCATCTCTGTGTGTCCTCACACCAGGACTCCAGCTGGTTACCAGGTCATGCCTAGATTTTAGTGCCTATCGGTATGTCATCACATTGATTGGCTTCTCTCATGTCTTTAACATATTGGATCCTGAGTTTTTCAGCAATATAAAGGCTCCTTTAGTGGAATGTTATGAAAAAACTTGATGCAGGAAATAACCAAGATTCAGGTCTAGTAGTGCCTTAGAGACCTTGGAAATCTAGTTGGTCTCTAAGGTTCTACTGGACCTGAATCTTACTTTTCTACTACAAAACAACACCACTACCTACAGGCAGTAGTCAGAAATGATAAATGGAACATCAGACTGAGGTATTTCTGTGCATGCTATGTATTGCCTAGTAATAACTTGGGAAAACCACAATTTTGAGAAATCAAGATCCAGGATATTATTTGCTCTAGATGGGCCGATTCCAAACGGCCCTCCCCATCCCGAAACGTCGCGCGTCGTCGCGCGGAAAACGCGAAATAACGCGTTTTCTCACGCGAGTTTTGCGCTACGTCGCGCAAAACTCGTGCGAGAAAACGCGATATTTTGCGTTTTCCGCACGACATTTCGGGATGGGGAGGGCCGTCTGGAATCGGCCATGGTTTAAATTATTTCAGAATGTGCTTCTGATTCAGATAAAATCTGATGGGAAGTGGCCTCCTTAATGAAGTGTTTCCTGATTGTTTGGGGTTTTTTAAAGGGAGGAGCCTTTCCTCTAATCTTAAGAAGTCTGGTAGTGACAGTAGTTTCTCTTACAGTGCCCTGCTGCTAAAATGGCACACAGTTAAGCTTATCAGATGCCCACTAGTGGTAGACAAGTTCCCTGCAATTTGCCTCTCTGCCCAGAAATCGCCTGCCACAGCTCCCACGCCTTGCACAATGTCATCTCTTCCAGTTACATGAAGCGATGGCATCTCATGAGGGCCAATTCTTTAAGAATCAGCCCTGAACTCTGTGTAACTGGAAATGATGTCATTGCAGAGGCAGAAGCAAACAGCTGTAAATACCAGCTCCCCCTCCTGTCCTTCCAATAATTGCCAGGGAAGCCCGGCAACCCTTTACACAGCTGAGATGTCTGGATCACCCCTGGCAATTACCAGATCTATTTTCAAGGTATGGCTTTACAACCTTTTAATAGTTGCCAGAATGCTTAGTCAGTTGATTGCTTTCTGTAAGTGGTTTGCAAATTATTTATAATGTATAGTGGTACAGTGTTGATATTTTATTTCTATATAGGATGGTTCAGTCTCTTAAGACATTGACATTTTATAGTAGCTCCGCATATGAATGTGGCATTTTATAGCTTGAGGCCTTTAGTGTTCATGTAGGCCCATATAAGATAACTGCATGCCAGCAACGTTGAGGCAAAAAAACTGGCCCCAAGTAGTGGCTTACACCATCTTCAGCACTGTCAGCAGACGTACCTAGCCAAAAGCTTAAATTGATTGTTATTTCACTATTATAGTAAACTTGCTCATGTATATGAACATACCATTTTCTTCGTGGTATGGTAACAGTTCCATAAATTCATTACAAATTTTGTTGAACATTCACTTATTAGAACACAAATTCCATGCTTGGATCTTCCAAGTAAATGCATTTAGTTTCAGAGTTTTAAGATGTAGTGTTCTGGGAGTAAAGTAAGTAAATCTTGTTGTCAAGTTGCAGCTGACTCATGGTTCCATTTCATGGGGTTTTCAAGGCAAGAAATGAGCAGAGGTGCTTTGCCACTGCCTTCCTATGCATAGCAACCCCAATTTTCCTTGGTCATCTTCCAACTGAGTACCAACCCTGCTTAGCTTCCAAGTTCTGACGAGATCAAGCTAGTTTAGGCTATTAGAGCAGCTAATCTGGTGAATGAAAAGGGTACTTCTGATTAGAACTGCTTGGATTGCTCCCTTGGTTTCCCAATTTTCGGAGAGCTTATTTCCAGAGACAAATTTTGCTGTTGAGTATGAGTGCTTAGAATGCCTTATGGAGGCTTCAGCAGCAACATAGAATGGGATTGACTCTGGAAATAGTACTTGTCATTTTAACAAAAGGTGACAAGTAACTAGCATAGTGTGTGGTTGAGGTTATTCCACAACCAATATAAATAACAAGCAGGGAACTTGTGAGGACTTGCAGGGGCACCTCATTTCACCTCCCCCACTATTTCCTCTTCCCTGAAAGCTTCCAAAGCTTCTCTCTGTTTCCTGTTTTCTTTTCTCCTTCCCACCACCACAGAACTTACCTTCATCTGCCCCCCCATCTTCATCTTTCTCTCTTTCCCTCCCCCAGGCAGCCTCTACCTGGGAAAATTATGGCCAAATTGCACAGTGCTGGCCACGGGGCCCAGATGGGGAGGACTCGACTTTCACCTGTACCATCCTCCCCACACTGTTTCCTCTTTTTCTCCTCCTGGCAGTCCCCGTATCTTCACCTTTCCCTTCTTTCTTTTCTCCTTCCCATGCACCAACCAACCTACCCACCTTTTATCTGCCTTTCTCCCCAGTGGAGACCCAAAACAGCTATTATTCTCCCCACAGCCCTGTGGGATAGGTTAGGCTGAGAATGTGTGGCTGGCCCAAATTCCTCCAATGAGCTTTCCCTGGTAGGGAAAAATTGAGTTCTGTATTTTGTTGAACTTATCAGGTAAGTTGAAAACATTTCTCCCACTGAAATGTGCACCAAAACATAACTCTTATTTTGTTTTTTTACACTCTTCCAATACTATTATCATGCAGTTATCCACTGTAGTAACGACACGAGACAGGATCTGGATGCAAAGTCTGTTCCTCCAAAGATGGAGGCGAGAGTTTTATTAACTTGTATTCAGGAAGTCCCGGATGCCCAAATATGGTTATAGCAACAGTTACAAGTTACACATTCCATTCTCAGCCAACTAAGCAAAATATGCTGTGTTCAGACTTTTGTCTTATCTAGGAAGTATAATGGAAAGAAAGGTACATCATGAGCCTCTGAGCATAGGAGAATGTTACTTAGAGTGTATGGGAATGTTGTGCTCTGTGAATGGTGAGAGACTTATTGTTACACATTTAAACTACTCCCTGAATCTTCCCGTGTGGCATGCCAACTGACCAGGAGATCAGGAATGTAGAAATGTAAAGAGCAATTAATGGAGGCTGTGTGGCATGCCTACTCCGGCCTACAATCCACGTTACTTTATATATATATAAAGGCAGGGTATCAGAATCATTGAAAGAGTTATGTTACACAGAACACATATTCAAAGACGATTGGATACCCAATATTTGGAAGCAACTATATTAATGCCAGCAGCTGTAATGAAAAACACATGTAGAAATTAAACACTGCAGTCTCCAATAGTTTGCAACTAAACAGTCACTAGATTTCTAAGTGCATTCTTCAACCATTGCAGTATCTCAGCTATGCAATCTCTCCTATTACATCATTCTACTCCAAAATTAAAGATTATTTTCCAGAAGAAAAATACCTTAGAGTCCTGGTTGCTCAAGCATTATAATTGTTTCAGGCTCAATCATATAACTAATAGACAAATGTATAAACAGGGAAAGGAGAGGGAAGAAAGACGGAAACTGCCCTTTTAAATAAAAGGCGAAAGTGTGATAAATACGGTAAGTATTATGCCAAGGTCTTTCCAAAGGCTTTCCAGATAGCTTCTCTAATCAAGCTTAAATCTGATTTTAAAAATTTTTGTGTGAGTGTGTGTGTGTATGTGTGTAATTCTCCCAACCCATCAGAACACTTTTTTTTACAACCTTGCCTTTTGCTATACTTCCAAATCTGTGAGCTTGCTTTGAAAATCCATTTTGAATCTTCAGGGTGTATAATTTATTATAATGACTAATTTCGAGTCATTGGATTTGAGCTCTTGACTCTGAAATAAATGAGTTCCTCTGATTATCCACAGCTTTCCATTTCTAAAATGAACTATGTTTAATAATATTTCCAGTCAAACAGCATGGAGGCAAATGAACTGGTAAAAGATTCATTATCTAACAGTACTGATGCTTTGAGGGGGAAAGCCCCAGAATTTGGAAAGATAAGGGAATTCAAACTTGGAAACATAAATAGATACCCTCTGTTGTTGTTCCAGGGATCACCAGTCTGCTTGCCAATGGCGTTTACAGTGCTGCATATCCCTTGCATGATGTAAGTGGTCTTGAAATATATTTTTATGTTTCTGCATGCCGATACCAAGAATCCTCAATGTGCTAGGTATCAATAGCACAGTCTTAAATGTTTTTACCTATCTGTGAGCCCAGTTTCCTGCTCTGTTTTTATATTACTTTTCAGCAGTTTCTTTAAGAATACATTTCCTAACGTTTAACCGGTGTTCTAACACACAAAATAACTTCCTTTAATTTGACTCAGCAAATGATTATGCTTTTGACCTTATGTTGTTAAGAACCATGAAGCTATTAGGATACAAATTTAGTTCTCTGGCACCATGTAGTGAGCTTCCTGATTTAAAGCCCCTTGACATCTTCCTAACTAATATAACACATATCAGTGATTGTTTGGTCAGTTTTTGTTGGAGAAGTAGATTAGTTATGTGTTCATAACTACTTGTTCAGCACTGCTTCATAACTACTTACTTGTCAGCGCATACATAATGAATTTGCCCAAAAGTTGCAGATAATTTTATATTTAGGAATGTAATAAATTAATGAGTGGAAAAGATAAGTAATAAAAATATCTTTTCTATTGGTGATGTGTTCATTCACTGATATATATATAATCAGAGATGTTACTAAACCAGCATGACAAAACACTTTCATAATATCCCAATAATGTATGAATTGGATCTAAGTTGCAAAAAATAAAAGTAGATTCTATTAAATCAGTAGACCTGTTTGGAAGAAAATGTGTTTATTTGCCCCGTTGTAGAGCTGTGCATACACTGAATACTGCACATGCAGCCCGAGTTGGTTCCCCCAACCCAACTCAATGGCCAAGCATTTGGCCCAAATATGACCATTAGTTTTGGTTACCCACCATTGTATTCAGTACATCTAACATTGTTAGCAATTAATATTTTTCTGATTAATCTGGAAATTTGCCTCTTGCTCTATTCTTTTATTTAGTTTTACATTAAAAATTACTTCATATTGCTAGTATGCTCCCCTTTGATTACTCCAGTTATCACCAGTCAATACTTGTGTGTTTTTGCAAACCAAGCCATCACCATAAAAACTGAAGGAATTGTTGCAGAACCAGCTTTCATAAGCAAAAACCAGTTTCACAAGATGTACGAACTAATGAAATAACTGTTGCCTACAAAAACCAAGCAGGGAATCTCCACCATTGGGGTCTCATGTCTGTTATTAGCTCACTCTTATTAAGCAAAACAGTCAGGACTGAATTGACCTGAAGAGACTCTATTCTTCAGTACCTCTTCGATTTTGTAGTGATTACTAGCACTGTGGAGAAAGTAACAGTGCAGTCCTAAGCAGAATTACATCCATTGACTTCACAAGAGCTTCTTAAAGGATCTTTGAGGCCGATTGACTTCAAGGGTATACTGCTGTTTAGGTTTAAATCAAGTGCTGCTATTCGGTCAGTTACATTATGAGCCTCTCTGACCTGACAGCAAAATGGAAAGCTAGCGTACAATACTGTTGCTGCAGCCACCTTGCTCTTCTGCTGCCTTGCCATTACAACATGTAAAGGAAAGAAGACCAAATATTGGTTCTTCCCAAAGTTACTGAGCTGGATTCTTTGTTTGCTTGAATATCTGGGATGTTGGTTGCTGTTTCAGAATTTCTTCTGGGTTTGATACACTGCCTTATATGCAAGAGAGATATGTAACATACAGAGTGAATTTGGTTATGACTTGTTCAAATGACATTTGTTTTCTTTTTTAAAAGGGTGACTATGAAGGTGAACATGTTGAACCCAATGACAGAAAAGTAAGTTGATACAGGAGGCTTGGCACATTCTCAAGAGTGTCAGTTTCAATGGTCACTTGTAGAGAAGAAGACCCTTGTCAAGGCTTTACCAGAAGTATTATGGAGAGGCAGTCAGTGCCATTTAGAAATATTGTTTTTAACTGTCTTTTCTCTAGCAGAAAATGCAGCATTGGTGCATACCAGTTATCAAGGAAGTTCAACCACTGTTTGTTTGGGGAGGGGGCAAGTTGAGCAGACAGCATTTTGGTGGCATGTTTTGGCAGCTCAGAACTGAGGAGGGGGCTGGTATCATCAGCATCAGCTAAGTCTTTAGGGCAAGCTGCAACTGTGGTTGAAGGAGATCACGGTAACCTTGGGCACTTCTTAGCAGGCTATAAGAGCCAAACAAGATTACAACATCAGTAGGCCTCACCCGTGAATGCAGACACCATTTTAAGAGAAGAATTTGGCCATTTAAAAACGCTGTGAGGCCACAGCACAGTGGGACCCGGTGAGCTCTGTTGTAATGTGTACAAGCAGACTCTAGGGGACAGCTTTCTGCCTTATATGTGCTTCAGTCTTGGCCCTTCAGGGATTCTGTAGCAAATTGGTGGCTGCTGAGGCTTGACTGAGAGGCTGAGTAAAAATGCAGGCTGAGCCAGAGTGAGAACTGAATAAAAACCTGTTTATTGTATATAAATCTGGCAAGTCATGGTGTTCAAGATACAACATATGGCAAGTGAGGATAAACTGAAGCCCCATCTTGGTGAACAACCAGCTTCAAAAGGGTGTGTTCTATTTTTTGGTTGATGTCGTAAGTAGTTCCTCAAGATAGGAGAAAATGGCTGCCACTGTGGGCAGTCATTTGTAAATTTGACTCAGTCAGACTTAGATTGAATAGAGACTCTGGATGGTTATCCCATTACCAGAATTAACTGCATTCAGGCATTCCATTCAGATTCAGCAATGGAGGGAAGGGGTTACACCCAGCCTGGATTGCACACTCCACCTCTTTAATAACTTTTGCAACTGATTTGCATTTTCATGGCCCTCACTCCCTGCACCCTCTCCCCCCTTCCCCTCCCCCCTCCCCTCATATATATATATATATATATGGCCAATTTCTTCATACCCTCCATGCGTCTGACAAAGAAAATTGTGGTTCTTGAAAGCTTATGCTACAATAAAGTTGGTTAGTCTTAAAGGTGCTACTGGACTCTACTGTTTTACTGTGGGGACTGCGTCACAATTTCATCTGCGGCAAAAAACTTGGGAGGAATACTGTGAAATTATCACACATTTTTTCACTGCAAATGATGTAACAAATGAAGATAAAAAGAAACTGATTCTGCTCAGCAATGTGAAGCCTTTCACTTATAGTTTACTGAGGAATCTGTCACCACCTGAAAAACCCAGTGGTAAAACTTTTGGAGAGTTAGTAAATTTGTTGAAGAACCGCTTTAATCCCATTCCTAGTTAGATAGTGGATCATTTTAAATTTAATTCACGATCTAGAAAGTCTGGGGAACCCATACGGGAGTTTGTGCTGAACTGAGGAAGCTCTCTCAAAACTGCAATTATGGTGCCACGTTGATACAAACGTTAAGGAATCAATTAGTCTGTGGAGTAAATGATGAGAAAATCCAGAGGCAACTGCTGTCTGAATCCACTTTGATTCAGCTTTGATGTTGGCCCCTGGCTATGGAATCTGTGACTAAAAATGTACAGGACTTGCATGCACCACCCCATACCAGGAGAAGGATCCCATGCAGAGGATGCCTGAATGTGTTTTGTAAGTTGTCAAAGAATCAGCTAACAGAAAGATCAAGACAGCTGTTACTGTTGTGTTGGACTCCATGCCCTCACAGGCTGTGAATTTAAAAATGCAAAATGTTAGAATTGTGGTCTCATTGGTCACATTAGAAGAGTCTGCAGATCTATGATGCAAAATAAGGTGAAACATCAATCCTTAACTCATAGGATGCATGCAGTAGAAGATGAAAGTCCTCTACATGGCTGAGAATGTAGCTATATCATTTACAATCTGACTGGAACAAAAATTCTTAAAGTGGATCCTATTTGCATTACATTAGATGTAAACAGCAAGAAGGCATCCTTTGAACTAGACACAGGTTGCAGTGTGACTATGAGTCAAACCTCATTTGAGATGTTATGGCAGTAGATGGACGGACCCTTATTGCAGCCTAGTACTATTAAATTGAGAACATATACAGGCGAAACACTTAAGTTACTAGGTGATGTTAAGGTTGCTGTATCCTACCAAAGTAACATAAAACTATTTCTACTGGTAGTGGTTTCAGGCAGTGGCCCCAGCTTACTAGGAAGGGGATGGTTAGCTGATTTGGATTTAAGCTTTGATGAACGGTTTCAGGTTTTCAATCTGGAGAAGGGATTTTTCTTGGAAGATGTTTTATCAATGCCCCAAGAGGTTTTCTAGGAAGAATTAGGCACTATGAAAAGTATGGTGGCACTGGCAAGAATTCGTATAAAACCAAACATTATACCATTTAAACCTAGATAGGTTCCTTTGCAACAAGACAAAAAGTAGAAATGGAATTGGAAAGATTATTAAAAGCTATTATAGAGCCTGTAAAGTTTTCCATATTGGCAGCTCCAGTTCTCCCAATGTTAAAACCAGATGGCTCAGTGCTTGTATGTGGAGATTACAAACTGACTGTTAACAGGGAAACACAGCTGGGAATAATAGCCTATTCCCAAAATAAAAGATCTTTTTACAGCATTAACAGGAGCTCAATTGTTTACAAAATTAGATATGAGCCGTGCCTATCAACAACTTGTTCTAGATGGAGACTCAAAAGAATATGTTGTAATCAATACGCACAAAGGTCTCTTCAGGTATCATCGCTTACCTTTTAGAGTCTCTACTGCCCTGGTGATCTTTCAAAGGACCATGGAAGGATTACTTCAACGGATTCCTTGTGTAGTCATTTACTTGGATGACATATTAATCACAGGGACCACAACACCTGAATATTTACAAAATTTGGCAGAGGTTTTAAACAGACTGAAAGGGGCAAGATTGCACCTTAAGAAAAGCAAGTGTTCCTTTTTAAAGCTGGAGGTCATCTAATTAGGATATGAAGTGGATGCTCAAGGGCTACACAATGTGATGAACAAAGTCCAAGCAATTCAGAATGCTTCCAGACCAAAGAATGTTTCTAAGCTAAAAGCTTACTTAGGATTGCTTTATTTGTAGGAATAAAGCACTGTGGTCTCATATGAATGTGCAGTAAATAGTTTTTAAATGGAACTCTTCTTTCACTAAACAAACTTATCTTAAATTATATTTCTTCTCACTGGACTTCACTGTGTGCTCTGCTACACACATTCAAATGTGTGAAAAGGTGGTATATCCTTCACTAGGTGAGTGAGGGGATATGCCCCATATTGAGGGTCACAGAGATATCTTTCCCCACCCACATTATTATTGTAGTAACTTTTTACCTAACTTGTCAACCCTTCTCTGGCCTCTTTACACATTGCTTAAGAAAAGGATCACGTGACACTAGGGAGCGTCTCAAGAACAGGCATTTGAGAAATCAAAACACCTCCTGCAAACTTCAGATGTACTGGTCCATTATTGATTGGAAAAAGAGTTTTAACATGTGATGCTTCACCTTATGGAATTGGGGCAGTTATGGCTCATCAAATAGAAGATGGGTCTACAAAACCCATAGGATTTGTGTCACAAATTTTGTCCCCTGCTGAGCACAGCTATTCACAGCTGGATTGGGAAGGATTAGCTATTATGTTTAGAGTTCAAAAATTCCACAAATATGTTAGTTGTGAAATTTTACAATTTGCACAGATCACAAACCTCTGATTTCTTTATTTAATGAGATGAAAGCAGTAGTACAGATGGCTTTGCCAAGTATCCAGAGATGGGCAGTCACTTTGTGATCCTATGAGTATAATATTGTGTATAGAACTGGAAAAGAACTGGCCCATGCAGATTCTTTGAGCCAGCTACCATTACCTGAAGTGCCTACAACTGTAAACAATGATGATCGTGTCTTACTCATAGATTTCCTTGCCTCTTTGCTAGTGACAGCCAGACTGATAAAGGAATGGACTGATACCGATCCTGTTTTAACCAAAATCAGGGAATTTATTTTGAGATGGCCACATATTTTGTAAGACAAAGAACTTGTATTATTCTACCAATGTTGGTGTGAATTGAGTGTCTATGACGGGTCTGTATTGTGGGGTGCTCATGTAGTAATTCGAAAACATATTACAAGATCTGCACCAGGCTCACCCTGGAATCATGAAGATGAAGTTACTTTTGGTGGCCGGGAATGGACCAGAAAAATGAGCATATGAGACAGGCATGTGAATGGTGTCAAGAAAGCCATAAAATGCCTACTGTGGTTCCCCTGCATCCTTGGGAGTGGCCAGATCAACCATGGAAGCAATAGACTATTCCGGTTCCATTCATGGTAATATGTTCCTTATATTGGTGGATGCACATTCTAAATGGGTAGAGATTTATCCTATGTTTATGTCAACTATCAAAGCTACCATTGAGCAGCACTTAAGGATGTGTTTCAGAATGAATGGACTGCCTGAAATGCTTGTGATGGATAATGCAAGTTCCTTTGCTAACCAACAATTCAAAAGATTTATGAAACAAAATGGCATTCAGCACGTTATGTCTGCACCATATCACCCAGCATCAAATGGACTAGTGGAACGTGCAGTGCAGTCTTTTAAAGTGGGCATTCCCAGAATACCAGGTGAAAATCTCAATACGAAGTTTGCTCTGTATTTGTTCAATGATAGAATTGCGTTGCAGACAGATATGACTATGTCTCACATACAGTGAAAGAGAAAATAATTTGTAAAATGGCTAACTGACAAAACCAGCATGACGTGGTGGTTAGGGTGTTGGGCTAGAACCTGGGAGACCCAGGTTTGAATCCCCACTATACCATGGGTCATCTTCGGCCAGTCACATACTCTCAGCCTAACCTACCTCACAGGGGTTTTGTGAGGGTAAAATGGAGGAGAGGAGAATGATGTGACCCACCTTGGGTTTTCACTGGGGAGAAAGACAGGGTATAAATGAAGTAAATGAGCCCGCTCGCAGGGAGGGAAGGCTAGAAATGCATTAAATTAATTAATTAAATTAAATAATTGAAACCAAGAGGATAGCCTGAAGACAGATGATGCAACAGCCTCCCTGAAACCAAGCTGGTCTGTGTTTGATCGTGCTTGGATGGAAGACTTCCTGGGGATCTTATATGAACTAGTTGCCTTGAGTTCCACAATGGAAGAAAGAGGACGTAAAAATAAAAAAGAGAAAACTGCATGTCATCTTTTATTTTTTAAAGGAACTCATTTTAAAAGTTTTCTTTCTGCAGTCAGAGCTGGATCTCCGCTGCTTAGGCATGCTGTCAGAGCCCTGAAAGCAATTTAGGGTGCAGATCGAGTGTCAACACCAGCTGGAGCTTCAAAAACTTGCTTTCCTCCTTGTAATTCCTTTGAAGTCATCACATCATACTAGAGTAGTCTGTTAAATCACAAGAATGAAGTGATTTCATCTGTGAATTGATGAGTGACACTAGAGGCATTCTAGACCCTTCCTTTGCTCCTTTTCTCACTGTCTTTAGGCAAAAGAGAAGTAACACAGTAGTAGAAGGAAGGCTTCTCTTCATCTATATCCAGGGACATAACACTGGAAGTTCTATGAATGATTTCCAAAGCCAATGTTGCTTTGGAAAATCAAGCACCTAGGACCCCAATACAGAATGGGATTGTGGTACTAGAGGAATCGTCCGTTAGTGCCGTTTTTTCCAAAATGACATGGCCCCCCAGAGCTGCTGTTCATCTCCCTGGGGCAAACATACATATCCTGAAGAGGACCTGTATATTTACCCCAAGAGGTCAAACAGCAGCTCTGTGGGGACATTTCAGGGTAGGAAAATGTTGCCAGTGAATAACTTCTTGTAGAAGCCTCAGAGGAAGGAAAAACCTGCCAGGGAGCTCATTTTTGTCACATCTGAGGATAATCTTAAAAGTAGATACAGACGCTTGAAGTGCAGCTATTTGTCAAGAAGTAACAGGAACGAAGTTGCCCTCGTGAATATACAAAGCAATCCTGCAACCAGAAGTCTTGATCAATTTTGAATATTGTTTATTTATGTAGTTACGCACTGACATGAAGATCAGGGGACTTGTGTACTTTGTTTTTTGAGTAGGACGTTTTACTCTGTGTAGTTCTACTCTTGTTTGCAATGCAGATTTGCTCTGTAGTCATTGTTATTACTGTGACTTTGACAAAGATACAAACAAATCTTTAACTAAGACCAGTAACTTAAGAGCATCACAAAATAAGGGTTTGGGACTTCTCAATGTTTTGAAATCATTTGTATGTCCAAAGTGAATAACTAAGAGCTTAATTGTGTGTGGTATCCAGTGTTAGAGGCAGTTGCATTTGTTTAATTTTCTTATTTTTGTTTTTTTTAATTTTATTTGAAAATAAGAAGGGAAAGGGGGGGTTAAAATAAGCCTCATATACAACAGAAATAAAAAATATAACAAAATATTGAGAAATCTACTCATAAACATCCATAAAAGGTTTCCAAATACCTAAAAATAAGACCTCTATTGCATCACCGGGGTATTTGGATAATCAGATATAGAGCTTGGTCATCTGCATATTGCTGACATTCAATTCCACAGCTACAAATTATTTCTCTTGAAGACTTTACATAGAGTTTGAATAACATGGGTGATAAGGATGTGTCTTATGTAACCCTATAAAATAATCCTCACATTGAAGACAGCTGATGCGGCCAGATTACAGGAATCAGAAGTGATATTATCCTTTTTAAAAAGGAATAAAAATCTGAAAATACTAAGGTTGGGAGTGGGGGAGAACTACACATTGGCAAAGGGACGTCATGGTCATTTTTCCAGCTTAATTTTTCCTATTTATAGTAGAAACTGATTTTCATTTTATTTAGCTAACATCACAGTCCCAAAAATAATTGTAAAAGATTTTGTTGTTCTGCTTTTCTGTGTGCATCTTGCATATTAGAAACATAAAAGTAATTCAGGGACTGCAAACAAGTTTCTTTTGGCTCTACCTACTCAGTGAATGACCATCTTCCAAACTTTCCTGATACATATGTTGCTGTAAAACTTATCATCAGGGGCCTCACGTCTCCTTTTCTCCCACTTTTATATCTCTTTATTAATCCTCTTATGAGATTAATACAAAGAGGTTTCAATGAGCCAAACCATCAAGCTGTTCAGTACTTAATGCAAAGGTATTGGTGGATTAAGAAACATAAAACCACAAGATAGTGGCACAGGACAGGAGGACACTGTGAACTCTGTGGTTGATGGAAAGAAGGAACTGCTTCCACGCAGTTTTCTGTTTAATTTTAACTTTGTTTTACAGCTCCTATGTGAAGAATGGGCAAGCTATGGAGTTTTTTACAAGTACCAGCCAATTGACCTAGTAAGGTAAGAAGGATCTGAAATTCAGTTCATTTCTCATTCATTAAACCCATGACAATACCCTGCCCCTGTCCTCTTTTAGTGTTTACAAGTTTGTATAACTTTGAATTGCGGTTGCAGAGTTACAGTTATTTATTTAGTTGCTTATTTAAAACATTTCTATATCGTCTTCTCCTCCCCCAATAAAGGGAACAAATATCAAACATTGCAACACTAAAACATTTGAGACATTAAAGCAGCATTATAAATAAAAATATATATTTAAACAAAATCAGTAAAACATATAAACACACATAATTAACAAAACCAAGGAGGAGAGTGAGTAACAGTTAGTAGTAGGGGTGTGTGCTTCAGGTTTCCGATTCGGGTAAATTACCCAAATCGGACCCGATCCATAAAGGTTAGGGATATCCGAATGCTGGCCCCGATTTGGAAATCCCTAATCAAAGCTTTCCGAAGCATTCGGAATGCTTCGGAAAGCTTCAGGGCTGAGTTTAAAGGGCCCTGCCGCTGCTTGCAAGCAGCAGCGGGGCCTTTAAATATCATCCCAGCCCCAGCCACCCACAGCTATCCCCAGTCCCCCACCCCCACCTATCTTGTCAGCGGCAGCAGTGGCTCTGGCTCCTCTGCCACCGTGGCACCACCTGAGCCTGCGGGGCGATGGGGAGGGCTGGAGCCGCCGCCACCGCTGCCTCCAGCCCTTCCTGCCCCTCAATTGGCTGCAGCGCGCCAGCGGCCATTTGAGGGGCAGGAAGGGCCGAAGGAGGTGAAGAAAGCCCTTCCTGCCCCTCAAATGGCCACCGCTGCACCATGGCCAGTTGATGGGCAGGAAGGGCCAGAGGCGGCGGCAGCGGCTCCGGCCTTCCCCACCGCCCCGCAGGCTCAGGCAGCGGCGTGGTGGCAGAGGAGCCGAACTGGCTGGCTCCAGGCCGTTGCAGCC
The DNA here is from genome assembly GCF_028583425.1 of Eublepharis macularius. NCBI lineage: Eukaryota > Metazoa > Chordata > Lepidosauria > Squamata > Eublepharidae > Eublepharis > Eublepharis macularius. The sequence continues at coordinate 96,258,265 of NC_072791.1, read as the reverse complement.
TCGTGCCGCTGCCACCACCACCACCACCGCAGCGGCAGTGGCCCGCTGCCCAGCTGACAAAGACCCTCCCTCCAAGTAAGTGGGTGGGGGTGGAGGGTTTCCCCAGGGGGGGTGGGGGTGGAGGGGTTGCCCCAGGGGGGTGGGGGATGGAGGGGTTGGCCCAGGGGGGGTGGGAGGTGGGGTGGGGGAGTTTCCCCCCTCACTTCAGTATGCTCCAAATATTTACGGAACATACCGAAGCGAGTAAAATACCTTAATTCTGAAGCGACTTGCCACTTCAGAATTAAGGTATTTCCAGATTCCCACCCCCTTCGCTTCGGGTAAACCCGAAGCAGGAAACCCGAAGCAACCTGGCCCTACACACCCCTAGTTAGTAGAGGATGCCAAGCAAACAAAAAAAGTCTTCACCTGCTTGCAGAAGACAACAATGAAGGTAGATAGATGAATCTCTCTGGAAGGGAGTTCCAAGGTTTTGGTGTCTTGACCAAAAAAGGCCTGTTCTTGAGTTTGCCACCCATGTAGTATCAGATGGCAGGAGCACCCAAAGCAGGGCCTCCAAATATGACTGGAGTAGATGGGTAAGTTCATTTGGGATTACATGGCCTCCCAGACATACAGAATATTAAAGGTCAATACCAGCAACATGAATTGGGACAGGAAGTAAATTGGAAGCCAATGTATATGGACTAAGATTGTAAAGATATGGTCCCTATGATCCACTCTGGCATTCTGTACCAGTCGTAGCTTATGGAAAGTCTTCAAGGGCAGCCTCATATAAAGTGTATTGCAGTAGTATGGTCTAGATGCTACCACAGCATACACCACAGTGACAAGAAAGGGCTGAAGCTAGTGAAAGGCACCCTGGTCACTCCTGCCACCTGTTTATCTAGAGGCCTCGGGAAATTATCTGGAAATATTGTGCATGTATAACATAAAGCTGTGCCTTTGTTCTCCAGAGGGATCTGTGCTTTCTTCTGTGATGTTGATATTTCCTAACCCTGCCCTTACCTATGTCACCCTGTTCAGCTCTTACTAAATCACCTACCCTGTCTGTTTGACCTCTCACTCTAACAATTTTTTTCTCTCAATGCTGCTTCATCAGGGATTGCCAGATTGCAGCCCAGAAATTGACCTTTATTGAAGTGGAAACTGAAGCATGCCCATTCCCCTTTTCCTAATTTTTTCATACACACCCTTCTCACTGGTTCATGGTTTAAATAGGGTGGACATAGGACCGAATGAGAGTGGGAAATGGGAAAAGAAACCATGGATGCTTTGTCCGCCTTTAATACTTGGATTCAGATGTGAAAAGCAAATGTCTAGGTTGCAACTTCGCAACTTAGCTATCTCCAGCTTGATATAATTGGGCTGAGTGGCCACTGTTATGCAATTCCACTCTGTCTTTTTCAGTAGCTCCTGAATATTTCTTTCTGTTTCTGAGTTCCCTTCTCCTTCTTCCTCCCACAATTTGATTTAACATTGCATTAGTCCAAAATTGGTAATTGCAGCTGGAATATTTTAGCAGTTCACTTATCGAAAACTTCACTGAAGAAAATCAGCAGTGGTATTTTTTTCTGTAAACTCCCACTTCATTCTTTCTGTGCCTACCAGACATTCCCAATCTGCTGCAAAGTCTCATATATCACGTTCATTTGTGTGAAGTAAATCAAGACTTTGGCCCTTTGCTTAACATCTGACTCATTTATTGCTCTCACTAGCACAAGATCTTGCAGTGTCAGTGCACTAATAGGAAGACAAGGGAGTAAGTATATGAGGAGATCTTCAGTTGGCAATCCTATAGTTATCAAGAGAGCTATTGAGACAGAAGAGCAAAGCTGCTGGATGATGCTTCCACCCCGGATCTGTTCCAAGGAGTATGCAAAACAGAATCCTCCAAGGAGAAATTCACTCCAGCTAATCAACAGGGCTTATTTTCCCCTTCAAACTCAACCCTGCTGTGATTCATCGGTTTAGCCTGATATATCTTAAGAAATAGTAAACATTACAATGTTTTCCCTCTGCCATGTATTTCAGGAAGTACTTTGGTGAGAAGATTGGATTGTATTTTGCCTGGCTGGGAGTTTATACTCAGATGCTCATTCCAGCTTCCATCGTAGGGATTATCGTGTTCCTGTATGGTTGCGCAACAATGAATGAGAATATACCAAGGTAAACATACACATACATGGGGCTCCATGCTCCATGTGTTTCAAAATTTCGATCTCTGCTGTGATAAAGGATTAGTTATAATAGTTTTATAAGACAATAGGAAGTGTTAAATTTAGGATTGCAGCCACAATCTTGGTACACACTATGCTACAGTATTCAGTTTGAGTTATATGATCCCAATTGTCTATATATAAAGTTCTTGCTGTTTTGAGGTTTCGGTTATCACAGATGCCTTACTCAAGCCCAGAAATCTTTTGTCACATTGTTAGAGCTGTTTTTGTTCAGAAGTCAACAGATTCATGACAGGTAGCCTATATAAGATATGCTGTGTAGAAATAAGACAAATCTAGAATTTGCCTTCTAGAATTTGATACAACTGAAACATAACCTATCCACAGATAAAACAAATCTATTCATCATCATCCTCTGAGTGCATAAGGAAGACACCAGAATTTGAGCTGACCTTGGTAATGTGTGGATATTCTATTCTTCAGCCATATAAATGGCATCTCCAGTCTATGTACCTGCCACCTACAATTTCTGTGCTTGGAACCACTTCTGTTGAATACTAATTGGCATTCCATCTTTTTGGTTGCATAAGCAACTCTCAATCATTCCAGAGCCTTTTCTTAATGTGTAAGAAATGTTCAACAATAGCAATTAAACAAGAAAGGTCATGGTGTAATGTATAACTAAAATTATAGAGATGTAATGTTTAAAAGCATACTTCAGCGATTCTTCCAATCATATATCTAATGCTGAAATGCCATGCAGATCAAAAAACTCACTCACTCAGACCAGTACAGACCAAGACAATGTTTGTACCAACCTAGATCACCATCCAAGCTCTCTCTCTCTCTCTCTCTCTCTCTCTCTCTCTCTCTCTCTCTCTCTCTCTCTCTCTCTCTCTCTCTCTCTCTCTCTCTCTGTGTGTGTGTGTGTGTGTGTGTGTGTGTGTGTGTGTGTGTGTGTGTGTGTGTGTGTGTGTGTGTAAAAACACACACACATGGGGAGGGGAACCAAAATCTCTTCACACTATGTTATGAGATCTCAGCTGCTATTTTGAGGGTTTCTTAGGAAAGCTATAAATAGTGCAAACCAGCTAAAGTGGCTTGAACAAGATGGAAGGAAGAAGAGGGAGGAGAAGCTACCCGCCGCAGCCATGTGAACAGAAGCAGTGTGTCAGGTATGCAGAAGAGAAGAAACAGGCACCACCTCTGCTCCCAGTGTGTGAAGCCTGCAGGCAGGAGCAGCCTTAGGCAGCCTAAGGCAGGAGCAGCCTTAGGTGGTAATTTATGTGACAGTCATAGCTAAGTTCTCCCATCTCTGCAATCTTTAGCTTATAGCATCCCTAGCTCGCAGGAGGAGCTTCAGGAGCTGCAGCTGCCCTTCATCACTGGCACTTCTGTTCTCTCTCAACCCTAAAAAGAAGAAATACAACTGCTGCAGTAAAGTTGGTTAGTCTTAAAGGTGCTACTGGACTCTTTTCGATTTTGCTTCTACAGACTAACACAGCTAACTCCTCTGAACTGCAATACAATATGCATGAGCTTCAATTTAGGTGCTTTTGTGGGATTCACTTGTTTTAATACTTTCCTAAAATCCCTTGTTCTGATCATATTTTTGAATTTTTTTCTTTATGAGAAAAAACAGTATTTTTGACATTATATTTATTTTCTGGACAGAATTGTGCCAAGAGATGCCAAGTCGCACCAATGTCCCCTCCACATCCCGCACAGCAATTAGGGTTCAGTTGAAGGGGGGCATGTTTTTTTAGAATACAATTTGGAATGTGAATGATATATGTGCCAATTAAATTGGTGAAATATCTTGCTGTTTCTTTCTACTTCTAAGTTTTAAGTTTTGGAAAGAGCATTTCCCCCAACTCCCCAACTGAGAAGAGGCAGGCAGAATCATGTGCTAAGTCCACAGCTGGGTAGAAGAGTAGGAAGTTGACCTTCAGGAAGACCTGTTCAGGGGAGCAGACATGAGCAGTGCAAGTTGACAATGTTGGCTGTCTGTAAAAAAACATGCTCACTGTGCATGCTTGTCAGAGGGCATGTGAGAGAGGTCTGGCCAGGCCAACTCTTTCCTTTCCCAGTAGCTCAGCAGATTGGTGGGAGACAACTCATAGGGTTAGATACATTGTCCCTCCCTATTGCATCTTCCGAACCCTGGCTTGGATGCCTCTCATTTTTACTATTGCCAACTGCCTCCCTGTTGATCAACATCACAAACGGCATCCCGGAGGAGTGGCCGTGGGGGCACCCTGCCCAGAAGGGGAGGTGGTGAAGGGTGTAGCAGAGCTGCTTTCCCTCTCCTGGCCTGCAAACAATGCACCTGCCAAGAGAGCTTGTCTATCTGACTAATTACCTGGCCAGCACATAAGGCAAGGCTGTCATTGACCCACAGGTTACACATAGTTACCAACATGTAGATCTTCTGCTTGGTGAGTAGTTCCAGGCTGGACTCAGTGCCTCTTTACATCCTCTGCACTAGAACATGCACTGCTGGAAGAATATCTGCATGTTTTGCACCTTTGTCCAGAAAGGTGGCTATATTTCCATCAGCAATCAGGTCATGGGAATGATGAGACCCATTCTTGCCATGTCAGATAAGAGCATGTGATCAACTCCTTAAAGGGTTTAAGGACCTCCACCTTCTGGAAAAGGTTCAGGCACTCCTCATTTCTGAGCTCTCTCTCCCATTACACAGTATTGGCCTCCGAGGCCACTTTGTCCAGTGTATTCTTTTGTTCCACATGACGCTAAAGCATGGCACTGTTGTAGTCTCACTGAGGGCTGATGTCACTGAACAGGTGGTGCTCTGTCAGCACCTGCTTCTTATGCATCAAATGAGTAGTCTTCACACACTACATCGGAAGTGATTTGTGAGATACTGGCAGGTCCAGAGTAGACCTGGAAAACATGAATCACAGCTTCTAAACTGGAATTCTGGGCAGAATCCAAACCCAGGCCAAACTCAGAGGTGGACCACACAGTAAATGCACCTCAGGGCCACAGCCTAGGCTGCTGCCCTAATATTTGCACTGTCATTAGTCACCATGGAGCCCCTGGAGACATCCTTACGTACCTGTGTCACTAACTGCTTCTTGATGGCAGCAGATTTTAGACATTGTGTGCACCGCATCCAGTATGCTCCAATGTGGAGCAAACCCTGGCAATAACAGGTCCATTATCCCCTCTTACCTTGTCTAGCACTGATTACCCCACTCAGAAATATCTTTGAGTTGCCACAAATACACCCCAGTGAGAGGTATGCATGTTGTGTCTGAGGGCAGGTCCACATGTCAAATGTGAAGTGCACAGCTCTCCCACATGCATGGGACAAATATGCGTTTACATGGTCCCTGGAGGTCTTAAACATTGAGGGCACCTACTCAGGATGGATTGAGCAGGAATTGTGTAGCAGTGATAGGCATCTTGGAGCAGCTTGCAAAACTGGGCATCCTTAACAATAGAAAAGGGCTGCCCATTTAGAGAGAAAATCTCACCAATGAGGTGAGTGACCCTCTTCCTTGCCCGCTGCTGCCTGCCCCTGGGCACCCTAGTGCCAGTTTGCATTAAACGTCTCCCTCAGAGATCCTTAGCATCCCTTCCATGCCGGAGACCAGAGTATCAGAGAGGGTTGAGGGGTGACTCCCCTGTTGGCTAGCTGGTAGCCGCAAGGCTGCCCCACCAGGCTGTCTCTCCAGCTGAAGAAGCACTGTCTAATGGTGCTTCTTCGAATGGTTCCTGAGCCAGGTCTTTCCCTCAATTGATGGTAACCCTACACAGCTGGCACTGTGTGAAATAGGGATTCTCCATCCTTTGAAAATGCTTCCAGACCATAGAGGTATAGGGGCACCCATTCTGTCTAGCAGCTGCAGGCTCTGCTAGAGCCACCTCCTGTGAGGGGCTTGGGGCAGACATACCAAGTTGGGGGGAGGGATGGAAGCAGATGCCCTAGGGGGAGGGGTTGAGACAGCTTCATTCCAGGCTGTACCTTCATCTCTTCCTCTTGCACCACCTCAAGAATCTTCTCCTCCCTCTTCTTGGAAGGCTTGCTGGACTCTTGGGGAGAAGGAGCTTCTCTAACAGCTTTGGGATTGCTTGAGTGAACTCAGGAGCCCAAATACTCTAATCCCCCAAGATCACCCCTAAAGACGTCTGAAGTTGCTGCTGCTGTTGCTGCTGCTCCTCCTGCTACTGAGTCACTCACAACTGGAGGTGGAGCACCCTATGCAGAATACCCTGCCTAGTGGCAGCCCCCACCTCAAGCACCTCTGCAGGCAGCCCTCCACCTTACACCTTTTCTCTTAGCCTTTCCCTGAGGACCCCACTGTACTCCCTATTGCTCATTCTTCCCCCTCCTGATGACGTCACCAAACTAAGATAACTGCTACATTAGGATTCATTGCACTCTGAGGGCCAAGCTACAAGTGATAAATGACACTTGAACGGCAAGTGGATTGAGTGGAGGGCAAGTGAACAGGGAGAAATACACTTGCTGTTCAAGTGTCATTTGTCACTTGTAGCTTGGCCCTCAGTCTGATCACTGACTAATCCTGCTCTTGAACCTGGCTAACTAACCTGCTCCCTTAACTTTTTCTGTCTACTTGTCCTCCTGTGCACTAACCTTCAATTGCCTTTTCTTCAAACCCACACAACCTAACTTTTTTTTGTAAAATTACATCTGTTTGTTTCAGTTGAAACAACCTGTTTTTAAAATCCTGCTTCACCTGACTTTAATTTCTTTCTATCCTAAAAACTGACTACTTTTTAGATAACAATGATACATGAGGCAAGTAAGGAATCCTTTTTAAAAACCTCTGTTTATTTTTTTCCAAGCATACAAGCAAAGCATAGTGTTTCTTTCAAACATTAAGCTAATACCTAGTCTTTCTGAAAACTAGGTGAGGGTTTAGTTATCTTAAAAACCACAACATAAACTTCAGTTTTGTGGAAGACTAAAAGGTTGTTCTAACCCCTCTTTTTAACCAACTGGCTTCAATTGTTTTGAATCCCAGATCAGCCTAATAATTTTTTAAAAAGTAAATCCTGAGCGCCAATTTTTTTTTTAAATATCTGAATTTTTTTTTGAGAACCAAAGTTTATGTTGCGGTTTTTAAGATACTTAAATCCTTGCCTACAGTTGTTATTAAAACCTAACCAGAGATCTTCTTGAGAACCTGCTGCAACAATTGTAATTTTAAAAACCAACAAGAACACCCCAAAACTCCACAAAACTACTTCCCCAAAAAACACAACATAGAAAGATCTTTTAAAAATATATAAAAGAAGTGTAAAACGAAAACCAGAAGAATGTAAAAAAGTAAACTTTAAAATAGTAACAACTTCAAAATTCCCCTCCCCCAAAGCAAAATTCCCTCCCTTTAAAATTAAAAATACTTCTACTGAGAGAGAAAATTCAGAGCAGTTAAAAATTCTAAAACAAGCCTGGTTAGCATTAACCCTGAATAGTATCAGCACAGCCATAATGGTATGCCATAGGTAATGGTTTGAAGGGAAAGCAGTGAAGAATTCAGAGGTGGGGTAGGGTGGGAAAGAGAGGCTGAAGGAGAGCATAAGCTTACAGTTTGATTCAAGTCTCTTCACTGTAGTGGCACTAGGCTAGTATAGCACTGTGACCATGAACTGGGTTATGCCACAGGAGATCTAAACAGAAGCTTCTGCTGAACCTGGTGTTCTGTGGTTTCCCACCCTGGTGCTGAGTAAGACAATTTAATAGTCTGTACCAGCACAAAAATAATATAAACCACAATGCACCTGTTACTCAGCCATAAAGCATGTACTTCATATGTTGTTACCACAGAAGAAGGTGGCACTTATGTCAGTGAAGCCATGCATGGAATATACACCATATCCAAGTCTAGGATTTTGAATCTGTGTATCCACAAGGTGGTACCCTTTATAAAGGAAGAGGAGGCAGTGCTAGAAATCAGAGATTTGGTTTTATTGTCTTCAAGGATAGGTGAGAAGGCAGAAAAGAGACAACTTTACTTGTCTATATGTAACTAAATGGCTCATATTGTAAGCAGCAAAAATACTCAATTAGAATCACCACAACAAACAGAGGATTCACTGGTCTCCTCCCTATGTGTGTTTGTGTGTGAAATGTACTCCAGAAAGAGGATAAAACAAAGCTGGGGCCAAAGCTGGGAGGCCAAAGCGCAGAAAATTGGCAATGAAGATTGTAGCAACTTGAGCAGGAATGGGTAGAGAGTCTGGAGAGAGGAATAATCACTGCAAAATGGATGGGATGGTGGTGAAAGGGGAACTGCAAAAGCCAGCACTTTTTTAGAGATGGCTGGGGAAAAGAGTGAAGTTTGGTTTAAAGAGTGGAAGCAAGAAAGACCAGGTGGAGCAAACAGGTGGAAGGAAAAAACAACAGAGTGGCTAGGCAGATTGAGATAGCTGGCCAGGGGGGAAAAGGCTAAGGATCAGCTAGAAGTAAAGCTTGTGGGATGGGGATAGGGGGCGGGGTGAGAGGGTGACACAGAGTTGCTCAGGAGTTACTGTTAGTCTTCCCTTCTTTTGTTACTTAACTCAGGTATGGAGTTTGATCCTCTGACTTCTTTTTTAAATATTGGAGAAAGGATTTTGATAGTATCAGGTAGGCAGACATGTTGGTCTACAGTAGAAGAACAAGATTCTAGTCCATTTGTACCTTAGACCAATGGATTTCTAGGGTATTAACTTTCAAGAATCAAGACTTGTAAGCTCATACCCTAGAAATCTAGTTGGTCTCTTAAAGTGCAACTGAACTCGAATCTTGGATTTTGATAGTCTTCAGACTGATGTCATCCTGGGTTATAATTTCTGGGATAGTCTTGGTGGGTCAGAAGATAAGCCTCTGATAAGTCTTTTGTCTAGGTGATATAATGCAGTTCTGATGTACTTCAGTTACACTTCTGCTTTAGCATGAAACATGGCTAACTCAACAAGATGGAAGCTACACTCATATCTACTCAATGCTTTTTGCTAATAATGCAGAAGGACTCAGGTTTGTTCTGCATCTCAGTAAGCAGCTCTGGAGAAATAATTTTCTTTATCTGAAATGCTGAAGGACCCACTGCCAGTCAGAGCTGAAAATGGATGGAACAATTAGATGGAACAATTGTCTGACTTTATATGTTCAGAGTTATACCAGAGTCACAGCCACAAATTGTTAGTGGCAAGGGTGTCAACAGATCTATGAAATGGAAGTCATGCTTCTACTTGGCATAACAATTTTTTTCCCAAGTTAACACTGTAATGTGGAGTCTGACATTGAAAAAATTGCTTGAGTGAAAGGAAGATAGGACAGATTAGACAAATGCGTGTGCATGGAGGGGAGGTTAACGTAAAATCCAAGCCTGACAATTCTGTGTATTCATTGCATTCTTTTCATTTACCGGTTACTTTACATTCAGTATGGAGATGTGTGACCAGAGAAACAATATCACCATGTGTCCCTTATGCGACAGAACATGCAGCTACTGGAAAATGAGCTCTGCTTGTGCCACAGCTCGTGCAAGCCATCTATTTGACAACCCAGCAACTGTCTTCTTCTCTGTCTTCATGGCTTTGTGGGGTAAGAAAGTCTGTGTGACTTGTATCAGGGTTTGTTTAGTAGAACTTTTAAATTTGCAGAAGGAAATCAACATTTTTACAGTTCAACGGTTAATTATAGTCCCTTTTTTCCTTTCCCATAGAACTGCCACCCTTCTATTTATGTTCTGAACTGAATGTTGAATACAGAAAGCTCTTGAATGAATAAAAATGAAGTATTTGTCATAAAACTACTGCATGGCATGTATAGATAATATTAAAGGGAGTGCATAACTTGCCAACAAAATCTATTTGTAGACTTGGCCGCCAAATTAGACCATTGCAAGAAAGATTTATTGGGTTTTTTCCTTCGAGAAATAGTCTCAAAATAAAGCAAGGTTAAATCGTGAGTGACTGTTTCTAAGTGCATTAGTGTTATCAGTATTGCTGTTCCTACTATTCAAGGTGTTATTTGATTTTTGAGGAATATCCCACATTTGCAAAGATTGTGCTTTGATCCAGACATGGAGATATTTCAGCAAGTGAGAATCATGTACAAAACTAAGAATATAAACTGGAAAACTAAGAATGCAAACCAATGTCTAGCTTTTAAATAGAAAAATATATTTTTTCCTTTACACTAAGAGCTGTTTTGCATATTCCTGGCCAAAAATCCTGTATGTAATGAGAAATCCAGTGCATGCACCTCCACGCATGCATCATATAATATGGGAGGGAGGTTTCAGATTATATGTAATGCTTCTACTGGGAAGGGAAAGAATGGTAAAACTAGTTGGGAATTTGCATATTAAAGATGGACTGTGCACGTACCATCAGTGTTTCACATCCAGAAACACCGATTGTGGGTATACCATTTATGTTCTATGACTGAGAACCATAAAGTCACACATAGATAACGCATGGTGTTTTACATATACACCAGGATCACACAGGGCTTTTTAATATTCACCTTTCCCACTACACTCCCTTACACTCTTGTAAGGAAAGAGTAGGAATGCAGTTTATATGTTGCACCCCGCCCCACACACACACACACATTCCCAACCACTGATACAAAAGGTATTGTAATTGTTGAGCATACACTTTACAAAAAACTATCTTCACATACTTCTAACACTTACCACTTAAAAAAGATGAGGTAATGCAAGAACTAATTATTTTCAAGCAAATGCCAACAGACTCCAGAGGTGCTTCCGTAAGGTCTGATTCACACTTGACTCTGAAATGGCAAAGAGAGAGGTTGTGATGGGTGTGTCACCATATTTTCATAATTAGTGGTTTCTTCTATGTCAAAATTTCAAAGTTTTCCTCATGTGGGCTGTTCCATGTAAATGATTCTCCAGAAGAGATCATAAGGTCACTGCATACCGTTGCTGCAACCTTAGCATCAACTGTGTGATTCAGGTCTGAGACCCTCTTCACATGCCTTTTTGGTATATGCAAGTGAAGGGGGAAATTGTGCAGTCATCTATTTTGCCACATGTGCTTGTGTTTGGATACCACTGTATGCTGCAGCTCCTACAATTTGCCTTTCTTTTGGCATTACAATATATAGTAATGGCAGATAAGAAAGCTATAATTTCAGAACAGGCAGTTGCCATGCAATTTGATCCAGTCTGAGTTACTCTGAAGTAGGGCTGTGCGCTTCGGGATCCACTTTGGGTAAAAAAAACCCCAAGTGGATCCCGATCCCTTTCCTGACCTGATCCGGAAAGCTTCGGTATTCCTGAAGCGGGGCCAGTATGCTGGCCCCGCTTCGGAATACCAAAGCAAAGCTTTCCGAAACGTTTGGAAATGCTTCCGATATGCTTTGCAGCTTGTTTAAAGGGCCCCGCTGCTGCTTGCAAGCAGCGCCAGGGCCCTTTAAACAACCCCCCACCTCCCCCCACCTACCTTGCAGTGGCTCCGGGCCGGCTCCTCTGCTGCTGACGTCACCACCGTGCTGCCGCTCGAGCCTGCGGGGTGGTGGGGAAGGCCGGGGCCACCCCTTCCGGCCCTTTCTGCCCCTCAAATGGCCGCGGCGCGCCAGTGCCGTGGCGGCCATTTGAGGGGCAGGAAGGGCCGGAGGCGGTGGCTCCGGCCTTCCCCACCACCCCACGGGCTCGGGTGGTGGCCCGGCAGCAGAGGAGCTGGCTGGCTCCAGGCCACGCAGCCTTGTGCTGCCGCCCAGCTGATAACTCTCCCGCCGCCAGGTAAGTGGGTGGGGTGTGGAGGGGTCTCCCCAGGGGGGTGGGGGTGGAGGGGTTGCCCCAGGGAGGGTGGTGGCAGGTGGCAGGGAGTCCCCCCCCCTCGCTTCAGTATGCTCTAAATCTTCACGGAGCATACTGAAGCAATTTCCGGAACCCGAATCCGAAGCAGCTTGCCACTTCGGATTTGGGAGTATTCCGTATTGGTTTCCTGCTTCGGGTAAACCCGAATCTCCGGGTTTACCCGGAGATTTCAGGTAATACCGAATCTCCCCGCCCATGCACAGCCCTACTCTGAAGAAGTTCAGGATATGACTTTTTTGACTACATCTTTTTTTGACTAATACTAACATACATGTCTATATATTTCACAAATATTGAGAGAAGCAGGTCTGTTTTGTAACACAGAATGATTAATTTTAGATTTAATGCTGTCAGCAGCAAAGTCAAAAAAGAAGGGAAGACAAAGCTGGAGCAAAACAATTTATGCCATGGATTATGATTTGTGTCTTGTCCTATCACTTGTATTGAGAAATGTGATATATATAACCCAAAGCATTACATCTTGTCAGAGACTTTAAATAGTCTCATCCCAGCCTTCAGGAAATCAAATATCTCCTTTTCACCAACTCTTTCTCCTTTCTCCTGTACACATCCATGTCCTTTCCGTGGTTCCCATAAGCTCCCAGTTTCTGTTAAGACTGTTTCATACGAGACTGATCTGTAAGGCAAAGGAAATCTTGGCTGGCCAGAAGTAGCAGTGACTGGAGTAACTGGCAGTTACTTAGAAATTTATTTAAAATACTTATACATGTGCACTTTTCTCAGGCAAGGGAAAGTCAATTAATGGGAATTTAAAAAAATACAAACCTAAAAAAATAAAAATAATAGAGCATTAAAACAACCATCAACAAACAGACAGCAAAAATACTATGAAAGACATCTATGAATGACACCCATTCAAATGTATGGGCAGATGTGTCATCTAGGAATCTCTGGAGCTACTCAGCCATCAACTGCTTGATGATCTCCCCCACACACATACAAGTACATTAGAAAGTTGCTTATAATGGACCAGGCAGCCAGTGAAGGCTTTTTAAAAGGAGGAAATCCCCACAATTAAGGAAATACTTAAACCCTTCACAGTAAAATATGGTTGTGCTTCCAGTTTTCCCACTTGCATCATGCAAATATACCAAGCCCTCCATGGCATTCATCCTTCTTATCTATGGGACCACGTCTCTGTGCCCTACCACAACTGCTTCGTTCATCCGAACAGGACTTTCTGCAGGTACCATCCTGAAAATGAACAAAATCAACAGCTGCCCACCATGTGCATTCTCTGTAATGGCCTCCATCTTATGGAATAGCCTGCTTGAAGATATCAGGAAAGCTTCCTCTCTCCTGGCTTTCCACAGACTATACAAAACTGAATTATTCAAGAGGGTTTTTTTACAAAAGTAATAGGACTGTACTGTAAGGAAATGTTCAGAGAGATGGGGATAGGTCTGTAGACTGTACACAAATTATTGTGTAGTGTCTGTTGCTGTAAATATTATCCTATTGGATAGTTATGCATCATTTAGTATGTTATATCAATTTGCTTGTGTTTGTTTCATGTTTGTATCAGATTTCTGCTGTTTTTAAATTTCTACAATTCCTGCCCTATTGTATTATCTATTGTATTTCCCTTTGATCATATTGATACATAATATGTAATCCGCCTTGAATCTCAGTGAGAAAGGCAGACTATAAATAACATAAATAAATATTTGGAAGGAGATGTCTTCTCTTCACCACAGATAACTTTGAGTTTTCCAGCCGACAATACTCCTATGTTTTACAACTTTTCTCTGAAAATGAGAGTACTAAAAGTATTTGCTCCTGTTGTTTTTTGTTTCTTTAATGAAAGCCAAGATTCTCAAGATTAGGCATTTCCCACATTTTACATCTTTTCTCCAGAATCATGTGCTAAAAATATGTCCTTATATTGTTTTTTGTTTCTTTAATGAAAGTTGAGATTCTCAGGATTAAGCATTTGCTACCAGATTTAGCAGCTTGACATAAATAAACATTTTGACCCTCTTCCTCCTCCATTGGCCTTCTCATTCCAGTGACAACAGAGAGTATTCTCTCAAAGCTCTACGTGTTCTGTTTTCACTTTATATTGTTATGGAGTTTGTTGTTGGGTGAAGGACATTTCACTTTTGTTTTTCATTAATGCACTAATTATGTTGATGCTAGTCAAGAATTGTATTTCCCTTCCTTTAACATAACAAGTCAGCAGGTCCATTCACATATACACTTTGCAGGGTTAAGTGAATTATTTCTATGGTTGTTGTGGGTTTTCCGGGCTGTATTGCCGTGGTCTTGGCATTGTAGTTCCTGACGTTTCGCCAGCAGCTGTGGCTGGCATCTTCAGAGGTGTAGCACCAAAAGATAGAGATCTCTCAGTGTCACAGTCACTGTGACACTGAGAGATCTCTATCTTTTGGTGCTACACCTCTGAAGATGCCAGCCACAGCTGCTGGCGAAACGTCAGGAACTACAATGCCAAGACCACGGCAATACAGCCCGGAAAACCCACAACAACCATCGTTCTCCGGCCGTGAAAGCCTTCGACAATACATTGAATTATTTCTGTCTTGCATAAAAGGGGAGCAACATACCCCCCTGTGTCATGTCATTACCAGTTATTTTAACCATTGTGGTTCAACCAATACCAGACATTGATTTGGATCCTAAGGTAAATCTCTACTGATAGAAGGGATTTCTGTTAACAGGATGGGGCTTCCTTATCTCCCCTCCTTCTATAGCACAAAAATTATGTCCCAAATGCTGTTCCTGGGAGACATAGGGAAGTAGCAGTGAAACTTCACCCCTTCCATTAACAGGAAGTTAGCCATATATTTAAGCCATTTTAAGTTTGTTCAAAGAGAAAGTAGATTTCAAGTTATGTAAATATGTTAAATGCCAGTCCTAGCAGCTCAACTAACTGAATTACATTTTGTATTCTAGGTATGGAAATCTTAGATTACCATCACAAATTCTAGTCCTCATTACCATCGCACATTTCCTCTTTCTAATCCTTTGAACTTGCTTCACACATTTCACTATGGCAAATTCTTTTTTTTTTTATATAATTTTTTATTTTCAATATCTAACATACAACTACTACATACATACATACCCTACAAAACAGTAACTACAAAAGACTACAATAGCACAAGGGATAGGAAAGAGGAGAGAAAAAAGAGAGAGGGAGGGAGGGGTGGAAAAAAGGGGAAGGTACCCTACAAACACTAAACACTACATTTCTGTTTTCCCTTCATACTGCCATTATTCAAAAGTTAAAGCTTTATATTATATTGATGGAGTGGTTGACCTTACTAAATGCAAATTACAATTTAATTTCAAGTTAAATTTTTCTTCCCCTCCTGGGTCCCGGACGGAGTTCTCTCTGCGCAACTGCAGCCGCAGTGCTCGTTTCCTCCCCCTCCCCCTCAGACTTCTCCTTTTCGTCTTGCTTGGTGCACTGGAATTCTGGGTTCCTGTCCTCAAAATCCCTTAGTTGATCTTCTGATAATATCTTAAAGGCTTGATCTTTATGGGTGAACCAGATTCCTTCCGGAAATAACCATTTGTACTTTATTCCACGTTCTCTCAGAAGAGCTGCGAACTTTTTATACTTAAAACGTCTTTTCCGGACTAGAAATGGGACGTCTTTCAATATCTTAATTTTGTTGCCCAAGAAGTCCAAATCTGCATTGTATGAATTGTATAGGATAGTGTCCCGGATCCTCTTAGATGAAAAATCGATGATGATCTCGCGCGGCAACTGACGCTTCATTGCATACTTTGAAGTAGCCCGACGGGCTTCCAAAATGGCGCTTTTAACTTCTTCTTTAGTTGCCCTCGCGGGTGTTGCCAATAGTTCCGAGACAAGACCCCGTAAGTCCTCGTTTTCCTCCTCTTTCACATTCTGGAGGCGCAAAATTGTCTGTGTTCGTTCCACTTGTAGCCCGATCAACTGATTCTCCACCAGTTTAAGCTCTTTATTCGTAGCCTTCACGAGTGACGCACTTTCCCGAGCAGACTTCTCTGCCCCCCCCGCTGCTTCCTTGATGGTTTTCACTTCGCTCTCAATTAAGCCCACCCTTTGATCTGTTTCATTCAGCTTGTCTACAAAGGGTTTTATAGCTTCACCAACCGCCCTCCGTACAATTTCCTCCAGCGATTCTCCCTTTAAGGCAGCCGAAACTGACTTGCCAAGGGCAGGACTTTGTTTTTTTGTTGCCATTTGGGGGGGGGGGCGCTAACCAAATTTTGAGACTCAGCAAAGGGGAAGAGTGAGCCTTCTTAGCTTCAGATCTCACCTCTCCTTCATGTACGCTTGTAATAACAGAAGGAATTCGCTTACTTGTAGGCTCTCGCCTAGTTCTGCTCTTTGCTGTTTCTCATGGCCCGGCAGCACTCGAGGCGCCGCGCACGTCCGCCGGCCTCCGTAGGGACAAACGGGCAATTAACCCCCCGCATTGATTCCGGGGGGCTCTTCCCGCAGCGTCCCGGACCCAGCCTCCCTCACTGGGAGTTTTGGGGGCTAATCTTCACAGATCAGCCGCCCGGACAGGGTGCTCGGCCGCTTCCTCTCGAGCCAGCGAAGAGGAGCGTCCGACATGGCGGAGAAAACGAAACCGAATCCTCACTATAGCAAATTCACATCCTCAGAGCTGAAGAGCTACATACACACACTGCTGTAGACTGGCCTGTTCCAAAAATAGTTTGTTTTTTTAATTCTGCTTTGAAAAAAACTACTTCACAGGATGTCTGTGAAGATCAGAACCGAAGGAGCCCATGAAACCCACCCTTGCTCCATGGGAAACAACGTTCTAAAGATGTAAAGTGTACTCACTTTCAACCTCCATACCTTCAAGATCCTGTTAATTAATTTCACATATTCAAAGCCTTCTTGAGATTGAAGGTTGGAAGGGACAACAGTTGTACGTTTGAATGTTCTACCATATTAAATTTTCTTGCACATAGAAAACTAGATGTGAGAGAAGTGTTATAGCATAGAATTTCACCCGACATCATAGCTTTTGTACTATTTTTAATAAGGGGACATTCAAATATTATATCCCTTACATGAAGATTACAAATTAGCGAGTTCAGTTCCACTGCTGTAGTCTAAAATAGATTGAGATGGGTAGAAGAGCAAGATTTGGGTCCAGTAGCAGCTTAAAGACAAACTAGATTTCCAGGGTATAAGCTTTCGAGAGTCAAAGCTCCTTTCATCAAATAGTCTAAAACAGTAGGCATAACTCATGGCCCAAACTATCTCAGTCTCATCATCCAAAATAAAAGTCTGAAAAGAGTGAAATCTTGACATTTGATCATGCAGTGTGTTATTAATAGATCTTCCCAAGGCTTTTTTTCAGCTGGAACGCGGTGGAACGGAGTTCTGGCACCTCTTGAAAATGGTCACATGGCCGGTGACTCCACCCCCTGATCTCCAGACAGAGGGGAGTTTAGATTGCCCTCGGTACCATGTGGCACAGAGGGCAATCTAAACTCTCCTCTATCTGGAGATCGGTGCAGGGCGACCAGCCATGTGACCATTTTCACCACGGGTGATTTAAACTTGAAAAAACTCCCCCCTTGTTCCACCTGACCCAAAGTGACATCATTGTGCAGTCCTGAGTAGACATGGGCACGAACAGCATTATGAATGCAAAAAAAAAAGCCATGAACAGCCCATTTGATGGTTTGTGAACAAGCTGTTCATGAGACCCCCATTCTAGACGAACAAGTGGTCGTCGCAAGCCTCATTCGTTGTGTTCGTCTGCTGTTCATGAAGTCAGACAGTCAGGCACCTTTAATCAATTCCCTTGGCAACGGAGGCAGGGACTGCCTGAACTCTCTGCACTCCTCCTGTCTCCCTGGAAACCCCAATCTAAACCCAACTTAGCTTGATGGGCAGGTCCAAATTGTGGAGCTCCAAATTGGTTACAATTGGTTACATGGGACCAGAGACCAGGGGAGAGGGAGGGGGAGGGTGGTGTTCTGTAGCCATGGGCACTCCAATCTCACCCCTGCAAACCCTGTTAGGCAGTTCTGACAGCCAACCACAGACCTCCTGCTTTTCCCTATGGGACCTCTGGTTATAAAAGGAAGCGTGCTCCAAGCTCTGGCTTTTCAGTTTCAGCAGGCAGTGGAGTGGGACAGAGCTGTTGCAAGCCTTTTGGGAGAGTGCATTGGAGCTGGGATTTTTTCTGTGTGTGGTGGGTGGGATAGGTATCTATCCCCTCTGGTTCCAGGGCTGCTGCCAGGCCCTGGGGCCAAGCTCAGTGGGCACCTCATCTGAGGGCTCACACTGATTATTATTTTTATCAGTGCCTGATCTGGTCAGGTTTCTGGGAGGCCTGGCAGGGGGTCACATAGGGGGTGCCGCTGGTGAGCGGCCACACGCCCCACCCCCTAGAGGGGAGGCAGCCTGCCACTGCCTCCCCCAGCCCACCATGCCCGGCGGCCACCAACATAACCCACCGTTATACCTTGGTGGAAAGTAGCCTCTGGGAGGCCTGGTGGGTGGGCACATGGGGGGTGCCACCAGCAAGCGGCCACACACCCCACCCCTAGAGGGGAGGCGGCCTGCCTTTGAGTCCAAAGCAACTGGTGGCTCCAATTGTGTTGAATGGGAGTTTCCTGGGGGTGTCGTATTTGGGAATGTATAACTCCAAGATCTGTATTGCAATCTTGACCAAACTTGGGTAATGGCTGGAGGAGAGCCTGCTGAATACTCACTGTGAATATGGGCTCTCTAAGTCCAATGGGGGCCATTCTGGCCCCTACGAACAACCAACATGTTCGTTAATGGAACATGTTCGTTACTGTTCGTCTTTTTGTGTTCGTCATCGGCAATGAACAATGGACAGCATGTTCAGGTTTTTCCCCCGTTCGTGCCCATGTCTAGTCCTGAGTTCCACCACTGAGTTCCACCACCTCTTTTCCCTGGAAAAAAAAAGTCCTGGATCTTCCCATCCTTCTTTCAGAAGACTCCTGTATACCCTGAAAAGCCTTTGCTCATGATATCTCATTAACGATGTCCTGGAGCAAGGATTGCTCCACCATCATGATTTTGCCCAGTTCCCCTTCTATATTGACTCCCTCCTTGCCACATGACATTTTGTTCATAATAGTCCCCCTCAGTATCAGCTTTTGCGGGCACATAAGGAATGCTGGAGAAATTTCCCCCCACACAATCGCCCCTCCTTTAAACTGTGCAAAAGGAGCCCCTTCCCCCCAGTCGCAAGCTATAACAAGATATACGTCTCCCAAGTCCAATACCACCCCACCAAAAGGAACAAGCTGGCTGCTTGCCTTGTTTCAACAGCTGCCCACCCTGGCTTGTTCAGGACCAAGGTTGGGGCCTTTTAAAAAAGTGCTTGTCTCAAGGTCCTCTGATACCTACCCTGACCCTTTCGATAGGCCTGTTTCGGCATGCAGCACATCTGTATACCGGACACATTTTTACAAATCAGGGAATGATAGTCACATTTTTGTGATCTAATGCTTTAAAAAGGGTTTCCAGCAGCAGAAAAATCCATCTTTCAATTCTATAATTATCACACTTAACACATGCTCTACATTCAACAGGTGCGCAGAGCACCAACCTTTCAGAGAACCAGACAGAATGTGAAGAGAGCTATATCAAGGATCATCGTGTTATATATTTTTAATGAAATACAAAAAAAATCAAGGATCATCATGTTATATATAATTATGATGTCAATTTACAAGGTACATTCAAGTTTATACGTAGGAGATATAAAACAGATTAGTAAAACTGAATAAAAACTTATATAGAAACAGTTCGTGCTAAAAACAGTTGGCAAATTCCCATAGTTGCGACATAATTTAGATATACAGAGATCTTGCCTAGTTCTTCCCATTTTTCCAGTCTCCAGAGGTTTGGTGAAGACCACAGTACAGCTTGTTGATCACATCTGTTAACAGTCATTTCAGAACAATTCTCATGGGGTTATACATTCTCAGTAAGCTTATGTCTTTCCCAATTACTTATTTACTGTAGAGTACTGGGCTGTTCCCAGTATTCAAATACGTCCTCAAGGCCTCAGTGCCTAGTAATTGATGTACACGAGCTGTATTTGTTACAACTTGAGTGTTGTCATTGGGCTCTTCCTTTAGTACAATTTTGATGCTGAGAATGAAATTATAACTGATCTCTGTCTGGATTCTTTTTCAATTATCAGCATAAACTTCTTTGCTTCTGTAACTTTTTTCTCCAATTTAGTTGTTTGAGGGGTTCATTCCCAGTGGTGGACTTGCAAGCCATTTCTGTCATTCAGGCCATGTTTTTACACTTTGTACCTGTTGTTGTACTAGGACTATATTTACCTGTAATATTTTTATGCAGATTTATGAAGTTGTTGCCCATAGGGCACTACAGCATGGGTTTTAGAGTCTTTAGCATGAATGCAAGTATGGAATACCTTTAGAATCTGCATGGAAATACTATTAAAAGGGACTAGGCTTTCCTGACAAAAATGCATGTCCTGGCTTTGAGAAAATAGATTTCTATGGAGAGAGAGAAAGAAAAACCATTCCTAAATGCTAATACCATATTATTTTGAATTTATTTCCATGCTGTCCCAAGAGCTCTTTAGTAATCTCTCTGTATTCATAGCAATCCTGTAAGGTGGGTTAGGCAGAGAAGCTATGACAAGTAAAAGTGCACCCAGTGAGTAACATAGTTATATTTTTATCCTATCCTTCCTCCGAGGAGCAGAATTTTAACCTCAACAAGCCTAGTTAAAGAGAATGATTTGGCTAAGGACACTCACGCTGCAGTTCTGTGCACACCCCATTAAATACATTTACTTCTGAGGATACATATATACTAACTGCACTATTAGGGAGCTTAATGGGTGAGTGAGGATTGGAATCTTGGTTTCCCACATCCAGTAGCATCACTCTGACTGCAGTGTTACACTGGCTGTCATGGTATCAGATTCATGGCTAAGCAGAGATCTTAGTTTAAATCTCAAAAACCCAAACCAGCACTTTATCCATCACTCTATAGTGATTGTTATAATTTAATTGATTTGATGGTTGAGTTTTTTGCAAGCTGTTCTGAGCCTAGCCTCACCTCTGCATATAGGTAAAGTGTGAATAATATAGCCAAGTCCACAAATATCCAGGAACACACAACAAGGAATCCATAGTTCAGTTAGGGCTCCCATATACATACACAGAGTTGTTTAACCAGAAAAACAATAGTGAAAGCAAAGGAGATCTTTGGGGATGAATGCCAGTAATTGGCAACAATTTAAATATGTACTCTCATATACTACCTGTGCTTCACGTTGTCTAATGTCAGTCCTAGAATTGATTATGTTCTGTTTCAGCAATTCTTCAACTCCTTATTGGATCCTTGTAAACTTGTTTTTATTTATCCTATGACATTGTTTATGGAAATGTCCTTGACACTGTATGGAAATGTGCTTGATACGGTACAGAAATATTCTTGATACTGATTGTTCTAATCTCACACCATGTAATCTGCCTTGAGTCTCAGTGAGAAAGGTGGACAGTCAATCAATCAATCAATCAATCAATCAATCAATCAATCAATCAATCAATCAATCAATTAGGAATAGAATTAGCATCTTTTTAAAGAACGGAATTTTTTAAAAATAGAATTTTCAGATTTGCAAAAATCTAATGTCTGTCTTATGCTAAGAGTTCTTGGTAACATGCTTTATCAAATTAATTACTACTGTGTAATAATTATATAGCATCCACTGTGTTGCTTTGGGCTATGGATTCTCCTCCATTTGTGTCTTACTCTTTCAGATTTATACTTTTGAATGGTTAAAAGTAGTGTGGTGTTGAACAAAGTTAAGTAATACCATCAGAAAATATAACTGGTAGAATGAGTCTGCTCTGCTCTCTTTTTTTGAACTACCCAGCTGCCACATTCATGGAACACTGGAAGAGAAAACAGATGCGGCTGAACTATAGATGGGATTTGACTGGGTTCGAAGAAGAGGAAGTAAGTTATTTTTTTCATATACTATTTAATTTATTTAATTTGTTATAATGTTTATAGCTACTTTATGAATGGTGTTTTATATTAACCCAGTGGAAGGGAAAGTCCTGCTCATATACAGTTTCTGTGTTTAGAAAGGGTGTGTTCATAGGATGTCTTGTTATCATGGGAGCATAATGTCAAAGCTACAAATGCAGGCTAAACCTAGTAGTGTTGGCATTAAAACATATATATCTCAGTATGCATACCTTGAAGCATGAAGCATATTAAGTGAGTCCACATGAAAAGGGAGGGGGAAACATTGTAAAAACTATTCCTTGGGGTTAATTCTTCCACGTATGCAATGTTGGCAGACCTGCAGATTGTGTTTGTGGCATCAGTCCAAACTCTTTGATATAACTTCTATCCAGCATATTTCATAATAGTGGCTAAAAAAAAAGAGAGCTCAGGTCATCAAAACAGATGCAAATTATTGACATATTTGAGAAATATAGAATTCCCAGGAAATAGCTTATCATTTAAGGCCTGCTTCTCTTAGAAGTGCCCATACAGCAACAGTTAGGTCACATTATAGTTTTTCTGTGATAGGTCCAGTCCTCTGCACTGCAGTGGCTAGAGTTGGCAAGTCCAGAGTGGGAAATTCCTAGAAATTTGGAGGCTATGCTTGGGGAGATTTTTGAGAGGGGAGGGAGCTCAGGACCGATATGATCCCATAGCATCTACCCTCCTAAACTGCCATTTCCTCCAGAGGAACTGATAACTGTAGTCTGTACATCATGTATAATTCCAGGAGAATTCCAGGTAGGGACAGTCATTGCAAGGATCTTTTTTTTTTATCCTGCTAGTTGCTGGAGTGCCAGCAGGCAATTCCTACCATTGGGGGAGATCTCCCATCCCATCTGACATACAGCAACCCTAACTCCAGGCCCTACTTGGAGCTGGAGTTTGGCATCCCTAGCAGTGACATTCCTTAACAGGTGTCTTCTATCACTGCATCCCCACAGGCATGTACAACAGTTTTATTGGAGAGGTCATTTGGCAGAGGATAAACTGTTTCGGCCAGTTTGGCCACATTTGTGGATTTTTAAAATCTGTGTGCTGTTTTTGTTTTCCATGCAGTCCTAAAAAGAATTACTCCAATCTAAGTCCATTGAAGTCAATGGGCTTAAACTGAGGTAACTCTTCTTAGGATTGCACTGTTTGTTAATAGAGTGCTTTGATGTTTTTGTGCCCTGGTAACTTGTTAATGCATTGTTAACTGCTTTGAGTCAAAGCAAATAAGGCAAATCTACACATTTGATATGTCCCTAACACTGCTTTAAAAGTTTGATAAGAATGATATCAAGTGGCCATTTAGTTTTAGCTACGAGCTTTTAATAAAATCGTTTGCTGACTTACCCTTATTTATTTAAAATATTTCTATGCTAGCAGTTTATATGGCTTACAAAATATTAATAAATTAAATCCATAAAATCAATAATAATAAAATTATGACATAATAAAATTAGGACAGTATGATGTTCCCTCATCCTCTTTGCCTTGTCTCAGTCCTTAAAGAGCAGAAATAGCACCAGAGGCATTTTTAAAATTCAAAAGTAACTAAGTATTTTATATATTTTAGAGGGGAAAGGACAGGTGAAATCAGGGGTTGAAAATTTCTGAGGTAATTCAACATAGAAATCGCTGAGGTAAAATCATACAAGCACAGACTTTAGTTCTTATACTTTTCACAGATACTTAAATTCTTATATTTAGAGACTTTTGTTCCCATATTTTCCCCAACCACTCTAATACACTTTCTTTTAGTATTCTCTTTCTCTGGGGTTTAAGAATGCTAGTACCCACTTGTGCGTACTCCAAACCCCTTCTCTTCAAACACCAGCGCTTTCCTTCAGTTTTTGACTGAATCTCCAAAAGGCAATTTCTATCCACAGTAGGCCAGGGATCTCTTCACTCTTCAGAGCTACCTCCCTGTTTGACTGGGTAGGGAAAGTCTCCACTCCTTAGAAGATATATCCCCTTTCTTTGGCCCAAATGGAAGGCCACTACCGCAGGACCTGACTGGTTGACCATCTTGGCTGTGGGCCTGATTGCTTCTGCTGGGGCTGTTGCTGCTGGAGTCATCGCTGGGGGTCCTCCGGTGGTGGCTGTTCTCTTCGGGGCTTGCCGGTAAGTTCGGGGGAAGGGGTTTCCCCGACCCCGGACAGTATTGCAAGCTCAAATATTTGGAATTTGGAATTATGCGTCCTCCCTCAAACAGCTGTTGGAGCAAAGAACTGCATCAGATTCAGGAGTTGGATGCATCTATGAAAGAAATCCATATTTTAACTTGTGTGAAGCAGACAGCAGTTTTTTTGAGAGGGCAATAATTATGTGAAGAAAAACATGCCACTAGAAAAGGGTTAAGAATTCTCTCCTCACACAATGTTGTTTTGATTGTCACAGCTGCTTTAGTACAGGGGAATAAAACACTGGCTTAACTCTGTGTAATATGTAGTTTCCCTCCAACTCAAACTGGGAGCAAAATCCCATCCATAAATATCTTTCAAAAATAAATTTGGATTAAGAATTAGTTGTAATAAATGTCCCAGAAAATGAGGAAACTCTAAAGTTTGTAGTGGGCTAATAAATTTTTCCCAACTCCAGTAAGCAGTCATTGAAGTAGCTACAAGTTCTCTCTATCTTTTTTTCATGTGGGGAAGAAGCTAATTTGAAAACTGTTCTTCTACCTTTCCTTCACTCCTGATCATAGCCTCAAGCAGTTGGGGCAAAGTTACAAGGAACATGTACTATGGCATTTCCACTATCACCTTTATGATGTGGGAGCTGCCGCAGTATATCTCTTTTCTGCACAACTGCATTAAGACCAGAGATTTGAAATCTCATGAGAGGAGCCAGCAACATAGCTATTTCTCACAGCTGTGTCAGGCTTTTAAGGAATTGCTAGCATGTGAAGCAACCATGTAATTTCCAATATATCAGAACAGCCCAAGAAATAGATATGCTAGGGAAGCATCCACACCACAGAGACAATTTTGTCAGAGGCCCTTCCTATACTGTTAATCATGTTTAGGTGTGAGAAGCAATTTCTCCTCATCAAGTTGACTAGAAATCCTGTGTTTGTTGCCGTGTGCGGTTTAGCTCTCTTGCTTGTACTATCAATAGCTATTTGTTTAGAAACACCATTCTGCAGTATAATAGTACATTATAACATTGTTTATGGAAATGTCCTTAAAATTGACTGTACTAATCTCACACAGTGTAATCCGTCTTGAGTCTCAGTGAGAAAGGCGGACTATAAATGACATAAATAAAATTGTGTATGTTGAACTGTATGGGGCTGATAAATGAATGGGCAGGTAGCTAAAGTATCTGTAGTCCTTTCTGACACTATATATCCAAGAATGTAGAGCTCAAGAAGAGGGATGTGTTCAAAAGTTTAACTCATAATAATATAGGGGAAAAGCCATGCTTTCAGTAGAAAATTTGAATTAACTTTTATGCTGAGAATTATACTGAATAGATTATGTCAGAGTGACAGTGGCTGTGCAGCTGCATTTTTACCCTTTAAAGATTTTTCCAGTTGTTTATTATTTTGAGAGTAAATTACATTTTCTACAAAGAATGTGGTTGCACATTATCATGTGTTTTATCGTTCCAGTATATCAAGAATAATGCTAATTTTTCTTTTTTAAAAAGGATGATTGTTTTATTTTTATGGGATGCCATTTTGTTTTATTTTTTATGGGATACTGTTTGGTTTTATTTTTGTGGGATGCTGCATTCTTCCGAGGTTGAGAATTTCCTACTATAAGTACTCCTACTTTTAACAAAAAACACTTGCATGTGTTTTTTTTTCTTTGCCTTTTAAGAATGTAGATATCTGCAGAACTTGATAATTGTTCACATTTTGTAAATTTTTAATATTCTGAATTCCCTTTTTAAATTTTTTAAGTTTTTTGGATTCTACTGCAGCTCTAGAGAGCATACTCCTCTTCCCTGTCCATCATATTTTGGAAAATTGGAAATATTTTGGTGAACTGGCAAGGACACAGATGGGATGCCTTCTGTCATCTGGAAAAGCCTTCATGAGCATGTGATTTCTAAGGCCCTAATTCTGTTGTTTGCTCTTAGACATGCCTCTGTGCTAATATAAACCACATATCTATGATTGAGGTCTCACTTAATGGATATTAATTGGAGAACCTAAGACAAATGTTCTTTTATTTTTGGCACCTTGTTGTTAGCTTACATGAAAGTGAAGAGGATTAACTGTGTCCTTCTAGAAGCAAATACCTTAGAGGGTTATGTCAAATGCAGTGATAGCAGCCTGTGACCTGAGATAACTGCTGTAAATGGAATGTATTTTATATTTTATCTAATGTGTTCCACGCCAGTTAATAGTCTACTGAATAAAGCACTTGAACATACGCTTAAATCATATTGAAAATAGGTAAATGGCATTGCTCAAAATCCAAAGAAACTGCTGTAGCACAAGTCCCACTAAAAAGAGTGACATGTACCAAAACGCAACCACGGGATTTCTCAGGCAGCTCTTCTGTATATCAGTGAGAGTTGTGCTATAGGGGGTCACATCTCATGTGCCTCATTTCTTTATTTCACAAGGGCTGTGAAACTCCATATTACTTAAATATTTAAATTTGTTGGGCATTTTGTGGAATCTTGTGATAAGATGTTTACTACATCCTCAGTATAAATACAAAGAGAGACAATTTTCCCAAAGCTACAGTTGTGCATGAATAAAATAGTTGTATCCATTGGATAAGTTTGCAATAGTGAAGTAACTTTATTTTTTGTGTTTTTTGTGTTTTTATGGTTTCCTGAAGGAGGCAGTCAAGGTTTGGATTTTTTTTTTTTTGTAAATTTTCTACCTTTTGAATCTGTCTAATGGTGAAAGATACCTTTTGATCTCACCTCATTCTTTTTTCCCAGTGTCTGATTTCTTTTAGACCTTCCACTGCAATGATTGTTTCTTCTTTTATATATCCCAGTGATGGGACTTTTTTATATCCATTCCCATCTCCATCTAATGCATTTTTGAAGGTACTTTCTAAATCTTTGGCTGTCTTGTTCCTTCAACTTCTTACTATTTTCCACATCTTTTTAAGTGTGTTTGGATAATCT
This sequence comes from Eublepharis macularius, assembly GCF_028583425.1. Taxonomy (NCBI): domain Eukaryota; kingdom Metazoa; phylum Chordata; class Lepidosauria; order Squamata; family Eublepharidae; genus Eublepharis; species Eublepharis macularius. The sequence goes on along the minus strand of NC_072791.1, from coordinate 96,231,119 downwards.
GAAATACAGTCTGTTGGCAAAACAGATCAGCATAATTTATCGGAGGAATATCTTAGATATCAACAAATCCAGTATTTCAACTAAGACCAACTTATTGGATCCTCAGAGATTCTGCCTAGTATATTCTTTTTTAACTTCGGCTGATTCCACACATGTTGGATAATGCACTTTCAATGCACTTTATCAATCGTTTGAGGTGGATTTTTTGTTCCGCACACAAAAAAATCCGTTCCAAATGATCTATAATGAGGATTGGAAATGCATTATCCAACGTGTGTGGAATCACTCACTATCTCACTTGAAAAGCTTTGCAAATGAGCAGCCACTCCAGTACCCAAAGTAAAAAATTTGAGCTCAAACAACTTTAAAGGCTACAGATCAGCATATTCTGTTAACCTGAAACCATTATTGCTAAGGGAAACTGTTGCAGAGTTGTGCTGACTTTGATTTGACTGCAGTGGTCAGAATATGCTTCCAACCTACACACGATAGTGTTGCTGCTGTGTTACACTGGAGTCTGGAACAGTGACTGTAGCACAGCTATGCTGACAGCAGCTACTGCACTAACAGCAGACCTGGGTCTCAGAATCAAGAGCATCAGAAGATAGCATCAGTCATTTAGCTGTGTTAGGGTAGACTGTAATACCAATGGCATTAGAAACACATATTAATGATTTAATGCAAGAACTTTAAATTAAATTCAGAGCAGAAGGTTGATTTATTTTTATTCTTCTGCATTTGTACTGGTAGGCAATGGGTTTCATGGCTCATTTGAATATATGACATTTGCAGGATCACCCAAGGGCTGAGTATGAAGCTAAAGTATTAGAAAAGTCACTAAGGAAAGAATACAGAAATAAAGAGGTAAGTTAACAGCTTTTTATTTATAATTAAGAGATTTCTGTTTATAATAATGTCATACAGTAACATGCATGTCTTCTGTGACTGTTCCTTAATCTGATGTACACTGAAACAAAATGTAGAAGTATAAGGAATAGTTAGAAATAAGAGAGGGGAAGTACAATAAAAGATTCTTAATCAAGAGAACAAACTAATTGATATTATACCAGTGTGGATTTGTCACAAACACAGTTACGATGTTAACTGCTATAAGTTTCCAGTAATTTCTTACATTTTTACTCAAGGTAAGTTCCATTGACTTCAGAAGGACTTACTTCCAAGTAAGTGCATAACATTGCAGTTTACAGATCAACAACACAGATAATTTATTCAAAGCCCTGTACAATTGTGGAAGCCTGTAGAAATGGCATATATATGTGTATAAATACTCAGTTTAATAGAAACTAAGGCCACTGTTACCCAAAACTTGTGATAGTTTACACAAATTTGTTTTCTGAATTAGAAGAACAGTAACTTATGTGAAGACTCACTGGGCAGCCTCTTCTGTTTTGCAGATATTTTAGACTGAATTTAGCTTAGCAGTTCTCTCATGGCATACATGTGTGCACTGGTACACAGCTTGGGAATCACTGTACTAAATGATCATTTTGAGCTATTAGTCATAAGTCATAACCATAGCCTATAGTATTGAATTCCATAAATTGCTTACACTCTATGATCTGGCTCGCATCTGCATTCAGCCATGGGTTTCTTAAGTGAGTGCTTTTATTAGGCAGATCCACTGTCTTGCTGCCATTCTGACTGCAGTTGAAGTAGTGATGTCCTGCTCTCCTTTCAGATATTAGTGACTGCATTAGTTCTTTGAGACATTATAAAATTCCTGTGTGGATTTTACTGCCCTGTGTATGAATTAACATGATACCAATATGTAGACAGATTATCAAGAGTTCACATTTACCTGCATGTAGTTTCATTAATCATAATGTATGCTGGCATTTCATTTGAAGTAGTATTATGGAGTACCATTAGTATTAGTATCATTCCTCTCAGAATTTTGGAAATAACTACAACGTGTTTACATACCACACTTCTCTAGACAGATTAGTGACCCATTGAGAGTGGTGAACAAAGTCAGTGTTATTATTATCCTCACAGTACAGCTGGGGAGCTGGGGTTGAGAGGAATGGCTTACCCAAGGCCACCTACTGAGCTCATGGCAGTAGTGGGATTCAAACCACATAGTGCTGATTTGCATCCCAACTGCTGAACCTCTGTGGTACAGCAGCTCTCCTATGCTATACCAGTAATGAATATGTCCAGGTTTTCTGGATAAAGTAGGTAGAGTCTGTGTGAATCAGAGAATGATGAAATTAAGTAAGAAACAAAGGGTCACAGTGCACATTACATGGGAGATCCATGCTTGCTCTCACAAATCTACTGCTGCTTGCCCTGTAATAGAAACAGACAAGGTACCTATATTGTTTCCCATCAGGACAAACAGCAGTGAGTGTGTTTCAGTTAGGAAGACATTGCATTATGCCCCCTCCCCTCCTCTCATTGCAGGTCCAATAAAATTGGCAAGCCTTTGCAGCACATTGTAATAAAATTTAAGTTGAAAGATCAGTTGTGGATTTTCAAATACCAGTTGCCCTGCTTGTCATGCACACTGCGCTTTCGATACACTAGCTATGAAAGAGGCTGTTGACGGAGGGGGGTGGGGGGGAACATGAATTTATTAGTGTTTGTATTTCCAGGGATCTTTCTGTGTTTTACAAAACAATCCAAGGGTCAGTAGATCATGAGTTAAATAGAAGATTGTGGTGGGGAGAGGGGTCTCTTGCTTTGGTACATTCCATGCTCTTGTTTTTCTACTTTCTGAAAGGGCCAAGAATGGAGTAATGAAGAAAGGGTGGGTCAACAGTCACACAGATACAGAGCTAGAACATAATAAATCAAACCCATTTTGATAAATAATGTAGATCTCATTTAGTAGAGCTGAAGTCAAACAAAAATAAAAGCAAGATTCGTTTGGAAGCAAAGATTTCTGGCAAGCTAGAATCTGGAAAGACAGGTAGAACTGGATGGAAGGGATTTAGAGCCAGGGCCATGTATGTCAAAAAGACAATGTAGCCTCTGTTTGCCCAAATACTGTAACCCCCAAAACAAACTATCACTGACACTGTTTGTGTTCATTTATTTTTTATATACTTACTAAAAAAAATATTTGAAATGTGAGTGCCTTTTGACTTGCATTGATTTTGTAGCACAAAAAAGTTTACATGACAAACTTAACTTGAGGCTGCAGGTAAATCAGAAGTAAGCTTATTAAAAAATGAACGTGCAAACTTTTGCCAAACCTGGACACTACCCAACTCCTTGGGAAAGTCACATGCAAGAGAAGGAACTCTTCACGTTTCGTTTTCCAGGTTAAAGTTAGCATGATTTACTGTTTTCAGTGGTTTTGTGTATGTTGAACAGGATTTGTGAGTTGTTTTTCACATACCTGAATTGCAAATCAAGATTCTGATTTTTTAATCTGTGGATTTTCCAAACATTTTTACGTTATCAGAAAATAATTTTACTTATTTTTTTGTTTACTTCATTTATACCCTGTCTCTCTCCACAATGGGGGACCCAAAGCAGCTTACATCATTCTCCTCTATTTTATCCTCACAGCAATCAAAAACGGCACTGTTTTCTTCTGGCCTTACTATATGTCTGGGATTCATAAATATACTGCCTTTACAGTGAAATCAATGGGCTTAGACTGGAGTAACTCTGCTTAGGATTTAACTTTTAGAGGTTCTATAATTGTCAGCGCTAATAGCCATTGATACACATCCTCCATACTGAACACTTTTAAAAAGCCATTGAAGCTAGTGGTCATCATGAGCACATTCTCTGGCAATGAATTCCACACATTAACTGTACCTTGTATGCAGTAGTTCTTCCTTTTTGTTGTTGTTGTGATTGCTGCACATCAGTTTCATTGTGCAACCCTCAGTTCTAGTATTGTGAGAAAGTGAGAAAAATCTGTCAATTTTCCTTATAGCTTGCATAATTTTATAAATCTTTGTCAAAGTCCCAAAGTCAATGACTTGTTTCTAAACAAAAAATACTCAATTACTTTTCATCCAAACTTTTCTATTGCTATAATTCTTTCTGAGATAGGGTGGTCCTGCTTACGTTACTGGGAGGCGGGGAGGTTAACCTCCGGTTTATTGTTTTTAAGAAAGAAGGTTTTTCTGCAAAATCTGGGACAGTTGCCAGGTTTGTAAAAAGATCTGTTTTGTCTGTTCATTACTCTAGTCTCTCAGTTTAAATATCCACAGATTTGGCCATGTTGAGAATTATATGTATTGACAAAGGGGCCCCACAAAGCTTTTCTGGGGGCATCTCATTTTTCTATTCCCAACTATTTGTTTCACTTCCCTGAAAGTCCATATAACCTCTACCCTTTTCCTCCTTCCCACTTTCCCACCCACCAGCCAGCCGACCTTTATCTGCCCCTATCTTCAGCTTTCCTCCCTTCTCTACTCCAGCAGCTTCTCCCCGAGAAAATTCTGGCCAAGTTGTACAGTGCTAGCTGATCGTGGCCCAATAGCACAGTGAAAACCTGCAAGCACTTTCACCTGCAAGCACGGTTTGCTTAGTTTTGACACTGCCCTGTAATGATTTGCTGTTTGTTTTTAAAACTTTTTAAAACCTTTGGCTTTGGACCTTCAGTTCAGATCTTCCTAACATTACCTTAAACTTATATTTCAGGAGGGTTCTTGTCACAGCCAACACACTTTTTCATTCCACTTACACAGATCTAAGGTGTTCTTTACTTTATCCAGGCTTATATCCTAAGAATACCTTCCCAGTTTTGATTGTGTGATCTATAAATTACTGCCTCCACAAACGTTTTCATTGCCACCAAAGGCTTTCACCTTAGATCTCTTCCACATAACTGGTACTACAGGAAGGCTTTGTTATGGCTGGTAGTTTGACAGAAGAGTCAGCATATGAGGGTGGTTTATTTTATATTTTATTTTATTTTGAACTTATATACCACCTCTCTGCCATATTTAGTGCTCAAGGCAGTTTACAGCATACATATAAAAACAATATTAAAGTAATAGAAATATAAACATTAAAATCAGAAATACTATATTAAAATAGGAATACAGACATTAAACCCCAATAATACAGGAGAATACAGATATTAAGATCTGTACATCTAAAAGGATTTAATGCCATTGCTAAATCCTACTTGTGCACATTGTCTATAATAAATAAATCATATGGATTCAAGCTAATAAAAACATCTGAATCAGCCTCCAGTTGCCAGATGAAACATCTCTATCTTGCAGTCCCTTCAGAATTTCACCATATCCTGGAGGGAGCAAGTCTCCTCTGTTAATGCATTCCAGAGGGAGGGAGCTACAATGGTAAAAGCCTTCCCTTTAGTCAAAGAGAGTCAAACAGCCTTAGGGCCAGGAACCACCAACAGGCCCTGAGTAGAGGACGTAGAGCATGCAGGGAGTTATACTGGGAGAGGGGGTCCCATAGCTATGAGGATCCCAGTCTGTTAAGGCTTTAAAGGTTAAAACCTTTAAAGGTTAATGGTTGTAAAGTAAAAAAAAAAAGATTTTTTTTCTTAAAAGTAGAATTTATTTATACGTACGTAAGCATGATGGTTGCAAAGTTTTGATAAGTGTATCGGTTTCACAAATAATTGTCTCCTCTTAAAGATATATTTACAGATTCAGTTATGCAGAGTAATTTTCCACATAGGACTTCACTAACTGAATAAACTCTTTTCACCTCCACACAGGCATAGATTAAGTCAGGTTTGCCTGACCTAAAAAAATTAATCTCTCTCAGATATACACAAACTAACCCAAGTTCACACACAGTTTGCCTGACTTAGACAGAATTAGGCTCTTAGGCTTTCACATAGCTTGCCTGATTTAACCAGAGTTCTTTCTCTGAGAAACACAGATTCTCAGGAACACACAGCTTCATTGAACTTGGCAGAATAAATATTTTCTCTCAGAAACACAATCAGGCTCCACACGGGCTGCCTGACTTAACTTGAATAACCACTCTAAAAGAGATACAAAAAGTGACTGAAAAACTTTCCCTCAGCGCTGACTAAAAACTGCACTCTCCGGGGTTGCCAGCCTCCAGGTAGTGGCTGGAAATCTCCTGGAATTACAACTGATCTGTAGGCCATAGAGATTAGTTCTCCTGGAGAAAATGGCTGCTGAGGTCATTCCCCTCCCCAAACCCCACCTCCTCCATCCCCAATATCTGCAGGATTTTCCCAACCTGGAATGACAATCCTACCTAGGGTACAGCTACAGTCCAAGTAGATAACACTTAGAATTGCCAGGTCCCCTTACCCTCCCAGCGGAGGGGGGGGGGGTCCAGCACTCACCTTTGGAACATCCTCTTGCACAAAGCATGCACGCACTCCTGGCACAGCGCAATGACATCACTTCTGGGAGTGATGTCATTGCGCAAGCCTCGGGAGTGCTCCCACACTTCACCCTGGGCCAATTCTTAAAGAATCATCCTGTTTGGGGCCCAAATGGACCTGGTGCAAAGCATAGGAGCACTTCTGGGGTTTGCACGACAACGTCACTCCTAGAAGTGACATCATCACACTGCACCAGGAGCACGCCCCAAGAGGCCCATTCCCATGTCTTTTCCCCCCACTGGCCAGGTGAGTGGGGGCAGGGGGTTGAGGCTGGGAGTGGGGGATCCCCCACCTCCACTGGGGGACCAGCAACCCTAATTACACTCCATCCATCCAGCTCCCCTCCTTCTTTCCTCAGAGGCCTACATTTAAACTCACAGCTGCAACTTAAAAAATCCACATTAGCAGAAATAAAACACAAATTAAATGCATTACATGGAAAACATTACACATCAGTTTCCCCATATCCCTTCCCCACGCTGCTGCTTCTTTCCCTCCTCCTGATAGCCCCCATATGCTCCCTTTTTCCTGATTCCTTCTCTCTTTCTCACCCATCAATCATCCTATCTTTCATCTGGGCCCTCATCTTCAACTACATTTATTATTTATTTACTTCATTTATTCCCCATCTTTCTACACAATGATGGGTCCCAAGCAGCTTACGTTATTCTTCTCTTTTCCATCATCCTATCACAACAACCCTGTGAGTCGGGTTAGACTAAGAGATTGTGACTGACCCAAGGTCACCCAGTGAGCTTCGATGGCAGAGTGGAGATTTGAATATGGGTCTCTCAGATCCTAGTCTTAAACTCTAAACCAGTACACCACACTGGCTTTTATGTGATGACTCAGTTGATCAGTAGTGAGCAGCTGGGCTTGAGTGAGTCATGCATGTCATGTGGTAGGAAGTTGCCTGGTGGTCATTGCTAGGTTTTCCCACAGTGAATCCTCCTTCAAAGGCTAAAACAGCTCTGGAAAGAGGCATGCCCCCCCCCTGATCTTCTACTTACAAGAACTAAAGCTTGAATTCAGGCAGTACTGTTGTGGTTGCCTAGCAATGGCCACTGAGGGCATTCGAGGTACAGGCATTACCTCTTTTATTGAGGAGGGGCATTTATTTATTTATTTAGAACATTTATATGCTGCCTTTCCACTCAAATAGGGTCCCCAAGACATTGAACAACAGACATTAAAACAGTATTCAAAATGTATACATTTTTAACAATAAAATAAAAATGAACAGACACAACCAGAGACAAAATTCAGTGAGTTTACTGTGGGTACACCAAACAAAACTGAAAAGTCTTTACCCTGCTGGTCAAAGACAATGAGAGAGGGAGACAGACTAATCTTCCTGGGGAGGGAGTACCGTTTTGGTGTCTCAACCAATAATGGCATATGCCACAGTGGCAAGATCTTTCCCACTCAGGAAGGGCTGCAGCTGACTTTCCAACCAGAGTTTGCCAAAGACAACTCTGGCCACCTCTGCCATCTGTTTATCCAACAGGTTTATTTCAGATTTTTTTTCTGTAAGAATGGGCTTTCCTGAGGTGTATATAAAGTTCTCTCTTGTCCATTCATGGCTTTATTCTCTGGATTTATGTATCCACAGATTTGGCCATGTTGAGAATAAGATAGGTTGGTGTGTGTGTGTGTGTGTGTGTGTGTGTACGTACACAATATATAGGTTGGTGTGTGTGTGTGTGTGTGTGTACGTACACAATATATTTATGACACTCACAATATAGCCATAGCAAATGACTCTTGATTCCAGATCAGCTCCATTATATGGGAGATCAGACTTCTTTGCACATTGCTGAAGTTATAAAATTGAAAATATTAACTTCTTATGCATTGTAGTGTATAATTATTTTAACCAGGCACTCATGATGGTTTTCTTGTCGCTTTATTTTATATTATCTTCCTTATGTTAATTAACTTCATAAATTGCATTTTCCCATAACATGTAATAGACAGCTTCTGTTTATTTATTTTAAGTTGAAATATGTCCATTTTCTGCAAAAGGTATTGATTTATTTGCCAAAACAAGTCAATGCTTTGTAACAATCATATTGCATGATCCTTTTTGTTTCCTTTGAATGCCATCAGAAGGGTCAGCAGTTGCCAGAAGAGGCAGCAAACAAATGGCGACAAAGAGTTAAGAAAGTCATGGCTGGGGTGAAATTGGTACATTTCATTCAAATATGCAGAAACCATGAGTGACTATAGAAACCAATGTTGATTTCTTTTCTAAATGTGTCTTGATTGTCTAATATTCACATATACTTCTTTTTCCCTTTCACCCCAGCCCTTTTTTGTCAGCACTCTTACTGAGACTGTTTGGAATGGCACTGCATGGTTTTTTCTTACATATTGACTGGTGTGGCACTTTTGCAATGGTGCACGTGCCATGTGCTTGAAAGAATTGCCTGCTGTTGTTTTTTTGGACAACATACATGTGATGTGCATGTAACTTTTAGTGTTTGGTGTTCTTACTTTGGGTTTCTGTAATTATACGGGGTGTTATCATATACATTTGTCTTTGGGCCCTGCAAATCATCTCAGTGACAATATGTAGAAATAAAATTCCCATTGCTCATGGAATTAAGAAATTAAAGTTTAATCAAATAATTCAGTAGGTTGGATTCAACAGGTCTATTCCACTAGCAGCACTGCTTTCCTCTGCAAGAACCTGCTGCACCTAACTTAATGCTTTTTGTGATGGAGTAATTTATGCTAGTAAAGGACCATGTCTGCAAGATCCAATTATTTGTCTCAACCCAGAGAGGTAGTGCAGTGTCTTTAAGAGTTCCTAGGATATCAGGAGAGGTGCAACTGCTGCATTTCCTGTTCTGTTTTTTCACCAGTCCTTTTATCACCCTCTTTCCTGGCCTGCTGTAGGGCAACATTGGAGACCTGCTTTCTATAGCAGGCAAAGGAAAAAGATAGAAGTGAATCATAATGGAAGGAAGGCTGTTGCATCCTGTCTTTTTGCCTAAGAATTAGAACTTTGAAAGAAACAGGCAGCATCTCTTGGCAACTGCGACAAATGTAGGCAGACCTGGACAGAGAGATGGAGGTGCTGCACTGAAGTTCCTTAGAGATTCTTCATCACTTTCCATGTTTTTCCCTGCTGGCATTAACAAATGCAGAACCATATGCAAGTCCTCATGCTAGCCAGACTACCATTTTTGTGACTTCTACGACAACTGAGAAAGCAATTGCTGTCCCCTTGTCTTGGAAAGATAATGCAAGGAGCTGTGAGGGCATATTCCACATTAGGATTTTGAAACAAGTTATTTACTCCCATTGACACTGAGCCTTGTGAGAGGCTCCAAAGCAGGTAGAAACCAACATATTCAGATGTGTACTGGTAACTTCAAGGAATTGAACTTGATGGCCAAAGTAGATGTTACCTGAGAGAGATAAGCTACAAGAGACGAATTACACGAGGAGGAGCACGTGAAGGGAGTTGCAATGTTAGCCGGGAAGCTGAGTTTTAAAAGAGATCTGAAGGCTTTGTCAACATTCCCTCTCTACAGAGCCAGGGAGATCTCTTCTTAGAATGTTTATTTCCTCTTCTACTTTTAGAAGGGGAGGTGAAACTGACAGAGCCTTGGGCAGGCAAAGAGGAAATTAACAAACCTTCTGAGCAGCGACCTCCCTGGTTCAGTAGAGAGGGGAACTTCCTGATTATTACAAATGCATAATACAATTTTTAAAAAATCAATGAAAATAGTTCCAAAGGGAAAAAACACTGTAACATTTTAAACTAAATACAAATAAATATTGTCTTATAGACCCTATGAATACCTGTTTTTAAAAAGTTGCTTGATGCCCAGGATGGATACTCAAATTGGTTCTACTTTGAAACAAATATAGAGATTTATTTCCCTCTTTATACAGTTGAAGTCCATTGAAGTCACTGAATTGACATCACCCTGTCCCAGTTATCTGTTTTTAAAATGTTACTTCTGCTACTTTGTCTCTGCACTTCAGTAAAGTTATGTGCTTGATTGCTTTTCCACACGTCAGAGTTTGAATGCCAAGCACAAGTGAAAAAACAAAAAACAATTTAGCTGCTCTGGACGGCTATATTAAATAGTAGGTTGTTGTATTTTCTTTCGTACTTTAGACTGAAAAAGAAAAATTGACATGGAAAGATCGTTTTCCAGCATACTTTACAAATTTTGTGAGCATTATTTTCATGGTAAGTATAAATTAATAAATATTTCAGATTCTTTGCAATGCTAGATCTTTGTAAGAATAAGGAAGTCTTCCCTAAGATGTTAGAGAAAGTGCCTGAGGTTTTAAAGTTTTATTTTGTGTATACTTTAATTGACCTAGGAATTAGAACTTTTTCTTCAATTTTATTTATTAGTTGTTTGAGATGAGTTATAGTCCACCGTTTGGCTCACTTGGTTTCTACAATGACTTTCTAATATATATAAAAATCTAATGCACAACCAATACAAATCAATTAAAACAACAACATTAAAAATATTATTTAATCAATCAATCAATAAAACACAGCAAGCACAATATACTACCAGCGCTGCTGTTCTCTTAAGTGGGCAGATCAGCAACATAAAGATCTTACATACAGAAAAAAGGTACGAAATGAAGCAGGTCATATGCAAGAACTGAAGCATTCAATAGTACAGTTTGATGTTTTGCATTTCCTTTTGATCTAGATCTAACTGCCATTTTAAAAAATTAATGATATCTGGTGGAGGTGTGAACTGACAATTTATTCGTTTCGGTTTTGAATCTGGGGTTTCCCGATGAATTACTTACTGTTACTGGTGTTTTCCAAGCAGAGCGTTGCTGATTTAGCTCAAATCTGTTTAGTTTTTGTTATTATAAGTTTTGGACCATTCTTTGCAATAAGACTTTCAGGGCTTTGGGGGGTAGCTGTTTTTACACTTAACAGCACCAAAATCACACAGAAAGCAGTCTTCCGTCTAAACCATCAAGTTTGAGCATACACAACAAAGAGGTTCATTGTTTACGGACCCTGAAGAACATTTGGGGAAGCCGAGTATGGGCTGTACATACACACACTGTTCTTTTGGGGCAAGTTGGGGAGATGAGGCTCTGAGGCAGCGGTTTTTGTACTTAATGGCACCAAAATTGCATGGAACATACTCCTTCCTCTAAACCGTTGCTCTGCTGAGTTTTCGCTTAAGCAGAAACACACACAACAGACCATGAAGAAAGCAGGTGTCAGCAGGTGCACATTCAGCAGGAAACTGGCCAAGCAGTAGTGTGGCATTGGGGTGGCATCCAAGCAGGAGAGCACTCCAACCAGCACAGTGTAGCAACATTTAAAAAAATCATGCTTTTTGTTCACTGTTTTCTTTTTCTAAGTAATGATAGTGCCAATAAATTAACATATTTGCGTACTGCTGTTGCTAGTTGCAACAGCAACAGGGAGATGATATCATTGCCCAGGTAGCACCACCAAAAAAACCCCTTCCCTCCAATGGAATTAAACAAACATTTCTGAAGCCAACAGGCTGGGAGAGGTTGAAGAAACAATGTCATTGCCTGGGTAGCACTGAGGGAAAACCGATTCACTTGTGCACATTCCCCTTTCCCACTTAGGTGATGTAACATAACATAAGGGCTCTCTCCCATTGGGATCTAATTGGTAGACAATGCCCATAAGGAAAACAAGATGCTACCTGCCCAGTTCTGCCTGGCTGCTACTGCCACTGGTGCAGCAAGAACCAAAGCGAAATACGCAAACTTTTTGGTGGGAGAGTGTCAGTATAACTTGGTTTCCCAGATTTGGTTCGCTATTCCAGAAGCAACTTTAACAAAACAAAACAGTGATTTCCATGTGTATTTCTGACTCATTTGTTTCATTTTACATATCCCTAATATTTGGAACTTTCTTACAACATATAATACACTCTTTTTTAATTTTCAGATTGGGCTGACATTTGCAATTGTTTTTGGGGTCATCATATACCGAATCTCCACTGCAGCAGCTTTAGCCATCAATTCATCTCCAGCTGGCCGGTCTAATATTAGAGTAACTGTAACTGCAACTGCAGTAATTATTAATCTGGTGGTGATAATAATATTGGATGAAGTATATGGCTGCATAGCCAGATGGCTGACCCAGATTGGTAAGTACAAAATATGGCATTTGACTTAAAAACGCAGTTTCAGTAAATGACCTGTCCAGAGAATATAATGGCAAGCAAAACTACACAGGCATGAATCTTTAGGCAATAATGTAAAAATATTTTAAATGATTACTTGGCATTATCTCCTGAACACATTCCAACAACTAAGAGCCAACCTACATGGTATGTGGAATATCTGTGATTGGATCTTCCAATGTGTATTTAAATGATCGTCGTCGTCCTTCTGTGCAGCCCCACATTGGGACTGCGCAGGCGCAGGCCAGCCGCAGAAAAGATTTTTCTAGCTTATAGAGATGTGAAGGGGACGCTCGGATCCACCGCGCGTGCGCACCGGTGTTCCCGCCAAATTTGAATGTATATATATCCGAACGTCCCCGACATTCCCTCAGTTCCTTTTTTGACGCCGTCGAAAAGGTTCTTGTTCTAGCGTTACTTGTCTTCTCTCTGTGTGTCTCTTTGGAGTTTATTCATCGATTCTTGTGCTGTATGATATTTCCTGTGTCCATCTTGAGGAAAACATCATCCCAAGATGTCTCAGACAGCTTTATTTAAGAAGTGTCTGAAGTGCAGCACGAAGATGACCCACTCGGATGGCCATGAGCTCTGTCTCATCTGCCTGGGCGAGGGGCACATTGTGGAGCGTTGTGCGGTGTGTACGTCCTTCACCCCGAAAGCAAGGAGCGATCGAAAGGCCAGACTTCGTGCCTTCTTGTAGGATGCCAACCTTCTCCCCCCCAAGCCCTCGGGCTCATCGGGAGACAGGCCCCGCTCCGCCGCTCCATCGCCGGCTCCATCTCGAAAATCGCCAGAGCCGCTTCCCTCGGAACCAACGGGGCAACCCATTCCGGAGGGCCGATCAGACTCCGGTTCCGTGGATCGCTCTTCTAGCCGGAAGGCTAAGAAGCGTTCCTCATCGAAGCCGTCATCAAAGCCCTCGTCTAAAGTTTCGGCCGCAGAGGCTTCTTCGGAGACCCCGCCTAAAAAGGCCAAGGCCAAGTCGAAAGCTAAGGGCCATGCACCATCCCTGGATCCGACTGTGCGGCCCGGTACGCCATCTAGACCGGTTCTGATTGACGACGATGTGGTGAGTCTTCATACCCCGTCACCTCCTTGTACGCCTCCTCCAACAACATCAGAGGATTACGTACCATTCCCGCCTCTCTCGGAACTGTATCAGTCGTTTGAACGTTCCCTGCCATCCGCCCCAGCGCCTTCTGAGGCCTCCGTTCCGATGCAGCCTGTCCGGGTTCTGAGCCCCAGCCCCCAGACTTGACAAGAGAGAACAGCAGGGGACAAAAGGGTGGCAGCAACTCCACCCCCCAAGCCGGCAACCAGGGCCAGAACCTACCTACTCCATGGGGAAGGGGCAAAAGGCCAGGACCTCAGAGGGGTGGAGGGGGCAAGGAGAGACCAGCCAGCCCCACCTTCCAGGGGGAAGAGAGGGGGCTAAGCAGGCTGGAGGGAAAGGGCCACAGAAGGGGAAAGGTGGGTCCAGCAGCAGCAGCAGCCCAAGCAGAGCCCTTACCTGGCAGGGAGAGGACGCCGCTGCTGCAGCCCAGAGCCACACCATTGCTAGAAGACAGCAGCCTGGCTCAGGAGTTGTTAGAAGCCAAGCCTCTCCAGGGGGGGCTGCCACAGGCATTCTGGGGGAAGAGATGGGTAACCACGCCCAGCATTGCTGAGCAGGCAGCGCAGGAGCTGGCTAAGGCAGCTCCTCATGAGCAAGGCCAGGCAAGCCCAATAGCACAGAGGCTGGCTGGGGCAGCTCCTCGTGAGCAAGGCCAGGCAAGGTCAATAGCACAGAGGCTGGCTGGGGCAGCTCCTCGTGAGCAAGGCCAAGGAGCCCTCAGCTGGGGATGGCTCGCACTCAACCCCACCCTGCCAGCAAGGCAAAAGAGCCCAGGAGGGATTAGTGGTTGGAGGGAAACACCTGGAGGAATGCACAGCTGGGCCCAGTCAGGAGAGGGAACAAGCCTGGAAGGAGGGCGGGGTGGAGAAAGGAAACCCTATAAAGGGTGGCTGGGAAGAGCTCTGCGGTGGTGGGTGTGAGTGAGGAGTGGTGATGTGGAGTGAGAGCAGTAAGATGCAAGGGTGGAGGCTTGGAGGAGAGTCCTGGAAGGAGGAGATGAAGGAGGACGCAGAGGGTAAGCAGGCCAGGTTGAGCAGGCCAGCGAGTGGACTGAGAGGGAGTCTGGGTGAGGTATACCGCCCCTCCTTCCACAGAGCAGGGTTCTGCAGAATCCCTGGTCCCCCTGTGACGTCAGGAGCAGACTGCCCAGTGCCACGCCCAGCGGCAGCGGCGGCAAGCCCTGACACAGCCTACCCCATTGGTTCCGGCACCGTATCACTGGCCTCCTCAGATGCCCGCTCCTCTACCTCCTTGGCAGCCTGTCCCGGGAATAGGGAACATGACGTCCTGGCAGGATTTTGTGGCTTGGTTCCAGCAGTCCGTGCCCTTCCTGCAACATCCTTCGGTTCCGCTGTCTTCCGTTCCGGTTCAACCAGCTATGCAACCTGCGCCTGCTCCTCTGGCGGCTCTGGTGCAACTGCATCCCTCGGTTCCCAGACCTTGTCCATCGGCTCCGGCAGGACGTCTGGCTTTGGTTCCGATGCAGACCCCGGCAGAATTTTCGGATTCCAAGGATGAAGAGGGCCTGGCGTCTCCGTCCGATTACTCCTCAGATGTGGCTTCTGACCCTTCCCCGGATGACACTGTGGGTGAGCTCCGTTCGTCATCCCCAAATGACGACTACAGAATCTTCGCCGAACAGATGGTCAGGATGGCCGCTGCGCTGGAGATAGATGTTGCCTCCACGACCTCCAAGCCTAAAAGCAACCTGCTAGAGGCGTTGTATTCAGGGTCCCCCGCCTCGGTGGCGTTCCCTCCTGTAGAGGACTTTGTCGATAATGCTCTTGCGCTCTGGCAGACACCGGCATCCCTGCTGCCAATGGCAAAGAAGGTCGAAAGGTACTATCGCCTGAAACAGGACGACTGCCCATACCTTTTCACTCACCCTAAGTCCTCTTCCATAGTGGCGGAGGAAAGTCAGGCTCAGTTCCGATACAGCTCCTCTTCGGCTCTGGCAGACCGGGAAGGCAGGAAACTGGATGGCATGGGCAGGAAGCTTTATTCGTCCACTTCCTTAGGATTCCGTATAGCGAATTCCCAAGCTATAATGGGGTCCTACAATTTATTCTTGTGGAAAAGGCTGTCCTCTTACCTCTCCGACCTCCCGGAGGATCGTCGCCACCTGGTTAAGGCCCTCCAGGCTGAGGCTATGAAGCTGTCAAAGCAACAGATGACAGCAGGCAAGGACGCCGCCGACTCTGCAGCGCGAGCAATGGCGACTTCGGTGGTCTTGCGTCGACACGCCTGGCTCCGGTCCACGGCCCTGCCACCAGAGAAGAAGGCGAAGGTGGAGGATTTTCCGTTTGAGGGGCCCCAGCTCTTTTCGGAGAACACAGATGAATCCCTCTCGCTGATGAAAAAGAACCAGCAAACGGCCAAGTCCCTAGGAGTCGCTCCTTCGGCTCAGCCGTCGGGTCCGAGGTATTGTTACGGTCGGTTCCGATCCTACCAGACCCCTTATCAGCCTTACCAGAAGCGTCAAGGGCGATTCTTCTTGGGCCAGTCCTATGGCCACCGGTCCTACTCGACCCAGCAGCGCCATTCTTCCAGGCGCTCCGGCCGGTCCAAGGGGAGGCAGCAGCCCCCCTCTCCTAAACCCTCGACCTCCGTGCAGAAGCCTTCTGTCTTCTGACTAAGCCTGGACGCTCCCCAGTTGGCCTACAAGGACACTGTCGTTGCTGCCCATTTCTTGGACAGGCTTCGGCCTTTTTTGCCCTGTTGGCAACTTGTTACCTCTGACACTTGGGTCCTCTCTATTGTGGCGCATAGTTACAAATTGTTGTTTTCTGATGCACCTCCCCTTTCTCTCCCTCCCCGTTGTTCTCCATGTTGGAATGTTGTTTTACACAATAATGTTATGGAGTTGGTGAACAAAGGTGCTGTCTGGGTGGTCAATGTCGCTACTTCCCCTTGGGGATTCTATTCAAGATACTTTCTCGTAGATAAGAAGGATGGTGGGTCTCGACCCATCTTAGACCTTAGGGGCCTGAACAGCTTTTTAAAGGTTGAGAAATTTTGGATGCTGACCCTGACAAGGGTCATAGAGCTCTTGGAAGCAGGCATCTGGCTAGCTATTCTAGACTTGAAAGACGCTTACTTCCACATCTCCATCTTTGAGGGCCACATAAAGTATCTGCGGTTTGTCTGTGGGGGTTCTGTATATGAATATACAGTATTGCCCTTTGGGCTGGCCTCGGCACCCAGGGTTTTCACAAAGTGTATGGCCACTGTGGTGGCGTATCTAAGGTCCAAAGGATGCTTTATCTACCCCTATCTGGATGACTGGCTTCTGGTGGGACTTTCAGCTGACTCTCTCCGGGATCATATTGCCCTCACCTTGTCTGTTCTAGCTAGGTTGGGCTTGGTGGTGAATTGGGATAAGTCTGTCTTATCTCCGGGCACAGCCATTAGATTTATAGGGGTCCATTTCGACTCGCCACGGGGCAGGGCCTACTTATCCCCGTATCGGTTGTCCAGGCTTTCCTCCCTAGCCCGTCATTTCGTGCACAACCGTTTCCAAACTGCCCTCTTAATTCAGACGTTGTTAGGCCTTATGGCCTCCTCCACAGGGGTAGTTTTTTTCGCACGCCTGCATATGAGGCCTCTGCAAAACTGGTTCGTCTGGACGTACAACCCCCTCACTATGGGCCAGCATCAGAAATTCTCCATCCCCAGGGTGATACAGCATTCCTTGGCCTGGTGGACTGTCCCTGAGAATTTGTCCGAAGGTTGTCCTTTTGGCCCTTTCCTGGCAGAGGTCACCATCTTTACTGACGCCTCCAACTTGGGATGGGGAGGGCGCTGTGGGCAGCTGTCAGCCCAAGGCATCTGGTCCCCGACTGAGGCGAACATGCACATTAACCTCTTAGAGCTTAGAGCAATCCGTTACTCCCTTGCTTCTTTTACAGATGTCATTCGGAACAAGAAGGTTCAGGTCCTGTCGGACAATACCACGGCCTGCTATTACCTCAACAAGCAGGGAGGAACGGTCTCGCTCAAGCTCTGCAGGGAAGCAGCGGCTCTCTGGAACTGGGCCATTGTCAACAACGTCCTTCCCAGGGCCGTTCACATTGCCGGGGAGCTCAACACCGCAGCGGACACGCTGAGCAGGGTGTTTCTGCCCCAACACGTGTGGTCCCTCAACAGGGCTTACCTCCGCCTAGTCTTCCGCGCATGGGGTACACCACTCATCGACCTCTTCGCCACGGCCCACAACAAGCAGGCCCCGCTGTTCTGCTCCCGGGCTGGAATTGGCCGTCACTTGCTAGGGGATGCTTTTCAGATACCCTGGTCCCCGGGGCTCTTTTATGCCTTCCCGCCCTTCCCGCTCATGCACAGGGTCCTCTCCAGGGTCAGGGCCTTCAACGCCCACTGTATCCTGATTGCCCCTCAGTGGCCTCGCCAGGATTGGTTCCCTCTCTTACTCTCCCTGTCACAGGGACGATGCCTACTGCTGCCACCTGCCCCGGACCTATTAATCAGGGACAGGGTCAGGCACCACAATGTGGCAGTCCTGAGCCTGGCTGCCTGGCTCCTGTGCGCTCCGGAGTAGGCCTCTCCTCAGAGGTTCTTAAGGTCATTCTGAATGCCCGGAAGCTATCAACCAGGCTATCCTACCAGAGGAAGTGGTCACGTTTTTCCAGGTGGTTGGCCCCCAGGGGGGCTTCTCCCTTTGATTGTCCCTTACCTATCATTCTGGACTACCTCCTGGACTTGTGCTCGCAGGGTCTTGCCTTCTCGGGCATTAAGGTACACATGGCTGCGATCTCTGCTTTCCATGAGCAGATTGATGGGAAGACCGTTTTTACGCACTAGCTTTCCAAGCAGTTCCTAAAGGGCCTGTTCAAGACCTTCCCTCCTAGGGCCACGCTGATTCCTCAGTGGAGTCTGTCCCTGGTACTCTCCCAACTGATGCTGTGGCCCTTTGAGCCCCTGTCCACCTGTCCCTTGCCTTTGCTCACACAAAAGGTAGCTTTTCTGGTGGCAGTCACGTCCTCTAGGCGTGTTGGGGAGCTGTCTGCTCTGAGGTGTGACCCTCCCTTCCTGCAGTTTTTCCCTGGTATGGTCATGCTCCACACTAGCATAGAATTTCTGCCCAAGGTGGTCTCCAAATTTCACCTACAGCAAAAGGTGGTCCTGCTTTCCTTTTTTCCGACACCCTCCTCTCCAGGGGAACGGGCGCTACACACATTGGATGTAAAACGTGCTTTATTGTTTTATTTACATCGCACAAAATGTTTTAGGAAATCTCCTGCTCTGTTTTTGTGTTACTCTGGCCCTCGCAAGGGCTCACCTGTTTCTGCCCAATCCGTCTCTCGCTGGATTGTGTCTACAATTAAACTTTGTTATTGGCAAGCTGGAGTCCAGTGCCCCTTGTTGGTTACTGCTCATTCTACTCGGGCACAAGCTGCTTCTGCTGCCTTCTTGCGAGGAGTGCCGCTCCAGGACGTCTGTCAAGCTGCGACGTGGTCCACTGCAGACACTTTTATCAAACATTATTCTGTAGACGTGAATGCACGGCATGAATCAGCTGTTGGCACAGCTGTCCTGCATTCTTTGTTCAAGTAGACACTCACACCCACCTCCATTGGTGAGATGCTAGTTATTCTCCCAATGTGGGGCTGCACAGAAGGACGACGACGATAAACAGGGTTTCTCACCTGTAACTGTTGATCGTCGAGTCTCTTCTGTGCAGACACACATTCCCTCCCACCTACCCCGCTGTGAGTGCTTGGTTAACTAAATTGGTTCTCCGGCGGCTCAGGTGAACTGAGGGAATGTCGGGGACGTTCGGATATATATACATTCAAATTTGGCGGGAACACCGGCGCGCATGCGCGGTGGATCCGAGAATCCCCTTCACATCTCTATAAGCTAGAAAAATCTTTTCCGCGGCTGGCCTGTGCCTGCGCAGTCCCAATGTGTGTCTACACAGAAGAGACTCGATGATCAACAGTTACAGGTGAGAAACCCTGTTTTTCATGCATATAGTAATTTTTCTTTTCACCTACTGGGGAGAACAAGAAGCAGGGTGGTTTTATTGGGACAAGGTGAAGAAACACAAACACATCCAGCACAGCAGCTCCAGTCCAGGAGGCCCCCAAGGTTGCTTTTTAAGAATAAAGCACATGCCCGAAGATCCAATTATGGATCCCCAGTATAACAGGTAGTTAATCCTAACTGGTTATCAATAGGTAAATTGGCTGATATAAATCAACATCATCTTCTCTTACTTTGGAGTAAAAAGCATTTTTGAAAGTTCATCTCCAGGTGTGGAGATGCTTCCCTCAGTTGGTTTATAGCCCAGTCCTTAAAAATCAGCTTCAGCTAACATAGCATAAATCTTCGTCACTGTTTACCTTGAGGAAAAATAAGAATAGATGTATATAGCTCCTACTGAAATTAGTCTTGTGTTGGATTTGAGTCTTGTGGCACCTTAGAGACCAACAA
Source organism: Eublepharis macularius (assembly GCF_028583425.1). Taxonomy (NCBI): domain Eukaryota; kingdom Metazoa; phylum Chordata; class Lepidosauria; order Squamata; family Eublepharidae; genus Eublepharis; species Eublepharis macularius. The sequence goes on along the minus strand of NC_072791.1, from coordinate 96,211,054 downwards.
GATTTTCGGATATAAGTTTTCGAGAATCTTTGGGAATTTTTCTGTCCCCACCTTCAGATGGGATCATCTCTATCAAAAGGGATATATTAAAGGGGGTGTGGCATTGCTGGGAGAGGAGAAGGACATTTAGTGCCGAGGCTCTACTCCCCCCTCCTTTTTCACCCAAATAAAAGCTTCACAACCGACAGAAAATTAATGTATGGGGAAGCAGACTGCTGAAAAAAGAAGCATCAGCAAGACTTCTTTCCGAGTTCACTGCAAGACTTCTTTCCGAGTTCACAAGCCTCAGCTGAAACAACGAGCGCATTAAGTGGAGGAGACAAAATGACGAACAGAGAAGCTATTCCCCCGAACTTGCCAACTGGATTAGAAACTTCTTTTACTCTACTTCTAACACAAATGGAGCAAAGACTACAAAGTAAGAGGACTTCTTTACTACATACAATAACAACAATTTGCAAAGCTAAAAACAGCTCAGTTCAAAGCTGCACAAAATGCTGAAGCAGCAATCGAATTAGGAAGGACACTGCAAATGGAATTTACAGAGTTAAAAAAAGAAAATCTCTTGCAGGATAGAATATTAAGGCTTGACATATCTGCCAGACAATTAAATATTAAAGTTAGGAGCATAGAAGAAAATTGCTCATTAAAAGAAGACCTTATATCTTTATTAAACTCTTGGTTAAGGAAATCCCTGTCTATGGAAGAGGGAACAGGATTGAGAATAACGAATGCTTATCGTATAGGTAAAAGCTATCAAAGCAAAAGAAAATATCCCAGAGATATAGTGGCTACATTTGCAAGTTGGAGTGAAAAAAAAGAAAATCCTGGACTTGATCAAGAAAAAAGGTTCACTAAGCTTCAATGATTCTCCCATTCTGGTTCTATCTGACTTGCCAGCAGAAGTTTTAAATAAAAGATGGGAGCTCAAAGAAATAACAGAGACATTAAGAAGAAAACAGATTAAATACAACTGGAACAACTTTACCACCTTGCAAGTAAAACATCAAAATACTACATATACTGCCACTGACAAAGAGGTCAACATTGCTCAAAGATATTGGAATAGAAATCTCAATGGACATAGAGAAAACATCACAGAAGCGAAAAAATCTTCAAGCCTTGTCTCCTTTTAAAACAGCAAGATTCCAGTGAGACTAAACTGAAAGCCCATCTTGAACTAAAAAGAAACTGCCACTGTGGTTGTGATAACAGAAACCTTTAATGTAAATTTATTGGAAGAAGGGGGGGGCGAGTCGGATGCACTCTGTGCTTGCTCCCATTGTTTAGTATATTGTACTCAAGTTGGTTTTCCAATAACCGATGGAGGGTATCCATACAGTTATAGAGTACAATCCTGTTGATATAGCTATTTACTATTAGAAGAATTGTTATTTTAGGGAATACAAGAGAGGGGGGGGAGGTTGGGAAAAAGGTTGGGTAATAGGGGGAGGGTGAGAGGGAGGTAAAGGAAAGAGGTGTTATATTGGCATGGTTTATAAGGGTTTCAATAACCGTTACAAAATCTTTTCTTCTATTTTCTTTCTTTTCCTATACTACTATTGTTAACTGTTTTATGAAGGCTACATACTATAATAATAGTTATTTCCAATCTATGATGGAGCACTCAGCTGTAAAAAATCTTATTTGAAATCTCTATATGCAAACCATTTTAAATGTATGTACCAGGAAACTCATTCAATATTATTGTATAACGATTATCTTTTTTGAATTTGTAACTGTTTATTAAGCATATTTAAATAAAAAATGGGGGGGGAAGGGATGTATTAAAAAGATTAATTCTTATAATCTAAAGTGTACTCTGTTCAGCATATTGAAAGCAAGAGTCATGGTAACACTTTGCAAATAAAGGAATGCATGTATTAAAACACAGATTACTTGACCAAGCATATTGTGTACAGTAACAGGACTACCCTGCTGTGGAGATTCTTCCTACATTTAATTTACAGCCCAGTTGTACATAGCTTACATAGTATAAACTAATATAGTGCCTACAAAGTAGCTTCCAGATTTTGCAGGGAAAGTGACATTCTATCTGAGGCATGCAGAGCAGAGTAAGCCAACTTTGCACTCTGTTAGAGAAACTTCTGCCAGAAACTTCCTTACTAGAAATTACTTTTGTCTATAGGATGGCAAAGGTATCTAGATCCACAGTGCATGTGCAATGTATCCCATGCCTTTCATATAATGCCCCCAAATGGCAATGGCCAAAGACAGCTATAGATGCAGTAGAATTGATGGATGTTGCTCTAGCCCTGGAACTAACACCAGACATTCTGGGGTCAGCATCAGACAGCAGCATCATTAGGCAGTAGTTGTTTCAGCCTATTCTTTTTTTCTGGGTGGCAGCAGCAGCACTTGTGTCTTCTGGTCCTTCCTGCCAATTATGGGGCTTTTCCTGTTCCAAGAAGCAGCTGTTGCACTGCTGCATCTGTTCTTGGATAGTTGGCAAATGGGAAGTAAGCAGCCGGTGCCATTCACATTAGCACCCTTTTGTGCAAACTGCAGTGGTGGCTAGAAGCTGCCACCACCATCTAGAGGGATGGGGTGAATGATGAGGGCAGCAGTTTTCAGCTCAGGGGTAGGGGCATGGTCCCGCAAGGTGGTGAGGCCAGCCAGTGGCATCTTGCCATGGACCTTCCAAGTTCAGGAGCTGGCAGATCATAGGATTCCAGCTATATAATTATGAATATTTTGTATAGATGTAAACGCAGTTCTTCTAACCAAGGCTGTTTTCACACGTCTTCCCCTCCCACAAAATAGTGCAAAATGTACGGAATGATGCGCCTTCATGGCGCGATTTCTGAAGTCATCACACCACGAAGCAAAGTCAAGTCAGGAAATCACGCCATGAAGGCCCTGGTTCATCCTATTATTTAAAACTATTGTACTTCTGTCGCTAAATATGTATGAATTGCTCCCATGGAGATTACAGTGAAGGTCACTAATACATGAAGACTGGTTCACTGTTAGCTCGGGTGCAATTAATTGATTTAAATGGAATCAAGATATGATTTAAATAAAATGGATATATGTAAATGAAAAGGGATTAACCAAGAACATGTATATTATAAAGTATGTATATATTGTATCACGATTTTTCAGTTTCCTGCCTTTAGTGATTTTGTATTTGTTTTATTCTTTATCTTGAAAATATGTGTTCTCTTCTTTAAAAGATACAACAAAACAGTTCATAGGCAGTCTTCTAAAGTTTGATATTATAAAGGCTGTAAAATGTAATGTTAGCATATACTCCTTTCAAGCATCACTTATATCTTTCTCATTTATGTCAGAGGTTCCAAAAACCGACAAGAGTTTTGAAGAACGTTTGATTTTCAAGGCCTTCCTTCTGAAATTTGTCAATGCTTACACTCCCATTTTTTATGTTGCTTTCTTCAAGGGGCGGTAAGTTGCACATGTTAATTAAATGTTTAGCAGTCCCTTCATGCTTACTCTGAGTCCTTGTTTACATAAAACAATTATTCAAGGACAAACTGCTACTTAGGCCATGGTGTTAGCAGATGATGCAAAAAAATTGTATCAGTTATGCTTAAGTGGGGAGCACTTTTCCTGCACAGCATGAAAAAACTGCCATATAGTAAATGTAGTATATGCCCACCTGTGTATGCCATACAAAAGGGAAGCACCTAGGTATTTATACAAAACAATCTTTCATGGATTATCACAGTGTATGTTTGCACAGATTGAAATATCCATCACATTACTGTGAGTACTTGCTTCCTTATTTTCAATTTCCAATCATTATTTCCAGAACATTTTAAAATGCTTTTACAAGTAGAAAAGTCAAGAAGCTTTTTTTTAAAACTTGAAGTGTCAAAATTCTTCTGTGGCCTCCACAGTCAGTCCCTCATTTTCATAGATTATATTACCTGCAATTGATTTATATTCCTAGAATTCCTTGTGATTGCGCTTAGGAATGTATGAAAAGATCTATCTATAGGTTGTCATCAACTGTGCCGTGTGTAATATATGTTCCTGTTAGTCATCACCTACTGGCTGACTGGCAGGTATATTTTGTTGAGCAGTCAGATTAGGCATGCTCCTGAGGAGGGTGAGGTTAGTTGAGTCCTGAATCCAAGAGGGATGCCTGGCTGAGGCTTAGTGTGCTCCAGTTCAAATAAAGCAGATGTATACCCTAGACCTGCTTTTGTGGACTCCAAATTTTACAATGTGAGAAGCTTCCATGAGTTCTTTGGGGTTTTTGTATCTCTAACCTTAGTATCTCATTCTCTTTCACTGCACGCACACCTCCTTAAAACCCAGAAGTCCTGGATGGAATCACTAGTCAGCACATGCAGCTCCTTTCAGAACAGGAAATTAGGGAAACCAAAGGTCTCAGAAGCTGTTGGTTATGAACACAAAGTTCATTGTATCCATGTATGACATACACACCCCTTCACTCCCCCACATTGAGGCAGATTTTCCCACCAAAATCCAAGTTTGCTTGCTTTGGCTGAGCAGCCTCAAGTAGCATGTCTTTCTTTATGGTTGTAAAGTTCATTTTGTCCCATTCTGATAAGCAGTTATATTTTTGACTTTTTAGCCCAGCCCAAAAACTTGATAGAGGAAAAGCAGGTGCCTTCTTCTTGGTATGAAATAGCAATAGAGGCTGAATAACTGTAAAAAAAAACAGCAACTTTCTTGAACAGGAAGGGATGGAATATGGGCAGTCGGGATGAAATTGCGGAGGTAAAATTTATTAAAAGTAATAAGCAAAACAGTTTTCTTGAAGCTTAGTTTCCAGTGTTTACAATCCTCAAGAGTGGGAGGTGTTTTGTTTAATATTTTGGTTAAAGCAACAATGTTTCTTCACAGATTTTCCTTTTCAGCTCAGGTGTTCAACACTGTTTCCAATTACAACAGACCCAGGGTCCTCCTTAGGGCCAAACCCCCTGCTAGACACTGGTCAGGAATTCTTCTTCTTCACCTAAGAAGGCATAAACCTAATCACTTGGCTTGAATGGGAGTCTCCACTTACTACCCACTCACTCTGCCAGTTCTATCTTGGCTTTGTAAATGGGTTTTAACTTGTGCTGGCTTTTATACTTGGAATCCTTAACTAGACCTACAATCCTAAGAATACTTTCCTGAGAGTAAGCTGCATTGAATAAAATGAAATGTATTTCTGAGTAGACCTGCTTAGGATTGCTCCCTAAAAGCCTTCCTTAAGACAAGGTTGTTACAGTTAGGGCAAATGTTTTCCTTTTCCTCACTTAAGAAAGAAACGTGTCTGGCCCTCCTTGTCGGACTCTCTCACACACTCAACTGAACTCCAAACTCCCAACTAGACTCAAAATCCTGTCTGTACCAACTCTCATCCTGAGGGCTGTTCTGACTGGCCAGTCAGAGAGGAGGAGGCAGCCTGTCAATCAAGCTATCATTCTTTCTCTTCCATCTCTCTGAATGCTATGCTTTGGAAACTTTAAAAAAAATTAATTTCATCACACTATGATACAATAAAGCCAGCTCAAGCAGGAGTTACTTCTTTAAACTATATATTTGATAATAGTTGTGTGAAAAATAATTCCATCTCCTATATTTAGATCTGCTTTCTGTTCTTTCAGCTGTGTTGGCAAATTATGTATTGACTGAAAAATATGAATCCATGTAGATTTTGAATAAACATGAAATTTGGACAAACAATATGAAACCCTGCTCCACTTTTCACCTACAGAAAGGCTGGATGTAATTTTAACTGTTGTTCTCAAATTCTCCTAGATTTGTTGGACGCCCAGGTGACTACGTCTACATTTTTCATTCTTTCAGAATGGAAGAGGTAATCGCCAGGGGTAGGGGGAATTGCATGTTTATTTCTCTTTTTGGAAAACAACTGTGAAAATTTAAGGAAGTTACCTGGAAGAAATGCTGATCTAACATTTACATTTTCTCCCTTTTAGTGTGCTCCTGGGGGTTGTTTAATGGAATTGTGTATACAACTCAGCATTATTATGTTGGGCAAACAGCTGATTCAGAATAATCTTTTTGAGATTGGCATCCCGTAAGTAATTAAAGAATTAGAATAAGTCAATAACATCTGCAAAATAAACCTTTACTGGCACAAATGCCATTTACTTTTGTTATAAAGATGATACACAAGAAAAGATATTAATAGCCCTATGTCATGGTGGAAAGTGCCCTCAAGTCAGAGTTGACTTATGGTGACCCTTTGTGGGGTTTTCATGGCAAGAGACTAACAGAAGTGGTTTGCCATTGCCTGTCTCTGCAACCCTGGTCTTTGTTGAAGGTCTCTCATCCAATTACTAACCAAGGCCGACCCTACTTATCTTCTGAAATATGACAAGATCAGGCTTACCTTGGCTATCCAGGTTAGGGCAACCCTATGTCATACATGATCTAAAATTTGTTGTTTTAACATTTTAAATGTATTCATTATGAACAGCAAAAAAAACATAAACAAGGATTTTGCAGATATTTAGGCCAGGACCTTCAGTTCTATTATATTCACAAATATAGTTTTTGGAGTCCCCTCTTCTAATATTTACTATTAGGGATGTGCGCTTTGGGTTTCCGATTCGGATAAAATACCCGAATCAGACCCGATATGTAAAGATTCGGGATTCCTGAATTTGGAAATCCTGAATCAAACCTTCCCCGAAGCATTTGGGTTGCTTCAGGAAGTTTCAGGGCCGAGTTTAAAGGGTCTTTTCCCTGCCTCTTGCAAGTGGCAGGTCCCTTTAAACTATCAGCTGGCAGGTGGGGGAAAATCCCTCCGCCTGGCAGCTGAAGTTTAAAGGGCCCCTTTCCTGTTGTTTCATGGCTGCCCAGCAGGCTGCTGCGACCACGGAGGTGGTGGGGTGGCAGAGCCCTTTAAACACCCCAAGCCCCACAAGCCCCAGCCCCTGAGCCCCAGCCCCCCCCAACTTACCTTGTCTCTGCTGCTGCGGTGGTGGAGGCGGCAGCATGGCTGCGGCAGCTTCAGCCTTGCTGGCTGCCCAGCAGGCCGCTGTGGCTACGGAAGCGGTGGGGTGGCGGTGGCAGCAGCGACAGCTTTGACCTTCCCCACCACTCTGTGGGGCTTTTCCACCACTCTGTGGGGCTATGCGCCATCACATCCAGCTTTCTCCACTGCCCTGTGGGCTGCTGTGGGCCCAAAGGAGGCAGCGCAGCAGCGGCGACAGTTCCAGCCCTCCCCGCCATCCTGTGGGGCCACACGGTGACGGAGAAGATGGAGAAGGCCCTTCCTGCCTCCAAATGGCCGTCGCGGCTGGAGGAGGCAGCTCCAGCCTTCCCAATTTTTTTGGTGGTGCACACCCCTATTTACTATATTTTCCAAACAATCACTGAAGGAACTTCAGGTAAAGCCCACCTGAAGACATAATACAAGGGAACTAGCGGGCACATAGGAAAATTTTTGCACTTTTCTTTGAATCTTGGCCGCTATTCCAATATAACTAGCTTTGTTAAATGCATATGTTTGCCAATTTGTCTTTACTGTATTATATCTTACAAATCTTTGTACAACATAATGAAAGTAGATATTTTCAAGCCATAAAACACTGTTATGAAATCAGTGAAAGATCTAAAGTACTTCTTTTTGTTTCTTCCCAGAAAAATGAAAAAATTGATAAGATACTTGAAACTGAAACGACGACAGCCTGTAGACTATGAAGAGCACATGAAGAAAAAACAGCGCTATGAAGTAGACTATAACTTAGAGCCTTTTGCAGGCTTGACTCCGGAATACATGGAAATGAGTGAGTGAGATTTCATGAGTTTATTTAAGGGTTCAAGTTTGAATTGGCTTAATCACTGATTAATTAGTGAAGGTCCAGTTTTAATTGTGAAGGTAAATTTTGATCAGTGCAGCTGAGAGTAGAAGCTATGCTTTTTTATTTTTAAGTTATTTTGGTTATGATGCATTTCTTATAAAACCAGAAATGGGGGATAAGTATAGGTTATCTCATTCTTCCTCCCATATCGCAAAAGGGCACTTTTACTGAGGTTGTGGTAATATGCAAAATTATGTAAATACATTTGATTAATAAGAAGATGGAATAAAAGATATATTTAATTTGATTAATAAATTGTTTAAAAGACATTCTGTTAATCAACTACAGTTATGTAATCTGTTAACAGCTATTCTTCATAGTACAAAAAAGGAAAGTATGCTGTTTCACCTTGACTGGGAGATATGGTTTATCAAGCTGTGTGTTGTGTTCCCCTGGATATCACATTTCACTGGACTGCTGACTAAACTCTGGAATAAATAACAACTTTGTGCAGGGCTTTTTTTCTTGGAAAAAAGTAGTGTAACTCTCAAGCGGCAAGCCGCTTCGGGATTTGGGTATTTAAACACTTCAGTATGCTCCTTAATGATTTGGGAATTTTACGGAGCACACCGAAGCTCAAAGCAGCACTTTTCTTGCCATTTGCAAACTGCAACAAAAGTGTTGCTTTCAAAAGCAGCCACTTTTCAGCTGATGGGAAGGGAATCCCCCTCCTGCCAGCTGAAAAAAGCTGCAGGCTTTGAAAGCAGTAACAGTTTTCTTATGTGGCAAGAAAAATGTTGCTGCTTTCAAATGCCCCTACTTTTTTCAACAGCATTTTAAAACAGCTTTTTTCCAGCTGATGGGAGGGGAATCCCCTTCCTGTCATTGGAAAAAAACTGTCAGCTTTGAAAGCAGCAACACTTTTCTTGCAAGGAAAGTATTGCTGTTTTCAAATGCCGTGCTGCTTTTTTCAGTTGAGGGGAGGAGGGGGGTCCCTTCTCCGTCTCCCCTCCACTGAAAAGCTGCTGGCTTTTTAAAACAGTTTTTTTTCAGCAATGAGAGAGGAAGCCCCCTCCTGTCAGTGGGAAAAAACTGCCGGCTTTGAAAGCAGCAACACTTGGACTGATCGGGGAGGAAAGAGGCGGGCCACTGAACATGTGATTACTTTCAAGAGGTGACAGAACACCGTTCCACGGCGTTCTAGCTGAAATAAAGCTCTGGTTTTGCATATACCTGATACTGACTTGCCTAATGAAAATTGTTGCCTTATGCTTACACTACTTAACATAGCAGAAAATGATGGTGTCATGTATTTCAAAACAGTACTAAGCTGCCAGTAGTATGGTTGCCCAAGGAATGTTTGTACCCCACCTTCTAATGGGGTTACCATGGCCATGGAGTTTTTCCACATGCAGTAATTTTGAATCAGCCTGTGCTGGATCAGAATGAGAGTCCATCTAGTTCAACACTCTATATCCAGCAGTAACCAAATAGATGGACCTGTGAAGCTTCCAAGCAGACCATAATTGAAATATTTATATGGGGACATTTGGAAAAGTTATATATGTGCCATCTGTATGGCAATTTGCACTAGATAAAGAAATTGGATGGACAGAGAGAGATACGAAGTTAATCCCAGTTCAGGAAATGTTTTTCTGTAACAGATTAATAAGGCCACAGGAAGTATAGAATAGACTGTTGGGTACTGTCTGCTGATGTAGAATGCTCCTACTGGGTAATTCGACATTGCTAAAGACGTCATGTTAATTACTTAGATTTTAATTCAAAAATATTTCATCTCTGTTTGGCTTTATGCTAATTTTCAAATTTGCTGCTACTCCATTGTATCTGTTTCCATTGAATGTTGTAACTATTATCATATTGTATATTTGCTCTGTGAGAAAAGGCGAACTATAAATAAATAATAACTGTACAGATTAGCCTGAGAAATGTTTCAATTCTGATGTACTGTTTAAAAAATATTTGCCAGAAGACTACCTCTGAAGTTCTTTTTTCATACAAAATTATTGTAATATAAATATTATTTATATTGCACCATTAGTGGACAGCAAGAAGATAGGTCTGTACCATGGCAGCTCACAATTTAAAATTTCAGACAAAGAAGACAACAAAGGGAATGGAGGGAAGATTTGATTGTAATCATTTGGCACTGAAAGGAAAACCTTTTTGTCTACACAGTTCTTATAACATTAGGTCTTGTCATTGCATAACTAATCAACTAAATTCAAGAAGCTGAGCTTCTAAGGCTACAGGACTTTGGGTGTATTTTTTTATATGGGCCCCTGTGACAGCCTGCACTTTTTAAAAGCTTAGAAGTGCTGTACAAACAGCTGAAGGACAGTGAAGGGTTAATTCTTCACAGAAACAGAGAGCCTTGAGTGACAGACTACTCCAAGGAATCTGATTGGGTAGCATGAGCTGAACTGAGAAAGACTTCTGAAGGGGATGCTGGGGAGAGGGGAGTCTGATTTCAGTCCTAGCTGAGAGGAGTTCAGTACTGACAGTTTGGATTTTCAACCCGTGAGTTCACCTGACCTTTCCCCTCTTTGTTAAATAAAATATTTTGTTATTTTTGAATTTAAAAACACCTCTAGTGCCATTTAAGTTGTTTAAGTCAAAAGGGCATCATAGTCCCATACAGTCCTTCATAGTCTCATACATCAATGTACTTTAAAAGTGTAACATATAACACTGGTTTTTATTTTCAGTCATCCAGTTTGGATTTGTAACCCTGTTTGTTGCATCCTTCCCATTGGCTCCCTTATTTGCACTGCTGAACAACATCATTGAAATACGTCTGGATGCAAGGAAGTTTGTTACTGAGCTTAGGAGGCCAGTTGCAGTTAGAGCCAAAGATATAGGTAAGCAAGTACTAATAGTACTGTAACTAGTTAATATTCTTATCTGTGTCATAGTCACCCTGATGAAAGCAAAAAACCCTTAGACTATTCAGAGAAAAAGTAAGATATAACATAGCTGCTGTGATTTTTTAAAAACTTGCCTCATATGTATTTTCAACTTATTTAGAGCAGTGCTGTATCTTGAGAAGAAACATAAGTGATTTGTGAAGGTTTAGAATGATCAATATCTAATAAAATGGGAAACTATTATGCAGGTATTGTTCATTAGTTATATCCTTAATAGGTTCTTCCTCTTGTTACAATTCACTTCATGTTCTGTATTAATTAGTTTCTTCAGTATGTACAGAAGGCTGGGCTGTGGCATCTTTAAATTGAACCTATGCAGATACTTCTAAGCATGACTGTGGCAAGCCATTCATGTGCGACTACTAGCCCTGTAGGTCCTGTTTTTTACCAGGTCACCATAGACAGGGAAGGAAGTTTAGGTGGCATGTTAAAATCAGCTGAGCTTAGTGATAGGCACCTAAGAGCTGGTCTCATGGTACAGCCTCTGCATGGTTTGTATTTAAAGGAAGGAAATTAGATAAAGGGCAGAGAAAGATGGAGGAGAGAAAATAGCAAAAGCTGTGCTACAATGACTAATTGCTGAATAGACACTTGAGGGACAGAGGTAGAAAGGCCACCATAGCTGGACTGACTGCTAATCTTATTGATTGACTATGGGGCCATTGAGGATGCACCAGCTAGACTGTTCAGCTCAGCTAAAGGACGCCTATGTCCCAATGTCTCTTCAGCCATGAAACTCAGTGCGCCCTTTTTGTAAGCCTCTGTCTCTAAAGCTGCATTGAGAGAACACAAACGTACCTCTGTTCATGACAATCACAAACCCAGCTCTTATGTGTTGAAATAGCTCCTGTAAACATAGATAAGAGAGATTCTTAGCCTTGTATTGTCGAAGGCTTTCACGGCCGGAGAACGATGGTTGTTGTGGGTTTTCCGGGCTGTATTGCCGTGGTCTTGGCATTGTAGTTCCTGACGTTTCGCCAGCAGCTGTGGCTGACATCTTCAGAGGTGTAGCACCAAAAGACAGAGATCTAGTGACTAGTGACACTGAGAGATCTCTGTCTTTTGGTGCTACACCTCTGAAGATGCCAGCCACAGCTGCTGGCGAAACGTCAGGAACTACAATGCCAAGACCACGGCAATACAGCCCAGAAAACCCACAACAACCATTCTTAGCCTTGTTGCTAACATTGATATTCATTCCAATATCACATTTTCACAAAAATATCAGGGTCTGGTCTGCACAATCGGTAACATGCAATCAATTACATTGTTTAATTGTTTAATTTATTGTTTAATTTAATTGTTTAATTTATTGCCTTCCCCCAGGAATATGGTATAATATCCTCAGAGGTGTAGGAAAACTTGCTGTGATAATAAATGTAAGTAATTCTTTGCAAATAATAATGACCACAGTGTTTCACATTTTCAGTTTTGAATATCACATTGAAGACAGCTTTTGTAGTGAAAATAAGTTGTTTAATACAGATGTGGAAATCACAGAACAAATTTGTGTTCAGTTATGACTCTTTCTGAGAAGACTTGGGCAAGTCACTAGCTCTCAAGTTTACCCATTTCACAAGGTTGTTGTGAAGTTAAAACCCACTCTGAGCAAGTTGCAAGAAAGGTAGGACAAGATGAGTAAACAAAACCAGTTATAAGGGCCAAATGTAAGAAGGCATTTAAAAACTAGCTAAAATACTCATAAATAAATGTTTATTTGTCAGTAAGGTGTGATGAATAACTTCCTTACTGAATTGTTGGATTTGGATGGCAGACATTTAGACAGATACAAATGAATGCCAAGTTAGTCATGAAGCAGACATTTAGGAAAAAATGGGCAGCTGTTACAGAAAGTATACAATTCTTTCCAACAACCAAACGAGTTTTGGTGCTTCTTCATTGCGATACTAACTTTTATCATCCCAGTGTAATTCAGGGCATATGTTTCCTTTATCTTTTTCTTCCAGTCCGTTTTTTTGTCTCTTATGTTGTATTTCCTGTTTGCTAGTATTGCTCCCAATAGTCCCTTTAACAGTGGCAACCATTGGTTTTGTTCCTTTGAGTAACCCTATCTTTCTTTTGCTTTCATGGTTAAAAATTGAAAGTTCAAGCCAGGCTTTACCATTTCATTTAGAAAAGGCAACACTATACTATTGCTGTTACAATCTTTCATTATATTTGGGTTTTTAGAGGCATAGGCATTTTAGAGGCACAGAAGAGATTACAATGTTAGGTCGTGCTAGTCTTAAATCAACATCAGCCTCCTTAGACCCAAATCATATGTGTTTTTCTCCACAAACCTCTAAGCCACCCTGCCAAATGAGACATTTTCGTCTTACCTTCTCAAGTGAGAATCACTCACATTTCTGATACTGCTGTCAACAAATTGCCAGAGAGTGTTCATTGTCTCTCATTAATGATCAGAGCACAAAAAGTCTAGGAATAGAGCAGGCACATTTCTCCACTTCGCTTAATACAGTGGCATGACTCACACAACAATATATATATTCCTCTGCCTCCTTTCTTGAAAACAGTAGCCAATGAAAAGAGCAAAAGTTGTGGAAAATACAATAGACGTGTGTTAATTTTTTCTGCATTGTAAGTCATACTTATTTGTCAGGCCTTCCAGTAAACCGGGTTAAAATCCTTTTTAATTAAACTAATCTCTGTATTAAACAAATCTAAGCCTATAAGGAACCTAATGGCTTTTAAAGAATAAAATATAAAAGAATCTCATGGCTTGTAAAGAGTATTTTACAGCTATTTAAAAAGTTGATTTGTCTTCAGTTATTTACAGCATGTAAATGCATATCCAAAGTCAAGTTTCATGCAATACATTTGGGATGTGCTGTTGTTGAGAAACAGAGTAAGTTTTTGCTATTTCACCATTCCACCCCATGTTGTATTAGTAATTCATAATTCATAGTAATTCATAAGCACACACTTACTGTAAATGCAAAATAGAACAGCATCATAAAATTGAAGTGATTACTAAGGAATAATTTCATAGCTTCCTAGTGACGCACCTACCAAATTGTGGGAATATGTATAAAAATGTAGCCATAATGACGAGTTGAAGCTGAGATGCTCAGCCAGTGCCAGTCTGTTTCCCTTCCCTTTCTGCCCTTACCTCAGATCTTTCCATCAATCCCTTTTTCAGGGGTTCCCAGCCTGTGTGCTGGAGACCTGAGGAGCTGTGAAGTTATTGCAAGGGGTCTGAATTCCTCTAGCTTGGGCAGGTTTCCACCTTCCTCTTCCTGTGCTCCCCCCCCCCATCTTATCTCCATGCCAGCCATACCTTCCAACTGGGTCTGCCTGCTCTGAGCTCCCCATCCTGGTAGGTGTCATCAGGCCAGCCTCAGCTGGAGACCTCTAAGTAAACACCAGCCCAGTCAGGTCTGCTTGCCTACTTGCAAGGATAACTGCTCCTTGTGAGGTGCTTTGTTGGGTCATTGCCTCCCCCAATCTCTAGTGATAGCTGGAAAGCCTCAGCCTTGAATGGAGGTGTGGTCTGTGGTCCTTTAAGGAGTCACTATTCAACCTGCAGCTTCCTTGTGGGCCCATCTCTTGGCTTCTCCAATGTCTCTCACATCTCTACCAGCCCTCGAAGGGCTGCATCAAACAGCCATCAGGGCCCAGGAGCTTTACCAGAGCATGGCATCTCCCTCTCAACCACCCCAGGGTAGCCCCGTAAGTGTAGGAGCGGAAGGGTTTCCCCCCCCCCTCCTGACAGTTCATAGGTCTGAAGCAAGTTCTGACTCAAGAAAGCTCATGCTGGAATAAATTACTTGTTCAGTTGTCACGGACATCTCATTTATTTTGCCACTTAGATTAGTAATCACTACATTATCAGCTGTGGAAAAGATCTGCAGCGCAACACATGTGCCCAGAGATCTGACAGCATATTCTGGAGATGAGATCCCCTTCTTCCAAACCAAGGGCCATCACCAAGACCATGGTGGGAGCAGCCAGGCACCCCTTGATCATGTCTCGATCCAGCACAATTGAGAATTCTCTCCACAAGGAGCATTTTATTACACAGTTTAATCATTGTGTTCAATTCCAATACCTGTGAGATTCTTTGGGAGCCAAATTACCAGTGAAAAGCAAAATTAAAATCAAAATAAATAATCATCCACTAGTTATTCTGCCAAGCCTGAAAGCTCATAATGAACCCAAGCAAATTTCCATAAGTACTGTTTTATTTGTTATGTATAGTGTACCTTCTCACTGAGATTCAAGACAGATTACACAGTGTACATCAATACAATCAACATCCAGTAAGCACTGTAATAGGATTAGGATTACAGAAATCTAACTGTGTTAGCAAAGGGATCATTCAAGGCAGCTACACCAATAACTGTACAAACCTACAAAGTTGACCTACTGTGTCAAGTCGTTGGTCTGTACTGTCTACCCTTCAGCCAGACTTCCAATCTCTGGAAGCTGCAAAACAGCACAAGCCATCTCAGTATAATAAATAAGAAAATATAAATGCACATATTACTATTTTTCAAAAGGATGTAGATATTGTTACGATTAATAAGATACAAGTTCGTTTAAAAGTGTTACTGAGCTCATGGTAGCATTTTGTGCATGGTGTGCATTTTTATCTACCTGCAATGTTTATGTTATTTTATAGTCTGAGGTTGGAACTAGAGTGTTTTTTAATAATTGTACTAGGCTGTTTTATTGTGGATTTTATTGAATATTATATTTTGTATTGTTTTTAACCATTGTAATTGTGGATCTTAACTGAAGAAAAGTAGTATAAAAAACAAACAAACAAACAAATAAAATATGTTATTAATCAATGGACTAAAACTACAATTTCTATCATGTGTTGGTCTGTGGAATTTGTTGACATTAAAAAGGGATCACCACACTGAAAAAAGTTGGGGGCCACTGATTTAAATCATGATTTCTTCTATAATTTAAAACATCTTTTGAATGTTCCTGATCCTGAGCTATGTTTATAGACAAAAACTATGCTGTTTGTTGCCCATCTCTCTGTCCACATTCATTCTTGATCCTTCACTTTCTGAGCTGTTGTGCATGGCATACTTTGTCCCTTTTCTTACTGTCATGTATGTTAGTTGTTAGGCATGCAAAAAAGCCTGAAATGAAGGTGAGAAGTGTTATAATGGTTGCTGATGACACAAAAGCACTGCTGGTACCTAAAGCAGAGGAAAAGAGAATGAACAATGTCACTTGGGATGTCTGTTTCCCAGGGGAGTGATCAGAGCTTCCCCAAACACAGTTCCACTCATATTATTTATTTTAATTATGAACGATTGTATTGGCAATATTTGGAACCTCTTCCAGAAATGAAATCTTTAAAAACAATTGGTAAGAAGTTGCTTCAAATTCCCACTGAGAAAGAAGAGGGGAGGTCTTTGTATTCATTTCCCCTGTGAGTCAAACTAAACATGATGGTGAACTTGTGGGCCATGGCCCCCTCACACACAGCAGCAACAACAACAACAATAATAATACAGCTATATACTGGTCTTCTAGATAGATTATTGCCCCACTCAGAGCGGTGAACAAAGTCAATGTTATCATTATCTCCACAATATAGCTGGGGAGCTGAAGCTAAGAGGAATAGCTCAGACCACCAGCCGAGTTCACAGCAGTAATGAGATTTAAACAGGCAGACTGCTGATTCGCAGCACAAATCTTTTAACCACTATGGTACAGCAGCTATTTCAGCACTTGAGAAGGCACAGGGTGGGAGAGGAAAAGAGCTCTGCACCACACTTTAAAATGGGAACACTGAACTTGCAGCAACCACAAGTTTGCCATCTTGTTTCATTTGGCCTGTTTGAGTAGTAAAAACTGTATGTAGACACAGAACCAGAGTGAAAGAATGAGTAACACACCAAATGTCACACTTATACTAAAAGAAATCAATACTGTGATTACAAAAGTCATGATTTTCTGAAAGGCCTGTATTTATGTATGCACACCATGTGATTTCAGTTGCTCATTCTCAATACGCAGCAGTTCTGGAGTTTAAATCTAAAACTTCTGTAGTGTGAATAGAAAAGTTTGGCTTTGAAGTTCTAGTAATATGGCCCAAACCAACCTGAGCACTACTAGGGAAACATACAGTTGATTCTGTCATGCAGTGCCTGAATATTGTGCTCATTCTTTACTCTTATGGCTTAGGCATTTGTGATCTCATTCACATCTGACTTCATTCCACGCCTCGTGTACCTGTATATGTACAGTGAAAATGGCACCATGCATGGCTTCGTGAACCATACGCTATCCTATTTTAATGTCAGCGATTTTCAAGAAGGAACAGCTCCTAATGACTCTATGGAGCTTGGCTACCCAGTCCAAATATGCAGGTACATAATGTTATTTCTTTAAAGTAGTTTTTCTTAACGCTGTTCACTAGGATTTAATTCTTACATCTCACATAGACTCATTCTTAAATTTCCATATACCTTTCTGTAGCCGACCATGTTATATGTACTATATACTTGCTACTACCACCCTTCAATCTGTATATGAACTGTTATTGTCCCAAGTCCAACCCTGTGCATACACCCTCTTCTCCCAGCTGCCACTGCTTTATCCATCTCAACGGGAACCTCTAGTTTTGGAGAAGATACTTCCTTCCCTTTACCACCTTTATCAAAACATGAACATTACATCCAGCAAGGATTTTAAACTACAGCTTGGATTCAGCAGAACATTTTCATGTGTGGAAGTATTTTCAACCAGGCATGATTTTCTTACCCCCTCCCTACCACTGCAGCCCCCAAAGCCCCCTGATATCCTATTTCTGGGAGGAGAGTTCTCTGCAGAAACACTCCATTGGATCTAATCCTATATCTGGTTTTCTGAAGTGGCTTCTTCCATAGGTGATCCCAGAGCTCACAGGAAGTGTCAAATAACAGGATAGAGGAAAGAAAAGTTGGGTCAAGTGTTGAAGGAGTGGAGATGCTGTCCTTCATGTGTATAAATGGTAGAAGAAGACAGAGCATGTTCCCCAGAATAGTTCAGTCTTAAACTATTGCATTACATTTTAGTGTGTCATTTGCCTTATCACCTTCCAAGGTAATGTAGTTTCTCCCCACATCTCTTCATGTCCTTTTAGAAGCCATTTGTACTACGCTTTATTTAGTATCTTCCCATGGTCTCTATATGAACATTGCACTTAAAGATGTTTCAGTACATCTGTACTGAATACCTGTTTTGTTCAAGGGCTATATCAAATAAATAGATTTATCTAATTTAAGAACTGGGAGAGTTCATGTCCATGACTGTGATCCCACCTTGTGACACTTGCATTTATAAAAGATTACAATGAACAAACTTGAAAAAACCATCTTATTTGGAACAATACAACAATAAAGCATATATAACAACAATCATGTAACAAAACAGGCCTGTTTTACTCAAGCAGACCCAGGTCTCAGTCTTTCTGACTTCTGTATGGTGGTCAGTCCCTTGAATTGCAGCAACTTGTAGCTGTGCTCTACGTTGAGATGCCTTCTGTTCTTCACAGGAGTCCTATAACATTAATACAGAGTTCATACAAAAGAGTGTTTCTGAGGAGAATGCTTCTCCCTGCAGCTTCAGGCCCTCCAGTCTCTCAGGGAAAATACATGAAGATTCATTTGTCAAAACATCCAGATGAAACTGCTGATGCATTAAGAAACTCCTCATTTTTATGTTAAAGCATCAGTAGGAATCAGCACATGAACACCACATGTTGACCTCCATTCACAGAGCAAGTAGAATGAATGAGGGCAGCTTTGCCCTCTGAAATATGGTGATGTACTGCGCTTTGTGCCTCAAAAATCCACCCTAAAGTATAGTGGTAAACAAGACGATTCACGCTACTGAAAGCCACTGCTGTTTGTGATTACTAGGGCAATGGATTACTTCAGAGTGAATGGCAACCAAAGCCAACACATCAGTTATTTATGCTTGCTTCCTTTTCCTACCTTCCATACTTTTCTTTCCCCTTTCTGTATAATGTAGAGATAAATTATACAAAATATCAAAATGTTTTACATGTCAATCAACAAAGATAGTGTTGTTCTTCATGGATCTGTGTTTATATGAAGGTATATGTGATCATACCACAGGTGATACTATGTGGAGTCCTCCTAAGCCTCACTCCCCAGAATTTTCACTTTGCTCAGTTCCTACTGCTAACAATACCTTCTTTTCAGGCTTCATGCTGTTCTGTAACCACAGGGAAATAAGCAGTTGTAGAGTTTGGATTTCTATGGCGACAGTTGTACTGTGTGTATTGAACAGGGAAAAAATCTAGCCAGATTACCATTCAGGATATACTACAACTCTTTGTTGTTGTTGTTTTGCTGTATCTTGGCTCTAGATTTGGTTTACCTGTAGACTCATTACCACATCATTCTTCTAACGGCAAGCAGTTCAGACATTAATGGACCTTACACATTCCAAAATACATGTATACTCCAGATACTTTAATAAAGTTGTGTAGGAAAATGAGAGCCGACAACAACTATTTGTGGTTCAGCATTTCAACAAAGAGGACTACTACTTCCCTTTAATTTCAAAGAATTTGTTCCTGGTCTTCTAAGATCATACTTAAGAATTATTAACATATATAATATTACTCAGTTAATACTACAAATTATATAGACTCGTATAGATTCCTTTAAGTTAGTGGTAGTTTCCACATGGGAACAAACTTGTGTGATTTCCTCATTGCCAGTGCAGCTGCAGATACAGTGCAGCAGCAACAGGCTTCCACATGGCAGTTTTCCTGCAATTTCCCTGCCTCGGTCCCCAGCAGTGGCTATCTCCGCTCCTCTGGGCCATTGGGGCTTTTAAAATTATTTTAAAATTGTAAATTTCATATTAATTTATCCAGTTCTGTGAATTCTCACCTTTAATTTTTAAAAAAGTAACTCTCTAGCTCCTTCTGTTGCAGAGGTGTGCCTTTTCCATTATATCTCCTCAGCACAAAGGGCTAGAGACTTGCTTTTTAAAAAAATGAAAGCTATGAATTCTTCATAGGACCTGGTACACTTATTATTATAATAATATATTGTTCTAACAATATGAGCATGACATTTTTTAAAAAGTCTCCTGGTGGGTAGGGAGAAAAAATAGCCACTGCAGTGACAGGATCAGGGAAAATGGCTGCCATATGAGTGAGAAAATCCAAACTTTTCCACCCATGTGGCAGCCATCCCAACTTTACTGCAATTGTATTTATTGCAATCCCAGCTTTACTGCAATTTCGGAGCAAAGCAGGTTTGTGAAAGATGGGGGGGAAACGGGAAACCTGGAGTGTGCATTTGCATGAATATTCCAAAGTACTATGGGAAAGTAGGAGGAAAAATTCCCAACAGCATTAAACCTGGGACATATAACCAATGTGGAAGTCTCCCATGTTGTTTCATACACTATATTAAAAAAATCCTTTGGTTATTCTTGTAGATTTTAAAAAATAAATATTTTGTTTTCTAATGAGTATCCAAATCAGTCCAAATTGTGGTATAAAGTGAACTTTACATTAAACCATTATAACCAAAAGAATATTCTATTCCACATTTTATGTTGTACAATTAACACATTTAGGAGATTTATTTAATCAAGTGAAAAGGTATACATTTTAAAATAGTGTTGGTATGGAAAGCTATTGTTGCCCATTCCTCACAGGTGGTTTCCACACAGGGATGTGCTTCTGTGGTTTCCCATTGCTGGTGTGGCTGATGATAAAGTGCAATAGCAACAGTGTTTCCATATAGTAGGTTTCCCTGCAGCTTCCCTGCCCCATCTCCCTGTCAGTAGCTGCCAGCCACTTCTTGCTTCCCAGGACTACTTTTGCATATTTTTAAAAAAAATCAAAATTGGGAATTTAGAGAACCTGTTACATATATTGCTACAACAATATATTGATTATAACAATACTGTTAATTTAAAAAAATAAAATAAAAGGCCCCCTCCCCCTGCAGTAGGAGGTGGGGAGAGAATGGCTGGTGCAGGAACAGGATCTGAGAAAATGGCTACCCTGTGGACAAGAAAATTCATACTTTCCCATCCACACAGTACTCATCCAGGCTGTACTGCAATCTTCCAAACACTTTGGTGCAAAGTAGGTTTGAGAAAGATAGGAGAAAAGCTGGGGAAATGCTGATAGCTGCATGAGTGCACCACTGTGCTGTGGGGAAACAGGAAAAAAACCTGTTTCTCAACAGAATTGACCTCCATGACAAATAATCCATGTGGAAATGACCACAGTTGTCTTTTCCATTCTTCTTCCAGCTGTCCCAGTATTTAGATACACAATACAACCCAGTAGCACTGGTTTCCTCTGGACAAACTGATGCCAGCCCCCAAAAGTCAGGGACCAGGAAGAATAATTTCTGAATTTGAATCGAGTGACACTTTAGAGACCAACAAGATTTTTAGGGTGTGACCCAATAATTTCTGATAGCACATTTTAAAACATTTTTTACTTCCTCTGTCCATATTTATAACCTCTGAAATGTCCCACCTTTGTTTCCCTTATTCTAAACTAAAACAACCAAAATGCAGTCCAAACATCTAGCCAGCCACAAAAGTTGTCATTAGAGGTGGGCATGGATGGGGAAAAACCCATGGGCCGTTGGGCCATGGGCCGTCGTGTTTCATGGACCACAAACTTTTCACGGACCCGCACCGGTTCATGGACCAGTTTGTAGGTCCATGCTTGCCAGTCAGCTGGAGCTAGGGGGGATTTAAATGTTAAAGCCCTGCCAGTGATGCCAGGAGCGCTTTAACCCCCCTCCTCTTGCTCCAGCTGACTAGTGGGCCTGCCAGTCAGCTGGACCAAGGGGGGAATTTAAACATTAAAGCCCTCTTGACACTGCCTGCCAGCGATGCTGGGAGCTCTTTAACCCCCCTCCCCTTGCTCCAGTTGACTGGCAGGCCTGTCATCTTCTGGAGCAAGAGGGGATTTAAACATTAAAGCCCTCCTGGAACCATTTGCCAGTGATGCTGGGAGTGCTTTAACCCCCTTCCCCTTGCTCCAGCTGATTGGGGGGGCTGCCAGTCAGCTGGACCAAGGGGGTATTTAAACGTTAAAACCCTCCTGGCGTTGCTTGCCAGCGATGCCAGGAGCACTTTAATCCCCCTCCCCTTGCTCCAGTCAGCTGGAGCAAAGGGAGGATTTAAACGTTAAAGCCCTCCCCGCGCCACTTGCCAGTGCCACCAGGAGTGCTTAACCCCCCCCCCCCACGTCTGGGTTCACAGATGATGGACCAATGAACCGGCCAAAAAGTCATGGGGTTTGTGGAAAGTGGACATCCCACAACCCGCCAGTTTGCGAATGCTAAACCGGCCCTGTCTGTGTGAAATTTTGGTCCATTTTCTTTTTCTTTTTTTTGGCATAGGATAACTATGCCATATAACTTGGCATAGGATTGTGCTGTTAATTTGGAGACATATCCAAATAGTCTTTAAAAGGATTTGCTAGAGATACTTTCTTTTAAGGTATAAGCCAGATATTTACAGATACCTGATTTTAAAGATGATGATCTGTATTTTGTGCCTTGACTCCATCACTGCTCTAAATGATCTTGTCCTCTGTACAAGACCTGGCTTTTATATTAAAGAACAGAGTGTGCTCACAAACACTCTGTGTCTATTTCTAAAAGCTTTTACAGTTGAAATATAAGCAGAGACAACATAAGAAAGGGCATATTAGAAGGGCATAAAAAAACAAGACAACACTAGTCAACATGTTATCAATGAATTCAACTCACCATCTGCCTGGCTATTATCAGACCCTTTGTTTTCTTTTGAACAGAAAGGAAAATAATTTTAAGACTACTTTTCAAATTTCACCAAAGCCATAGGCTTTCAGGTGTACTCAGCTTTCTGCATATATAATGTTGATTTACCACTAAGTTGTGAATTCCAGATGGATCCTACTAAATATTAATTGTGTCTTGTTTTTTAGATACAAAGATTACCGAGAACCCCCATGGTCTGAAAATAAATATGAAATTGCAAAGGATTTCTGGGCTGTGCTAGCAGCAAGATTAGCATTTGTCATAGTGTTCCAGGTAAAGTATGACTGAAACCCAATCAAAGTGAATGGCTGCAAACTCAGTGAGATTTAGAGAAACTGAACGGCATATTAAGACTTATTGTACCAAAGTGGATAACAGAATAAACTGTTAAAAGAGGAACCGCTTGTTCATCTCTCAGCTTTATTAATTGTCTATAGGCTACAACATATGAGACATACGCACCTGCCATCACTCTTTCTCCCATCTTCCTGGAAGCATTTAATGTAACACAAAATATGGTATGATATCATGTATCTCATCACCAACAGCTTGGTTCAAACACAATGTGAGACCATGATTTAATCAAACGAATTATTTTTAGTATGAGTATCTGATTGTGAGTCATTCCAAAACCTGTGGTTAAAGACTACCAGACCACAATTTGGAACCAAAAATTGAAGCTAGTCTGTTAACAGTCTTAACTATGGTTTGGCATTATATAATGATGCATACAACCTGGCTGAATTCTGGCCTATTCCCTCACACTGATCTTGCACTCTCCACAGCTACAGAATGAAGGCAATGAACCGGTGTCTTGCAAACCAGGATTTGCAAACGGAATCGTAGTTTCATAATAAATATAGTTAAAATAAACCAGCCGGAGAACTGAAATGCAAGCACAGTGATACCACATCGTATATGGTGTTTTGTACTAGACCTTAATAGAAATAAAGAGCCATAAATTAGCTGCAGCGTATATATTCTGTCCTGAAACAAACTACTGTTTCTCAGATTCAGATACTCATCTAAAATGGTAACAGTTATACTGGCCTTCATTACAGAATGATTATAGCTTATGTAGATTACTGAGATGCTGAATGATGTGAAGTGCCTTCAAATGTATAAAATACTATATAACTGCCAAGCGTTGTTTGCTTATACGTCATTGTAAATGGAATTTTTTTTCCTGATGCTGGAAATGAGACTGTACATTTCAAACTTATGTTACCATTTTGAACTTTACAAATTAAGAAAACAATTCAGTGAAAGTATATGTGAACCAATGTACACTGAGGACAATTTTCTTCTTAGTGATTAAGTTCTATGTAGGGAATGTTATGTGAATAGTGACATTAATTTTCTGCCACAGATGCATGAATCAGGCTTCTTGTATCAGTTTCTCATGCTGTGGATCCAGGCTGGAAAATGTCATTCTTTAGATATTAATGTTTACTTTTTGTTTTTACTTTTTCTGGATTAATCTCTATTATGGTAAGGTACATAGAGAGACGAATCCAAAGTGCTACTTTTGTATGTCATCATCTGTGTTTTGTGCAAGTGTCAGGGAACTGTAACCAAGAACTAGTTTTGTAGCATGCCCCTTGAAGAACTGTAGTAATGTACATTATGCGGGGATGTAGATATGATACAAGGTTCCAAAAATCTTTCTTATATATCAGCCCTAATCTTGGCAGAAGTCCCCCAACTGATTTCAGTGGAGTTTACTTACAAGCAACTATATTTACAAACACAAATTTGGGGCACAATCTAGCCCAAGTTAAGCATGTTTTAAAGCCCGTTGATTTCAAATGAGACATCTTTATGCACATGAGTAGAGATGGGCACGATCCGCATTATGATCGAAAAAAACCCATGATAATGGTGATCACGTGATCGTGAACTGGCGGATCGTGATCATCCACAGCCAACGATCCAGTGGTCGGGAGAGGCCTGGATCGGGACAATCGGGCTCGGATCGGGGATCCAGACACTCAGGCGCCAGCAATCTATTCCCCTGGCAACGGAGCCAGGGGAATGCCTGAGCTCTGTTTGCCCTCCTTCTGTCACCCTGGAAACCCAAATGGAAGCCCAGCTTTCCTTGATCAGCAGGGCTTCCTTCCAACCACGGAGCGGCAAAGCAGTCACAAGTTGGGAGAAGACACCCAGGGGAGGGAGGGGAAAGGGGGTGTTCTGTAGCCATGGGCACTCCAATCTCATCCCTGCAAACCCTGATAGGCAGTTCTGACGGCCAAACACAGACCTCCTGTGTTGCTGAATGGGACCCATTCCATGGGCTCCCAGGCTGGGTTTCACTTTCTGCGAGCAGTGGAGTGGGACAGAGCTCTTGCTTGCTACTTGCTAGCCTTTGAAGAGAGAGAGAGACTGAGAGAGTTGGCCGCCGCCACCACCCACCTTCCCACATAGCTGGGAGTAGCAGCGCGCCCCACTTTGGCCTCCATGATCCACGGCTCAGGAACGGGAGATGATCAGTGCGGATCCTTAATTCGGGATCGTTGCCAGCACCGATCCACGATCAGCTGGATCGTTTATTTTTTTTGGATCGTGCCCATCTCTACACATGAGTACAGTGGATTTTTACACTTGTAAAGGTTACATCATACCTTTAGATTTGACTTTGCTAACATTTTTTCATTACTATTTCCTTCTCGCTTTTTTCAGAATTTGGTCATGTTTATGAGTGATTTCGTGGACTGGATTATTCCAGACATTCCCAAGGACATTAGTCAACAAATTCATAAAGAGAAAGTTCTTATGGTGGAGGTCTTCATGAAGGAAGAACAAGGAAAGCTGCAGTTGCTAGAAACCTGGAGAGATAAAGACAAAAAGAAAGGTGAAAACTGTAATAACCATAGCCCAAGGCCATCAGTAAGCCTTAGAGGGAGTGTGTCTTCCTGTCATTCGTGCCATGTTGAAGTGTAGAAGAGGAAGTTGTTTTCCATTGGGGCATTCCATTCATAAGCCATTACTTAAAAGGATAGAACTTGATTCTTAAACAACCTGGTGCATGTTTAAGCATTTGCAACCATTTTGCTTGTATCTGTGTGAAAAACAATGTTTGTACACAGATGGAGGACCATATTCTGTTTTTTACAAGATGGGGGGGTTTTTTTGCACAACAAGTAATGCAGGGATTTTTTTACATATTATATATAGATATATTATCTATATTTCATGGTTAGCTTCTAACTATCACTGTTTTTATATAAAAAGCAGCTAGGTTTCAGTAGGCTGTTCTCTGAGAATTTTATTTTAGCTTCTTTACTGAGAAACAACTGAAGGAAAACATCAAATTGCAAGTATTTTAAAAATTAGTTCCCCATTCCTGAGAAGTTGTTTGGGAGCCTTATAGTCAATAAAACCAAATAAACATGTAATTGGGCATGCATCTTTGCAAGATTGTGGTAGAAAAATGCTCAACTTTGAACTAGCAGACTTTGTAAAAGGAGAAATCCTTTTACATTTCCTGGGTTTTATATGCTGTATACTCTGTTGTTTTTTTTAAGTAAAAAGAGTGGCAGCATTGTTTCATTTTTCATTTTATTGGAATCTCTAGTTATTGGTATAATTCCTCAATTCGGCTGACTTCATTCATAATTCCAAAAAAATGTTCAGAGCAAAATTATTAAGTTTATTACTGCATCCAAGAGCAGGTCACTTAAATAACTTTCATTTCTTTTTATGTAAGAGATGAAGAATTTGTGGAAGGGCGGTTGTTGTTCTCCGGCCGTGAAAGCCTTCGACAATACATTGTGGAAGGGCATTTAGTTTAGTAATGCAGAGCATCTAGTGCACATTCAAAAGGGGTTCCAGAGGACAAGATGGAATATTAGCAACAGCACAACTTCCCCAAGCACTGAAGGGCCTTTTTTAAAAGTGCCCTGAACTAAAGAGCACACACAGAGCTACCTGCAACTTGCACTGCCCATCATAGACAATAATATCTTATTACTGAAGAAGATATCATCCCTGGTCAGTATAGCCAGGCATCTCATATTTTAGGACATCCAATGCTTCCAAATTCCATAATACTCTTAGAGTTTCAATCACTAGAGGTCTCAGTAGCTTTCCTTTCAGCAGTAGCAGTTATGATCCAAAAACCTTATTGCCTGTTAACATTGCTTTAATATTATTCCTTACTTCTTTATAACTTCTGCCCATTTTCATCCTTAGTCATATCTCTTGTCCTCTTCCACACCAAAATGACCAAAGCATTGGAGCATCTTCCTAATGAGCATTTGGGGCTTCTTATTTTTGAGGAAAAATCTGTAAAGGAAACTTGGTAGAAACTTACGCAATTATTAATGGAGTGGAGAGGGACTGTGTTACCTTTCTTGTAATATTAGAATAGGTCACCAGTGAAATTGCTATTAAGAGGAAATCTCCAGGTATTATTTCACAAAATGTGTAAATAACTCAGGGGAGACTGGAAAGAGAAAACAGCCCTGGAAAGGGCCCTGCCCTCCAGCCCACTCTGGCCCAGCCTCCAAAGGAGAGGAAGAGCAGCCTGCCTGCCCCCACTTAAAAGAAGGGAAGGAAGAAGAAGCAACCTAGCTACCACTTGGATACCTTTCTGCACATGGCTCAGGCAGGCCTGGCACCACCTCCTCTGCACATGGCTCAGGTAACCCAGGCATTGCTTCCCCAGACTGCACGCTGCCTCCCCTGAGCAGCATGGGGCTTGGGTGACCAAGGTGCCGTCTTCCCCACACAGGACTTGAGCAGGCTGGATGCCACCTCTCCCACCCAGCCCACATAGGGGGGAGGATATCAGCCCACTGGAAGAAGTCTCAGTAGACATAATGGCAAATCTGTCCCTGGATTAATTTATAGAATCCACTACATAAAAAGTAGTTACAGCCACAAGCTTAGATTACAATTTTTTAAAGTTAGACAAATTCATGAAGGATAGTTCTACTAACAGACATTAGCTAGGGTAACTAAAAGGAACACCCATCTCTTAATGGTTGGTTTGGGGACATAGAGCCAAAACAGACGTTACGAATTACACGTGCTCTCCACGCGATTGAACTTACATGTGTTCCCTGCTGGATTTGCTGTCCACTCGCTGTTCACTTGTTGCGGCAGTCTTCTATAGTACAGGAAGATTTTTGTATTCCTGTCCTACTTGTAGGTTCCCTGAAGATATCTGACTAGCTACAGTAGAACACTATGTGCTGGTCTATAGAAGTGTTGGTCTGATCTATCAGGATTCAATTTACATAGCTAAGCAGTTGATTCCCCACATACATCTCTTAAGAAGGCAATCGAACAGTTTATCTAAGAAAGAGACAAGTACATCCTATTCTTATAATTTTTATAATTCCTATTCTTCCTATTCTTGGACCAAATTTAAAATTAGAATTATTCAG
This sequence comes from Eublepharis macularius, assembly GCF_028583425.1. NCBI lineage: Eukaryota > Metazoa > Chordata > Lepidosauria > Squamata > Eublepharidae > Eublepharis > Eublepharis macularius. The sequence continues at coordinate 96,183,155 of NC_072791.1, read as the reverse complement.
TACAATTAGAAATTATTGCAATTGTACATTGTGTTCCTAGGCTCACCACCCAAGTGCCCAAATTATTGCTAATGAAAAGTATATCCATATAGGCCGCTGGTTGATTCTGACTTTGCCTTTATTTTTTTCTTCATGCAGCCAGAGCTAAAAACTCCCAGAATAGTTGAAAAGAAATGCAGGGGCAGTTGGTAATCCCTATGAACTCAAAAGACAGTAATAGGAAAGAAGGAAAAGGCACATAAGTGAATTCAGGAGAAGCATAGCAAAAGGACATGGCAGAAGGAGACTACAGCAAAGGATGTGGAGCAGTGGTGTCCCAGTAAACACTTTAGAAATTCTGGTAGAGAGCCCTTAGAAAGACCTGGCTTGATGTATATGTTTTTTTTAGTAGTAATATCAAAGATTATTCATGAAGTTTTGGTGGGGAGGAGAGTGATAAGACATCCCCAGTACTAAATTACTTTGAGTTCTATATTTCCTCTCAAAAAAACTTTGAGGAGGTTTTTCTTATCTTGAATTGCCTAGTTCATTGAAATTTTTGGTATATTCAGCACCTACCCCATTACACTATTCCTTGTCCTTTCTTTAGATTTTATATTCAGGGATAACCGTATTCCATAGATTCCATTCATTGGAGGTGGTGCCAGGCCCGCTTGAGCCATTAGCACCAAACATTTCATGTCCTCCATTTTGTCTTGCAAGCTTCTAGTAAGTACTCTTAACTACTTAATCTTAAGCAGATCCTAAGTAAAGTTATACTCTGCCAAGCCCATTGACTTTAGTGGGTGTACGAGAGTATAACTCTGCTTAGCATTGTACTCCGATTGCTTTTCAGTATGGAGTTTTTCCTATGACCCTTGGAATACCATGCAGATTTATGTAATATTGCATATTTCAGGCTCCCCTAAACTGCTACAGCACATAATTTATTAACTGTAGCCCCATCAGTGTTCAATCAACCAAGAACCAACCTATATCAAGAAAAGCCTACACAGATCTCAGGGCCAATTTTTACTTTACATATTATATTCGGTATGGATGGCCTAGTGCAAAATACTTATGTCTTCCAGTCTGAAGGGCATGTACATGTAACATTTGGTGCATGTCCCTTTAAAACATTTGGAAGCAGCCATGGTAAAAGATGGGGGCCTTACTTCTGAGAATGTTTAAAGGACCCACATACAATTTTATACATACATACTGCTTAGATGTAGTAGTCGTCGTCATCATCTTCATCATTGTCATAATCGTAGTAATCATTTATATGGTACTTGCCAGTGTTCAAAGCTTTTCATATATATTGTATTGCTGAAAGTTTTTATATATGTACCCAGGTACAAAACAAACGGATAACTGACCCTCATGAGAAGGAACTGTGAGAGATCAGCTTAGGCTGCATTCTCTCCCTTGTTATTTCTGTGCACTTGGCAGTAGATGGACAGTCCATGTAGCCAAGGAATATGGTAACATTCCTTCCAATATTAGTGCCTAGGAAGAGTAACCCAGACCTTGATTTCGAGTCCTAGTCTTTGAACATTTGTGTCAAGAGCCCAGTCATCTTTAATGTCAGGTATGGTGCTTTGGATTGCTGCACAAATGTGGCATGACAAATAGATAACTGTTGTGATGCAGGTGGAAACCTAGAATCAACATGGATGGCCTAGAATAATAATCTTATATATGTATGGACTAGTAATATTTACACCCTGAGCACATCTCCTACTTTTTGGCATTTACTTATATTATTTCTGTGTCCTTGCATCAATTGCTGTTTCATTAGCCACCTTTGCCCTGAGGAGATAAAGCAGCAAATATATATAAATCAATACACACAGAAGTTTGGGGCAGATGTGCATTCCTGATGTGCATGACCTATATCTTCCCAGCATCGTCTATGCAGCTACAACCTGGGCAAAAATGCATCAAAGTTTATATACAGTATATTGTTAGTTTAGGTTCTTCTTAGTATCATACATTGAATTATTGATATGTTATATAAGTTGCAAATTAAAATTTATTTTAAGCAAAAGAAAACTTCATTCACAATCGGCCACATCTGGCAATATATTGCAAGTTAACTTACTGAATAATTTGTTACCAAACCAAATGTCTAAGACTGTTATATTTCAATACCAGTGGTTCCTTTCTGTGCAAAATAACTTAAAATGAATCCAAAATCATGACATAGTTGTATAATATTTATTAATTCCAATACAAAGTTTCTGATGAATTCATTTTTATGATTTATCCAAAAATCTCTTTATGTGGATTATGTTAATCAAATATTGTCCAAATGTTTAAAATCTAACCAAAGATTGTTCTTAATAAAGGGCTTATTTTTATTTTTAGCTGCTTTTTATATTTTGAGTTGCAAGAATGTTACTTAAAAGATTTCTTAAAAGTCTTTCATTGTAATAATAGTCGTGTTGCCCATTCCAGACATGAGATTCACAAAAACCAATAAAGATTATTCTTATCTGACTTGATCCAGCAATCGCCTTGAGCAGTGACCCGAGTCTTGCACATGTGGGACAGCATGTACATGTAGGCTGACAGTAGATCCTGTCAACAAGCTAAATGTAAGCTATGTGTATAAATACTCAGGGCTTGAGCATGCAGATGTATTCTGTCCAAGAAGAAATATAGTGTGGATCAAAAGTCCACGTTCCCACTGCATCTCAATACAGATGGAAGAGTTCTTATGCTATTTGGGAGACTGCATGAAATATTTTTTATATACTACTAGTTAAACACATCGTCTGAATTGGATCCAAAGTGTTTTTGGATTGGGTTATAAAGCCTCCTGTGCAATCATCAGAGTTATTCTGTTGTGGCCTGTAAAGTGTTGATGTAAATGGGACCTTGCCTAAATACTCACCCAGGTATTATACTACAGGTTATGCTAGCCAAAACATTCCTAATCCAGAATCTTTGCATACAGCTCTGTACACAAAACTTCTTGCCAAACAATTAACCAGTGGTTTCAGCTTTGATGGTGTTCATCACCTGTTGAGTTGGGAAATGGTTTGTGGGAAACAGTTCTACCAGTGCCCAACAAGTGACCAATATTTTAGGAGTTTATATCACTGACTAGCCATCTAGCCAGTGATATAAACTCTGGAGTTCTCTCTGGAGTTCTCTCGGCCCCACTCACCTCACAGGGTGTTTTGTTGTGGGGATAATAGTGACATACTTTGTAAACTGCTCTGAGTGGGCAATAAGTTGTCCTGAAGGGTGGTATATAAATCGAATACTATTATTATTATTATATTCTGAAAACAAAAAACAGGACATAAAGAAATTGTAAAGCATTATCTAAAAAACGTTGGCTGAACACAGACATTCCTGTAAATATTAAGGCTATATACTCATAAATGTTCCTTATTTGCTGAAATCATTAAATAGAAAAAAATGCTTATACTGGTTTTATAGTTTCTTCTGTACTGCATTTTTTGAAAAGAGTTTTGTATATAATACTGTATTAATACATAGAAAATTATGTAATGCTCCTTTTCATGGAATTTTTCTTTTTTAAAAAAGTAAACGCTTATAAATTTGCTCTAGTTTTTTTGTGTTGAATGTTTATTCAAATAACTAATAACCATTCATTCACACTTTTTGGACAAATACCATTCCACTCTACCAATTCTATTTGAGAAAAAATAATTGGTGAACTTGAGACATGAAACAAGTAATTGAAACAGTGTTTACATTTTAAGTTTGGCTATGCTAGATTAATAATGAATTAATAATAATAACTGCACTTACATACTGTTCTTCTAGACAGAATTGGTGCCCCACTCAGAGCGGTGAACAAAGTCAATGTTACTGTCCCTACAATGCACCTGTGGGGTTGAGGCTGAGATGAGTGACTTACCCAAGACCACCTACAGAGCTCACAGCACTAATGGGATTCAAATAATCAGAGTGCTGATTTTCATCCCAACCACTTAACCACTATTTGCTTTGGGCTCTGTAATTAGTAGTGAGGAGCAGGAGAATTTCCGTCATTACACAGTGGAGGATCTGAACAAAGTCTTCTGAAGAAAATTCTCCAAAGTATAAACATGTCTGGACCAATGTAACATATTTTCATTCATTTCTGTTTTTCTGCTGCACACATTTGTAAGGTCCCTCATCAGATGAGCTTCCAGAATGAGAAGTGTAGGTCTTGTTAGTTTTGGAAGGCAGATAGGCCATACTACACTGTATAACCCTTGTTCTCATAGTTCCAGCACCTTGTACATGTGAAAATGGACCTGCATACTGTATCAACTGGCACCAGTTTCCTAGGGTGTTAGGATATTTCCCTTTATCATTTCTAACAATATCAGCTTCTCAGTATTCCATCAGGCATTAACTGCTATACCACCCAGTTTATTTAGTGTCGGCTTTCAGACCTTATCAGGCAGGAACACCTGAGGGCCCATCTATTACCAACCACTGGCAACTTGAAGGTGGAGACGAGAGGGAAGAACTAACATCTGAGATGTTCCCCGCACCGTCAGCCATATCAAAAGGCAGTCTCAGCTTCTCATTCTTCTGTCAGGTCCCAGTGGATGCTGCAGTACTTGCGAAAGCTGCTTTCATGTATAGAAAAAAACATGCATTCTAGCAACTGGCTTAAATTCAAACTAGATGTATTAAACTGTAAGCTGCTTTGGAAGCCAATGTGGCTGAAAGGCAACATATGCATGCATTAACTGATCATAACAATTAATTCATTAGCAACACACAGTGGATTTCCATATCTTCAAGGCAGAGTAATGAATATTCGCTTAACTGTCACAACAGGTTCCCATGTGTAGTGCACCTGTTTCCTGTGGAAAACATCCCTTACCATGCACAGAAAATAACTTCTAGATTAAGGCAGTTTTGCTTGATCTGGTAATGTCTTAAATGCTAAGATCTCCTAGGCCTTCAAAGCTTCTTTATACAAAATGGGTATTAAGAAAAACACTGCAAGCTAGTCAACACCTTTGCACCATTTTATGGTATTGCCAAGAGGAGCAATTAATTGTGGACATAATTTCATACAATCAGATAAAGTGCTGATTATTGGGTGGTTGTGTTGACACAGTTGCTGTTAGACTGATGACAAAGCAGTAGAAAATGTTCTTCTGATACGAGGTTTCAGTTAATATTCCCCATGCAAGTGGAAGCATGTTGTGGTGTTGTGCCTTCCTGATGCTAGTCTGAAGAAACGTTCATTGAATAAAAGATTAGCCAATAAATTTAACTGAGACCAATTCAGCATTAAAAAAAACAGCAGTGATCATAAAAGAGGAAGGGCAAAATTATACAATGAGAAGTTTTAACTTCTGCAGTAGTTAAATGTTACAATATGGCCTAGAGCCAATGTGTAATGTTTAATGCAGTCCTTTCAACGGCACTGACTTAACAGAGTAAGGGTCATAGGATGGCAGCCAAATGGCAGTATTTACTGTCTTTGCCTCCTTAATAAGATATTCATAGGTTGAACACACTTTTTAAAGAAGACTTTTTAAAGAAGACACTCTGCCTACAGAGTGATTCTAATGCAATAACCAGATAATTGAAATGCCAAACAAAAACTGCATGTATGCAATGGAAAGGATGAAGGAGGTTTTTTGGAAGAGCAGTCAAACCACGCAGAACTGGAAAATGAGGCACTGGATGGAAATATCTAGCCAGAACATCTGACTTGGCACATATTTTATGTCTTTTGCTATGCTAGCCAGCATTGTGGGAAAGGCACTGAATTCTGCTTGAATGTTAAACACTGAAATCACTCACACCCTATTCTGTTAGCACTTGCTTGACTAACCCTATTTGATTTCCATACCACTGGGTTTCCAAGATACGCCACTACAAATAGTTGACAGTCTGAAATGGTTACAAAGTAAATAAGTCAACATTCCATTTTTAACCCTCCTGTCCATTACAGTATATTATTTGTTTGATGAAAAATATCCCTCCCAGAATCGCTAAGCGTAAGGGGCTCTGTCAACGTTGTACCATCTAAAAAGGAAAATATATAATACAAAATATTTTAGAACAATTTTAAATTGCTATTGTCTAGCAAGTTATTTCATGTTACTTATTCCAACTTCACTAGAATAAATGGTGAAACCCCCATGAATTTTAAGAAATTCACCCTGTAAACAAACAAAAATTTAGTTCTTCCAGTCTGAAAATATTTTTAGATTTTCCTTTTCCTTTTAGTTTCTCAATGGAGTTTCCTAAGAAAGTCTTTCTTCTTGTCTTATACTTTTGAAAACAATTTATATTGTTTAATACCTGCTTACAAATTCACAACCCTCCATGTCATTCTTACTTTGTTATTTAGACATGAAATTATTTTATTTTCCCATGATTATATGCCAAATTAGTAAAGAGTTGAAATAAATATTTTTTAAAACCCATAATTTACACTGCGGAAACACTTTTGTGGGACTTATTTAAAAAAACTAAAAGGCCATTCTTGCAATTTTTTTTCAACTTTCAGTATACTGATACAGTGGTTGGACCATCTAACAGGGAGCTTGTGTGACAGATTGGAAAGGGGAAATTGTTGCAGGCATAAGTAACTCCTTTTACTGCTAAAGGTCATTTTTTATGGCACATGCAAGACTAGAATCTGACTGCGATGTAGTTTTTTGGGAGCTATGTACAAGTTACTATTTCTTACCCTAACCTACTGTTTAAGTTGTGACACTGGTAAGCTCTTGACTATGGAAACAATAACCTACAAGTGCATCTGAAAGTTTTTTTTAAAATTTCTCTTATTGATGTTATTTATAGTCCACCTTTGCCCCCCAGTTGGAATAAAGAGGTAGACACAAGACTTGGGTAATAAAGGGCCACTTTTTATTTTTGGCAACATGAACTGCAACAACTAAAACCCTGGCAAGGGCCTAACCAGCGGTACAGGTCAAGCCCTGGGGTCACTACTCCTGGACCCCGCCTTGACCTGTCTGGGCGAGACCCGCTGCCCCGGATGCAAGCTATCCAAATGCATGGCTGGGATCTGGCCAGCCTGGCAGTTGGTTTCCCCCGTAAAGCTCCAATCACCCCGCCATGGAACATGAGGGAAGGACTTGTCCAGTGGATCCCACCAGGCAGCCTGCCCTCTCAATTGGCCGCTGTAAAGCATGACAGCCAATCCTAACAGTCCTCTAATATCCCCACCAATTAGGATCTGCCAAGGGTACTCACCGGCCCGCTAACATCCCCCCAACTAAATCCTGCCAGTGATGGCTCATACAGCACCACAGTAGCCAATAGCCACAGCTCCAACAAGCAGTACAAGGTAGGCAAAAAACTTCCTTCCCAGGTCCAATCAGGGAAAAAAGAAAAAATTCCTACCTGGCCCCCAAAAGGCGACTGGTTAAAACATGCACTGCCACTGGGCGGGCAGGTGGGCTGCACATGAGGTGGCAAGTGCTAATATGGGGACAGGGCTGTCCTGTTAAGGCAATTAGCCCCGCTCCCAACTATGTGCCCCAAAGAGGCTGGGGAATGCTGCTGCTTTTCCTCCACAGTGGCAAATGCGGTCCCCCAGCCTCAAGCCGCTGGCTGCCGGCCGGGTGGGGGCCGAATGGCCTCCCCAATCAGAATAAAGAGGCAGACACACGGCTTGGGTAATAAAAGGCTACTTTTTATTTTTGGCAACAACATGAACTGCAACAACTAAAACCCTGGCAGGGGCGTAACCATTCCCCCAACTAAATCCTGCCAACAATAAGGCTGAATCTTTGCTCAGGCCTTCGCGCCCTATAGGTGACTTACTGTAAGTCGTAGCCCTTGCCTCAGATCCTCTAAAAATATGTTTTTGCCTGCCACAGAAAGATGGACCCCATCTCCTGTCACAACAGAAGTGCATGGTGTGCTTGGCAGCCGCTCCCTCCGGGGGCCCCCGGCCCGCTGCGCGGCGGGCCGGGTGTCTTCGTCTTCGGATGGGGATGGGGATGGGGAAATTTATTTTTGGCAACCTCTTCTACATGCAAAACAAAACTTTTGTGGTACAAAGTTGTAATGTTACAAAATGGTAAAAATTTCATAAAATTGTAATTTTACTAACAAGCCAACTCAAATAAGTATATAGATAATTCAAACAGTATAGCTTCTATAATCATATTAGGCATAAATATTAAACATAACTTTTAAACATTAAGTAAAAACTATTAAATACTCAGTAGAGATGGGTTGAAGGTTTTATCTTAAATCCTGAGCAGCTTGAAACCTTCAATTGAGAACTGAAAACACATTTCTCTGTTTTAGAGAAACTGTTTGTCAGTACAAAATAAATGGGATGGATGTTTTTGTTGCACTCTCCCAACCAGGAGACAGACTCCTCCTAAGAGTTTAATGGCTTCTTTCATTAACAAACGCTAGTCTTTTTCATTAAGTGAGGTATCAAAATATAAATGTTTATTTAAATAAAACATAGAAAAATAGAACAGATGAACACAACAAGAATTAAGTTTCCTAACATTTCTTAATGAAATCTAACTCAGTCAGATTAACAATGAAATGCATTCAAGTTACCGTAGCACATATTACAAGGGTAACTTTCCTGCCTAGATCTTCATGAGATTTCTTTTGGCTAAAACCCCGATCTGCTATTTGGATTACCATTTTTATATATTATCTTATGCAGAAATCTAAGATCTTTTCATATGATAACATAGATAAATATCAAACCAATCATAATTTAATTCTTTTTTACTATTTCCAATCATGTGACATTCTACCTAGCCAAAAGTACCACTATGCCCAGCTGCAAGATAAGAGAGATGGGTAGTAAAAATGACAGGAAAAGTTACATGACCAGATCATCCTTGGTCTCTGCTAACAATTACAGAACATTTATCTGATACAGTTCACTATTTTTAATTGGCTGTCAAAGATAAAGAAGCACCTGTTATACACCATACTAGAAAAAGAACTACTTTGAAGTTCATACAGCGTTATTTAGAATGCATATGTTTCACTAAGTATGTGTTCTAAACCATAATCAGCAGTCTACTGGTTTGAATCCCACTACTGACATGAGCTCAGTAGGTGGCCTTGGGTCAGCCACTCCTCTCAGCCCCAGCTCCATTGTGGGGATAAGAATAACACTAACTTGTTTACTGCTCTGGGTGAGGCACTAATATGTGTAGAAGAGCGGTATATAAACACAGTTATTATTATTATTTATATTTCCATGACACCATCCCTTGACCTGTGAAATTAAGTATTTTGATAAATATGAAAGTGATACAAAATATAAATGCATTGCATAATGTGTGAGTGTACATATACAAACTTTAAAAATTGTATTGGATAATACCGCAAAGCATGATTACTGAGAAAGCTGCTTTCACTGCTTTCAGTGTGGAGAGCTGCTTGTAGATCAAAACAACCTGGCGAGCTGTCTTCATGCAGAGTGCACTTGATTCTCTTGGCTTTCAATTCTGCTTTCGTTCAGCATGGGTAAATCAATGTGTCAGCAGTAAACATTTGTATCACTCCTCTCTGAATGACCTTTTAAATTTTACTGCCTATCGTGTCAAAGCAATTAAAATTAACAATACAGTTACTAAGCTGTTAAGATCAATTAATGGCTCTTAGGCTTTATCTATTGATCTAGTGACATCTTCAAAACCCACTGATAACAGACTATACATACTTCTCTTCTATCCACAATATATACGCAAGGATTGATTACATATTCTTATCTTCTAAATAACGTATTTAAATGACATATTCTTATCTCCTAAATTAATTAGTCAAACTCTTTACATCAAGGATTTGTGAAAAGTTGTGGAAAGACTATGCTTGGACAGAATGTACACTGAGAGTAAGTGACATCAAACAAATTGGAAACTAAATAAATCACTTTTATTTAACAAAAATTTCTTCTGAAGTCTCTTTAGAAATTAAACAATAGAAACAAATAAACTATGTGGCATTCCTCAAATCCACGTGTAGGATGCTATGGAAGTGGTACTTAGAGGGAAATTAATCTCCATTGCCTCCTGTCATGAAGAGCAAAAAGAAAACATTAGAAATGAAATGATATCTAGAATAAGAAAACTAGAAGATGAACACAAAAAAGGCCGCCCAATCTATAAACTTACTTGCTTGAAAATTAAAGGAAAAAACCTCCTCACATTCTATACAAGCTATTAAAGGCACCCAGGAAAAACTAATTCTGTAAAATTAGCCGATGTATTTGCTGAATACTACCAAACCATTTGTACATCAGACAATCCTGACACTAATCATATTTTAAATTATTTATCATCACAGGAAATTATTTGTAAAAAAACTCACAAGAACATAAGCAATATCTGGACCAACCAATCACAACAGAAGATGTTACAGTCACTATCAAATCCTTGAAAAAAATAATAAAGCTTCAGACAGGGATGGATTCCCTGCCAAATTTTTACAAAAAAATACATTCACCTACTTTCAACTCCACTAAATGCCACATGCAACTCTGTTATGATAGGAGGTAGCATCCCTCTATCTTGGTCAGAGGCTGAAATAGTAGTTACTCCAAAAAAGGACAACGATATTACAAATACTAAATCTTCTCAACCAATACCCTTACTGAATCAAGACCAAAAGATCTTTACAAGTATATTTGCCAAAAGATTTTCTAAATTTAAATAACCAACTACATTCACCTTGACCAGACTGGCTTTATGCCAATAAGGAATCTTTTTGACAATACACGTAACAATTTAACTATAATTAATTTCTGTGAAGCATACAAAACCCCTGCATTACTTCTGGCCTTTGATATAGAGAAGGCATTTGATTAAGTGGAAATACCATATCTAAAACTTTTACTTCAAAAAATGGGTTTTGGTGACCAATTCTAAAATGATATTAATGCTCTTTATCTTTCTCCAAAAGCTACAGTTAGGACTAACAATGTACATTCGATAGATATCCATATAGCAAGGGGAACTAGACAAGGCTGTCCCCTTTCTCCATTGCTGTTTGCCATAACTATAGACATAGTTTGCCATAACTATAGACTAGGCAGCCGCCTTGGGCACAGACCTCAAGAGAGGCATAGTTTTATACAGATTACTTTCTTGAAAAAAATGCAACTAAGAAAACCTATTGAGCACCCCCTAAATGGTCCTGTCCACAAACATCAAGCAGCTCAAAAGCTCACCGTAACTTACTTACTTACTTACTTATTTATTTATTTATTTATTTATTTATTTATTTATTTATTTATTTATTTATTTATTTATTTATTTATTTATTTGATGTATACCCTGCCCTCCTCACAGATGGGCTAAGGGTGGCTAACAACATTAAAAAATACATTAAAATCACAGAAACATAAAATCAATAATATTTTTTTAAAATAATTAAAATAGTCCAGGAGCAGGCTATTTAAACAAATATTGGGAGTCCGTATACAGGCATGGCAGATGGCTGAGGGCAGCTCCGTAAGAAATGGTGGTCTTAGATGGAAGAAGAAGGACACTTGCTGGCACTCAGCCAAAGGCCCAGCAGAACATCTCCGTTTTACAAGCCCTGCAAAACTGTAACAGGTCACACAGGGCCCAGATCTCCAGCGGGAGAGCATTCCACCAGGCCAGGGCCAGGGCAGAAAAAGCCCTCACCCTGGTTGAGGCCAGATGGATGTCCTTTGGGCCAGGGACCACCAGGAGTTGCTTGTCTGCAGAGCGCAACACCCTGCAGGGGACGTAATGGAAGAGGCGGTCCCGCAGGTATGGAGGTCCCAGTCCATGAAGGGCTTTAAATACCAAGGTTAACACCTTGAACCGGATCTGGAACTCCACTGGAACCCAGTGCAGCTGGCACAGCACATGATGAATGTGCGCTTGGATGGGCGTTCCGGTAAGGACACATGCCGCTGCATTCTGGATCAGCTGTAACTTCCGGGTCAGACCCAAGGATAGTCCAGGATACAGTGAGTTGCAATAGTCTAGCCTGGAGGTGACCGTTGCATGGATTACTGTAGCCAGGTCCTGTGGTGAAAGATAGGGCGCCAGTTGCCTGCCCTGTCGAAGATGAAAAAAGGCAGACCTGGCAACAGTCATGACCTGGGCCTCCATTGAAAGTGTAGCATCCAAGGTCACACCCAGACTCCTCACCATCAGGGAAGGTTTCAATTGTACCCCATCAACAGCTGGGAGCCGGTTCCCAGCTCGATTGTCCCATGATCCAGACACAGAACCTCTGTCTTCAGGGGATTCAATTTCAGGTGACTCTGATGTAACCATACCGTCACAGCCTCAAGACCCTTGACCAAAGAATCCAAAGCAAGATCAGACTGGCCATCTGTAATGATTCCAAGTAAATGTGTGCACGTATCTTTAAATGCTTGATGAGATAGGTGAAGAGTGGGGGGTGAAGGAGATGGATGAGTGAGTGATATGTGTCAGGCTATGGCATTCCAGACTTGATAGTCTGTTTCACTCCCTTCTGCAAGAAGACGAGGTCTTTTGATTTCAAAAGGTTTATTGTGAAAGACAGCATTCAAGCCCAGATGTGCATATTCCAGGATTAGAGATCCTGGCTGAGCAAATCGTTGCTAGGAATGAATCATAGAGCAAAGGTTGTTACATTTCACACTCCCGGAGCCCAGCCTTCCCCCCAAGTTCATACAGCAAAACTTCTCAGAGGTGCGCTGAGCTGGCCAAGGTCGAAACAGCAGATAAGACAGGATCCTTTCCCATGGAATCGGCTCCTTGCAGGTGTTGCCTGGAGGGAAAGAAGTCTAAACACTACACGATTAAATATGGCGTTACTTAGGTTAAAACAGTTTCTGACAATATGATTGGTTGAGGACTGAGAGGGTGGGTGGAGTGAATGCAGTTTGAGACGGAGAGTAGAGAGAAAATTTTTAGTCAGAAGAAAGCAGGCTAGCTGTGTGCTGCCTGAATATGTTGAAGTGTTTATGAGAGAAATATAACCTGTGTGGAACCTGAACTGAGCATGTTTGTGAAAGGACACTCAGTCAGGGAAAGAGAGGCCAGCTGTGTGAATGAGAGTAAATGAAGTAACTTTAAGAACCGAGAACTACGTTTATGAAACCGATACGCTTCTCGACTAAATAAAAGTTTATTTTTGTTTTGCTATATCCCAGTATAGCTGTCATTGCTATATCCCATTCTTATCTTCAGGGCCACATAGAACCACGAAGGAGCCTGACGCTTAGGAACGTTACCAAAGGGAAAATTTAAATAAAATATCTTGGAATAAAATATTCCTGGTGGCAGCAGACTACCCAGAGAGTTAAGGGATAGATTAAAAGAAAAATCTACCCTAAAGAAAGTAAAGGTCATAACACCATCCATCAGCAGATAGAACTGAGTGTCATCCGCATACCAGTGACAACCTAGCCCAAAGCTGCAGGCTAACAGGGCAAGGGGGCACATATAGATGTTAAATAGCATCGGGGAAAGAATCGCCCCGAGGGATGCCACATACCAAAGAATGGTAAGCAGACATCTGTTCCCTGAGTGCCACTTTGTGTCCTAGATTGTGAAGGAAGGAGTTCAGCCACTGCAGGGCTGTTCCACGAATCCCCACATTGGCAAGGGAATGGGTCAGAAGATTATGATTGACCATGTCAAATGCTGCTGTAAGATCTAAAAGTATCAGCAGTGCCGACCCACTCCGGTCCAGGTGTCGCCGCAGATCATCTGTGAGGGCAACCAGAGCCGTCTCTGTACCATGGCCACGCCTGAAGCTGGACTGGAATGGATCCAGGATAGAGGCATCACCCAGGCATACCTGCAGCTGTTCCGCTACCGCCCTCTCAATTACCTTACCCAGGAACAGAATATTCGAAACTGGGCGATAATTGGCTAGATCAGCAGGATCCAGTGATGGTTTCTTTAAGAAGGACTGCACCACTGCCTCTTTCAGTGAGTCTGTAAAAAACCCAGAACTCAGAAAAAGATTAATGATGTCAGCTAACGGTGCCCAAATCCCATCACCACCACTTTTCACCAGCCATGATGGGCATGGGTCCAGTGAGCTCGTGGTAGGTTTCACAGCATGAAGGACCCTGCCCACCTCCTCCTGGGAGAGTGGCCTGAATTGATCTAATATCAACCCTGAGGACGACCAAGGGGCCTCCAGTACACATACTGTATCAACTGTGGTGGACAGATCCCAGCGGAGTGACAAGATATTATTCGCAAAATAGTCTCCAAAAGCCTCACAGCTTATTACCAAATTTACATTTTTATTTTTCCCATGTGTGAGGGACGTTAAAGACCAAATCACTCTGGAAAGTTGTGCTGGGCAAGAACTAGTGGACGCAGTGGAAGCTGCATAGTAGTCTCTCTTTGCAGCTTTCAGTGCCATCTCATAGGCCTTCATAAACGTCCTATAAGATGTTCTTGTCACTTCATCATGGAGTCGCCGCCACACTCGCTCTAGCTGTTTCAGCTCCCATTTGATTTGTCGTAGCTCATCAGTATACCAAGGAGCTACTCTAGTTCGGGGGCGGAGAGAGCGATCTCATCAATAGCTTCAGAGAAACGGACATTCCAGTCCTCTATCAGCTCATCCAATGAGCCACCAGGGGGCATCGGATCCTGCAGAGCGTTCTGCAATTCAATTGGATCCATTTGACTCCACGGGTGAGCATAAATCAGCTCGTCGCCCAAGCAGGAGGGGGTCATGGTGCCCAGACAAGCCCTCAGGATGAGGTGGTCTGACCATGGCACTGCTATAGCTTCATCCAGATCCACCTGTATCCCGAACCCAAAGATCAAATCCTGTGTGTGTCCTGCTCGATGTGTGGGCATTGATACAAACTGGGAGAGTCCTAATGCTGCCATGGAGGCTATCATGTCCATGGCCTGTGAGGAGGTAGCATCATCGGCATGGACATTGATGTCCCCTAAGACCAGAAGCCTGGGGTACTCCAAGGCCCCACCAGCCACCGCCTCTAACAGGCCAGGCAAAGCATCTGCTGGTGCGCTGGGCAATCGGTACACCAGACAGATGGCTATACTCTCCTCGGCATCCCACACCAGGCCCACACAATCAATGCCAGCAATCTTTGGCAAAGGGAGCAGCCTGATGGAGAAAGACTTGAATGAGCACCACTACCTCAACAAGACATTTCCCAATATGTAAAACAAATATGAGAAACCTGTACGATAAATGTGTTGGAATATATGTGTGTTGCAAGGTCTGAGATTCACTCATTATGGGGTTAATGTGTTTACCTACCATGCTATTGTTTAGATTGACCTGGAAGGGGAACCTGGCTCAAAGCCAATAATCTGCAAGCCCAGAAAACTTGAGTGTTTGTAAACTGTTATTGGTCAACAGGTCAGGTGATTTTCTTTCAGGGTCAAGAAGACAGAGGAAGAAGAAGATTCTCCATTCAGTTATCCCAGCTCTTTGTTTGTAACCAGTAGTGAGAATGTAGCTCCAGGCATTTGTTATTTTGTAGGCAATCCTGTTAACCTTTCTTCCTTTAGAAGTAAATGATTTTAAAAGCTAAACTCGTGTGCTGACTCTCTATTGATTCAAGATCCATTGCACCTCTGAAGAAAAGCTATTTTTTAACCTTTTCCCCCCAACAAAGTGGACCAGTTGAAGTAATTATTAAGGTGAAAAAGATGCTAGCGATTCGTGTATATTGTTCTTTGAATAACAGCAGTATGGTATGGCTTTGGATAGGCAATATGAGATCATTAACTCTCAAAAAAGGAAAACCTTATGAGTTATATCATCCTGCTTTCAGATAATACTGCCAGTCATTGCTGCATCTCAAAATAGTCTAGGAGACTCAAAATTATCTCAGAAGTCTCAGTCAACTTGAGAGGAACAATCCTTACTGAAACTACTCCTTTTTAGCTCTCCAGAGAGCCAGCTATAAAGAAGAAAGCAAACAAAGCAACTGCAGACAAAAGTATCTCCTTTTCAAGCACAACATAATTCTCTCTCTCATTGTCTCACAGCAAACATGAGAAGGGGGTGGGAGTAGAAGACAGTCTGTTGTGCCAGCCAGGAAAAAGGTGGGGAAATAGCTTCCAATGCTACAAAAAGAAACTTTTCAGCAACTTGAGGAAGCCAAGCAAGAAGTGAGAAGGAAAACAAAAGGGAAAAGGTGGGAAACTGTCTCCAGAGCTAAGAAAAAAACCCACTTCTTAGAGCAAACTGTATCCCAGCAACACCAAGAGAAGAGGCAGAATGGAAAACACTAAAATCTTCACAGCTATTCTGCTGTGTCTGGAAAGAAACGGGCAGAAAGTCAGCTTCATGGCTGCAATAAAAGGGAGGAAAGTAGGGAAATTCTGCTGTAGCAATGCACAGAGCATACTTGCTGCAGAGGAACAAGTGCAGGGAAAAATACCTCTGCACTAGAACCTACAACTATATAGTCAAGCTTTTAAGGTTTCCTCAAAATCTGAAAAACCTTTAAAGAGTTATGATGACCTCATCCAATCCTTAAGGCCACTTTTGGTAGGTGCTCGAGAGGGAAAACTGGTCAAGACCAATTTGTCATCTAAACCTGGGTTTGATCAGAGCTGTATTTGTGCTAAAAATGCTTTAATCTATGCCTATAAGTTAGTACTGAGAGCTGATGAAAAGACCAGACAAGATGCATATCGTTCTCTTTCATTTTTTAAAAAGAAATATAAATCACTGGTTGCCCGCTGTAAGAAAGAACATACCAGAAACCTGTGGGCCAATATAATTGAAGCAGCTACGAGCAAAAACTCAGTGGTGTTCTAGAAACTAGTGTCAAACCGTGCCTCCACAGCCGCCTCCCCCTTGGCTTCCTCTATCCCCCCCAGATAAATGGACTTCTTTTTTCGAAAAAATGTATGATGATCCTATTCAACCCCCTCCTGCCCTAACAATAGAAAATCTGGCCAAATGCCCCCCAGTTCATGCCGAAGAAGTAAAAGCTTATATTAGCCAGTTAAAGAATGCAAAAGCCCCTGGGCTTGATGGAATCTCTCCAGAATTACTAAAAACAAATAAGGACTGGTGGGAAACTTTCCTAGCCTCCCCATTTACTTATATTGATGAAACTGGCTACATCCCCAATGATTGGGGAATGGCTATAGTAGTCCCCTTCCATAAGAAGGGAAAGAAGGAGGATCCATCCAATTATAGACCAATCAGCTTACTAAGCATTGTAAGCAAGTTGTCTACGAAACATCTGCTGAAGAAATTTTTAGACTGGCTAGAACAGGAGGAAATAATTGCTGATGAGCAAGCTGGGTTTAGAGCTGGCAGGTCAACAATAGATCACTGCCTAGTAATGCAAAACCTTGTAGAGAAATACGCTACAGGAGACCAAGCATCACTTTACCAGGCATTTGTTGATTTAAAAGCAGCTTTTGACACAGTCTCTAGAAATAGACTTTGGAGGAAACTGCAGGCCTCCTCTATTGATAGGCGACTGCTGTCCCTTTTGGGGGCTATGCACAAGCAAACTGCCTTGAGTAAGGTGCAGCCGAATTGGGCATTTGACTGACCCCATTCAAACTTACAGGCAGGTGTGCCTTCTAGCCCCCTTTCTGTTTATCTTCTACATCAACAATTTGGTAAACCTTTTGAATGACCCTGGATTGCACCCTCCCAAATTAGCAAATAGGCACATTCACCTACGGCTCTATGCAGATGATGCTGTATTACTTTCTAGGACCCCCATAGGGCTGAAACGAGCCCTAAAAAAATTCTCCCAATTCTGTGATACTGAACACCTTCTAACTAATTACCAAAAAACTAAGATCCTGGCTTTCGGTAAAAATCCAAAGATCAGACGATGGGAGCTTCAGGGGCATCAGTTAGAACAATTTACCAGCTTCAAATATTTGGGTGTAGTTTTGCAAGCCTCAGGTACCAAAACAACACATAGCAGCTTAATTGCTGATGTGGGAGAAAAAACAGCACACGGTATACTGAAATTCTATCGATCACAAGGGGGGCAGTATGTACTGGCTGCGCTCAGATTGTTTAAAGCCAAACCATTGGCCCAATTAGTATACGGATCATTCTTGGGGCTGCCATCCTCCTCTTTCTCTCAACTTGAGAGAGTGCAGTCCAAATTCCTTAGAGCTCTATTACAAGTGCCCAAATGCATGCCTAACTCATGGTTTAGACTGGAAACAGGAATGTTAAGGGTAGAGGCCAGAATCACCATCCTTTCAATTTTCAAATGGCTGTCAGGGTGTCTAAACCCGCAACGTCTGCTCCCTCTGTTATTCCAAGACAAATTTCAATCTAATTGGCAAAAGGCAACTCTGAAATCCAACGTAAAAATACACTAAGAGATCCCAAAGGCAGATTCATATTTATTAAAGGCACTATAGAAAACCAAACTTACACATTTGGCTCAATTTATGCACAAAAACAAGACAGCCTAATGAAATTCTAAAACAAAGTTCATTAGAATACACGTATCACTTAGTATAATTTGCTCTAAACCATATTTTCATGACAAACCCACAGAAACAGCAGCAACATAATCTAAGAGTATAATGGAGAGCAACAAATAGAAACAGAAGGATTAAAAATAGCATGCTCACTAGGTTGGAGGCAAGTTCTGACGACAACAGGGCCAACAACAAAGATTCTCAGGTCAAACTCCATGGTCAAGTAACAGATTCCAAAATCAAAGACTGTGACCCACCAAGGCTCAGGCAGCCAGAGCCTAAGAGCTCACCAACAGCCAAGTCCAGAATGCCACAGTTCTGACTAGCTAATCCCATGCTAGCTGCGGCCTTATAAAGGGAGTTTCTCCTACAGGTGAGGCTGGGTTCATTAAGCTTCTTTCTCCAAGCTGGCTCATCTCTGCTACTCAGGAGGAGTAAATCAGATCCTGTACTGGCTCTCCTGACATTTCCTCAGCAGGGGGAAGGCCGTGGGCTGCCAGGCATGCACTCCTGTGCTTGGTCCATGCCTCTGCCCTTACCCTCAGCCTTCGCTGCTCCTGGGGTTCTTTGGGAGACAGTGGCAGTTCTGGCAGCAGGCAGGTTCATACTAAGGCCACCTGGCTTGATGACACTGTGGTTGTCAACCCTCCTGGAGATCCCCACAAATTACAACTGATCTCCAAATGACAGGTTTTAACATTCTCCGAAACATGGAGGCTTCTTAGGCTGGCCCATGTGGAATTATACCCCACATAGGTACTACCTGACAATTGATGCTAACCCACCTAGAGAACTCCAAGAGTTACAAATTATACCCCACTGAGGACCCTCCATATCTCCTTCCATTTCAGCTGAACTCCATATGTCCTATTTTACCTAAATTGGAGACAATGGTGGTATTGGCACCAGCACATGTGCTTGGTGTCAGGCCACAATCTTTGGCTGCGAATGTGGCGTGTCTCCAAGCACCCAGTATTAGACATGGCTTTGAATAAGGAAGTGGTGAAAATATAAGCCCTCTGAAACCCAAAACAATCTTTGGATCACCCCAAATCACACACCCCTGAACTCCAGAGACTGTCCCCTACAAGAGGACATGTGCTGGTGCTGATCCAGTCTCTGGTTCTGGACCTAAGGCCTCGAATGTGGCCTGTTTCCAAACACCCGGTATTAGACATGGCTTTGAATAAGCAAGTGGTGAAAATATAAGCCCCCTGAAACCCAAATAATCTTAGGATCACCCCAAATCACACACCCCTGAACTCCAGAGACTGTCCCCTAAAAGAGGACATGTGCTGGTGCTGATCCAGTCTCTGGTTCTGGACCTAAGGCCTTGAATGTGGCCTCCCTCCAAGCACCCTATATTAGACTTGGCTTTGAATAAGGAAGTGGTGAAAATATAAGCCCCCTGAAACCCCAAGTTGGCAACTATTGTAAGGAGGTGCTTCAGACACCCAGTTGCCAATACCCAATACCACCATTGTCTCCAATTTAGGTAAAATAGGACATATGGAGTTCAGCTGAAATGGAAGGAGATCTCCAGGTACGGCATGTCCAGGGTCAGCAGCCCAGCCCCCGGACTTGCTGACAGACAACGGCAGGGGGCAGCCGGGAGACAGCAGTTCAACTGCTCTGTCTGGCAAACAGAGCCAGAACCTGCCTACTCCAGGGGGAAGGGGCGAAAGGCCAAAGCCTCAGAAGGCTGGAGGGAGCAGGGAGAAGCCAGCTAGTCCCACCCCACATGGGGAAGAGAGGGGGCTAAGAAAGCTAGAGGAAAAGGGCCAAGGCAAGGGGAATAAGAACACAGCAACAGCCCAAACAGAGCCCTTACCTTCCAAGGAGGAGAAGCAGCCACCACAGCCCAGAGCCACACCCTGGCTAGAGGACAGCAGCCTGGCTCAGGAGGTGCTAGGAGCCAAGCCCCTCCAGGTGGAGCTGCCACAGGCATTCTGGGGGAGGAGATGGGTAGCCCCGCCCAGCATCAATGAACAGGCAGCACAGAAGCTGGCCAGGGCAGCTCCTCGCAAGCAAGGCCAGGCAGGCTCAGCAGCATGGAAGCCGTCTGGGGCAGCTCCTCGTGAGCAAGGCCAGGCAGGCTCAGCAGCACAGAAGCCGGCTGGGGCAGCTCCTCGTGAGCAAGGCCAAGGAGACCTCAGCTGGGGATGGCTCACATTCAACCCCACCCTGCCAGCAAGGCAAGGAAGCCAAGAAGGGATTAGTGGTAGGAGGGAAACACCTGAGGGAAGGCACAGCTGGGCCAAGTCAGGAGAGGGCACAAGCCTAGAAGGAGGGCGGGGCGGGGCGGGGAAAGGAAGCCCTATATAAGGTGGCTAGGAAGAGCTCTGAGGTGGTGGGTGTGAGTGAGGAGTGATGATGTGGAGGGAGAGCAGTAGGATGCAAGGGTGGAGGTTTGGAGGAGAGTTCTGGAAGGAGGAGATGAAGGAGGACACAGAGGGTGAGCAGGCCAGGTTGAGCAGGCTAGCGAGTGGACTGCGAGGGAGTCTGGGTGAGGTATACCGCTCCTCCTTCCACAGAGCAGGGTCCTGCAGAGTCCCTGGCCCCCCTGTGACGTCAGGAGCAGACCGCCCAGTGCCACGCCCAGCGGCAGCCGCGGCAAGCCCTGACACGGCAATCATAATATGGAGGGTCCTCAGTGGGGTATAATTTGTAACTCTCGGAGTTCTCTAGGTGGGTTGGCATCAATTGTCAGGTAGTACCTATGTGGGGTATAATTCCACATAGGCCAGCCTAAGAAGCCTCCATGTTTTGGACAATGTTAAAACCTGTCATTTGGAGATCAGTTGTAATTTGTGGGGATCTCCAGGAGGGTTGACAACCACAGTGTCATCAAGCCAGGTGGCCTTAGCATGGACCTGCCTGCTGCCAGAACTGCCACTGTCTCCCAAAGAACCCCAGGAGCAGCGAAGGCTGAGGGTAAGGGCGGAGGCATGGACCAAGCATAGGAGCGCATGCCTGGCAGCCCACGGCCTTCCCCCTGCTGAGGAAATGTCAGGAGAGCCAGTACAGGATCTGATCTACTCCTCCTGAGTAGCAGAGATGAGCCAGCTTGGAGAAAGAAGCTTAATGAACCCAGCCTCACCTGTAGGAGAAACTCCCTTTATAAGGCCGCAGCTAGCATGGGATTAGCTAGTCACAATTGTGGTATTCTGGACTTGGCTTTTGGTGAGCTCTTCGGTTCTGGCTGCCTGAGCCTTGGTGGGTCACAGTCTTTGATTTTGGAATCTGTTACTTGACCATGGAGTTTGACCTGAGAATCTTTGTTGTTGGCCCTGTTGTTGTCAGAACTTGCCTCCAACCTAGTGAGCAGGATACTTTTAATCCTTCTATTTGTTGCTCTCCATTATACTCTTAGATTATGTTGCTGCTGTTTCTGTGGGTTTGTCATGAAAATATGGTTTAGAGCAAATTATACTGATACGTGTATTCTAATGAACTTTGTTTTAGAATTTCATTAGGCTGTCTTGTTTTTGGGCATAAATTGAGCCAAATGTGTAAGTTTGGTTTTCTATAGTGCCTTTAATACATATGAATCTGCCTTTGGGATCTCTTAGTGTATTTTTACGTTGGAAGGGTAAATATTTTTACTTTACCTTTTCAACATAAGTTTTAAATTTCAGGCATGGGAGAGACGGAGCTCTTTCAAAGTGCTATCATTCTCTTCAACACCGACACCAAACCCTCCGCTTTTCTCCATTTCTCAGCTTCTTCTGGTGGTAGCTAGGATATTTCACCCCATGAAGTAGGTTCAGGTATTTCTGCTGTTCTTAGTGCAGAGGTAGTCAAGTCAAGTTTATTATTACAGTCTGCGACCAGTACATATAAAACCATTTGCAAATCAGTTTAAAAGCAGTTGAGACTGGATACCGGGGAAGAACAATGAATAAATATAAAAGTAAAAAAATAAGATCATCATAAATTAGTTGTTTAAGCTGCCTTATGTGATTTACGTTGCTTGTAGACCTGGGCACAGAATCTTGCTACTTGACATGGTGTCTGGTGATTCTGATCAGACAAAAGATAATCAAGTTTGATTTTATTTGAACTTCCAGGGAATCTTTCTACTAATGGACTGATGGTTTCCGCTCTAATTTTACTATGACTTGGGCAGTTGAAGAAGATGTGCTCCATTGAGTCAGTTTCTCTTAGGGGATAGGAGCAAAGCCTAAGAGTGTAATGGACAGCTTTAAACTTTCCTTCCAGAACGGCAGAGGGTAGAGTTGAACTTCTAGCTAAAGCAAATGCCCTTTTGGAGTTACTGGATTGAAGAAAGTAAAAATAGGCTGCAGGAGCGGCAATATATTTAGTAGTATCTGAAGAAATAAAACCTGGTGCTCTAAGAAAATGTTTGTCTTTCAATGTCTGTCACTCTCTGCTTAATGAGTGATTTTGCTCGGTCTAACCCCATGACTAGCAAACTTTGAGGGGAAAGACCCAATTTTCCCAGGGATTTCAGAGTCGCCTTTTGCCAATTAGATTGTCTTGGAATAATAGAGGGAGCAGACCTTGTGGGTTTAGACGTCCTGACAGCCATTTGAAAATTGAAAGGATGGTGATTCTGGCCTCTACCCTTAACATTCCTGTTTCCAGTCTAACCCATGAGTTAGGCATGCATTTGGGCACTTGTAATAGAGCTCTAAGGAATTTGGAGCGCACTCTCTCAAGTTGAGAGAAAGAGGAGGATGGCAGCCCCAAGAATGATCCGTATACTAATTGGGCCAATGGTTTGCCTTGCACACCGTTTGGCTTTACATACTGCCCCCCTTGTGATCAATAGAATTTCAGTATACCGTGTGCTGTTTTTTCTCCCACATCAGCAATGAAGCTGCTATGTGTTGTTTTGGTACCTGAGGCTTGCAAAACTACACCCAAATATTTGAAGCTGGTAAGTTGTTCTAACTGATGCCCCTGAAGCTCCCATCGTCTGATCTTTGGATTTTTACCGAAAGCCAGGATCTTAGTTTTTTGGTAATTAGTTAGAAGGTGTTCAGTATCACAGAATTGGGAGAATTTTTTTAGGGCTCGTTTCAGCCCTATGGGGGTCCTAGAAAGTAATACAGCATCATCTGCATAGAGCCGTAGGTGAATGTGCCTATTTGCTAATTTGGGAGGGTGCAATCCAGGGTCATTCAAAAGGTTTACCAAATTGTTGATGTAGAAGATAAACAGAAAGGGGGCTAGAAGGCACACCTGCCTGTAAGTTTGAATGGGGTCAGTCAAATGCCCAATTCGGCTGCACCTTACTCAAGGCAGTTTGCTTGTGCATAGCCCCCAAAAGGGACAGCAGTCGCCTATCAATAGAGGAGGCCTGCAGTTTCCTCCAAAGTCTATTTCTAGAGACTGTGTCAAAAGCTGCTTTTAAATCAACAAATGCCTGGTAAAGTGATGCTTGGTCTCCTGTAGCGTATTTCTCTACAAGGTTTTGCATTACTAGGCAGTGATCTATTGTTGACCTGCCAGCTCTAAACCCAGCTTGCTCATCAGCAATTATTTCCTCCTGTTCTAGCCAGTCTAAAAATTTCTTCAGCAGATGTTTCGTAGACAACTTGCTTACAATGCTTAGTAAGCTGATTGGTCTATAATTGGATGGATCCTCCTTCTTTCCCTTCTTATGGAAGGGGACTACTATAGCCATTCCCCAATCATTGGGGATGTAGCCAGTTTCATCAATATAAGTAAATGGGGAGGCTAGGAAAGTTTCCCACCAGTCCTTATTTGTTTTTAGTAATTCTGGAGAGATTCCATCAAGCCCAGGGGCTTTTGCATTCTTTAACTGGCTAATATAAGCTTTTACTTCTTCGGCATGAACTGGGGGGCATTTGGCCAGATTTTCTATTGTTAGGGCAGGAGGGGGTTGAATAGGATCATCATACATTTTTTCGAAAAAAGAAGTCCATTTATCTGGGGGGATAGAGGAAGCCAAGGGGGAGGCGGCTGTGGAGGCGCGGTTTGACACTAGTTTCCAGAACACCACTGAGTTTTTGCTCGTAGCTGCTTCAATTATATTGGCCCACAGTTTTCTGGTATGTTCTTTCTTACAGCGGGCAACCAGTGATTTATACTTTAAAAATGAAAGAGAACGATATGCATCTTGTCTGGTCTTTTCATCAGCTCTCAGTGCTAGCTTATAGGCATAGATTAAAGCATTTTTAGCACAAATACAGCTTTGATCAAACCAAGGTTTAGATGACAAATTGGTCTTGACCAGTTTTCCCTCTCGAGCACCTACCAAAAGTGGCCTTAAGGATTG
Source organism: Eublepharis macularius (assembly GCF_028583425.1). NCBI lineage: Eukaryota > Metazoa > Chordata > Lepidosauria > Squamata > Eublepharidae > Eublepharis > Eublepharis macularius. The sequence goes on along the minus strand of NC_072791.1, from coordinate 96,158,504 downwards.
GACGAGGTCATCATAACTCTTTAAAGGTTTTTCAGATTTTGAGGAAACCGTAAAAGCTTGACTATATAGTTGTAGGTTCTAGTGCAGAGGTATTTTTCCCTGCACTTGTTCCTCTGCAGCAAGTATGCTCTGCGCATTGCTACAGTAGAATTTCCCTACTTTCCTCCCTTTTATTGCAGCCATGAAGCTGACTTTCTGCCCATTTCTTTCCAGACACAGCAGAATAGCTGTGAAGATTTTAGTGTTTTCCACTCTGCCTCTTCTCTTGGTGTTGCTGGGATACAGTTTGCTCTAAGAAGTGGGTTTTTTTCTTAGCTCTGGAGACAGTTTCCCACCTTTTCCCTTTTGTTTTCCTTCTCACTTCTTGCTTGGCTTCCTCAAGTTGCTGAAAAGTTTCTTTTTCTAGCATTGGAAGCTATTTCCCCACCTTTTTCCTGGCTGGCACAACAGAGTGTCTTCTACTCCCACCCCCTTCTCATGTTTGCTGTGAGACAATGAGAGAGAGAATTGTGTTGTACTTGAAAAGGAGCTACTTTTGTCTGCAGTTACTTAATTTGTTTGCTTTCTTGTTTTTAGCTGGCTCTCTGGCCAGCTAAAAAGGAGTAGTTTCACTAAGGATTGTTCCTCTCAAGTTGACTGAGACTTCTGAGATAACTTTGAGTAATTGAGAGGGTGGTAGCAGAACAGCTGCAGGTATACCTGGGTGATGCCTCTATCCTGGATCCATTCCAGTCCAGCTTCAGGCCTGGCCATGGTACAGAGACGGCTCTGGTTTCCCTCACAGATGATCTGCGGCGACACCTGGACCGGAGTGGGTCGGCACTGCTGATACTTTTAGATCTTATAGCAGCATTTGACATGGTCAATCATAATCTTCTGACCCATTGCCTTGCCGATGTGGGGATTCGTGGAACAGCCCTGCAATGGCTGAACTCCTTCCTTCACAATCTAGGACAGAGGGTGGCACTCAGGGAACAGATGTCTGCTTACCATTCTTTGGTATGTGGCATCCCTCAGGGGGCGATTCTTTCCCCGATGCTATTTAACATCTATATGGGCCCCCTTGCCCCGTTAGCCCGCAGCTTTGAGCTAGGTTGTCACTGGTATGCGGATGACACTCAGCTCTATCTGCTGATGGATGGTGTTATGACCTTTACTTTCTTTAGGGTAGATTTTTCTTTTAATCTATCCCTTAACCCTCTGGGTAGTCTGCTGCCACCCAGAATATTTTATTCCAAGATATTTTATTTAAATTTTCCCTTTGGTAATGTTCCTAAGCGTCAGGCTCCTTCGTGGTTCTATGTGGCCCTGAAGATAGGAATGGGATATAGCAATGACAGCTACACTGGGATATAGCAAAACAAAAATAAGCTTTTATTTATTCGAGAAGCGTATCGGTTTCATAAACGTAGTTCTCGGTTCTTAAAGTTACTTCATTTACTCTCATTCACACAGCTGGCCTCTCTTTCCCTGATTGAGTGTCCTTTCACAAACATGCTCAGTTCAGGTTCCACACAGGTTATATTTCTCTCATAAACACTTCAACATATTCAGGCAGCACACAGCTAGCCTTTCTTCTGACTAAAAATTTTCTCTCTACTCTCAGTCTCAAACTGTATTCACTCCACCCACCCTCTCAGTCCTCAACCAATCATATTGTCAGAAACTGTTTTAACCTAAGTAACGCCATATTTAATCGTGTAGTGTTTAGACTTCTTTCCCTCCAGGCAACACCTGCAAGGAGCCGATTCCATGGGAAAGGATCCTGTCTTATCTGCTGTTTCGACCTTGGCCAGCTCAGCGCACCTCTGAGAAGTTTTGCTGTATGAACTTGGGGGGGAGGCTGGGCTCCGGGAGTGTGAAATGTAACAACCTTTGCTCTATGATTCATTCCTAGCAACGCTTTGCTCGGCCAGGATCTCTAATCCTGGAATATGCACATCTGGGCTTGAATGCTGTCTTTCACAATAAACCTTTTGAAATCAAAAGACCTCGTCTTCTTGCAGAAGGGAGTGAAACAGACTATCAAGTCAGGAATGCCATAGCCTGACACATATCACTCACTCATCCATCTCCTTCACCCCCCACTCTTCACCTATCTCATCAAGCATTTAAAGATACATGCACACAATTACTTGGAATCATTACAGATGGCCAGTCCGATCTTGCTTTGGATTCCTTGGTCAAGGGTCTTGATGCTGTGACGGTATGGTTACATCAGAGTCGCCTGAAATGGAATCCCCTGAAGACAGAGGTTCTGTGTCTGGATCATGGGGCAATCGAGCTGGGAACCGGCTCCCAGCTGTTGATGGGGTACAATTGAAACCTTCCCTGACGGTGAGGAGTCTGGGTGTGACCTTGAATGCTACACTTTCAATGGAGGCCCAGGTCATGACTGTTGCCAGGTCTGCCTTTTTTCATCTTCGACAGGGCAGGCAACTGGCGCCCTATCTTTCACCACAGGACCTGGCTACAGTAATCCATGCAACGGTCACCTCCAGGCTAGACTACTGCAACTCACTCTATCCTGGATTGCCCTTGGGTCTGACCCGGAAGTTACAGCTGATCCAGAATGCAGCGGCACGCATCCTTACCGGAACGCCCATCCAAGCGCACATTCATCATGTGCTGTGCCAGCTGCACTGGCTTCCAGTGGAGTTCCAGAACTGGTTCAAGGTGTTAACCTTGGTATTTAAAGCCCTTCATGGACTGGGACCTCCATACCTGCGGGACCGCCTCTTCCATTACGTCCCCTGCAGGGTGTTGCGCTCTGCAGACAAGCAACTCCTGGTGGTCCCTGGCCCAAAGGACATCCATCTGGCCTCAACCAGGGTGAGGGCTTTTTCTGCCCTGGCCCTGGCCTGGTGGAATGCTCTCCCGCTGGAGATCTGGGCCCTGTGTGACCTGTTACAGTTTTGCAGGGCTTGTAAAACGGAGATGTTCTGCTGGGCCTTTGGCTGAGTGCCAGCAAGTGTCCTTCTTCTTCCATCTAAGACCACCATTTCTTACGGAGCTGCCCTCAGCCATCTGCCATGCCTGTATACGGACTCCCAATATTTGTTTAAATAGCCTGCTCCTGGACTATTTTAATTATTTTAAAAAAATATTATTGATTTTATGTTTCTGTGATTTTAATGTATTTTTTAATGTTGTTAGCCACCCTTAGCCCATCTGTGAGGAGGGCAGGGTATACATCAAATAAATAAATAAATAAATAAATAAATAAGTTACGGTGAGCTTTTGAGCTGCTTGATGTCTGTGGACAGGACCATTTAGGGGGTGCTCAATAGGTTTTCTCAGTTGCATTTTTTCAAGAAAGTAATCTGTTTAAAACTATGCCCCTCTTGAGGTCTGTGCCCAAGGCGGCTGCCTAGTTGGTCTAATGGTAGCATTGGCCCTGTCTATAGTAATGGCAAACAGAAATGGGGAAAGGGGACAGCCTTGTCTAGTTCCCCTTGCTATATGGATATCTATTGAATGTACATTGTTAGTCCTAACTGTAGCTTTTGGAGAAAGATAAAGAGCATTAATGGCATTTTAGAATTGGTCGCCAAAACCCATTTTTTGAAGTAAAAGTTTTAGATATGGTATTTCCACTTAATCAAATGCCTTCTCTATATCAAAGGCCAGAAGTAATGCAGGGGTTTTGTATGCTTCACAGAAATTAATTATAGTTAAAGTGTTACGTGTATTGTCTGGTCAAGGTGAATGTAGTTGGTTATTTAAATTTAGACAATGTTTTGGCAAATATGCTTGTAAAGATCTTTTGGTCTTGATTCAGTAAGGGTATTGGTTGAGAAGATTTAGTATTTGTAATATGGTTGTCCTTTTTTGGAGTAACTACTATTTCAGCCTCTGACCAAGATAGAGGGATGCTACCTCCTAACATAACAGAGTTGCATGTGGCAGTTAGTGGAGTTGAAAGTAGGTGAATGTATTTTTTTGTAAAAATTTGGCAGGGAATCCATCCCTTTCTGAAGCTTTGTTATTTTTTTCAAGGATTTGATAGTGACTGTAACATCTTCTGTTGTGACTGGTTGGTCCAGATATTGTTTATGTTCTTGTGAGTTTTTTTCCCAAATTTCCTGTGATGATAAATAATTTAAAATATGATTAGTGTCAGGATTGTCTGATGTACAAATGGTTTGGTAGTATTCAGCAAATACATCGGCTAATTTTACAGAATTAGTGTGAGTTTTTCCTGGGTGCCTTTAATAGCTTGTATAGAATGTGAGGAGGTTTTTTCCTCTAATTTTCATGCAAGCAAGTTTATAGATTGGGTGGCCTTTTTTGTGTTCATCTTCTAGTTTTCTTATTCTAGATATCATTTCATTTCTAATGTTTTCTTTTTGCTCTTCATGACAGGAGGCAACAGAGATTAATTTCCCTCTAAGTCCCACTTCCATAGCATCCTACACGTGGATTTGAGGAATGCCACATAGTTTGTTTCTATTGTTTAATTTCTAAAGAGACTTCAGAAGAAATTTATTTGTTAAATAAAAGTGATTTATTTAGTTTCCAATTTGTTTGTCATTTATTCTCAGTGTACGTTCTGTCCAAGCATAGTCTGTCCACAACTTGTCACAAATCCTTGATGTAAGAGTTTGACTAATTAATTTAGGAGATAAGAATATGTCATTTAAATACGTAATTTATAAGATAAGAATATGTAATCAATCCTTGTGTATATATTGTGGATAGAAGAGAAGTATGTATAGTCTGTCACCAGTGGGTTTTGAAGATGTCACTAGATCAATAGATAAAGCCTAAGAGCCATTAATTGATCTTAGCAGCTTAGTAACTGTATTGTTAATTTTAATTGCTTTGACATGATAGGCAGTAAAATTTAAAAGGTCATTCAGAGAGGAGTGATACAAATGTTTACTGCTGACACATTGATTTACCCATGCTGAACGAAAGCAGAATTGAAAGCCAAGAGAATCAAGTGTACTCTGCATGAAGACAACTCGTCAGGTTGTTTTGATCTACAAGCAGCTCTCCACACTGAAAGCAGTGAAAGCAGCTTTCTCAGTAATCATGCTTTGCGGTATTATCCAATACATTTTTTAAAGTTTGTATATGTACACTCACACATTATGCAATGCATTTATATTTGGTATCACTTTCATATTTATCAAAATACTTATGGTTTAGAACACATACTTCTGCTGATTGTGGTTTAGAACACATACTTCGTGAAACATATGCATTCTAAATAACGCTGTATGAACATCACTGTAGTTCTTTTTCTAGTATGGTGTATAACTGGTGCTTTATCTTTGACAGCCAATTAAAAATAGTGAACTGTATCAGATACATGTTCTGTAATTGTTAGCAGAGACCAAGGATGATCTGGTCATGTAACTTTTCTTGTCATTTTTACTATCCATATCTCTTATCTTGCAGCTGGGCATAGTGGTACTTTTGGCTAGGTAGAATGTCACATGATTGGAAATAGTAAAAAAGAATTAAATTATGATTGGTTTGATATTTATCTTTGTTATCAGATGAAAAGATCTTAGATTTCTGCATAAGATAATATATAAAAATGGTAATCCAAATAGCAGATCAGGGTTTTGGCCAAAAGAAATCTCATGAAGATCTAGGCAGGAAACTTACCCTTGTAATATGTGCTACGGTAACTTGAACGCAGTTCATCGTTAATCTGACTGAGTTAGATTTCATTAAGAAATGTTAGGAAACTTAATTCTTGTTGTGTTCATCTGTTCTATTTTTCTATGTTTTATTTAAATAAACATTTATATTTTGATACCTCACGTAATGAAAATGACTAGCGTTTGTTAATGAAAGAAGCCATTAAACTCTTAGGAGGAGTCTGTCTCCTGCTTGGGAGAGTGCAACAAAAACATACATCCCGTTTATTTTGTACTGAAAAGCAGTTTCTCTAAAACAGAGAAACGTGTTTTCAGTTCTCATTTGAAGGTTTCAAGCTGCTCAGGATTTAAGATAAAACCTTCAACCCATCTCTACCGAGTATTTAATACTTTTTACTTAATGTTTAAAAGTTATGTTTAATATTTATGCCTAATATGATTACAGAAACAATACTGTTTGAATTATCTATAAACTTATTTGAGTTGGATTGTTAGTAAAATTACAATTTTATGAAATTTTTACCATTTTATAACATTACAACTTTGTACCAAAAACGTTTTGCATGTAGAAGAGGTTGCCAAAAATAAAATTCCCCATCCCCATCCCCAGACAGACAAAGACAAAGACAGCCGGGCCCCCGGGGGTCGCGGCTGCGCTGCTCCCCCCGACGCCCCCCGCCCCTCCTCCGCCATCAGTTATCAAACTCAGTTCAAGGTCTTGACTGTGACATGGCCTTGGCCTGGCATATTGGTAGGACACCCTGTTCCTCTATGTTCCACCACAGCAGCTTTGCTCACCTGATCAGGGCTGTCTTCAGATACCGTCGCGGAGGGAGGGAGAAAGCTGCCATTTGTCTACTGAATGTAAAGCCTTTGTCCTTCACATATGTGAGAAGCTGTTCTCTTCCACATATGTGACAGGGGGAGGTAAAACCCCACCACCAATCCTTGCCTTTTGAGTGCTGACGTCTACAATGCATGCCCTGGCTCCATTTTTTGGGGTTCACCAACCCACACTTTACAAACCAGTGGGTGAAGAAGACATCATTTGTGCATGTTATCTACCTACCTCTTTGTGGCTGCATGGCAGACAGATGTTTGGGATATAAACTTCCCTGTGTCCCAAATACCTGGTTCCAGGTCACAGCATTAGCAAATATGAATACTGTGCTGTCACAGGATGGCATTGTCAACGATATCAAAAGGCACTAAGAAGTACAGGAAAACAAACAAGGATGCAGTTTCCAAATAAGAGGATCAGGGTAGGGCATTCATCAGGGCAACAAATGATCTTAGTCTGCCATGATGAGGGCAACAATCAGACTGAAATGGATCATCTTTATGACGTGGCAACGGGGGTGGACAGGGTTGCCAAAGAAGCCATGGAAAATGGTTCTTCACCATTGGTCCCATCCCTCTTCCATCAACACTGCCTCATCTGGAGGAGATCCAACAGATAATGGGCTAATATGCAAGTACAAGCCAGCAGCAGGAGGCAGCACCACAGTGAAGCCAAGGACTATTGCTGCCTGTCTCCCTCAGCTCATCTTTGCCTCACTTGCCTCATCATTGGTCGTCTGTGGCTGATGTCTCTGATCAAGAGGGATCACTCATGGGGCAACTGAGGCAAAGGCAAGCCAAGTGAGGAGGATAGGCAGCAGCTGCAGCACCAGGCTTTTCTGCACCACTAGACCACTGGCTGATTCTTGCCTAGCCAGCCTTATTGGCCCTCCTGGCTGCCTGGGCACTGACGTGTGTGTGTGTGTTGTGTGCAGACAAGTGGTACCCCAGACCACCATCCCATAGGAAATTTTCTCCTAGAGGCCATAATGGCAAACCTGATCTTGCTTAGAAGCCCTTTATCTGTTACATTCTAGAGTATGATATTTGCTGCTTCACCATCCTCAGCCTCCCCATTCTTACAGTTACTGACTCCTGCTTGTGCCAGCAGATTTAGGGGTAATATCAGAGGATGGTGTGGTTTAGGAAGGAAAGGAACCTCGGTGGCATATAATGTCATAGAGTCCTCCCTCCAAAGCAGCTATTCCAGGGGAGTTGATCTCTCTTATCTGGAGATCAGCTGTAATTCCAGGAGAACTCCAGGCTGTATCTGGAGGTTGCAACCTTACCCAGTCTCCTTCTCTTCAAATCACCTCTGCTGTTCCCTCCTGTAGGCTTGAACCGTCTCTCCAAGCACCTGCTGACACTTTAGTCAAAACCCTCTTCAGATACCAATACTTCATGCAGCTTTCCAACCAAGCTGTCACGAATTTTTGCATCACTGATTTTGTTCACATTAATCCACTGTTCACTGTACAAACACACACACCCTTTGCATCATTTTTGCACTCACCTTCATTTTGACCCTCTAACTGAATTGGTCTATGGGAAGCAATCCTTAAAGTGGATTCCTTTTTTTGGTTTATTATATATATTAATCGGACATCTCTTGATTTTTTTTCAAATAAATAAACAAATAAATAACTGAAAAAACAGGACATATTTTTTATTGTTACTTGGAGCATCCAGCCAGGTAACTCCTCTTCGCCTGAGGCTAAGTCCCAGGCTACCAACAGATAATTGTTGGGGTGGAGGGAAGCGAAAAACATGGTCTGGGTGTGCTTTCAGTCCCGAGTCTGCAGAAAACTGCAGTCTGTTTTGTGCTGTTCCGTGAGCATATTGGCATAGAAAGGGTTAATTGAAGGGTGCCAGTCCAGAGTTTTCATTTCTAAAATATTGTTCTGGAGTGTCTCTAACACATCCCACTGTTTTTTGTAGCACTGGCCTTTCTTTAGTGCCCGTTCCGGGCTGTTTTGTGCTGTTCCGGGAGCTTTATGGCATGGAAAGGGTTAATTGAAGGGTGCCAGTCCAGAGTTTTCATTTCTAAAATATTGTTCTGGAGTGTCTCTAACACATCCCACTGTTTTTTGCGGCACTGGCCTTTCTTTAGTGCCCGTTCCGGGCTGTTTTGTGCTGTTCCGGAAACTTTTTGGCATGGAACAGGTTAATAAAAGCGGGGCAGTCCAGAGTTTCATTTCTAAAATATAGTTCTGGAGTGTCTCTAACACATCCCACTGTTTTTTGTAGCACTGGCATTTCTTTAGTGCCCGTTCCGGGCTGTTTTATGCTGTTCCGGAAACTTTTTGGCATGGAACAGGTTAATAAAAGCGGGGCAGTCCAGAGTTTCATTTCTAAAATATAGTTCTGGAGTGTCTCTAACACATGCCACTGTTTTTTGTGGCACTGGCGTTTCTTTAGTGCCCGTTCCGGGCTGTTTTGTGCTGTTCCGGGAGCTTTTTGGCATGGAAAGGGTTAATTGAAGGGTGCCAGTCCAGAGTTTTTATTTCTAAAATATTGTTCTGGAGTGTCTCTAACACATCCCACTGTCTTTTGCGGCACTGGCCTTTCTTTAGTGCCCGTTCCGGGCTGTTTTTTGCTGTTCCGGAAACTTTTTGCCATGGAACGGGTTAATAAAAGCGGGGCAGTCCAGAGTTTTCATTTCTAAAATATAATTCTGGAGTGTCTCTAACACATCCCACTGTTTTTTGTGGCACTGGCATTTCTTTAGTGCCCGTTCCGGGCTGTTTTGTGCTGTTCCGGGAGCTTTTTGGCATGGAAAGGGTTAATTGAAGGGTGCCAGTCCAGAGTTTTCATTTCTAAAATATTGTTCTGGAGTGTCTCTAACACATCCCACTGTTTTTTGTGGCACTGGCATTTCTGTAGTGCCCGTTCCGGGCTGTTTTGTGCTGTTCCGGGAGCTTTTTGGCATGGAACGGGTTAATAAAAGCGGGGCAGTCCAGAGTTTTCATTTCTAAAATATTGTTCTGGAGTGTCTCTAACACATGCCACTGTTTTTTGTGGCACTGGCCTTTCTTTAGTGCCCATTCTGGGCTGTTTTGTGCTGTTCCGGGAGCTTTTTGGCATGGAAAGGGTTAATAAAAGTGGCACTGGCATTTCTTTAGTGCCCGTTCCGGCCTGTTCCGTCTCGTTCCAGCTTTTACCCTGTCCCGTTTATTCAGGAACTACAACTTTGACAGAGAGAAGAGAAACAAAATAAATACTACCTCAGTAAACAGGGAGGAGGGACTTCCGGGAAGAAAAAGGAAGCAGGAAGTAGCCTAAGAATACCAGTCTGGAGACATGCAAGAAGGACAGAAGAGAGGAGGAAGGAAGGATCCCACTCTGCCAACTGTCTGTCAGACCCGTAGCCCCTTACAGGTATTCCTTGTCTTCTGCCTTCACTGTACACAAGACATTGTATTTCCAACACAGGGGCCACGATAGAGAATACACATTTATGGGCAGCTGTTGATTTTGCACAACTGCAGGGAAGCACCTGCAGAAGGCTCTGTTTAGATGAGCAAAGTGTCATGGCAGAGTGTAGGGAGAGAAGTGATCCCGTAGATATGAGGGGCCAAGGCCATAATGGGCTTTGTATGTGATAGCCAAAACCTTGAATTAAGCCCAGTAACTGATGGTTAGCCAATGGAGTGACTGCAGAGTGGGAGTAATATGTATGCTCCATCCAGATCCAGATAATAACCAAGCTGCAGCATTCTGCACAAACTGGAGTCTCCAAGTAGACTTTGAGGGGAGATCTCTGTACAGTACATTACAGTAAGTTGAGCCTCGGTGTTTCCATATCATAGTTCCAGGTGGCCAGATCAGCTGTGTCAAGGTAGGGGGACCATCTTCCAGGCTAGACTGAGTTTGTAGAAGCACTTTTTGCTGCTGTGTTAACTTGCTTTTCTTGTAGCCTGTTCCGTCTTGTTCCGGCTTTTACCCTGTCCCTGAGTAAACTCTCTTCATTCACTCCTTAATCAGGATCAAGATCATTCCTAAGATATACCAGAGCCTACAGCCCCCACTTTATGAAAGAGCCTGCCTGAACAAGTCAGGAAATCCCTCTCCATCCCACCCCGGACTTTCTGCAAACTGCAAAACTGAATTATTCAGGAGAGTCTTCATGCATCTGCTAAAGAAGCTTTCCTGGTGGGTACTCAAGAGAGGGCCTTTACTGTGACAGTCCCACGATTATGGAACAGCATCCCCAGGGAGGTGCACTTGGCCCCCTCACTGCTGATTTTCAGGAAGCAGCTGAAGACATTTTTATTTAGGACTGTTTGTATTTAACTGTATGTTTATGTTCCTTGGCAGTCCTAAACTGTGTTTTTAAACTTTGTTTTTATTCATTTTATTATTATTTCATTTATATTGTAAACTATCTTGAGTTTCTGCAAGGTAGAATGGTGGCTAAAATGTTTTAATCAAACAAGCAAGTAAACAAACAGTTCAGAGAGATGTAGTATACCATTGTGTACTGCCTGTTGCAGCAAGTATGCTCCTACTGGATAGTGTCCATGCTGTTAAGAGATCATATTTTATGCTGCTGATATAAATTGTGTATCAATAATTGGGTTTTTATATTATTTATAATGTTTATTTATTTATATTATTTATTTATATTATTTAACATATTTGTTGACAAAGCTGAAGTTGGTTCCCAGTTCCCAGATCCTTATTCGTAGTTCCTTATTCTTTATTCGCAAAGCCAAAGAAAAATATTGTGGGAAAACTGAAAAGCTTTAACCCCAAAATGAAGTTTGCAGGGGCACATATTATACATCTCCATATTCAGAAGACTCAGCACTCTAAGTGGACCTATACTGGGTCATCCTACAAAACCCAGATCTTGAGTAAACAGCATCAAAATAGGATGCCCCCAGAACAATTCAATAAGAAGAAAGGGGCGGCAGCTGCAGCAGAAAAATACTTTGGATCGCCCCAAATCACACAGATCTGAACTCCAGAGATTGTCACCTACAAGAGGACATGTGCTGGTGCTGATCCAGTCTCTGGTTCTGGACCTAAGGCCTCCTACGTGGCCTGCCTGGAAAAAAATTGTATTAGGCATTGCTGTGAATAAGGAAGTGGGGAACTATAAGCCCTCTGAAACCCAAAACAATCTATGAATGGTTTTTCCTAGAGGTTTACATAAAAGCCAAGTAACATGGGGGATAAGTTTGCACCCTGTGCAAGGTAATTCTCGCCCTGAAGATATCTGGTTTCCAACAGCAAACTTTTGAATCCATTACAGAAGGAACTATCTAAACCAGTCCAAGGCACATCCCTGATACCCACTTCTGCTTCCAAATGCCTCAACAGGATGGCATGGTCTACTGTGTCAAAGGCTGCAGTTAAATCCAGGAGGAGCAACAGAAACACATTGCTTGTCTATGGAGGTCATCCACTAAAGCCTCCAAGAGCCATCTCAGTCCCATAGCCTTGCATGAAACCTGACTGAGAAGGGTCCAGAGCACTACAGTTATCCAAGAAAACAACAAATTGGACTGCTATTGCTCTCTCAATCACTTTGTCCAGAAAGAGCAGATTAAATACTGGGTGGTAATTGGCCACATTATTTTCGTTCTGGGATGGTCTTTTTAAGTAGCGGGTTGATAACCACTTCTTTGAGTGGTTGGAGGAAGGAGCCTTGAGTTATTGACTGATTTATGGGAAGCTGTGTTAGCCTGTTCGTAACAGTAGAAAAGAGCAAGAGTCCAGTAGCATAGTGTCTGGAGGTGCAAGACCCACTCCCCCCACTCCCCAGACTTACCTTCGCCAAGGGAGGGCAATGAGGGAGACTTTTCGCACCCCAGCAGCCTGGCTGACACTTCCCGGCCTGAAGGGAGGCTGAAGGAGCCCAACAGAACAGCGGGGGAAGCCAGTCACACTGCAGCGTTTTGCACCAATTGGAGTCTCCTAGTTAATTTGGAGGGAGACCTATGTATAGTGTGTTACAATAGTCTAGCCTTGATGTTACTATAGCATGGATCCAGGTGGCCATGTCGGCCATGTCGAGGTACGAAGCCATCTTCCAGGCTAGAGTGAGGTTGTAAAAGTGTTTTTTGTAGCTGCCTTGTTTTTCTAGTAGTAGCACTGGATCCAATATAACCCCTACACTCTTAACTGCGTCTGCAAGGGCCAGATGAACTCCACCGAAAGTGGAGATTACAATGTCCTTCAAGATTTCTGCCTTCCAACAAGCATCATTTCTGTCTTGTCTGGGTTCAGTTTCAATTTATTTGTTTTTAGCCATTTCACTACAGCTGTCAGACAACGATCCAAGATTTCTACTGCATCCTGAGGGGACCTGGAAAGTGAGATATAGAATTGGGTGTCATATGCATATTGGTGACATCCAACTCCATAGCTGTGAATGAGTTCTTTACATAGAAGTTGAATAACATGGGAGATAAGACTGTGCCCTGCAAAACCCCGCAAGATAGCTCCCATTGTGGAGATAGCTGATCTCTTCAACTAAAGAGGCACTTTTTGATTTCTTCAGTATATTGAGTTAATCATAGAGGGGAACTGGGTGTTGCTTGATAGCTGATCTCTAACAGCAATCCGTCCCATGAGAAATGATTTAAACCAGTCCAAGGCACATCCTTTGATGCCCACTTCTGTATCTAGATGTTTCAACAGGATGGCATGGTCTACTGTGTCAAAGGCTGCAGACAGATCCAGGAGGAGCAATAAGGAGGCATGGCCTTTGTCTATCATCCACTAATGATCTCTGGCCAGTTTGGTGCAGTGGTTAAGAGCACGGGACTCTAATCTGGAGAACCGGGTTTGATTCCCCACTCCTCCACATGAAGCTAGCTGGGTGACCTTGGGTCAGTCACAGCTTATAGGAGCTCAGCCCCACCCACCTCACAGGTGTTTGTAGTGGGGATAATATCATACTTTGTAAATCACTCTGAGTAGCTGTTAAGTCGTCCTGAAGGGTGGTATATAAATCGAATGTTTGTTGTTGTTGTTGTGATGATGATGATGATGATGAAGATGATGAATGCTACTAGTGCTGTCTCTGTCCCATGCCCTGGTCTGAATCCAGATTGGAAAGGGTCTAGAGTGCTTGCATTTTCTAAGAAGATCTGGAGTTGGTCAGCTACTGCTTTTTCAATTACTTTGCCCAGAAAGGGCAGAGTAGAGACTGTGTGATAATTGGCAACATCATTTTTGTCAAGGGATTTTTTTTTTAATTGATGGATGAATAACCACCTATTTGAGCAGCTGGGGGAAGATGCCCTGAGTTAGTGATTGATTTACAAAGGACTTCAGTGATTCACTTATGTGGACCTTACTTGATTTTAACAGCCAAGACGGACACACAAGTAGTGGCTTTCTGTTAAGATCTATCATTGTAATTGGTTCAACATAGTCCAAATGTAAGCCAGATAGTGGATATCTTAAACAACTGAGATGGTTGTGAACTCGCTGATGCAATGGTTGCTGAGAAATAACATTTCTTTGCAGCTTTCATTTCCACTTCATAGGCCCTCCAGTGGGTTCTATAGCATGCTCTATCTGCTTCCATGCGGGTTTTCCGCGAACATCTTTCTAGACGTCTTCCAACCCTCTTTAAGTCAGCCAGCTCCATGGTAAACCATGGGGCTGGTTTCCAGCCCAAGGGCTGGAGGGATTGGCATGGTGCAATGGTATCAATAGTTTCAAGGAGCTTCGCATTCCATGCTCCCACAGTAGCTGCCATGGAGCATGTGTCTGGGATTCTAAAATCCCTCAAGGCATTTTGGAATCTAGAAGGGTCCATGAGCCTTTGTGGACAGATCATTTTAACTGGACCCCTTATTTTGTGGGGTGTTTGGGGCCATATTCACTTTTGCCCTCAGCAGATGATGGTCTGACCACAGTTCAGGCCAAATCTCTAATGCTGAAGCAAGAAGCAAGACTTTCCCTCAAAGACTCAGTGCAAAATATTAAGTCCAAGGTGTGACTTGTTCATGCATAGGGCCTGTCAGTGTTTGAGAGAGGACCAGGGTTGTCAGGGAAGCTATAAATTCCTGAGCTGCTCCAGACTTGGGACACTCAGGATGGATGTTGAAGTCCTTCTGAACAATAAGTTTGGGTGTCTCTAATACCATATCTGCTAGCAGCTCTGCCAACTCAGAAAGGGTGCTTATAGGGGAGCTGTGTGGTCTGTAAACAAGCAGGATACCCAGTCTATCTTTAGTTCCCAAAGACGGGAATATACAGTCAATACCCGCTATAGCTTCTGCCGGTAGTCTATGGAAGTTGAAGGACTCATGGAGGATAATAGCAACTCCTCCTTCCCAACTATCATAGTGAGGTTGAGGTAGGACCACATAACCAGGGGGAGTTAGTTGGGACAGATATGGCATTTTCTCTATGGTGGCTCCTACCCTGTGGAACAGCCGGCCTGAGGAGGTCAGGAGAGCCCCCACTCTCCCAGCTTTCTGCAAACGATGCAAAACCAAATTATTCAAAAAGGCTTTTGTATTGTAGGGAGGGGCTCTCAGATGCTTCACTAATGAGTTAGGGACCATAGACTTCACCACTATGTTGCCTTATGTACTACCTGTTGTCTTAAACATGTGCTTCTATGAGCTACTTGTGCTTCATGTGGTCTAATGTCAGCCCTAGACTTGCTTATGTTCTGTTTCAGCATTTCTTCAACTCTGTATTGGATTCTTACAAATGCTATGTCTTTGTAAACTTGTTTTTATTTATCCTATGACATTGTTTATGGAAATGTTGTTGAAATTGGCTGTACTGACCTCACACTGTGTAATCCACCTTAAGTCTCAGCGAGAAAGGCAGACTGCAAATAAATAAATAAATAAATAATATCCATCATTGTAATTAGGTCAAAATGATCTAATAAGTATTTATTTGCCCTCACCTAAATTTAAGATTCCCAATCTCCTGGTGGGTGCAGGGGATCCCCTGCTCTCAGCTTCTTCCCCTCACCATCACTTACCTGGCTGATTGGGGGAAAGGCATGGGAACAGAGTTCTTGGGGTACAATCCTGGTGTGGTGCAATGATGTCACTCCCAGGAGTGATGTCATCGCGCAGGCTCTGGGAGTGCTCTTCGGCTTCATGCTGGTCTGATTCAGCCTGTTTGGAGGCCCAAATTGGCCCGGCATGAAGCCCGGGAGCAGACCTCCAACAAAGACCAGGGTTGCAGAGGCAGGCAATGGCAAACCACCTCTGTTAGTCTCTTGCCATGAAAACCCCTCCAGGGGTCTCCATAAATCAGCTCTGATTTGAGGGCAGTCTCCACCATTCCAGGATAAGCTGCAAATGCCTCTGTATCAAAGCAACAATGAGAGCCACATGGAAAATGTCACCAGGTAGGTGCAGCCTCAGTAAACAGGAAGTGGTTAGCATAGTGGCAATGAAGTTGCCAGTTCAAACCTTGTCTCTGCTTTGAACTCATTAGGTGGCCTAAAAAAAGGCAATCTCAGCCCTTCCATCTACAATTTGGGAATAATAATGCTGCCCTCTAGTAATCTGTACAAAATGGTGTAATGTCATGTGCTCTGAGTACTTGGGATGTCGCCTTACGCACTTCCCTTAGTGCCTGTAGCAGTCCTTTCTGTTCAGAGGCAGAGAGATTGTTGAACCAGAAAAGAGAAAGCTTGTAATTCTGTGTAATAATTGTGACATGCATTTTGCATCATATAGGAGATAATATCCTAATCCTTGACTTTCCTCTTTTGCCATGAGTCATGAAGGGGAAAGTTCAAATGTTTGTTAGAAGTCTGTTAGAAAGGGAGTTGCCCATGCCTATTCAAATATAGGAGTCTAATCTTCCAGGCTGTCAATAAATGGCACAGGATATGAATACTAGGTTGGTCATTCATACTGAGTAAGAATGAATAAGAGAGCAAGTCATTTTTAATACTGCATTTCCTTTTTTAAAAAGCAGAAACAATTTCCTATTTTTCCAGTGAACCCAAAATCTAGTATGAAGTATGAAGTCTGTTTTCCAAGCAGCTAAGTTCCCATACTAATATTTCAATACAACTATTTATAGTTGTAAAGTTAGTGTATATATTGTCGAATGCAATGCAATGATAAGTGAAAGAAACAGTAGAGGATATAATAATGTAAGTACCATTTTATTATATGCAGTATATATCTGTCTTTAGAGAACAAACAGTACCTTTGTTATATCTAGTCTATATTTCTAGTCTTCATTTACTACTCTATTACTCCCATCCAACTACTAACTTAGGCCAACCCTGCTTAGCTTCTGAGATCTGGCAAGATCAGGGTCTCCTGGGCTGTCCAGCTCAGGATGCCCTGGAGTGTCCACATAGAATTTTTTGCACTTTCCTTGCCTCAGCCCCCCATGCCACCATAGTGCCTTTTCCAGTCTATTAAAAAAATCAATAATAGCTAAATTTCTGTTATAACAATCTACTGCAACCATCTACTAGTTTGTCTGAACTTCCAGCTTTCCTTTTAAAAATTATCTAGCCCTTTTCATTATGGAGATATAAGGGAAGAGGTGGAGACCCCTTGGCTGTCTTCTGGTCCAATTTTAGATCACTTCAGTCTGGTCTCCCAGGAGGATGTTGACAGGATCCTGCGGCTGGTGAGACCCACTACGTGCTCCTTGGACACCTGCCCCTCGTGGCTGGTTAAGGCCAGTATTGATGGGGTGAGGGCCCCGTTGGAGGCCATTATTAATCTATCACTGAGCTCTGGGGTTTTCCCCAGGGCATTAAAGGAAGCCGTAGTGAGACCCCACCGATCTGTCCAGTTAGCACCCAGTCTCAAACCTCCCGTTTCTGGGTAAGGTGATTGAGCGAGCAGTGATGGAGCAGCTGCAGGGTTTCCTGGAAGATATGTCGGTCCTGGACCCATTCCAGTCCGGTTTCCGCCCAGGTCACAGGACTGAGACAGTGTTGGTCGCCCTCACAGATGATCTCCGTAGGCATCTGGATCAAGGCAGGTCAGCGCTTCTGGTGTTGCTAGATCTCTCAGCAGCGTTCAACATGGTTGACCATGAATTGTTGACCCACCACCTTACTGATGTGGGGATCCGAGGGACTACCTTGCAGTGGCTTGTCTCTTTTCTCCATGGTCGGGGACAGAGAGTGGCACTGGGGGAGAGGTTATCAGCGCGCCAATCTTTGGTGTGTGGCATCCCGCAGGGGGTGTTACTCTCTCCGTTGTTGTTTAATCTCTACATGCACCCTCTCACCCAGCTGGCATGGAGTTTTGGACTGGGTTACCATCAATATGCAGATGACACCCAGTTGTACCTGTTGATGAATGGATGGCCTGGCTCTGCTCCCGAGGCCCTAATTAGAGCATTGGGGGCTCTGTCTGGATGGGTGAAGCAGAGCAGACTGAAGTTGAACCCCACAAAGACGGAGGTCCTATACTTGGGCCATGAGGGGGTAGATTTGGGGATTCAGTTCCCGGCCTTTGAGGGGGCACCACTTGTGCCCGTTTCATTGGTCAGGAGCCTTGGTGTGACGCTGGACTCCTCCTTGTCAATGGAGGCCCAGGTCAAGGCAGCTGCCAAAACTGCCTTTTTCCATCTCCGGTAGGCCAGGCAGTTTGCCCCCTATCTCTCAACCCATGACCTAATGACAGTGATCCATGCAACGGTCACCTCCAGATTAGATTACTGTAACTCGTTCTATTCAGGGCTTCCCTTGGGTCTGACCTGGAAACTGCAGCGGGTCCAAAATGCTGCTGCTCGTGTCCTGACAGGAATTTAATTCAGGGCACATGTGACTCCAATTCTGCAGCAGCGGCACTGGCTCCCCATGGAATTCCAGATCAGGTTCAAGGTTCTGGTTCTGACCTTATAAAGCCCTAAACGGACTGGGACCAGCATACCTGAGGGACCACATCTCCCCTTATGTACCTTGGGGGGCTCTTAGATCTGCAGGTAAACACCTTCTGGTGGTTCCTGGCCCCAGGGAGGCTCAGCTGGCCTTGACCAGGGCCAGGGCATTTTCTGTCCTGGCCCCAACCTGGTGGAACTCTCTGTTGGAAGACACTCGGGCCTGCCAAGATCTTGTATCTTTTTAGCAGGCCTATAAGACGGAGATGTTCCGCCTGGCATATGGTTGAGGCCAGCACTGGATCCATCTAATTAGCCTCCCTGCCGGTCTCCTGCCAGTGGGGGAGGAGAGCATATGGTCCATCTGCCTCCCCATGCCTGAGAAGTTAGAGTTTCACCAACCCACACCTCCACCCTTTTCTTCCCTTGCGTATGGTGGGCAGGGACGGGGAAGGGTGCACCATGTGGAATACTGAAATCCATGTTGGTACTGAGATGTATTTTATTGGTTTTATTTATTGTAATGTATTTATGATTGTAACCCACCCTGAACCTGCTTGCGGAGAGGGCGGGCTAAAAATCTAATCAATCAATCAATCAATCAATCAATCAATCAATCAATCAATGAAAAGGGGTAGCTGCTTGTTTTTTAAAAGGGAAGGCTGGGAATTTAGAGGAACCTAATCTATTGTTGCATTGTGCTATAATCAATATGATGCTATTACTGAAAAAAGCCCTGCAGTGACAAAGCAGGGAAGATGGTGGGACCTTGAAGGGGTTTTGAATAATGTACACTTTACTGTCCAGAATGCTTGCTAATGTGTTTGAACTGCACTCTTCTTAAAAAGGTAAGAGAAAAGCAAGTTTGGGAAGAGGGCCAATTGAAGCATGATGAGACCACATATTGTAAGATGCTTCTCTTTGTAGATATGCCTTGTAAACTTGTATTATTTACCCATGGCATTGTTTATGGAAACGTCCTTGATACTGACGGTACCAATTTCACACTGTGTAATCCACCTTGAGTCTCAATGGGAAAGGCAGCTTATAAATGACATAAATAAATAAATGCTTGCTTAGTAGTAGAAGTGGAGAAAAATGTCCACATAGAAGAAGCCCAAGGAAGCATTTCTAAGCAAACTTACTCAGAAGTAAATCCCATTGTATTCATTAGGGTTACCTCTCAATTATGTATTCTTAGGTCTGCAGCCTAAATATGCCAAATGGTATATTTAGTACTTCATGCATAGTTTCACAACAAATTCCAGGGATGACCAGTCACAAGTGTGTTTTGTGTGCACATAGGTAGACTGATGGTTGTTGCTATGATCAGCAAAAGACAGTAGAGACCCCCTCACCTATGCAGGAGTATACCGTATACCCTGCAGCTGTGGACAAGTTTACATTGGGACCACAAAGTGTAGCATCCAGACAAGAATAAAAGAACATGAAAGACACTGCAGACTTGGACAACCTGAAAAATCAGCAGCGGCTGAACATAGCCTAACTCAAACAGGGCACAGTATCTTATTCCAGGACACCAAAATATTGGACAACACTTCCAATACTTTGTCAGACTGCACAGGGAAGCCATTGAAATTCACAAGCATAAGCAAAACTTCAACAGGAAAGAAGAAACCTTAAGAATGAACAGAGCATGGTTTCCAGTTCTGAAAAACACCAGGCTAACAAAACACTCTATACCCGACAATAGCCCTGCAGAGAAGATTAGCACATCAAGCACCAATCCATATGCAAAAGAACCTCCTCAGGATACAGTGAAGCCTCCCGCCATTAGCATTCCACACCCTGGGAAACTCTTACAGGATGACTCAGCTCAACCCCACCCCTCCTGAGTAGATATAAATGACCTGCCAACATCTTTTCCACACTGTGACACTGAGAGATCTCTGTCTTTTGGTGCTACACCTCTGAAGATGCCAGCCACAGCTGCTGGCGAAACGTCAGGAACTACAATGCCAAGACCACGGCAATACAGCCCGGAAAACCCACAACAACCATTGTTCTCCGGCCGTGAAAGCCTTCGACAATACATAGGTAGACTGTTTAGTAAAATCTAAGTTCTATGCAATAAAAATATACAATACCCAACGAAAGATCTGATGTAACATTGGATCTCTCTCTCACAGCCAAATGGGCTCTGAGAGGGAGCAGGAAAGAGAGCTGCTGGAGCGGTGAGTCTTTTTCTGTTGCTTTCCTTAACTACTGGGAGGAATTGGCTGAGGTTACTGTATGGGAGGACAGTATTTGGGGGTTATTGTTGCTAATTCGAGAGTGTCTGTTTTGCCTGGGGCAGACTGCTGGCCCTGCCCTCTGCTGGATGAGGCTTGAATTGAATTAAGCTCCTCCCCAGAGGATCTTGCCCGATTGCTCTTAGCCTGTGGGTCTGGCCTGTGCGCCCTGTTAGAAGCTAAGTATCTCTTACATCTTATAGGTGTTAGGCTTTCCCCCCCCCCCTTCTGCCAACCTTTCACAAGTTGTCTTCTAAGGCAGTTTGGCAGGGGTGTTATCAGGGAAGTACCATAAAACCTGAACTACCTCTGAAATGGATTGCAGCAGCATGGCTAGGAGAGAGCTGAGGCAGTGACATGTACAGTTTGTAGCATGTTTGTATTCTTACCTGAGGGTAACAGCAACTACACTTGCAGCAAGTGTACGTTGGTAGCCATACTGGAGGATAAAGGGACTTGATGCACACTTGTCTATGCTCAGTTTAATAAGGGAAAGTGAAGAGTACATGGACAGCGCATGAAGCACTTTTCAGAGGGCAACATGAAGAGGGGGGGAAAGTATCTTAGGATTTGGAGGAGCACCCAATACAAGAGGCAGGCACATGGAAGAAAGTAACCCACAGGAGCAGCATTACCAGGAGACATTCTGAGCCTCTGATGCTAAGTAATCAGTTCCAGGATCTCCCCATAGATATTGATTCTGGACTACTGGATCAAGAGCTACTTCCCCAGACTCCTCAAATTTTGAAAGAAATTTCTCAGGCCCCTGTGGATGAGAGGACTCGAACTTCCATTCCTCAATGTAGGAGAAGGCGTGTACTGGTAATTGAGGACACTTTACTGAGAGGGGTAGAGCATAAAGTGTGCCAACCAGACTTGTTGTCTCGAGAGGTATGTTGACTATCAGGTACATGCATCCAGGTTGTGACAGAAAGGGTAGGAAGACTTATCAAACACACAGATTATTATCCCTTCTTCCTGATACATGTGGGAACAAATAATATTGATACATGTGGAAACAAATGATATTCTACTTTCGGTAGAATTAAAATGTATTATACTTTTTCTCCCCTTTTTAATATTTTTAACAAATACATACATATCATACATTGTATACACATCATCCACAATTAACAAATTCAATTTCTAGAAAATTCTACAGATATGCATGACTATATAATGTTATTGAAGAAAGGAAGAGGGAAGAGCGAACAAAAAAGAAAGAACAGAAGCTATAATATATAACTGAATACATTCAAATACATCCTTCTTTACTGTATTGAATGGATTACAAAATTTCTAAAAATTTACAAAATTAGACCAATTCCCAATGAATTTCAACAAAGTTCTCATTTTCATTCTCCAGAGATTTTCACCATACTAACTATGGTAATGTGCCACGGGAAATACCATTTCAGGTGATTTTATCTAATGCTCACGTTAAGATACCTGTTAGAGATTTTCCTAACTAGTTTCCTAACTAGTTTTCCCATTTATCAATGTGAATAGATATAGCAAGATCTCTCTTTCAGGTTTGCTTATAATCCTAGTGTATCTCTTCCATTTCTGAATATTAAAGTACATTTTGGCCAAAGACCTTATATGTTCCAATAAATTGTCAAATTTATTTAAAGTTCTAAATATATTGTGCATTCCAAGTATAGCTTGTATTCCATGTTTAACCTGAAAATACTGATAACTAAAGTGCCACAAAGCTCATTTTTGCTGTGACAGAATAACCCCATTGCTCCTCTGAAATTAGTAGGCTTTGCTGTGATTATTCTGAAGGTAACTATTTCCTGTCATTTCAAATTATTTGAGCTCCCTCTGCTGGAATTCAGTATATCTTGCTTCTTGAAAGTTGACAAGGTCACTCTAGAGCTTTAAGAGCAGGATTCAGGTCCAGTAGCACATTAAATCTTAAATTTTCATTTTCATTAAATCCAGTCTCATTCATTCAGAGAATCATAGGGTTGGAAGGTACCTTTAGGGTCATCTAGTCCAATCCCCTGCACAGTGACGAAATTCACAACTACCTCCGCTCCCCACACCCCCAGTGACCCCTGGTCCATGCCCAGAAGCAAAACATTCATTCATTTATTCATTCATACCCCACCTTTCTCCCAAATGGGGATCCAATGTGGCTTACATTATTTTTCCTCTATTTAATCCCACAACAACCTTGTGAGGTAGATGTATTGTCGAAGGCTATCATGGCCGGAGAACAATCAATCTTGTGAGGTAGGTTAGGCTGAGTGAGAATGGCTGGCCCAAGTTCAGCTCCAGCAAGCCCATGCCAAAGTGGGGATTCGAACTGGGTTCTCCCAGATCCTTGTCTAACACTGTAACTACAACACACTGATTTTCCCAAACATTCTGGGAAAACATGTATTCTTATCCAAAAAGAATGATTGAAGCGTCCAGGCCATTCTTTGCTTGTTTTCTGCAGGATGAAACAACAACAGCAAAACCAAGCATTTTTAGCACTGGATTGCTACAACTACTTTCTTTTCAAATGTTTACATATTATTAAGACCCTGTTAAACAAAAAAAGCAGCCACTTGAATCTGAATTCCAGCAAGAGGTCGCTATTAAATTTGAATGATTTGGGGAACTATATTTTTCTATTTTTCCTATAAAAAGTTGCATAAATATGAACATTTTTGGTGTTTGATTTTATGGATGATCACTGCCTTTCCCCATTCAAATCTATTCTCAAAACTCACATTTTCTATGAAAAGTTAGCCTTTATTATTGGTTTATTATTTTATGTATTTACAAAAATTATATGCCTTTTCTCCAGAGACCTGCTCCAAGTAGGGTTCCCATCCCACCTCTCAGGGCAGGGGATCTCCCGATCCCACCCTCCCTCCCCCGCGCCCACTTACCTGGCTGGCAGGGGGGTGCGCTCCCTGGGGCGGCCCCTCCCCAGGTGGCATGGTGCACCCCTGGGTGCAGGGCGTGCTACCATGCCACAGGAGCAGGCGGTGGCAGAGAGAAAGCAGGCGGCGTTTGCAAAAGCACATCACTCTCACTGCTGCCACTGCCACCTGCTTTCTTGCCACAGCCACCGCCGGCGCTCTGCAGTCAGCGCCGGCAGGGTCAAGGGGTGCAGTGGCAGCGGCAGCGGCAGCGGTGAGACAGAGCAAGCTGCCCGCTCTCTCTGCCCTTCCTCCCTGCGTGATGACGTCAGAAGTGACGTCATCACGCACAGTGGGTGTGTGTGCTTTGTGCGCGCAGGCACAACTATGACAACTATGAGGTAGGAGCCAGCGTCCCAGTCTCCCGCTGGGAGACTTGAGGGACCTGGCAACCCTAGCTCCAAGTAGCTTACAACCAGGGCCAGGGCAAGCATTTCTGGTGCCTGAGGCAGCTTCAGGGGTGTTGGTTCCCGCGCACATATCTGGACTGCATGATGACGTCACTGTGTGTGATGTTATCATGCGGGGCTGGGACAGTGCACGGGTGGCGTCCCAGCCCTCCCGTTCAGTTACTCCATGCCGCCCTGGCCACCTGCTGTGCCTGGCCCACAGCTGTATGCTGGTGGCAGTGGCGGCAGCGGCAGCAGCACAGAGCAACTGAGTGGGAGGGCTGGGAGGTTGCTCAATCAGCTGCCCCATGCTGCTGCCGCCAGCATGCGCTCCTGGCCAGGCGCAGCAGCTGCGGGCCAGGCACAGCAGGTGGCTAGGGTGGCATGCATGCATCCTCCCAGTCCTCCAGCTCAGTTGCTCTGCTCACTGCCCTGGCCACCTGCCGTGCCTGGCCTGCAGCTGCTGCACCCAGTGGTGGCAGCAGTGGCAGCAGCACCACAGAGCAACTGGGAGGCTTGCCCTGCGCTGCCACTGCTCACCGTGCATCCTCCCAGCCCTTCGGCTCAGTTGCTCCGTATGCCACCCCAGCTGCCAGCACACACTCCTGGCCGGGAGCAGCAGCATGGGGCAATTGAGCTCCATGACGTGCGCCCCTGCCCCTGGTGCCCCCTCCGGCACCTTAGCGCTTGAGGCGGCTGCCAGCCTGGCCTCAATGGGCGCACCAGCCCTGCTTACAACCAAGTTATTAAAACAATTAAAAATAAAGCCATTAAAATATTATAATAAAGAACATAGCCATTAAACACACACCCATGAAAAAAGGCAATGCCATTAAAACAAGCTAGGGCATAACAACAGCATAAATACACACTGAGCAGCCTAAAATGATGTAAATAAAAAAATCCTTGAGCCAGAAGTATTTATTTATTGATTTGATTTGATTTGATTTGATTTGATTTGATTTGATTTGATTTGATTTGATTTGATTTGATTTGATTTGATTTGATTTGATTTGATTTGATTTATACCCCGCCCTCCCCACAAATGGACTCAGGGTGGCTAACAACCTTCATAAAACAGTGAATCAATTAAAACCATAAAATCAATAATAATCTTTAAAAGGCTTTTTTGGGGGGAGTCCATATATGGGCATAGCAGACGGCCGAGGGCAGCTCCAGAAAAAGTGGTGGTCTTTGATGGAAGAAGGGGGACACATGCTGGCACTCAGCCAAAGGAGGAACATCTCCGTTTTACAGGCCCTGCGGAACTGTAACAGGTCCTGCAGGGCCCGGATCTCCAAAGGGAGAGCATTCCACCAGGCCAGGGCCAGGGCAGAAAATGCCCTGGCCCTGGTTGAGGCCAGATGGATGTCCTTCGGACTGGGGACCACCAGGAGTTGCTTGTCTGCAGAGCGCAACGCCCTGCAGGGGACGTAATGGAAAAGGCAGTCCCACAAGTATGCAGGTTCCAGTCTATGAAGGGCTTTAAACACCAAGGTTAACACCTTGAACCGGATCCGGAACTCCACTGGGAGCCAGTGCAGCTGGCACAGCACAGGATGAATGTGCACTAGGATTGGGGTTCCAGTAAGAACGCGTGCTGCTGCGTTCTGGACCAGCTGTAACTTCCGGGTCAGGCCCAAGGGCAGCCCAGCGTAGAGTGAGTTGCAATAGTCCAGCCAGGAGGTGACCATTGCATGGATTACTGTGGCCAGGTTCCGGGGTGAAAGATAGGGTGCCAGTTGCCTGGCCCGTTGAAGATGAAAAAAGGCAGACCTGGCAACATTCGCGACCTGGACCTCCATTGAAAGTGTGGCATTCAAGGTCACACCCAGGCTCCTCATCATTGGTGAAAGTTTCAATTGTACCCCGTCAAGGGTTGGGAGCTGTGTCCCCAACTCAATTGCCCCACAACCCAGACACAGAACCTCCGTCTTTAGGGGATTCAATTTCAGGCGACTCTGATGTAACCATACCGTCACAGCCTCAAGACCTTTGGCCAAGGAATCCAGAGCGAGAGCAGACTGGCCATCCATCAGCAGATAGAGCTGGACGTCATCCGCATACTGGTGACAACCCAGCCCAAAGCTGCGATCTAACTAGGCAAGGGGGCGCATTTAGATGTTAAATAGCATCGGGGAAAGAATCGCCCCCTGAGGACACCGCATACCAAAGAATGGCGAGCGGACATCTGTTCCCCGAGTGCCACCCTCTGTCCCCGATTATGAAGGAAGGAGTTCAGCCATTGCAGGGCTGTCCCACGAATCCCCACATCATCAAGGCGGTGGGTTTAAAGATTATGATTGACCGTGTCGAATGCTGCTGTAAGATCTAAAAGTATCAGCAGTGCCAACCCGCCATGATCCAGGTGTCGCCGCAGATCATCTGTGAGGGCAACCAGAGCTGTCTCCGTACCATGGCCAGGCCTGAAGCCAGACTGGAATGGATCCCAGATAGAGGCATAATCCAGGTATACCTGCAGCTGTTCTGCTACCGCCCTCTCAATTACCTTACCCATGAATGGAAGATTCGAAACTGGGCAGTAATTGGCTGGATCAATAGGATCCAGTGATGGTTTCTTTAATAAGGGCCGCACCACTGCCTCCTTCAGTGAATCTGGGAAAATCCCAGAACTCAGAAAAAGATTAATGATGTCAGCTAATGGTGCCCAAATCCCATCACCACTAGTTTTCACCAGCCGTGATGGGCACGGGTCCAGTGGACATGTGGTAGGTTTCACAGTACACAGGACCCTGCCTACCTCCAGGGAGAGTGGCCTGAATTAATCTAATATCAACCCTGTAGATTACCAAGGGGCCCCCAGTTCACATACTGCATCAACCATGGTGGACAGGTCCCAGCAGAGTGACAAGACCTTATCCGCAAAATAGTCTCCAAAAGCCTCATAGCTTATTACCAAATTTACATTTTTATTTGTCCCATGTGTGAGGAACATTATAGACTGAATCACTCTGTAAAGTTGTGCTGGGCGAGAACTAGTAGACGCAATGGAAGCTGCATAGTAGATCATAACATTTAAAAGATAAAATCCCTTATTTAAAAGCATGGGTTAAAATGAATGTTTTGGCGTGATACCTAAAAGAAAGGTCAGCACCACATAAGCCTGTGTGGTGCAGTGATTAGAGTGTCCGAGTAGGATCTGGCATAACTGGGTTCGAATCCCCACTCTACCATGAAAGCTTGCTGGGTGACTTTGAGCCAATCACACACTGGCCCAAACCCCCATAGGGTTGTTGTTGGGGATAAAATGTGAAGGCGAGGAGAATTGTGTAAGCCACCTTAGGTCCTCATTGTGGAGAAAGGTGGGAAATAAATGAAGTAAAATAAAAATAAATAATAAGGCTTGTGGGAGAGGACATTCCAAAGACGAGACACAACAGCCAAAAAAGCCCTGCCTCTTGTCACCGCTAGAGATGGACACAAACAGCAATATGAACTAAAAAAAAGCCACGAACAGTCCAATCAGCTGTTCGTGAACAAGCTGTTCGTGAGGCCCCATTCTAAACGAACAGGTGGTCATTGCAAGCCTCGCTCATTGCTGTTCGTTGCTATTCGTCAAGCCAGACAATCTGGCACCTGCAATCAATTCCCTTGGCAACCGGAGGCAGGGACTGCCTGAACTCTGTCTGAACTCCTGCTGTTGCCCTGGAAACCCCAATCTAAGCCCAATTTAGCTTGATAGGCAGGTCTTCCTTTCAAGTGTGGAGCTCCAAATTTGTTACAAGGAAGCAAAGAGCAGGGGGGAGGGGGGCTCCCAGCTCTGGTTTTGCAGACAGTGAGGGAGAGATAGTTGCTGTTGGCATTTTGAGAGAGAGACAGGGAGAGTGCATTGGAGCTTGAATTTTCTTTGTGTGTGGTGGGATAGGGTCTACCCCTTCAAGTTCCAGGGCTGCTGCCAGGCTCTGGGCCAAGCTATTATTTATTACTGATACCTTTCCTGCTGCCTGCTCAGGTAAGGTTTCTGGGAGTGGTGCGGCAGGGATCTACATGTTCCATGGCTGCTGCCAGGATCTGGGGCCAAGCTATTATTTATTATTGGTACATTTCCTGCTGCCTGCTCAGGTAGGGTTTCTAGGAGTGGTGCGGTAGGGATCTTGATGGCTGGAGGAGAGCCTGCTGGCCCCCACAAACAACGAACAACGAACATGTTCGTGAACAGGTCATGTTCGTCAAAGTTTGTTGTTCGTTGTTCATGGATGGCAACGAACAATGAACACCATGTTCGTGTTTTTTTCTGTTCGTGCCCATGTCTAGTCAACCACCCACATCACTGTTGATCCTAACAGAAATAAAGTTGGGTACTTCCAGTGGCTTACATTTATCTCGTTTCCTTGCATCTCCTTTCCTACTTAGTCCTCTTGTTGCCTTCCTTGCATCAAAGTCTAGATTGTCATCTTCTTGAGGCAGGGATTTCCCCATTTTTAAAATGTTATTCTGCAAGGCATCCACTACACTGAAGAAGCTGCATAAATAATAAACTATGGTTCTAAGCTTAAGGTGTATTCATTATGTTCTGTTATTTTATGCTTCTTGAATGATTTCATAGGTTTTCTGTGCATAGCTGTGCAATACATAATGGTTCATTTTTACATTGCTCATTATGTCTTCTACTGTGAACTGTTAACAAGGCTGAAGCAGAAGTTTATTCCCTATCTGTTTATAGGTCAGGGTTTTTTTTCTAGAAAAAGAGGTGGTGGAACTCTCAGGGAAATGAGGAAGAAATACACGAGATTCTTTGAAATAATATTATTTTCAAGCACTATTACCAAGTATTTTCAAGATGTTCTGGAACTCCATTCCACTGCGTTCCCCCTGGAAAAAAGCCCTGTCTAAGTACTATGAGAGAGAGAGAGTAATGTAAATTTAAAGTGTGCCTATACTTTTATAGGCAAGTGCTGAAGGCACTATGGGGCTAGCAACATCTGTCTCAAACTTGGTGAGTACCCACAATATAGCAACAAGAAGAAGAATTTTAGTGCGGTAAGTATACAGGGAGGCTTCATTTAAAAGGTAGGAAATAATTACTAAGGATGAGTCTTCAATTAAATCTTATGTGTTTGCCAGTTAAATGCCAAACTAAATGTTATTTGTTACATAAATCCAGACCAGTGCCTGACCCAACTCAGTGGCACACAGCAGAACTGGGTGAGTTGCCCTGAAAGCACTCCATTGCTCCATTCAACTCAGGAGTACTTCAAGGGGGGAAGAGGGGCTTTTGGCTTCCCATGCTGTTTTCAGCAGTGAAGATGGTAATGTTTGCCCCCTTCTCTGGCTCCACATCAGAGAAATGAGAAAACAGGAATAGGACTACAGAAATCTGAAACAAAGCATACAGTAATAGACATTAAACAATGCAGAAAATAAATAGGAAACAATGCACTAAGACCAGGATAATACATACAACAAACAGATAAAATATACTGTACACAGCAGTATACTCCATAGTCCCATTCCCTTTATTACAGCACCTTGTTATAATATAGCATTATTTTCTTTATAAAGATGCCCTCCTGAACAATTCTGTTTTATTTAATTGGCATGTCAGGCAGTGACTCAAGACCTCAAGACCTCTATCACATCACCAGGAGACTTAGAAAGAGAGAGAGAGAGAGCTGGGTGTGATCGCCATGGCATCCAATTCCAGTACTACGAATGATTTATCCCAAGGACATTACATAGAGATTAAATTGCATGGGAGAAGGATTCCCCCCTATGAACCCTCTGTAACCTCCCAGAGTGCCCTTCCAGCTCTCATTGCTGCACTTCCTTCCCCCCCCCCTCTCTTTCTCTTTTCTCTCCCTCCTCTCAGCAAAAAAGCAACACATCAGAGATAAGGACTGTTAGGAAATGAGGTCCCTCAAAATTTCATTGAGATAGATCTTTATTTTTCTTATTTGTTTGCTTTTCATCATTCGTATTCTGTTGCTTTTGTAGTACATTATTTACACTGCCATAATTAACCGTTTAACTTGTATCAATTAAGACTTTTGAGTCTCTGTTTTATTACTGACAAGCATCTTCACCTTTTGGGGACCCAAGTCAATGAGCTGTAAGAAATAAGAAGCTATCTGGCTGTTTTGATACCTCAATTAATTGGTAACATTTTCTCTTCTTCAAACTAGCTCAGGGACGGACGATTAGCAGTACCTTGGAAGTTTTTACTTAATATTCCTGTATGAAGACCAAAGGCTTGCTCCTGGCTTCTCTTCGCTGCAATTGCACACACACTTTGGCTGTGTCCTTATTATGCACCTCAATCTGATACGTGGACTCAGAAGAAAGTCCCACTTTGTCTTATGTAGCTTACTCCCAGTAAACTGTGATAGGGGTGCAACATTAAATTGCTTGTGAATGTTTTCTAGTGTCTGTGGATTAAAGTTATGTGTCAGAATGAAAAGGAACATGGCTTCATTACATGCAAGCAATCGAGAGTTACTGAAAATAGCCCAATATTATGGCAAAGCATTTGGAGCATCATCCTTGAATTCTGAGAGGAGAGGCATAAATGTTTTCCTTGTTTATTGTTGTTCCATTTATTAGCACATGCTTAAACCTCTTGCACTGAACTCAATTGGACTCAACAATGTCTAGCTTTGGAACTTTTACCCATTATAGTAATTTACACCATTTTTAATTGATTTATCGTATTTATTCTCAGTATTTATTCTAACTCTTCTCAACAGTGGCAAAAAAGAGTAACTAGAATCTGCAATGCAAACTCTTTAAAAGTAACGAGGTATGTGATATACATTTATCTTTGTGCGTAAGGATTTTCTATAGATGCATTTGCAAAAAAAGCAATACATTTATTGTATTTGTGCTCTAGCGCATTGAAAATGGCTTTTGCTGTAAAAGTTGAACAACACTGCCCTCTGCCGTGTGCTCTGCAGTTTTGTCGTGCCTTACATGTGATTACATGTGATTTTCGGTAAGAGACTAGCACTAGAGGAGGAGCGTTCTCGAGGCGGACGAGGAGAGTTTGCAGACCGGCTCATACTTTAAATCTGGAAGTATGTAGTGAGTTTTTGAAAAGTTATTTATTTTCTTCCTTTAGGATTTCTAGCAACTTTTTGGCTTCGTTCAGAGACTTATTTGGAGTTGGTCTTAAGTTTGGAAGGAGAGAAAGACTAGTTAACGTGAAGCACTCGGGCCTGCTGTAAAAGTGGAAGTAAGACTTTTACGAAAGTTGTAATTCCTATCCGGAGGAAACCGTTCTGAAATTTAATAGCACTTGTGACATTTCCACACACACACACACACACACACGGCCTATTGGTGGGAATGTGTATATTTAGAAAGAGGAAAAAAATGTGAAAATCGTCTGTGAGTATTCTAATGCCTCCCCTCCCTTCCCTAGGTTCTGGAGGATGGACCCATTTTTGGTTTTACTGAATTCATTTTCGAGCAGCATCTCTCCAGATGAGCTTTCTGATCTCAAGTTTCTATGCCAGTCAAAAATTGGTTAAAAAAAGTTAACAGCTATGGAAAGGGGCACTGAGCTATTCAACGTTCTTCTTGAACAGAATGTCATTACACCTTACAATGTAGAATTCTTAAGAGTGATGCTCCAAAGTCTGAAAAGAGAAGATTTGCTAATTCAACTGGAGCAGTTTGAAGAAAGTATAGAAGGTGATCCTGCTGATCAACTGGATATAGAAGAAAAACGTAGGTGGACAGGTGCTGCTTTTTTGTGATAGTGTTGGGTGAGATCCAGAAAGCTGATTGTGGACCTGGTTTGGTTTGCATAGATTTTCCTCTGCCACTATGTCCTTATGCTATATCCTATGGAATTCCAGAGTCTCAGCTGACCATCAGGAGCAGCTTTTCAGGGGCACCAGGGCTGCAATAGGATGGCAGTGCTGTCTGAATGGACCTCCATTTACCATTCTCTGGGTCCTGGATATCTTGATGTGTGCTGATGTCCACCAGAAAACTTTTCATAAAAGAAATAAAAGCTGGGGCCCACAAGGAATCACCTCGGAGTGGGGCAAATTTGGAACTCCCCTAATCCCACCACACCCCCATACATCAATTTACCCCCTCAAACACTTGTGACTAAGTTCAAAAAGCTTAGTGCAGCAGCTGAGTGTCCTTTAACGGAAAAAGATGAGCAGGTGGACTGGTCAGCCTGCTCAAATCTTTACCAGACCTGTTTTTAGGTCATTCTCCATACCTGGAGAGTCTCTTGAGTATTTCTGCATGGCCTGGTCTATGTTATAGTTGGGGAGGGGACATAGTTGGGGAGCCTGACATTCTGATTTGGTTTGAGAAGGATCAAGCTGCTCTTACAGCACAAGAGCCAGTAAAAAAGATTCCCACCTTTCTGGTGAAGATTAATATGCCTAGAACAAATATGACAGAAATAAGCATTGGAGCATTCTGAGGGTTGCCAATCTCCAGGTGGAGTCTGGAGATGTCCTAGAATTACAGATCGGTTCCCTGGAGTAAATGGCTTCCTTGGGGGGGTGGGGGTAGGATAAACTCTATTGCATCACATGCCACTCTCCATAAGTTTCACTCCAAAATTTCCAGGAATGTCCCAACTCTGAGTTGGCAACCCTAAGTTTTACCACAATTTCAACCCTATTAAAAACATAAAAAGCCAAAACTTTGTGCAGTTTCTGCAGGTGTTTATGAAACTATTGTTGAGGAAACAGTGGCTGCTGCAGAGGGTTTTTTTTTGTTATTTACTTCATTCAGACCCCACTTTTCTCCCCTATGGTTACCCAAAGTGGCTGACATCCTTCTCTCCTCATTTTATCCTCACAACAATAATGTGAAGTATATTATGCTGAGAGTGAGTGATTGGCCCAAGGTCACATAGCAAGCTTTCATGACAGAGTGCGGATTCAGAACTGGATCTCTCAGATACCACAACAAAAGATCACAAATTAAATAGCAGTTAAAACACTTCTTGATGTTAACTTCTGAACTTTCTTAGAGAAATGGATGAATATGTGAACAAGAGGAGGATTTTTTATTGTACTGTAATTTTGCTGCTGCTGCTGTTTTTCCCCTCATCCACAACTAACAAAATTGTATGGGAAGAAAGACTGGGAAAATATGTGCAGGTTGGAAAGTAATCCCAGTGTGGTCCACTCTGTACCTTGTTTTTTTCTGGTGCTTCTCCCTTTTGATGTGTTTCTTCAGTGGGGGGGGGGAGGAGAAAGGTTGAGGCCAGTTAATACAACTCATTTGTGAATGCCCAGAAACTGTCTAGCCAGTGTGAATAAAGAAATTGGAAAGTGGCAGATATCAGAAGCTCTCAGACTAGAGTCGTGCTGCAATCAGATAAGGGTTTAAGAACCACAAGCAGTTCAGAGAGTGACAGACAGGAGGGGTAATCACTCAGTGTTCTTTGACTTTGACTGAACATTTAAGTAACTTAAATGTTCTTTTGTGAATCAGTGATTTGACATGAGCCATAATTTCCTTTCTAGGTAAGGTGGAGAGAGCGTTTGAAATCATATGTGATAATGTTGGAAAATGCTGATTCGAAAACTTGAAATTTCAGGTACCAAAACTGATCGAATTACGGCTGCCCATCCATACAACTTAGAGGAACAATTGATGCAATCCCTTCTTGTGTGGAAGAAATTAAAAGGAAAAGATGCTAAGGCTGATGACTTAATAAAAGCCCTTAGGGCCTGTAAAATGAACCTAGTGGCAGACAAAATCAAAGATGCTTTACATCTGGTTGTCTAAAATGCAAAAAGAAAACAACAGTGGGAAGAAAACATTACTGAGATATTAAATGAAAAATAATCAGGAAAACAGCTGTTTGATCATTCTTTGATCATCATTGAATTAAAACTACTTTAGCTCTCTCGCTCCCAGAATGGCAGAGTTGGACCCCTGTGGAATTTTAGTTGCAAATCTTATACATGTTAAGGTAAAAATACACCTTACAGTATTTATAGTTCTGTTAAAAGTCAGTTTTATGGGAAATCCTCTATTAGTCCTCTTGGAGGACAGATTTATTACAACTGAGTGAAATGCAACCAAAATGAGTGAGTGAGTGGTTTTATTGTGGTCAAAGGCCAATTAAAGATAAATAACCAAAAGATGAAAAAAGATTGTAAGTATTATATGAATGGTAATGGACTGGAAGAAACTGTTCTGTAAAATCTTGCTCTTTTTTTTAAATGTATGAGGTCATGAATGACTACCTAGTTTTATACAAGCATTGGTGAAAGTTGCCTTCTTTGGACTTTTGATGAATTTGGAGCTTGAATGGTGTGGTACTGTTTTGATCTTTGTAAAACTAATAATGTGCTTGACAGACAGCTGCAAAAATATTTCCCATTTATGTTTGAAAATTTAATTCAACATTATTTTTCTATCAATAGAAGTCAACCTGTCTTTTTACATATTCTTCTTCTGTATTGATAATAATTTATATGATATAAATCCTGTGAATTGTGACTTTAAAAAGACTATTTTTAGTTGATCATAAATTTTACCATTGCTTTGAGTTCTAAGAATCACAGTCCTGTTTTGACAATAACCATTGTAGGACTCTCAGAACCAACATGAAGGATCATGACTTTGTCATCAAACAAGTATTACTTTGTATAAACCTCTGAAAACTTTTAGGGCAGCTGTTTCTTCAGTCATAATCAAATGTTATTGTTACTTACTAATTCTGATGTATTTATTGGGGGAGGAGGGAAGCGGGTTGACTTCATCTACTACGTTACATGCCTTCTAGGCCTGGCCGTATTTGCCCTGTGAAATAAGCCATTTTTAAAGGGAAAAGTGGTGCTTTACATGGAAAATGTAGCAGAGCTTCTGAGCTGCTGAACAAGCAAGTATGTATCCAGTTCAGGTAGTTAAGATCTTGCCTTTGCTATAAAATCGCTTGCTAACTTGTCTCTCTCTTTCTCTCTCTCTCTCTCTCTCTCTCTCTCTCTCTCAGTCTGTGCACCCCCTCCATCTTCAAGTGAAGATTTTTGCTATAAAATCGCTTGCTAACTTGTCTGTCTGTCTGTCTCTCAGACTGTGCACCCCCTCCATCTTCAATATTACTGACTTGCATTATGGGATTGTTGCAAGGAGAGCCAGTTTGGGGTAGTGGTCAAGAGTGCGGGACTCTAATCTGGAAAGCTGGGTTTGATTCCCCACTCCTCCACTTGAAGCCAGCTGGGTGATCTTGGGTCAGTCACAGCTTCTAGCTCTCTCACCCCCACCCACCTCACAGGGTGTTTTGTTGTGGGGATAATAATGGCATAGTTTGTAAACCACTCTGAGTGGGTGTTAAGTCATCCTGAAGGGCGGTATATAAATCGAATGTTGTTGTTATTATTATTCTGAGATAATGTACACTCATATAAACTATAGCATAATCTAAACTCTAAATATTACTGTAGTTTTTCTATATGGGTATGAACTGCCCTTTTTTAAAAAAACAGCAACAGTGTTGTCTGAATTTGCTGCATCATTTTCCTTTTAAAGGGCTACATTGCACTTTCATAGGATAGAGTAAGGAAGAGCTCAGCATGATCAACTTTACAATAACATAACCTATACATGCAGGGACACATTATTTTGTCCTTAGTGGCTTCACAGGAATTATCCGATGAGTGGCTGCAACAGTCTCATAACTGTTCTTTAATACAAGATGTCAATAACAATACGGGCGCTTAAAGGACTTGGGAATTACAGCATAGCTAGCAATAGCTGATTGCAGTTTGAAGGCTGGGTACCCTGAAATGGAGACCTGCATTGAAGGTGTGTGTGGCCCGGGCAACAAAGGAATGTACAGTTGCATTGTCTGAATAAAAATGAGGTGTCTGAACAAGAGCTAAGCATCTGTCCTTGTTCACAAGGCTGCTTCCCTCCACCTGTAGCGTCAGTCTCTCAAACACCTCTACAGCCCAGTCATTACAAGAGTAAGAATCAAAATAGTAATTATTTATTAGGCAGGGTGATCTTTGCCCCAAGGTGCTGGTGTCTTGTATGGATCAAATGGCTGTCTGGTTTGTGTATTATTAATGCTGTCCAAGCCTGCACATTTGAAATAAAGCCAGAAAAAGTTGTGATTCTTTTCTACATAAGTTGTAAGTTCTAATTCACCTCATTGGACCTTAGTTTATAATAGCAATAGTAGCTGTAATGTCAAGCGCGAAACTTTTCTTAAGGCAGGCAGCTGCTAAAGATTCAAAATGTTGTTTGAGGCATTTTGAGTGAAAAAGACTAGACTGACCATCAAAGATTGGATGGGAAACAAAGCCATTCGCCAGCATTTCAAAGCCTGAGCTAGCGTGAAGAAGTCAGTGGTGGTGTTGTGTTCACCTGTTACAGCACATTGTTAGTTTTTAAGACACTGTCAAGCTCCTTTTTAAAACTAGACTAGAACTATGTAATTGTCACAACAGAGAAATGCACCCAATGCTAACAATCTGTTCCAGGCCCTGGAGCTTCAGTGCATGCATGAAGCTCACTTTCATGCCTCTGCTTCCATAGAGGGAGCATATCCACATCCACAATTAGCAGTTTGTTATTTGTTCATTTAAATGAATGAGGTCATGTGCACAGAAGGGAGAGTTTGTGGAGTGATATGGAGTATTTTAGTATTCCAAGGGGTTCATGTTAAAATAGTTTTCTTTTTGATCTAAATGCACATGCCCCTAATGTAAAAAAAAAGTCTGACAAACAGATGAAGAGGAACTCCTGTAGCCTTGCACATTACATGCTAATGCTTTTTCTATACATTTTTAATTTTAAAAAGCCAAAGCCACTATAGAAGGAAGGAATTTAGAATGGAGAAGCAGGGAATGGGAAGATGTTTGGACAATATTTGGAGCAGGAACATCATATGCAGACCCTGTCTTCTTTCTATATCCAGTAGTATAGCAGCTGGCCCTTGTGTGCACAATGAAAGGTGTACAACAGAGCCACCTGCAGGCCTGGTAGAGTATCTAAATATTCAGGATCCCCCCCCCGCCCCAGAATTCAATAAAATATAACTTTGAACATTAACCAAAAAAGAGTGAGGTGGGACCTACTCTAATAAGGACTAAATATTCTTCAAACAGGATATAATATTGAGGCTGGCTAAATGCCAGTAAAAGGATAACGTAGGTGGGGAAGTGATACAAGCTTTTGAGAGCTTAGAGAATATTGGAGAGGAAGAGTACAGGGAGGTAACTGTCAGTCTTTATCTAGCCATGCAGTTCCAAAGACGTAAGGTATATCATTCCTGCTGCAGTCCATTGATCCCTCCCTCATAATTTTTTCCTGGGAGCAGTCCGAGGACCCACAGGAACAACACAGGGAGTAGAGGGGCGGGGGGGGGGGGGAGTCTGCAATGAGAAGGCAGAAATATAGAACTAGCAGCACCCTTTTTAAAGGAAATTTGAGTGCCCTTCGCTCTTTGAAACTAGGGTTACCAACTCTGGGTTGGGAAATTCCAGGATATTTGGGGGTGGATCCTGGGGAAGACAAAGTTCAGGGGAGGGGAGGGACCATACAGTAGTTGTCCAAGGGACCTGATCTCTGTGGAGAAGTTATTGATTAGTGTTGTGTACATCAGGTTAGCCTAGAATGCTGCCACAGTGGAATCAGAGATAGTGAAATGCTGCTTGCACTGGTGCTTCCTTTGCCAAATGGTGCTGCCACAAGCATCCTCCTATCATCTGTGTCCCAATCCTGCCCCCCCACCCCCCAATGAGCAGCCCAGCCATCATCTGGCACTGTTTCCATGCCAGTCTCTGTTGGGCTGGGGTGAGATGAGTAAAGAAGGGACTGGGGGAAGGAGGAGGGAGAGGGGAGGGCGGGAATACATGCTGCATCTCCAGTAAGGCTAACTCAGTATGACCAAGATGAGGCAATTTTACTGATTCTTGACCCCTTGGCAAAGACTAGGATTGGCCCACTCCTTTATTTCCGCCACATGTACTATCTCATGCCATCTGAGTAGCATTTACAGCTTGCTTATTACTTACTTACTTACAACAGTCCACTAGAAGCTGGCATTATTGACTTGATGGTCAGTCAAGAGGAATGGTTTACACCTGACCCAGGTGGATGGGTAACCCCGTGATATTGCCCTGCAGGAAGGATGCAGCTACTACAGCAGGGAGAAGGATCCAGATGAGGAAAGCTGTCCTAGCATTGAAGGGTAAACGGATGGAAGTGAGGAGTTGGGAGGTGGCTGGGCCACAGTGTGTTGGTTAACCTCTGAAGCTGGGAATTAAAGGAATCAAGGCATTAAAGTATATGCTTCACATTTCTAATGTTTGGCCTCATCTCTGACAATGTGTGGAAAAGATGGCCCTTCCCAGGGGAACATGGCCCCTGGCCTTGGCCTTGGGGGCTTCACACTCGCTAACATTCCTTTAAGATTTGATTGGGTTGAGCTAAGTGGGGAAGAAAAGAGGGTGGAATCTTCTCCTGTCCCTCATAGATGGTAGTAAAGGAGGCAGCAAGAATTCAGGCCCCTTGTGCCCTGGACTGGCAGAAATTCCTGCCACCTGTGGGGCACTAGTACTGTAGGCTGGCCACACACATGAATGCTGAAAATATGCTATATAAATATTATTATTGTAAACGATTGAATTGACTGATGCAATTTATTTAATTAATTTAGAAAAATTTATATCCTGCCTCTGAAGACAGGGTGAACTAAGGGCCTGGGGTTTAGAAGTAGCTCTGTAGTCTAAATTGTCTGAATCAATTTATTTTAATACATGTGAAGAAGGACGTAACATAAAGAACACATTTTCAAGTGTTACTTAACTTTGCCTTTGCTCTTCAAGTTTGCACATTTTGACTAATTGAGAGTTAACTGGCACAATTATTATATTCAGACTGAGAAATTGGCAGACCCTGAAACCGGTGTATAATTTATAAAAAACAGTATTACATGTAGCTGGCATACTTTCCATTAACTGCACATTCGGCTAGCTTTGTTGTCTGTAAACTCAACAAGCTAACACTTGACTGCAGCTACAAAGAAACTTTCACTTAATATGTACTCAGGGTATCTATGCCATGTTTTAATGACTAGGTTACTAAAGGGTAGAAAATGAGCAGAGAATTTCACATGAATCATGTGAATATTCTCTGAAGTACAAAAAGAACCCAAGAAAAGAAACATCCTATGGCTTATTTTTTGAAGATATTTTTTTAACAGTTTCCATTAATTGAGCTGAACCACTATGGAATATGAAATAAAATAGCAAGTGATCTGTGTACCTGAAAAAACAAAAATGAAAGCTGAACAGACATCATAGTTGTTATTCTTTAGAATTTATGTTGTTAATTTGTAAACTAGAAAGGATTCTAAAATACAGCTCCTTACGGTTTTAAAGGCTTGCATGAAATAATAATAGTGGTACCTCTTGCTCTGAACCATCAGCATGAAATCATAACTACTATTCCCCCCAAAAAGTTAAGCCACCAGAACTAAGATGTTAGTAGTCAGTGTCCAGGCCAGATTCTTCTCTGAATGTATGCCAACATTCATAACTGGCATACCTAACATACCTGAGAGGTTGGCTTGTCAACTTTTTTGTGGTTTTCTTTTTTTAAAAATCATGTTAATTATTGTAAACATATAGCAGTATCTTCTTATCAAAGCAATGTCTAATACAAAAATTTGTACAGAACCCATTTGGTTCAACAGTTACATAACACAAGTAAATTCAAAATGGGAAGCTTTTTTCCTTTGTTGCCTTGGAAAGCTGGATAGTTTCAACTGCTGAACTTCTGCTTGTCAGATGAGTTTTAGATGCCCAGGAATCCTATGAGAGAAAGTTACTTGACTTAATGGCTTAACTACACAGGGATCTCCTGTTCCCACCTCCTCCTCCCGACCCCACTTACCTGGCCAGGGCAGCGTGCCCTGGGCGGTGCAGCATGCCCCCGCGCCCTGCAATGGGCCCATTTGGGGCTGAATCGGGCTTGTGAGGGGCGATTCAACTCTTCAGCGAGTGCAGGAGTGCAAACTGGGCTGCCCTTTGACCTACGTGATGACATCACTTCCTGGAAGTGACATCATCACGCACACCAGAAGAGCACACACATAGAAGGAATGCTGGACACCGCAGATGGTGCGTGCCATGTTCCCAGTCCCCCACTAGGGGACTAAAGGGATCTGGCAACCCTAATTTGACCTATGAAGTCTAAAACAGCTTTTTCCAAGGTACGCAAAAGACCAGATTCTCCCGTAGATTTTTAAGACCAACCCAAGTGCCTTCTTAAGAAGATCATTTGTGTGTCCTAGGTCTGGACTACAAAGGTACCCACAGAGGAGTTTTTGATGGCTGTTAAGATTGTAGAATAATCCTTCCCTTAGAGATTTGCCTAAGATGGAATGTTTTTGATTTCTTGCTTGTCTTTGAAAACAACTGTTTTTCATTTGGACTGAATTAAACTAAGATTTTTTAAAAAATCTGACATATTGCTATTGGATGTTGTCTATGTCTGCCTGAATTTACTCCAGCCATTGAGAAGGTGGAGGGAAGACATGTCAATGAATAATTTTTTTAAAAACAGAAAATGTTAGCATATTGCATGCGAGAGAACTGTTTGCATAGGTGTCCCATTAACTGTAATAGCAGCACCTGTTCTTCCATATTTGCTGATTTTAAGCTGTGCTGTCCATATGTATCACAGTGCTGCATCATTCCTTTTGTGTGGGCAACAATTAGTTTGGACAGTGGAATAAAGGATCTGTAAGGATGACAGGCAACTCTCAAGAGGCTTCACTTCATGAGTAAAAGTTCTTTATTGATAAGATGCATCGTACACTTACACCATCCTTGCTAGGACTGGTGGCTACAGACAAGCATCAAGCAGATATAGGTTCCCCAAGGCTGCTCCTAATTCCCCCCTCCTTTCTCCTAACAGTCCTCTAACTCTGCAGACAGGAAAACAGGCTGTGTGATTCATGGACTGCTCAAGGTCAAGCAAGCTCCAAGGCTTGGGAGAGATTACAACAGGAACAAACACCTCCTGTTCCCAGTTTCCCACCCCAGGTTCAAATAACAGAATCACCCCAACAGCATCAGCTTCAGGATATTGAATATGACAGGTGATCCTGAGCACCTGACATGATCTTTTTCTTGCGATGTTTGTGAATGGATTTGAAACAGTATTTCTTGCTATGTTTGTGAGTGTATTTGAAGACAGCATCCACGCTCTTCATGTAAGCCAAATATTGAGCATAAAAAGTGCATGTTTCTGCTTCTGAGTGCTATGTAGATGCACATCTCTTTAAAATGGAACTAAATATTCTGAACTGTATGGTATACCTTAAGGCTCTTTGCAGTGCTGTATATCACACTGTTAATTACATAAGATCATTTCTTGGCTGTGATACGTTATTTTTATATAAACACTTTAATCAGCAACATCCTGCCTGGAACCTCTGATCCAGCAGAAGGTTCTACATGTTGGCAACCCTGTACGACCCACAAATCAAGGGCAGCCTCACTGAGCAGGCTGGTGAGCTCATTAGCTGGAGACATGAGCTGTCTCAGCAGGTTCAGCATTTTCAGGCCATGAGGGGGACACTGCCTCCAACAGAGGAAGAGGAGAGAAAGCACATCTGCTGCTCCCTCTGCCTCCCCTTCTAGGCAGAGTCTCCCCATTGCCACTCCTGAGATGTTTATGGAGATGGAGACAGACAGCCCCTCTGAAGCTCAAAAACCAGGCTTCAAGTGGATGCAGTGGTGAAGGACCTACCTGATCCTTACAAGTTGCATTCCACCAATCCACTGAGCTACTGTGCCAGGAAACAGTCTGGCTGGACATCTCTCTTGTGGCTCAAAGGATCTTGTCAGGCCCTCTGATGAGCTTGCAGTGAGTGCATTTTCCCCCATATGGGTGACATTGTCAGGCTACATCACTCATATTTGCTCCCCTGGAGAGCTGAACGATTGGTCTTTCCAAAGGTCAACTTGCCATCCTTCAACTATCCAGTCCTTTGACAGCCAGTCAACATGTGTTCACAAGCAAGTGAACACATGCTTGTGCCTGTATCCTTTCAGTCTGTGTTGGGGAGGTGGGAGGGATGTGCTTCCTCAAATTTAAAACTCACAAGTAGAAAGAATGGCAAGCAATCTATCTAAATTGATTGGCACTATATAAATTCCACATTCCAAACGGTGTCCCCAATATATATATATAAACTCTCAACGGAACCCCAGCACCTCTTGGCAGAGTTTGGTGCAGAAATTAAATACAGTGCCAAAAATGTTGTTCTTGCCACTCTCAAAAAGAAAAGAAAAAACAACCTACAAATATCATTGGAATGAGAAATGTTAGGAAAGTAGACAAAACAAGCAGAACGCACAGAAGCATCTGCAATGAAACTCATGAACACTGAGAGCCAATGTCATGTAGTGGTTAGTGTCAGACGAGGATCTGGGAGACCCAGGGTCAAATCCTCACTCTGTGATGTAAGTTCACTGGGTGATCTTGGGCCAGTCACACACTCTCAGCCTAATCTACCTTGCACTGTTGTTGTGAGCCAGTTTGGGTTCCCATTGGAGAAAAACACAAGGTATAAATGAAGAAAATAAATATTGTGGTGTTTCTTCTTTACAGGGGTGGAAGGGAACAAGAGTGCCAGTGATGAAGGGGAGTTGTAGCTGTGCATCTAGGCTACTCCAAGCCAACTACAATGTAGGCAGCACACTGCAGAAAGAGAACTTGGGTGCCCCACCCCCTCACTTTCTGAGGCCTTCCTTGGGGAAGTGATGTTGCTATGTGTATGTCTGCATGAGTGTCTTGCAAGGCCTAGCTGCCTTCCTACTGACTTGTCTGGTTGGTTTGGCTTGGATTCTCTTGTTTGACATTGGTTCTGTTGGGCTTGCCACATTGACCCTGGTTTTTCCTTGGCTTCGGTAGTTTGACATTGGATTTATTGGGTTGGAAACCAGAAATGGATTCTCTCATTTGACATTGTGTTAGGCTTTCCACATTGGCTCATGTTCTGCTAGGATTCTCATTTGAGATTGGTTCTGTTGGGTTTGTTGCTTCTGTTAGCATTTGTAGGTTTTTAACCAGTGGTTGCTCTTGTGTGTTTGGCTACTGGCATTTTTGCCCTGGAGAAAGCATGGAAGACGCCT
Source organism: Eublepharis macularius (assembly GCF_028583425.1). Lineage (NCBI taxonomy): Eukaryota > Metazoa > Chordata > Lepidosauria > Squamata > Eublepharidae > Eublepharis > Eublepharis macularius. The sequence continues at coordinate 96,115,591 of NC_072791.1, read as the reverse complement.
TGTTCAGGGGCCCATAGAACTGAACCCTTTGATCCAATTCGCTTGAAATTTGCAGGTCTTTAGTGGGCAGGCAACACTGAATTCCCTGCAATTTTGGTGTTATTTGCTTGAAAAACAGCTGCCACTGCAGCCCCTCAACCCAAATAACTCCAGAATCCCGCCCTCCTATCCTATCATGACTCCCTTTTTCCAGCCCAGTGATTCTGATTCCAAGTGCTCGTAAGAAGAGCCTGAGGAGCCAAGGGCAAGAAACCTGGAGGACCAATGGGATCAGGGAGAGCCGGACAGTGCAGGGGCACCTGCTGACCATGCTCCAGCAGCACCAAAGGCCACTCTGCCAGAACCTACAAGAAGGACCTTGCCACTAGATCTCTGCCAGGTAGGATGTGAATCCAGGCCCACAGCCCCACCCTGCAAGAGCAGTGTTGGCCAAAGGCCCGAACCAAGACAGCATGAGGGAGGAGAAGTGCCAGACTGGCTGCACACAACCTCATCCTGGATGCAGAAAAGTGCTTTGAGAGTAATATCTCTTTGCAGGATCCTGCCCCCCCCCCAAACACCAGAGTCTTAGGAGCTTCAACGCCTGTCAGCGAGTGTAGCTATGCCAAATCAACTCTGATTATTTAGGCTGAAGCTTGAGAAGGCTTCCTTACTGGACCAACTGGTTTGCTAGATATAAGCCCTGTGCTGTAGTTCCAGGCTTCTATCTCCAGTGGAGCCTCCCAGGTCTTACCAATCAAGCCTGAGATTCTGCTCCTAAGGAAATTAGACCAGGAACTGGATTCCTTCCCCCTGCCCCCAAACCCCAACCTGAATCCTGAAATGGTATGAATAAATCTGAATATCCCTGAGTACTGATATGTATGTTTCCCCCAAAATAATTTTTTAAAAATTTCTGCCAGATACACATCCCTTGAGAACATCACCTGAACATACTAATTTAATTGGGGAGAGAACATACCTTTGGCTCTGTTCTTCAATTACTGCTGATACCAAGGAAAATTCAGGTTAAAAGCATTTGGTTCTTACAGCCAGGTTTATGGCTTTGGAACTGCCCTCAGTCTTGACCTATTAAGGGTGCTACATGAAAATTAGATTTTAAAATGAACTGCTGGCTTTGTTTGCTGTTTAAAATTAGGAGTACAACCACTGTTGTCAAAACACCTGCTTTCAGAACAGAGTTAATCTTGTTTTGGAACTATTATTGTCCCCAGCACTACAAAGAAAAACACTCTCCCTTAACTTTTCCTGTCCATTCCAGGAAATTCGATTGGAAAACTGGGAGGGGGTTAACAAAATGATAGTTTTGTGTATTGTGCCACAGAGGCATTATAGAGGGATGAAAAAAATTAAACTCGTGCATTTAAAAATGAACCTAGACATTTAAAACGTTACCCTAGAAGGGGAGTAGAGAAACTGTGCAATCCTAGATACCTACATCCTTCCAAGTCCATTGATTTCAATGGTCTTAGAAGAATATAACTTTGCTTAGACTTGCACTGAAATTCAATTACAGTATTCTGAATGTTTCCCTTTTATTTGTTGAATGCTTGTAGTATGCACATCTTCAACTGTTCAACTCTGGTAAAGAGGAAATTTTACATTCTTGACTCTCCGGAACAGGGCTAGAGCAACAGTGGAGAAAGACTCAGGATAAATCCAAAAAGGCATGGGCTAGAATTCATTTTCATGCATACTCCATAGTAGTGTTGCAGATGAAGAAACTATATTTCTCTGCCACCAGTGCATCAGCACTGTGTAGACTTGTGGAACTCTTCAGGGTGGTCAGGGGCCTATAGGAGGATGTAGACTGCTTTGCTGCCTGCTGCGATAATTTTGCTAATCATTTTGCAGATAAAATCTCTCAAATACATTACAACATAGACTCTACATTAGCAGTGAAAGGACCAGATTGTCCCAGGGACTCATTCCTCCAGTTGTGTGGGATACCTTTCAGCTTGTCCAGTCTGAAGAGAACAGGGAGTTTGAGACCAAGGCTGGCGCTTCCATTGAGGCAGAGCCAGCCCCCACCTCGGGCACTGAACTCTGAAGGAGGCGCTGTGCTGGCCCCCCAACGACTGGCATTCCCTGCAGTGCGTGCGCTCCCATGTTCTCGCACAGGAATTCTCCTCTCTTGGTGAAAGGCATTTCTTCTGGAGTGCAGAAGGACAGCCCTGTCTTCCCGCTCAGCCAGCGCCTGAGGAACTTCGAGTTCAGCCCCACCAGCGGGGACATTACTCTCTCTGCCCTTTTCCCCCTTCTCCACTTTCTCTCAATTTAAGCCTTGGGTGAAGCTTCCGCGAGCAAGGGACACTCTAGCTGGCTGGGGAGCAGCGAGCTCCCGTCTGACTTTTTGTCCCTCTTGCTCCCTCCTTTCTTTCTTGCTCCCCCCTCCCCATGTACTAAAAGGAATGACAGGACGATTGCCCATTGGAAATAATAGAAGAGGCTTGAAGGCCCATTGAAGGTAATGGGAGCCAGAGATGCCAATTTACTTGCCTGGGCTCCACTGAAATGCATCATAACACAAAAAAAGTTGCAAAGAAAATGTGGAATGGATTTTCCATAAAGGTCTCTGGGACCAGATGGAATACTCTGGGAGTGCAATGACAGCCCCCAGTGTGCAATGACAGAACCTAGCTATAGAGTTTGTGCTCCAGGACCAGGACAGATTTCAGAGTGGAATGACAGTCCTTGGAATAGGCTCACTGCTCTGGGACTGGAAGGACAGCCCCCAAAGTGCAGTGCAATGACAGCCCCTGGGAGTAGAAGCAGCATTCTGGGACTGGAATGACAGGCACCAGACTGGAATGACAGCCCCTGGGAGGAGCAGAAGTGTTCTGGGACTGGAATAACAACTCCCAGAGTGCAATGACAGCCCCTCAGAGCAGAATCTGTGCTCTGGGAATGACAGGTTGCACAGTGGAATGACAGCCCCTGGTAGTAGAGAAACATTCTTGGAGTAGAATTACAGGCACCACAATGGAATGACAGGCCCTGGGAGTAGCAGAAGTGTTCTTGGACTGGAATGACAGCCCCAGAGTGGAATGACAGCCCCTAGGAAAAGAACCTATGCTCAGGGACTGGAATGACAGGTCGAAGAGTGGAACAACTGCTCCTGGGAATAGGGTCAGGGCTCTGGGACTGGAATGACACCCGTCATTCCACACCCACTGCCATTCCAGTCCCAGACCACTGATTCTTCTCCCTGGGACTGTCATTCCACTCTGGGGCCTGTGTTGATAGATCAAGATGGGTAGCCATGTTTGTCTGTAGCAGTAGAAAAAAAGCAAGAGTCCAGTAGCACCTATAAGACTAACAAAATTTGTGGTAGGGCATGAGCTTTCATGAGCCGCAGCTCACTTCTTCACTACTGGATTCTTGCTCTTTTTTTGTGTTGTAATGCATTTCAATGGAGCCCATGCAAGTAAATTGGCATTCCTGGCTCCCATTTTCTCCAATGAGCCTTCAAGCCTCTCCCATTATTTCCAATGAGCAATCCTGCCATTCCTTTTAGTACATCCCTTTCCCCCTCCCTGGCTGGCATCAATTCTACTGCTCACCTTTCCTCAGGCTTTGGGGGGGGGGGGGCTGCTTTTGGTGGAAAGAGTGGCTGGTTGTGTGTGTACCGCCACAGAGGAAGTAGGAAGTGAGGTGAGACACACACAATTCCCTTTCAGTCCCTGTGCGACAGGTAGGAGCAAATCACTGTTGTTGGGTTTAAAGTTGTTGTTTTAAATTCTATTTTCCTCCCCCATCTCCCTTTCGTTCTCTCTCCCCCATGCTATTCTCCGATCTCAATGCTGCTCCCCCTTCACTCCAGTAGAGCAGCGCCCCGCACTGCACCCCCTTTATCACCTTCTAATTCCCTAGTTTAAATATATCACCCCACCTTCCCCCTCTCCCCCAATAGTTTATTTCAATATTTATACACCACATGCTTAGCTATCAGATGCTGTTCACTTCAAACCCAAGGCGGGGGGGGGGGGAGAAGGATGAGCATGGAGGGTAGTTCCCAAAAAGGATCTCTGACAAAGGTTATCAATATGTTAAGGCTTGGAGAGGGTCAGAGAGAAACAGCTCAGTCTCCCCCTTCCAAATATCTCTCTCCTCCAAGCAGGCCCTGTCAGAGAAGCCCTCCTTCTACTGCCAAGAGTCTCTGGGTTCAGAGAGAGGTGGGAGGAGGGAAACTTTTTTACACTCTCTCTCTCTCTCTCTCTCTCTCTCTCACACACACACACACACACACACACACAAAAGGAGGTGTGCTCAAAACTTCAATGCAAGTTGCTGTTTCTGCTCACAAAATAGATTTTTGGCTCACAATAAGAAAAACAAAGATTGCTGTTATTCTCTCACTTACATAAAAAAAATTAAAATTTAAATTAAGAAATAAAAATTAAATTAAAAATGTAAAAAGTTTCAAGTTTTCTGCTTTTCATTTTCCCTACATTTCTCCTGTTTTTTAAAAATTGGTTAGTGGGCGGGGGGGCACAAGTAGGTATCTTGCCTCAGGCGCCAGAAACCCTGGCACTGGCCCTGTTTGAGACCTACTACCTGCTTGTATGACTCTTTGCTTTCCAGGCTGCTTAAATCTCTGGGAGAGGGAAGCTGTTGGACTGGGTCCAAGAGACAATAAATGTATCCCTGAGAGAGGGGCTGGTTGCAGTTGTAGTCTCAGAAATAGGTAGTTCATTTTAAGAAGAGGACTGAACACTGTCCCTTAAGTTTCAAACTAGAGTTAGATAAAGAGGTCAGGGATCTTTCCCTTTTCTTTTTACTACCCTGGCGCTATCCTTTGATGTGCAGAATGCTATTCTTAGGGGCTTCCTCATCTTCCTCTCTTTGTCACACTCTCTATTCTCTTTTCCATCTTGACATCATGGATGCAGGGCTTCCTGTTCTACCATTCACTGGAATCCTTAGACTAGATAGCTAGAAAGAGCTCTATCTCTCATCTTTCCGATCATGTATGGCATTCCTACAATAAAAAAGTCTTATTTCCTTTCTAAAGCTTAAGACTCTCAGTGTAAGTCTGTTTCTCTCTTCAGTGTAGGCGCTACACCCCATGTTTCTCTGCTTACTATGCATCTCTGATAATGGCAACAATTGCCATAGATATTAGTGACAGAATTCCTTCTGAGAGTTGCAGTATTTTGCTTTGGGACAGAAAAAGACCCCTGCCTGTGCTACAAGGAGGGCATTCCTCAGTGGCTGCTGTGTTCAAAATGGAGAACAGATTGTTAAAGGAGGTGGCTGCCTCATTCCATTGTGTTGTGTTCTATATAGTGAAGTTTCACTAATTAAAACCACAGTTGCAAAATGACTTGTGCTGCAGCTACTCCTGTGTTTGACAAATATATCTTATTATGATAACTCCAGTTCAGTTATATAATATTTGGTGCATACCACTGCACTGATGTAGTTTGTTTCAGATCACTGTACCTATGTTTATTATTCATGGCACTCTGAAAACAAAGTTCTGTACAATAAATAACTTTTAAGAGAACTCCCACTCTCAAGGTAATACACAAAAATGCTTACTGCTCAGGGGATTGCAAATCTCATGAGGAGTTAACTTGGTCACATTCCCTCTCTGCAGTTTCATTTTGTTTATTTATAAACAAACAGGAAAACAAATAGTATAATACTCCACATTCTGAGGCTAGAATTATGAGTTCATGTGGCCCACTTAGGGCTCAGACCATCTCGGCTCTGGCCATCTCTGGTTCTCGCCTCTGGCTTCAGTTAAATACCTGAAATTGCTTGGAACTTTATTTCATCTGCTTCCACCAGCATAGAAAAATTATCCACATTGCTACTATGGTATTTTATTCAGCTGAGCTGAGCTGAAGGGGGAGTGATTTGAAATACTTGTCCCTTCTTACTCTAGTGCCCCCTCCCCCAACCAGCATGGCTGCTCCTCCACACTGGTCCTGCTCTGTAGGAATCATTCCTCTAGGGGTTGGAAAGAGTCACAGCAACTATCCACATACACAATGGAACAATACTGCTCATTACTAATCTATAAACTTGATAATTTCCATTTTCTTAAAAAAATTATTTTTGCCTGAGGATGTTGAAAATCCTCAGGCAAACCTCATATAAATACAGCAGTCTTGCCTTGATTTTTAAAAAGCTTTACTGTACCACATTTATTTTTTTTAATTCCATCATGTTCTTCAACACTAGAAAATATCTTGCAAAAGAAAAATAGTAAAACCACAATATGCCGTTAAAAACCCATCCCACCTAAATTAACCCAAAGAAACTACTGCCCCCTCAAATACTGGAAACTGCTTCCCAGTCCTAATTATCACACTAATTTACCTGTCAAATTAATAAGTCCCCAAAGAAGCAGTCAAGGGGCTTCATATTTTCAATGCTTCTGTGCATGGAAATATAGCACAGCAGAAATGTTCTATCTAGCCCAGTTCCTCCCTTGTGTGCCACATTTTTTTTCCAAAGGAACTTTGTATATTGGGATAGTTTCAGTTGGGTAGCCATGTTGGTCTGTAGTAGAACAGCAAGATTCAGGTCCAGTAGAACTTTAAAGACCAACCAGGTATCTGATGAAGGGAGCTTTGACTCTCGATAGCTCATACCTTGGAAATCTAGTTGGTCTTTAAAGTGCTACTGGACCCAAATCATGCACATTGGGAAGCATTAAAAATTATATCCTCACCCCCACCTGTAGCCTGATCACAGTCTATTCTACCAACTCAGGATTCTACCTTTCCATTCAGAGACAGGCCTTCAATTTCCTAATTTAGTACTGTACCAATTATTCAGTTATTCTTTTCCTGCCTGAATTTTCACATCCTTCCATATGCTGCTTTTTACTTTCCCCTCACAATTTGACATAATCCTGGTATGTGCTGAGTTTAATGGTTTTTAAGATTTTTAAAGTATCACACGTGTGCCTGTTTATTATATAACTATCACCTCCTTGTGGCATCTCTTTAAACATTTATTTTATTCGATTTATACCCCACCCTCCCCACAGATGGGCCCAGGGCGGCTAACATTAAAAATATATTAAAATAACAAAAACATAAAATCAATAGTAATTTTTAAAAAATCATTAAAATAGTCCAGGAGCAGGCTATTTGAACAAATATTGGGAGTCTGTATATGGGCATAGCAGATGGCCAAGGGCAGCCCCAGAAGAAGTGGTGGTCTTAGATGAAAAAAGGAGGACACCCGCCGGCACTCAGCCGAAGGCCCGGTGGAACACCTCCTTTTTACAGGCCCTGTGAAACTGTAACAGGGCCCACAGGGCCCGGATCTCCAGTGGGAGATCCATGCTACAATCTAACAAAGTAAAATTTCCACAGAAGTATGTTTTAGAAGTTTTGCAGGGTGACAAGGTAAAGGCCAGATGTTGTTGTCTAGAAATAAACCAAGTTTCCAGAGGCATGAAACATTCTATTCAAATCATATTTTGAAATATAACAGTGCAGTCGTAAACAGTTACACAGTTCCATGTTAATTGAAGTCAATGAGCTCAGAAGGGTGTAACTCTGCATAGGATAAAAATTAGTCTCAGTCCCAATTCTTGGTGGCATTTGACACAACGAGGGTAGCATTTGACACAATGGAGATAGAGCACTTAGAAGCAGCTCTATCTGTTGCCTCTTTCCAACAGGAAGTGTTTGCAGATTAATATTATTGCTGGTAGAAATATTCAAGACATTGCCTTTGATTGGGCAACATATATGATGAGGGGTTTTAAAGTGTTACACCTGCAGCATGCATTCCTGAAAGACTTTTTACATTTAAATCAGCAGAGCACATTTAATCAGTCTGTGGTTGGATTCCAACAAGCCAACTCAATGGTTATGCTAACAGGGCTGAGATAATCCTGTTTGGGAGGCTTTGTATCCTGGAGGGCAGCAATGGTACCCCCATTGTTTAGGTTATGCATCTTGTTAGTTCCTTGGAACTTGTACGGACATTTCCAGTGAAGTGTTCCCCATGTCCAGTAAAAAAAAATTGTTACTCAGAATATGGATTTTTAGAAATGCTTCAGTCAAAAGCAATTCCACTTTAACATGTCAGACTTTCCATCCCCAGATGAAATACAATATCCCCAGTATTTGGTATTAATACACTTAATACAAAAGTGTATTTGGTATTAAGAATTTTTTCACACAGATAATGTTCAACTCTTCCTGATCATTTAAAGGTAAAGATAGACATTACTGACCCATGGGGGACGTCACATCACAACTCAGGTCGTGAGCAGAGCTTGGGTTGTGGTACTGCAGCTTGCCACTCTGTGCCACGGGGCTCTTCCTGATCATTTAAAGTGTGTAGTTTTGCAACCTAACCCAGTAATGGTGTGCATGCATCCAGTACTCAGTCTTCTTAGCCTTTGACTGGAACTGCTTGCCTGTTCTTTTCAATGGAGGATTCTACTCTGTAGGAACATACTTTTCTTTACAGAGTTGCCTCCCTCAGTTAAATGAATGTGGACTGTTCATAAGCAGACATATATAGCTCTAAATCCTGGCAAAATAGGGTTGCCAGCACTGCTTCAACAAATACCAGATTTTGAGGGTGGTGCCTAAGGAGGGTGGAATTTATGTAGGATGCAACATCACTTCTGGAGTACACACTTAAGAATTTCCTTTTATCTCTTATGGTAAAGATCATACAGACATGGGGAAATTCCTGTCCTGTCACTATGGAAGCCATTTTCTAGCTATTTTTTCTTCCTCTTCTCAATTTCTTGAGGGGATTGGGGCGGAGAGCAGGGGTTTACCCATTGCAGGCGGGCAAATAGTAAGCCTATGGCAATAGAAAAATCAAGTGAACGTGCCTGTGTAGGCATGTAGTAGTCATGGGAAGAGCGCTTGAAACTCCCACAAACTTGTTCTGCCTTGTGCAGTATTCAGCCCCTCCCCTCCCAGCTATTGCTGGAAGTGCTTGAAAAGCAATGCTGGCTGTTTAAGCCTGTGTGTGGTGGTAGGCGCACATGGTCAACTGATGAGAGTAACACACTGAGGAATTTCCTGTGGCTACCATGTGGTTAGGTTGTTACATTTCAACTTTGCAAAAGCTGCATTTCCTTCATGTCTCTCTCCTTCTCTTTTCATACTTGTTTCAGATTTATGTAACAGTTCCCAGAGAGCTTGTTCTCTTCTGCCGCTGATAGTGAATCTGTTCTTTCTGCAATTTCAATTGCTGTCTTTGCATGTTCTAACCTGGTTTTAACTCTTTGAAAGGTGTGACATTACTGCTTGGGGCAAGTGTCTGAAGGACCTGTTAATTTCATAGAGATGTCATTCATATTCATTAGTCATGTCAGATCCTGACACCTTACTCTTTTTTTGTTCAAATGCCCAAGGGAAAAGTACAAATGTAAAGGCACTACCTATAACTTAGCCCACCCAAAATAGAATTGCTATTGATCAGAACAATATAATAATCCAAGGAAGACGTAAGCATGGAAATAAGACAAATCATTTTGGCAGCTAATTTTATTAGGAAACTTAAGAGAAACTGAGGAGTCAAAGATCATTTACGGAAAAGCACATTACAAATGTTGGAAATTACGTTATTCGTTGGTTTTTGCTGGGGTATGTCCCTTTTAATTATGTCACAGAGACTGTATAAACATTGCTCAGTGGGTGTGTGCTCGTTAAGATGTTAGGAAATCAAGTAACTACAGTCAAAGGTATGACCCACAAACCATAATTTATTTATGCCAGTTACCATTTTATTTGTTTCACCAAAATCAATGATAGTTTAATAGAAAATATACTAAAATAAGCAATTTGTGTCTGCGTTTGAGTAGGCATATTCCTTTAGTATTAAAGGCATATCACTGTTATGCCATGCATATTTACTTGGGAGTGAGTTTCTGTTGAATTCAGTGGGACTTACTTCTAAGTAAACATTCTTAGGATCAGGCTGTAAGGCAGACAGAGATAAAAATCCAGACAATCACATAAGGCATGTCTGCATGGCAGCTTCCCTTGTTCCTGGGACTTCAGCATAGAATCAGAAGTGGAGGAAGCGTACTTGAAAAATTAACTCACCAAAATGTCAAATACCCTATGCAGACCTGAACAAACACAGAGAGACAATTGAACACACAGAGTTCAGGCTCAGAAAGAAAGAAAAATGGTATAGAGAGACTGCAGTAGCAAATAGTCACCATTCTTCCAAGGGAGGCACCTGCATGAGAGAGCTGGACTGCCACATCCCACCATAAATAAGTACTTGGGATTTTTTAGTCATTATAGTGATCTTAGTAAAACCTTTAATCTGTTTTAGCTAAACTAGGGAAATGGCACATTGCTGTTATGGTCTCTGACCTTCCTATTGGAATTTTTATAAAATTACAATGCAAATAAGTAAGTTTTACTCTGCATTTCATATGCCTTCGGGCTTTTTGTTTAATATCTTTAAACAAGTCTAAGTATCTGCCAAGCGAACTACTACTTTGAATCGGAGCAAGTAGGCACCCCTCTTGAAAATAAATTCTAGCATAAAATTTTGACCTTAGGCCAGTAAGATATTCTAACCTACCTCATAGGGTTGTTGTAAGGATAAAATGCAAGAAAGGGGTACCCACTGATAAGAATAGTGGGATATAAACGAATATATATATATATATATATATATATATATATATATATATATATATTTAGTAACAGTAACTTAATGCTAAGGCATGATCCAGTAGTTAAGCACATTGAAGTTCCATGCATTTCACTGGGAAATCTTAAGATACACAGATCTCTCCAATGGGCAGCTCAATCCTATGCCCCGAGGCAGCATCGTTGCTTGTGCGTCAATGTAAAAAGGGCACCGCTCCATGGCTCCCTACGGACTTTTGCAGAAGTCCCACCGGCGCCCAAGCACAGCAAGACGCAGCCGCTGCCAGGAGCACCCGCCCGCCATTCCCCTGGCAACCCTGCTCACACCAGCCAATGACCACACCCATCCTCTGACCAGCAGGTGAGGGGCAAGCAGCGGCGCAGCCAATGGGGAGGCCGCGATTCCCTCTGCCGCCAATAGGGCCCCCCTTGGAGAGTAGGCATCCCTGCCAGGGAGGCAGGCAGAGGTGACAGTGAAGGTCTGGACTGAATGCCCATCCAGCCCCCATTTCCGATGAGGGCCAGGCCATGGCTGCAGCTTGGTGCACCTACAAATCTACACCGCTGCCATCATGAGAAACAGGTTCCCCCTCCCTGAATAGTAGGATCAGAAAGCCTTTGGGATCTGGAGAGGCGGGGGGGGGCAGGTTCTACAACGAGCGACAGGAATGCCCGTTGGAAACCACACGAGAGGCCAGCTCCCTGGGCCAGATTTTCCAAGCAAACAGCGAAATGGAGGGTGGTCCATCCTTCTGTAGGTGGAGGAGATCCGATGATGTCGCTTCACAGCCCCCACCTCCCTGCAGTAACTTCTGCCTTCCTCTCTGCCTGGCTGCTTATCAGACGGCAGCAGCTCAGTCCGAGAATGAACGTCCTCAGTGGAGCATCCCCCCACTCCACCCTGCCAGACATTCATGGGCCACAGTTCAATTTCTACCCCACTGCCTGAAATTACATTGAGGGGAGGAAGGGGGCAGGGAGCCTGGATGGGGCGCCACTTGAAACATTTGCAGGGACGTGTTCCGACAGGGAGTTGAGAGGCCAGCTACTGGAAATGTCAGGCAAGCATGCAAACACAGCAGTTTGTTGTTTTTCAACACGTTTTATTAAACTGGAAAAAGTGCCAATGTCCCTTGGCTGGAAAGGGAGATGCGGTCTGCCTTGGGATATTGCTCCCTGGTCTGGATCCGAATGGTGCTCGTGGAGGATGGGGGGGGGGTGAAGCAGACCTGCTCTGTTGTCTCCCGGACAAGTCACAACGTGCCTGCAAGAGAAAGAGACACATGTGCTGCAAGTAACCCAGCCCAATCCATGGCCGAGGCAAAGCCCACACTCTAACATTTGGGAAGATGGACATAGTAGAGAGCAGCAGCAGCCGCCCCACAAGTGCAGCTAGCGACCAGGTGATGCATGACCCTTTGGCGAGGAAGCACTCTGCCTTGGGGTGATTTTACCTTTAAGGGAGAAAGTCAACAGGTAGTTACAAACACCCAGTCAAGAGTAATTCTCTGGGCAACTGCCTCTGGGGCAGGCAGGGGCTGCTGCCATCATCCCCTCCCCTGCCAAGCCTCATCTGAAGAGGATAGCGGTTAGGAGAGTTCAGGTGATGGGGCAGCTGGCACAAATCAGTGAGCCGGGGTAGCCCCAGCCCCATCTCCTTCTCACCTGTAAGTGCTCCCTCGCTCCTTACTGAGCTGGAACTTCAGAGTCAGATAACCTGCAAGGAGACTAGAGTGGTTATTGTTAGTTAGCCAAACATTCTGGACTTTGCCCTTCTTCCCTTGGGCGAGTGCAAAGTCCCCCCAGTGCACTCAGTGCCCGCCACCGTATCCTCTCTCCCACCTCGTGCACAAAGCACCCACAGCAGACGGCTGACGGGCAGAGCCTTTGGCCGTGTGTTCACCTACCTGAGTTCATGAGCAGCGTAGCTGGACGTTTTGTAGGGTGCATGAGCAGGTGACTGGGTGCGGGGAGGGGGGCTCGCCCACCCTGGAAGCAGACGCGGATTGGCCCCTGTGGTAGTTCCCATCCCATGCTCCTTCGGGCCGCGGGGGCAGGGCTGAGCGGTGAGAGAGGGGGTTGAGTTTTCCCTTTCAATGGGTGCCTATGAGCTATGCCTCCTTTTTTCCTGGCGTAACTCTGCCGCGGGAGGGGGGGTGTTCCCAGGGCTGGCGTGGCTTAGGAAGCGGACTAACTTGCCCCTGCCCCCCCTCCATGCTGGCGTGGGGAGTTGCGCCAGACTTGCGCCTCCACCCAGCTGCCAAGCATGCCCACTGGCGGCAACCCATCTACGGTAATGTGCCTCGGGCGAGCGCTAGCAGAGAGAGGTTTATGTCCACATAAGCGCCACTTACGCCCATGCAAGGCTTAGTTCTCTCCCTATGTGGTTTCCACCCTGCTGCTTAGGATTGCACTGTCAAACCAGTAGGATTTATAGCCTATCAGTTGTATCATCTTATCTGTACTAATCAAACTTATGCTAGACCAACAGTCTTAAAAATAGCTTTTAAATTGCATTTTCTAAAAGTATAATCCACTGTTAATTTCTGTTGTCAAAGTGTAGTTCTGTGAATGGAATAATTTTTTTTTTTACATAAGCTGTTTTACACAAATTATGCTTTGATGCCTTAACCAATAACATTATTCAGAACTTTAAAAACAAAACATTCAGAATTTCTGTAAAAAAGCATTATTAATTAATCCAATACTGTTTGGGACTTTTGGGGAGGGGAGTCAAATATAAGAAAAACAGTTTTCAGTCTGTTCCCCTTTCTGCTGTACCTCATTGTGTAAGATAAGAAACAAACCCACTATATTCCACAATAAATTGCAAGGCTGATAATGGCTAGAAATTTTAACTTCCATTACTAAGATATCAGAATGCACATACCTAATGCATAGGCATTAGCGTGAGATACATCCCAGCGGTAGCTTAGCCTCAGGGTTCTCTTCTACCTCTGATCTCTTTCTCAACCTGCATCTTCTAGGGAAAGGCTACCTCATTGTACCAGAAAAAAGGGGGGTTGCTAGCGGCACAAAAAATACTTTGCTTCTCAAATCTTTCAAGGGACACTTTGCAGAGCACAGTCACAATGCATAGTCTTCTAACCAGCGCCCAAACTATACGCTTTATAATTTTTAACATAAAAAAAAAAGATTTGGCCCATGAGGGGCAGCATATATACTGATGGGCAATATGTGTAGCCCACTTCACAGGGTAAAACGCATCCCACATACCAGTTTTGGATTGGAAAATGGCACTGGGGAAAGGATGAAGCCCTTCTCCCCTTGCATTGTGGTCCCAGTCCAAATTGAGGCTTCACAAGCTTCCATAAGGAGTTCCCCTGCAGCTCACATAAGACTGTTAGAATTGAAGTCAGCTCTGGGGAACCCAGATGCAACAAACTGAAAATTGTAGTTTGGGTCCCAAATGACAAAATGAAAATAAGGTGTTTGGAGCAGGGCAGAGAATGGAAAAACTATGACAGCAAGTTGATTTTTCAGTACAAATTTTACACAATGGCTAGGGTAGCTTTAAGAATTAAAAAAGTATTAAGTAATATAGAACCAAAAAAATTTACACTAAAAGCATCTAAACCAATAAATAGATGCAATGGTATAATGACTCTAAACATGTATGTAGTACTTTATAGTATTCAGTTTCACATAATCTTTGTCATACCTGTGTATAATTATATAATCCTGTGAAAAGGTTTTTGTTTGAGACATCAGCAGATTCCCTAAGGTCACCCTAGGGGTGTTGAAAAAAATAATCTGAACAGGGATATCACAGCTTGTGGGGAAACGTCTTGTGTCCTGGAATTCATATCAAAGTTTACAATAATCAAATTTGCACTCTGTATATACTCAGAGAGTGCCAAGTACCTTTTATAGTCTAACAGGTATACAAGTGAAAAGGGGCATGGGTATGACTCATCTACCAGCATGAGAACCACCTACCTCCATAGACATGCAGATAGCCCAGTCAGGGAAGACCTAAGGTTAGAAAAGTCTCACTTAAACCATAGAGCCTAGGAGGCCAAAAGGGAAAGAACAAATGTTCCTTTTGGGAAAGGAAAAGAAAAAGATGTTCCACAAGGGGTGAGCAAGAGTGAGATTATAAATCCCCTCACCATGAGGAAGAAACTCTTTTAGCCAGGCCATTTTTTCTAGTGGCATGTGCTGTATGTAGTACCGGCACCTCTTTCCGCAGTATTGGCATTTCTTTTGGCTGGCAGACTTGGGCCTCCAAGGTAGTGAACATCATGAGTACTGCACCTTTTTTATGAAAAAGCACTGCCATTAGCCATCTTGCCTTCTTACCGGAAGCTATACCAGAGCTCCATTGCAATAGCAGCCATGACCATGAACTGCTGATCAAAAGTGGAAACCCACGTTATGAGACTAAGGTAATGGATCATTTCTGAAACTTACAACTTTAAAAATAGCCTATCCTTATTCTAACCATCTTTAGGATGCGTAGTGTTTGGGTTGGGAAACTGCAGTTTTGTCACCTTTCATTTGATCCTTGCTCAGTTTTGCTGCATACAAAGACCATGTGTTCTCTTATTAAACTTCTATTATGTTTGTGGTAGTTTGATCTCTGTACCCACGTGAAGCCCATTCAGACACACTCATCAAGGAGAAGTTGATCCCTTCATCCCTAGAGTGTATTAGTCCCCGCATTAGCTGGTGCAAGTGAAACAAGAAATGCAGAAATAAGGCAGAGCCTGAATTAGAATTGTGGTAGAGTGCTGAAATACCAGAGTCTTTAAGACTAGGTGGTGTAGGTTACATGACAGTAAGGAAGAAAAGGACCTCGCCAGGCAGAGACCTGGGACAGCTGTGGAGTTCCCAAGCTCCCATGTGGGCAGAAGTGGGGGCTTGCAAGACCATTTCCCCACACAGACAGCTCATTGCTCACACTCTTCATTATCAAATTGTTCTCAACTGTATAATGGTAAATGTTTTCCTTCAGATTTTGAAATAAATTTAGAATTAACAAGTAGAGACCTACAAAACTCAGGGGGGAAAGAAATGCCATCTGCTCCCAATTTCCTCTTTTGCTCCCTTTTCTCACCTCTTTCAGCACTTTTGCTCCGTGTTCCCACCCCATCACCACTTTTGTCCCCCTTTCCCATCCGTTACTGCTTCCTCTCTCTTTTTCTGCTCCTATCACCACTGATTTTCCTTTTCCCTTTGCCTGCACCTTAACAGCCACTTCCAGTCATTTCTCTTCCTTCTCTATGCCAGTTTAGCTTGGCAACCTCAGAATGCCATTTGTGATCTTGGTCAACATTCTCCGTTTTGGGGAAATCTTATCCCCACCCTTTTTAGTTATTGTTTGGGGATTTTTCTGTAAATTGAAGGTTCCCCTAGGTTTTTAGACATACACACCTAGTATCCGTACATGGTCCCATTGTGAGGATTTTTTGATCTGCGCTTCAGACCCTTTGTTCAGAATTAGAAATATTGACCCCCTGTCTTTAACAAGTAAGAACAAAGGAACAGCTCTGCTGGATCAGACCAGTGGTCCATCTAGTTCAGCATTCTGTTTCATACAGAAGCCAACTAGCAACCCTGGAGAGTTAACAAACTACCTGCCCTCTTATGTCCTATTTGCCAAAGATAAAAAGCAGGATTTTTGAGGTGTTGTGTATAAATATGTGCAAAGATGAATGAAGAAGTAGCCAGGATCAGTTCAATCCAAGGACAGTATTAAACAAAATAAGCAATAAGCAAAATAAGCAATAAGCAATAAATGTAAATATGAAACAATGTAAAAGGTTGGGCTTCCCCCCCACCAAGCTTTAAGAATCCCTGAGATCAACTGGCAAGTGCTAAAGAAAAAGAAGTTTTTGTCTTGTTCACTTTCTTTGAACTGCATCCTATGATTGCTTTGTTGCCTTAGATATTTAAGACAATGGAGCTTGTTGTGCTGATGATTGCTACCTACTGACATGTAGCATAGTTTCATGTGATCACAGCTAAAAATACCTTATAAACCAAATACAATGCACAATCTGTATAAAACAGCAATCTCTTAATGAACTTGCACAGCAGGCAGGAAAAAAAATAACAAAGCATTGAGAAACCTCTTATCAGTCAGGAAGTTATTACTAAACATCCTTCCATATAAAGTTTAATACTAAAAATGGGGGGAAATCACTTCCACAAAAAAGTAAATGAAATAATCTTGTTATATTTTATTACAGATGCACAACCATATTAAGGTATGGAGTATCTTATAAATGTGCCGTATTTTCCTCTGAACACCTATAAATATGCCACTGCTGACATTTTCAAGAACATTGTTCCCCATTCCTACTTCATTTGTACAAATGTTTAAGGTGGATAACATTCCATTGTCTACACATATTTATTTTGTAAACTGGCAATTCCACTAAACTGAGCTACTGTAATTGTGACATCCTTTGCATAGCAGGGAGGCCAAGTCAGCCACTCTGTTCTCCGATTCTCGCCACAGAGCCAAAAGACTTCAAGATGTCACATTTGAGAGCCATAAGCCCATGCCATCACTAGTTCCAGCAAGCTGGTAGAGGGATTCTACACTACTAACAACCATTTTGAGTCCTATCGGGAGAAGGCCAGGATAGAAATGACATAAATAATTTGCATAATGCAAAAGGAAAAACAAGCTATGTACCATCTGAGATTTTGCTTTTACACACCAAGTTCATATCTAGTTAACACACTGACTGACATAACCTTACAAATTAATACTAAATTGCTATTCATTGGTCAGGGCAAAAGTGTCTGTTGCCCTCCTGGGTCCCTGCTTGGTTAATGGCTTCCAGACCTGTCAAACTTTCCTTACCACCCACCGAGTTCCTCCTACTCCAGTTTCTTTATGGGCAGAGATTGCCCCCCCACCCGAAGGCTTTCCCCTGCCCCTGTTCTTTTAAGGGGGGAAATTGTGCATGTGATTCTTTGTAGTGAGGATCTTGTCTGCCAAGTTCTAGAAAGATAAGAGTGAAAGTGATTAAGACAGGAGCTAGTATCTCTCTAGAGCAGCGGTAAGTAAGGTGGCAGGCCAAGAGGGCGCTGAGGGCAACTGAGCCTGGCAGGAGCATTTCTTCTTCACCCAAGCAGGGCCAACCTCCTCTGCCAGCAGCATACTATATTATATGTTCTGCCATACCAGAACAACCTCCAGCACTGTTCCACTAACAAGAGCTTATGTAAAAACTAGGAATACCCTCACTGGCAACTGCTAGAAGGTAACACTTGTTATTTGATCATTGTAAACAAAAATTATTCCCAACGTATTTAGTTCTACTGAATGAAAACAAAAAATAGAAAGGTGTACACAAAATGTAAAGTGCACATGGTAAGTAGACATGCTAAGCAAAACATCTATAGCATGAACTGACATTTAAAGGATGCATGGGGACATTCTCTGGACCACAGCACAGCTTTGACTAGTCTCAGCCCAGTACAGCTACAGCCCAGGCTATAATGCTTTAGGAAACAGCAGTTTCAAAGTATAGCCTGTACATTTGTAAAAAGAACAGAGGCACAGGATATTTTACTGGTCTGCATGACAAAGCAAAAGAGACTGGAGGGTCACCAGGATGAGTAATATGTAGATGCTGTCTCGCACCTGTCTCATAGGCGATGCAAGAATCAGGTTATGGCCTGATTTAGCAATTCTTCAGTACACCTAACTCCTGTAGTACACAAATGCTGTATCATGGGTCGAGCAACAGAATGCCACTGGATCAGAACAAAGTACAAGTACCACAAGTGCTATTCCTTGAAAAAATATATTGCAGCGATTTCCATCACTGTTATGTTCACTCAGGAAATGACAGTAATTATAATCCATAAATCTTTCAGCAGTGTTACTTATCCCTTCCCATTGGTATTTCTACTATGCAGTACTTCTTGAATGTAATATTACTGTTCCCTCCCTTATTTCTCCAAGATGGTTGAATTTGTTTCTCTTCTTTTATTTAACATTTGCAGTTTTTCTTGGCTTTGCTGGTTCTGCTAAATAAATCAGTATACTAGCCATAACTTCATGCAAGTCATACTGAAAATGCTGAACAGCACATGGACTAATTTTGAATACCCCTTGATTTGTCCTCAGGTTTTGACAAGTCATCCAGGGACTCCTTGTGCGTGCAGCTCTGATACACATACTTTTTCTATGTACATAAAAACTTGAATATTGAGGCAGCTCCATGTTGCATATCCCCTACCCTTAATCTAAGAGCAGGAAATAAGGCTGCAGTATTAAAGATGATCTCCTGTGAATAAGCCCCATTGACTGACATGAGACTTACTTCTAAGTAGACCTGCCTAGGCTTGTTCCCAAAGCTTATTTGTGAAAGAACATTGTATATGGTTCCAAAACACACTCTGAGCTTTGGATCAAATCCTTCAGTCACAATGTTTCAATAAGCTGGGCAACACTATAAATGGACTGTCTGCTATATATACTTGTAAGAATTTCACTTGGAACTGTGACAACAAAAGGCTTTCTTTAAATATTTCAGTAATGGTGTAGCCTGCTGTTTCCTGTAGGTTTCCTTTCTAGTTTTCAGGACATCCGACAGCTCCTTATTCATCCAGTTATATTTCTTATGAGTCCTCTTTATCTTTCCTTTTCATCAGAATAGCCTGAAGTTGTGTTACTGATAAACCTCCTTCTACACTGACTGTTGGTGTGTAGACACATTTTCCCTTAGATTTTTTTTTCCAGCTGTGAAAATCTCTCCAGGTTAAAATATGTTGTTAAAGACATTTCTGTCCAGCTGTTCTTAGGTGGTTGGTTCAAACTTCAAGTGATCAACCAATTCCTCCTTTGTCATACCAAAACTAAAATTCTTTCTCACACAACTCACACACCCAATTTCCAGTGCAACACATTGTCAAACACGTAACGTATAGGTTAACTTTAAAGAAAGACTGTCTTTTATCCATTGTGTAAATAAAATTATTAGTCTAAACACTTTGTGTGATTTTGATATTCTTGACATCCTCAGTTGGAGTCTCCCCTTCTGCAGGGGCCCACTTTCTTAACTGTTGGCTAGTGAGAGGTCATTGCTGCAAAGAAGAACAGGAGCCATTGCCTCTCCCTTAGGTCAATAGTGGATCCTGTCCCCATCACCACACACAGAGAGGGGCCAGGCTAGTGAAGAGCAGTGTTCATTTCGACATTCTGGACCAAAGGAGAGGGTTGGTGGAAAGTGGAAGTAAGTGGAAAGACTGAAGAAGAGGAGCAACCTGCACACATTGCAAGTGATGCTGGGCACTCTGTTCTTTATGAAGGATGTCAACCAATACTTATTTAGATATTTATGCCCCTGCTCTTCTCCCCAATGGGGACAGAAAGCAGCTTCCAACGTCGTTTTTTCCATCACACCAACCCTGTAGTAGGCTAGGCTGAGAGTTTGACTGGCCCTCTGCTTTCATGGAAGGGAGGGAATTTGACCCTTGATCTCCCAGTGCCTAGCCCAGCACTAACTACTACATCACATTGTCTCTCTATTTATCTCCTTGCTCTGAAAAAATGCCAGTTTTATGCCATCTCAAGACCCCAGGTGCCTATTAAAATAGGCTAAAACACCTTATACCCCTCATCAGTGAGTATTTCTTCTCTACCAAAGCTCAAACCAAAGAACAGCTCTGTTTTGCAATCCCCTTAGAAAACCAGGAGGGTGAGTCTGCTTCCAGGATTTCCAAAATTATTGACCAGCAACCCCCTCCCACCCTCACTTGGATAGCCCAGGCAAGCCAGATCATATCAGATCTCCGAAGCTAAACAGGGTTGACCTTGGTAGTAACTGGATGGGAGACCTCCAATGAAGAGCAGGGATGAAGAGGCAGGCAATGGCAAACCACCTGTTAGTCTCTTGCCATGAAACCCCCACCAGGAGTTGCCATGTCAGCTATGACTTGACAGCACTTTCCACCACCATCCTCCTCCCATCTGTTTCTCCTAACTGGGTGGTCTGTAACAAACTCCCCACCATTGTATCAGCTTGTTTCTGCTTTTATGTTTACCTGGACACTTCCAACAGATATGTCACTTGCAACATTCCTTGCTGTTTCTTTTTTAGAAAGTCCTGTACTCATCATCTGTGAGGGGTATTCTGACCTTGAGAACGCCTCCATTAAGTAACTAGTATTTTGGTGTAATATTTTGTTTTCTCCATGTCTTTAGCATTCCTTACTTCCTGGCAATTTTTTCAGAGCAAGGAGATAAATAGAGAGCCAGTTTGGTGTAGTGGTTAAGAGTGTGGGACTCTAATCTGGAGAGCAGGGCTTGATTCCTCACTCCTCCACTTGAAGCCAGCTGGGTGACCTTGGGTCAGTCACAGCTCTCTGGAGCTGTCTCAGCCCCACCTACCTCACAGGGTGTTTGTTGTTGTGGGGATAACAACAGCATACTTTGTAAACTGCTCTGAGTTGGCATTAAGTTGTCCTGAAAGGCGGTATATACATCAAATATTATTTTTCTTTGTTTCTACTTGATTGTCCATTATAAAAATAATGCCTATGCTTACTTCTCAGTTGCTGAGAATTTTGCTACGTTTTGTTTTTTATTAGACTATTAAAATGTTGAGATTATACAGAAAATGGGGAGATAGGTCTAATAAACAAATTTTGTATTAAAATTAGGCGACATGAAGAAAGTTGCTTCATTTTGTAGCTAGTTTCTCTACATAAACAAGGAACAAATGGGGACAGGATCTTTCCCCCCTTAGTCTTGCCTATCTAATCTCGACTGGCACCCGCTCTGGCAAGAGGAGGAGCACTGCTGAGTTCTAAACGACACCCCACACGCACTAGCGGCATGTTCAAAAGCCACAGCAGCAACGTGTATTTTTCTTGTATAAACATTACCCACTAAAAAGTCCAGTAAAGGCCCAGTGCTGTTTCCATGGGGAAATATTTCGGAGAATTGTTGACGAACAAAGCACCAAGCGGACTCATGGGGCCACAAACCGTTGAAGCTGGAGTTATTTGGTCACGCAGCCTATGTATATTTACTTGGGAGGGAATCCTATTGCATTAGGCGGAGTTTAATCTCGAGTAAGGGCGCAAAGCATCGCAGCCTTAATCAGTATCTGTTCTTCTATCCTTTATCCCCGTCGCTCTTTCTGGATGCTTTTGAGCTCGCGCGCACAACACCTTAACGTCCATCGCTTCTACCCCAATGGCGAAAGCGGAGCAGGAGTACACCGCGCCCTCTGCGCCGTTACCTGCCCGTCTCCGTACCCTTCCGCAAACCGTCAATCCCTTCGCCTAAGAGCCTTTTTGTCACCTTTCCTCTGGCGTCTCGCCGCTTGCCACCTCTCCGGGTCCTTTTCTGGCTCACAAGAAGCAGATTTAGTGGTAGGAGACCGTGTGCACTCCGACTACGCTTATCAAAGAACGATAACGAGCAACGGATCACAGTCGTCACTACCCCCACAGCGGGATACGTGAACTCCCTTTGCCTCCATGAGGAAGAAACGCTCCTCGCCTCAGCCCAGTTTCTTGTTTTGAAAACAACGCGCGCCCGGGGCGGCTCCGTCGAGACCGCCCAAGTGCCGGAGGAAGGGGGGGAAGAGAGAGCTCCGTACGCGGTGCATTGTGGGCCACACTCTAGTTCATGCAAAAGCCGCAGAGGCTGCCGGGTAAAAACGAGCGGCGGCGACGGAACTGCGAGCGGCGACTGGGGGCCCGGCTGGAGGGAAGGGAGGGCTGGAGGGAGAGAGAGAGAACAGCTGAACCCTTGAGTTACCGTCTCCGTAGCGCCGCGGGGGACGCTACGGGCCCAGGCCGCTGCCGCCGCGAGATACAGCAGACTCCAGTGAGCCGCCTCGGAGCAACCTCGGATGTGCCACACCGGCAGCGGGAGCCGGGCTGGGCGGGCCGAGCAAGAGGGTGAGAAGCGGAGAGGAGGCCCCCTGTTCTTGCCGCGTCTCCCGTAAACCTTCTGGTGGGGGAGTCGCCCCTGCCCTCCTCGTTCGGTTCTCCGGGGAGAGGAAAGTCCACGGCCACCCCCACCTCCCTTTCGCTGCTTCTGACTTACCTCCGCCTCGGGGGAGGGGAATGGGTGGGCTGCTTCTGTAGGCTCGCTTGCTTTTCAAGGGGGGGCGGGCGGGCGGCTCCGTAACCCCAGAGAGAATCTCTGTAGCCCCCACGCCTCCTAAAGCGTCCCCGCCCCCATCAGCTAGCAGCAAAACCTCCACTGAGCAAGAATTATAAATACGCGAGAGAAGACCTGAGAGGCTCAAGGAAGGAGAAGACTGCACGCGGACTTAACGGGAGAGGAGGAGACGCCTCACGGCTCCTCCGGTAAGAGAGCGACCCCCTCAACTTTCTTTATGTCGGTGTCCCTTTAAAGACATGCCCTCGTGACTCGCAGTGAAGTTACTGTGCTGTGCACTCTTGTTTGTCGGTCTTTTCTCCCCTGCTCATGCGTCTCCCACCCGAACCCCTGAAAGACCTGTGGGCCAGGATAAGAAAGAGAGGGAGCTGAAGAGTATCTGTTCTGCTGCTCTGGAGAACTTGACTGGTTGCTGATAAGTTTCTCAATGCGATAATGTATTACCTTGGGTGAGTTTCTGTGCTGGAGACTTTTTAATGAATGGACATTGTGGTCAAGCTGGATGGCTGCTCTGCTGTTTGAAAGGTTTTTGGAAATCATCATGCCAAGTTGCTGAAAACAGCTGATATTGCTGAAAAACGTTGGCCTCTGGCAAAGCCACTTTGTTTCATCAAACAAAGTAAGTGAAGCAATGGGTGCTGTAAAAGTTTTTTTTAATTACAGCTGTAAAATATGACAGATCAATAGAGGATTCGATATATTACACCAGTTTTCTTGGGTAAGCTCTGATTATGTTGCTACATGTTTAGAATTAATTTTATTTTCATTATGTTCTTTATAATATAATTTTTAACGTATGGTGAGGCGAATTGTTCCCGTTGCGCAGCCCTTGAGCAAATTGCTTGCTTATGTTTAAGTGAATCATTACTGGCATCTAAAAAAAGAGCTTTGTTAGAAGAATTATTTAAATAAGTTAGTTGGTTTAATAGAAAATATCTGTTTTGTGGCCCAGTTAAGGGAAGTCTTAATTATTTTAAGCTATTCTGAAATCCTTGAAATACTGTATCACATAGAAATCCATATATCTTGTATTAATCCATATATCTTTTGTATTGAGAGAGACTCATTCTATAGCTTTCCTAAAGTGCTGGTAAATATCAACTAGTGTTTATTGGGGCATTCTATAGTCAGTTGCTTGTAAAACATGCTCTGCAAAGAGGGGATTTGTGTTTTTGTGGGGGTTTCTTTTTATGTTTTCAGGAGCCTCCTCCATAAGTGATGGCTGCATCTAGTTACAAAATGTTCTAATGCTTGCTCTGTGGTAGCAAACGTCTGCTACAGAGACTATGTGGCCAGCACAGTGAGCTCTAATTGAATGGCCCACATCCAGTCCTTTTAGCTGGTTTTCATGATGGCAGCAAGCAGCTCTAAGAATTTTGGGGTACTTTAATCTTTTCCAAATAAATGGTTGTACTGGAACCGTGGCTTATCATTTGGTTTATACACATCACATCAATATATCTTCCTGCTTGTTGCTGTTCTTTTAGTTCTAGTGTTGCAGCATCAAATGTGTGTACTCTGAATAAACAAAGTTATGTTAGCTACTGCCCCCTGGTTTTGTGTATGCTGTCACTAATGCAGATTGGAATTCCTATTCTTATCCATAAACATGTTTGAAAGGAATAGGACTAAATAGTTAAAATATAACAAATCCATGTTAAAAAAAATCTTGAGCAAAGGATTCTAGATGCTTTGTCTAGTTACATATATGTTGTTACATATAGTTTCCTGAACTGTGCTACAAGTGTACTATTCTGCAAGCAAACATGTTTGTTTTCTTAATTGTAGATAACAACTGTGATGTAATATGGTTGTAGAGGCTCTTGTCTTCTACTGCTTCAGCAGCATGTTCAGATAAGAGATGATTTGGAAGCCCTTGTTTTAAAACTTGGTATAGCCATTGCATGTAAAACTACTCTGGATTTGTAATTTTTTTGCGTTTTCAGTAGTATAACTAAGTCTGAAACTTCATTTCAAGATGATGTGCGAGGTGATGCCAACCATCAGTGAAGCAGAGATTCCCTCAGGGGGAGGTGGAAGCCATGGCTCAGGCTCCCCCCTACAGTCTGATGCAGATTCCCATTTTGAGCAATTAATGGTATCCATGTTGGAGGAACGTGACCGCCTGCTGGACACACTACGAGAGACTCAAGAGACACTAACATTAACACAGGGTAAACTGCATGAAGTTGGTCATGAGAGGGACTCTTTACAACGACAGCTAAATACTGCACTTCCCCAGGTATGTTTTAAATGAGCTGTCTTTTCAGAGTTCAGGTTTAGATCACTTCAGCAGTAATTGGGAGATGAAATAAAACATTGTTGAGATCATAAAATATTTATTCTAAACAGATCTCTGCTCATTGAAATTTTCTATGAAGTATAAAATGAAATGTTTATGGTGGATTTTCAGTCTTTGAAGTAGTGGCTCATCATCAATAATCACCCCTTTTCCTATATCATCCAGCCTGCCAGTTAAGATATGCCTCACAAGCCCTGCCTTCAGAGGTGAGATGGGAAGCCACCAGAGACAGGGTTTTTTTTAGTAATGGCACCTTGCTTGTTGAATGTCCTTCCCCTTGAGGCGTGCCTGGCACCTATACTGCTTTTTAAAGGTGCCAGGCTAAAATGTTTTCATTAACAGAATATTTTTAATGCTATTTTAGCTGGGAAACCAATGTTGTAAGCTGTCTGGATTTGTTTTTGTGTTTTATATTTTTATGCTGGGCAGGGGCTTTTTTAATGAGCTGGGGCTTTTAATTAATATCTTTAAATGTTTTATTTTATTTTGTAAGATGTCTTGGGTAGGTTACTAAAGAGGCAGCATTAAAATGTTCTAATTACATTTTAAATTAAAATGTTCTAATTACATTGGACGAAAGCATTGCTCATTGAAGGAAAATATGGTAATTGTTTCTTACACAATGGTAAAAAAGGTAAAGATGCAAGCACCGAGTCATTACTGACCCATGGGGGGACATCGTATCATGACATTTTCTTGGCAGACTTTTGTTACAGGGTGGTTTGCCATTGCCTTCCCCAGTCATCCACACTTTACCCCCAGGAAACTGAGTACTCATTTTACCAATTTCGGAAGGATGGAAGGCTGAGTCAACCTCGAGCTGGTTATTTGAAACCCAGCTTCCGCCAGGATCGAACTCAAGTCATGAGCAGAGCTTGGGCTGCAGTACTGCAGCTTACCACTCTGCGCCACGGGGTTCTTCCTCTTTTTACACAATGAAATAGTGTAAAATGAACAAAATTGACTTGCCTTTAAATATAGTTGTACCATAATCATAAATGTATCACACCTAGAATGTTTGGATTGAAAACATCAAACCAACCATCTAGGGGGCTGTAATTTTTTTTTTGAAATAATTATTACAAGATAGGGACTGCAGAAGCAGCAGCCATAGTGCCCTGCTTTGTTTTCCTCTCATGAGAAAATGCAGCAGAGCTCTGTTGCTGCAGCCAGTTTAAATAGTCTTTCTCTGCCAGGAAAGAGAGAGAAGTTGGTATCAAATATAGTATGGTGCTGTGTTTGTACACATGGGAAAATGTGGCATGTTGAAGTCACTCCTCCATTGGGCTGAAGAGAGTGCACCCATACATGGTACTTTATTCTGCTTCCTTGGTAGGGAAAATATTAGGGTAGTCGAGTCTCTGCAAACATTCGTGTTCTTGGAGTAAAGAGGTTTATCACAATGTGATATATGGAAGGTAAAAGGCATTCTAGCACATCAGAGGGTTGGCAACCGAATCTAGAGTATGTACTTTCTCAGCTTGTTACTTGATCTTTGTATGAAGCAAACAAATGCTGTATGCTAAATGTCCCTTGTTGACTAGGAATGTTAGAATACAAAATAGGGCTGCGCTAGAAAAATAGAACATACTTCAGTTTTTAAATTTGTTGTAGAATTCAGACTGGGGAAGTGGCCTTTGTATTGAGATAGCAAAGCAGAAAATGGTAACCATTCAATAAACTCTTTCTATATCCCCCTGCCAGTTATCAGGTAAATGATGTGTGCACAAGTCTGTACATGGACCATGTGTGAACTGTGGTGGTGAAAAACAGTTCTTACTGTCTCATGCCACATTCATTTCAAAAAACCGTGCCTGTTCACTACCATCAGCATATATAGTTTCCCTACTCTCTGATCTCGGCACAGTCCTTACTTTGGCATAATGAGTGACTCTGAAGTTTGGAAGGATGGGATGTGTATTTTTGAGAGGTGACTATGGTTAATTGCTTATTTCCCTAGTAGTGCCTTAGTATTAGGTCTCTTCAAAGTAGCATTTTAAAAAAGCATTTCTCTTAAATAACAACATGTGTGTCATGAGCTTTAATAGGCTACAGGGCTTATGGAAAACTCCTTATTTTGGCAGTAGGCTTAAATGTGAACATACTCAATAATTGTAGAAGTAGATCTCAGACAGTTTTTCATTTTTTAAAATGAGATGGGCGGAATGAGTATGTCATTCTTAGGAACCTGCCTCAAGTTTTATCTGGAAGAATGGCAGTATATAACCCTAAATAATGAAGGAAGCAGACCAATGAAGACCTGTCTTTTTGTATAAGATGGTGTCTCTTTAATAGAGTAATTGAGACTACACCATGGGCTGAATTATTCCGGATATTGGGGTTCATGCTTGGTTCTCCTGATATTTAACCTCAGAAAACAGCCAGAGTGCCCATTTGATGGATTGAAGCTAGGGAGGTTAATGTTTAGCTCTTCTTCCCCCTATTGTTTTCCAGTTGAAATTGGCTGCTCTGAGATTTTGTTTAGGTCTAGTTTAGGGGACAAAAGATAAGTGCAAACATGTGCCCCCCCCCAAATAAAAACAGCCCAGTGAGACCAGTTTCAGTTGAAAAAATGGCTTGGGAAGGAAGAGTTAAAACCCAGCTTCTTCAAGTACCACGGACTCAATTCATAAGAAGGTGGAACATGGCTGCTTTTTTAAAGCTAAATTACACGAGGTGGTGGTGGTGGTGGTGATGATAATGATGATGATGATTGACTCAATTTATATATAATCTGCTCTCCCCACGAGTAGACTCAGAGCAGATGACAACAAAATTTAAATCTACATCAAAATTTCCATTTAAAACCATAGAAAACATACAATTCAGCAGTAAAAAGCAGCACTAAGCAGCAGTCCTTAATACCCAGCCCCAATAAAACATTTCTAAAACGTTTCTATGAGTGGGAGGTAAGGGACAGCAATGGTCCTGCAGATGGAAAAGAAAACCAGGAAGGGGTTACACTCCCATTTCTCCAGATGGCCAGCCAGAAAGCTCATCTATGGCCCAGCCTCAGCCATATGCCTGGTGGAACATCTTTGTCTTGCACGCCCAGCAAAAAGATAATAAATCTTGTTGGGCCCAGGTCTCAACATGCAGAGAGTTCCACCAGGTTGGTGCCAGGACCGAAAAGGCCCTGGCTATAGTCAAGGCCAGGCGAGCCTAGGGCCAGGGTCCACCAGCAAGTTTTTATCTGCTGATTGGAACACCCTCTGGGGCACATATGGGGAGAGGCATGCTAGTCCCAGTCTGCTAAGGGCTTTATAGGTTAACCAAAACCTTGAATCTGATCTAGAGCTCCATGGGGAGCCAGTGTATCTGCCAAAGAATTAGTTATATGCACTCTATATGGTGTGTCCGTAAGGATGTGTGTGGCTGCATTCTGGACCCATTATAATTTCCGGATCCGGACCAAGGGAAGCCCTGTGTAGAGCGAGTAACAGTAGTCCAATCTGGAGGTGACCATTACCTGAATCACTGTCATTAGGTCATGGGTTGAAAGGTAGGGGGGCAAGCTGCCTGACATGCTACAGGTGGAAAAAGGCAGACCTGGCAATTGCTGTGATCTGGGTCTCCATCCATGAGACATTCAGAATCGCCCCCAGACTTCTAACTGTTGGTATGGGCATAAGTAATATCCCATCGAGGGTCAGGAGCTGGATCCTGGAACCCAGGGATCCATGACCCAAGTACAGGACCTCCGTCTTTGTGGGATTCAGTCGACTCTGTTTCAACCATCCAGACACAGCTTCCAAAGCTCTAGCCAAGGCATCTAGGGCAGAGTCAGACCATCGGCCCATCAACAGATACAACTGGGTGTCATCCGCTTACTGGTGACAACCCAGTCTGAAAACTCGCATGAACTGGGCAAGATTCAGGCAGTTCCAGTGTCATGTATTGTTCAGCTGTAATGTATTTCCTAGAATAACGCTGTTACTGAGTTCAGTAATCAGTAACTGGAACATTGTTAGTGAGTTTAATTATCAGTAACTGGAAACAGTAACTGGAAGAGGTAGGGGAACATATAGTTTCCTCTTATCCTGGGTATAGGGTGTAAAATCCAGTACCATTTATACTAACTACATGTTGAATATCGGTCTTAGTCTTAGTGCTTTCTTCAAATATATTTTAAATGTAATGATGACTGAATCCGAGAAAATGATTTCCTGGTACCCCATAGGTTTCTGAAGGATTGTAGAATTGCTTTCTGTAATGATACTGAGATGACAAGTAAGTAATTGTAAAATTAATAACATTATGTTTAGGACTCTGGTGTACAGTTTTCCAAGCTTCTAATATTTGGAATTCTCTCTTTGCACATGTTGAATTGAAATCAAACTTGAAATTGTCGAAGGCTTTCACGGCCGGAGAACGATGGTTGTTGGGGGTTTTCCGGGCTGTATTGCCGTGGTCTTGGCATTGTAGTTCCTGACGTTTCGCCAGCAGCTGTGGCTGGCATCTTCAGAGGTGTAGCACCAAAAGACAGAGATCTCTCATCTTTTCCACACTGTGACACTGAGAGATCTCTGTCTTTTGGTGCTACACCTCTGAAGATGCCAGCCACAGCTGCTGGCGAAACGTCAGGAACTACAATGCCAAGACCACGGCAATACAGCCCGGAAAACCCCCAACAACCATCAAACTTGAAACTTTATAAAAATTCATATTTATCTCAACTACTCCCACCTTCACCACAAGTTCTGCTTATAAGTACGTTATTGCCTTTTCTCATCAAAGTATACAGAGACCTGCTAGAGTCTGTTCATTTCCTTTATTGAAATTACACTCTCATTTTTTAATGAAGCAAGATATAGATAATCAATAATATAAATCCTACAAAAACAGAACACAGAAAAGCAATAAGAATTAGGTTTGCTAACATTTCCTAATTCACTCTGATTTTAAAACAATCAAAGTTTCTGTGAAATGCGTTGATTCCCATAGCAATGGTAAAATTCTCACCTAGATTCTCATGAGATTTCTTCCAATCAGAACTCTAATATACTATCTGAATATCTAAGATCTTTTCATGTGATAGCATAAACAAACTATGATTGGTTTAATGCTTAATATTCATATTTTCTATTGTATAACCTAATTAGCCAAAAAGTGATGTTATATCTAGTTTGCAAAACAAAACTATAAATCTGTGAGAAATGACAGTTAAGTTGGTAGATCACCATTGGTCCATTCAGCAATTGGAGAATATTAATCTAGATAGAGTCCACTATTTTTAATTGGCGGTCAAAGATGAAAGCGACACGTGTTTTAGTTATACAACATTCTGAAAAAACTCAAGACAGTTCATACAAAGTGCAGAAGGTCACCTAGAATACATGTGTATTGCTTAGTGCAATGTGTTTTTTAATCTATATTACTGCAACAGTTTGTTATGATAATCCAGAATACAAACTGCCTTTTGTCTGAACTGGAAATTTATGGTTAAATTAGATTATATTGGTCTACAGAAGAGACTGAAATCTTGGAATGTCTCTGATACTAATTATGATAAGTTTAGTTAATGTAGTGCAAGTGAAATATTAAACAATCCAAGGTAAGAAAAAACATTGGAACAGAAGCATGTTACAACTATTAAGTTTGGTATTAAAGACCTTCAGAGTTGTGTGTGTGAACATTTTTGATTTCACTGAAATGTTGCCTTAAATTACACAATGCTTCAATTCCTGAAAATCCTTTGACTAATAGGTTTTAAAAGGAGCAGAACTTTGAGAGAACTTGAAATCAGAAATGATTTGACAATACAACTCAGAAAACGTTTATTATGCACTTTAATCCTGTTCGACTCTCTTCTACTTTCAGTGAATAAAATACACCGAGTTGGCTCTAGAAGTATGTCAGCTGAAGGTGCTGATGGCCATGAATCCTTCCCGTGTTCTGCTCCCCCAGTCCAAACCCAGCTGTTCTTTCTGACCTCTGGAAAACATAGTACCAAGGTTATGGTACCTGTATGGACTGGTAGGTCAGGAGGTGCAGGAGAGAGAGTGAAGGGATGAAATCTTCCGTCATTACAGTTCATGGGATCTAACCCTTTAACTGCTTTGTGAAACTAGGACAGTGAGCCCATGTTTGAGTTTGCATGGGGCATTTGGTACTCTAGCCTTGTTTCCTGTGTTAATGCTAATGTCTTTTGAATAGGTAAGCTGTCTAAGCACACAACTATCTAAAGTCATGGGGGAAGAAGGGGTAGGCTGCAAACATTGTGAAGGATGTTCTAGGGTGAAATTATTTCTTTCTCTGGTCTTGGCTTGTGGCATTCACAAAAAACTTGTTAAATGCAAGGGAAATAATGTTGATGATTCAGTCAATGTTATACATTGGTAATACTGATTTAGAAGATGCACTTTCTTGATATGTTATATGATTATAATTCTTGCAGTAAACCAGGTGTTAATGTCTTTATTATACAGCAAAAAATGTTAACTTAGGCATAAGTTAATGGAATAAGTTAATTTTGTTCTTTTGACTTAACCTGTTTTCAGACTCAACATAATGTAGCATTTAATTATGCCAAAAAAAAGAACGGAACAGTATGTAGTGCTGAATAATTTGCAGTGCTAAAATTGAAACTTTCTGCTTTCAAATTGTAAATAGTAAAAATCTGGTCTTTAGTTTGAACATTTTCAGCTGTGTCAAACATGTGTATATCTGATTTTTGTTGGATTCTTAGCCGAAATTTAAAATAGTTTTTATGGGTGTGGCTCTACAATTCTGTGTCTTAACACTGAAGAGATTTTATTAAATCTCAGAGTAAAAGGTAAATCAGAGTAAAAGGTGAAAATATTCAGTGACTGACCAAGGACTTTTTGAATTAGTGAAATGTTTCATTTTAATTGTCAGACAAATATAACAAGTTGCAGTTAAAATCACAGCATGAATAAGCATGAGGAATACTAATGGTTATAAAAGAAATTGCCTTACTTGCTGTTAAGATGGCTGATTATAGTGATTTAGCTTATACAGAGCATGAACTGCGTGGAAAAGAATGTGAATATGTAAAGGGCTTGTTTTTTAAAAAACAAGGTTCATTGTATAGTTTTGCAAATAAAAGTGGAAAATAGTTTGTCCAATTAACTAATACCTCTAATAAACCATAATGCTATAAACAGTTCTTACTGCTAGACCTAAAGCAGGCAGCTTTTGCAGACATTTAAGCTATTTCCTGCATGACTGGATTTAGAATTTCAGGTTATTAAAATGCATGGCAAAACCTGCGTGGAGAAAAAGGGATACTTGAACCATTGTAAACAAAGTTTGTGGATAATCTTATTGGTCTATTGGTACAAGTCTTCCAAAACCAAGTTGTAGTACAACTTTAATAGTACCAACCTAATATCCCAAAATTGTGTGCAAGTTCTTGAATTTCCTGGAATTCATCATCAGGCTGGATATTCAGTCCCTCCTCCATATTATAGTAAGTGTCTGTGTTGCCAGGGGCAATGGTTCTTTTAGATTTGATGACTGATAGAATCATAGAATAGAATCATAGAGTTTGAAGGGGTCTTATAGACCATCTAGTCCAACCCCCCTGCCTAGTGCAGGAACAGCCTAAAGCGTCACTGACAAATATTTGTCCAGCTGTTCCTTAAAGACTGCCAATGAGGGAGAACCCACCACATTCTTAGGCAGCTGATTCCACTGTTGAGTTACTCTTAACGAGAAGTTCTTCCTAATGTCTAGCTGGTACCTTCCCTCCTTTATTTTGAACCCACTATTTTGAATTCTATCTTCTAGCAGTTGGTCTCTCAGCACATATCAGGGAAGTTGAAGCCTTCCATAACTACAAGCTCGTGTTCCTTGGATACCCTATTAAGCTGTTCACGGAGGGCATAATCCACCTTATCTCCTTGGTTAGATGGTCTGTATCAGACCTCAACTACAATGCTGCTTGTCCTTCTCTCCCTTATCTTCATCCAGATGGTTGTCACTCTCCTCTTCCAGTATTTCCTGATAATCAGTCCCTTTCCTCACATACATCATCACTCCACTTCCTCTACAACACTTCCTGTTCTTGTTGAATAACTCATAATAATAACATTCAGGACAACTTAACGCCCACTCAGAGAAGTTTACTAAGCGTGTTGTTGTTATCCTCATGACAATCGCCTTTTGAGGTGGATGTGGCTCAGAGAGCTCCAGGAATCTGTGACTGACCCAAGGTCACCCAGCTGGCTTCAAGCAGAGGAGTGAGGAATCAAACCTGGTTCTCCAGAGGATAGTCCAGCTGCTTTTAACCACTACGCCAAATGGGCTCCCATCATATCCATCCACATTCCCCCTATTTGACCTGGCCTTTCCAAGAAGGCCTTTGCTATTTGCTTTCCTTCTCTGAAACTCCTATGCCAGTTGTCTTCATTCCTCTATGATGTCAGTTTAAAGCCCTCCCAAGAAATCTCCCGAAGTCCCTTCCAAATACATTCTTCCCTATCCTTGACAGCTGGAGTCCATCGTGTGCAAGCAGGCCACCTTCAAGAAAACTTGGTCCATGGTCCCAGAATCCTAATCGCTCCTGCTGGCACCGTGAATGCAGCCACTGGCTGCATTCATAATCTTGTTGCCTTCATCTTCCTCTGACTGGCAGGATTGAAGAGAATACCACCTGTACCCCCATTCCTTTCCGTTGCCTCCCGACGGCTTCATAGTCAGCTCTAATGTGTTCAGTGGTGTTCATGGCAATGTCGTTTATTCTCACATGGACCATCACAAATAGGTAATAGTCTGTTGGTTTGACTAGCTTGGCCATCTGGTCTGTGGTATACTTGAGATTTACCCCGGCAAGCAACATATCTCTTGGACCATGGAGTCAGGCCTAGACAAATGATGTTCATACCCCTCAGTATTCACAAATCACCAAGTCTCTCCTTTTCCTTCTGATGGTATTTGTTTATACTTCTCTGGTGTCCCTACTTGTTCTTTCAGATCCTTCTTGTTGTACATCTGCCAGTGATTCGGTCATGTCAGCTTGAAATCATTTGCATAAATACTCCTTTGTTTTCATCCTAGAGTATTTCCCAGGTTCCTTTTTTCAGTTAAGCTGTGAGAAGAAGGAGAAAGAGCTGGTGGGGTCAAACTCAGCTCTGTCCTCTTAACTTTGTTCTTTTATCTTTTTTTTTTTAACTTTGAAGCTAAAAGCCCAGAAAGAGAAGAGAACTCTTTCTAGGCTTAATATAATCTAAAGTGGAGTTCATTCAAAGACCTTATTCGCTGTATCATCACTGTCACAGTGGACCAGTAGGACAGAACTACAGAGGGAAGTGACTCCCTGGTGTAGTGGCACAATTTCATCTATGCTCCTGCGGATCTTCTAAAGTTTTTAGTCTCACATTTTTTGACCAAAGAGTAGACCACAACTTTGCATACCATGATGCTTTACATTGGGCCCTCGATCTGTTCCTCTTGACTTTATGATGGGGCCATAATGAATCATTTCATGCCATACCCTAAAAATGGCCATGAGGTCAGGGCTGGACACATGATATTCCATACCCCTCAGCATAGAGTCACCAAGACTTTCCTTTGCCTTCTGATGTTATTTGTTTCTAACTCCATGGTGTCCTTACTTGTTCTTTTAGATCTTTGTTGTTGTACATCTGCCGGTGATTCTGTCACGTCAGCAAGGGACTGGAATCGATTTTTCAGCTCCAGTGGCACTGAGTGCTGTCTTGTTCTGCGCCTTCTGGCTCGTGCTCTAAGAATTAGGAGAATATTCTGTTTTATTGTTGCTTCTGCCGCTCTTCCCAGCCCCTTGCAGTGCCTGAAGACTTTTGTTGATGAAATTCTTTTTATTTGATCTCTTGAAGGGTACCAATCCATTCCTCCAGGCTTTTCACTTTTTCTTCTAGTAACACTATTAGCTTGCAATTATGACAAATGAAGTCCTTCTTGTCCTCAGAGAGGAAGACGAACATAGCAGACCCCCCCCAAAAGAATAAACCAAGAGTTGAAGGAAAAGAGAAGAAGCTAGCCAGCTTCTGTGTAAGCTCAGAGAACCACTACACAATAGAAACCTCAGCTCTGGTTGAACTGCAGGGTGGCGCTGTGCAACTGACCAGAACCAGGGGTCCATCTATTGTCATTTCTTGGGGTTCTGGGCAGCAGTATAGGGGCATAAGCATATTCTCTGTTCTGAAGTTGTTTATTTCTGTAATCTTCTTTAATAAATGTTTTCCTTCAACCCTTGTGTGTTTATTGTCATCAGATCTAAAAACCATTGCTCTTTGGCAACAGTGTCTTAAAGCTTGTGACATGTATTGAAGTTTGACTTCTGTGGCTTCAGCTCATAAACCTTTTGATTTGTCCTTTCCCGCACTTCAAACCATTGTAAACTCTTATGAGAGATGGCCTTCATCTCAGGGCTCTCACAAGGAAGTTGACAAGTACTTTAAGGTTTACTTAAGTAACAGCAAGCCATGGTTTGCCATTATGTCTGAACCATGCCTGTCCTTTAATATCCATATCCTTTAATCTGCAAAGACAGGGGTCATGTCAGGAATCATTTTTATACTGAGCCACACAGGCTAGAGTAATAGGCTAATGCTACGTTAAATATATATTGAATAGGATTGATGGCTCATCTTTGTCATGCCCAAGGCCTAGAGGCATTGCTGGTTAATATATGTTATGGCCACTGCTGCTTGTCTCTATCTTGGGCATATTTGTTGTAGAGGAAGAATTTGAAAGAAACCCTTCAAAAAGGTGCAGAAAACACATTTGAGTTTACAGCACTCTCTTCTGCAAGAGCCGTCAATCGTAAAAAAGATCTTGATGGAGATACCCTTTTAACAAGCCAACGGAGACAGCCAGTGCTGTCATGACTACACACCTCTGACATCAGGCTGCGGCCACCTATAGGCAAAATGCATCAGTGGAGGGGATAATGGTAACACCGTGCTCTCCATGGGCAAGAGCACTGCAGAGTGTTGGGGGGGGGGTCTCTGAAGGAAGCTATATAGTTGTGGTCTTGAGTCCTCTTCTGCATCCATGTCAGCTTTTATCAGGTGTACATAAAGGGAAGGAAACATGGTCCTCTAGCCATAGTACTAGCATGCCCAACAGCTCACTGTTAAAAGACACCCACATTTATTTTGGTCTTGATTTTGTATACCATTAAAGGGGGATGAAGCAAGTTCCCCTGTTGGCAAGCAGCTGGCCAAAATAGAAGGAACAAGCCATTTTTGAAACACTGAGCATCTTTGGAATTCTGATACAGTGGGGTGGGCACAACCCCAAAATGACTACCTGAGAAGATATAGCCAACCACAGAACTACATGCACCCCTACACACTTACTTATATGTAGGGGTGCGCGATTTGGGATTCTGATTTGGGGAACCCCCCCCCCCAAATTGTTCCTGATTCGGAAAGATTCGGAATTCCCAAATTGGGCCCAGCATTGCTGGCCGAATTTGGAAATACTGAGTCAAAGATTTCCGAAGCGGTTCGGATCACTTTGGAAAGCTTCAGGTCAAGTAGGAGCAGCCCACAGCACTTTTCTGGTTGTTTGCATTTGCAAACAGCCAGAAAGTGCTGTTTGCTTTGAAATTCCTTCCTCCCCTTCCCATAGGGGAAAAACATGGCAGGAGGGAGTTGGAAAGCCACTCTCCTTCCCCGCCCGTCAGCTGAAGCAAGCGGGCACGGGGTTTTAAATTTAAAGCATTCCGGCTGGGGTGCTTTCAACCCCCATGCCCTTTTGCTTCAGCTGACAAGCTGGGAAGGATCCTCCTTCCCCACCTGTCAGCTGAAGCAAGCAGGCACAGGGTTTGAAATGTAAAGCATCCTGGGGCGTGTGCTTGCTTCAGCTGTCTGGTGGGGCAGCCTCCTCCCTGCCTGTCAGCTGAAGCAAATGGCACAGGGTTTGAAAGTTAGTGTCCTGCTGCTTACTTCACCTGATGGAAGGGGAATGACGTGATTCTCTTGTCCCCCTCCCATTGGGTGAAATAAGCGGTGGGGCAGTACGTTTAAAACCTACACTTTTCTAGCTGCTTGCAAGTGTCTAGAAAAGTGCAAGAATCTTTTTTTGTTGCACATCCCTACTTATGTGTACTGTTTTATTTAAAATATTTTCACTTTACCATCTTTCTATGATTCCAACTACTCTTGAATTCCCCCTTCCAAACACATGATCAGCCAGCTTTCTTCTTGTCCAGAATTTGCATTATCTTGAAAAACAGAGCCTGCAGGGACAGGAACCTTTGCAGCTCCCTTCCTTTTTAGCTCAGCAAGCTTGCATTTGTTCGAGCCAGGGTGCTCAGGACAAAAAAGGCTTGCAGCATTGGGACCAGAGTAGGAAGAGGAGGTCTTTGCTCTCCCCTGTCCCACCAGGCCAGCCAGCTTGCTTTCCTTCGACAGCTGGGCATCTTTATGCTGTGGTTGCTGATTGCAGCTGCTGTAGAAGCAGAGTTTCCAATGTCCAATCAGAAGCCCTGCTTTACAAAAGCTCCACCTGGCCCCACCCACTTCTGGAAAACACTCAGTGGACACTATGGAACCCATGGGTCCTGTTCTGGGAGCCTGTGGGTTAGAATATGGAACTAAAATTGGGGGAGACATATTTAAACCACTGCTTACCATGAAACTCACTGGGTGAACTTGAAACAGTTGTATTGTTGCACCCTAACTTATTGGGCATTTGTGTGGATAAAACAGGCAGGGAAGTATGTATTGTGCCCTTCCTTACCTCCATAGAAGTGTTGGATAAAAACAGTTTTTTAAAATCAATAGTTCTCAAAAATGCTTGGGGCGGGGGGAACAAGACAAAAAACCTGATACCCAAGGATATCTTCTACCATCACTCCAACTATGGATAAACCTATTGCAGAAACTACGATCTTCCATATGGCTGTGCTCCATAAAATAACCGTGCTTTGCATATTCTAGTGGTTTACATTTGATTTTCAGAAGCAAAAATTTGGATTTCTCATTAAGATAATTTTCACAGCTCTCAAATCAAGTCTAATAGTCTCCCAGACTGTGAAGGAAAGTTCCCAAGCTTTCACAATAAGAACACTCAGACTCTCCTATGATTTGTTTTATTTGATAGTAGGTGATGTAGGGAAGGCTGTGAGGCATTTATCTATAGAACTTAAAATGGGTGTGAGAGAGAGGGGAGCTTTTCCTTTAGTAATTTCTCTTCCTAATTCACAATTGGAAAAGGTAGGTACATTAGTTAAAGGAAAACCCCAGTGCTTCAACTCTTAACAGATATCAGAATTAGAGAGACCTAGTTTTCAGTGAATTAAAAGTGTTAACTGCATTTTGCTTCTGGACAACCAAACAGAAATCAAATGTTCTAGGCTGGCATGTGCTGGTGACTCATGGTCTCTCTTTCACCCTTTTCTCCCTGCACAAGTAATTTCAGCATTAATTTATTCAGATTTAATTAGAAACAGCATTTTCCACAAGGCTGTGAACAAAATCTATGGATATTGAAGACTAAATTCTTTTGAGGCAAAGGTGGTTGAACTATAAGCTTCTTTGGGCAAGAACTGAGGGTTTTTTTTAGAAAGGCAAGTACACAGTTTAATAATGCTAACTGGCACTTCTGGAATTAAGCTTTTAGGCACAGTGCAAAAGTAAGTCTTGCAAGCACAAGACGTTATGTGTTTGGGCAGTATTTATTATTTCTGCTTATACTTCTTTTCCTTTACATGTTCTAAACATCACTAAGTATCACACTCATGAAGCCGAATCTACAGGAGTAAACCAAAATTTGTTAAAGGGAGTGCCAGATTTCTTGTTAATTATATATTTGTTAAAACAAATATATAATTAACAAGGAATCTGGGACTACTATCAAAGTAGTATGTGAAAGCATCAACTAAACTGTTGACAAGAGTAAACTGTCAAAAATTTAATATCCATAGAGCAAGGGTCTAAATAAATTGAAAGGTTTAAACCGTTTACAAGCGGCTCATAATTACTCCAAAAACTAATCGAACAATTTACAGTACAGTCCTAAACAGAATTACTCCAGTCTAAGCTCTCCGAAATCAATGGGTTTAGACTGGAATAACTTTTAAACGTGCAGATGAATTCTTTACAACCTCCAGTTTCATAAAAAAGATCCTTGTATGGTGAAATCCTTAAACTTCATATCTGAAGGTCTTAGAGCCAAGCTACAAGTGATGCCTGACACAAGGAGGACACATGTCAGATTCCTACAGGTTTTGACGGGAAGTGTAGGCATCTTGTCTGACTGCTGCTTCCAGCTCAGCCATGCATAATTTCCCGTCTTAAAACAGCTCCACAGAACTGCAGTTTGCTTCATTTTGGGAAAGATGAAAGCAAGGGGAGCTTGATTGGTGGAAAAGGAGGGCTTCCCTGGGATCCCCCGCCAGCCTCTTTCCTGTTCTTCCTGCCCATGCAGGAATCTGGAGGCATTGGTGCTTTTATTGGATTTAGTCTTGTTATAGTCAAAATTGTATCTCTCGTGTTTATATTATCAAAAATTACTGTGATACTTTTCTATGTCACACAATATCCATTAATTTTAAATGCCTTGTCTATAGCTACATTGTCTCAAATTTAGTACTGAGCAACCCAGTAAATAAATTTTCAAGATATTATATAAGATCATCTCTGTTTTTTTTCTTTTAGCATCCTTAATTTTATACATGTTCTTCTATTTTTATTATCTAAATCCTCAACTTTGTTTACTAAATCAGAGTCTATCATCATTTTTACACCTATTATTAATTTTCTATTAATTTTTAAACATTTTTCCTAATAACTCCTGAAAAATTCTTTCTTTAGTGTCAGATGTTATTTTATTTTTTCTCATCTTTGTTCACTTTTCTGCAGTCATAGTTCTATTGAACCTATTTTATTGTTAGTTCGACTGTATTTTCTTCTAAGTTTAACAAAAAAAATTCTTCAAAATGTTCTAAAGTAAAAATAGCCCTAATGTTCTCTAGAGAAAAATAGGTGATTCCATACTTGAGGCAACTGTAGTCTTTTCCCCTTTAGTCATTATCTCAATGTGGTCCTGTAAGCCTGTCAGTTCAGCTTGCTTGAGGCCCAGGAGCCTTGCTAGAAAAAAGAACTGGCAACCACATTCATATAACTTGTGTTCATATATAACTTGTGTTCATGATGCTGTTCAACAAGCATGTGGATTGCTGTACAGCCTTGTGTTTTGTTGGGGTTTTGTGGATAGGAATTGATTTCCACCCTCTGCTTGTTACTGATCTCAGATGTCTTCAGCATGCAGTTCACACAGGGAGGCAACAAAGAGGGGTGGTCCTGTGTTTGCACAGTTATGCTCTTGGGGAATGCACCCTCCTCCAGATCACTGCTGGCATCTGATAAGCCATTAAGGTGCATAACTGTAAGGAGGGGTGAGAGCAAGGATGGACTGCTCCAGAATGGAAGTGGCTGGTTACTAATGAGTCAGTGCACTGAGTGCCAGCCAAAATGGTGCATGTGTGACACAGCCAGTGGGCTTTCCAGAAATCTCAACCTCACTTGGAACTCCTGCTTGGGATTCTTAGCCATATGCAGGACTTGAACAAACAGCTGTGGGTACTCTATGCCAGTGCCTCCCCACTTCACTATGCTTTTCTATTCTGTCCATCCTGCTTGGTATTTATGGCTGGTGTCAGTATCAGGAAGGGTAGGGATTCCTGATACCCTACATCAGGGTTCTGCAGTGTGGTGCCTACCAAACTTTACAGAAAGCAGAGGTTGTGTGCGCGTGTGTGTGTGCATTGTAAGGCAGGATTTGTTATTGGATGACCTCATTCAAATGAAAAGCGTTTCCATGGCTGCAGTAACAGCCAGCCACTGGAAGATCAGGAGGGCTGATAAGCACCTGTGCTTTCCTTAGTGGATTCTATTCCCCCTTCAGATTTTCCCTCTCCAGAGGTGTTAAGTAGGTTTGCCAGGTCCCTATGCCATCCAGGGGCGGGGGTGGGGGTGGGGAGAGGGCCTGGCACTTATCTAGTGGTTTTTCACCCGTGCACGCTCTCTTGGAAATAAGTAATAAATATAGGTGAAGATGGGGGCAGATGAAAGCTAAGTTGTTTAGTAGGAAGGACATAGAGAAATGTGGGCATATGGGTGCTACCAGATAGAGAGAACGAGTAAATAGTGTGGGAAAGGGGATGTGGGGGAAGTGACATACCTCTAGCAAGTCCTTGCAGGTTCCTCATCACTCAGCTGGGCCTGGCTCAGCTGCACCATGCAACTGGGCCATAAAGGTGAGGCTGCCCGGGGTGGGGGTAGAGGGCAGACAGAGGTGGGTAAGAAGAAAAGGGAAAAGAGAGGCTATACAGGGAATGGAAAGAGAATGTGATGGGAGAGGAAGAAAGGAGTGTAGAATTCAGGTCCCCCACTTGTTAATATATCTAATTCTCAGCATTGGCAAGTCTGTGAACAGACCAAAACAAATCTTTCTATAAACCCTAGACAAGTCCCAGGTTTGCAGAAAACTCTGAAATCTAAAAAACACTGGGTTGCTAAAACCCTCCAAAATAATAGAAGCAGGACATGTATCTTTAAGAAAGAAATGCCTCTGTGGCCATCGCCAAGCAACCACAACAGTATTGCTGACCTTCAACACTTGGTTTCTGTCAGTACAGAGCAGGGGGATGGTGGCAGGTCCCTTTCCAGAGCTGTTTTGACCTTTGAGGGAGGAGCCAGGCCCACCAGTAACCACCAGGTTACTTGCTACAACCCAATTTGCTTGATTCAGCCAGGCCTGACTACTGTTCAGTAGCAGCAACTTCACAAGAAAAGGCCTTGTGTGATGGTTAGAGTTTCAAAGTAGGATCTGGGAGACCCACGTTTGAATCCCTATTCTGTGGAAGCTCACTAACCACTCACACATTCTAAGCCTAACCTACCTTATAGAGTTGTTGTGAGAATAAAATGGAGAGGAGACCGATGTAAGATGCTTTGTGACCTTCCCTTCCCAATTTGGCATTTTTCAAATATTTTACATCCTGTTTCTTAATATGAGTCTCTTGTAGACAAATTATATTACAATGCTGTTTAGATAGCCAATGGAAAATATTTACGTTTGAAAGGTGAATTAAGTCCATTTACATTCCAAGATATAATTTTGCCAATTTCTTTAAAAAAAAAAGGATTTGCAGGGGCATTTCATTTCCCCATGTATCCACTTAGCAACCCCCATATCTTAACCTTTCCTTGCTTCCTTCTCTCCTTCCCACCCACCAACCAATCTACTTTCATCAGTCCCCCACCCCCATCTTTAGCTATTTTCTTTACTTCTTTCTTTATAGCCCACCTTTCTCCACAATGGGGTCTCAAAGGGGGGAGGGAAAGGGGGGGAATTGATATCTAGGTTTAATAATTGAAATAATGTTTGTAAATGTGTACTCACCTAATAAAACAGCCAAAAAAACAATCAGGTCTAGTCATGAGATGGAGAGGTTTTTTATGGACAATGAAAAAGACTTACCTAAAAGATCTAGAATATGACCATGGAGTGCAAAATTCAAAACTCAAACCCTCTGGTATTTCCCATCTGTATCTGATATTCAAATCCTTCAACATTTGAACCAGTTCTCTGTATTTCTTCCTCTCCAACAAGACTCCTCTAGGTAGCTCTTTCATTATTCGTACTCTTTCCAGCAATTTCCAGAGGGTTTTGAAACTGTTTACTCACAATATCTTCTCTTGTTCTTTTCGTTGTGAATTGCACTATCATATCTCTTGGTAGATTTTTTTGAGCTGCATATTTTGAATTGATTCTGTACACCACATCCAGTAAAACCACAATTTCTTCCACTTCTTTATCCAAAAATTCTGCAAGTATTTCTGATATCTGCTCTTGGGCTGACTTTCCCTCTGCGTCTGGGACCCCGCGAAATCTAAGTTGTCTTTCCATGTGTTTACATTCCATCACGACCATTCTTCCTTGCAAACCCTTAGTTTCTGTTTTGAAAGAAACAGACAATTTGTCCACTTCATCCTCCATTACCTTCACTTTCAACTGCGTCGTTTGTAACTCCTTCTTGACCTCATCAATACTCTTAGTTACTTCCGCCACCTCCGATTTAAGTGTCTCTTTAAAGTCTTTCACCATGTCTCTTATCATATCTTTAATCTCCTTATTTCCATCCGCCACTTTCTTGTCCAAACTCTCCAACGCCGACTGCCACTCCTTCTTCAACATCGTGGGGCTGGCTTTACCTTGCTCCCACGAGTCCGCTCTCTTCCCCAACTCTGTGGCGAATGTAACTTATTTTTAAAATTAAATCCTTTATTTAAAACAAATTCTTCTCCAATTAAACAATTCCGGTATGCAAAATGGCGGGCATCTTTTCTCTATGGTTTTAACTTGAAGCTTCTGCCCTTAACCTTCTCCAAGATGTCCCACTTCCGCTTGAATTGAGGTCTTGCCCTTTCCCTTTTTCAAAATGGTGCTCTTCCTTTTCCGGGTTTCCCTTAACCGCCGCTTCCAGCCTGTTACTCTATTGCTTTGACGCACTTCCTGCTCCGTTATGCTTTTTCATAAGCTTTCCCATCTGAAAAAGCATAACCTTCAAGCAGTATTCAGACCCACCCAAAAAATACAACAGATACTACGATCAGCAAAAGACAGTAGAGACCCCCTCACCTCTGGAGGAGTATACCGTATACCCTGCAGCTGTGGACAAGTTTACATCGGGACCACAAAGCGTAGCATCCAGACAAGAATAAAAGAACATGAAAGACACTGCAGACTTGGACAACCTGAAAAATCAGCAGTGGCTGAACATAGCCTAACTCAAACAGGGCACAGTATCTTATTCCAGGACACCAAAATACTGGACAACACTTCCAACTACTTTGTCAGACTGCACAGGGAAGCCATTGAAATTCACAAGCATAAGCAAAACTTCAACAGGAAAGAAGAAACCTTAAGAATGAACAGAGCATGGTTTCCAGTTCTGAAAAACACCGGGCTAACAAAACACTCTATACTCGACAATAGCCCTGCAGAGAAGATTAGCACATCAAGCACCAATCCATATGCAAAAGAACCTCCTAAGGATACAGTGAAGCCTCCCGCCATTAGCATTCCACACCCTGGGAAACTCTTACAGGATGACTCAGCTCAACCCCACCCCTCCTGAGTAGATACAAATGACCTGCCAACATCTTTTCCACACTGTGACACTGAGAGATCTCTGTCTTTTGGTGCTACACCTCTGAAGATGCCAACCAT
The DNA here is from genome assembly GCF_028583425.1 of Eublepharis macularius. NCBI lineage: Eukaryota > Metazoa > Chordata > Lepidosauria > Squamata > Eublepharidae > Eublepharis > Eublepharis macularius. Next base: position 96,071,361 of record NC_072791.1, on the reverse strand, counting down.
AGCTGCTGGCGAAACGTCAGGAACTACAATGCCAAGACCACGGCAATATAGCCCGGAAAACCCACAACAACCATTGTTCTCCGGCCGTGAAAGCCTTCGACAATCAGTTTTGAAGATAGGCTAAAATCAACACAAGAAAGACTGAGAAATTAAATTCAAAATCCAAACTACTAAAACGAAAAAAGTAGTGAGCACAGTCTATTGCAGAACTCACCAACTTTTTTGAGCCTGTGGACTCCTTAGGAATTCTGACACAGGTGGTGGCTGCAACCATATGACCACTGCAGAAGGCAGAGCCAAACACAAAATGACAGGGAGTGAGGTTATGCATGACTAATAGTAACTCTTCAATATTTCTGGCAGAAATAAGGATTAGAACAGAATGGTTTGTGCAATTCTCTTGGCCCTCTAAGATAGGTGGTGGTAGAGAGTTCCATCAAGTCATAGCTGTCTTATGGAGACCCTTAGTGGGGTTTTCAAAGCAAGAGACTGACAGGTGGTTTGCCATTGCCTGCCTCTACAACCCTGGTCTTTGATGGAGGTCTCCCATCCAGTTACTAAGGAAGCTTGGCTCTGCTTAGCTTCTGAGAGCTGACAAAATCAAGCTTGCCCGGGCTACCCCAGTGAGGGCCCAAAGTTATATATGTTTTGAACACTTTAGTTCAGGTAAATCCACACTGTACTGCATGCTTAAAATTACTTATTGATGCATATTTGTATACTTGGGCATTTCCCCTCAGTGTTCATATGTTTCTGTGGAAGCCCTTACTCTTTTTTCTTTGTTTAATCAAAAAGCATTTTCTGCTGTGTGATAAAAAAGTGCATACAAATAATATCAATTGAATTTTAATCCTATATTCTTACATCCTCCCCTTGTTATTGTAAGCATGTTTCTAAATTCTGGAAAAATAAAAATGACACATTTTTCATTTGTGTTCTGATTGCTATATGTGCATTTTTATGTTTCCATTTGAAAATCCCAGTTTATAATGGTACAGTTTTGTTTATGCAATATTTTGCTAATTGAAGAGGACACAGAAGTGGTACAGTGTTTGCTGGGGGGGCGGTTCCCATATTTTGATGGTGGTTAATAATTTTGTAGACAGATACAGTATGATAAGACGCTGCTGAACAACAAGGACCTTCTGAAGCTCTGGTACTCCTATGAAAGTATGGCTCAGTAATAGTAAGATCTCTGTGAATTTGTCTGCAAACTTTAGGGCCAGAAATGCCTTTCACCAACTTTGATTAGCTAGTCAGCTGCAGCCTTCCCTGGACAGAAAAGATCTGGCCACTGTAGTGCACACCCTGGTTACAGCTAGATTAGATTACTGCACGCAGCTGCTCTTGAAAAGTATGCAGATAGAAACTTCAATTGGTGCAGAATATTGCATCCAGGATGTCGACTGGTGTGGGTTGTAGGGAATATGTTGCTCCAGTCTTGTCTCATCTTCACTAGTTCCCAATCTGTTTCAGAGCAGAATTCAAGGATCTGATGTCTAACTTTTAAAGCCTTGTATGTTTGAGACCAGCATACTTGAAAGATTGTTTATTCCCTTATGAACCTACCCAACCTCTACATCTTCTGAGGTTCGGTTTCATATGCCCTTGCCTTCTGAGATTAGGTGGATAGCCACCTGGGAAAGGACCTTCTCAGTCATGGCACCTGTGAAACTCTGCAGATAGCTTTTCATGCTCCTTTTTTTGCTATCTTCTGCCAGCAGGTAAAGTCTTTTTTCTTTCGTTTGGTGTTCCCTAAGCGATCCTTTCTTACTGCTTTTGTAGGTATATATTAGCTTGGTTTTAATTGCTTTAATGATGTGTTTTTGTTTGGTTTTAATGATTTTTAAGAAGTGTTTTTATTAATGTTTTTAATCTGTTAGTTGCCTTGGTGGCTCTGATGAAGGCAGAAAGAGGGAGCATACATTTTGTAAATAAATAAGTAGGGGAAACATACTGTTAGAATCTTATAGATAGAATAGACCATGTATCAATCTGTTAATTAATTTATTGACTGTGCAAATTTTCACATAGCCTTTCCCTTCCCCTAAACTATATTGACTATAAGTCTTGAATAGAATATGATATGCTACTTTATAAGTAACAAAAATAGTAACAAACATTTTCCTTTTGCAGCATTGAAACTTCACCAGAGAAGTGGAAGTCTAGCCTAAGCTGCTGTTTAACGTAGCTGTCTGGATGTTGGCATCCCCAAATACACCCCACATAAGTCCATAACTAGGAGTGTGGGCTGAGAAAATTTGCATTATAATTTCTGATCTGCACTTCAGAGGAAAATTTTTTACCGTGATTGCTTATTTCTGGATAGGATATTACTAGTTTAAGAGCCAAATCTGTGGTCCCCTCCCTTTTTGGGACTGTTATTTTCAATGGGAAATCTATTCAAGAGTCTGAGGCAGCTGTTTATAAAGCTAATGGCACCAAATTTGCACAGACCACAGTCCTCCCTCTATTCTAAAGTCCTGCTAAGTTTCAGGCAGATTGAACAAAGGGGGTCAGTTTTACAGATCCCCAAAGTAGATCCCTCTGTACAAGTGTACTTATTTCTGCTGATTTCTAAAATGTTGACAGCCCAGCAGGAAAGCTCCAGACCAGCCATTGTCATAACTTCCCCCTCTGCATTAATTTCATTTTCCTGCTCTTACAGTGACTGATTGACTTTTTCCTTTCTGCTGAAATCTATCTGTTTTCATACTTCCTTGTGGTTGTTTGTTTAACCAAGTAAGGTATGAAAATTGCAGTTTTTCCATTATTCCTTATAGGGAACTTTTTAGGGGGCTGGAGTAGTCGTTTTTCAACCAAATATCACCAAAATTATAGTGGTGTGTCTTCTCCCTGTCCTTCAAAGCACCCCCAAGTTTCAAGAATATTGAACAAAGGGTTAAAATTCTACAGGCCCCTGAACAAGCCTAGGCTTTCTGTTTTCAGAGGGAAAGAAACTCAAAGGTGGGGATGGCAGCTCTCTGCAACTTGGGATTGGCTTGGAGTTCTCTGTGCTCCTCCCTTCCAAGGGTCTGATTGGAAGGGAGAGATGCTATTTCCCAGAAATCAGTACAGTCAGAGAAAAACGTGCTCATGCTGCATGGTTGGTAAGCTTCGGAACTTGGAAAAAACAGATTTGGGGGTGAGGATTTTGTTATTCTCAAGTATCTTGAATATTGTGTTACTGTACCAGAGATTCGATTCAGAACAGTGATTTCCGTATATATCTTCAGCTTGGAAATTTCATTTTGCACACCCATATATATTACCTCATCCTTGGGGCTGTTAATAGAGGATTTTCAGGAAACTTGCCCCTTATTTTCAAGGGAGTCTGGCAGTTTGAAGTAGAGATGTTCACTGAAAAAAAAAATTGGCTGATTCGGTATGGTAATACTGAACTGGAAAAAAACTTGAGTATTCCCCAAATACCGAATTCATTCTCCAGTTCGGATTCAGTAAAGCAAAACAACTATCCCCCAAGTTTCAGGGAGATTGAACAATGGAGGTCCATTTTATGGCACCCCCAAAGAAGATGCTCCCAGCCACCTTGAATCTCCATTATTCCCTATGGGGAAAACTATGGGCACTATCTAGAAGACTGTGGTAGCATTTTGCAAGCAAAATCCAACAAATTTCAGGGGACCTATTCCTCACTGTCCTCTCAAGGTCCCCCAAGTGTTAGGGAGATTGCATCCTTGGGGGCCACCTTATAGCCCCTGAAAAGGTGCCCCAGTCACTCCATTTGTTTCTATTGTGAGGAAATACTCCAAGGTGAGTCGAGTCCCACTGCAGAAATATATGGACCAAAGCTGACATGGCCAGAGGCACACTCCCAAATACAACATCTGCACCAGATAGAACCTATCTGAAGCCCCTTAAAAAAACTCAAGAACCTGCTGAGCAGGCTGACCAGTCACACACTATTGTTCCCAATGTTGAGAGAACTTTTTAAAGTGCTTCCCCAAGGAGGGTCAATCTCGCAACCAGAGGCACACCCAAGCAAGGAAATGGAACCTCCATAACAAAACTGATGCAGAGAGGAAAGTTAAAGTAAACATTAAAACAGCATAATAGCATAGTACATGGTTTTTAAACCTTCCCACCCCTGCAGTGAGTAAAATTCTGTTTACTTAACAACAGTAGCATGCTTCATTTGAGTGTTTCTCTGGGTTTCCTCTGTTTCTCTGGGTTTCCCCTGCTTTCCCTAACAGCTCTCTCTGACTTTTCCCATCCTAGTGGCAATACAACATTTCTGGGGTCTCTGTTCTCAAATATCTGCAATTTGGGCAAACACGGGTTGCTGGTTTTGCAATGTGTACGTGTGTTCCGGGGTGGGGGGTGGGGTGCATTGTGCATTTGATGTGCCACTGAATCAGCTGTTCTTCTCCTGCTGGTTTTGCACTTAAGTTTTAAGTTTTGGGAAGAGCATTTTTCCTCAGCTCATAGACCCCCAGAGGATGTAGGCCACAAGTTTTGGGAAGAGCATTTTTCCTCAGCTCATAGACTCCCAGAGGATGTAGGCCGCAAGGAGGTCTCACTCCATTCACTTTGAGAAATTGAAGAGCCGCATGTTGGCCTTCAGGAAGAGCAACTGCTCAACTCTCCAGAGATATTGAAACAGAGAGTATCATGATTAGTATGCTTATCAATAGAGAAAAAACAATCGTGAAAACGTACTAAGTTAACCAGTCCAATATGATCGATCATTTAATAAAGCATTTAATAATAATATGTTTATTGCTTTTCCGGCCGAAGCCATAAGCCATACAAACACCAACAAAATATGAACTGTACACTTGAACATACCCAATTCACATAGACATAACTCGTCATTATCACTTTAAACTATAACCCATGAAAATCTTGTTTCTTTATCACCGTGGCTAAAAAGGAAGCCACTATAGCAGAGGTTTGATTGTCAGGAAAGTTATCAGACAATAACACTGAGATTGCCCAAGGAAGGAAGGGAAGCTTCTCTTTTAACATAGTAGGAATAATAAATCTCTCTCTTTCCTTACTCCACTTAGGGCAAAAAACTATTATATGATCCAAGGTCTCTAACTTTCCTTGTCCACAGTCACAAACTCGTTCAGAATAAGGGAGTCCAGAGAAACGACCAGAAAGCACTTTAGAGGGGAAGGAGTTAAGTCTAGCCAATGTGAAGGCTCTGCGTTGAGCTGGAATCTTTAAAGAATAGCAATAAGATGGAATAGCCTCTGGGGGTGAAATAAAGCATTTAAATCATAACTATGTCAAAATCATATGCTTTTGTCAAATATCAAGAATTACACACGTGTAGGGGACGTCTGAAAAGATGGATGCCTGAGAGCTGAGCTCTGTCCTACCCCACTCCAAATTCCTCTAAAATCCACATCTTAATGAAAATCACTCCCAGACCTGGGGAAGCACAATGAGAAGACTAAGAAGCAAAACAGCACAGTTGCAAAGCGTCTGCAGGACTTTTCCCCTCCAACCCAGGCTGTGACGGTTGAGCAAGCAATTGCAAGTAACGCAAGCAAAATGCAGCCAATGGGAAGCTAGGTAGGAGCTTTAATGAATACCCCTCCTGACTCTGATCTAGCAACTTTGTTTGCAAGCATGGGACTTAATATCTTAAATAAAAGGACAGATCTTATAAAGCCACTCTCTGATCAGATAGCTGACCTTCAAGCAAAAATGAATAATGTTATTTAAAAGACTAATAATGCGTTAGATATTTCTAACTCTTTGCTATCTGAAATTGCACTCTGCTGCAAGAGAAAGAAGAGATGCATGAAAGAATTATAAGCTTGGAATTAATAGTGTGCCAGCAGAATCTTAAATTTAGGGGGGGGGGGGTGAATGAGGAATTTACATCAAAACTAATTCTATCTTCGTTCTTAGCTAAATGGCTAGCCAGTTTTTTGCAGCCAAACAAAAGCACTCCAGTAATTTCCAAAGCTTATCGGGTGGGACCCCTAAAAGCAAACAGGAAAACTCCAAGGGATATTATAGCTACGTTCCCAGATTGGGAAACAAGAAAAAGAATTCTGGAGATTGCAAGAGAACAAAAACCGCTTGAGTGTAATGAAGCCCAAATCCAGATTTTTATAGATCTTCCCAAGGAGATATTAAACAAGAGAAGAGATCTCAAACTGACTACCGAGGCATTACGTGCAGCAAAAATAAAATATAAATGGATCAAATACTCTACACTTTACGTCCAATTAAAAGACAAATGTCTTTATGCATCAGACCATGAATCAGGACAAGCTTTAGTACAGAAACTGGACATTACCTTAACTGACTCATCAAAATCTGCACAAAAAACAAAACTCGCTCAGCCACCTACTCCTTATAAAGGAGCAAAATTCCAGTTAGAAACAACTGAGCAACAAAAATGGAAAGCATTCCAGAGTCAAGAAACACTGATCTTTTTTCTTTCCTTAAAAGCTGTATAAGTGGGGAAGGGGGGATAATCAAAACTTAGAAATCGTAGTTTAAAATGTAACAAGTAGTTCGTACTGCTCCAGCAGTACTGAGGTTTGGGGCGGGGGGGGGGGAGCCAGTTTTCTCTTGCTCCCAATAATGACAGCCCCTTGACATTGTACTTTTGTTCAACAGACCCAAAGGAGGATACTTCCCATAGGGTCTCTCAGAGGCTGTACATATATTCTATGTTTAGCATTTGGTATGTAAATTGCCAGCAATTTGTTGTTAATTTGAGTTGAGTCATTTTTGTGGGGTGAAAAGGGGGGAGGGAGGTATAAGCATATGTTTATTAATATTATATAGCCTTTTAGATGGGTGGTGGGTAGGGGATAAAGTTTTTACTGTTATTTTGTGTGTGTGTGTATGTGCGTGCGTGCGTAAGAATGTAGAAATTCCTTTTTCATAGGACTACTAATTTAAGAGAGATAGTCGCAAATTTATAAGCCCTACTAAATGTTGCACTGTTGCTATTTGTATTACTCAGTTATTTACTCTGGCTTCGTGTATCTTCTGGAAAACTAAGCAATCTTTATACTGCTAGTATAATCTATCAAGTTTAATAGGAATTGATCACTAATATTATACTATCACAAAATTAATAATCTGTTATTTTAGTACATTCACGGTTTAAATACATTTGTTTATGAAAAATGAATAAAAATAATAACAAAAAAAAGAATTACACGTGTAGAAATATACATTGAGTCAACCTCTAGAACAGTATGAAAGTCACCTTTAACAAATCTTTCTGTAATAATAAAGTGCTAGTGCTGGCAACATCCTACATATACAATTCATAAATACATTTCATAAATATGTAAATACATCCATAAATAGTTGAGTATTACACTAGTCCATATATTGTCACAGTCCCAAGGTCCAAAACAGCATGCTGAGGAATACAAGTATTAAAAGGTAAAGGTAGTCCCCTGTGCAAGCCCCAAGTCATTACTGACAAATGGGGGACGTGCATCACGACGTTTTCTTGGCAGACTTTTTATGGGGTGGTTTGCCATTGCCTTCCCCAGTCATCTACACTTTACCCCCAGGAAACTAGGTACTCATTTTACTGACCTTGGAAGGATGGCAGGCTGAGTCAACCTTGAGCCAGCTACCTGAACCTGGCTTCTGCCAGAATTGAACTCAGGTTGTGAGCAGAGCTTAGACTGCAGTACTGCAGCCTACCACTCTGTGCCACGGGGCTCTTAGATGACTGGGGAAGGCAATGGCAAACCATCCCATAAAAAATCTGCCAAGAAAAACGTAGTGATGCAAAATCCCCCATGTGTCAGTAATGACTTGGGTCTTGCACAGCGGACTACCTTTACCTTTTAATACTTGTATTCCTCAGCATGCTGTTTTGGACCTTGGGACTGTGACAATATATGGACTAGTGTAGTACTCAACTACCTTTACCTTTAATACAAGTATTAGAAATCCTTATTTCTAAATCTATTCAGAGATTCAATTCTAGATCCAAGCTGCTATTGTATGTTTAGAGCCACTTAGAGCCAAAACACACGAGAAGAAATACCTAGATTCAGCACGTGTTCTCTTACCTCAAGGTTTACCGGGATCTGTAGGCGTCCTGGAAGCTTAAAGTTTAGCATTTACAGAGCAGCAGGAAGGGAAATACAGGCGCCTGTATTTCCCTTCCCCTTCCTGCTGCTCTGTAAATGTTAAACTTGTTCTCTTACCTCAAGGTTTGTTGGGAAGTGTAGGTGTCTTGGCAGCTTAAAGTTTAGCATTTACAGAGCAGCAGGAAGGGGAAGGGAAATACAGGTGCCTGTATTTCCCTTCCTGCTGCTCTGTAAATGCTAAACTTTAAGCTTCCAGGACGCCTACAGAACCCGGCAAACCTTGAGGTAAGAGAACACGTGCTGAACCTAGGCATTTCTTCTCGTGTGTTTTGGCTCTTAATTCTTTCTTTATAGAGCCCAAAAATCAATCCTATGTGACTGGCTAGTCACCTTTAACAAATCATTCTGTAACAATAAAGTGCTAGTACTTAGAACATCCCACATGTACAATTCATAAATACATTTCATAAATACATAAGTACATTCATAACCCTGTGAGTCAAACAACTCTCAAACCAGTCTTCCAGGTGCAGTCAGTAAGGTCCAGAAGTCAGCAGCAGGAGAATCACCAATAACAAGGAATCCACGCATGCAGTCCAGAAGTCCCAGTAGGCCAGCCAAGTCACAGCCCAGAGTCCATTGAGAGAGGCAGGCCTGGCAGCCTTCTCTATCACCACCAGGCCACAGCAAAATGGAGGCTTACAAACCAGCAAGCCTCCAATCTAACTCCTTGCAGCAGTTTTAAAAAGGCACTCTCTTTCTTGAGAATCCCTTTGGCCAGAGAAGGAGAGCTGATACTAGGGTTGGCCACTTATTACTCCCCCTCCCTTCCTTGTTTCCCCTCCTCATTCCCCCTTCTGCCTCTGAATCACTCCAACTCCCTCCTCTCGCCTCCACTGGGTTAAAGAAAGGTGGGAAGCAGTGATTCTCTTGCTGTTGCAAAGGAATAGCAAGAAAAGAGAGTTGCCACGCCTTTCACATTTCACACCCAGAATTGGGTCCATAAAAATCAAGCTGTTCACCAGTGGGGAGGTGAGAGAATAACTTGGTATTCTGGTAACTTTTTCTCTTTTGCTCACCATAATAAATTAATAGTAAATATATGAAGTACTTTATGTTAAAAGCAGGTGCAAAACACACAGTTCACTGCCCCTGTATGTGGTTATGGTCACTTTAAAAGAAGATTAGACAAAACCATGAGAGCTAGATGTATTACTTTCTATAGTAATGATAAACAAAATTCATAAGATACCCTGTATTATCACAAATCAGTTTGGTTGCAGCATGTGTCATTTTGGTTCTTCTTAATTTACATAGATACTGTGGATTTTCTTTGGACCAACACTTGTAACGTCTTCTGTTAGCTCTAATATCTAGAGAGAGCTACTGTAGCATTATGGTTGGGCTGCAAATCAGCACTTTGCTGATTCAAATCCCATCACTGCCATGATTTCATTAGTAGCCTTGGGTAAGCCACTCTTGTCAGCCCAAGCTCCCCAAGTGTATTGTGCAGATAATAAGACACTGACTTTACCACTCTGAGTGGGGCACTAATTTGTCTAGAAAAGTGGTATATAAGTGAGTAGTAGTTATTGTAGTAATTATTAAATGGAACCCCAGGTTCAGAGGCAGTTTGGTAATGGACACTAGGTGGTGGTGTGTATGGTAGTGGAGGAGGTGGTATTTGCTATATTACCTTGGTCATTAGCTTCCTGAAAGTAGGCTGCTGGACTCAGTGTACCTTTGGGCTCAAGTTATATTTTCTGTCTTTGAAGGCAATTAAAAGTGAAGTATAAAGTTCCGTTCTAACAAGTTCACACCATGATGCCATTAATAAACAAGGCTGTATATGGACCAGTATGACTTGCTTAGTATAATAAACTTGTTTTATTGTCACAGTGCTATCTTGAGTGGGAAATGCAACAAAATTTCAAGGGGTAATGGTGCATTGTATATTTTCTTGTCTTTAGTCAAGATTACTATGTGACCTTGTGTGTAGTGCATATGGTTGGTGCCTCTATAACGAATGCATTATTGTCTTTCAGGAGTTTGCAGCACTTACTAAAGAGCTCAATGTATGCAGAGAACAACTGCTTGAAAGGGAAGAAGAAATTGCAGAACTGAAAGCAGAAAGAAACAATACAAGGGTTGGTTTGCTTTCTTCTGTGTGACCATGCACCCTTTAGATAGCTTGTATTACGTAGTATGCAAAGCAGAGAGGGATTGTTTGTCTTAAGCGTTACTTTCATTTGATATACCACCACAGCTAATGTTTGGGTAGTGATGCACTCAAATCTAAAAATGGCAGGCAATGAAATATCTTCCTAAGCAGAAATAATTATAGCCAGTTCACACTTGATGGTAGCATGTGAGTATCCCACAGTTCTCTGTGTTTTCATTACTATCTTTGATGGAGACTTCACATCTCCAATGATAGGTATCAGTTTGTACCAGGCATGGTCAGATGTGTAGTGAAACAACCATGAGAGTTTATACATGGTAATATGTTTAAAACTTTATAACTACACATTATGAAAGCTATTTTAATACCAACACCTGGTTTTTAATCCATTTTTAATTCAACTTTAATTATTATTGGAATAATTAATTCCTGGATATGTGTTGCTGTACTTAGAATTTTAATGACCACTGAGGAAGGCTGATATGGGCCGAAACGCGTCTGGTCAATTCATTTTTAGATATTATTCATGATATACTATTTGTTTGATGTATATATATGGTCATTGGCTTTTCCATCAATTTTTATGGAATTTTCAACTTCGTGTGTATTTTATAGGAGTTCTGATATTTAAACTTTTATACTTTTATTTTATGGTGTTTGTGTACACAATTTGTAATATTAAATTTTTATACTTTTATAGGTTAGCTTGACCCTCTTAGTTCATACTCTGTGTTTTCTCTACAGGAAACATAGGTGAAAAGTATGAATATGACGTTCTGGACTGGAACACACATATGTTCCTGGGAACACTGGCATAAATATAGCAAATATACATGATCTTAAAGCATGCATTAGACCTTACAGTTCAACATTTTCTTTCTAATTTAATTTAGAGTTCCAGAGTGCATTCTCAGAAGTTTCCAGCAGGCGTAACGATGACTTACCTATTTGACGCCTGATTTAACGCTAACATTATTAGAGAAATACAATAATGGAAATCCCCAAAAGTGCAGTCAGAAACCTGTACATTTAAACTGGTACCTCCTAAAAACACGGTTATTTTACTCCTCAAGGCATTGTTTTGCAAGTTTTTATATTTAATAGTTGCTTACCTGCTAGTTGGCTTTTTTAGCTGTAGAGGATTTCCCCTATTTGTGTTCAGAAAGATGGCTGAAGTATAATTCTAAAGTACTGAATTTTTTACAGTTCAAAAGTTCAACTCCTTAAAGGGTTGAGAAGAAATTTTTGTTTTTTAAAAAATCTATTTTTCTTTCATTAAGCCAAGTGAAGCATGACTTCAAATGGTCTTAGGGACAATTGTATTATCTTTTCACTATAGAAAAACGAATCATGTCAAAAAGGAAAAATACCTATAAGTTCTTGTCTGTTTAATGAGTTAATGGTGTATAATCAAATTAAGCAACTTAGGATAATGCATTAATTAGCTAGATGCACATAAGTTTAGATCTCTCACACCCATATATTCTTTATGGACTGACTTACCAACTACAGGACTACATAAGTTCAGTGCTTTGATCCTATGAACCCAAAATGGAAGGCGCTCATGACATGGAACTCTTTCCGTTCCTGCCACTGCTTTCTTTGTTCCCCCCAAAGCAGCTCCAGACCCTTGAACAGAGTTCGATGTGGAATGGGTTTGGAACAGTAATGCTGCTACAGACCCCATCTCCCAAAAACACTTGCTGTATTCTTGGAAGAGCCTGTGCAAGATAGGAAAGAATGACTTCCTGCTGAATTTTCTTCCTTACCAGCTGCAACCCCTCGTACTATATCTTCCTCTGACTTGCATCTAGACTAGCATTTCCACAGGCACAAGAATGGAGCATGACTTTCTGACTCCCTCCCCCTGGCTTAGCTGCCTGAAATGTCCTTCTGAGTTCTGATCTTGGGGAACAGGGAACCCTAAATAGCAGAACTGAGGGACTTTTCTGGATCCCATAGGAGGAGGGAGGTGGAAAAGTCATATTCTGCAGACTAGTCCTTATGTCTGTGGAAACGCTAGTCTGGAACTGAGTCTTTGTGCGTAAGAGTAGCTTGATCCTCAGGAGCAGCTTTTTTAGGGATAAGGGGGAGAGATTCAATCCACGAAACACTTCCTTTCATGGTTTGTAGAACTGAACCCATTGTCTCAATGGCATTTAAATTTAATGCTAAAAAATCTGGATTCTTCTGTGTAAATTATGTTAAGTAAGCAGTTTTTTAAATTGGAATAATTCAGTGTCTGGAAATATCGCAAAGAGTCAAGAAGTTAGTAGGGTAGTGAGGCCATGTAAATGAGCCCTTCTTTAGCTTAGGAGATTTGACCAGATGTTGCCCATGTCATTTCAGTTCTGTGAATACAAAAGATAAGCTCTCAGAAAAAGTGGGTTCAAACAAACACTGGGCTTGGGAAGCATACAGAAATTTGAAAAAAAATTGCTGACTAGTATCTAGAATAAGTAGGTTCTTACGTTTTTTCTTTTTCTTTTGATGTTGTTTCTTTCTTTACAATAAATAAAATTTGAACTAAACTGATACAGTGTTTTCTTTTAGATAAGAGTTCCTTCTCAGTTAGATTAGGTTCTCAGTTAGGTTAGGTGCCACCTCCTGGGAATGGTAGGCAGGGCAAAGTAACTGCCTGGTACTTGCTGTTCTCTCTCTGCCAAGGTATTGTGAGGTAGGATTAGCAGAAGCTCTCTTGAGTTCCATTTTTAAAAAGAGACACAGAGAGAAGGAAAAAAAGGGCAACAAATAGCAACAGCAAAAAGAGGGAGTTTGAGACAACAGCTCTGTCCCAACAGTAACAATAGTACCTCTTAGCTACTTAGCGACTGCACCACTTCCCACTGCACTTTACGCAGGACACTTTCCTCAGAAACCTTACCCCACTAGTAAGGTTTCAGGCTTTGTCTGTTGCAAGAAGGTAGAGAAGCACAGCTAACATGGTGTAGTGTTTCCAGTGTCTTACTTAGACCTGGGACAATAGGTTTGGGATCTCTGTTATGTCTTATAAGCTCACTGGGTGACCCTGGGCCCATCACAGTCTCTCAACCTAACCTATTTCATAAGGTGGTGGTTGGGAGACTAAAGTGGAGATGGGAAGAATGATGTGATAAGCTGGTTTGGGTCCTAATTAGGGAGAAAAGCAGAATATAAATTTAAAAATAAGCATAAGAACCATGGGAAGTGGCAAAGATAAACTGTAGGCATAAGAGTTGTTTCAGATAGCATGCTCTTCCCTGAGGAAATTTTCTTCCATACTATTTCCAAAAGCGTCTAGAGAAGGCCATTGATTGTTCTTGTTTTCCAGCTGCTGCTTGAACATTTGGAATGTCTTGTCTCGCGGCATGAGCGGTCTCTTAGAATGACAGTTGTAAAACGACAGGCTCAGTCTCCAGCAGGAGTTTCCAGTGAAGTTGAAGTTCTGAAGGCACTAAAGTCCCTATTTGAACATCATAAAGCCCTTGATGAAAAGGTAATGAAAGGTAGTTGCCGAGGTACTGATTATACAAGTTATTTATGAATTCGTTATGAAGCAATAACTAATAATTAGTATGATTGTAGATGAATAGAAATACGTTATTGTCTTGTCTCTGAGCTAATGATTTGATATTGCAGGAGGCATGTGGATTATGACTGGGATCCAAAAGGAAGTATAAGTTGTTTCTGCTCAGTGTTAGGGGAGTCCTTCATTTTCATCATTTCCTTCATGCTTCTGTAACCTCATGTGCCACATGTCATACTGTTCCAGTGGGTCTCCCAATCCTCAGGATCACAGAATGATCACAGAGGAATGCAGAGGGAAGAGGGATGTGCAGTTCGGGTTTCCAATTAGGAAAAATACCCGAATCAGACCCGCCTCGCAAAGGTTTGGGATTTCTGAAACTGCCCCAGCGTGATAGGTCCGTTTCAGAAATCCCGAATCAAAGATTCCCGAAGCTGTTTGTATAGCTTTGGGAAGCTTCGGGTCAAGGAGTTTAAATACCCATTTCAGGAAAGGGGCATTTAAACCCCTGAATCAGAGATTGTTCCAGTTACCCCGAAAACTCCCTTGCCTCACCTAAATTCTCCAGAGTGGTCTTTCTCTGAAGGCGAGACCGAGCTCTGTGACTTAGGGATCCCCCAAAGATCCATGGCACCAATGCTGGATCGAAGAACTTCCACCAGGGTGCAGATGGAGACTTCTCGATCTTACTCCTCTTTGAGTCTGAGAGATTGTAGCCATCATCAGTTGGATCCACGCCCTTAGTCAGAACTGGCACCATTATCTTATGCTCATCAGCATTGCTGCTCATGAGCATCAGATAGTGTTGGATCCATCACCTGATGACAATGTGGGCCAAACTTCAGGTTTCACATCTTTGAATCTTCTCAGAACACATGTCCAGGATGGCTAAAGCATTAGACCTGAATGTCTTCGTTAGATCCAGAGACAAAAGATAAGATTCTTAGATGCCCATTCACCCTCAGTTATAGTATTCCCCATTCTTGAATGCTTAAAGGAGCTGATTACTTACATAAGAGATAAGCCGACAGAGCTCCTTACTACATCGAAAAAGATTGAACTCATGAATAAGGTGAAAAGCAACACCTGGCCATCCCTGGTGAAGCACCCACCACCTTCTTCACTTGCTACTGAAGAGTGCAGCATCACTGTGTGGGTGTACACTCTGCTCCCCTTGATAGGGAGGGCAGGAAACTTGATGGTATGGGCAGAAAGCAATACTCTGTGTTTGCTTTAATAATAATAATAACATTCAATTTATATACCGCCCTTCAGGACAACTTAAAACCACTTAGAGCAGTTTACAAAGTGTTATTATCCTCACAACAATCACCCTGTGAGGTGGGTGGGGCTGAGAGAGCTCTGGAAGATCTGTGACTGACCCAAGGTCACCCAACTGGCTTCAAGTGGAGGAGTGAGGAATCAAACCTGGTTCTCCAGATTAGAGTCCTTCTGCTCTTAACCACTACACCAAACCTCTGCATTGATAACTTCCATACCGTTATGGGTGCTTACCAGCTGTACCTTTAGGAAAAATGGTCATCCTACATCTCTGATCTCTGAGGACAAGATATCCCTTGTCAACCTGCTGCAAACAGAGGTTATTAGACTGTCAAAGCAGCAGATGAACATGGGCAGTATAGGTGCAGAGTAATGACACTACAGAAAAAAGTTGCCCATTACCCTTAATATTTGAGTACTTATATAACTTGAAGTCAGAGTGTTTGACTACCACATCCCTAAATGTCCACCTGGCAGCCATATCTGCCTTCCATGGTCAAGTCAAAGGCAAGTCTGTTTTCTCCCATCAAAAATCCTGCCAGTTTCTCAAAGGAATGCTTAATCTTTATCTCCCAAGGGTGCCACTGAGTCCACAGTGGTCCTTGTCTTTAGTGCCGTCACATCTAATATTAGCACCCTTTGAACCCCTAGCCACTTTCACTTTGGAGCTACTGTCATTGAAAGTGAACTTCATGGTAGCAGTCATCTCAGCTAGGAGAGTAAGTGAGTTGTTAGTGCTCAAGGCTGACTCACCATTTCTCAAATGTCATGAAAACAGGGTGGTCTTCCATCTAAGTCTCCAGTTCCTACCAAAGGTTTTGTCTCCCACCTGTCTCACGATATCACCTTGCCTGTATTTTTCCCAAGCCCACAGCCCAGGGCAGAAAGAGCACTACACTCATTAAATATCAAAAGAGCGTTGTCATTTATTTGGATAGGACAAAGGAGTTTTGTACTGATCTGTATTTATTTGTGTGCTTTGGGGGCATGAATGCGGGAAAACAGGTTTCAGCTCAGACCATTTCTAGATGGATTGTTTCTGCCATCCAGTTGACATACCAACATGCTGCTGTCCAGAGCCCTCTTCATCTGAAGGCTCATTCTACCAGATCTAAAGCATCTTCTTCAGCCTTTTTGCAAGGCGTGCCGATATCAGACATTTGCAAAGCAGCTACCTGGGCCTCATCAGACACCTTTGTTAAGCGCTATGCTGTAGATGTCAATTCCACACAGTGGCCAGAGCAGTGTTACAATCTCTGTTTGCCGAAGAAGAGGAGGAGGAGAAAAAGGTTATAAATTCTGTTTGCCCTACTGGCACAACTTGCAGATGCTTCTTCAGTTTTTTATATATGTGCGTGTGTTTATGTATGTGTATATATACACACACACACTGTTACTGCTGCTCATTCTGATGTTAATAAAATATGCCTTGGAGAAATTCATCCTGCCTCCTCATTATTATATTATGTGTAGCTTGATAATCTCCCAGTGTGGGATTGCACAAAAGAACGAAGATGAAATAAGGTTGTACTTACCTATAACCATTGTTCATTGAGTTCTTCTGTGCAGGCACGCTCCCCCTACCCTGCTGTGAACTCTCTGGCAAGGTCCAGTATGAGGTCATGGCTACTCAGGAGAACTGAGGGGAAGGGGTAATTTCTCCTGGGTAGTCACATGGCCCTTTAGGTGTGACTGGGAGAAGTGGCCCCCTAATGGAGCTCTTTGGAAATGACAGAAACTTCTCCAGTTGGCAGGTCTGTGCACGTGCAGTCTCAGTGTGTGCCTACACAGAACTTGATGAACAATGGTTGCAGGTAACTACAACTCTATTTTTCATGAGCAGAATTAGATCCATTCCCCTATATGAAAGCTTTAGATTATTATCCTAGGTAGTAGAAAGGCTCTATTTATTCACAAACCAGTGTGAATTAATTGTAATTGTAATTTTAAGAAATGAAATTACAAGATAAAAAAAAGATTTACATAATCTTAATCAATCCACTGTGTCTAATTGACCACATTGTCATCTCAGATAACTAATGATTAGTGTAATGTTTTTGTCTTTGCCTTGTATGATCCAGAAGATAATCATATGTCAGTGAGTACTTTATTGCATTTAGGAATGCAAAAATAATGTGTTTTTTCCCATTATCAGAATTTTAAAAAACTGAGTTTGCAATCAAAACATCTGCATACATACTTTTCACTAATGCTGGTAGAATTTCTTGATGCTCACCTTTACTTTTTTCAGGTAAGGGAAAGATTGCGAGTAGCACTTGAAAGATGTAGCTTGTTGGAAGAAGAACTAGGTACTACACACAAGGAGGTACGTTAAAACAAAAATCCAACTTATTAACTCTGAGGAGTCCCCCGATTGTCTGTAATATAATGAACTGTGATGGGAAGGGGAAGCTTTGTTGTGTACATGGAAGTTCCTGTATAAAAGCACTGGTGCGTTTCATTCTTTCCAGAATTGTAAGGGCTGATTCAAATTTACTGCATAAGTGATATGATGAATGTGGTCATGTCAGTTGGCTCCATGCAGGTATGGTTATGCTAGGAATCAAATTCCTATGGGGTTTATCTGGATTCACTTGCCTGTGCAAGTAGCTTTCAATAGCAATGTTGCTACAGAAATGTTCCTGTTGGCTCAAAGAACTAGTTGACACTGCCATGTACTTAATATTATTTGATAAATATGGCTGTCATAAATCAGTCATCATGAATAGAAAAACATAGCACAAAAAAACTCTACTTTGAGTATACCTCAAGTATTTGATTGATAAATATCCTGTAAACATACTGTGGGAATTAATGTTAATTGTACTTTAATACTGTAGTGTTATATAGTTTGTCATGATGGCTTTTTGTCAGTTTTAGAAATACTGTTGCTGTAAATCATTAACGTTTTAAAAGATTTTCCTCCATATCCTCCTAGCACAAGGCATCCATGGTGGTTTACAAATAAACAACTAAAACCACAGTACAAACAATAATTTACATTTGCTTGCCATACCACGCAGCAGGTTCAGTAAGCCAGCACAGGCCCTTACCTTCCGTAATTCCACAAAACTCAGGCTGCAAGGGAAAAAAATCCATACCAAAAGGAATATAGAAGTTGACAAATTAAACCAAAACCATGAGAGAATAGAAGTGTTCACAGGTGCCTGAAACTAAAAAAACTAGGTGCCAATTAAGTAGCTGTGGGAGAGGGTTCCACAGTTAAGGTGGTGCTGTACAGAAGACCTTTCTGCACCTATGTGTACAGGGCCAGACTGAAGATCTCAGCTGCTAAGCAGGTTCACCTGGAAGTCTCTTAAATATCATGGCCCCAGAAAAGTTCCTTTTCTCTTTCAAAATGAATATCCTTCTGAATTATGTAAACTGATACAACATTCTCATTTCATATTTCAGTTAATGATTTTGAAAGAACAAAACAATCAGAAAAGAACGCAAGCTGATGGGATGCCTAATGTTAATCATGATCAGGAAAATACACCTAGCACTAATGGAAAGGTAGGTAGAAAATCGTTTATCCCAGTACCTCTTCATCCATTCCTTTCTGTGAAGAAATCTGAACACAGTACTGCTCTTAGATGTTACTTCCAGAACAAAGTAATGACTGAATATATACAACATTTATTTAAATGTTACCTCTTTTGTGTGTGTTGTGTGTGTTATGTACCATCACGCCATTTCCAATTTATAATGACCTTATAAATGAAGGTCCTATGAATTAAATGTCCTATCATTAACAGCCTTGTTCAGATCTTGCAAACTGGAGGACGTGGCTTTCTTTATTGAGCCAAGCCATCTCATTTTGAGTCTTCCTATTTTCCCTATTGCCTTCCACCTTTCCTAGCATTATTGTCTTTTCCAGTGAGTTTTTTCTTATGATGGGCTCAAAGTGCAAACGCCTTAGTTTTGTCATTTTAGCTTCTTGGCAGAATTCAGGTTTGATTTGATCTAGAACCCACCTATTTGTCTTTTTGACCATCCATAATATCCGTAAAACTCTATTCAGCACCACATTTCAAAAGATTCAACTTTCTTCCTGTCAGCTTTCTTCATTGCCCAACTTTCACATGCATACGTAGTAATAGGGAGTACCATAGTATGAATTATCTTGGTCCCCAGCTACACATCCTTATCCTTAAGGATCTTTTCTAGTTCCTTCTTGGCTGCCCTTCAGGTCTCAGTCTCTTCTGATTTATTGGTTGCAGTTTCCCTTTATCTCCTTTACCTGCCCTTATTTTCATCTTACGGGGAGGGTCATTTGAGAACCTGGAACTACTTCTCCCTGGAAAGTAGAGTGTGAATATACTTTCAGTTTTAATTTTTTATCCAGACTTGAATCATAATACCTTAACTTGGAAAAATTATTAGTGTTCAGTTAAATGTATTGTGCTGAAGTTTTAAAGAATAAAAATAGCTTCCCACCTCCCACAGAGATCTTCCAATGGTTCTCTGAGTCATGATGAAGACCTTGCTAAAGTAATAGAACTTCAAGATATCATTGAGAAGCAAACTAAGGAGCAAGCTCAAATGAAAGAACGTATCACTGCCCTTTCTAACAGAGTAGCAGAACTGGAAGAAGATCTTGACACTGCTAGAAAAGATTTAATAAAATCTGAAGAAATGAATACAAAGCTGCAAAGAGATGTACGAGAGGTGAGAAATTGTCAGTCTTAACTAATTAGTAGTCAGTGTTCTGGGACCTTGATTGCCCCTTGGCCTAAATTATTTGTGGTTTGGAAAGATGAAGATAATGTGTTGCTGTATGTGACATTTATTTAGCTATAAGCGCTGAAGTGCTTAACTTGCATTTAGAGTTGATTGCAT
This sequence comes from Eublepharis macularius, assembly GCF_028583425.1. Lineage (NCBI taxonomy): Eukaryota > Metazoa > Chordata > Lepidosauria > Squamata > Eublepharidae > Eublepharis > Eublepharis macularius. The sequence goes on along the minus strand of NC_072791.1, from coordinate 96,051,497 downwards.
TCCTTATAATTAAAAAATCTATTGTGTAGGCTTTGAAAACACTAAATCTTAAAAGTTTTGCTGCTGAAAAAATTACTTAATACAAGTTTCTGATAATTTTTTATTTTCATGTCTGATGAGGTTACTTCAGTGTGGGCTTATAATTCAGTAAAATAAATACTGATGGATATTAAAATAAAGAGGTCATTCTATGAACAAAGGACTAGAATTCCATCAGCACATAGGCCAGGATTCAAAGACCAACCTACAGTGCAATCCTATGTATGTCTGCTCAGAAGTAAGTCCCATTTTGTTCAGTTATGCTTACTCCCAGGTAATAGTGCATAGGATTAAATCCTTAAAGTTTACATAGTTTTATACCAGCTCTGTGGAATTCCTGACATTTTTCCTTTGAACAGCATGCCATATCACAAACTGCTTTTCAAAATTTAACATTACAGTTGTTTGCCGCAGCTCTTAACCTCAGGCAGATGCTAATGTTGAACTACTTGAGATAAAATAATAATTCTTTAACCAACAGCTTGTTTTATCACAATATCTTGTCATAGAAGTGTGGACCCTGTCATCATCCAGAGTGGGAGTGGGTGGCATCATCCACAGAACCCCTTTCTTGTGTAGCAAACTCCATTACCCCTTTTCTGCTTCCTTTCCGCCCAACAGACTTAGCCACTGTGTGCATGGAGGTTTGGTAAACCACTGCCACCCACCTGGCATTTGAGAGTTTCCTTTTACTTAAGGGAGCCCAGATTACCCCACCTTCCCCCTTGAATTCCCCTGCCTGAGCTGCTTGTATTGCAAGGGGAAGCTATCTGGGGGTGTACAAAACACCCCAGCAGATTTCAGATGTTCTATTAAAAGATCGCAGTCAAAATAGAAAAAGTCAAAAAATGAATACAAAACTGCTAGTAACTCTTCTCAGAAAAAGAAAGGCTTCCCAAATGGGAGGCTTTAGCAAAAAAGAAAACAAAAAAATATGCACTCGTAACTGAAGATAACCAGACAAAGGAGAGCAGTAAAAGGTTTCCTAATGGATCAGAAATTAACGTATTCCTTAACGCAACTTACATGTCCCTTACTCCTTTTATAGAACTGCCTGTTATGGTCCATGTTTTCCCAGCATGAGGGCACACATCCCACCAACAGCAGCCAACTGCTAACTAATCCAATGGAAAAGGTTATGGAACTTTAGAGATGGAGGGTTTTATAAATTCCTCATAGATCTTGTCCCATTATTCAGGTTTGGTTACCATTTCCCCAGAAATGGCCAATCCTGGACTTCTGTGGAACTCTAGGCAGGAAGAGAAGGATTACCCACTAAGGGAAAAATCCTCCATTAAACAAATATGAAAAGGCAAGCCTGAGAGCCTGGTAAGACACAGTTCATAACATCTGAGAGTCAGTTTGGTGTAGTGGTTAAGAGTGGCAGGACTCTAATCTGGAGAACTGGGTTTGATTCCCCACTAGACATGGGCACAAATCGAAATATGAATCAAATTTTGTGATGAATGAGGCCGATTCACTTATCGTGAAAATGCATTTTGTGGGGCTGTGTTCTTCACGAAATCCACAACTTTTGGGGCCGATTAGTTCGATTCATGAATGCCCGACAGGCTGCTGCTGATCCATTGATTCCCTAGGCAACATAGGCTTGGAATGTCTGCAGACCTTTTGTTGCCATGGAAATCCCAATCTTAGTCCACATAACCTTGATAGGCAGCTCTCCCTGCCAACCTGAGAGCTGAGCAATGCGGGTCTGCACAAGTTTACCTGGGAACTGTAGTCGGAGACTCCTTCCCTTCTCTGTTTCCCTTCTCCATTTTTAAGAACGGGATGGCGGAGTAGCGGCGGTGGCAGCAGCCGCAGCAGCTTCTTCTGCTGCTGCTTGCCAGCTTCAGGAACCCTTCCTTCAAGAACTTGGAGGTGGGTGGGGGGTAGAGGGCATGTCAGAGCGGCAGGAGGACGGGAAGGAAAAGTGAGCAAATAGAACCTGAAGAGAGGAAAACCCAAGCAGATCTGCTCTGCTTGACTTTTCTTCCAGCAGCAGCAGAAAGCAGGAGGATGGGAGGGAAAAGTCAGCAAAGAGAGCCTGAAGAGAGCTACTTGGAGGGTGGCTGGAGGAGAGCCTGCTGAAGTCTCCTGTGAGTTTGGCATCTCTGAGTATGAAGGGGGCCGTTATAGAGCCCCAGGATCTGACAGATCATGAGCCTAATGAATTGTTTTGCGAAACGGTACAATTTTGTGAAAGTTCGTGGTTCATGTTTCATGGAACGTGACAAACCACGAAACTCAGGGTTTGTTTTCCCCCGTTTCGTGCCCATCTCTAGTCCCCGCTCTTCCACTTGAAGTCAGCTAGGTGACCTTGGGTCTATATCCAACTTTCAAGACTTCCTATTAAAAATACAGTAATGGAAACCAGATGCCAAAAAAATTAGGAATTGCTGACAAATGCTTTCAATTTTAGGCCATGGCTCAAAAGGAAGATATGGAAGAACGTATCACAACTCTTGAAAAACGCTACCTCGCTGCACAACGTGAAGCTACATCTGTGCATGACCTCAATGATAAACTTGAAAATGAAATTGCTAATAAAGATTCTCTACACCGACAGGTAGTTACTTATGGTGTAAATGAATAGTGTAAAGCTTTTCCAAGTTATGATAGCATCCTATTCTATACTGAGTATACTTGATACAGGACAGTGTTAGAGACCCCTTTGTAGAAGTGCAAGTAATGTGGCAGCCACTTTTTCAGAGCCATGTTAATGTACTGACCTAAGTGTGATACCTAGCGAGGATTCCTAGCGAGGACTGACATCAGATCCTGGTCCCCAGAAGTAACATCAGTCCTCTTTAGGAATCTCCAGAAACTATGGTTTTACCATAGAGTTTCCAGCGATTTCTAAAGAATTGTGACAACACATGAGTTTTCCCAGAAGTGATGTCACAACATCACTGATAGCCATCCTTCTCCCCCATCCAAATCACTGCTCTGCCTGGTCTCTTGGCAACCCTAAGTTAGATGCTGGCATAACTAATAATTTACTCGGAGGCTTTGTTCATAGCTGGGCATGAGCCAAAGAATGAAGCTGCTTGTAATGGTATCAGCATTACGATCCACAATGATGATCCATGTCAGCGTCATGATCCAGAACAGCGTTTTAAAGAGCTTATTTTAATTATAAAAGTTTAATCTAGGTGTTCCGTTCTTGCTTTTGTAGTATGTCTTCAATGGTAGAAAAATTGTCCTGTGTTCTCAGAATTTTTTCATGTTTGCCCTTAGAAATAGACTGTGTGAGCAGTAGTTAGGTGTGAGCTGAGCAGTTTAATGTATGAGGCATCCCTGAAACTCACAACAGATTTTACCTTGCAAAATCTGTACTCTACAGTACTTGCATATTTTGGTGTTTGCTCACAATATGACTCAACCGGAGAAAAAAACTGGTGAAAGGAACATCTGACATAGATCACTATTTTACCTGCAGCAGTGATTATATGCAAACATCCTATATTCTTGTCCTTAGAGTGAGGATAAGAATAGACAGTTGCAAGAACGACTGGAACTAGCTGAGCAAAAATTACAGCAGACTTTGAGAAAAGCTGAAACTCTGCCAGAGGTTGAGGCTGAATTGGCTCAAAGAGTTGCTGCACTTACTAAGGTAGGAATACAATATGTAATATAGTGAAAAACTTTCTTCTCTTCAACTGAAATAGCTTGCTCTCTTACACAGTAATTTTTCCCTTGTTTCATGTTCTTGGGTTTTTTTGTTCTGGGTTAATAAAAACCCAGATAACTGTACACTGAGTTACCTTGTTGTTTAGCTCTGTGATATATGAACAATTCATGCTTTTAAATGTTTGGATATTGCTTGTGCAGCTCCTGTCAGCTCTGTTATAAAGTTGTCCTCTGACTTCTGTTGGATGTAGATTTGTATCCTGAAGCAGTGTTATATTGAATAGTTACAAATGGGTTCTCAGTGTCTTTTTCAGTCTTCATTCTTGTTTCTTCTGTTACTTTTCCTGTTCTTTATTGGCTTTTTAGCCTGACCGTTTGTCTTCTGGGATCTCTGCAGCTAAAGATACTAAACTGTTGGAACATACTTCCAAGCTTAGGAAGGTAGAATTTGCACAAAGGACAAACGTCCTTATTTCTGCTTGCTGCTTCTTGCTCCCCCCCCCCCTTTAGTACTAAAATTAGAGGCAATGGGGTGGGGGCAATATAGAGAAGAAACAATGCAAATGCATTTTCTTTTGTTGTAAGAAATGTGAATGCTAAGTCTCTTATGCTGAGACTTTCAGTTACCATCAGTCACCAAAGCAAGATGTTCCGGAGTGCAAGGGTTAATTGCTCATTGATACATGAATCCATCCCTTGTTTGCTGGGAATTGGCAATTAAACATCTTGCTGTGTGTGAACAAAACTGCATAAAGCATGATACGCTTGCTTGCTAATTTTTTTCTCTAGTACATTGAGATTCTCACTACAGTATGATTTTTAAAATGACAGGCTGAAGAAAGGCATGGTAACATTGAAGAACGATTGAGGCAGATGGAAGCACAGCTGGAGGAGAAGAACCAGGAATTGCTAAGGGTATGTACTGGAGTGACAACCAGTGTCTGTCTTTTAATTTTTGTTTGTTTGCCTAACTTTATGGTAACATTTATAGTGACAAGTAGGGGTGTGCACTGCTAAAAAAATTCAGGTTTACCAGAATAAAAGATCCGGAATTACCAGAATCCCAAAGCAGCAAGCTGTTTCGAGATTCTGGTATTTATCACACTTCAGTATGCTCTGTAAAGATTCGAAGCATACTGAAGTGAGGGGGAGCAAAAAACCCCACCCCCCTGGGGGAGACCCCCACCCCACCCCCACCCCACTTACCTGGCAGTCAGGGAGAGGGGAGGCCAATCAGCTGGGCAGCAGGGAAGCACAGAGCCGGCTCCATGACACCTCCTCTGCTGCCACAGCAACCACCTGGCTGGAGGCACGGGGGAAGAACTTAAAGGGTAGAAGGCTCAGCACCTCGTTTGCGAACGGGGTGCGGAGCCTTCTAGCCTTTAAGCGCTTCCCTTCTCCAGCTGGCTGGAGGCATGGTGGAAGAGCTTAAAGGGTAGAAGGCTCCGCGCCTCGTTTGTGAACGGGGCGTGGAGCCTTCTAGCCTTTAAGCTCTTCCCCTCTCCAGCTGGCTGGAGGGAGGGGGGAGAACTTAAAGGGTAGAAGGCTCCCCATGCCATTTGCAAATGGCGTGGGGAGCGTTTTTCCCTTTAAACTCCCCGCCTTCAGCATGCCCAGGAGGCCCTTTAATCTTCAGCTGACCCATGGGCCAGCTGAAGTTTAAAGGGCTCCAAAGCTTCCCAAAGCAACCTGAATCGCTTCGGGAAGCTTTGATTTGGATGTTCCGAAACAGGGACAGCATGCTGACCCCAATTCTGAAAACCTGAATCTTTACAGATCGGGTCCGATTCGTGCGTTTTTTCTGAATCGGGAACCTGGAGTGCACACCCCTAGTGACAAGTATAGCTTGTATTCCATGTACAATTAAACTAAATGGTTAGATAAGCTTTACCTGATAGGTGATTAACTGATTTATTTCAATGTTTATATCCCACTTTTCTCTCCAGTGGTACCCAAAACAATTTGCAACATCAAGAAAAAACAATATAAATTAACTCAGGCCCAGTGCAAACTTTTACACCTGGCTCTTTCAAAGGCAGTAGCTACACACTTCAGAACAAGTTCTCTTGGCTCATGCTCAAGCAACTGCTCAAGAAGGTGTTGCAGCTGGCCTTGTTTTAAATAAAAAAGTAGAAAAAATACATTAATGACTAGAATTGCTATCAACATACTGTAACATCTCCAAATAAATCCTTTCTTCACACATTCCTGTGGAAAGTTCCTCTTCCAGAATGTAACAAAAGGAAACTACCACAGAGCAAATAAACATTGTTCTTGTGTTTTTCCGCCCCTCTTAGAACAGTCAGCCACTTATAACTAAAATAGCTTATTTTATAACATTTTTAATGGAAAGAACCTCTTTCATCGTTTGACAAAATAACCAGTAACTGGGACTCCTGAGAGACTTCAAAATACCACACGGGACTGCTATTTTTTTCCTTGGACAGGCCCAATCTTAATTCTCATTGGGTAGTGGAAAACGTGTAGGCTTTGGAAAACCTTATACATTATGCTGTAGAAAACCAAGGAAATAAATGCAACATGATTATTTTGTTTTCTTTACTATATCTGTAAGTGAGACTATTTGAAATCATTGATTGTTCTATGTATATAAAAATAGTAGGAAGGTTAAATGTATGAACTATTTTTTCTTACTGTGTCCTTCTAGGCTCGACAAAGAGAGAAAATGAATGAGGAACATAATAAACGTTTATCAGATACTGTTGACAAACTTCTGTCTGAATCTAATGAGAGACTTCAGCTTCATCTTAAAGAAAGAATGGCTGCTCTAGAAGATAAAGTAATCACAAATGCTATATTTATTATTTGGAATGTAGTAATTTCCTGTAACAATGTATGTTTTTAAATAGATATTTATCCACCTTTTTAATAATGAGACCAATAACCAGTTGGAGAATGATATAAATAGCAGGAAGAACTGCACATTAGTGCTAGATTGTAAATCAAAACCAGATAGAGAACCTTATCTATTAAATATTCTGGAATCTTGCCTTAAGAAAGGAGCCAGACAGTTTAATAAAGTAAGCCAATGTATTTCAGAAGTAGCTATATATATATCTTTGTAGTAAAACTTCTGAACTTGAAAATGGCAAGAATTGAAGCCCTTAACTAGTAATGATGTTGTGAATTAATGGTTTTTTCAGAATGCCCTTCTTCGTGAAGTTGAAAATGTTAAGAAACAAGTTGAGGAACTTCAAAATGAGAAGGTATTGGCTGAAAATAAAACTTCTATAAAATAATATAGCTGTCATGTAATTAAAATGCATTCGTTTATAAAGTTTTTACATTTTATAAATGATTACTAATACTAACATTAAGAACACACATGGGAGATATTTTTATTTCACTATTTATTTGTGTTAAAGCTAGGCAAGAATTCAGAACTCGATTTTGCTGTTGAATCTTATGCTGACCTAGTGCATAAGGATAATACATGCTTATTTAAAATTACTAAATTAGAATAAATAAGAATGATACATACACAGTAGCTTTTTATTGTGTTTAGAACTGCTCCCAGAATTTTGGGCTTTACCCACCTTGCAGCAATGAAAATAGAACCCACTTTTTTGTATTCTCTAAGATAATCCTTGTTCACTAGCGTTTCCTCAAAATTATGCTTACAAATCAGAGGTATTAGTGCATTTATTCAGAGCCATTCTAGAAATAAATGAAGAATAAAGGGTAGCTGTTTTTTCAAGAGTATTTTGAAGTTCTGTTTTTTCATTGAAGTGGTGGTTAGACAAGGGAATTTGAAACTGCTTTGATGCTAAGTGTATGTTCTCATCAAATGTGCGTGCTTATGTTGGAGAAAACATAGTAAAATGAATTTATTTGGAACTTCTTTTTCTTTGCAGGATCAGCTAATATTAAACATTGAAGCAGTGAGGACTGAAAATGATCAAATGAGAATCAGGGGCCCTTCCCTTCACCATAGGTATAGGTTTTAATGAAGATATTTCTATGCTAGATTATTAAATTAATGAATAAATTTACTCCCTTTTTAAAATCTCTAACAGTGAAACCCTAAGGGTAGTTACTCCAATCTAAGCCCATTGATTTCAGTGAGCTTAGACTGGAGTAACTCTGCTCAGGATATCACTGTAAAACACTTAACAGTGTGTCCAGTAACGCTCAAGATGCTATCTACTTTTCTTTCAGTCGATCACATTTGGGCAGTGTTCCAGATTTTAGATATCCACTAGCACCTGCAGCCATTGTTGACAGCCAAACAGATTCTTACAGCACATCTGTGTTAAGACGTCCACAGAAAGGACGTTTGGCAGCTTTGCGAGATGAGCCTTCAAAGGTAGGAAAGCATTTAAAAATACTGTTAGAGTAACATTGTTAAAAGCCACTCTTGTCCTTTCGGAAAATCTTCCATGCCTTTGTGCAAGATGAGTTCATCTACGGTCTTCCTGTGCAGTCCCACATGGGACTGCGCACGCGCAGGCCTGCCGATACCGGAGATTTTTATAGCTCTAAACCACTAGGGGACGCTCTCGCCTCTAAACGCACATGCACGGCCTCTTTCCCGCCGAAACGGCTCCTAAGAGGCGGAGCGCCCCTCACATACCCTCAGTTTCTCTTTCGCCGCCGATCGTTGAGGTTTACAGCTCTTCCTTTGTACGCGATGTCGGAGACAGCCTTGTTCAAGCGATGTGAGACCTGAGATCACAAAATGACAAGGTCAGATGGTCATTCTGTTTGTTTATACTGCCTTAGAGAAACGCACAATACTCAAGCGTGCAAACATTGCCAAGCGTTTACCTCCAAGGCCAGGGCGGAACGACCGGATCGCCTGCATGCCTCCCTCTGGCAGCGTGTGATGTCTGTTGAGGATTCCCCACCGAAATCCTGTTCTGCTCCGTCTGCACCCTCTCATCCTCCCCGAGAGGCGTCGGGTTCCAAGACTCCGCGCTCCCAACCGTCCCCGAGTCGATCGGAGTCGAGATCCGGGAAAACAGCCACAGCACGGAGTTCGTTGGAACCGACCGCTTCGGTTCTGAGACCTTCTCGGAGTCGACCTCCTTCGACCTCTTCGACCGTTCAGACTTCACCTAGCCGTGGAGCCCGTGGAAGTAAGACTTCCTCGGTTCCGAGGATGACCCCACCGGCTTCTCAGGAGACATCGGATCCGAAGTCGAAAACAGGAACCGATGCTGAAACGAAAAAGAAGAAACGTAAACACTCCAACAAGTATGACAGGGCGGTGTTGGAGAGCCTGATTGCTGCTCCCCCGTCGGTTCCGATTGAATCCGTTTCTGCCCCTTCGGAGAGGCGTGAGGAGTCGACTGACCGCCCTTCTTCTAAGACCCCTCCTGCAAGGGTGACCCAGGAGGAAGATGTGACTCCGATCAAGAAGCCCCCTACACCATCAGGTCGGCCTCGATCAGCTTCTTACGGATTGGGCTCGGTTCGTTCTGTGAGGAGTCAATGGAGTCGGTCTGATCGTCGGAGCAGCCCTTGCTCCTTCCAGAGCCGTTCCAAGGATAGTCGGCGTTGAGATGAGCCAGTTACCCACTACAGAGAGGGCTCGTACTATTCGGACCGACAGTACAGAGGGGTCTCGTTGTCCCCCTCTTTTAGAGCCGGTTCCTACACTGGATATGATCGAACACCTCGTCCGTCAGAGGTGGTGTCTCCTCGGATCTGTGCTCGATACAGCGAATCCCCGCTATCAGATTCACCTGAGAGGGAGATTGGGCCCTCGGAGGAGGCTTCGCCCACTGATGATTATCGGGCCTATAACGAACTTCTGCAAAGAATGGCTAAGCCTTTGGACTTGGAAGTTACGTCAACTGAGTCAAATTCACTGATAAAATACTGCAACGTATTTATTCGGGTTCGACGCCCTCGATTGCTTTTCCCCTTATTGAGGGTTTCGCTGATCTTTGGAAGAAGTTGCACACTAGACCTCCGTCTGCTACGGCCACTAATAGGAAAGTGGAGAGTCTTTATAGAACCAAGGATGATGTACACTCGTTCCTTGCAGTGCACCCGCCCCCATCCTCACTTGTGACTGAGGAAATCCAGGCTCGACCTCGTCAGGGCTCGATGTCGGCTTCGGCTGACAGGGATAGCAGAAGAATCGACGCCATGGGCAGGAAGCTGTACACTTCTGCAACGATTGGCATCAAGGTTGCGAATTACACAGCTATGATGGCAGCCTACCAGCTTTTTCTATGGAAGAAGGTGGTGTCTTTCCTCCTGAGGATTCCCGAGGAACAGCATACTCTACTTCGAGTTATACAAGAGGAGGCTGTTCTCCTGTCTAGGCATCAGATCAATGCTGGTAGGAGTATGGCGGACACTTCCGCCAGATCGCTTCTCTCAGCTGTGGTGTTGCACAGGTATGCTTGGCTTCGCACGACTGCCCTTCCTGCAGAGACGAGAAATAAGGTGGAGGATTTACCCTTCGAGTACACCACACTGTTTTCTGAAAAGACTGTTGAATATCTGTCCAAAAAGAGGACTGATCGCCTGACTGCCCGCTCGTATGGGGTCCTGCACCAGGCCCCGTAACAGTCTTCTCGTCCATACTACCGCTCCTTCCAGCATGGCAGACAACACCGCTACCAGCCCTATCAAGGGTATGCTTACCAGCCTCACAGAAACTATCAGAGCCCGCAGTCTGCTTTTCCTAGACGGAGGCAGGGCCAGCGTCCTAAGCCTGGTTCCCAACAGCATCAGGCCAAGGACCAAAATCAATTGCACAAGCGATTCTGACAATCACAGGGACCTGACCCCACGTTTGGGGACAGGCTTAGTGCATTCTTGAGTTCGTGGTGTTTGATTTGTTCAGATGTTTGGGTTCTTTCTATAATCCAGTTTGGTTATAAAGTTGAATTTGTTGATTTACCTTATTTACATCTCCCTGTCTTTTCTTCGGACGTTCCACGATCCGAGATCTTAGGAGAGCTTTCTGCTCTATTACAGAAAGGGGCAATAGAGGAGATTCCTGTTGACTCAGCTGGGTTGGGATTGTATTCCAGCCTGTTTCTGGCGGAAAAGAAGGATGGTGGGCTACGACCTATCCTGGACCTTAGGGGCTTGAACAAGTTTATACGAATCTGTAAATTTAAGATGGTTACCCTACAAATGGTATTGACCTTACTGCCCTTGCAGTCTTGGTTTGCAGTCCTGAATTTGAAGGACGCATACTTTCATATTTCTATTTTCCCTGAACATAGGAAGTTTTTACGCTTTGTCTATGACCAACGAGTTTTTCAATATAGGGTTTTACCCTTTGGGCTAGCCACTGCACCTAGGGTATTTACTAAGTGCATGGCAGTGGTTGTGGCTCACTTGCGCCTTCAGGGCTGTCGCATATTTCCATATTTGGATTATTGGCTCCTGGTTGGCGACTCTGAGACGGATGTGTCTAATCAAGTGTCTCTCACGCTGACTTTATGTCTGCATTTGGGTCTTTTTGTTAATCAAAAAAAGTCTAAACTGATTCCTGTACGCTCCATTCAGTTCATAGGTGTAATCTTAGATGGTGTAAGAAATGCGGGCTTCTTGCCTGTGGATCGTGTATCTAAGATCAAGAGACTCATTTCTACCCTTAAAAGGTGTCGTTTTCAGTCTGTCCGGTTTATCCAGACACTGTTGGGCTGCATACCTCTACAACTGCGGTGGTCCCACTGGCCAGGTTATTTATGCGGCCTCTCCAACTATGGTTCAATTCAGTTTTTTCACCGGGCCGTGGTGGTGTCCTCTTTAGACTGGTGGTTGGAGGATGCTAACCTGTTTAGAGGTGTGGAGTTCGGACATCGACAAACTCACCTGTCTGTCACTTCGGATGCCTCCCTGTTTGGCTGGGGGGCTCACTGTGCAGGATCTTATGCTCATGGTTTGTGGGCTGAGTCTGAACGTAAGGAGCATATTAATATTCTTGAGTTGAGGGCAATTTTATATGCCCTGATCTCCTTTTCAGATGTCGTGCAGGACAAGTCCGTCCAAGTCATGACAGACAACACGACGGCGATGTTCTATGTCAACAAACAAGGTGGCACTGCATCTGTGGCGCTCTGCACCGAGGCGATGAGGCTCTGGAAGTAGGCCATAGATCACGCTGTGTGGCTGCATGCAGTACACATTCCAGGGGTGGAGAATTCCATGGCGGATCACCTGAGCAGGCTCCACAGGGACAACCACGAGTGGTCCCTCCAGGACAAGTATCTCACCCCAATCTTCTCCAGATGGGGGACCCCGGAGATGGACCTCTTTGCGACAGTGGAGAATCGCAAGGCCCCATGTTATTGCTCCAGAGGAGGCGTAGGCCCAGAATCACGTGGGGACGCGTTTCAACTAGGTTGGTTGAGTCCCCTGTGTTATGCCTTTCCCCTGTTCCCACTTCTGGCCAGGGTCCTCAGCAAGATCCAGAGAGACAGGGTGTCAGTCTTCTTGGTGGCCCCGTATTGGCCGAGGCAACCCTGGTTCCATTCTCTCCTGAGTCTACAGACTCAATCGATCAGTCTCCCGGTGGTTCCAGACCTCCTGTCCTGCGAGGGGGTGCTTCACCACGACACCGGGAGACTCAAACTGACAGCTTGGCTGCTCAGACCGGGGGTGCCTTTTCCTTGGCTGTGACTCACGTTTTACTAAATGCTTGGCGTCTGTCTACGAGGCAGTCCTATGCCCTTAAGTGGGATACGTTTTCTGCCTGGTGTCGGCAGAGGGATTTGGACCCTTTTCTGTCCTCCCTTTCTGATATATTGGAATTTTTGTGGGAGGTGAAACAGAAGGGATTGGCCAATACTTCAGTGAAGGTTTATCTGGCAGCTATTTCTGCCTTTCACCCTTCGATTGACAGGAAATCTGTATTCTCCCACTATTCTGCTAAATTATTTTTACGAGGGTTGAATAATTTGTTCCCCCCAATTTGGGCTCTGGTTCCACAATGGTCTTTACCCCTGGTTCTGACTCGTTTAATGTCCAAGCCGTTTGAGCCATTGGCCTCCTGTCCGTTACGTTTTTTGTCTATGAAGGTGGCCTTTCTGGTTGCGGCCACTTCGGCTTGGAGGGTGGGGGAGTTAGCGTTATCTTGCGAGCCTCCTTATCTGAATCTGCACCCTGAAAAGGTTGTTCTTCGAACCAAGGTTGAATTCTTACCTAAAGTGGTGTCTCGTTTTCACCTGTCTCGAACTGGTGCTGCCAGTTTTCTTTCCGGTCCCGACCTCAGAAGCAGAGAAAGCTCTCCATTCCTTAGATGTCCGCAGGGCCATTCTGTTCTATTTAGATAGGGTGAAACTTTCTAGACTTGATTCTAATCTATTCATCTGTTTTGCGGGACAGAATAAGGGCAAAAGGGCCACGTCTCAGACTATCTCAAGATGGGTGGTCCAGACTATACTAACTTGTTACACTGCTGCTAACTTGCCTTGTCCTTTGGAGGTGCATGCCCAATCTACCAGGTCCCAGGCGTCGTCAGCGGCTCTCCTCAGAGGTGTTCCTCTTCATGACATCTGCAGAGCGGTGACGTGGGCCTCGGCGGATACCTTTGTGATCATGGTGTCTCTCCTGCCAGGTAAGTATACCTTTGTGAGGCATTACGCGCTGGACATCCTAGATAGAACGGAGACAGCGGTGGGCACGGCAGTTCTACATTCCTTCTTTGAGTGATGCTTTGCCGTCACCTCCACCCAAGTATTAAGCTTTGTAATCTTCCCATGTGGGACTGCACAGGAAGACCGTAGATGAAAAACAGGTTTTACTTACCATAACTGTTGTTCATCTAGGTCTTCCGTGCAGGCACACATGCCCTCCTTCCTCGCTGACTCTCTTGGTACTTACCTTGTAGGGGGCGGCGAAAGAGGAACTGAGGGTATGTGAGGGGTGCTTCGCCTCTTAGGAGCCGTTTTGGCGGGAAAGCGGCCGCGCATGCGTGTTTAGAGGTGAGAGCGCCCCCTAGTGGTTTAGAGCTATAAAAATCTCCGGTATCGGCAGGCCTGCTCGTGCGCAGTCCCATGTGTGCCTGCACGGAAGACCTAGATGAACAACAGTTATGGTAAGTAAAATCTGTTTTTCTGCAGTAAAATAAGGGTTTGAAGACATTTACATCCATTATGTAGTTCGTGATCTTACGTATACCTTCCTAGGAATAAGCTCCATTGAACTTAGTGGAACTTACTCTGGAGTAGACATAACTTGAGCTGTAAGCTGTTGGGCAGCTCAGAAGTACTAATTGCTGAATGTGTTTCAACTGTACCCTAAGGCTCTGCATCTGGGATTTTGGGCACAGTACTAAACAGGTGACAGGGTTGGCTTTAGTGCTAAGATTTGTGTGACCCCAAAGGCAACTATTGAGTAGGTTTACATAGTCCACTGTAGCATGTATAAATCTGTGGAATAAAGTCTTTTCTCTACCTAGATTGCACTGATAAAAATACTCAAAATCTTGCTCTAGATACTGAAGTGACAGTTATTTCTGTCATGCAATTACAATGTTGAATTTATGCAGTAGTGCATACTTTGAATAAATATAGATCCAGATGGGTAGCTGTATTAGTCTGTAGCAGTGGAAAAAGCAAGAGTCCAGTAGCACCTATGACTAACAAAATTAGTGGTAGGGTATGAGCTTTCATGAGCCACAGCTCACTTCAGATGTATAAATATGTTAGGTTCATATCACTACACTAGTAATGTTTGGTGTTTTGGTTTTATTGCATTCTAAACATTGATTTCTTGATGGATAACCTACAGCATGTAAATGAAGTCAGATTAATTTTATATTTCTTTTAGTTAGTAGAAAAAATTGGTATTTCAAACAGAGGTCATGTGTGTTTAAACAGGTTCAAACTCTTAATGAACAAGATTGGGAGCGTGCACAACAAGCAAGCGTGTTGGCAAATGTTGCACAAGCCTTTGAGAGTGACGTTGACATCTCTGATAGTGAAGATGACAGAGAAACAGTATTCAGTTCAGTTGATCTCCTATCACCTAGTGGTCAGGCAGATGCCCAGACTTTAGCCATGATGCTTCAGGAACAACTGGATGCCATCAACAAAGAAATTAGGTATGACTTACATTTTTATCACTTTTTATTTTATCTTTATTTGCAATTATTTAGTACTTATTTTTATTATTAACATTTGATAATAACATTCAGTTTATATACTGCCCTTCAGGACAACTTAATGCCCACTCAGAGTGGTTTATAAAGTGTGTTATTATTCTCACCACAATCACCCTGTGAGGTGGGTGGGGCTGAGAGAGTTCCAAGAAGCTGTGACTGCCCCAGGGTCACCCAGCTGGCTTCAAGTGGAGGAGTGAGGAATCAAACCTGGTTCTCCAGATTAGAGTCCTGCTGCTCTTAACCACTACACCAAACTGGCTGTCATTGTAGCTTAGATTCCTTTCTCTTAATGTATAAAAATTATAGCCTACACACCTTTTTATTTTGTATATATATGTGATTATTGCACTTCGTCAGTTGGCCAAAACTTGAAAAAATAGTTCTAGGTTTAACTGCTTTGTATCTGCCATAATTCAGTTGTTGTCTTTTACTGGTGTTAATTCATTAGGCCTAAATACAGTTAGCAAAGAAGAGAAGCTTGTAGGAGACTCAGTCCTGTTATTTGTAACATAAGTTACAGGGTCACTTATCTACTTTGCTGCCTGCATTTTTCTCAGTGGTTTTTAAGATACATTTTTAGAACGCTGATGTCCATTTTAGGCTGCTCTTTAATTCACCTTTATATATATATATATATATTGGGAAACTTAAAAAAAAAGAGATGCACAGGACCTAAGAACAGATTGAAAAGCTACATAGCACACCAGCAGCTACCCTGTCGAGCCTGTTGGAGGTGGTAGCGGGATGGCCCCTGGAGCACTCCAGGCTGCTGGTCTTGGTTGACTTCAATGTCCATGTCGATGGTGCCACCTCTTCACAGGCTGCGGACCTAGTGTCTTCCATGGCAGCACTAGGGCTCTCCCAAATTGTTTCAGCTCCTATACATCAAGCGGGCCACACACTGGATTTGATCTTTGGGATGGGGATTAATGCCATAAAAAGGGTGCCATGGTCAGACCACTTTGTCCTGAAGGCTGGTCTGGGAATGCCAACCCCTTCCTGCATAGGTGGCGAGCTGATTTATGCTCGCCCGTGGAGACTAATGGATCCAATTGGGTTCCAGAATGATCTGCAGGATCTGATGCCCCCTGGCAGTTCGTTAGAGGAGCTGGTGGAGGACTGGTATGACTGTCTCTCAGAAGTCATCGACGAAATTGCTCCCCGTTGCCCTCTCCGTTCCCATGCCAGACTGGCTCCCTGGTATACAGAGAAGCTGTGACGGATGAAGTGGGAACAGACGGTTTGAGCGAGTGTGGTGGCAGAACTGGGACGGAGAGGCAAGAGCATCTTATAGAGCGTTTATGAAGGCCTATGTGGTGGCTGTGAAGATGGCAAAAAAGGATTATTATGCCACCTCCATAGCATCTGCAGGCTCACACTTGGCAAAATTGTTTCAGGTGGTTTGGACTTTGGTCTCCCTTTCGCGGGAAGACTGTCAAAATAAAAATTGGGCCATTAGCTGTGAGGCTTTTGGGAGCTATTTTGCAGATAAAATCTTGTCACTCCGCCATGACCTGCCAGCCACGGTTGATACAGTAAGGGAACTGGAGACCCCTTGGCCGTCTTCTGGTCCGATTTTAGATCACTTCAGTCTGGTCTCCCAGGAGGATGTTGACAGGATCCTGCGGCTAGTGAGGCCCACTACATGTTCCTTGGACCCCTGCCCTTCGTGGCCAGGTGGGCCAGCACAGATGGGCTGCAGGGCCCATTGGAGGAAATTATCACCTTATCATTGAGCTCCGGGTTTTTCCCCGGGGCATTAAAGGAAGCCATAGTGCAGCCTATTTTGAAGAAGCCAACTCTGGACCCCACTGACCCATCCAATTATCACCCAGTCTCGAAGCTCCCGTTTCTAGGTAAGGTGATTGAATGGGCGGTGGTGGAGCAGCTGCAGGTTTTCCTGGAAGATGCATCAGTCCTGGACCCATTCCAGTCTGGGTTCCGTTCGGGCCTCAGGACTGAGTCAGTGCTGGTCGCCCTCACAGACGATCTCTGTAGGCAGCTGGATCGGGGCGGGGCGGTGCTGCTGGTGTTGCTAGATCTTTCAGCAGCATTCAACACGGTTGACTGTGAATTGTTGGCCCACTGCTTCACCTATGTAGGGATTCAAGGGACAGCCTTGCAGTGGCTTGTCTCTTTTCTCCATGGTCGGGGACAGAGGGTGGCGCTCTGTCAGCATGCCAGTTGTTGGTGTGTGGTGTCCCTCAAGGGTTGGTACTTTCCCGTTATTTAATCTTTATATGTGCCCCCTCACTCAGCTGGTATGGAGTTTCGGACTGGGTTGTCACCGGTATGCAGATGACACCCAGTTGTATCTGTTGATGGACGGCCGGCCTGGCTCTGCTCCCGATGCCCTAAGTAGAGCTTTGGAGGCCATATCTGGATGAGTACAGCAGAGCAGACTGAAGCTGAACCCTACGAAGACAGAGGTCCTGTACTTGGGTCGTGGGGCTGCGGATATAGGGATCCAGCTCCCGGCCTTTGATGAGGCACCACTTGTGCCCATGCCATCGGTCAGGAGCTTGGGAGTGACGCTGGATTCCTCCTTATCAATGGAGGTCTAGGTCACGGCAGTTGCCCAATCTGCCTTTTTCCATCTTCAGCAGGCCAGGCAGCTTGCACTCTATCTATCAACCCACGACCTAGCAACAGTGATCCATGCAATGATCACCTCCAGATTGGATTGGGTTGCAAGATTGTGGAATTGTTGATGCCGCTGAAACTGGATTTTATGAAACTCTGATTTTATGGATTTTATTTTATTTATTACTGTATTTTATCCGTTTGTTGTAATCCACCCTGAGCCCACTTGCGGGGAGGGCGGACTAGAAATTCAGTAAATAATAAGAATAACAACAACATGCAACTGCTCTGTTGGTTATTTTGTTAGTTCGTAACTCGTGTTCATCTTGGTGTTATATCTCCTTGCTTAAATGAACAGAATGATTTCTTAATTCTTTAGACTTATACAAGAAGAAAAGGAAAACACTGAGCAGCGAGCAGAAGAAATTGAAAGTCGTGTTGGTAGTGGGAGTTTAGACAATCTTGGTCACTTTCGATCTATGAGTTCTCTTCCTCCTCCCTTTACCGGTGGCTCCCTTTCTGGTTCTTCTCCACCTGGCAGTGGCCGCTCTACACCACGACGAATGCCACACAGTCCTGCTCGAGAAGTAGATAGACTAGGTATCATGACACTAGTAAGTATTTCTTTCCCACCTTCCCCTTTATATTAATATGGGGGAATTTCCAGGGGAAAGCTATTAAAAGGTTTTTTTTGTTCTCCTGTCTTCTTTCTTGTTGTCTATGTACTGCTAATACCTACTGTGGAGCTGAAACATTTTTGTGGTTCTGCATCTGTATGTGGAGTGTTCCAGCTGTTGATTTCATTTTTTACCAAAACCTTTATCTGGAGGCTCTGCCTGGATCTTCTTGGCTTATTAGCTATTTGTGTGAGGTCTTTCCCCCCTCCCACCCCCAAAAAAAGGTTAAAAGATTTTTTTTTTGTATTTAATCTTTCTAGGGCTTTCCCCCAATTCACACCTCTGTTTGTGTTCTGATCTGACAACATATCATGCTAATGATAATCACTTCCTTCTCAACCCATCAGAAATTCTTCTACAGTGTACTTAAGCTAATTTTGCATATTTTGCATGAATGTCTATGTGTCATTTTTCAAATTTAAAATGATCATTCTATAGATAATCTTTGAGACCATTTTTGGTAACACAAATTATAATCAACTAGTCACAAAGCCTGTTGTGGGGAAAAACACAACGGGCTCTATAAAGGGGAGAGCGGGCGGGCAGGTATTGCCTCCTCCTCTGTGATTGATCCTGGCTGGGTGAAGGTGGGGGCGGGCATTGCCACCTGCTCTGCTCCTGGTCCCGGCCGGGTGAAGGGGGAGCAGGCATTGCCTCCTGCTCCACACCTGATTCCAGCTGGGTGAAGGGGGTTAGGCATTGCTGCCTGCTCTGTGCCTAATCCCAGCTTGGGCTTCCTGCTGCGGCGCACTCTCTGGAGGGATGGGCTGCCTCGTCTGGGCTTCCCTCCATAGCAGTGCCCTCTGGAGGTGCACCAGGGTAGGAGATAAGTTGTCAGGAATACAGTTTGCCTTTTATATAGTAGGATATGATTTCTGCCTCAAAATTCAGACTGCATACTTTTTCTGTGTAGTCATGCTTGCATATTGATTTTTACACTTTTGAATTTAAAAGATGTCCTGTAGTTAAGAAAGATATGTAAAAGAAGCCACCTTTATTGAGCAGTAGCATGTTTACCATATTATAAATTTTGTACTGTTTCATAGAGTACACTAAAAACAGACAAGCCTACAATAAAACTTCTGTTTCTGTAACTTTAAAACTGAAACTGTAGCTTCTTCTCCTGTAGCTATAAAATGTTTGTCAGATAGAGGGCAGTGTAACCTTCCATCATATCAAAGGGCTGAACTACACATTTTATTGTACTTGGAGCTATATGTGCAGTACTTTTTGTACATCTAGTTCCAAAATGGGGCAAATAACTCCCCCCCCCTTTCTGGATCAGGAAAATGGCCTGGAGGGCAAAGCCTAAGCTGAATTGATTTCCTGCATTCTTTAAAAGACCAGTTCCCTGCATTTGCTTTGTGGCTGTAGGGAAAGAGAGTTGGCTCAGAATGTCATGTGTTCACTGAAATGCTTTATTAGTATGAAGAATCCAAATATATGTTTGTGTGGTAACAAATGCATTGATGTATCAAACATATGTAAAGGGAATTGACATTCCAGAGTGGAGAGGAGAGCTCTTAGTCTGCTACTGATCTCATAACAGTGTTTAAAATATTCCCACTGTTATTTCTGCCCTGGACTTAATAACTGGTTTAGTTACTATGAAGCACCTCCTTAGGGACTCATACAACACGTTCAAGAAGCACTCTTATTTATACACGTAGGGTAATATTTAAAAGTACAAATGAATGTCTAGTGCTATTGTTAAATAATGAAGGAAGATCTATCAAATTAACCATTATTGAAGAAGGATCCTGGCCTCTTGAAGAGGCTTGATAGAAAGTGGTATACTAACTTCATACATGAATGAACAGTTCTGCAAACAGAGCCCTCTGATCATGCTAATGCTTTTAGGATAGAAGTATATTTTATTCTTCATAATGCGTTCACAGACAGTCTAACTGGAAAATGTTTCTTGGCTTTCCCCAAAGAATGTTATGACTGTTGCAGTCTTGTTTCATGTTGTATTAATGCTTTCTACTTTCTAGTAATCAGCAAATGTGCTTTATCCTTAATTTCTCTTCTTTGCATGCATCTGTCAGCCTAGTGATTTAAGGAAACACCGTAGAAAGGTAAATCTTAAGCCATTAACTTCTGCATCATTTCTGTTTTTTTTTTTAAGATTTTTATTGGGTGAGTAAAATTTAATATTACAAATTTTTTTATTAATACCCTCATTTCCATATTCCCCCACCCTTTTTCCTCCCCCCTTTATCTCAGACTTCCAACAGTTTTCCAACCCGCTGTCTAAATCTACTGCTTATATCTCTTTTTCTTTTCTTATTCATTCTAATATACTACTAAAATAGATATTATATGTTAAACTATAAAAAACCTAATAGCAAATTAACAATTACATCATGTTTCTAACTTATCTCTTCTCCTCTTGTAAAGATCGCCCTCTCTTCCCTTCTGCCAAATTAATAGTTATCTAGCCCCCACATTTCTCCCTTTACGTCCCACTTCTTTTCCAAATACTGTTTTAGTTTCCTCCAATCATTAAAGAATTCCTCTGGATTCTGTTCTCTCAGCTTTCTTGTCATTTTGTCCATTTCTGCCATGTACAGCAATTTTTGTATCCAATTTTCAATAGATGGTACTTCTTTTGTCTTCCACTTCTGGGCGTATAAAATTCTCGCCGCTGTTGTCATGTAAAATAGTAATGTTCTATATTGCCTGGGAATCCCCTCCATATTCAAATTCAACAACAGCAGTTCTGGGTTCTTATTTATTTGAATTTGTAAAATTGCAGTCATAGCTTCTGTAATATCTCCCCAGAACTGCTTTGCTACCTCACAGGTCCACCACATATGATATAATGAACCTTCATGGTTTTTACATTTCCAGCACTTACCTGACATTTTGTTATTCCCATATGCTATTTTCTTCGGCGTTAAGTACCATCTATATATCATCTTGTAAACATTTTCTTTAATATTAGCACAAGTTGATATCTTCAGTGTATTTTTCCATAAGTATTCCCATGCCTCCGTTGTTATGTCTCTATTGCAGTTTATAGCCCACTTCACCATCTGGACTTTAACAGTTTCATCTTCTGTATACCATTTTAACAAGATCTTATAAACTTTAGAAATCTTTTTCTTGCCTTCTTGTAGTATACATTCTTCCAGTTCCGAGTTTTTCCATTTAAATCCCGATTTTATACGATCCGAATCATATATAAGTCTTTAATCTGCCTATATTGGAACCATCCGTAATAAGATACATCTTCTGTTTTAAGCTTAATCATATTCTGCTCCATTTTCAACACCTCTTTATATGACACACAGTGTTCCCTATTATAAATTATCCTCGGGTCAATGGCTTCCATTAGCACCACCCACGTCGGGATACCTTCATCCAAATATTTTTTATATTTTTGCCAGACCGTGAAGAGACTTCGCCTAATATAATGATGCAGAAACGTAGAGTCCGCTTTAATTTTATCGTACCATAAGTACGTATGCCAACCAAAAATTTTTTATATCCTTCGAGAGTTAAGAGTTTAAGATTCTCTAACAACATCCATTCTTTAAGCCACACCAAACATATTGCTTCATGGTATATAGTCTTATATTTGGTAATTGTAGCCCCCCTCTTTCTTTGGCATCACATATAACTTTCATCTTCACTCGAGGCTTCTTCCCTGCCCATACAAAGTCCGATATTTTCCTTTGCCATTTGTCAAATTGCTTGTTGTCTCTTATTATTGGTATTGTTTGCAGTAAAAACATAATTCGTGGAAGTACATTCATTTTAATTACTGCTATTCTTCCTAGCCACGACAAAGTCAACTTATTCCATTTGATTAAGTCTCTATCAATTTGTTGCCACAGCTTTTCATAATTATTCTTGAATAAGTCAATATTTTTAGCAGTAAGCTCTATTCCTAAATATTTTACTTTATGTGTTACCTCACAGTTGGTAATTTCCGTTAATTCTTGTTGTCTTTGTTTCACCATATTCTTACATAATATCTTAGATTTTCTTTTGTTAACATAAAATCCAGCCGAATCACCAAATTCTTTTATCTTATCCAACACTCTTGGCATATTTTGGATTGGATCCTCTACAATAGCCATCACATCATCCGCAAAAGCTCTGACTTTGTATGTAAATCCCTTAATCTTCAAACCTCTTATGGCGTCGTCTTCTTGTATCTGCATCAATAAAATTTCCAATATCAAGACAAACAACAGTGGAGACAATGGGCAACCTTGCCTTATACCCTTCCGTATTTCCAGTCTCTTAGTTAATTCGTCATTTACTACGATTGCTGCACACTGGTCTTTATATATAGTTCTTACCGCTTGAATGAACTCTTTTCCCATCTGTAATTCTCCATTGTGGCGAACGTAAAATTCCAATTTAAATTGTCAACCACAAAAAAGAAACCAACTTCCTTTTCACAGTGTCTGTCATAGTATTCTATTGCATTTATTACAGTCCTTAGATTGTCTTTAATCTGTCTGTTTGGTAAAAATCCTGCTTGCTCTTCTGCAATAAATTCAGCCAGCCATTCCTTCAGCCTTTCCGCCAATATTTTCGCAAAAATCTTGTAGTCATTATTTAACAGTGATATAGGTCGATAATTTTGTACATTACATAGGTCCTGTTCTTCTTTTGGAATCAGTGATATATTAGCCTCATTCCAGGTTTCCGGAATCTTTTGTCCCTTTAAGATCCCATTCATCACTTTTTTCAGGAAAGGCACCACCTCTTTTGCCATAACTTTATAAAATTTAGCCGTTATTCCATCAGGTCCTGGTGCCTTCCCCAATTTAGTCGACTGTATTGCATCCATAATTTCTGTTTCTGTTATTTCAGCATTTAGTTTTCACTTCCACTTCTCAGATAGTTTTGGTAAGTCAATTTTGCTCAAATATTAATCAATACTATCCTCCTTTACCACTTTACTCTGATATAATTTGGCATAAAATTTATAAAATGCTCTACTTATGGCTGATTGATCCATTAACGTCTTATCTTCTTCTATAATCTTAGTTATCACTCTTTTTTCCCTCCTCTTCTTTAATTGCCAAGCTAAATATTTCCCCGGCTTGTTGGCACCCTCAAATGTTTTTTGTTTTAGTTTCTTCAATTCCCATTCCAATTCTTTGTTGTCCATTGCTTTTAATTGTTCTTGCAGAATCTTTATCTCCAAGTGTAGTTTCTTTTTTCCCGGTCTTTTCTTTAATTGAGTCTCTTTGATTTTTATCTTTTCCTGAATTTCTTTCCTTTTTTCTTCTTTTCTTTTTTTGTCTCTCGCATTTAAGTCCATTAAGACACCTCTCATTACAGCTTTGTACGTATCCCATACTTTATACATTGGTACAGATTTATCCAAATTATATTGTATAAAAAATCTGGTTTCTTTCTGTAACAAATCTAAATTGCCCTCCTGTTGCAGTAAATCTTCGTTAATTCTCCATCTAAATTTTTAATACATTTCCCAAATCTCCACATAACTGGATTGTGATCTGAGCTTACTTTGGGCATAATTTCAACCTCTTTAGTCCATGTTGCCAATTCCTTAGAGGCTCAGATCATATCAATTCTCGATAGCGACGAGTGCCTTGCCCAATAATAAGTAAATTGCTTGGCTTTGGAGTTATTTCTTCTCCACACATCCTCCAAATTTTCTTGTTTTTGTATTTCAAAAAAAGATTTTGGCAGTAAACCCCGTTTCTTTTGAGTCCCCTTTGTTTTCTTGTCTTCCTGTAAGTTTACCACTCCATTAAAATCCCCTGCCAGGATTATTTGTGAATAAATCATTCCGTCTAATTGGTTCTGTAATTCTTTAAAAAAATTGTCTTTAGCTCCATTTGGTGCATAAATCCCTACTATTAGTGTCTTTTGGGAGTTCCAAATAATTTCCACCACAATATATCTGGCTTCAGAGTCACTAAATATCATTTAGGTTGCAGCACCTCCTTGATATATAACACAACTCCCCTTCTGTTTTGCTGCAGCGACAAATTCTTTTCCTAATTTGTAATTTTTAAGTACTTTTGATCTTGTTTTTTAACATGGGTCTCTTGTAAACAAATTATATTACAACGTTGCTTGGATAGCCAATGAAAAAAAGTTTTACGCTTGGAAGGTGAGTTAAGTCCGTTTACATTCCATGATATTACTTTACACTCCATAATCAAATTCTGGGTCTTTTAGGTAAGTCTTTATCATTGTCCAACAAGAACATCTCCATCTCATGCCGCGATCTGATAGTTCTCCTAATTGCTTGAAATTCAAAACTCAGACCCTATGGAATCTCCCATCTATATCTTATATTCAACTCTTTCAAAATCTGAGTCAGATCTCTATATTTTTTCCTTTCTATTAGGATTTTTTTAGGTAACTCCTTCATTATTCTCACCTTTTTTCCTTCCATTACCAGTGGGTTTTGAAATTGCTTGCTCACAATGTCTAGTAAACTGCACAATCATATCTCTAGGCAGATTTTTTGAGCTGCATATCTTGAATTAATTCTGTACGCCACGTCCACATGTCTTACGAACTCTTCCATGGTTTTATTCAAGAATTCTGCTAATATTTCCGATATCTGTTCTTGGGCTACCTTCCCCTCCTTCTCCGGAACGCCACGAAACCTAAGTCATCTCTCCATATATTTACATTCCATCACCGCCACTCTTTCATTCAATCCTGTGGTTTCTGCTTTAAATGTAGTGGTTAGCTTCTCTGTCTTTTCTTCCACCTCGTTAACTTTTTGCCACGTCATCTGTAGTTCCTTCTTGACCTCGTTGATACTCTTTGTTAACTCCGACACTTCAGATTTAATTGTCTCCTTGAGATCCTTCATCATCTCTTGTATTACATCTTTTAGTTCTTTGTTGCCTTCAGCCACTTTCTTATCCAAATTATCAAATGCCGACTGCCAGTCCTTTTTTGACATCGTGGGGCTCGATATACTCCGCTCCCACGAGTCTGCTCTCTTTCGCAATTCCGTGGCTTAAATATTTAAGTTCCCAAATTAAATTTCTTGTTTTACTAGTATTTTGTCCAAAAGTTAGCGCTTTAACTGTCCAAAATGGCAGGCATCTTTTCTCTATGGTTTTAAATCAAAGCTTTGCCCTTACCCTTCTCCAAGATGGCCCACTTCCGGTTGCAATGAGGGCTTGCCCTTATCCTCTTTCAAAATGGAGCGCTTCTGCTTCCGCCTTTTCCTTCACAGCCGCTCTAGCCTCGCATCTCGATGTTTATGATGCACTTCCTGTTCCTTCCCCGTCATCGCACCGCCACTTTCTCTCGCGATGTTTCTCCGTTCCCACAGTTCGCTATCTCTTTAAACCATAGGTATGTAAATAATAATCCTTTCTTCGCCTCTAATTCTTCTCTAAAAGCTTCTTTTCATACAATTCTTTTACCAGGGTGAGCTTAATTAGTCCTTTTAAACTTTCTACTTCAGCTTTCTGCTTGAAATTAAATCCTCTAGTCCAATTTCAAACTCTTAGAAGAGATAACGATCTTTACCTTGCCGGGTCTTTTCTGGGTTGTAATCACTGTTTCAGATGTTCAGATTAGTCCAAATTAGTTACTGAAGCTTGGGTACGGCGATCCTATGCCAACTAAATGACTCCCAAGCTGCTGCAGAGATTTCTGCCACCCTTCTTTAGAGTGGGACCTCAAGGCTGGGAGGGGATCCTTTGCGTAGAACCCCCCCTCAGCCGAGATCTACATGCCCTCGGGGTCTCAAGCGTTCTTGCCTGCTCTACGCCTGAGAGCAGGGGGCCATGGGCGATCTAGCACCCCACCACCCTTGACAAACAGCAACTTGGACAGCTCAGCTCCCCGAACTGCGTCAGACCACCATGATTCCCAAGCCAGAAGTCCCTGCATCATTTCTGTTTTTGATATCAAAAAGAATTTTGGTGACTTTGGTCAGTGTGATCAAACCCGTCACAGCAGTATTACAATCTTTGTGCCACTTTGTACTGGTTGCTTGCTCTCAAAGCAAGCACTTTCCCTTCTGCTCTTCTTGTGACAACAGTTTCTCTTCGAAGAACAAAGGCAGGGAGGAAAGAATCACTGAATAGATAGGGCCTGTCGTTCTGATTTGAGAACTGCATGAGCTGAAACTCTGCATGCCTAGTAAGAGTATACTTATGTCCCACCCTGATGTGGAAAGATCCTCCATTGCTCATCCCATCAATTCTGCTGGCAGGGCTTTTTGCTAAATAGAAATACGCTGCAAAATGTTATTCGTGTGTATTGGATCACTAAAGTGGGGGCTGGGGGACAGTTGCATCTTCAGTGAAGATGCTTATGCAATGCATGCATATTAAAGATACCATGTGAGTCTGCTCTTTGCCTGGCTTTCTGTTTTAGTGGTTTCAGTTTATGCGGGGACATTATACCACAGAAAATACCTTTACCTGTATAAAATGGTAAAGAGTCCAGTAGCACCTTTAAGACTAACCAACTTTATTGTAACATAAGCTTTCAAGAACCACAGCTCTCGTCAGATGCATGGAGAGCTGTGGTTCTTGAAAGCTTGTGCTACAATAAAGTTGGCTAGTCTTAAAGGTGCTACTGGACTCTTTACTATTTTGCTACTATAGACTAAACGGCTAACTCCTTTGGATCTATGACCTGTATGAAATGTCTTTTAAATGGATAGTAGTAGATAAAACTGAATGAAAACAGTGAGTGAGTGAAAGACCTGGCACATATGTGTTTCTGATCCCAATGCTAACATATTGTTACAACTCATGTACCCCTCAAGACTTTGGGATCCAGTAGGAAGTGCACCATTTTTCCCAGTTACTCTGGGAATATTCTGCTCCATTCTTAATCTAGAAATTATTCCTTAAATTCTCAAAAGTACCAAAAAAGGGTTTGGTCTTCGGGATGCAATTAAAAGGAAAATTAGGGAAATGGCATTTGTATTCCAGCAGCATTTTCTTTTGAAAAATATTCACTCCAAATCTATTGTTTTGTTTTAAAAACAATTTTAGAGCAGTTTGGGGATTTTGGAGGCTGCTTATTAACCCTGTTTCATGAAAACCATTTCAAATAAATATGTTATTAATTGCAAGAAGCATTAGCTTCCTATAAACTATCACACCGTCTACTAACTTAAGCAAAAGAAGAAACATTTCTTGTTGCATATCTTAAGTTGCATGGTCTGTGTATTGTTTGAATTGAGAACTGCATATAGAAATGGCAATTGTTGGAATTATATAATTTGTAGTACTTCAAACTGTTTACAGAATGTTCTACCCTTAGTTGGAGATCAAGTAATTCTCAAATAATTGTTTTCTTTTAAAAGGTGATCAGGATGTTTATTCTTACTGCTGAATTAAATATGCTTAGCTATATAATAGATAAAAGTTATTTTCCTGCCAGAGTGCAGGCAAGCCTAATCTCATCAGATCTTGGAAACTAAGCAGGGTTGGTCTTGGTTAATAATTGGATGAGAGACCTCCAAAGAAGACCATGGTCACTATGCAGAGGCAGACAATGACAAAACACCTCTGTTAAGTCTCTTACCATGAAAACCCCCCAGCAGGGATCACCATAAGTCATAGAATCATAAAGCTGGAAGTTATCCAAGGGGTCATCTAGTCTAACCCCCTGCACAGTGCAGGAAATTCACAGCTACCTTTTCCTCTAGTGACCCCTGCTCTATGCCTAGAGGAAGGCAAAAACCTCCAGGTTCTTGGCCAACCTTTAAGTGGCAATCTGCATTACGCTGGGCATATAAGAAGGGCCACGAGAGTCAAGCACCGGCTCATTCTTTCATGTTCTCCCTCTCCTGATCTGCATACATTCATATTGAGTCATAGAATCATCATGGCTTTCAGATGGCCATCTAGCTTCTTCTTAAATACTTCCAGGGAAGGGGAGCCTACTACCTCCCAAGGAAGCCTGTTCCACTGAGAAACTGTTCTTTCAGGAGGAAGTTCTTACTAATATTTAGCCAAAAACTCTTTCGCTTTATTTTTAACTCATTGTTTCTATGACTTAACAGCACTCTTCTCCACTTAGACTGGAGCTGGTAGGATATCAGACTAAGAGAGATCCCCATTATAACATGAAGTGTTCACATGGGTATCTTTGGCCAGTTGTTCCACCTCTTTGTGTAGATTCCATGAAACTTCACAGGCTATTTTTTAAATAGCTTTTTATTAGTTTTCTCATATAGGAATAGGGGGGGACAGGGGGAAAGGTAGGTAGGTGATATCCAATATATATCATATAGAGTCTGCTCAAGTTAGAATTCTACTTATCTATATCCTTTCATCATAACATTTCATCAAACATTTAACTGTGATTATTAATAATGCATTACAGTAGTGTCTTCATATAGTTACTACATTCAAGTCACTATATTTGTTTTTTATCCATTCATAAAATGGTGTCCATGGGGCTGCAAAATCTTCTATTTGTCCTTTCATTAATGAAGTTAGTTTGTCCATTTCTGCATTTTCCATTATCTTCGCTTTCAATTCTTCTTCTCGGGGTATTATTGCTCTTTTCCAGAAGGATGCCAATAGAGTTCTTGCTGCTGTTACTCCATGGATTATAAAATATTTCTGATCTTTTCCAGTTTCTTCTGGTACACAATTTAACAAAAATATCTCAGGTTTAAAAGGAATTGTGCATTGTAAAATTTGTTGTAACAGATTATGCACCATTATCCAGAATTTGTGGACTTCTTTACATGTCCACCACATATGATAGAATGTTCCTTTCACAGGCTATTTTAAAGGTAAAATTAAAGAAGCCATTTTAGGCCTGTAGCTCTTGGGAAAGTGACAGAAAGTAAAAATGTGACAGAAGTGTGGTTGGTACTGTCTGTAAAGAAATGCCTGTGTTTTGTTGATGCATCGTTAGTAAGAAGATACCTAAGAAAAAAATACGTATTTATAAACTTTGTTAAATGTCAGAGAGGCAAAAAGAGAAAAATGAAAGATCAAGAATAGAACATTTTTAACTGTATAATTGAATGATTTGCACTAAACTTTTTGTATGTTTTTGTTGTTAGTCTCCAGTATCTAGAGATGAAGTTAGAGATGACAAGGCCACGATAAAGTGTGAGACGTCACCACCCTCTTCACCTCGATCCCTGCATTTGGATAGGGCCTATAAAGGAACCTTGCACACAGTGAGCCATGAAGATATAAGAGATCTCAGAAAGTAAGCAAATTCTTATAAATATTATTAAAACTAGAAATGTGTGACAAAGAGTGGTCAGTCTACCTGTCTTTCTTTAAAATCAATACATGAAGTCTCTTTGGATGTAGACTTCCAGCTTTCAGTTGTCTTCCCAAGCTACTCCCTGGAGTGCACTCTCCCCAATTTCCCTTGTTTCTTTGACTCTCCCTTCTTCCAACACTGTCTCCTTAAGCCTTTACTTTCTTCCACAGCTCTTTCCTCATATTCTTATTTCATAGCCTTCAACTCTTCTGCCTCTGAGCACCTTAGCTCTGTTTTCCCTTCTATGCCTCTAAGATTGTATTCCTGCTTAGCTTCCCAGCCTTTAACCTCTTGATATTTTTAAGATTCTGGCCTGTCACATAACCTTTCATCCCTAGGTTATATGAAAAGATTTTATCTAAAACTGCACAACCGGCTTGTCAATGTTCTGTGGCTAGCTTGTTTACCTTGAACAACTAGATTTGAATCCAGAAGTAGCTTTCTTTCAACAGAAAGATCCTTGCTTTTGGATTCAACATATTGTAAAATTTAATGAGATTACAGTCCCAAAACCTGTTTTTAAAAATACCATTCCAAAGAAATACTTACTCCTAAAGATGCTTATTCTGGTATTTACTACCATTACATACAGTGCATTTCTAATTGGGTCAATGAGTGGCACAAAATAACTCCAAAATTCTGACCTCTTCAGTTATACTAATATATTACCCATTTTTTAAAAAACTGCTAGTTCTTTAAAATTCAGATAGTGTTTAATCAGTACCAGTCATAGGTTTTGGATATTAGTCAAGTATTATGTTGGAGATCAAGGCTATTCAAACAGAGAATTCACTAGCCAAGACAAGTCATGCAAATTAGTACACCTTGTGGAAGTCTGCACGTTTGAAATCTCAATGCTTTTATAAAACATTGTGGGTATATGTTAAGTGACTGGAAGAACAGATTGTTATGTAGTGGTTAGAGCCTTGTATCTGAGAGATTCAGGTTTGATTCCTCACTCTGTCAGGGAAGCTTACTGGCTGACCCTGGGGCGGTCGCACCCTCTTACCCGAACCTACTTTGTTGTTCCTGTGAGGATAAATGCAGGAAGGGAGGACAATGTTATAAGAAACTTTGGGTCCCCATTCCCCAGTAAGAGGAAAATGTGTGTTATAAATATTTAAATAAGTAGAAGACTATTTTAAATATCGATTTCACTGGAAGTCAATGAGGTGTAGTTGTTAAAGTGTCAAACTAGGATCTGGGAGACCCCAGGTTCAAATTTCCATTTTGCCATGGAAATTCACTGAAGACAGCTGGACATAAATACTTTAAAAACCACCTGATAAGGAAATCCCTTATGACAATATGGGAAAAAATTGCAGCGCAAATATATGAGAAGACCCCTCAATGGGTCTCCCCATTAGGAGCATTCATTCAACCAAATGTATGTTCGGCAAGTAAAATTATTAGATATAAAGAGCTGCTAGATGATAAAGGACTACTAAAAAAAAAAAGAAGAATTACAAAACCAAGATGTTAATTTAGACTGGTGGTCAAGAGTGCAGATTGAATCCAGATACAATAAAGATTTAAAAATGGGGGGCTTTTATCTAGAACAAAAAGAGTGTGCTGGCGGCCTTAAAATTGTTTAGGGCCAAATCACTAACTCAGATGTTATACAGGTCACTTCTTGGACCACGAACTTCTTGTTTTGCACCTTTAGAGTTAGTTCAATCGAAATTTTTGAGAGCAGTCCTTCAAGTTCCAAAGTGTGTTTCTAATGCAATGGTTCGCCTTGAGACTGGCATGCAAAAAGTTGAAGCAAAGATCACCCTGCATTCCATTTTCCTATGGATAAGGATAAATTTAAATCCTTGTGGTTTATTATCCCTAATCTTAACTGATGATTTTCAGTCTAAGTGGATGATTGCCACTAGACAGATAGATATCGACAAGTAAAATGATAACTGTCTCATGTTTGTATGTATGTGTTGGAAAACAATAAAAAATATTTGCTCCCTCAGTCGGAATGAAAGGCAGACACAGTATTTGGGTTCTAAAATGGGCCGCTTTATTAAAATGACAACAATTAAATATAAACTACGGCAAGGTCCTAACTAGCGGTACAGGTCAGGCCCTGGGATCACTGCTGGACACCCTGACCTGTCTGGGCGAGCACCCGCTGCCCCGGGTGCGAGCCATCCACCAAATGGCTGGGACCCAGCCTGGCCAGGCGGAGTGGTTCACCCCTGTAAAGCTCCCCCACCCAGCCGTACGGCAGCGGGGGGAGACGGGCTTGTCCAGGAGTTCCCCACCCAGGGCATCTGACCTCGCAGCTGGGCCGTACGGCAGCCAGCCACTCCTGAAAGACCCCAATTCCCCACCAATGGGAAGGTGCCAAGGGTGCTCACCGGCCCGCTACAGATTTTCCCTAACTAAAATCCTGCCACCAGGGAATTACCTCAGTCCCACCATGCCAATTACCTTCCTCTTCTCACACTGCAAGGTAGGCGAAAAAACTCTATTCCCAAGTGCCAATCAGGGACAAGGAGAGAAAAATTCCTACCTAGCCCAAAAGGCGACCGGCTAATCCTGCACTGCAATAGGGTGAGGTGGGTGGGCCGAGCATGAGGCACAACTGAAGGCAATGGGGCGGAGAAGCCAGCGAAGGCTACAGGCTCCGCCCCCAATGCTAAGCCCTGGATGCCAGGGTGTGCCTTCTGCTTTCCTCCTTCCGAGGAAGCAAAGAGCGGCCACCAGCCTGAGTGGCCATTGCCACTGGCCGGGATGGCCGAATTGCTCCCTCAGTCGGAATGAAAGGCAGACACAGTATTTGGGACCCCAATTCCCCACCAATGGGGAGGTGGCAAGGGTGCTCACCGGCCCGCTACAGATTTTCCTTAATTAGAATCCTGCCACTGCAGAGGCCAAGCCTCTGCTTAGGCCTCAGTGCCCCACAAATGGCTTAAAGCCAGCCTAAGCCCCTGCCGCAGATTGTTCAGAAAAATGCTGTTGCCTCTGGAAGAGAGGTGCACACCATCCCCTTGGTAGAGGTCTGCAAACTTGGCCTGAATTTGCGGATGGAGCAAATAAATCCCCAACCCCTCTGTCCTAGCCTTGAATAGGGCGCTGTTGGCCATTCGCCTAGCCCGTTCTAAAGCGTTCTGGTCCAATACATCCTGCCACACCCGGCACAGAAGCATTGCAGACCAACAAATCAGGATGCCGGGTCAACACTTGCTATTCTCCAGCAAGTCATCCTGCACCTGCCAAGACAGGGCCATGTCCTTCATCAAACCCAGGTCATCATCTCCCAAATGAACAACCAGGATGTGTGAGCCAAGATCATTACCACGCGATAAATGACCAACGTGAGGCGGAGGTCCGCACCTCCCATCAAACCATCAGGCCACTACTTGCCTGGGTGGTGCAAGCCTGCGTGCGCCTGTAAGGAAGCAGCCATGCCTGTGAGCCAAGGTCATTACCACGTGGTGAATGACCAATGTGAGGTGGAGGTCCGCACCTCCCATCAAACCATCAGGCCGCTGCTTGCCTGGGCACTGCAAGCCTGTGTGAGCCTGTAAGGAAAGAGCATGCCCTGTGAGACAAGGTCAACACCACGCGGTGAATGACCAGCATGTGAGGAGGAGGCACGCACCTCCCCACTACCATCAGGCCACTACTTGCCTGGGCGTTGCAAGCCTGTGTAAGCCTGTAAGGAAAGGGCCATGCCCTGCGAGACAAGGTCAACACCACACGGTGAATGACCAGGACATGAGGTGGATGGAACCTCCCCTCAAACCCTCAGGCCACTACTCGCCTGGGTGCTGCAAGCCTGTGTGAGCCAAGGTCATTACCACGTGGTGAATGACCAATGTGAGGTGGAGGCACGCACCTCCCCTCTACCATCAGGCCACTACTTGCCTGGGTGTTGCAAGCCTGTGTGAGCCTTTAAGGAAAGGGCCATGCCCTGTGAGACAAGGTCAACACCACGTGGTGAATGACCAGCATGTGAGGTGGAGGCACACACCTCCCCTCAAACCATCAGGCCACTACTTGCCTGGGCGCTGCTAGCCTGTGTGAGCCTGTAAGGAAAGGTCCCTGCCCTGTGAGCCAGGTCAACACCACGCGGTGAATGACCAGGACATGAGGTGGATGGAACCTCCCCTCAAACCCTCAGGCCACTACTCGCCTGGGTGCTGCAAGCCTGTGTGAGCCTGTAAGGAAAGAGCCATGCCATGCCCTGTGAGCCATGCCCTGTGAGACAAGGTCATTACCACACAGTGAATGACCAACGTGAGTTGGAGGACCACACCTATATGACCAGGAGGTGAGGCAGAGAACTACATCTCCCTTCCAGCCACCAGGCCACTCAGGCTCTGAGATGGGGGTGTGCCATGCATGTCAGAACAGTCGCATCCTATCGCTGGACCTCCATGTACAGGCCAAGGGGACCCCTGGGCATAGCTCCCAGCCACCCTGGGGCCCAATAGCCTCCTAAGCCCCATTGCCGTTGGCTCATTTGCAAACGTGACACCTGTAAGATTTGTGTCATGAGCCATAAAGGCTCCTCATGACCCATCCTTAAGGGATTAGGCCACAACAAGGCAGAACAGCTGAAAGAAGTGTCACATCAAAGCTGGGAGGCATGCTAAACCAAAGTTGCCATGCCTCCCCTCGACCTAAACAGGTGTTCAGCAGTATTGAAAGCCCATTGAGTGCTGAGTAAAATGGCAAACTAGATTGCCCTGTACACCTCTGCTTTCCAAGCTGGGGAGGGGGGAAATCCTGAGGAATCCAGGCCAGGGATCCATCGGCCTCAAGGGCAAGCTAACTAGGGCTGCCATCAAAGACCTTCAAGCAGACATCGGAGAAGGCCTAAAGCACACCAACTAACAACAGGCCTCCCTCTATAAAGTGACTCAGTTAAAGGAGTTGAGAACCCCCCATACTTAGAGGTCCTCCCACATGCCTGCTGTAATCCTAAAACTGGGATATGGAAACCGTGGGATAATCATGGCCATGTTAAAGCTGCAGGTGAGTGTTACATGCCCCCTCAAGAAAAGAGCTGAAGCAGCCAAAAGCCACACCTGAGACAGAGCACCCAGTTGGCAGAGCCTTGCCCGTATAGGGATGGTCCTTGAATGACAACCCAAAAGCAAAGAGTCTGCAGGCAGGCCCCGGAGGAGGCAAAATGCCAACTCCGTGTCACCTTTCTGTGCAGCTGTGCACTGCTGATAACCTGATGGCCAGTCGAAGCATGTGTCCGCACAGGCATCATTTACTGGTCTTCTTTGGGTGGGAAGGGTGATGAATGGAATGAACTACAGCAGGCTGACTGGTACCTGACCAAAAAGTGGAGGAGACCAGCCAGAAAGGAGGGAGTTTCCCATCCCTAGGAACATTCTTCCCCAAAACAAGGCATTGGCACGTTTGGGAGATGCTCCATGCTGCCGAGGTACCTTCAGTTGTATAGGGCTGGGTCCTCATACCAGACTACTTCTGGGCTTCCCACAGATCCTCCAGCACCTGGCACCCACACTTAGCCACCTAGGGCAGGATATGGTGGACTGAAGCCATCCCTGAGGGACCTGGATAGGCATGACATAGCCAGTCCGTGCTTCAATGAAGGGTGTGTGTGTGTGTGCTGATAGGAACTTGAGTGGACAGCACCTAAGCTACCCCACCATATAAGCCCATTCACATAACCAGTCAGGACTAACCCTGGAATGTGCTAGCCAGGCCATGTTGGGTGGAAAGAGCCATGAGGTAAGGAGGCAGGGACTGACCCACAAGGCCCCCAATGGCCAAGCATACCCCAGCCAGGGCCAAATGGACCTACCATCACTGACCACCGGATACCTGCCATAGATACCGCCTCACAGCCATGCACTCTACAGTCTGGAATCCACTTCCCTGACTGCCAGCATGGCCGATGCTCCCATTACCTCCTTATTAGGTGGCTTCACTGCCACTGCTACCAGCCTCCTTCAACCATATCCATGTTGTTTTTCACATTTCGCCAGTCTCATCGCTGCCAGGGGTGCTGAACAATCCTCCTAGGCCATATGGACCCAGCTTTGTCACTCGGTTCACTGCCATGCAACCGGATTGGGTTAAGGCAGGCTAGCTCAGATCAGCTACCGTCCATCAGTTGCACTAAACTGTCAGAAAGGACAGATAACATCTTAGACTTCTGTGCCCCACATGACAACTTCTCAGTTTTCTGCACTCCCCCCTCCCCAGAAGATTCCCCACCTAGCTTCCTCTTCTGGGCCCAGGCCTTTCCTGGCATCTAGATGTGCCACTAGGTCCCTGATGCCACTAGTACTCAGCAGAGGAAGAAACTTGCCTCAGGGGTCTCCTGGTTGTGGGGCACATACATGCTTCCCCTTTCTTTGGAGACGCTTTGGATAGCTTTCTTTGGTGGCAGTCCACCGTGCTCTTACAGCAACCTACAAAGCCTGACAACCATGATGATTGTTCTCCAACATCAATTTGTTCTGTTTCTTATAAATGAAATGTTATTCATCAAATCCCACACACTGCCAATCAAATGGTTAACCTCCTCTCACCCTTCAGTGCCTCTTTCTTTGCACAGAAACCCAGTACTTGCTAAAACAGATGCAATAACACAATATGCCATTGGTGGCATGAGTAAGAAAGTAATAATGTGTGCTGCCAGCCCAGGTGTGAAACAATCTGCCCCTCAGATGGCTGCAATCCACCTCTGTTGCTGTAAGTACTCTCACCAGTATAGTAAAACAATGGGGTGGAGGAGGCCTAGATAGGCTGGAGGCCTGAGGGGGGCTGGACCTAACTCTGCCTCAGCCCTCCTGACTGATGGACACTGATAGCCCAGTATTTCCCTCATTCCTTTGGTCTCTTCATCATTCTCAAAGGATGAGTCTGCAGGTAGCTGCACAAGCCCCACCAAAATGACTGCAACTGCGAGTAAGCAGGAGGCAAATCAGGCCACACAAATGCCACACTCAAAATGGCCACTCTTGGAGCTGTGCATATTGTAGATGCCTTCATAACATGGCTGCACTGCCAGGCTAAGAAGGTCACTGGGTGCCCCTCTCAAAATGGCTGCACCCACTGAATAAACTGCAAAATGGCTCCAGCTGCCTGCAGGCCAAGGCTGAGCTATTGCTTCTAGAAATACTCCCTCCCGAGTAAGTGTAAATGGCGAGGGGGGATAAAGCTTAGGTGGAAGGAAGGGGGGGGACTACTAGAATCCACCCTGCTAGGCCAGTAGCAATAAAGTATGAACTAATCCACCCCTTAAATGGCTGCAACTCACCCCTGTGGCCTACAGCAAAGCCTATTGCTGCTGCTGCAAGTATTCTCTCTCAACGAAGTAAAACAGTGTTGGGGGGAGGGGGAAGGAGCCTAGGTAGGCCAGAGGCCTCAAGGGCTGGGCATAATCCTGCTTTATCCCTCCTGACTGATAGACAACAGGCCCCAAATGTAAATAAGGAGAAAAAAGTCTCTGCCAAACCAGTGAGCCTGGCGCTGGGCCCTGGCTCTCCTCATGAGGTCCAAAGGTAGCAAGCAGGGGAATAGCACAGCTTCTCTAAGGCAGCTGCTGCTGCCAAGCCCTGAGGCCCCTCAGTAAAACCAGCCTCAGAGGAGCTCGGCTGAGAGAGCTTGAAGTGAGCTCTGCTCAGGCCGAGCATGAGGCACAACTGAAGGCAATGGGGCGGAGAAGCCAGCTAAGGCTACAGGCTCCGCCCCCAATGCTAAGCCCTGGATGCCAGGGTGTGCCTTCTGCTTTCCTCCTTCCAAGGAAGCAAAGAGCGGCCACCAGCCTGAGTGGCCATTGCCACTGGCCGGGATGGCCGAATTTTTTTTAAAAAGAAAGAAATTTACTGGGTGACCTTGGGCCAGTCACATCCTCTCCTCCTAACCTACCTCATAGGGTTCTTGTGAGGATAAATGGAAGAGAGAAGGATGATGGGTCTCCATTGGAGAGAAAGCAGGGTATAAATGAAGTAAATAAAATAAAATTCAGGCAACATGGTAAATCATGGTTTGTGCAAACCATAGTTTCGAACTACAACAATGATTTGAACTTTCAAGGCAAAGCTGGTTTAGACCTGTTTATTAGCTCTTGTTTTCTTGTTTCACAGCACTCAAATTTGTAAGTTCACTGCTAGATTATAGAGACAGGAATCTCAGAAAATGGAATGATGGGTTGTAACTATGGTTTGTTAACTCAGCCATAAAGTCAAGATAGGGTTTCTGATTTTTCTTGCAAATTATGGCTTACCAGTTCAGACATTTATGTCCAACCAACCCTAATTGTTTCCTTAACCATCATTTGACATGATATTTGAATTGGCCAGTATCTTAAAGGCTAGAATATTTCTTGAATCAAAAATAGTAATTCTCAGGAATATGAACATTGTCAGATGCATATTGGTATAACAATATAATGACATTCAGTTGCAGATTTTTTAAAAAAAAAGTTGAAAAGAACCAGGGAAGAGAGATGGCTGCTACTGGAGGACTGGGGCAAGGAAACTGGGGGGAAACCTGCAAGGAAACCTGCAGTGTTTGGGCTTCAGAAACTTTATAGATTATTAACCAACATGTCAGTTACCAGTAACGTTAACTTGTATAGTTTCAGTTATGCAAACAGGCTTTCTTGTACTGCTTTTTGTTCATCTCTTGTCCTGAATGTTGGCATAGTTTGCTTTTTAATTTCAAAATAGTTGCAGACCACTGACTTAGAGTCATCTGTTCTTGTAGTTCTACAGGTTCCCAGGATGGACAAGTAAGCAATCCCAGCAGCAGTAATAGTAGCCAAGATTCCCTTCACAAAGCACCTAAAAAGAAGGGAATCAAGTCCTCAATTGGGCGCCTATTTGGTAAGAAAGAAAAGGGTCGTCCTGGACAGATCAGCAAAGAGAGCTTGGGTCAAGGTTGGTAACTTGTCAGCCAGAGTGGTTGTTTGCAGTTCACACCTGCAGTGTTCTGGTTTGTTGTCCTAGGTAGCAGAGCTATAGCAAGAATAACCATTAGGTATATAGTTTGATATTTCTTACCAAAGTAATGGATAACATACTATTAACAATATACTGAATATCTTGACTTGAGTGGAAAGCACAAATGTATGTGATGACAGGTTTGAAGCAAGCTAGGCTGTAGATCCTTTCATAACCAAACTCTCTGTAAACACACATTAGTTAGTATTTATGCTCAGTGGTAAGTATAGCAGAAGTGCATTTTGGCATGCTAACCATCATATAAACCTAGGTTAAAGTTTATGTCCTGACTAGGGGTATGCACCCGAAAAATATTCAGGTTTCACGCGTCGGGTTTACCTGAAGTGGGAAAACAATCTGGAATGACCAGAATCCCAAAGCATAAAGCTGCTTTGGGATTCGGGTGTTTAAAAGCTTCGGTATGCTCTGTAAAGATTTGGAGCACACCAAAGCTCAAAGCCACCCTTCTTGTGCCATCGTGCATCTGGTGAAGCCAGGCGCGGGGCGTTTGCAACTGATAGCACCCCTTCTCCACCTGTCAGCTGAAGCAACGCCCTGGGGGAAGCGCCCGTTTCTATGCTCCCGTTTGACCTGAAGCTTGCCAAAGTGATCCAAATCGCTTCAGAAAGCTTTGATTCGGTATTTCCAAATCGGGCCTGCAATGCTGGGGCCGATTCAGAAATCCCGAATCTTTACAGATCGGGCCTGATTTGGCTGTTTATTCCAAACCAGAATCCTGAATTGCACACCCCTAGTTCTGACCTCTCAATAACTTACTTGGTTTTGTGTAAAGTTAGATACTTTTCTCATTCAAAATATAAAGACTTACCTGTATTGCTGTGTAAGCTACTTCTGTATTTTGATACTTCTCTTGCAAACCTTTCAGCCATACTCTGCTTTATGAAGGGGAGTAGAAAGTATATAAATGTATTCTCAAATCTTGTAAGATTTCAGAATCTTCTGAACTACACATTTATATAAATTATCTAAAAGACCTGTTTGGCTGCATGAAATTTTCAAATCAACAAATAAATAGGGAACCTTGTATATGTTTGATTGCAATAGGAAATACCAGTGTTAAACCAGAGCTTCCTGCCATGGTGGTAGCACCAGGAGCTATCCTGACTGTGAAGGTTCTGTTCATTAGCTGTTGGTAATTGACCAGACCATTGGGCAGATCTAAATCATTCACTGTTTTACTTCAAATAAGGCCTAAGTGTGAACAAACTGTAGATAAAACAATATAAAATATTAATTACTTTCATTAGACTACATACTAAAACTCCAACAAGTACATGGTAGCTTTTTGAATTGTTGCAGTTAATGTAATGGAAGCAGAGAATTCAACTCAGGATGGTCTGGGGCTTGGCAAACTGGGAGGACAAGCAGAAAAAAATAGGAAACTACAAAAAAAGTAAGTATTAACACTATTTTCTCATCAGTTCTGATCGTGTCGCAATGTGTTGCTTTCAACTGTAGTTAAATTTCCATGTTACCAAGCATCCCACAATGATAACTTGAATATATGCCATACTCTTCCATAGCTCCACACTTTTCCTAGTTCTGTATCTTTCAGTGAAATCCTAAGCTGAGTTACTCCAGTCTAAGCCTAGGATTTCACTGTTTATTACTGAACCATGGGAACAGGTATGAATGTAAAATGGCTATAATGTGATTGTCTTCCTAGCCTTTATATCTGTGGTAATGTATATATATTGGTGCTTCCAGTGCATTTCTTCAGTTCACAGTTGTTCTATTATGTCATAATGTTTGGCTTGTATTAAGAAAGGAGTCAGTATTTCCTCACTTTCACATGCTTTACTCTTGAAAATGTCTTAGAAATGTCAGGTAGTCCAGTTGTTTGAGCCTTGATGAAATGAATGTGAGCTCCACAGTCACTGACTTTGTAGACCAAATTCAGGGTGCTTTTTATAGCCTTGTAAAAACTTCAGAGACTAGGGGTATACGATCTGGGTCCAGGAATCAGGAAAACCCCCTGAATTTATGCCTGTCTAGCTTTCCCAGATCAGATTAGAGAATCCTGGATTATCGGGCGCTAAGAGGAGCATGAATATTATTCAGTCACTCCATTGGCTACCCATCCATTACTGGGCTCAGTTCAAGGTATTGGCTATCACATAAAAAACTCTTCATGGTTTTGGTCCATCATATCCACGAGACCACCTCTCTCTATGTTCCACCACAACAGCTTTGGTCATCTGAGCAGTGCAGTTGCCACCTTACACATGGGGCAAAATCAAAAGCTGCACATATATGTGCATTCTCTGTGGTGGCCCTACTTTATGGAATGGTCTACCTGAGAGGTTAGGAAAGCTGCCACTCTCCTGGCTTTCTAGAAATGATACAAAACTGAATTATTCAAGAGGGCTTTTTACTCAGATAGGAGGGCTTTACTGTAAGGAAGTGGTTTTACAGAGATTCATCAGTAACGGGATAGGGAGGACTATAGACTTTACTGTCATTGCTGTAAGTATGATCCTGCTCAGTAGTTCTTATGCTGTTTAATATGTCGGTCTTAGAATTCCTTATGCTCTGTTTCAGCATTTCTTCAGCTCTGTATTGGATTTCCTACAATACAGGGCACACCGGTAACAAGGCTGTAGATACAACCAAAAACGCTGGTGTATAGGAACTACACGGTCACAATTTTCAATAAAGGATTTTGAATAAATTTTTTGGTATTTATATTAATTCAAAGTGCAACAGTGCTTAGTACTATACAAATAATTCCTATAACATATTAATGAACAACTGTAGCCAAGTCCTCAAGCACAAAGATAGATGAGTCCATGAGAATTGATATTCAAGTATATTGCACAATGGCCCAAAGGTGGCCTCCAAATCCAGCATGCTGGAGCCCAATAGATTCTGTAGCCTTCAGCTACGGGTTTTAGCCAGCAATTTTCAGTACCCGTTTCGTAAAGTGTTACTTCATCGGGCAATAATGTCTATCCGGATGGTCACTATAATTTGTTTAAACACTCATGACTCCATCAAGCTGTTCACAGAACAATGTCACACTGTGTAATCCGTCTTGAGTTTCAGTGAGAAAGGCAGACTTTAAATAACATGAATAAATAAATCTGAGTTAATCTGGAAAATGGTGTTTCAGCGTCTTGGCTGGCTGGTTCCCGGGGTTCTCCTGTATTTTTTTCCAAGAGGGAAGCGGTTTCACAGACCCCGCGCTGGGTTCAACTGGCACGGGGTCTGTGAAACTCTGAACCCGGCCACAGAACGGCTGGAAAAATTCGTTTGTTCTGTAAACACACATTCCCACGGAACGTGTTTTTCAGTGCAAACAAACCAGCCATTCCATACGGAGTTTCGTTCTGTGGTTTGTTTTGTACCCATTTCTAATGGAGAGCTGCTGGGTGCACCTTGTTCAGTGGCCCATAGAATTGGACTCCGGTGTCCAATATTCCTGAGACTTGGGGGAAGTCTTTAGTGGACAGTCAGGAGTAGGATCCCTGCAAATTTGGTGGAGTTTGCTTGAAAAATACCACCCTTCCCACCCACACCTCAGCTACCTGGGTAGATTTCCCCATAGGGAATAATGGCCCGATAAATTTGTGATTCTTTAATCTTGCCAAACTGGAGACTCTTACTTGGATTTCAGGGATCCTGAATCTTTTTGGTATCCTTGAAACCCGGAGCCAGATTAACCATTGGGGGGTGGGAGGTACACTCCTCTACCAAAAACCCTTGGTCCAAGAATTTAGACATGAGGCCCTATTACCGATTCTATCAAGGTGGTAAGAATCATATCAACTGGAAGGCACTGTTTTGTGGAATTTTCTCATGTGGAAGCCTTGTTGGATCTACACTCTTAGTATTTTTTTAAAAAATTCTGCCGGGCCTTTTTTGTGCTGGTTTTTGCTTTTAAACAAATTTTATTCTATCGGTAGTTAGATTTTATTGACTAAAATGCTCTGGAGAGTTGAAAGCAACTCTTTTAGGGAAGGAAAGGCGCAATAGTGAGAGAGTGGAAAAAGAGAGGCCTTCTGCAAGCCCTTGTGGGTTCTCTGTTTAATAGTGTTCTATTCTCAAGGCAAGCCTTGTTATCTGTTCAGAACACTGAGCTCAAAAATAATCTCATGTATGTGACCCTTATCAGGGGGAGCAAGGAACAGGTTAATTGAACTGTACTATATTAATTTTAACAGTATCTCCATGGCCATTCAACCCGCCACCAAACCTAGGTTTCATTGCATTGCCAGTGAGGTATGGACTCCAGTATGAGCAGCACATTCCATTAATTATGTCCCTTTTGTACGGGACAGCCCAAGATGTACATCAAAATGATAATTTGCTTTGGATCATAACACTTAACTGGTTGCTTTCAGACATAATATAAACCATATCCTGTTACTAAAATAAGTCTTGAAAGTTATTGGACTTGCAGGGCTGTCACCCTTCTCCCTTTACACTTGGTTTGGGAATTGAAGATACCCTGTTTTGCAACATAGTTTGTTCATCATCATTCTTCTGTGCAGTCCCACATTGGAACTGCATATGCGCACTGGCCTGCCACTTGGAAGATTTTCCATAGCTTTTAAAAAGCTCCATTAGGGGCCACTTCTCCCAAGTCACATAGATACCCGTTTTCCTGCCTGAATGGCCACGTGACTAATGGGAGGAGCGACCCCTTCCCTCAGTTCTCTCTGAGCCACTGCAAGGAGAGGAACCTAGCTTTTTTTAAAAAAAAATTTATTGGTGAGTACATAGTTATTACATACAT
The DNA here is from genome assembly GCF_028583425.1 of Eublepharis macularius. Classification (NCBI taxonomy): domain Eukaryota; kingdom Metazoa; phylum Chordata; class Lepidosauria; order Squamata; family Eublepharidae; genus Eublepharis; species Eublepharis macularius. Next base: position 96,008,546 of record NC_072791.1, on the reverse strand, counting down.
TCCCCATCATACCTAATTTATTTCAACCCCCACCCTTTCCCTCCCCCCTCCTTATAGACTTCCAACAGCTTTCCAACCCTTAACCTATCTTATTACTTAACTTATTTTCCATTAAATTCTTCTAAATCATATATGTATTATATCTCTTACTCTAAGCATATTCAAATTCTCTTATATATACTATCAGATCCACTAATATATCCATTCTCCACATCACTATTTAAACTGTATATTTTTGATAAAATCTCTTAATGGTAATACTAGCTTAGGTTAATTAATAGCTAAATTTCCCCATTAGTGGTAAAGTTACTTCTCTCTTCTATTTAAGAAATCACAAATTAATAGTTCTCAAACTGCCACAGTCCTCCTTTCACATCCCATTTTTTTTCTAGATATTGTTTCAATTTCCCCCAGTCTGCAATGTATTCTCCTGGATCAAGGTCTTTTGAGTTTTCTCGTCATTTTATCCATCTCAGCCATGTACAGCAATTTGTAAATCCAATCTTCTGTAGTTGGTATTTCTTGTACTTTCCATTTCTACGCATATAAAAGTCTTGCTGCTGTAGTCATGTAAAATAACAATGTTCTGTACTGCATTGGAACATTTTCCATTCCCAAGTTCAGTAGCAGCAATTATGGGTTCTTATCTATTTGGGTTTGCAAAACCTCATTAATTACTTTAATTATATCTCCCCAGTATTGCTTAGCTACCTCACAAGTCCACCACATATGGTATAATGATCCTTCATGCTTTTTACATTTCCAACATCTGTCTGACATATTAGTATTTCCTCGCGCAATTTTCTTTGGTGTTAGATACCACCTGTACATCATTTTATATACATTCTCTTTAATATTTGTAAAAGTTGAAATCTTCAGTGTATTTTTCCACAAATGCCCCCAAGCTTCCATTGTTATTTCTTTATGAAAATTTATTGCCCATTTCACCATCTGGACTTTCTTCCGAGAGAGAGGAACCTAGCTTGTTTGCTCTGTTCATCTGTGATCTTTCTCCTGATTTTATATGGCTTCTTGGATCTATTTGGACTGTTTCTAACTATTCTCTGGATTATGTACTGGCTATTGTTGCTCTTGGTACTGTGTGAGTGATTTTTATTCCCTCATCATGTCTCAGACCCAGGCTCTTTTTAAAAAATGTGCCCCAGTGCTACACTAAAATGACACACTCAGACCGACGTGAATTCTGTCTCCTCTGCCCTGGTGAAGGCCATGAGGTTGGGGCCTGCTCTATTTGCCAACAATTAACACCCAAGGCAAGGAATGAGAGGGCCGTACGGTTTAAAGCTTTCCTGTGGGAACGAGTGTTCTCTGAAGCTGACTCCGTGGCAATGAAATCACCTGCTGATAAGGAGCAGGCATCACCAGATCTAAACAAGGCACGGCCTTTACTATCGCTGACAGACATTCTTGGGCTGGCTCTGTAGCAATTCAGTGGCAAGATCAGACCCAACTTTGGCAAAATCTAGTGCTTCCCGTGCTTTTTTGGATCTGAGGCATTCCTCCAAACCCCTGGTTAAAAAGCCTTAAAAAAAAAAAGCCAAACATACATCCCGATTGGAGTCAAAGTCAAGGCCAGAGTCGAGATCCACTTGGGATCAACCTCTGCAACATCCTGTGGAACTGGGGGAAGGATCTGAGACCAACAGGACCCAACTCTCCGGCTCTCATGGATCCGATAGCCAGCACTTCCCAGATTTGAGGCACTCGATGGGTGAACAACGTCAACATGCCTGTTGTGTACCTCCTCCATATCACTGCCATTGGCCAGGAGGCCCAACAGCGTTTCAGTATCCGGATCCGAGACCTTCAACGTCCTCAGGACGGGCATGGCTCCCTCCTCCATCACCTCCCCAATTACAGATTTATGATTCCGATGAGGAAGATAAACCGGAACCGGTGCCATCTGAAGTTGGATCCGAAATGGCATTGGATCCGTCACCAGATGAAAATGTGGCCCCTTCTGCTGGATCACTATTTGAAGATCTGAGGATCTACACCAAACAAATAACGAGAATGGCCCAAGCCTTAGAGCTAGATGTCGCCTCTATTGAATCTGCGGCTTCAGGCAAACTTCTTAGCAAGTTGTAAAATGATGCCCCTGCATTGGAAATGTTTCCTGTACTGGATGGACTGGACAAAATCATCCTTAAAACTTAGGAAAGACCTGCTGAATTGCCTGCAACATCCAAGCATGTGGAGTCCATGTATAAAAAAAACCAGGATATGTACCCTTCCCTGTTTAAACATCCAGCACCTTCCTCCCTAGTAACTAAAGAAGTTCAGCAACAGCATCCGGGGTCACATTCTGCACTCCCTAACAAGGAAGGCAGAAAACTTGATTCCCTAGGCAGACGCCAATATTTTGTCTTCGCCCTCAACTCCACGTTTGGGAGAAGCTTTATGACTACATTACTGGCCTCCCAGAAGATAAAAAGGCAATGGTGAAACTACTGCAGATTGGAGCCTTGCGGCTCTCAAAGCAGCAAATGAATGCAGGCCATCACACAGTGGAAACATCTGCTAAGGTGGCGCCATCTTGATGCAAAGACACTCTTGGTTGCAGTCAGCAACTCTATCATCCGAAACAAAGGCTAAGGTGGAAGAGATGCCATTCGAGGGCTCATCCTTGTTCACAGCAGGCACGTATGACTTGTCACAGAAGGAGAACCGACAGCAAAGTTGTTGGGTATAGTGCCCATGGAGCAACGTACCTACAAACCCAGGTACTTCTCAGGACAAGGATATCATCCTTACCAGCCACATGACAGGCCTTATAGGCAGACCCAGCAGCATCAGAGATCTTTCTACTGACTGTACCATCCTCCTCGACAAAACAGGAGATGTGGGCCTTATAGACTGAAACAACAACAGCAGCAAGCCCAAAGGAAGAGCAACCAGGGTCCTTCAAAACAATTTTGACTTGTTGCTGCCACTTCTAGCCCTGACTGTTCCTTTCGAAATTGGCTGTTGGCTTATCTACTGGAATGGAGTCGATAACATCTGACTCTTGAGTCTTAACCATTGTATAAAAAGGTTATGAGTTAGAGTTTGTGGCACCATCCAATGATGTAAACAATGTATTGAGGGAACTGGGAGATGAAATTCAAAACTTTCTTAGCAAGGGACAATTGTAGAGGTCCAGGATGCAAATCTTAAACCTGGTTTTTTTTTCCTATGTTCTTCGTTGTGCCAAAGAAGGATGGGGGGCCTTCGGCCCATTCTTAATTTGAGAGGTTTCAATTGGTACCTCAAGACTTCGAAATTTAAAATTGTCATGTTGGCTGCTGTCTTGCCATTTCTGAACCCTAATGATTGTTTTGCTGTCCTGGATCTCAAGCATGCGTATTTTCATGTAGCCATCAGAGAGGATCACAGAAAATACCTTTCCTTTAAATACCTTGATAGGGTTTTTCAATATACAGTACTGCCCTTTGGCCTTTCTACAGCACCCAGGGTATTTACCAAGTGTATGACTCCTGTTGTAGCACACCTAAGGGAGCAAGGTTGCTCCATTTTTCCATACTTGGATTATTGGCGCTGTCTAAAGAGCAGCTCCTAGAAAACATTTCTCTAGTTGTGAACACTTGTTTGCATTTGGGATTGGCTGTCAGTTTTAATAAATTTAAATTAGAACCCTCCTAAAACATAACTTATACTGGGGCAGTCTTTGACTGTGTACAAAAGGACCTATCTACCACTTGATAGGGCTCAGACCATCAAATCACTGGTATCAGTAGACTCCAAGAATCATTTTCAGCCTGTATGGAGAATACAGAGATTGTTAGGCCATTTGGCAGCATCTACAACTGTGGTTCCATTTGCACGCCTTAATATGAGGGTCTTACAAAACTGGTTCGTGAGACGGTACCAAGCTACGTCAGATTGACCACTAGTCAATTGAAGGCCAATCATTACACATTAATGTATTAGAACTTAAGGCCATCCACTTTGCTGTTGGCTCTTTCATAGCTGTATGTACAAATCCAGTCTGACAATACCACTGCCAGAGGCTACTGTGTGGAGGCTACTGCCATCTGGAACTGGACCACTGGCAACAATAACTCTTTACAGGCCATCCATATTGCTGGTTTGGACAATTCCAGAGCTGATGTCCTGAGCAGGGCCCTAGGGGCCAATCACAAGTGGTCACTAAACAAAACCTACCTCAACCACATTTTTGCCCGGTGAGGTGTTCCAGATGTGGACCTGTATGCTACGGCTGCCAATGCCAAGTCCCCAGTGTTTTGTTCCATGGCAGGGAGCGATCCCCAGTCCATAGGGGACGCTTTACAGCACACATGGACAGGGCAGCTGTTTTATATGTTCATGCCAATCCCCCTAATACCCAGGCTGCTACAGCAAGACAACACGGATTGCATTCTGATAGCCCCATTTTGGCCCAGGCAAATTTGGTGACCAAAGTTACGAGAACTATCCAAACAGACTTACATACAACTGCCATTGGCCCTGGACATACTCAGCTGCGGGGAGGTGTACCGCTACAACCCCAGCGCACTGCTCCTGAGAGCATGGTGCATTCACACAGGGACCTAACTCTGTCTTTGGAGGTCCAAAGAGTTCTGCTTAATGCAAGGAGACCATCAACAAGGCTGTCCTACAAGGCCAAATAGAAATGCTTTCTCCATTGGGCTCAGGCGTATATTTCTCCTTACATAATATCATGGAGTACTTATGCATGTTGAAGTCTGAGGGTTTAGCCTCAATGTTCACTTAGTGGCCATTTCGGCCTTTCACAAACAGGTTGAAGGGAAAACTGTGTTCTCGCATCAAACCTGTCATCAGTTTCTGAAAGGAATATTTAACCTGCACTCACCTGTGTCACCCCCTGTCCCACAGTGGTCCCTCTCACTTGTCCTGTCCCACTTATGCTGCTCACATTTGAACCTCTGGCAGCTTATTCTCTAGAATTATTGTTGCTCAAAGTGATCTTCCTAAAGGCTATCACTTCAGCCAGGCAAGTTAAGTGAATTGTCAGCACTAAGGTCTGACCCTCCCTACCTTAAAATTCATAGTAACAGGGTGGTCCTTAGACCCATTTCTTACTCAAGGTCTTACTGTGCTTCCATTTAAGCCAAGATACTTCATTACCTGTGTTTTTCCGTAACCCAGGGTCAAAAGCAGAAAGCGCTTCACTCTCTGAACCTTAAAAGAGTGTTGTCATTTTATTTACACAGAACAAAAGAGTTTCATATTGATCTTCACTTGTTTGTGTGCCTTGGGGGTCCAAATAAGGGTAAGCATGCATCTGCGCAAACAGTCTCTAGGTGGATTGTGTCTGCTATTCAAACTGCATATCAGGAGGTGGTGTAGAATGTCCATTGCCGGTCAGGGCACATTCAACTAGGTCTCAAGCATCCTCTTCAGCCTTCTTGAGGGGTGTGCCTGTATCCCAAATTTGTAAGGCAGCTACATGGTCTTCCTCAGACACTTTTGTAAGGGACTATGCAGTAAATGCTGACACATCACAAGATGTAGCAGTGGCAAGAGCTGTATTGCTGTCATTGTTTACATGAAAGAAAGAATATAAGTTAACTGTATACTGCAAGATGGTTGCATAAGGTTTTTTAGCATTTTAGGGTGTACATATGCATATATGCCTTTAACTAAATGTTTCTGACTATGATGCAATGTGTTTCATGTCCAATCTTGGTTCGTCATACTTTTGTAGTTGTTTGAGAGATTCTCCTTGCCTCCTTATTGTGTGTAGCTTGGAAATTTCCTCCAATGTGGACAGTAGAAGAGAACGACGATGAAAACAGGGTTGTATATACCTGTAACTATTTTTCATCGAATTCTTCTGTGCAGGCCCATATCCCTCCCTCCTGCCCTGCTGTGAACTCTCTGGCTGAACCAGTTGTAGTTCACAGCAGGTAAGGAGAACCAAGGGAAGGGGTCACTGCTCTCATTAGTCATGTAGTCATTTAGGCAGGAAAATAGGTATCTTTGTGACTTGGGAGAAGTGGCCCCTAATGGAGCTTTTAAAAAGCTATAGAAATCTCCTGAGCAGCAGGCCTATGCACATGTGCAGTCCCAATATGTGCCTGCACAGAAGAACCTGATGAACAACAGTTACAGGTTTTGTATCCACATGACAACTGGCCTATGATTAGCCTACAGGATTAATCTGTGGCAACAGAGGAAGAATGCATGTAAGCCTGTTTGGTATAATGTTAAATCTGACTTATGATTAAATCTGGATGCAGCTAAAGTGGCTTCTATATTTAAATGTTTACTATCTCTTCTAAAAAGTATCAAAATACTGTCTACCTCTGTAGAACGTATATTTTCTTTCATTAAAAGGATTTAGTCTCTTTTCTTGCTTGAATTCATCCTGCTTTCCTTCTCATCTCCTTTGTGTCCTTGATGCTAATAATCTGTTTCCTCAACATATTGCTAGTTTCAGGTGGGTAGCCATGTTCATCTGGGAGCTCTGGGACCAATAGTTGGTCTTTAAGGTGCTATTGAACTTGTATCTTGCTCCTCAATATATTACCTATACTTTTAAGATTTTCTACACAAAAACTATTAGAATTTTTAAAATTAATGCTGATTATATTATATCAAAAATGCTTGCCACTCCAGTAAAACTCTTTTGAGTTGCTATAGTAAATAGGTACAGCTATATGCTCATATCTCTTCTGAAGTTTATTTTTTGAAAATGTTACGGAGGCATTCTTGCTCTTTTCAATGGCTTGAATTCTAATTCTTCCATTTCCACATCATGTTCCTCCACTGCTAAGCACTTTTTACTCATGCAGACTAGCATCTATCAATGAGTTAGAAAGCACCTAGCATCAGAGGAACATGCTGTGCAGCAGAGAACCATCTGTGCTTTGGAGGACAGCATGGTGGAAACTGAAGAAAGGGTGAGGATCCAAGCCAAGTTCAGTAATTATCTTCCTTATTAGTGCACGTTTTCCCCCATTTTTGTCCATAGTGAATGCTAGTTTTTAAAAAATCTTTCTTTTACATTTTATTTCATTCATTGCTTTGTTCCTTTTTAATTTACCATTTGGTGTGGTAGTGCAAAATCAGGGTAAGTTTATTTTAATTAACTTGCACAGACTATGGATGTGTGATGTGTTGGGGAAATATTTTTAGGTAAAGATAGACTTGTATTAAATGTTAGTAGTACTATTGAAAGGATGCTGTTTCTTGCAACATAAACATTAACAGCATTTACTAAAGAGTATGGTGTAATGGTTAGCATGAGACCCTTCCAGGGGAAATTTAAATTTAAATCCCTGCTTGTGCCATACATTCTGTGATTTTTTGGGCCAGTCATTCTGTCATTTTTTTCTCAACCTAACCCACTTTACAGAGTTTGGTTTCTATGTGTGTATGTATGTATGTGTATGAGAGAGAGAAAAATTGGGAGCATTCCATGTGGATGCCATCTTGATCTCCTAAGGAGGTTGAGTATTAATGAAATAAAAGAATGAAATAAAGTTGTTAACATTTTCATAAGACGTAAAAGCAAGACTTTCTCGTTGAGAACATCAATAATGGTAGGCTCAGATCATAATCCAATCATGTGGAAATTAGGGAAAAGGAGAAAAAGGAAAGCATGGAGAATAAATGAGGACTTGCTACAGGAAGGAGAGAATATGGAGATGTTGAGAAGAGATACAAAGTTCTTCATACAATACAACGTAAATAAAGAAGTACCAACTGATAAAGTTTGGGACGCTTATAAGGCGGTTATAAGGGGCATACTAATGGACTTAAATGGTAAAGTAAGAAAAAAGAAAGAGGAGAAAAGACAAGAGATTGAGGAGAAAATAAAAGCCAAAGAAATACAGTTAAAAAAGAGACCAGGGAAAAAGAAACTATATCAGGAAATTAAAATACTTCAAGAACAGTTAACAGCAATGAATAATAAGGAATTGGAGTGGAATCTTAAAAGATTGAATCAGAAAGCGTTTGAAGGTGCAAATAAACCTGGGAAGTATCTGGCATGGCAATTGAAGAAGAGAAGGGAAAAGAAAATAATAAACAGAATTTGTGAAGATAATAAAACGTATTTGGAACAGACTACCATTAGTAGAGCCTTTTACAAATTCTACGCTAAGTTGTATAATAAGAAAGAGGTAAATAAAGAGTCAATAGCGTTGTATTTGGAGAAAATGAAACTTCCAGTAATTTCGGAAGCTTGGAGAAATAAACTGAACAGTGAAGTAACAGATGAGGAACTAAACAACGCAATACAATCTGCAAATCTAGGAAAGGCGCCAGGGCCAGATGGACTTACAGCGAAATTTTATAAGGTAATGGCCAATGAACTGGCACCATTCCTAAAAGAGATGATCAATGGAGTTTTAAAGGACCAGCGGATTCCAGATACCTGGAATGAAGCGAATATATCATTGATCCCCAAAGAGGGCCAAGACTTGACTAATGTGAAAAATTACAGACCTATATCGTTACTTAATAATGATTATAAAATCTTTGCGAAGATACTGGCGGAGAGACTGAAGGGGTGGCTTTCGGAAGTCATTGAGGAGGAACAAGCAGGCTTTTTGCCAGACAGACAAATCAGAGACAATTTAAGGACAGTGATTAATGCTATTGAATATTATGACAAGCGTTGTGACAAAGAGGTTGGTTTCTTCTTTGTTGATGCTGAAAAGGCGTTTGATAATTTAAACTGGGACTTTATGTTTGCCACTATGGAAAAGCTACAATTGGGAGAAAGATTCATTAGAGCAATTAAGGAAATTTACAGAGACCAGACTGCAGCAATTGTGGTGAATGATGAAGCGACTAAGAAACTGATTATAAGTAAAGGAACAAGACAAGGTTGCCCGTTGTCTCCACTGCTGTTCATTTTGGTATTGGAGATCCTGATGATACAAATACGACAAGACGAAGAAATTCGAGGAATTAAAATAAAGGACTATTCATACAAGGTCAGAGCATTTGCGGATGACATAATGTTAATTGTAGAAGACCCATTGGAGAACATGCCAAAAGTGATAGATAAGATTAAGGAGTTCGGAGACTTGGCAGGTTTTTATATCAATAAAAAGAAGTCAAAGATACTATGCAAAAATATGACTAAGCAGAAACAACAATTGTTAACGGAAATAACGGATTGTGAAGTAACAAGCAAGGTGAAATATTTGGGAATCGAACTGACTGCTAAGAATATAGACTTATTTAAAAACAACTATGAAAAACTATGGACTCAGATAGAGAGAGATTTGATTAAATGGAACAGACTAAATTTGTCATGGCTGGGAAGGATTGCAGCAGTTAAGATGAATGTGTTACCAAGAGTAATGTTTTTGCTACAGACAATACCAATCATCAGTGACTCTAAGCAATTTGAAAAATGGCAGAGGAAAATGTCAGACTTTGTATGGGCAGGCAAGAAGCCTCGAGTGAAAATGAAAGTTTTACAAGATGCAAAGGAAAGAGGCGGAATGCAACTGCCCAATCTAAGACTTTACCATGACGCAATTTGCTTGGTGTGGTTGAAGGAGTGGATGACGCTAAAGAACAAGAAATTACTAGCCCTAGAGGGATATAAAAAAATATTTGGATGGCACCCATACTTATGGCATGACAAAGTAAAGGCGAACTCGATGTTCCTGCATCACTATATACGGAGAAGTTTATATATAATCTGGAAGAAGTATAGAATTTATTTGGAAGAAGGAACCCCTTTGTGGGTAGTTCCTTATGAGGTGATAGATCCGAGAGCTGTTGATAATGAGCAACAATGTTTAACTTATAAAGAAATAACTAGAACTGAAGAATCCAAACTCAGAATTAAGACTCAGGAGGAACTATCACCGTATTATGATTGGTTCCAGTATAGACAGATCAGAGATTTATATAACTCAGACTCTGTAAAGGGAGGTATACGAACAGAAAACTCGGAACTAGAGCAGACCCTTTTTAAAGAGGACAAGAAAAGAATATCTAAGGTATACCAAGCACTGCTGAAATGGTATACTGAGGATGAAATAGTTAAAGGACAAATGGTGAAATGGGCCATAAATTTCAATAAAGAAATAACAATGGAGGCATGGGAATACTTGTGGAAGACTACAATGAAGACAACGACATGTACTAGTATTAAAGAGAACATTTACAAAATGATTTACCGTTGGTACATGACACCAAAGAAGATTGCGCTAGGGAATTTGAATACTTCTAATAAATGCTGGAAATGTAGGAAGCATGAGGGCTCCCTCTACCATATGTGGTGGACGTGTGAGGTAGCTAGGCAGTTCTGGGGGGAAATAATAAGAGAAATGAGTGAGATTTTACAATTTCAAATTAATAAGAACCCAGAACTCCTGCTACTAAACTTGGGAATGGAGGGAATTCCAGCCCATCACAGGACGTTGATATTTTATATGACGGCAGCAGCTAGACTTTTGTATGCGCAAAAATGGAAAATACAAGAAGTGCCAACCATTGAAGATTGGATCCACAAATTGCTGTATATGGCAGAAATGGACAAAATGACAAGAAAATTGAGAAACCTGGACTCAGGACAGTTTAACACAGACTGGGAGAAGCTGAAACAATATTTGGAGAAGAAATGGGAGGTGGGAGGAGAACTGTGGCAGTTTGAGAACTACTGAAGTACAATAAAATGTAGAGGGGGGTGACTTTACCGGGGAGGAGAAGAGGTAAAAGAGAATTTCTAAGCAGTTATGATATTAGATTGATATATATAGAATAATAAATAGAATATTGATAGAAAACAATTAATCATAAGGGTTAACTATAAGGATTGATTAACTAATAATATTTTCTTTTTGATTCCGTACAGTGTACCAAACCGAATATGTTTATATGAAGCTGTATATGAGTCAAATTGATTGATATCATATATAGACTTATGATTGAAGGGGAAGAGAAATACTAATGTAAACAAATATAACTAAAATAGAAAGAAGAAGATAGAATGAATAACATATAGAGTATAAGTTAAATTGGTTGATTTATATGAATGTATGGTTTACATAGTTTATGATATATAGAAATATTTGAAAGTGGAATAATGAGAAATGGGATAAATTGTTTATCCATTATAGAAAAAGGGACTCATAGTCAGGGTACAGAGTATCAAAAATAGTTAAAGAAGTCTTGCTTAGAATAAAGGGAGAATATATATTTGTTAGATAGAGGAATATATAAAGAGTAAGGGAAAAGGGATAAAGGGTTGGAAAACTGTTGGAAGTCAACAAAATGGGGGGGGGAAAGGGAGGGGGTTAGAAATTGGGAAATGGGAATATTGACTGTAATGTGTAAACATTTGATCCTAATCCAATAAAAAAATTTTCAAAAAAAAAAATAATGTTCTTCAAGATGAAGACACATTATCTTCCCTAAAAATCAGCTTTCTGGCAACTACTGATCCTCCTCTGCCATGCATAGCACCAGGAAGTGGTAGAGCACCTGCTTTGCATGCTAAAGATCCCAGGCTCAGTCCTTGGCATGTTCAGTTAACAGGGTGTCCAGAGACTCGGCCCACCCTATGGTTCCATTCTTCTCCGAAGGAACATGGATGACCACACTGCCTCAAGGTATGGCTCTTCATGCTGCTTGTCCTTCTCCTGAGAAGGTTGCAGCCCAATGCAGTGCCTCCCAGGGCGGCCTCCCTTGCTGCACAGCTCTGCTTTCTTCCAAGGAGGCTGCAGCCCACCATGGCATTTTCATGAATGTTTTCCTGTCACTGCTCTGGTTGCCCTCTTTCTGAAGAGGCTGCAGCCCACTGCAGCACCCGTTTGGGGGTCTCCTGGCACCACCCCACATATCTTTTCGTTCTGCATTTCTCCTCCAATGGAAGAAGGCAGGGAGGGGTGACTTGAAACCCCTCTCCATAACTGAAGTCAAGTCCAGGGCATGCAGCTTTGTGCCCCCTGACTGCTCCCCCCTCATATGTTGTTGCCTCCTTATTGGTGGTCCTTCAGCAGTTACTCCACAGCTTCTACCACCAACCTTCCCATGCCAAAGAGGACAGGGTGTTGGATTTCATCATCCTCATCCCCAGAAAGGATCCGTTAGTAGGTGATATACAAGACCCTGGGGAGCTGTTGCCAGAACAGATGACCTTGATAGACCAGTGGTCTGACTCAGAATATGGCAGATTCATGTGTTTATGTTTCATGTTGTTCCAAGGAATACACTTTTTTTAGTCAAAGAGGTCCTGCTATTTTGGGAAGCATTCTGTGTGAATCTGTGCAAGTTATTGTGCGCCAAAGAAAACTTTTCAAAATCTCCTGCAAGGGGTTACTCACTAGAAAAGTTGCAATGAAAAGGCTCCTTTTAAGCTCAGAGTTTTAGAAAAATGGAACAAGTAACATCAGCTGTACTGGCTACAGACTTTCCTTAGCCTGCATACATGGAACATAAGTTCATGCAAAAGATGCATAATGCAGTAATGAAAAAATGTGTGTACTAGTCTAAATGTTTTTAATAGAATGGAAATTAAAGTGAGAAAATCACTGAAAAAGTAAGCATGGCAGAGGAGTGCTTGCTGGTTACGGTGTAGTAGTGGTGAGGCTTTGTCTTATGAGTGGCTTTCTTTTCCTTGTGAGATTCAATATCACTGCATGTGCACAGTGGAGAGTTTTTTAAAAAATCAACTTTGTTATGGAATTGAATTGGAGTTTCATATATCTTTTGATGTTTAATAAAGTGAAATAACCCAAATATGTGTTCTGAAACAGTTCAGTATAAGAAATCAGTGCTAAGCTTACAAACCATTAATGGTGTTTATTTAAAATTGCATTCCAATATCTCAGAGTTGGTAAACTTAAACCATTTATACTGAAGAATTGTTCTCTGCTGCATCATGCTGTTATAGCACAGCTGTGCACAATAAATATTTTAAACTGAGAATTTCAGAAATGTGATGGAATTTGCTTTCAAAGGGAAGAGCTCTGTTCATTATACTAATGAGCTTAAAGATGTATTCACCTCATGCAGTGTGCTTTCCATGGCTCTGTAGCACCTATAAATATTGTGCTGTGCTTGTCTTATTGCTGTAGATGATCAGCAAAGGCAAATATGCTGAAGTATACCTTACTAAAAGTTAAATTTTGTTCTCATTTTTAGGCATGAGCTGCTTGAAGAAGCCAGGAGACAAGGGCTGCCCTTTGCACAGTGGGATGGCCCCACTGTGGTTGTCTGGTTAGAAGTAAGGATTCTTTTTACTGTATTGGTCACTACACAACAAAGTTTCCCATCTGTAGATAATGCTCAACACATTTTTCTCATTGCCAGTTATGGGTTGGGATGCCCGCCTGGTACGTAGCTGCTTGCCGCGCAAATGTGAAAAGTGGTGCTATTATGTCAGCCTTATCCGATACTGAAATACAGCGTGAAATTGGAATCAGCAATCCTCTACATAGGTTAAAGCTGCGACTTGCCATTCAAGAAATCATGTCACTAACAAGTCCATCTGCTCCTCCTACATCAAGAACGGTAAGAAATGCTGGAAGATATTGATGATATTTTATAGAACGCTAATTAATTCACTAGTTTCTCATTTATTTTAATATGTAGGCCTTCATCAGGAAAGCCAAATATTGTATCATAAAAAGTAAGATCAAGAAAAGCAAACTGACTGTTCCATAAAGTAAAACCAGCGGTCTAAAACGCTTTGCAAATAGGACATTTTTAAAAAATTAAGTAGCTAAACACTTTAATGTGGACACACAGCAAGTGTCAAATTGAAGGAAAGACGTACCAGTCTGCAAAGAACCATTGGAGTCCTGTGGTGGATCCATCATTATGAGCATGCTGAGAATGTTATCCAAAAATAAAACCTTTTAAACACTGATTTATTTTTTTGCTTGACAAGGAAGCTATTTAAGAAAATATTTTTGCCTAAGTTTCAAATACGGAAGTAGTTCTCCTTAAATTGGTAGACTAATGAGGCTACCATTGTACTTGTATATTGTGGGGGAGGGTAAAAAGATTTATCATTCAGGTTGTTTGCTCACTATATTCTTTTGCCCACTTTATTATTTTGCCTGCTAAAAGTGATAAGCTCCAGAGTAGTAGCAGTATTGTGACATTTAAAGAATAACAGACTCGCTGTTACATAAATTTCCATGGGCCAGAGCTTATTTGTCAGATGCAAGACACTGGCTCACAGAAGATTATGTTGCAATAACATTTCCCAGCCTTTAAAGTGCTACCAAGTTCTTTGTTAAGTTTTCTTAAAGTTCAGAATATAGATTATTGTTAAAATAAGAGCATGCTCCTAGCTGTAGTTACATACAACTGGTAGTGACCCTAGATTGGAATAGGCATCCCATCTGCATAAAGATAGGCATCTACCAGGTCCATTGAGGCCTGTATCAGTACTGCAATGTAGATGTACAGACTGATGCAAATCTCTGTCTAGATCTCACTTGTTGAATTGGAGAGAAGGAATATGGTGACTGTCTCTTGGGAATACTTTGTTGTATTTGTAGACTAGTTAGAAAGAAAGGTGACTGAAAAAGAACTTGGAAGGATCAAGGAAACTTGTATTTATGAAATAAGTTTAGGATCCTGGGGACCATTTTAAACCAAACCAGTATTGTTACCTATGTTATGGTTTTATAATAAGGTTATATTTTATTTGAGAAGTAATGTAGTCTTGAAAGGCGGTTCCCTAATTTGCTTTAGGCAAGGACATAAGAAATTAAGTTGTGTGTCATTAGAAGAATAGATTATATAGATCAAAATGATGTTATTGGATAAAAGCAAATGAAGTGCCTCAAAAGAATCTTCTTTGGAGTTGCTCAGTATATGTCTAAGCCATATTGCAAGCAGTAGTTTCCAATTTTGCTTAACCTATAACTTTGTACACTGAAGCATGGTTCAAAAGTAGTGACAACCGTGGCTTGGTGTTATGTGAAAAAGCTTGGAAGGAACCTCTCTCATGTACTCCTTTTTTTTGCATGTCATGGGCTAATTAATTATATTGCAGGTTTTCAAGAAATGGCTGATATATATAGTTCAGCAAATTTTGGTTTTGCTGAAAGCCAGCAGACATGTAAATAGGTCATGGCATGCAAGTAGAGGAGGGAAATGGAAGAAAGAATGCCATAAGCCCAAAATTCCTTCAAAGCTCGTTTGGTAGCATCAAAAGCATGATTTGGCTGTGCATCTGAACCATGGTTAAATTAGTTTTAGATGGGAATTATGTTTGCTAGTAGGTATACATCTTACATCAGTCTGTATTTAACAATCTAGAAACCATTGCTTTTGCCCATGCCTGCTCCTTATATGTACCTGTTGCTTATATATTCTGCAACCTTTCCTCTTTGTTACTGCTTTCCTTTCATTGGATGTGATTGGTTCACTATGGGGTCATATTAGACGACAGGAAATGTCTGGGTAACACATGAAGAAATGGAAAATCTTACATCTACTCCACAAACGGTTAGTTATAGCACTGAAGCTTCTGTTTTTGCAGTGCATTTCCCATTTCTTGAGTGCTTGTATCATGTGCCTCTGAAAAGAGTGGTATTAACGTAATCAATTTGGGGGCGGGGGTTATGACTGACTTTAATTACTAACCCTCTCTGAAACTTATAAATCGTACTATAAAATGCTTTTCCACAAAGAGGGAAGGGGGGGGGGTCAGGTGGGACAATTGTATTGTAGGCAAAGCCTATGCATTAATTTCTGAGTTGTGTGAAAATACTTTAATCTTTCACTTGAATTTATAACTAACAGCTGCTTCTTGTGTGGAAAAAGCAAATAGTACGTTGTTTACTTTCTATGATTATAAATGCATCCGTACAGAACTTTGAACGCATGATGCTTGCATTCTTAAATTATTAGTATGTCATTGTTGTGTCTTTGCAATATGGCTGTAATCTCAGAAAAGGCTACGTACAATGTTGAATGCTGTGATAAATTTACTAAAGGTTCCACAATCCAGGCAGCCATAAAACTGATATTGAGAAGTCTGTCTAGTGCATATTTAACAGGGTTTGCAGCCTTATTCTGTTTGATTAAGTGCCTCTTTCTGTGCACTAGATTATGGCCTTATTACCTTGAACTTGCACTACTAATCTTATAAGTACTAATATTTGTGTGTTCTTTTGCTTTTCTAATTACATAACATCAGGAAGATGAGGAAGGAAGCTGGGCTCAGGTTGGAGACTTTTTTCTCTTAAAATGATCTAGCTTAGAAGTTGACATCCTAACTTACTCTTAAAGCATATTCTTTGGAAATTTGTCACAATTATGTCAAGAAACTGTCCTTTGATGCTAGAATACAAAATCAGAGGTCCTGTTCCAATGTAACGTAGCTCCTTGGATTATTTTTATTTTAAAACATTTACCCAGTACCTGTCACCATGGGGTCAAAGTAGATTGCAGCCAGAGTATGGTCGGCAA
The DNA here is from genome assembly GCF_028583425.1 of Eublepharis macularius. Taxonomy (NCBI): domain Eukaryota; kingdom Metazoa; phylum Chordata; class Lepidosauria; order Squamata; family Eublepharidae; genus Eublepharis; species Eublepharis macularius. The sequence goes on along the minus strand of NC_072791.1, from coordinate 95,992,136 downwards.
TGTTCAGAAACTTAACCAACGATGCTTGTGCAAACTAGTATTACAGAGAAGACAAATATTTTGTGAAAAATCAGCAATATGCTTAATCCACGCCTAAAATGCGTACCTACAACTTTTTTTACTTTCTCTGTATTCAGTTCCTGGCTAATCCATTCAGAATCAAATATTTTTGATTGAAATCTTCCTCATAGCAGCCACTTCCTTCTTCATGTGACAGCTGCTCTGTATACAAGAGTTTCATTGGTGTCTGCTATTGTAACCATGTCAACTATGAAAGGGTGGCAAATTTCTAGAAGATAAATAGAAAGGAACCAGGAAGCTACAGCTGATAATTACTGCCTCACACAGTCCCTAAGTATTTGGAAAACTGGCGTCTACTCCCTTCAAAGTTCACATATTTAGCAAACATCTGTGTACTCCAGCTGCTCTCTGAAGTGGCTCTAAGCTTTTAAGACACTGGTTTTCAGTAGTATAAACCCTACTCAGTGTGAAACAAGGCACAGGCTAATGGCTATAGTTAAAAGTTCCTTATTTTAAATTGCACTATAACTTTTTTCCATCTTCAAATAGACCTTAGCCTATGGTGATATGAACCATGAATGGATTGGCAACGAATGGCTTCCCAGCTTAGGACTGCCTCAGTATCGCAGTTACTTTATGGAATGTCTTGTTGATGCAAGAATGTTGGACCACTTAACTAAAAAAGACCTTCGTGGGCAACTTAAAATGGTTGACAGTTTTCACAGGTAAGTGGATGTAAATCTTATTGTTAATAGTGGGAAAGGCAGACTATAAATAAATGAATAAATAAATAGTAAGCATGTCAGGTGTACTTCCTAATGGCAATTTAAAAATATGTCAACAGAAATAGCTTCCAGTGTGGCATTATGTGTCTGCGGAGATTAAATTATGACCGAAAAGAACTTGAAAGGAGAAGAGAAGAAAGTCAGAATGAAGTTAAAGGTAATCATTTACTTGCCTCATTTTGGCTCTGTTTACTAACAGTATAATGAAATTGTAGCCTACTGTAGAAAAATAAACTGATGTATGGCTAGAAATCCTTTCTACTTGAATGCAGGGTCTTTGTGTCCCAGCTCCAGCCCTTGTCTGCTGAGCATAAGTGTCTCTTCTCACACTTGCTTCAGTACAGAAAGCTGCTGTGTTTCTATTTAAGCACTTACAAAAACAAAGGCTGAACTATGAAAGGCGTATCTTTTCAGTGTTCTGGCTGACGCAGCACTGCAATAAATGCTAATTATGAATATTCCTGACTCTTTATAAATGCATTTAATAGATTCCAAAATGTTTTTATATTTCTTTGAAATTCAAAAATAAGTTACTCTTCTTTTATATTAAATCTATATTAAGGGCTGTAAAAATTTCATAACATCCATCTAACAATATCAACTATGATCAATACAAAATTGGTTTAATTGATTCATGCTCAATTAAGTACTATGGCTTGGATCTTACGAAGTGTCAGTGGGGCAGACATTAGAGTTCTCCCTGCCCCCCCCCAATTGAGCTACTCTAAAAGCCACATAGGGCAGCGAGGGGGCGGGCAAAGCTAGGAGTAGGAAATAGAGTAAAATATACCCTCTCTCATACAGTCTTCGGGGGAACCAAAAAAGCGCTTGGTGGGGGCGGGGGGTGGTGATCTTCCCATTCTGCATATTCTTGTGCAGTTTCTGAAGGTCCTCATTCAAGATTCATTACGGTCTATGACAGAGTGTAAAGTTGACAGTTTATAGACTTCATGCTTCCTCAGTATGGGCTAGATCCAAAAAACTGCAAGCCGCTCTGCAAATGGAACGAGAGTTCACACAAGGGGGGATTACTCTGTTCTCGAAAGTAGCTCAAAAAGTAGCTCAAGTTCTCACAACTTTTGTCTTCTACTTTTACAAATTGTTGGTTATTTTGTGACTTCTTAGCATTTAATTTTCCCCCCTCTTTAGATGTCCTTGTCTGGAGCAATGACAGAATGATACACTGGGTGGTGTCAATTGGTCTGAAAGAATATGCAAATAATCTTATAGAAAGTGGAGTTCATGGAGCACTTCTGGCCTTAGATGAAACTTTTGATCACAATGCACTAGCTCTTTCATTACAAATACCCACTCAGAATACACAGGTAACATTAAATGAATTGAGGTTGGATGTTTTTCTTGTAGACATAATTAGATCACTGTGGTATCTAAAATAGGAGCAAAGAATAAGCTTTTATAAATTGTCCACTTTTTAACACTGAAAGATTTTTTTTGGAGTCATTGACGTTCTCAGGGAAACAGCTGCTGGCGAAATGTCAGGAACGACAATGCCAAGACCACGGCCATACAGCCCAGAAAATCTACAACAACTAAAATTGTCAGGGAAACTTTTCACATTTTCTCAGATATGTCATTGTCTGACACATCTGTTTAGATTGACTTTTCTCTATTAAACTTAATTGTTAAGATACACAATGATGAATTTGTGTCCAAGTGTATCAGCCACAGAAAGCATCCAAAACAATGGATTGGATACTAGGGACCACAAAGATAGCATGGAATCCGTTTTAAAAACTTTAAATTTTCAGAAAGCAAAGCCGATCGAAAGGTGGATAATGCTATAGTATTATACAGCCTAAATGTGTGGCCATTAGGGCTGTGCTATTCGGGTTTCGCTTTGGGTAAAGATACCCAAAACGGACCTGATTTGGAAAGCTTCAGTATTCCCAAAGTGGGGCCAGCATGCTGGCCCCGCTTCGGAATACCGTAGCAAAGCTTTCCGAAGCATTCGGAAATGCTTCGGAAAGCTTTGGGGCTTGTTTAAACATCACCCCCCGTACCTTGCGGTGGCTCCGGGCCAGCTCCTCTGCCGCCGCCCGAGCCTGCAGGGTGGTGGGGAAGGCCAGAGCCGCCGCCTCCAGCTCTTCCTGCCCTCAAATGGCCGCGGTGTGCTGGTGGCTGGCAGCCATTTGAGGGGCAGGAAGGGCCAGAGGAGGCGGAGAAAGCCCTTCCTGCCCCTCAAATGGCTGCCAGCCACCAGCATGCCACGGCCATTTGAGGGGCAGGAAGAGCCGGAGGAGGTGGCTCCGGCCTTCCCCACCACCACACAGGCTCGAGTGGCGGCGGGGGGCAGCAGAGGAGCCGGCTGGCTCCAGTCCGCGCTGCTTTGTGCCGCCGCCACCACCACCATGGTGGTGGCAGTGGCCCGCTGCCTAGCTGATGACCCTCCCGCCGCCAGGTAAGTTGGTGGGGGTTGGAGGGGTCTCCCCAGGGTTGGGTGGGGGGTGGAGAGGTCTCCCCAGGGGGGTGGGGTAGAGGGGTTGCCCCTGGGAGGGTGGGTGGTGGTGGTGGGGAGTTCCCCCCCTCGCTTCAGTATGCCCCGAATCTTTACAGAGCATACCGAAGCGATTCCCGAACCCCGAATCTGAAGCGGCTTGCCCTAGTGGCCATTGTTAAACTTTAATTTATAAATTTGATTTTCAAATGGTATTCCAAGTATTTTCATTTATTATTTTTCATTTAGGCTCGTGCTGTGTTGGAAAGGGAATTCAATAACCTTCTAGTTATCGGCACAGACAGAAGGTTTGATGAAGTGAGTTTTATTTATTTTTGTTGTTTTGTTTTAAGCTACATTTCTCCCAACCACTAAAAGTTAGTTGTACAGATCATAAGATAACGGTATCCTGAAGCATATCTTGGCTTTGATTACACAAAGCTTTTAAAAGTGAACAGTATATAAGATATGCCCTTCCCACATACACAGAGTGCAAAAAGATGCAGCAGTGGGCTTGCCACATAACTGAGCATCTCATCTCTTTATCGCTCTGCTATTAAAGCACCTAGGATTAAAAACAATCTCCCTTTTATAGACACGGTTGATTCAATGAGATCAAAGGTATTTATACTTGTATCTCTTTAGTGGTTTCTGTATCTTGATTTGTAAGGCGGGAATTCAGCATAAGATCTAATGTGGATAGAACATTTCTATTTCTCAGAGAATCCTCCATTAGTTAACTTTTTCATACATACTGGTTATGAATCTAATTAACAAAGGAAATTTAAATAGCTTTTTATTCTTGAAATCAGGGGTCATTTTGTAGAAAAAGAACTGTAGGAACTCATTAGCATAACTCATTAGCATATCTCATTCACATATGCCACACCCCCTAATATCACCGGAAGTGTGTCAGAAGGCAACAACCACCCCTCAGGCCCCTTTCCCCCAAAATCTCCAGGTATAAAATAAAGCAGAATGAACTCAAAGCAGTTTACCCTCCTCTGGAGAGCCAGCGCCAGCAGTAACTGCTTGATCGTCTTCGTCCTTCTGTGCAGCCCCACATTGGGACTGCGCAGGCGCAGGCCAGCCGCGGAAAAGATTTTTCTAGCTTTTAGAGATGTGAAGGGGACGTTCGGATCCACCGCGCATGCGCGCCGGTGTTCCCGCCAATTTTGAATGCATATATATCCGAACGTCCCCGGCATTCCCTCAGTTCCTTTTTCGCCGCCGTCGAAAAGGTTCTTCTTCTCTAGCGTTATTTGTCTCTCAGCGTCTCTTCGGAGTTTCTTGGTCTTTTTCCTGTGCTGTTCGGTATTTTCTTGTGTCCATCTGTCGGGGAATACTGTTCAAAATGTCTCAGACGTCCTTATTTAAAAAGTGTCTGAAGTGCGGAACGAAAATGACACACTCGGATGGCCATGAGCTCTGTCTCATCTGCCTGGGCGAGGGGCACGTCGTGGAGCGTTGTGCGGTGTGCATGTCTTTCACCCCGAAAGCGAGGAGCGATAGGAAGGCCAGGCTCCGTGCCTTCTTGTGGGATGCCAACCTTCTCCCCCCCAAGCCATCGGGCTCTTCGGGAGATAGGCCCCGCTCCGCCGCTCCGTCACCGGCGCCGTCTCGTAAGTCGCCAGAGCCGCTTCCATCGGAACCGACGGGGCAACCCGTTCCGGAGGCCCGATCTGACTCCGGTTCCGGGGATCGTCCTTCGAGTCGGAAGGCCAAGAAACGTCCGTCATCCAAATCGAAGCCCTCGTCCAAAACTTCGGCCACAGAGGCTTCTTCGGAGCCCCCGCCTAAAAAGGCCAAGGCCAAGTCAAAGGCCAAGGGCCGTGCTCCGTCCCCGGCTCCAACTGTGCTTCCCGGTACTCCGCCCAGACCGGTCCTGATAGCTGACGATGTGGTGAGTCTCCACACCCCGTCACCTCCTTGCACGCCTCCTCCGTCGGTTCCGGAGGAATTCCTGTCGTTCCCGCCTTTTTCGGAACCATATCAGCCATTCGAGCGTTCCCTGCCGTCTGCCCCGGCGCCTTCGGAATCCTCCGTTCCGATGCCGTCCGCCTCGTCGGTTCCGGCAACATTCCGCTGGCCTGCCCCGGTACCTGCTCCTCTACCTCCTTGCCAGTCTGTCCCAGGAGTGGGGAATATGGCCTCCTGGCAGGATTTTGTGGCCTGGTTCCAGCAGTCCGTGCCCTTCCTGCAGCATCCTTCGGTTCCGCAGCCTTCCGTTCTGGCTCAGCCGATTGTGCACCCTGCGCCTGCTCCTCCTGCGGCTAGCGTGCTGGTCCATTCCTCGGTTCCTATGCCTCGTCCTTCAGCCCCAGTTGATCGCCGGACTTCGGTTCCGACGCAAACGCCGGCAGAATTTTCAGATTCCGAGGATGAGGAGGGCCTGGCTTCCCCGTCAGAATACTCTTCGGATGCGGCTTCTGACCCTTCCCCGGATGACACCGTAGGTGGGTCCCGTTCGTCGTCCCCGAATGACGACTACAGGCTGTTCTCCGAGCAAATGATGCGGATGGCCGCCGCGCTGGAGATAGACGTCTCCTCCACGACCTCCAAGCCCAAGAGTAAGCTGCTGGAGGCACTGTATTCCGGGTCCCCCGCGTCGGTGGCGTTTCCCCCTGTGGAGGATTTCGTTGACAGCGCTCTCGCGCTCTGGCAAACACCGGCGTCCGTGTCCGCAACGGCAAAGAAGGTAGAGAGGTACTACCGTTTAAAGCAGGATGATTGCCCGTACCTCTTCAGTCATCCGAAACCCTCGTCCATCGTGGCTGAGGAAGGTCAGGCTCGGTTCCGTTCCGGTTCCTCGTCGGCCCCGGCGGACTGAGAAGGCAGAAAGCTGGATGGCATGGGCAGGAAAGTCTACTCGTCCGCGTCTTTGGGATTCCGTATTGCCAACTTCCAGGCCATAATGGGGTCCTACAATCTGTTCCTCTGGAAGCGGCTGTCCTCTTACCTTTCCGATCTCCCCGAGGATCGCCGCCACTTGGTGAAGGCCCTTCAGGCAGAAGCCGATTCCGCGGCGCGCTCGATGGCGACTTCGGTGGTCCTGCGTCGACACGCCTGGCTCCGGTCCACTGCCCTGCCGCCAGAGAAGAAGGCGAAAGTGGAGGATTTCCCATTCGAGGGGCCCCAGCTCTTCTCGGAGAAGACGGATGAGTCCCTCTCCCTGATGAAAAAGAATCAGCAGACGGCCAAGTCCCTCGGAGTCGCCCCCTCAGCTCAGTCGTCGGGTCCGAGGTATCGTTATGGTCGGTTCCGGTCCTACCAGACCCCTTACCAGCCTTACCAGCAGCGTCAAGGGCGCTTCTTTTCGGGCCAGTCCTACGGTCACCGATCCTATTCAGCCCAGCAGCGTCACTCTTCCAGGCGCTCCGGCCGGTCCAAGGGCAGGCAACAGCCCTCTTCACCCAAGCCTTCGACCTCGGTGCAGAAGCCCTCGGTCTTCTGACTAAGCCTGAACGCTCCCCTGTTGGCCTCTGAGGACACTCCCTCTACTGCCCGGTTCTTGGACAGGCTTCGGCCTTTTTTGCCCTGTTGGCAACTTGTTACATCTGACACTTGGGTCCTGTCTATTGTGGCCCATGGTTACAAATTGTTATTCGTTGATGCACCTCCCCTTTCTCTCCCTCCCCGTTGTTCTCCATGTTGTGATATTGTGTTACACAATAATGTTATAGAGTTGGTGAACAAAGGTGCTGTCCGACTGGTCAATGTCGCTACTTCCCCTTGGGGATTTTACTCGAGGTATTTCCTGGTGGATAAGAAGGATGGAGGTTCCCGGCCCATTTTGGACCTTAGGGGCCTCAACAGTTATTTGAGGGTTGAGAAATTTCGGATGTTGACCCTGGCACGGGTTATAGAGCTCCTGGAGGTTGGCGTTTGGTTAGCTATTCTGGACTTGAAAGACGCCTACTTCCACATCTCCATTTTCGAGGGCCACAGGAAGTACCTGCGGTTTGTCTATGGGGATTCTGTGTATGAATATACGGTGTTGCCCTTTGGGCTGGCCTCTGCACCCAGGGTCTTCACGAAGTGCATGGCCACCGTGGTGGCATACCTACGGTCCAGGGGATGCTTTATCTACCCATACCTGGATGACTGGCTCCTGGTGGGACCCTCAGCTGACTCTCTCCAGGCCCATATTGCCCTCACTTTGTCTGTACTGGCTAGGTTGGGCTTGGTGGTTAATGGGGATAAGTCCGTCCTTACTCCAGGCACGGCCATTAGGTTTATTGGGGTTCATCTCGACTCTCCCCGGGGCAGAGCCTTCCTGCCCCCCGATCGCCTGACCAGGCTTTCCTCCTTAGCCCGTCACTTCCTGCATAACCGTTTCCAGACTGCCCTTTTGATCCAAACGTTGTTGGGCCTTATGGCCTCCTCCACAGGGGTAGTTTTTTTCGCACGCCTGCATATGAGGCCTCTGCAAAACTGGTTCGTCCGGAGGTACAACCCCCTCACTATGGGCCAGCATCAGAAATTCTCCATCCCCAGGGTGGTGCAGCGCTCCCTGGCCTGGTGGACTGTCCCTGAGAACCTGTCCGAAGGTTGTCCCTTTGGCCCTTTCCTGGCAGAGGTCACCGTCTTTACTGACGCCTCCAACTTGGGATGGGGAGGGCGCTGTGGGCAGCTCTCAGCCCAAGGTGTCTGGTCCCCAACTGAGGCATCCATGCACATAAACCTTTTGGAGCTTAGAGCGATCCGTTACTCCCTTGCTTGTTTTGCAGATATCATTCGGAACAGGAGGGTTCAGGTCCTGTCGGACAATACCACAGCCTGCTATTACCTCAACAAGCAGGGAGGAACGGTCTCGCTCAAGCTCTGCAGGGAAGCAACGACTCTCTGGACGTGGGCCATGGTCAACAACGTCCTTCCCAGGGCCGTTCACATTGCCGGGGAGCTCAACACCGCAGCAGACACACTGAGCAGGGTGTTTCTACCTCAGCACGAGTGGTCCCTCAACAGGGTTTACCTCCACCAGGTCTTCCGATCATGGGGCACACCACTCATCGACCTCTTCGCCACGGCCCACAACAAGCAGGCCCCGCTGTTCTGCTCCCGGGCCGGAGTTGGCCGTCACTCCCTAGGGGATGCTTTTCAGATACCCTGGTCCCCGGGGCTCTTTTATGCCTTCCCGCCCTTTCCACTCCTGCACAAGGTCCTCTCCAGGATAAGGGCCTTCAACACCCACTGTATCCTGATTGCCCCACGGTGGCCCCGCCAGGATTGGTTCCCGCTCTTACTCTCCCTTTCACGGGGACGGTGCCTAGCACTTCCGCCGGCCCCGGACCTATTGACCAGGGACGGGGTCAGACACCACAATGTGGCAGTTCTGAGCCTGGCTGCCTGGCTCCTGTGCGCTCCGGAGTAGGCCTCTCCTCGGAGGTTCTTAAAGTCATTCTGAATGCCCGGAAGCCATCCACCAGGCTATCCTACCAGAGGAAGTGGTCACGTTTTTCCCAATGGCTGGCCTCAAAAGGGGTCTCTCCCTTTGATTGCCCTTTGCCTGTGATTCTCGACTACCTCCTATATTTGTGCTCACAGGGTCTTGCCTTCTCCAGCATTAAGGTCCACATGGCTGCGATCTCTGCTTTTCATGAGCAGATTGATGGAAAGACCGTTTTCACTCACTGGCTTTCCAAGCAGTTCCTAAAGGGCCTGTTTAAGACCTTCCCTCCTAGGGCCCCCGCCGATTCCTCAGTGGAGTCTGTCCCTGGTACTCTCCCAACTGATGCTCCGGCCCTTCGAGCCCCTATCCACCTGTCCCCTGCCCTTGCTCACACAAAAGGTGGCCTTTCTGGTGGCGGTCACGTCCTCTAGGCGTGTTGGGGAGTTGTCTGCTCTGAGGTGTGACCCTCCCTTCCTGCAGTTTTTCCCTGGTACGGTCATGCTCCACACTAGCATGGAATTTCTGCCCAAAGTGGTCTCCAAATTTCACCTACAGCAAAAGGTGGTCCTCCCTTCCTTTTTTCCAACGCCCTCATCCCCAGGGGAACGAGCACTACACACATTGGATGTAAAGCGTGCTTTATTGTTTTATTTACATCGCACCAAATGCTTCAGGAAGTCTCCTGCCCTGTTTTTATGTTACTCTGGCCCTCGCAAGGGCTCACCTGCTTCTGCCCAGTCCATCTCTCGCTGGATTGTGTCTACGATTAAACTTTGCTATCAGCATGCTGGAGTCCAGTGTCCCTTGTTGGTTACCGCTCATTCCACTCGAGCGCAAGCTGCTTCTGCTGCCTTCCTGCGAGGAGTGCCGCTCCGGGACGTCTGCCAAGCTGTGACATGGTCCACTGCAGACACTTTCATCAAACACTATTCTGTGGACGTGAATGCACGGCGTGAATCAGCTGTTGGCACGGCTGTCCTGCATTCTTTGTTCCAGTAGACACTCACACCCGCCCCCATTGGTGAGATGCTAATTATTCTCCCAATGTGGGGCTGCACAGAAGGACGAAGACGATAAACAGGGTTTCTCACCTGTAACTGTTGATCGTCGAGTCTCTTCTGTGCAGACACACATTCCCTCCCACCTACCCCGCTGTGAGTGCTTGGTTTCTGAGTTTCTCCGGCGGCTCAGGTGAACTGAGGGAATGCCGGGGACGTTCGGATATATATGCATTCAAAATTGGCGGGAACACCGGCGCGCATGCGCGGTGGATCCGAACGTCCCCTTCACATCTCTAAAAGCTAGAAAAATCTTTTCCGCGGCTGGCCTGCGCCTGCGCAGTCCCAATGTGTGTCTGCACAGAAGAGACTCGACGATCAACAGTTACAGGTGAGAAACCCTGTTTTTCTCTCTCACACACACACACACGTCATGAATGAAGCAGAATGAACTCAAAGCAGCTTACCCGCCTCTGCACAGGCCTCACCACTTGCAGGCCTGGAGGATGGGCCACATGGCCTCTCTTTCCCCCCATGCTCCCCCCACACGGCTGCGCCCACCCCAGGTTCCTACCACGGAATCCAGGAGGTGGTGATGGGTGGTGGTGATGCTGCTGCTGCCTCTGCCTCTACCTGCAGCTAAAGACACGGGCAGTGGGGAGGAAAAGGAATCATGTGGACGGGGCCAAAACCCACGTGACCTCTTTTCAGATGTTATGGAACGCCATTCCGGCGCGTTCCCCCTCCAAATGAGCTCTGCTTGAAATGTACATTATGACCCTGCATTATCCATGCCACGTCAGCCAGAGGTTTTAGAAAATGTTACAGAATGGGCTTATTTTGTTCCCTGTTTTGGATGAGAGACAAAGGGGATTTCAGTAGTAGTAGTAGTAGTAGTTGTTGTAAAATTCGATTTATATACCACCCTTTAGGATGACTTATCATCTGCTCAGAGCGGTCTACAAAGTATACTGTCATTATCCCCACAACAACAATCACCCTGTGAGGTGTGTGGGCTGAGAGAGCTCTGAGAAGCTGTAACTGACCCAAGGTCACCCAGCGGGCTACAAGTGGAGGAGTGGGAAATCAAACCCAGTTCTCCAGATTAGATTCCCGTGCTCTTAACCACTACACGAAACTAGCTAAGTAACAACACCGCATTATTCTTGAAATTAACTTCCCTCTTAGGAATTGACTCATTACATGCTGGTGGGTACTGGCTAGGGGTGTGCACTGAGAAAAATTCAGTTTTTCCGCTTCGGGTAAACCCGATCTATAATACCCCGAAAGACAAAGTAGCAAGCCTATTTTAATAGGCTTTAAATAGCTTCGGTATGCTCCGTAAAGATTCAGAGCATACTGAAGTGAGAGGGAAGCTGCCTGTTTCCCAACCCCCCAACCCCCCCATTATGCCTCCGTCCGCCACATCCCCACCACACACACCCCACTTACCTGGCTGTGGAGCCAGGAAGAAGACCACCTGGGCAGCGGGAAACCTGGAGCCGCCTTCTTTGCCACCTTAGCTGCCAGCTGGGCGGTGGGGAAGCCTGGAGCTGGCTCCTGCGCCACCTTTTCTGCTGCAGCAGTGGCCAGCTGGGCAGCGGGGAAGCTTGGAGCTGGTTCCTGTGTGGCCTGTGCCACCTTCTTCGCTGCCACAGCAGCCAGCTGGGCAACAATGAAGCCCGGAGCCAGCTCCTCGGTGGTGACCCGCACCGCCTTCTCCACCACTGCAGCGCCACGGCAGCCTTTTGAGGGCCAGGAAAGGCCACCACTGCCACCATTTGAGGGGCAGGAAGGGCCAGAGCTGGCTACTCTGCTGTGCCGCCGCTGCCGCCTCCAGGGCCTGCAGAGGCCAGCTGCCTGGTGGGGAAGGCCAGAGCTGCCTCCTCCGACCCTTCCTGCCTTCCATGGCGACCGTTTCAGGGGTAGGAAGTGCCTCCTCCTCCGCCATGGTGGCCATTTGAGGGGTGGGAAGGGCCAGAGCCAGCTGCTCTGCTGTCGCATCGCCGCCTCCAGGGCTACAGCGGCCAGCTGGCCGGCGGGGAAGGCCATAACCCCTCCAGCCTCCGCCTCCGGCTGGAAGTGGGGGGAGGTTGAGCGAAGTTTAAAGGGCTCTGCCGCTTGCAAGCGACAGGGAAAGGGCCCTTTAAACTTCAGCTGACATGCAGTGGGGATCCCCCTGCCTCCAGCTGAAGTTTAAAGGGCCCTGCTGCTTGCAAGCAGCAGGGAAAGGGCCCTTTAAACTTCAGCTGGCAGGCGGGGGGATCCCCACTGCCTGCCAACTGAAGCCAGCTCCAGCCTGAAGCTTCCCAAAGGTACCCAAATAATTCGGGAAGCTTTAATTCAGGATTTCCGAATCGTGGCCAGCATGCTGGCTCCTATTCGTAAATCCCGAATCTTTACAGATCAAGTCCAATTTGGGTATTTTTTCCAAATCAGAAACCCGAAGCACACACCCCTAGTCCTGGCTACAAAATGTCTTTTTCACACAAAAATTAGGGCCTTGAATTCTTGGCACTTTCAAGCATTGTTAAGAGTCATGGCTTCTTACCCACATTCTAGTTCAGAATATTGTGGTGCTATAATTGTTGAATGGTTGCTGAAAGCGCAAGTCGTGTTTCATGACATGGGTAGCAAAAGCATTGCTGACTTCCAGAATGACTGACATGACATCTGCTTAAAGTTGTTTTTAAATCTCCCTTATAAAGATGGGAAAACGTAATCCTTTAGGAACTAGGGAGAGACCTCTGAAGTTGTTTTCTTTGAGGAGAGATGTGATGTCAGGTTTTTAAAAGATCTTACGCAAAATGTTGGGAACTTCATCAGTTGAATGGCTGAGGTATGAAGTGCATATAATGCCTACAAAATCTGTACTTACTGTGATACTCTCTTGAATATTCTACTTATATTGTACATTGGATCTTAAAATGCATTGCTAGGATTAAAAATAAGCTGTCGTATTGATTTGCTATGCTTGTTTATTTGTCAGGATGATGATAAAAGCTTTAGACGAGCACCTTCATGGAGAAAGAAGTTTAGACCAAAGGATGTAAGAGGTTTAGCTGCTGGATCAGCAGAGACTCTCCCTGCAAACTTCAGAGTTACCTCCTCAATGTCTTCACCTTCTATGCAGCCAAAAAAGATGCAAATTGATGGTAATTTTTTTAAAGGCTGGTGGTTATGTTTGCCTGACAGTTGTAAATGAACTAGCTAAAGCATCTGCCTTCTTTGTGTGAAAGAAGACTTGTTTTGTGCATGATTTATAATGCCTTGGTCTGTGTTTGTTGAAGGAAGTCTTTCTCTGCTGTAGGAAGACTTGGTAGAATGGAGCCATAGGATGCAATCCATGAAACTATATAGTACCAATCCAGAAAGGACTGCTGCTGTTCATAATCCAGTTTTAGTGAAATTTCTAGGGGAAACTCCTCTAGCCTGTTGGATACAGACAGGGGTTATTCAGTAGCAGTTACTGTTTACTCTTTGGCTTGGCAGATTGTAATTATTACTTCCTCCTGATTCCTTAACCCTTCCATCAACTTCAGTTCTCTGCCACATCCCTTTTTTCCTTCTCTGCCCCATGGCTCCATTCTCTGTGCTTTCAAATACTGTCATGTCTTTTTTTAAAAATTATATTTTATTCAACATTTTCAGTATTTTTTTAAACAACAATAACAAACAACGTAGAATATTACATACAACAATCAGAAAAGTACACCTGTTACATGGTTCAGTATTCCTTATTCGGTTATTTGAGTGGCTGTTATGTAACAAAGATATATAGGAAAACGCTCTGTTAAACAAAATTTTTCCAAGTTTGATTACTGCTTAGTGATGTTCATATTAATATACCAACCAGTATCATAAGTATGCTAGGGAATAGTAGAGGTCATGTTTCCTGCTTGCATTTGTCATATTTTCATCTTTTGTTAAGTAATCTAGAACTGGGGACCATTGCTCCAGAAGTCGTATCTTATCTTTTAAAAAAACCTCCACTTTGAATTTCCCTTCTCCTTCTAGCTGCATTCCTATCATCTTCTCTTTTTCAAGTACAAAACTCCTATTTTATACATACTGCCTTCTCTACTTATACTCCAGCTTTCTGCTTTATCACCTACAGTTATGTTTTATTAGTATTTCTGCATTGAAACTTCTGTCTTCTGCAAGTAGCTGATAGCTTTGGTAGGTTACTGTATTTTTGTTTTGACAAATATGGAACCTCTTCTCACTTTTTTGGATGAGTCAGCCTACAAAATAGAAATATATCTGTCATTTCCCTTCCCCAGCCCCTTACATCTTCTCTATAAAATCTTTTAAGTCTCCTCTTCTTCTTCCTGGATTTTGTTCATATCTCCATTCCTTATCAGTGTGTCAGCTGGGGATATAGGCAGCAACTGGCTCAACGTTGTTTTGCATAGTGGTAAGAGACCCCTGAGTAAGACAGTGTTACATGAACTCATTGCAATATTCCAAGGGCCCAACTGTGAGTGCTCTTGGAGATGAGGTTGTTCATATACGGATTTATTTTGCCTACTGAGAATGGAAATTACATGCTGCTGTATGTCATGGGATGGTGTGTCTGGTTGTGATTTCCCCATCTCCCATAAAGTTATAGTGTGTCTTTAGTCAATATAGCCATGTATTTGAGTTTTGTGTGGCTAACTTCAATGTGTGTATTGAACTTGATTCTAACTAAACGCATGCTCTGTTCTGCATGTTTTCCTGATTGTTGACATAGGCAATGTATCTGCAACACAAAGACTGGATTCTGCTACAGTAAGGACTTATTCATGTTAAAGCCTTTCATTGGTAAGTAAGAGTGATAGCTTAATAGGATTTACTAGTAGGGGTGTGCAGCAAAAAAAATTTGGGGAAAAAATTCATAAATAAGGATTTCCGAAGCATCAAGCTGCTTTGGGAATTGTTATTTAACCTGCTTCGGTGTGCTCCGTAAAGATTTGGAGCACACCGACAAACTTCCCTGCCCAGCTGCTTATTTCACCCAATGAGAGGAGGAGGAGGGAGTAGTTTAAATCCCACTGGCTTCAGCTGCCTGGTGGGGAACTTCCTGCCAAGCAACTGATTTGGGTGTTAAAATGCCCCTTTCTGTGCCACTGCGCAGCAGCATGGAAAGAGGCATTTTAACCCCGCCAGCTTGACTCAGCTGCTTGGTGGGGACCTTCCCACCAAGCAGCTGATTCGGGGGTTAAAATGCCCCTTTCCATGGCACTGTGCAGCACCATGGAAAGGGGCATTTTAACCCCTTGACCCAAAGCTTCCCAAAGCAATATAAATCGCTTCGGGAATCTTTGATTTGGGGTTTCCGAAACAGACACAGCACGCTGGGGCCGATTCAAAAATCCCGAAGCTTTGCAAATCGAGTCTGATTCGGGTATTTTCCCCAAATCGGAAACCCGAATTGCACAGCCCTATTTACTATCACTAATATTCTAAGGTGCCTGTCTTCATACACATAACATTTAGAAAGTTCTTTTCTTGAGGAAAGTTTGCCTTCACAAAATGGAAAACCAGCAGGTGATTCTCCTGTGCTTCAGAAATGATGGTTGTGCAAAACCAGGTTGTAGGGAGGAGTTCTGCAGCCTGCTTTTTGTATCTGATGCAGGGGCCTTGAGGGCCAAGTTTGGGAAGACTCAACACTCCCCAGTAGCGTATCAGTGCTATGAAATTACAAGCTAATGCTTTTACAGTCTTAGTTCATCTTTATCCTTCTGAGCATACATTGGGACTGCACATTTGCAGGCCAGGTGCTCAAAAAAGTTTCTTTTACTTCTTTAAAACTCTGTTAGGGGTCACTTCTCCCCAAGCATGTAGGAGCCCACTTTTCCACCTAAATGGTCACATGCTCTGATGGAGAAGCAACCTCTCAGTTCTCTCTTAGCCGCTGTGAAGAGAAAATTCTTCGCTAGCTCTGCTCGTTCCCTGTCCTTCAGGTCATTTGGTGAGTTTCATCAATCAGAGATCTCACTGCTAACTCTGATAATTCACCATCACTTGTTCATGAGTTTTTGCTCTGAACACTGTCCCATAAGGCATTATTCAAAAAGTGCTCTAAATGCAGGGCAAAAATTATCCACACAGAATGTCATCATCGGCAATGGTGTCAGATCTCCTAAACCACCAACATACATCATTGAGTATGTTACCAAATCCATGGCAGGAAGCTCATAGTCATCACTGTGTATATTACTTACCCCCTCCATGCCACTGTCAATGGCCAGAAGATCCAGAGAAACACCTAGTGCCATTCACTTCTACTAGGCAAACCTAAATGCCTCTACCTCACTATTCGCAGCTGGAATATCACTTGGTAGTCAACTCAAGAGGAAGACCAACTTCCTGTGCATTATGAGGCTGGTTCTAAAACAGCCTCAGATCCATCCCCTGACAATATGGTTGGGTGTTAAGATCTGGTACTACTTATGAAGACCTTTGGATGTTTGCCTTCTTCACTGGTGACCAAAGATGTTCAGACCAAGCACTAGCCTGGTGCATGCTTGGCTTCTACTGATAAGGAAGGGAGGAAGATAGACTCCCTGGGCAGGAGGCAATATTCAGTCTGAGCCCTCAACCTCAGGATAGGCAACTATCAGACTATCATGGGGGCTTGTCAGCAGTACCTGTAGGAGAAACTTTCATCCCATGCTGATTCCCTGCCAGAAGTAAAAAAAGCACTAGAGAAGCTTTTGCATTCGGAGGCAGTGCATCTGTCAGAGCAGCAAATGAATGTGGGACATCACACTGTTGATAGATCTGTTGCCATCTAGGAACAACATGGCCGTTCAAAACAGTGCTGACTAGAGCTTGAACTCCCTACTGATCCTGTTATCTGGATAGATTATCACCTTAAGCCTCCAATTGGGAGGCTATAACATTTGTCACTTGGGTTTTAGACATAGTGAAATATAGCTACAGGCTGGAGTTTAAACAGGTACCTTAATGTCAATTGACTGAGGCTGCTGTTAATAATACAGTGCCCCAATTAGCATCTGAGATTCAGCCCTTATTGCTAAAGGAACAATTGAAGTGGTTCAGGATGGAGAGCCATAATGTGTTTTTTTCCCTAGTTTTTTCCTAGTTCCCAAAAAAGATGGTGACCCAAACAGTAACCTACATAGGTACTATGTTAGATTCTTCTGCAGGTTAAGCTACATTACCCCTTGACAGGGCCAAAGTGCTCAAGTCTATGGCATCAACTTTTTACAAAAACAATGTTTTCAATTAGTATTATGCATTCAGAGGCTGTTGGATCTAATGGCATCCACAACTTCTGTGGTTCCATTCGTACCTTACAGAATTAATTTATCTGGTCATTCAAGGTATCCATTCCCAAAATCACAGGTTATCTGTTCCATAAACAGTAATAAGGTTCTTAGCATGGTGGGGGAGTGATGACAATTCCTTTAATTGGGTCTCCACATCATGAAATCAGCCTTACCACTGATGTGTCACTAGAAGGTTGGAGTACACATTGCAGTGAGGCGGCCATATAAAATGTGTGGTCATCATCTGAAAAAGGTCTGCACATTAATGTTCTAGAACTAAGAAACAGGGGCGACCAGACTTACCTGGCGCCCGGTTGCTGCCGGCGGGCCGGGAGGGAGACGGGGAGCTGCAACGGCTGGGTGCCGGCTCGCCTGGGACGCCTGGGCGGGCCGGCGCCCAATCAGATTCAAACCTGGGGCCGGCCAATCCCGGCGGCCCAGGCCGGCCCCGGGAGGGGCGGGGATTGGCCGCGGACCTCAGGGCCGCGGTTTTCACCCAGGTCCGGCAGCTGGGTATTTACCCGGCTGCCGTCCCCGCCCTCCTCACTTTGGCTCGGACGGCGGTCTCCCACCCACCTCTCCCTCTTCTTCAGGTTTTTTATTTCTGTCACAACTTTGGCAGTGGGCATTGGGTCAGATCCTTTTTGGGGGGAGCTGGGGGCCTCCGGGCCCCAGGCTCCTCGGTAAGGAGATTCCCATAAGGAGTCTTGGGAGTGAGGCATGGGGATGCATGCCCAGCTCGGGGGCTGCCACGGCATCCTCACTCCCAGGTGGCAGGGGAATCACCCAGGGGTGTACACCCAGGTGATCTCCCCTTAAATGTCACTCCTTGGGTTCCCTCCCCCAGCCTGGGTCTGGGGGGGGGGTTGAGGCTCATCGGCTGTCAGGCGGGTCAGCCGATGCTTTTGCGGATCTGACCCACATGCGGCGCCAATACTCCTGGTTTCATTGCTGTCAATAAAGTTGTGGCCATGTTTTATCCAAATCTGTGTGTGGTCTCGGTTTGTTGTGGGTCCCCCCTGCTCCCTCCACTCGGCCTAGGCAGCAACCATACATTACGTTCTTAGATCTTTTGCAGTTATGCTTCAGGGCAAAGAGGTGGTGGTACGAACAGACATCACCACAGCAATGTATTACATCAACAAACAGGGTGATATTGCTTCTCTGACCCTTTCTGAAGAGGTCACTACTATCTGGAATTGGACAATTCCCAACTACGTCAATCTTCAGGCCGTTAGTATAGCTGGCTCAGACAACATCAGAGCTGACATTTTGATTAGAGGAATGAATTCTAACCACAAGTCGGCTTTGCAGGATGTATATATACAACCTGCATTCCTGGAATGGTGTTTCCCAGATGTGGATCCAGGTGAATGCACTCCCCAAAAAATCCGGGAAATCTGGATCTAGGGTTCTGGGTTCCCCCAAAAATCTGGGATTCCTGAGATCTGGAAAAGATTCTCTGATCTGGTTAAGACATCAGAGAATCCTGGATTATTTGGCAATTATTCCCTATAGGGAAAACCATCTGGAGGCTATTCGGAGGGGTGGGGGCTTAGGAGGCATTTTTCACTCAAACGCCACCAAATTTGCAAGGATCCTATTCCTGACTGTCCTCTAAAGATCATCTAAATTTCAGGAAGATTGGATCTCAGAGTCCAATTCTATGGGGCCCTGAATAAGGTGCCCCCAGCCACTTTCCATTGTTTCCTACGGGGGAAAACATTTCCAAGCAGGCTGTCAGGCAGAAACACACAGGGGCAAGGCTGCCAGTAGCCAAAGGCACATTTCCAAATGCAAGATGAAGTCCATCAGAGCAAAACTGAAGCAAGGGAATGGATGGAATCCCCCCAGAACCAAAGTAAATCAAGGGGCCCATCATCAAACCAGAGAATCATGACCAACAGAGAATTCCACCCAAACCAAACTGAAGCAAGAACCAACGTGAATCAAGGGAGCCAACATCAAACCAGAGAATCATGTCAAAACAGAGAATTCCACCCAAACTAAATGAAGCAAGGGATACTGTTTCAGCCAGTGTCACTCACAGAAGCCAGACACATAAGGAGAGCTCCTGTTCTGAATAGATTGGCCACCCACTTCCCCTCTTGGAAAAAAGTGGGAGAAGCCTAGGAAAGAATCAGCCAGAGGCTAAAGCCAGATTTCCCAGATTTACCTGGATTTATCCACAGGTCTGCATCTGGGTTCCCAGATCATATTCAGGATTCTCTGGTTTTGATTTGGGAAAGCTGGATTTAGCCAGATCAGCAAAATCTTGTCTTTTTTTCCTTATCCAGATTGCTTACCCCATATGGATCTGTTTGCAGCCGTGGACAATACCAAAGCACAGGTCTTTTGCTCCATGGCAGGAAGCAATCCACAGTCCATAGGGAATGCTTTCCAACATGTTTGGATAGGCTCCTTATTTTATGTATTCCCACCAAATCCACTCCTTGCAAAAATTATTCTTTTTGCAATCAAGAAGGACAGCACAAACTGTATTTTAATAGCAGCATTTTGGCCAAGACAAATTTGGTTCCCAAAACTTCTCAGGCTGTCCAAACAGAATTACACCACTGTCCCTCAGGTTCTCGACCTTTACAAGGGCAGGGTACTTCACCAGGACCACTAACATTACACCTCACAGCATGGCATATTCACGCTTAACGTTCGTGTTTTCTGACCATGTCCAAAATGTGCTGCTGAACACCAGAAAACCCTCCACTTAAAGGTCTTACTCTTCAAAATGGACATGCTTTACTGAGTGTGTCACTAAGAAGGCTTTTAAGTGACAGGCCTTCCCTCTAGCCCTCATTCTTGAATTTCTCTGTGAACTTGAAGCAAGTGGCTTGGCCACATCTTCCCTTAAACTGCATTTGGCCACTATTTCTGCCTTTCACGAACAGGTAGAGGGCAGATTGGTATCCCACCAAGCCTCTGATCAGTTTATTGAGGGGATGTATAATTTATGTCCCCTGATCTCACCTGTCACCCACAGTGTTTTTTGTCGCTGATGCTATCCTGCCTTATGTTGGCACCTTTTGAACAATTGACAACCTTTCTTTTAGATGTACTATTTAAAGCAAGTTTCCTTTTTGCTGTCTCATCAGCTAGAAGGGTCAGTGAGTTAGCAGCCCTTAAGGCAGATCCCCCCTATATCAAATATTGTGAGGAAAAGACGTCCTTCAGCCCAGCTTGGAACTTTGGTGTAAAGTGATCTCCCACTTTCACTTAGCTCAGCATATTACACTACTTGTATTCTTCCACAAACCAGAGTCAGAAGCTGAGAAGGCATTACACACACTGGATGTTTATTTGCTCAGAAGACGCTTGTTTCGTATATAGATCTCCATCTCTTTTTCCATTGTGGCCCAAATAAAGGTAAACTGGTCTCAGCCCAAATTGTGTCCAGGTGGATTGTTTCAGCTATCCAGTTGGCATACCAACAAGCTCCAGTTCTCTGCCCTCTCCGACCAAGGGTGCATTCAACAAGGTCTCAAGCTTCGTCTTTGGCTGTCCTTCACAGTGTTCTTCTGGACATTTGTAAGGCAGCCACATGGTCCTCTACAGACACTTTTGTCAAACATTTTGCTGTAGAAGTTAATTCCAGATGAGAAGCCACAGTTGGAAAGGCAGTCCTGCATTCCCTGTTTACAAAAAGTACAGACCAGTATATGGTTATTTGATTCTTCTATGCTCTAAGTAGGCACTGCTTCTTAAGATTGTTAAGAACAGTTTCTTAAGGTGTTTACTACAGTTCGGATTGTGATTTGCTTCTTATTGCATGTTTTAAATAAAATTATGTATTTGAGAGGGAGGGCAGATTCACCCAACCTTCTTTGTGTATAGCTTGGTAATTTCCCAGTGTGGGACTGTACAGACAAATAAAGATGAAAACAGGGTTGCACTTACCTGTAACCATTATTCATCAGGACTATCTGTGCAGGCACACATTCCATCCCTCCTGCTCCACTGTGAACTCTCCTGTATGAATTATCCAGTTTGAGCTTGCAGCATCTCAGAAGAACTAAGGGAAGGGGGTCACTTCACCACAGCACTTGACCATTTAGGTGGGATAGCAGGCTCCTATATGTGTTCAGGGAGAAGTGACCCCTAACAGAGCTTTAAGGAAGTGGGCCTGCACAGAAGCACTCGATGAACAATGGTTACTGGTAAGTGCAACCCTGTTATGTATACTGGAAAAAGAGAATCTGGACTACTGGCTGCCCCTCTCTTTGCCAAAGACCAGGAGGTTCTAAGAGAGGTTTTTGTTGGCCACCTTTGAATTGAGTGTAAAACTGAGTAGAGCATCATTCACCACTCTGCTTTGCTTGTAGCTTTCTGTATAGAAATCCAGTGCTGCTTAGAGCTGAACTAACATTTTTGTTTTTCTTTCCAGTTTATCCTCACTATTTCTACAGATGATCTGAAACATTTTGAACGCCTCAAAGACCATATTTTGGAAACATGAATCTGTTAATAATTGTTAAATCAATACTTTGAAATATTTTATTACAGAGTTTTTAATTAGCAAACAAATTTGTGAGTTCTATAGAAAAAGTATTTTAGAATTAAATGTTTCCTTATATTTATGTAAGGGTCTGTAAGTCTCATAATTACTTAACTGTTAGCATTCAGTCTATAAATCAAAATATTGCTAATTTTAGTCTTTTCAACTGAATGTACTCTAATGCTTTTATGTATATGTCCCTATAAGCAATATAGGGTTTTTGTAAATGATGCAGTTATTGTAATTATCAATAATGGTTTTTAATAAACGTGGAAGTGAAAAGAATTTTACTATCTTTGTAAAGGTATCATGACACCAAACAGTATATATATTTTGCCACTTGGAAAATGCTAGCTAGCTAGCTCTAAAATTCTTTTTTCTTCCCAGAGAAACATATGTATGTTAAAATAGGCATGGTACCTGATTCTGTTTCTGTTCATAAACTGTATCTTTTCCACATAGCATACAATTTTAGCGTGGATTTATTTAAGTCTTTTGTTCAGTATATCTAACTTTTCATAAAGTCCTAAAATGTGGGAATCATTGGGAACTATGGATCACACGTGAGCCCTAGTGAGCTCTTTTGTAATTGCTTTTCCTTGCTGTATTTGTACAGTCTGTGTTCATTGACTGAGCATAAGCCATAAATGAAAATATTTTCTATTAACTAAGAGTAGCTCCTAATAGTTAACAGGCAACAAGAAGTGATCTCCTTCTGTATTTTGGTGTGAAAGTGTTTGCAAAAAGATACTGATGCAATTCTTCTAAGCGGACCAATCATGCTGCACTGCAGTTTCATGACAAAGATGCTGATAGTGCAATATGTCTGAAGCATGAAGTACTGCAACTTTTAAAAGGCCTTACTTTTATTATGTCATCATTTGCATATATTTATAAACTTGTTTTAAATTCTGGACAACACTTTTAGTTGTTAATAATTTTAGCTATGTCAGGCAATATAAGTAGAAAATGCATAATTCATTTTTAAATAGCACATGAAGAAGCCAGCAAAGAGTAAGTTCAGATCATGGTGCATTATTTATTTGCAATAATATATACAGCATGTGTCTCTCTGTTTTGTTTTTGGCTCTTTTTAATTGTACAACTGAAATTTGTGTTACTGTTCTGTTTTTTTCTATTAACCTTTTCTGTGTACTTCTGATTATGTAACAAATTATGTACAGTCTAAATACTTTTGAACTATTTTTATCACAGTATTATTTATTGCTTTCTTTCAATAAAGTACTGAAGCATTTTTCACTGCCAGTAAAGTGCTGTTTATATTGTGATAGGGCTTGAATACTTCAAAGTTGAGATTTCAATAATTAATGCATTGTCATAAATGGCTTATGAAAATACCCATTCCTGGTTTCCTTGGTTTAAGCCAAGTGAACTTTGAAGGAACGCAGTCTGCTGTCTGTATTAGTTTATAGTGTAGCCCATGTGATTGTACATAATTGATTTCAAAAATCATATTTCATGCTAAAGATAAAAATATGACAAAAAATATAAAAGTTCCATGCATTTTGTAACTCATCTCTCCTAAATTCCAAGCCTGTTTGAAAAACAAGTGGCTGAAGACTTTCAACAGCATTTGGTTAGCAATCATCAGTGGAAGAGGTAGTGAATAGTAAGCCAGATATTGGGTGGAGGGGCAATTTTCAATAAACTAGAAAGGCCAGACTAACTGCAACCATACAGTTCATGATACTTCTAAGCACGCTTGTTTATTTTGCAATAACAGTCATTTTACATGTTTTCAAGAGACAAAGCACAAAATAAAGTGAGGTGAAATAGGGAACAAATTGATTAAAATTAAGATGTAGTGTTGGGTTTATTTACTTGAAAGAGAAATGTGAACAAAACAAAATGGTGGATTAGCAGGCAAAAGTAGATGTTGTATGATTTTTCCTTATCAAGTATGTGGCTGAAGTACTTTTTAAATTCCTTGTGTATGTAGAGATGATGTCTTGTCATAGTCAGGGTCATAAAGGATGGTTTACCTTAGTTGCTACAGTACAGTTATTTAATGTATACAGATAGTTAATATAACTATTTCTAGAGTTCTGTTGGTTTATATGACACTTTAAACAATAATGTGAAAAAAGACTGGCTCCAGACCCAAGCAGTTTACAGTTTAAATTTCAGAGGGCTAGAGGGGAAGAGTAGTGGAGAAAGAGAATAAACAAAGGGAAAGTCAAATTAACCAAGGATGAATGTAAGCCAATGCTGTGAGGCACACTTAAACCTTAATTTTAGCTTTGTTTTGAAGTCTATTGGAAATGAGTGAAACGAAGTTCATAGATAATTTCAACTAGTGTCACAATCCCAAATGGTTTTAAATATTGTTTGGTTGGTTGTTACTGTGGAGCTAAATAGAAAGAGACAGTTTCTTAGAGAGAGCTAGTGTGGTAAAGCACTTAGAATGTTGGACTAGGGTTTGAGTGACCTTGGTTTGAATCCCATTCTGCCATGGAAGCTTGCTGGGTGACCTTGGTCACACTATCTCAGCTTAAGCTACTTCACAGAGTTGTTGAGAGAATAAAATGGCAGAGAGGAGAACAATGTAAGCTGTCTTGGGTCTCCATTGACATGAAAGATAAAATAGAGTCGTGGATGAAAACTTTCAGTACCCGTCCTAAAATTTTAAATCAATGGTAACTGTAGAGATGAATATGTTGTGGTATATGTAACAGAATTTGTCGGTTGGTACACTAGATATACATTTTAGTAGCTCCATATCAGAAGTATGTGTGATCTGGCATAAAATGAGGGGTCTGTTCATGTTATTTCTGTGCATGCTCTCTATGATGATGCATGTCCAAAAACAGCATATGCCCTACATTGTTTTTAAAAAAATGTAGCTCTGCTGCATTTTTTGTTTCTTAAAAACAGTTTAAATACAGGACTGAAGTTCTTAGACTGCTATCTCACTGTTTTCAACAACTGCTTGAGGGTGCAAAACGTGTAATTAAGGCCCATGGAATGAATAGAATTACTGTTTCAAATGCCTTGTATTTCTGTGGAGGTTATTATGCTGCCAAATAAGAGGGCTTTAGCAATTGCTAGTTTGTGTTCAAAAGGGACAGAAGAAGGGGACATACTAAAACTAAGGACACCAATTGCCCATAGACAATACATGATTACCAACAGAGAATGCATGATTGCTCATAGGGAATAATGGAAACCATGCTTGCCTATAGAGAATAATGGAGAACACGCTTGCCCATAGGCAATAATGGAGAACACTCTTGCCCTTAGAGAATAATGGAGTCTACACTTGCCTGTAGGGAATAATGGAGACCATGCTTGCCCGTACGTAATAACGGAGCCCACATTTGCCCATAGAGGAAGGGGTGTTTGTGCGTTGTTATAGGCTTTGTAACTACTTTCTGCCTCCAATGTTGATGTAATTTTGGCTTGTTTCTTTTGTTTCTCTTTAAAAAGAAAAGATAATGGCCAGGGCACCTGGTTTGGGTGTTCACAATTTTGGACCCAATGGTAACTGCCTTACATCTCTTTTGCCAACCTCTCTTATTTGTGTCAATCAGGTTAGCCTTCCATCGTTTAAAGGAAGTCTTTTACTATTTATTGCTTTGACTTTATATATTAACCACACTGGCCTGCTCTTAGATTTGGCCAATCCCTTTCTAGTCTGTGATATACATTCTGTCTGTGCTTACATTATTATAGATTTAAATCCAAGCCTCATGGAGGGATTAGACCCTCCTGACCTTCCTTATAAATTTCCTTTTGACTACCTCCCCTTAATTTTTGAGAACTTTGGCTGTCTAAAATGAAATATTTAAAATTGGGTTTTGGTTGGGTTTTTTGGTCAACCTTTCAATAAGTTGGACTCCACTGAATTGTGATCACTGTTCCCAATGGGCACAATCAGCTCTACATCTCGCACCAGGTTCTGAGCATTACTTAGGACTTTCTGAATCACCTCTCCATTAGTTGGTTCCATGTCCATCTGTTCCAAGGAACAATCATTTAGATTTGCCTCTATGCTTGAGAGGAGACAGATGACAGGGTCTCAGTTAATGGCCTCAATCAATTACTCTCAGCATTTCACAATTAAGGATACATCAATCTCCAGTTTTGACACACTTATTTCCTTCACAGTTTTTCCTCTGGAATTGAACCCAAACAAATGAAAACCATATAAACTAAGCTTATTTGACCCATGAATCTGTTAAACATCTTTATTATGCTGTATAATAATTTACTGTGCCCCTTAGCTGAAGGATAAATGGACACAAAACTGACATCAAGAACCACAAAACTGAGAAACCTGTAGGGTAACATTTCAACCTCCCAGGGCGCTCAATGGTGGATGCTGGCCTTGTTGCCCACCTCGCCTTCTCTTTTCACAGGTACCACTTGCTATTTAACTGGGGTTCTGTGCAAGAGGTTTTCTTGCTTATGAGGAGGCTGTTGTGAGGGTAAGATGGAAGCTTGCTCACGAGGAGCTCATGGTGCTTCTCTTTGATCTGCAGCTGGACCATTTGGTGGATGCTGGCCTTGTTCCCCACCCTGCCTTCTCTTTTCACAGGTACCGCTTGCTATTTAACTGGGGCTCTGTGCAAGAGGCTTGCTTACTTACGAGGAGTCTGTTGTGAGGCCGAGATGGAAGCTTGCTCACGAGGAGCTCATGGTGCTTCTCTTTGATCTGCAGCTGGGGCCATTTGGTGGATGCCGGCCTTGTTGACCACTCCGCCTTCTCCTTTCACAGGTACCACTGGCTATTTAACTGGAGCTCTGTGCATGAGGCTCAAGCCTCTTGGCGTGAGCTGAAGGCTGGCCTGGGGCAGGCAGTCCAGGAGCAATCATCAACTACACAAAGTGGAGGACATGAGAGGATAGGAAGAACATCACTGTTATGAACTGTTCCTGAGATGCTTGTAACACCAACTCGATGCTGTTTGCTTAACTATACCATGATTGTAGCCCTAGTCTGTTACTTGAATTGATACCACCAGTATGCTTAATACTCCAGTATGTTGTTGTGGAGTCCAATCCTAAGCTTCTTACTACTTACTTCCTCTGTGGAAATGTCTGGCAAATTTCCTATTCAAGTAAAGTTGGGAGCTGGTAAATATGGGAGTAGGACTTACCAAAGGCACCCAACACAGTGCAGTAATGCTTGCTGCTTATCCAACCTCTCTAGTATTCCCTCTACTGACAATGGGGCCACTTTTACCCCTCCTGCTACAATAATACTATGCAATACCAGATCTGTTAGGAGCAAGGTTGCATGCATTGCTGGCATGTTGCAGGATGAGAAAATTGATGTGGCTTGCCTAACAGAGACTTGGCTGCAGGAAACTGACAAGATGTGTTTTTCCCAACTAACTCCCCCTGGTATGCAATCCTACACCAGCCTCACTATGGAAGCTGGGGCGGAGGAGTTGCTATTATTCTTCATGAGATCTCCAGTACAAGCTGTAGCTGGTATTGGTTGCATGCTCCTGTCTTTAGGAATTAAAGATAGACTGGGTATCCTGCTTGTTTACAGACCACCCAACTCCCCTATAAGCACCCTTTCTGAGTTGGCAGAGCTGCTAGCAGACATAGTGTTGGAGATACAAAGACTTACTGTTCTGGGAGACTTCAACATCCATGCTGATAGTTCAAAGTCAGGCCCAGCTCAGGAATTTATAGCTTCCCTGGTGGGACTTGGCGCCGGGAGGAGCTGTCAGTCCACGCTGTTTCCCTGTTCAATGGGCACCTGTGGGCTACGCCTGCTTTTTTTGTGGCGTAACTTTCCGCCACTGCAGGGGGTGTTCCTGTGCCTGGAGTGGCTTTGGAAGCGAACTAACTCGCCCCCTGCCCCTCGCCCTGCCCCCTTCCACACCGGCATGGGGACTTGCACCATACTTGTGCCTCCGCCTGGTTGCCAAGCATGCTGGCCGGCAGCAACCCATCTGCAGTAATGCACCTCGGGCGGGTGCCAGCAGAGAGGGGTTTACGTCAACATAAGAGCCATTTATGCCCCCGCAAGCCTCAGTTCTCTCCCTATGCACTCCCCCCTTTAGGATTGAGCTGCCCAAGTGATGAGATCAAGTCTTGTATTATTTGTGCTAGTGAGTACTCTCGCCATATAGCCAAAAAGATACATTTTGGCTTAAACGGCATTTCATAATTCGTTATTGAAGTAATATGTTGTCCTATTTGTTTCCAAAATGATTCTGTATAAATACATTGCTGCCAGCAGCATGCGTATGTTCCTGTTTTGCCAAGTTTTTTCCAGCATAGTACCAAGTTGTTTGAAGTTATTTTAGATATTTTCTGTGGGGTAAGGTACCAATAGTGAATTATATGTTTGTACATTTGTATTAATAACTGGGGAATTAATTAATCTTGATGACCAAACTTTTCCCCATTCTTTTGCAGATATTAATGTGTTGCAATGCTGCTGCAGATATTAATGTGTTGCAATCCTGCTGCCATTTTGTATGCAAAGACGTGTTACTTTTTCTATTTATTTGCATGGGTATATTGTATATTTTTGCTATTAAACCTTTCTTTCGTCAAATTTTGTCTTTGGTTCTTTCATTATATCTTTTATTTTAATCTGATTCATGAAATACCTTATTTGCAGATACACATACCACGGAATTGTTTGTTGTGATTTAG
The DNA here is from genome assembly GCF_028583425.1 of Eublepharis macularius. Lineage (NCBI taxonomy): Eukaryota > Metazoa > Chordata > Lepidosauria > Squamata > Eublepharidae > Eublepharis > Eublepharis macularius. Next base: position 95,964,053 of record NC_072791.1, on the reverse strand, counting down.
CTTCTAGTTTAGATTTTTCAATAATACCTTTCTCTGAAGCCATATCATTTAGCTATAAATCTTTTGTTATGTTACTGGTTATATGATTTACTGGGAAGTTCTCATACATGGTTAACAAGGAGTATCATGATATAGTTGGCAACAACTTTTGTTTATATTTATCCCATATTTTGATGATATTGCTAACAATGAAATTATTTTTGCACTCCTTAGGTCTGCATGTATTTTTAAACCATATTACTTCTTGTAGTGTTTTCAGAAGCCAAAGTGGTTGCAGCATGTTTATCCAGTCAGGTTTAGCTTTGGTTTGTAATATATGCACTACATTAGATATCATTATATAACTGGATGTCCGGATAGCTGATCATAGAAAATATTCTTGGTTGTTTATATTGCTATAAAAAGCTATTTACAATTGATTGCCATTTTTAAGGAGATTTATAGGAATGTCAATGGGGAGTGTTCTAAACAAAAAAATTAGTTTAGGAAGTATAAAGGATTTTATTATATGACATCTTTCATACCAAGCTAGATTAAGCTTGTTCCATCTATCTATATCTGATTTTATTTCCTTGATTTTTGAAGATGATTAATTCTTAGTCTATCTAAATTATTTGAAATAAGCGTCTCCAAATAAGGTATTTGTGATGTGGCACTTCCTCCTGATTATTAATGTTTAATGATAGAATTTGCGATTTTGAGTGATTTATTTTTAGCCCTGCTATCTGCCCAAATGAAGTCAATGTTTTTTGTAGTTCTGTTAGAGATGTTAGTGAATGTGATATATACAGTAGCATATCATCTGTGAACAGACATATTGTATAAGTGTTATTGCCAATTGTTATACCTCTGATTTTTTTGTTTTGCCAAACTAATTCAGCTAGAGGCTCTAAAGCCAACACAAATAAGATTGGTGATAATGGGCAACCTTGTCTTGTTCCTCTAGTAAGATTAAAAATATCTGATGTAACTCCATTCATACTTATTTTAGCACATGGTTGGGAACATATAGAATCTATTGCCCTCAAAAATTTGTTGCCAAAATTCATGTTTTGTAGTAATGTTTTTAAATAAGGTATTTCTACTTAATCAAATGCCTTTTCCACATCTAAGGAAAGAATGAGAGCTTCCGTTTTTAGTGTGATATATTTAGTGTTTTATAAAGATTATCTGTAAGGTCTTTTTTGGGTATAAATCCTACTTGATCTTGCTTTATATAGTTCTCTATAAATAAGTTAAGGTGTTTAGCTAAAATTGATGTGAATATTTTATAGTCTACATTCAAAAGCGATATCGGTCTATATGATCCCGGTTTTGTTCAATCTTTGCCTTGTTTTGGTATTATTATTATTGTAGCTGCAGATGCCAATTTTGGTAAAGTGCCTGTCTCTAAAATGCTGTTACATACTTCGCCAATAGGTTTGGCTAGAATATCTGGATATCTTTTATAAAACTCCGAGGGGAAACCATCAGGTCCTGCCACTTTATTGTCCTTCAGATTTTGTATTGCGTCCTTCACTTCTTGTATAGTAATAGGATTTTCCATTGTTTGCCTATATTCTTTAGATATTTTTTCAATTTCTTTTATGTTTGGTGAATCTGTATATAGGTATCCTGACTGACTCATCAATGCCCAGCCCAAACCCCTGGACCTAGAAATGTGAAATTTGGGGAGAATGTTCCTTTTGTGATGTAGAGGCTCACTAAGAAGGGATTTTAAGAAATTCGCCCCCTAAGGGGGTAAAAAGGCATAAAATGTGTTTTCCCATAGGGATACAGCTTCCCTGTGTGGCTGGGAGGCTGCTCACCCCCCCCCCCGCCAACTGCCAACTCAGCCTCCCTGAGGAAATTTGCATTTGCGGCCTTGATTGGTCATCATCCCAACATTCTAAACAGTATGCAGGACACATGCAGTACCTCAGGACACATTCAATGACTCCCAGTCATTGAATGTGTCCTGAGGTATAAATACAACTCCCAGTCTGCCCCTCTAGGGTTGCCAATCTCCCTGTGGGGCCTGGCTTTCCTGTGTAGCTGGCAGGATGATGGGTCAGCTGTGGAACTCTGTGTTCAGAGGTAAAAATCAGGCAAAGGAAACTGCAGACAGTTGAAGAAAGGCAGTACAAGACTCCTGAACAGGGATTTTATAAAAGTCTGTATGGCAGATGTCATGCAAGATCCCATGTCCCAGAGGTAGCTATGTTGGTCTGAAGGTATAACAGCAGGATTTGAGTCCTTAGAGGCCATCAAGATTTTCAGGGTATAAGCTTTGGGAGTCAAAGCTTCCCTTTTCAGAAGGAAGCTCTGAATCAGATTTCTGCTTTTTTTCAAATTCCAGTAATACATACCCTGTTGTGTTGTTTATTGAATGCCCCAGCTGTTGATTATATTGAATTACACTGTGTAATCCACCATGAGCCTCAGTGAGAAAGGTGGGCTATAAATTACACAAATAAAATAAAAACAAGGCTGCCATATACATCAGCGCTGAGTGCAAAGGGGGAAATATCAATTGAGGAAACTAGTTGTTGCAGTCATAAAACTGGTGGCTGGGACAGGGGAGACACTGACAAGTCCCAATAAACCTCAGCACAAAGCAACGCGAACAGAACGGATGCCTCTCTTTAAACAGCAGTTATTTTAATAATGACTCCAAGATTCCTACAGCTGGATCTAAGGATATCTTGAGAAACAAAGATTATATTCAGATTAAATTAATTGTATTAGTATGTAATCATGACAGAACAATTTTGCTTAGAATTATTTTAAAATTAACATTTGAATAAGGAAAAATACCTCAAAATACTTCATATTACAGAAGATGAGAAACATTAATTTTATTTATCTATTAGAAAATGCATAACCTGCCTTCTTTATTTGAGGTAACTTACAAGTTAAAACTGTAATCATGCACAATGATACCACAAAAATTACGAGGAAGAGTCATAAGTGCCTCAACAACATTAGCAAGGACTCATTGCCCTTGTCTAGTTCTTGCCACAGATCAGATAACTGATTCCATCTCTGTCTAACCAGGCTGAAGAGTACCATGGGAGTTGCTCCGGCAATACCTGCTCAGTTATTTTGCTAATGTAGTGGTTAACAGCAGCAGGACTCTAATCCGGATAACTGGGTTTGATTCCCCACTCCTCCACTTAAAACCAGCTGGGTGACCTTGGGTCAGTCACAGCTCTCCAGAGCTCTCTCAGCCCCACTTACCTAACAAGGTAATTGTTGTGAGGATGATAATACACTTGTAAACTGCTCTGAGTGTGGCATTAAGTTGTCTTGAAGGGCTGTATATAAATAAAATGTTGTTGTTGTTGTTAGCCTATAATTTACCAGATCTGCCTGGTCAGAGAAGATTTTTATGAGTAACAGTTGAACTACTACCTCCTTTAGTTCTTTTGGTAATTGTATCAAAAAGCTGTTGACTGTTCTGATTAGAAGAGGAGGTATGATCTCATAGTTGCTTTTAATCAACCATGATGAGCAAGGATCAAGTTTACATGTAGTGGCCTTTACAACCCCTGGAGCTATCCACTTCAGTGAGGAAGATCAATCCATACATTGATAAACAGTTGCTTCCAGAACTTCTGGTAAGGGATATATAACTAAAGAGACATCTAGGTCAGAATGGATGAGGGAAATTTAATTGCTAAAGAATCTGACAAAAATAGAGGTCCTCGTTTTGGGTTCAATAAACTTCTATTCATATTAAATCTTACATTTTGATGAAATTTGGCTTACTTGATAGTTATGATGAAGAATGCTTCATCTACTTCAAATGGGTTCTATGGCATGTTCCGTGACACTGCATAAGTATTCTACCAGTGATGTACTAGATGTTTCCCAACTTGATTCAGAAAACATTTCCTTAAGAAACAGGGCAAAGCATCTGTGAGATAATGGGAGGAGGTATCTGGGTCTTTAGTCAGTCGAATCCATGTTCAAACACATCAGATTTCAGGATATTAGAGAATCCAATCGTATCTTAGGTTATTTCTAAGGGTGTGCATTGAAAAAAATTCAGTTTCAAATATGGGAGTTCCAAATCAACTATGCACTGTTCATTTTTTTTCTGAGGCAAGGCTGGTTTGGTTCAAATCTGTTTGGTTTTTTTGTTATCATGAATTACAATGAGGGCTTCAAGGCTCTTTGGGGAAGCTGTTTTTGCAGTTAATGGCATCAAAATCACACAGAACACAGTCCTTCCTCTAAAGCATTGACCCATCAAGTTTGAGCACACTCAATGGGGTTCATTGTCTACAGACCCCAAAGAATGCTTGGGAAAGGCATCACGGCAAGTGTTGGACAGCTGCACATGCACACACTGTTCTTTTCAATGAGAGTGGGGAATTGAGGCTCTGGGGCAGCTGTTTTAATGTTTAACCAAAAACTGCATCAACCATTAGTCTCCCTCCTAGTCTAAACCATTTATCCACTTGAGTTTTTCCTCAAGCTCAATAATGCACACATACAACAAAGGACCTGTAGAAGTGAGTATCATCAGGTGGGGCAGTGGTGGCAGGGTGGCTCCCAAGCAGGAGAGTGCTCCAACCAGTGCAGTGCAACAACATTTTAAAAAATCCTGCTTCATGGTCACTTTTTTCTTTTTCTATACTGCCTGATCTCGTCAGATCTCAGAAGCTAAGCAGGATTGACTTGGTTAGTAATTGGATGGGAGACCTCCAATTAAGACCAGGGCTATAGAGGAAGGCAATGGCAAACCACCCCTGTTAGTCTCTTGCCTTAAAAACCCCACTATGAGTCACCATGTCAGCTATGACTTGATAGCACTCTCCACCACCACATACTGCCAATAAATTATTAGTTTTGCATTCTTCTGTTGCCTGTTGCTGTTACGTTTCTTTGTGCGTTGTAGTTTTGTTCCCACAATAAGGGGCGAATCCAAATCCTTCCTTTTGACGCTCAACATTCTACTGCAAAATGGGGCACTCTCACTGCCCTTCTTCTCCAACATCCAAGTGCAAGCAGGAAGGCTAGGGTTCCCATTCCTCTGTTGGAGGTAGGGGATCCCCCGCTCCCAGCCTCCGCCCATGCCACTTCTCACCTGGCTGGTAGGGTGGAAAGGCATGGGAACAGGCCTGCGAGCCCTGTACAGCACCTCTACTGGCATTCCAGACATGAGGAAGTGATGGATACAGGCCAATTTGATAAAAATCAGCTCCTAATCTAGTGTTTTGGAGCTGTTGCTTCCTTGTCACGTTCATGTTGCACTGGGAATGATGTCATTCCTGGCGTGACAAAGAAGTGCTCCAGAGCATGCGCATGAGGTGAGCCCTCCAGGTATGCACCCCCAACTCTTCCCCCCCCTTTTCAAGCTCAGGGGACCTGGTATTTCTCAGGCAGGCAGAATGATTGAATTCCCCTCTTCAACCTAAACGCACCTTATGTTTTCCCCATTCTCCTTTTGCTGTGGGGGCAGTCAGGATTGTTTTGAAAGGGTGGAGTAGGTACGTTTTCCATTTGATTCAGAAAAACAGAGAGGCCTGAAAGACTATGGAAGCAATCCTAAACAGTTCTGCTCAGATATGTCCCATGTTTTTCAAGAGTGCATACTCCCAGGGAAATGTCTTTAGAATTGCAGCCTATGATTGAAGTCCGTGCATCCCCTCTTTCAAAAGTTTCCAAATCTGTGAGGACCTGATTGGCAGGGACACAGTGCCATTTCCCAGGTACTGATGGGCGGGGGGGAAGATGCACTCGTACACATTGCACTAATGCACCCTTCCCACCAACAGAGATCATGAGGGCTTTCTCTCCTTGGGATACTGATATCCACCAGGACTATATTTTCAAGAGTTTCTAACACTCAGGCTGCAATCCTGAAGACACCTTCCTGGAAATAAGCTCCATTGAATAACATAGGACTTACTTCCAAGCAGACCTGCTTAGGATTACTCTCTAAGTCTCAGATCATCTCTCTCAGTTCAGCCAGGGCATACCCTGGTGATCTAAGGCCGTAACTATGTTACGGCAGCCATAGGTTTGACTGTCGATACCATTTTACAGAATTATTATTATTATTTATTTATTTATTTATTAAATTTATAGCCCGCCCTCCCCACAAGCGGGCTCAGGGTAGGTTACAGCAATAAAGAATACAAAAGATAAAAACACTAAAATCACACGTCTATGGATATACAGCCTATAATCAGGCTCAACAAACATAAATTCCAGTATACCAAATGGGCCCACTTCACCTTTCCTGCACACCATATAAGAAAGGTGGAAGTGTGGGCTGGTATTCTATAACTACTTGTCCATGAGGGGCAGATGACCATATACCCCCCCACACACACTAGTAGGAGACTGGCAGGGAGGCGGATTAGGTGGATCCCATGCTGGCCTCAACCATATGCCTGGCAAAACAACTTTGTCTTGCAGGCCTGCCAAAAAGATAAAAGATCTTGGCAGGCCCAAGTATCTTCTGACAGAGATCCACCAGATCAAGACCAGAATGGAGAATGCCCTGGCCCTGGTCGAGGCCAGTCAAGCCTCCTTGGGGCCTGGGACCACCAATAGGTGTTTACCTGCAGATCTAAGTGCTCTCCAGGGTACATAAGGGGAGAGGCAGTCCCTCAGGTATGCTGGTCCCAGTCTGTTTAGGGCTTTATAGGTTAAAACCAAAACCTTGAACCTGATCCGGAACTTCACAGGGAGCCAGTGTAGTTGCTGCAGGATTGGAGTTACAGGGGTGCCTGTCAGGACACGTGCAGCAGCATTCTGGACCTGCTGCAATTTCCAGGTCAGACCCAAGGAAAGCCCTGTGTAGAGCAAGTTACAGTAATCCAATCTGGAGGTAACCATTGCATGGATCACTGTCATTAGGTCATGGGTTGAGAGGGAGCAAAGTGCCTGGCTTGCCAAAGATGGAAAAAGGCAGACCGGGCAACTGCCACAATCTGGTCCTCCGTTGATAAAGAGGAGTCCAGCATCACTCCAAGACTCCTAACCGATGAAATGGGCACAAGTGGTGCCCCATCAAAGGCCGGGAGCTGGATTCCCACATCTATCGTCCCACGACCCAAGTACAGGACCTCTTTCTTTGTAGGGTTCAATTTCAGTCTGCTCTGCTTCACCCATCCAGACACAGCCTCTAAAGCTCTAATTAGGGCATCAGGAGCAGAGTCAGGCCATCCACCCATCAACAGATACAACTGGGTGTCATCCATATACTGGTGACAGCCCAGTCCGAAACTCCATACCAGCAGGATGAGGAGGCACATGTAATGGTTGAACAGCAAAGGGGCGAGTATCACCTCCTGTGGGATGCTGCACACCAATGGATGGCGTGCTGAGAACCTCTCTCCAAGTGCCACCCTCTGTCCTTGACCGTGGAGAAAGGAGACAAGCCACTGCAAGGCAGTCCCTCAAATCCCCACGTTGGCAAGGCAGTGGATCAACAATTCATAGTCTACTGCAAAAAAAATCCTTCAGCATTTTGGTCTTATTGTTAATGGACCTGGCATTATACAACAACAGTGCTGTAGGGAGGCAATTCATCCTCCTAGCCCCACAACCAGCATGCCTCGGGATGGGACACAGATTGGAAATACACTGAGCCCTACCACGTCTCCATGGCCTTCCGTTCCAAAACCACGTCCCACCACCATAACTCTCTCAACCCCAGAGCACTGGGATTCCAAGCTCCACTCTGGTCTCCTCCCTCACAACTCCCCCCCCAACCTCCACCCCATAACATAACCCACACCAATACAACACAAGATAACTCAGCTACCCTCACTTTACACCAGTATAAGTTTCAGTATACTCATAAAATTACCCCATAACCCCAATCATATTTATTGGGTGTAACATAACAGTCCCAGTTCAATTACATCACCCCTTTCAACTGGTTCACATCCACATACAATTAAGTAAGTCAACCCCCAGTACAAGAATTCCAAATGATCCCAGAAGATTTCCAAACTGCAGCCAATAATAAATCCACGACCTCTCAGCCAGTTTGGAGAACAACCCACAGTTCCAGCTCTTGGCCATCCAGCGCGATGAAACAGCTTGATTTCCCAAGTCAGCCTCCGATAGTTTCTCAGGCCACCTGTCTCCAAGTCGATACAGAGATATTCCAGCTTCCCAAATGGGAGGCAGGCAAGGCACAGAAATGCACCATGCCCACTGCATGAGCCCAGCACGTATCCCGAACTGCTCTCCCCAAATCTTCTCTTACTGTCCTCACTTCCAGTCGAGTTTGCGGCCCAGTTCCAGCAGCTGAAGCAGCATACTCTCTCTCCTCCGCTCCACCTTGCCGAACACCCAAGGTGCCTCTCCCAGGCACCATCCTCTGGCTCCTCCACACACCAGCTCCCAAACCTCCAGAACTGCCTGGGAGGACCTCATGCCTCCCAGTGTCCAGGCAATTGAGTAGCTGGTGGCGACTGAATGGGCGGCTGCACTGCCACTTGGCTCGGTTTGGCTCTTTGTTGAGGCATCGGTGTTGGGCTCGGCTCGGCTGCTCAGCTCAGCCTAGCATCTAGCTCAGCTCAGGTCAGCCACCCAGCTCTGCATTGGGTCATTTGCGTCAGGCTAGGCTCTGCCACTCACTCAGCGTTGGGGCGTCTGCATCAGAGCTCAGCTCAGCTAATGTTACCCCAATCTTTAAGAAAAGGAAGAAGGATGACCCGGGAAACTACAGGCCAGTCAGTCTGACGTCTGTTCCTAGGAAGATATTAGAACAGATTTTAAAGGGATCAATCTGTAAGCATCTGAAGGACCGCTCAGTGATCCGGGGAAGTCAGCATGGTTTTGTCCCTAACAGATCTTGCCAGACCAACCTGGTTTTCTTCTTCGATCGAGTGACCAGCTTACTGGATTGGGGGAACTCTGTTGACGTGATTTATCTGGATTTCAGTTAAGCTTTTGATAAGGTCCCCCATGACATTCTGATGGGCAAACTGGAAGACTGTGGACTGGACTATAGGACAGTTTGGTGGACAGGGAACTGGTTAGAGGACCGCACCCAAAGAGTGGTGGTCAACAGTGTTTCATCAGATTGGAGGGAGGTGTCCAGTGGGGTGCCGCAGGGCTCGGTTTTGGGCCCGGTACTTTTCAATATTTTTATCAATGATCTGGATGAAGGAGTGGAAGGGCTGTTCATTAAATTTGCTGATGATACCAAATTGAGAGGAGTAGCAAACACCCAAGAAGATAGAATTAAAATTCAACAAGACCTGAATACTCTGGAGAAGTGGGCAGCTGTGAATAGGATACAATTCAACAAAGACAAGTGCACAATATTACATCTGGGCCACAAAAATGGGAAGCACAAATACTGGATGGGGGAGACACTTCTGGGCAGTAGTATATGTGAAAGGGATCTTGGGGTAAGAGTGGACTGTAAACTAAATATGAGCAGTCAGTGTGATGCGGTGGCACAAAAGGTTAATTCAATCTTGGATTGTATCCAGGGGGCCATAGCGTTGAAATCGCAGGAGGTCATAGCCCCTCTCTATACTGCCTTGGTCAGGCCACACCTGGAGTATTGTGTGCAGTTCTGGAGGCCTCACTTCAAAAAGGATGTGGACAAAATCGAGAGGGTGCAGAGGAGAGCGACGAGGATGATCAGGGGTCTGGAGACTGAGCCCTACGAGGAAAGGCTGAGGGCCTTGGGAATGTTTAGTTTGGAGGAGATTGAGGGGGGGGACATGATTGCTCTCTTTAAATATTTGAAAGGCTGTCATTTGGTGGAGGGCAAGGAGCTGTTCCAGTTGGCAGCAGAGGGTAGGAACCGAAGCAATGGGCTTAAATTACATGCAGAAAGGTACTGGCTAGATATTAGGAAAAACTTTTTCACGGTCAAGAGTAGTTCAAAAGTGGAATCAGCTGCCGAGGGAGGTGGTGAGCTCCCCCTCACTGGCAGTTTTCAAGAAAAGGCTGGATGAATATTTGTCAGAGATGCTTTAGGCTGATCCTGCACTGGGCAGGGGTTGGACTAGATCAGTGATGGCGAACCTATGGCACACGTGCCACAGCTGGCACGCAGATCCCTCTCTGTGGGCAGGCAAGCCAAGTCGCCGATTGCTAGGTCCAGGGCTCGTTTGGAGGGGGAATGCCTGCAACGTTCCAGTAGCTCTGAGCAGAGATCACATGGGTTTTCGCCCTGCCCACGATTCCTTTTCCTCAAGGCTGCCTCCCTGCTGCCCATCTCTTTGGCAGCAGGAAGTGGAGGCAGCAGAGAGGCTGCTGGGGCTGGCTTTCTAAAGAAGAGTAAGCTGCTTTGATTTAACTTGCTTTACTTTCAGTTGTGGCTCTTGAGAGAGAGAGTGCTTGCAAGCAGGGCTGCTGGTCTAAAGAAGAGCAAACTGCTTTGATTTAACTTGCTTTACTTTCATTTGTGGGGCCTGAGTGAGTGAGTGAGAGATGTTAATTAGTTGGGACAACTGTATGAGTTGTTTTCTCTTAACTAAAACCTCAGTATTCAGGTTTAATTGCAGTGCTGGCACTTTGAAATAAGTAAGTTGGTTTTGTGTTGCAGTTTGGGCACTTGGGCTCAAAAAGGTTCATCATCACTGGACTAGATGGTCTGTATGGCCCCTTCCAACTCTTATGATTCTATGAAGCAAATATCCAATTTTTAAAGTGCTAGAACCAACACTTTATTTCTGACACGTGGGTTCACAGCGTTAATCAGACTTCTTTCCGGCTCGGGCAATCAGGATAGACAGGAGTCCAAGGCAGAAAAGAGAGGCGACCCTTCTTCGAGCGTTGGCAGAAGCGGTGAATTCACCTAGTCCTTTCTGCTCATTCATGACGGCTCTATTCGATGTGCCCGAACAGAAACGACAAAGAGCTGAAGGGCTGAACAGCTTCGCCTCCTCACTAAAGAAACGGGTTTTTAAGTTGCGCACAGAGAAAAGGGATGACTGGATGCCGTTCGGCCAGAAAGGCAGTTCGAAGAGCGTCATTCTAGCTGAGCGGTATCCCTTGAATCCGCGCATCGCCCGAGCAGGCGCACGAAGGTGTAGCCGAAACGGCCGAGCACTTTTGCACCGGGACAAGAATGTGCCAACCCCGCAGGTTCCTGGGCCAGTTTGTGGCGCAAGGTCCCAACCTCTCTCCGACGCCGCGCAGGAGCGGCAGTGCCTGCGGTTAGCAGCTCGCCCTAGCCATATCCCACCTGATGACGCGCCGCGATCAAAAACAGGAAATGGGAGCCTGGGAGAGGCGGAAATTGCAGCAGAAGCAGGCGCTGCGTCGCGAAGGGAAGGGGAGCCGCCTGGGCAGCCGGGAAGAGGGCTGGGAGGGAGCAAAGTAAGTGGCAGGAGCGCGGCTGCTGTGGCGCCCGGCCGGGAGGCAAGCTGCTTGAGCCTCGGCTTCCTTGCAGGTCGGGGTGCTCGCGTGGCCCTTTTCGCCGGCGGAGCTGCGAGAGTCGCGGCTTTCTGCGGAAGAGCGCAGGCGGGCCGGAGGGAGGCTGCCCCGGCTTTGATGCCAGTTCCTTCAGTCGTCAGGCTGGCGCACCCGGCTGGGGCGACGCCTTGAGGGCGTCGGCAGCGGAAGGGCGGGGGGGCTGGGAGTGGGCGCCTTGGACCCCAGCAAACCCGATGAGGGCTGGGATAGACTGACTCCCTCTCATTTGACTGCTCTTTGTTCTCCTAGTAACGCGGCAGTAGGTCAAAGGACTCGAGTTGTCCTTCCTTCCTTGTCTAGGATGCCCGCTTCAGGAGGAGGCGATCTGCCCCGCAGTCCTGCGTTCCCGTGCATCGCGACCCCTTCAGCAGCCATTCGGGGCAGGTGCTGGAGTGAACATTCTAGCGAATCTAGTGATTGGAGAGGGAGAATGGATTAGCCGGGACTAGTAGAAAAGTGCCGCGTGCGTGCGATTGCCTCTTTAAGGGATATGGACAGCTTCGTTACTGAGACGCCTCCCTAGGTTGTGATGGGCGAGCGTGTGCGCGTGCGTGCGTGTGTGTGTGTGTGTGTGTGTGTCGCACCCTTAAAGTTAGTTGGCAGCCTGTGGTTGCTGCCAAAGGACCCTCAAGAGTCTGTCTTTGTGATTGACTCCCTCTGTTTCTTAGCTGTGTGCTCTGAAGGCATCCTATGACAACACAGTGGTAGGAAATTCTATTGAAGCTGAAAATGAATTATTAGTAGTGAGAGATGTGAAGCAAGAGTTGGTTTAGAACTCAAGAGATAATTGTTGCGATGTGTTAGGGTGTCTTGTGCATATATTAGTGGCACCGTTGTGTCTACATTCAAAGAACACAGCAGGAAAGCTGTTGATGTCAGCGAAGGGAACTTTTGTGATACCAGTCAAGCTTTTAAAGCATGTTTTATGTCATAGATAATGGCAAAATATAAATCTTCAGTTCAAGCTACTGGATCACATTTTGTTACTTGTGTGAATGTAGATGCAAGGATGATGTGTGTCAAACCTGATCCTCTATAAATGAGAGGACCAGCCTTGGAGTCCAGTCAGGAATCGTGTTGCAGAAGTGGATGCTGTTTAGCAATGAATTGTCTAAGGGCCAAGCTACACATGACGAATGACACTTGAATGGCAAGTGTATTTCTCCCTGTTCACTTGCCCTCCACTCAATCCACTTGCCGTTCAAGTGTCATTCGTCATGTGTAGCTTGGCCCTAAGACTTGAAATTGGCTGTAACTTGGGTAAAATTTCTGAAGGAAAGTGTTTATTTCTGAAATGGCTGTTGTCTTGACTTCTTGGAGAAAGGGCTGTTTATAACTGGCTGTAGATCTGTACAAAGTTTATTTGTGCTTATTCTTCCACGACCAGTATAACTTATGAATTCACTTCCTCATCCCAAAATTGCTCACTGCAGCTATTCTCTTCCTCTCCCTGTCTCCTTGTAGTTATTTCCATCTGATCTTTATATGGAAGGTTAGGTTATCTTCAGATGACTCTTCATTGGCATATTATATGTTTGTGAGTGTATGTTTTTGAGGCCTGCTTTTCCACATAATTTCCCAGTGCAGCTTTCAGAAAAAATAAAAACAATAATTAATTATTTTCACTAAAATTGATAGCATTGTCAACGTAAACAGTAAAACCTAGATGAACACAAACACTAGGTTTTGCCAAAGGCAGATAGAAATAGAACAGCCATTATTGGGTCACTAGTAAATAGTAAGGCAGAGCACCAGGAGAAATCAAAGAAGGGGTCTTTGCTAATGGTCAGTTTGTGGGCAGGCTTTTATGGGAAAGACTCAGACATTTAGGACATTGTGGGCCCAAGCCAGCACTTCTTTCTTGGATATTAACATTAGTTACTCACTGGTCTGGTGCTGACATAATGCCGCCCAACTATCAAACCATGCTTTAGTAACTGGAAGTGCCCTGTGGACTTGTATTTCATTATCCTTTTCATCGCCATTCTCCTTCCAACTGAGGAAGTAAATCTGGTTAGCATTATGTCTGCACTAGTGTATTTATTTATTGTAATGCTGTGTCAGAGTATGAAATTATCATCCAAAGTGGGTTGGAAACTGATTTGGGCTAATTGAAAATGTCAGTGCAGATGTAACACTAATCATAATTATCTCCCAATCAGAAGGAGGTGTGTGCATAGGCGTGCATGTGTGCAAGAGCAGAGCACACAAGCCATGGTTTAATGTATCATTGTGTGATGAAAGGGCATAGGTTGGATCTTATGAACCCTAAGAGCTAGGATACTCTTCTTCCAGCAGTCTCCTGAGACCTCTAAATAGCTGATGCTCGCAGTGGAGCACATGGGACTGCTGTGAAGAGGGACAGTTGGGTGCCATTGTTCCTCCGTTGTCCCATTTTCTTTCTGAAGATGCATCTGTCTACATGGAGTCCCAATTAGAAAGGAGGACTATAAATAATTCAAAGAAATAAGAGAAGTAGGGGCAGTGTTGTCTGATTTTCCCTTCTTCTTGGTCTTTTTTTTGGCAATCTGTCCACAGTGTTCTGGTGATTCTGAACATCATCTTTTCAGGGGTCTTGGATGCTGTTGGAGGAAATGTCCAGGACTATGGGTGCCTTTTGGTTGCATCTATGGGATCCAACCCCTTGCTAATTACCCAGTGTTTCATCCGTCTGTATAAAATGAACAGAATACTCTGAAGTGACTTAATTGCTGCTGCTCAGATTTTTTGTTATCTTGCCTTCAGTAGCAGCCTGATGCATAAGAATGAGGAAGTGAAGCTGTTTCTGGCATGGGTAAAGCTTCACTGGCATAACTTCTGCCATGTCAAACTGCTGTTAAAGGCACATAAGCAGGGCTGACTTAAACAAAACTGCCAGCATTGTAATTAAAACATCCATCTCTGGGAATTTTCAAACCCAAATGAAGTATGAGTGCTTCTGTAGCAATCTTGCAATGAAATGTACAGTCCCAAATATCGCTGTTGTTTATAAAGTTTGTACTTGGCTCCCTTGGGGAGTGGGGTTTCTGTATGAAGGCAACCACTTTCCTTCCCTTTCCTAGCGCAAACCTGTAGGAATTCCTATGAGCTGTGGATGGATAGTGTGAAATAATTGTAGGTGGATTTTGCAACACCATCTATTGTGCTGGCTGCATGAAAAACACTATACACACTATGCACCATCTTCTGTTCTTAAGAAGAGAAGATAATGGCTGAAATCAAAAATTCTGTGGTTTCTGCTGAATCAGTAGAAAAAAGTAGCCAGAGGTCTCGAGCTGCCTTTCTTTCTCTCTTTTTCCAGAAATTGCTGTGTGAGTCAATGACTCATGGATATGGCATGGATAATGTTTCTCTCCTGCCTAGTCTGAAAGAAATCAGCCAGAACAGCAAACTGTACTGGAAATGTAAATCTGCTCTGCTGCTAGCCATGCCCTGTGGAAAACTAGAAAGGTTACAGCTGGAATGAAAAATGTAATATCTCTTCAGAACAAGTCTGAAAAGAGGCTAAAAGGTTTCTAGCATGGCAGCTCTAATCTTTTACTTAGGATCTTCCATTGGCAAGGCCATTTGTTGTTGTCCGCTGATTTGGGGGGAGGGTATATGGTGTTTGTGAAGCTGAAGTGACACTGGAGATAAAGGCTTTCAAACTCTCAGGTGGGGGGGGGGGAGCAAGAACATGCACCAGATAAGCCATGTGGCATTTATTTATTTATGCCATTTATGGTTCGCCTTTCTCATTGAGACTCAAGGTGGCTTACATAGTGTGAGATTAGAACAGTCAGTATCAAGGACATTTCAATAAACAATGCCATAGGGTAAATAAATGCAATTTACAAAGACATAGCATTAGTAAGAATCCAATACAGAGTTGATATGATTACAGCTTTCTGTCTTGGATGAAGCCCATTTTATGAAAAATACATTGAACAAGCTGTTTTAGTGATCATTTTCCATAATCATAATTCATACTGGTAGACACTAATTAAAAAAACAACAACCTGAAAAGTGTGCAAACGTGAGCTGGCTAAACTGCAATGCTTGTGTGAAGTCTTCTTTGAACAGTTTTCTCTTTTGTGGTTCGCAATGTGTTTTGAATGAATGAACCAAGCTTATGCATGCTGACTCTTAGCAGAAAGAACTTCCTCCTTTCCTTTGAAATGATGCCAGTGACTATTTCTAACTGTTGAATAATAGTAAAAAGACTTTTGAAAAAACAAACCTTGAATTGATCACATTAGTCTGAGGACTCAGCTTGCAATAATTAGGGGGAGGCTGAAGATATAACTACTGCCATTGTTAGCGGTATCTAACTTCAGTGAAACTACTGACAAACTTTTCAGTGTGCTGAATGGGAGAAACCCACAGTGGGGATGGGTTTGCCCCAGTGGGGTGGGTGCCCCCACCCACCCCACTTACCTGGCCGGCAGGGAGAGGGGAGGCCGATCCACTGGGTGGCGGGGAAGCGCAGAGCCAGCTCCTGTGGGGACCCTGCCACCTCCTCCGCCGCCTTAGTGGCCAGCTGGACAGCAGCGAAGCATGGAGCCGGCTCCTGCAGGGCCCCCACCGCCTCCTCCGCTGTCTTAGCGGCCAGCTGGGTGGCGGGGAAGGCTGGAGCCAGCTCCTGCAGGGCTCCCGCCACTTCCTCTGCTGGCGCCACAGCAATCAGCTGGGCAGCGGGGAAGGCCCGGATCAGCTGCTTGGTGGGGATCTCTCCGCCAAACAGCTGATCTGCAGGTTTAAATGCCCCTTTCTGTGCTGCTTCGCTGGCTGGATCAGCTGCTTGGCAGCAGCATGGAAAGGGACATTTAAATCCCTTGACCTGAAGTTTCCCGAAGTGATACGAATCGCTTTGGGAAACTTTGATTCGGGGTTTCCGAATTGATTTGGAAATCCTAAATCATTGCAAATCGCGTCTCATTTGGGTACTTTACCCAAATCTGAAACCCGAATCGCACACCCCTAGTCAGATTCTCTAATCTGGTTAGAGAATCCTGAATTTATCTGGCCATGATTCCCTATGGGGAAAACCATCTGGCGAAGGGGGCATGAGGTTGCATTTTTTGAGCTAACCACCAAATTTTCAGGGAATCTACCCCTGACTGTCCACTAAAGATCCCCTTTCCCCAATTTCAGGAAGATTGGCCCATGAGGTCCATTTCTGTGGGCCCCTGAACAAGGTGTCCCAAGCCACTCTCTGTTGTTTCCTATGGGGGAAACATTTCCAGGGCTGTCGAGGCAAATAAAGACCTCAAGCAAACCCTGGTGAAAAGCCATTTGCAAATGCAAGTCCCACTTCCAATGCAAGCTGAACCCTCAAATCCCAGCAGAACCAAACTACAGCAAGGAAACTTACATCAAACCAGAGAACCCCAGTGCCAAACCAGAGAATCCTCCCAAATTGAAGTGAGACAGGGGAGGGAGGTGATGCTTGCTGGAGCTGCAAAGTTTAAAAGGTGGTCTGAAGGGCTCTTTTTGAGCTTGGGCAGGAGTGGAGGGGCAGGGTGGGAATCCATTCACTCTGCCTGCTGCGTTCTGTCCCCTGCCTGCCCCGCACCACTCTCCTGCCATGGCATGAAGCTTGCCTCCACTTCACACCACCCACTTCTTGCTCATTCCCTGGCTGCTCTGCGGACTGCCTGCTTTTTCTCTATATAGGCAATGTAGCCGAATAATCTGGCCTGTCACAATTCAGCTCCCTGGATCTGACTTGGGACTCTGCGAAGTGATCCGACATAGCCGGATTATGCCAGATTGGCATAAATCCAATATTTTGCATGTTCACGAATCCTGGATCTCATACCCCTAGATGCAAATTCCTATCTAATGTAAGGCTGCTTCTCATATTTCAGATGTGGAAAGCAACTGCAGGCCACACCATCTCTGTCAACCAGGATGATGGTGCTGATGACTGGGAGACAGATCCTGATTTTGTGGTATGGTTTGTTTTGTTTAAACTGTTAACATTGCTACAGAGACATGTAAAAACTAGTAGTGACTTGACGCATTCAAATGGGAGCAATGCTTAATCAAAGCTTGAGGGACTCTATGTGGGTGTCTGTGTGTGAGTGAATGAGAAGGAGAATGAATGAATAGATAGATAATTCAGCTCTCTGCTGGACATTTTTACCTAAGGGACTTGCTTGAATGTTGTGATGTGAATGTGAAATTAGTTAAATTCAGTGGTAGCAGAGAAAAGGGGACTTATGAGCTCAAGGCAAATAAATATTTAAGACATGCTTGATCAATATTCTGCAGTCAATTGGGATTTTAAAGACCTCTTTACTCTCTCTATTGTGGTTAACATGTTGCTGTTGTGTAATCTTTATCAACGTCCTTTACAGAATGATGTGAGTGAAAAAGAACAACGTTGGGGTGCTAAAACTGTGCAAGGATCTGGTCATCAGGAACACATCAAGTAAACTACTTCTTTAATTGTCTTAAAACTGTGATTTTGTTGCTCTATAGTGCTTTATACATCATTTTTCTAGAGGAATAGTTTACAGGGGCAGTATACATGTAATCGGTTGGTATTTTAACCAAGATCGAAAACTTGTTAAGAGTTCTTTGTTAAGTGAGGAACCAATTTAACTTTAACTGCAGTTAACATAGGTGCATACTGTATCTCTTTAAGAGTAGAAGAAATGTTCATACAGATCTGTGAGCATCTGATCTCACCACACATGTTCCTGGTCTATTAATCATGGTTATGCGCCCTGTCCCTGTTTATATGTGCCCCAGCTGAGTGGATGTCTGTGGCTGCCCCTGTTTTTTTAGACAGCAAGGGCCAAACTAGATAACATTGTGCCCCCAGGTCCACCAGGGGAATACAGTGCAATTTTAGAGCTTTTTCTCAACTTAACTTTGCAAAATACTGCAGGGACCTGATCCAGCTGGAGACTGTGGCATGGGGTGGGGGGATGAAGGGCTCCTATATCCCCATTATGCCATTTTGGTGCCTGAAACAGCAGAGGAGTAGAGAGACAGAAGCCCCTTATCCCCGCAGCAGAATCAAGCCCCTGAAAAGTTAAAAAACAAGTTCTGAAATGGTCCTGTGTACTCCTGGGGTATATGGGATCATGTAGTTTGGCCCTCTCTTCTCCCCCCCCCCCCCCGTCTCCTTGACAAGGAGGGCAGAAATTACCCTTCAGCTGCATGAGAGAGAACTCTTCAGAGACACGAGAGCAAAATTAACAAGGTGTTTACAGTTTGTGAAGTATTAGTTCATGTTGAGTCTTAGGTTGAGACTCTGGCTAAAAACATTGCAGGCCCCAAATTCTTCCAGGCTTTTGATTTACCTGAATAGCTGGCTTCAGGGTTGTCTTCAAGGGCAGCTACTAGAGAGCAGTGCTGCAATAAAGTTTCAGTGTTATGAAGGCATAGTTGCTAGAGGTAAAAATTGAAAGGATGTTGCTTAGGAGTATGAAGCAGCTGAAGAACCGGTTTTCCTACTGTGCTCAACTTACTGTGCTTCAAAACATAGGAAAATTTTGAGGCAGTTACCTTCTCCTTAAGGGCCTGTGAAAATACTAACATTAAATATGTAACTGCATAACTACCTACATCTATCCCAGGAAGAGAGCTCTCCCAAGTATAGTCCAAAGTATAAGGGAAGGCACTTAAAAGAGAAAAGCAAATTATTTCTGTTACCAGGTGAAAGGATCAGTTGACTGTAAGATCTTAGGGTTTTGATTGGTCACAGAATTACTGGGAACCAATATGATGCAACTTCAAAGAGGGCGCATTCAGTTCTTGGATGCTTTGGATAAGGCATTTCTGGGTAAAGGTAAGGGAAAGTCTTGTATGTGCACAATTTGTTGCTCAGGCCACATGTAAAAAATACCCTGCTTATATTTTCCCATGTTCAAGAGGTCACACTAAAGTTAGAAACTAGAGATGGGCAGGAAATGGGAAAAAACCGAACCAAGTTTTGTGGTTCGTCGCGTTCCACGAAACATAAACCACAAACTTTCATGAAATTTCTCATTTCGCGAAACGATTCATTAGGTTCGTGATACGTCAGATCCCGAGCCCCTACAATGACCCCCTTCATACCCAGAGATGCCAAACTTCCAGGGAGACTTCATCAGGCTCTCCTCCAGCCACCCTCCAAGTAGCTCTCTTCAGGCTCTCTTTGCTGACTTTTCCTTCCCAGCCTCCTGGCCTCCTGCTTTCTGCTGCTGCTGGAAAGAAAAGTCAAGTGGAGCAGATCTGCTTGGGTTTTCCTCTCTTCAGGTTCTCTTTACTGCCTTTTCCTTCTCATCCTCCTACTGCTCTGACATTCTGTCCCCCCCCCCCTCCCTGCCTCTGAGTTCTCAAAGGAAAAGCCGAGCAGAGCAGATCCGCTCAGGATCTGCTCCAGGGACCTTAGGGGCAGAGGTTTGGAAGGCATGTCAGAGCAGCAGGAAGATGGGAGGTCGAGTGTCAGGGAAGGGTTCCTGAAGCTGGCAAGCACCGAGCAGTGGCAGAAGGAGCTGCTGAGGCTGCCGCTGGCACCACTACTCCACCATCCTGTTCTTAAAAATGGAGAAGGGAAACAGAAAGGGGAAGGAGTCTCTGACTACAGTTCCCAGGTAAACTTGTGCAGACTCGCATTGCTCAGATCTCAGGTTGATAGGGAGAGCTGCCTATCAAGGTTATGTGAGCTAAGACTGGGGTTTCCACAGCAACAGAAGGTCTGCAGATATTCCGGGCCTGTGTTGCCTAGGGAATCAATGAATGGGCGCCAGCCTGTCTGGCATCACGAAGCATTCATGAATCGAACGAATCGGCCCCCAAAGTCATGGATTTCGTGAAAAACACAACCCCACAAAACGCATTTTCGCAATATACAAATTGGCCCGATTCTCACAAAATTTGATTTGTATTTTGATTCGTGCCCATGTCTATTAGAAACATGAAACAAGAGCTAAAAAGTCACAGTAGCTCAACTGACTCAAGACAGCATGAAATAAATTTATGAAGGATAACAATGTTTGATCATTGTAATCCTCCCCACTTCCTCCTGGGCCATCGTATCACAAACCAAATTGTTCTGCAAAGTTTTGGGTTTGTGCTATAGTGGTTAAGAGTGCGGGACTCTAATCTGGAGAACTCGGTTTGATTCCCCACTTCTCCACTTGAAGCCAGCTGGGTGACCTTGGGCTAGTCACAGTTCTCTGGAGCTCTCTCAGCCTCACCTACCTCACAGGGTGTTTTGTTGTGGGGATAATAGTAACATACTTTGTAAACGGCTCTGAGTGGGTGTTAAGTCATCCTGAAGGGCAGTATATAAATCGAATGTTATTATTATTATTCTTTAGGAGATTTTAGCATTGTTTATTGGTTTTAATTTGTATCTGAGGGGGTTTTTTTTTGGAAAAGCAGTACATAAATCAGTAACAGGATACTCTGTGATAAATAGATGCACCCAGTCAATATTCTCTTGTGACTGCCTTTCCTTGCCTCAGCAAGAACTATGTAAACATGTGACGAGGCCAAGATGTTCTGCTTGAGAGCAAGAGAACTGCTGTGTGGAGTGCCAATAGTAGCTGTTATACTGGAACCTGGTCTCAGTAGTAGCAGAAGGGAACTAATATGCCTTAACAGCAGCTCATAGCTGGTAATGTTTTATGAATATAGTTCTTCTTCACTCCATCTGCACAAGCAAGGAAAGACCTGTAAATAGTTTGCATGAGTTTCTTGTGTGCTTTTAGTGATTCCTCTCTTGTATTCCATAGTGTAATTGAAAATATTTTTAAGGAGGGAAGCTGTAGTTCTAGTGCATTTTGTTTTTTGACTTTGAAAGCATTCATCAGTTGAGAGAGAATGTATTCCAAGAGCATCAGTCCCTCAAGGAAAAGGAACTTCAAACAGGACCAAAAGCATCTCATGGCTATGGTGGGAAGTTTGGTGTGGAACAAGACCGAATGGACAAGGTAAGCTGGCCCATGTAGGTTTCATTTGTAAATTTGTTAAGATTGCTATTGGGCATTCTTAGATCATGCCTTGTTGTGTTATCTGCAAATCTCTCATGCTTTTGTATGCTCTCTTGAAGGGGCCATTATTGAAGAAGGATAGTGGGCTAACAGGATGGTTTGATCTGGCAAATCAGCCATCTGCTTTCATTTCATCTAAGCATAAACCAGTGATGTTCATTTTTGTGCCATGTAGTGTTCTTTCATTCTTCCTGCTTGTGTAGCATATTAAAATTTTCAGTTCTTTCTAAATTGAGAGCACACCTAGATTGTAGAAAAGTCAGAAAACATTTTAGTATGAATGGAATTATTGGGATAAATCAATATTTCTACCAGTACCATATTGTTGGTTAAAAGCAGAAACAGTAAACATAGAAGAATTTTCTGTTCTGTAACAGTCCCTTAAATACAAGCTTAATAAACTGCAAGTTGTCAACATAATATTATTGATAAGTTTGCAATTTTCTTCTTTTCACTTACAATATGTGCTCAATTATGAATACAGTAAATCTCAACAATTTAAGCCTTACTGATTTCAGCTTGCGGGGAGAGGGGCTTAAGAATATATTTAAGTGGAATCATTGAGATGTAAATATGCTAAACTTTGCCATCTTACACTCTATATTTATTTTGTAAAGGTTTTCTAGTGAGTTGTTTAGTAGTTGATCAAAATCTCATTGTAGAGCCTCCTTCATAATGTTCTAATAGAACTAAAATAATTAAGTTTCATAAGGTTGCCTTTTGGCATATCACATCTGTAGCTGGAAACCAAGTTATTGAATGCTCTGAATTCCAGAGAGCTATGAACAAACTGCAAACATTGGAGAAGCTGCAAATATACAAAACTTTCCAGAGGCTGGTGTGTGCGTGTGTGTGCGGGTTTCCTCAAGAGTGCAATCACATTTTCCATATGCATATTATAGCTACTACAGAATTCCACAAAGATATGAATCCCCTCAAAATTCTGAATTTGATGTGTCATCTAGGGAACTCCCAAGTTTTGTCCTTTAGAACTCATTTAAGAATTAAACAGCTTTTGCTGCTTGTGCCAGAAGCTCTAATTGAATTTCCGTCTTTTGTGATCAGGCTTAAGGACTACACAACTCCCTTCCATATATTCCCAAAAAAGATCACTTGTGTTTCCGTACAAATGTACTCCCAAAAATTAAGAAGTCATCATTCTATGCAATTCAAGAATTTAGTTCTATACATATATCAGAGGCAAACTTGCTACACTAAAAGTTTGCCTTCCCCTAAAAGCAGAAATAGTGCATTTAGTTCCACCACCACCCTCACATGTTGTTAAACATACCCATGACCTGATGCCACAGCAATTTATCTTTCCCTACCCCTGTTCCATGTCCATCACTGCTATTGGTTTGGGGTTTGTGGAAAAAACTAAAATGTTATGATTTCAGGTCATGGGCAAGTTCAATTAGATATTAATTAGGGGTGTGCAGTTTAGGTTTTGGAAACCCGAAAAAAACCCGAATCACCCCGATTCGGGTTGATTCGGGGAAACCCGAATCGATTTGGGAAACCCGAATCGAGTCGGATTTTCCGAATCGCCATAACCCGATTCAATTCAGGTTGATTCGGGTTTTTCAATGGGAAAATGCCTCCATCTTCCCGGATGCCTGGGGGAGGCATTTTCCCACCGAATCAACCCAAAATTGGTGGGGACCTTCCTCTAACTCCCCTCTAACAACCCACCAAGTTTCAGACCGATTGGACTTTGGGGGGCCATGTTATGGCCCCCCCAAACCAGGTCCCCCCATCCTCGCCAAAGAGAGGGAAAAGTGAGCGTCTTTTTAGCTTGCTGCTGCTAATCTTCTTCATTATTTCCTATGGGGGGAAAATGAAGAGGCAGGCTTCCTTTGCCAGGGGTGGCATTTTGCATGCAAAATGCCACCCCTGGCAAAGGAAGCCTGCCTCTTCATTTTCCCCCCAGGGGCCCCAGGGGCCCTTCTCCCACCTCTACTCCCACCCACCACCAAGGCTCAGCCTGCTCCCACTTGGGGGGGGCATTTCATGGCCTCCCCAAGTAGGTGCTCTTTTCTCTACCACTGACAGCTGGGGGAGGCTTGTCTTGCCAGGGGTGGCATTTTGCATGCAAAATTCCCCCCAACCCTCAGGGGCCCTTCTCCCACCTCTACTCCCACCCACCACCAAGGCTCAGCCAGCTCCCACTTGGGGGGGCATTTCATGGCCTCCCCAAGTAGGTGCTCTCAGCCCCCAAAGTCCACCCCCTACAGCCCCACACAAACCCAATTCCCCCCCCAGCTGCCACACACAGACCCAAATCCCCACATTAGCCCCTCACAGACCCAAATCCACCCCCCAGCAGCCCCACACCCATAACCCCAGGAACAGGCTGGCAAAGGCCAGCCCTCTCCCTTTGTTCCCTATGCTGGGAACTTCTAAACTCTCTTTCCCTGGGCAATTCTGCACAGCCCAGGGGTGCCACAATGGTGGGCACACTTCTGAGTGCCAGCTGGTCCCTGTGAAAGAGCACCTGAACCACAGACACCCTCCCTCAAATTCCCCCACCACCTACAGAGATGGCTGGCCACCAAGCCCCATTGTTCCCTATGATGGGAACCAACTGCACAAAAAAGAATAAAACACGAACAGCACAAAATAAAGTTTTTAAAAAATTATTTTCTCCCTTTCAAAGTACAAGTAGGCAAAGCATTATGACACATTACACCAGCAGTCCCCCACACAGAAAAATAACACAACTCTCACTCAACATCAGAGAATCACAAAAGCACAATTCCTGTCAAAAACACTTTATTTCTTGAACAGCTTTAGGTTACACAGCAGGGGGGCACACCAAAGGGCATTCCAGCATTCCACCTCACAAAAATAACACAACTCACTTAACATCAGAGAATCACAAAAACACAATTCCTGTCAAAAACACTTCATTTCTTGAACAGCTTTAGGTTACACAGTAGGAAGGCACAACAGGGCATGAAAGCAGTGTACTACACAAAAATAACACAACTCACTTAACATCAGAGAATCACCCAAACACAATTGCTGTCAAAAACGGTGAAGTGGGTTGTATTATTTTGTGTAGTACACTGCTTTCATGCCCTGTTGTGCCTTCCTACTGTGTAACCTAAAGCAGTTAAAGAAATAAAGTGCTTTTGACAGCAATTTTTTGGGGTGATTCTTTAATGTGAAGTGAGTTGTGTTATTTTTGTGTAAGATACTGCTTTCATGCCCTTTGGTGTGCCCCCCTGCTGTGTAACCTAAAGCTGTTCAAGAAATAAAGTGTTTTTGACAGGAATTGTGTTTTTGTGATTCTCTGATGTTAAGTGAGTTGTGTTATTTTTGTGAGGTGGAATGCTGGAATGCCCTTTGGTGTGTCCCCCTGCTGTGTAACCTAAAGCTGGGTCAAAATCTAAATTCCATTTGAAAGTAGCAGAAAAAGGTAACTATTATAATTGATGGTACATTACTTTAGCAACAAACATCTTCCAGTTAGAAGTGCTCACAGCTAACTACTGCTTCTTGTAGGAATATTATGTTGCTATTCTACAGGAAGCCACCAGCCACTCCTCCTTTTTCTAAGTTTCCATTGAGTCTTAATAACTTCCTCCACATTTGGTTTGCACATTTCTTGTTGCTGCAGAACCGAGGAGACAGCATGAGCATATAATAGCCTTTTCTGGTGCCTGGTTTATCATTTCTGGATTTAACTTGTTTGCTCATAGGAAAAAGTGGTGGTGGTGGAGGAAGGAGTAGGCTTCCATTCCAAACTATAACTGAAATGGAAGGAAATCTACTTGATTATGGCACGGATGCTACGCTGCACCTGGATTATAAAAGTTAATCTTCATATCAAAATTTTTAAAGGATAATGCTACATACTAGAGGGGGGGGAGACAATCAGCTGAGAAGACCCCTGTTCTATACATGAGCTAGTTTCTCAAACCCTGTGTTCAGAGTTTACTTGTGTTAGTGCAGCAAGGAAAATATTCCTTTAACAATGTGTATCTCACTCTCAAACATACTTGGCTTTTGAAGGGGTTTACAATAATTTTTTTTAAAAAGCATGTTAATCTATCAGCATCACCATTCAAAACAGCAACAAAATCCTTAACATGGAGCAAGGCCTCAAAAGATGACCTCAGATGATTTATATGAGAGCAGGTAGTCCCTTTAGGTATCCAGTTCCAAACAATTTAGAGCTTTAAAGATAATAACAAGCACTCTGAATTGTGCATGGAAACAAATGGACAGCCATTGTAACGCATTTTTTAAAAATGGAGATGTATTTTCTGTACAATTAACACCAGTCAGAAATATGACTCCCCTCCTTCATTAATTCTATGCTGAAGTAACTACCATACTCTTTGGCTGCTATAGCACCTTCCATATCCATTAACACAGCTCTCCTTCATTAATTGTTAAGGATCAGAACCCATTTGATGCGTGCCACTACACAAAGCTGGAGATATGTCCTTAGTGGTCCTATTCTGTTTCACAGAAATCTACTCACAGGAGTGGGTGTATTAAAAAGAATCCCAGAGGGAACAAACCACCTAGTACATTTAACAAAGATTTTTTGCAATCTTTATTCTACTCCTTTCCCCAAATGATTAATAATAATCCTCTTCAGCAGCAGGAAGCAAAGCTGCTTTACCCATCCTTGAAGAAAGGGCTAATTACTGATGGAATGTTGTCATTATTTAACTAGGAAGAGGAGGGGTGCCAGCCATTCAATTTTTTTTTAAGTATCTGTCTAGCTCAGTCCAAGTGGAAAACTGCTGAAACAGAATCGGACAACAGGAAGTGAAATCTGCATCTGAAGTTTGCTTAAATAGTGGGGACTTTGACTCCTCACCACTTACCAGCCGGGGCTCTTACATACTAGTGGTAGTGCAGGAATATCTGTTCCTCTTGTTGACCTACATCTCTAGGTTGGTTATGTGCAGGAATGTGACCATTACTGTAACTTCCCTCGCCATAGATAATAGTTACATTCACATATGTCAAACAAAACATTATCCTGGTATGGCAGCTTGTCATTGAGTTAGAATTGGCTCCTTTAACAAACTGCGGTTTGTTTCTTGTCTTCAAACCTGGATTCTAAACTAGTTTTTAATGTTTAAATCCACAACAACCAGTGTTTAATGTTGACTTATAGTCCTGGGCCACAGGCATTTAAGACAAATGCAGGTTTTTAAAGAACCCTCTTCACATGTCACACAACGCGTTGTGGTTTGTTACAAAACCAGGAGGTTGACTGTCTTCAAGTTGCACATGAAAATAGGAGGGTGGGGGTCAACGTCTTCCGTGGTTTCTTCTTGGAACAA
Source organism: Eublepharis macularius (assembly GCF_028583425.1). Taxonomy (NCBI): domain Eukaryota; kingdom Metazoa; phylum Chordata; class Lepidosauria; order Squamata; family Eublepharidae; genus Eublepharis; species Eublepharis macularius. The sequence continues at coordinate 95,937,379 of NC_072791.1, read as the reverse complement.
ACATGGTTGATTTGGTTCTCTCAGTGTAGCCATTGGTTGACCTGGTAAATGTGCTGACCTCTAGAAGCTGAAGGGCAGCATATCTAAAGGATATTGTTATACTTACTTTAACCTATGTGTGTGTTTTTTCAGTCAGCTGTCGGTCATGAATATCAATCTAAGCTTTCTAAGCACTGTTCCCAAGTGGACTCAGTTAAAGGTTTTGGCGGGAAGTTTGGTGTGCAGGTTGATAGGGTTGACCAGGTGAGTTCCATGTACACTTCTAAAATTGCCATCAGTAGCTGCCTTTGATATTTAATACAAGTGTACTAACTGACTTTTCTGCAGTTAATGTGTAATTATCTTTCCCACTCATTCTCTTTTGCTTTATTTATATTTTTCTTGAAAATAAAGATAAGAACAGGCAAGCCTGATTTAAAAGAGAAGCTTTAAGGGGAAAACCCCAAATTGTGTGGACTGACTTGAGAATACATTGACAACAAGGAAGAAAAAGGATGTGTGGTGGAAGGTCCCCACAAACTCAACCCAAACAAGCAACAAAATAGAGGGGTCAAGTTACAACCTAAAATAAAATGTATTTATAAAGTATTTATAATAAATGTGTACAAATATAGATTATAAACAAGTTTAAAACATAAGGCCTGAATGGCAGGCTACATGTCACAATTGTGGCAGCAGACTCAGGACTGCACTCACACAATGTTATTGTACTGTATAGAAAAAAAATATACCAAATCAAATAATTATTCCATTACAAACTCTTAAAGCCCCCCCCCCCCGCCCCCCAAGTTCTCAAAACTCAATTACAAACTAACCTGTGGCTTGATTTCCAATGTATAAGGGTGTGTTACATCAATCCGCAATAGACATAGAGTGGCACTTTAACCTCAAAAAGCTCAGCTATATGGAAAGGTAGAAGGGTGATGCAATATCTGCTGCCACCATTGTATTTTATCACACAATACTAGAGGTAAATTTTTATTTGGTATTTTACCTAAAATAATTCTAGAACATAATGGTTGACTACAATATATTTAAAAAAATCTGCCCCCCCCCCTCTTCTTTTGTTGCAGCTTTGGATAAAACACCCGGGAGCATTTTATGATTGGTTTCTGTATGTGTGGGTGTGTTTGATTATAAATAGTTTACATTGAGGAAGGCCTTAGGGCCGAAACGCGTCTGGTTGGGTTTTGTACTGTACCATGGTCTGTTTGTATTGGTCATTGCACTGTACCATCATCTGTACATTGGGAATGTTCTAGCAAGTTTTAGCATATGTATGGAGCCTGCCATTCAGGCCTTATGTTTTAAACTTCTTTTTAATTTATATGTGTGCACATTTATTGTAAATACTTTATAAATATATTTTATTTTAGGTTGATCCCTCTATTTTGTTTCCTTGAGAATACATTGATCTAATGTAGATGGTTAGAATGAACATTATTCCAAACTTGAAACAAATTTGAGTAGTCCTTGTGTAATTAAAATAAACTTGAACCACACAGTTGATCGATCCTAGATGGTCAGATGTCTATGAAACTTGAGAATATATGTGGGAAATACGTTGTGCTAAATTTTTGATTGACTAAAATTTGTAATGCACAATATACAGTGATTATCTGGTATTTGTGTTTTGTTTTTTATTTTGTTCTGTAAACTACCTTAGGCATGTTGCTGCTGAAGTGTCATAAATGTTTTCTAAATAATTATAGTAATATTAATGATTTTACAGTTTCTTGAGTATATTGTAGAAGTTGATGCATCACAATAAAGGTGGCTGGTAAACACTTCAAAGCCAGTTTTTATTATTCTTTATTTAGCAATCTCCTTATACTCTTAATTTAGCAATACTCTTATACTCTTTTTTTTCCCCTGCAGTCTGCTGTGGGATTTGAATACCAGGGGAAAACAGAGAAACATGCTTCTCAGAAAGGTAAAACATTCTGAGGAATGTGCGTGCAAATCTTTTTACACAACTCATTACTGCAGGAGTGTTCTCTAGTTTTGTTTTATTTTTTACATGAAGGCTTATGGAACAGCCTGTCAGGTCTGTCACTTAGTGCTTTGATTAGCAGCTATTTTGGATTAAATTGTTTACCTCCGTGATAACAGAGGCTAACTCTCCCCCACCTCTTTTGAGATGTTAGATTATACAGGATCTCTTGTTCAAGAGGTGCTTTGTAATTTTGTTGCTCTAGACTTGGCTATCAATTCTACTGATCTAGTTCATTGCTGCTTAGACAATTGTCACATTCTTTGTCCATACTTTTCAGCTCCTAACATTCAGTTACCTGTCTGGTAGAGTACCTTTAGGTCTCTTACAGCAGAAGTGGACATGGTATAATTTCCATCAACAATAAGCTATTTTGCAGGAGTACTGATGGGAGGGGAGAGAACAAGACTTCTTCCATTGCTTTCAGCTGTTTGTAGTTAGTTGCCTTGAGTTTTTCTTCTGGAAAAAATGGGATATAAATGTAAAATAAAAAGTGGTAGATCTATTACAGAGGTTTGGGAACTCTATTCTTAAGGGCAATTTGTCTTAAGGGCAAATTCACACATGATATTTTAAAGAAATAAGGGATTTATTTTTTTGTGTTTGGAGGCAGATTTTACACTGTTGGGTCAAAATTCAGCAAGGCTATTCTTGGATTTAAAGTTACTTTGCAAAAAAGTAATAATAGAATCATTGTATTTCATTATTTTTAAAATTGACTACAACAGCTTTAACAACATCAGTTAAACAGTCTCCTTTTTATTCACCTTTTCGGAAGCAAGAATTCTTTGGCATGCATGGGTAGTGTATAGGCCAGTATAACTGCTTATCACCAGTAAGTTAGGTAGAGATAAGTGCTTCTCAAGAATAAAGACATGTATGTCCTGCGAAGGGAGCAGGACTGGCCTTTCCGTATTGCTAAATAGCGCTTTTTCATAGTTATGGGCAATCAGAATTTGTAAAACTGTTAGCATTGATCATACCCACTAGTATGTGGTGTACTGCAGGGGGCAATACTCTCTTCACTATTGTTCAACATCTATATGTGCCCCCTCACCCAGCTGGTGTGAAGTTTTGGACTTGGGTGTCATCAGTATGCTGATGACGCCCAGCTATATCTGCTGATGGACGGCCAGCCTGGAACGGCCCCGGATGCCTTGGAGCATGCTTTTGAAGCCATGGTTGGATGGCTGTGGCAGAGTCAGCTGAAATTAAACCCCTCGAAGACAGAGATCCTGTACTTGAGTCGCGGGAACGTGGATTTGGGACTCTGGCTCCCTGTACTCAATGGGGCGGTGCTTACACTGGCCCCAAGAGTTAGGAGCCTGGGGGTGATTCTGGATGCCTCCTTGCAAATGGAGGCCCAGATCATGGTGGTTGCCAGGTCGTCATTTTTCTGTCTTCGACAGGCCAGGTAACTCGCCCCCTATCTCTCAACTTGCGACTTAACTACAGTGGTCCAGGCAATGGTCACCTCTAGGCTAGACTACTGTAACCGGCTCTATGCAGGGCTTCCCCTGAATCTGATTCAGTGGTTACAACTGGTACAAAATGTGGTGGCACGGGTCATCACCGGAGTGCCTTGCACTGCACATAAAACACCGGTATTACTCCAGCTGCATTGGTTACCGGTGGAGTACCGGATCAGATTCAAGGTTTTGGTACTAACCTATAAAGCCCTATGCGGACTGGGACCGGCGTATCTACGGGACCATCTCTCCCTGTATGAGCCCCAGAGGATGCTTCGATCCAGTGATAAACAGCTGCTACTGGCCTCTGGCCCCAGGGAAGTCTGTTTAGCATCAACCAGAGCCAGGACCTTTAATAACAACAACAGCATTTGATTTATATACCGCCCTTCAGGACAATTTAATGCCCAATCAGAGCGGTTTACAAAGTATGTTATTATTATCCCCACAACACCCCCTGTGAGGTGGGTGGGGCTGAGAGAGCTCCAGAGAGCTGTGACTGAGTCAAGGTCACCCAGCTGGCTTCAAGTGGAGAAGTGGGGAATCAAACCCGGCTCTCCAGATTAGAGTTCCGCGCTCTTAACCACTACAGCAAACTTTTCGGTCCTGGCTCCAACCTGGTGGAACGCTCTGTCTAAAGAGATCAGGGCCCAGCTGGATAATTTGCTATCCTTCCGCCGGGCCTGTAAGATAGAGCTGTTCCACCAGGTATATGGTTGATGCTCTGGGCCTCCTTGCCAGCCACCTAGAGATAGCTGGGCCCCTACAAAGGGTATCTACCACCTAGCCATTGCCATATATTTCTGAAGGTGGTTGGGTGGCGGTTGCTGATGAAATCTGCTGCCCTGTGTCTTTTAAAATCTGCTGCTGTATTGCTTGTTGTGTGTGTTCTTTTTTAAATATTTAAGATGTTTTATTGGTTTTAAAGGTATTTGTATTTTACATTATTGTATTAATTGGAATCCACCCTGAACCTGCTGATGTGGGGAGGGCGGAATATAAATCGAATAAATAAATAATAAATACTGTACAGTAAGGCCACACAGATCACGGTGCCATTCTCCCTGAGGTACAAATACTTCAAAATGAAGTTGTAAGATACTGTGATCCATGGAGACTGAATGTGAAGTAACTGGGAACTATTAGCTTTAGGTCAAACATCAGAGAGCTCAAACAAATCCAAGGGCTTCTGTAAGCCCAGTAGGGTTTCTGACTGTATCACAAATGACATTTGAAAGCCCTCCAGGTTTAAAAAGTGGCTTGCCGCATGGTACGAAGGGCTGCTAAGTCCAAAGCCATGCTGCATGTACAGAATTGATTGAGTAGTTATCTAGATATGTGACCTTGAGGATTTGATCTCTCTAGTCTAATAGAGACAAGAAGCGGAATAGAGGGGTCAAGAGAAGCCAAAGAGATAGTTGAGGCTTTTCCCTATGTAACACTGGGCTCTAATTGACACTTCTAATGCATTTCCTTAGGGAAGTGCTACAGGGAGATTCAACATGCACAAAAAGTATGTATCCGCGAGTAAGTTCCAACATAAAGTGATCTGTTTAGCAATACATCCAGGAAATGTTTATGACCCCTATGCTTCCAGATGGAAAGCTGCATAACAGATGCTTTAAAAAGCATCTTTTATATCAAATTACATACATCATAAATGTAAAAGGTCTGTGCTTGTGCTTTTAGAAATTCAGCCATCCAGCAGAAACTATGTGAAAGAATCTTAAGCATTGTTCATCACTAATTCATTAGAAGAGCTTTGCTTTTAACAAGTCAGTGCATATTTTATCCTGCAGAAATGTTCCTGTAACTTTACTGACACAATGCCAAATGATTACCCTTTACTGTAGTTTAATTATTTTCTCATTCAGAATCATGTATATTCACTATAGCTGAAGAAATTAATATTTCCAACTCTTTCAATTCCTATTTGCATTTCAGTGTGGGAAACCTGAGATGATATGAACTTCAATACAGTAATGTGGCAATCCATATCTGTTCTTGTGAGTTAGATGTCATCAAAGAAAAGGTACTAGTTCTCTCCCTGTTTTTGAAGGGCTTTTATGGGAGAACATATCTTCATATTCAGATGGTCCCAGGTTCAATCCCTGTCATCTACAGTTTAAAGGATCTAGCAACAAGTGAAGTGAAAGATCACAGCCTGAGACCCAGGAGAGCCACTGTCAGCCCGAGTAGGCAGCCCTGACCTTGACGGATCCAGCGTAAAGCAGCTCTGTGTGTTCAGTTGTTCTGTTGGGCAGTAGCAATTTTGGTTACACTTTTATCATGCCTTGTTTCTCTTTCTCAGACTACACAAGTGGATTTGGTGGTAAATATGGAGTACAGGCCGACAGGGTAGACAAGAGTGCAGTGGGATTTGATTACCAAGGGAAAACTGAGAAGCATGAATCGCAGAAAGGTCGGTTGCATCATTTTGTTATCTTTTCATTTTGATCTGATATACTGTGATAATTTCACATATTCATAAAATAGCCCTTTTTTCTTAGATTTGTTTTTGCATTAATCCATCAGTTAATTTGTCTTTCTTGTCTTTGTTGAGCTCAAGTCTCACATTTTAGCTAATCCAGAGAAGATTTCCGATCAGAATTTTCTTACAATAAGTGTGTTAGAGAAACCTATCAAGTAGATTTTATAGAAAACATTAATATCTGTTGGAGATGGATCCCACAAGTTGTGATTGGAGCTCTAGTCATAGAAGAAATCTTTCCTCTGACAGTCTCCATTTGTCTCCCTTCCATCCTGTCCTAGGTGTCTTGATATCTGGATATGGCATTAGAGGGAATTGCTAGGACAAAGGAGAATTGGGGGGAATTGTTTCCCTTCACTTGCATGAGTGGAAGTGCCATTGCATTGGAGATGGGTAGTGGGTGGGAGGTTTTGATACAACTCATAGAGATCTGGCTTCTGGCTGCAACTGTCAAACACCAAGCAAAAGAATGTATAAAAAAGAACTGTTTTTATTATTTCGGTAACAGTAATATGAAGTGTTCAGGAACCTCCTAGGATTAATAGTTCATACTGTTGTTGTAATCCTGGCTCTGCTGAGCAGATTAAATTCCTTATTTAATGTATTCTGCTGCTTCTCAACAGAATGTTTCTATTGCTGTGTACAATAAAATGGCCACCAACACTTACACCTGGCATGATGAAAAAGCCATTATCTAAACATAATAAGAACACCACATCATAAAATCAAGCCCTAGAACCTTGAAAACATTTTGAGGGAGGGGGAACCACAATTATTTTCAAAAGACCAGGAAATCTAAAAGCACTTTCACCAGTCACAGTTTTTAAAAAACAGATGCTAGGCAAACAAATAGATGGAGGGGGAATTCTGGAGGCGAGGAGCCAAGATGGAGAAGTCCTAGTAGCTGGAAGCTTCATTTCTGAAGGTGGAGGATGCAGAGCACTGTTTCATTTCAAAGTTTTTATGGGTTTAGTTGGATGCACTTCAGCTATCCTGGTCCCAGACTATTTTGGGGTTTAATGGTAAGAACTAACTCGTTGAATTTTGCCCAGAGAAGTGTTTGAAGTTAGGGATGTTATTTCAGTACTTGAGAGAGGTCTTTTCAATATCCTACTCCGTTTTGCAACAACCAAAGTTCCTGAAGGGTCTTCAGATACAGCCTGACATTGAGGGGACTGCAGGAGTCTAATTTGTGTATGATGAAAGCATAGATAACCATGGCTAGGTCTTTTTTCAGGAAGAGGTGTAGCTGGAAAGCCAACAGAAGTTTGTTAATGGTGGTATGCAGCTGGGGTGAAACCTGAGCCTTCATTTGTCAACAGAGATGCATTAGCACTGCCCCCTACCCCCAGCTGCTTCAAGAAGACTGCAACTCCATTTAAAACAGACTGACGTCTCAGTCTTATCTGGACAGAGTTTCAACTTGTCCATTGTCATCTACTATGTTTCTTCATTTAATAATCTAGATCCAGAGGAGTTAGCTGTGTTAGTCTGTAGTAGCAAAATAGTAGAGTCCCGTAGCACTTTTAAGACTAACCAATTACAGTGTAGGTGGTTAGTCTTAAAGGTGCTATTGGACTCTTTACTATTTTAATAATCTAAGCAGAGCATCACTTTGTCTCACCAAGATTAGCCAAAAAGGATAACTTGAGTTGAGATGTCATCAGTATGTGGTTGACACTCTCTTCTCTGCATGAGCTAAATTTGACCCATCCCACAAGTCACCATTGAATCTTACATTTCTTTCTTTTTGCATCTTCAATCCAATGAAAAGAAAAATTGTTTCTTAATCCATGATGGTTTCTTAATCCATGATGGGAGCCAGTTTGGTGTAGTGGTTAAAAGTGCGGGACTCTAATCTGGAGAGCCGGGTTTGATTCCATGCTCCTGCACTTGAAGCCAGATGGGTGACCTTGGGCTAGTCACATCTCTGAAGCTCTCTCAGCCCCACCCACCTCACAGGATGTTTTGTAAACCTCTCTGAGTGGGCATTAAGTTGTCCTGAAGGGCCATATACAAATTGAATGTTGTTGTTATTATTCTTTTGAAAAAAAATCAAAGATGCATCTATGAATGCTAAATGAAAATAAGTTTCATAGCAGTAATAAAATGAAATGCATTGGACAAATCAGATGAAAGTTTAAGCTTGTGGTATTAAAGAGAGAATGCTGTGTGATAAACACTAAACACATCCTTGTTGTGCCATCAGACTTCCAGACTATCCCATGTCCCAAATCTTGTAGAGAGCTTTTAGTAAAATCTTAAGAAATAAGAAATGCAGGATAGACTGGCCTTAGGGAGGATGTTTTTCTGCTTCTAGATGAGGCAAGGTTCATCTTGCATTGATGTCATCTTGCATCAGTTGAATTCTAAATTGCATTTGCAATTTCTATAATTTGAGTGAAAGCTCTTTGTTCTGGAGTCCTCTGTAAATTTCCATGGACCTTGCAGTCTTCTGTCTCAATATGCTGACAGTGCTCTTCTATTCAACTTGGGTGATTTCTGTTACCACTTTTGGTCATGGAAAAGGATTGTGGTTCACTGAAGTCTAAAACTGTGATCCTCGAGACAAATTATTTGGTGGCATTGTGCTCATTTTCAGATAGTAGAACTTGTTCCAGTTTTCATTCCAGTTACCATACATGCTCCACATTTTTAAAAAAATGCACAGAGCTTTGTAGTTACTGCAGTAGACCAAATATAGTGGATTCTTCCCTAGCATTGAATATTTCAGTTTGTGATTGGACACTAAATGTTTGGTTGCCTCTATTTAACATACTATGTTCAGCTGATTCCCAATCAGATGACAACTTGATTTGATGTCTTTGATTTGTGATGGCTCTTTTGAGCTTTTAAAGTGGTGAACTAATTCTTCTAGTTTGGCCAGAAATAGTCAAGTATCTTGTTGTGCACAGTTATGAATGTTATTTTTTTTTACTTCCAGATTATTCCAAAGGTTTTGGTGGTAAATATGGTGTTGACAAGGACAAAGTGGACAAAAGTGCTGTTGGCTTTGAGTACCAAGGCAAAACTGAAAAACATGAATCGCAGAAAGGTTTTTGATTTTAATTTTATTCAGTGAAGTTCTCGGATTAATCTTTGTTAAACTTGACTTATAATCAATATAACGGATGCGTTAAACTTTGTTTTTGGAAACTCTCCCTTGGTTTCAAAAAGTCTTCAATCTTGAAACTATTTATCATATCCTAAATAGGTGGTTAAGGAGGACCTGCATTGTATCAGGGAGCCCTATTGAATGATAAAGCTACAGAATTAATTTCACAGCATATTTATTTATCTATCAGTTATTGTCCCCCTTTCTTACTGAGATTTAAGGTGGATTACACAGTACGAGTCAGTAAAGTCAATTTCAAAGACATATTTCACATAATGTCCTCCTTACTCTGTGCAGTTGTCAAAGAGACACTGACTTCTTGTGTCCAGAAAAAAAGATGCAAAAATCCCTGCTCTAGCTGCTGCTATGGCAAATGGCTACTACTCTTTGTTTTCTGATACAAACAACTATCCTCAGTAAGCCACATGTTTTAAAATAATCTGGGCTTCCTTGTCTCCTTGACTGCTGCTTCTAACACAGTCAGGTGGATCGCTGTTGGGTGATCTTTTCTATGTAGCTCACTGGTTTCAGCCATGCAGTTGCAAAAACACACTTGCCCCAAAAGAGGCTTGCAATAGCATAGTTGAGCTTGACCAAATTGATTGGAGATTTATAAAGCACAATGAGCCTTGTGCATAACCCATGGGCTTAGCAGTTGCCGTTGTTGTAGAATGCTGCTTTGTATGAATTGGACCATTGAGAACTGCTGAGATACATACACCATGATATCGAGAAATCTATGGAGCCAAGTAGCAGAAATTGCAAAATAAATTGAAGACCTTGTTTCTTTGACAGAAATTCTACTGAATTCAATGGGACTTAGCAAGTGTGCTGAAGATTTCAGCCTTGGTATACTAATATTTTCCTTACATTTCTGTTAAGTCTTCCTAATATGTTTACTTGCATTTTGCAAGAGGGTATGGACTCGTTGCTGTATTTCTTTCTTTTGTAGACCTAAAGTGGTTCCACTGCCACTTCAACTTCTTAAAAATTTCTGAGATCAAAATGAGATCACAGTAACCACTTGTGAATTTTTTTGTATATAGATTACACAAGAGGTTTTGGTGGAAAGTTTGGGGTACAGACGGACAGACAGGACAAGTGTGCACTCGGTTGGGATCATCAGGAGAAAGTACAGCTTCATGACTCTCAGAAAGGTGTGTGTAGATGTGTGCTGTAAGATGACACATAACATATGTTAGAATATGATAACAGTGTGGTTGGTATCAATTTTAGAAGCAGGGTATACACTTTTGTTTTGAGGTGGGTCAGTTAAAATATATACTTTAAAAATCCAACATCTAGGAAGATTATGAAACAGACATAGCATGTATGACATATACCCATAGGCATACATGAGTGGAGTCGAGTCCCTGTTTTCCCTCACCTCCTGGCTGCAGCCCCTTGTGGCATATGGCATGCTACTTCAGAGCTGCTACCCTCCCCCCACCCGTCTTCTGAGAATTGCAGTGAGTCAGGAGAGATGAAGCATAGCTGACTTGTACTTCTTCTCCTATTGTTCTTTCAGAATATGTGAGGCCACTGAGCAGTGCATGTCATACTTGCCTGCTTCTGCTGGCTTTGCCTTTTGAATATATCCATTGGTAACTTGACTCATCCAAAGAGTTAATTTACTTGCAAGCCCTCTTTCTGCCACTGGGCACTCATTACTCATTAGTGTGGGCATTCTCTACTCATGGTATTTATGACTAGAGATTCTACAAGGTTATTCTTTTCATATACCAGTGCTATGCTGTCTCAAGTGGCTTGATAATGCCAATTAAATGTGTGGCAGATTGTGATGAAGCAGTTGTTAACAATTTTGCCATGAGCTAGAATGTAAGAAGGGCCCTGCTGGATCAGTAGTCTATCTAGTCTAGTATCCTGTCTCGTGGCCACCTAGTTACTCTGGAGGGCCAACAATGGGGGCCGTGATGGAATGCACTTTAAAGAAGGTTTCCTAAGTGCAACAGTCAGAGAGCTGGAAGGAACGGAGTTAACAATTTCCTGGAATATGAACTTGATTGACAGGTTATTCCCTCCTTTCAAATTGGCCAGTCCAAACCAGCCTTCAGGATGCAATTGCTTGCTGACTGGATGTTTTAGAGAGAGCAATAGTGTGTGAGAGTCTTACAGGGAAGATCAGACAGGTTCCCCTCTGGCACAAGGGAAAATAAATCCTTTGCCTGAACTGTAACATCATTGTTTTGAGGGGAAATTCTAGTTAAGAATTCAAACTATAAAAGTCAGCACAAGCTGAAATCTATTTACACAGCCACAATAGAACTGAGGGTGTGTTTTTGGCAAAGAGTGAGTGGAGACTCCCATTCAAGCAAAGTGAAAAAGGTTAATTCTTCTTAGGAGGAGAAGATTAATTCCTGCCTAGCGTCTAAAGGGGATTTGGCTCTGAGGAGGGCCCCAGGTCTATTGTAAAGGGAAAATAGTTTTGAACTAATGTCAGGAAACTTGAGTTGTAAAAGGGAACATTGTGAAGAAACATTGTTGCTGTAACCAAAGTATTAAACAAAATACCTCTCAATATTAAGGATTAAGAACGTAGAAACTAAGCTTCAAGAAAACTATTTTGCTTGTGACTTAAAGAATATTCTGTTCCACCACAAATTTTACCTCAGCACTTTCATTCCCTATTGTTCTTATCCCATCCCTAAACAGAAGAATCTTCGAATCAATATTAAAGTATTTTTTATAAATATTATGTAAAGTTTTATATACAGTGAAAAAGTGCTCTGTTCAGATGATAAATAGTAATAAATACAATAAATAATTTAAATACAAAATTCATCTATCCCATCCATACATTTACAGCATAATAGCTCATATCCAATGATAGTACAATCTGTGTCAATGACAACAGTTCTTATATGATAAATTGAACAGTCAGTCCACCACAGGAAGATCATATAGCTGCCTGGAAAGCTCCTGAGGCTCCCACCGAAACTACAATGTATAAAGTGCGAAGTGCAAGAACAATATTCAATTCATTCTTTAAGGCGCCTTCTGTGTAGGTGTGGGATGCTGTCAGGGCTAGCTCTGCCCAACAATCTGCTAGCCGCGATTGTTTCAGTCCCAGAGCTTTTTCAAGGGCAACTATCTACAAACCAGACGACGATAGAACCAATGATAGCATATGTAGTTGTAAACAAGTACAATAAACATATTGAATATAAGTTACTTGGTGGTGACTCTCATTCATACATCGGATGTTCCTCTTCCTCCAGGGACGGATGTAATTTCCGTGAGGCAACGAGGCACTGCCTTGCTAATATATCTTAAAGGAGACCATACTACACACAAATTAAAGCTGTATACACATAAAATTGCACCCACCAATACAAATGGTTATATAAAACAAGTCCCAATCCACATTCAACCCAGATGGTGATCTCGAACCCAATTCAAATATCCAAAATGACTCCCGCTACAGAAGCAAACTCCCTGTTACCACTAAGTAAATTATATTCTACTTGTTTCCACATGGCTATATGCTCTTCCTGTTGTGGATTGACTGTTCAATTTACTATATAAGGACTATTGCCATCGATATGGATTGTACTACCATTGGATATGAGCTATTATGCTGTAAATGGATGGATAGGATAGATGAATTTTGTATTTAAATTATTTATTGTATTTATTACTATTTATCATCTGCACAGAGCACTTTTTCACTGTACATAAAACTTTACATAATATTTATTAAAAAATACTTTAATATTGATTGGGAGATTCTTCTGTTTGGCTTGCTATTGTATCTCCCAATAGGGCTTCTCTGTTGTTGTTGCTTATCCTATCCCTGCTTGTTCTATAAAATTGTTACTTCTTTGGAACGTTATACAGTCTCCAGTGCCATATCAGACACAGGAAGAGGGCTCCTGCTTTTCCTCCATTAAGTTTCTGGGCTGGACTAGAAAGCCAAAATTATAACTGCTTATCAGGGTGGGACACAAAAGAACTTTAAAACCGCAAATAGAGACATGGTATTTGGGGCTGCTCAGACAAAGCAGGCAAACTTGGATTTTAGCGGGGAAATCTGCCTCCGAGTAGGGGAGTGAAGGGGGAGTCCATCATAGGGACTTTAAGGCCGAGGCCTTCCCCTCATGTTGCCTCCTGTCACTGTCATTCAGAGGTTCACTGCCTTTGAATGTGGAAGAGAAGGAAGAAGGGGATTCAGACATATGACTTTTCCTAGCCGCAGTCTGAAGAACTAAAATGCTGGAAGGGCTGTACCCTGGACCCAAACAGGGAAGAGAAAATAAGCTTTACTAGGTATATTGTGGCCTGCCCTATTACTAAGGTATGGTTTGTCATTTCAGAAATAAAATAGGAATGTTACTTTCTTTGCTAATTGTGGGTGGGAAGGTGGTCATGATGGTAAGTTATAACCCTACATTGGGTCCAGAGAAATAATGCTTTTGGTATGCATAATGCAGTTCTTAATCAAAGCCTTTTGTTAAGTATGAGAGGTAAATAAGTGCATTGATTTTTAGTATTGCTGTTTAAAAGTGTTTTATGTTTTTGGCTTATTTGTTTTGTATCTAAATATGTTCCTCTCTCTTTTCCTTCCTTTCTTTCCTCTTGGTTCCCTTTCCTTATTATGCCCTGGATTTCTCAGACTATAAGAGTGGTTTCGGAGGGAAATTCGGTGTTCAAACAGAGAGGCAGGACCCATCTGCTGTGGGGTTTGACTACAAGGAGAAACTAGCGAAGCACGAGTCGCAACAAGGCATAGTTTCCAGTTGTAACTCTTCCTCAGTGCAGCCACTTCTAGCACAGGCTTAAGTTGCTTGCTTTGAAAGATTATTTGGTCAGCACACACCACAGAAAATTTAAGGCAACATTTCTTCTCATTTAAATTCATTTCACCTTAAATTGAACTTGAGTAGTTCAAACTAGGGATGGCCAACTTTTTTGATGAGTGTCTCAAACCACTATATGAAATAATTACTCTCCTGTGCACCAATGTCTTTCCCATAGGCTGGCCAGTGGACTGTCCTGTCCAGGAGTGCCAGTTGGCACTTACGATTTCAGCAACTGAACTGAGGTTTTGATTTCTTTAGCCATGTTTGAGAAGCTAAAATGTTAGATCTTCAGTATGGTCTACATACGTTGTGTTACTGTTTAAAAAGGAAATTATAAAAGATCTTAGGTTTGATCCAAACTTCTGCAAACTGAGTAAGAGTACAGAATTAGTTTTCAGTATCTTCACTCTCCCTCAGCATCCCCTTCTTCAAGAATGCTGTGGTGGGGTTTCAGCTGGTTTCTCTGTCCATAACTCCCTCCCACAAGTGCTTCATATCATATTCTGTAAGGATAGCAGTGAAAAAAGGAGGCAGTATACTCGCTCCATTTCTGAAAACCTTTAACCCAACCCCCACTCCCTTTAAATGTAGCTACTAAAACAGCATAAAAGCAGCATCATGCAATTCAGTGCTGATCACCTGCTGTGACATAGACTTTGCCACATCTCACTAGTTTTGCCTCTTTTGAAAGAGATCTGTGCGTGCTTTCCCCATGAAATATGATATAATTAGAATTCAGTTGCAATAGATGATAACCAGTAAGACCCTAGGTTGGTTCTGACAGAAAATGTATCTTGAGCTGACAGTTAAGGCTGCTGTTGTTAAAAAAAATAAAGTGATTACTGCATCATGCAGTCTCTGTTGATATTAAAATGGGGAACGCAGCATCCAGTGAATCTTAGGTCAGGATTTCTTCATACAATTTTTAATTCTCTAGCCATGTGTAGACTTCTTACTGAATATAAGATGAGGTAACCATGAGGAAAAAATGTTAGAAGGAACATTTTAAAGTTTATTTCTACTCTGTGTGTGTCTCTTATAGAAACTTGTCTGTCCTGCATTTAATTGTGCAGTTGTTGGGCAGTATATGGCCAATTGTTATGTTGTACGGGGTGAGCCCAACGTGCTATGAACCGAGTGAGTTCATGGAAGGCTTCTGTTGCCTTCCCCTTCCTGCTTTGGCTCTCCTGATTTTTACCATAGATCCCTCCTTGCATTCTAAGCTGTTGCCAGAGGTCCTTGATCCTCAGGAGTGTCTTTGGGCCCAAAAGGCTGCAGCAGGAAGGAAGCAAAGGCAGCTTTTACAAGCTCTCTCTGTTTGCAGTGTGTAAGATCTAGCTTGAGTTTTTATATCTCTTTATGAGTTGTTCTTCAAATGAATGAATTCTGGCAGTGGCAATTGATGCTCTAAAGTATCTCTGAGAGTACAGTGTCATGATTTACAAAACCTATAACAATATGGTGGAGTAATCCAAGGCTGTGCTGTAGAAGTGGTGTGTTACAGGGATGGCGCGAGCTGGGAGAGATCATTTTTTCCTTTGCTTCGCTGCTGACAACATCCATTTACTTTCAACCAATGAATGTGGAAGCATGACTATGACCCAATGTATCTTGCACATCTGCTCATGATTCTCTTGATGCCTTAAAAAGTATATAGCCTTGTTTTGCATCTAATTTGTTTTTCATTTTTCCTTGGCTGCAATCACTGGGAATTCTATGCATGCAGCTCCTCCTATTAGCCTTCTGTGTTTGATAACAGAAGAATTGACAACCACCTACAATAATAAACTTTTTGTCCTACTTCTAGACTACTCTAAAGGATTTGGCGGAAAATATGGTGTGCAGAAAGATCGAATGGATAAGGTATGACTTTAATTTGAAGTTTGCTTATGGGTTTAAAATGTTAAACTTATGTAGTTCCGCTCTTAGAAATTATTGTCTTTGAATGCAACCTCCTTACTGCAGTCCACTGACCAATGGGGCTGTTATTCCTCATGTGTCCTATAAACCTGGGAATTAGTTTCTCCACAAACCGAATGACTGCTCGGAGTGGGGAACATCTGTGACAGTTAGCACCTTCTGCTGGTGGATTGCACTTAGTCAAAATCCATAATGAATTTTTATTTGTTGCTTGAACTGGATGGATCAAATCAGTATCTGCTATTAGATCACAAGTATTCCATGAAGCCAGGAATGCCACTACAAAGGTGGCAGCAGAGCTTTTTATTTTGTTATGCTGTCTTTCTTAGCAAGGGTGGGGGCAAGGGCCACATATTTCCTAGCTCTGCTGCAGCTGGGGATTCTCCTACTTGCTGCCTGCAATGCGTGCATTCATTTCCTGTAACAGTTGACCAGTATCAAATCTCTGGTTCGCTACAGTCTCTTCTTGTTGTAATGATGATAATGATTGTCTTTTAATTGTCCAACCAAATACCTAAAGACTTTTGAAGCAAAACCTAACCCAATTACATTTGCCCTTTACTGATAGAATGCATCAACTTTTGAAGATATTGAGAAACTCTCATCAACTTATCAGAAGACCAAGCCAGTAGAAGCTGGTAAGATTATGTTTTGAAGCAATGTATTAATAAGTCATGAACAAATTCTGTAGTGGAAAATTTTAAAAAGGAAGGAGTGGGATAGACATGCAACCCACTAACCCCCTCCCAATAAAACATTGAGAAAAAATTGGTAGACGTTTATTAAAACTTGTGTGTCATTTCTTTTTAAGAATAGGTTTACCTATGCCCATTGTTCCTCAACATTTTTTTGGATTTTTTTCAGATTGTAATTTGTTCATGTCCAGCCTGGTTTGTTCTTGGGCTTGCATGCATCCTCTCCATCTTGTGCATGGAACAGAAATTGAAGGCTTCCTTGTTTGAAAGAATCAAGTTTTTCAGTTTGAGCTGAAACTAATCCTGATTAAGCATCCTGATTTGTAGACAAGAAACTAAGTGCAGTTTGTTAAAACAGCTGATTTGAATGTTAAACTGTATGGGGTTCTTTTTCCAAACCACGATATCTTCAATCTCGGCTCTATATGGGAGGGGAGGAGGGAAAGCGACAGGACATATAGGCCTGAAAAGATCACTGGGCTCCCATTTTGTCAACATAGAAGTATTAAGAACACCTAGGAGTCATTAGCTCTTTATTCTTGTGATAATTAAAGCAATAGTCAGTAATTAAATTTGCACTTTTTCTAGCTTGTGATTAGAGATGGGCACAATCCGCATTATGAACAAAAAACCCCACGATAATGGCGATCGCGCGATCGTGACCTGGCGGATTGTGATCATCCACGGCCAACAATCCAGCGGTCAGGAGAGGCCTGGATCGGAGTGTTCGGGCTCGATTCAGGGATCCAGACACTCAGGCACCAGCAATCTATTCCCCTGGCAACGGAGCCAGGGGAATGCCTGAGCTCTGTTTGCCCTCCTTCTGTCGCCCCCCGAATGGAAGCCCAGCTTTCCTTGATCAGCAGGGCTTCCTTCCAACCACGGAGCAGCAAAGCAGTCACAAGTTGGGAGAAGACACCCAGGGGAGGGAGGGGGAAGGGGGTGTTCTGTAGCCATGGGCACTCCAATCTGATCCCTGCAAACCCTGATAGGCAGCTCTGACGGCCAAACACAGACCTCCTGTGTTGCTGAATGGGACCCATGCTTATAAATAGCCGTGGTCTCCCAGGCTGGGTTTCACTTTCTGTGAGCAGTGGAGTGGGACACAGCTCTTGCTTGCTACTTACTAGACTTTGGAGAGAGAGAGAGAGACTGAGAGAGTCGGCCGCCGCCACAACTCACCTTCCCACATAGCTGGGAATATCAGCGTGCCCCACTTTGGCATCCACAATCCACTGTTCGGGAACGGGAGATGATCGGTGTGGATCATTAATTTGGGATTGGTGCCGGCGCCGAACCACAATCCGCTGGCTCATTAATCTTTTTTGGATCGTGCCCATCTCTACTTGTGATGTTTCTGGTTTAGAAAGGAGAACAAACAGTATTCCTTGGGGGAGTTAAATTACTTGTGATCTCAAACTGATGCTCGGTTTGAACTCTGATTACAGATCAGTCCTGGAATTTGGTTTGGAGATTTGTGTAAGAGAATGCCCTGTGAAATAAATGTTTCAATATTTCTAATGTTACAGTGAATTCTAAAACAAGCAACATCAGAGCTAACTTTGAAAATATTGCTAAAGAAAAGGAACAGGAAGATAGAAAGAAGGCAGAAGCTGAAAGAGCTCAGAGAATGGCCCAAGAGAAACAAGAACAAGAAGAAGCTAAGAAGAAACTAGAAGTTAGTAAAATTTTATTCATTTTCTTCCCTCTCCTCCAACTTTTTGAGTGAACTGCAGAAGTTATGGACAGATTCCAGAGTTTGGATGAAATTTAAGAATTTATAAAAATCACACCTGTTGAAAGATTTGTTAGCTTCCGTAAATTTTACGTCTTGCTAGAATTAATCTCAAAGTGGAAATTCCTCTAAGACTGACAGCTAGAGGGAATGAGACTCTAATGCTCCTAAAATCCATGCTTCCAGGCTGTCTCCTCAATATAGATAGTAATCACTGCTCTTCAGAAGAAGAAAATATTTAATGTGCTCCAATGAAGTATAAGCAAAAGGACCAGCTTGGCTTTTGTATGTTTGGGTAACTAAATTGATGAGACGAGAACACTGCTGGAAATTAGTTCAGATTTATTTAGTGGAATACTAATATCTATGCCAAAGAGTTCAAATAGTGGATTACAAGATGGATCTGAATGAACCACCTTCCCTCATGTGTTACTTGAAATGGAGACTAATCAGATTAGCATAACCTTCCGTTTTTATATGCATCGAAGTAGCAAGTTGCCATTTCAACCCTCCTACCCCTTTTAAGAACATGTCAGTATGAAATGTAAGCCCTAATTAAAGGTAGATTTTGGGTTCTGCTTTGGGTGCATCTCATATAAACTGGACTTATTAGAATTTTTTGGAGCATCCAGCCAATTCTGAAATGTTTCTTGGTTGGATTAGGTCTTTATGCACATGTCCTTTAACCTTTAGCACATAATATCTGATGTGCTAGAGGCCTTGTGGCCATTCTGACTTGAGGTTTTTTAGTCGCATGTAGTTATTTCAAAATCTAATTGATTGTCTGAAAGTAGTAGAATCCATACAGAGATATCAGATTCCAGAATGCCTTTCTAATAACACTACTAAAAATCATTTTTATCATAGAACAAAAGGTCTTAAATGATTCAGCTACCCTAGTGACAGTTTTTTTTGTAGTGCACCATCTAAGTTACTCAGCTTGACAAGTTGCCTTTGTAAAGCATTTTTGTGTGTAGAATGTGGAAGGTGGGGGAGGAGCATGCCAATCTGTAGTAAGAACTACCAGTTCAGCTATGCAGTGCTTATCTGTTCAGGATGATGGTCAAGCTTTTGATCACTTGGCCAATAAATCATCAGCGTGTAAACTGACCCATAGCCGCACTTAGTTTCCTCCATTTACAGTATTAAATCCTAGTCCAATTTAGAAAAAAACTCTTTTTCACTGACTGTCCCCTAATTTCTTATATATGGTTGCCTTCTGGACTGCATAACTATGTAATTGCATGCCCGTGTTTCATAGCAGTTTAAGATGTGCTCTCCTATCATCTAGTACTACTGCTGCTTTCGCTAATGGATGTGTTGATTGACTTCATTTTCAAATTGTTTATTTAAATTTACTGATGATTTGAGCTTACGTGCTCTTTTGCTTCTGAAGTCATGTTCTGCTGTCTGTTCAGACCTCAACCTGTTTTGCATGAGCAGAGTGCTTAGAGGGTCAAGTGTCAGTTTCCTCTGTTTGTGACAAACCATCTTGTCATCACTTTTTGATCAAGCCTTATAAGGCTAAGCACTTTTCAGTGAAGATTTGAGGTTGCCCTTAAGTATTTGAATTGTTCAGAGAAGCGATAGGTATGTTGGGAGACCAAAAATGTAAACTGCAGTTTGATGTGCATGCAGTGTTGGTCTTAGCTATGGGACAGCTGGCCTATCACCCAGGGCCACATGGGGGTGGTGGGAGAAGGGAGAAACTATACAGCCATGCCATACTGCACAGCTGCCTTCTTTTGCAGCTGTTGCTCAGTCAGCTGAGCGAGACCTGTGCTGCACAGCCACCCTTACCCTCTCATCACTGGCTGCTGCCTACAACTCCACAGGCCAAGCATGCGGGAAGGGGTGCACTGTGGATCCTGCTGTTGTGTGAACAAAGGGATTGTTGGGGGACACCAAGCTTGACTTTTCCCAAGGGCCTTTAATCACTAAGACTGTCCCTGGGTACATAGAGCAATTTTAAGTGACTATTTAATTCCAAAAGGAACAGATTTGAGAGGCTGGAATGGTTTATAGTTAAGAAAGTGTGAAGAGTTGGTCTCAGTGTTGTTTAACTAAGGAAGCCAAATTATTTATTTTCGTGAGAGAATATTGGTACCCATTCCTATATTTTTAAAAAAATTATTGTAAATGAAACTGATTTATTAAATGAAACTGGTTTATTATTAGTTGAATTTTTTTTGTTCCGTAAACAACTTTGATTTTTTTGTTATTTTTGTGCTTGAGTATTAGCCCATTTGTAAGCCTTTCCTGAAAAATCAGTGCAAGTTGCATCAACCTAACTAGTGAAGAGGGACTGCTGTTAGCCTCGGGGCAGGGGGGTCACTGAGTGTGTGTGGAAGGGGGGAGGTAGGTAGCTGTGAATTTCCTGCACTGTGCAAGGGATTGGAATAGATGACCCTGGGGTCCTTTCCAACAAGGTTTGCCAGGTCCCTCTGTCCTCCCACTGGGAGGGTTGGGAACTGGCACTTACTGCACATGCTCTGGCACCAACATGATGATGTCACTTCCATAAGTGACATCACCACGCCGGCCGCACAGCAACGCCTCTTCCGTAAGTGATGTTGTCAGGCCAGCTACAGGAGTGCTCCTGCGCTCGGCATGGAGCCAATTAGGCCCATTTGAGACCCAATTCAGCCCCAAACGAAGCACAATGATGTTCCTGTGGCTGGCACGAGGACGTCACTTACGGAAGTGATGTTGCTGCGCTGGGTGGGAGCGTGTGTACAGCGCGCACTCCTGAAGTGCCTGCTGGTGGTGGGCAAGCTCCAGGAAGGTTGCTAACCTTAAACGGGCTCCACCGGGAATAACGAACTATTAGCTAAACCAAAGAATCACCTGGAGGTTAAACAACAAAATCCTATATATCCTATGAATCTTGTATAAATATTTTAGTTTTTAATATTTTTTGTTTCTTATATATTAAAATGCAAAAGTGCTATGAACATGCAATAAATGTATATACATATACAAAATACAATAAATTTATGTACCTAATAATGAAACCATTCAATTATACACAATAATAAATAGTAATAAATAGCTATGAAAATGTTAAGTCACAATCTAACTGGTGAACAGTCAGTAGACAAAACTGGTAAATATCCGTTGTTTCACTGAAAACTCTCAAATATTTTGTAGGTCGTTGTTGCTGATGTAGACTGCAAGTAGACCGCATTGTCCCGTCAGCACTAACCAACATAGTGATGAGCTATTGTATTGTCTGTGACCGTTAATTTAAAAGCCTACGAAGAAGTTTTGATACAAAATGGGAATTTGACTTGAAAATATGCTGGCAAAACCCATTGGCTTTTTGATGTAGCATTTGGCTCTGGTGCTCTCCTATTTTGCAGCGGACTGTGGAGGTCACTTCTATTTGCAGTTTATATCAGCAACAATGACCTACAAAATTTTTGAGAGATTTCATTGATTCCACCAGCTTGTAACTTGGCTCTTTATTAAGAAGCTATATAACGGATATTGTGATACAACCTTAATCACTAAGATCCTACAATCTGCTTGCTGGCTTGCAGCAAGCACATTATATCTCCCCCCCCCAACCCCACCCCGGATACTGAATTCTTGTGCAGAATTTCTGAGTTGCAGCCTACATCTGGAACAAACTGGGGCTTAATATGAAACAGCAGCTTTGTTTGCTTTGCTTTGCTTTGCTTGATTCTGCAAGTTACTGGTCCCAAAAAAAAGGGTTACAGGACTGGGCTGCATGGAGCCGATTTGGCAAAAGACTTCCCCAGTGTTTCTTCTCTATGATGTTTAACTTATGTAGAGACAGTTCCTCTCTGAAATACTGAGCTAGCTGGTATGGGTGTACTATACAAGCATGGGTTTTGGAATACATTGTTATTTTAGTGTTCTTGTTAGTGAAACAAAACTGGACTATAGGCTTGCACTAGAGAGACTTTTGTTCTAGGTATGCTAAATACCCTTTAAATTTAAGAAAGAGAAGGGGCAATTTATTTATTTATATCTCTCCTTTCTCCTCAGTGGGAACGGAAAGCAGCTTATATTGTTTTCTTCTCCTTTTTATCCTCACAGTGACCCTGTGAGTGTGTGTGATTGGCCCAAGGTCACGCAGCAAGCTCACATGGCAGGGTGGGGATTTGAACCTGAGTCTCCCAGATCCTAGTTTGACACTCTGACTACTACACAACACTGGTGTAGTGTCTCTTTGTATTGAATTACAATTACAGGTGATTGCTTGTTGATGTCTGTAGTGTTGCTTTTAGCTCCTTGCAGAAATCTAGAGAAAGGTACAGGCCATACAGGCCAATACAGGACTATCTGGTGCCACCCACTTTGATTCCTGACTTATGCCATTTTTTTTACTTCAGTCACTTGTCTGTCTGCTACAAACCCTGTTGCCTCTCCAAAACAAAATGCATCACTACTATAACACTTGTCTCCACCACATATGGCAACAATTAAATATTGGAAACCACAGCCTGGGGACTACAAATGGAAATCAGTTCTGTCTCTTCCCTGCTCTGCCTGCTCTGTAGTGTGTCTGGCCTTGTTAGTGAGATATAAAGGGAAACCTTAAAGTTTTGTTCTTCTATAGAGATGATTATATTATTATTTCCCTACAGAAAACATTTGCTTATTTTACAGACAACACATTTTATTTACAGCAAAATTGATTTCATAGTCAAGGTAATGTTCAACTCATAGGTGTGACTACCAAGCATTTTCCTCATATTATAACAACTGGTTCAGTGCTATTATCCAACACTGAAAGACTGGATATGTTTCGTATTTTGAATATATGAACACTGTACACCTTACCTCTCTTCACATTGGCTCAAATGTGCAGAGAGAGGGGGGGCGGGCACAAGTGTGCCGGCCACCCCACCCCCACCCCCACATGATTGCTGGCCTTTGAGCATGGTGCTGTGCTAGCAGTCAGGCAGTGGTGGGGGCAGGGCCAGCGTGTTCATGCCACTTTCCCTCTCCATGCATTCAGTCAGTGTGAGAAGGGGTCATGTGCACAGGGCTATATACTAGAAACCTGGTCTATGAAAGAAACTGAATACTGAAGAGCAAAACTTCATCTCTAAAAATGAATGAAGGAAGCACTTTTGAGAGTTAAGTTTATGTAGTTTGTGATTTTTCATGCAAAGAGATCTCATGAAGTCATGTAGACAAATGCTGCTTCGTGGAGCCAGTGCTAAAAGTGCTGCCACAGTCATACAACTCATCCTTTGAAAGTGTCAGTAAATTGAGTCCAGCAAAGTGTTACTTGCAACATAGTTGTGTTGTTCCTGGGGCTGATCCTTCTGGAGGACTTGAAGGCATGTGAATAGCCCACAGTGTAGCAGTCTTCTTCTTCAGTTATTCTCTCAACTTGGCTGCCTTCAGTATTGTCCTTGTTTGTACTGCAGCACAGAGAGGAGTTACTTCCCCATTTTTGTTGCTTCTTGTGCACAGAATACTCCATGTGGAGCACTGAAAATCGGGAAATAACCCTCCTGCACTGTTTCTACCCAGGCTGGGGTGAAGGAGGCAGGAGCATTCCAAGCCTTTTATAAAAGAAGCCATTCCCCGCAGCTGCTGTGTGGCTGCAGAGAACATGTGTTGGTTCTGAGGTGAACTTGAGAAAAAGGTAACATCTAGTTTGGATCATAGTGTGAATCCACAAGTAGCCGTGACTGGGTTAATTGGTCTTATGCAGCTGGGTAAATCTACCCACAAATTTCCATTAAAAATATAAAGGTACTAGCATTGTTTTACATATGTTGCTGATTTGGCAAATTTCCTCTTGTGCTTGTATGTGATACTGTTCTAGTTGTAATATATACTTGGTGCTTTTTTGTCAAAGGAGCAAGCCAAAGCCAAGAAACAAACTCCTCCTCCATCTCCCACCCCACAGCCAGTGGAAGAGAAACTGCCTTCAAGTCCAGTCTATGAGGTTAGTTTGAAGAACGGAAAGAGAATGCTTCCGGCCGTTGCTTGCAGAGTGCAGTTTTCTCACTTCTTCCTTCTGTTGCAGCTTGAAATGCCACCCCCCTACTAGTCCTGCTCCTGTTACTTTCTGAAAACAATAGTTATAAGAATTAGTGATTGGGGTTTTTTTTCAAATTATGAACTATTCACATTATATTTACTGTTTAAGGCATTTATATAATTTTTCCCCAATTTCTGTAAGTAAGAAAATAATGGGAGAGAATAATTTTAAAAGGAAGCATAGAAGCAATGGCAAAGAATGAAATATGAGAATTACACATCTACAGTGGGAACCCGCAAGGACTTGAGGGGGGGGGGTGTTTCATTTTTTCCTCCTCTACCATGTCATCTTTTCCTTCCCTGCCCCCATAGCTTTTCCCCGTTTTTTTCTCTTCTCTCCTTCCCACCCACCTTTGACTGCCCCAATCTTTACCTTTCCCCCTTTCTTCCCTCTGTCGCCCAGTTGCATGGTGTGGAACCTGTAATGACTTGCTGGGGTATTTCACTTTCCCCTATATTCCCTTTTCCACACTGTTTCCTCTTTTCCTTCTCCTGGCAGCTTCCATACACTCATCTTCTCCTCTCTCTCCTTCAAACCCACCAAACAAACAACTTTTATCTGTCTCCATCTTCATCTATATTTACTTCATTTATTCTTTATTCACAATGGGGATGCAAAGCAGCTTACGTCATTCTCCTTGCCTTCGTATTAACATCACAGCAACCCTGAGAGATAGGTTAGCTGAGTTTGTGTGACTGGATTAAAGCCACCCAAGTGAGCTTCCACAGCAGACTGTGATTTTGAACCTGGTTCTCTTAGATCCTACTCTGAAACTCTACCCAATACACTACACTAGATTTTAGGGGATGGTGGTGGCCACTGTTGAACAGAAGCAAGCAGAGATACGGAGAGGAAACACACAGAACAGACGTATTAATCATTGCCACTCGCGTGGTCACAGCTGTTTTCATTGTGGTATGAATAATATAATGTAGACAATGGGAAACACTCCCACTCAGCAGTAGTGACACCCAGCTTGAAAATCTGAAGCTGTGTTTGAGATGCTGGCAGAGGGTACTTGTGTTCATTGCTGCCTTTCCCTCCTTTAGGATGCTGTTTCCTTCGAATCCAGCTACAAGAACTCAGATACAAATTATTCTGCAGTACATGAGTCAGAAAGCAATGGCAAAGCTGAAGAGTCTGACTACCAAGAAGCAATCTGTCAGCAGGAGCCAGAGTATGAATCTGAGACTGTTTATGAAGTGACTGGGGCACAAAGCCAGTATCCCGCAGGTTTGATAACTTCTATTTCTGACCAGGTCTCTTTGGTAGTCAGTCTATGGCAATAGTTTGGCTAATTGCACTCCTAGAGCTGCTGCTGTGAGATGCTGGTGTTAGGAAAACTGAGCAAATGATGAGGTAGCTTTATAAGTAGCTGATTTCTTGTATTGTCGAAGGCTTTCACGGCCAGAGAACGATGGTTGTTGTGGGTTTTCCGGGCTGTATTGCCGTGGTCTTGGCATTGTAGTTCCTGACGTTTCGCCAGCAGCTGTGGCTGGCATCTTCAGAGGTGTAGCACCAAAAGACAGAGATCTCTCAGTGTCACAGCTGATTTCTTACCTTCTAAAGCTAAGTAGGTCTGGGTTTGGCCAAAACTGGATGTGAGACTTATTGAGAAATCTCTTTGCTGTGTTCAGGTTCTTGGAGGAGGGGAGATACAACTGTAATACCTGAAATATTCTGGAACATTGCTCTTAGCATAAGGAAATTAAGAGAAATGCATGCTAATTTGCCTTGCAAGGCTTTTCTTGTTAGTAGTGCTGTAGGTAGGTGAATCTTGTCTTCAGATATATGTAAACTACCAATTCATGCTATAAAGATGACCATAAGTACTTGAAATCTGTATTAATGACTGACTAGGGATGATCTGATTACTGGGGAGACCAATTTTAAGTGCCAGGCTATATTGTAAGTGAATGAATTAAAGAAACCATTTCTCTCTCCCTTGTGTAATGTACTATAGTCATGCTGCTCTTCTTGTTTCTCTTTAGATGAAAATACATATGAGTATGAAAATGACCTTGGAATCACAGCTATAGCCCTGTATGATTATCAAGCTGGTAAGCTCTGCTTTTGCTTAGTCCTATAGTTCTGTTTGTTTGTGTGTTTCTGTGAAGAAACCAAACACTTCCAGGCTGTTCATTTTCTGCAGTTTCCCCAAATATAGGAAGCAAACATAACAATTGGCTGTGGATGCTGAGTCCAGCACTGGAGAAGTTCAGCTTTTCTCTCTTTTTTTCTTAACACATTTAGTCTTTCAATTCTAAACTGCTTCTAAGCATGTGGGTAATGTCTGGTGAAAAACCTCAGAGGTCAGGGCAGGTATGAAAAAAATTATGACATTTGCAAACGAAAGCATTTTATTTAGCTTACATGTGAATATCATTTTGAAGATTGTGTTCTTTTGCAGCCCTTCTAGCATCCATTTGGGGCCACAGCTGGCCTCCAAGATGTTGATTACATCTTTCAGATCCTTGCCCATCAAAGATATCCTGATGTACTACTAGATTCCTAATCCACCTTTTAAAATTTTCTTTGAAGATATTTCCTTGTCCTAATGGCATCACTGCAGGATTGCCAAGCAGTATAGCCTGAAGAGCCAGTTTGGTGTAGTGGTTAAGAGCATGGGACTCTAATCTGGAGAGCTGGGTTTGATTCTCCACTCCTCTGCTTGAAGCCAGCTGGGTGACGTTGGGTCAGTCACAGCTCTCCGGAGCTCTCTCAGCCCCACCCACATACTTCGTAAACCACTCTGAGTGGGCATTAAGTTGTCCTGAAGGACAGTATATAAATCAAATGTTGTTGTTCTTATTAAAATGTGTCTTGGGAAGCTACCTGTAGCTGTAACCCTCAGAGGTTGAATTGAGGCCGTAGTGCTGAACCAGGAACTGTGTGATACATAGAAGGGGACCTTAAGAAAGAGCTTCCAAATAGTTTGCCACTTTTGTGCAGCAATCCCTTTCCTCAGTTGTATCCTACTAGATCCTAGTCTAAAAGCCCTCTGCATGGAAACACTTCTTGGTGACAGCCCAAAATGGCACATGTATTACAAAAACGTTTGGTGCCAATAAATCTTGTATTTCTGCTAGCTTCTGCCTCTTGATGAAAACGATGAATAATATTTTACATGAATTATATAGACAACATAGTATAGGTTCAGATCTCCTCTCTGTTACAGAAGCTCACTGACCTTGGGTCAGTTGTACTCTCTTACCCCTATCTCTCAGGGTTGTTGTGAGATAAATCAGAGAAGGGGAGAATGGTGATGTAAGCTGCTTTGTGTCCTCATGTTAGGAAGAAAAGCATAAGCATGTAAGAGCCCTGATGGATCAGACCAGTGGTCCATCTAGTCCAGCATCCTGTCTTACACAGTTGCCAACCATTACCCTGGAGGGCAAGACATACTGAGCAAAGAGGCAGAGGCCTTTCCCTGAAGTTACTTCCTGCCACTGGTAGTCAAAGGTTCACTGCCTCTGTATGTGGATTTTCCCTTTAGTTACTATGGCTAGTAGCTACTGATAGGACCTATCCTCCATAATAGCATGGTATATCTAAATAAAATAGTCATACAGTAGTCAAACACCATCTGTGTTGCATCCCCCATTTTGGATCTAATCCAAGCGCCGTGTTGAATGAGGAGCTGTGACTTGCAATCTGAGTTTCTTTATTCTTTTGATTAAGTTTGGGGAGTTAATTTTATATGAGACACTGACCTGATAGTTGCTTATGCTCTCTCCACAGCTGGTGATGATGAGATTTCCTTTGATCCTGATGACATTATCACAAACATTGAAATGATCGATGATGGCTGGTGGAGAGGAGTATGCAAAGGCAGATACGGGCTCTTCCCAGCAAATTACGTTGAGCTGAGGCAATAGGAAACCATGTCTACCATTTATGCCTTAATGCTGTGATCATTCATCTGATTTTTACACTACAAATCATGTGACATTGTGGGGAAGAGAAAAAAAGGAGGTGTCTATACATTTTCCTTTTTATATTTAAATACTTTGCTGATGCTTTTACCAATGTTTACGGCTCAGAAATTGCTAATATATTGTAACTCTTATGTTCCCCACCACAGTATGTTCTCATAATTTTTTAACGTGTTCTGAAATGGGGCTTTTCCTTCTTCTTTGCCAAATCAGTGATGGTCATAAATTTTTTCCAGGAATTTTAGCTCTTTCTGACAATAATGCATGTTTCATTTGTATCTGTCCATGTACTGGATTACGAAGTCATTATGTCCAGCTATTCATGTACTGAACTCTGTTAGCTTTCCAGACCTTGGCTGTGCAAGATATAACATTTCCATATAAGGAACACCACTGGTATAAAAAGATAGGAAAAGGACCTGAGACTTGCAACTGTGGCAGTGATTCAATAGGAAAACTTTTTTTATAACATTGCAAGTAGGAAGGGTCCAGTGTAGAGAGTTTTAGTTTCTTGAGAACCAAGTGCAAAGTCCAGTAAAAAGCTTTCTTTTACAGTTCACCCTTCACTTCAGTGGTGCTTGTGCAAGAGAACTTCTTGAAGGTTATGGTATAAGTCTTTCCCTCTACAGGAGACTTCTAGCATCTTAACATAGCTTCCAGTTTGTTTTATGCTTTCTCTGTTGGGCCCAAAGCAGCATTTAAGCCCTTCACATCAACTTTTAAGTAAGTCTCTTCTTTGGGTGATGCCTGGGAAGATATCTGTGTGTTTTCAAGAGCCTTCTGCTTGCATTTGTATGCAAGCTTCCAGATAATTGCTTCCAGATAATTGCCTTACAGATAATGTGTGTAGAGACTTCGTTGCAGACTCAGATACTCATTTGTATGACTTAGCGGGGGCGATAAGGCCTGCCTGGCACTCAGTCTGTTTTGCAACCGCATGTCACTCAAGGAATGACAGTACAAATAGTTGGAAACCTTGGAGGTAATCTGTATTTCTAAGCTATGTATGGAAAGCTACCATGTTTTGTATGTTCAGCTGAAACTGCCAATAACTAACTAAATAGTAAAGGTGTGTCTGCCTTTTGCCAAATACTAAGCTGAAATTCTTTCCACTATTTCGATGGAATAATGAGTTAAAATTTGGTGAATTTACCACTCTTAACTATATAAGTATCCCTACCAAAGAGGATACATACATATGCTCAGTGTGCGTCCTGGCTTTTTTTTTTTAATTTGAAATGAGAAATTCAGGGAGGAACTGACCAAGCAAAAACCCTCTTACAATAAGGCCTAATGGAATATAGAAAATATTTGTATAAAATGGCAGTGTACAGTGTATCTAGAAGTAAAGCTCTTGGGATAGGAGGGAGGGATGATGTGTGGGGGGATGGGAATTGGCAGGTTGGGACAATCTTTAATATGAATGTCACCTTTTCATCTCCCAGAGGCTGCTTTCTGTCTCTCATTTTCACTACAACCACTACATTGGGTTTTATATGCTGTTTTATCCAGTCTTGCATAGGACATCTCATAGGATACATGTTTTTTTTTGTAAATTTAAGTATACAAATAAACTTTTGCAACCATTTGCACAGGATATTTATGTGTGTTAACTGTACTGAGGTATATGGTGTGGTCTGTGGCACAAATGTAGTTGTACTTAATGTTTCCAACTGGAATATATTGGCCCCTGTGTGGATAAAGAAAGCTGCAAAACTGAGCCATTTACACACAAGGTAGAAGTTTTCATATAGTTAGGAGACTCTGTGCTGAAAAGTGACTTCAAAAATTAAACAAAAGTGGGATGGGATTATGCTCCATAAGGATGAACACATTTGTCATCTAAATGGGGGTGGTGAAGATTGGGCAATTATATGCCTGTATTTCCAGATTATTTATCTGCCCCTTTACCCTAACTCAGGCCCATTGGGGGCAAAATTGGGCTGCACCTAACACACAGGGCCCGAGCCTGTCACATCTAACAGTGAAGAGATTGGCCTCCATTGTAATGAAAGCAGGAGTGTGCACCAGAAAAAAAAATCCAGAAATCTGGATCCAGGCAAGATTTATTTGACCATTATTCCCTATGGGGTGGAGCGTGGGGGCGGGGGGGAGAAGCAAGCAAACTACACCTGATTTGCCTAGATCCTTCTGACCTCTAAAGTCCATCCATGTTTCAGGAAGATTGGACCCTGGGGTCTAATTGGTGGGCTCCCAGACAAGCTGCCCCCAGCCATTCTCCATGGTTTTCTATGGGGGAAAACATTTCCAAGCAGGCTATCACGCAGAAAAACACAGGGGCAAGGCTGCCAGTGGCCCAAGGCACACTCCCAAATACAAGAAGAAGCCAAACAGAATCAAATTGAAGCAAAGGAACTGATGGAATCAATTTATGTTCTGCATAAATGTTCAGAAGTGGACTTTAATATATCTTATACTCAACATGGCCAAATCTATGGATGCTAAATGTCAGACTGGGGCTATGGACAAACAAGACAGATCTTTTTACAAATCTGAGAAATATCCCGTGTTTTCAGGAAAAAAATTAAATCTAAAAAAATAAAGCAAAATTGGGATGGTATCCTTCTCCATGATAGTAATGCCTGTAGCTTTAAGAAACACATGAGTTTTTTAGTGGGTGTGCTTAAGATTCATACAAGTTTTGTATAAATATATTGACTTCTGATATTTTATGTAATTTTATAGTGACTTGTTTGCTGTCTTAGATCTTTGTATGCCATTAAAGGTATTTGAATTGAATTGAGAAACATGCCCTCAGTGGCCGCTGCAACCACAACACTATTGCCAGTCTTCAAGCCTTGGTCTCTGTATATGAAGGGCTGTTTTGGCTTTTGAGGGGAGGACTCATCAGGCCCAGCAGCAATTACAGAACTTTCATGCCTCGCTAAGGCCTGGCAACTCGTTTCTATTCAATAGCAGCAATCTCAAGGAACCCAGTGTGGTATAGTTGTTAAGAGTTTCAGATTCAGAGCTTGGGAACCCTCATTTGAATCCTCTGTGGCCAGTCACATCAATCGAACCTACTTCACAGGGTTGTTGTGAAGATAAAATGAATGGAGTGAGGTAAGCTGCTCTGGGTTCCAATTGAGGGAAAAGGCAGGGTATAAAAAAGTAAAATAATAAATAGAGCTGAAGGGGCAGGGGGTGAAGGAATCAGGGAAAGGTGATGATATGGGTCTGCCAGGGGGAAGAAAAGAGTAGTAGAGGGAGGGAGATACAGGGGAAAGTGAGTTGTCCCCTGTAAGTCCTTGCAGGTTCCCCACAGTGTAACTGGGTCCAGCAGGTGGCACCACACAACTAAGTTTGGCAGATCAGCCTGCGTTGGGCAACTGAGGCCAGCCTAGGTCACCTTACCTCCAAAGCAGGGGCTGGGGGTGTCTGCAGGCAGGAAGCATCCCAGTTCTGAGTCCTGTTTTGCACATGTTTCAGACAGATGACAACACTTCCAAACAGAAGTGTAATTGGGGCATATGGAGCATGTACATTTCGCTGTGTGCTCTGGTAGCTCCAGGCATGCCTCTCCCCACTTTCCCCTTTGCAAACCAAGTGAGTGGGGCTGGGGGGGGGTAAAAAGTGAGGGCAGAGATCCCTCAGCTGCAACAACCCAGGGTTTTCTCAGGGAGACTACCAGGGAAGGAGGAAATGCTGAAGATAGGGCAATAAAGGTAGCATGGCTGGTAGACAGAAAGGAGAGAAGGAAGCAGGAAAAGGCAAGAGGTTGTGGGGGTTTTCATGGAAATTGATGAAGAAATAGTATGTGAGGAGAAAATGTGACACCCCCTACAAGTTCTTGCAGGTTCCCCATGTGTAAATGTATCTAATACTCAACATGGCCCCATCTGCAGAAACTTGTGGTCATGTATAGAGAACAGACTTGCAGGGGTGGGGGGTGGGGGGTGGGGGTAAGAGGACTTTAAAAAGCCCCCTAACTTCAATTTCTCAGGGAAAAGCTGTGACTTCTCAACACTATATTGCAAGATTTCACCAGCTATTTTACAGAATCAAGAGTGTGATGCTGCTATGAAGGCAACTGAGCAAATGGGCAGGCAGGAAGTTGGGAAGATAAGAGAGGCACCTCTGCAACCAAGGAGGCAGGCAAGCAAGCAAGCAAGCAGTAGGGAAGTCAAGAGAGCCAGTGTTGCTGCCGTGGAAGGCAACTGAGCTGACAGGCAGGCAGGAAGCTGACAGGTGCTGCCTCTGCCAGGGAGGCAACTGACTCTGCAGGCAGTCAGGTAGGTGGCTGAGAACCAGAGCATGGCACCACCATAGCTAGGGAGGCAACTAAGCAGGCAGGCAGCTGAAAGGAGGTTATGGTACTGTGAGAGAAGGGGGGGGGAGATAGACGGAGTGAGCTTGATAAGTGGGGGGAGAGGGGAGGCAGCAGGGGGAGGATGGGATGTTCCTCCTGCAAGATGTCATGGGTTCCTGTTTGTAATACACGCCCCTCAAGTGTACCAAATCACTTGCAAGTGGGAAGTATACAGGACTAAGTAGGGTTGCAAACTCTTTATTTTATTTTATTAAACTTCTATTCCACCCTCCCTGCAAGCAGGCTCAGGGTGGATTACATTTAAAAACAAATATAATTTCACAATATCTATAAAAATTTCATTCTGGGTTGGGAAATTACTGGAGGTCTTGAGAATGGAGCCTGGGGACAGCAGGGCTTGGGGAAGGGAGCAAGCTCAGCAGAGATGTAATGCCATAGGGTACACCTTCCAAAGCAGCTATTTTCTCTAGGGGAACTGATCTCTGTTGTTTGAAGATCAGTTGTAATTCTTGGAGATCTCCAGGCATTACCTGGAGGTTGGCAGCTTTAGGACTAAGGCATACACTTCTATAAATCTTGGGTAACCACTATGCTTATAGAAACAGCAATATCTGTGCAGATGTCATGAGGAAAACATCCAACACTCCAATAAAAAATGGTACCAGATCTTAGTTGGCTGTGGGAGGGAGGCGTTCTCTTCAGTCATTGCTTTGGGCTGAAAGCTCAACAGCTGTCCTTTCAACCTCACACTGCACTGATAACCTGACCAGTGGGTCTGCATGGTGAGCGGCAAAGGGCTGATCTAGGTGAGGAGATGGTGATTTCTCTCTGGGATGGGTCCTTGCAGCACTTAAACTCTATTCTATCAGGCTTCTTTCAAAGCCATTCTTGTTCAAGTTAAATAGGGAGAAAATGAACTAATTAAGCAGAATAAATGAACTGAACTTTAACAGGAAAACTGCAAATAAGCAACATAATCTAGGCTGTGGAAAGGAAAAGTAACTAGTGTTGGTTTGGAAGAACTGTTTTCTCTTTCTACCTTGTTATATGCCAAGAGCAGAACTATTTCTTCATAGTGTAATTGAAGGTTACTTAATTCCTTTGTGAGTGCTAGTTTAAAATATGTTCTCTTAATTTAATTTGAAACATGGGTTTATTGCCCTGAAACCACCAAGCTTTTAGCCATCATGAAGTTTATGAGGTGAGCTGAGTGAGGAGAACTTGAATATTGAAAGTTGGGGTATATCAAATTTTAATAATCTGATGCTTTGTAAAATAGAGTAATATGAAGATAGCTGAGTATGGCTGTAGGTGTCGGAAGTGCCCCATCCAAAGATCTCTGGAAAATACAGAATGCAGCTGCGTTTAAACTTCTCATTACCCACCCCTGCATATCTGACTGCCTTGTCACTACCAATTTGTCCTTAAATCCTCACAGGTGGATTGCAATAATGGCCGTTTCCCCACATCTTAAAATAGCGCCCCACTCACTGAATGCTTGTGGCTTTTCCATGCGATTTCTGACATCACTGTTTCCAAAAAGGGTGCAGGCAGTTATGATTCCATTTTCCAAAATCACGCAGAAAAGCCGCCAGCATTCAGCAAGTGGGGCACTATTTTTAGGACATGGGGAAATGGCCAATAACTCTTCTGTTAACTAGGCATTAGCTATGGATATAAGCAATTAGATGTAGGCAGCTATGATTCACCTTGATTTTATGCAGCATTAAACATGTCATCCATTTCCATTGGTGCATTTGTGCAGGAACCGCCTGATTTGTAATCCTATTCCCCATATAATTATGTTTTCTATTATTATTGCTGCCATACAGATGTTAAGCATTTCTTATCCCTTTGATCCATTTATGAATAATTTTTACAGAGTGATTATGAAATCTTCCAGCCAGAAACTGGGAAAAGATGGCAATAATTATTCAGCTATCCCACTCTCAGATCTAGGGGAGATGCAAGATCCAGGTTGCATCACCATAGGACGGAGTCCATGCCTGTAGACAGTGTCCTGGCCTTTAAGATATTATTGCTATAAGATGAAATTATCTTGTTGAAATAGGCAGTTTTTTAAAAAAAATTATTCTAAACATTTTCCCTTACAATCTCATAGAGAAAAAAACTTGGGGCTGGATATGGATAAAAAAATTACTATGGAATTTTATATGGAATTAGTTTAAATTATGTAGTTAAAATATAACCATGTGTTAACTTCTATGTAAATATGTGTTGACTTCCTAGAATGCATGCCTATAAAATTAGTGCATGCGAACAGTATAGGCTTATAGGAACATTATTTGATTTCCCCCCCATCTTTTTTGCCCGGGAGCATAGTGTGCTATACATGACACATACCCACACCCATAGGTATCTCAATCTAGCTAGGTGTGTGCCCTTCCAAGGTCACTGTGTGAAGCTGAGCGATAACTGGCCCAAGGTCACACATCTAGATGGCTCTAGGTGACCGTAGCAGAATAAGACACTATGTGCACATACATTGTGCATGTTTTTACATTCATTTACATAAAAACTATTTTCCGTGCTAATAATTGAATATATTCTCATGTTGTTTAAATGACTTTTAAATTTGGAGATGAATATTTGTAACTAAGATTTCATGGTTAGCATGTAGGTGCTTGTGATGGGTAGGTCTAGTTTTTCCATTAGGCCAATATAAGTTTCTCAAAATAAACAGATAAACAAACCCCCCTAACATGGGTTTCTCCTACACAGTAAGGGCAGATCCACTTCCAAGGGCTTGTTTGGTGTCCCCTAGAGGACTCTAAATTTGTTTTCCTTGAACAACTAGTACCCCTATGCCTCATGGTAAGCTTGGCCCAAAATGGAAGGCACTTTCAAAAGCAGTAAGTAATCAGGCATGTGGATCTCTAGTTCAAACAAAAGTCAAAATTGTACTCACTCCAGCCATTTTTCTTGTAGTTCCCGCTCCAAAATCTATTGTTCATAGTACAACCAACCTGCTAACAAATGATCTAGTCTACCTCTTTCTGGTGTTTGCACCCTTGTTAGCACATGCCTCCTCCCCCTCCTCCACAGGAAAAGGTAGTGTAGCTCATGCATATACAACTCAGGGCCAAAGTACAAGTGACAAATGACACAGGTTGGACACTTGTCAGCTTCCCTCAAGTTTTGATGGGAAATGTAGGCAGCTTGGTGGAATGTTGGACAAGAGACAGTAGAAAAGTCCATTGGACAGCAGTCGGAGAGCTAAGCTGCAAGACCAGGATTCCTACGTTTCCCATCAAAACTTGAGGGAAGCTGACAAGTGTCCAACCTGTGTCATTTGTCACTTGTAGCTTGGCCCTCAGTTTAGCATTTCTATTTACATTTTAGTTCAGGTGTGTGGGGAGGAGACGGACACATACATGAACACAACAGTCTCCCCAGCACATGAAGCAAGTGCTAGCCAGGTACTAATGGCCTTTTAGAGTTAACTTTAAAGCAAATTAACCTTGGAAAATATACCTTCTGTAGAGCATTGTTTGAGTGCTGATGCCATGTCTTTAAGAGTCTCTCTACTCAAGGCATCTAACACAAGGGTGCCCAAGTGCAGGGAAACACAATGTTAGATGGCAAGCATAGTTCAAAAAGACAGAGCCAAAGGCTCTGTCAATTTTGGCGGAGATTGCTCCTTAGCGGGTTTGTTAATTTCATCTTCGCCTCTCCAAAGCCTCTGTGAATTTCAACTCCCCTTCAGGGAGGTGAAGATGAAATTAACAAACCCTCTGAAGAGAGATTCCCCACCTGCTCCTGTAGAGAAGTGAAATTGACACCTTTTAAAACTATGCTTCCTGGCTAACATTGCACTCCCTACACTTGAGCGTCCTTGTATAAGATGCCTCGTGTAGAAAGACTCTAAGTAATCCATCTAAGGTTGCCAGCTCTGGGTTGGGAAATTCTTGGAAATTTTGGGGGTGGATCCAGAGTATGGTGAGGTTTGGAGACGGAGGGACCACAGCTAGCTTACTAGTCAGCATTATATATTTTTATATGGGCTATGGGTTTTTGCACCTAAAGCCTGTATTGTAAGAAGGCTCTAACTCTGTGAGCCATTTATATTCTATGGAGCATGTTGATAGAGTGGTCACATAGCCATACCCAGACATTCCCACTGATGGTACTCCTTTTCTGGGTGGGGTGCAGCAGGCAAAGGTCCTATGGCATTGCCAGATGTTCCTATTGGTTGCTGATGTCCTGCTGAGTTTGCAGATAGGTCTGGCCTGCCACTGCCATTTTTTTCAAACACATCATATCATGCAGAATTCTAAATCCAGTCCTATTAGCTGCCTCAATGGGATAAAATGGGGTGGAAATGGTAGCCTGTGGCTGCCATTTCTACCACATCATTTCCAGCTTCTTGTTACATCACAGTTGGGTGGAGGTTGTGGGCAATCCGAGTTGGAACTTCCAAAAGAAGAACTTCTGCCTCATCAATCATCTGAAAATGGGTAAGGCTTTGCAATGTTGACACTTAATATACATCCAAAACTATTCCTGTTTTCCAGACAAGAAATCATAACACATATTCAATTTTTTACAAAATGGAAACGATAGAGACAGTTGCTCACTGTGAGTCTTTCTACAATTTTAAGAGATGTTTAATTTGAGGTTTATAGTTTAGCAAGCATGTTTTAAAATTTAGGGCACAATCCAGTCAAAGATTAAGTACGGTGCCGCTGATTTCAAGGGAAGAGTTTTAATGTATTTATTTAACACAAATTGTGCCTTTCTCCAAGGGAGACAAGGTAAATTAACACTGTGCTTAATTCTACTACTGAAATCAATGGGACATTATGTTGCAAATGAAAATATCTTTCTAGTCAAAGAACATATATATAAGTAAAGTCTTACAAGGAAATTCAAAAAGGTGTAATTTTGAAATAGTTGATACCTTTATTTTAAACTATACTATGAAATATTCTCTACCAAATGCCAAT
Source organism: Eublepharis macularius (assembly GCF_028583425.1). Taxonomy (NCBI): domain Eukaryota; kingdom Metazoa; phylum Chordata; class Lepidosauria; order Squamata; family Eublepharidae; genus Eublepharis; species Eublepharis macularius. The sequence goes on along the minus strand of NC_072791.1, from coordinate 95,899,917 downwards.
AGGAGTCAGCAAGCGCACACTGTTAAATTTGTCTCAACAAAGTGCATTATTCTTACATGGTATCTTTATATACTGAACAGATGTTGTACAAATAAATTTGTTTCTGGGAAACAACTGAAACACAATTTTATTTAAATTTCTTTATTTTGCTTCAGTGACTAGTCAAGTCATAGATGTATTGAGTGAAGACTGCAAAATATTTAATTTTTTTCATCATTTAGTGCTTTAATACTTCTCTTAGCTGTGCACTGATGGAGTTCTTGGTTCAGAAAACAAGGCACTGTAACTACATTACATTGATGTTGAAATGATCCTTTTCATTAAAAGTACATCATTTTGTTACAACATAATTTATATACATCAGGTTTGTTCAATGCATCCAATGCACGTATTTTCCTTCTTGTACATTACTGTGCTCTGCTGCGCCAATTCAGTGTATGACTTACTGTTCGATGCTGGTATTCTTCTTGAGTACTATACCTGTTGATGCAGTCAACATCAAATTGACAAGTTGGGGATGGGGAAGGAACTACCAGTACAATATGTTTAAACAAATTTTGTTAAAGCTTGTTTATTCAAGAAACTGGTTAAGTTACTACAATTGAATACAACCTAGCTATAGAAGTTTTGAAGCATGGTGGATGCCCATCACCCTTTAAAAATCCCTCTTTTAATATGTTTGCAAGTATGGCAAAATATAGCTATAAGATACCCATATTTGTTTGTTAAAATATTACATTTTTTCCAGGTACTTGAAGATAACAAAATTACTGAGAATACAATCCTATGGAGAATTAAATGGGCATGGACTGGAGCAAATCTGCATAAAATTGCACTGCGAGTTTCTTAAATATTAGAAACAAGGGCCTTATCACAAAAATAGGCATGGAATCAAAAATAAGTCCCCAAATAAATCAAGTTATTCATTGTGGAATGTGAAACATAATTTTTTTAACCGATCCACTGAAGAATAAGTATTATGGATGAATCAACTAATAATATACAATATTCAACAATGTTTTTCTCAATGGAAAAGAAAATGAAACCCATTTGTAAGTATCAATGATCTCTAATGTCAGACTTATATTAGCTAAAACTGTAACTCTGATAATGGTGTTTGCCTTCCCTGCATCCATTCTTAGTATCTGTAAACATGTATTCTGTCTACTTATTCCTAATTTGGATGTGGACACAAATATACAAAATATTACTGAGTGGAGAGTGGGAACAGCCCCTCATCCTGCTCTGTGAGAGTGCATTATGCTCCTGCCTATACTCTGTCAAGACACTGGTCTTTATCCGTCTTTCATCAAATAGGCAAGCAACCCCCTTTTTTTCCAGCAAATGATCAGCACTGCCAGAGGCAACAATCATCTGGTGCCAGAGATTGTTGTGTGCAATTTGGTGATACACATGAGGATCTCTGGGATAGGCCCTTGTTTATCCTTTGTCATGTGCATTCTCCTCCAACAACATTTTAACAGTTCATCAGAGTAAACATTTAATATCTAGAATGGCAATTAACACCCTTTTAGGAAGCTCAGTACACAAAACCCTCACCCTTAGAAAAATGCTTAATAAAATAGCCCTCTGAGAAATCAAATCAGCCCACCTTAAATCAATGTTATCACAATATATCTTAAATTTCCCACAATGATAAAATAAGAAATTTAGAACAATAAATCCAATGTGCTTTTGCTCTGAGTCTAGCAGTTAGATGCAAAACTATTCATCTGGGTAGGTGCAGTTAAAGCATTTAAAACTGTTTCATACTATTATATAGCAAGTTTGGCAACTCTTTTTAAAAACAAAGGATTGAGACTGTTTATACTGTTTTGGAATCAGAACCACAACCTTAGTGCAATATGATATTTATTTCTTACAGTAATTTTGGTTGCCATACAAGAGTATTAAGGATTAGGGAAAGTGCAAGTTACAAGAGCTTGATTTTTTAAAAATCAATTTGAAATAAGAGGAATTAAAGCACAAAAATTACAGCAACATAGATAACGTGAACACAAGTTGTTACACAAACCATAGCAGAAAACATTTCTATCTAGAAAACGGAAAAAAATGTAATGGGAAAATTATTAGTATTAGAGGCTCATACACAGAGTCATTGCCAGATCAACTGGGTAATGCTTGTTTGTAAAGAAACGCAGAAAATCACCGTTTTTATTAACTTAAGTACCACAAATAACTAGCTTTTGTGATATGTAAATTTTGAAAATCAACAGTCACATATAGTCATTGTATAATATATGAATTAAAACTTAAATGTTCCCAGACTCCTAAAGAAAGGAGTCTGTGCAGTTATACACAATTTACATCTTGTGTGATTTTGGTATTGTATACACAAATATTACAGAAACTAGGCATGTAAATGCAATTTATTTAAATTACAGTATATAAACAAAATTTGTTCCTAAACCTGGAATATCATTACAAGATTATCTCTAACACCTTATTTTGCACCATCATAGTAGCAGGAGATTTAAAGGGCCATTCCTGCCCCCAACATTTTCAAAGTGGGTAATAATGCTAGGAGGCAACCCTGCATCCATTTCTATTGCTTTCTGTGATCAAACCATCAAACAGCGCTAAAGACTACTTCATCTTGGCAAAGGTGTATTTTATTGATAAAAGCAGTTCCTCACAGGCCCCGTTACTCTTAAGATCAATAAGACACAATGTAAAAATAAACTATTTCATTAGCTCTTTGATGTTTAAATCTCTTTTCTACTCATTATATTGTACCTACTATTTAAGTGCCTGAAAAAGATACATATGCAGGAGAGACCCCTTTTAAGAAAGGGATTAACCGTCACCTGTAACTTCTGTATATATCATCATAAATTTTAAACAGTAAAAGGTTAAGATTAACAGCAGCTTAAAAGTAACACCCCCCCCCCATTTTCTTTCACAATCATTTTTTAATTTCCTGGCACATATTATAGAGGTAACACCAACTGCATTCAAAGAAACAAAAAGGAGCATGGCGATTATGGTTTCTTTACTGAATTCTGCAATATCACCAAATGGAAGACAACGATGGCTGAATTCTTTTTTTTTCTTTTTTATATTTTTTCCAAAATATTTGATGGCTTTTTGTAGCCACTGAATATTTCAATGTTGTCCTACACATAAAAACCCAGGTAATTATGGAAATTTGAATACTTTTGCATTTAAGCTAGATTTTAATTACAAGGTTACTAGGAAGTTTCAAATGTAAATAGAAACCTGTGAAGAGTACAACAACAGATGTTAAGTCAAAAGACCAGTTTTTGCAGAATAGGGGGAGGGGAGAAAAGAGAGAAACATGAATATTCGTTTTTATAATTAACCACTGCATTGTTAATTGTAACCATGTTTGAAGAAACACTCATCTTCTGAAGAAGTTCTAGCAAAGATAGAAAATATAACACAGCTCTGCTGGTTCAGATGCATCCAAATGAGGTTGATTTTAAAAAGGTCAAGACTTAATAATTATTCCACAGAAATAGTAATAAACCACAAAAGTTTTTATTTTTTTTAAATTTCTAGCATTGAAGTGGCACAAAGGCTGCCCAGTAGACCAGCCACTTGTATTCTTAAAATATTGTGCTTATAAACTATCTGTACAACTATTTAAACTTGAAGTAAAGAAATATTGAAATTGCTAATCTTCATGTACTAATGTTAGGGCTGTTGCAGACCTAATTAGACACTTGGTTGTGAGGAAATAAAATTATAATTAGAGATAGGCTGGAACACATATTAAGGAAAGAATTAGATGCCTTCTAAAACTTGGGGCCTATTAAAAGTGTGGTAGTTTGAGAAGCTGCAGACTATTTCACTAGTACAGGCTAAACTGGTTCAATAACCTAGGAACTTCAAAACTTTTAATGTGCACTCTTTACAGTAGGGGAGAAGGTAAATTGAGAGAATACTGTTAATCTACAAAAATGTCATCAAATCCAAAATGCATAATGCTGAAAAAGCTGAGGTTTCTAAGATGTTCTCTGAACTACATAATCAGTTTTGAATACTTATCTCAAGTGAATTATCCTTTCCCGTTTATCAGTTTCAAAAATGAGCAGATTCACCTAAAATTCTACCATTCCTCATTTCCAATGATAGTTCACATAACAATAAACAACCAAACTGCAGAACTGTTAAACTTAAAAAAGTGCCTAATATATGTTGACTTAAATTGAAGCACCTTGAATCAGTTCCAATTAAGTGCTTGCAGAAGGTATTTTCTGATGCATATGTGACCAGGTCCCAGTTCATGAGATTACTCTTAGCTAGCAAAATATACACATGAAAAAAAAATTTAATTTTTTTTTCACACGTTTTGCTCATTTAGATTTGGACTTAGATGCACTATATGGTGGTAGTGGTGGTGGTGGTGGTGGTGGTGGTGCTGGGGAACCTGATCACCTCTTCAATAGTGACAAACTCTTGGAGGTCCCTCTCTGTGTCCAACAGGTTATACAACAGCATTGATTTGGTGTAGCAGGTGCACAAATCCCACTTTTATGACAGGATCTCTGGATTTGAGCCAATAGTTAAAATTCTGACCTTTTCACATCTTAAAGGCAGCTTCTTTTTATCTAGTATCCTGGGCTTTAGAGGAATTAAATATAGAAAGGGAGAAGGAAAGAGATTTGATGGTGCTTGAAAATTTCACAATAAAAGTCTTGTTAAACATGTTGTTCAGGGCATCATCCAAACCCTGTACACAAAAAAAAACCCTTTGACAAAGAGATTTGGATCAATTACACAAGTTTAAAAGAACTGCCATTTAATTGTTAACATCTCCAACTGAGAGAAATCTTTAAAAACATTTTAATGCAAATTCCTTATTATGCAGCTGGGGATATGAGCTGCATAGCTTCCACACATTCTACTGCATCAGATGTGAAAAAAGCATATAGGAATGCTGGCAACTTGAAAAGGCACTAAATATGAACAAAAAATAAAAGTCAGACAGAACACAGTTATGCTGAATGACCCAAACTAGCTTTACTGTTCACAAACAAGAAATAGAATAGCAAGGTCAGAAAGCTGTCACAAAGAAAATGTTGACGTCTTTGTTCTGAAAACCCTATGAATGCTGGGATGTGCAGATACTACAAAAGGTAGTTGGATAATAATACTTTCTGGAGAAAGGAAAAACACCTGTGGTTTTTACAGCAAAAAGAAACCATTCCAACAGAAAGATATTTTTAAGGGCACAGTTCATGGATATAAAAGAATAAATACCTCCCCTCTTATTGACAGAAATGGGAATGTTATTAACAATTGTGATATAGTAAGAACTTATGCAATTCTAAGTTAGAAATGTTTTCTTTATTTTTATTCTCTCCTCCCACCTTCTTCCTTCCTTCCTTTTGAAGTATATGGTCCCATTAATGTAACTCTGGGTTTTCTCCTGGGCATTAACCTCTATGCTGCCAAGTACCAGAAGCTATAGGGATGGATGCTTTAACTTTGTGGTACTTGTGAGTAGCAAAGGCAATTGGGGTGTTTCAGTACCAGCCCATCTCTATTTATAACAAAAGTTAGTGAGGCAAGAATAGCCAATCTTATCTGTCCAAAAGCTGTTTCAAAGCTCTTTCTATGTTCATTCTGTGACCAACTCTAGTCACTCCAAGGTCTATCAAGTCTTCCTTCTGAAGGTTTGGTAAGTGAGTGCCATCTATTTCATTATCCATAAAGGTCTCTTTATGTTCACCTAAGTTTAAACTTTCCAACCAATCTGCCACATCAGGTTTAGTCCACAGGTGGACAGGCTTAGTTGTAAAAGGCTTATTTGAGATTGGCTGTTGCAATATTGAGGGAGAAGGAGACCTGCTGCGCCCTGTGTTCAAAGCAAAGAGGTCCCCAGAAGGAGGCTGGCTGGGTAGGCTAAAAACATCAGAAAGAGTTGGAGAGGGAGATGCAACTGGAGCAGCAGCAGTCAGAGGAGCTGGTATGATGTCTTTACTTATCTCGGTTGGTGAAACCACTGGGCTTGGAGCATTTCTTGCTCCTGATGTCCTACTATCATAGTCTGGGGATCTGCTCTGCAGTGTGATTGGTTGGCTAGTTCCAGGCCGGATAGTAAAAGTGATGGTTGAACTTCGAGTACCTGAGACAGTGCTCATGACTTCTGTGCTCCTGAAATCACAAATAAATAAAATATTCAGAATCTCCAGAAATGGCATTGCAACTATGTAATTCATGATGCATAAATGCCATATTTAAAAAGTTATATGCATCCTTTGAATACCATACAACTTTATAAAAACCCAAATACTAGCAGAAAAAAGTAAACATTTTAAAATCCAAAGGCAACCTAAGATATACTATTAATATCTATCTAATTAATTATTGGCCAGTACATTTATGTCAAAACAAAAGCATTACCATGTCTCTAGAAGATGCTCATGCATAGATACGGATGAAGTTGAGAAGGAAGAGAGATTCTAGACTGGAAGCAATCACTAAGAATTTGTCTTGTTGTGCTCTTATTATTCTAATTTGTTGTGTAGATGATAAGCTTAAGTAGTTATTAGTTCATTTAGATAATGGCATGATAGTGAAGATAAGGTAGACCCTAAGATATATAGACCCCAAACTGTTATAGGTTTTAGTTATCAAAATCAGTGCTTTAAGGCTAGCCCAAAATACTAAAGGGTGCCCAGTAGAGATTCTGGAAGTGATTTGCCAGCTTTAGGAGGTAGGTTATTGTGTTTTGCACCCGCTGAAGCTTCTTAACAGTCACCAAGCGTAGCTCTACATACAGCACATTACCATGTTCTCACATACAAAAGTATGTGAAATCCATCACAGAGCCCAAACAACAACAACAAAAGCTGACAACTTCTGTTCAGGTGGAGCTGCCCCCCGCCAGCTTTGGGTAGTTACTGGGGAACTACAGGTGATGGCTTCCCTGGGTCTGCTGAGTCCATTTTAATGAATTTGTAGTTTTGAACACATAGCCACAAGGCACCCTCCAAAACAGGCATGCAGCAGGGTAGCCCTAGTTACATGAGCTTGCTTTCCTCCTGCTCTTGCCTCTTGGCTGGCAAGCCCTGCCACTGTCTCTGTGCTGTTAACTACACCCACCAAACGTGTTCAAAGTGCAAGAGGCAGCTGGGCTGTTAGTTGCGCCCAAGTGTGTCAATTGGTAGTCCTCACAGTATACAAAAATGAACAGATTTTGTATTATGAGCTGCCTTGTATCTTTCTTTTGAAAAGCATGGTTGAAGTGTTCCTCAGGAATAGCACTTAACTATCCTGGAAGGGGTGGGTGGGATTGCATTGTGAAAGCACCCAAATGAAACCACAGATTCTGCCCAGCTTACAGACCCTGCACAGGGTCCTGTAAGTGCTGATGGCATTTATGACTAGTCAACCAGCGCACTCAACTAGGACCACCCAGCTGCAAACCTATTCTGCAGGGGGGCAGCTCCTGGCTGTGTGTTAAATAATTACAAATCAATTAAAAATGTATTCAGCAGGCATAGGTTTAAAACCAAGGGAACTTGTAACTTGTAGTTAACCTGTCATTTATAGTCCCCCCCAGGTCATCCATGTAATTCAATAGATTCAAGAGGACCCCAGGACAAAAAGCCTGAATGACCAAAGAGGCAGCACACTACAATGACATGTCTTAATCTACACTGAGATGAAAAAAAGAAAAGACGAATGCTGAGAGTGCAGTGGGAAAGTGAAATTTATTGATGGAATACTAAAAAAGCTATCAAGCAACGGAGGCTCTTGCTAAAAACCCATATTGCAGAATATAAAAATAACACCCAACATTAAAATGCAGGTACTCCCCTGGTTAATCACTTTATTGAGCATAATAGTCATCCCACAGGAAGCAAAAGGTGTCTGTTCCACCCAACAACCAGGGCCAGCATAGGGTGAGATGTGTGCCCTCCCCTTAGGACGTTTCTGGACGAAACAACAGGCAACATTGCTGGCCCTGGTTGTTGGGCGGAACAGACACATCTTTGGGACGTTTTGCTTCCTGCAACACTCTTCACACCTGTTGAAGGAACAGGAAGACCTATTTGTGTTGACTAACATTGATTGAGACTTTTTCTTACCGTGCTGTTTATTCCTGGACTTGTTTCTGCTAGATTAGACTCCACTTTCGACTTCTTTGTTTTTTGGAATGGCTTTATTTGTGTGAATGTATGCTTTGGATACGTTTTTGATTGGTTTTTGTGACTTTCCATTTTGATTGTATTTAAATACATTATAATTTAGTAGTTTCATATATTTGATTGGCTATTTACTATTATTAATCTCCTTCACATACGGTTTGTTCTGTTCAAGTAGTTTTGATAAACTGCAGTGGCAATGGGGCTTCCACATAGCAGGCTTTCCTGCAGTTTCCCTGCTCCAGTGTCCAAGCAGGGGCCAAACTCACCCCTCTCCTGGGCCACCAGGGCTTTTGGAAGTTTGTTTTTCAAATGTCTGCACTAGATTCTGTAAAAAATAGTTCTTCAGAGGAGCTTTTCTATAAAGGTAGTAGGACTACACAGTAACAGAACTGTTCAGGAAGTTGCTCTATAAAGAGAAAGGGGCTATAGATTGTACCACTGTGTAGGGTTCCCAGGTGCCTGCCAGTGACGGGCAACCTGCCAAGGATTCCTTCCTCTTGTCTGCTGATTGCTGGTGATGACATTGCTTCAGGTAACACTGAAAGTGAAGTCCTTGAGGTGTGCTGAGGAAGGGAATGGTAAATGCTTGCACATACCCCACCTCCCACCAGTTGCCATTGTGTATAGGATGTATTATCAGTTCACAGCAAGTCTTAACCAGTGACTGTTTCATTATTTTTACTTATTTAATACCATTTTTTCTCATTATACTCACTCTTCATATCATGCCTAAATGCTGTGCTTATTCATATTTTGCTAATCCTAACCCTAGTACATTGCTCATTAGACATCTCCTCATACTGACTGAATTGGCCCACACTGTGCTTATTATATGTCTCTTTCTATGGACTGTTATCAACTTATGCTGTATATCCACTTTGAGACTCAGTGACAAAGGTTCACTAAAGAGTAAATAAATAAAAGTATTAATATAACATTATACCAATATGTACCATGTTTTCTGAATTACCAGCTTCCATTAAAAAAATCTAGCCCCTTCTGTCACAGAGATATGCCTTTGATCTTATATCTTCACAAGGGAAGGGGCATTTTTTTTTAAAAAAAAGGAAAGCTGGGAAGTCAAAGAACCTGGCACACATATTACTACAACATTATGTGTGTGACACACATAATAGAAACATGGAATGTAAGAAGTATGAAGCCAGGTAAGCTAGAAATCATAAAACAAGAAATGGAACATTCAAACATTTTAAGTCAGAAAACCACAAAGTGTTTTACTTTGGAATTACAAACTCAAAAGAAACGGTGTTGCTCTAATAGCGAGGCGAGACATAGCACAAGCAGTCAAGAGCTACAATGCAGTCTGACCAAGTAATATCAATCAGACTTCAGGGAAGGCCTGTTAATATAACCATCATTCAAGTTTGTTCCAATTACAGCTGCTGAGGAGGAAGAAATCAAAAACTTGTATGCAAGTGTCCAAGAAGAAATTGATCATACACCTAAACAAGATATGCTGGTAATCATATGTGACTGGAATGCAAAAGTAGGAGACAATGCAGAATCGAACATGGTTGGAAAATTTGGACTAGGATCACAAAAAGAAGCAGGAGAGCAACTCATAGAATTTTGTTACGCCAACAACCTGTTTATTGCTAATACATGCTTCTGGCAACCAAAAAGATGACTGTATACATGAAACTCACTGGGTGACCAATACAGGAACCAAATAGATTACATAATTGGAAGCAGAAAATGGAGAAACTCTATTTTCTCTGCTAAAACAAGACTAGAAACTGATTGTGATCAAGATCATGAGTTGCTAATATCAAAAATTAGAATAAAGCTGAAGAGAAACACTAACAAAATCATAGTGTCAAAATATAATCTAAATAATGTTACTGAAAAATTTAAAGACCACGTAAAGAACAGATTTGCAATACTAAGTTTAATTGATCATGAGCCAGAAGAACTATGGACTGAAACCAGAGATATTATCAAAGAAGAATGTGCAAAGACTATTCCTGAAGCCAAAAGAAAGGAGAAGTCTAAATGGATGACTGAGGCAACTCTTAAAATTTCTAAAGACAGATGAGAAACAAAAGCAAAAGGTAACAGAAATAGGGTCAAAATTCTAAATTTGCACAGAGTGTCATATATGCCTGCCTGCATATCTGACATGTATGTATTCTGTGTTATGCACTGATCCTCTGAGGGCATGGGACGTTTCTTATTGATGCTAAGCCAGTCGGTTATCTTGCAGGTATTTACTTTCTCTTTCCCTGCCTCTTCAAGCAAGTATCTTTGAATGCTAGCTATGGCCGGCTCGAGATGTATCCTTCTTGGGAACTGAAATTATTTCATTCTTTGCTCTGTCTAGCCTAAACCTATCTTCTCCCCTTCAACCCTCCTGGCTCCTTCGTGCCAGAACTTTAATGGTCACTGTCCTGAGGGTGGGAATCTTCCTTATAACTAGCACTACCAACCCCATTTATGTCACTTCTGCCAATACAGTTGTTTGAGCACCTTGAACTTGATGGATCTCTAATAAAGTTACTTCAACCAATACACCTGTGTGGTTGCTGTGGAGAACTTGGGGGATCTACCTACCAGGGACTGACACAGAGACAAAGAAATAAATTATAACCAATGCAAAGAAATAGAAGACAACAACAAAAAAGGAAGAACAAGAGATGTTCCAAAGATCCAAGAAATCAAATGGAAATTCAAGCCATGGCTTGGGATGCTGAAAGATCAACATGGAACTACAGTATTTCATCAGGACAAAATAAAGGAAAGATGGAAACAATACACTGAAGAACTAAACAATAGTGATGGAAGGATGACAGATACTTTTGACGAAGAATCTTTTGATAAGGAACTAGAAATCATAGAAAGTAAAAGCTGCACTCAAAGCAATTGGGAGAAAAAAAGCACCTGAAGTAGATGAAATACTGATACAGCTATTTCATGCTACAGAAATGGAGTCCATCAGAATCTTAACAAGAATCTATCGACAAAACAATGACCCACGGACTGGAAACGCTCAGTCTACAGTCAATTTTTTTTTAAAAAGGGGATGCCAAATAGAGCAGCAACTATCAGACTACTGTGTTAATTTCCCATGCAAGCAAAGTGATGCTCAAAATTATACAGCAAAGACTCTTACAATATATATAGAATGAGAAATGGCAGACTTTCAAGCTGGATTCAGAAAGAGAAGAGGCACTAGAGATCACATTGCAAATTAACCATGGCTAATGGAACATACAAGGGAATTTCTGAAGAAAAGCAACCCATGTTTTATAGATTACAGCAAAGCTTTTGATTGTGTGAATCATGAAAAGCTATGGAGAGTCTTAAAAGAAATGGAGGTGCCACAACATCTGATTGTTTGATGCACAACCTGTACTCAGGACAAGAGGCTACTGTCAGGACAGAATATGGGGAAACAGAATGGTTTCCAATTGGCAGAGGTGTCAGACAAGGATACATATTATCTCCCTACCTGTTCAACCTCTATGCAGAATATATCATAAGAAAAACTGGATTAGATTTAGAAGGAGGTGGAGTGAAAATTGGTGGAAGGAACATTAACAGTTTGTGATATGCAGATGACACTGGCAGAAAATAGTGAAGACTTGAAATTTCTACTGATGAAGGTTAAAGAAGAAAGCGCCAAAGCAGGATTACAGCTGAACATCAAGAAGACAAAAGTAATGACTACTGAGGAATTACACAATTTTAAAACTGACAATGAGGAAACTGAAATTGTTCAAGATTTTCTATTCCTTCGCTCAATCATCAACCAAAAGGGGGACTGCAATAAAGAAATCAGAAGAAGACTGAGACTTGGAAGAGCAACTGCGAGGGAGCTAGAAAATATCCTTAAAGATGAGGAGCTGCTGTTCCACGCTGCTTCTCTGATCGCATTTCCCAGCTTGGTCTCAGCCAGTGGGCCACTGTTGAGTGGCAGGGCAGAAGAGGCCTGCGCTGGTCTAGGTTGCTGCCGCTGTTGTTTGAGGGGAGAAGTGCCCCTCCGCCTCACATCCTGGTCGTGCATTTGGGAGGTAACGACCTGGGTTTGATTAAGGGCGTGGCCCTTTCTTGGCAGGTGCAGGACGACTTCCTGGAGATTCGGAAGTGATGGCCCGGCATCCTGACTTTTTGGTCGGTAATGCTTCTGCGCTGGGTGTGGCAGGATGCATTGGAACACAATGCTTTAGAAAGGGCTAGACGGATGGTTAATAGAGCCCTATTCAAGGCATTGACAGGTGGTTTGGGGATTTATTTGCCCCATCCGCAAATTTGGGCTGAGTTTGCAGACCTCTGCCAAGGGGATGGCATACACCTCTCTACAAGAGGTAATAGTATATTCCTGAACAACCTGCGGCAAGGGCTTAGGTTGGCCTTAAGCCATTTATGGGGCGCCGAGGCCTAAGCAGAGGCTTGGCCTCTGAGGTGGCAGGATTTCAATTAGGGGAAATCTGTAGCGGGCTAGTGAGCACCCTTGGCACCTCCCCATTGGTGGGGAATTGGGGCCTGTCAGGAGCGGCTGGCTGTAGTACGGCCCAGTTGCGAGGACAGACACCCTGGGTAGGGAACCCCTGGACAAGCCAGTCTCCCCCTGCTGCCGTACGGCCAGGTGGGGGAGCTTTACAGGGGTGAACTACTTTGCCTGGCCAGGCCGGGTCGCAGCCATTTGATGGATGGCTCGTACCCGGGGCAGCTGGTGTCTCACCCAGACAGGTCAGGGCAGGGTCCATGAGTGACCCCAGGGCGTGACCTGTACCGCTAGTTAGGCCCTTGCCATAGTTGATGTTTGCTTGTTGTGAGTTTAATAAAGCGGCCCATTTTTAGAACCCAAATACTGTGTCTGCCTTTCATTTCGACTGAGGGGGCAAAAGTAATGACTACTGAGGAATTACACAATTTTAAAACTGACAATGAGGAAACTGAAATTGTTCAAGATTTTCTATTCCTTTGCTCAATCATCAACCAAAAGGGGGACTGCAATAAAGAAATCAGAAGAAGACTGAGACTTGGAAGAGCAACTGTGAGGGAGCTAGAAAATATTCTTAAAGATGTCTCTCTGGGAACCAAAATCCAGATAATCTAAACTATGGTATCCCTCATTACTATGTATGGATGTGAAAGATAGACAGTGAAGAAAGCTGTCAGGAAGAAAATTGATTCATTTGAAATGTGGCACTGGAGGAGAGTTTTGCGGATACCATGGATGGCCAAAAAGACAAATAAGTGGTTACTAGATCAAATCAAGTCTGTATGCTCCCTACAAGCTAAAATGATAAAACTAAGGCTATTGTACTGTGGTCACGTCAGGAGAAAACAAGATTCTTTGGAAAAAATGCTTGGAAAAGTGGAAGGCAGTGTCAGGATGTCTCCTGTTATATTCTGCAGGCCTGTTTGATTCTGTGTGGCTCTGATGTTAGAAGCTGTTCTCTGCCTGGAATGTGGCAGCCTGCTGTTATCTCTTTCTCAGCCTGCAGTTTCTCTTTTGCCTGGGGAGCTGGGCCTCATGGCCTTGGAGTTTCTATCACATCATCTCTGCTTTGTCCTGTTGGTCATCTATTAAACTTAGCTGTTTCCTGAAGGGGGGTGGGAACTCTGGGGCTGGGCTTAGAATCCTATGTATGTTATGTGCTTATAGAGAAACACCATTCCTGGCAAGGAATGTGATAGAGAATGAACTAGTAGCTTATCAAATAAAATGCTTTCTTGCAGTTCCTGGACTCATATAGTAAAGTCTTTGAGAATTACTTGGCAGAACTTTATAGGCAGTAGGAAAAAAGGAAGACCTAAAACTAGATGGCTTGACTCAATAAAAGAAGCGACATCCTCCAGCTGGCAGGATCTGAGCAAGTCTGTTATTGATAGGACATTTTGGAGGTCTTTCAGTCATAGGGTCCTCATAGGTCAGAAGCAACTTGACGGTACATAATATACACACACTGCTGAATTTTTTTTAAAAAAACAAACAAAAAGGTCCTTAGGGAAGAAATGGCTACCACAGAGTCAGGGAAAAGGGCAGTATACAGATAGGAAATCCCCATTTCCCCACCTACCCACCCAGGAGCCATCCATGCTTTATTGCAATCTTTCTCAAAACTTTGGAGCAAAACAATTTGAGAAAGATCAGAGAAAAACCAAGGATGCAGAACAATGTTGGGAGAAAGCAGAAACATCTCTTGTGTCCTAACAGCATTGAACTCAGGCCACAGTTAACATGCGGTAGGACTGGAATGCAATCTAATGTAGGATGGTAAAAGTAGCTTGAATACAGAAAAATGCACATTAAAATGCACCCAAAGGCTACTATGGCTATGATCCAAAGATTTATTTTGGTACATGAGAAGAAAAAGAATGCAAAATTAAAGTTATTGCTCCTCCTTGGCTATCAGTGCTACTGCAGAGGGGAAGAAACTTCAGAGAAAACACGACTAATGGTTGTGGCTCCACACATACCTAAATAGATTCATTAGATTTTAGCTTAAATTATAAATACAGGATTGTCACTGGGAAGAAAACATTGTACAAAAAGAATAAATGAGCCATTTGATTACATGTGTCCTGGTGATTTACACAAAAAAATTATTTAGCAAAAATCATCATATTAAATGACATCCAGAGTGAAGTACTTTATCTTTAACAGAGCAACTGTTGGTTAAAAAATAAAATTGACTGTGAGCAGTTGAAATACAAGATTCTCTTCTAGGATGTTCAAATAAAGCTGAATTCATAGTTGTGAGTGAAAAGGAACTATTATAATAATGAAGGTAAACATCTTCTGACTGTGGCCTATTGAGTAAATTATCAATCAGCTGTCAATAGGTTTGTGAGGGGCATTGTTTTAGCCAAATTAACATTTGTGTTATGGCTGCTTATGTCAGGAACTATTTCACCTGTGAGCCTTATAAATCGAATGTTATTATTATTATTGAATCAGTGTAGAGTAGTATTTTATTATAAACATTCACTTCCTTTTACTACCCTGTACATAATATTATCTTAGATTAAAGTTAAAGTTTCTAGTTCCAGGTTAGGAAATTGCTAGAGATTTTGGGGTGGAGCCTAAGGAGTAGAGGTGGGCACAGTCCAGAAAATGGACCAACATTTTGCACAGTCCAGCCTGGTTTGTGGTTCGTGAACAGACAGTTTGTGGGACTCACCTTTTTCACCAATTTTGGTCCATTTGGGCTGGTCTGTTTGTCCATGGTCCGTGAGTCCAGACATCCTGGCGCCAATTTATCAATTCCTTAGGCAATAGACAGGACGTCCGCAGACCTTTTGCAGTCCTTAAAAACTTCATAGGCAGCTCTGCCTGTGAGCAAAGAATTCCCAATCTGCTCTATGCGAGCAAGGAGGAAGAATTAATTCCCTAGGCAACAGAGGGGTGGACATTCTGCAGCTAATCTTAGCCCTCAAAACCTTGATAGGCAGCTCTGCCTGTCAACCAGAGAGCTCCCATTCTGCTCTATGGAGCAAGGAGCAAGAATGAATTCCCTAGGCAACAGAGGGGTGGACATTCTACAGCTAATCTTAGCCCTCAAAACCTTGATAGGCAGCTCTGCCTTCTAAACAGAGAGCTCCCATTCTGCTCTATGTGAGCAAGTTAGAAGAATAAATTCCCTAGGCAACAGAGGAGTGAACGTTCAGCAGCCATGGCAACACTAATCTTAGCCCTCAAAACATAGATACACAGCTCTGCCTACCAACCAGAGAGCTCCCATTCTTCTCTTTGCGAGGAAGGAGCAAGAATTAATTGCCTAGGCCACAGTTGAGAAGGTGTCTGTGTGGTGAGTGAGGGGGCTCTTTCCCCACCCTTTTCCTGTTTAATTTTGCCTCATTGCAACTTTTTGGTGCTGCTAGCCAATGCAAGTTAATTGGCATTTGCGACTCCATTATCTACTGGAAGTTTCCTGGGGGTAGCTGCTTTGGGGGTCTGTAACTCGGACATCTGAAAGACAATCTTGACCAAACTTGGAGGATGGCTAGAGGAGAGGCTGCTGGAGATTCTCTGTGAGTTTGAGCTCTCTGGGTATGAAGGGGGGAGCCAGGGCTGCTGGAAGTGATGGACCATGGACTGACAAACTGGTTCGCAAACTGGGCTGGTCCATGAAAGGTTCGTGATCTGTGGTCCGTGAAAATTGATGGACCATGGACTGGTTGTCCATGGGGTTTTCCTGGTCCATGCCCACCTTTACTAAAGAGCATACAGTTTGAGGAGGCAAGGGACATCAGTGGGATATAATGCCATTGCCATAGCATCCATCTTCCAAAACAGCGATTTTCTCCAGGGGAACAGATCTATGTCACCTGGAGATCACTTGTAATTCTGCAAGATCTTCAGTGACCACTTGGAGGTTGGCAACCCTACAAAAAGTCAATGTGTTCAACTGACCTATTTATATATTGAGTTTACTGTCTCAAATCTGTTTTTGCAGCAAAGCATTTCTGTGGTGTTTTAAGAAGTGTAGCATTTTCTCTTAATTACATCCCACAGGGTCTAAAATAAGACTGATTCCCAAGTTAGTGAAGTTGGGAGTGCAAGCAAGTCATATTAACATGGGCGATTCCAGACAGCCCTCCCCATCCCGAAACGTTGCGCGTCGTTGCGCGGAAAACGCAAAATATCGCGTTTTCTCACACGAGTTTTGCACAACGTTGCGCAAAACTCACGCGAGAAAACACGATATTTCGCGTTTTCCACGCGACGACGCGTGACGTTTCGGGATGGGGAGGGCCGTCTGGAATCGGCCATGGATACATAACCATGACAGTTTCTCTGCTGATTTTCTTGCAGGTATGTGATGGGCCCAACCAGGAAGAAATTAAATTGCTTCAAACATGCGAATAGCCACACTGTGAGGTCTGAGACCAAAGGTAGGTGACTATACCTACAGCTGACTAGCAGAAGCAACTGTTAAAACCATCGTTGACGAGGCAAGAAGGGTGCCACCATTATGCACGTGGTGTTTTCCACTTGAATCTTGCTGAGTGCTCTGGGAATTAATGGAAGAGGTACAAATGCATAAAATACCTGATTTGACCATCTGATTTGAAATGCATCTCCTACAGATTTCTGCTCTGTCCCTCCCTGGGAGCATAACACTGAGGCCTTGTTGTTGCCTTTTGTGGAAAACAGATTTATTTCAGGTAGCTTCCTGTGGTTGAACATCAGTCTGATGTAACAGTTCTTTAACGATCACTTCTGATTGGTGGATCCTAGCCTGTGTAACCTGTCTGCTATGGTGTTGGAAGATCCAGGTATGTGAACAGCTTGGAGAGTCACACCACATCCAGGGCTCATTTTGAGGGGGAACGCGCAGGAACACTGTTCTGGCAGTTCCCCAAAGAGGTCACATGTCAGGTGGCCCCGCCCACCTGACTCTCGGCCATTTTGGGCCCATTTCAGCCTGGATTGGGGCCAAAATGGCCCGGATCGGGACGCTGACGGGTGGTGGATCACTCTCCCACTCAAAAGCAGCCCAATCCTGACTATTTTGGGTCCCTTTTTGGCCATTTTCAGCCTCTTTTTGCCATTTTGGGCCCAATTTTGGCCCTGAATGGCCAGGATTGGGTCCAAAACAGCCAGGATAGGTGATGTCAGGGGGTGTGGCATATGTAAATCAGTTATGCCAATGACACACTTCCGGTGATGGCAGGGGTGTGGCATATGCTAATGAGTTATCCTAATGAGTTCCTCCTGCTCTTTTTCTACGAAATGACTCCTGACCACATCAAACAACACAGTTCCAGATCTGAAGAGCTTCTTTGCATGGTGCCATGATTCAGTACCCCCCTGCCACTTGTTTAGATAAAACTTGGGGACAAGCTACAAGTGACAAATGACACATGAACAGCAAGTGGATTGAGTGGAATGCAAGTGAACAGGGAGAAATACACTTGCCGTTCAAGTGTCATTCGTCACTTGTAGCTTCGCCCTTGGTTGTACAGTTGTTTGTGTGAATTTGGACCGCTCTGTCACTTACCAAATCTGCAAAGGAGATAAGGGCATAACATATAGCACATACTTCCAGTACATGGATATGTAAACCTTTTTCTTTCTCTAGCCAGGTACTATATACTGAGATATGTTGGCAGTACACTCCTCATCCCTCAAGGGACACATCTGTGGTGACTGTCACATTGATTTTAGGAGAACAAAATACAACCTCTTTGAGTAGACGAGTGTCCTCTAACCACCATCTAATGACCTCACTATTGCCTGTGGGATAAAATGCATCTTGGCTTGAGAACACACAAGGGACCTTCAAAAACTAGAACTGAAGTGGTCTTATATACAGTCTTGCTAAAGGCATCACTGCTGTGTTTACAGCCATCAGGTCGAGCAACGTCTGTATCTTTACGGCTGACTGAAACCTTCTACATGACAGAGCATACTATCGTCTTTATCCTTCTTGGTCTCTCAAGAGGAAGATATGCTTTGTTTTAGACTGAATCTAACATGGTTCCTATGAGCTATATTCTGCGGGAAGGAATCATCAGCCAGTTGTCGAGATATGGATAGATAGAACTGCCAACTATCTGTAAATATGCTGCTACTACCGCAATGTATATTGTAGGTGCTGTAGCCAGACTGAAAAGGTAACACCTGGTACTTGTAGAGCTCTCCCCTGAATTGGAATCTAAGGAACGTTCTACATGAAGGATGGATGGATATATGAAAATATGCATCCTGGAGGTCCAGGATGGCAAACCAGGAACCTGGAGAAGTAGTTAAGTGACTATGGGGAGTGTGACCACCCTAAATTTCCATACCTTAACCCATTTGCTAAGGTCCTTAAGGTAGAAGATTGGCCTGAAGCCTCCACCTTTTTATTGATCAAGAAAAATCTGGACTAGTACATGTCCTGGATTCACCTTCCAGGACACGTACTGCCCCTTTGTTCAGTAATGTTAGGAGCTCTTTAGCTAGCTCTCGCAAAGTGTTACCAGTAGTGTTATGAGGGAGCAGCAGGCATGGGTATTCATTGAATTCTGTTTTATAGTCATATTGAACTACTTTTAGAACCCAGGAGTTTTATGTGACTGCTTGCCATACAGGAAAGTCTCTCTCCAAAGACTACTGGTTACTTCTCCTGTCAGAAGATTTGCTTCTGACCTTGGTTTTGTTCTTTGGAAAGGTGGGCATGTTGACCCTCCCTTGGTTAGTTAGCTTTTCTTCTGTGTTGCTGTGATGGTGGAACTTGGTATGAACAGTGATGATAGTTGATATTGCAGATATGGCTGGTACCTAAATTGCCAACCTGTGTATTGCTGGTGCTTTCCATATGGTCTAGTAGTAATTGGCTGGTGAGTAGAGAGCAGGATTCTGAAATATCTGGTGGTCTGATGGTATTTTCTCTTTTGCAACAGGAACTCATTGGTCATTTGAGAGAACAATATCTGCCCTTCAAATGGCTATCTTCCACTCCATCCCTCATCTCTATCGGGAGTGCTGTTGAGGACAACCAAGCATGTTTCCTAAGGACCACTTAAGAGGCCAGATCTCTCATGGAGGAATCTGCAATGTGGTGGCCAGCATTAATCTGCGGTTTGGACAGATGGAGCACCTCTTCCTGTAAAAAAATGATTAAGGGTCTCTGTTCTTCTTGTAAGTATTCATTAATATTGCCATTTTATTACATAGGAATATTTGATAGGCCTTCATTACAGCTATTTAATTTGCAATGTTTATGTTGAGTGCTGAAGACGTATAGATCTTTCTGCCTGCAGCATTCAATTTCTTGCCCTCTTTGCCGGCAGTGGTTGAGTATCCCTTCGTATTGCTTGGATTGCATCACCTCTGCAATCAGAGACGATGGGGAGGATATGTAAACAGGAAAGAGCAGTGGTCTTCCTTGGTTTTGTAAAATCCCTCAAACTTTCTCGATGTCAGTGAAATCAAGGCAGGTTGCTCACATAGATTTGACATCAGATAGACAAGATCCTTTATCATAGGGAGCACAATTGCTGAAGGGTTCCCAGAGTACATGTGTTGCAGAATCTTGTCCTTGGGTTTAGTTTCGGAAGAAGGTACATCAATATCTAATGACTGCCATCTGTAGCATCCATTCAGTATGTAGCCTGAAGTCATCTGTAGGAGAAATAGTCACCCTATCCCCTGCATTCTTATCTGGGGATGGATCCCATGGTGTACTTCGAGTCTGATCTGAGCCTCCTATGTCAACTTCCAAGTCCAAGAGATGAAATGACATTGAAGACCAAAGTGGAATCTGGTAGGGAGGATGACGTCGGTAGATCCTTGAGTGTATTGAATCCAAAACAGAACTGACAGACTCTGGGCGATAGACTTCTCCCCAGTCAGTGTTGGTTGGTGAAGGTGGGCAATGTTTGTACCACACCAGACACTGGTGAGAGCAGCAATCTCAGTGGGAACGTTGCTTATGACTCCAAACAATCAGCTATAGTCAAGGTTGAATTATTTTGCCTTCCTTCTCTGCAGATGATGGGGACGGTGACCTGGAGCACACTGATGGAGTGTGAGGGACCTCAATGATCTCTAGGTTGTCTGTTAGCACCTCAGGTTCGGTAACTTTCAGATGTTTTAACCTCGCTTTCTTAGTTGGAGGTTCCAAGGAACTTCAAGTGAGTCCTCTAGCCCCTGGAGAATCTGGAATGAGGATCTGAGTGAGCATCAGTGTGCCCTGGTGTTGAGGCAGGGGTCCTTGCTGTCGGCTCTGAGGATTCCCTGGATGTCGACTGCTGTTAGATCTGACTTGGAACTGTCAGATCCCATGTTTCTATAGTGCCTGGATGTGGGGTTCCCAAAGATATGAGATCCAACTGTTCAGTGAGCTCTGCCAAGGCAGATGACTTTGCTGCCGGGCTGTTAGAGCATGAGAGGGCTCTTTTCCATAGCACTGAGTTGAGTAGCTGTCTCTGAATGAGCTTTTGGCATGAAAACCTGGCAGTGCTTGCACACCCCAATGTTGTGTCCCTCTCCCAAGCAAAGAAGACATAGAGAATGTCTGTTTGTCCTGGTCATCTTAGTGCCACATTGTCAACACTTTACAATACCTTGAAAAGAGTGAGCATGCTACAATCATGCATGCTTCGATTGGCAGTGAAAGAGAAACTGAAGGGAAGGGCACTGCTTCTCCCAAGCACAGGCTGTTTGAGCAGTAAACAGCAGCACAGGCACTCTGGGAGTAGTGGGTGCCCCTTTTACAAGATTTAAAGCTACAGGACCTACTGATTGACAGGCCTCCACATATGCAGTCCCATGTGAGACTGCACAGAAAACTGACAATGAATTGAGTGTGCATCCTAAAACAGAATCTTTTACATTGCATGGTGGGCATGCAGGGGTTTCATAGCATGGGCTTGTAAATGGTCACTCATCCAATCACCTCCAGCAAGGAAGATTTACTGTCAAGGAAGATAGAAAAGGAAACCTTTGTGGACTGGAAGAAATGTGACTTTCTTATACTTTCAAGCAGTCAATGTGTCACAAATAACTAACATAGTGATGGGGTTATTTGTGAACCCATCTCAGTAATGTGAAGGAGTCTCCCACCAGTGCATCCAAATACTATTCCTTTACAGATAAAGTGGTTACATCTATTTTACATACTGTAGGGTCTCAAAAACAAATAAAAATCACTCTGTGAAGGCCCAAGTAAATATCTCATATACTTGCTATCTTTTATTCTGTTGAGAAAACTGAACTTTCTTTTTTTCTTCAAGGTGGCAAGATAAAATATAATTGGAATTCCAGATCAGAGAGGTGAAATAATACATGTTGTTGAAGGGAAGAGCATGGTGGCAGCAAACACCTCTCAAGCAAGGTATTTTGGTCGTTGTTCCTTAGTATGGAAAAAGTAGTTCAGGGTAGCCTGACGATATCAGAAGCTAAGCAGGGTTGGCCTTGATTAGTACTTGGATGGGAAACCACCACTGCTATGCAGAGGCAGGCAATGGCAAACCACATCTGAACACCTGTTGTCTTGAAAAACCCCGTAGGGGTCACCATAAGTCAGCTACAGCTTGATGACATATTCTACCACCACCATGGAAACACTTTTACACAATCATGTTAACATGGTTTATAACGGAGAAAAAAATACCTTGATGGGCAAGTGAATCAACTAGTCTGCATTGTAACACAGAAAGTACCAGTAGTAATTGCAAATCCTTTCATGGTGTATACAGATTCAAGTGGTAAATCCCAAATTAAATGACATCAAGGCAAGGTAATATTTTGGCCATTTTGGAAATAGAGTTATGGAATTATTAATGCTGAGTAATTCTAAGAGAATGTCCTGAATTGAACTACATAAGGATTGCGGTGAAAGAAGGATTAAATAAAGTTTTCTGTAGATTTCACTCTCTTGGATACAAACAACTGGAAATAGAACAACGTTTGCAAAAGGTATTTTTCCGATACCGCTTTTAATCTTAAAGGTGTGGACTGCAAGAGAAAACAGCAGTTAGCATAAACACCCCCCCCCCCCAGTATGAGTGCTTGCCCCTCTTGTTAAAGTGTATGTAGGGGAGCAATTTCTTCTAATTCTCTTATCCTCTGCAGCCCCCCCCCCCCTTTGGTATCGTTTCTGAGGGTTCCTAACTCTCAGGAACAGCTGGGGGTGCAGTTGATGAAGTTGGAAGGGGTGATTGGCAAATAACCTTTCCAGGAACTCTGCTCTTTATGACTCTTCTTAAGTTTGAAAAACTCATTTGTAGATGAGAAAGCACATTTGTATAACCAACCAACCTTCATCATTAGCCAATTTATAAGACTGAAAATTACAATTAAGCTAATAAACTAAACCTGCTCACCTGTTAAGCTAAACTGCTAATATTTCCTGTATATAAAGTTTTCATTCAAAGAGCAAAATTCTCCCAAACATTCTTTTGCACCAGCTCATTGACATGAGTTAGTTAAAAACATAATGAATTGTGGCATGATTCTATCAGGCTGCATAGCTTACCACCATGCAGTATCATGGAAGATGCCCAACAACATGACTTATCATCCCTTGCTTTTAGTTGCTGTTACAATGCAGGTGAAACAAAAAGATACGGAATGGAGAACTCCATGGCTCTTGTAATGCACAGTTCAGCTGAAATCAGCTGTCTGTCAAAAACCAGACACCCGGGTGAAATTCAGCTATTCTGTATCCTTGTTTCTTCTTAAGAGTTTCAGGTGATTACTGCAGCAATTGTAGACACCCCTTCTATGCAACTTGATAGCTGCAACTCAGAAGAACAACCTTAATAGTCTACCTGCTCCTAAAGTCTGGTTGCTCTGTAGATCTTCCATCTCTCCTCCTACCATCGACAATCAGGTCCTTGCTTTTAGACCTCTTTGTACTTTCTTTAGCCCACTGTCCTTTGGCAAGACTACCTCAAATTCCTGTCTCCCAAATTTCCCATAGCATATACCACTCTTGTCACCTCCCCTGGACACTGGAAGATTTCTCCAGAGCTTGCTTTCTCCTCAGTTTCTAGATTTCTCCATGAACATTTTGATGACAGTTTCCTAGGCAGATGGGAACATTTGTTCATTAATTAGAATGTTTGCAGTAGCTCAACCAGTGACAGACACATCATTACCACAATTCAGTTACAGACTGTAAGCAAAAGAACTGACTGATCAGTTCTTCCTTCCACCTTTACACTCTGCTTCCTAGAAATTATTGTTCATTTAAGAGTTAAAATTATAGTGTTTCAGGAATAACAGAAACCACAACTGGCATAATTCCTCTTGCAAACCAAGACCCGCAAAAGCTGTTTTGTGCTACTTTCATGATCAGTTGTAAGTGAAATGATAATGAGAGTTCCCCATGACACTTAATATAATGCTATATTCTCCATAAAACTTTGTTCACATGGGAAATATTCTACTACATGACTGAAGATCAAAAAATATGTGCTTCTGCTAGTATTTTTCTTTTGTCTTCAGCCAATTAATTACTTCCTGTTTTTACACCTGACTAAATTTTAATTACTAATTTTTGTCCCCTTGGAGAGGAGGAGGAAGGCTTAAATATTACTTTTCACCTTGTTACCAATTAAAATCACTGTTTCTATTTTTTAACAAGAAATATATTGATCAAAAACAATCCTAAAATCTCAAGAGTAACATAAATTTATCTCCTTGAATTTCAGGAGAGTTTGGAGGAGCCCAGGAGTAGGGAGGGAGAAAGAAGAATCGAGTCATGCTAAAAAGCTATCTTCTATAGGACACATGACCAGGGCTCATTTTGAGGGGGAACACGCAGGAACGCAGTTCCCAAAAGGTCACATGACAGGTGGCCCCGCCCACCTGACCCAGCCATTTGGGGCCTGTTTTGGCCTGAATTGGGGCTGAAATGGCCTGGATCAGGCCTCTGATGGGTGGTGGATCACTCTCCCGCTCAGCAGCGGCCTGATCCTGACCATTTTGGGCCCCTTTTCAGCCATTTTCAGCCCCTTTTTGCCATTTTGGGCCCAGTTTCGGCCCTGAATGGCTAGGATCGGGTCCAAAACAGCCAGGATAGGTGATGTCAGGAGGTGTGGCATATGCAAATCAGTTATGCTAATGATACATTTCTGGTGATGTCAAGGGGCATGGGATATGTTAATGAGTTGTGCGAATAAGTTATACTAATGAGTTCCTCCAGCTCTTTTTCTATGAAATGACCCCTGACAATGACTATCAGCTGTTAGTTGGCACTTTTGGTCCCTTTAAATTTTAAAGGGTTATTGTTTTTTATGGGAGTAGATCTGACTTTGGAACTAATACATAAAGGCCCTTGAAACTGTAAAGGGACGAGAAATGTTTACTAATCGCTGTTTGCCAGGAACCTCCCCCCTCCCTTCTTGATCCTGCTGCCTCTTGGGGGAGTGGGATTAAAAAATGGGTCCAAAATTCCAGAAAGAACACCCACTGCAATACCAATAAAGACACTTCCCAAATTTGGAATAATTGAACCTAGCACCCTCCTCAAATTCTGGATCTTAATACGATTTTTTAAAGGGAACAGCCATACGTATGGGTCAATGGGCGAGTGAGGAGGGAGAAGGGAATGAAATAGACCCCTTTCTCAGGGGAGATGCACTTGAGGAAGAGGAAGGAGAATTGATTTCATCTCCTTGTCCTTCTTCACCCTGCCTCCCCAACCCCTCTCTGTGAGTACCACAAACCTGGGGGGTGGGGGGAGAGCGAGCGAGCTGCAGAAGCTGAAAGAATGTGGGGAAATTGTGTGATCTCTGTGCAAATTAGTAAGAGACTGTCCTGTAAGATTTTAAAATAATGAAAATAATCTTTAAACAAAAATGACTAGCGTCTCTGGCTGAAGTGAAAAAAATTATACTTATTCACACATACACCCAGCTGATAATTTATTTATGAATAGCGCAACAGAACTAGACAGCTATAAAAGAACAAAAATTAATGGACTAACCTGTAAGGAAGGAAGGGGGTTAACATTAGCTCTGGAAACCCTTAATAGCATTTTTACAGTCTATACTGTACAGTGTGATACTACATTTTAATTTTTTTTTAAAAAAACCTCAAATCAGTTTCAAAAGATGGAGAAACAATCTAGAAAACACTAGACTGAGAGCCAAGCTACAAGTGACGAATGACAGTTGCCTGGCAAGTGAACAGACTCACATGTATTCCTCCCTGTTCACTTGCCATTCACTTGCACTCTACTTGATCAAGCAGAGAGCAAGTGAATGGCAAGGGAACAGGGAGGAATACACGTGAGTCTGTTCACTTGCCAGGCAAGTGTCATTCGTCACTTGTAGCTTGGTTCTGACAATGTTGTTTTCTATATCCTCCATAAAAACTGAGTGAATGAATGAATGATGGTCATATCAGACAAGCATGGAACTATGCTACGTAGCACACAATTCTTTTAACCACCAAGTCTCTTGACCACTCTTACCCCTTCTCTCTCCACAGCATATAGTCTCTGGAGAAATGCTTTTATTTGTGTCAAAACTTTCAATCCCGGTTTTAAAAGGATCTCTTAGCTAAGAACAAGTAGGAGAGAGGAGGGAAAGCCAGAAGCCTTTTAAGCCGCACCCAGTCATGGGCTTTAGTCATTCAGATGTGGCCAGAAGGCTTTCTGCTAAAAGCTGACCCTTCCAGGTGTGTGTGTGTGGGGGGGGGGAAGAGGTGTGGAGGATGAAAATGCCAGAAGGGATTATTCCTAGAACCTCCAAGAAAAGCCCCTTTGACCTGCACAGAGGTGAGCAATGAGAGAGAATAAAACCTCCTGGCACAAGGAGAGGGATCTCTTTAGCTGACTTGAGCTGGAAGCTAAAGAAGCTGGCTCTTTGTAGGCAGCAGCCATTGGCCATGTGGAGGCTGGAGGCCTAAGCCATGAAAGGTATGAGAACTTCTCAATATGCTTGCCTAAACAGAAAATCTAAATTAGGCATGAACTAAGGAAGGAAAAGAGGAAATGTGTTTTTATGCATTTCTTTTTGAGTTCCCTTGCTTGCTGTATTTAAAGTGTGGCTATTTTTTCTCTTTTCTTTAATAAATACTTTTTAAAAATTCTAAAATGCTGTTCTCAGTACTACATAGACTTCCACTGCTCAACCACACTATTTAAAACTGTTGCCACAGGAAGGGAGTGGTCTGTTGGTGCCCAATTGCAGTAAACAATCCCTGTAGTAACCAAGTGTCCGGGGTCTGGGTCCCAGCCCCCAGACTTGCCAGGAGGGAGCAGTGGGAGGCAACCGGGAGGCAGTGGCCCTACCACCCCAGCCAGCAACCAGGTCCAGAACCTGCCCACTCCAGGGGGAAGAGGCGAAAGGCCCAAGCCTCAAAGGGCTGGGGGGAGCAGGGGGAGACCAGCCAGTCCCACCCTCCAGAGGGAAGAGAGGGGGCTAAGCAGGACAGAGGCAAAGGGCCAAGGCAGGGGGAACAGGGGCCCAGCAACACCCCAAACAGAGCCCTTACCTGCCAAGGACGAGAAGCAGCCACTACAGCCCAGAGCCACACCCCAGCTAGAGGACAGCAGCCTGGCTCAGGAGGTGCTAGGAGCCAAGCCCCTCCAGGTGGAGCTGTCACAGGCATTCTGGGGGAGGAGATGGGTAGCCCCGCCCGGCATCAATGAGCAGGCAGCCCAGAAGCTGGCCAGGGCAGCTCCTCGCAAGCAAAGCCAGGCATGCTCAGCAGCACAGAAGCCGGCTGGGGCAGCTCCTCGCGAGCAAGGCCAGGCATGCTCAGCAGCACAGAAGCCAGCTGGGGCAGCTCCTCGTGAGCAAGGCCAAGGAGACCTCAGCTGGGGATGGCTCGCATTCAACCCCACCCTGCCAGCAAGGCAAGGAAGCCAAGAAGGGATTAGTGGTAGGAGGGAAACACCTGAGGGAAGGCACAGCTGAGCCAAGTCAGGGGAGGGAACAAGCCTAGAAGGAGGGCAGGGCGGGGAAAGGAAACCCTATATAAGGTGGCTAGGAAGAGCTCTGAGGTGGTGGGTGTGAGTAAGGAGTGATGGTGTGGAAGCAGAGCAGTGTGAGAGTGGAGGCTTGGAGGAGATGATGGAGGATGCAGAGGGTAAGTAGGCCAGGTTGAGCGGGCCAGTGAGTGGACTGGGAGGGAGTCTGGGTGATGTATACTGCCCCTCCTTCCACAGAGCAGGGTCCTGCAGTATCCCTGGTGCCCCTCTGATGTCAGTGCTGGCCCAGCTGGGGCCCCACCCAGCAGTGGCAGCGACAAGCCCTGACACCAAGGTAGCAGGTGATGGGACACAAAGCAGGGGTCAGAGTGGCAAGCCTGCACAGGGGGAATGGACACTCTTTGCCCCATAGGCAATTCCCTCAAAGGCCAAATAGTGGCAGCAGGCACAAGAGAGAAGGAATGAAAGCCCCTCTGAGGGTTGGTGGGGGGCACCAACTGCTACTGGTTACCCATAGACACCCCAGAGAGCAAGAAGGGGCAGTTCTCATGGGTCAGTGGGACTGTTCTGCCACATTTCCTCCTGATTTTAAGCACTGTCAAGTTTCTTCACAACCCCTTTTTACTGTGTGTTTTCTACCGGTTTCCTCAACCCTCTTTCTTGACTTAGGTTATCTTCCTCAGTCCATTGCTAACTCTGAAGCTTTACTTTAGTCTCCTTTCCTCTGGGTTCCCTGTCCTTTAGCTTTGGTACATTCCCAGCCAATGTGACATCTTTCTTCTTTCCTCACAGAAGCTGGACTGCAAAGTTTTTTTAATTAATTGAACTACTGGATATTCTGTACTACTCCATACTCTCAATCAACTAGTGGTTGCACCTTTACTCCCAACAAATACAACTCAATACAATACAGATAAAGCATTTAACCGTAGCATTGCTTTCAGTGGAGTCTGAACATACCTAATTTTTGCTTTCATCCTGTGGCTGTATTCCCTATATTTTAGTTTGCATCTTCTGTACATGTGAAGGAATGGAGTCAACCTACACAGTGCTACTAAAGTTTATGAACACAGCATTTCATGTTGAAAGCCAGACCTCTTTCCAAATATTAGAGTTTGCTTCTGACTGGCTAACAGTTTTGAATTAGGAAAAAGATCTATATATCCAATTCTGAAGTCCTGGTCTCTGTGTGGATATTCAAAGAAGGACAATGGGGCCAGCCATAATAAAGAAGGAAGATGCCTGCAGATAAGAAGGGAACCCCAAAGCATGCATAAAAATATTACTTTTCTCCATGACCATCATTGGGGGAAAAACCCTCCCTCAAACTGGTTGTAAAGGACTGTAAATCACACTGCTATAGGCACCAGGTAGCAGGTAGCATGAGCACCAGGGCACCAGGTAGCATGAGGAGAAAGTGCAGGTGCAAGACATTCTGAGAGAAATCCATTTCCTTACCTTGTGATGCTGGATCATGTCATATTAAATGCAAAGGCTATCCATCTGCCCCTCCTGAACCTGGGGTGCTTTTGATGTTGCTGAGGAGGAGACAAAGAGGTGCTTTGCACCTCCTATTGCTTCTAAATCCACCCAGATCCTGCAAATAGCCAAAGTTGCCTGAGCTTGGGAGGCAGCCAGACAGATGCATTTCTTCCTCCTCTGGGCCCCACAACCTTAGGAACCATCTTTTGAGTAAAGAGTTATGACTTTAAAGCACTTCTATCTAGGGGGCAGGAAAGTAGGTGGCCTACATCTTCCCTGGAGGGCCAAAAACAAAGCAGTATCCATGCTCAGTCTTCTGGCGGGCCTGCAAGACTGAGATGTTCCGCCAGGCATATTTTTATTTATTCAATTTATATACCGCCCATCCCCAGGGGCTCTGGGCGGTGAGGTTGAGGCCGGTCCAGTAGTCATCGGAAAGCCTCCCAACCAGACTTCTGTCGGTGCCGTATGATCATCTGCCCCCCCCATATGAGTTACAGTGACTGAAACGTCTGTTCCCCCTACTTTTTGCCCACCCCTTTGTGCATTATTGGCAGGGATGGGGTGTAAGGCTGCTGTCTGGGAGTGGTTTTAATTCTGCGGTTTTACTGAAGTTTTTAATGTAAATTATGTTTTACTGTTGTAACCTGCCCTGAGTCTGCTTGTGG
This sequence comes from Eublepharis macularius, assembly GCF_028583425.1. Taxonomy (NCBI): domain Eukaryota; kingdom Metazoa; phylum Chordata; class Lepidosauria; order Squamata; family Eublepharidae; genus Eublepharis; species Eublepharis macularius. Next base: position 95,870,274 of record NC_072791.1, on the reverse strand, counting down.
GGAGGGCAGGATAAGTTTAATAATAAAATAAATAAAATGCTCAATGACCAGAAGAAGGAGAATAAGGTAGGAAGGCAGGTCTGTGTGAATACTTTATCAGACTACCACAATAGTGGTACCATATAGTTCCAAGGCTGTAGAAAATTCAGGGCCTTTGTTAAAATCAGCAAGTAGCTCAAGGAGTGAGGAAAATCCAAGGCCAAAGAGGACTTTTGATGAGGGGATTGTGCACAATGATCATCGTCTCCCCACCCAGCTCGGTAGGTTTTACCTATACAAGCGGAAGGAATTAGAGGATGATTCTCCGCTATGATTCCTCAAGGGACTCCTACTTATTTAATATGAATCACAAACAAAAGCAAAAAATAACAAATGTGATACAATGCATGGATTTAAAAAAACAGAAGGTACAGCATAGAATAATCTATGCCTTTTGTCAGACACTTACTTTATGGTACTTCAGCCATGACCCTCTTCTGTTAACAGCAATCATGAGAGCAAATAAAATGACAAAATGGAATGACTGAGACACCTTAAAAATTACAAGCAAAAGCATCTGCAAAATTTGCTGGCAAACAGTTAACAAGATGAAGTGACACTAAGGGACACAATAAAGTTCAATTTGTTCTTTTTTTAAAAAATCTCTCTTTTTTTAAAAATGATACTCTAAGGTCATGAAGTTCAAAACTGAAACCTCTACAACATCCTAATTTATAATAACATCTTGATTGACTTCTGACTTACCTGACTGTGACACAGTTATGGTGACCCTGAGGCATTCACAGTTCAGTACATCAGTGAAAGAGAACAGACCCCCTGGGTTCAGCAAGGACCCTGGCTTCAGCCAGGATATGTTATATGGTAAAGAATCCCCAGCATATGCCAACAACAGTCAGAACAGAATCTACCTTGAATACAATAATCAATAACAGTTTCATGTAGATGACAGTTTAACTATTGCTAAACCTCATATTAGCTCCATTGTTACAGCAGCAATGGCATGCTGAATTAGAATGAAGCAATAAAGTTACAGAACAAATTCTTCCCTGAACTATGTAACTTATTTTTTTCTCCTGACATCAAAGCTGCTTAATTTATTCTAGTGATACTATCATTATTCACTGGATCCTTAATCATTATAATGCCAAGCAACTACCTAGTTCAGAGACAGAATAAAAGCTGATTTATTTATCTGCTTATGGGGTGTTTGTGTACAGAGCTGATAATCAAAGGGAGGGGAAGAACTCAGAGAGATGATCAGTGGCAAATGCTTTTGCTAGGAATCATACTCTTCTGTTTAAATTAATTAATTTGATATGGTAAGGAAGTTTGATATGGTAAGGAAATGAGACTTTCCCTCTTAAGGAGCTTAAAGTAGTTTCTGAAAAAGAAATAGAGTGTTGCAGGGCAGTGAGGAGTAGAGATGGGCACGATCGGCATTACGATAGAAAAATACCCACGATAATGGTGTCCGCGCAATCGGGACCCGGTGGATTGGTTCCGTCCACGGCGACCGATCCAGCATTCAGGGGGGCTTCATAGGGGCTTGATTCGGGTCGATCGGTATCTGATCGTGATCCAGACACTCTGGTGCCAGCAATCTATTGCCCTGGCAACGGAGCCAGTGGAATGCCTGAGCTGTGTTTCCCCTCCTTCTGTCGCCCTGGAAATCCGAATGGAAGCCCAGCTTTCCTTGATCAGCAGGGCTTCCTTCCAACCACGGAGCAGCAACGCACTCACCAGTTGGGAGAAGAGACCCAGGGGAGGGAGGGGGAAGGGGGTGTTCTGTAGCCATGGGCACTCCAAACGTTTTTTGCTTTTTAAAAAAACGGGGCTTTGTAGGAGGAATGGCTGTTTTTCTGTCTGTCACTCTCTGTTTTTAACCTGCTTTTAAAACACTGTATTTTGTGGGAAAACCTCATTCATGGCTCTGTGTGTGTGTTTAAAATATGCTTTTGGAAGACTGGCTGCTTGCTTGCTTTTAAAATCAGGTGGGGAGGAATGGAGGATTCTGTCCCTGCTTTTTTTAAAAAGCTGGTTGAAACATGTTGACGGGGTGTGTCTCTCTATTTGGGTGTCTCTCTCTATCTGCTCTAAGTGTGTGTGTGTGTGTGTGAATGTCCCCTCCTTGAGGGGAGGCGGCTTGTTGCCGGGTTAAAAACTCCCCCCCCTCTGCTCTAAGTGTGTGTGTGTGAACGTCCCCTCCCTGAGGGGAGGCGGCTCGTCGCCGCCTCCCCGTGCCCGCCGTGCCCGGCGGTTGCCGCCACCACCCACCTTCCCACATAGCTGGGAACAGTGGGGCACCCCTCTGCTTTGGCCTCCCTGATCTGATCCACGGATCAGAAACGGGAGATGATCGGTGTGGATCAGTGATTTGGGGTCGTTGCCAGCGCTTATCCCCAATCAGCTTGATAGGTAATTTTTTTTTATTGTGCCCACCTCTAGTGAGGAGTCCCCGGGGCCCCCAGGCAAAGACTCAACCGAAACATCAGGCAGAAACAAATTATGTGACTTACCTGGGGTCATGAACCTTCCAGAGGTCTTTTGAAATTCTACACATACCCTAAACCCAATCTCAACAGCCCAGCACTTGTGGCACTTCATAGCCTAAAGGCCAGGACTAACTTACGTGGCCAGAGACTGTTTTATTCTCATCTCAGTTAGTGTCTCTATATCCAAGAATTTTACACAAGGCCACTAAAGTGAAGGGAGACGCAATGTTAGCTGGGAAGGGTAATTTGAAAAGACAAAGTGGGCAGATTGCTCCTCAGAGGGCTTGTTAATGTCATCTTATCTCCCCAAGGGGGAGGTGAAATTGACAGAGCCTTCAAGTACATTGGTGCATGCGTGTGTGCCTGATGGCAGTGGGGAGCTGCAAATGACTCAACCGCCCTCCATCCTCCTCCTCTACCAGTCTTCTGCAACCAGCCACATTGCAAGGGCTCGATCACATCACTGTTTGCTCAAAAGTCAGCTCTCCCATTTTCAATGAGATTTCCCCCCTTTCCGAAATGCACACCAGATTCATTGCAACTTTGAACAAAGCTTTGGTTGCTTGCAAGACAGAGGACACAAGACTGCAATCCTAATGATTTTTATGTTTTTTCAGAAGTAAGCTCCACTGATTTCAATAGGACTTAGTTCTGAGTAGGCGTGCACAGGACTGTAGCAGCCTTACAACCTGCTCCTCATGACCTTAGGCAGAGTTAGCCTGCCTTTAAGCAGTCTATACTGGGATGAGGCTGCATAAGATCCACACCTATCTTTCTCTTTCCCCCCTCTCTCTCGGAGAGCAATCCAAGTCATGATTACTTGGGAACCACTTACTGCCGAAGTGGCATCAGCTGGCTTGTTCCAAAGCAGAACCCCAAAACAGAAGACCAACCAAAGTAGCATGAAACTAACATACAATCTTTTGAGCTCTTCAGAAATCTTCACCCATGAATGGGGGAATGTTGACAAACTGATTTTACAAGCCATTTAAACTCCTACAGACTCTCGCTGCTGCTCTGGCCAGCCTGTGCTCATTTACTGGGGAACAAGTGTTAACACGAGAGTGACCGCTCTCCTTCTTCCTCCTCCTCTGCACACCTGAGAATAAATCCCATAGAACTCATCAAGACTTGCTTCAAAGCAACCCCGCAGGACGTCAGTGCTGCAGATCTCCGCCATCCTTTGCAACATTTACTTAAAAGTCTTGCATTTAGAGGGACTTGCAGGCAGCAGGCTCAGAGCAGAAAGGAGAAGGATGGTTGAGGCATTTGCAGCTCCCCACTGCCACTGACTGGGGAAGGCAATGGCAAACCACCCCGTAACAAAAGATCTGCCAAGAAAACGTCATGATGCATGATGCATCACTGGGTCAGTAATGATTCGGTGCTTGCACAGGGGACTATCTTTACCTATTGCCACCAGGTGCACATGCACGCACCAACACACTCAAAGGCTCTGTCAATTTCACCTCCCCTTGAGTCTCCCTTCACTTGCGCATCCTCATTTAAGATGTCTAGTGTATAGAGACTCTTGGTTACAGGTGTAACTATAACAGCCAAAATGTCACCCATTTTGGCTTTTATAGACAAGAAGTACAATCTCAAAAAAAATTGAAAAATTATATCTCTCCATCATTGTTGACAGAAGATTAATGCTGAAAGAAGTAGAAATCCAAAATTTATCCAATCTCTGAAGTATATAGGTGGCTGCAGTAGCAGTGCATTTTATGTTCTTTATTAGAAATAGCAGTAATAGTAGCAGCCATAATTGAGAAAAGGAGTGGCCACAAAAAGAGTGGAAAGTGGTTGTCTAGCGTGGGTGGCTATGACAAAGTGGTACCAAAAGTTGTGGGAAAGGACACTGGGGAGAGTTGTGTGTGAGGGGAAACCACAAGGTAAGCGAAAGCTCCCCTCCAAAGCCATGCAGTAGCCTTTTAGGAAGGTGGAGTTTTTGTACAGCATATCCCCTTTACCCTGGGAAAAAATTCTAGAACACAAAACTGGCAATATATCCACTGTATACAAAATTTGACCCCCCCTCCATTTGTTATATATATTGGTGTTAAATCTATGCTATAAAAGACAATGCCAATAAAAGAGGAAACAATTGTATTTAAACAAAAACTCACTATAAGAGTATTCTGATTTTTATGTGGCACTGATTTTATGCAGCACTCCAACAATTCAGAATTTTTGTTTTAAGTTTTTTTTAATGAGTTCTGTATTGGAATGAGTCTGACTGCATTTTAAAATCAGCGTATGCTTGTAAAATTGACAAGTTGATAGGGAATGTCACAGCATTTCAAAACAAATATTTAATCTATTTTTGGTTAATTCACATATTTTTTAGTTATGCCATGCTTTCTATGTCTCATAAGAACAGCTACTAAAAAGATAGGTGAATTGACTTCATAAAATGGTAAATCAGATTCACTGTAACACACCACAGAATTCAAATTCAGCTTATAATTGATGCTTTAACTGCCAGAAATGGAAGAAATAACCTTAATTTCAAATGAAATCTCTCTCTCTGTATATGTGTCACACATTGTGAACTTCATCTACAACAAACTCAAAATTATGTTACAGACTGCAGATCTCTATTACGAGACTGAGCATGTAGGAAGATATGAACTATACAATAAATCTAACTGTAGAACAGTGTTAAGTTTGTTGCCTCACCTTACTTAAAGCCACACATTTAGTTACCTGACTACACACTATCCATTCTTTACAGTATTACAAGCTGGAAATACTCCTGAAGTACACAAACACTAAGCAAAAAACATACTGTTTGCATCTTTAGAATAAGCTAGGCTAGAATGATTATTTAATCATCCTGATCCAGCAATCTCTTCATGACATGGTTGTTCCGACGAGTAAATGGATTTGTTCCACACCATACCACCCAAAATGGAATGTGCTTGCACGCAAACTTTGGGTATGCAAATCTGTTCCTCCACTCAAGTTAATGGAAGCCTCAGTACTGGGGAATTCTATGGGATTAATAACAAAATTCACACATAAAAACAGTTTGCAGAACTGGATGTTCTCTGGCTTCCTCCTTCCCCAACGGCTCCCTGATGTGGGGGCTGATACAAGAAATGGAGGATATTTATTTCCATGAACTCCTGTTCATGAGAGAGTGGATTCAATCATGTGTACTCACTGTCCCATATGTGTCATCTACTCCTGTTTTGAGATGGAAGAACCAAAGAGTTGAAGATGACTTAAGAATGCATGGCAGAAGAAAGGGGCTATTGTATCATTTCTGTTTCACAGGAAGCCACTTACTATTTAGCAAAAAGCTGAACTGGCTAGGGCCGAGCAATTATATTGTCCTTGACAAGCTGAGGATTTTTTGCTTTCATAAAGAAGAGTAATAATTCCTCTGTCCCAAGTTGCTATCATCTTAATGTGGAAGTTCTGTTATCTGCCATCATCTACCCAGTAATAATCCAGTACAGAGACACAATAGTATTTCAGTGATGTTATCTGCAGGGCACATTGGTTGAACACAGAGCCTACCCCCACATACTCCACCTTGCAGAGAAACAATTGGCTCTTCTATCCTTGCTCCTTTATCATGGATAATTTTTTAATAGGAGAGATGCATTATTATTATTAGCCAGAACATGTTTGGGTGTTGATGAGGAGGATTATCTTCAATAATTGCAGAAGGAGCAGCTTTGGCAGGTGCAGTTTTTTCGCCTCTGCCTCACAAGCTGCACCTACCACATTCCATTTCCTATACAATTTTTAGAGATAAAAGTACCCCATTTTCATTTGTCTGGTCACTCTAGGGAAGGTTAAAAGGCAGATTTCATTGATTTTCTTTCCCAATCAATTCAAGCTGAATTTATGTAAAGTGAAATGTTGTACTCCGCCCTGAGCCTGCCTGGCAGGGAGGGCTAAAAATCTAATATAATAAATAATAATAAATAAATAAATTCTAATATCCAAATAATGTATATATATATTGCTGACTCTACCTGAACTGGATATATTCAGACACCCTCTTAAACAAAAAAGAAGGTTGTGGTTTATTTGTGTGTGCCTTACTTTTCAAATACCCCCCCCCCCCCATATTAAAGATGTGATATTTCAAACATGGCAAATTGCAGTAAATATTTTGTAACAAACTAAAGTTATTCTGAATGGGATCCAAAGATCCCCATACATGGAACACAGCAGAAAAGGGGAAAGTCCTGATACATACATGGTACACCGCATACAACCTTTGGATTCTGGCTTCTACTTTATAAATTAAACTGTGTTTAAATAATCAGAAAAAGAAAGCAACAGAAGTTAACTACTGCATTATTCATTTAACTTCAGTAGATTTTTAAGAATATAAAAAACTAATACTGGAATATTAGGGCCATGCATTTTTTTGCAGAAATTTAGTAGATATTTAGTATATTTATCATATTCAATGCTTAATAAATGAAAAGCAAATTTAAACTTAAAAGTGGTATAAATTCCTTAGAAAATGTTAACTGCATTTACCTTGTACTAAGACTTGCAGGTTTTGTTCCAGTAGGTGACTCCAGTCCTTCCCCTGGCTTTGAGGATTTGTCTCTGTTCATTTGCTGGAGTATGGAATTCAATTCACTAATGACATTAGCCTTTGGGCCTGAGAGAACTGGGCTTTTAACCTCTGTTACATCACCCCATAGCTTAGAGGTCCTTTGCTGTACAATTTTAGTCATGTTAGGTTGTGCGCTGATAGGAGGTGGGGGTGGAGCAGGTGGAGGAATAACAAAACTATCTACAGTTTCTTCAATTAGCGCATCCTTGTAAAGTGCATTGCTTTTGTTGATTATGGGCTTCATTTTTGGCTTAGGAGGTACTGGGGGTTTGTCCACCAGAAATGTTTGCCCATCTGCATAGACTGTACAAGTATCCAAATTCTCGCCACCTTCTGAGGACAAGGTAGAGATGCTGGACACAGTTGAGATAGTGCTGGTTGTCTCTAGGTGATGGTCACTACTGCTTCGACTGTCCACCTCTTCAATCCCAGAGTCGGCAACATTATCAAAATTTTCAGGGGGTGGTAAAAATGAAGCAGGCAAACAGTTCGAAAGACCCACTGATTTCTTACCATCTATTGAATTTGTGGATTGAAGTGGGTTAAATGAAGCAGGCGGAGTTCCATTTTTTCTCTGTTTGAGCAAGTCTGTTAGCGCAGAACCTGGAACTGAACGGTCATCAGGGATATCAAAACTGTTAGCAAATTCCAAAGGAGGTGGTAATGGCTCAGTAAAGATAAAATCTTCATCAAGATCAACTGATGCTAAAGGGGGTGGAGGGATACGAAAAGGCAAAATGATAGGATCATCTACAGAGCCAACTGCTACAATAGTCTTGCAGGGAGAGGCAGGTTGCTCTGACATGCCAGCATCATCTAGTCTACTTTCTGCTGTATCTGTATTTTGCTGTGCATCTGGAGGAGGCTGTTCAATATTCACATCAATCTCAACTCTTTCCTCTTCATTTTCAGTGGTATCATTGGGCTGGGCTGTGTCTACTGTATGAACCATGAGCAAGCCAGCTGACTTCTGTTGTGAGGTATCAACAATATTTATCAGCATATTCTTCTTTTCTTCAGGCCTCCTCTCTTTCACCATATCTATTTCATATTTGTTTTCTGTTTCCTGCCTCCTTAGTGGACCACGCGTATTTTGCCTGGCGATTGTAGCTGTTACTGGAAAAGCGGTTTCAGTATTGGACCTCATCTTTGTATCTATATAAAGAGGTTTGTTAAGGTCCGCTTTACCAGATTCTCCTTTCCCAGGAATTTGTTGGGTTTGCTCTTTCATGGCTCTATCTCTGGCAGAAAGGGCAAGGGCTAAAGGTGAATTTGGATCCAGTAATTTTCCTGTAAGTGGATGAACATAGTTATCCAAACTGGACATACCAGCATTCTGAGTTGCCAGCACATTGTTTTCTGAAGCTACTGTTGTTGGGGCAGAAGAGTTTGGCATCCTTGCATCACTTTGATTACTCAGTTCATTACTATTACAAATATTTTCAGACTCTCTAGGTGCTGGTATGGGAGATGGTGATACAAATTGCCTAAAGTTGTCTTCATTACTAAACATTCCTTCATCAGTAAACTTAGATTGTCTCATACGTGGTGTTGGAGGTGTTAGCCCAACATCTTCATCTCCAAGATCCGTGGAAAGGAAAGCTGGAGAGTTACGCCTGGCTTCTAATCTTTTCTCCCTGTCCCTTACTGCCCCAGCAATAGCTGCTGCAAATGGACTACTGACAGTTAAGTTATCTTCAGGTCTGAGCTGCCCTGGTTGTTCTGAAGACTGTGGGTCAATTTCCATGCTGCTCCCTTGGCTACTTTTCCCACTACTACTGGTAGATGGCTCTTTAACAATGATGGTTGGAATTGGAATAGAGCAAGTTTTTTCTGGGCTATCCTCAACGTTAGACTGTTTAACTAGCATTCCCTTTCGTCTTGCTGGTTTGGCAGGGACATAAACTGCTTTGTTTGCTATTTTTCCAACTTCAGAGTATGGGTTTTCTGGCATCTGACCTCTCTTGTTTCTGAAGCTTGCCTGAGTTGCGGCATTTCTGCTATATAAGTCTTCAGAATCTAGAGAATAGCGGTCCAGTTCTCTTCGGTAATATATCCCTTTGTCCCTTATTGCCGTTCCCATATTTTCAGATCTACCTGAAACAGCTACCTTTGCACCTGAATTCTGACTGAATGCAGGCTTTATTGTTCCATAGATTCTAGACACTGGAGATTTGGGGGAGTTGTAAAGTGAGGGAGAAGGAGGTGGTGGTGATGGAGGTAAAGACTGTGGTGGTGGAGGGATATCTTCAGAGGTATCTGGCATAGATAGACTTCTAGTAAATTTCAGCATGGGAGGAGCCAAAAATTGCCGTTCTTCCTCTGTTATACCTTTAAAAAAATTAGAGGCTACAATTTTAAAATACTCCTTAACATCTATTATCACTGAAGACATAGTAAACAAGGTACAACATGTACTGTTTATATGCAATCTGCACCATATGGTTTTAGAATATGTTTGTACTCATGTCTAGTTTATACTTTGACTTGTTTCTCAATGTCCCTGTGCTGCTCATGGAGAATTTTCTTTTATATATATATATACACACACATAGACAGCTGTGTTTCCTTATAAACATTAGTGATTTTCTGAAGTGCGCATAAGAGAGGGAAAGAGTAGATAAGGATATGAAGTGGGAAAGATGGAAAAAATAACTCTATTTGTGGAAAGTAATAAAAATTAAAAAATTAAAACATTTATATATAAAGAACATCAGTTGAGAGGTATCACAAAATTTTCATGCTGAAAATTATAAAAGGAGTATTAATCATAATAGAATATGGCAATACGTGGATTTTATAAATACATGTAGTATTTTCTGTTTCAAGTGGTAAAAAAACATGTACCCAGGATATCCTCCTTATATAGACAATATTTGAAATCATGGATATAGCTCACTATCTGATTTATGCTTATAATTAGACTATGCCCAAAAGGGAACTATTTAGCGAAGGATCTCCCATCTATATTCAGATATTTTTACTAGATTACTTTCTTTTAATCAAATTATATAAGGAGGATTTTTAAAAAAATCAAGTGACAAAATTTAATCAAGGCAAGGAAGAAAAGAGAAAAAAGTGTGTTTCCCTCTGAGCTTAATTGCATTTCTAGCCCGCTTTCCCTGTAAGTGGGTTCACAGCAGGTAACAATATTAGTAATATTACAATGACAAAATACATTATGAAATCAACAATACAGTACAAGATATAAAATTAAAACCAAATCCAAGCAGTAATGCGAGATGTTAATACACCTCATCAGGAATTCATTAGGATAGAGATGGCAGGCTGCAGTTGTCTCAGCTAAACTGCGGACTAAGGCCCCAGCAGAGAGGCTGACCAAGTAGCTCACCCAAACCTCAACCACTACCATAGACCTCTCCACTACCATCTCCATCTTACAGGCCTGGTAGAACTGTAACAAGTTCCGCAAGGCCCTCCTCTCAATGGAGAGGGAGTTCCACCAGGCTGGCGCTAGGGCAGAAAAGGTCCTGGCCCTGGTCAAGGCTAGGCAAACATCCTTGGGGCCAGGGACCACCAAAAGATATTGGTCTGCCAAATGGGGAACATATGGTGAGAGGTGGTCCCATAGGTATGTAGGTCCTAGTCCATTTAGGGCTTTGAATGTCATTGTCAAAACCTTAAACTTGATCCAGAATTCAATTGGTAATCAGTGCAGCTGGCCCGGGACAGGTCGTATATATGCCCAAACTGATGTCCCAGTGAGGATGCATGCTGCTGCATTCTGGACCAACTGTAACTTCCAGATCAGCCTCAAGGGCAGCCCTGCATAGAGCAAGTTACCATAGCCTAATCTGAAGATGACCATTGCTTGGATCACTGTAGCCATGTCTCGGGTTGAGAGGTAGGGAACAAGCTGCTTGATTTGCTGAAGGTAGAAAAATGCAGATCTGGCAACCGCCGTGACCTGGGCCTCCATTGACAAGAAAGCATCCAGGACCTCGCCCAGGCTTCTTAACACCAGCATAAGTGACACTGATGCCCCGTCAAGGCTGGGAGCCATACTCTCAACCCTACCGATCCATGGCTCAGATACAGGACCTCCATTTTTGTAGGGTTCAGCTTCAGTCAACTCTGCTTCAATCACCCAGTCACGGCCGCCAAAGCCCTGGCCAAAGTATATGGCACAGCATCTGGTTCCCCATCTAACAGTAGATATAACTGGGTGTCATCCACATATTAATGACACCTGGACTGAAACTCTGAGCCAGCTGGGCAAGGGTGCATTTATATGTTGAATAACATCAGGGAGAGTATTTCCCCCTGGGCATACCAGTAGGTAGTGTGGTGAATTCTGCTCCCCAAGCTCCACCCTCTGTCCCCGATTGTGGAGAAAAAAGATCAGCCACTGTAAGGCCATCTCACATACCCTACATCAGCGAGGTGGTGGGTCAACAACTTATATCGGCTATCTGCATGGTGTACCAACTGCCTAGCGCACCAGCAGCTACCCTGCTGAGCTTATTGGGGGCGGTGGCGGGATGGGCCTTGGAGCACCCTAGGTTGTTGGTCCTGGGTGACTTCAACCTCCACGTCAATGATGCTGCCTCTTCACAAACTGCGGACCTAGTGTCTTCCATGGCACCACTAGGACTTTCCCAAGTTGTTTCAGCCCCCACGCATAATGCGGGCCACACGCTGGATTTGATCTTTGGAATGGGGATTCATGTGGATCTTGATGCTATAAAAGCAGTGCCGTGGTCGGACCACTCTGTCCTGAAGGCTCATCTGGGAATACCAGCTCCCCCCTGCATAGGCGGCGAGCAAATTTATGCTCGCCCGCAGAGACTAATGGATCCAATTGGGTTCCAGAATGTGCTGCCGGATCCAATGCCCCCTGGCGGTTTGTTAGATGAGTTGGTAGAGGACTGGCATGGCCGTCTCTCTGAAGCCATTGACGAAATTGCTCCCCGTCGCCCTCTTCGCCCCCATACCAGACTAGCTCCTTGGTATATGGAGGAGCTATGATGGATGAAGCGGGAGCTGAGATGGCTTGAGTGAGGGTGGCGGCGAAGCCGTGACGAAGAAGAAATATCATCTTATAGAGCATTTATGAAGTGGCTGTGAAAGTGGCAAAGAAGGATTACTATGCCACCTCCATAGCGTCTGCAAGCTCACACCCGGCAAAATTGTTTCAAGTAGTTTGGTCCCTGGTCTCCCTCTCAGAGGGAGACCACCAAATTGATAATTCGATTATTAGCTGTGAGGCTTTTGGGAGCTTTTTTGCAGATAAAGTCTTGTCTCTCCACTGCGACCTGCCTGCCACGGTTGATATAGTAAGGGAACTGGAGACCCCTTGGCTGTCCTCTGGGCCGATCTTAGATCACTCTAGTCTGGTCTCCCAGGAGGATGTTGACAGGATTCTGCAGCGGGTGAGGCCCACTATGTGCTCCTTGGACCCTTGCCCTTCGTGGCTGATGAAAACCAGCGTGGATGGGCTGAGGGCTTCACTGGAGGCCATTATCAACTTCTCTTTGAGCTCTGGGGTTTTTCCCGGGGCATTAAAGGAAGCCGTGGTGAAGCCTTTCCTGAAAAAACCAACTTTGGACCCCATCGACCCGTCCACCTACCGCTCAGTCTCGAACCTCCCATTTCTGGGTAAGGTGATTGAACGGGCGGTGGTGGAGCAGCTGCAGGCTTTCTTGGAAGATGCATCGATCCTGGACCCATTCCAGTCTGGCTTCTGCCTGGGCCATGGGACTGAGACAGTGTTAGTCGCCCTTGCAGATGATCTCCATAGACAACTGGATCGCGGCGGGTCAGGGCTGCTGGTGTTATTGGATCTTTTGGCAGCATTTGACACGGTTGACTATGAATTGTTGACCCACCGCCTTGCTGATGTGGGGATACGAGGGACTGCCTTAAAGTGGTTTGTCTCTTTTCTCCACGGTCGGCGACAGAGGGTGGCGCTAGGGGAGAGGGTGTCTGTATGCCAACCATTGGTATGCAGCGTCCCCCAGGGGGCAATTCTCTCCCCATTGTTGTTCAATCTGTATATGCACCCCCTCACCCAGCTGGCATGGAGTTTTGGACTGGGTTGCCACCAGTACGCTGATGACACCCAGTTGTATCTGTTGTTGGACGGCTGGCCTGACTTGGCTCCAGAACCCCTGATTAGAGCTTTGGATGTCCTGTCTGGTTGGGTGAAGCAGAGCAGACTGAAGTTAAATCCCACGAAGACGGAGGTCCTGTACTTAGGTCATGGGACGTTGGAGGGGGGGATCCAGCTTCTGGCCTTCAATGGCACACCATTTGTACCCGTTTCGCTGGTTAGAAGCCTTGGCGTGATGCTGGATTTCTCTTTATCAATGGAGGACCAGGTCGCGGCAATTGCCCGGTCTGCTTTTTTCCATCTTCGGCAGGCTGGGAAGCTTGCTCCCTATCTCTCGATCTGTGACCTGGAAACAGTGATCCATGCAACGGTCATCTACAGATTGGATTACTGTAACTCGCTCTACGCAGGGCTTCCCTTGAGTCTGACCTGAAAATTACAATGAGTCTAGAATGCTGCTGCCTGTGTCTTGATGGGTGTGCCTTTCAGGACGCATGTAACTCCAGTTCTGCAGCAGCTACACTGGCTTCCCATGGAGTTCCGGATCAGGTTCAAGGTTTTGGTATTAACCTATGAAGCCCTAAACGGACTGGGACCATCATACCACCTCTTCTCATATACTCCCCAGAGGGTACTGAGATCAGCCGGTAAGCACCTACTGGTGATCCCTGGCCCCAGGGAGGCTCGATTGGCCTCAACCAGGGCCAGGGCCTTTTTGGTCCTGGCCCCGACCTGGTGGAACTCTCTGTCTGAGGACACCTGAGCCCGCCAAGATCTTGACTCCTTCAGGCGGGTCTGTAAGACGGAGATGTTCCACCAGGCGTATGATTGAGCCATCAGGGTTTCCACCAAATGAGCCTTTCTCCCAGTCTCCTCTATGTCTGTAGGGGGTATTGACCATCTAATCCCCATATATGAGTGACCACACATGGTTAAGCCGCACCTCCACCTCCATCAGATGTTATATGGTTTTTATATGGTGAGCAGGTGTTTTATTAGAAAGCTGTATTAATTTATTGTGATTTTATCTCGTATATTTTATCTTCTGTTGTAACCCGCCCTGAGCCCGCTAGCGGGGAGGGCAGGATATAAATATAATAAATAATAATAATAGTTGACTGTGTTGAATGCTGCCATGAGATCTAAAAACAGTAGCAGTGCTGACCCACCCTGATCCAGATGTCTACGAAGATCATCCATTAGGGCAACCAGTGCCATCTCCATCCTATGTTCTGGGCGAAAACTGGAATGGAATGGATACAGGATGGAGGCATCCTCCAGGAATACTTGCAATATAGCCACTTTGGTGTAGTGGTTAAGAGCGACAGGACTCTAATCTGGAGAACTGGGTTTGATTCCCCACTCCTCCACTTGAAGCCAGCTGGGTGACCTTGGGTCAGTCACAGCTCTCCAGAGCTCTCTCAGCCCCACCCACCTCACAAGGTGATTGTTGTGGGGATAATAAATAACATAGTTTGTAAACTGCTCTGAATAGGTATTAAGTTGTCCTAAAGAGCGATATATAAATCAAACATTATTATTATTAATTGTTCTGCCATCACCTGCTCAATCACCTTACCCAGGAATGGGAGGTTCGATACTGGGCAATAACTGGACGAGGTGGTGGGGTCCAAGGATGTTTTTTCAGGAGAGGCCTTACTACTGCCTCCCAGTGATAAATTAACAATGGCCTCCAACAGGGGTTTCACCAACCATGATGGACAGGGGTCCAGGTGGTAAGTGGCAGGTCTCACAGCCTGCAGGACCCTGTCAATGTCTTTCAGGGTGGGTTAACTTAAGTGATTTAAAACGAGCCCAGAAGATGGCTAAGGGGGTCTCCAGTTCCATCATTGTATCAACTGTGGCTGGAAGGTCACAACAAAGGGATAGGATCATATCCAAAAAAATAGCTCCCCAAAACCTCACAGCTAATAACCAAATTGATAATTTGGTGATCTCCCTATGAAAGGGAGACTAAGGATTGAACTTTTTGAAATAATTGTGCTGAGTGTCTAAGCTCCTGTTCATCCCATCGTAGCTCCTCAGTATACTAGGGAGCCAGTCTAGTATGGGAATGGAGAGGGCAACGGGGGGGGGGGGGAATTTCGTCAATGGTTTTGGAGAGACGGACATTCCAATCTTCCACCAGCACATCCAGCAAGTTGCCAGGGGGGCATTGGATCCTGTAGAGCATTTTAGAAACCAATTGGATCCCTTAGTTTCCATGGGCGAGCATAAATCAGCTCGCCGCCTCTGGAGGGGGAGACGGCACACCCAGGAGAGTCTTCAGGACAAAGTGGTCAGACGATAGCACCACATCAATCATGTCTAGGTCCACATGAATCTCAATCCTGAAGATCAAGTCCAGCGTATGGTCCGCTTGATGTGTGGGAGCTGATACAAACTGAGAGAGTCCCAGTGCTGCCATGGAAGACAGGTCCACAGCCTGTACAGAGGCGGCAGAAGCTTGAGCTTCTGCATTGCAATCAGATCTAATTAAAAGGTTTTATTAAATTTATTTTCTTCAGAGCATACGTAGTTTTGTAGAAAAAAACCTTTCATCAAACAAAGTATTATTTAGTTAATTTTGCTATTTATTGTACTGTCAAGCTGCTTATCATATGAGCAAATACATTTAACATAATGTGGATCAATAGTAACAGCATATAGTATATAGAAGTGGGGAACTTGCAAGATCTTACTTGGGGCATCTCATATTTCCCTATATCTCTTCCCCACTTTCTCTTCCTTAGCAGCTGCCTAGGATTACCACTTTGAGTTTGGAAATTCCTGGAGATTTGGTGATGGAGCCTGAGGAGGGCAGAGTTTGGGGAGAGAGGGATCTTAATGGGCTGTAGTAATATAGAGGCCACCTCCCCCTCCCCACTGCCACCTGAGCATAAAATGAAGATGCTAAGCAGTGCTCAGCATAGAAGCAACTGTTGAAATGCATCATCTGCCACCCCCTGCAACCAGCAGTTCCATGCCTGGAAGCCTGAGCCCCTGCCTTGTACCTTCTCTCCCCTAGATTGCGGGGGGAAATGATGTCATTTTCTGGTGCCGTGGGGGAGCGCAGTAAGTACATTTTGGCCCCAGGGCCCCTGGCACTCCTACTCACTACCCACACTAATTGGTTTGGCCTGGTAGTAGCTATTGTTTAACTTGGCCTGGCCCAGCCCAGCCCAGCCCAGCAGCTGCCACTGTGCAATGGGCCTGATCTCTGCACTGCCTGGCCTAGCACCAGTCACAATACAGCAAAGCCAGACTTTTCCTGGGGTTGTGGGATTGTAAGCAAACAATGGTTTGCTTCTGCTAAGTGAAAACTGCAGAGGAAGTGAAGACACTGGAGGAAGACTCCTTTGGTTTCCTCAATTTGTGTTTGTTTAATAGCAATTTGTTGTAGACAATTTGAACTTGGCTCAAAGGTAAATCATGATTAATTTCATTTGAAGCAACACTGGTGAAGATATTTTAAGTAACAACAATAAAATCAGCATCTACCCAATACACATGTAGAGAGTGTTAGCTTACCTATTGATTTTTGTCTTCTCACTGTACCTCGAGGAACACCCAGAAATGGGCCTTGAAGGCTCCCCGGTACTGTTGGTGGCATCACAGCAATCCCTTGTCTTTCATATATTGACTATAAAAACAAAACACAGTATATATGTCATTTGCAAGTTTTCTTGGAGCAGCATGGTTGGCACCATTTCTTTGGTTGAACTTTTAGCATGCTAGTAACAGGTATATTTCTGTTCACATCATTTAGGGTGGATTGCATTGTTAAATTCTATGCTAGTGGTTCTTGCACTGGGCCAGATATAATCGACACAGTAGATAACCATGTAATTTGCCCAAGATGCATGGCCTGGATGGAAGAGTACATGGGAACCTGCAGAGGGCAGTAGCAGCCATTCAACACAAAATAATGTAGTAAGTCACTTTGAAATTCACATAAAATGATTGATTGCAATATGGAAAAATATAAGTGGTACACTGTTGAATCTCATAAGACATTCAAGATATTTTATCTGTCAAATTATAGGGAAACTGGAACTGTTTTCCCATGAGCACCCCCCCCCCCGGAGATTTTTACATGAGAAATACCAAGTGAATTAAGGCAGTCATTAATATGAATAATTGCTTACAAAATTGCAAACAATAAAAATAGTTTTTCAAAGGAACCTTTTTATTATTAGTAGGAGATGAGGGTTGTACTTAGCCAGACACATATGGTGCAAGCCAAGCCCCAGAGATGCTGCAAGGATCTCTGGAATTTGTCTCAGATTCAGATGGGGGCTATGTAGATCTGGGAGGTGATGGTGGGCATAAGCCAGGTCTGTTGCCCTCTCCTTAACCACAGACCATAGCAGTGCTGCCAGTGCTTTGGTTGTTTGAGCAGAGAGCAAAATGATATGGTATAAAGCTGTTTCCTATTCCTGCCTCTGTACATCTCCTTGCCCCTTGATACACAAGTGACATTTGGCATTAATATACCATAAAGTATATAAAGACAAAGATGCTTCCAGTGTGGCATAGTGATTAGAGTGTCAGACCAGGATCAGGGAGAAAATCCCTACTCTTCCAGAGAAGTAACAACCGCTCAGCCTAACCTACTTCACAGGGTTGTTGTGAGGATAAAATGGAGGAGAGAAGAACAATATATGCCCCTTTGGGTGCACATTGGGGAGAAAGGTGGGGTATAGGTACATTAAATACATTTTTAAAAATGGATCTAGGATAGGCTTAGCAGTGAAAAAATGGGCAGTAAAAGTGGGAGAGGGACGTGTGGGGATGGGGAAAATGACAGCAATGTCACTTATGGCACAAACCCAGAGGTTTGCATCAGCACGACACTCTAGCATTCTCCCAATCTTCTATGGTTTTACATCCCAGAGTGTCGTGTCAATGTGATAAACCTGGATAGGATGTTATTTATTTAAGCTATTCATATGCTGCTTTGTCAGCTTGATAGCTGCTCAAGATGGCTTACACTCAGTGTAATGCCACACAGCCATAATTATGAAATAATTTTAAACAACACAAGAGATTAAGAAGTTTGCAATAATAAAATCATAATTTAATACCATGGTAGGAATTTATTTTATAAGGCCTTCTGGAATATAATGTGTCATGCTTCAGATGACCCGTAATGAGGAGACCAGATACATTTCATGGGGTAAGGAATTCTGAAGATTTTGGGACAGTGTCTATAGATCAAAATCAGACATCTACATTCAGCTCTGGTAGCAAAATATCTTGGCAGCTGTTCTGATTCTGTGGATTTATTTAGATGTTACCACATTATTTAGATATAACATGGGTATTAACATCCTCTTATTTTTTGTTTAAACAATATAAAATTATATAATTTATTTATGGCATGCAGTCTGTTTTTTGTCGTGCCTGAATATTCCACCAATTTTTCTACTGTTTTCTGTTAAATGTTATTTTGTAACTTTTCCTTAATAAACTATAAAAGAAAAAGTAGCAAGAGGAAATTCATGCCCATCCTGATGCGACAAAATGCCTACTGTGTCCTATACCTGCTGCAGCCTCCAAACAGTCTTTCAGAGCAGACTGAAATGGAATGCATTATGTAACCAAAATCTATTATCACAAATAATTTTTTATGGATTATACCTACTTTGGGAGCTCAGACTATAAGTAGCACAAAACCTAATGTGGAGAAAATCTGTCACTACTTAGAAGGCAGAATTGCATGTTGGAATGAACTTCAACCAGTTCTTTGAGTTTCCAGAAATATGGAAGGGCTTTTCAAGGAAAGTATACTTTCTACAAAAAGAATAAGGGTAAGTTGTTTTATTCTTTAAAAAAGCATAGTTTGTTGTTATGCCTGCTGTGAAAACTAACACTGTTGTGTAAGATAATATGGAGATACAATGATCATAGGATATTAATGACCCATTTTCCAACACAACATTTAATACCTAGAAATAATTTAAAATGATATGACTGAAGTTTATACTGTGATCATTGGAGGAGATCACTAGCACTTTATTAGTTTGAAATTAGAAATCTCTAGTCCAAATGGTTTGTTGATGCATATGGCACTTTAAGAGGTGTTTTCCTTGTTAGTATGAATTTTGAAATCGGATTAATTGTATTAGTTAATATAGGAGTGCAAGTTATGTTGTTGTGAGTAAAAAACCAAATACTACTTTGACTTGTTTATAACACTTGTATTTATTGTTGACATCAAAAGGAACACATTGTAAGTTTCAGACCCATGGCTTCCAAACAAACTGCATTCCATCATTGGTTTGTTCCTTGAGGGCCAGTGCTGGTTGGATCTAATCCATTTGGGGTTTGCAGCACCAGCTTGAGGGGAGAGGGCAAGGGCGGAGAACAGAAAGCACAGAGACTATGATTGGAGTTAAAAAGCTCACAACTTTTATTGCTTATAGCTTACAAGAGTTTTGGCACCACGTGGGGCACAAATTTCAGATCAGCTAACCCGCCTGCCAGCCAATGACCCCTTCACCCCCTCAGACCGCCAACTGAGGGGGGGCACCATGAGATGGCAGAAAGTGGGACCCACCTGGGTGTATGCCTCTGTGTGGTTCCTTTGTCACCTGGGAGCAAGCATGCCCCAACAGCCCCCCAAACTGGGGTTGTCACTGGCCAGCACTGTCCCCAGGATCCTATAAGGGGATCCTTTGCTATGGAGAAACAGAGCACACAGGCTGTGTTTTCCCCCAATAGATCCGTGCCCAATTCCAGACTGCCACAAGAGCCCCCAAATGGCTCTTACCAAAGCTCCTAAAGCTGCAAGCCATCCTGAATGTCCTGTAACCAAATATCCTGTCCCCAATTGGACAGTTGCACCCCCTTCGGATGGTACAAAGCCTCCAGCTGGAAGGAGATGTCTGGGTGGAAGAAAATGTGACCTCTTGTCACTTTCACAAAATGTGCAACAGCCTTAGATGTCCACCACCTGGCCAAGTCCACTTTCTTGCGTGAAGCAGCACCCTGCCATGAGTGTCTCTTGAGTAAGCTCAACCAAAGTAACTGCCTCGCCAAAAAATGCTGCTGCACCAATCCCAAGTCTTCAATGATAGCATGCAATACGTCCAAGCCAGGCTGGGGGCCCAAATCATTCTCCCCAGCTGAATCATCAAGGTGTTCAGCAGCCCCAAGTCCTGCACACATTGGAGCACTGTGGGAAGGCATTTTATTGCATCCCTTGCACACTGATCCATCCCACCATGATAGCCCCATGAAGTCCAAGATGCTGGCTCCATCCTGAGCTGAGGCAAGAGCACATGGTGGAGAGCTGAAGCTAGAAGGTAAGGGTTTGTTGTCTTTCTGCCTTTTGCCTTTCCTAGCTACTGTGTGAGAAGCTGAGGGGGAGTGGGTTCTGTGTAGCTTGTTAGAGAGTGGTTCTGGTTAAGTTCTGTGTGAGGCTGTTGGGGGCTGAGTGAATTGCTGTTGTTTGCTGCTGGTTGCTGTTGCTCTTGGTTACAAGCCCCGCCCCCTAGTGTCCTGGGGCCCTGCTGGGCTAGGCAGGAAGGCACCTTTTGAAACAAAAGGCTCCTCCTCGCCAGAGGTGCGAGCCTTTGGCGAGAGCTAAAGGGCTCTTGCCCTGTGGCTCTTAGCCTGGGGATCTGCCTGGGGGACCTGAAACTCTGCTAGTATACTGGTTCTGCTAGTACTCTAGTATATTTGGAAGGCAATCATGTCTACTGAAGCCCCCTTCGCAGTCACCTGCATGGAGTGTGCCATGTTTGTTTTCCTCCCAGAAGAGAAGACAGAGTTCACTTGCCAGAAGTGTAAGCTGGTCAGAGTTTTGGAAGAAAAGGTTCAGAGCCTGGAGGAGAGGATCACCACCCTTCAGGAGATCAAGGAGGGAGAGGATTTTATTGACAACAGCCTGGGGGCTCCGCACAGCCAAGAAGAGGAAAGTCAAGGAGGAGGAGAAAGAGTCGATCTCCCTTCTGAGCCTCCTCTCAGATCTACAGTACAAACCCGAAGGCGTAAACGAAGAAGATGCTCTGGTCCACTTGAGCTCAAGAATCGCTTTGAAGTGCTAGAGATGGTGACAGAGGTGACAGTGGAAGGAGAACCGCAAAGATCTGGAAGAGGGAGTGCGGAAGACATGGGGCCACATGGAAGTGGAAAAAAACGGAAGGTGGTAGTCGTCGGGGACTCCTTGCTCAGGGGTATGGAATGCCACGTCTCTGGGCCAGATACCCTATTCCGAGAGATGTGTTGCTTGTCGGGAGCCAGAATTCAGGATATTACCGACTGGCTGCCAAAACTCATCAAGCCTGCTGATAAGTACCCGTTTGTGCTGATTCATGTGGGAACGAATGACACGGCTTCGAATACTGTTGCAAGAATTAAAGAGGATTATGAAGCCCTTGGAAGGCAGTTGAAGACATTGGGGGCTCAGGTGGTATTCTCTTCTATCCTTCCAGTCACAGGAAGAGGAGCACGCAGGGAGCGGACCATACTTGAGGTGAATCGCTGGCTGAGATGGTGGTGCCGGCAGGAGCGCTTTGGGTTCTGGGACCATGGGATAGGTTTTCTTAGAGAAGGCCTTCTAGCACATGATGAGCTTCACCTCTCAAGGGCAGGGAAGAAAACGTTTGGAACGAACCTGGAGAACTTCATCAGGAGAGCTGTAAACTGATGCCGCAAGCGGCAGAGGACGATCCACATGGCGACTCCAATGATGAAGTGAACACAGTGGGGACCCACCTGGGTAGGAAAGGTCAAACAAAGGTACAAGGCTACAAGTGTCTATATACCAATGCCCAAAGTATGGGCAATAAGAAAGAAGAGCTTGAGCTTCTATTGCAAACAGAGGGCTATGATATAGTAGGAATTACTGAGACTTGGTGGGATGTTTCCCATGACTGGAATGTGCTAGTGGATGGGTATGAGTTGTTCAAGAAAAACCGGAAGAGTAGAAGAGGAGGTGGAGTGGTGTTGTATGTGAGGAGAGGGCTTGATTGTCAAGAAGTTATGGAGAATGGGGCGGACAGCCCGGTGGAAAGTATATGGGTAGAAATAAGGGGAGGAAGGACAAAGGGTATTATTGTTGGAGTCTGCTACAGACCACCTGACCAGCGAGAAGAAATGGATGCTGCCCTCTTTGAACAGATTGGCAGAGTATCCAGCCATCAGAACCTTGTAATTAAGGGTGACTTCAACTTCCCTGATGTGTGCTGGGAGACAGGCTCAGCAAAGCATCATGAATCACGCAATTTCCTGACCTGCCTGGCCGATAACTTCCTTTTCTAAAAGGTGGAGGAAGCTACAAGGGGCTCGGCCATACTAGACTTGATATTAACCAACAGGGAAGAATTGGTAGATGAGATGAAGGTGGTGGGGACCTTAGGGGGAAGTGACCATGTCCTTCTTGAATTCCAGTTGCTGTGGGGAGCCAAGGAAGTTCATAGCCAGATTCGTAGGTTAGATTTTCATAGGGCCAACTTCAATGAACTCAGAGGCTTGATGAGAGTCATTCCGTGCGGGAGTGTGCTGGAAGGGAAAGGAGCGAGTGAAGGGTGGGCCATTCTCAAACACGAGCTGTTGCAAGCTCAAGCCCTCACTATCCCAGCAAGACGGAAACATGGTAAGGGCTCCAAGAAACCGATGTGGATGCACAGAGAGCTCCAGAATAAGCTAAAGGAGAAAAAGGAAATGTTCAGGAAATGGAGAGAAGGACAGACCTCTAAAGAGGAGTATATGAGGGTTACTAGGTACTGCAGATCAGCCATCAGAGATGCCAAAGCTCAGTACGAGCTGGGTCTGGCCAGGAGGGCTCGCTACAATAAGAAAAACTTCTACAGATATGTGACAAGCAAACGCAAGGTAAAAGAGGCAATTAGACCGCTGTTGGGAGTAGATGGAGAAACTCTGATGCAGGACAGAGAAAAAGCAGACAGGCTTAATGACTTTTTTGCCTCTGTTTTCTCCCTGAAGAACTCAGGCACATCTAGAGATAGTAGAAAATGTGGCAGGACACCTGAGTGGCTAATTGACATTGACAGAGAGGTAGTGGAGAGGCATCTGGCTGCACTGGATGAATACAAATCCCCTGGGCCGGATGGGGTGCACCCAAGAGTGCTGAAAGAACTTTCCAGAGAACTTGCAGAACCCCTGTCCATCATCTTCAAGGCCTCCTGGAGGACTGGGGATGTGCCACAAGATTGGAGAAGAGCGAATGTTATCCCAATCTTTAAGAAAGGGAGGAAGGATGACCCGGGAAACTACACGCTGGTCAGTCTGACTTCTGTGGCTGGGAAGATATTAGAACAGATTTTTTTTTAAACTATTTATTTTTCATTTTACAATTTACAATATTCATAAATACATATAACAATAATACAAGAAACAAACCTTGGAACGGTCAATAACAATAACAAAGCCAATGTAATAGACTACAAAAACAGTGCAAGGGGGAACAGTGAGGAGATATTCTCATAATATAGCTAAGAAGCTAAAAGTATTGATGTCAGCATTAGGCAGTTGATTAGTATTGTATAAGTAATTCAAAAAGGGCAACTATTGCGTAAAGAATGATGACTGATACTGTGGTTTATCAATAGAATGAAGGTGGTCTGCTATTTTTTCCATAATAAAAATATCCCATACTTTCTGAACCCACTGTTGTAGCTTCGGAAGCTTGTCTGATTTCCAGTGTGCTGCTAGAAGTATTTTTGCAGCAGCAAGTAACATAAATATTAAATTTTTCCGCACCTTTGGTATGACAGGGTCTTCCCAAAGACCCAGCAAAATTGATTCTGGAGTCATGAGCAGTTCATAATCTGTAATCTCCTTAATTTTCCTTGAAATTAAGTCCCAGAATGATTGGATCTTGGGGCAAGACCACCACAAATGGATATAGTCACCAATTTGACCACACTTTTTCCAACAGAGCGGTGTTAAATTGGGATTAATTTGGTGTAGTAATTGAGGAGTCATGTACCATCTCGACAACAATTTAAAAGAAGACATTTTGATATTGATTGCGTTCGAATTTAGAGGCTTGCCAGACCATATTGTGGACCATTGCTCCTCTGTTAAGGGGGTACTGCAGTCCGTATTCCATTTCAATTGGTACCTTAATGAGGATTGATCATTCTGTGAGTTTAAATTAGAATAGATGCTAGCTATGAGGCCTTTACGATGAGGTTCTATTTTTTTTAATAAACGTTCAAAATCAGAACAGATTTTAAAGGGATCAATCTGTAAGCATCTGAAGGACCACTCAGTGATCTGGGAAAGTCAGCATGGTTTTGTTCCTAACAGATCTTGCCAGACCAACCTGGTTTCCTTCTTTGATCGAGTGACCAGCTTACTGGATCGGGGGAACTCTGTTGACGTGATTTATCTGGATTTCAGTAAAGCTTTTGATAAGGTCCCCCATGACATTCTGATGGGCAAACTGGAAGACTGTGGAGTAGACTATAAGACAGTTCGGTGGATAGGGAACTGGTTGGAAGACCGCACTCAAAGAGTGGTGGTCAACGGCATTTCATCAGATTGGAGGGAGGTGTCCAGTGGGGTGCTGCAGGGCTAGGTTTTGGGCCCGATACTTTTCAATATTTTTATCAATGATCTGGATGAAGGAGTGGAAGGGCTGCTCATTAAATTTGCTGATGATACCAAATTGGGAGCGGTAGCAAACACCCAAGAAGATAGAATTAAAAGTCAACAAGACCTGAATACTCTGGAGAAGTGGGCAGCTGTGAATAGGATGCAATTCAACAAAGACAAGTGCACAGTATTACATCTGGGCCACAAAAATGGGAAGCACAAATACTGGATGGGGGATACACTACTGGGCAGTAGTATATGTGAAAGGGATCTTGGGGTAAGAATGGACTGTAAACTGAATATGAGCAGTCAGTGTGATGCGGTGGCAAAAAAGGTTAATTCAATCCATCGAAATCACAGGAGGTCATAGCCCCTCTCTATACTGCCTTGGTCAGGCCACACCTGGAGTATTGTGTGCAGTTCTGGAGACCTCACTTCAAAAAGGATGTGGACAAAATCGAGAGGGTGCAGAGGAGAGCAACGAGAATGATCAGGGGTCTGGAGACTGAGCCCTACGAGGAAAGGCTGAGGGCCTTGGGAATGTTTAGTTTGGAGAAGAGGAGGTTGAGGGGGGACATGATTGCTCTCTTTAAATATTTGAAAGGCTGTCATTTGGAGGAGGGCAAAGAGTTGTTCCAGTTGGCAGCAGAGGGTAGGACGCGAAGCAATGGGCTAAAACTACATGCACAAAGGTACCGGCTGGATATTAGGAAAACCTTTTTCACAGTCAGAGTAGTTCAAAAGTGGAATCAGCTGCCTAGGGAGGTGGTGAGCTCCCCTTCACTGGCAGTTTTCAAGAAGAGGCTGGATGAATACTTGTCAGAGATGCTTTAGGCTGATCCTGCACTGGGCAGGGGGTTGGACTAGATGGTCTGTATGGCCCCTTCCAACTCTATGATTTTATGACTCTGCTGCATGTTGACCAGCCCAATGGATGATGCTATGCCTGCAGATTCACACTGTCCACTGCCACCCTGTGGGAACTACAAACAAGAGGGGGTGAGTGAGATCGGGATGTATATAGGTCTTGTGCATGCCCGACTTCCATCTGCCTACTGACTGGATCTAAGAAGGGGGAAGGCCCAGGTCTGAGGCAACCATAACCACTCAGATCCTGAAGGAGTGGGATCTGAACCTGAAGGAGTGAGTGCTGAACTCGCTGGCAGGGAAGCTCGCTGCTGTCAAGGAGGAACTGAAGAAACTGAAAAACTAGAATTGGGCGAGGAGAGAACCGTTGGCATGGACCAGTAAGGGTCTGTCACCAGCCAGGCAGGCCTGGAGGTAGGCCCATAGTATCCACACTGGGCAAAGCAATGCCTTGGTGGGCCCCAAGGAAAAGTGCATACCTTACCCTGTCTGGTCAATCTTGGACTGGTGTAGATGAATGTAGGCCCGCTGACCCCAGACAGCCATGTCCCTGTGTTGCAAGGCATATCCGGATGTGTTATGCCAAGAACCTGCCACCAACTTCCCAAAGGCCTATTCCTCCAGCCATCTCTGAGCACATCACCACCCCTGTTAGTAGACGCCAAGGCCCATGCTGCCAGCCACTTCAGAGTGCACTTGTAGCTTGGCCCCCAGATCCCAGCCCTCCTGCCAGAGCAAAACCCCACTGTAGCTCTCCAAAAATGTGAGCCAGATCTGGAGATTGTCCCAGGTGCCCTTAGAAACTCAAACATAGTGGGGATGCAGAGGCTCCAGCTGTGGACCTTGTGAGGTGGGGTAGAAGGCCTGTCCTGCAGCCACTACCCAGCAGGCAAAGTTGAGGTGCTCGATTAAAGATTGGATTTCCCTGAGTATAGCCTTGGGACAAGACAGCGTGCACTGCAGGAGCTCCCCGAGGGCTAGAAGCTTGTCTGCAGGAAGGCAGGAACACTCGCCTTGAAGTGCCCGATTACAGACCCTTTTGAAATTACAAATGTTGAGGTGCCCGATTAAAGCATGGATTTCCCTTGACGAAGCCATGCCCAAGGGTTGCTCCATAGCTTGCACAACTGTCAAGGCCTTCAGCAACTTCTTGAAGTGGGTAGCTAAGGGCCAGATAGGGTGCCCTGCCCTCACATCACACACTACATGGATGACTTTCTGATAGTGGGCCCAGCAGGTGGCATGCCTGTGCTGATCATTTGGCTTCCTTCAAGGCTCTAGTTATGCAACTGGGTGTTCCACTTGCCCAGTAAAAGATGGAGGGCCCAGCCACCCACCTCATATACCTATAAATAGATCTTGACTCCGTGGCAGAGTGTTCCTGCCTTCCTCCAACAAGCTTCTGGCCTTCAGGGAGCTCCAGCAGTGCACTCTGTCCTGTCCCAAGGCTATACTCAGGGAAATCCATTCTTTAATCAGGCACCTCAACATTTGTCAGGTAGGCAGGCTGTACAACTTGTCAACTTGAGCAGGCTGTACAACTTGTCAGATCCTGTGAGGCAGGGATGCTCATGGCCAAGTGTGATGTGTAGTCAGCCTTCCACCTGCTACCAGTCTACTCTGATGATTTTTCTCTCTTGGGCTTCAAATTCAATAGAGCCTAGCACCTTGAACCTGATTCGGTACTCCACTGGCAGCCAATGCAGCTGGCGTAGCACCGGTGTAATATGCTCCCACACCAGTGCTCCAGCAATGACCTGCACTGCTGCATTCTGTACCAGCTGTAACCGCCGTATCAGTCCCATGGGAAGCCCAGCGTAGAGCGCGTTACAGTAATCCAATCTAGAGGTGACCATTGCTTGGACCACTGTAGTCAAGTCACGGGGAGACAAATAAGGGGCAAGCTGCCTGGCCTGCCGAAGATAATAAAAGGAAGACCTGGCAACTGCAGTGATCTGGTCCTCCATCTTCAGGGAGGAATCCAGAATCACCCCCAGGCTCCTAACTGTCGGGGCCAGTGTAAGTGCTGCCCCATCAAGTGTAGGAAGCCGGGGTCCCAAAGCCATCTCCCCACGACCCACATACAGGACCTCCGTCTTCGTGGGATTCAATTTCAGCCGACTTTGTCTCAACCAACCAGCCACAGCCTCAAAAGCACACTCCAGGGCATCAGGGGCCGATCCAGCCCGCCCGTCCAACAACAGATAAAGCTGGGTGTCATCCGCATATTGGTGACACCCAAGCCCGAAACTCCGCACCAGCCAGGCGAGGGGGCGCATATAGGTATTAAATAATAATGGAGAGAGTATCGCTCCCTGTGGCACACCACATACCAGTGGCCTACGAGATGACACTCTCTCCCCAAGCGCCACCCTCTGTCCCTGATCATGGAGAAGGGAGACCAGCCACTGCAGTGCTGTCCCCTGAATCCCCACATCGGCAAGGCGGTGGGTCAAAAGCTCATGATCGACCGTATCAAATGCTGCTGACAGATCCAGCAAAATCAGCAGTGCTGATCCGCCCTGATCCAGATGTCTGCGGAGATCGTCTGTGAGGGTGACCAGCATGTCCTGGGCGGAAACCAGACTGGAAGGGGTCTAGGGCCGAGGTCTCCTTCAGGAAATTCTGCAGTTGCTTCTCTGCCGCCCGCTCAATCACCCTCCCCAAAAATGGAAGGTTGGAAACCGGTCGGTAATTGAGCAGGTCAGCAGGATCTAATGATGATTTCTTCAGAAGAGGCTGTACCACAGCTTCCTTCAGCGCCTTGGGAAAAACCCCAGAGCTCAAGGACAGGTTTATAATCGCCTCCAAGGAATCCCAAAGCCCGTCAACACTGGCTTTCACCAGCCATGACAGGCACGGGTCCAAGGGGCACGTGGTAGGCCGTACCACCTGCAGAATCCTGTCCACCTCTTCCCCAAAAAGAGGGCTGAAATGATCTAATATGGGTCCCGAAGATGGCCAAGGGGCCTCTAGTTCATTATGAGACACCCGTTTGCGGAATGCCTCATTATAGTCAATAGGTGCATGGTCCCTGACAAGCGCCTGTACACACAGTATATTCACTAGGTGGTTGGAAAGGTGCCAGCCCGTCCCTAGGTAGGCCACCTGCACAACCCCCATAAAGACAGTATAGCCCTCCAACTAATTAGTGAAGGTGCGACCCACCTCCTCCCTCTATAGTCCCTTCTTATTCCATTCAGAGGAGGGTATGTTACACTCATCCTCTGCAAGCTGGATTGGCGTGGCTGCCCTTGCTCACCTGTGGGAGAGCTGCCCCTGCTGGAGGTTGCTGGCATTGGATCCTGAGCTGAGAGCTAGCCCCAGCTGACCCCTTGGATGGCACGGCCAACATCAGGTCTCCCTGGATTGTGCAGCTGGGAAAGTGCCTATACTCTGAGGAGGGAAGGCTGCAAGGCCAGAGCATCTGATGCTTTCCCCTGCTCTCTCACCATAAAGAGGGACTATACCCTGGCCCTTGGGCCCTGCTGTGAGCCCATTAAACTAAGGGGAAGTTGCTGCCATAGGGCCATGATGCCATGTTTCTTTGTGCTTCGCAGTTACGCTTCCACAAATCCTTTATTTTGATACTGAGGAGCCGCCTGCCAGAGTTGATGTGATTGGATCTGACTGACCTCCATAGTCAGCTCTGATCTTTGAACTCCAAAACCAAAAAGCTCAGAGAGAGCATTGTAGAGCTCTTCCCAGGTTTCAAAATTAAGAGCAAAATGTTCTCATAAAGGCCTTTATCTTAGCATCAGATTGTTTGCCACAGTGGACCTGCTGTCAAGTGGAGATACCTGCTGGAACTGTAACTAGCACTTATTTTGATGCTCTCTGCCTCTGAGTATCTGGTGTTCTTCAAAAGTTACTGTGACCTGAGTAGACCATGCATACCACATTACCATGATCCTTTGTGTTTGGCCCTCCATCTGTCTTGACTTGACACTCAGCCATAATGTTGTTTCATGCCATACCAAATACGTGATAAAGCACTAGCAGAAAAATGTCGGCAGGTGCTGCCATGCTGTCAACATGACAGCAGAACCAGTATCATTCACAGCAGCCAGGCAATGGGTTCAGCCAGTGTGGAAACACCACAGAACAGAACCGAGCAGTATCCATCCACAAGCACAAAGCATTCCGTTGCTTCAGTTTGCTCCTGAGCTAATTTGCAACAGTGTCCCTTGCTTCATTTTGGTTTTAGGGGGACTCATTTCTGTGCTTCAGTTTGCTTCAGTTGGGCTAAGTTGCACAGTGTCCTTTGCTTCAGTTTGCTTTGGGTGGAATGGATGAGATTTTTTGATGTGGTGCTGGTCCCCTTCCTTCACTTTGGTTCTGGAGGGATTCCATTCCTGTGCTTAAGCTTGGTTCTGTTGAGCTTTCTCTCGGATGAGCTCAGCTTGCATTTGGGAGTGTGCCTTGGCCATGGCGACCTTGCTCCAGTGTGTTTCTGCAATGGGAGACAGCTTTGACTTTTTCCCCATAGGAAACAATAGAGTGGCTAGGGGCGCCTAGTTCAGGGGCTCACAGAATTGGCTCCTGGGTCCAAACTTCCTGAAACTTGGGGCGTGATAAGAGGACAGTAAGTAGTAGGTCCCTGAAAATTTGTTGGAGTTCTCATGAAAAATGCCACCTCCAGCCCCCCTGGATAGTCCCTAGATACTTTTCCTCATAGGGAATAATGGAGAGTGGGTGTGGACACCTTCTTTGTGGACCCATAAAATTGGCCCTCAGGATCCAATCTTCATGAAACTTGGGAGGTCTTTAGAGGACAGTTAGGAGTAGATTCCCTCCAAATTTGGTGAAGTTTGGTTGAAAAATGATCCCTCCAGCCCATGGGATAGCTCTATACAAAACAATGGCCAAATTTTTTGGAAATATCCGAATGGAATTGGAGAATCAATTTGCATTTGGGGGGATTCCAGATTATTTCTAAGGGTCGG
Organism: Eublepharis macularius; assembly: GCF_028583425.1. Taxonomy (NCBI): domain Eukaryota; kingdom Metazoa; phylum Chordata; class Lepidosauria; order Squamata; family Eublepharidae; genus Eublepharis; species Eublepharis macularius. Next base: position 95,839,734 of record NC_072791.1, on the reverse strand, counting down.
TAAAAAAAAAATCTGGATTTACTAAAAAAAATTTTGGTACACACCCCTAGTCAACAGTTTTAATTAGGACCCAGAAAAGATGAAGAAGCATATCCTGGTGCTTCTTGACCCATAGTTGGCTAGTTGTGGTGGCATCTAAGTAAAGGACAGCAACAGAAGGGAACTAAATGTGCAACCTGGTCCACACATGCCTGGGTCCTCCTTGGGGTGGCTCGCTTTGAACAACTGTTTATTATTTCTAATTTTCACCCAAACCTGCATAACATGAGCCTTTGCAGCAGCTGGGGACTGGGAGATTGAAGGAGACCCCTCCCTCCTCAAACCTGTGTATGCACACCCATAGGGATGTTGGTTGATTGCTGGTATTTCATTGCATTGTGCATAAAAGTGCACAGAAAGGGACTGGCAAGGCAATGCTGTCAGTGCTGTGCCGTCTGCTGCTCACCTTCCCAGTGCAAAGCAAGCCTGTTGCAAATTGATCCCTATGCGGATGAGCCACACAATAGCAAAGTCAATGCCATTGCCTGGCACAAAATGCACTCATGCACAATGTGCAGATTCTGCTTCCCACCAATGGAGCTATGCTATGGTTGTTGTGGGTTTTCCGGGCTGTATTGCCGTGGTCTTGGCATTGTAGTTCCTGACGTTTCGCCAGCAGCTGTGGCTGGCATCTTCAGAGGTGTAGCACCAAAAGACAGAGATCTCTCAGTGTCACAGTGTGGAAAAGATGTTGGCAGGTCATTTGTATCTACTCAGGAGGGGTGGGGTTGAGCTGAGTCATCCTGTAAGAGTTTCCCAGGGTGTGGAATGCTAATGGCGGGAGGCTTCACTGTATCCTGAGGAGGTTCTTTTGCATATGGATTGGTGCTTGATGTGCTAATCTTCTCTGCAGGGCTATTGTCGAGTATAGAGTGTTTTGTTAGCCTGGTGTTTTTCAGAACCGGAAACCATGCTCTGTTCATTCTTAAGGTTTCTTCTTTCCTGTTGAAGTTTTGCTTATGCTTGTGAATTTCAATGGCTTCCCTGTGCAGTCTGACAAAGTAGTTGGAAGTGTTGTCCAGTATTTTGGTGTCCTGGAATAAGATACTGTGCCCTGTTTGAGTTAGGCTATGTTCAGCCACTGCTGATTTTTCAGGTTGTCCAAGTCTGCAGTGTCTTTCGTGTTCTTTTATTCTTGTCTGGATGCTACGCTTTGTGGTCCCGATGTAAACTTGTCCACAGCTGCAGGGTATACGGTATACTCCTGCAGAGGTGAGGGGGTCTCTACTGTCTTTTGCTGATCGTAGCATCTGTTGTATTTTTCGGGTGGGTCTGAATACTGCTTGAAGGTTATGCTTTTTCATAAGCTTTCCCATCTGATCAGTAATTCCTTTGATATATGGCAAAAACACTTTTCCTGTAGGAGACTGTTTTTCCTTGGTTGTTTGATTCATCCTGGGTTTGATTGCTCTTCGGATTTCATTTCTGGAGTAGCCATTTGCCTGAAGTGTGTGGTTTAGATGATTGATTTCCTCATTGAGAAAGTGCGGCTCACATATCCGTCTTGTGCGATCCACTAATGTTTTCATTATGCCTCTTTTCTGTCGGGGGTAGTGATTGGAGTTTTTGTGTAAGTACCGATCAGTGTGAGTTGGTTTCCTGTAGACCTTGTGACCTAACTGAAAGTTTGCTTTGCGGATGACCAAGGTATCCAGAAATGGGAGTTTTCCCTCGATTTCTTTCTCCATTGTGAATTGTATGTTCCGGTGGATGTTGTTGAGATGATTCAAAAACCCCATCAATTCTTCCTCCCCATGGCTCCAAATGATAAATGTATCATCCACAGTAGAGACCCCCTCACCTCTGCAGGAGTATACCGTATACCCTGCAGCTGTGGACAAGTTTACATCGGGACCACAAAGCGTAGCATCCAGACAAGAATAAAAGAACACGAAAGACACTGCAGACTTGGACAACCTGAAAAATCAGCAGTGGCTGAACATAGCCTAACTCAAACAGGGCACAGTATCTTATTCCAGGACACCAAAATACTGGACAACACTTCCAACTACTTTGTCAGACTGCACAGGGAAGCCATTGAAATTCACAAGCATAAGCAAAACTTCAACAGGAAAGAAGAAACCTTAAGAATGAACAGAGCATGGTTTCCGGTTCTGAAAAACACCAGGCTAACAAAACACTCTATACTCGACAATAGCCCTGCAGAGAAGATTAGCACATCAAGCACCAATCCATATGCAAAAGAACCTCCTCAGGATACAGTGAAGCCTCCCGCCATTAACATTCCACACCCTGCGAAACTCTTACAGGATGACTCAGCTCAACCCCACCCCTCCTGAGTAGATACAAATGACCTGCCAACATCTTTTCCACACTGTGACACTGAGAGATCTCTGTCTTTTGGTGCTACACCTCTGAAGATGCCAGCCACAGCTGCTGGCGAAACGTCAGGAACTACAATGCCAAGACCACGGCAATACAGCCCGGAAAACCCACAACAACCATCGTTCTCCGGCCGTGAAAGCCTTCGACAATACATCGAGCTATGCTATGCTAGGGCTTCCGATTGGTTTATTGCCATTAAGAAAAACAGTTACAGATGCTGCCTCCTTTCACTGCTGGCCCTGCCTGTGCTGCCACTGCATGGCAAGAACTGAACCAAAACACACACACTTTGGGGTGAGGAAGGTGTTGTTATAGCTTTGTCTCCTGAATTTGTTTCACTGTTCCAGAAGTGACTTTAATGAACTGAAACTGCAATTTCCAGGTGTATTTCCATCACATTTTACATTTGTTTTACATACCCCTAGTGGTCAGATAAAGCTTTGAATGTTTACTAATGTTTACAATACTCTTATTGTGCTAGAATAGAGGGTTGAACTGTTATTGTACTGGATATTTACTTATTGTATTTATTGTACATGTACTTATTGTACTTGCACTGGAGTAGAATTGTTTGCTTAAAAGATCAAAGGAATAAACTGCTAGACGTGTTGATTGGGCAGAACAGGGACAGAAGTAGTAAGCTTTTTTTGTCAATAGAAGCTGATAAAAGACATTCTAGGAATAACTACAATAGAGTAAGTCATAAATCCAGGATTATTTCAGAAGAAGTATAGGAAACTGGAACTTATCAAATAAACCTACCAATACCAAGTCTTTCTTTAAATCAGTTTTAATTGTCTTGCCCATATCAACTCCTTAGTCATATTTAAATACTGAATAAGAACCTTATAAAATATGGGACTGGGTGAGTTAAGATGTGAACAAGTAAACTTGGTTGTCATTGGTAAATCATTCCTGTCTTCTTACAAGGCTGCAGTATCAACCATTCTGAAAAACAATGAAGAAGGCCATGAAAATATCTTCAAGGTCCCACAATGAAAGTTGTAATGCACTCCCCTCACCTCACTGTCCTTCTAAGAATAGACAAAACTGATAAAGAATGGTTCTGTAAGTATCTCTTGCAAAAAAGAAGGGAGCTCTGACTCTTGAAAGCTTATACCCTGAAAATCTTGTTGGTCTCTTAGGTGCCACTGATCCAAATCCTGCTGTATCTCCTGCAAGTAACTTAAAAATTGTAGACTCCTGAAATGTGTGCTATGTGTGCTGTGAAGTCGCTTCTGACATTTGGCAACTGTATGTATTAATGACTGCCAATCTTTAACAGCCTTGTTCAGATCTTTCTGTGGCTTCTTTTATTGAATCAAGCCATTTCATATTGGGTGGTCTTCTTTTTCCACTGCCTTCAACTTTTCCTAGCATTGTTGTCTTTTCAAGTGAGTCAAAGCAGCCCTTGCCACTTTTCGTGTGAGAACATTTTGCATGCCCCCTTCCTCTTCTGAAGTTAACAACAGTCTCTAACGGGAAGGGTGCCTCCTTCCCCCACACTTTAGTCCATGCATGCCTTGCACAACAATCACCTTTGAAGACTACCATCCCGGTGGACCATTTAATGTATGGATCATGGTCCCATAGCCAACGACTTCCCAGTACTGAGGGGTATTTGGCTACATCACTGACTATATATGTTCGATTCTCCCAATGGTCTCCCATTCCCGTAGCCGTAGGTTCTGTTTGATGTTGTGTGGGTTGCATACTGGACCCATCCATTTGTTCAAATACTATAGGGTCTTTGAGTTCAGTTACTTCTAAGCCCAGTCCATTTATTAGCGCTGGCGAGATTAAATCCCGTGAACATCCAGAGTCTATCAGCGCTTGCATCCGCACACGAGTCCCCCTTTTTGAGTTTAGTAAAGTCACTGGCATAAACAGTATGGCCCCTCTTTCCCTCACCTTCGGTGGTTCCTCTTTATTTTGGATCTGCTGGCAGGGACTTCTTATGGCAGGTCTTCCTCGTTTCCCGACGGTGGGATGAAATCCTCCTCCACCTCTGTGTGGGTTCTTCCGTATACCCTGGGCCTTCATCGGCATCCAAGCCAGCCTCTGGTTTTCCACGTTTTAGACCCTGGGTTCATCCCAGCAGTTTAGGGGTCCTGGTGGGTTCAGGTAGGAATTTGCTTTGTCCCCCCGTGCCCATTTTTTGGGGCATTGCGCTGCGAAATGACCCATGCCCCCACAAGTCAGACACAATCCTTGTGCTTTTCTTCCAAGTACTGAGACAGGGTTTTTTTAATTCAGTGGGCTGCAGCTCCTATTTGCGGTGGTAGGTTTCTTTGCCCCTCCTTGTTGTTGCATTCTAACAAGCTGCCCTACGTGGGTTCTATTTTCAACCTCACAGGCTAATCGAATCCATCCTAACAATGTTTGTGGATCATCTTGCATTAATACATGATCTAGTAGATTAGCATTTAGACTGTTTCGAAAGAGTTCAATTTTTACTCCCTCATGATAGTTTGGTATTTTGGTGGCTAAGTGCCTAAATTTGGCCGCGTATTCCCTGGTGGTCCTGGACCCCTGCTTGATGGTTCTGAGCTGGGTTTTGGCTCTTTCCCCCTCTAATGGGTCATCAAACTGGGCTTTGAGTGCATTTGCAAAAGTGTTTAAGTCCATTAGCTCAGGGGCTCCCAGGTTGTATAGGGTTACGTACCACTTGGCTGCCGCTCCTACCAGTCAAGATCTCAGGTGGTTTACTCAACTGTATTCCGATGGAAACAAATGTCCCCAATCCCAGAAAAATTCCATGGCTTGTACTATAAAAAATCCCAGGTTTTTGGGGTTTCCATCAAACATGGCTTCCAATCTGCACCAACTTTGCGGCAACCCCGCTGCAAGAGCTCCTGTTCCTTGTTGCCCCCCGCCTGTTGAATCGGGGCTGCTCCCATGGGGGGGGGGTTGCAAATGTCCTTGTGCCATGTGAGGTATCTGGTAGGCTCCATTTGCGCCCCAGTTTATCGGAGCAACTTGCGGAACCCCTCCATATTGCGGTTGCAGAATTTGTGCAAAATCCCTTGGAGCAGCGTGCGGACTCCCTCCACATTGTGGCTGAAGAACTTGTGCCTGGGTTCCTTGTGCTCCCTGCTGGATACTCCCTGGGGGACTCCCCCTTGGGCATGTCCATATTGTACTCCTGCCCCCGTTGGGACAAAACTAGGGGTTCTTTGTGGGTGGCCTGGTTGGAGCATCCCACTGGTTGCAACCAATGCTCCTGTGTTTGCTTGAGCTTGCATGGTTAGGGTCCTTGACACTCTCATCCCCATTGTAGTGCCAGGCGCTCCTGCGCCTCCCACAATTGGAGTTATGGTCATGAGGTGTAGGGCCCCGCTTGGGTCCATTCCCTCTCCCCAAGAGAGTGTGTTGGGGACTATTGCTACAGCGTATGGTGGAACCAATCCTGCCATCATTGTAGCTATAGGAAACTGTACCGGGGGGGGAATTACTTGAGTTCCCATGAAATGTTCTGGAGTTACGAAAATTGCCCCCCATTCCATACTTCCTTGTTCTAGTTGCAGAGCTCTCCCCTGCTCCTCTGGCAGTAGTTGTGTACTATATCCCACTGGCAAGTTCATCATGTTGTTCATTAGCTGGGCGGTTTGCTCTGTCCTCCTTGCCATTTGGGCCTCGAGGATTTGGTACCTTTCTTCCACCTCTCTTGGTTGCAGCATCTGGCCCCCAAATGGGACTGATGGCCCGGCCGCACTCCAAACCAGGGGATAGGTACCCTCATTGCCCATATAATCCTGGGAACTTTGCCAGTTGCCAGGGGTTAATCCATGGCCCCCCTGTATTTGTACATCCTCCAACAACAACTGTGTTGTCACCGCTTGAAGCATAGGTAGCTGCAGCGTCTGGTCCCATTCCTGGTTGTGTGGCCCAGCCACAGCTCCCATTTGTACATCCCCCAACACCAATTGTGTTGTCGCCTCCCGTGGCATAGGTAGCTGTGTCTGGCCCCATTCCTGGTTGCTTGGCCCAGCCGCAGCTCCCGTTCCCCACCAATTTGGTGGGTCACTTATAAATCCACCGCACTCTGCAGCAATCCTCGGGGTTAATCCAAGGTCCCCTGTTACTTGTAAATCCACTGGGGCTAGGGTACGTTGAGCATCCGCTGCGCTCCTCATCCAACCCTGGTTAAGTCCTGTTAACGCCAACAGGTCATATCTCATCACCTGGAGCTGTTCACTGAGGTAATCCAGATGATCCTCTTCTTTCAACTCCACCCCATCCACTGGCTCGGGAGAGTCCCAGGCGAGGAACAAGCTCCCCTGACAAATGTTTTTCCATCGCTGGTAATCCCTTCACGATTCTGGGTCTCGGTCTGGAGGGAGATCTGGAGGGGGCTCCAAACCTCATGGTACATAACTCTCCTTCTCCAAGGGGAGGCTTACATACTGTCCCAGTTCATTATCCCACCAAAATTCTGCTGCGTTTGTGGCTGTATTTTCCACTCCCCTCTCTGGAGTGGTCTGGGATGTTTCAATGGAAAGGTCTCCCATGGGCTCGATCCTCTGCTCATTCTCCGGGATGGAGGTTAAATGCGAAGCCCTGGAGCTGTCAGGTGCTCCCGTCTCACTCAGGCAGGAACCAAGCAGTGCTCCTCTCCACCTCTCCTTTTTCTCCCAGTTCTGAGGTGCCCATTGTCTGGGAGTTGGTAAGGTAGTCCATGTAAGATGGGTGACCCCTCTCCTAGGGATTGCCCCCAGTTCTATAGGAGTTCTTCCAGCAGCTGCACCTGATCCCAGATGCAGGGCTGGGTAGGAATTAGGGTCGCATGGCCCTGTTAATCCTGGGCCTGGCTCAAACGGCTGGAACCCAGTAGCCATTCTCCAGAGGTCACAGGTACAGAAGAAAAAGATGATTCTGGTCAAAATGTCAGGCTCTGCATGAGATCCCTTGGATCATTATAGCAAGACACAGGTCCTTGGTTAAATGACTTTTCCATATTCAGGTCCAAAGGTCTACTTAGGAGTAAGGTAAGCACCTAAGTAGGTCAAGTAGACGTTTGACCAGAATGGCAACATGGGAAAAATACATCTCTTTTCTACCCTGCTTGTCTTCCCCCTCCTAATTCCCAAACAATCCCTTGCCGCTTTTCCAGTGTGAGGACATTTTGCATATTTGTGCTATCATGCTGCGCCACTAAGAAGAAAGATGCATCGTAGTCTGAGGGAAAGTCCAAGTCGTAATTGTTGAGTTCAACAGATAGCCACCTGTGAAAGCCTGAGAAACCATTAGAATACTAGCAACAGGGAAATGAGTTACACCAGGATTATGGTTACAATAACTGGCATTAGAACATAAGCATCAGAATTAACATTGGCATGAATGAATGGGTACAGTCATACCTGACCCTCATGATGTGGCTGAAGTACAATAGCTTCAATTTTGTCATTTGAGCTTCTAGGGAGAATTCAGGCTTCTAGGGAGAATTCAGGCTTAATTTGATCTAGAAAAAGTTAGGTCCTCTTGGTGAAAAGTCCCATCAAGCCACAGACAACTTAGGGCAACCCTTTGAGGTTTTCAAGGCAAGAGAGGAACAGAAGTAATTTGCCATTGCCTGCCTCTGCATAGTGACCCTGGATTCCCTTGGTGGTCTCTCACCTGGGGACAATTCTGCTTAGCAGTCAAGATATGATGAGATCAGGCTAGCCTATACCATCTTACCTGGTTGGAAAAACACATTTGTGTGGATATGTACAGGTATCTTACAAAGTATGTGAATGCTCATTTTACAAAACAGTCCTCTTCTGCTCACCTGGTGTCAGAAAGTGTTGGGAAAGGAGGGAGGCAGGCAGAGTGATTATGTTATTTCCACTGCAACCTGTTGCTTCTGCTCACCTGGTGTCGGAAAGTGTCGGGAAAGGAGGGAGGCAGGCAGAGTGATTATGTTATTTCCACTGCAACCTGTTGCTTCTGGGTCATGATGGAAATGACACAACCACGGGAAGACATGGGCATGCATACATGGGAGAGTACCTGTTGCCCCTGTGCCCCCTGCCCCACCCATTTTGACTTGGGTCTGGCAACCCTGTTGGGAATCTATGGAAAGGTGGCATAGAAATGTTACAAACAAACAAACAAACAAACAAACAAACAAACAAACAAACAAACAAACAAACAAACAAACAAACAAACAAACAAACAAACAAACAAACAAACAAACAAACAAATGTTGGGTCACTTCCCAGATGAGCAGAAATGAGCGGAGAGCCTAAGCCAGCTGCTCTTTTAGCTGAGAGGTTGCAGAATAAGGGGTTTCTTCCTTACACTGAGGGTCTAAGTACAAAACAAAACATAGAACCTCACGGAAACCGAAATTAAGGTCCTGGACAAGGGGTTGGGGTTTGTCCCCACCCCACAGTACAATAGCTTCAGAACAAGGGTGGACCTCTTTAAGCTCATCAGGCTAATAAAATTAAGGAAACTGTTTGGTGATCAGCAGGTTTCCAAGAGGATGGGGGGTATTATATACCTGTCAACGTTTATCCCTAAAGTAAATGATAACCTCATTGAAACTTTCGAACGTCTGGTGGGCTTGGATATTGAGAAACTGGAACAACAACAGAAAAAACCTTGACAGAACTTAACTTTGTCAGAACGTAAGGCATTGGCATCTTTGGATGGGGATAGTTCCATAATATTAAAACCAGCGGACAAAGGTGGTAGAGTAGTGATTCTTAACACTGCAGACTACCTTAAGGAAGTGGAGTCTCAATTGAACAATGTGGAGAATTATAGTCCCATTGATAAGGATCCCCTAGCTGATATACAAAGGGTGATAAAGGTTGTGCTAGAGGAAGCACTATTAGCAGGAGAAATAGATGATAGCTCCTTTAAGGCTTTGATAAAAAAACTCTCCACGAACTCCAGTGTTTTACACACTTCCCAAAATACATAAAAAGAAGTACCCACCACCAGGACGCCCCATTGTGTCAGGTACCAATTCAGTTTTGGAACCTCTATCCTTTTTTTATAGATTATGCCTTGCAGCCTATTGTGCAGGGCACTGACACATATATTAAGGACACTACCTCTCTGATTAAATCTACTGAACAGTTATGGATTCCGTCCTGGGCTTGTCTAATGACAATGGATGTAGAAGCACTTTATACTTCAATTTCACACGAGGGAGCCAGGATGGTAATAGAAAATGTTCTCCATTCCAGACCCGTCAATAGTCCCCCAACCCATTTACTGTTGCAACTTGTTGACATTGTGCTAGAAAGGAATTATTTCCGATTTGTGGACACGTTTTACTACCAACGTAAAGGGGTTGCCATGGGGTGCCCGGCAGCACCCAGTATTGAAAATCTTTATATGGCGGACCTGGAAATGAAATCATATAGGAACACAGACATGAATCCTTTCCATCACAAAATTATATATTTCAAGCAGTACATTGATGATCTGGTCCTGGTCCTGACAGGGAGTGAACATGTTGAAGGGTTGGTGAATTGGATGAACTCCGTGGACAATAACATTAAGTTCACTTGGCAGATGCATTTGCAATGCATAAATTTTTTGGATGTGGTCATTTATAAGAAATCTCAGAATAGCTTGGGGGTAAGACCCTTTAGAAAGACAGCAGATAGGTGGTCTTATTTACATCACACCTCTTTTCATAAAACCAATCTACAACATAACATTCCTTATGGACAATGTTTGAGGATTAAGTGAAACTCCACTGGTGCTAGAGATTTTAATAGAGAAATGTGGAGAAAGCGAGAGGCGATCATTAGTAGGGGCTACCCACCCAGGGTGGGGGAACAAGCCAGGTTACGTACCATGGGGGTGTCTAGGGACTCCCTTTTGACTCCCACCATTAGGGAGACCTCTAAGAATATTATATGGTCTTTGGAATATTCTGCCTTGGCTCCCTGTATAGTGAATATCATTAAACGAAATTGGCATGTGGTAAGTAGCATTACTGGATGTGAAAACTCACCAGTAGTTGGCTTCAGGAGGACTAAAAACATAAAAGATATTGTAACACACTCTGATTTCAGGAGAGGGTGTCCACCAAGGTTAGCACCGGTTGGGCACTTCCCCTGTGGCCACTGCAATGTATGCCCTCTATCAGTGAGCATTGACACGGTTAAACATCCGGTGACCAAAAAGAACCTGTATACAAGGGATTTCTCCACAGGTATAACACCATTTGTGATCTATGTTATTGTATGTCCATGTGGGTTACTGTATGTAGGTAGTATGACCAGACCAGTCAAGCTCCGCATTCAAGAACATCTGTCAAAGGTTAGGAATAGAGTTACAGAGGCACCACTTACACAGCATTTCATCCAGTTCCACCAGAGTGCACGGGAAATGAAGTTTTCTTTACTCAGAGTACTAAATAATAAATGAGTCCCAGACGCCCGTAGAGCACTCTTACAGTTGGAGGCAGAGTGGAGTTTTAGACTTAACACTATGGCTCCTAGGGGCCTGAATCAGGAGATGGATTTCACTCCTTTTTTGTAAAGGTGTAGGTCCCTTTAAGACCGTTGGGTGCAAATAATTGAATGACTTGGTTTTTTAGATTTTAGTGGTAAAGGAGTAGGTTTCTTTAAGACTGTTAGGTGTAATTGCATGACTTGACAGTTTGTGTAATTGAATGACTTGACATTTTGTATTTAAACCCTGAGTTTAAGGGCTACGTCACACTGTGAGATAATGCAAAAGAAGATGCATTGAATTTGAAAGGAAACGAGGGTACTGTAAGTAGTTTTGCCATGATATGCACTAAGTGCCTGTGATCCGTGTGACCATTGATGTTGTATTGAGCATTTAAAATGGTTCTATGTACTGAATTTATATGTACATATATGTAATTGATTGCAAGCACTGATATGCTTCAATATGAGGAATTGCATGTTGGTGCAAACTTTCTGATTAGAATTGTATATCCTTCAGGCACACAGTAAAGGCTGGTGAAGAAGCAAGGTGCTGCGAAACGGGAAAACACCAAGGCCGGCAAACCCGTTGCCATCTTCCCACCGGGAGCTCACCCCCTCAGGGGTAGCTCGCTGGTTGGGAAACTGCACCGAAGGGGTGTTGCGGTAATGAAGATCATGTGCACACCGCAAAAATATAATGGAATACAATGTAATTTCTACTGCTGCAATTTAATCGTTGAGAAAGATTCTAGGAATGTACATTGGTTGATATAAATTATCTTACATGGTCTTCTTGGAGTGGGTTCTCCTTTCTTTGATGTTATTCAACTGAAGACCATTCCCTCTTGATACAGCGACTTAGGAAAATGGTATGACAGGAAGGCTTAAACTTCATCTTCCCATAAGCCATGGTTCCTGTCTGAATCAGACAGACTTAACCAAACTATTCACTCAATGCAAAGCTGTTGGTAGGGTTGCTAATTTCAAATTGGGAAATTCCTGAAGTTTTGGGGGGCCCTAAATATAGCAGGAGGCCAGAGTTTGGGGAGGAGAGGGAGCCAAGGGGGTATAATGCCGTAGAGTCCATCCTGAAAAGCAGTCATTTTCAGGAGATCAGCTGTAATTCTAGGAGATCTCCATGCCCCACCTGGAGGTTGGTAACACTAGCTGCTGGTGTTGCTTGGATGAAGGAAGAGACAAGACTTCATACTGTAACAAATTAAGATCAAATCTAGGAAGACTGTGACAAAAAGGGTCTGTGACAAAATTTGAATTAATATTTGGATATTCCATATATCTAGACATAATTCTGCAGCACAATACAGTAGCTCCTTGCCATTGTGGATTCATGAGTAATGATTTAACTTATTCTTGGTCTGGAGAGCACTCACACAATGTGGTCCCTGGCCTGTTTTTACTCCTGTCATGCCATCACTGTAATTGTTGTATTGTTAAAGTTTGCAGAAGAACCTTGCCTTTTCCATTTGCGCTGACACCAGGAACATATTCCCCTATGAATGGTGAGAGTTTAACTGTACAAGAAATGAGGAGCATGGATTTGAATTTGTTTATTTGCTTATTTCATTTCTACCCCACTTTGTCTCCAATGGGGACCCAAAGAAGTTTACACTCTCCCCGATTTTATCTTCACAACAGGCCTCTGAGGAGGTAGGCTAGGCTGAATGTGTGTGACAGGCCCAAAGTCACCTAGCAAATTTCCATGGCAGATCAGGTATTCAAACCTGAGTCTCCAAGATCCTTCTCTGACACTCTAACTGCTATACCACATTGGCTCAACACTTAATTTCATGACAAAATTTACTTCAAAAGTCAACCTCTAATGAGAATTTGAATCTTAATACTGTTACTCAGTGCAAGCATGTTATATCATAAAAGCCTAATCCTACAAGAAATAATTCCCATGGCTTGCAGCCAGACTCAATTTCATTAGAATCTGTAGTATAGTAGCTTTAACTCCTTTCTGTAAGGAGTCTCACTGTAGAAGGAGTTCATAGGCATGTGGGAATAGAAAAAGACCATAAAACAAAAAACACCTGAAAGTTATCCACTGCTATAAAGAATGTGAAAACTTCTTTAATTAACAAATAATCAAATTCTAAGCACAGTTATTGCAGTCAATACTCACATTCATATCTGTAGCAGGGGGAAAGCATCTACTAGAAGGTCGCTGTTTAATGGTTGCCACTCTTGAGTCCATAGCTGCATTGTCTGGAATTCTTGATGGCTTGGAAACTGGTACTATTTCATCTACTTTATCTGTAACATAGAAATATTTGCTAAAATAAATCTAATTTGTCCAAAAACTGAAACTCTAAATATTGCAATATTAAATAAGGAATTTAACTTTTTAAAAAGATGCAAAGAAAAAGGAGATTTTGGCATTTTAACAAGGCAATGCTTGAGCATCGTAAGTCGTGCAAGCCGAGCACTTTCATTGCTGCTGCGTCACATGCATGCTTTAGTTTTGTGCCTGCATGCATTTAATGTTTACTTAGTGTGACTCGAAAAACAATCCTCTTCTTCAAACCTTCAAAATGTGAAGGGAAAATATCTATATAGAAACGGAAAGAAGACCTTTAGAAATAGTATACCTGCAGAGCACTGTTCCATACAGCAGTCACCAGAATTTTAGCGATATTTTAGACAACAACAGGAATGGTTTTGAGTGCTCTTACCCTTTTAATTATTTTTGAAATATCTCCTGCTGTTAGCTTATTAGACAAAACGACCTAACATTACTAAACCAGCACTTTTTAATAGATTACAAATATACAAGTGCTTCATAATTTAGTATTTGCACAGACTTCTGAACATTAACTGCATTTTATTTAGGTCTAAGGAGGGAAAATTAACATCTCCAATATTACTTCCTCATATGCCTGGTAATTAGTATCTCAGGGCTAATTCTCATAGCCACATGGCTAGTACTGAACCATTTTCTTTCAGCCAATTACAGTTTCCCTGCATTTAGCCTCTGAGGAATTGGTCATACCAGACTTTCATCATGGGCTCACATGCAGCAAAATCTTTAAAGGATATATTAGTTGATGGATACCAAATTAAATTCTGTGATTACGATAAAAGTTAAGGTATGACCACTTCACTATGGGCAAAGGAAGGCAAATTAATGTAGGCTGGAGAAAACAACTCCACATGAACAAAGTTGAAGAAAGAATAGGCCCTCATCTTTAAATGACAAGGCAAAATAGAGGCCAGCAACATACATTTTATGTATGAATGTTATGGTTTAAGAAAAGTGTTTTCCAATAGCAACGATGTGGGACATCCTAATTGCAACCACAAAGCAAAATAAATGTAACTGATACTTTTTTTTAAGTCGCAAGATTTTTAAAATAAAAAATTAGACTGTAACTAGATTATAGCATTACAATGTGCATAACTATCTTAATCTTCAAAATAAGGCACTCCTTTAATCTAAGATCACATCAATTCAATCTGCACTTGGAGTAAAACTCAATCCCATCCTATAATAAAGTCATTAATTCTGTCTTTGCCACATTTTCTGTATTAACTTCTAGACCATGAAACTTGTTCATTATTTATCAACTACATACAGTACATCTGTCCCAATTTTCTACACGTATTTCCACCCATGCAGAGTGTTTTACTTAGATATCTGTTCTCAGTTCCTCACTGCTGAACAGCATATTCAACACCTAAGAATGTGGTTTGGAATGGGACACAGGCAAAGGGATTCTTAAGTAGCTCATCTAGTTAAATGCAGAGATGCATCCCAGTCCAGAGCCTCATATATGCTGCAGGTTGCATAAGCAGTTCCTGCATGTGTGGGCTTTTGCAGATGTAGCACCAGGATGCCTCTGCTACTGAACGGAATGAAGAAGATCGTGTAGCTGGGGAGAGTTCTGTGCATGCATCAGAGCCCTCAAGATCACAAAACAACAACAACCACAACAACAACCACAACAACCACAACAACAGGATCAGGGCAATGGTTAAAGAAGAGGAACCACACTTCTCTAGCTGAAAACATAACTGTCATGGGAAACAACATTCTCTGTTATCAGGAAGGCTCAATATAAACTGATGATGCCATAGAACTGGACAATGTAAGAGAGTGGCTTACTACTAAACATCAATATCTGCTCCCTATATTCTATATTTTTACTTGATTATTTAAAATTGAAAATATTGCATAAAATTTATACTGAATTTAACAATAATCCAAACTGTGTTCCCAACTATGACTGAAGCTTTCTGGTATGCAGCAAAACACAAACCTCAGTGATTTCATATTTGACATGTGGATATGCTGACATATCTACCAGCAGGAGATTTCATTGTAAGCCTCTTCAGCCCTGTTAATGATTTAGGTTCATTTGTGAAAGATTTTGAAGATGGAAATATTTGTTACTCAATGTCTGCAAACAATGTAAAATTCCACATAAAAACTCATCACCTTTATAACAGGACAGGTACACATAACTATATACCTAGCCGGACAATGAAAACTACAGGGACAGAATGAAGAGGCTTTGATAGACACTTGAAAAAACATGGACATATTCACTTAGAAGATGGAAAAACCATGCATACCTCTGACTACTGTTCTTGTAAGACACTGCTGGAAGACTGATCCCAGCAATGGACCTGACTACAATATCAGTCTTTTCTAACAAAATCTGACATTGATACCGTATATCCATTTGTGGGAAACTCTGTAGCTTGTTGATCTTAAAATTTTATTTCGGTTAGTTCCTTATTTCTCCTTACTCTGCAGTTTTCTCAATTCAAATTGTAGTTACTCTGTTCTTTTCCAATCATAGATGAGGATAGCTGATCAAGTTGGAATGGGGAAGGGAAAATGGGCCTTTGCTTAATAGAATAAAGAGGTATCTCAACTGAGCAGAAATTGTAACACTTAGAACTACTATGTGCCTGCCTGTAGGCTTGACACTTTGTTCTGGTTTTAAAATCAGCATACAGAAACAATAAAATGGGATGCATTAAATCCCAATAATGTAAATTTAGAAAACAAATCCAATATTTCCCTGTAATTTTATATTATGTATGAAGTCACTGGAGAAAAACTCAAACATATAAGTATTTGATAAGTTCTGCAGTATTTGCCAAATTATTAATATGCCACCCAATTCCAGCACACTCTTAGAGTGATGTAATACAAATAAATACATTTTCATTATATTGCAGAGTGAAGCTGCAAGGCCCTCTGGCCTTTTTGCTGAAGACTATCTTTTCAAACATACACAACGTAAGATTTAGGGCTAACTTTCAAAAAGCTGTGCAACTTGTGTTTGTGTAGGAGTTTTAAAACTAGGAACCTTAACAAAAGCTGTCAAACTGGACTTGATCATCAGGCTTGCTAGACGACATTTCGCTCTTGTCTTTAATACCATGTAATTTTGTTCGAATGTGTTTTCTTGCAGCAGCGAGAATGACTCTTACATGCTTGAATTTGAAATGTATTTATTTATAAAAGGTATCTGTAACATGTCAAACAAACAAACAAAAATAAAACAGGCACAGATGGGGCGCAACTGGGACACAGGTGCAAAAGGTCACACCTGACAGGGTGCATTTAAGGATACGGTCAAGACAGTACACCCATGGAAGTATTCTTAGTAAGAGTACATCTAACTCTAGTTTGTCTGAAGACATACATTTCAACCACAAATTGCGCCTGCAAAGTGCCTGCATCAGGGGTTAGCCCACACCAGCTGCATTTCAACATTAGCTCAGTCATTTAGCAAAAAGCAGCCACAAGCAAATCTTTCACTAAGGAACACATTATGGCTGGTTTGTACTGCAGCAAAATGCTTCCTGCTCCTATTTTGACCACCTTCAAATCTCAAAGAGGGTGGGGAGGAGAAAGACAGTCCAGAGATAGTTTGGATATATCCACAAACTTAGATTTAGGTATGGATTTGATAAATGTGCTTTCCTGACTCTTTAGGAAAGTTAGCTTATAGAAGCAGAACTGGGATGTCAAACAGGGTAGCAACCACTGTACACTTGGTTGCTAAAATTAGTGGCCTATATCCAAACACATTAAGAAAACTTAGGTGCTTAAGTTTTTGTAAGAGCAGCAGCAATTTTAGCCAATGCTCCCATCCTTCTGCAGATCACTGTATCTTCTTGAGGGTCTGCAAACCCTCACGTTTTGTTTAGGAAGATCCATAGACTGCAAAGGGAGGGGGAATCAGCAAAAATAACCATCCCCTCTTAAGAAAACTAAAGGACACTTTAAGTTTTCTCAGTTGCATTACTGGATATAGCCAAGATGTTTAAGCAATAATCTGGGATACCATTCATGGAAGTCAGTTTGCACTCCCCACATGCATATAAATATTTGTTTAATCCCACTGTGTCAAGCATCCCATAGAGAGGCAGTACCAACAGTAACAATAATAATTTCCCATAGTTCATTGTTCATTTGCCTTGCGTACTATGTTCACTATAGTTCCACTCAGACCACTCCAGCATCTGTAAATGAGGTGGTCTAAAGGGAGAGGGAAAAGTTCATATATTATCAGTGCACAGGTAATCTGTGATGCAAAGCTGCTTTTAAGACATTGTGGCACAGTACCCAACAGCATGTCATGACTCTTAAATTCTCAGGAGGTCTGGCTATGAGGAAGGTGGTAGCTTTGGCGTATACAATTAATGTCTGTGATACTACCAGGGATAGTTTCTCCCATGAATAATACTTCATTATGCAGGGAAAAAATTATATACAATAAACACATTGCTATTTTTAATCTTGTTCTTAGTCTTCAAACTCTCTCACAGGACAACTATGTTACCCACAAAACTGCCAGTTCACCCCCCCCCAAAGGAAAAAAAAGAAAAAAGAAAAAAAGAGGAGCTTTTGAAAGTGTAGTCTGTTCATGCGCCTACATAGGTCTTCTGGCACATTATTACACAGGTCACAAATGCTGAAATATAAGTACAGGCATGTTGCATATTATACAACTCTGCCAAGACATGTTATTTCCAAACAAGGGGCTAGAGATTAATCTGGTCAGACCCACAGAGGATAAGAATGATCATGATCCAAAAAGGCACTTACAGGCTAACCCCAACACCTCAGGCCAGCATGCCAGAAACACCAGGCAAATACTGATTGAACACAAACTTCTGAGGTGAATATTGCCAAGACCCACATACTTACCAAGAACTCCAGAATGCTTGCTCAGAGGGAATGGGGAGGGTAATGGAAAAAGAAAACTCAAAAAGCAGCTGTGTCCAGAAATGATTTGTATTTGTAAGAAAAGCAATGAATGTCTGGCACAGTGTAAAAAAATGCTCTCATGAAGCTAAAGTGAAAGAACAGAAGCAAATGTTCTTCAAATACCAGCAGCACACATTGTTAACAATGCAAATATAAACTACAAAATGTTAGACTAATCTAGTCAGCCAGAATACAATGTTAGCCAAATGTAGAAATGGTCAAGTTCTGCCACTCATGGCCTTATGGCTAAGAATTAAAAGGACAGGCACATTTAAAAAAAACCCTTAAAGTCCTATCACTAGTGTGATAAATTATTTCTTCTTCCCTCCCCCCTTTGTCTGACGCATGGGCATGGGCAACGAGGCCCGCTCTGTTATGGCTCTCTGCATTCGGCCACTGCGACGAGGCACTGTGGCTTGTGGTGTTTCTTGAGAGTCATTAATACCTTCATCCCCTGGTAAGTATGCAGTGGGCATTGCCACTGCATCCTCACCAGTCCATGTTGAGGCACTGGTTAACTCAACATGAGGGGCTGCTCTTTGGGAGATACGTGTTTCAAGGACCTGAGTCCTTGGCTGTTTTAGGAAAGCTAAAATCTCAGACAGGTAGTTATGAATGGCTCTTGTGGATGTAGCCACAATGCCTAGCTGCAATTCCATCCGGCCCATGGACTGTGACATGAGACCCATGGACTGTGCATGCTCCCTCTTGATATTTTCAAGCAGCTGCACAATCCTACTGTTGGTTTCCATCAATAACCTCTCCCCCTCGGTTAGCTGAGTCTGCCCTCTCCAACCCCGATCCCTAGGGACAGGCTGAACACCATGGTGCTCTTCGTTCATTCCATCATTTCCCTCCTCAGGAGAGTCACTTTCATACTGGGGAGTCCTACTGAGACACTGATCCCCTGGAGATTGTATGTCCATTGTACACTGTGGAGTCCTCTCTGGTGTTGGAAATCCCTCAAAATCTTCTCCAACATTGCTGTGCGTTTCAGATGATGACAATGGCCATGGCCAACTCTCTGTAGTTCTGGCTGGTGAGTCTTCATCAGAAGCTGGCACTGAGGATTCTTGCTCTTCTACAGGTGTGGATGGTGAGCTTCCTCTCTGGTGCCTGGGTTGTCCCGAAGATCCAGGAACCTCCCCATCTTGATCCCCAGTGACATCTGGCAATCAAATAGAGGAGCAACAACCACTGTATCTGAGGCCAGGAAGATGGAGGAATCTACATACATTGGACAACACACAGAAAGAAGCCAGTTGGGAAACCAGAGTGTTTGTGTTTGGGCAAAGAGTAGGGCAGTCTAAAGTTTAGAGACTGAATGGGGCAAGTAGCAGATGAAATTATTAACCACTATATATAATGCACACAGTCCTGCACCCACACACACAACTATGCTGGATCCCAAGGCATAACTTTCAATACACCTTATTGTGATTCTGAGAGTAAATGTCTGTGAACCTATCAAAAAGCTCACCTATGCATTGTAGTGATGTCACAGTCAGAAATCTCTGTGATGAACTTTGGGTCAATTTTCCAAGCGACCTGAGCTTCCTGTGGTGTCAGATGTGCTCCACCACTGGCTTGTGTGGCAGCCCTTGAAGCACTGCTTGCTATCTTCTCTTTTGTCCGGCGTTTCATCTCACCCTAAATCCCTTCCAGAATCATTGCCACAAAATCTATGTGACAATCCATCAAATATATCCTGTGAACAATGTCTCTGAGGTCTTTCCTATTTGACACATTTATTTCCTTTCTGTTATGTCTCCACCCCCTTCTGCTATTTCTAAATTGAAAATAATTATATAGTAGAGCATTGTTCACCAGGATGCTTTTTTATTGTTTGAAGATAATCTTTGCCATGTGCTTCCCCTGCTGACTTCTTGCCTGAGTACATTTAAGGGAAATATAAAACATGTGCTTCTGTATGTACAATGTAGTTTACAAAGAAAGGTTAAGTATTCCAAAGGGCATTTATCCAAGTATGTGGTTTAAGTACATATTTAGACTGAACCAGTTATGCACTAGAACACTTGAAAAATTATATAATTGATTAACTTTCTAATTAAACTGTCGTGTTCTGCACTCAGTGGATTGGATCCAGACTAAATATTCCAATAGCAGAATGGA
Source organism: Eublepharis macularius (assembly GCF_028583425.1). Lineage (NCBI taxonomy): Eukaryota > Metazoa > Chordata > Lepidosauria > Squamata > Eublepharidae > Eublepharis > Eublepharis macularius. The sequence goes on along the minus strand of NC_072791.1, from coordinate 95,819,559 downwards.
ATTTTCTGCCTCCCCCTTCACTGCAGCCTACTGATCACCACAACATGCTGCTCCTGAGAGACAGGGAACCCTGATGAATGACATGAGAGGAATCTGCAGAAGGGGGGATATGGTAGAAATCTGGATCCAACCCTATATATTTTTGTAGCCTTAGTGAGGAACATGAACAATCTTAAAATGGAAAAATTAAAACAAACCTTCTGCCTCTGAGAAAATTTAGCCATTTACATTTATCTGAAATGTCCACTGGAATGATGATGATAATCACTGCCTCAAGAAACCATATATCCCATTCTCAAGATGACATGTATGAACAGCATTATTCTCATTAAGGCTGTCTGTTCAACAACAATGAATACTGCTATTTACTACACTGGTGAACTGGTTGCTTTGTGTGGTTAATGCTAGGATGCTTCCTTCCACTTTACTGAAACTCAAACTGTATTTGTATTTTGTTAAGTGTAACTCCTGCTCATTGACACACACCACATGCTGCTCTTATGAACTTGATTTGGAGATATGTACTTGCGTCAGAGGGACATGGGTGTATGTATGTGCCAGATTAAGAAAACTTTTTCTTTTATGGATCATTTTTGATATAGTATCACATATTTTAGAGGTGGAGAGAGAGATGTTCCAGGTGATTCCCAGAGACAACTCTTTGCTCCAAAGTCTGAACCCCATCACCATAAGTCCATCAAAAATACACTGTACATTTCATAATTCAATATAACTTAAAATTTAACCCCAATAATTATTATGCTGTGAGCATCGATACAATCTCTCCATCTAGTAATTAAAGTATTCACATTCAAAGTATTCTTGTTTTGCTTGTGTTGGGATAGACTGTCCAGTTGCATGTTTATGGAAAGTGAGGATGACACTGTATTTGTACATAATGTATGGTCCTTATGAAAATGGATGTGGGGACAAAGTGGCATGCAAGCCTTTGATATTCTACTGCATGGATATTCTGAAAGGGAATTAATGAGGTAGTGTCAATGTAATACCCGCTGCTCTGGAATTTTTATTCACACCTTTGTTCCACCAGTACAGCAAGAGCTGTGACCAGTGATTCCAAACAGAGGTTATGATGTAAGATATTGAAATCCATTCCCCACAATTCGCTGTTAGGATACATATATCTGGGATCTCTTTTAATTAAGATGAGTAAAGAGCAGATTAAAAACTTTGACTGACTTTCCAGTGTATTGATGGCCTACTAATCACTTGTGAGCAAAATGGCCCAAGAATTTACCTGCCTTCTCTTCCGTCTTATTGGTCTAGAAAATTTCATTAGGGTGTCATAAAATATTTATATTGAGGAAATAAGTATTTTAAAATGGTTGTACATTATGGCGGCGGGGGGGGGGGATCTTCCACATTGTTATGCTAATGCTATCTGTTTTTAATGTAATGCCTCCAGTCATGCCCCAGCATGTAATAACTGTGAAGTCCTGACTGCTACATCACATTGAAATTATAGAGTCTGACTTCCTATGAAAGAATAACACTGGACAGCAAAATTAAATTCTGGCCCCAACAACCTTGATGAGACAATGACTCCTCACAATACAGCCATTGGCCACCCCTGCTTTAGAGATGGGACTTGTTATGTCATTGCATATACTAAGGCAGGCATTTCCCACATATGGAAATTTCCTTTTTCTGATATGAGCATTTAGAACAGACCCAGAAAAGTAAATAGTGGAACTGATGAAATAATAAACAAAACGTAACCCAACCCCAAATGATTTGTGAATATTGCAAGATAAGTAAAGTTTTAACATTCTGTGTGTACCTTGTAATTATTTGTTATTCATATTCATGGTTCACCTGCCAGTAGCGTCTGAATCCAATTTCACAAATTTTAAATATAAGTTTATCATCCAGAAACTGTTTGAATGTCTGCAGAAACATTTTTCCATTAAAATATTTCAGCTTCTTAAGTACAGACAAGAATCAATATTATCTGGCATGGTGGCCAACAACACAAATAACAAATACAGAAAATGTGTAGTTTGTAAAAAAAAAAAAAAAGACCTAAAAGCATTTTCTGACACTACTGTTGAATACTTATGAATCATGAATACATTCTAAGATATTGAAATTGATTTGTTTAACCTGACATTAACCAAGAAGGGGTTGAATCAAGAGATAACATTATTAACAACAAAAAGTTCAACAACCTCCCATTTTCAATTTTTATTTACATGGGGCACAGGGAAGAAAAATAATGTTGTAAGCATGACAAACTGATTTTCATTCAATCCATAATAGTCAAGGCAACTTAGGATAATGGTAGTCATCCATCTGTAGAATCCTTTTCTTGCTGTCTATAGGTTGACCTGATAAAGGTCAGGGCTGGAACTTGTTAAGATGATAACACCAGCTGCTATGTTGGTGGTGTGGAAAAAGTGTATTTGGTAGAATGGAGGCAATGGAAATTGGATATGCCTAGACACTATAGTACGGCTCAACAGCAGGACTGGATGGTTTGCTTCACTGATAATTAAGTCGATTTCTCTCCTAAATTAGGTGCCTCATAATGCAATCTTTATTTCATAAGTTTGCCAAGAGGCTTGTTGCCTTTGTATGAGGAGCATAAAAACATGGTGAACTACAGGGATCTAATGTCAATAAAAATATATTATGTTAATTAGCTTACACATTTTTCTTCTTCAAATTTAGTTTCACTACTACATTAACTTGTGGCCATGCTCAATGGGATGACAAATGAGAAGAGACTAGGGAACAACTTATGCCTAGTGCAGATATAACACTGCTGCTTTCTTCATCATGGGCAGTGCTAGTAGAGATAATAATTGTTATTTATTAGTAGTAATAATAATAAAATCAGCTGCCTTTATAAAAACCTGAAATAGTTGAACCATACAATAAAAAAACTCATTATCAATGCAAAATCAAAACATAATATTCTAAATGGAATTAAAATATTAAAGAAGGAAATTAAACTGGATGTAACACTAAAATACAGTTAAAGCCAATATGCAAAGAGAAAGGAAGAATTAATGCCAAAGACAGGACGAGAAAGGTGCATCTGCTCATGGTTCACCCCTCAATCTCTTACCTATGGTTAAGAGATCAGCAGCATTATATCTACACTGAGCCTCAGACCCCCATCTCTCTTATTATTGCCACTTGAATAATCAATATCTTTTCCAGTAGGTGCAAACACAATAGTATATTTCTTTGAAAGGAATATGGCTTTACGGCTTTATAAATATGGGCTCATGAATATTTCATAGTTTCAGTTTGTTCCAGCATGCAGAGTTCTCTACTATAAAGTAGTATTTGAGGGGAAAGACAGGTCTGTATCGAGAACCTGGTAGTTTAGGACCTTTTGATCTTTTAGTTTTCATCCCATTTTTTTAAAAATTCAAAACAAAAATTCCAGACAGTGATTTTGGTTTCTCTCAATCAGTCTAATGACATAATTTTATTTGAAACCAAGTGGACTGTTAAAGGGGCACATGCAAAGTGGCAGTGTTAGAATTCACATAATCCCTCTCCTCTGTGTAATCAGATGCATCGTTTATATCTCTGGTGAAGTAAACAACTGGAGCATTCATCTGGGCATGCTGTAATGACAACTTCATATACATGATGCACCCTCCTGCCTTTTCTGATGTGGTGGTTTGCATCAAAAGTTGTAACTTCTTCAGGGAAGCAAAACGATAGCCTTTATATATCTTTTTTACATTTGTTCATTATCTGTAGTTTGATCTTTCCCTGCTCTGCTGAATAATCTGTTCTGGACGTTCTGGATAGGATGTCTGTCAAATGTTGTCAATAGAACTATACCAGCTCCACAGATGTATGATTAGGACCATGGTGTTGGAATGCTGTTGGCTCCTTGTATCACAAAATATCATTATCACATTCACATGGCTATAGCACCCTGAGATTGTCAGTAAATGCAGAACACAATGCTTGATTTATTTTTGGTTTTAAATCCACATTTCTAGTTGTAGAAATCATGAACTTGTGGAAAGAGTACAGACTACACTGTACTTTTCATAATAAGAAATGTTTGTTAAAGAAAAAGTACTTAATTTGATTCATTGAGAATACTTGAGTTGTATGCCCATGTTCAGTCTTACCTGTCACTTGTATTGGAACCTCATCCCTACCCCAAGGTGTGCTGCTCTCAGAAGGTTCATCCTTTTAAGATTCCACCAGATTTTTCACTTCCACTATTGAATCACTTTGTTTCCTTATATATTCTTCCTCTCCCACATGAAAAGTAGGAGGAATGTGTCTTCTTGCTGCCAGATACGTAGATAGTTCTTTGGGCACAACAAATGTAGTTAGAAACAAAACAGCTGCAGCAGCACACTTGAGGAACTTCTTGGATCCTGGAACTGCACCTCTGCATTTGGGCCCATGTTTGCAATTGACCCCTTCATGCTGGTATACTGTTCAAGTTGCTTAGAACAGCTAAAAGTTTTTAAATACCTAGAACAGATACAGACAGAAACTGTGCCAGAACCAGTAATTTGTACAAAAACTGGGTGCAATATTCATTGCACCTTCATGTTGTAGCTTTATCCATGTTATCTTCATAAATGAACTATATTCACTTATTTGCAAGTGCATTTTTCACACTCTTTCCTCAGTGCACCTACTTAATGTGCTATAGACAACCAAGGACAAGCTATACATATAGACATCCTGGGCCTTTGAGGCTTGCTGACTACACAATGTAAAGTTCTGTAGAATTCCTTCACAACCTAAAGTTCTATATAAATCCTACAATACTAAGTGTAAAAATCAATCTGCTGAAGTAATCAGCAGGTTCTAGCTCTCATATCTCATGTCAGAGTAAGACTGCAGAATCCAAAATAGATTATTTTCTCAGTAGTATAAATTCAGCATAGTAAATTTATTCAACACAGTAAAAATGAGTAAACCAGTAAAATATCCCATGGTATCTCCTATGTGCTAGGAAACAAGGAACAACTTTTAAAAACCCCTGCTGTTGACAAAGTACTCAGTTATGTCTAAATATCAGAACACAAGTACACACTTAAAAGTCATCTAAAATTCTGTGCATTTCTTAAAAACATTGTCAGTTTCCTCTACAGGTAGACATTGTAGTGACAGTAGGCAAAAGCATTTATTTCACTTCGTCCCAGAGTAAAAAAGCCATTTTTAACAGATAAATAGGAGGAAGTGCATGGTGAGGAAAGGGAAGAGTGGACTGGGAATATGATGAAGAAAATCAAACTTCATTGATTTCAACTGGGGAAACTTAAGTCAATGCTTATCTTTCCCAATGAAATCAAAGGAAAGCATTTTTGCTGCTTCTACTCATGATGTTTCAATGACAGTTTAAATGTATGATGACTTTGATATTTTTCTTATTTCTTATAAAGGAATAGGAAAAATAAAGATCTCTTCCACAATACTGAAATACCTTCTTAATAAAAGACACTGACAGTGCCATCCTAAACATAGTTATATCCTTCTAAATCCACTTACATCACTGAGTTTAGAATGGGGTAATGTTGCTTAGAATGAAATTGCTTAGGATGGAACTGGTTCCCAAATGGTACATGTAATATTTCAAACTCTGGCTAATATTTTTATTTTTGAAATGACAGTATCTGGGATCCAAAGAGTACACATGGAATAAATTCCTCCACAAGTAAGTAGGACACTGTTGAGCTCTATTCCCAGCTGCAGTCTGTGCTGTGTGTTGGATGCTGACTAGCAGGTCACCTGGACTTCCTAAAAGGCTTTTTGGAAGATACAAATGGCTGCTGCAGGGACAGGAAGCTCAAAATGTCCTGGAGTACGCATGGTAGACACTTTGCAGTCCTTAAGACCTCATTCCAAACATACAATTTTAAACATGAATGCTTCTCATGTTTAGGACATTGTGCATGAATTTTAATTAAAGCTTCAAAAATAAGTCACTTTCATTTGGCTGGTATTTTTACTTGCCTTTTGGCTATTAAAAATAACTAGGCATAGTAAAGCAATTTCTTATCATGTAATAACTTAAGAGATAATTTTAAAAGACATGGCAACATGTGGCTATCCAAGTTCTTAAAGACTGAATCTATAAATCAATTTAACTGAGGTAGAGGTTTGCTGTCTGGTATGATTCTGTTCCAAATCTAATTTCCAAATATGTTTTTGGATTGCAGACTGCATATTCAAGTTTAATTTTAAATCCAAACAAATAACACAAAATGTAAACAACACAGGATATTAGGCATATATGTACACTGTGCAGCCACACTGTTTTAAATATTTATAATACTTATGTGATTTTAATTCTGTTTTTAAGTGTATGTATATCTTCATGTTTTATATCGTATGTAATCCGCCCTGAGCCTGCTATTACAGGGAGGGCGGAATATAAATCAAATCAAATCAAATCAATCAATAAATAAAAACAGCTCTTAAACAGAATTATATCAAGCTGTTCATTTCAAATGCAGAGCAGGCATTTTATAGCTTGACCCATAACCCAATAAAGTCTAAGTACTGGGATTTAAGACAATATGGTTCCACTGATAAATCAAAAAGATTGTATCAGCTTAAAATGAGGTGTTTCATTTTTGGTAGATATGTCAGATGGTTAATCACATTTACTCAGCAATATCCATTGATAGTAATTAAATGTGTGGATTACTTGGCTAATTTATTTAACATGTATATGTCAAAACAAATTATGTGAGATTATTTATTTATTTATACTTTTAGACCCCACTTTTCCATGTGGCTCAAGATGGCTTACAATAATAGTTTTAAAAATTCCAAATTGAAACCAAGATAAAATAACAGACCCCAAATATCTCCCCCCTTAAAAGATGCCTGCCATTCACACCCCATCAAAAGCCCTGGCAAATAAGCATGCCTTGCAGCACATCCTGAACATCTTTGAGGAGGGGCTCCCCTCAGCTCCTCAGGGAGCCCATTCCACAGAACAGGAGCCACAATGGAAAAGGCCCAGGTGCTGGTCAATGTCAGACTGGTCACCCTAAGAGATGAGATAACCAGCAAATAGCTACCTGAGGACCAGAGTTGGTACACTGGAACATATGGAAGGAGATATGTGGGTCCCAGATCACAAAGAGCTTTAAAGGTCATGGCCAGCACCTTGAATTGAACTCTTTATTGCTCTATAGAGCATTTTAGCTATAAAACATGGATTCTCTCCATACGTGAAATGTAAATGTGTTTGAACATGTGTAATCTGTAGTGAATTTGGACCAGGAATGGATTGTAAAGTTGAAATGGCCCATGAGGAAGCTAAGCTGAGTGTCCATTGAGCTGTGAACCAGAACTGCATGAGCCAACTGAATCCTGGCCAGTGGCTCCGCTTGCTCATGGCTGCCAGGGGCCTTCAGAGCAGCAGCCTACTGAGAATATTCCCAGCATGTTAAATGGCCAGTCTGCCCCTGATCTGGGTTTTAGTCATGAGAAATATTTAGATAAGAAGCATACACTGGCAGACAAACTTATGGAATAGGGATCTAAAACTGACCCCCTCCCTCCAGTTTCCACATAACATTAATGAGGCCACGAGAGTGTGGAGAAACAACAATGAGGCAACTGTCTATCATATCAAGATTCAGCTCCAGTTACGAAGAGTTCACTTATACGCTCTTGTATGTCAACTTACATATTTTAAGATATTTTAATTGTTTTACCTTTTATGTAAATCATTTTGAAGATGATTGTGTTGAGCTATGACATATAAATACAATAAACAAACAAGTAAAAATCATCTCAGTATGGAATCAGAAATGTAGCTGTAATTCAAGTTAACCTATGGTTACCTGCTATACAAAAGTAGGCAAACAGTTCTAAATCATAGTTTACCAGCATACTTGGAAGCCCAAACCATGTAAACTATGCTTGGCACAAAATGCACATTTGGTATGTCTACACACTAAGCTGAACTGTAGCACAGAATGCATTGTAAATGATGCAGTCATAAAGTAGATGACAATTTTAGCATTATCTAAGCAACATCTTTTTAAGAGAACTGGAAATAAATGTATGTATTCCTTGCTATATACTATACTAGACTGCGACTGTAAGAGATAAAATGATGATTGACTTATATCCAATGGCTGCTTTGTGCTGATGGTGGGCACTTCTGCCAATGGGGAGGGCAATTTCAGCTGATCCTTTGAACCTTTGGGGCAGCATTGGGGATGTGTGCCCCAATGAGAGGGAAAGAACAGCAATGTCTTCTCCTGCAAACTATATTCTGAGTGTAGCTTTTATTGGAAACAAGCCAGTATATATAAATACTAATACAAACACCAATACTAAAATAAGAGGTTGGATCCAAAGTTCTACATCCCCCTTCCTGCTGCAGCTCATTATGCCCCTAAAATGTTGGTGTTGGGGGCTAGGGGACTCTGGAACAGCATGGAGGGCAATATGGGGTCTATATTAGGAAGGAGGAATCAGTAAAATTATCTATCCCATTTTTTATCCTAACCTTCCTCTCATGAGCTTAAAACAGTGTATATGAATTGTCCCTCTTCCTTTCTATCCTCACAACTTATGATGTAGTTTGGGCTGAGAGGTTGTGACTGGCCCGCAATCACACACTGAGCTTCATGGCTTAATAAGAATTTGAATCTAGGTCCCCAGCTTTCTAACACCAGCACCACTAGATCTCTATACCTCCCCACTTCCGCTAGCAAAATTATCCTATCAGCAGAAGGCAATCCAATAGTTTTACCAAACTTCTGTGCTACCACTTTAAACACCTACTAATATAATCATATGACTCATAAAATTATTCTGCATACTAAAAAGGGCTCTGGCAATTACCATGTAAGCTTGAGTAACACAGTTTCACTCCATTGCATATTCACATATTAGTAAAATATCATACAACTCAAGGATAGAAAACTGACAGATATTCTTTTTAGCATGCTAGATAACCCAATTTTTCTTAAACATTTTTTTTTACTAAGCCTTAAGATAGCACCAAGGCCTCTTGGGCTGGATTCTCACATTTCTGCACTTAACACTAATTTGAACACTATCCAGTAGTCCCTCCCTACATCCTCTTCTAACCAAATTTAACATGGGAATGTTTGAAATTACTTCCTTTTGATTCCACTCTACTGGTGAGTTTAGGATCATGTTATTCAAAGATTTCAGCTGTCATTTTTTGTTACGACTTTTCTACTTTCTTAAAGAAAACGTCACAATAAATAAGTAAATTATATTTTTAAAACCCGTGCACAGTAAAAAAAAAGTCATGGTAAAATAACACTATTCTTGTTTTCTACTGCTGGATTATACTCCTATGTGATGTCTACCTTCAAATTAGGGTTGCCAGCTCCACATTGGGGTGTGAAACCTGGAGAAACCTGGAGAAAGTGGGGTTTGAGGAGGGAAAGGACCTTGGCATGGCATAATTCCATAGAGTCTACCCCCAAAAGTAGCCATTTTCTCCAGGTGAACTGATCTCTGTGGCCTGGAGGCCAGTTGTAATTCCGGGAGATCTCCAGCCACTACCTAGAGGCTGGCAACCCTACTCCAAATGCAGATTCCCAGAGGCAGATGAAATTCATAAAATAATGTGATGTGTGAATATATCCTTAAATGTGCCATACACTTGAAGGTTCATAATGCAAAAAATATTTTGCACAGCATAAGGAATAGTTATTAAAAAATTTAAAATTTCAAGAAAAATATTAAAAGGAAAAATGAAAATAGGATGGGAGAGGATAAGGAAATATACTTTTCCATCCTGGAAACAAGATGGTTTTGAAAAATAACAGCCATGGGTGGCAGCAAAGCATGTGGCATTTCAAAGAGCATATGAAGAGATGCATTTGGAAATGGTGTATCATGTTTTCAAACAGTGCCATTAAGTAATGTATTCATTAATTAAAATATGTATATCTCGCCTTTCCATTGGAAAAGATTCCAAGGTGGCTACAAATTAAAACTATTAGAACTAATTAAAATGTAATATAAAAAGAAGCCAGTTAAAGCAAATCAATCACACTAAATAACCAATTATCCAATCGCCACCCAAATAGAAGACAAGAATGAAGACATATTGGTCCCCCAAACATTCTTAATACCCACATTTTCACTGGTGACTGAAAGGCACTGAGGAGGATGGATGAATGGACTTCCTCTGAAAGGACATTCCATAGATGCAGTGGCACACTTGATAAGGCTCTGTCTCATAAGCCAACCTGCTACACCAGACAGCAGAGAGAGACAGAGCAAAGCCTCAGAGGTTAGGTTCATACAGCAGTTAACAGGAGGCAGTCCCTAAAATATCCTGGTTCCAGGCTATTTAGAGCTTTAAGCACAAGCACTTCAAACTGGGCCCAGAAACAAATAGACAGTAAACAAAGCTATTTTACATTTCACATGCCTTACAAAACTGGGCAAGCAAATAAAACAATCCACAAGATACCAAGAGATATTTATTTTAAAATTTTCATCACAAATGAACATGGAATTACTAACAAAAATAATAAGAAATGGCAGGAACGAGAGAACGCTGTTCACCTCCCTGGTACCTGAAAGAGAGAAAGGTGTTAAAAGCTTTGAAAATGCATTCGTTATGCAGCCCTTACACTCTGAATATATATTTTAAAAAATGCATTGTATTGACCGAGCTGCTCTTTTTTCAGCCAACAATTCCAGGAGTTCTTGCTGAAAAATGGCCACAAAAATATGACTTTGTTGAACACTTACGATTCCATTGCTTTATTTTCTCCTGCATGGCTTCTTCACTTGGATGGCAATGTCACCCTCAATAACTGTTCTGCAGTGAAGAAAGACAACTAAGTACTTTACATGTAGTGATGTAAAGCTAATTATAATTGTATGAATATTTGGGTCATTATAAACAGCAGTAAGAATGCCATCACAGAAGCGTGAAAAGCCCATGAATATTCACTACTGCTGACATTTCAACAACATTCCTGATTTTCAGCACCCAGTTTTGAAAATTTTGGATTTAGAGACACTTGGTACCTGTACCTATATCTCTTTGAGGTAGACCCGGAATTTCTCAGATAGTATTAGACATATTTAAAGATTTCTTCTCACAACAGTTATTTCATAGTTGATAGTTAATATTCTCATATATTAGAAAAATGAGTGAAATGTTTATTTGCTATGTCCATATAAATCTTGCTTTATCGTTATATAATCTCTTTAATAAATTACCAAAAGAGGGCAGAATAGTGACCCATGTAATATTTCAGTAAACATGTACTCTGTATATCTCCATAAAAATTTAATATTTCATATCCTAGCAAAGCTGAGATGTGTGAACTTAATTTTAAAAATGTCATTTGGTGTCACCAATTAGCACTTACTTACACAAATATCCTTCAGATTTTCCTTGTCAAACCAGTAGCTTCAGTATTTATCCATATTGTCCACTGTAAGATATTTGATGACGAAGACTTCCACGCAAAACCATGTGACATTATCCACAGATTTGAAGGTATGAGCTCTATTGAACTGGCGCTGTATTCATTATTTCTGTTCTGAAAGCTCTGTCATCTATTCCATGGGGTTGAAATAATAGGAACTGCCTTGTACAGTGTTTTCAAATATGAGGTGACATGTTAGTCTCAAATATATTTAGAAGTCAAGTACTTGATTTACTCTGTCTTCATTGTTCCAAATGCAATTATTTCACAAACTTTTTCCCTTGAAACAATGTAAACAGTATGACTGTGAACGTTCTCTCTTTTCAGTGCCACTAGTTTCTCTAAAAATAGCATTATCAGGTACTCTTCTGTTTGAGTACATCATGCTTCTTATTTAAAACTAGACCGTAATTCAGTTTTATATAAGAAGCATGATCCAATATTGTTCCATCCATAATCGATACCTTAACCATTTTTGCAGAATTAATATTTATATCCTGAAGGGTAACATGAACAAAATCAGAACGTTTTTAATTGGAAACAGTTGAAAACATTCCTGTTTAAGACATAAAAATCTTTGGTCAGCGCTAATCCAGATTTTTAAAAATGAACATGGGTTCATCTTTAGCTGGTAATTCTACACACTGATGTCTAGGAGTGCTGACAAATGGAGAGTAGAACTCTTTTAAGACTATAGTTGCATCTGCCAAGAAACTCTGAGATGAATACATAGTTATCCCCTGTCCTTCACAACGATTCCTGAGAGACAAGAGAAGTTGAGTGTATGTGATTGACTGACAGTCATCTAACGATTTGAGTTTGAACTTGAATCTCCTCACTCCTAGTTTAGCACTATACCATATTGACTCTCATGTCAGCTACAGGACTGCATCAACGTTTAAAGTTTCATTTATGGCTTCAAGAAATCTGACTTTGTGTAACAACGCAAATTATTTGCTATAATACACTTTGGAACCAATACAACTATAGAAATAAAAATATAAATAATTTAAAGGGTAGTATGAAAACTCACAAAGGCTAAAATCAGATAGTCATTGATATCAGTGGTAGTTTCTCATTGCCCAAGGAATTCATTTTATAGTCTGTACATAAATTGACCTGTTCTGTTGTTTTCCATCAAGATTTTGAAACTATTCCACTTAAACATTCTAGTAGCCTTACTATGATCACATCATCACCTGTTTAACTTTTTGGACTCAGTGCTGACTCAACAGATATTCTGTTAATACCTACACTGATTTAAAAAAACCCAAACACTTGGTTTTCAGCCACATGGAGTCAATTATTTGATGGAAGAATCCTATCCACACATGTATTTATTTGTGAATGCAGACTGGCTCATCCATGTCAATGAATAGGGAAGATCTGTACATTGGGAAACTCCACAAATGCAGACCAGTGGACCTTTCTAGATCTTTGACCCACCATTATCCCCAGATGGCAGCATGAGATGCTGTGAGCAGCAGTCATGTGACAAGAGAAGGAGGATCTTCTCTGGTCTCCAAACCTGCCTGTACTAAAAAAGAATTGTTTCCAGTGCTAAGTGAACTTGCCATCTTGTTGTTCTCTTGCATGCACAGAAGGGCAGAAGCCATGAAGCCTTTGCTCTGAATGTATACACACTAACAGCAAGGCCTTCCTAAAAGCAACAGAAGTGTCAGCTTTATCGAAGCTTTTGACCCAGAAGATATGGTTCTGCAACCTACCTATGGATCCTGATCCATGGGTGGAAGACCCCTGATACAGAGGACCTACTATGACTACTACTATAACCCTTGGTTCAAGGAAGGATATATAGGTATTGGACAGAGAAAATATATCAGTATGCAATTTATTCTACTCAAATTGTGTGTGAGAGACAACAATTACAAATGTTTTATCAGAACCTTCCTTTTCATTTATATTCTTTGCTTGATTTTAACCCCCCCCCCCTACTGCTCAGGAGTACAGTACAGAGCCTTATTCCTCATTTCATTTAACTATGGCTTTTATAAAAGAATGTAGCACTCCTGGCTGGCAGCAACAGCTGCTGTGGCCGGGGGCCATGAGTTGCCTCCCCGGAGGAGGGGGAGGCAGACGGTACTTTCCCAGCCATCTGGGAATGTGGTGGGAGGTGAAGTCGGAGGCCTTGTAAGGATGCTCTGTCCCTGACACCTCAGTTGCACCTTGTTCTCGACTTGAGAGAAGATGCTCAGTGTTTTTATCCTGGCACAAGGAGCGGTGTAAGCAGCATCTCTGCTCTGCAGCGCCGGCCTTTTGATGCACAGCTGTGAGAGTGAAGCTTGGGAGTGCAGTTTAGCTTGCATTAGCAGCGGCTCCACTCTGCAGCACCACTCCACTCTGCCCCCTTGCTGGCTTTTCAGTGTGCGGCTGCAAGAGTTGAGGCTTGTGTGTGTGGCAGTGGAGAGGTGCCACAGAAAGTGCGATCTGTCCCTGCTGGGGCTGTCAGGTGACACCGTTTTGTCCTCGAGTGTGGTGTTTTTGCCATGACAGTGCTACCACATGGGGTGCTTTAAGGGGTGGTGGGAACAGCTAGCGTAGCTTCTGTCACTGTGGCCTACTTTGGGCCCCTGTGAAGATTCTCTCCATCCCCCCCCCCCATAGGCCAGGCCGCAGAGGGTCGCTGTTGTCTCTCCTGGGCGGGCACCTTGGGTTGCTGGTGAGGCGTGCCTTGGCATTTGGGATTCCTGCCCACACTGTCTATCCATGAAGGGACCTGCGCTGTGGCTTCTGCTGATGGCTCCTGCTGGACGCACCTTTGCGGTGGCAGATGCGGATTCTGCTGTGGCTACATTGCTCCCCCCTCCTTCTTTGGTGCTTGGCAGTGGTTTTGCAGGCAGTTTGCAGCTGACCCCTCCCTTCTTCTTTGACAGCACTTTGAGGGCTGGTTGCACCAGACAAGGGAAGGGCCTGGTACCATAACCCCCCATTTCACTCATAGGGGGACCGTATCGGTTTGCAGCCCTGCCTGCCCCATTGGCCTGCCTTTAGGCCTGAATCAGGGCCAAGCAAAGGCCTGGTGGCCATTTTGTAGAGGCTGTGAGGGCCATCTTGTTTGCAGAGCACCAGTGGCCATTTTGTAGAGGCCTGTGAGGGCCATCTTATTTGAAGAGTGGCACTGGCCATTTTGTAGAGGCCTGGTTGTTATTTTATTGGGCAGAGCACAGGCACACACACACACCCTGGAGCAGGGGCCAGGCATGCCTTGCCGTTCTGCCTGTCCCCTTTGGCAAAGGGTCAACTTCGCCTGTATTCACTCTTGCCTCCTGGGTGGTTCTGCCCCCTGCTGGCCAAGCCATCAGGTCTAGTGGTCAAAAGTGGCAGGACACGACTCTGGCTGAAAAGGACATCCTAATGTGAGTTATAATGCCTCCCAAGAACGGCTCTGGTACCTCAAAGGGCAAGCAGCCCATGAAGCAGCCTGCCCCTGGGTGGCCCACGGTAGCAGTATCATCCTCAGATGAGGATGAAATGGGGCCTAGCTGGCAGGAATTGCTGAACCATATATCAGCATTGTAGCAAGCCCAGGATGCCTCTAGCATTATTCCAGGGACCAAATGGAAGAGGCTAATAAGGGCTGCGTTGCATGCAGGTTTTATTAATGATGTCTTGTCTCGCATTTCTGCCTGTGGGGGTTCGTCCGGCACAGGAGGGCCATCCAGTGCATCTGATGGTGTGGGACCTGGCAATCAACTTCCAGAGGTCTCGGCAGCTGATGCTGGTGGGTTGGAGGGCAATGCAGGTTGGACAATGGAGTCCAGACAAGTGGTAGTGGTGGTTCAGCCTCTGGAGTTGGATGGTAAGCTTTCTGGGCCCAGGCCACAATTGGGGTCTGTGTGACCATGGGGGCCCTGGGGTCAGGCAGTTGCCGCTGTGCCCCTATGCGCATCTCAGGCTGCATATGTGCAGCTGAGTATGTCACAAAACCTTAAGCTCAGGCAGTGCATGGCTGCAGTGGGGGCAGCCTTCCTTCATGGGGCAGCTGCCTGGGATGGCCAGATGGCCGGCTTTGCCATCACAGACCCAAAGGGGTATGGATCTAGTGGTGCCTTAGGGTTCCTTGTATGGGTATCCCTGGGCTAGCTATGAGTCAGTGTCCTTTAGGGCCTTGCCCTTTGAGGACACAGCAATGCCTCTTGGAGACCATCTGACGCCAGCAACCAGGGAAAAGATCCTTAAAGGGGAATATGTGGATGTCTTTACCCTTCTCTTCAGGGAAGTCGAGAAGATGGATAAAGAGGACCTAGATGAGCAGGATAATGGCTTAAGTGTCGCAAAGTGGATAGGATCTGGGCCAACTGGATTCCCGGGTTTCTAATTTATGCGGGTGTCATTGCTCATGTGCAACTTTAGAGGGTGGCTCCACTATTCCAGTACATGGACATAATATACAATGGGTATTCGGACTTCATTGGGGCAGCATGGCTGCAATATGACGAAGAATTCCGAATGTGCACCGCCCTTAACCTTTCCCTGCTCTGGGATCAAGATCACCAGCAGCTTTGCAGGTGATGTCCCCAGGATGGTCCAATGCAGGCGACTGCTCTGACAGTGGCAACTTGGTGCAACATTCCTCCATATCAGCTGGCACTTGCCCTTTAGGGGAGCCGGCAGCCCAGCCGCATATGCTCTGCTGGGAGTTTGCCTCACAGGGGGTATGCTCTAGGGAGACTTGTAAGTTCCACCATGCATGCCCAATTTGTGTGGGTCCTCCTGCCTTCACAGCATGTAAGTGCTAAGGACAAGACAGAAGGTGTGGAGCAGATGGAGCTGGGGCCGCCCAGATGCAGGTGGGCAAAGCAGAGGCTTGGCCTTAGTGGTGGCAGGTTAGAAATTGTGGGAAAGGAGCGGGCCAGTGACTATCCTTGGCACATCCCCATTGGTGGGGAATTGGGGTCTGCCAGGAATGGCTGGCTGCTTTATGGCCCATTTGCTAGGAGGACAGATGCCCTGGTGGGGAACCCCTGGACTAACTAGTCCTTCCCCAGCTTTACAGCCAGGTAGGGGAGCTTTAAGGTGGTGAACCACTTCGCCTGGCCAGGCCAGGTCCCGGCCATACGATGGATGGTTCACACATGGGGCAACGGTTCAGAGCGGAGGTCCAAGAGTGACCCCAAGGCCTGTACCACTAGTTAGGACCCTTGCTGTGTTGACAGATATGTTGTAGTAATTTTAATAAAGCTGCCCTTTACTTCCCAACTTTGGTATCTGTCTCTTCATTCTGACTGGGAGGGTGGCAAAGCTACTGTAACTCATATCGACTTATTAAGTTATAGACTACTATGTGTGCATGCCTTAATTCTTTAAAATATTGTCAGTCAAAAGAACAAAAGTCTTTTCCCGTCTACCAATATGATTTTAAAGACTGACAGCCTATGTGTTGGGCAAAAATGATGAAGGGAAAATATCAGCATAATAAATAGTAGTGCTGTATAAATATTGTTTTGAGAAGATGAACATTAAGTAAAGCAAAATGCCACATTTGGATTTTAATTTCTTAAAGACCTCTATAGCTCAGAGAGATGCCTTGGTAGGGAAGGGGACTAAACACTATGCTATTTGGTACTGTCTGCTGATGTGGATATGCACCTACTAGCAAATTTCCATGCTGCTAAACATGTCATGGAAATTAGTTATGCTTTGTTTCAGATAGATTTAATCTCTGTGCTCAGCTTTATGCTTGTTTAATTTTTTCTGCTACCATTCCCTATTATATCTGTTACCCTGAATGTCTTAACTGTTCTTTATTATTGTACTTTGCTCACTGAATGTCCTAGCTGTTGATTATATTGTATTTTCACTTGCACTGTGTAATCTACCTTGCAGCTCAGTGAGAAAGGTGGAGTATAAATAACAACAACAACAACTAGGTTATAGCTCTGATCCAGTGGTATGTACACAAGGCTCTGATTTATATATAAACTTACATTCAAGAAAGGGCCTCCTTATTCATTTTAATATCAAGCTTTCTATGTAATTGATAGCAGCAGTGACAGTGTGTGCAGCACATGAAGCTATACCTGTCACTGAACTGAAAGGGAACACCCCTGCCTAATCGTAGTTTCATGTAAAAGAGAGCAGAATTTTATGTAAGGAGGTCTATTATAAGTAGTATGGGGCTTGCTTTAAACTTCATGGGTTAAAATTTTGTTTTTAAAAACATATTCGTGTGTAAGGTTGCAAGGCTGAGCCTGGCAACCTGTGGGAAGGTTGGGGAGGGGGTGAAGGGACCTAGATGGTATGTGATATTGGCAATGTCACTATATCGCTACTGGGTACAACACAGATGTGACATTTGGTAACTCTAAGAATCACCACACCTTTATGGTAAAACTCTATTGTTTTACAATAGAATTATTGGGAGTTCTTAGTGCTACCCGTTGTCACTTACAGATTGGCCTTTCCACATGTTGTTAAAGCACCGGCCTACTTACTCAGTGCAGGTGGGTTTTTTTTCACAGATTCCAGATGCCTCCGATTTCAAAGTGGAAGCAGGCAGTTTGTCTTTCGTCTGATCAGCGTCCTTGACCCGGCACAGGAAAGAGTGGGAAATCCCGGTCTCAGAAAAGACGCTGATCAGACGAAAGACAAACTGCCTGCTTCCGCTTTGAAATCGGAGGCATCTAGAATCTGTAAAAAAAACCTGCCAACACTGAGTAAGTAGCCCGTTGCTTTAACAGCATGTGGAAACGGCCGTAGTATCTAGAAGTGACGTGCCTGTGTGAGTCACTAGACCAGAGCCTTTTTCTCCCTTTACTTTTCTCCCATCTCTGCTCAGAGCAGTGGTGGGCAACAGAGCAAATCACTGGGAGATTTTCTGTTATAAGCGGGCACATGGTAAGCCTATTCATGTGGCATGGACTAATTACCTGGCACACACCAATATTTTATATCAACATCTACATCTTTCAAAAACATATGTTAGTTCTCATAGATGTTAGAGCTGTAGAATGTGCACACGACATAAAAACGCTAAAACTGTTAATATGTGAAATGGCCCTGGGTTTGTGTGTGTCAATATGGTCTCTTGCTTCAAGAAATGTGTCAAGGGCATTTACTGTTCTTTTAAAAAAATCCAAACAAACAAAAACAAACTCCATTTATTGGCTAACTCATCCACATGGAAAACACTTCAGTTGCTGACACTAACAACTGGTTAAGACATTTTATTCTGTCATTGTTTCTATAGAACAGTTTCTAAGTGATAATGCACTGAAGGAAAAGCTGTGATGGGAACTCTTGTCCACCATTAACATGATTAGAAAAGAAAGATGGCTAGGAGAAGATTGAAACATTAAAGAAAAACTAAAAAATATACTTCAGCCAATTTACTTCATCTTTGTAAGATTACAGAGTAGTCCATGCTTTTGCACAAAACTATTATCTATATATTTCCTGTACTGAATTTCTTCTACCACTGTGACATCTAAAAGGATTAGTGGTACACTGTGCAAACCACTTAAAAATCAGGTTCCTTGTCTTAAAAAAGCAAGTAACATATAAAGGATGGGGTAGAAAAAATGATGCAGCTAAATATATGCCACCATTGTATACATATATTTATATTTAATATTACTACAAAATTTCAATCCCCATCTGTCTTTTCACTTAGCAATCAGCCATTGCAAGTTGTGAAACAGGCTCAGGAGGCATTGCAGCAGAGGTGGGTCTCAAGGAGATAAAGGAGAGGAGAGCTGTGACCTTATGGATCAGTTTAGGGAAGGCATTCCATGCATACGGGACAGTGTGGATTATGCTATGTGAAACCTGAAATTATGCAGAGCAGCAGTTCTCCAGGTAAAGAGTCAAGGTGTGTGTTTGAGATACCTACATTTGAGACAGAGGCAGTGTGGTTCTGTGTGAGTAACAGTTGGCCATTAAGGAGGCAAGTGAAATAAGTGATGCAAGACTACACCAAACTCCTGTTACTTGCCACTGTTTCTGAAGGGGTTGCTTCACATGTGACATTATTCCCACACTAAGGAAATTTCAGTGTAAGAAGAAGATGTATACACTCATGTACGACATATTTATTTTACCTTGATTACAAATGTTCTGAAGCTGTAGCAGAAGGTGCCAAATATATGTAATCATAGCAAAATAATCACAAAACGTTTGCAAGTGACATGAGCGCACATATTCTTTCCTTACATGGACGTTCTTTTATACAGGAAAACTGTCACATACAAAACAGCCTTCAGTGGTTGCCAGTTAGCACAGTAACTTTGAGGTAATGATCAGGGGACGACTGGGAAAGGATCTTAGACAGAAAAAGGAAAGGGAAGTGGGAATGAGAGGCAAGACAAAAGGAAGAAATGGGGTCAGTTATTTCAAATGTGCTTTCTCAGGAAATCAGTTATTTTTCTGTGTTTACAATTCATTATATAAATATCTAAAGTATAGCAATCATTATATGATTGACTAATTGAACCATTTACAACTGTGTTACTCCTTTAACATGAAAAGGTATAGGAAAAAACAAGTTAAAACAAGAGACAAAATGCTTCCCCTTACCCTTCTTCTTCCGTACTGAAGCTTGGAAATAGAAAGGGAATGAATGGTAAATCAAATCTGAAGAGAAGCCCCTTTTAAATGTAAGTCCCTGTATAAGTTGGTAGCACCAGTATTGAATATTTTAAAAGCTACGTCCTTTATCAAACTGTCTGTAGCATAAGCCATTCTGGCATTGCCCAAATTCCAACTCTTACTATGAAGTCAGTTTGTAGTAAAAGAAAGGATCATTTGGCTATCCATAACAAGAAGACTTAGTTTCAAAAATTAAACAACTTGTTCCCAATTTTAGACACCTGGAATTTGGGAACAAACTGTGGTCACTGGATAGGTCATTAGCCTGTGAGACTTGCTGCATATTCTTAAGGGTATAGAAATGCCTAACAATGAAGAGAATATCATATAAGAGAGAGAGGGGTGTGTGTGTGTGTGCTAAGGGCATAAACTAGTACCCAAAGAACTATGAAACTAGTTCTGCAAACTCAAGACTATATGTTACTTTCTATCAAAAAGCACCCCTCCATATCAAATTGGAAGCTGGTTTTGAAATGAAAAGGACTTTCAAAAACAGTTTATCATTAAGCACACGGTTTAAATGCCTCCCCTGAAGGAAGTCAACGATACCAGTGAACCACTGCAAGCCACTTGTTTGATCTTAAGCAGCTGTTTGAATCCCTATTATAATTATCAAATAGTGGGATTAAGAGGCAGGTCATAAAAATTATTGGACATTTACATGAACAAGAAAGGAAGAAATTAATATGAAGAGGCAGGCTATACATATACTGTGAATAATATATAACAGTCTTTCCTACACCCTTTCTTATAAAGAACCAAAGTTTAAATTACAAAATAAGATGTTTATTTGTACAATATATTCAGCTAATTGAACTATTTTTCAGCAGATGTTACTGATGAAACACACTTCATAAATTTAGTTTGGTAAGACAGTTTCTGTCATGCTGATCCAAGAGAATGAAAAATACAAAGGAACTAAGTATGTATCTTTTGTTGGATCAACTTCTGCTGATGAAAGAATATTCAAACCATTATCTGAATGACAAAGAACTCATTATTAGACAGAACAAGAGTAATCTTGATTTCTTGATCTATCACAACTGTCTACAACCCTGTTCTGGTTCATGTATATTATATTACATTATTGAAGTGTGATGTACTATATAATCTGAATATCCAAAATTAATCTCACTATCATTACAAATCAATTGATGGGATTTCTGCATTTTTGAAATTTCAGAAATGCCTTGTGTTGGTGAGCAATTATAGCAGATCAATCACAATAATTCTAGGGACAGACCAACTCTACCACTCTTAGCACTTGGCTGAGATGTTTAAAATATTTTCATGAACATAAAATTATACTCCCTGTGTAAGGTTCATGCTTGTATACTCTTACCAACAGAAGGCCTACTAAAAAGGTACTACTTTACTTATTCTAGCTAGCTTTTTCAGTCTAATTCTATGCATGTTTACTCAGGTGTATACACCTGTGAGTTCAGCTGCACTTACTACCAAGTAAGAGTGTATAGAACTGCAGCTTTAGTATAGTTAGCAGCTCTGGTAGGCATGCAAATGCATTCAATGAGCAGATTTTCCCAGCATGATTAGGACTGCCCTCGTCACTTCACATCAAGGAAAACTCCTTGAAATGAGCATATGATGAAAGTGAAATGGACAGCTCCAACAAGCTCCCTGGGAACATCCATGGAACTCTGGAACACAGCAAATATGAATATCCAAAACTGCTGGACAGGAGGAGTTCACAGTTTCAGTCTCTCATGTTATATAAACAAACCAATAGATAAACAATTTTTCTCTATGCTAAACCCCTATTAAGTTTCCTGCACTTTCATTTAAGGTCCTTCAGTTCTAGCTTCCATTTCCCCAGATGTTAGGTATTTGTGACAACTAGTCCTAAAAGCCCATTAACATTTTGTTTTTATGAGAACACTTTTAAGCTAACTAGGAACTTCAGCTGAGCAGAGGGGAGTAATCACCAGGCTGACCTGTTTAAACTAGTTAGTGCAATTGATTCCCACTTAGCTACCTTTATAGGTCTTCTACCTACTTAAGGAACAATTTTGAAACTTAGGAAACTGTCACATCTGAATCTTCATGCTGAACAAAATTAATATCCTCCCAACAAAAATCATAGTAATTCATTTTTGCTATAAAATTAAAAACATTTATCGTTGATGCTCAACATGGATAATTAAAGAAGATCCATTGTTTTTAATTTTGTAGGCAAAAAAAGAATTGTATTACTTTGTATCCAGATGATTTCCTTCAGAATGAAATGAGTTCCACATGGGGTGACTGGTGTGGCCTTAGGAAAACTATGTCCTGAGTCTCCAAATAGTTCCTGAGTAGGATGTTAAGAAAGTTATAAGGCAGCTATGTGAGGAATTAATTACATTAAGTACTACACATTGCAGTAGATAAAATAGGTCAAGCTTGGCAATGACGCCTCTCTGCCCAGGTAGAGGCTCAGAAATAGCTTAGAGTTGTCCTGCTAGAAGAAAAATTCACATTCTCAAAGATGGCAGGAAGAGTTTATTTTAAATGCACCACAAATATTAGTTCAGCCACTTAAAGGACTATTATTTTTATGGCTCTTGAGTGACTTCTCTTTGTTTTTCCTATAGACAAAAAGGTCTGTGCTATGATACAGGAACATGTTAAGAAGAATAATTTCACAATATTCTCAGTCATGCAGGAATTCTGAAGATTGAGCAGTTTCAGGGAGAAATGGCAGAATATTTTAATAAATGAAGTACAAAAAATGTAATAATAAAGCAATATGTGGCATAAAGCAAAAGCATCTTTCTGAGGAAAAGTATTTGTAATTAATTATTTAAATTTAAACAACAAATGGCAAAATAAGTTCTGCATCTGAGGGACTTCTACAGTTCATACCATCAAACAGTTTATCATTATTTGAATGTGCAGATTTAATATCCAGAAGCCTTGGTTTCCTCCTATAGACTTTTAACTCAATGAGTATTTCCATGTTTACAGGTTAGAAACCTGTGCTGGCTTCAAGTGAAAAGTTTCTATTATAAAACTGATTAATTTACTTGACCAGTAAGAGGTAATGGATCTCTGTATGAAACTATCAGATTTTAGGTCAGTGATGTGCTCCAAGCTATTCAGATACCTAATTTTTAAAGCTGATTATCATGCAATGGTTTTTCAGTTACCAAGGTATGAAAAAGCCAATTTATTCTTAATATCAAATATGTGTCTATTGGAATATTGTACCAAGAAATTTTGTTACATAGCCAGGGCTTTTTTTTCAGGGGGAACGCGGGGGAACGGAGTTCCGGAACCTCTTGAAAATGGTCACGTGGCTGGTGGCCCCGCCCCCTGATCTCCAGACAGAGGGGAGTTTAGATTGCCCTCCACGCTGCTGAGCGGCGCGGAGGGCAATCTAAACTCCCCTCTGTCTGGAGATCAGGGGGTGGGGCCTCCAGCCATGTGACCATTTTCTCCGAAGGCAACCCACTGAGTTCCGCCACCTCTTTTCCCAGAAAAAAGCCCTGTACACAGCTATACATTTTGCATTAAAAATGAGCAAACTGAAAGAATGTTATTGTTCATGCAACTACTCCAAAGATTTAGTTCTAATTAAATGTATAGATAATATTAGTTATAAATATATACATAATATTTGGAATGAAGGGCCTGACCCCAGAAACCATGAGTACTACAGCTAGCTGCTGCAGTCCTTGAAGTTTTCTTAACCAATTACTTGCTCTGCTAGTATTAAGTACTGGATGAAGGATGGTCCCTGAAATAAGCACAGGTCCCAACTGTAACCCCTACTTAAAAGGAGATTGGGACTATCAGAGATGGTAGTACTGATCTACATTAGTGTTCCTGTACCACACACAGACAGTCTGTATACACATCCTAGATGCTAGATGTGCATTCCCCCTGCAGTACCCTTTTGAGTTGATGACTGAACAGATCTGAGAGCAGAAACTTGTTTCCATATATGGATGGTTCTTGTTGAAAACTAGGTAGCTTACAAGTACAAAGCTCTAATTCTTGTCAGCTTTTAAATAATAAAGGCTAGCAGCTTACCTTTGTCCACTAATGAGAGGCCACAGAAATTTAAAATAAAACAATATTAGATAAACAGGTATTTTAAAAACAAAAAGCAAACTAATAAAATATACTATAGCTTGTAGTTGATGTGTAAAATAATGATGCATATAAAGTAGAAACACATTCTCTCGCAGAGCTGGAAACACAAAAAACATAAAAACCAAAATCATTCATGCTCATCATGCATACTTGGAAATCTCCAGAAATGCAACATTCCCATGTAATCTTTTCAATACCACATACTTTACAGGGTGCAATTCAATTTCAAACAATCTAACATTGTCTTTACATCTGCACTATTTCAGCATGCTAATTAAAAAACGCTTTCTTACCAAGCTCTTCAAGCTCTGAGGTCATTGACTTAGACCGCAAGGTCAGTGCAGTGGTTGGAGCCCGTTTTGGAGGTGGTGGGGCTTTGCATTAAACAGAAGGACATATATGTAAGTAAATGCATTTAAATTACTGCATGTTTCAATAGGCAAGATTCGTATTCAATCTCAAAATACATTACTAATAAAATAAAAATACATTTGTCTCAATGTATCTAAAACAGTCAGTTTTTGGAAACAAATATGTACTAGCTATTTACAGTAATTTCTAAGCATGGAAATATAAAAACAGCGCCATGATATGTATTTTGTTTTAAGAGATTTTCATGTTTTGTGTAGTCAGCTAAGTTGATGCACTTATCTGATAAATCTGCAAACATGAGATAGGATACAACAGAAGCCTGTAAATTATATAGTTCAATATCACACAGAGAACCCCTTCAGCACGACTAAAAGCAAATTAAATGACTTACAATTATCTGGTTTTGACCATGGTGGGACACAAAAAATGAACCAGAGAACCAAAGACACTCTTGAATAATTTTGCTTCCAAGACTGAAAAGCCATAGACTAATATTCTTAATATTGTAAATGCTGAAATTAAGTGAGGATGATGCAAACTATATTGAATGAAGGCTTGAACTAAACATATAAGCAAACACTTAAAATAAGAATTTAGATCCTTTGAACCATGAGTAAAAACCTTCAAGGTGAAGTGTATCTACATCCATTTCCACTTTCCCACAACAGCCTTCCATGACCTCCAAAAAGCATTACTGGGTGACAAGAGATCCCTATGGACAAGGAACTCCTTGGCACAGGGTGTTGAAGTGAGATGGGGCAATCAGGCAAAATCTCAGTCTTCCTCATCTATCCTTGCTGTACTCTGCTGGGTAGTTTTTGTTCAAGGGAATGCCTTTGTGGAAGCCATAGAGGATTGCTGTGGAAAGATGTGGAATATAAAATTCTGTGACCGTCTAGTGCTCACACTTTACAGGATCTAGCACAAGGATGCAATTTTCCATCCATACCTAATTCTCATCCAAAATGATTACCATTCAGAGCTAGATATACCTAAAAGTTTTTCAAAGATATCTGTGCTGCACTGAACCATTCAGAAGATAGGACCAGAGAAAAATGCTCACTGTTATATCATGTCAAAAGTGTATACTTCTGCAGAAGGTTTCCTTCTGCACTGCCAACATCCCTTTGTCTCAAATAACCTTCACTTGTGTGGTTATTATAATTCCTGTGTATAAAGTTGGCAGCAAGTTGAAAAGCAAGATACGCTTGGCATAATAAACAAGGTCTATGTGAAATATAGGCACAGAAAGGCATGTACACTGTGATCAAGAGGAAGTAATCAATTCATAAAAGCCACTAACCAAGATGCAGTTGCTAAAAATGCCACTGCTACCTGGCTTCTGCGTGACTTCAATAATCATATTCTCAAACTTCAAAGGAAGATGTCTATTAGCAACTATTACTAGCGCTGAGAAACTGGAAGACTTTGAAAGGCCTGAGAAAAAATATGATCTCATCTCAAAACAATCACAACAGGAATTTTTCAAATGTTCATGCTATTTGGATAAATGCTGTATTTCTAGGACTCTCTACTAATGATCAAGTTTGCAAAATTCAGAAAGATGTCTCTAACAAAAGTAGCTTTAGCTTTAAACCCTCTCAGATTTAATGCATTATAGCTAATATTTCATAATAATTTACAATTTATTTTCTTATCAACAATGAAATGGAATTTCCAAAAGCATGAAATTCTCACTGATTCCAGTAGAATCAAATTTAGGCTTAGTCTGAAGACCTTCTTATGTTCTAAAGCTATGTTGAAGATTTAAGACTCACAAGAAGTAGAGCCTTAAGCAACTCAGTTAGCATTAGTATTAAAATAGAATCATGGAAATTACTTCACAGCAGTATCAAATTTTGTTATTAGGAAAATTTGCAACATTGCCATGAAGGATGTATGACACCTGCATATATCTTATAACCAATACCAGGTTTGATATGTGTGTCAGAAGCAACCTGAGCTTCTGGGGGAAAACACTGTTACCTTTCCATGTCTTTGAGATAACTGTCAGTTTAGAGAAGCACACACAAACAAATTCTCTACATGTTACTGCAAAAAAAAAAAGAGAAACAAACTTCATACTAAAGTACTGTGCTTTTAATGCCCCTGATACACACTCAGCAGCATGAGAACATCAACTGTTGGTGCAATCCCATGCAGCTGGAGAATGATATATTACTCATAAGGGAGGTGCCAAATGAGCTTTTTCTCCCTGGTTATTTCTTTAATTCGTTTATACCCCCATTTTTCTCCCTTATGGGGACACAAAGTAGCTTACAATGTTCTTCCTTCTTCCATTTTTATCCTCGCGATAACCCTTTGAGGTAGGTTAGGCTGAGGGTTTGTGACAGCCCCAAGGCCACCCAATACACTGCCATGGCAGAGTGGGGATTCAAATCTGACATGCAATCCTATTGCAAGTTACTCCAGTCTAAGCCCACTGAAGTCAATGGACTTAGACTGGAGTAACTCTCTATAGGATTGTATTGTCGAAGGCATTCACGGCCGGAGAACGATGGTTGTTGTGGATTTTCCGGGCTGTATAGCCGTGGTCTTGGCGTTGTAACCAGTCACAGCTGCTGGCAAAACGTCAGGAACTACAACGCCAAGACCACGGCTATACAGCCCGGAAAATCCACAACAACCATCTCTACAGGATCGTACTGCCAGTCTGTCCGATCCTAGTCTGACAGTCTAATCATTACACCATGCTGGCTCTCAGATTGAGTCCCTGCCAAGAGGTAGGGTATTAAACCCATTCAAACTGACCCAACCTATTTGGTTACAATATTCACACACTTCTTAGCAGCTGAGCAGTTCAGGATTACACCACAAAAAGATGGAACCCATGTGATTGGGTGTGTATTTCAACGTCTCAGCGTTCTTGCAAATCAGTCCCTTTCTTCAGTATATATAATGTTATCAGACATGTATATATATAATGTTATCATTATATGTATATATATAATGTTATCATTATATGTGTGTATGTATATATATATATATATATATATATATATATATATATATATATATATATATATATATATATATATATATATATATATATATATATATATATATATATATATATATATATATATATATATATATATATATATAAAATGTTATTAGACATATTTGATAGTAGAATGAGGCACATATTTTACAACATGAATTCTAAACAGTTGCTCACTTAGGCTATTTTCTCTCTGGAAGAACATGAAAAACAGTTCAAACAATGAAGAGAATGTACCTTTCTTTCTGGCTGTATCATCTGGATCGAGATTCCTGGTTACTGTGACAACTTTAAGAACTAAGTGATTGCCTCCTTGCCGAATCATGTTCACTACCTGTCTGTGTCCAACTTTTACTACATTTTCATTATTAACCTGGAGGGGGGAAAAAACAGGATTAACTCAAACATATGCAAAATAACTAATTTAAAAAAATGATTGATTTAAAATATCCAGGAAATTAGAATATAGGCATTGGGTTGCTTTTTTTTTGCTAAACACTTAACATCATTATGTTTTCTACCACATATTTAACATAATTAACATAATTTAACATAATTAACAGCAAACTACTGAAATTCTTAAAGAAAGTTGCACATCTTGATTCTGGCCAGCCATACCTAAGCAAAGTGAAAGATGAGGATTGTTCAAGGACTGATGCAAGAACTGTTCAACTTTCTGGTTTTGTAGAAAATTATGATGTTAATTCTTGAATTTTAACTTCAGTGTTCTTTTCAATATAGTACTTAACTTTTATACTCCCTGCAAGTATGCAAGGATAAAGAAAGAAAGAATGCTAGTTTATCACTTAATTTTAATTTTTTAGGTGGTACAGCCATCACCTTTATGGAATTCCTGAAATATAGAACTTAAAGCAGCTAACCAAATCTACACACACTGCATATTTCTTTTTAATGTAAGAATTAGTAAAAACTAGTTATTACAGTACATTCCTAATTTTTTCAGGAAAAACACAGTTGTACAACAGATTAATAGGCTACTAATCACACATATGCACCATTTCCTATAAAAATGACAAATAGCTTAAGCGGCGCACCATCTGTTGGCATCATTATGTACAATTATGTTATTTAGCATTTGAACTAAGAACAAATTGATACAATTTCTCATGTTTTCTTCCAAAACATCTGAAAAATCCGTCTTTTGCTGAACGTGAAAAATGAGTCTGTTAAAAAATGATAGTTGTCATGAATTAGAAATATATAACAAGAATTTGGTAACACTCAGATTATGACTAGAGATGGGCACAAACAGCAATACGAACAAAAAAAAGCCACGAACAGCCCAATCTGCTGTTCATGAGCAAGCTGTTCATGAGGCCCTGTTCCCAGAGAACGTGTTCATTCCAAGCCCTCTTTGTGGCATTCGTCAGCTGTTCGTAAAGCCAGTCTGGTGCCTTTCAATCAATTCCCCTGGCAACATAGGCATGGACTGTCTGAACTCTGTCTGAACTCCTTCTGGCTTTCCTTCTGGCTTGTAACCCCTCAAAGTAGCTTCCAGCGGACAGTCCAGTTTTTGCCACTGTGAAAAGAAAATGACAGGAAACAGAGGGACCCATGGATCATGGCTTTCCCAGGGTCCAATTTCTCTGAAACTTGGGTGGGTGGGTCTTCAGAAGACAGTGAGAACTATGTCCCCTGCAAATTGGTGGGCATTGGACACTGGGAAGGTCAGTTTGTAACCCCTCAAAGTAGCTTCCAGCGGACAGTCCAGTTTTTGCCACTGTGACGAGAAAATGACATGA
Organism: Eublepharis macularius; assembly: GCF_028583425.1. Taxonomy (NCBI): domain Eukaryota; kingdom Metazoa; phylum Chordata; class Lepidosauria; order Squamata; family Eublepharidae; genus Eublepharis; species Eublepharis macularius. The sequence goes on along the minus strand of NC_072791.1, from coordinate 95,790,283 downwards.
AAGGGGGAGACCCATGGATCAGCTTTTCTCAGGGTGCAATCTCTCTGAAACTTGGGGGGTCTTCAGAGGACAGTGAGGACTATTTCCCCTGCAAATCTGGTGGGCATTGGACATTGGGAAGGTCAGTATGTAACTCCTCAATTAGCTTCCAGCAGACAGTCCAGTTTTTGCCACTGTGAAGAGAAAATGACATGAAAGGGGGAGACCCATGGATCACACCTTTCCCAGCTCAAGTTCAGCTAAGTCCCAAGGGGGCTGTTCTGGCTCCCACAAACCTCCAACTACGAACATGTTCGTGAACATTTCATGTCCGTTGATGTTCATGAATCCCTGTTCGTGGATGGCAACAAACAACGAACATCGTGTTTGTTTTTTTTCCTGTTCGTGCCCATCTATAATTATGACCTGAAACCAAAGTATCACAAAGGGCCTGGGATATAATAGACAAAAGGGGAGGGGTGGCATTGCAGAGGCCTTGTGAGAGCAACTCTCTCTCTCACACACACACATACATGCAAATCTGCAATCTTTGATACAGCTAGGCTTGCCAGATTTCAGTCCTCACCTGCCGCGCCCACCCCAGAGAAAGGCAGCAGGGGTGATAAGTGCATGTGTGCAGACTTCTGGACTCCCATGTCACACTGGAAAATGACATTGTTTTCTGGCACAATGGGGGAGCTACAGGTCGCATTGAAGTAGGGTTACTAGTCCCCCTGCTCAGGGCTCCCACCCTCTGCCCCTCACTACCGTTTACCTAGAGGAAAAGGAGGTGAAACACATCTCCCGGGGCGTGCTCCCGGGTAGAGTAGTGTGCTCCTGTGCACCGCAGTCAGCTGATTTGGGCCCCAAAGGGCCAAATCAGCCCCATTTGGGGCCTAAATTGACTTGCTGTGAAACACAGAAGCACTCCAGGGCCCTCCCAGCAGTGCTCCTGTGCTCTGCAGCTGGCCAAAACAGGCCCATTTGGGGCCACAATTGGCCCACTGTGAAGTGCAGAGTACTCCAGGGCTCTGCATGATGATATCAAGCCATGGAGCGCTTCCAGGCATGGGCGCAGACTTCCCAATTTCCTGAGTGAGAGACTGGGGCTGAGCCAGATGGGTTGCTATGCTAGGTCCTTAAAAGAACCAGGTGACATTATAGGGAGGGGAATCTACTATATATGAAGGCAGGGCAATTGGGGATTTAGGGAGGGGGTCCCTACAAAATTAGGGGAACCCAGGCAATCCCTAACAACACTCTTGGGCTGGGTCAAACCTAGGAAAAAGTGGGAGTTGGCCAGTGGTTATAGTGGTATTTCACCGATCTCCTGCCGTGTCCTGTTTTTGAAATTTGCTTTTAGGATAGTCACTTTAAGATCTACAAATATACATACCTTGTGCCTAGGACAAATTAATGGTCACAAATTTGACACTAAGAAAGGCAACACAGAAAAGCCTGTAGGGGACCATTTTTAAAGTTTTTCTGGACATTCATTTACAGGAGTCTTGTTTGTGCCTTATTCAGAACTTAGTACTGAAATTTACTAAATAATGGCATCGCAGATGCCTTCATTTGGTAAATGCATGAAGTCTCTGAGCCAGGGCAGAACACAAAACAGTTGTTGCGCACTCAATTTCTGAGCAATGTACAGAGTTTAGACTAGTAGCAATCCTCACTTGAAACTCATAACTGAGTAGAAGCACATTTTGAGACAATTCAGAACATCACCCATAGCCATGACCCCAAAGAAACTCACAATTATGCCACTTAGGATTTTAAACTACACTGAATGTGTTTGATCTAAGTGATGTTCTTTGAATCAACTCATTAGCTATAACATTAAGATCAATTTCCTGAAAGATTGTTTATATTCATGAAGAAGTGTCATTTGTTTGAGCCTGTCTCATGCTTGACCGTAGAAAGGTCTTTATTCTATGAAGACATGAGAATTACCTTTCTGAGGTGTAGAAAGAAACAGGTATGGTAAGGCCTATTCTGATAAGTTTAGCTAATTCTGGTAGTAGCTGACGCAGACATTTCCCTTTGTCTGAATATTCTGGCCTGTATACAGTAGATGTTATATTTTGGTCCTTGGCAAATATGTGTGCATGTCTGCTGGGACAGGCTTGCCTGGGTTGTGCAGGCTGGGTGTAATCCCTGGAGCGTCTAACTTTTTGTAATAGTATTTCAAATTTGCCAAAGTGTTTTATAGCTTTTAATCTAAACAACAACCAGGCAAAGTAAGCCACAGTGAAATAATATTATTATATGCTTGAAACCAGTTAATGTTAGCTGTTGCTGCCTAGGTGGTGAACAATTGTCAATACACATCTACTTGACCAACTTTAGAGTATAGACATTTTTAAAAAAATGCCTAACAGACTTGCTTGGGCCATTAATTAACTTAAAAAAGGAACTCATTCAGCATCCACTTCAGCAAACACAGGAAATCATAGGCTTGAAGAAGACACAAAATATCTATTTACCAAAAGAATCCCCAAATCCTGCAGCAATACTTTTTAAAATTTCTATTTCTTCTCTAAGCATTAGCTAGTTGGTTGCCCCTTTGAAACTGTACCATATCATTTTAGGTAACAGCAAAATGAAGAGAATGAACATGTAAAGAGTGCACATTCTTGCCACTGTTCTCTCTGAGCTGCACTCAGGGCAAAAGGAAATTTTAAAAAGGCTCTGCTCTGCACACACACACACACCCTGTCTTGTTCATGCAGATGGGCTTTCTCATTGCTTCAGAGAGACAGCACCCGGGCTGTCATTTTAGGAATTGTCCTTTTCTTCAATAGATACCACCTCACCATTTAAAAATAGAATAGAAATTGAAAGAGGAGCTTAGGAGTGGCTGAAGCACCTCCCCCATGCACACACTACCATGAAAAAACTAACTGTTCTCAATTAATATTATATAGACCCATCCCACACCCAGCAAAAACCATAGCAGCAGCAAGCAAGCAAACAAACAAAACTATTTTAACAAGGAAACATAGGCCCTCCCCTTCCCCAGTGTTACAATTCTAAAATATAATGTAACAATAGTGCAACTGAAAAGTAAAATAAAATAGAGACTCACTTTTTCCCTATTAAAAGTTATAGAAACTGGTCCTTAACAGAGTAGCATAGATTGCAGAGAAAATGTGATGTGCGGATGGAGCATAGTGGCTAGTTTAAATGTGAGAGAGAAAGTAATAAACTTATACTTGCCTTAGGTTTAGAAAATAAGTAAGAATTCTTTATTATAGAAACTCCATAATTTGACAGAAAAGTGGAGAGATATATTCCTATCTACCTAAGTCTAAGAATGGGCATGGATGGCAGGACAAGTCCTGTATCCATGGTGCAAGATGGAGAAAAAAGGTAGAAGTGTGATAAAGGAGGAAGAGAAGGATGTCATGAGTAGGAAGTCCTGAGATTAGCAATCTACACATCAAAGCATAGTTCAGGGCAGTAAAGGAGAAAACAGTAAACAGATGCCCTAACCTTTCTGTCTTTCTAACTTTTTAGTTTGTCCTCTGCTGAAACCTGAGGAAAACGGCCCGTTCGGCTGCCGGCTCTGGCCGTGCCCACCGCAGGCCATTCTTTGCCTCCTCAGATGGAGGAGGAGACGATGCTTTCCCAGCTATCCGGGTCTTTGCTGGGGGGGGGGGAGCCTTTAGCCTGTTTAGGCGGCACCGCCTGCCCCAGCCGGTCGTTGCAAGTGCTCAGATAAGCAGGACGTGCACCTGCAGCGACAAGCGTAGGCTTCGCGGCGGCATCAGCGGCGAGCACAGTGTTGGCGGTGCTGCCTGGCCAGCCGACAAGCAAAGAGGAGGCTTGATCGCGGCAGCGCTCCACAGCGTTGCGGCAGTGGCTGCAGTGGAGGCGGGCTACGGAGCAAGCGTACAGAGGCTTCTGATGCTTGGTGCTCCGAGCTGCCTGTGGGCCAGGGGAGCGCGACTTCCGCACGCTGCATTAGCAGTGGTGGGGATCTTATTCCGGCCTGCCGGCGGTCCTTCTCTCCCGTTTTTTGGGGTGTTTGTGGGCCCTGGTATCGGGCAAGTGGGGGTGGCATGTAGCGTGGCGGTTCCCCCAGTGGGGACTTGAGGGTGGTTGGGGTGTTTTCTGGCCGGTAGGCATATGGCTTTGCTGGGCATGTTTGTGGCTACAGAGTGCCTGGTGGGAAGTGGTCATCCCCTCCCCACCCACCCATTGTATTTTTTGTAGCTGGGGTTTGGGTGATTTACATAGCCCAGCGCAGGCCCTGCTACCTTGTGTGTACCTCATTGTGGGGTAGCGGCCATTTTGTGGCGGGCTTTGCATGTTGAGACCTTTTCACAGAGGGGCCATTTTATAGATGGCAGCCATTTTGTGTCTGCCCCCCTCCCCCTCTGGAGTGCCTGCAGCCCCCCTTCTTTCCCTCTGGTAGTTGTCCTCTTCAGGGCATTGGGCTTGTATTAGGGATCATGCCACCCAAGAAGGGTATGGGCTCTTCAGAGGGGAAGCAGCCATGCAAGAGGACCCAGTCTAAGGGGCCCCCACCAGCCCTGTCCTCTTCTGAGGATGAAGATGGGGGTGTTAGCCAGCAAGAGATTTTGCAGCGCTTGACTGCTTTGAAGCGGGCAAAAGGAGTGCCTGGGCCTGCCTCCCAGAGTGCCAGCAAGAAGAGGCCAATTAGGTGGGTGTCTTGGGATGCCCTTAACAGAGATATATTAATGAGGTTATCTGCTCTTGAAGGTTGGGTGGGAGCTGTGGCTGACAAAGCCAGTGGTGCTCATTTCAGCTTCAGCCAAGGAGTGGTGGTGCCCATAGTGGAAGAGGAGCAGGTGGATATGGCAGAGGAGCCTCCTGTTGCAGTGGCAGTCGACCCAGTGAAGCCAGTGGGTAAGGATGGGTCAGCTCACCCTGGTTTTTTGTGGCCATGGGGACACCTGGGTCAGGGGGCTGCAGATGGGGCTCAGGGAGTGGCTACAGCTGCAGGTCTGCAATTCCCTGTGCCATGGCCCCAGGCTGGTCAAGCTCCTTGGGTTGGTCAGAGCATGGGTGCACATCTGTTGAGCATGGGTGCTTCCTCGACATGGGTGTGTGTGTGAAGCTACAGCTTTTCCAAGTTGCTATGGGGGATGGTCAAGGTTCCCGACTGCTGCTTGGGCCTGTTATCCATATCCTTACTTGAACTATGGCAATGTGCCATTTAATGCCTTACCATTTGGGGACACAGCCCTACCCCTTGTTGACCATCTAACGCAGGCTACAAGGGATAAGATACTTAAGGGAGAGTATGTGGATGTCTTTTCTGTTCTCTTTTGGGAGTTGGAAAAGAAATACAAGGATGAATTAGATGACAGGGACAAGGAGAGGCTAAAACGGAGGCGAGTGGACAGGACATGGGCCAACTGGCTGCCCAGATTCCTTATATATGCGGAAGTTTTGGCAAGGGCTCAGCCCCAGCGGGCTACGCCTCTGTTTCAATATTTAGATATTATTTATAAAGGTTATACTGGCTTCTCGGGTGCTGCTTGGATGCAGTACGACAAGGAGTTCAGGATGAGGGCTGCTTTAAATCCAGGCCTTCCATGGACCATATTCAACAGCAGCTTTGGCTGCGGATGATGTCCCCAGCGAAACCAAGTCCGGGGGACCCGTCAGACAGTGGCCATACTGTCCAGCGATCTTCTACAGCTACCATTTCCTGCAATATGGCGGGGCAGCAGGTTCAACCCCAGCTGCTCCGCTGGGAGTTCGCCTTCAAGGGAGGGTGTGCCCGTAAGTCCTGTAGGTTCAGACATGAATGCCCTTCTTGTGCCAGGCCTCATCCCTACAATGCCTGCCCCAAGGTCAGGCAAGGAGGGGGTGGCAAGAAGCCCGGGGGAGGTGGTGCTAGTAGCCAACAAGGGTTTGGAAAACGGTCCCAGCCCAGTAAGGCTGAGGGTACTTGAATGCCTGTTACGTTCATACCCCAAGGGAGAGGATGCCCTTTTCCTGTTAAGTGGGTTTACAGTTGGGTTTAGGATCCCAATTCAGGGACCGTGTTCCCCATTCATGTCTGATAATTTACGTTCGGTTGTTGGTAAGGAGGACATAGTTTGTCAGAAAATTGCTAAGGAGTGTGCAGAAGATAGGGTGCTAGGCCCCTTTGACAACCCTCCAATCCCCAAACTGAGGGTGTCTCCTTTAGGGGTGGTTCCCAAGAAGGCGGAAGGGGAGTTCTGCCTCATTTATCATCTGTCATTCCTCAAAGGGAATTCAGTCAATGATGCTATTCTGGAGCACCTGTGCTCGGTTAAGTAAACGTCATTTGATCAAGTGGTCTCAGTTGTGCACAGGTGTGGGGTGGGGGCAGAAATGGCGAAATGTGACATTAAGTCTGCATTTCGCCTACTCCTGGTACACCCTGAGGACTTTAAGCTCCTTGGATTCTCATTTGAGGGGAAGTTCTACATGGATCGTGCCCTCCCCATGGGGTGTTCCATTTCTTGTGCTGCCTTTGAGAGCTTCAGCTCCTTTCTGGAATGGGAATTGAGGCACCGGTCGCATTGTCGCAACACGGCGCATTATTTAGATGATTTTTTGATGGTGGGGGCAGCAGGATCTGGGCAATGTGCCCAGTTGCTGGCCACCTTTATGAAGCTTGTAGAGGAGCTGGGGGTCCCTTTGGTGCATGAGAAAATGGAAGGGCCTTCCCAGGTGTTAACCTTCTTGGGCATAGAGTTGGATACAGTCCAACAATTATTTCGGCTTCCCCAAGCGAAGGTGGACAATCTCAGGGCTAGGCTCCAGGAGTTTCAGTTTAAGTGCAAGGCATCCCTCCTAGAGCAACAGCAATTGGTGGGCCATCTTAATTTTGCCTGTAAGGCGATTGCCCCGGGAAGGGCCTTCTTGAGGCAGCTCTGTGATGCTATGTTATCACTGCACGCTCCTCATCATTGTATTCAAGTTACTAAGGATATGCAGGTGAATTTGGCTGTTTGAGCCGACTTCCTCAGGAATTATAAAGCGGTTACTTTTTGGCGTGAGGACTTGTTGCTTGAAGCTGAATTGCAGGTCACATCGGATGCTTCTGGCTCTACTGGTTTTGGAATGTACTTCCGAAGGCACTGGTGCACAGAACAGTGGCCGCCGGATTGGCTGGCACTGAGGTTACATAGGGATTTGACCTTTTTGGAATTTTTTCCAATTCTGGTAGCTGTGCACCTTTGGGGTGAGGAGTTGTCCAACCACTCTGTCCACTTTTGGTGTGACAATCAGGCAGTGGTGCATGTGATAAACTCCCTGACTTCCAGATCCTCCAGGGTCATGAGGCTGGTTAGGGCCTTTACATTGTTGTGCCTCCGGTAGAACATTTTATTTAAGGCCAGACATGTTCCTGGAATTAATAATGGTGTGGTAGATGCTTTGTCCCGCCAACAGATGGAGCATTTCTGGCAGCTTGCCGCGGAGGACGACCCGGAACCTGCACAGATGCCCCAAGAGCAAATTGAGCTAGTGAGTCAAGAAGCATGTCTGTGTCTTGCTGTGTGCATCTGTCATGTCATGTTACTGTAGATGTAAAAGATCTATTTGACAGGTCCTGGATGATGCAAGAACATCACCTGACTAAGGAGCAGAGATACTACCTACGTCACCTCACCTGATGTGCTGTGATTGGACACTGGGGGGTGCTACTGGGGGATATAAGCCAGCAGTGTCTTGTGCTGGAGTGGACCTTGTTCCATCAGGTGGCTAAATAAGGCACTCTCTACAGGGTTCCCTTTAGAGGCAAACACAAGTCCAGTGTCTGGAAAAGGAAACTTTATTGCAGAAAAGGTCCATTATAGTCCACTGTCCTGAATAGGAGACTCAGGATGGTACATGATCATTGTTACCAATGAAGGGTAAGCATAAGGTACAGAGTAACAATACCCATCTGGAGCAGCCTCCCCCCACAGTTCTCAAAACAACATCTCTCAGTCCTGGGAAGCTGCTTTCCCTCAAGGCCAATGCTTGGTGGAACGGCGTTAGACAAAACAGTCTCCATGGTGGGAATGCTGCCTGGGAACTGGTGCACCTAGGAGGAAAACACTCAAACACTAGAAGCATTAGAAAATGGAGTCAGTACAGTTTAGGTATACACTGGACCTGACATTCTGCCCCCCTTAAAATAAATCCCCCCCTGGTTTATATGGGTAGCGAATATGAAAAGCTTTGGTTAATCTAGGAGCATGAACATGTGCAGAGTTCACCCATTCATCGTAACCAGAATCAAAGTCCTTCCACCTAATGAGGTAAAAAAGCTGATTTCGTTTGAGTTTAGAGTCCAAGATTTGTTGTACCTCATAGTGTATTTGGTCGTCAATCAAAGTTGGAATGGGTGGAGCTTTGATGTGCCATTTGTTGTCGGTGGGAGCTTTCTTTAGAAGACTGACATGGAACGTATCATGCACATGGCGCAGATTCTTGGGCAAAGTTACAGCAACAGTCACTTTATTTATTATCTTGCGCACAGGAAAAGGTCCTAGGAATTTCAGAGCGAGTTTGCGGCTTGTCTGAGCTATTTTCAGATTTTTTGTGGAAATATACACATGATCTCCGGGTTGCAATTCCCATTCGGCCACACGATGGCGGTCTGCGTATTTTTTGTAATCCAGTTTGGCTTTTTCGAGGTGTTTCTTAATAAGAGTCCATTGCTGGGCCGCCTCCCCCCACCATGAAGATACATCTGGCAATTTGGAGGAATGGAGAGGGGGTGCGTCCAACGGGAAGGGATTGAAGTGGGCTCCGTAGACAATTTTGAAGGGGGCCTCCCCCGTTGAAGCGTGTACACTGTTGTTATATGAGAACTCGGCCAAAGGGAGGAGGTCCACCCAATTGGTTCGGAGGTGGTAAGACGGGCTGGTCCTGAGGCTGCTGCCCCGGTATGAGCTGCGGTCGAGGTAAGAGGGGCTGCAGCGGCGAGGGTTGGTTAGGTGGAAGGCCGCGCGGGCTTGCCCCTCCGGGCGTTGTTAATCTGGGAAGCAGCGGCTGGCCTCTGGGCGCTATTGGACCTTCTCCCGTAGGTTGCCCGACGGGGACAGTGTCTGGCGGTTGACGAGGGGCTCCCCCTTGGTCCGGCCGGACCTCAATAGGAGACGTAAGAGGGGGTATCACCGGTGTATCACTGGGCCTTTCTTCGCCTTCTGTAGGCCTTTCAGCGGGAGTCTCATCTGGCGGCGCATCCCCTTCCTGGTTAGGTTGTTCGGTGGGGGTTTCTCCGGGTGGCTCAACCGGGTCATCCCTTCTCGGTGGAATTTCCTGCTGCGCGGGAAGTTCCTCGGGTTGCTCTCCCGATTCGCCCGGATAGGTGGCCCCTTCGCCGGTAGGTGACGGCTGCTGCTGGGCATCCTCCACCGGATAGGAGATGACACTTTGAAGGGTAGCTATCTGTATCGCCATCTCTTCAGGGGATAATCTTTCCCCTGCTCCCATTGCCGAAATTAAATGGATGGCATGAGCCAAACTTTCTTCCATATCTATTAGTTTAGCTTCTAACTGTTGCATTCGACTTGCCCCCGGTTGCTCGCTTATGGAAGCTTCATTCGTTGCACTCACCGGGGACAAGGGGCCCCAAGGAGGAGGGTCCCCTTGGACGACTCTCGATCTCGCGGCTAGAATTCCCTTGGCCATACCCGTCACAGCCGAGATGCTGGTATCCACCGCATAGGTGCGACCTTGTATTTGCTCCCAACTTTGTTCAGGGACCTCCGTTGGCTCTTTCCACGGAGCAAGTTCGGAGTAATCCCAACTCAGGGCGCCGCGGCGAGACGTGTCCCCCTCCGTCTGCTCGAACGTCCTGTTCCAATAGCTCCATGATTGGCTGCTGTCTAGCTCCAGGACTGTTCCTAGGCTTCGGCGCCTTTCCATAGAAACTCGAGGATGGAGCCCACCTACCCGACGCTCTCTGGTTTCTCGGGGTCTGGCACCCCACTCCGACGGGGTAGGTACCGAAATCAAGGGGAGAGCGGTCGCTTTCAGCCTTGCCCCGAGATCGGCTTCGGTCTCGGCCCGAGTACTGAGGTCGATGAGAGGCGGGGTGGAAGTGGAGACTCCGTTTCCATTCCCGGCTGCTCCCAGCTCCTGGGAGTCTTGGGCTTGCACGGGTTGCACAGGTTGATTGTCGGGAGACACATACGGCTCAAACAAAGGATCCCTGTCCGGGACAGCCTTGGATTCCGCTGGGCCCGACTCAGCCATGATTGGTAACAAAATGTCAGACTGTGGCTAAATAAGGCACTCTCTACAGGGTTCCCTTTAGAGGCAAACACAAGTCCAGTGTCTGGAAAAGGAAACTTTATTGCAGAAAAGGTCCATTATAGTCCACTGTCCTGAATAGGAGACTCAGGATGGTACATGATCATTGTTACCAATGAAGGGTAAGCATAAGGTACAGAGTAACAATACCCATCTGGAGCAGCCTCCCCCCACAGTTCTCAAAACAACATCTCTCAGTCCTGGGAAGCTGCTTTCCCTCAAGGCCAATGCTTGGTGGAACGGCGTTAGACAAAACAGTCTCCTCCGGTGGGAATGCTGCCTGGGAACTGGTGCACCTAGGAGGAAAACACTCAAACACTAGAAGCATTAGAAAATGGAGTCAGTACAGTTTAGGTATACACTGGACCTGACAGGCGAAGCACTTTGACGCTGGGAACAAGAACCTGTAAATAAGTCACTGTAAAATAAACTGTACATACACCTGAGTGCTACTCGTGTGTGGAAGCCTCATTCTTAGCTCAGCCACAGTTCTAACCACGCTGCGCCAACAGGGTTATGGGCCCAGCACCGCGTGGCGAGTGTTGCAGGTTCGAGGAACTGTGAGCCGTGAAGTCCTGTGTGGCTTGGAGCTGGAGGCTACGGACGGTGAAGTCCAGGAGTGAATGTTCTGACTTGGTGAGGAGGAGTGCCCGGCAAGCTGTCCTCGCAGGGAAGCAGTGCGGAAGCAGGGAAGCAGTGCTTGGCGAAGCACTGTGACGCTGGGAACAAGAACCTGTAAATAAGTAACTGTAAAATAAACTGTACATACACCTGAGTGCTCCTCGTGTGTGGAAGCCTCATTCTTAGCTCAGCCACAGTTCTAACCACGCTGCACCAACAGAGCTATGGAGGCTTGGGAGTCAGAAGCGCTCAGGGCCATCTGGCTCCAGCACGTGGAGAGCCTACGTCAGAGCGGTAGGGCAGTTGGCGGAGTTCAGGTGGGAGGTCGGACTGCAGCAGTAGTGGCCCATCCTGGTGCACCATATTATGCAATTTTGCGTACATCAGAAGAGTTGGGGACTGGCTATAAAAACAATCGGGGGACAGTTGGCCGCATTGGCCTTCGTTAGCAAGGCTCGGGGATAGCCTGAGGCCACGGGTGACTTCCAAGTGAGAAAAATGTTGGAGGGGTGGTCCCGTAAGGGTGGGACTCACCCTGATTGCAGGGAGCTGATTTCTCCAGCGGTTTTGCGGGGGCTTTGCACAGCCTGGGCTGATATCTGTAGCTCTGATTTTGAGGCTAGGTTGTTCCATGCGGCTGCATTGGCGGCCTTCTTGGGGGCACTGCCCATTAGTGAGCTGGTGGCCCAGTCTGGTGCGGATGCATTGGGCCGAGCCCTTATGGCAAGGGATGTTAAGTTGGAGGGAGACATTGTTTCCCTCACGATCTGTAGGTTCAAGACAGATCAGAGACAGAGAGGAGCGACCATCACATTGGGGTCTTGTGCCAAGCATGAGTTGTGTCTGGTTTGGGCTCTGCGCAGGTACCTTAGAGTGCGGGGGGATGACCAGGGGATACTGTTTAGGCATGGGGATGGTCGGCCCTTGACCCATTACCAATTTTGGGCAGTGAGAGAGAAGGCTTTGGCTAAATTGGGTTTGGCGGGCATCAAATTCGGCACCCATTCCTTTCGGATTGGGGCGGCTTCGACAGCTGCGGCCATGGGGTACCCAGTCCAGTCAATTCAGAGGGTGGGCAGATGGAAGTCCTCTGCTTATTGAGCTTATGTTCAACCTTTGTTGCAGTTTTGAATGTGTTACTAATCGATTTTTCCTAGGAGCTGTGTCTCACCGAAAGTAACGAAGGATTTTGATCTGCGGGCACAGTATGGTATTTTGGGTGGCCCATCAAGTGAGGAGGATGCGGATCGGCTCCCAGCTTGACTTGAGCGAATGGGCAATGGTTGAATGGCTGGGCCACTGTGGCCTTAGGTGGCAGGGGCTGTTGCAGTTGTTATTCAGGGGCAGGAGTGGTCTTGGTCATTCACCTCGGAGGTAATGACTTGGGGCTTGTGCAAGGCAGTGCCTTGTCTATACAGGTGAGAATGGATCTGCAGGATATAGGTCAACACTGTCCAGATGTGTTGATCATGTGGTAGGCAATGTTACCTAGAAGGTAACATTGAGGCTGAGGACCGGCAGGCTATTGAGAAGGCCTGACTGAAGGCCAATTGGGCCATTCAGAAGGCCCTCACAGTGGGGCTGGGTATTTATTTACCCCACCCCTGGATCAGGGCCAAATTTGCCAACTTCTACAGAGGTGATGGGGTTCACCTGTCAGAGACTGGCAATGACATTTTCTTGGATGATTTGTGGCAAGGGCTCTGGTTGGCTTTAAGCCACCTGTGGGGTGCCAGGGCCTAAGCAGAGGCTTGGCCCTGGTGATGGCAGGATATATTTTGGGAATAGGGAGCGGTCTGGTAAGCACCCTTGGCACTTCTCCATGAATGGGGAAGAGGGGTCAGCCAGGAGCGGATGGTACTGCTTGAGACAGCTGCCATGCTGCGTGGGCAGACTGCCTTGGGGAACCCCATGTGCAAGTCCTTCCCTCACTGCTGTATGGCTAAGGTTTAGGAACTTGAACGGGGGGATCCAATTTGCCTGGCTGTCTGGGTTGCAGCCATCCACTAGGATGGCTCACACCTGGGGCTTCAGGGCTTGCACAGACAGGTTAAGGCGGAGGTCCAGTGGGTGACCACGTGACTTGATCTGTACCGCTAGTTGGCCCTTGCCGCAGTTATTAGTTGTTACAGGTTAATGTTAATTAATAAAGTGGCCCTTAGATTCAAGCTTGGTATCTGTCTCTTCATTCCGACTGGGGTGGCAAAAGGACAGCATCAAGTCCTCCTCTTCTAACATTCCCCAAATGTAAATTGGAGCCAAGCAAGTATGTAGGGCCCAACAGAGGCCTTGCAGCCTGAATGTTGCTACAGTGAAAATGGGTGGAAGTTGCTGCAGAGCGTGGAAGTGCTCCCAGGGGCAGCACAAGGCCCTGTGTACTTATGGAATAGTTCTGTGTAGTTTAATATGTCATGTTAAATTGCTTATGCTTTCTTTCAAAAAAAAATTCCCGTTCTATATGGGATTCTGCTTTTATTCAAATTTCTGCAATCCATAGTCCATTGCACTGTTTTTGAATGCATGATCATATTGACCTAACACTGTAATCTGCCTTGAGTCCCAGTGAGAAAGGCAGACTACTGCAAAGGCAGACTACCCTTGTTTCCCTGGCAACCTCTAATCCAAGGCAAAATATACAAGAGTTCTTCATCTCACCTTAAAATCTGAGCCAAAGCATACTTCTTTCCCTCCACACCCCAACTTAACTATCTGCTGATGTGGCTACGGTGACACAGAACAAAGGAGGATTTGTTTTATATTATTATTTATTATGTACATTATTTATAGTTTGCCTTTTGCACTGTTTTTGAATGCATGATCATATTGACCTAACACTGTGTAATCTGCCTTGAGTCCCAGTGAGAAAGGCAGATTGAACCTACGACCTTCTGCATGCATAACAGATGCTCTACCACTGTGGCACACCCCTCACTATGATAAGGAGGGTATACATAAGCCTGAAGCAAGTTCCTAATCCTCCTGGAAGGTGAGAAATATTATGTTTGAAATAATCAGCAGCACTTATGGTCCCATTTCATATCTCTCTATTTCCATTCCCAGACTGCAAAGTGGTAAGAGGAATGCAGAACAGTTAGCTAGATTAGTAGAGACTGGTGGTAGAAGAACACAGAAAAGAAGCAAAGGACAGAGAAAAATGATGGTCACTACTACATAAATGAGCAGGAAAGAGGGATCATTGTATCATTTTTTTAAATTGCTAGAGCTGTGCTGTGGTGTACTTTAAGTCTGTTGTGATCCGCCCTGAGCCCACTTGTGTGGGGAGGGCAGACTATATATTAAGGAAAATAAATAAATAAATAAATCCTAGACAAAGTGATGATTTACGGCCAAAGTAGATGAGATTCTGGGATTTCCATATATGAGCCCCAAAGATTTTTTTTTCTTTTAATAATATATTTGGGGACCTCCCTGACACTGCCCTTGATGATGAGAAAAGATTTCCTATAAACAGACAAACTTCCTAAATTAGCGTTCTGTCCATGAATAACAGCAACAACAACAACAACAGGGCTTATATACCACCCTTCTGGACAAATTAGTGCCACAATGAGAGCAGTGAATAAAGTCAATGTTATTATTATCCTCACATGAGAGGAGACACCAACACAGGAAGATGATCCCCAAAGAAGTAGGCATTTCCTGAACCAAAGCTACCATGTGCAAACAGTGAGGAGAATGTGAAAAATGGCCACTTCAGTTTCATGGGGAGCAGGCAGGGTGATCTGGTTTGTTAGAGCAGATGAAGTGGGTGAAATTTAACTGATATAACAAGTTCCATCTAATTCCTGTCAGAGAGAGGGCAGGAAGCTGTAATTTGATACAGAGCAGATACATTTAGAAAACTCATACAGACAGACACTAAGAAAGTAGCAGTGTACGAGAAGAATCATTATGGTTGGAAGGTGTGAGAATGTGATTGTGGGGATATTTTCCAGGCTAGCTGGGGAGTTTTGATTAATACATTAATGCATCAACCCACACATAAAGTGGCTGCTATTACAGTTGCATTTGACTTTCTCCCCCTCACCAACAAGATTAGCTGTAAATGGCTCCCTGATTCTGTGTACAGCTACTGCATTTACATATGTATGCAGATATGGTAAAAGAACTGTTACAAAAGGAAATGCTATAAGGTTCATAGAAAAATGATTTTAATTGATATCCTGTTGCTATTGATGTAGATTTTCTGACACAGCCAGTAGCAATTCAAAGTTTTCCTTTGATATGGCCAATTTTGAAAAGACCTCAAAAGAGAAAGATTCCAGCATATGAATTATTAAAAGGCAATAGATGTATATTCACAAAAGCAGCTTTCCTTCAGGAAGATGAAAAAAGCACATACTGTGAAGAAAACTTCTGTAGAACTTGTTCTGCACAATTGTCTTGAACAACTGATTGTGTGAGAAGCATCAAATGAATGAGAAAAAAATAGACAAAATTTACACTTTACAAACAATCAGCCATAGTTTCAGTTAAGCGGTCAACTCATCTCTCAGACATGGAAAGAGCCCCATCCCTCTCCCTGCCTTTTATTGACAGAAATCAAGGCTTGATGGCTGTCAGTACTATTATGGTTGCCTAGCAATGGAGTTATGGTCATAGAGAAGGTAAAATTGTTGTGGTTATCTAGCTACCCCACTCTGGCCAAAGCAGAAGACATTTGTTTCTTAAAGGTACAGATGCTGCTTCTATTATTGAGTGTGCATGTTAGCCACCCCATCCTTTTTTTTTAGGTTTCAGAATTTTCTGCAAACATGGGGCTTTTCTCAGGTTTGTAGAATAAACTGTCTTGGCTTCAAAGTCTGGATATAATATCTATTGATAGGCTTTATTGAGAATTAGATATATTAATGAGACAGATAAAAATATAGGCAAGTGATTAAAAGAATGAAGAAACCTGCTGAATAGGCACCACCGATTATTACTTGTTCTGAATGACTGTTTTGAATATAGTTTTTGATTTGGTGCTGAGAATATGCCAATGGATATAAATCAGCCAACATTTATTTTAGAAATTTTATTGCCTTTTCAGGGGACACTTAACTCCAACAGCAGTACAATCTCATAGCTTTCACTTAAAACACTGGGGGCATATCCTTTTTGTGGAAGGAAAATATATAGCAATGTGACTTTGTGAATAGTAGAAGGTTCATGGAAGGGAGGGCTTGTACAATATTTTGCTAAGAGAAGTCGCTTGAATTCTCTACACAAGACAATATTAGAGTTCAGTAGCACCTTAAAAGCCAACAAGATTTCCAAAGTGTAAGCTTTCAAGAGTCAAAGCGTCTTTTGGCCTTTCCCTTCTCTATACAAGAAACTGATCACCAAATCTTTGGCTGAACTAGCATATTTCTTGCCATTTCCTTTCAACAATTTGGCAAGATAATGAAAATGTTCTATGTCAGTGTTTCCCAACTTCTGGGCTGGCGCTCAAAAGTGGATCGCAAAGCCTCTGAAAGTGGGTCACAGGCCAGCCATTCCTAATGGTGACTCCTGTCCTTTGTACCTTTCTCCTTCTCTCCTTCTCTTCCTTTCTAGTGTCTCACATTCTTGCCTCACTTTCCTCCTTAATGACAATAAAGAGGAGAAAAAAGCTATCTGGTAACTAGTAACATTACAATAGTACCTGGAAGAAGTGCCTGGCGGGGGGGCTCCTTCAGCAGCCCAGCTTTTCCCAACTCCCTGTAGTACCTCACTGCCTTCTACCTGCTGTGGGAGATATACTTCACTGACAGTGCAATCCTGAGCAGAGTTATTTGCGTCTAAGCCCATTGGTTGCCCATCCAAGTCTTTACTCTGTTTAAGCTTCTGATCTGATTAAATTAGACTATACTATGCTGCCTTCCCTCCCATGTAAATACTTAAATAAGATAATGATGAGTAGCTGGTTGAATTCAGTACTGTGTTGTTAAACAGATGGGCTTAGACTGAAGTAATGCTGTTTAGGATTGCATTGTGAGTCACTTGCCACCCACCTCTTTGCTAACAACTGCCATCTTCCTGCATCTCCTCAACATGCCCCCCCCCAGCACCTTCTCAGTCTCTTGAGCCAGCCCTGGATGGGTCACCTTATGAAGTACATTTGGACTTGTGGGTCACCAATGCACTATGAACCACTACTTTATCTGCCTGCCCATTCTTTTTCTTCTTGTTTGCATAGAATCTGAGAATGCTAAAGCAGTAACAAAGTAAATATACCAAAAAGAAGCTTCTATCCCACCTCCCCCTCCCAAATGTCACAACTATTTTCAATTTTCACTTAAACTTCACCGCAGAAATTGACTTTGGAATCTTAAGTTCAAACCCAATATACTAACAACTGGGGCTTTTTTTCTGGGAAAAGAGGTGGTGGAACTCAGTGTGTTGCCCTCAGAGAAAATGGTCACATGGCTGGTGGCTCTTCCCCCTGATCTCCAGACAGAGGGGAGTTGAGATTGCGCTTCTTGCAGCTTGGCGGCACGGAGGGCAATCTTAACTCCCCTCTGTCTGGAGATCAGGGGGCAGGGCCACTAGCCATGTGACCATTTTCAAGAGGTTCAACTCCGTTCCACTGTGTTCCTGCTGAAAAAAAGCCCTGCTAACAACCAAATGGCAAAGATCTGAGGATACTTAAATCTAGAGACTGAAGCCATGAATGGACAAGACAGATATTCCTATACACCTGAAAAATCCCCCAGGTTCGGGTAAAAATCTGAAATCTTAAAAAAAAATACACTGAGAGGTTTTAAAAAACCCCAAATGATAAAAGGAATGCCTGTAGCTTTAATCAGATGCCTTCAGTGGCTGTGACTAGGCAACCACAACAATTTAGCCAGCATTTCAGGATTGATTGCTGTCAGTAAAAGGCAGAGGGCGGAGGGCAAGGCCTTTTTCAGGCCTTTTTTGGCCTTTGAGGGAGGACTCATTGGGGCCAAAACCACCAGCAACCATCGGGCGATTTCATATCACATGGCTTGCATTACTCACCCAGGCCTGGCTGCTTGCTACTTTTCAACAGCAGCCCCCCCCCCAAGCCAGTGAGTGTAGTGGTTAGAGTTTCAGAGTAAGATGTGGAAGACCCAGGTTCAAATCATTGCTGTACTTGGGAAGCTCACTAGGTGACTGATCTAGTCACACTCAGCCTAATCTACCTCTCAAGATTGTTGTGAAGATAATATGGAAGCAAGGAGAATGATGTAAGCTGCTTTGGATTCCCATTGGGAAAAAAGGCAGCATATGAATTAAGTAAATTGAGAAATATAGATGAAAATGGTGGTGGTGGGGAGATAAAAGTTTAGTGAATTTGAAGCAGAGAAGGATGTACGGAAAGATAAGCATATGGAAGCTGCCAGGAGGAGGGAAGATGAAATTGTGTGGGGAAGGGGATAGAGGGAAAAGTGAAATACTACCTACTAGTCAATAGTATTTCTTGACCAACTTAAGCAAGAGTTGGCCTCAGTTATCTGTACATTCTAAACTGTATTCAACTGAGAAGGGGGATAAAAAATCTTACAGCTGTAAAGTCTCCAATTTGATCCTCTTACAGCAATATTAACTTACGTTTTATTTGAAGGTCAGCAGTAATGAGTTATTGCTGCTTTTGAAATGAACTGTTTTTCACACAATTTAATTGCCCAGAATTTCAACTCTTTTGTTTCTGTATGATACGTGATACCATTTCACTCATGGCTCCTGTTCAGAAACGGAACTTAACTGAGATATTCATGATATATCTGTCTCTTGATCTGCAGGAACAATTCTACTTTCCATGTACAGTTTTTATTCTCTTACTAGCATTCCAGAAATGTGCTGTGCTGTTCAAATCTACCATGACAGCCTGAATCCAAAAAGCAAATTAGAAAAAACCCCAAACCTCAATTGGCTCAATATGCATATCATACAATGACAAATCAACAAAATCCTGCCAGGGCAAATATTACTCAAATCATTTTATATGATGTGATGTGCCTAGTCCTAGCTGCAGCCAATAACAGCATAAGACTGTTTCCCAGATCTCTGCCTATTTGCAATAAACCAAGTAGCCATATACATTCTAAAAGTTACAGGCCACTTATTTTTGTATCACTTTATTCATTGAACAATCCCCTAAACAGTTTAAATTTGAATGAAATTGATTTTCCAAGGATATATATTAATATTTTGAGTTGCTCACACTGAGTCCCTGTTGATAACATAGGCTGCATGATTAAATCATTCCCAAACTCCTGGAGAAAATTTTGGAATTTTCAGGCAAAACCCAAATCCCTTTTAATGCATAGGGCCATCCTATCTGCTAAGCAAATGAGAACTTGAACCCACAAGAATGATAGAAATAGCCCACAGTCCCCTTAATCTTCTTGGATGTGACCCAATTGGATTTATTCACAGCCTGCAAAAATCTCTCATTCTACGGGCATGGAAGCTTCATCAGAAACATCCATCTATAGTCTGCTTTGATGCCTTCTAAAAACTTGCTTGGGCCATAACATTTTAATTAATTATGAAGGATTGCAGAAATACAGGCATTGATACTACAAGAAACTGAAATTACTGTAATGGTTCTTGCCCATTGCTATGGTTATCTATAACTAAATCATGGTTGTTGTGGATTTTTCCGGGCTGTATAGCCGTGGTCTTGGCATTGTAGTTCCTGACGTTTCGCCAGCAGCTGTGACTGGCATCTTCAGAGGAGTCGCACAAAAAGACAGAGATCTCTCAGTGTCACTGAGACACTGAGTGACACTGAGAGATCTCTGTCTTTTGGTGCTACACCTATGAAGATGCCAGTCACAGCTGCTGGCGAAACGTCAGGAACTACAATGCCAAGACCACGGCTATACAGCCCGGAAAATCCACAACAACCATCGTTCTCCGGCTGTGAAAGCCTTCGACAATACATATAACTAAATCAGTTTAAATCTGAGATATATCTTGACCAGATTTTTCAGATGTATTAGCAGTTATTCAAACAAAAAATCAACAAAAATTGCCTGCTTTGACAACTGTCTACATTCATGCAAACCAAACTGCAATGGTACCTGGGATCTACTGAGGTATAACTGCTTACATAGATCACCAGATTAGCTCAGCAGCTGTCTACATTGGGCTGGCTTTTTATTGAATGTAGTGAAGTGAACCTCTGATGCGCGTCACAGTAGGGTTCATCCAGAGGCAAATCTTTTGTTATGTCTGATTCTACTTGTAGAAATGCTATTTTAACAAGGATGTCATGAACCACAAAACATGATGCATTGTGGTTGCCTTAGTGTAACCTTAGCTAGTTTATGAGAAAACATTTTCCTGTCGTATTTTTAGAAGCAGCTGTCAAACATGAAAGTCTGTAACATACTTGGGCTTTTTGTTTCTTTAATTTGTGTGCTTGTGAATCTAATGCCTCACTTAACAAGACCAATATGATGTTAGAATTTGCCCTCAGGGAAATTTGTTCCATAGCAACATATTTGAGCTACATATTTATGAAGCAAATGTATTTATGCAGTTTTTGAGTGTGGCACAAAGGGAAAGCAAAAAATCTGCTGCTGCTTTTTTCCCTTCCCTTATGATAAAGAAAACTACTGAACTGTCTGCAACACAAAATAAAGGTTATATTAAAAATCAGATTTGCCATTAATTGATAATTCATTGTCGAAGGCTTTCACGGCCAGAGAACGATGGTTGTTGTGGGTTTTCCGGGCTGTATTGCCGTGGCCTTGGCATTGTAGTTCCTGACGTTTCGCCAGCAGCTGTGGCTGGCATCTTCAGACGTGCAGCACCAAAAGACAGAGATCTCTCAGTGTCACAGTCCTCAACAACCAATTGATAATTTATTTTTTTTCTTTTAAAAAGTCATTTATCCTGAAATCTAGGAAGCTTAACATCAGCTGATTGTTTTCCTAACAATAAAACAAAATAATCATTTACACAATACAGTTTTCTTATGTAGCAATCAGTTTAGAGAAATTGCATTGTGATGGTTTAGACGGATTAATTGATAATTTATGATGGCTGTGTTTTCACTGACATTTCTGCTTCCTGTCCCATTCTGGCTGGTTGCCATCTGAGTAGTTTTTTTCATGTAATGGAGGAAATAAAAGAGAGGTTCATTTTTAACTTTCTTTTAAAAATTTAAACTGGAACCCAATTTTACATTCATTTTCATTTGAGGCTTTTTGAGCTCCAAAAGCAGTTTCTCTGAACACTGCAGCTGTCCTTGAATGCCATTTCTGCCTTCCTTTCCTTCCTCTTATTCTAATCAGCCAGAATTAATTCTATGACTTAGTGTTTTCTGCTGGCTCTGCCTTTTGACCCCTAGATCTGACCCAGGGAACATGAGTACTTCCCCTTGACCACACCACAAGCCTTCCATTGACTTCCTTAGTTCCCCCTCTCAGGTCAGTAGGCCCTGGGCCAGACTCCACCCCTTGGTGGAATATGTTTTTTCCATATTTGTAGCATTTCATGGCAACTCTAGTAGCACACCATTCTTTTGAATAATTTTCTATGGAATGTATATAATTTCTTAATTGTCTATTTAGTAGAGAAAAATTGTGATTAGAAATGGTAAGGGTAGTGGAAAGCTGAGGCTCCGATCCTAGCCCTGACCTAACTGTCTTGTTAAACATCAAAAACTTATGAAAGCCATGGGAAAGACGGGCAAGCAAGATAAAGCCCCCCTCCTCGCAAAACTCATCTGTAAAAGCCTTTTTTTGCCAGATGAGATGAAATCAAAACCAGAATCGCCATCTGGTAAGAACCCCAAAGTAGCGTCCTCGATCACAAGCAATGCATTGACAAAGCAAGATCATCCCTCCAAGTAACGGAAAACAACTTAACAGAAAGCTTACTGAAAAAATCCAAAAGTGCATAGATCCTCTTATAAGCCAACTTGGAGAAATATGGGAATCTTTAAATGCTGAGACTCAGACTGCAGAGACAGCGCTTGAATTGGGGGATTACCATGCAAAAGAAGGTGAGACAACTGCAAACTGTGGAAAACCAGCTGACAGAAAAGATTACACACCTTGATACTAAATTTAAAGCTAAAAATTTGAAATTTAGACGATTTAATGAAAACAAAAAAAAGGACAACTGATCTCTCTATCTTTATTTCATCATGGCTTACTTCTGCACTACAACTAGAAGATGGGGTTGCCACCAGCATCGATTCTGCATACAGGCTTGGATTGCTTGCTGCATCCAGATCCCAACCTCAAAGTGATATTCTAGTATGCTTTCGAGATATAGAACAAAAGGAAAAATTCTACAAGAGGCAGCAGGGCATTTGCTTTATCAAAATGAAAAAATATACATCTATCAAGATCTTCTAGCGGAAATATTCAGAAGATTCTAATGGCTAATGCATTAAGCAAGGCTAATATAAAATATAGATGGGTAGGATCCTCAGCTAAACTACATGTTCTTTATAATGGCTCCATACTCCAGGCATCGGATCTAGAAGAAGGATGCACACTCCTGAAAATGCTGAAATTGGATCTTCCAGAGGAAGCCCTTTCCACGACTCCTCCCAAGGACTTCAAAGAGTAGGAAATGGGGCAAAATCTCTGCTAAAAATCCTGAAAAATCATAGTTATACTGTGTCTTATGTATTTTTTTACTATCTTATCTGGGAACCAAGATCAAGATAATCCAAACTATGGTATTCCCCATTGCCATGTATGGATGTGAAAGTTGGACGGTAAAGAAAGCTGACAGGAAAAAAATTGATTCATTTGAAATGTGGTGCTGGAGGAGAGTTTTGCAGATACCATGGACAGCCAAAAAGACAAAGTGGGTACTAGATCAAATCAAGCTGGAATTCTCCTTAGAAGCTAAAAGGACAAGACAAAAGCTATCGTACTTTGGTCACATCATGAGAAGACCAAATTCTCTGGAAAAGTCAATAATGCTAGGAAAAGTGGAAGGCTGCAGGAAAAGAGGAAGACCTAAAGCGAGGTGGCTTGACTCAATAAAAGAAGCCACGTCCTCCAGTTTGCAAGATCTGAGTAGGTCTGTTAGAGATAGAACGTTTTGGAGGTCCTTCTTTCATAGGGTCGCCATAGGCCAGAAACAACTTGACGGCACATAACACACACACACACACACAGTGTAATTGGTATTGCATAGTCTGGTTAAACCCAGCGGTTGGGTTGCGGGAAGAGAGTTTGGAGGTTTCAGTCTATTTCCCCCTATATTAGTTAATACTGAAGTTCCCAAGCACAGGGCATATTTAGTGCCATACTATTCCAGTAGTTAAATTTTTAATTTTTACCGTATTGAACTGGGTCTTAGGCATTCCTAAACAGTTCTCTTTTTTATTTTTTTTATTATAAACACACTTGGGCTTACTCTTAATTGAGCAATGCATGCTTTTTTTCCTACATAGAGACGGAGGGAGGAGGGATATGGAATGGTTGCTTTTTTATTTTGGTTGAGATAGGATTGATGTTAAAGAAGGACTTATTCCCCTTCTAGTTTTGTGGGTTTGGTTTTTGATTTATTATTGGATATGCACTAAACTCTTCTGGGTCTCAAATTTTCAAGAAACATAGTTTAAATAGTGGCCTATTTTGAAGGCCTGAGTAGGCTAGATTTTAGCAGCGTGGTTTCATTTATAGTTGATGTTAAGCTGTTTGTCTCTATCTTTACCCTTTTTTATATCAACAATGAATCAAGATTAAAAAGTAGTTCCAATTAATTGCAGGGGTCTAAACAATAAAATCAAGGCCAAAAGAGTGCAACAGCCCTAACTCTACACAGACCTGCCATATTATTCCTCCAGGAAACATATCTAAAAAAACAGCATCTTAGATCAAATTGGTTTACACAGCAGTATCAAACTCCAGGCTCCTCTAAATCAAGGAAATAGTAATTGGCGGTGATTTTAACCTTATTATAGACCTAGAATTAGACAGAACTTAAAAATAAATAAATAAATAAAAAATCTGAACAGGCTCATCTTACAGATACATTTGAGCTTCATGACATCTGGTGTTACCAATGTCCAATAGATAGAAATTATACCTACGTATTACTCACATACTCATAAGATCCATACAAGAATTGACTATGGCTGAATCCACACGTCTCAAGTTTTCCACTTTTCCCCCGCCCATTATTCGCTTCTCAGAGAGCTGTTCACATACTCTTACCTCAATCCCACCATTCTCTCGTGTCTTTCGCGTTGCGCCTCAGACGAATTTGTCATGCATTCAAATGCTTCTCTTGCGTGGTTCTCACCATGGATGTGAACAAATAGAAGCATTTCACAAGGAGACTGCCCCCTTCAAACCACCCCACTTCCGTGTTTGCAGCCTTTCCGGAACACCATCCCTCTTTGCCGTGCAATTATCAAGCTTTTCCACTCTCTCCACAGCATGCCTGCCTGCCCGTCCTTTCCCTTTTTTTTAAAAAAAAGGGGACTTTCCCAGCATTGGTGCACAATCCCGGCCATAAATCTTAATCGAGGTGCTCCAAAATCCCCGCGGAGACATCAAGGGGTGGCGTCATTTCCATTTCCGTGTAATTTTTAGGATGCTGAACAGTCAGAAATATTGGTGGCTGTTAAAAAAATTTTTTTTTAACTGTTGAAATTCCCGTTATAGAGGAAATCCGTCATTCTAACATTACATTCAAGCACCAAATAATTAGTCTGCCCGTTTGGAGAGTTTGGATCACCCCCACCTTAAACATCAGTTCAAATTAGCCCACCAGAATAATGGTCCAATGGATTTCAAAGAAGAAGGCATTGAATAACATTAACCAACCACAGGCATCATAGGGGTGTGGCCTCACTATAGCAATTTAGCAAAAAAATGCTATAGCGGAAATCTGATGAAAAAATGGGGAAAAAAATGAACGCGATGTTGTCATAGGCGACGTCAGATCTAAACCTGCCCCATATTGCGCGATTCTACCAGGGATGTGGACGAAGTATAGCGTGAGGCAGCGGCAGTAAGAGAAGGGATGTGAACACAGACTGGGATATTGCGGGAATGAATCCAGCGCGATTAATGCACATGAAAAGCGGAAGGTAGGGAAGTGTGGATTCGGCCTATATTTTCTTATCCTATAACTTAGTAACTGGACAAAATTTTCACAAATTGATAAACTATGGACAGATCATGCCTGGACTAAATGTATGTTAACAGTAAATGACACAACTAAAAAACAAATGAATTGGAAATTAAATAAATCATTTTTATTAAACAAAACAGTCCATTCTGAAATCTTGCAGGAACTTAAATGATATTTTGAAATCAATTCACAATGTGGAGCCTCCCAATCCTCAGCTATGAAAGCTGTTATAAGGGGGAAATTGATTTCTATCCACTCCTATAACAAAAAGCAAAAAAGAAAACATTAAAGAGGAAGTTATAATTAGAAACAGGAAACTAGAAACTGAACAGAAAAAATGTAGTAAGAATTTATTGGCAACATCTGGCGGAAGGAAAAGTTTAGAAAATCTAGAAACTTCTCAAATCCAAAAAGATTTAATGTATTTGAAAAAGAAATACTGGTATATATCTTCAAAATCCTTGAAACTCTGTCATGGAAAGTTAAGAAAAACATTTCATCTAGAAGCATTAATTATGTCAAAGATTCTCAGGGGAAAACTCAGAGTAGCACTGATAAAATCATAGCCTCTTTTATAGAATACTACAAAAACCTCTATAAATCCGATAGCCCAGATAAAAAACAAATAATTATTTATCATCACATAAATCCATCAAAACAATTTCAGCAGAACATAAAAAATTATGGAAAATCCCATTACAATCCAGGAAGTAAAAGACACCATCAAAACACTGTGAAACAATACAGCAGCTGGCAGGGATGGACTCTCTGCCAAATTCTACAATCTCTACAGTCTCTACAGATTAGAGATGGGTATGAACCAGGAAAATGATGGTTCATGGCAGTTCATGGTTCATCACATTTCATGAACCAAGAACTTTCATGAACTTGCCCAGTTCGTGAACCGGTTCATTTGGTTTGTGCGGTTCATCACTTCTGGAGGCCATACAACACACACACACCCTTGACAGTCAGAGATGCCAAATTCACAGGTTGTCTTCAGTAGGCTCTCTTCCAGACACCCTCCAAGTTTGGTGAAAATTGGATTTTGGATGTCTGCGTTATAGACCCCAAAAAGTGAGTGTCCTCAGGAAAGTTCCATTAGATATAATGGGTGCCACGAATGCCAATTGGCCTGTACTGGCTCCATTGAAATACATTGCAGCACCAAAAAGTTGCAATGAAAACATAGAATGGAGTTAGAGAATCTTCCTGAGAATGGAATGATGGCTCCCCAGAGTGGAATGATGGTCCCTGGGACCAGCTAAACTGCTCTGGGACTGAAGGCCCCCAGAGTGAAATGACAGTCCCCAGGAGCAGCTAAAATGCTCTGGGGTTTGAATGATGGCCACTAGAGTGGAATGACGGTCCCTGGGGTTTGAATGATGGCCACTAGAGTGGAATGACGGTCCCTGGGAACAGATAAACTGACTGGGGCTGGAATGCTGGCCCCTGGAGTGGAATGATGGTCCCTTGGAGCAGCTAAACTGCTCTGGGGCTGGAATGATGGTCCCCATAGTGGAATGATGGTCCCTGTGACCAGCTAAACTGTTCTGGACCTGGAATGATGGTTCCCAGAGTGGAATGTCAGTCACAAGAGGGAAATCTCCTAATATAGACTACTCAAGGAGATCAAAACTGGGATTACAATAAAGCACCCAGAGAACCATATACATCTATTATTAATTTACCTCCAAGTTTTAAGATAATTTTTACATACACTTCATTTAATTACATGTACTAATTCACAATTCCATTCCCAATATTTTGTGTACAGTCCCTTGTGAAGTCCTCAAATGATTAATCCTTTTTATTTCCTGTTGCCTTTCCAGACCGCTCCGAGTAGATGGTATGGAGTTTACACACAACGTGTGTTCCCCCCGATGGGTAGACTGAAACGCTCTGCCGACTCATTTACTAAAGGCTCGTTTTGAGTATCATCTTCAGGCCACTCATTAGTTTCTTCCAATAATTCTTTTTCTTATCAAAGCTGCAAAGTAATCATGAATGGGGTCCCCATTCATGAAGAAGATGAAACTCGAAACGAGCCTTTAGTAAATGAGCCGGCAGAGCTCGTAGCCAAGTGAAGCGACAGTTTGGAACGCTGCATTTGATTGCCAAGTAACATTTTGGAACGCCGCATTTCATTCTACCCATCGGGGGGAACAAACGTCGTGTGTAAACTCCATACCATCTTCTTGGAGCGGTCTGGAAAGGCAACAGGAAATAAAACGGATTAATCATTTGAGGACTTCACAAGGGACTGTACCCAAAATATTGGGAATGGAATTGTGAATTAGTACATGTAATTAAATGAAGTGTATGTAAAAATTATCTTAAAACTTGGAGGTAAATTTAATAATAGATGTATATGGTTCTCTGGGCGCTTTATTGTAATCCCAGTTTTGATCTCCTTGAGCGTTGGCCCCCAGAGTGGAATGACAATCCCTGGGAACAGATAAACTGCTCTGGGCCTGGAATGATGGCCCCCAGAGTGGAATGAGTGGAATGGGGGGGCATCACTCACATCACAGCCATCTGGGCTCTGGGAAGGAGCAGGAAAGGGAGCTGCTAGAGTGGTAAGTCTTTTTCTGTTGCCTTCCTTAACTGCTAGGGGAATTTGCTGAGGTTACTGTGTAGGAGGACAGTGTTTGGGGTTGTGTGAGTGTGTGGAGCCTGCTGTAAAGTGGTACCAGTTGGAATGTTTCTGTTTGTCTTTTTTGCCTGAGTTGGAACTGATTGCAGAGGGGGATTGTTCCTGGGAGAGAGCAGGAAGGGGAGCTGTTGCCGCTGCTGCTGAGCTGGTGAGTTTTGCCTTTTCTTAACTGTTTAACTTTTCTTAACTGCTGGGGAGAATTGGCTGAGTTGCTATGCGTGGAAGGAGGAAGTCTGAGGAGTGAGGAACCAAGGGGCAAAGGCCTAGTCTCCTAGTGCTCCCAATAAGGTAAGTATACCAGCAGGGGATTGGGGGCTATCCTGTGTTTTGCACTGAGTGTCACATGTACGACTATCTGCCCACTGGGCAGAAGTCTTGAGTGTGTGCTTGGTGCA
Source organism: Eublepharis macularius (assembly GCF_028583425.1). NCBI lineage: Eukaryota > Metazoa > Chordata > Lepidosauria > Squamata > Eublepharidae > Eublepharis > Eublepharis macularius. Next base: position 95,762,299 of record NC_072791.1, on the reverse strand, counting down.
AGGAGCTCCTGGTTCTCAGGGAGCGAGTTCACACCATTGAGGCTGAGGTGGCTAATCTGGAGAAGCAGACACAGTCAGTCAGACACATGGAGAAGACTCTTGGAGACTTGTTAGATGTCTCCCACTCTGAGAATGGCTGCCCCACTATTGCATGAGAGTCAAGAAGAGACTGGGCACCATGCTGAGGATATGGTGAATATGCCCTCAGGAGGGACCTCTTTTTCAGTTGGTGAACAAGTATCCTTTCACACCAAGGAACCATCGCTGGGCAGAGAGGGAGGGGGGCTCTTGGTAGTTGGTGATTCGATCCTTAGGTGAGTAGACAGCCGGGTGGCAAACCCGCGTACTGACCGTATGGTGACTTGCCTGCCTGGTGCAAAGGTAGAGGACATCACGTGGGTTCTAGATAGGTTGGTAGGCAGTGCTGGGGAGGAGCCAGTGGTCATGGTACATGTTGGTACCAACAAATGTGGGGAAATGCAATTGTGAGGTCCTGGAGGGAAAATTTAAGCTGCTAGGCAGGAAACTCAAGGCCAGGGCCTCCAAGGTAGCCTTCTCAGAAGTACTACCTGTCCCATGCGCAGGGCCAGAGAGACAGGCTCAGATCAGGAGTCTCAATGGGTGGATGAGACGATGGTGTGGGGAGGAAGAGTTCAAGTTTGTGAGGCACTGGGATGCTTTTTGGAACAAGCGGGAGCTGTACAAAAGAGACGGTCTCCACTTGTCCTGAGAAGGAACCAGGCTGCTGGCACTTAAAATCAAAAAGGTGGCAAAACAGTTTTTAAACTGAATCTTGGGGGAAGGCCGACAGGAGATGAAATGTCTTTGGTTCGGGATGGTTCATCTCAAAGAGATGAAGGGTTAGCTGTTACTATTCTACAGGGAAATGGATTAGAGTTGTCCACTGAGACGGTGACAAACAATATGGACTGCCTGACAAGGTCTCGAGGCAGCAGGAGGAAGGTTGCAGGCTGAACATGCCTGGGAAATTATAGATGTTTATATACGAATGCTAGAAGTGCCCAAGGTCAAATCGTGGAGTTGGAATGCTTAGTGTTGGGGGGAAACATAGACATTGTGGGCATTACAGAAACTTGGTGGGATGAGGAAAGCCAGTGTGATATGGCAATTCCTGGATATAAATTATATCATAAGGATAGGAAGAGAAGGGTTGGAGGTGGGGTGGCCCTGTATGTCAGAGAGGGTATACAGTCCAGTAAGACTGAGAAGGTAAGAGAATTAGATTAGCTTCTGGAAATGCTATAGATTAGAATAATGGGCCCAAAAGGAAACTTAACTCTAGGAGTTTGTTATTGCCTACTGGATCAAAAGGTAGAGGATGATTATAACATAATGAAAGAAATAAGGATAGTGGCTAGATGAAATAACTGTGTAGTAATAGGTGATTTCAATTACCCATACATTGATTGGGTCAACATGTGTTCAAGTTGGGAGACAGAGACTGAGTTTCTAGGCACTCTCAATGGTTGTGCTATGGAGCAGATGGTTGCAGAACCTACCAGGGGAGAGGCAATCCTGGACTTGGTCCTAAGTAATGCCCAAGATCTGGTGAGACATGTAAAAGTGGTTGCACCGCTTGGGAACAGTAATCATAATGCTATTGAGTTCAGCATTTGCATAAATAGGGAGTTGCCCAAAATGACCAACACAACCACTTTTAACTTTAATAGGGGCAACTTCTCTGAGATGAGGGGGCATGTGAAGAAGAAACTGAAAGGAAAGGTCAAAACCCTTGTGGAAGCTTAGAGACTGTTTAAAACTACAATCCTAGCAGATAAAATATATACCACAGGTTAGGAAAGGCAGAGATAGGTATTAAAAAAGTCCTGCATGGTTAACAAACAAAGTAAAGGAAGCTATAAAAGGTAAGAAGGTTTCCTTTAAAAGGTGGAAAGCTGTCAGGTTCAGAATGCTTCTCTATATGTTGTAACCAAAGAAACTCCATTTTAATTCTTTTAGTGTTCTAAGTGCTTTCTTCACAGGTGCCAAGATGTTCCCTAGCAGCTATCTCTCAGAAGAGGAATGTTTTGGCTACAGCTTTTCCAGTCCTGGGAAACTTTCACTCTCTCAGCTTCAAAGGGATTGTTTTGAGAACTGTGGGGGGAGGCTGGGCCTACTGAGTCTTGATACTTCGTACTGTATTCTTTACCTCTCATTCGTAACAATACACGTGTACCAGCCCAGATATTGCATCTGGGCCAGTGGACTATAATAATAACAACAACAACAACAACAACAACAACAACAACAACAACAACAACAACAACATTAGATTTATATACCACCCTTCAGGACAACTTAATGCCCACTCAGAGCGGTTTACAAAGTATGTTATTATTACCCCCACAACAACAAACACCCTGTGAGGTGGGTGGGGCTGAGAGAGCGCCAGAGAACTGTGACTGACCCAAGGTCACCCAGCTGGCTTCAAGCGGAGGAGTGGGGAATCAAACCTGGCTCTCCAGATTAGAGTCCCGTGCTCTTAACCACTACACCAAACTGGTTGTCTTTTTCAGTAAATCTTTTGAAAACAACAGACTCTTGTCTGATTGCAGAAGGTAGTCTGGATACAACTGTTATTTAGCCACAGATCTGACATTTTGTTACGAATCACCTTTTTCCAATGCCTAAGCCGGAGCAGACGGATTCCAAAGCCATACCCGACAGGGACCCTTTGTTTGATCCATATGCCTCCCCCGGCTCTCAAGGACTGGAACCTCAAGGACCCGTTCAAAGAGGAACAGGGTCCTCTGTTACTACAATCTATACCCTCGCTCCCAGTAGGACTGATACTCGGCCCATAGCCGCCGCCGACCCGCTGATTTCCTTGCCGACGCCAACACAGTGGGGATCGAGGCCAAGGGACGTGAGGGAAAGGAGAGTAAGTACTGTGTTCAGGCAACCCCCGATGGAAGGCCGACGGAGTCTGGGAGTAATTGCAGAGCACACCAGTAGTCAGCCCTGGTATTACTGGGGATTCAGTTTCGTTTTCCCGGCCATGTCGGACGTTCCTCTCCGCAGGTCCGGGGAGAACTGTCTGAGCAGCCTGACTGGGCGGTTGACCCGTGAGGGTTAACCTCCAGGACTCCCAGTGAGGGAGCCTGGATCCGGGGCACTGCGGGAAGAACCCTCTGGAAGTAATGCAGGGGGTAAATTGCCCACTTGCTCCAATGGAGGCCGGCAGACTTGCGCAGCACCGCGTGTGCTGCCGGGCCATGGAGAATGGCAATAAGCAGATTTAAGGTGAAAGCCTGTAAGTAAGCGAATCCCTTCTGATTCTTAAGCGTATGCGAAGGATTGGTGGGAGCTGAAGCTAAGAAGGCGCGGATTTCTTCCCCCTTTACTGAGTTTCGGAACTCAGTTGGCGTCCCCCCCCAAGATGGCGATGAAAAAGCAGAGCCCAGCAATGAGTAAATCGGTGATGGCGACGCTATAGGGGAAGGGGGAAACTTTGGAAGAGTTGGTGAGACGAGCAGTTTTCGATGCTGTGCAGCCCTTTGTAGCGAAACTGAATGAAATGGGGCAAAAGGTTGATTCAGTGGAGAGCGAGGTGAAAGCCATTAAAGAAACAGCGACCGGAGCAGAGCAGTCTGCGCACGAGAACGCAGTACTCATGAAAGCAACAAGTAAGGAAGTGAAGCTTTTTGGAGAATTAATAGGATTGCAAGTGGACCGTGCCCAAACGGTATTGCGTCTTCAGAATGTAAAAGAGGAGGAAAATGAAAATTTAAAAGATGTGGTGTCTGGACTTTTGGCGACATTCGCAGAGGCAACTAAAGAAGAGTTAAAAAGCGACATCTTGGAGGTCCGGCGGACGTCTTCAAAGTATGTAATGAAGCGGCAGCTGCCTTACGAGATTATTATTGACTTTTCATCTAGGAAGACTCGGGACACCATTTTATATAATTCGTACAATGTGGACTTGGATTATTTGGGCAACAAGGTTAAAATTTTGAAGGATGTTCCATTTTTGGCTCGTAAAAGAAGATTCAAGTATAAAGGACTTGCGGCTTTCTTGAGGAAATGTGATGTGAAATATAAATGGTTGTTTCCAGAAGGCGTTTTGTTTAGTTATAAGGATCAAATTTATAAGATTACATCGGAATCCCAGCTGACAGACTTTTTGTCCAATCATCAGGAGTTCCATCAAGACGAACGTCCAAAGTCTGAAGGGGAAGGTGGGGGGGAGGAGAGAGCGGGCACAGCTGCTCCAGCTGCGCAGAGAGAATTGAGACCAAGACGCAAGGGGGGGGGAGAAGATCTGATCCTGAATATGGCTTGTACTGTATAAGATCTACTAATCTGATCGCATGTTAGAAAGTTAACTTTTAAGAAAAATTGCAGCATGAAGGGAATACAAGAGATGTAGTGTAGTGTTTATTGTTTGTATGTTGCTCTTCCCCTTTTCCCAGCCCCCCTCCGCTTCCCCCCCCCCTCTTTCTTTCCCTTGTATTTTTGTAGTTTTTTGTAGTTTTCCATGTTAGATATTAAAAAAATAAAAAAAAATTTCAACCCCCCCCCCGGTATTACTGGAATCGAGAGGCCGACCAGTTGGAATGGGATGGAAAATCGGGAGGCGCCTGCAGGTATGCAGAATATCAGTCAGAGCCTGTCAAATTTACAGAAAATCATCCCGCGGACAGAGACTGAGGGGCCGAGCCAGCTACCCCCTATAACCGAGGATCCGCCAGCGACCTGAGCAGCCACCGAATCCTACTCCGGATCTAGTTGATGACAATTCGACTGAAACCGAAAGAAGAGGAGGAAGAAGAAGTAGAAGAAGAAGGGGCTGGAGGGGGGCAACCACCAGAGGGGCCTCCGACAACCCCGTCTCAACCTGGGGGTACACCTCAGCGTCCACCAGACGAAGTTCCGGTCCTCACGCCGACAACGATTCAGCCGCAAGGACCGCCACACCTCCCTCCAACAACGTCCAAGGCGGGAGGACAACCATTTCTGCCAAGACTTTTGGCGCCGATACCGAGAGGCACCATTCCTCGTCAAACTCCGCTGCCGGGACCTATAGGACGGGGAACCACGCCTCGGCCTCTACTAACGCCCGGACTGAGAGGGACCCCCATACCAATGCAGCCGATTCTGAGAGGGCCTCCGCCGCCGCTGCAACCAGTGCCGAGAGGACCCCCTCCGCCAGCGCTACCCGTGCCGAGGACCCCCCCACCCGTTCAGCCCGTGCCAAGAGGACCCCCTCCGCCGCTACAGCCAGTACCGAGAGGACCTCCTCCATGGCTTCCTCAACCGAGGCCCCAACAACCTCCAGCACAACCTCTTCCTCAGTACCCCGATGGGGGACCTCATCAAGTGCCAGTTGAATATTACCCACTGCCTGCGCCGGTAAATAGGCCACCGGAGTTACCAATGGGGTGGGTAAAGCTAGAAGCCACATTTGATGGAGATCCTTCCAAGTTAGGATTCTTCCTCGTGCATGCCTTGCAATTCTTTAACCGGTGGGGACATTTATTTGGAGATGAAGCCAGCCAAATAGAGCATTTGGGATCTTGTCTACAAGGAAAAGCGACAGAATGGTATGTATCCCTTTATGAATTAGGGCCCCCTGAATTAAACACTCTACAAGGACTAGTAGATGCACTTCGAGCCCAATACGAAGATCCCTTAGAGGAGAGGAGAGCCAGGACTGAATTGCAGTCCATTAGACAAGGCAGCATGTCGGCTAGAGACTATGTTACAAAATTCTGACAGCTGGCCGCCAAATGCCCAAGGTGTGAGGAGTCCACCAAAATAATTCTATTCAAACAGGGCATGAATCCCAAGTTGTTGGACAGAGCTCTTATGCAAGATAATCCCCCCACCCTTTTGGGGTGGATTCAGCTAACTTATGAAGTGGAAAATCATATGCAGGAAGTACGCTTAGTCGAACAACAGCAAACTACTGGGCAAAGATGCTCTTCAATACTGGTGAGGGGAAGTAGGGGTGCTGGGTACGCTACCAGAGGAGCGAGAGATGCTAGATGTCAACAAGGATTGTGTCTGCAGTGTGGACAAAGTGGTCACTTTGCGGCGCAATGTCCGTACCGGCCTGTGCAAAGAACTCCGTTCCCACCAAGGCATCCAGCCCCCACCGCTCTACCCGCGCCAACCCGCCCAACACCCGCTCCAAGAGCAACGAGAGGCAGAGGGACTTTCCGTAGAAATCCTCCCGAGAGAGAGTTAGAGCTAGAAGAAATTATGGACTATGATTCAACAGCTCTAATCGGGGAGGAAAACCCTGAGAGTCCGGCCTCAGGAAACGAGATGGATCTATCGTAAAAGGACCCAAACGGCAGATCAAAGAGCAGTCAGTTCCTACTCCGAACAGATCTCATGGGTCCATACTCTTCATACCAGTAACGTTAGTTAATCCAGAAAGAAAAATGCATGTTCGTGTTCAAGCTCTCATAGACTCGGGCTGCTCTAGAGACATTATTTCACCGGCCCTAGTAAATGGACTAGTACTATCCATAAAAGAGCTGGAAACTCCAGTCATCTTTGAACAAATGGATGGCACTAATATGAATCCTGTCACTACCGAAACCGTGCCGGTTATCACAGGCATGGGACAGCATTGGGAGACAAGATCATTTGTAATTAGTGCTACCACCAAATATCCATTGATTCTAGGAAGCAGGTGGTTGTGAGATCACAACCCTTATATAGACTGGGCAGTTGGAAGTATCACCTTTTCCCATGATACATGTAAAAATCATCGCTGGAACCAAAATTGGGGCAACAACCCTACCCTCGTTGAGCAAGCTCTCCTAACTCAAGAAGAAATTAACCAAATACCTAAACAGTACCGAGCCTATATTCAAGCTTTCACCGAAGAAGAAGCCAATTCTCTACCTCCTCACAGGAGGACGGATTGTGCAGTAGAAATTTTACCGGGTGCATCTTTACCCAAAGGCCGACTGTATCCCATGAGTCCTAACGAGCGAGAGGAGCTCCGCAAATTCATTGACACAAATCTTCAAAGAGGATTCATCCGACCCGCTAATAGCCCGCATGCTGCTCCAGTACTTTTTGTTAAGAAAAAGGATGGTGGATTGAGACTTTGCACGGACTTTAGAGGACTTAATGCAGTCTCCTCCAGCAACGCATACCCCATCCCACTCATCCGAGATCTACTCAACGTCGTGGCACAAGGTAAGATCTTTACAAAATTGGATTTAAAAGATGCTTACTTCCACGTTCGTATAAGGGAAGGCGATGAATGGAAAACCGCATTTAATACGCCCCTCAGCCAGTATGAATACTTAGTTATGCCTTTTGGCCTGGCTGGGGCCCCTTCGGTTTTCATGTCCATGATCAATGAAGTATTGCATGAATTTTTATACAAAGGAGTAGTAGCGTACCTAGATGACGTCTTGATTTATTCAGAATCTGAAGAAGAACACATAGAGCTCGTAAAAAAAGTTTTAACTACTCTAATGTGTAACAAATTGCCTATTAAACTGTTCGAATGTGAATTTCATAAAACAGAACTCACTTATTTGGGATATTGCATCTCCAAAGATGGTTTAAAAATGGACCCGGGCAAAGTACAAGCCGTACAAGACTGGCAAACGCCCACTACCCGCAAAGAACTACAATCCTTCTTGGGCTTTGCCAACTTCTATAGAGAATTTATAGCGAACTTTGCTCAAATAACACTCCCCCTGACCGAACTGTTAAAAACCAAAGACAAAGGGGACCAAGCCAAAAAACCAAGTGCTAAATTGTCCTGGACGCCCGAATACCAAGCAGCGTTCAACCACCTCAAAACCCAGTTCGTTTCTGAACCAGTTCTGCAACACCCTGATGAAAATCGCCCCTTTGTAGTGCAGGTTGACGCCAGCAATACTGCAATTGGAGGCGTCCTCTTACAGCGGGGAGAGGACGATGTACTTAAACCCTGTGCCTTCCTATCCCGAAAATTTTCTGAACCAGAAAGAAATTGGAATGTTTGGGAAAAGGAGGCGTTTGCTGTAAAAGCGGCACTCTCTGCCTGGAGGCATTGGCAAGAAGGAGCCCGTTATCCATTTGAAGTATGGACGGACCACAAAAATTTAGAAGCCTTACGCAGCCCCAGGAGACTGAATGCCAAACAACTGCGATGGGTGGAATATTTCTCTAAATTCAATTTCACTTTAAACTTTTTGCCTGGCAAAACTAACTTCCTTGCCGATGCCCTATCGCGCATGCCTCAACACAGGAGCAAGAGGGAGGAGACAATAGACACCGTCTTTTCGCCTACGCAATTAGGGGGCGTAGTAACAATGCGCAGCCGCGCAGCCCAACCTCCTCAACCTGATCAAGGGTGGAGACTCAAACTAAAAGCTGAGGTGGAAAAGGAGGGGGGAACATACCCAAAGAAAAATTGCAACAATCTGAACAAGGAGAATGGCTTTGGGGAGACCGCTCTTATGTACCCAGCTGTTTAAGAAAAGAAGTATTACAACGCTGTCACGACTCCCCTACGGCTGGACACTATGGGTACTTAAAAACTCTCCATTTAGTGCAACGGCAGTTTTGGTGGCCGGGCATGCGCAAAGACATTTCCCAATATGTAGCGTCATGCCCCATCTGTCTTAGTGCCAAGTCCCACAAAGGAAAGCCACCAGGACTTTTACAGCCTTTAGAAACACCAAGCAGACCATGGGAAACAATATCCATGGATTTTATCACAGATCTTCCCCCCTCCAAGGGGCACAATTGCATTTTGGTCGTAGTGGATCTATTCTCCAAACAAGCTCATTTTATACCTTGCACCACTATACCTTCGGCCCGAAAACTAGCAGATATCTTCCTAAAACACATTGTAAAACTGCATTCTTTCCCGTCAAAGGTGATTTCGGACCGCGTCGGACAATTCGTTGCCAACTTTTGGTGGGAGCTTCTACAAATTATGGGAATTGAACAAGGTTTAAGTTCAAGCCATCATCCTCAAAGCGACGGACAGTCCGAGAAAACTAATCAAATATTGGAACAATTCCTCCACTGTTATATTAATTTTCAACAAGACAACTGGGTCGATTTGCTTCCCCTAGCAGAATTCTCATATAATAACAGTGTGCATGCCTCCACTGGAGAAACTCCCTTCAAAGTCGTTTATGGCTTCCACTTCAAACCCTTCCCGTTTGAAGCGCTTCCCCCTCCTACTTCAGCATCCAAAGACATTTCAGACTGGTGGGGGGAGGCAGCTCAACAATGGACTCTTATTAAAAAGCATCTCGACAAAGCCAAACAGGATTACAAAAAGTATGCTGATCGCCATCGTGTGGCCGAATGGGACTTACAACCTGGAGATCTTGTTTATCTATCTACAAAAAATTTAAAAGTGACTCAAACCAGCCGAAAACTAGCACTGAAATTTCTGGGACCTTTTCCTGTTCGTAAAGTAATCAATAAAGTGACTGTAGCCCTGGATTTACCAAAGAACCTACGCCATGTACATGATACCTTCCATGTCAGCCTCTTGAAAAAGGTTCCCCCAGCAAATCAATGGCACACCCATGCCCCTCCTATCCCTACTTTAATTGATGATCAAACCCATTATGAAGTGCAGCAAATTTTGGACTCTAAACTTAAAAGAAATCAGCTGTTTTATCTTATCAGATGGAAAGACTTTGACTCTGGGTTTGATGAATGGGTGAACTCTGTACATGTTCATGCTCCTAGATTAGTAAAAGCCTTTCATACTCGCTATCCTCATAAACCAGGGGGAGGGGCATTTTAGGGAGGGCAGAAATGTCAGGTTCAGAATACTTCTCTATATGTTGTAACCAAAGAAACTCCATTTTAATTCTTTTAGTGTTCTAAGTGCTTTCTTCACAGGTACCAAGATGTTCCCTAGCAGCTATCTCTCAGAAGAGGAATGTTTTGGCTACAGCTTTTCCAGTCCTGGGAAACTTTCACTTTCTCAGCTTCAAAGGGATTGTTTTGAGAACTGTGGGGGGAGGCTGGGCCTACTGAGTCTTGATACTTTGTACTGTATTCTTTACCTCTCATTCGTAACAATACACGTGTACCAGCCCAGATATTGCATCTGGGACAGTGGACTATAATGGTTGTCTTTTTCAGTAAATCTTTTGAAAACAACGGACTCTTGTCTGATTGCAGAAGGTAGTCTGGATACAACTGTTATTTAGCCACAGATCTGACAGAAAGCTAGTCGGAGTGAGGTATATAAAAGGGAACACAGGCTGTGGCAAAGAAATGCAAGTCTGTGATCAGGCAGGCAAAAAGGGACGATGAGGAACACATTACAAAAAACAAAGACCAACAATAAACATTTCTTCAAATATATTAGAAGCAGGAAACCAGCCAGGGAGGCAGTGGGGCCCCTGGATGATCAAGGGGGTAAAGGATTACTGAAGGACAATAGGGAAATGGCTGAGAAGCTAAATGCATTTTTTGCCTCTGTCTTCAGTATAGAAGATGAGAGGTGTTTGCCCACTCCAGAACCGCTGTTTTTGGAAGGAGTATTGAAAAACCTGAGTCAGATTGAGGTGACGAAAGAGGAGGTCCTATGACTGATAGACAATTAAAAAACTAACAAATCACCAGGCCCGGATGGCATACATCCAAGAGTTCTGAAAGAACTCAAATGTGAACTTGTGGATCTCCTGAAAAAGATATGTAACCTTTCATTAACATCTGCTTCCATTCCTGAGGACTGGAAGGGTAGCTAATGTCACCCCCATCTTTAAAGTGTTCCAGAGGAGATCCGGGAAATTACAGGCCAGTCAGTCTAACGTTAATACTGGGTAAGTTGGTGGAAACTGTTATTAAAGAAAGAATTAGTAGGCACATTGATGAACAAAAGTTACTGAGGAAGACTCAGCATGGGTTCTGTAAGGGAAGATCTTGTCTCACGAACCTGTTAGAGTTCTTTGAGGGAGTGAAGAAACATGTCGACAAGGGGGAACCAAGAGATGATGTCTACCGGGATTTCCAGAAAGCTTTTGATAGTGTTCCTCATCAAAGGCTGCTAAGTAAGCTCAATAGTCATGGTGTAAAAGGACAATTCCTCTTGTGGATCAACAACTGGCTAATGAATAGGAAACAGAGAGTATGGCCAATATTCACATTGGAGGGTGGTAAGCAGTGGGGTACCGCAGGGCTCCGTATTGGGTCCGGTACTTTTTAACTTGTTCATTAATGATTTGGAGTTGGGAGTAAATTGTGAAGTGGCTAAGTTTGTTGATGATACTAAATTATTCTGGGTGGTGAGAACCAGGGAGGATTGTGAGGCACTCCAAAGGGATCTGTCGAGGCTGGGCAAGTGGCCTTCAACGTGGCAACTGAGGTTCAACGTGGCCAAGTGCAAAGCAATGCACATTGGGGCCAAAAATCCCAAACATAAATACACAATGACGGGGTCCAAACTGGCGGAGACTGACCAAGAGAGAGATCTTGGAGTCGTGGTGGATAACTCGCTGAAAATGTCGATACAGTGTGTGATGGCAATAAAAAAGGCCAACACTATGCTGGGGATTATTAGGAAGGGAACTGAAAACAAATCAGCTAGTATCATAGTGGCCCTGTATAAATCAATGGTATGGCCTCATTTGGAATACTGTGTACAATTCTGGTCACTACATCTCAAAAAAGATATTATAGCACTGGAAAAAATGCAGAAAAGGGCAACTAGAATGATTAAATGGATGGAACACTTCCCCTATAAAGAAAGGTTAAAGCGCTTGGGGCTCTTTAGCTTGGAGAAACGACGACTGAGGGGTGACATGATAGAGGTTTACAAGATTATGCATGGGATAGAGAAGGTAGAGAAAGAAGTATTTTTCTCCCTTTCCCACAATACAAGAACTCGTGGGAACTCAATGAAATTGCTGAGCAGTCAGGTTAGAATGGATAAAAGGAAGTACTTCTTCACCCAAAGGGTGATTAACACATGGAATTCACTGCCTCAGGAGGTGATGGCAGCTTCAAGCATAGACAACTTCAAGAGGGGATTGGATAAACATATGGAGCAGAGGTCTATCGGTGGCTATTAGCCACAAAGTATAGATGGAACTCTCTGTCTAGGGCAGTGATACTCGGTATTCTTGGTGTTTGGGGGGGCAATCAGTGGGAGGGCTTCTAGTGTCTCAGACCTCCTGAGGACACCTGGTTTTGGGCCACTGTGTGACACAGAGTTTTGGGCTGGATGGGCCATTGGCCTGACCCAACATAGCTTCTCTTATGTTCTTATGTAATGATGGTCCCTGGGACCAGATAAACCGCTCTGGGGCTGGAATGATGCCCCCCCCCCAGAGTAGAATGACGATCCCTGGCACCAGCTAAACTGTTTTGTGACTGGAATGACAGCCCCCTGAGTGCAATGACAGCCCCTCGGAACAGAATCTGTGCTCTAGTACTGGAATGACAGGTTGCAGAGTAGAATGACAGCCCCTGGGAGTAGCAGAAGTGTTATGGACTAGAATGACAGCCCCCAGAGTGGAATGACAGCCCCTTGGAGTAGCAGAAGTGTGTTGGGACGAGAATTACAGTCCCTCGAGTGCAATGACAGCCCCTGGGAGTAGCAGCAGTGTTCTGGGACTGGAATGACAGCTCCCAGAGTGGAATGAGAGCCTCTGGCCATAGCAGAAACGTTCTAAGACTGGAATAACAGCCACCAGAGTGGAATGAGAGCCTCTGGGGAACATACTAAAATGAATGACAGGAATGTCCATTGAAAACAATATGAGATGCTTGGAAGGCACATTAGATATAATGAGAGCCATGAATGCCAATTGACTTGCATTGGCTCCATTGAAATACATTTCAGCACCAAAAAGTTGCAATGAAAATGTGGGATTGAGTTAGAGAATCTTCCTCTGAGAATGGGATGACGGCTCCCGGAGTGGAATGATGGTTCCTGGGAACAGAAAAAATGCTCTGGGGCTGGAATAGGGACAGAAGTACTCTTTGAGGGGACAGTCAAGGAGATGTTTTTGGGGAGACAGGAATATTCTTTTAAAGGACAGGAGCACAGAGACAATCTATGAGATGAGGTTAATCTTGGGAGGAAGAAAGATGTTCTTTGGGGAGACAGGAGTATTCTTGTACCTTGAAAGAACAGAGGTGATCCATGAGGGGAGGTTAATCCTGGAGGGGAAGGATACCTTCAGGGAACAGAAATCTTCCCAATGGGGCGGGTAAGGAATGGGGAGTTTGGAAGTCAGAAATGAAATGCCTTTTAATGTGGAAACAGACTCTGGGTGGGAGTTACCACAACAGCCAGAATCCATCTCCACAATGGCGTGTCCGAGAGGGAAGCCTTCCACCAGCAAAATCCACCTCCCCAACAGCGAGGGGAGGCTGGATGCGAGGATGGCCTTGGAATGTAGGTGCAGCTAGGTGCACACCCAGGTGTGCACACCCAGAAACCATCTTCCCAATGGGCAAGTGAGGGACAGGGAGTATGGAAGCCAGAAAGAAAAAACCTTTTAATGTAGAAACAGACCCTGGGTGGGAGTTGCCACAGCTGGACTCTTATCTCCTCAATGGGATGGGCGAGAGGAGGCTGGATTCTTGGTGGGAGAGAAATCATCACGAGGAGACAATGTGGGCATGGGGAGACTAAAAGACAGGATTCTTGGGGGTGGACAGACATCTTGAAGGGATTGATGTGGAAAGGAGGCTGATTTTGTGGGGGACAAAAATTTGGAGGAGGCAGATGTGGACAGCGAGGCATCGGCAGGCCTCGACATGACCATTTGGGAGAGGGCTGGCCAGTCCATAGAGCTAATGCCGAGCTCCTTTCCCCCCTGCAAAATGGGCCTAGAGGACATGATATCCTGCACCACATTTTTTTGCTTCACCAGACGAGCTGTCATCACATAGGTGGAGTTCCAAAGGGTGGGCATGTCCTAGAGGTGCTGGTGCTTGGGCTTCTCCTCCTCCTGTCTCTCATGCAGCTGGAGGGCAGACTTAATGCTATGGGGAAAGTGGGCAGCCAGACATCAGCAGCTGTCCAACAAGGCATGCATGTCCATTGTTCCCTGGTCCCAGGTGGGCTTGATGGTGCTACCCAGCCAAGAGCATCCCTCATGACCAGATGCAGCTTGTATGCCAGGCAGACAATGCCCTCAAGGGACATGGCATTCAAGGCTGCCAGCATGTTTCTACTGGCATTCATGACCATGTAGCCATGGACAATATCACCCACGGGTGCCCACTCCTTCAGTCCAGCCTTGATCACAGTGGCAATGTTCCTCTCTGTATGGTCCACATCCATCCCCCGCACCTGGAGCAAAACCACTCTGTAGCCCATCAGCAGGGCTGTCGCCTTCTCCCAGGGCCTTGAGTTTTCCCTGGTGATCCAGAGGTCCTCCAGTTGCCACCAGTGGGCAGTGAGGGTGAGATATCTGTGCTGATGGCTGCTCCACAGGTCTACTGTGAAGTTTATGGTTTGCCCTTGTGCTCTGGACGTGTTCCTGACCAGCTCAGCCACAGAGTGATAGAAGAAGAACAAGACTCGCCGGTCAATGGTCCGTCGCGAGGGGATGGTATACCAGGGGGCGAAATGATGCAGCAGCCAGCAAAAGCCCACATCCTCCACAATGGACAAAAGTAGACCGTCCAGGGCAATCATCTCAGTCAGTACACGAGTGCCCGCCTCCTGAGCCCTCCCCCATTCCTTTTGTTTGGCAGTGCGATTGACCCCAAGGGAACAACCTCCTGAATGGTAGCCTGCCTGCCTGCCTGGAAGGGAACTTCCACTCCCACACACAGCACTGTCAGTGAGAGTCTTCTTCCTTGAGGTGGGATCCCATTCCCCTCTCCCCCTGCTCAGAAGCCCTCTTCGTCCCCCACTGGATGGTTCTCATTGCTCTGGAGGCAACATACTTGGTTGGTGCCTCTGCAGATGCCTGTGGAGGGCAGTGGACAACAGGTGCTTGGGGTCCGAGCCACTATGCATCAGGTCATTGCAGGTCCTGCAACATGCCACACAGGGTTTGTTGGGGGTGTTTGGAAGTACTGCCAAAGTGTAGGCCTGAAATGGGGACTGGGAGTTGGTGGGTCAGGACGGAGGCTTAACTGCTTTTGTGTGTGTCTGGGCCAGGAGGACTGAGTGAGGGGTGTACTGCAGGCAGGGGAAACCCCAAGTGGTTGGGATGTGGAGGAGCTGCATATTTCTCCAAGACCCTCTGATTCATCAGCACTCTGAGATCCCTCCTCCTCAAAAAGTTTTTGCAGCTGCTCTTCCTCTGTCAACGCTAACAACTCTTCTGCCTCCTCCTTGATCCCCACAAGTGGATCTGGAAAAAGAGGCTCTGCCTCTGAAACCTCCCCACTAATGCTGGGCACTGGTGGGCCAGCAGGACGGGCTTGGGACTTTTTCTCCCCATGACCACCCTTGCCCCAACTCTAATCTTCATGGTGCTAATGGGTGTTGTGGTTGGCAAGGCAGCACTGTGTTGGCCCTCAGGTGAGGAACCCATTAGGCTTGGCCCCTGAAGCTGGTAGTGGCATAGAGACTAGGTGGGGTCAGAGCCCTGACCAACCACCCAGGCACCTTCCCAGCTGGGACTGGTGCTCTAAATAATAATGATACTGTTAATAAGTATAATATATAAAAGTATTCTGTGAGTCCTCACAGGAGCCCACTAGGCTTGGCCCCTGAGGCTGGCACCGAGAGAGGTGCTCAAAATAATAATAAAAGACTCCTCAGATGAGTAACCCAGTAGGCTTAGCCCCTAACCCTGGCTGTGGAACAAAAGCAGATGAAGCACCAGAATCTAAAGCACAAGCTTCAAATACCTCCCTCTGTGACTGAAAATCCAACAGCAGTTCCTCCCTGTCTAACTGCCTGCTGGAAACTGAAATCACTCCCGTGAGAGCTGGGAGTTATATACTCCTGCTCTCATTGAACAGAATGGGAGCTCTCTGTTTGGCAGCCAGAGCTGCCTATCAAGCTTTGGAGGGCTGGCATTGGTGTTCCCAGGGCTTCAGAAGGGCTGCAGAAGTCCATCCCCCCATTACCTCGGGAATAAATTGATCAGTGCCAGGCTGTCTGCAGTGACGAACCAAAAAATAAACTAAACTGCCTGAAAAATCATAGCGGTTCATTGCGGTTCATCAGAAATGCATGCTGACGGACTGCTGGTTCATGAACGATGAACCAGTCCAGTTTGTGATGAACTGTAGTTGGTATTTCAGTTCATGCCCATCCTTAATATAGATATACTCTTGGTTCCATTGACTAACACATGCAATTCTGTATTGTCAGATGGCATATTACCACCATCCTGGACAGAAGCTGAAATAATTGTCATGCCAAAAAAAGAGACACAACAATCCCAAATTCCTATCAACCTATCTCACTCGTGAATCAGGATTAAAAACTTTTTTCTGCCATCTTAGCTAAAAGGTTAGCAAGTTTTATCACTAACTATATACCTATAGATTAAGCAGGTTTTATGTCTTGAAGAAATTTAATAGACAACACTCCCAAAACATTGAACTTAATTAATTATTGTAATACAACTAAACATTCACCTGTACTACTGGTATTAGACACTGAAAAAGCATTTGATAAATCAGAGACTAGTTATTTAAAGCACTTGCTATATCATATGGGTTTTTATGAATGTTTTCTAGGTGCAATCAAGATTTTATATACAGCTCCAAAAGTTTCAGGTAAAATCAGTCTGTTCTGCAGACTTTTATCTATCTAGAGGCATGAGACAAAGGTGTCCTCTTTTCCCAATTCTTTTTGCTATTGCAATAGAAACTTTAGCCTCTACAATCAGACTCCATCCTCAAATTAAGGGTATTTTAGTTAAAGACAGAGAGTTTAAACTATGTTTGTTTGCAGATGATATCGTCCTTTATTTATCTGATCCTGTGAACTCTTTACAAATACTACAGCCAAAACTCTCTCATTTCAGTTAAATTACTGGATTATCTGTCAATCAGTCTAAAATAGATGTATATCCTATTAATCTAACACCATCCATCAGCAAAAATATTACAAATTTATTTCCCTAAAATGGATTACAAAATATTGGAAATATCCATGCATACAAATCCTTTTAAATTTAAATGATCTTTTAAAATATAATCACCTGAAATTACAGCAATCAATTTAACCACGAAAGATTGATGCATTCTAAATTTGACCTGGATGGAAAGAATCAATTAAATCTACAATTTTACCAAAATTTTTATTTTATTTTAGAGTCATCCCTATACTGATTTCTATTAAACTATGAAAGAATTGGCAAAAGTTATTCAATGATTTCATATGGAATAAAAAGAAACCTTAGATCAACTTCCAAATTATACATTGTTGCTCATAATAATTAGGCAGCCTCAACATCTCTGATCTGAAATTATATTATGTATCTTCCCGATTAACTTACTTGCTAGCAATGTTAAATAATACACATCAAGGTGAGTGGTTGACAATACAAAGCTTTTATATACATGCCAAAACACTACAGGAAGTGATTTGAAATAAAAAGGCTGATCATCCTCCAAACATATCAGACAATGTTTCTTTAACCAATACCTTGCAAATCTAGGACAGAAAAGACACAAATTAGCCCTACAATTTGCAACCTATGCAAGAGGGCGAGAGCACGGTGAGCAAACCAAATCCACAAGTGTAGCTAGAGGAAAACACGGCCACAACTTTATTGAATACAGCATGAAGAGGAGCATTGGCAAATCATATGGATCAGATCCCAAGCATTGACTGACCCGCCTGCCAATCGATGACCCCTCACCCCCTCAGACCCCAGCTGAGGGGGGACCAAGGAGTGGCATTAAGGGGGAGATCACCTGGGTGTAGTGGGTGTGCCCTGGCAGCCCCTGAGCTGGGCATGCACCTCCATCACCCACTCCCAAGATTCCTTATGGGAATCCCCTTCAAGGGGAGCCCGGGCACGCAGGTCCTGGCTTCCCTCAAAAGAGATCCGATCCAATGACAAACCACCACAAGAGCCATGCAATGGCTCCCACCAACGCTCCTACTGCTGCAGCCAATCCAAAAGGCCATCCATCAAATCCTGCAGCCAGATGTCCTGCCCCCAGCTGGATAGGTGAACCTCGTCTGGGCGATACAGTGCCTCCAAGTGGAAAGAAATGTCCAGATGCATAATGACGAGCCTCCCACAGCACAGATGTATTGTCCCATGGCCTGCGCCAGCCTCTGCCGGACCCCTTCAATCTTCTCCAGGCAATGGGCCCCATGCCACATGCATCTCTGTAGCAAGTCTGACCAGAAAAAGAATGTCCCAGGGCACAGCTCTCGCATATAGTCCAAATTGCACACATGGAGCGCTTCAGGTCAGGGCACTCTCACTTGAATAAATCATTCTCTCTAAGCTGGATGATGATAGCGTCAGGTGGGCCATATTGCTGAACCTGGATTCATTGACTGACCACAGGACTGATCCTAACCACAGGGATAGGAAAGGTGGCCACTGTGGCGGCAGTCCTGGGCATGCCTGCCCAGGCCATTCAGCACTTGGGCCATTGGAAGTCCAGGGCCTTCCGGACTTACGTTCTCCCAACATGCAGGTGGGTATACTAATTTTGGTTTGTTCTTGTCCATCTTTCCTCCGGCCCATGGAACCCCCCCTTGACCATGGTCAGTGATTTCAATGGACTTTATAACTGATCTCCCCCTTTCCAAAGGGAAGATTGTAATCTGATGGTGGCTGACTTATTTTCCAAGTGAGCCCATTTCATTCCGTGCTCTAAAATTCCAACCACCAAGAAATTAGCCAATCTTTTCATACAAAAGGTAGTCCAGTTCGTTGCCACCTTTTTGGCAGGAGCTATTGAAACTGGCTGGAATCCCAGACTGGCAAAAAAATACACTGCTACCAATACCACCAAGTCAGTCATACGTTGAATCACCCTGATATAAAGAAAGCATTTTCTCACAAAACAACTGATTTTGAAAATATATTAAAATTAGAATTTTCCAGTTATAAAAATTCTATCTCAAAACTTTATAAAATTTTAATCTCTGATGAATACTCAAAATCTCCTCCTTATGTGAAAGCCTAGAACACATTGTAACCTTGTAATTTCAGAACCACTGTGGTCAAAAATTTGGAGCTCATATATCTTTTCTATAAGCCCAGTCAATATTAGAAGCCAATCTTTAAAATTGCTAACTAGATGGTATCTAACTCCCTCAAAATTACACCATACAAGTCCATCAATTTCTCTTTATTGTGGGAAGTCATGTGGTGAAATAGGTTCATTTTCACACTGCTGATGGAATTCTGCATGTATAAAGAAATTTTGGCAAGACATAATATATCACATTAATAATTCTCTTCCAATGAAACTGGAACTGATATTGCTTAATTTTATGGACAGATAACAGATCTTCCAAAGAAAATGAAAAAAAATTAAGAGCTAACCTTTTGGCCATGGCCAAATTAATTACAGTCATGTTTTGGAAAACTGTAATCCTCCAGCTATTACTTTATGGCACAAGAAAATCTGGGACCATTACTTCATGGAGATCACTGATCAAATTTCTCACACTGATTTGGATCATTATTAGAGATGGGCACAAAACGGAACACGAACCAAAAAGAACCACAAACTGACCCAAGTTCATGGTTCGCGAACCAGCGGTTTGTGGAAGCTCATTTTCCATGAAAGTCCACGAACTGGTCTACTGGTTCGTTTGGTTCATGTTAAACTGATATCATGTTAAACTGGTCTACTGGTTCGTTTGGTTCATGTTAAACCACGGGGCATTTAAACCCGTGGATCAACTGCTTGTCAGGGAGATCCCTGACAAGCAGCTGATCATTTATCCTGCGAGGCTTGGCTGCCCGGCCAGGAGATCCTGGCCAGCCAGCCAAGCTCCACCTGCAGTTCAAATGGCCATTTCCCCGCCACTCCATGCGGGGCCGGCCGGGAGTTCCTGGCTGGCCAGCCAAGCCCCACTGTTTAAATGGCCATTTCCCCGCAGCTCGGAGCAGCAGGGAAATGCCCATTTAAAGAGTGGGTGAGGCTTGGCCGGCCGGCCAGGAGTTCCCACAGTTTAAATAGCCATTTCCCCGCAGCTTGCAGTGGCCATTTAAACAGCCCTGCTGTTTACAGGATCAGCTGCTTGTTGGGGATCTCCCTGACAAGCAGCTGATCTGCATGTTTAAATACCGCTTTCCATGCCGCTGCGAAGTAGCACAGAAAAGGGCATTTAAACCCATGAACCATGAACCGGTTTGCGAACTTGCCCCAGTTCATGGAAGTTCGTGGTTTGTGAAAATGCACAAACCACGAACCGCACAGTTCATTTTTTCACAGTTCATGCCTATATCTAATCATTATCATTCTAGCTTTCTAGAAATTTGATTTCCAGTTTTAGAGTATATGGCTAATCTGGGCTTAAATCTAGGTAAATCATACCCAGTTGATCCCTTTATTTTATAATTTTGTAACTATATTACTGTAATACTGTCATTATTTCTGATTTATATTGTTCCAACCTTTATAATATTGTCTTTGTATATAAATATTTAGCTTGTTGTTCTAAGCGCTATAAGTTGTTAACTGTTAAAGTTTTAAGTTTTACCCTGATAAATTGATACAAACTAAAAATAAAAAACTTGTAAAAATAAAAAAAATGGTAAGGGTACTTAAAGCTTAAAACTAAAGAACTGATTCAGATTACTTGTTTTTGCAAATTGCATAGTATGAGGAACCACTCTTTGGATTTAGAAGGAACTGGTTAGTCTTCCTTTAGGCCAATATATGATGTGCTGCTGTAACAATATGATTTCAGAAAGACAAGTTATACTTACTGAAAGCATCATTTTATTTATTTAATTTATTTTTATTAATTTAAATTTACGTTATTTATAGTCTGCCTTTCTCACTGAGACTCAAAGCAGATTATACAATGTAAGTCAATACAACCAACAGCTGGGACAGCCAATAAAAATGCAAGAGGGGTTGGACTACAAAAATTTGAAAACAAGCAGAAATCTGATAGAGGGCTGAAACAAAGCATAAGCAATTAAATATTACATTAAACAATGAGGAAATTTCCTAGTAGGAGCATACTTACTGTAATATTTTGCAATGTAATTAAGTTTGTGTTTTATTTGTGTATTAATACAGATTTTGAATATATGTTTATTTTGATTATTATTATTGTTAGAAGTGCATGGCTCTAAAGCTAGAGGGGGGGGGGCTGGATGGATGAGTGAAGAGTGCTGTGATTGGATGGTAGCTGTACCTTAGGGGGCAGTGTGAACTGCAATTTAAGTCAGATTACTGAAAGTATTCATTTTGTCTAAGTCAGGCAAATTGTGTAGAAGCCTTAGTCAGTCTGTGTGTATCTCAGAGCAGTTATTCTATCTAAGTCAGGCAAGTTGTGTAGAAAAGCTTGGAGGAATCTATCTGTCATGTCTGTGTACAGCCATGCCATGGTTGTCTGTTTGTTATATTGCTTGTGCTACAATATGCTGAAGCTATACTGCACTATTACTAAATTGATGTGTAACTCTGATCATCTGTAACCATTTTGCAGACGTTACTTCCTTAGGATCCAGAAAGGGCCTCTCCTGTTTTCTTAGAGAAATCTGCAAGTCTCAGCTAGCCGAGACCTTGGTATGTCTAGATGCCAGTTTTCACTCCTTTTCCCAGATGCTGGGAATTATGTATTGTATACCTACTGCATAGTCATAACTGAATAGGTTCTCACAGAACTCTTGTAGGCTTGCGCGCCAAAACCTTAACTATCATTTAGAGCATGGGGAAATCAACTATAACATAGATTGCTCGATTTGAATTGTTACTCCTGTCAAGCTCCGTGATGGAGAACAGACCTGAACTGCATAGATCCTAATAAAGCTGATTCTGCTAGAACCAACATGTGTTCACTGTGGAGGGGCTTGAGGGGTTTACCTGCCAGGGACTGACATTATATCTATGTGGATGAGTGGAGTGTTAGTGAAGATCTCTGAGAAAAATAAGTCTTTGTTACTGTATCTGTGAATATACTTTTAGGAATATGTAACTATTTTAAAAGCACTAAGCATATAAACCTATTCTGAAACCAATACACTTATCAATACTCTGTAACCATCAAGCCTATGTACTATAAATAAATTCTACTTCTGGTTAAACAATATGCCTGTTTCATCTGGAATATAAGCGTTTTTTTTACCTCACAGCTACCCCTTCCTGTTGACCATTCTGTTATAATACCATCAATAACAAAGTCTTCCTATAATACCGTCTAAGACAAAAGCCTTTGGTGGCAAGTTGACAACAAAACCTTCTGGGAGGCAGCAATATGTAGATCACACAAACAGGAAAAATGCCAAATGTGCTATTAGCACATTCTTGAGGTAAAAGCCTGGGTAAAGTAGAGAACACCTGAAGATTTCTGTGTGTGAAAAAAAAGGAGAGTTATTTGTGACCAGAGTCCTCTGGAGATAAAAATATAAGGTAATGTAAGGAAAAGCTGTAATAAAGACCCAAGATATGTTTAAAACAAAAATGCTACACTTACATAAATAGACAGTACGTAGTGGTATAGACACCAGTCCCTAACTCTTTACCAAAGCATCTTTCTGAACCTGTTCATTTCAGTACAGCCTTTCTGAGTAAAAAAGCCCTCCTGAATAATAGCACTTGTAATGATCATTCAATCTTCCAGGACATTCTATAGCTGACCTAAAAATAGCTGTCCTCAAACAGAGAATCTTCAAGGGGAGATTACAATGTGAGATTGCTGGAGTTTATTCACAAATTTAGAACAACATTCTCCCCCACCACATTGTACCATTGTACTGTTACATCATGACATCTTCCTTTGCTACACCCCTCCCATTGTACCTTTACATCCTGATGCCCTCCCTTTGCTACACTTCACCAACCTTTTCACTGGAATATAAAGGCTCAGGGATCTCCATTCTTACTAGTGTCTGAAGAAGGGAGCTCTGACTTTTGAAAACTCTCTTTAGCTTGCTCCAGGGCTATTTTCACTTTACAGTCCACCTCTGCACTCAGCTTGAGAACCCTAACAACCTCAAGCTCCAATGCCCAGCATTTTTTTCTTCAGACTTGGGACAAACTTTGAGTAGCTTGCCATGCTTGCTTGAAAATAGGCTGAGAGGCAGAAGGAGAATATAACTGTCCACATGTTCCAGGCAGTAGAGTACAGAGGCTCTTAGGAGGAATGAGTTGAATAGCACTTTGTAGCTCAGAGCAAAGAGATGTGTAGACTGGAATTCACTCAAAGAAGCCATTCTTTGTCGAATGATCTGCTGTGGCACTGAATTCAAAAGCAGAACATTAACTGAATTGCTGAATTGCTGAGGACACTGACAAGGTACCATGTTCAAGAACACTGGTAAGTTTGAATACCCAAATCTGTGGAAGAAATAAAGCACTTTGTTCTTCATCTGATAATTATGGAGGTCTACATAGGTCTACATAGAAAACACAGTAGGTTAGATCCTAACCATAGACTTAATGTTTTGCAGTGAGCCTTTAAGGCAAACCGTTTCAACATTGTTTCAACATTGGAGGTTTGGCCTGAACCATGGCCAGACCATCATCTGCTGAAGGCAAAAGTTAATATAGCCCCAATTCCCCACAAAATTGGGGGTCCAGTTAAAATGATTCGCCCACTAAGGCTCATGGATTCTTCTAGATTCCAAAATGCCTTGGGGGAATTTAAAATCCCAGACACATGCCCTGTGGTAGCTGCTGTAGGAATATGGAACACAATGCTCCTTGAAGCTACTGACACCATTGCTCCTTATCAGCTGCTCCGGCCCTTAGGATGGACACCAACCCCATGGTTCGCCACAGAGCTGGCTGACTTAAAGAAGGTTGGAAGAAGATGGTCGCTTTTAGCAAAATTGGTGTGTATCTGAAAAATGCCTGGGCCAAGGAACCTATTATTGTGGTCTCTTTTGCCATTGGCATCATAGCTGTGACAGTACCCTGGGTCAGCCCGTTGACTAAATATACCGGCATGATCAGCCAAGCTACACCATACACATATCCAGTACCAGTTCAGGATGATGGCAACATGCCCAATATTCCCTCCCACACTTGTGACAAGGAAGGCCCAAGCATTGAGTGGCTGAAGAACTTCTGAGACCTTGCAAAAGGCATACTGAGCTACAACTAAAGGGTCCACCAACCCACTGGCACCACACCACTACCTGCTGTTTTCTTGTAGATGTGTAACATACCCAGAGTGTAATAAAACTGCTGTGAATTAAAAAAGAAGAAGAAGAAGGTTGGAAGACGTTTAGAAAGGCGCTGGAGAAAAACTGATGCAGAAGCAGATAGAATATGCTACAGAACCCACTGGAGGACCTATGAAGTGGAAATGAAAGTGGCAAAGAAACGTTATTTTTTGGCAACTATTGCATCAGCTAGTTCACGACCATCCCAATTGTTTAAGATATCCAGATGCCTCCTAACCCCTAAACCTGAACCTTTACAGTCCCAGGAACTGCGAAGCCTTTGCTAAGTTTTTTGCTGATAAAATAGCATGAATACGCTCTGATCTAGATGCTACCTGCAATGCAAGCGAGATAGAAGAAATGACAATTACACCATCCAGCTTACATTTGGACTGGTCTGAACCAATCACTATGACAGATCTAAACAAGATCTTGATGTCTATGAAAACCACTACTTGTGCACTTGATCCTTGCCCATCCTGGCTGTTAACTTCAAGTAAGGACCACATAAGCGAGCCACTGAGGTCTATTGTAAATCAATCGCTAACTCAGGGCGCTTTCCCCGACAGCTCAAACAGGTGGTTATCCATTCGCTACTTAAAAAACCATACCTAGACAAAAAATGATGTGGCCAAATTGCTGAGTTTCTAATCTGCCCTTTCTGGGAAAAGTAATTGAGAGAGCAGTAGCTGACCAACTCCAGACCTTCTTGGATAACTCTAGTGCTCTGGACCCTTTCCAATCAGGCTTCAGACCAGGGTATGGGACAGAGACAGCACTAGTAGCATTAGTGGACGATCTCCTTCTGAATAGAGACAAAGGCCATGCCTCCTTACTGCTTCTATTGGATCTGTCTGAAGCCTTTGATACAGCAGGCCATGCCATCCTGTTAAGGCGTTTAGAAACAGAAGTGGGCATCAAAGGATGTGCCCTGGACTGGTTTAAATCGTTTTTCTTGGAGTGGACTCAAAGGGTTGCCGTTGGAGATCAGCTATCTCCAGAATGGGAACTATCTTGTGGAGTTCCGCAGGGTTCAATCTTATCTCCCATGTTATTCAACCTCTATGTAAAGCCTTCAGGAGAACTCATTTGCAGCTATGGAGTTGAATGTCATCAATATGCAGACGACATCCAACTCTGTATCTCATTATCCAAGTCCCCACAGGAAGCAGTGGAAATCTTAAATCGCTGCCTAACAGCCGTGGTGAAATGGTTGAAAAACAACAAATTGAAATTGAACCCAGACAAGACTGAAGTGATGCTTGTTGGGAAGGCAGAGATCTTGAAGGACATTGTACTCCCCACTTTCGATGGAGTTTGTCTGACCCTTGCAGACTCAGTTAAGAGCCCAGGGGTTATACTGGATCCAGCATTATTACTAGAAAAACAAGTTAAGGCAGTGGCAAAAAATGCTTTCTACAACCTCACTCTAGCCTGGAAGATGGCTTCTTATCTTGACACTGCTGACCTGGCCACTTTGATCCATGCTATGGTAACATCAAGGCTTGACTACTGTAATGGTCTATACATTGGCCTCACATCTAAGTTAACTAGGAGGCTCCAATTAGTGCAAAATGCTGCAGCTCGATTGTTATCAGGAGCGAGCAGGAGCATAACATCACTCCCATCCTACAGTTGCTCCACTGGCTACCCATCATTTACCATGCTCAGTTCAAGGTATAATTTATTACATACAAAGCTCTTCACAGCTTTGGTCCAGCATACCTACAGGACCACCTCCCTCCCTATGTTCCTCCACAGCAGCTTCGCTTATCTGAACAGGGTCTCCTGCAGGTGCCAGGCTGCACACAGGTGAAGTCAGCAGCAGCCTGTACAAGGGCTTTCTCTGTGTGGTCCCTATCCTGTGAAATGACCTGCCTGAGGAAGTCAGAAGAGTCCCCGCTCTCCTGGCTTTCTGTAAACAATGCAAACCCAAACTATTCCAAAAGGTTTTTTACTCAAATGGGAGGGCTATATTGTAGGGATGGAGTCTCAGGTGCTTCACTAACGAGTTGGGGATCATATACTTCATCACTATTTTTGCCTTATATATTATCTGCTGATTTAAATATGTACTCCTAAGTACAACCAGCACCCCATGTTGTCTAATGTTAGTCCTAGAATTGATTATGTTTTGCTCCAGTATTTTTTGTACTCTCTCTTGGATCCTTGCTAATGCTATGTCTTTTAAACTTGTATCTGTTTACCTTACGGTATTGTATTGAAATGTACTTGATACTTATTGTATTACCCTCATACTGTGTAATCCGCCTTGAGTCTCAGTGAGAAAGGCGGACTATAAATGATGCAAATAAAATAAATTAAATAAATATAAAATGCAAACAGGTGGTATTTTCCCCATCTTCCCCTTCCTTCAGCAGTTCATGGCCATAAAAAGGAGATGGGAGAAGACAACAAGGAAGGAGAAGAGCAAACTCCATTCCTCTTGAACCAAGCATCTCTTTTGAGAGTGGGTATGGAGTGCAGCTGGGGAAAGTTGGAGTGTGAGAATATCTACTTCCATTAATACTATGCACTCATGGTTATAATCAATATATTCTTAATCGATATATCTAATTCTAAACATGACGGGCAGTGAAATCCTTAAGGGGAGGGAATTGAATAGGAACCGAACTAAGGCTCGCGCTGGTGGAACTGGCTCCTACGTGGGCATAAATGCCCTTCCATCAGCGGCGGCATGAGGTGTACCACTGTCGCTGGGCTGCCGCCACCAGGAAGAAGAGGCGCCCGGGCGGAGGCGGAGAAGCGGCGTAGGGCCCCGCATTGGCGCAAGAGGGGGCAGGGTAGAGAGCAGGGCTCGAGTTAGTTCACTCCCTAAGCCCTTCCAGAAGCAGGAATGCCCACAGCAGTGCAAAAGAGCTATGCCACGAAAAAACAAGGCATAGCTGATAGGCGCCAATTAAACGGGGAAAACTCCGCCCCCTCTCCAAGCACCCCGACCCACCCCGCCCCCATGGCCTGAAGGAGCTTAGGATGGGAACTATCATGGGGGCCAATCCGCATGCACTTCCAGTACGGACGAGTCCTCCTCCTCGCACCCAATCACCTGCAGACACACTCTACAAAACATCCGGCCATGCTGCCCACACCCTCAGGTAAGTGAGCACTTGGCTGAAAGCTCTGCCCGTTTGCCGTGTGCTGTGGGCACTTTGAATACGAGGCGGGAGAGTGTGCCCACGGTGGCAGGCACTGAGTGCACTTTGGGGACTTTGCGAGAAAAGTGGGAGAAGTTTGCACTCGCTGAAGGGAAGAAGGGCAACGTCCAGACTGCCTGGCTAACTAACAATAGCCACTCATGTTTCCTTGCAGGTTATCTGACTCTGAAGTTCCATCTCAGTAAGGGGCAAGGTAGCACTTACTGGTAAGAAGGAGATGGGGCGGTGGCTAAGCCAGCTGGTTGATTTGTGCTGGCTGCCCCATCACCTGAACCCGCCTGACTGCTATCCATGGCGGGGGAGAGGACAGTGGCAGCAGCCCCTGCCTGCCCCAGAGGCAGATGCCCAGAAAACTACTCTTGACCAGGTGTTTCTAACTACCTGCTCGTTTTCTCCCTTAAGGGTAAAAGCACCCCAAGGCAGAGTGCATCCTCACCAGACGGTCTTGCATCAGCTGGTTACTTCTGCCGCCGCTGCCGCTGCCACTCTCTACTACGTGCATCTTCTCAGATGTTGGAGTGTGAGCTTTGCCTTGGTCATGGCAAAGCTTCTCCCCCCACCGTAATCCTCTGCGAGTGACATTCGGATCCAGCCCAGGAAGCAATATCTCACAGCAGTCCACATCTCAGCCTCGCCCCCGGGAGCGAGAAGGAGGGCTGCGTGAAATGCCTTGGCACTTTTTCCAGTTTAATAAATCCAATCCAATCCTAGCCATTTAATCGTGTCCGATCCTTGGCTACTCTGTAGATCGTATCCCTCCAGGCCTTTCTATCTCTGCTTCTTTCAATTCCTTCATGTTCAGTCCAGTGTCTTTCATGATGGTATCCAGCCAGAGGGTTTTTGGTCTTCCTCTCTTCCTCATTCCACTCACCATTTCTAGCATCATTGATGTTTCTAGTGAGTTGGCCCACATTACATGCCCGAGATAGCTGAGCTTCTGCTTTGTAATCTCCCCCTCCAGAGACATGTCAGGTTTTATGCGTTCCAAGACAGCTTGGTTTGTTCAATTTGTGGGGTTTTTTTCAGGTTCCAGAATTTTGAGACCATTATTTTCAATGGGGAATAAATTTGCAGCTGTTTTTAAAACTAATGGCATCTCATTTGCATTGAACAAAGTCCTTCCTATAATCAAAATCCATCTAATTTTGGATTAGATGGACAAAAGAGTTTGACTTTACAGACACCTGAAGCAGGTGTTTTTTGGAGCAGGTGTGCTTCTCTCCAGTGAGTCGTACGGGGGGTGGGGGTGGGGGTGGCACCGCACAGGCTACCAGCATTAAAAAAAATCATGTTTGCATCCATTTTATTGTAATCTTACATTGACTGATTGACAATTAAAAAAAAATCTCTACACTGAAAACTTGGTATTTATCATCCTTCCCTTTCATGGTCCGTTGTTTCCTTTCACAAAGTAAGGAAGGTTTCCTTTGAAGAAAAAATTTCACCCACCCTATCTCTACAATCGTTGAAAATAATTCACATATTTTTAACAACACATATTTTCCCAAGGTGTTTTTCATAATACATAACAATCCCAGACTTGTGTTACCATTCTATAAAATCAAGACAATGACCAGAAATGGTGATTTGGGGGGGGGGGTGGGAGTTTTGGAATGCACACCTCTAATATCTTTTATTAGAACTAAAACAGGATTTCACTTACTTGTAACTGTTATTCATTGCGTGGCCTTTAGTGCCGTCCCACATGGGATCTGTGCATACCCAGGCCAGCCGTGGATATTCTAAGATTCCTAGAGGCACGAGACACTCACCTAGCCTTTTTGTCCACCTGTGTAGAGAGCAGACTAGAAACCAAACCAAACCAAACCAATCAATATTTTCATGCTTTCTCTCCAGGTGCAGCTATAAAAGGGGGGTGAGTGGCTCCCTACGTCAGTTCTCTAAGCTGTCAGTACAGAAGGAAAGTTAAAAAAAAGAAGAAGCTCACAACAGGGAAGGAGGAGGGATGTGTACCTGCACAGAAGACCACTTGATGTACAACAGTTACAGGTAAGTACAACCCTGTTTTCATCACTGTGTTTTCTGCGCAGTCCAATATGAGAGATTAGTGAACTAACTTACTCCAGAGGAGAGCATGAAGCTCTTTATTGGAAAAGACTCTTTAGGACTGCTTTGCCAACAGCTGTGTCCAGTCAGGGGTCCATGTCAATGGTGTAATGCTTGATGAATGTCGATGGCTTTGACCAGGTGGCTGCCTTGTATAAGTCAACTAGAGGTATGCCCACTTTGAAGACTGATGAGGCGGCTTGAGCTCTTATGGAATGAGCTCTTATATGTAACTAGCTTGATACCTGTGCTTCGCTACGGCATTTAACTACTTTAAATCCAGTTATAATACTTATGGGTATGTAACATTTTTTGGTTTGTGGGTTTTTTAAATTTGGATTTGTAGTGTAACAGCATAGTACCCAAGCTTCACAAAGGTGTTTGAATAAAGCGAAGTGTGTTGATGCCAAAAATAATGAAGTGAATTTCAAAATGTAACATTTATTGAAGAGATTTTAAAAGGAAAAGATTGTAGTACAATAAATAAAGTGAAAAGTACATGATACAACCCTTTTTTTCCTACTGAAGGACCTATTTGTAGCCCACATTGGTGGTTTTCTCCTCAGGTGATAGGATCACCAGGCTGCTGGGTGAGCTCACTCTGGAGCAGGCCATGTAGAATTGCCCGTGTGAGAAGCAGTTCTCCCTCAAGTCAATTCTTGCCACCTTCAGTGTCTGGCCCTGGGACTTGTTGATAGTCATAGCAAAGCAGACCTTGAGGGGGAACTGCAGTCTCTTGAACTCGAAGGGAGGGGTGGTATGGTGGGCACTTTGGCAGGTTCATGTGAGAGGTTCGCATCAAAATGGCTCCTAGAAAGGTCATACACCATTTCCCCATGAAAATCTTAAAACTCAATTGCTATACTGACTTTTATATAAAATCCCTATTCAGGAATCTTGTATCGTCTTCCTTCAACTACATGCAGTTTTCTTTACCAGTTTTTTACCTCAGAACACAGTGTTCCACAGCTGACCAATCAGAGAGGGGGGGGGTGCAAGCAGGCAGGAGCCTGCCAGCCACACAGGAAAGCCAAGCCCCACAGGGAGATTGGCAACCCTGGTGAACTTTGAGGGGAAGACTGGGAGCCCCTGTATCTCCTCTACAAGCCCATGGGGGGTGTTGCATGGCAGCAAAAGTTTCTGGGGCCAGGATGGTAGTCAGAGGTTGTTCCAGGCCTGGGGGTGAGTTGTACTCTGGCTTCTGGGACAGAGCATCTGCTTTCTTATTCTTGGGACTGGGTACATTTGTGATCCTGAAATCAAAGTAGAAGAAAAATAACGACCACCGAATTTGCCTCTGGTTGAGACAGTGGGTGGTTTGGAGGTGTTCTAGGTTCCGGTGGTCAGTGAGCACTTGAACTGGGTGTCAAGCCCCCTCTAGATGGTGCTGCCAAACCCTGAAGGTTGCCTTTATCTCCAGCAGCTCCCACTCCCAGATAGTATAGTTTTCTTTGGCGGGGGTAAGCTGACAAGGGGGCTGTGGGATGCTTGAGGAGGCTGCGCATTGTGAGAGCACTGCCCCAATTGCTGTGTTGGAGGCAGATGCCTCAACTATGAAGGGCAGCTGGGGATCTGGGTACCAGAGTATGAATGAATGAATGAATGAATTTATTTGCGGTCAGAGACCATAACAACGACAATACATCCTTATCAATCAATCGATAATTAAATCCAGCGTAAAAATGTAAAGGACATAAAAAATAACATTTAAAATCTTATCTTAAAATGTATATAGTTCTCTGGGAACCGCAGGAATTCTAATATTTAAAACACATTGAAATAGTTAAAATCGTAAAAAGAGCAGGAGACTACGTACAGCGATTCTTTTTATTATGGAATTTAACCAAATAGAGACAGAATTTAGCTATTTGCCTGGAGATAGTTGGGTTTTCATCAATTAGGAGTTTCTTCAGGCAGGCCTTATTTGCCTCTGCAATTGGTGTGTCTAAGAGTGGGGAAATAAACTTGTCCCTATAGACTTGATGGAAAGGACAACAAAAGAACATATGAATAAGTGATTCCACTTCACCAATGGAGCAATGGCAGCGTCTATCTTCATATGGGATCTTTCTATATTTCCCTTCAATGGTATTGAAGGGATAACTTCACAACGGGCCAGGGTGAAAGCTCTTCTATAAGATGGGACATCCAAATGAGTGAGATATCTGGCCATACCCATAACATATCTAGATTCCCTAGGGGCCATAAAATGAGGAGATTGAGCTAAATCTCGTTGGCACTCTATGTCTCTCACCCTTTGTTTAACAATACTTTTTGCCTGGTCACTGCCCTGAGTCAGTAGGCTGGCAGGCAACATTTCTAGGTTGCTCTTAACCATCCGCATCCACCTAGGCTGGTAAGGATCTTGGTTTATTAGAGAGAGAAGGCCTTTTTGACTGTTATATATCTTGAGCCACTGATAAACAGAAGATAGCAATATTCTGGCTTCAATTCTCATTTGGCCTGTTTCTAGCTGTAGGAGGGCATTTGGCACTCCTGGGGGTAAATACGGCATGGATAAATTTGGACTGAACCTTCTCGAGAATTCGCTGATTATCTGCGGATATGCCCAAATTAATACCATATAGGAGTTGCACAAGGGCTTTAGCTTGATACAGCTTCAGTGCTGCCGGGACATATAAGCCCCCCTTAGATCAAAAAAATCTCGATAGCATGCACCGCCCTTTAAGCTCTCTCCGCCATCAGATTACAGTGTGCTGTATTAGCCCCCGAATCCTGTATAACCACCCCCAGGTAGATAAATTTATTTACTTGTTGAATTTGATTCCCTTTCAGGATCACTTCTTGGGGCATCTGCCAAATGCCATCACCTTTGTTTTATCAAAGTTGATTGTTAGGTGTTCTTTGTCGCAGTATGTTGTGAATCTATCTAGCGCCCTTTGGAATCCTAATGGGGTCCTGGCTAATAGGACTGCATCATCTGCATAGAGCAGAACTGGTAAATGGTGTGAAGCAAGCTTCAGCGGATGGAAATTGAGGTCAATCATATATTTTACCATGTCACTGATGTAATAATTAAATAACACGGGGGCCAATAGGCAGCCCTGCCTAACTCCTTTTAATTGTTCCAGTGAGTAGTCCCTGCCGGTTACATCTCACTATAAGATGATTCCTCATGCAGGGCGCGGATGAGAAATAACAATCTTTTATCTATGCTAGAGCCCTCTAGTTTTTGCCACAATCTCTGTCTAGAGATAGAATCAAAAGCTGCCTTCAAATCAATGAAGGTAGCATATAGAGAAGTTGGACATTCGTCAGAGTATTTTTCTATCAACTGTTGAAGCACCAGGCAATGCTCAACCATCGACCTCCCTACCCTAAAACTTGCCTGTTCCAGTGGAATAATTTCTTCCTGTTATAACCATATTTCAAGTTTATCTAAAAGGTGCCTTGTGTATATTTTACTGATGATGCTTAAGAGACTTATGGGCCTATAGTTTTCTGGCTCATTTTTGTTGCCCTTCTTAAATATAGGGACCACAATAGCAGTCCCTCACTGCTTTGGAATTCGGCCAGTTTGGTCTATGTACGTAAACAGGGTTGCAAGAAACTGCGCCCATCAATCTACATTCTCCTTTAATGCTTCAGGAGGTATTCCATCCATACCTGGGGACTTCCTATCTTTTAAACGGGCAATGTGGGCTCTTACTTCTAGGGGGCTAACCAGAGGCCATGCCAGAAAGTTCTCTATGCTTCCAAAGAAGGCAAGCTGACTATGGTCATCATAAAGATTCTGGAAAAATATCGTCCAGTTTTCAACAGAAATATGCATATCCAACAGTGAGGAGGACATCTTGGGCTTCCTATCGTTAGTAAGTTTCCAAAATAGGGCAGAATTATTTTGTTTTACTGCCTGAATAAGTTCCTCCCATAGATTCAGAGTACGCTCTTTCTTTTTCTGTTGTATAATCTGTTTATAGTTTATACCAGAGTACTGGTTGCATGATGAAGCGTTCCTTCAAGTTCTGGAATGCCTGGTTGGCTGCTGGTGTCCAGCAGAAGGGTTCTCGTGGCTGAAGAAGTCAAGTGAGTGGGAAAGCAAGGGACGCAAAATTGGGAATGAATGTCAGGGCTTGCCACAGCTGCCACTGGGCGGGGCGCTGGGCGGTCTGCTCCTGACGTCAAAGGGGGGCCAGGGATTCTGCGGGACCCTGCTCTGTGGATGGAGGGGCAGTATACATCACCCAGACTCCCTCTCACTCCACTCGCCGGCCCGCTCAACCTGTGCCACTCACTCCCCTTAGTCTCTGCCGTCTCCTCCTCTTTCATCCACTCTCCTCCTTGCCTTTGCTCTCGCTTTGCTTTGCTCCACTCCCACTCCACTCCATCACTCCTACTCAAACCCACCACCCCAGAGCTCTTCCCAGCCAGCTTTTATAGGGCCTCCTCTCACCACCCTGCCCTCCTTGCAGGTTCTGCCTGCCAGGCCGCACCCCTCCTTGGCCTCCCAGCATTGGCCAGGGCTGTCTCAAGCTGTTGCAGCTGGGGTAGCTGGCTGGGCTGCCTGGATCAGCAACAGCTGCGTCATGTTGGCTGGCTGCTGGGCCTCTCTGGCTGAGCTGATTTCTGAAGGTAGGCTCAGCTGTGGCCCCTTGGCTGGCTGCCCAGCTCTTCCCACAGAATGCCTTCAGTAGCTCCACCTGGAGGGGCTGGGTTCGGAGCATCTCCTAAGCCAGATTGCTGTCTTCAAGCTGAGGTGGAGGCTGAGGCGTGGCTCTGAGCTGCTGTGGCTGCTTCTCCTCCTTGGCTGGTAAGGGCTCTGTTTGGGCTGCTGCTGGGTCCCTATTCTTCCTGCCTTTGCCCTCTCCCTCTGTTCTGCTCAGCCCCCATCCTCCCCCTGGAGGGTGGGACTAGCTTGCCTCTCCTTGCCCCCTCTAGCCCTCTGGGGCCTTGGCTCTTTGCCCCTCTCCTCTGGTGTAGGCAGGTTCTGGCCCTGGCTGTCGGCTGAGGTGGCAGGACTGCTGTCTCCTGGCTGCCTCCCCCTGCTTCCTCCTGTCGAGGCCGTGGGCCGTGCCTCAGACCCCGGACACAAACCCCCTCTTAGCCTGGATGCTGTTTCAGGGGGGTCTGGCTCAAAGAGTCTTGACAGAAAGTCTGCGTCCATGTGTTTGGCCCCCTGGCGGTAGGTGATGGCAAATCGGTACGGCAGTAGGGACAGGTACCACCTCAGGATGCAGGGGTTGTGCTCCTTCATTCGGTGCATCCACTGGAGCTGTGCATGTTCCGTCACCAGCGTAAAGGGGTTACTGGCCAGATAATATTGCAAAGCCCCCACGGCCCACTTGATGGCAAGGGCTTCTCTCTCGAGGGTGGCGTACTTCTGCTCCACTGGCTGGAGCTTGTGGCTCAGGAACAAGATGGGCACCCTTTCCCCGTCTTGCTCCTGCATCAAGACCACCCCGAGGCCTGAGGCCGATGCGTCAGTTGCCAGGATGAAGGGCTTCTCAAAGTCGGGGTTCCAGAGCTTCGTGGTGTCTGACAGGGCGGTGCGTAAGTCTTGGAAGGCGGCCGTCTGCTCTGGAGTCCAGCTGAGGCGACTAGAGCCACCCTTCTTCAGGCAGTCCGTCAGGGGGGCTGCGAGGGATGCAAAATGGGGAATGAAGCGCCCGTAGTAGCCGAGGAGCCCCTGGAACCGCCTGAGCTGACGCTTGGTCTGAGGCTGGGGGACATCCCCAATGGAGGCCACCTTCTCAGGGGGAGGGCGGACCTGCCCACCCCCTATGACAAACCCCAGGTACTTGAGCTCTTGGAACCCCAAATGGATCTTCTTGGGGTTGGCCTTCAGCCCTGCCTTCTGGAGCGCGGTGAGGACTCTCCTCAGGTGTTGCAAGTGGGTGCGCCAGTTGGGACTGAAGATGACGATGTCATCAATGTAAGCCATTGCGAAGTCCCGACAGTCCCCCAGGACTTGGTCCACCAGCCGCTGAAAGGCAGCCGCTGCCCCATGGAGGCTGAAGGGCATGCAGCGGAACTGGAAGAGGCCCCAGGGGGTGGCGAATGCTGTCTTTTCCTTATCCTCGGGGCAAACTGGTACCTGCCAGTACCCTTTTGTTAGGTCGAGGGCGGACAGGTACCGGGCGGGCCCCCAATTGTCCCACCAGGACATCCGCCCGAGGCATGGGGTATGCGTCGAACTTGGCCACCTTGTTCAATTCGCGGTAGTCGACGCAGAAGCGGGTAGACCCGTCTGGCTTTGGCACGAACACGATGGGGCTGCGCCATTCACTACGGGATGGTTCAATCACCCCCAGGCACAGCATTTCCTCCGTCTCCCGGTCCACCGCCTCCCACTGCTTCCAGGGAATGGGTCGCCAGGTCGCCCGTGCAGACTGCCCCGGCTGGGTGGGGATGGCATGGTGCACCAGGTTCGTGACCCCAGGGCGTCTCGAAAAGAGCCTGGGCACTTGCTTCCACAGGGCCTGCAGCTGAGCCTTCTGCGCAGGGTTGAGCTGAGGGTCCACCTTTGGCTCCTCGAACTCCGGGGCGCTGGCGGTCCATGGCAGCTCGCTGTCCGGGACGTCTAAGGGGTCTTCGGCCAAGACGCACTCGTCCTCTGGCCGCTCATGCCACCGCTTTAGCAGGTTCATGTGCAGGATCCTCCGTCGGCGCTGGCCCGGCCCGCACTGCAGCTCATAGGTGGTGGGGCCCCACACCCTCCAAACTTGGTAAGGGCCCCTCCATGGGTTCCCCTCCTCCCGTGGGAACACCGAGTGGTGTACCAGGACCTTCTCTCTGACCTGGAAGATCCTCCTCCTTGCATCCCGGTCGTAGGCAGCCTTCTGCTTCATCTGGGTGCAGGTTAGCTGGCGGTTTGCCTCTGCCTGGGACTGCTGCACTCGCTCGCAGAACTGGCTTACATACTCCTGTATGGGGGGAGCAGGGCTGCTGGCATGGGGACTCCACTGTTGTGCCAACCAAGAGAGCATCCCCTGCGGCTTGCGCCCGTATAGCAGTTCGAAGGGGCTAAAGCTGGTGGATGCCTGCGGAGTCTCCCGGAGGGCGAACATGAGGGGGTCGATGTATAGGTCCCACTGGTGAGGCTTGACCCGCGTCATCTTCCTCAGGGCTTCCTTGACGGTCCGGTTCAGACGCTCTGCCAAACCGTCTGTTTGAGGGTGGTAAGCTGAGGTGAATACCTGCCGGATCTCCAAATTCCGGCAGAGTTGACACATGGCTTTGGCATGGAACGGCCCCCCCGATCTGTCAAGATTTCTTCAGGCAGTCCCACCATTGCGAAAAGCTTGGACAGGGCCCGTATCATCCCCGAGGTCTGCATGGTCTTTAGCAGGATGACCTCGGGGAACCACGTAGCATAGTCCACAATCACCAGGGCGAAGCGGTGGCCCTGGGGTGTGCATGGCAACAGGCCGATAAAGTCTATTGCGATGTGTTGGAAGGGCGTCTCCATGACGGGCAGCGGGGAGAGGGGGGCCTTTGGCGGGCATCGTGCTGCCACCCGCTGACAGGTGGGGCACGAGCGGCAGAGGGCCTTCACGTCCGTGTTCACGGAGGGCCAGAAGAACCACTCGAGGATCTTCTTCAGGGTCTTGGGGTGCCCCAGGTGCCTGGCCCAAGCGTGCTCATGGGCTGTGCAGAGGACTTCCGTTCGGTAGATTACCGGCACCAGTAGCTGGAGGACCTCTCCCTGGCCATTCGGGGTGTGGGCCATGCAGACCCAAACCCCTCCTTGCTTCTCGATGCGGGGAAGCCACTGGGCCCTTCGCTCGTCCCGCACTTGCTCCTCCTCACGAGCCGCCGTATCTCGCAGGCGCTGTAAGGACTCATCTGCACCTTGGGCGTCGTGGAACGGGCGGTCCGCCGGAGGTCTTGTGGGGTCTCCGGCCTGTGGTTCTGCCACCGGTCCCCCGGAAGGGCCCTCGCTGGGGTCGGCTGCCTCTTCAGCCTGCAGAGCCGCGGCAGCTTGTGGGTTTGCCAACGCCTCCACCGCATCCCTGAGTAACCTGGAGAACTCAGGAGCATCTTTTCCCAGCAGCATTGGGTGGGGTAAGTGGGCTACCTTGGCGACCTCCAGGCGGCGGAATGCCCCCAGGTATTCCACCGTGACCCAGACCATAGGACACGGCTGGGCATGGCCCATCATGTCTGCCACCGGGATCCAGCGGTGCACCGGGGCGGAGGCCGGGGCGAGTTGAGCGTGGATCATCGAGACTGCGCTCCCCGAGTCCAATAGTGCCTGTAGGCTCTGCTGGCCTATCTTCACTGTGGCGCACAGACTCTGCGTCCCCTTGTAAGCTGAGTTGCCTGGCGGGTTGATTTCCAAAGCCAATGCACATACGGCGGGCGAGGAGGCTGTGGGGGCGCAGGCTTGCATCCGCTGCTCCACCTCCTGCGCTAGCTCTGCCCAAGCTGCTTGGAAGGCCGCCGCCAGCTTCCTCCACATCACTTCCAGGTGTTCCTCCAGCCACAGTCTGAGCTCCGGTGGGGCTGCGGCATTGGGATATACCTCTTCGACCGGCATCCGCGTCAGAAGGACCTTCCCCGTATGGGCCACCAATTTGTCAGGGCTTGCCGCGGCCACCGCTGGGCGGGGTGCTGGGCGGTCTGCTCCTGACGTCAAAGGGGGGCCAGGGATTCTGCAGGACCATGCTCTGTGGATGGAGGGGCAGTATACATCACCCAGACTCCCTCTCACTCCACTCGCTGGCCCGCTCAACCTGTGCCACTCACTCCCCTTGGTCTCTGTTGTCTCCTCCTCTTTCATTCACTCTCCTGCTTGCCTTTGCTCTCGCTCTGCTCCACTCCCACTCCACTCCATCACTCCTACTCAAACCCACCACCCCAGAGCTCTTCCCAGCCAGCTTTTATGGGGCCTTCTCTCACCACCCCGCCCTCCTTGCAGGTTCTGCCTGCCAGGCCGCACCCCTCCTTGGCCTCCCAGCATTGGCCTGGGCTGTCTCAAGCTGTTGCAGCTGGGGTAGCTGGCTGGGCTGCCTGGATCAGCAACAGCTGCGTCATGTTGGCTGGCTGCTGGGCCTCTCTGGCTGAGCTGATTTCTGAAGGTAGGCTCAGCTGTGGCCCCTCCCACAGAATGCCTTCAGTAGCTCCACCTGGAGGGGCTGGGTTCGGAGCATCTCCTAAGCCAGATTGCTGTCTTTAAGCTGAGGTGGAGGCTGGGGCGTGGCTCTGAGCTGCTGTGGCTGCTTCTCCTCCTTGGCTGGTAAGGGCTCTGTTTGGGCTGCTGCTGGGTCCCTATTCTTCCTGCCTTTGCCCTCTCCCTCTGTTCTGCTCAGCCCCCATCCTCCCCCTGGAGGGTGGGACTAGCTTGCCTCTCCCTGCCCCCTCTAGCCCTCTGGGGCCTTGGCCCTTTGCCCCTCTCCTCTGGTGTAGGCAGGTTCTGGCCCTGGCTGTCGGCTGAGGCGGCAGGACTGCTGTCTCCCGGCTGCCTCCCCCTGCTTCCTCCTGTCGAGACCGGTGGCTGTGCCTCAGACCCCGGACAATGAACTGTTGGTAATAGTTGGCAATGCCCAGGAATTGCTGCACATCCTTCCGAGCATGGGGGGCTTGCCAGCTCTGCACAGCCTCGACCTTAGCTGGATTCATTTGGATTCCCCGGGGTGAGATCACATGGCTGAGGAATTCTACGGCTGGTACACGGAATGCACATTTTTCCAGTTTGGCAAACAGGCCATGCTGCCCTAGTCTTTGCAGCACCATGCGCACATGCTGGGGATTTTGAGATGGGTTCCGGGAGTAAATTAATATATCATCTAGATAAATGATGACAAACTGATCCAGGAGGTCAAGGAAAATGTCATTCATAAACCTGTGAAACACTGCCAGTGCATTATCCAGGCCAAACGGCATAACAAGGTACTCATATTGTCCATACCTGGTACTAAAGGCTGTTTTCCATTCATTGCCTTCCCATATGTGCACCAAATTGTAGGCTCCTCGAAGAACCAGTTTTGTGTAAATCTGGGTTCCCTTCACTCCCTCCCTTCCAAGAGATCGGAGATCAGGGGTAGTGGATACCGGTCTCAACAGTGATTTTATTCAGGGCCCGGTAATCGTTGCAGAGCCGGAGTTCTCCACTTTTCTTTTTTACGAATAGTATAAGTGCCGATGTGGGCATGGTGGAAGGGCGGATGAGCCCTCACTGCAGATTTGTAGTGAGAAAGTCCTGGAGTATGGCCAACTCAGGCTCCAATAATGAGTACAGGCGTCCCACTGGCAGGGGTGCACCGGGAACCAAGTTAATGGTGCAATCATATGGCCAATGAGGGGGGAGTTGGTCTGCTCCTTTTGCCTCAAAAACATCTCCAAAATCTACATATAGGTCAGGAAGTGCCAAAGATGCAGGTGCAGCAGCAGCAATTGGGACTGTGAGCAGTTTCTTGTGCGGGCATGGCTTCCAGAATTGACGGTCCATCTGGGCCCATCTAATGATAGGGTCATGGAGGCAGAGCCAGGAAAGTCCCAAAATGAGGAAAAAGTGAGGGATGCTTGCGACATCAAAAGAGGTATTCACAATCGTGCTAGATCTGCAGCAGGAGGTCCTGGGTCTCCTCAACCACTGGGCTGGGACGCAGCAGCCGCACATCAATGGCCTCAACTATGGTGGGGGTCCTTTTGGTCCGCAGGGGAATCTGGTGCTGTGCTGCAAATTTGGCATCCATGAAGCAGTGGAAGGCCCCTGAGTCCACCAGGGCATACACAGAAAGCCACTGGCTGTCAGGCAGGCCAAGCTTTACTGGCATAAGGAATGGTTTGGGATGGTCACTGGAGGCACTGGCCATTCCAACAAGTTGTTTAACAGGAGGCTGCTCCAGCCCAGTAGCTGGGGATTTCCTTTTTGCGGGATAGCAGGCAGCATAATGACCCGCCCCACCACAGTAACAACATAGGTTGTGGGTGTGACACCGCTCCTTTTTCTCAGCAGGCAAGTGGGTATGAGTCACACCCAACTGCACGGTTCATTGCTCTTTTCTGGCAAGGCCCTGGCGGGGATTAATGGCTTAATGCACGAGTTTGTCTCCAACTCTCCAGATGTCCTTCAATTTGTAGGCATAGGAGAATGAGCCCCTGCAGTTCCATGCGTCGTTCTAATCAGACCACTTCATCAAGTACTTTGTCAGACAGACCTTCCAGGTACTGGTCTACTAGGGCCGCCTCGTTCCAGTCCAGGTCCTGGGCCAGTAACTGGAATTCAGCAGTATATTGGGCTATGGTCCCATCTCCCTGTGTGAGGGTACATATCTTCTGGTTTGCTTTGGTGGCTTTCAGGGGGTTCACAAAGGCGGCTGTAATGTGAGCCACAAAGTTCAGAAAATCCCCCAGCAAAGGCAATTTGGACAGTAACAAGGGTGTGGCCCATCTTGCTGCCTGCTCCTTTAACAGGCTGATGACAAAGCCAACTTTGGTCTTATTCGTGGGTAAGTCTCTGGCCCGGAGTTCAATGTACAACTGGCAGTGGGCAAGAAATGCCGGGAATTCCTCCACATTGCCCTCAAAACTATCAGGAGGCTTTAATGGACACTTGGCAGGTGGAGGGGCGGCAGATGCCACGAGTAGGGTAGCAGTCTGCTGCTGCAATGTCACCAGTACCTGAGCTAATTGCAGTACCTGGCTCTGCAGTGTTGCAAGGCTCCCCGGGGTGGGCGCTGCCTCATCCAAGCCGGGAAGTTTGGGTGGAAGCAAACTGTCATGGGCTGGGCTTGCCCAAGCTGGTAGTCCCAAAGTCAACACAAAGCCCAGGGGGAGTTCAAGCTTCAAAAGCCAAGTCCAGTATGCAATTAGAGCAAGAGATTCACACCAGGGGTGTGTCCAGAATCCAAAAGCCAGGTCAAGTCCAGTCCAAGGTCAGTTGCCGATAACGTTAGGTCCAGGAGTAGGCACAAGCAAGATACAAGAGACAAGGAGTGGTTGCATGCAGGTAACACTTTGCATCCACACCTGGCAGTTCTTCTTGCTTGGCTTATATAGCCAGATGTGGTTTGCAGCCAGCTGCTGGAACTCCATCCTGCTGTTACTCATCATTGCTCTCCAGCAGCTGGCGTCAACTCTGGAGATGAGCACTGCACCATCTCTCCTGCAGTTCCAATCTCTGATGTTGCCTGTGGCACTCTTTGGATGTGGGTGAACCTGGGGGGGTGGAAGCCCCTGGCTGAGCTCCACCTGTTGTGTTGGATGCCCCTGGCTGAGCTTCTCCTGTGGTATTGGGGCCAGGGGATGCCGATGCATCTGTCTCAGCTGCTGGCTGTGAGCTCTGCTCCACCAGCAGCTGTTGTTCTTGATTACTGGCTTCAGCTGAGTCAGGGCTAGAGCTGGCTACATGAAGCTCCTCTTCTCCTGAGGAGTCCTGGCTGGCTACATGAGGCTCCTCTCCTCCGGAGAAGTCCTCACTCTCACCAAGTCCAGACTGGGCCACAACATAACCTTTGCCCTGGATGTGGTCACAGAATGTGGCATCCCATCTTCATTGAACTTTCTTCCTTCCCCAAAACCCACCCTCCCTAACCACCACCCTCAAATCTCCAGGCATTTCTTCCTTTTTGAAATCACCCCTAATACAAATATTTAAAATTTGCCTATGACAGAGAGATAAGACAGAAGAAAGAATAGGAAAGAAAGATGGGATATATTTCTTCTTCATTATCATTACCTTTTTCATGATCAAAGTCATAAATGATGAGCCATCATCTGCTACAAGGAAATCGTAGAGTTTACTGCTAGAGATACAATGTGATTTTACTAAAGCCACCAAAAATTTAGCCAAATATACTTTTTGCATTTTAGAATTTAGATATGTTTCCTTGGGTCCTTTATATATGGAATTACTCCTGCTATTTCTTCAAAAGTATCAAATGTTTCCAAAGTTAAAAAGTGACTGCTAAAATAACACTTTAAAAGCATGCAAAACATTTAGAATATATATAACAAATACAAATTAACAAACCAAAATTTAACCTTTCAGGCTGCAATCCGAAAAATACTTTCCTGCTAGTAGGCCCCCTGCATGAAATGGGACTTACTTAGGGTTGCCAGTCCCCCGCTGGAGGTGGAGGATCCTCCGCTCCCACCCTCCCCCTGCCTCTGCTTACCTGGCTGGCAGGGGAGGCACAGACCTCCCATAGGTGCATTCCCAGGTGGTGCAGCTTGTTCGCGTGGGCCTGATCCAGGTCAGATTGGGCCCAAATCGGGCTGGATTGGGCTGCTGTGGAGTGGAGGAGCACTCCCGCGCTCCACACTGACCCGATCTGGGCCGATTCAGGCCTGAATCAGGACAGATCAAGATGCTGCAGAGCAGAGGAGCACTCTCGTGCTCTACAGCAGCCTGATCTGGGCCGATTTGGCTTGGATCTTGCAGATCGGGCCCTATGGAGCGCAATTTGGCCCCCCTGTGCAGAATGGAAGTGCTCCCAGGATGGCCATGGCCCACACAATGACATCACTTCCTGGATGTGGACTTGGGAAGGACAACAGACCAGGTAGGTGCCAGGTCTCCCACCTCTCACTGGGAGGGCAGGGGGACCTGGCAACCCTAGACTTACTTCTGTCTAGACCTGCTTAGGATTGCTCCCTTGGAGTGCTATTTCTCTAACATTTTGGTTTCAGTAGATGAAAATTCAGTCTGGGCTTTATTCTCCCCTGGAAATCAGTGCTACTTAAGAGAGTTTAACTTTCAACTTTGGTTAGAATATCTTCAAACTGTATATGAATAAACATTATAAAATTTAAATAAGATTATCACTAAAACAGTATTGTAACAGATCCAGAAGTTTGTGGATAAGAAAGATAACTATCTAAATATTACTATAGTTTTCACAACATCATTATTACTTTTTTAAAAAGAAATATAAAAATGGCCATAACAGTCTCTCATGTGGACCTCTACATGAAATCTTGTTGGCATCCTTACTTATAAGGAAAACCTATATGAAAGACTGTTCTTCAAGTCCAGTATTTTTTTCTTTCTGTTCAGGAAAAAAAACCAACCTAATTCCTTGATAGTTGAAACAAAATAATGCCATATGGAGCCTTCCAATTGATCTTTGGCAATGTGAGAGGCTACAGGATGAGAGACAGACTCTTAAACAGATGGGTGATAGTTCATGAAGATCTTCTAAAAGACTACGTGCACTTTAAATACCACTTGAAAGGAAGAGAAAGCTGCCACAGCAATACAGGTATTTCCTTAACAATGCTGAAAAACTGATTTTGACACCTTTTTTTCCCAAAAAAAATGGCATAAAGCAGCTTACATTAGGCTGTTTGGCTTGAATAAGCTTGAGATTGTGTAGTGCAATCCTCATTAAAAGGAAAACAAAAAAGGAGTCTTGTGGCAGCCTCAAATAACATGGTTATCCCATTGTAATTTATAAGCATTAAAAGGAATAACCTCTTTCTATTATCAACGAAAACACAATTTGGGTAAAAATAAAATTATCAAATCAGCATAGCAAGCTGACAATCATGCAAGATATTGATCTTACATAGGTTTCACTATATAAAAACATCATTTTTTATTTCATTAAAAAAATACTTTTGGAGCGTTTTCTCTCATTTTTCTTTTTCAGCCAGGCAGACTCCTTCGTCTGAAGTTTAAATATCTGAAGGCTTAGTCATGCACTCTGTGATTTCTGCCTTTTGTCTTATGGTGTCATATTCAATTGTAAGGTCAAAATGAAGTATCTTCAGGAATTTGGAGGCATTTGTAATTACCTCAAAGCAGCATAGCACATTCTAAAAATGTAGGTGGAGTAGGGGAGCTCCAGAAACTGTCCCTTAACAAAGCATATGTCATAAAAATAAAGCTGCATCCTAAAAGAGAGAAGGAATGTACTTGCAAAGAACTTTTGTACTATGAATCATGTAGCGAAGCCAAGAGTGAACAGAAAAAGCCTTAACTACATGTCAGGCATGGGGGGTACTCTTATCTCCCATGATTAGAGGTAAAATGAAGCCTGTTCACACAATTAGGTGGCAGTGTTCCAGCCATGGTGAGAGCCCCATTAGCTACTTGGCCACTTGGCCAGGAGCCAGCAAGACAG
Source organism: Eublepharis macularius (assembly GCF_028583425.1). Classification (NCBI taxonomy): domain Eukaryota; kingdom Metazoa; phylum Chordata; class Lepidosauria; order Squamata; family Eublepharidae; genus Eublepharis; species Eublepharis macularius. Next base: position 95,717,815 of record NC_072791.1, on the reverse strand, counting down.
ACCTGGCCCAGTTGAGGGACAGGGATCAGGTGGGAAATTATGGAATTAAAACACAGGAGGAAGGGATTAAATGAGGGAAGTATGAGGCTGCAGTTGCCATCCAATGAGCACCAGCTCTTGGGGGAAGACCCACCTTCCTGTGAGAGCCAAGAAGCTGTGGATGGACCCATCTCCTCTCTAGGCTGGCCTTTAAAAATCAGAAAGAGATGAATGAAGATGGTCTTGGTTTCAGGAGCAGGAGGGAGAACCTACAGTTGAGGCCTTAAAAAGAGCAGGTAAGGAGCCTGCTTTATAGGACATTGGACTGACTGAAGAGAAGCACACTACAGAACCTGATGCATCAAATAGATTTTATAACACCATGCATTACTCAACACAAGAGAATGTTTAAAAATGCACAAAAGGGGAACATAAATTACAGAAAATTTAATAGCCTTTGTTCTTCTGGAGGGGAACAGAATTTAAAGTTAGCAAATATTGGAAGGATGAACATTTAGGTTTAGCTGACATGCTACCTAAATAAATTCCAGAGGAAAGGGGGGAGGGGATCTTCTGTTAAATTCACAACACTCAAAAGACACTGTTATAGAGAACATGTGTGGGAGAAGCTGCTGGGGTGTTTTTGTTTGGGATCCACTGGGTGCCTGCCACATTATAATATGTGGAAAACTAGTACTGTTGAATTAGGACGCTGTGCCTCATAATTCCAAATGAAATATATTTATTTATAGGTGAACTAAGTAAAAGAAGGATTTTTATTTTGAACTTGCTAATAGAGCATTCTTGAACAAGGGCAAGGTAGAATTTCAGTGTTCACTCGGATTTCAGTGTTAACTCTGTCTCTGAAAGGGTAAGTCTAAAGTTAAAGTTATTTTAAATTAGGCACCAACTTGGGTTCAGTGCAAGGACTCTTTGAAGACAACTCAAGAATCACCCATTTTTACCCTCTTCCTAGCAGCCATTTCTGACTCTGAGAAATTTATTCCCAGGATCATGTTACTCAAATGGACTAATAGCTGTGTGTGTCAAGAGGGCGCAATGGGGAGGGTGGAAATTTCCCCCTTGATCCATTGGTGGAGTTCCACTCATGCAAGATGCAGTTTTGCCTTCTTTCCACCCACCACTACAGGCTCCCAGCCCCTGTGGCTATTCCATCATGTGGATCATGTGACCCAGAAATAAACTTTCCCAGGTTTGGAAATGGCTGCTAGGAAAAAGGGAAGTCCCACAACTATCAGCACCTTCACTGATGAACTGTGGTATCCAATGCTGTTTTACTTCAGTTCAGAATCTTTCCTACACTTCACACATTAGCCTTGATGCTTATCCACAACTTCATATAACTTCTCAACATAAGCAACATTTTATTTCTAACAGTTATGCGCCCATCCTCCACTGCATTTTGAGCTCTTAATCAAGTTGCTGCTTAGGCATTTCATCTTATAACCACAGTTAATGTATATACTTACATATTAAGAGTATATAACTTGGCACAAATAAGCTACATAAAATGTGTTTCTAAATATACCAGGGTTGAGTTAGAGGCATTTTTCAAGAAAAACTCAAAGTCCCCATCAAAATAGCCCACCCATTTCAGTGTCATTCCAGGACGTGTGATTTGAAAAGGGTTCATGCATTCACAGTGAGTGCAGGACCCCATTAACCTTTTCTTGATTTGGCTTTGTGACTTCAGGTTGTAGCCAAATCTGACTATGTAGTGTCATCAGGAAGCCCCCTTTTACTTTGATTTAGCACTGTGAATATTTGATGTCTTATGCCTATGCATCCTTGGTTGCTTAGGATTGCCTCATGAAGAAACCCATTTTAATAAAAAATGATATGATGCTGCAGATATGGGAAAGGAGCAGCCGCAAAGCCACAGTGAACAGAATGCAAAACAAAAACAAGAAAAGCCTCATGTAATGGGGCATTTTGACCCCCACCCCCTACCCCAACCTTTGCTTTTACACACAAGTGATCCTATTCAAAAACTGGCACAGCTCTATTACGTATGTCTATTTCTTTGAAACTATCTGTAATATGATTTTGTGCATGTTTATTTGAGAATGAATTCTATTTAAGTCAATACGACTTACCACACCCCATCAGTATGTTATAGGCTTGACAGTCCCCAGTGGGGACAGGGGATCTTCTGCCCCCCACCATGTCTCACCTGGCTGGTGGGGGGGGTGCAGGAACGTGGTGATGGGGAAGAAGCTCACATGATCAGGACGAGGGGCACTATTGGCAGAGTAGCAAGCTCACTTACTGGAGGAGGCAGGTGTGAAATTTTCAAAGTACAAGACTATAGAGGACCACCTCCCCAACAGATGCTTAGCATCTCATTGACATTCACCCAGAGGTACTTCTAAAAAAGCAGGGAGGTTTTTACAAGCAGGAATGCAGCACGGGAAAAACAGCACTAAGGTGGGGAGAGCCGTGCAAGTTAAAGGACATTAAACAGACATGCACACAAGAGAAGAGTGTGATAGCCTCTACCAACCCACTAGTGTTGTGAGACCTGAGGACTAAAAGTCAACCCCTGGTAGAGAATCCCGACCAGGGCACTGGACACATTAACATTGTGAAACACTGGGGGTGGGGCATAGGTTAAAACCCACAATGTCCTTGTTCTTCAGGTGGAAGGGCTGTACACTAATGAAGCCCCAGGGAGGTGCATTAACAGCTAAACTACAAGAGACAGCTTATACAAATTTAAATGTGAGTTTTGAAGTATGTGTGCTCCAATGCCCCCATGTTCACTTTCCCCCAAGCTGAGCATGTGTCCTGTAACTTCAGTCTATGTGTGTAACTGCATTTGCAAGTGTCCATGGTCATAATCAGTGAGTTGCTGGTGAAGAGCGCCAGTTTTGGTCAGCGTGGGGGGAGCTGAGGGATGGTATCTCATGATGTACCTACTCTTTGTGCATGCTCAAATCTTCCTTGGCAATACAGAGGAAATTTGGTAAAATTCAGCCATTGTTTCCAATGGGAAACATGATTTGGGGTTTTCCAGGGGCCTGGAGGACCATTTTCAGACAGAATTTTACCAAATTTTCTGGGGACTTACTCCTAACTGCCCTCTAATGATCTTCCAAGTTTCGTGAAGATTGGACTTGGGAGGATTTTATAGCCCTCCCCAAGAAGATGCTGCCAGCCACCTCCAATCTCCATTATTTCCTATGAGGAAAACCATGAGGGCTATCCAGGGGGATGGGGGTGGCATTTTGCAAAAGAAATATACAAAATTTTCAGGGGACCTACTTCTAATTGTTCTCTAAAGACCCTCACATTTCATGAAGATTGGACCCTGGGAGGCCATTATCCCCCCCCCTCCAAAAAAGAGGTGCCACCAGCCACCTCCAATCTCCATTATTCCTTATGGGGAAAACTAGGGGAGCTATCTAGGGGATAGCTAATAAGAAGCAGTAAGAACAATGGGAGTGAATTTGTTTCTCTGCTAGTACTGAGCCATGTTTCTGGCTCAGAATTTTACTCCATGCTAGCTTATTTTAGATGACTCTGCTGGATTGGTGATATAACTGTTTGGTATAAAAGTGTGAGTTCTTAGCTTATAGAAAGCAAAAGCATTGTGAACTGCGGAGGGCAGTGTTAGGTCTAGAAGGGTATAATTCTGTTTAGGATTGCACTGCCAGTTGGTATCTCAGCCTTTGCCTAGTAGTTTGGCTCTGAGTAGGGGCAGTCTATTGCCTTTTAGAATTTGTAAAAGGGTGATAAATACTATTAATGAAGAGGTATAATGCAAAGAGAGGTAAATAGTTAATTATTTTCTTTACTAGTTTATATTGTTATTGTATATTTATTACTATGCAATAAATACGTTGTTTGTATTGCTGTCTCTTTTTTAGGAGGGGTCATTTTAAAGTCAGGGTCATTTGGTTTTATACAGAAACTTCTCTTTTTTATGGGGGGGGGCGGTCATCTTACATTCGGGGTCATGTTCCTTTCAAGTATATGATAACTAGGATACCAACAGAACATTTTTCAAGAAACATCATAAATTCGGGACACAATCCTAAAATCTACCTCTGAATGGATTACTATTGTGACTAAGCCACACTGTCCAGCCTGGTTTGTGGTACATGAACACACGGTTCATGGGACTTGCCTTTTTCATGAATTTTGGTCCGTATGGGCTGGTCCATAAGTCCATAGTCCAGACATCCTGGCACCAACCTATCAATTCCCTAAGCAATGGAGGGAACATCCGCAGACCTTCTGCAGTCTTTAAAAACTTGATAGGCAGCTCTGCCAGAAAGCTTCCATTCTGCTCTATGTGAGCAAGGAGCACGAATTTATTCCCTAGGGAATGGAGGGATGGATGTTCTGCAGCCATGGGAACACCAATCTTTGCCCTCAAAACCTTGATAAGCAGCTCTGCCTGCCAACCAGAGAGCTCCCATTCTGCTCTATGCGAGCAAGGAGCAAGAATTAATTTCCTAGGCAGTGGAGGGGTGAGAAAGGCATAAATGACATAAAATAAATAAATGCATAAAATAGGTTCCAGATTTGTCACTATTTCACTATAGGGCCCTAGTCCCTTTATCTGAACTATCTTTTGTAATATCTATACCAAAATTCCTTCTACACACCTTCAGCATCATATATGGGGACAACTGATTAAGGGACCAGCTTGAGGGATGAAGGGCAAGGTGACAGAAAACACAGCTTATGGAACCTTGGGGCCAAAATAGAGCTTGGATCCAAGCATCAGCTGACCTGCCTGCCAGCTGATGAAACCCTTGCCCACTCAGCCTTCCTGCTGAGTGGTGGGGAAGTGAACTGTGGGGTGACAGTAGTGGGATTCTAGATTGACATAAACCTCAGAGTGGATCCCTTGACACTTGGGAATGAGCATGCCCTGACAGCCCCCAAGCTGGGCTTGTTCCTATCATGTATCACACCTAAGATCCCTTAAGGGATCCTCAGCTATGGGGAAACAGTGCAGAAAGATCTGTGCCCAATGTCAACCCCCTCAAAGTTGTGACAAGATTAGAGCAACCAATGAAAAAAATTACAGAATCACATGAGAGACTCAGATGCCAGCCCAAATAAGGAATGTCCCCCAGCTGAGCACCAGAGCAAAAACCTAAGCTGAGGGAGGGATGGGTGGGACGCATGATGCATGTAAATACTGAAGGCGGCCTGACTGGGTCCAGAATTTAAGCCTGCTCAGTGGCCCTGAGCTCCCCAGGTTCACTGGCACAGCCTGCCCCTGCTGCTGATTGGCTGGCGGGGTGGTTGGAATTTTACTGACACCCATGCAGCTGCAAAGAGGCTGCTGGGAGCAACCCAGGCGAGAAGGAATGGTGGTCACCTCTTGGAGCTGCGAGGAGGCTGCTGGGAGCTGCCCAGACCAGAGGAGATGCTGCACCCTGCAAACAGGGGCCCCAGGTAAGTCTGGGGCCAGGGCTTTTCATAGTCTTCTTTTGCAGCCAACACTCAGTGACAGAAGTTTGCTTACCTCTCTTAATTAGGAATCAATTGTGCTCAGATGAAACTGTTAAACTCCCTTCCTACCCTCCCTCTGAGATGGACCACCAGCTGATGGAACCGAGATTCAGAACATGCTGGGAATATCTAATCATGGATATCCTAGCCTCTTCTTTGTTTTCAGCTTCTGAAAGAGCCCTTCCAAATGTGCATGCAAGGAAGTAAATCATGCATTTTAAATGTACTCCCATATTTATTTTAATAATTTATATCCTACTCTTTTCACCACAGGTGCTCAAGATGGCATGCAAACTATTAAACAATGATCACATATCTAAAATATTACATATTGAATGCACTTTTTAAAAACACTAGAAAATCCACTGGTACTGAAAAATCAGCACACATGGCTATCTGTGTGTATTCCATAATGGAGGCACCACTAAAGAAAAAGCCCAGTTTTGCTTACTAGTATGGTGCAATGTACAGAGTGTTAGATTTGAATATTTCAAGCACTTGGTTTAAATCTGAATTGTATTATGTCAGCACTAGTGGATTAATTCTGATAGAACACAAAGGAAAAAGTGGGCAGGGAGAGAGATATAAAGAGACAGTCAAATGATTTAGTCAAGATGTCCCAGTATGAAGTAGCAGGACAGAATTAGAACTTAATGAAGTGTAAGTTATTAATTTGATTGTGACATTCTTTTAACAGGATCACATTTATGGAAGGCAGCCAAAGAGGAACAAAACCCCAGTATAATAATTTGATTCTCGGTTTGACAAAATTAGGGGAGTTTGTCTTGCTGCAATTAACGAATCATAGTGGTTAGTGTGGTGCAGTGGTCAGAGTGTTGGGTCTGAATGTACGAGGCACTAGTTTAAATTCTTGCATAACTATGACACTTATTATGAGCCAAACTAAACATGACAGATTCCACAGGTCGGACTGACCCATGCATACTGCTGCCAATTTAAAGCAATTTAAAAATACTTCAAGGGCCCAGTCCTGATTGGGCCTGCAGTGCAGTGGGTTGAGGCACTCTTGTTCCCCCCTCCAACTTTTCAAGTGCCAAAACTGCCACATACCCACCCCCAGCTGTCTTAGCACTAGAAAAGGGTGGGGGAGAAGAGCGCCTCTAGTTTGGCCCTATAATTGCTGGAAAAAAGAACAAAAATGATGGTACATGAGGGAAAGGAGTTGTTTTATTCAGATATAATGTGTTTTGCTGATGCTTCTTCAGGGGGATCTGTATAATAGTATAAGGTAATTCCCACATTTTTCTCTGGCATACCATAACAGCTGAAAAAAGTACAAAGGAGAGCAACCAAGATGATTAAGGGGTTGGGAAAAGGCTAGGGAGTCTGAGACATGATGGATGTTTATAAAATTATTCATAGAATAGACAAAGTGGATAGACGGCACTCCCCCCCCCCTTCCAGTAACACTAGATGCAACACTGGTATTCAGAGGCTTGCTGCTTCTGTATATGCCTCTGCTTTGATGTCCTGTTCCTTTGACTTTCCTGGGCAACTGGCTGACTGCTACGAGCAACGGGATGCTGGACTAGATGCAGCACAGGTCTGATCCAGCAGGCTCTACTTATGTCCTTGTTTGCTTTAGGAAAAATCACTGTTACTCTATCTCTCAGAGGTCTGACCAACTGACTAAAACCTAAGCAAAGCTGCAATGCTATGCTTGCTTACTTTAGAGAAACTCCATTGTACACAGTGGGATTAATTTCCCAATTAGCAAGCACAGCATTGGGCAACATGTGCCAGTTTCAGTTTGGATGAACAGGCATGCTGTCTGAGGTAGCAGGAACTGACAGCTCAAAGGTAGGGAATTTAAATAGCCACTCCATAAGAATTATTGAGAGAATAAATAAGAATAGTGAAATGTATTTATTAGAAATTGTTGTGTTTAACATCATCAGTCGGAATAGTCACAATGCACTGCAATCACTTTATTGTCGCAAATCAGAAGTCTACTTCCTTTACACACATACCAATATTTCTTTTGCAACTCTGCTCATTTATTCATTACAAACTAGAACTGAAAATAATTAGATACAGGTTTACAGAGCAGCAAGATTAGAGTATAGTAGCAGTTTAAAGACCAACAAGATTTCCAGGATATAAGCTTTTGAGAGGCAAGCTCCTGAGTTTTCTGTCTCGAAAGTTCATACTCTGGAAATCTTGTTGGTCTTTAAAGTGCTACTGGACTCTAATCTTGCTGGTCTGTAAACCTCTTTAAGGTGCTATTAGACTCAAATCTTGCTCTTCTACTTAAGACCAACATGAGTACTCACTTGAAACTGTCTTATGCAGGGCTTTTTTTCAGGGGGAACTCGGGGGAACGGAGTTCTGGCACCTCTTGAAAATACTTGGCAATAGTGCTTGAAAATAATATGATTTCAAAGAATCCCGTGTGTTTCTTCCTCATTTCTCTCTTGAGAGTTCCGCCACCTCCTTTCCCAGAAAAAAACCCCTGGTCTTATGGAAGGTTTGACAAGCCACAGAGATGAAAGCAAATTTCTTAGCAGTACTGTTGTAATGCCATGCTCCCACCACTATCTCAGTAACATAATGGATCCATATGGACGACTTCTATAAAAGCTACTACCAATTCTAAAAAATATAACTTTTACATTGGAATAAAAGCCTGAACTAACCGGGTATCCCACATCATCCCATACAGCTTATCTTGCTGCTCTTGCTTTTCTAGTCATACCATGCAATGCTCCGTGGCAGCATTCCTCATTACAAGGCAGGAAGCCTTTATAAACATAATTTTGTGTACATGTGAAGATGCTGTGCTCACAAGTGAGAAATTGCATGTGAGCAGGGCCAGAACACTACGTATGTTGATTTCTTCATACCATATGTTGTTTTAAAAAGGCTTGACAGAGAGTGGTACAAAGCATTTCCCCTAAACAATGTATAATATTTTAATTAATCTGATTTTTTTGTTTCGGTTTTATAGTGCTGAATGCTTTGGCCACCTTCTTAACAGTACTATGTACTGGCTCATGTTCACACCAGTTCAGCTATTTGAACGGGAAAGAGTAATATATACCTGTGGGCAAGGAGAAGGCAGTACTCACGTCTGGAATAGCACATCTTAATATGTGGAATCGGAGCCAGCGTTCGCATATGGTGAGGGCAGCTGCCAGGGCCCATGGCTTTTGGTGGGGCCCATTTCTGTTGAAAGTGCTTCTCCTGAGCACTTTCATGCATCTCCTCTTTTTAATAGTTTGAAATTATTTTATATTGGCCGTTTCCACACGGCTTACCTGAAGCCAGGCCATGGCGCAACGTTGCGGATCATGCTGGGGAAAATGCGAAATATCGCGTTTTCTCGTGCGAGTTTTGTGTGACGTTGCGCAAAACTCACGCGAGAAAACACGGCATTTTGTGTTTCCCCCGGCATAATCTGCAACGTTGCACCATGGCCCGGCTTCAGGTAAGCCGTGTGGAAACGGCCATTTACACCATAAACGGATATATTTGGCTATAACTTAACATACATTCATTAAATCTATTCCTAAATAATAATATTCAATAAAATATTCAATACCTTAGTCAAATATCAGATAACAGTCTACATCTACCCAAATAACATTTTTAAAAGAGCATATTCTGGAAATTCCATTATGAAACCATTCCATGCATCTCCTCTGATGCGTCCACTCACACCCTTCCACTGCCTGCTTGTGAGTATTTTGTCACCTCTACTCACAGCTACATATGCTGCCTAGCACTGCTGGAGAAGGGTGTGCGGGTGGTACACAAAGCATCAACATTCCTGGTGGCCATGGCAGTGGCACTCCTAGCTTCACCCACCACTCAGCACCACTAGGGAAAGGGTGTGCAGGCAGTGTGGGCAGCTGTGAATGCAGGTGGTGTGGGAGCTTAAAGGAAGGATGCACAGGTAGGTGGAGGCTTGTAAATGGGAGGGCAAGAAGGGGAGGCTAGTAATGGGCATAGGGGACCTCCTGAGCACTTTCTGCCCTGGGTCCCCAAAACCTGGAACCAGCGGCATCAAGCTCCCAAGGATACCAGAGGGAGAGCCCACCCTGTTTTCCAGACTGACTGCAACCCTATTTAATCTATGCATGCAATATAATATGTTCAGGAGAAAATGTTGAGAAGGGGATGGTATATTCCTGGAGGCTGAAACTTTCTAACCTCCTGGATCTCACAGGGCAACATAACTATGTCCTTTTGTCACCACAGAGCACAGAAATTTTTAGGTAAGGTTAATTTCCTTTTTCATGTTCAAAAGCTGTGCTGCCTTCCAGGTTAGGTCCCATAAACAATAGCTTGCAGACAACAAGACTATTACTTGCTGCTATGCCCTCCTTCCGAATGTTATCTGTTTTATGATATCTTGTAAAGATGTGTTTGGACAGATAGTAATTGAATGTACACACCCAAACTGTAGCGAATAGAAGGATTAAACCACTTCTTCCCTCCACACACAGAAGTTTAAATTTTAAAACCATTGGGATGGACTAATTGTTGTCTGTTTGGACACTAAATGATACATATTTTTGAATGGATTGGTTCAAATCTTTCTCAAAAATACCAATGATTTATAGTTTTTGAATTTTCCTTAGGTAGTCCATAAAATATAAAAAGACTCAAAATCACTCGGTATTAGGGATGTGTACCGAGAAAATTTTCATTTCAGTTTCAGTTGGGTTCCAGAATAATTCCATTACTAGTTTGCTCTTGGTGGGCTGGTACCAGCTCAGATCTGATCGATTTTTTTGTTTTCATAAGTTTTGGCCTGTTGTGCATGTACATGGTGGTCATCGGCCACACATTCACTGACACACACTGTTCTTTTCAAAGGAGGTGGGGGAACAAGGCTCTGAGGCAGCTGTTTTCTTTTAAGATATGCATATTGTGATGGAGACAGTAAGACTGCAGATTTGTATTCAGCAAAATTATGTCCTTTGGTGCCACTGAAATATCTTTAAAAATCACGTGGATTCAGAATAGTAACTTTTATCAAGACCTTTTCAAGCCTGGACTCCAAATTTTGCTTATTTTCCATAGACCAGCAAAGCTATTGACTTTCTGAACAGTCAGCTCTGATTTGACATTTTTGCAGGTGTTGGTTGCAAGCAGACTGTTCAAAGGCAACAGTATCATACACAGAAAAGGAAACAGCTTAAAATCTGGGTCTTTATTACCCATAACAATTGAATTATAACCATTCTCTGCTTTCTGGATCTAGCTTTCATTAACAAAGCACACCATTATGTGTGCCATTTGCTTTAAAGTAACAGCTCCATGAGCCACAGTTTTCTTCCTCAGATTCAAAACCTAGCATAAAACACATTTTTTTCCTGTAATCTGTTTCAACTGGTCTTCGCACCAGTTCCAACACTGCAAGAGAATCTAAAGTATATTAGTTTACCTAGAAGTTCTTAAGTAAGCAAAATCAGCTGTGAAATATTCCTTTCAAAACAAACACTGAAGAAAACTGATCAGTTCAATATTATAGATTTGGATGTTGAATTAAATTTATTGTTGGATCACTTAGGTCTGTATTTTATCTTGGTAGGTAGCACATATGAGGAAATATTAAAAAGGGAAATGCTAGATGGCATATAACTGAAGAAAGATTAAAGAACAGCTTGCATTCCGTAAGCATCAAGATGCTTCTGGCTGCCAATCTCCTATATGGAGATGTTCCAATTTGACCAAAATAAGTAACAAAATATACTTCTGGCAACTCATGGTATATTCTGATTATTCTTTTATAAATTATAGGGGATTTCTCAATTAATGCAACAAATACTACTGCACTGTAAATATAAGTATACAAATGGGTAAGAAAGTTGTGGGGGAGATCCCAGGCTCTGCTTAACAACATAAATTCTGGAAGTGATGTCATCACACTGGCCTGTTTTGGGCCAAAATCAGCTCCACGCGAAGGGCAGGAACACTCTCAAGGCCAGTGCAATGACATCATTTCTGGAAGTTATGTAGTTGTGCCTTGCTAGGAGCACACATGTTGTATGTTTCCCCAGGTTGCCTACTGGTGGTGAGGCACAGGGGCAAAATGCCAGGAGTTTGCCTGCCATTGGCAGGCACCTGGGAACTCTACTTCCTCTTCCTATTTTTGTCCCCCTGCTGCCGTCCCCCCATCCTCCATCTCTTTCTCTTTCCTTCCTGCTACCCCTTTTATTGCTGTTGCCTCTCTCATCCTAGCTTGCTTACATCTTACTTCCTTCTCTGCCCTTCTCCCACTGTTTCTTCCAAAGCCTCTTTTCTTGCTTGCCCATTGCCTTTCTTTCCTTTGTTTGCTTGCCCACTGCCACCTCTCTCCTTTGCATGTCTCTCTTTTCTGGCCTGCCTGCCCAAACCACTGTTGCTACCTCCTTCTCCCATCATAATTTTCATATTCATTGCTTTCCCCTTATTTTGTTCTTCATATCCCAGTGGTGGCTATGGCTGCCTGAGACAAAACTTGTGCAAACCTCAAAATGGCAGCTGAGTCTGACATGTAGTGTCTTAAGATCTCATTTTGACCCAGCATGTCTCACTTTGTGTTTTAAAAAATGCATTCACTATTTACTGTTCTAGTATTCAGAAATTTATTGTCTCTGAACATGGCTAGTAGATAGTGATGGACCTATCCTCCATGAATTTATCTAATCTGTTTTAAAGCCATCTATGCTTTTGACCATTGTGACCCTTTCTGGTGTTCTATTTTTTCACAGAAAATGTGCTCCAACACCTTAATTGTCATGGCTGCAGTCTTCTGTACTTCTCCCATTTCTGGAATGTTCTTTTTGAAATATGGTGACCGAAACTGCAAACAGCACTCCAAATTAAAGCACACCACAGATCTATACAGGGACATTATAATATTGATGGATTTATTTTCCATCCCTTTCCTAATAATTCTGAGCATTGACTTTGCTTTTTGCTGCTGCCACATACTGACTTTGCATTTTCATTGAGCTATCTACTACGAACCATTACGAAAAGTTTGAAGAAGGACAATGTAATGAAATACAGTTACATATGCTAAAATGAAAGGTGAAAAATTATCAGTGGTAAATCATTTATATATATGGTAGATAACTTAAACTTTGTTGTACCAATACATGTTTCAATAGCCACACAATGTGGTGATCCAGGTATGCAACAGATAAATGTCATTTTCACAAATAAGTGTCCATTTAAATATTCAGAAAACTTGTTCAATGTTTTCTCTATTGATGCAATTTTTAAAAAAAAATTAGAAAAAAAATCACAGTTCATGATTTTGCATCAATTTGTATAATTTGTACAGATGGTTTCTGGTTACTCAAGATTTTTGGGACTATTGTGCTAATTGTTACTAGAAGAAGGAGAGGTTGGCACAAGAGAAAATGATACTTATTCTCTAATATGGAAGAAATTGTTGTGTATAGTTAATCTCTGTCATACTATTCATGTCTTCTTTGTGAGTATAAATATTCTTTGAAAATGTAATCTCCCCCCTCAACGAAATTAGTTCTGGCTCCCCTTCCTGGAATAAAAGCATCTGTGTTTTCAGTCTTCCAGCCAAAGGCATCATCTGGCCTTAAATAGGAAGTTTCTGGTTCATATGTTAATTTCCACCTTCTGGGAAAAAAGAGCATGAAAATATCTTGTCAACTAAATAATCCTGATAGAGATCCTAATACCCTTTTCTTTCCTCTGAAGGAAGAACTGAATGACCTAATATGAATTTTAGAGGGCAACAAAGATATGTTATGCACAAGCTTAAATGTATCAAGAAGCTGCTGCCCGCCCACCCACCCCCCAACAGAAAACTCACTCATGATTTAGGGTAGGCATGGATGAATCTCAGAATTCAGTCATCAGGGACCTTCAAGATGGACATTTACAAGATGCTTCTTTTAGCCCAAACTCCATCCACACCTGAATAAAATTTAGAGATCAAATTTCATAATTGCACAGCTAACTATGCCACTGAAACCAACAGATGCTAATTCAAGTCAAATAAGAATTAAATACTGAAAAAATCAGCTTGGTTATTTGTGTCAGATTTAATTTCTTTTACATGAGAATTCAAGTCCATATTTCTTTTCCTATGGATGATAAAGTCACAATACATTGGAAATATTTAGACCAAGAAGTTTGTGCCATAAGACTTTTGTCTGAATTTGAAAAGTGATGTGGAATAAAATTGTATTCAGGCATCCTGACAAACTGGAATTTGTGATGAGAATGAAGTTGGTTTATACTGTAGTTGTGCTTTTAAGAAAACCGATGCTACCTTTTCACTCAATTTGAGTCCTCAAAGCAGCAAGCAGTTTTAAAAAATTAAATTAAAATTAAAAACAATACACACACACATATAAAAACAAACAAGAAGGGACAATAAGAGAACACCAAACAAAAAGGTCGTCATGCTTTGACAGAAGATAACATTACAGGGGGACAGACAAATTCCACTGGAAAGAGAATTCCACAAGTTTGGCGCCTCAAACCAGAAGGCCCTTTCTTGGTTGCCACCCTTGTGCCTTGGATGACAGGACCCCCCAAAGCAAGGCCCCTAAAGATTACCATAATGCCTAGGTATGATCAGGGCTTTTTTTCAGCTGGAACGCAGTGAAACGGCATTCCAGAACCTCTTGAAAATGGTCACGTGGCTGGTGGCCAACCATGTGACCATTTTCTCCGAGGGCAACCCACTGAGTTCCACCACCTCTTTTCCCAGAAAAAAGCCCTGGGTATGATCATGTAGAAGTAGATGGTCTTTAAAGTATGCAGGTCCCAAATTGTACTTTGAATTGGTCCTAGAATCAATTTGGAAGCTAGTGTAGATGGAACAAGACAAGTGATATGACCCACTCCAGTCAATATTCCTGCGGCAGCATTCTGTACCAGTTGTAATTTACAGACACTCTTCAGTGGCAGCCTCACATGGAGTACACTACACAGAATCTAGATTCCATGTTTACTCCTCCTATCCCCTTGTAAGTGGAATTGTGATTGAAGACTTCCTGACTGAGGAAACCTTCAAACTTTAGGTTGTTGTGGCATCCAACTGCAGGCTCCTTAACTAATTGGAGTTTGTTGCTTTTGTGGTCACTAGGGTTCTAAACCATAGTAAGGTTGACCTACAGGGGATGGAGCTTGCTGGTGACATACTGACATCAGCAACAACATGCTGATGTCACTCCTCATGCACACAGAAGTGAAGTCAGCATATCATTGGGGATACTCTAATGAATGACAGAGTGCCCCAGCAATGTGCTGGCCTCATTTTTGAGTGCACAGGAAATGATGTCATTGTGTCAGGATGCTGCCCATCACCACCACCTCCATTTTACCATCATTTTCCTCCTGTTGGCCAGCTGAGCAGTGGCCAGAAGGGCCTGCTGCTGGTGAGAAGTTGGTAAGCCTAAACCATAGTTTAATTCAAGAGAATTAATTATAGTCAAGCAAGTCAAACTAACACCAGTACAAATGCAATCATGCTTGCCAATGTAGGACTGAATGTGCATCTCATATAATAAATTTATTTAAAAATAAGGACTCGATGACAATTGTAGCAATGAGGAGTGGGAAAGATTTTGGGTCAAAATGTATAAGACGTGCAGTCCTGTGTTAACCAGAAAACTAGTTGTGCACGCAACAGCAGCATTCAGTCTGCAGTGGAAACTCAAAAGGTTTTCTATAGCTCCTTCAAGTTCCTTTGCCTGGTCAGTTTTGTAGTCTGCATATCTTCTGAGTACTCCTGAAACACAAAACCTATTCTGCCCATAAAAGATACCTCAGTTTTTTCATTCCAAACCGACCTTCTGTATCTCTCACAGGAGCTGTGTCCGGGGTCAGCAGCCCAGCCCCCGGACTTGCTGACAAGGCAGCGGCAGGGGGCAGCCGGGAGACAGCAGTTCAACTGCTCTGTCTGGCAAACAGAGCCAGAACCTGCCCACTCCAGGGGGAAGGGGCGAAAGGCCAAAGCCTCAGAAGGCTGGAGGGAACAGGGAGAGGCCAGCTAGTCCCACCCCCCAGGGGGAAGAGAGGGAATAAACAGGCTAGAGGAAAAGGGCCAAGGCAGGGGGAATAGGGACCCAGCAACACCCCAAACAGAGCCCTTACCTTCCAAGGAGGAGAAGCAGCCACTACAGCCCAGAGCCACACCCTGGCTAGAGGACAGCAGCCTGGCTCAGGAGGTGCTAGGAGCCAAGCCCCTCCAGGTGGAGCTGCCACAGGCATTCTGGGGGAGGAGATGGGTAGCCCTGCCCAGCATCAATGAGCAGGCAGCCCAGAAGCTGGCCAGGGCAGCTCCTTGCGAGCAGGGCCAGGCATGCTCAGCAGCACAGAAGCCGGCTGGGGCAGCTCCTCACGAGCAAGGCCAGGCATGCTCAGCAGCACAGAAGCCGGCTGGGGCAGCTCCTCGCGAGCAAGGCCAAGGAGACCTCAGCTGGGGATGGCTCGCATTCAACCCCACCCTGCCAGCAAGGCAAGGAAGCCAAGAAGGGATTAGTGGTGGGAGGGAAACACCTGAGGGAAGGCACAGCTGGGCCAAGTCAGGAGAGGGAACAAGCCTAGCAGGAGGGCAGGGCGGAGAAAGGAAGCCCTATATAAGGTGGCTAGGAAGAGCTCTGAGGTGGTGTGTGTGAGTAAGGAGTGATGGTGTGGAGTGAGAGCAGAGCAGTGGGAGAGTGGAGGCTTGGAGGAGAGTTCTGGGAGAAGGAGATAATGGAGGACGCAGAGGGTAAGCAGGCCAGGTTGAGCAGGCCAGCGAGTGGACTGAGAGGGAGTCTGGGTGCTGTATACCGCCCCTCCTTCCACAGAGCAGGGTCCTGCAGTATCCCTGGCGCCCCTCTGACGTCAGGGCTGGCCCAGCTGGGGCCCCGCCCAGCGGTGGCAGCGACAAGCCCTGACAAGCTGCACTATTAATATTCTACAATCTATCCATCTCTCATAGCACTGCATATTTGTGTTCAACTGTTGACATTATAACAGCTCAGTTAAACATAACATACATCAAACAGCTTACAAATCTGTTACATGGGAGCACATAGCCCAAAAATGACATGAGGAACTGTGGTTGAGAAAAATGGGTGCTTCAGTATGCATGCAGAAGCACCTTCACTGGACAGTGGCCTATAAATAGATTTACCATGCCTCCTGCTATGGCGGGAGGCCTCCCGTAGGCAAGCCACCATTGTCTACCACCACTTGGGAGCAGTAGTGGGATAAAAATAAAATAAAAAAACAATGACATCATGGACATTGCCATATTACCCTGAAGTAAAAACAAGTGTTTTCTTCTGTATATGTACTTTGACTATATGGACTGTTAATATTCCTTTGGCGCAAGCTCCCACCTACCGATTCTCCTTTGACTTTTTTGGCATTTGCACTTTAATGGATAAGATTTGTTCCGGACAGTGATATTTTGTACAATTATATTTGCTACTGGTAACTGTATCTATGCACTTATGAATTCTTCTGTACAAATTGGTTCATAATTCTTGTATGTATTTTCAGCACTTTTGCACTTTGTATTGTAAACAATAGATTATACTCCAATTATTAACTATATTGTAGCCCTGGCTTGTTGTTTTTGCTAACTTGTACTAGGGTTGCCCTTGGTATTTCCCTCTATATTACCCTGAAGTGACAAAGCATAGCTTGAGGAATTCTGGGTTGTACCCTGAAGTGATGTAGTGACACTGGTAATGACACTGACATCACACGCGCCCTCCCTTGTCCCTGGTCCCAGTTCTGTTGGTTTCCAGATCAACAAATATCAACAAACGATTCCATTGATAAATATTGTGAAAGCAGATTTCAAAACAGTAAAAAGGAAAAGTAGGATGAGCATTACATGTGAAGGCTCGAGGGAGAAGCAGCTGGCAGGAAGGCAGGAAGGGCCTGTCTTAGAATGAATGGTCTAACTGTACTGCACACACAGAGGGAAGCTTGACAGGGAAAAGGAGGACTCCAAGTAGTTCCTTACACTACTTGTGTTTGTGGCTCAGCAGTAGGATTGAGCTCCCAAAACTTTAAAATATATTTTTTAAGATGACTTTCCAAAATGTCAAGCAGAAGACTGTTATGGTTTTCATTCTTCTATTTAAAGAGAAATGAAATACAAATTTGCAAATGGAAACCACCCACTTATGACAGTGACATTCATGGATGATCTTTTTTTTTGTCAATATGCCTAGACTCAAGGCATCAACAAATATTTTCATACACCCTTTTAATCACCCATTTTGTTGCTGAATTTCTAAGTTTCATTAGAAATGGAGAAGTAAAAATAAGCAGATGTTATTTAAAGACACTGCAAAAGACATCAGACCTAACCTTACAGAAAATGTCATCTTTTTATTCTAGATATAGACTTGGTCCAAACTATATGTTACTCAAGCTACATTAATACTGTATTATAGAGCCATGTCATATTTTCCAGAAAGATATTCCCCTGCTCCATAATCTACCAAGGCATATAGCAGAGGTCTCCAGTGTGGCCTACCAACAACTTTCCTGGCACCTGTCAAGAGCTTGTACAAAGTAGGCGGGGCCAGATGAATCTTTTGCCCAGCAAGGTTACTGATTGGTCATTGGAGATCTGACTGGCTCTGTAGATATTTAAAAAATTTGTTTTGCTGCCACCACAACTAGAGATGGGCACGAGCCAAAATATGGACCAAATTTAAGCACGAACCAGGCCGGTTTGTGGTTCGCGAACTGCTGTTCATCAGATCCCATTTCTGATGAGCTGCCACGAACTTTTAGGCTGGTTCGTTTTTTGGTTCGTGACTTCAGACAGCCTGCTGCCAATCAGGTTCCTAGGCAACAGGGGATGGACTTCCTGCAGACCTTCTGCTGGCCCGGAAGTGACCTTCTGCAGACCCGGAAGTGATGATTTTCTTACCTGGATGTGACGTTTTCACAAGTCAAACGAACCAGTTCGTGAACCAGGAGCAGGTTTATGAAAGTTCATGGTTCGTGAAATTTGACAAACCACGAACCGCATGGTTTGTTTTTTTCCGGTTCATGCCCATCTCTAACCACAACACAAGGATCTTCACTGCATGACTGACTGAAGACAAACTGTTTATGCAAGAACATTTTTAAAACAATATGTTAATTTTAAAAGGAATTCTGTTAAGCAACATGCAGTGTTGAAGATTTACTATGAGAATTATGCATAACCTCATTCTCTGACATTTTGTGGTTGGCTTTGCCTCCTATGGCAGCCATTTTGTTATTGCACCTGCATCAGAATTCCAAAGGTTCCACAGGCTCAAAAGAGTGAGAACGAGTATATAATAGATGGTGAAAGTTACACCTGGTACACTGACAGTGAACTCCTAAGCAGAGTTACTCCAGTCTAAGCCCATTGATGGTGTTACTGGGCCGTATCCAGTTTGTTCCGAAGTGTGTGAATTAAATTCCTAAACTAGAAATACATTCTGAGGGAGGAACTGAAGAGTAAGAAATGACAAAATGAACTGGAAAAGTTATGATACTTAATCCTTTTAATCAAGGATTAAACAATATATTTTTTGTGGAAGAAATGTGTACGTTATTTAAAAGGTTCAAATCTATCTATCTAAAATTTATTTTCTTGCCTAGTATCTAAAATCATTTCTTTAACAACCAAGCTCTTATCCCTCGTGGGCTTTGCCTGAAAGTGCCCTAGAAATATTCTGCCTAAAAGGAGTGTATACCTTTTGCTTTAGGAGAGATGTTTATTCTGGCTTGTTGACGTTGATTTAGATAGAATTCTAATGTTACGGGCCAAGGCTTGCATTAACACTGGGATCTGACTTTACCCATGGCCACTGCTGTTGGAAGTGACAGGCACCATAGTGGGATTCCCTGGCACTTGTGTTGTTAGTATTATATTATAATGTGTAATATAATAGTACTATTACTAATGATAACTTTTCTGTACAGTAAATATGGTGATTTTATCTCGCCTTGGTACTAAAGAACTTAAATTTGATAATGTGAGGATTTTGGGCTTGGTTCAAGTGCTCTTTGTCTATTAGTTACCAGCATCATTTCGGAGCAAAATTCATTCTTATTCAAAAATATATATACTCTGCTTTTCTTTAAAAATGTACTCATGGTAGCTTCTAATGCATTAGTTATAAACACTTCATAGATAGTGGGAAAGGGGCTGGTAGGTCAGACTCATTTTCTCAGCATGACAGTCGGGGGTAATCTCCTCAGCACCAATGCCCATGTTTATATAGCCCCGGGGGTAGGGGGACGACAATTCCAGATGTGTGGTTCAGCTACAATCAGTAACAAAACCCCATGAACTGGGATTTTATTGTAAACAGGATAAATATGGAAGTGCAGTATTATATCTTCTAAGCAACTTATTACAGGATTCCATTAATTTGTTTCAGAGATTTAGCTCTCTTTTTCAAGATATACAAAGGTTAGTTAATTGGCTTAAAAGGAAGGGGGGGGGGAGAGACACTGTTGCCATAGCTATAATTTCTCCAGTCTGCAACCACCTCCACTCCCCATCCTCCTACTTCTTTAAATTCTAGTATTTGAAACCTCTTGCTCTTTACAAAAAGCCACACATAGATTGCCACCTGCGCAGCTTATTATGCATGTTCAAAGTACTTGGGCTGAAAGGGACTAAATCTTCAATCTTTAATTAAGAGAAATTTGTCATCTATCCATACCCTCACATTTAACTATTATTTCAACTATGAAATCCTTCAAAAACATTACAACCTATTTGTTAAAAAATACCCATGCCATCAGTATAAATATATAATGTAAATAAAATATTTAAAAGTGAAACTAAAAAGAATAATTTAGAAAGTTCCTGGAAAACTGAGAATTATACAATGATTGTGTTAAAAAGGACAAATCCCACCTGCAGCCTTACAGGCTAAGAAAAATTAGTGTAGTTGAAAAGCAACTGTATGAAATGTGTATATGGAAGAAGCCATCTAGTACTAGTACTGGTACTAGATTTTAAAGACATTGCAGGCCAATGCCATTTTGTTCAATAATTTTTGCTGACCAGAGCATTAACAATCTATGTTTGTCAGTTTGCCTTTTTTCACTGTATTCTTTCACATCTATTCCATTTATTTCCCCCCAAATAAATTATAATATTAACGGGATATTTTATTCTTCCCATAAAATGTTAAGAAATTAAGGATGTTTCAGAGAATATATAAAACAGCCCAGAAGAAAAGATAGAGAAGATAGATGAAAAATAGCACAGAGCCCACTATGACCTACCAAGTCTAAGGGCACTCTGGGAACCAGTAAGGTTTCTGGGACTCCATGGACAGGGAGAGTGTCAGTACCTGGAATATGATGCAGGCAGTCGAATCAAATACCTTTATTGGCATAACAGCATAGACATGTACAATCAGCAAGGAGATTTTTAAAAAAATCCATTACCCCAACACTTAAACCCTTCCTCTCAGATGCACAACAAAGAAATTTAGCCACAAACTCAATGATCTCATGGTTATGGGTGGATAGGAGGAGGAGAGTCTTACTGTCAGATTGTCCTTCATAATTTTGAAGAAAAGGTTCTAAATAAATGGTGTGAATATCACAATAAAATAAGCAATACAGGAGAACAAGTTCAATGCTTTCTACATCCCTCAAACCACAGGCACAAAATCTAGTGGAGTAAGGAATTTTCTTAAACCTCCCATACAATATTGCAGAAGGAAGGACAGTAAAATGAACTAACATAAATGCTCTCCGAAGGTAGGGGAAGTCAGACAAGAAAAATACTCTGCCAAAGAGCCATTAGAGGAGATCTCCCATCTCAAAGGGGAGCATCTACCAGAGGCAAGGCTTCTCAGTTCTTGCATCTCGGTATCTACAAGTCTTTGTTTAATCAAAGCAAACACAGGCCTCTCAGGAAGGTAATCTAATTCGTGAAGGCTAAGCCCGATTACAGAGATTTCCCACCCTATGTTGGCTAACCTTACAGAAGACTGGGATTTGGTTAGCATGTGTGCAGTAAGACTATTAGGGCTGCTCCTGAAATGCAAATGCATCCAAAATTTAATAGTTATAATCCAGGCTTTTTCTCTAGGTGTCTTGGTCTCCAAACATATAGCCGCATAGGGCACACACGATGGCAGCCCTAAATTTTTTCTTAAAAAATTAGATTGTATTCGTTCAACTGATTTATTAAAGGCTGTGATCCAAACTGGAATGCCATAGAGCAGTTTAGCACTAATTTTGTGATTAAACACTCTAAGGGATGCAGGCAGTCTAATTACATGTATTTTCACTCTGAAGTAAGTTTTACTGTACTCAATAGCTTTAGAGATAAGTGTGCATTGGATTGCAGTTGGTCACAAATTGTACATGCCAGGCCTAGGAACTGAATAAACTGTAAGGAGGCAAAATAGTAGAGTCCAGTAGCACCTTTAAGACTAACCAACTTTATTGTAGCATAAGCTTTCGAGAGCCACAGCTCTCTTTGTCAGATGCATGGAGGGTGGTGAGGGGAGTGGGGAAAGGGTGAGCTACTAGCACAAGTTAAATGCCAGGCTCCCACTGCCCCCACTGGGAGAGTACGGGGACCTGGCAACCCTAGCCGGGGGGGGGGGAGGGGAGAGAGAGAGAGAGAGCTACTTATACCTTCAAAACAAAATATAATAATTTTTCAGTTATTTGAAACAGATGCATACAGCAAGCTTATCTAGTTTTTACATGCCATTTTATTAAAAAAAAAAGATGGCAGTATTTATTAATTTCAAGCATGGGTACAGACCTGTTCTATCCCCTCCC
Organism: Eublepharis macularius; assembly: GCF_028583425.1. Taxonomy (NCBI): domain Eukaryota; kingdom Metazoa; phylum Chordata; class Lepidosauria; order Squamata; family Eublepharidae; genus Eublepharis; species Eublepharis macularius. The sequence continues at coordinate 95,695,579 of NC_072791.1, read as the reverse complement.
CAAAGATGTTTTTGGACTTCTAAATGGTCTATTGCTCTTGCATCAAATCCAGCCTTGACTGAGGCAGTCTGTAACAAATTCTGGAACGTTTTTGTCTTGCAACAAAAATATTGAGAGGTAGATGTAAGAAATTCTGGAATGCAATGACAACTCTACATAGAAGAAGAAAATGTGTAGTTAAGTGCACAGGCTAACAGGCTAAGCCTTAGGTGGAAGGGTGCTGAAGAACTCCATGCCTTTACAAAAGTAAACGGATGGAGAAATTCAGCAACAGTCCCTACATGGGGTAGATCAGTGAGGACAAAATGGAAGGCTGACCTAGGACTGACTTTTGAAGTTCACAAGACATGTTAAGAAAAATATAAAAATGAACTCTTAGTATTTTTTTGTTCATATGACTCTTCTCCCCTAAATTAATATTAATGTAAACAACTATATACAGATATCAACGTCCTAATATTATATTATCCAATTCCTGTTACCTTGTATATAAATGTTGATCTCACCATGCAGAACTGAGTTCAGATACAACTCCAAGCCATGATGTGAAGTTTCTGTGGGAGATCAGCTATCTCCAGAGTGAGAATTATCTTGTAGGGTTCCACAGGGCGCAATCTTATCCCCCATGTTATTCAACCTCTATGTAAAACCTTTAGAAGAAATCATTCGTTTCTATGGAATTGTATATCATCGATATGCAGGTGACATTCAGCTCTATATCTTACTATCCAAGTCACCATGGGATGCAGTAGAGATCTTGGGTTGCAGCCTGACTGCTGTAATCAAATGGCTGAAAGTGAACAAATTTAAAATGAACCCTGACAAGATGGAAGTGATGCTCACTGGGAAAGCAGAGGTCTTGAAGAACATTGTACTCCCAACTTTTGATGGAGTTCATCTGACCTTTGCAGACTTAGTTAAAAGCCTACTGGTTATACTGGATCCAGCGCTACTGCTAGAAAAGCAAGGCAGCTGCAAAAAATGAGTTCCACAGCCTTGGCAATACCAAGACTTGAATATAGTAAAGCATTGTATGTAGGTTTCACTTCTAAGTTAACTCAGAAAGTCCAGTTTATACATAACGGTGTGGCTCGGCTATTATTGGGAGCTAGGAGAAGAATATTACTCACATTCTCCAATCTCTCCACTGGCTATTTATCAGTTACTGGCCTCAATTCAAGATATTGGCTATCACATACAGAACTCTTCATGGCCTTAGTCCGGCATAGCTATAGGATTGCCTCTCTTCCTATGTCCCACCATGGCAGCTTTGCTCATCTGAACTAAGCCTTCTGCAGGTGCCACCATGCCCATGAGCAAAATCAACAGCTGCCCATATGCGTGCATTTTCTGTGGCACCCTCCACCTTCTAGAACAGCCTACCTGAAGACTGAGTAGGAAAGCTCCTACTCTCTTGGCTTTTCATGATGCAAAACTGAATTATTCAAGAGGGCTATTTACTCAGATAAGAGGACAGTACTGTAAGGAAGTGGTCTTAAAGAGATGCATATGTAAAGAGATAGGGACCATAGACTTTACTACTGCAAACTACTATATACTATATAGTAAAGAGTCCTGTAACACCTTTAAGATAACCTAGTTTATTGTAGCATAAGCTTTCAGGAATCAGAAGAGCTGTGGTTCTCGAAAGCTTACAATAAACTTGGTTAGTCTTAAAGGTGTTACAGGACTCTACTATTTTGCTACTACAGACTAACATGGCTAACTCCTCTGGATCTAAATAGCAAGGAGTCCAGTAGCACCTTTAAGACTAACCAACTTTATTGTAACAAACTTTCGAGAGCCACAACTCTCTTTGTCAGATGCAAGCTGTGGCTCTTGAAAGCTTCTGCTACAATAAAGTTGGTTAGTCTTAAAGGTGCTACTGGATTCCTTGCTATTTTGCTACTGCAGACTAACACGGCTAACTCCTCTGGATCTATGTCCTCTGGATTGCTATACTATCCGTTACTTGAAGTATGATCCTACTGGGTAGTTCTATTTTGTTTATGATGTCAATCAGCATCGCTTCTACTCTGATTCAGCATTTCTTCAACTCTGTATTAGATTTCTGCTGGTTTTAAATCTTTGCAAATTTGCATTTATATATCCTACTACATTGTTTATTGAAATGTTCTTGAAATTGACTGTACTAACTCACACTGTATAATCTGCCTTGAGTCTCAGTGAGAAAGGCAGACTATAAATAATGTAAATAAATTTTAAAAATAAGATATTGATCATTAACTACAGTTGCCAACATTTTTGGCAGAGTTGGCCTTAATATCTGAATGAGAAGCAGAAATTTAGTAGCTAGAACTTGCCTCATCACTGCATCCAGGGATGCTAAAAACACAAACATGAGAGCCACCTAAACTTACCTATTCTCTTGACTGCCATGCTGAGCAGTTTGCATCTGTGCCTTAGCTGCTTGTGCTACAGAGACAGTTGAGTTGTGCGTTGGTAAATAAGTGGCATTTATGGCCATTTCCACATGCTGTTAAAGCGACGGGCTACTTACTGAATGTTGGCAGTTTTTTTACAGATTCCAGACGCCTCTGATTTCAAAGAGGAAGCAGGCAGTTTCGCTTTCGTTTGTTCAGCGTCTTTTGTGAGAATGGGATTTCACACTCTTTCCTGTGCCGGGTAAAGGACGCTGAACACATGGAAGCCAAACTGCCTGCTTCCACTTTGAAATCGGTGGCATCTGGAATCTGTGAAAAAAACCCACCAGCATTCAGTAAGTAGCCTGTCGCTTTAACAGCATGTGGAAACAGCCTATAACTTGTAGCTTGTAGCTGCTTTTGTGCCTGTACATGGTTGAGTCATTAGAGTGACGTTTCTTAACTACAGGATCACTTGCAATTTGTCATTCTTTGTATCCTTAAGTGATAAACATTGAACATATAGCCACAAATGTATCCTTGAGTGTGACAATTTGGCTGCCATTCTTTTTAGTAGAGTACTATGTTACAAGTACAATATGCCATGGGACATATGTTATTTAGTTATGTAAGCTCAAGCCTCAAAGACAGAGAAGGAGAAGAAAGTGTTCCTCCTTAGACAGCTTATCACAAATGAAGTACTACTGTTCTTAAGACAAAGAGGACTGTGCTTTCCCCCTCTCATATGAGTGGATAGGAGCTAAACTGCCCACTCTACTCACTGAATGAACACCTAAAAATCACAATCCCAATAAAATTATTTATTTATTATTATTAACAACAACAACAACAACAACAACAACAACAACAACAACATAATAAAATTAATGTATCTGTCAAAGTGAACTTTGACCCTCAGACATTCATTCCCTGGAAATCCTGTTGGTTCTTAAGGTGCTACTGGACTCAAATTTTACTCCAATAAAATGAAAGAAGAGGAAAGGTACCTTCATTACTCTCTGCCTACATGATGTTATAGTGTCCTTTTTGTTTATCTCAAGGATTATGAAAGTCATCAATGGATTCATACAAACAATAGAGGAAGAGATTGCTGGGGAGTCTGCACAGCTGGATATGATAGAGAGCAGAGTAGGGTTGCAAACTCCAGACTGGGAAATTCCTAGAGATTTGGGAGTGAAGCATGAGTAGGACAGGGTATACTGCCATAGAGTTCACCCTCTAAAGCAGCCATTTTCTTCAGGGAACTGATCTCTGTAGTCTGGGGGGATTAGCTGTAATTCTGGGAGATCTCCAGGCCCCACCTAGAAGCTATATATGATAACCCAACCATGTGATCTGTTTTGAGACTCAGAGGTTGGAAGTAAGAGAGCAGTTTCCACCCAGATCCTGAGCAGACGAGAATGAGATTAGGATAGGCTGGTAAGTAGTAAAGAACAGTCATTATTTAAAAAAATGCTTCCATGCTCTTTTCTTTGTTATATGTACCCCTGATAGTTTAACATGTCCTTTGCATCTCAGTGCATTGTAGGGTTGCCAGCCTCCAGGTGGTGACTGGAGATCTCCCAGAATTCCAATGATCTCCACACCATAGAGATCAGTTCTCCTGGAGAAAATGGCTGCTTTGGAGGGTGAAGTCTATGGCTGAGGTCCTTTCCCTCTTCAAACCCTGCCTTCTCCAGGCTTCACCCTCCAAATCTCCAGGAATTTCCCAACTTGGAGCTGGCAACCCTAGTGCATTGAGCTGAAAGTGATGAAGTTACAGAGGTCAGACATGCTGCACAGAGATTATTAGTAACTATTTCTGCCATGTCATAGTAAAAGTCCAAGACACCATCAGCTTTAGAATGACTTGACATTTAATAACATTGTGTTTGTCACCATGCTCCTCCACTTCTGCAATTTGAAATGATTAATAGACATACATTTAGTTATCACACGAAAGAATCCAGATGGTTTTGAAGAGTCAGAGGAAATGGACTGATCATTAAGTAACTATATTTTGAGGTTCCTATGATAAAAAGATATGGAGGAAGACTATAAATGTAAGATGCAACCGGATCCTCTCAAACAGGATCTTCAAATTCATAGTGAACAAAATTAAACTCAAGAATTCAACAAATCTGCCCTTAGGTTCTACAAAATCCATACGAATGGGTAGCGTATAATGAATGGTATCCTATTCATGAATTCATTACATCCAACCCTACTGCACCAAGAGGGACAGATTAGTCTGCAGTTTAAGTATTGTTGTTCATCAATATAGCTTTCCCTACAGTTTAGTTCTTCATTATACAGGAAAAGTGAACTCATAAGTGGCATCAAGGATGGTCATTAACAAGAATCAAAGTACTGCATGATCACTGAACCATTTTAAGGACCCTCTCTGCCACTGCCCAGTAATTTGTTCCTGTTCTTTCCTCCAAGTTAAGGCTACTAAAAGAGCTGTAATGGAGCAAAACAGGAGAGAAAGATGTGCTTCTCCACACCTATTTCAGGCTTCAATTCATGGCAAAACTCTCAGACTCCATGTGTTTACTTCATCTTCTTCAAAGAAAGAAGAGGAGAAGAAGGCCCTCTTTATTCGGAACATAATATAAAGTAAAATACTGTCTTACAACACATATTTACAACAAGCCTTAATGTAATAATAGACTGAAGAAAACCAATGCTATTGTGAGCTACTTGAAATGACCTGCCAGCATAGGGATTTTTTTTACATTAGCAATCTCTATGATATTTATTTGAAGTAGGAGCACCATCCATCCATCCATCCATCTCATTTTTATCCTACCTTTCCTCTAAGGAGCTCTATACCATATATATGCTTCTCCCATCCCCATTTTGTCCTACAACAAGACAATGAGATAGGTTAAACTGAAAGAGAATGACTGTCCCAAAATCAGCCCAGGAACACCATGGAAGAGTGAGACTTTGAACCTGATTTCTAAGATACTAGTCCATTACTCTAATCTACGTTGGTTCTGTCTTCAAACTGACATTAAATGGTTTACAGCAAAGGGGCAGATCAGATACTCCCTGATGTACAAGTTGAATATGCATGGTCAAATCTTGGTCCTCTCTGCCTTCCTTGTCTGATCATAGCAGCATAATTGTGGGTTGGATTCCATCTATACAAATATCTACTTGCATATGAATTTATTCATGTAAGCTCTGATTCTCATGCAAGGTTTTACCTATGAAGGGAACAGCAAGCAAGCCCAAGAATCGCTCCACTGTATTCATTGCACCACTGTATTCAGCAGTGCAGTGTTTGAAGCAGCCTTACATCAGAAGAATTTAATATTATTTCATCAGAAAATTTTGACTGAGTTAATAAGAACTGTGGTAGCTTCACGGTGAATGAATATTGTTTGAGAATAGCTGAGGGAAAATGACCATTTACCAAGAGGTAGTTTACTACATTGGGCGCAGAGCCATGTAGGGAACATATACAGTATGTTCAAGAAGTGAAGAGACTTGCTTCATATCCACACCAGATCAGAGACCAAGGAGTGTTAAAGTCTTCCTTATCATGTGAAGTTAACACTACAGATGACTGGCTCCCCAAATGTCTATATGCCCTAAAGGTAAGCTACTGTTTAATGAATGCTCACCTGTATTCAACCACTGTGTAATAATATGCTATTTAGTCAAAATGCACAAAGATATTTTTAAAAGATTTTTGAGTATCAACAGACTCAGAGTGGACATTTGTTCAGTCTGTTCATTTATCACCCAAGCAGTGCTGTGACGGGTTGAATTGGCCCTGAATCTCTAAAGTGGAAGTATGTTGCACTTGCAGTTTTCCATTTGGATGCACTACTCTTAGGTAAATGGATCTAGATAGCTTTGGTATGCACTAAACTTCATGTATGAATTTCATACTGAAATTATTATAAAACTGCAGACAGTACTCTGTTCAGGGAGCACCATGCAGAGGGGGATAAAAATCAAGGGTTAGAAGCTATTCTGGCTTCCGTATCTATGGAAGATTTAATCTGGAATACTCCTAAAGAGAGACCAAACCTAATCTAAATGCTTCCACTCTTAAAATCTACCTTACAAATATGGGACATAAAAAGAACAATCATTAGCCCCCAACGTCTCTCCAATATCTTCTTTTTTACAATAAAAATGGTTAATCCCAGGCAACTCTAAAGAATCTTTCCCTTTGTGGAGAGCACAAAATTAACAAGACTATGGGATGTTACCACCAAAAATCCCTACTGGAGTCAACAACTAACGTCAAATTACCATGGTTTGAATATTTTCAGTTAAATCACTTAATTAATAGCCCAATGATACAAGCACAACTTAAAAAACCTCACACTGATTTTGAAAAACTGTTAACTGCTCATAGTAAAAAAGAAAAAGGTCTCATCTCTATTCTTTATAAAATCCTAAACTCCCAAAAGTGGAGTAAAAAGAAAACTATCAGCTTCGGTGGCAGTCAGACTGCAACACAATTATTTCCGACTCACAATGGTCCCAAATTTGGTCCTCAAAAATATCTTCCACTAATGCTATTAATATCAGAACAACCTTCAAAAATCATGCTTAGGTGGTACATAACCCAACTCAAGCTACACTACATAAATCCTTCATACGACCCACAATGCTGGTGTGGCTGCAAACAAACAGGCTCTTTTTTCCACTGGTGGTGGAATTGCCCTTTAGGGTTGCCAGGCCCCCTCAATCTCCCAGCAGGGGACAGGGGCATGGCACTTACCTTTGTGCCCCCACAGGCACGAAGAAGTTACTTCAGGGGTGACGTCATCACATGGCCGGGCGCTGCAGAACGCGCCCGAAATGAGCCGTTTTGCTGCAGATCAGGCCCAGTTCTGAAGTGCTGCGGCACGCAGGAGCATTCCTGCACGCCGCAGCACCTCAAAACAGGCCTGATCCATGGCAGAACTGGCCTGTTTTGGGGTGCTGCAGAGCGCAGGAGCACTCCTGCGCTCCGCAGCTGCTGAAAACGGGCCCGGTTTGCAGTGGATCAGGCCTGTTTTGAGCACTGTGGAGTGCAGGAGTGCTCCTGCGCTCCGCAGCGGCCCCAATCTGGGCCAAAACAGGCCTGATCCCAGCAGCACACGAGAGCACACTGCGCCGTGGGGGAGCACGCAAGGAAGATGCGCCCCCCCTGCTGCTCAGGTAAGTGGGGGCGGGGTGTGGGGAGTGGGGGCGGGAGATCCCCTGCCCCCACCGGGGGTCTGGGATCCCTATTGCCCTTTGATTTCACAAAGGAAATTGATCTTCAACATGATTGGGAAAATAACTGGTTATGTCATTCAACCACATTCTGAACTTGTTTTTCTTAATCTGTGGGGAAATGAGGACATCCCCATAATCCGAAAAGATATGATTTCAATTATGATCAGTGCGGCCAAAGCCATAATCACAAAATCATGGAAATCCAAAGTCCCATTCACAACAAAGCCTTGGATTAATAAAATATGGGAATTTCTCACAATGGAGAAAATCACAGACCACATCTCAACCGCTGAGAACCAGAACTTCCAATCCAATTTCTATGAGAAATGGTGGCCTTTTCTGGACTATATGGAAAAGCAAAACAAATACTTGAAGTCAATACCTGACAATCTCAAAGTTATAGCAATCTATTAAATTTTATGTTCCTTCATTGGTTTTTACCACATATATTGTAAATACTGCCCAGGCAATTGATACGCTGTTTTGAGTATATGTTTATATTCATACTGTTTATATAGTTATATGGTTATATATTCATTTTTTTTACTATTGTATATTGTTAAAAAAATTCAAAAATAAAACATTTTTAAAAAACCCTCAAGGGTTAGATCCAAACTCTAGAGAATGGCGAAAGTTTATGTAAGTGGGTCCTTCCAGCCTTGCCTTAGCAGCCCCCTGCCCCACCCATAAAAACTGGAAAGGTAGAAGATCTTTGAGAACAATGTGGCATGGAGGTTTTCTGCAAGAAGAGGGAATTTGAATCATCCTCTGTTCTTGTTTCATTCACCCAAGAATAGAGATGCAGAGCAATTTTGTTCAATTCCCCCTGCTTGCTGAAGACCTGCTCCATGGCACATGGCATATTGTTCTTGAAGGTTCCTTGACCCCGACCAACAGTTTTACAGGAGCATAGAGGGGCTTCTGTGAGAAGGATAAAGATCCAAACTTTCATAGTATATGGAACTTGAAAACAACCCCTAGTGTATTTCCAAATCAGCCTTCAGACTTATAACATAAAAGGAAACAAATGACAAAAACCCAAACTTTAAAAACAGAGAGTAGACATGGCATAACATGTTTCACTCAGCACACAAATTATTTTGCATGAGAGTTCCATGATGTTCTAAAGACACGTTTATCTCTTTGGTCTGTCCAAACAGGTTAATTTTTCAAACACAATATTCCTCACTCTGTGCATATAGATACATCATATCAGTAAGGCAATATTGATATCCCATCTTTCATGCATATTTCATACACTTCAGTCCTTTATTTAACCAATTCTCACAACCCCCCATACCTTGTGGGGTAGGAAAATATTATTCCTATGTGATAGATGGCCCGTAGGAAGTTAATAGAGAGTGACTTTGAATATTCCCTGAAGGACTTTTTTCTCTGTTTAATGCAAGGCAATACAACAAGTCTTTAAATGAACTGAACTGACATTTGAACTCAAGTCTTACAGTCTTATTTAAACATACTAAATTATCCAGAAGTGTGGGCAGGAGAACATTGTAGAAGTGCCTAAGGCAAATTATAGAAATACAATTAAAGAGATCGTCAGCAATCATATAATCTATATGAAATTCATATATGAAAGTTAATGCATAAATGCTATCTAGATTAAGCAGACCAACACCAACTTATCGATGTGGACAATCTGGGCCTTGTCTGCATGACACTTTTGCTATTGCCATGACTGGCAAATATCTGCACTTTGAACTCTGCTGATCAGATAGGCTTAGTACTACCCTGTGGAAAAAATGTGCATTCCACTTTTACAATTTTTAAAAATTTATGTGACTGAAAATCCTGCAGTTAGGTGCCATTGTTTGCAAGTGAAGGGGCTGTTTTCACTCGTTTCTACTTCAAGGCATAAAGTTTGAGGGATTTTTTAAAAAAAAATTTGCTCTATTATATTGAAAAACCTTAAAGAGATTTCAGGAGGGTAACAGAAATGAAGTCAAACCTATACATTTGTAGAGATTAGATAGAGTGGAAGAAACTGTTTATCATGAAAGACCAAATATTGTAGCACAAGAAAAACAATTCAACACAGCAGCAGGAAAATGAGGTAACTTGCAATGTAGACATGACCATAATAATCTAAACAGTAATATTACTCCAAATGAGTACAGTGCAGCTGCCACCAGGGATACTGATTATTTAAGGCCAGATTGAGTTTCTCATTCAACTGGCCAAATTAGTGAATTTTTGGATTTAATATGTCTAGTTGTATGTTTTCCATCAATTTATTTCAAATGTGGAAACTCTTTCTTGTCCATTTTCAAAGCACCCTGAGATATATGCAACAGTGGCTAGCATTAAATGCTGCAACGGCTGCCGTCCCATTCCTCAAGTCCTAAATCTTAGCTAGTGACACAATGCAATATTTGTTGCTAAGAGACCGTTGCTCTGAGTTACTAAAGGAGCAATGCAAAATAGAAATGCTATAGCAAGAATATTTGTTAAAGTCAATGTTGCTTATTTTTTGCTGGTTTCCCATTCACTTATTATATTTTATGTTCAAGACAAATGATATATGTTATTAATTGATGACTGATTTGAAGATTCCTTTTAGAATATCCTATTTTGTATAAGTAAGCTCTTTGTGACATGGGGGATACATGCTTGATAGAACATCTCTCCTGGTATGGAACTATATGGTAAGATCATATAGAACAGCAGCACATTTGGGTGGTGCCCCTTCACATTACAGTGTAACCAGCTGATATCTGTTCACATCTTTTTCAGTAGCTGCCCCAGTCTTATAGAATCTCCTTCTTGAAGAGTTCAAGAAGGTCCTCTTCTACATGTAAAAAAATATTCAGCTGATGGGCAGTGTGATGGTTAGTGCCTGATTGTCAGCACTTCTTTTGTATATTGTGACTGCACAGCTTGGGCTGCCACTGATTTTTTTGTTGTGCAGCCATGATATGTTGTGGGGTGGGGGAGAAGGAGGGAGAGCTGAGGAGACCTCTGCGGTAAAGACTTCCGGGATTGAATGCTGATCTATTATCCATGCACTCTGGCCTCTGCTTTGCTTCTGTTTAAACTCCAGCCACCAAAATATCTGTAAAAAGCAGGGACACAAGCTTTTATTAACTGGATGGTAGTGCGTAGCTTTGTATTCCCTAAAGGGTTTTATTTGTGACCCTTGGCACTTGATAGTGAGGTGGTTAGAAACCTTTTTCCCACAGCTGTTTTGACTTGACAAACAGCAGACAGATGGAACAGAACAACCACCAAATATTTATTTACAGGAAATAAGTTGTAGAAACAGGTAAAGATTTAGTGTGAAATGAATAATAAAAACAAATTGCTCTACCACCCAGATGTTATGTTTCCCCCCCTACTAGGAGTCCTGGTTGAACCTGAGCCTAAGTTAACAACACAGATGCTGAGGGGAAAGATTGATCCTTTTCATCCAGACAGGGCTTCTCAGCACTTAAGGTTCCTTTGAAACCTCTTTAACAGGCTGACAGGTTTCTACTCAAGTACTCGGCTGCTCTTTTAAACTCTCAGAGAACCTGGCCTCAGAAACTGTACTAGAAAAGTTAGATTTTGGATGGGCCCTTCACAGGGTGCTTGTTTACTTCCTTAAACAAATTTCCTACCTTACCTTGATCCCCAAATCCTAACTAAAAAGCCCAAAAAGCCTATCTAAGCTTATGCTGTTATCCACAGCAACCAAAAGCCGTGCCGGATGGAAATGTATCAGTTCTCCTTTTTAAAGCTAAGATGGCTCATTCCTAGCCAGGTGCTCGCTGATGGCGGGCAACTTCCCAATGGTTTGCCTGCTTCCCTGCTAGGGATTAGCAGGAGGTTGCAAGCTGCCCAGCTATTGCCCACCACTGGCAAGCACTCCAGGCACAAGTGTGGTGCATGTGCTCCCAGAGAGCGCAATGACATTACAGTGCTGGCTGTGGAAGTGCTTCTGCACTTCGCTTGGGTATAAATAATAACATTAATAATAATATCATTCGATTTATATACCGCCTTTTAGGACAACTTAATGCTACACATTCAGCGCGGTTTACAAAGTGTGTTGTTATTATCCTCATTACAATAGTAACTAAAAAAGAGAGAAACGTGGTAATTAGCACAAGAAAAGCAAAAATATCCACGTCTGGCTTACTAACACTAAAAAATCTATAATACAACCAATGTCAAGCCTCACAGTGGTATAAAGCAATTCACACAGAAGTACAAGGCTTAATATACAATTTCTTCAGTTTTAATAATTGCAAACCCTACTCATAGGCGGAAAACCATTCATACTAGTGCTAACATGGAAGTTCTATGCCAATAAATAAAGTGCAAGGTGTTTAAAGTGCTATTCATATATTCATATATTGCACAGAAGAAATAAAGTGCAAATGCAATAAGAACACCATATACACAAGTCCACTCAGTTATTGTAGTTTCCACAGCACCATGTATCCGCTTCGTAGGTAAGAATTTATCAATGTCAGTTTCCTCACAGATGGCTGTAATTCATTCAGAGTAATATTTTTTCTGATGAAATGGGTAATTCTTCCTCTTAGTAGTAATTCCTCTAACGGGTTGTCTAGATCCCAATTGCCCGTTTCAAATCATCTTTTTCAGAGTACAGTCCTTGGAGGAAAATTAATAGTAATAAATACAACAATAGAACAACAATCAATCAATATACCCGTGAAGTACAATATACTCACGTATTCTCATATATGAATAGCACTTTAGACACCTTGCACTTTATTTATTGGCATAGAACTTCCATGTTAGCACTGGTATGAATGGTTTTCCGCCTATGAGTAGGGTTTGCAATTATTAAAACTGAAGAAATTGTATATTAAGCCTTGTACTTCTGTGTGAATTGCTTTATACCACTGTGAGGCTTGACATTGGTTGTATTATAGATTTTTTAGTGTTAGTAAGCCAGACATGGGTATTTTTGCTTTTCTTGTTATTATCCTCATGACAATCACTCTGTGAGGTGGGTGGGGCTGAGAGAGCTCTGAGAGATCTGTGACTGACCCAAGGTCAGCCAGCTGGCTTCAAGCAGAGAAGTGGGGAATCAAACCCAGTTCTCTAGAATAGAGTCCTGCCATTCTTAACCACTACACCAAACCCCTGGACATGACATCATTGCATCAGTGCCAGGAGCATGCACGCTTTGCAAATGTGCGAAGTGCCTCCTGCTGGTGAGTACTGGGTCCCCTCTTCCTCCCCCGCTGGAAGGGTATGGGGAACCTGCAACCTTAACCCTTCCCATCCAGGAAAGTTCCAGGCATTCTGACTGGCTGACCAGTCTCTTAGGCTTGCTTGAGGGCAAAATTCCCAGACCTGATTCAGAGCCCTAGAGTTAGATGGAGCTGCTTTCCTCTGTGGAAAGATTAAAGAGTCTGGGACTTCTTAGTTAAGCAAAAAGACTTTGGAAAGACTTGAAAAAAAGTATCCAGGAGAAGCTCCACCCTGATGGCTTTTTAAAAGAGCTGCAAAACTGAGCTCTTAAAGGTGCTTTGAGTATCTTAGAGAAGAATCCTAAGAAGTTTTACTCAGTATCCTGCTTGGGCCTATTCAATGGGGTTTTCTCCAAGGAAAGTGTTCTTACGATTGCACTGTTAATATTGTATAAGAGATAAGGATATGTCGTTTAAATTCTTGTATGGCATTGGTAAAGAGAAATACATTAGTTATACTTTGTTAGCAATTTTGATTAGGGGTATGCGCTTAGGGTTTCTGAGTCAGGTAAAATATCCAAATCAGACCCGATCTGTAAAGATTCGGGATTCCCAAATTGGAGTCAGCATGCTGGCCTCAATTCAAAAATCCTGAATCAAAGTTTCCTGAAGTATTCGGGTTGCTTCGGGAAGCTTCGGGGCCTGAGTTTAAAGGGCCCTTTCCCTGCCTCTTGCAAGCAGCAGGTCCCTTTAAACTTCAGCTGGCAGGTGGGGGGATCCCCCCACCTGACAGCTTCCAAGCGGCAGGGCCCTTTAAATGTCCCAAACTCCCCAACCCCCACCCCCATCCGCCCACCCCCCAGCCTCAGCTTCCCACCCCTCACTTACCTTGGCCCTGCCTGCAGTGATGGAGGAGGCGGCGTGGGTGGAGGGGATGGGGGCTAAGTGGGGGGAGAGGGGTGAAGGTGGGTGGGGATGGAGTAGCTGGGACAAATCACTTTGGTACGCTCTGAATCTTTACGGAGGATACTGAAGTGATTCAAATACCTGAATCCAAAGCGGCTTCCTGCTTCAGGTTTTGGTCATTCCCGAATTTTTTTCCAGCTTTGGGTAAACCTGAAGCCAGAAACCTAAATATTTTTGGAGTACATACCCCTAATTTTGATGCATCTTGTTTTATTTTTATGTTATTTTCCTTATTGGTTTTTATCTGTGATTCTGTTGCTTGTTTTTATTTAAGCTATCTGCTTTGTGTCCTAGTAGCTTGAAGAGAAAGGTAAACTTGTATTAAAAAGAATAAAATAAAACTCCTAGAGTAAAACTCTTATAATTCACTGCATGTTTTAAGAGAAGAATAATTTTCAAGTCAATAATTATAATTAATTGTACCAAGAGTAGATCTCAAAGTTTTAGTTCTGATTCTGTGATACTGCACATATTTACTGTAAGTTCTACACAGATTTAAAGACCCAATTTTTTCTGTCATTCCCAGCATATGTCTTCAAATTAATGTTCTACTTCCAGCTGTCTTTCACTTCAAGGAGATTTTTATATGTACAATCACCTGACACAAACTTCAAAGCAGGCTAAATCAGAACTAACCATTCCTGATAATATTCAGATTGAAACTGGAGAAAAAACAGTAATCAGTCAATAAGCAGTTTTTGAGAAAAAAATTTTTTTAGAGAACCCTTTATATTAGGTCACTCACAGAGGATTCACACAGTGGAGTGGAAAAAGAAGTCTTTAAAATTCAGATAGAGGGTGGTAGGAGTATTTCAAATTAGATTGTCAGCAAAATAGCTATAATACATGTTGTAATTAGGTTGACAGAACATAGGTGCAAAGTGTATAAAATTAGCATCTGTAATGAGTGAAAAATTCTAAGTCCCAAGTCAAACCTGGAGCATCTATTTTTCCAAATTTGCAAATAATCAAGTGTTCTCAAGTTGGCTCTAAGGTGCTGGAACTTGTGTGGCTGGATGCAATGACATCACTTCTAAAAGATCATTCCTAATGGGAGTATCGGGGTGGGCTCCCCCCAGAGTCTAGTATTCTTGCAGGGACCATCTGGCAACCCTACTTGTATCTGGCAACACTAGTTGCACTCCCTACCCTGTGTCAGAATTCCAAAGGTACCCACTGGCTCATAAAAAAGGTTTGGGAACCCCTGCTCTATACAAATCAGTTCCCCTTCAGAAAATAACAGTTTCAGAAGGTGGATTCTATGGAATTACATCCCTGCTGAGTTCCTCCTTCTCCCCAAATTGCACCCTCTCAGGCACTGCTCTCAAATCTCCAGGAATTTCCCAAGCCAGAACTGGCAAACCTACCAGAGCATCACCAGTAGCTTTCTCTCTGAAGACAGGGAATATATACCAAAAATAAGACACCACTCTGAGATGCATAAAGCATAGCAATTTCACTGGAGTCCATAGCAACCCACCAATCACTGAGAGGCATGCCAAAAATGCCTTTGTGGCATATAGACAAAAGCAATCATGCACCTCTGATGTCAGGCTGCCATCCACTACGTGCATGTTCAAAGACAGAGGGAACATAGCAACCTCTGCTGGGAGTATCACCAGGTATTCCTCTGGAGTGAATAGACAGAAATGACTGGAGTTAGAGGTTAGAATGGTAACTAAGTCCTGCTCCAACCTGATGACATCAATTTTGTATACAATGCTAGAGTGACATCAACCTGATCCCAGTGGTGTGGCTTGGTACTGACATAGCTCAAGCTTTACAGATGCATTGCAATTATACACCAGCATAGGGGTGGTTGCTATTTTAATCCACTTGGAGGCAGGCTTAGGGTGGCATCCTTATTTTGATATTGTTTTTAGATCAATTTCCAGATTCCTGATTTAAAAGCAATAGAATGTTTTGCAATATAATTTTTACAAGCTTGACACTAGAAATTTGGATCTCAAAAATGGCTTCTTTGGTAGTGGTAGGTTTTTTTTTTACTGTGTATGTCTCTGGATCAGAAAATTTAGAACTCTTCTTTTTGTACTTTAACTCAAATGGTAACCTAAAAACATGGCTGACAGTTGTTTAAAGCACTTGTCCTTGCAAGATCTCATGATTAGAGATCAGCACGAACAGCAATATGAACTAAAAACAGCCACAAACAGCCCAAACAGCTGTTCGCTAACAAGCCGTTCGTGAGGCCCCCTTCTAAATGAACAGGTGGGCGTTGCAAGCCTCGTTCGTTGCTGTTCGTCAAGCCAGACAATCTGGCACCTGCAATCAATTCCCTTGGCAACCGGAGGAAGGGACAGCCTGAACTCTGTCTGAACTCCTGTTGTTGCCCTGGAAACCCCAATCTAAGCCCAATTTAGCTTGATAGGCAGGTCTTCCTTTCAAATGTGGAGCTCCAAATTTGTTACAAGGGAGCAAAGAGTGGGGGGAGGGGGTTTCCAGCTCTGGTTTTGCAGACAGTGAAGGAGAGAGAGTTGCTGTTCGCATTTTGAGAGAGAAACAGAGAGAGTGCATTGGAGCTTGAATTTTCTTTGTGTGTAGTGGGATAGGGATCTACCTCTTCAAGTTCCAGGGTTGCTGTCAGGCTCTGGGCGAAGCTATTATTTATTACTGGTGCCTTTCCTGCTGCCTGCTTAGGTGAGGTTTCTGGGAGTGGTGCGGTAGGGATCTACCCCTTCAGGTTTCAGGGCTGCTGCCAGGCTCTGGGCCAAGCTATTATTTATTATTGGTACATTTCCTGCGGCCTGCTCAGGTAGGGATTCTGGGAGTGGTGTGGTAGGCATCTTGATGGCTGGAGGAGAGCCTGCTGGCCCCCATGAACAACGAACAATGAACATGTTCACGAACAGATCATGTTCGTCAATGTTTGTTGTTTGTGGATGGCAATGAACAACGAACAACATGTTTGGGTGTTTTTTTCTGTTCATGCCCATGTCTACTCATGATAACTAGTTAATACATTTTTCCATGAGTTGGTGTTATGAGCAGTTCAGTTCCTCCATAAAATATAGCCAATCCACTTCCCTCTCTAATTTGGGTCTTTTTATTTTGACACTTTCAGGGTTTTGGTGGAGTGTGTTAATTTGTTCCCCTTTTCTGGTCACTTTATAATGCTTTCAAAGGAAAAAGTGATTTAATTGATAGATTTTAGTGAGTGCTATGTCTGTTTTCTTGGGCTGCTGTTTTTGGAAAATGCCTCATAAAATTAATTGTACAACTGAATACTTTTCCATTGAATTGAAAGAGAAAAGAGCAAGAGTCCAGTAGCAGAAACCTGTGACTCATTAAAGTTCATAACCTAGCACAAATTTTGTTAGTCCTATAGGTGCTACTGGACTCTTGTTCTTTTCTACTGCTGCAGACAGACTAACACAGCTACCCATCTTGATCTATTGAGCTGGAAAGTATTATTGGGGTCTCTGCAAACCAGGAGCTTTTGCAGTTACGGATAAATACAAAATCTAGTTAAGGATTTCTCTTCAAAATAATATCTAGGCTATCATTGCATTATTTTAAATCTGTGAGTACTTGAATCCTCTGCCTATCCACTGGATCCCATGCTTTCAGCTAATGGGACTGCCTCCCCCATTATGTCCTCTATAGCGCCTTGCGCTCTGCAGATAAGCAATTATTGGAAATCTTCTTCATGTGAATGTGAACGTGAATCATCAGCCATGATTTTTTCAGCTGTGTGTCTTCTCCCAACTCTCCTGGAAGGAGACTTCCCTGGCTGGACCAGGGAAGTCCTGCCAAGCCTCCCTTTTCAACCAACGCTACCTTTTCTGACTGGGGAGAAGCTATGCATTTAGGCTACTGCCTTGACACAAGCCAGAATGATCTAGCCATTTACATAAGCTTTCACCTTGTCAAATCCCACAGAATTCCAAGCACCATTATTTTTGCCTTGTAATCTCAAAGATGGCTACAGCCTTGATATTTACTTTCTGTTGCAAATGAAAATCACACAGTGAAACAGGGTGCCTTCTATTATGTCACCATAGTTATCTATAGTTGATTAGAACTTGAGAAGATTGAGGGGGCTATTCTCTTTTCCTCTGCAAGGAGTTGCTTTTGTGAGAACTGGTTTTACTGACTATCCTTTCCTCGATACCAGTAACAGAAATGTTGACTAGTCATTACTGGCTGATAAATCTGATCTTCCAAATAGCCCTCATAACTAATAATCAGAAAAGGGGATAAGTAAGATGCATTTCAGTATCATTTTTTAGAAGTACTCTTAGAGCCAAGCTACAAGTGACGAATGACACTTGCCTGGCAAGTGAACAGACTCACGTGTATTCCTCCTTGTTCACTTGCCCTCCACTTGCCTTCCACTTGATCACGAGCGCAAGTGGAGGGCAAGTGAACAGGGAAGAATACACGTGAGTGTGTTCACTTGCCAGGTAAGTGTCATTCGTCACTTGTAGCTTGGCTCTTATTTGTGTCTTTGTAGGGTTTCCATGTGCCTGCGAGCACTCCAGCAGCCAATGGGAGAAAGATTTTTTTTTAAAAATCAGAGATAGCATGACATTACTTCCCAGAAAAACCAGAAGCGTTAACACCTTCTAAGAATTGCTGGAAACTCTATGGTTTTGGAAAGTGATGTCATGCTTTCACTAACAGCCACCCCTACACGTTCCTGACCCACCCAGTCTCTGGTTTCCATGCTGGCAACCCTTTGTCTTTGAATATTACTTTACTAGGAAATGTTACATTTTAAAAAAATTAAAAGAAAAAAATGGCATCCCTGACCTTACTCAGGCTTCAGAAACTGAGTATTGCAGCAGCTATCTTTGATCTTTAATTTGCACTTAATAGCAAACTGGCCAATTCTACAACTGTTCAGTAATAGTTGAACAGAGGAGTAACTTCTTGAAAGTTAGTATGTTCTGTGTCTGTTATTTCTGGAAGACCAACCTACTAGTTAGTCTAGTAGGGGTCCTAGTAGGGAAACAGGAAATATTGTATTCACCTAGTATGGGGTGTCATTATCTCAGAAGAGACAGAGGCAATAAACACTGGCCTTATTTAGCCAGCTTGTGGCTACTGATGCAACTAATGATAGTTACAAATAGGTTGTTAACAGTCAAATGAGGCTCAACACAATGAAGGCTTTTAGAAGATCAAAATAAACTTGCTACATTCTCCTAGACAATTATAAATTAATGTATCTGAAGTAAAATAGACTGAAGAAAGAATTTGATTAATTCCTCACATGAGTAGTAAATACTTTTCCATTGATCACCATTTGTCCATTTTTAAAATTCCTATACAATTAATCTCATTTTGTTGCAAAATAAAGCATTGTATCACTTAAATAGTAAGATAGCTTTAGATTTACCATTATTAAAGAAAAAGCTGCAGAGCAATTTATTTTTTGCAGCTCATACTGTGAATCAATTTTGGTACTGAAGCCCATTAATGTGAACGTCATTAATTCTAAAGAAATTATTTAAGAGATTGTACACTGATGGAGTAGAACATATTATATTAAATGGCTTTTCAGCTGATTAAAAGGTAAAGTGACAGACATTTGATAATTGCAGAAGTCATTTCTCATAGAACTCTGATCTGTAGGACTGGAAATATCCAGCCAAGAGGATATTTTCCTCCCCGTGAGTAGAGTTCCCTAATTTTCTTGGCTGTATTTCATTACAAAGTCACTCTTGTAAGTTGGGAGTGGCTGGCTATCATGCATGTTTCCCATATAATATGTGAATTGGCTCCTTGACTTTTCTAGGTAGATTGGGGCATATTTTACACATTTTCTGCCATGGGAATCAGCAAAGTGCATCTGTTTTCCTTTTTAAACTCATATCCTATTTAATGTACTCCTTTTGAATACTCCCTTCCATAGTTGGTTAGTATTTTTATCACACTATATTTACCCTTGGGTATGATTATTTGAGAGGAATATTCTTCTCCATGTTGATTAATCTATTCCAAAAAAGGAGTCTTGATTCATACTTGTTCTGTTTGGGCTTATCTGGTAGCAGGTCATTCCTTGGCATCATTCTGGCTTTGTGGATTTGTCATCTTACTACATCTGGTGGGTGGAGATGGGCACAAACCAGCAAAAAATGAATCAAGCGGTTCATTGTTTGTTGTATTTCATGAACCATGAACTTTTACAAACCTGCCCCAGTTTGCAAACTGGTTCATTTGGTTCATGAAAACATCACTTCCAGGTCAGCAGAAGGCCACTTCTGGGCCAGCAGAAGGTCTATCTCCTGTTGCCTAGGAAACGGATTGATCGACGCCAGGCTGTCTGCAGTGATGAACCAAAAAACGAACCAAAGAAACCAGCCTAAAGTTCATGGGGTTTCATCAGAAATGGGCTCTGATGAATTGCCAGTTCGCAAACCATGAACCAGCCCAGTTTGTGCCGAACTTTGGTTCATATTTCAGTTCATGCCTATCTCTACTGGTGATTATTGTAAGTCCAGAAATTTCTGTTGTAGATCACACAGGTGAGAATCTTTGTCAGAGCCATTGGAACAGATGCAGCTGTAACATAGAGCTTGACTGTAGACAATGGATTGTTTGGTACATTTGGGATGATGACTGAAAGCATGTTTATGTTTGGCGATCAGTATGTTTTCTATATAAAGGTAGTTCTTAAGTTTCCATCATGTATTTGTACAGCAGTGTCAAGAAAATGTACTTCCTGTGCTGACTTGATTCATGGTAAGGATAAAGATAGATGATGAGGTAGAAGCTGCTGAAGGCCTGGTGAAATTTCTCCAGTGCTTCTTTCTCATGTGTCTGGATGATAAAAATATCATCAATGAATTTCAGGTACAATAAGAGAACACCACTTGTGGTGACATACAGCTCCCATCTCAAACCAGTTCAACTTATCATTAATGCTGGACAATGATCCTGCTCTCTCACAGACATTAGAAAGCAAACTTTTTATTGCCCACAGAAAGCCCCCCAACCGTAAACAACAACTCACTCACAACAATGCATGCCCCAGTATGGACATGAGCTCTGGGATCAGAGCCTGCAATAAACCAAGAGGCCAATTCTGTTCCCATATTCACTCCAACAACATAATCACAGGACCTAGCAGCACCAGCTGTGCCATCACAGGCTCATTCAGTTGTTCATCTTCCAACATTATCTATGCCATCAAGGGTCAGCAATGCTCGTCAGCTCTCTATATCAGACAAACATGTCAGTCCCTTTGCAAAAGAATGAATGGACATCAATTTGATATCAAAAACCACAACGTTCAAAATCTAGTGAGAGAACATTTCTGTTTGCCAGGACATTCCATCGCTGACCTCAGAGTAGCAATTCTGAAGCAGAGAAACTTCAAAAAGGAATTACAATGTGAGATTGCTGAAATTGAGGTTGTTTTTGCAAGTTTTCCTGGGAACTGAAGTCCTAGTGTCCTTTCTCTCTCTGTTAGAATCACTGCCTGAAGAGCCAGAGAAAGCTGGCGGCAGCAGCAGCTTTTGCAAATCATTCCTCCAGTCAAAAGCCTGCTCTCAACGATCTTTGGGGGCGGGCAGCTGCAACTTTCTCCCTGTGTGTCCTGCTCGGCTTCAATGACATGTCGGCTTTCTTCAGAGCAAGATGACCAGGGAGAAAGTTAGAATATAAAGTGACAAGTGCATATGTTGAACAAATACTTCCTATATATAAACTTCAATAAATACAATACACATACATAACATTCCAGTGCATCCAATAAATATAATAAATACCAGGATTATAATAAGTATAAAAACACACTAATAAAAAAGTATATACGGCTGTTAATCAAATTCAACAGTCCATAGATGAATTCTTCCTCTTGCAGAAATGGCAGGATAGTATTAAGGTAGCAGATGCCATTGGTGGAAGACGGACAGGTAAGTACAACAAAACATCTCTCCAATCTACAAGTAATGTTCCTATGTTCTATTCCCAGGTCAGATAATACCGACTGGGAGTACAGGGACCTCCCCCCCCAATCGCCCAACAAGAAGCCAGCCCACTTAACTCGTTTTGTATCCAAAACTTTTTCAAGGGCTGAAAAATTATCCAACTACACCTGCAGAAATAAAAAAGTACACAAACTATATTCTTGATCCTTATTTGTATGAATTACCACCTACTGTTATTATACCTATTAACATTTACTCACCTCAACCAAGAGAATCTACACCAATCACACCAGAGTGTTCTCAAAAGGTGAATGCTCAAATGACAGCCATTATCTGTGTCATCCCTTCTTAAAACATCATGCAATTAGCTGCTATCTATACATTTAAAGACATAGTGCATCTGAACTGCATCCCCTAGAACTAAATATAGCTGGAAAGATCTAACTCATTGTTTAGTCCCCCGGGGAACAGGGTTCCCAAATTAAATATCCACAGGGATTCCCACTGAAATAACTTCTGAATAGCCTTTCTGTGGCTGAGTTTTGCTACATCCAAAAATGTAAACCAAAAAATCATTCTCTCTGGAATGGAATTATACAAAATGTGCACCTAAAGGGGCACCCAGATTTCCATTCTGGAGATATGCGCCTGAATCCTGATCTAAAGCGGTCACATGGTGCTGCCAATATATAGCGGTGAGCATGTACATTCCACTAGGTAAACTACACCTGGGGTATTACAGGTCGAAAATGTCCTGAGATGAATCTGATCTAGTAAAAACCCTACCAGCAGCAACCAATGGGCAAATATTGTATTGTCCACAGGGAAAATGTCCCCATGGCATTTCTAAAGTCAGAGTGCACTAGAGCATCCTTGAGGCTGTGGGTGCATCTATAGGCAATGGTAGAAAGCACCTCGCATCCTGCAATCCCCTCAACAAGATGCCAATGCCGTCTTACAATTCTGCCAATACCATATGATAGTGGGGTGTAGACCACGGCCCATTTGATCCTAGCCGTCTGCATCTTGATCTTAATTGGAATAGAGTTCTCCTGTCCACTTGTTCTTCTCTCTGTCTGGCAGTGCTCAATATCCTTGTAAGGTACCCCTATTCCTGAAGTCCCTACAGAGAGATAAACTCTCTCTCTCATAATCTCTGTCCCTACTGGAATTCCTTTTTAGATGTAACAATTGGCTGTAAGGGATATTGTTATGCAAATGGACAGGATGAAAAGATGAGAAATGGAGATATGAATTGTGGTCTGTATTTAATACATACAGATCAATTTCAGTGGCCTCATACAAATACCAAAGACATATGCTGGGTGAAAAGGTACTGAAGACATAAAAAGTGGCCCTGAGACATAAAAAATAAGTGGTGATACATAATCAGTCTAACAAGTTTATTCAAATTAAATATTACCATTAATATGACAACTGTTCATACTACACATCTACATCAATATATGTGCCATGCTATGGATGACAGGAAGGATACAACAGATAGATCTCTGGACCATTGCAGCAAGACACACGTTCTTGGTCAAATGGCTTTTATTCAGAAATCAGATCATTTCCATATACAGATCCATACGACTACTTAGAAGCAAGGTAGACATCAAAGCAGCAAGAGTAGAAGTTGATAGGAAAGACATCGTGCGAGAGAAATTTCTCTTTTAACATAAAGATTGCTCCACCCCCAACCATAAACAAAGCTTTGGCGCTCTCCTGGTGTGAGAACGTTCCACATATCTGTGATATCAAGTTGAGTTACTAGGAAGCAAGACATATCATAGTCTGGGAAGGAACACAAGGTCATAAACATTGGAAGCGGTTACAGTCCAACAGATAAACACCCGTGAAAGCCTACGAAAGAAATAGTTATGACACTAGCAAAGTGATATTGAGTTACAGCAGGATGCATTTTGTTCAGTACAACAGAATCATAATTGGCATGGATGGGGCTCAGATGACGATATGTTACAGATAGTAGTATTATCTTTAAGAAAATATCTTGCTTGCAGTAGAACAGTCAAAAAACTGCAGGAGTAAAGTGGCAGAGATGTGGCAGAGTATAAAAGACCCACTAGCCCTTTAAAAAAATCTTCACGACTGCCCACAGGAACAACTACTTATTGTAAATTGGGTGATAATATACTGACAGTGTGGTTTAACAGATGTTAAGTAATATAGCAGATACACTGCTACTTTCAAGTGTACGAGATAAGTACGCCCTTAATTAAAGTATTCAAGGAAGCAACGTAACAGGATTTAGCTATCAACATGAAAATCTGAACATGAAATTCTGAACTGTGTAGGCTTTCAATTATTTTGCTTACCCTTCACTCACTAGGAGACGTCACAAGGTATCTTCACCTAGTTCATCTCCTAAAACTGATCTCCAGTTCAGTTAAAATAGATCAATTTTGTTCTTCTCTTTGTCTTACAAGATACTTGTGTGTTCTGATTAAAACTGGGGAGACATCAAATTATATCCTCAAAGGATATTTATTTCTCTTGCATAACTTTAAATCTATTTTTCCCCAAACAGGACCAAGTACAATTAAAATCTGCAGACAAACCTGTATTTCATCTTAAAATTCTCCAAATTTTAGATCAGGTCTCCTGTATTATGCCCTCAAGCATTTTTTCTGTTCCCCCTTTTATTGTTTGTTTTTTGCTTCTTGTTCTGAATATCTTGTCTAATCAAGGGATCTTGGAAGTCAAAAACCTCAATGGTTGTTGTGGGTTTTCTGGGCTGTATTGCCGTGGTCTTGGCATTGTAGTTCCCGACGTTTCGCCAGCAGCTGTGGCTGGCATCTTCAGAGGTGTAGCACCAAAAGACAGATCTCTGTGACAATGAGAGATCTCTGTCTTTTGGTGCTACACCTCTGAAGATGCCAGCCACAGTTGCTGGCGAAACGTCAGGAACTACAATGCCAAGACCACGGCAATACAGCCCGGAAAACCCACAACAACCATCGTTCTCCGGCCGTGAAAGCCTTCGACAATACAAAAACCTCATTGTTTTGTAATATTTCGGATGGTGCTAATATTTGTTTATTTACAAAATTTAAACTGAACACAGACAAGACAGAAGTGATGCTGGTTGGAAAGTCAGAGATCTTGAAGAATATAGAATCATAAAATCATAGGGTTGGAAGGGACCTCCAGGTCCAACCCCCTACACAGTGCAGGAAATTCACAACTACCCCCCTCCCCACACACAGACCTCCATTCCCAGAAGATGGCAAATACCTCCAGGATCCCTAGCCAAACTGTCCTGGAGAAAATTGCTTCCTGACCGCAAAGTGGCATTACCTTGCGTGCATAAGAAGGGGCCATGAGAACTAAGCACTGATGTAACCCTTCCTGCCCTCCCTCTCATGATCTGCATAGGTTCACAGAATAAGCATTGCTGTTAGATGGCCTTCTAGCCTCTGCTTAAAAACCTCCAAAGGAGAGCCCACTACCTCCCAAGGAAGCCTGTTCCACTGAGGGACTGCTCTTCCTAATGTTTATCCAAAAACTCTTTTGATTTAATTTCAGCCTGTTGGTTCTAGTCTGACCTGGGGTAACAGAAAACAACTCCACACCATCCTTTATATGACAGCCCTTCAAGTACTTGAAGATGGTTATCATATCACCTCTCGGTCATCTTCTCTCCTGGTCAAACATACAAAGCTCCTTCAACCTTTCCTCATAGGACTTGATCTCCAGACCCCTCATCATCTTCGTTGCCCTCCTCTGGACACGTTCCAGCTCGTCTATATCCTTCTGAAATTGTAGTGCCCAAAACTGAACACAATACACTAGGTGGGGTCTAACCAGAGCAGAGTAGAGTGATAACATCACTTCCCGTGATCTGGACAGTATACTTCTGTTGATACAGCCTAAAATCGCATTTGTCTTTTTAGCTACCACCTCACACTGCTGACTCATGTTCAGTGTATGGTTTACTAAGACCCCTATATCCTTTTTGCACATACTACAGCCAAGACAAGTCTCTCCCATCATATAATTATGCATTTGATTTTTCCTACCTAAATGCAGAACTTTACATTTATCTCTGTTGAAATTCATACTCATTTGCAGCTTGGCTATTATCAGACGCTAGGAAGAGCATGAATATTATCCCCATTCTGCAGTTACTCCATTGGCTACCAATCAGCTACCAGGCTCAATTCAAGATGTTGGCTATCACATACAAAGCTCTTCATGGCCTTGATTCATCATATCTATGGGACTGCCTCTCTCCCAATATTCCACCACAGCAGCTTTGCTTGCCTGAACAGGGCCTTTTGTGAGTGCCACCTTGCACATGGCCAAAATCCCATGAGCTGCCCATAAACGAGCATTCTCCGTGGTGGCCCCCTTTTTATGGAATGCTCTGCTTGAGTAGGTTAAGAAAGCTCCCACTCTCCTTGACTTCCACAAACAATGCAAAACAGAATTATTCAAGAGGACTTTTTACTCAGATAGGACGGCTATACTGTAAGGAAGTGGTTTCAAGAGATCTATCAATAAAGGGACAGGGAATCCATCAATAAAGGAATCAGGAGACACCACAGACTTTACTATTATTGTCGTAAATATTGAGGGACCACGGACTTCCCTTCTATTGATATAAGTACGATCCTATTGGGTAGTTCTTATGTTCTTTAATGTGTCATGGAATTGCTATACTGTTTCAACATTTCTTCAGCTCTGTATTGGATTTCTGCTGGTTTTTAAAATCTTTGCAAATTTGCATATATATTCCCATTAAATGTTTGTTTGTTGCCCACCTTTCTCCCTGAGATCCAAGGTGGATTACATAATGCAAGTGAAATACAATACAATCAACATGTAGAACATTCGGCTATCAAGTATAATAATGAACAACAGTTAGGACAATCAGTGAAAGATACAATAGGGTATGGCAGCAGAAAAATTGGAAAACAAGCATAAAGCCAATCATATAGGTAAAACCTTTCTAAAACAAAGCAAAATTAATTTACATGGCTTGTTTTACAATGTGGAAACTCCCTAGTAGGCATGTGTCTACATCAGCAGACAGTACCTAACAGAGTAGCAAATAGTCCCTGTCCCCACCAATACATATCTCTGAGCTACTTCTTACCACACAGTCCTATAATCTGGGTAGAAAGCCTTCCTGAATAATTCAGTTTTGCATAGGTTGTGGAAAGCCAGGAGAGTGGGAGCTTTCCTGATTTCTTCAGGAAAAAGGGTTTGAGGCCTAGGACCTAGGCCTGATTAATAGATTGCAGATACATAGACCAGACTAACAGATAACTGAGCTGTACCTAGGGTTGTTTAATTTGCATGTTTAGCAAAGGCCCATGGGGCATGTATATAAAAAAGAGGTCACTGTGACTAAGAGAAGTGGTGTTATACAGGACTAGGCTAGTTGGAAGGGAAGAGCTGCTGCTGCTGCTGCTGCTTGGAAGGCAAGGCTTGTTTCCAAGCTTTGGAGCTAAGATCATCACAGAGCTGAAACTACTGGTTGGAAGAGCTGAACTCTTCTCCCTGGAAGAACTGCAGTAGCTGGGAAGAGCTGAAGAAGCAAGAGCAGGAATTGCTGGCAGCTGAACTCATTGACTGCTTGAGACCAGCACCCTAGCACAGAGCTGCCCCACTTCATCTTGCCAGGAAAAAAGGGGAACTGCTCCTAGGGCAACAAGCAAGCCCCAGGATTCAGACAGCATCTTCACAAGAAGAGCACTGCTGTGGCAAGGCTTTCTAGATATTTGGGACGCTGTTCCAAGCAGTCTCAGGCCAAATCTACAGAACTGTCTGCACACTTTACCAAGGGATTGTGAGTAGGACTGTACTCTGGGGTCACTGGTTACTGATCCAATATTAATAACTTGGGGAATGTTTTCATAGTTGTGTAAAAATAAATTGCGTTTATATTTGAATTGGTAAACATATTGAACCTGGTCCTTGGGACTCTGGGGGTTTCATTTGTGGGGGCTCGACTGGTATTTATTGTGTATTTGTGAAATAGTGGTTGTTGTATATTATTTTAAACTGCTAAGCTACAAAATTGAATCCCAAAGATTGAATGATATGTGCCAAAGAATTAATGTAGGCCCCCCAAAAGCTATATTGGTTACCCAGTTGGCTGAGAAATATGATGCTGAAATTATACAGAGGACTTTGCAGGCTATTGAAAGTTTTTGTCAGTGCAAGGTAAGAGAGATGTCCTATAGATCTGAAAGCAAAACCTATGAGGCTGTGATTGAGCTGCATGTCCCAACAAGTATAATACAGATACCTTCTAGCCTCCATACAGAGTATGGGCAATGGGAGCTTGTGAAGGGTGTAGTTTCATCCCCTACTCAGGATGTAGCATTCATGAAAAAGCTCTCACAATTTTTAGAAAAGGAAGGGGAAAATATGGCTGACATGGAGGGACTGTTTACCACCCAAACCAGATGCCAAACAAGAAGTGCCTATAGCCCATATGGAAATGATACAAGCTATGGGAGAAATGCTAGGAAAGGTGATGCAGCCCCGTCCTGAGGCAGTGCCATATCGGAAGTTGCGACTCTTCTCTGGTGCCGTGCCCCCTGGTCCAGGAAAGGAAGAATATAACACTTGGGCCCAGCATGTTAAAGTGATGATGCAAGACTGGCCAGTACCAGAGGCTGAAAAGAGAAGACGATTATCTGAGAGCTTAAGAGGCCCTGCCATGGACATTATCCACAGCCTAATAATAAACAATCCCGGACGAGCCCCACAAATGTAACCCCCAGAGTCCCAAGGACCAGGTTCAATATGTTTACCAATTCAAATATAGATGCAATTTATTTTTACACAACTATGAAAACATTCCCAAAGTTATTAATACTGGATCAGTAACCAGTGACCCCAGAGTACAGTCCTACTCACAATCCCTTGGTAAAGTGTGCAGACAGTTCTGTAGATTTGGCTAGAGGCTTTGCCTGGAACAGCGTCCCAAATATCTAGAAAGCCTTGCCACAGCAGTGCTCTTCTTGTGAAGATGCTGTCTGAATCCTGGGGCTTGCTTACTGCCCTAGGAGCAGTTCCCCTTTTCTCCTGGCAAGATGAAGTGGGGCTGTTCTGTGCTAGGGTGCTGGTCTCAAGCAGTCAATGAGTTCAGCTGCCAGCAATTCCTGCTCTTGCTTCTTCAGCTCTTCCCAGCTACTGCAGTTCTTCCAGGGAGAAGAGTTCAGCTCTTCCAGCCAGTAGTTTCAGCTCTGTGATGATCTTAGCTCCAAAGCTTGGAGACAAGCTTTGCCTTCCAAACAGCAGCAGCAGCAGCAGCAGAAGCAGCTCTTCCCTTCCCTAGTATTTCCAGCTAGTATTTCCTGTATAACACCACTCCTCTTAGTCATGGTGACCTCTTTTTTATATACATGCCCCATGGGCCTTTGCTAAACATGCAAATTAAACAACCCTAGGTACAGCTCAGTTATCTGTTAGTCTGGTCTATGTATCTGCTGTCTATTAATCAGGCCTAGGTCCTAGGCCTCAAACCCTTTTTCCAAGTACAGGCTTACACAAGGGTTCCCAGATGAGGTCCAGAAAAATATTGGACCCTGAGGGGTGGCATTACTCATCCTTTTAAAAAAAGCACCATGAGTGCTTCCAACCCCTAGCGTGACGATGTCACTTCCAGAATGATGATGTCACTTCCAGGTGGGTAGCCTGGCTAGTCACTACTGGGTAGTGCCACAGAGGAGGTCGGGCGGCCAGTTGGCCACTCTCAGGTGGCACTGCGGAGGAGGCCACTCCTGGTGCCGTACAGGCCACTCCTGGTGCAGGCGCCCGGGCAAGAGGCCTACCACACCTGGGAGGTACAGTGCAGCTGCAGGATGCTGCCTGGGAGCTCGGGCTGGCTGGCCACTCCTGCTGGCAACACAGCCACAGAAGACCACCCAGGATGGCTGGCTTCTTTTCCAGGCTGGTAGTGGTACTACACGACTGCAGGAGGCTGTCCGGGCACTCAGGCTGACTGTGCACTTCTGCAGGCTGACAGTGGCACATGGCCAGAGGAAGGGAGAGGAAGGGGGAAAGGGAGGGGCCAGGTGTCCAGTTTTGGTGGAATGTTTTGTCCGGATAGTCTCTCCCCTGAATACCAGACTACCTGGGTGAAAACTGGAAACTTGGCAACTCTATGGGGGCTACCACAGAGAAAGCACGTGTGTGAACAGTTTCGTAACACATTTTCTTACTATTTCCAGTTGCTGTACATTTGCAGTACATCCTGGGCATCATTCAGGTTTTCAAAATGACATTTCATTTTGAAAACCTAAAACTATGCCTTTTAGATAAAATAAATACCTGAGAAAGCCACAGATACAAAAGGGGACAGGGCAGGAAATATAGAATGCATGGTAAAACTCATCCTAAAATTTATCTTTCAAAACTGATACAGTAATATATCACTAACATACAGATGAAACATTTGAAACATTTGAGCATAAGTGTTTTATTTAAGTGTTTTATTATATAAGTGTTTGCTTATTTATCACCAATGGCAGAGAATTCCATAAGTCATGAGCTGGATTCTACTGAAAAGCCCACAGAAGTAGCTGGCAGAGTGGATCTTTGCCAAAACTCTTATTTATTTTTATTTTATTTATTTATTAGATTGTTATACCGCCTCTCATTTGAACAATGTCTAAAGCATTTTACAAGTGAAAACAATTAAAAACAATTAAAAATTTTAAAAACAATAAAACAATAAATATTATATGTTAAACTAAAAACACAACCCTGCAATTAGATGGTCTCAGAAATACAGCCAATACTGAATAGCTCCTTATAACCTCCAAAAATTATGTTGGGAGAGTAGGGGAAGAGTAAAGTAGAGAGTAAATCAGATGAAGAGCGGGGCAATATTATGAGATTTCCCCTCCCCATTGCAGCTGCTTCTACCATGGTGCATGTTGTTTATGCGAGTACCTCAACCCTCAGCAAAGGATTGTATCTCTGCATAAACAGAAGATCTGCTCTGCCAACTTCTTTACATGATTTTTCTGCAGTACTCCTTCAAAAAATACATTGCTGAATGAACGGCACCAGTAAATGCAAGTTCACTTTATGCTGTCTAACATGACTCTGCAATAATTTTCAGTTCTAGGAAACATGCCTCTTTGAAATGTGCGTATCATCAGTTTTCCAGAGCCAAGTAATCGTCCAAATGTACTATCCAGCTTTTTAAATTTGATTATACAATGACCATCTAGAATTGGCAAATTACTCTGCATCAGAAAGTTCACATCAACAATCAGATGAATAGCAGGAGTGACAGGATTACTTTGACAATGTTTATTTTAGTGGTCCTTGGTGAGCAGAAGCAGTGACTTCCCACTGCTGTAGCCAAAGGTGGCTGTACACACCGTCACTTTAGCCTGTGGATCTGAATAAAATATAAGATGTACTCCCACATCAGCGAGAAAGACTAGAATTCTTTTTCCTGTCTACAGTGTTTGTATGCATGCAATTTGCAGATTTAAATAGTCATTATGTGCATCCTAGCTTGAACATTTCACCAAAGTTAGAATTTGGCATTCTTTAAAATGTGCATTTACAAACATATCAGCAAAAAAAAGGTGTTTGTACAACTCACAACAAACCTAAAAAAGAAAGTTACAAAATAAGAACAACTTTAGTTCAATTTTCCTTTTTTTTTTGCATCTTTCTTCACAAATCCTATAGTGTAGAATACTTATGGTTTTGAAGGCATGCATCTTGTACTATCCACCCTATTGTTTAACTATTTCCAAAGATAAGCTAACAAAGGTAGTCTTGGATTTGGAATCCAGGTGTTACTGCAGATGTATTGGCTTGACTCCATATGATTTATTTATTATAGACAATGGGCATGAGTAGCGTTTGGGGATGGCATTGTTCTTTTAGATGTATGGGTTTTAATGTTTGCATTCTACTACGGGATTTAATGTTGTATTTTAATGTTTGTATATAATTTGTTTCTATTGTCTGTATTTTATTTTAATATTGTATTATTGATTTTAATGTTTGTATTTTATATGTATGTTGTAAACTGTCTCAAGCACCAAACATGGTGGAGGGGCAGTATATAAGATAGATGAAGGAAGGAAGGAAGGAAGGAATAACAGATGTCATCACTGATGCTAAGATTGCCTTAACAACTGTGGTACAGATAAATGATCTAAAAGGTAAGGTTTGCAGGGACTTTAATGTTTTCAGGGATCTATGAAGATCACTGACCTCCAACAACTTAGGGATCCTACTGATTTCCAGAACTCTATAGAAGAATTTTCACTCATCTGGCTAAATTTTCTAGATCTAGTCTTGTTGATCCACGGAGCGGAAACTTGCCATAGACCTATGATACAATGTTTTTTAGGTGTTTTCTCTCATAGCACAGCGGTTAAGTAGTTTGGCTGTAACCCATCACTCTGCTGGTTCAACTCACTACTACTACAAGCTCAACAGGTGATCCTGGGTAAGCTGTTCCTCTCAGCCTCAGCTCCCTGCTATATTGTGGGGATAAGAACAATACTGACCTTGTTCACTGCTCTGAGTTGGGCTCTAATATGTCTTGAAAGAGAGGTACGTAAGTGCAGTTGTTGTTAGCACATTATTCCATACTTTGTATAGAAATAATAGCCTCTGAAGCAAAAGCTGAAAAAACAAACCACAATCAATAAACATGGATAAAACTTACTTGAAGTGGTATGCTTTGACGATGACAGGAGCCAAAAGGCGTATCTTCTCCTCCACCATCAGTTGTATAATGCCATGCAGCAGAACTTGTGAAGTAATGAGGGATTTCTTTAAAAGCATTCAGTTTGATTTGAACACTATGACTGATGCAGAATATAAGATGGAGCTTTTTTTTTTATTTTCACTTACTGCTGTTGTTTGGATTAGTTTCAAATGGACACATGAACCTGTCTTATACCGAGCCAGACCACTGATCTATCAAGATCAGTATTGTGCATTCTCACTGGCAGCAGCTCTTTAGAGTCTCAGATAGATGTCTATATCACTTACTATCACATCCTTTTAACTGGAGATTCTTTGGAATGAACCTGGGACCTTCTGCATGCAAACAAGAGAATCAACTGATTATATAATCTTAGTATTCCTGATTTGAAAGAGGTAATCAGGAGACATTGGCATCAGAGTGTATTAAAATTACTCTGAGTCATCAAAGGAAAATCCCAGTTATCTAAAGAAGAGAAATTTGGGGAGTACTTTGCATAGAATGTCTGTCTAGCAACTACCACCCTAGCTCCCTTAGAGGTTTCTCTGACTCATGAGTCCCGGCTAGGGGAGGGCTGAGGGCGCACCGTCAAGTAAGGAGCTGGGGAAGTGGTTGCCTCAGCTCATTCAGTCACACCATACACCTGCGCCCCCTCCCCCACTAGCCTCTGTGGTTGAGGCACACTGGAGGGCACGGCCTCTGCCTGTGACCTGGCACAGCCCATGCCTGCCACAGAAGTGGACACCCAGGGAGTCGCACTCAACACAGCTGGGGGGGGAGCTTCCAGTAGCCCATGTCAGCTCCCTGTTCAGACTCTCTAAGCTGGGCTCCCCTCCGGGCAGATGAGAGAATGCAGCTGCAGGTCAGGGTGACTGGGTGCTTGGTCTCGTAACTCCCCCACAATGTCAGGCACACAATCCTGTGACCGTTTCCCTCAAAGGATCAGGACTCCAAGCTGCTACAGGAATGGAACAGCCAGATGCGGAAGAGGAGCACTGTCCCACTGGAGGGGCATCCCTTGTCTGTTTGCTGGCAGCATCTGTGAGGACTCCTAGCTATGGACACCCTCACCTAGGACATGGCAGAACCAGTCATCGCCTGTGTGAGGCCAGGCCCCTCACCACATGTGTCTGATTTCCTTTCAGGCCAGTCATGACCCATCAGAGAGACCAAAGAGCACAGATGTTCCAGCCCCTAATAATCCTTTTTGACAGCCATCCTCAGGAGTCAGTCCCCAGGCAGCCTGTGAGTCAACCCCACTCTTGAAAAAGCAGCCTAGGGAATGCCTGGCCTGGCCTTGACTGCCATACAAACAGACCCAGCTCCCTTCTTGGCAACATGCATCCAGATATCCTCTTCACTTTTGGCTGTTCAATAAAGTATGTGTTGAACAACAACTCCTTCCCTGTCAGTTTGCTTGGCTGTGCATGAGAGTGCCCCCCTCTACTTCCCCGTATAGCTGCCCTTTCACACATCCCACCTGGCTCTGTGTTGGGACAGATGGGGTAGCCCCAAAGAGGCTCCAGGTGCCTTGGTGTTGCTCTGCTTCCAAAACAAGCAGTGTCCAGTGGCACCTTGGAAGCTCCATCCCTGCTGAGCTTCCCCCCCCCCTCAATTTCACTGCAGGCAGTGGGGTGAGACTTGGAGTATCTGGCAAGGGGGGGTACCATGGAGGACTCTCATTCTCTGACAGACAGCACTGCTGGTGTCTGATAAGCCAGGCAGAAGACTGCTGCATGTGGGGAGCAAGGTTGATGCTGGGTATGTGTGTGGAGCAACATCCTGCAATCACAGGGGCTGCTCCCCCACAAGGCCAGACCACCCTCCCCTTTACTGTTTGCAGATGCAGGGATGGACTTTGGGAATCTGGCACAGGGGATAGGATACTGACCCGCTTCTCCTTCCTGAGCAGTTTCTATAGTCCCGCAGGCCATCATTATCCTGGGAGCTGGGCAAAACTCTTGGGGTCCAGCCTGCATTCTCCTCGCATCTTTGCAAAGCAGTGATTTGTTTCATTGAAGCTGCCACAAGGCAATGGCCATTTGTCACTCCTATCACATCCAATAGGACTTCCAGCCAGAGGACACCACAGTCCTGCTCAGCATGGTGCAAGCAGGGGCCATGTACCAAGGACAAACTAGCTAGAACAGCCCTTGGAAGCCAAAGTCCTCTATGATGGAGAAAGGCTACTTGTCTCGGCAATCATCTCTGTGTTCTTCTGAGTACTGAGCCTAGTGCCATGCACACCAAACAACTTCAGTAGAAATGCTTGGTGTCCCTTTCCTATAGGAAACCTGGGAGGAAGAGTGCCAGAGGTGGTCGTGGGATGACCCCCCCTGCCAGTTTGCTAACAGCTGTGTGATACCAGTGTCTTTCTCCCCCTGAAGAAGCACCACCTGGTGGTGCTTTCTCATGTTGTTCCTGAAGCTGGTTGTTGAGAATAGACATGGGCACGAATTGAAATACGAAGCAAATTTCATTACGAAATGGGCTGTTTCGTGTATTGCGAAATAGCGTTTTGTGGGCTGCAATTATCACGAAATTATCACAAAATTCATGACTTTTTGGCCTGTTTCATTAGCTTCGTGAACAATTCCTAATTGCAGACAGGCTGGCGCCGATCCATTGATTCCCTAGGCAACAATGGGCCCAGACCTTTTGTTGCCATTGGACAGGGCTCATTTGGAGCCGAAACGCACAGGAACGGCGTTCTGGAAGGTCTAAAAAGAGGTCACGTGGGTTTTGGCCCCGCCCACGTGATTCCTTTCCCTCCGAGTGCAAGCAGAGTGGTGCTGGCCTGGGCTCCAAAGGAAGGCAAGGTGCTTCGATTAATTCTGCTGTGCATTTTTGCTTTCATTTCTGACGTGGGGGGGGGGAGGGAGAGAAAATGAATGAGTGGTGCTGGGCTCCAAAGGAAGGCAAGGTGCTTGGATTAATTCTGCTGTGTTCTTTTGCTTTCATTTCTGACGGGGGGGGAGAGAAAATGAATGAGTGGTGCTGGGCTCCAAAGGAAGGCAAGGTGCTTGGATTAATTCTGCTGTGTTCTTCTGCTTTCATTTCTGATGGGGGGGGGGAGAAAATGAATGAGTGGTGCTGGGCTCCAAAGGAAGGCAAGGTGCTTGGATTAATTCTGCTGTGTTCTTCTGCTTTCATTTCTGACTGGGCCGGGGGGGGGGGAAATGAACGAGTGGTGCTGGGCTCCAAAGGAAGGCAAGGTGCTTGGATTATTTCTGCTGTGCATTTTTGCTTTCATTTCTGACTGGGCCGGGGGGGGCGAAAATGAACGAGTGGGGCTGGGCTCCAAAGGAAGGCAAGGTGCTTGGATTAATTCTGCTGTGCATTTTTGCTTTCATTTCTGACTGGGCCGGGGGGGGGGGAGAATATGAACGAGTGGTGCTGGGCTCCAAAGGAAGGCAAGGTGCTTGGATTAATTCTGCTGTGCATTTTTGCTTTCATTTCTGACTGGGCGGGGGGGGGGGCGGGGGAGGGAGAGAAAATGAATGAGTGGTGCTGGGCTCCAAAGGAAGGCAAGGTGCTTGGATTAATTCTGCTGTGCATTTTTGCTTTCATTTCTGACTGGGCCGGGGGGGGGGAGAATATGAACGAGTGGTGCTGGGCTCCAAAGGAAGGCAAGGTGCTTGGATTAATTCTGCTGTGCATTTTTGCTTTCATTTCTGACTGGGCGGGGGGGGGGCGGGGGAGGGAGATAAAATGAATGAGTGGTGCTGGGCTCCAAAGGAAGGCAAGGTGCTTGGATTAATTCTGCTGTGCATTTTTGCTTTCATTTCTGACTGGGCCGGGGGGGGGGGAGAATATGAACGAGTGGTGCTGGGCTCCAAAGGAAGGCAAGGTGCTTGGATTAATTCTGCTGTGCATTTTTGCTTTCATTTCTGACTGGGCGGGAGGGGGGCGGAGGAGGGAGAGAAAATGAATGAGTGGTGCTGGGCTCCAAAGGAAGGCAAGGTGCTTGGATTAATTCTGCTGTGTTCTTCTGCTTTCATTTCTGACGGGGGGGGGAGAAAATGAATGAGTGGTGCTGGGCTCCAAAGGAAGGCAAGGTGCTTGGATTAATTCTGCTGTGTTCTTCTGCTTTCATTTCTGACTGGGGCGGGGGGGGGGGGATGAATGAGTAGTGCTGGGCTCCAAAGGAAGGCAAGGTGCTTGGATTATTTCTGCTGTGCATTTTTGCTTTCATTTCTGACTGGGTCGGGGGGGGGAGAGAAAATGAACGAGTGGTGCTGGGCTCCAAAGGAAGGCAAGGTGCTTGGATTAATTCTGCTGTGCATTTTTGCTTTCATTTCTGACTGGGGCGGGGGGGGGGGAGAATATGAACGAGTGGTGCTGGGCTCCAAAGGAAGGCAAGGTGCTTGGATTAATTCTGCTGTGCATTTTTGCTTTCATTTCTGACTGGGCGGGGGGGGGGGGCGGGGGAGGGAGAGAAAATGAATGACTGATGCTGGGCTCCAAAGGAAGGCAAGGTGCTTGGATTAATTCTGCTGTGCATTTTTGCTTTCATTTCTGACTGGGCGGGGGCGGAGGGAGGGAGAGAAAATGAATGAGTGGTGCTGGGCTCCAAAGGAAGGCAAGGTGCTTGGATTAATTCTGCTATGCATTTTTGCTTTCATTTCTGACTGGGGTGGGGAGGGAGAGAAAATGAATGAGTGGTGCTGGGCTCCAAAGGAAGGCAAGGTGCTTGGATTAATTCTGCTGTGTTCTTCTGCTTTCATTTCTGACGGGGGGGGGGGGAGAAAATGAATGAGTGGTGCTGGGCTCCAAAGGAAGGCAAGGTGCTTGGATTAATTCTGCTGTGTTCTTCTGCTTTCATTTCTGACGGGGGGGGGAGAAAATGAATGAGTGGTGCTGGGCTCCAAAGGAAGGCAAGGTGCTTGGATTAATTCTGCTGTGTTCTTCTGCTTTCATTTCTGACTGGGGCGGGGGGGGGGGATGAATGAGTAGTGCTGGGCTCCAAAGGAAGGCAAGGTGCTTGGATTATTTCTGCTGTGCATTTTTGCTTTCATTTCTGACTGGGTCGGGGGGGGGAGAGAAAATGAACGAGTGGTGCTGGGCTCCAAAGGAAGGCAAGGTGCTTGGATTAATTCTGCTGTGCATTTTTGCTTTCATTTCTGACTGGGGCGGGGGGGGGGGGAGAATATGAACGAGTGGTGCTGGGCTCCAAAGGAAGGCAAGGTGCTTGGATTAATTCTGCTGTGCATTTTTGCTTTCATTTCTGACTGGGCGGGGGGGGGGGGGCGGGGGAGGGAGAGAAAATGAATGACTGATGCTGGGCTCCAAAGGAAGGCAAGGTGCTTGGATTAATTCTGCTGTGCATTTTTGCTTTCATTTCTGACTGGGCGGGGGCGGAGGGAGGGAGAGAAAATGAATGAGTGGTGCTGGGCTCCAAAGGAAGGCAAGGTGCTTGGATTAATTCTGCTATGCATTTTTGCTTTCATTTCTGACTGGGGTGGGGAGGGAGAGAAAATGAATGAGTGGTGCTGGGCTCCAAAGGAAGGCAAGGTGCTTGGATTAATTCTGCTGTGTTCTTCTGCTTTCATTTCTGACGGGGGGGGGGGAGAAAATGAATGAGTGGTGCTGGGCTCCAAAGGAAGGCAAGGTGCTTGGATTAATTCTGCTGTGTTCTTCTGCTTTCATTTCTGACTGGGGGGGAATGAATGCTGGGTGGTGCTGAGCTCCAATGGAACACAAGTTGCTTGGAATTCATGCTGCTTTATTTTCATCTGTGACTTGAGAGAGTGAGTGAGTGGGTGCAAGCAGGGCTGGCTCTCCAGAGGATAAGCTGCTTTGAGTTCATTCTGCTTTAAGGAAATGCCTGGAAACTTTTGCGGGAAGGGGCTTGAGGGGTGGATGTTGCCTTCTGACACACTTCCTGTGATGTCAGGGGGTGTGGCATATGCTAATGAGTTATACTAATGAGTTCCTGCAGTTCTTTTTCTAGGAAATGACCCCTGCCATTGGAAACCCCAATCATAGCCCACTTAACCTTGATTGGCAGCTCTCCTGGCCATCTGGAAAGCTTCCATTCTGCTCTATACAGCCAGGAGCTGGGGGTCAATCGCCTAAGCAACCAAGGAGGTGGGCCTTTTGTAGCCATGAGCACACCAATCTAACCCTTCCAAATCCTGTTAGGCAGGTCTGTCAACCAACCACAGACCCCCTGTTCTCCTCTATGCCAGCGTTTTTTATTAAAAAAACACCTCTCTCTCTGCCTCATGCTTTAAAAGAGACTGAAAGAAGCCTCTTATTTGCAGCTCTTGGCCTTGCTGTGGGAAGGTCTTTAGGTGAGGGTGCCTTTTTTCATCCACCCTATCCCACCCTAGTCTCAGGCCTTAGCCTGGCTCTGGGCCCTGGAACCATAGACCCCCCCTTTTTTTTGCTTGTCTTTGTGTCTTCTCAATTATTTCTCTTCTCTTTTGAGTGCTCACTCTTGCAGTTTCCTTTGGTTTTAGTTTAAGGCCTCTCCCTCCAAGCCCAGTCCCAGGGCCACTGCCTTGCTGTGGGGCACAGTTTTGTGTGAGCTGCTCCTGAGGTCCCAACTCTCTTGCTTTCTCTCTCTTGCTTGTGGAGCACATCTCTGTGTTGCAGCTCACTTTTATTTTTGAGCACCCACTGCGTGCATCTCATTTTTATTTGAAGCACGTCTGCCACCTGGGCAGGTGTCTCTCTCTGTGTTGTTTAGGGGCTCTCCCCGCAAGCGCAGTCCCAGGGCCACTGCCTTGCTCTGGGGCACAGCTTTGTGTGGGTTCGTCACCTGAGGATGGAAACTCCTCAAAGTTATCTTGTTTCATTTGCTTCCAAGTTATTTATGTGTTTAGCAATATAAGGCATGGAACGAAGATCAAGGGTGGTTGTAGGGGGAGAAAGTGCACAGCTTGTTCTGGTTGTTCATCAGAGCCCAGCAATACTGGTGGGGAGGTATCGGAGGCACCAGAGACTCCAACTGCAGTAGATCTCCCTGCAGGGGCAGTAGAGGAGGCAGGTCTCATCTCTGGTGGGAGTGGAAATGGATCACAAAATTTTTGAGGAAGATGATGAGAGGGAATTTCAGGAGGAATGGCAGGGTTTTGGAGAGACATCCAGCTCCTCCAAATCCCAAACTCTTGGGACTGTCCCTGCCTGTAGTCTGCCCCTCACTCCGTCTTCCAAGCCCCGCGCCAAACTGCGGCCGGTAATCCTTTGTCCTCCTCCTGACTTACTGACTCCTGGTCACTGTTTTGGTCAGACACTGTGGCAGCATTTCCAGCCCCTTCCCAACAACCCCTGTGAGGTGCAGTGTTGTTCCTGCAATGCCCTGGTGTGTAGGGGCTGTGACCCCAAGCACCTGTCGTCAACCGCTCTCTGCTTGCATCTGCAGAGGCAGCACTCGAGCCTGCTGCCTCCGTAGCAACACGAGTCATCTGGCAGGTGGAAGAGGAGGGCTCCTGATCAGAAAGAACGGGGAGTCCACCCCAAGCAATAAGCCTTGCCCTTTGGGGTCGGGGACAGTGCCTATCAAAAGAGTCAGAGGGAGGGCTCAGGAGGCGGGCACTCGTGTGCTGGCAGAGACAATTGCCCTGGAAGGACTCCCATTGTCTATCGTGGACAGTGTGGGCTTTCAGAGGCTGCTGCGTCACTTTGCCCCCTGGTTCGTGATGCTGTTGCAGTGGACCATTGGCTGCCGAGTCATTCCCGCCTCTACCACAGCATGTGAGACATGATTGCTCGGGAGCTGTCACATGCCAAAGGTTGGACCATCACGGCTACCTTTCCCTCACTGCCCATGGTTGGCAACCAGAGGCCTCACCTGGGCCCCGGGGCGAAGTGCTGCCCTTGCAGCCGGGGTATAGAGTGGACATGCTCCAGGAACAGGAGATGGATGATGATCACATGGGGAAGAACATCATCGCCATGATCAAGGCTGGGCTGAGGAAGTGGGTACCTGGAGGTGATTTTGTCCATAGCATCATGGTCACCGATGCGAGAAGCAACATGCTGGCAGCCCTGAGATAGGCATCCCTCAATGGCCTTTTCTGCCTGGCGCATACGCTGCACCTGGTCATGATGGATGCTCTTGGGCTAGGTAGCAAGGTTAAGGGCCACCTGGGACCAGGCAAGGTTGTCCATGTGTGACCTGTTGGACAACTGCCGGAGTCTGGTTTCTCACTTCTCCCGCAGTGTGAAGTCTTTGCGTGAGCTGCTCCAGAGGCAGGGGGGCGATCCTGAGCACTACCTCTACCAGGACATGCCCACCTGCTGGAACTCCACATATGACATGGTTTGTCATCTGGTGAAGCAAAAAAATCTGGTCCAGGACATCATGTCGCCCATAGCTATTATGTGGGAGAGAGAGGTCAGCATCAGCTATGCAGACTGGTTGGCCCTCTCCCAGATGGTCCGTGTCTTTAAGCCCTTTAAGGACGACACTGAGCTCCTATGCTCATACCAGTCCAGCCTGGGACAGGTCATCCCCCTGATCTACGGGCTGGACCGGGTGCTGGACAATGAGCTGGAGAGTGAGGGCGGTCTTGCCCCCCGGGTCAGGGACTTGGTCAGGAGGTTGCAGGCAGGCATAGCCACCCGCTTGCATCCTCTCTGCCAAGAGCAGCCATACAGACTGGCCTGCATACGTGACCCCCAGATAAAGGGCAGCATTGCCATGTGGGACGGCCAGCTGCAGGACTGGAAGAAGGTCCTGTGCAGAGCAGTGCACAGATATCGGGCACACAAATTTATGCTCGCCCGCGGAGACTAATGGATCCAATTGGGTTACAGAATGCTCTGCGGGATCCAATGCCCCCTGGTGGTTCATTAGATGAGCTGGTAGAGGACTAGCATGGACGTCTCTCTGAAGCCATCAACAAAATCGTTCCCCTTCGCCCTCTCCGCCCCTGCACCAGACTAACTCCTTGGTATACAGAGGAGCTACAATGGATGAAGCGGGAACTGAGATGGCTTGAGTGAGGGTGGCAGCGATACTGTGACGAAGAAGCAAGATTATCTTATAGAGCGTTTATGAAAGCCTGTGAGGTGGCTGTGAAGGTGGCAAAGAAGGATTACTATGCCACCTCCACAGCATCTGCAAGCTCACGCCCGGCAAAATTGTTTCAAGTAGTTCGGTCCCTGGTATCCCTCTCAGAGAGAGACTGCCAAATTGATAATTTGGATAATTGATTATTAGCTGTGAGGATTTTGGGAGCTTTTTTGCAGATAAAGTCTTCTCCCTCCACCGCGACCTGTCTGTCATGGTTGATACAGTAAGGGAACTGGATACCCCTTGGCTGTCCTCTGGGCCTTTCTTAGATCACTTCAGTCTGGTCTTCCAGGAGGATGGTGACAGGATCCTGCAGCAGGTGAGGCCCACTATGTGCTCCTTGGACCCTTGCCCTTCGTGGCTGATGAAAACCAGCGTGGATGGGCTGACGGCTTCACTGGAGGCCATTATCAACTTCTCTTTGAGCTCTGGGGTTTTTCCCGGGGCATTAAAGGAAGCCGTGGTGAAGCCTTTCCTGAAAAAACCAACTTTGGACCCCATCGACCCGTCCAGCTACAGCTCAGTCTCGAACCTCCCATTTCTGGGTAAGGTGATTGAACGGGCGGTGGTGGAGCAGCTGCAGGCTTTCTTGGAAGATGCATTGATCCTGGACCCATTCCAGTCTGGCTTCTGCCTGGACCATGGGACTGAGACAGTGTTAGTCGCCCTTACAGACGATCTCCATAGACAACTGGATCGAGGCGGGTCAGCGCTGCTGGTGTTATTGGATCTTTTGGCAGCATTTGACACGGTTGACTATGAATTGTTGACCCACCGCCTTGCTGATGTGGGGATACGAGGGACTGCCTTAAAATGGTTTGTCTCTTTTCTCCACGGTCGGGGACAGAGGGTGGCGCTAGGGGAGAGGGTGTCTGTATGCCAACCATTGGTATGCAGCATCCCCCAGGGGGCGATTCTCTCCCCATTGTTGTTCAATCTGTATATGCACCCCCTCACCCAGCTGGCATGAGTTTTGGACTGGGTTGCCACCAGTACGCTGATGACACCCAGTTGTATCTGTTGTTGGACGGCTGGCCTGACTTGGCTCCAGAACCCCTGATTAGAGCTTTGGATGTCGTGTCTGGTTGGGTGAAGCAGAGCAGACTGAAGTTAAATCCCACAAAGATGGAGGTCCTGTACTTAGGTCATATGATGTTGGAGGGGGGGATCCAGCTTCTGGCCTTCAATGGCACACCACTTGTGCCCGTTTCGCTGGTTAGAAGCCTTGGCGTGATGCTGGATTCCTCTTTATCAATGGAGGAACAGGTCGCGGCAATTGCCCGGTCTGCTTTTTTTCATCTTCAGCAGGCCGTGAAGCTTGCTCCCTATCTCTCGATCCGTGACCTGGAAACAGTGATCCATGCAATGGTCATCTCCATATAGGACTACTGTAACTCGCTCTACGCAGGGCTTACCTTGAGTCTGACCTGGAAATTACAACGAGTCCAGAACGCTGCTGCCTGTGTCTTGATGGGTGTGCCTTTCAGGACACATGTAACTCCAGTTCTGCAGCAGCTACACTGGCTTCCCGTGGAGTTCTGGATCAGGTTCAAGGTTTTGGTTTTAACCTATAAAGCCCTAAACGGACTGGGACCAGCATACCTGAGGGACCGTCTCTTCTCATATACCCCCCGGAGGGTACTGAGATCAGCCGGTAAGCGCCTACTGGTGATCCCTGGCCCCAGGGAGGCTCGATTGGCCTCAACCAGGGCCAGGGCCAGGGCCTTTTTGGTCCTGGCCCCAACCTGGTGGAACTCTCTGTCTGAGGACACCCAAGCCCGCCAAGATCTTGTCTCCTTCAGGCGGGCCTGTACGGAGATGTTCTGCCAGGCGTATGGTTGAGGCCATCAGGGTTTCCACCAAATGAGCCTCCCTCCCGGTCTCCTCTATGTCTGTACGGGGTACTGACCATCTACTCCCCATATATGAGTGACCACACATGATTAAGCCGCACCTCCACTTCCATCAGATGTTATATGGTGAGCAGGTGTTTTATTAGAAAGCTGTGTTAATTTATTGTGATTTTATCTTGTATATTTTATCTTGTATATTTAACCCACCCTGGGCTCGCTTGCGGGGAGGGTGGGATATAAATATAATAAATAATAATAATAATAAAAGCGGGATAGAGGGTTGAGTGTGCAGCGGGAGGGTCGAGGAGGAGGAAGAGGAGCGGGAGGCTGTAAACAAGCTAGCCATCCCCAGCCATGAGAGCCCTCCCAACAGAGACCTCTGGTCATGTGTAGTGGGCTGTGCAGTTGACACCAGCAGCGTTGGTGCGTCTGTCAGGGTGGAGGACTTGGTGGAGGTCATGGTGCGAAAGTATCTTGCTGAGCCCACAGAGCCCCCCCCACACCAACCCCCTGGAGTACTGGGCACAAAAATATGCCATCTGGCTGGACCTCTCCATCGTGGCCACTAACATCCTCTCCTGCCCTCCTACCAGTGTCCAGAGCAAGCAGGTATTCTCCTACCTGGGAGACCTTGTCCATCCCCACGCACACGTCTGTGCCCAGACCTGGTGGATATGTTGTACTTTATTAAGGTCAACCTCCCCCTGCTTGGTACCCCTCCCTGGACCTGGACGTGTCTGGGCCCTGAGCCACCCTGGATCGATGTGTGTCCACCCGCCTACCGCCAGGCTCCAGGGAAAAGCTTCCTCCTGCGCTCCTGTTGCAAGGTCTCTCAGTTGCCCACTCTTCTTTTACTCCTTCACTCTTGTTTTCTGCCATTTTCCTGCATGGGAAGGTGTCTGAGTGCTGCTGCTGATTTGTTGGGGGGTTCTCAGTCAAAGCTGAGTGGGCACCTCCGCTGGGGGGATCACAGGACAACTTCTTTGTTTGTGTTCCTCTTTACTCTTTCTTTGAGGACCTGTCTCAAATGGCAAGGTGTCTGTGCGCTGTTTGGGTGTGGGTCTCGGGGCCACCGCCTGGCTCTGGGGCCAAGCTGAATGTGGGCACCTCCCCTGGAGGCTCACACAGGACAACCTTTTGTTTTTGTTTCTCCTTACTCTCTTTGAGCACCTGTCTTGAACCACAAGGTGTCTGTGCGCTGCTTGGGCACTGGTCTTGGGGCCACTGCCTGGCTCTGGGGCAAAGCTGAATGTGGGCACCTCCCCTGGGGGCTCACACAGGGCAACATTTTGTTTTTGTTTCTCCTTACTATTTCTTTGTGCGCCTGTCTTGAATGGCAAGGTGTCTGTGCGCTCTTGTACACTGGTCTCGGGGCCACACCTGGCTCTGGGGCCAAGCTTATAGGGATCCTCGCCCGAGGGCTCACAG
This sequence comes from Eublepharis macularius, assembly GCF_028583425.1. Lineage (NCBI taxonomy): Eukaryota > Metazoa > Chordata > Lepidosauria > Squamata > Eublepharidae > Eublepharis > Eublepharis macularius. The sequence continues at coordinate 95,650,899 of NC_072791.1, read as the reverse complement.
GACTGATATTCTTTCTTGGAGCCCTTACCCTTAACTGTGAGGGGTCTGTGGGTTATGTCCCTCCTGCACCAAAAGTAAAGTGGTCCACCGTCAGGCTCTGACTGGGCCACTCACACGTCCTTGAGGGGGAAAGCCATGTCAGTTGGCCTGTAGCACTGTCAAATATCTCCTCATGGGAGGGGGCTGTTCCAATTGTGTGCTGCAGTAGGTACTGCCACAAACCAAAGATCAGGAGGTATCTGTCAATGCTGCCAACTACAACTGGTGGGTTTTACTGGCAGGAGGCGGTCTTATTTTGAACACTGATCCCTCTTGAGAGGGTTTGGAGGGCATCCATCGGTACCATCATGTCTGGAGGGTGGGTTCTGTCAGCGCTGGCAGCCACGCAACTCAGCACAGGGGAAGGGCATAGTTCAGCTGTGCTGCCCTGTGGTCTCCATGCCCAGAGGCCTTACTTGGAGAACCAGTGCCACCTGAAAAGGTGTGACCAGCGGGCATGATTCCGTTGTGTTGCGTTCCTCCCCCCAAGGGGGGGTGTCCGTCCATCTGTCCGTCCCACCTTCCCATGCACATCTCAGGGTGAGGGGAGATGCCCCCTGGCATTTAAATTTCCTCCCCCCCAAAGGGGAGGTGTCCAGCCGTCCCTCCCACCCATGCACATACCAGGGTGAGGGGAGGTGCCCCCCGGGCATTTAGAATTTCCTCCCCCCAAAGGGAAGGCATCTGTCCGTTCCACCCACCCATGCATGTCCAAGGGTGAGGGGAGACAGCCCCTGGGCATTTTTAGGATTTTCTCCCCCCAAGGGGAGTGCCGCCACGTATGGCAAATGGGTTCTCTCAGAAGCCACCACTCCTTTGCATGGGCATGTGTGCTGGGGCAGGTACTGCATGAGCTGCAGTATTCTGAGAACCTGTGCTGCCTGCAAACATGAGTAGGTGACCGGCGGCTATGATTCCGTTGCGTTTCTCCAGGGTGAGGGAGATGGCCTACCCTGGGCATTCTGTCCATCCGTCCCACTCTCCCATGAACATTATGGGGTGAGGGGAGACAGCCCCTAGGCATTTAGAATTTTCTCCCTCCAAGGGAGAGGCATCTGTCTGTTTGTCCATCCCACCCTCCCATGCACGTCCCAGGGTGAGGGGAGACACCCCCCAGGCATTTTTAGAATCCCCCCCCCGGGGAGTGCCGCCACGTATGGCAGGTGGGTTCTCATCAGCCACCACCACTCAGAACGGAGGCTGGGTATCTTTCTATCCTCGATGCTTCTTCCACAACAAATGTGGGACAGTATCCATAGGTACCGCCCCTTAGGGCACATCTCAGGATGAATGGCAAGGTTTTGGAGAAACATCCAGCTCGTCCTCCACATTACAAACTCTTGGGACTGTCCCTGCCTGCCATCCACCCCTCACTCCATCTTCCAGGCCTAGTTCCACGGCTGGTCCTTCGTCCGCCTCCGATCAAGCAACTCCCGGTCCCCGTTTCAGTCATGCACTCTGGCAGCACTTCTCTTCCTACCCTTCGCATTGACCTTCCCGATCAATGTATTAGAGGGTGAAGGGAGGAGAGCCTGCTGAAGTTTCCCTGCGAGTTTGGCATCTGTAGGTATGAAGGGGGCCGTTGAGATGCCCCGGGTTCTGACGAATCACAAAACTAACTAATTGTTTTGGCAAACATGTCAATTTTGTGGAATTTCATGAACTGTGATTTGTGGATTGCGACGAAACACGAAACTCTCATTTTGGTTTTTTTCTGTTTCGTGCCCATGTCTAGTTGAGAAATGATTCACACCCTTCCCTTGAGTGATCCAGGGCCTACAGTGCTGGCATTGTCCATACCAGAGGTCCTCCATCTTCTGGAAATGGTCCCAGACATTGGAAAATAAGTGAACCCACACTGCCCTGCAACTCCAGGCACCCAAGGAATTGCCTCCTGTGGGGTGCTTGGGCCAGACACATTGTGTCTAGGTTGGGCAGAAGAAAATGGCTGACGGTGAAAGGGTAAAGATGTGAGAGGTCCACTTCCACAATCTCTTCTTCCACCATCCTGTCCTCCTGTCTTGCCCTGAAAGGCCTGCTGCTGGCTTCAGAGGAAACTAGGGAAGGCTTAATGATGGTGGGCCCCTCCACCAGTTCCCCCAACATCTTCCAGGTTCCTAGGGTGAGCACGAGGGATGGGAAACTCACAACTTCCAAGCCCACCCCAAAAGACTCTTCATGCTGCTCTTCCTCCCACTCCTGGGTCTCGAACAACTGGAGGAAGGAGAGCATCAACAGCAGGCCTCTGCTCAGGCACCTGTGGTGGAGGTGGTGCTCCAGCAGCTGCCTCATGAAAGTGCATCTTCTTGTCACCAGAACCTAAGCTGGTGAATGGCAGCTGTGCTGGGACTGGCCTCCTCTTTACAGGTGGGAGGAGAGCTGCAGCTCTCCCCTCCCTCTCCCCTCCTTTAGTCTTAGCCCTAGCCTTTCCCCCAGGACCCCATTCTGCTCTCCTGTCACTCTCTTTCTGTCCCCTGGAACCTACACTAACTACTAACAAACCTTATTAAACAGATTACCAATCTATAATAATCTATAATAATATAATAATAACATACAATTTATATGTCGCCCTCTAGGGCAACTTAACACTCAGACCAGTTTACAAAGTATGTTATGATTATCCCCACAACAACACTCTGTGAGGTGGGTGCGGCTGAGAGTACTCTGGGAAGCTGTGACTGACCCAAGGTCACCCAGCCAGCTTCAAGTGGAGGAGTGGGGAATTAAACCCGGTTCCCCAGATTAGAGTACCAGCACTCTTAACCACTACACCAAACTGGCTCTCTACCCAAAGCACCTAGCCAAAAATGGAGAGGTTTTTTTTTAAAAAAAAAATCTATCTGCCTTCTCTGATGGACACACAAATCTCTTTTTTAAAGGACTTATTTAGATAGGTGGTGACACTACACTAGCAAGCAGCTTAATTCTTCTTCAGGAATCTAGCTACCCCTGAACCCCAATCTACAGGTAAGTATATGACAAAAAATGTACTTCTAATGTGCCTGCCCTGGCTCCAAGGAAGCCAGAGGGGGGAAAAGAAAGGCTAGTTAAATGTCATTAGTGAGCAGCCTATTATCTATGGAATTTGAGCAGAATCTGAATGCTTCTTAATTCCTACACAAGCCTATTAAATGGCAAAAAACTGTATGCTCTCCAAAAGCTACCAGTTAAGTTCTGCTTTACAAGACCTACAACAAGCCTATCTTACAAACACTTTTTAAAAGTTCACACAACCCTTTTGGAATAACCAAAGAACATCCAAACACCACTAGGCAATTTCAGTTAACAACAAGCACCCCAGCAAAACCCCTCCTCAGAAGAACAACCAACCAACAACAATTGAACACCAAAACCAAGCCAAACGTCTATGGCAAAAGATAACAGAATTCAGCAAAAAACATCAAACAAAGAACACTATAAAGAAACAGCACCTCAAGTTCCAATAACAGAGGGAAACAGCCTCCACAAAGAACAACCAGCAAAACCAGGTGAATTTAATAAAACTAACTGAAACTGTAAAACAACAAACAACAAACCACCCACAACAGGATAAAAAGTCCACATCAAGTCCAAAGTAGATCAGACCCAGGCCAGATCATAGAGAAAGAGAGTCCACAGTCAGCAGCAGGAAGAGTCTCAGATCTCTCCTGGCAGCCAGAGCACACACATCACACAAAATGGAGGCTGCTCTGAGGCAAGTCTGCCTATCTAGCTCCTTGAGGGCAGTTTTTAAAAGGCACTCTCTTTCTAGAGAATCCCGTTGGTCAGAAAAGGAGGGCTCCTGCAATTATTGGCCACTCATTCTCCCCTCCCTTCTTTCTCCGCCCTCCCTTCCCCCCTCCCATCTATGAAAAAAGGTGGGAAACAGTGTTTCTTTGCTGTTCCTTAGCAAATGAACAGTCCAGTTGCGATTACCAAAGTTTACCAAATTAACTTAAGTTCAGGAATACCGAATCTGCTTTGGTATTCCTTTTTGAGTTTGGTAATACCAAATTTACCGAATCAGGTAAATTTAAGTATTTTTAAAGGAATGCTGAACCTGAATCGCACATTCCTTGTTGGGAGTCCTCCTAAATCATGCCAGAAGAGGTGGCTGTTTACAAAAATGCTTTTTATTATTTAAATCTGACACACAGTTCTCCCTTTTTTTTTTTGTGGATTAAAGACCTTGCTGCCCTGATTCATGTGTCCTAACCTTGCAGATTAATTACTGCATTACATACTGCAGAGGTTTGCCACTAAAGATTGTTCAGAAGCTAGAGCAGGTACAGAATGCTATACACTGTCTCTTGACGTTAGCTGAGTTTTGACCATTTCTTTCAGCTGTACTTGTTCAATGAGAAGTAGTAATATTCTGGACTCAATGTCAATTGTGACATCTAGAGACTAGGTTATACTTTAGATTTTCTCTCTCTCTCTGAGATTAGCCAGTTAATGATCCTTTATAGCATCGGATGGTTCCTAGCTAAAACATTTCTTTCATAAAACTTTTACATTTCTAGGAATTGTAGACACTTTAACAATTCTCCTCTGCTGCTTATATAGACTGACCTTGTGGAAGTTTTTTTGTGTTTGATGTTATTACGTGTATATGATGTTCTATATTTCCATTGCTTTATTTGTTATTTTAAATTTCTAAACAGCCTTGAACATCTTTAAATGAAAAGCCTGTCTAGAAATTTGACTAACAGTGCAATCCTAAGAAGAGTTACTCCAGTCTAAGTGCACTGATTTCCATGGGCTTAGTGTCGTGGATCAGCCCAGTAGAGCAAAGAGACGCAGAGGACTCATCTGAGGAAGATGCAGCTGGCGAACCTGACTCAGATCCACAACCAGTGGCAGAAGCACTGCAGGAGGAGGCAGTCTCTGAAGGATCAGACATAGATCCACAGCCAGGCCCCAGCACATTGATCCCTCAGCGTCCCAGCCCTGGGCCAGAAACAGACAGCCAGGCACCTGCCAGGTTTCCCCCTGCATCATCAGAGCCACAGGAGCACCATCAGAGGAGGGCAAGGAGAGCCCTTCAAGCCAGAAGGTGTAGTGCCTTGCTAGTGGCTCAGCACTGGCACAGCATCAACAGTGATGATGAGTACCAGCAGGAGCAGGGCTTAGACAGCTGACAGGTGCATGATGCAGCACAGGTGGCTGAGCAGCATGAGGCTTAAAAGCAGCAGAGAAGGGAGTGGCTCTGTGAAAGCAACTCATCTGCTTACTACTAACTTTGCTGCTGTGTTTAGAACAGATTCCCTTGTCTCTAACCTCAGCTTGTGATTGTGGACATGATTCTAGAATACATCCTTTGGACTCAAAGCTGTGAGTGTTGTCTAACTCATGCCTGAACTTTGGAAATGATTTGTCCTGCTCTGAAAATTTGGGAACTTCCCCCTGCCGGCTGTCAGTGTGAGTCAGTAACCGGGACACTTAGACTGGAGTAACTCTTCTTAGGATTGCACTATAAATAAATGAATCATACATTTTGATAACTTAGAGTTAATTGAGATTATTGGAAAACTAGTTTTGGATCAAGACTGTAGCAAGTTGCAACTGGCATGCAACTTCCCATTGGTTTGCCTACAACAATAACAACAACAACAACAACAATAACAACAACATTCAATTTATACACTGCCCTTCAGGACAACTTAACACCCACTCAGAGCGGTTTACAAAGTATGTTATTATTATCCCCACAACAAACACCCTGTGAGGTGGGTGGGGATGAGAGAGCTCCTAGAAGCTGTGCCTGTGACTCAGCCAAGGTCACCCAGCTGGCTTCAGGCGGAGGAGTAGGGAATCAAACCCAGTTCTCCAGATGAGAGTCCTGCGCTATACCAAAACTCACTTGCAACACCATTCACATCCTCTCATACACCCATGTGTTATATAATATGTGGTGGCCAACAGAAAAGCTTCTAATATTAACATTTCAAGATTTTTATGAACACAACTTAAAATGCATGTAAAGGCAAGAAGGAAAGGTTACTACACACATTTCTCTCTTGAACTATAAAATTCCAAAAATGTTATAGCCATGAAAAAACTCTTTACCCATTTCTTTTCTGAAAAAAACACCTAATGTTTGGGCAACACTGAAATTTGAACACTTTTTTTTATCAAACCCACACTTATATTAGTGCATTAACAGCATAAAATGTATCATTTGCACACATACAACTGTACTATTTGGCATATTTAAAAAATATTTATGGAATTTAAAAGTATAAAGCAATCCTAAGAACACATTCCTGGGAGTAAGGCCTGTTTAAAAGACCTAAGTGCGATTCTAAGTAGACATGGGCATGAACATTAAAAAAAAAAACATGAACATGGGCCGTTTCCAGACAGCTTACCTTCTGCTGCTCCATGCTGCAACGTCGCAGCTCGTGCCGCGGCAAACGCGAAATATCGCGTTTTCTCGCGCGAGTTTTGCGCAAAACTCATGCGAGAAAACACGCTATTTTGTGTTTTCTCCAGCACAAGCCACGACGTTGCAGCATGGAGCGGCAGAAGGTAAGCCGTCTGGAAACGGCCATGGTGTTAGTTGTTCATTGACATCCATGAACAATGAACACTGACGAACATGATCCTGTCATGAACATGTTTGTTGTTTGTGGGAGCCAGCAGGCTCTCCTCCAGCCATCAAGATCCCTACTGCACCACTCCCAGAAACCCTACTTGAGCAGGCAGCAGGAAATGTACCAATAATAAATAACAGCTTGGCCCCAGAGCCTGGCAGTAGCCCTGGAACCTGAAAAGATAGATCCCTATCCCAGCACACACAAAGAAAATTCAAGCTCCAATGCACTCACCCTGTCTCTCTAACAGCAGCTCTCTCTCCCTGAAAGCCAGAGCTGGGACCCCCCCCCCCGGTCTTTTCCTCTTGTAACAAATTTGGAGCTCCAGTCCACACTTGGAAGAAAGACGTGCCTATCAAGCTAAATTGGGCTTAGATTGGGGTTTCCAGGGCAACAGCAGGAGTTCAGACAGAGTTCAGACAATCCCTGCCTGAGTTGCCATGGGAATTGATTGCAGGTGCCAGACTGTCCGGCTTGATGAACAGAAACGAACGAGGCTTGCAACGACCACTCGTTTGTTTAGAATAGGGCCTCACAAACAGCTTGTTCGCGAACAGCAGATTGGGCTGTTCGTGGGTTTTTTTTAGTTCGTATTGCTATTCATGCCCATGTCTAATTCTAAGTATACCAGCTTAGTTCTGTTCTCTTACAGTCAGTGGGCTTATAAGGGTACGGGCTAAGCACAATACTATTCATTCTAGAAAAAATAAAAAATACCTTTTTTGCAGTAAATGAAAAAATGTGAATTATTTGTACAGAAACAGTCTCATACAGTCACATAGTACTAGAAGTATGTTTGAATATCGAACTAAATAGTGTAACATTGAAAATAAGTTTAGTGCATCATCATATACATTACAGCATAATTAATTACGCACAAAATTAGTCATATTTAAATGAACAGATCTTTAAAAATATGTTGTACAAGTCTGCATTATACAATGGAATTATTATTTAAGGCTACAGATTGCCCTACATATTAATCACACTACACATTTTGACTGAATAACACCTATGCTTGTCATACACAGGTAGGAGGGCTGTACTGTAAGGAAATGGTTGAGAAGATGCTTCTTTAAAGAGATGGGACTGTAGACTATACTAGTCTGACTGTTACTGTAAGTATGTTTCTAGTAGGTTATTTCTGCATTGTTTAATGTGTCATGTTTAATTGCTTATGCTTGTTCAGCATTATTTTAGGTCTGTATCAAATTTCTGCTTGTTTTCAAATTTTATGATATACAAACCTTATTGGATTGTTTATTGGATGTTCCAGCTCATATTGACGTACACTACGTAATCTACTTTGAGTACTAGTAAGAAAGGTAGACTATAAATAACCAGTGCTTTTTTCCAGTGGAAACGCAGTGGAACAGAGTTCCAGCACCTCTTAAAAATGGTCACATGGCCAGCGGCGCAGAGGGCAATCTAAACTCCCCTGTCTGGAGATCAGGGAGCGGGGCCACTGGCCATGTGACCATTTTTGCCAAGGGCAATTTAAACTTTTAAAAACTCCCCCCTTGTTCCAGCTGACCCAAAAGGACATCATTGTGTGGTCTTGAGTTCCACCACTGAGCTCCATCACCTTTTTTCCCAGAAAAAAAGCCCTGTAAATAACATATATAAAATATGTAACCTGGAGTTAACCTAGTGCAGCCTTGGTCATATGTGATATTTGCTAAGTGATTGCTGTATAGCTTAAGGAGTTTGCAAGATATGTGGCCTTAAAAACAGTACCTAAAATTGTCTTCAGTTTTGGTGAAACATGACATATGCTGTCCAGGAGGAGTAGATCAGTAGAAAAAGTATGGCCCATATTTCTTACTGTTCATGGGAAGCTTTCTTAATAAAAGGCAGGACTGCCAAATTGGCAGCAACAGAAATTCTTGCAACTCACTCTATGCAGGGCTTCCCTTGGGCTTGATCCGGAAACTGCAGCTGGTTCAGAATGCAGCTGCATGGGTGGTGGCCAGAGCACCAATCACGGCTCATATAACACCTATCCTCCATCAGCTGCACTGGTTTGAGTACCGGGTCCGGTTCAAGGTTTTGGTGTTGACCTATAAAGCCCTATGCGGACTGGGCCCAGCAAACCTTCGGGACCGCCTCTCCCCATATGTTCCCTGGAGGTCGCTTTGATCAGCCACTAAGAACTTGCTGATGGTCCCTGGCCCCAGGGAGGTCCGCCTGGCCTCTACCAGAGCCAGGGCCTTCTCAGTTCTGGCTCCGACCTGGTGGAACTCTCTGTCTGAGGAACTAGGGCCCAGCAGGATTTGTTATCTTTCCACCGGGCGTGCAAGACGAAGATGTTCCACCAGGCATTTGGTGGGGGCTAGGCTGTCTTCTCGCCGGCCATACCACTGAAGACCTTCCACCACCCATGCAGGACAATGCTGTATTTTAATATTTTGTACCCGCCAATTTTAATTGTTTTGATACGATGTTTTAATGTTTTTATAGTGTTTTTACTGTTTTAAGCTGTTGTTGAACCGCCCTGAGCCCGTCTGACGGGGAGGGAGGTCTAGAAATGTGATTAAATAAATTAAATAAATAAATTTAAGATGTTGATTAAATATTAACATGCCATTATGAAGTTAGACATCAAATTTGCACAGAACATAGTCTTCCCTCTAATTTCTGTGTGTTTATAGGCTGTCAAGTCACAATTAGAGATGGGCATGATTGGCATTATGATAGGAAAATACCCCCGATAATGGCGTTCGCGCCATCGGGACCCGGTTGATCGGTGCCATCCACGGCAACAGATCCAGTGGTCGGGGGGGCGCTTCTTCGGGGCTTGATCGGGTCGATCGGTATCTGATCGTGATCCAGACACTCTGGTGCCAGCAATCTATTGCCCTGGCAACGGAGCCAGGGGAATGCCTGAGCTGTGTTTCCCCTCCTTCTGTCACCCTGGAAACCCGAATGGAAGCCTAGCTTTCCTTGATCAGCAGGGCTTCCTTCCAACCATGGAGCAGCAACGCACTCACCAGTTGGGAGAAGAGACCCAGAGGAGGGAGGGGGAAGGGGGTGTTCTGTAGCCATGGGCACTCCAAACGTTTTTTGCTTTTAAAAATAATGGGGCTTTGTAGGAGGAATGGCTGTTTTTCTGTCTGTCACTCTCTGTTTTTAACCTGTATTTTGTGGGGAAACCTCATTCACGGCTCTGTGTGTGTGTTTAAAATATGCTTTTGGAAGACTGGCTGCTTGCTTTTAAAATTGGGTGGGGAGGAATGGAGGATTCTGTCCCTGCTTTTTTTTAAAAAGCTGGCTGAAACATGTTGATGGGGTGTCTCTCTCTCTCTATTTGGAGAGGCAGGGATGGGTTAAAAACTCCCCCCCTGCTCTAAGTGTGTGTGTGTGTGTGTGTGTGTGTGTGTGTCTGTGAACGGCTCGTCGCCGGGTTAAAAACTCCCCCCTCTGATCTAAGTGTGTGTGAACGTCCCCTCCCTGAGGGGAGGTGGCGACAAGCCACCACCCACCTTCCCACATAGCTGGGAACAGCGGGGTGCCCCTCCGCTTTGGCCTCCCCGATCCGATCCACGGATCGGAAACAGGAGTTGATCGGTGTGGATCGGTGATTTGGATTCGTCGCCAGCGCGGATCCACGATCAGCTTGATCAGTAATTTTTTTGGGATCGTGCCCACCTCTAGTCACAATCAATCCCAGCAAGGGGCTTTCAAGCAAAGTGAGAAGCAGAGGTAGTTTGCCATTGCCTTCCACTGCAGAGTCTTCCTTGGTGGTCTCCCATCCAAGTACCGACCCCGCTTAGCTTCTGAGATCTGACGAGATTGGGCTATACCATACCAGCTTATCTCTCCCCTCTGATCTAAAGACCCCAAGATTAAAGTTTCAAGTAGATTGGACAAAGGGGTTCAAGTTTACAGGCCTGTGAAGTATGCACCTCTCTGAACAATCACATGTCTCTCTACTGTCTTCTAAAATGGAAAAGTGGCAACCTAGTAGGAAAGCTCCAGCTGGCCACCAGCATTTCTTTTAGAAAAGCTGTCTGCATTCATTTTATCTTCCTACTCTTACACTGACAATAACATTTGTTTACCTTTCACTGAAAACTGTATTTACCATTCTGCCTTGTTGTGGTCTGTTGTTTGTTTCCTTTCACAAAGTGAGGAAGGAGGGAGGGAAGGAGAAGGGGGGTGCTGGAGTGTCTGGGTTTCAACTGTCAACCAAATTTCACCAAAATTGCAAGGGATCTAGTGCTGCCTATCCACCAGAGATCCCTTCCCAGTTTCAAGGAAATTGGAGCAAGGGGTCCAAATCTATTGACTCCTGAACAAGGTGTCCCCAGCTGTCTTACTTTCAGATGAAAAAAATGGTTTTGCTCCCCAAAAGGAGGGAGTAAGGAGAAGGAGTGAGCCAGAATTGCAGCTCTGCCAGGCCCTGTACTTGGCATGTGCCGGCCTGGAGCTAATTTCCCTGAATCACCGCCTGGGAAATGTGGAGAATCAAAGGGGGGAAAAAAACCACTGCTGACGGTTAGCATCTGAATATGAAAAACGACACAGATTTTTCAGGTGGTGGTGGTGTGCTTTTCTTAATGCCTAAAAATCCCAGATTTGTGTAATCATTCTGGAAAATCATAGAAACAAGTGATTTTAGTGTATATTTTCAGCTTAGGAATTCTGGAATGCAAACCCTTAGTAAAAACCAACACCACCCTAAATGATAATGGCCCAGCAAATATCCAAATGCATCTTGTCCTTAGTTTCTGTACTCTGTAGGATGAACTCAAATGCATCCCATAACAGCTCCATTTTACAGATCCTCCAAAATATCAACAAAGTGAATTCCTTTTTTAGCTCAACAGAGAGGTTATTCCCTACAACAGGGGCAGCTCCTGGAAGACTCCACAAATAAGAAGTGATTGCAACTCAAAAAAGAGGCAAAAGTTATTGTGGAACAAAGGGCTACTGCATGGGCTTATAGCAATGTGGGCTAAAATCAAATATTTGGTCGCATGTCATGAAAAACGAACTGGACATTGAACCCAGAAACAAACTGGTACAAATGGGAAATTACAAAATGCAATGACTGTATTTACTCAAAAGGAAGAGGACCCTGAATTTAAAACAACCCGCTCTAAAAATGTTAAACACAAAAAGATTTTTACTATTGGACATACGTTTAACTGGGATGAGAATTTAAGATGACTCCCTCTTTTTGATGGCATATTTGGGGGGAAAACCTAGTCTTGCATTTGAGTAAATACTGTAGCATGCTTCTAGCTTTTGGCAGTGCAATCTTGCTCTTCTACTACAGATCAACCCAGCTACCCACCTGAAACTATCCTATGAAGAGTTACTCTAATCTTAGCCCACTGATTTCAATTGGCAGTAAATGACAGTATTGCATTTTGACAGTAAATGACCCACTGCATTTTGTAACAATATTTATTTACTTACTTAATTTATACCCCATCTGTCTCTCCAATTGGTACTCAGGGTGGCTTACATCATTCTCTTCACCCTCCATTTTATACTCATGATGAGGTATGTTAAGCTGAGTGTGTGTGATTGGCCCAAGATCACCCAACAAGTTTCAATGTCAGAGTGGGGATTTGAACCTGGTTCTCCCAGATCCTAGTCCAACACCTAGTCCAACACCATGCTGGCTCTTGTTGAAGTTTTGAAATAGTTTTAAATGGTAGCCCCTTGCTACCTTCTAACAGGTATAAAAATTAATGTTTCTGGATTGACTTGCCACTAAATCAGTTAGGATAAACCCCAACGAGAGAGCCACGTATATAGGAAAGGGAAAGCAAAAGCCGTGACCAACTGCCTAGGAAAATATCAAAAAAGTGTATTTGAAGCAATTCTATCAAAGTGAATTATACAATAAATACAATAAACATTCCTATGTCACAATCAATACAACTCTTTAGGGAAGCCCCGGTAAGCACCTCTCCACCCCGTCCAAGGAAGGGGTAACACAGGCTGCCCTAGAGTTCTTATTAGGCTATATACTAAGCCTGATTTGGAACAATGAATACAGCCAAATACAATTACAAATATGTGCAACAGTTAATGCAAAAGTAAATCACAGTGCCAATAAGGTCATAGGACAATAAATTCAATCACTAACTGCTGAAACCAATCAAATTGCAACCGCAACGGGTTAGCTAGCAAATGAACATCCCGTATCGGATTCTCCTTCTTCCAAGCAGTTACAACTGAAAAATACAAAATAACAATAAATAATCCATTCCAATATTGCACATATTCCCACAGCGTCTTGTAATCATATACTCACTTCTTGCCAACACGATTCACAAGTATTCCAAATCAAAAGCATAATGGCGGCTCGCTCTCAGGCGTAAGCACAGCCTAATAGAATGTAAATTCTTAAATACCATCAAGCCTGAAGGCACTGAAAGTAATTTAAAGCACCCGAGTCCTGATCCGTCCTCACAAGAAGGCAGTAAAGTCACAGTTTAAGTTTAGTCCCTTAGGTTCAACAGTACAAAGTCTGTGGATCCACCATGCCTCCTTCCTTCGAAGGTCCCTTTGCGCTAAAAGCGGGTCCTTGCAATTGCTTACATGAAGCACAGAATAAACAAAGTCCGTGTCCTGGTGGTTTTTTTCTTTAAAGTGAGAGACCATCGGAGCTTCCTCCACTCGGCGACGTATCCTGGAGCGATGTTCTTGAATCCTTGTCTTTATTGTTCTACTAGTACATCCTATATATACTAATTTACATACACACAAAATCATATATACAACATTCTGTGTATTACATGTGGAAAAGGTTTTCCAGTAAAGTCCCATTGCTTTAAACTGAAGAGGAGACATAACAAAATCGCATGTGTTGCACCTGCCACACTTAAAGTGACCCACTGGTAAGCAGGTTGCTGGTTTAGCCCTCCGCATATCAGTCCGAATCAAGTGATCCCTAACACTCTTGGTTTTTCTTAATGCCACTAATGGTCTCCCTTGGCAGCCCGGCAGGTCTTCAACTAAGGGCCAATATTTCAAGATCACTTGTTTGATGTTTCTAGCCAGGGGTGTATAATCCATCGCAAAAGCTGAAACATTAAAAACAGAGGCAGACAAAGTGGTCGGGGAGCTGAGGAGAGTGGAAGTGGTCAGTCCGCACAGCCCAATCAGCTCCCGAGGAAAAGGAGAAGAGGGGAGAGAAGCAGAAAAGGGGACAAAAGTGTTCACACTGGCATTAATCGGGTCAGCTGCGAATCAGCAGTGGCTTCAAAATTAAAATTGCGGTATGTCCGCAAGGGGAAAAATCGGGGATACCGTGGACTAAGAGCAACACTGCATCCCATGACTAGCTTGCAAGTTTGAAACTTCTGCAAACATGGGACACAAAAGAGGTACGGATATGAAAGGTACGAGTGTGAAAGGTACCTAAGTAAAGTGTTTAATTGCTGATACTGTTACAGGATGTCTCTCTTAAACATACGTCTGGGGAGTATCCAGTTATTTGGTCTTTTGGGGAGAAAGTCATTACTAATTTTAATTGTGTTAGAAAATTCATTTGTTTTGAGGATGCTTATGTCCTTTTAAATTATTTGCCCGTTTCTTGGAGACAAATTCTTGGAGGCTAATCAATGGTCAACAAAAATGGAACCTCTGTACCCTTACTGTAGCTAAAGGGCTTATATTATTACACTGGAGAGATAAATTCCACCTTCTGTAATTCAATAGATTGACGATCTAACAACTTTATCTGTATTTGAACATATGGCATCTAGACAACTGCAGATGGACTTACTTTTAGATATTTGGAAACCTTAAATGTAGGCCTACCATTATATTTTAATTTCCATTTTGTATGAGTTTTGCTTTAATATTTTAAAATTAATTTTTAAAAAAATGAATTACAATTTTAAATACTGGCCTGAGTTAAGTTGGCCTGAGTGAAAGTGTCAGTATGAAAAAAGCCCAAACATTATGCTGCTGGGTGACACCTTCCACATGCTACAATCCTCTTTTCTTTTTTCCTCTGATCCTGTAGGTCAGTGGGGTGGTTTCTATAAAGATTTTCCTAATATTTTCTGCTCCAAGGCATAGGGGAAAAAAGAGGGAAAGGGCTGTCAGCAGTGGTAGCTTCCGGCAAGTGGTTTGCTTCCTTTCCAGATTCACTCTGAGAAACTGCCATCTAATCACCTAGAGATAAAAGCCTTTTGAATGCCCGTATATGCTCTCATCATGAGTATATTGGCAAGATATGGTGAACACCCACGATGTGACAGTTTCATGCTGACTTCTATGCACCTATATGATGTGTGAATAATTTTAAAACATTTTAATTCGCAGGCACAGAACATATTTATATACTGAAAATTATGAAATAATAGCAACTAAAATTGAGTCCTCTTTTTCAAAGATTAAAAAAGATAAACACTCAAAAATCTGGCACAAAAGAATAACACTACTTGAAATTATTGAAGAATTTACTTTTCTTTAACAAAAATGGCACCCTTGCCATACGCATGAAGCAAATGGTTGATCAGAAAGCATATAATAATGTAAACAATAACATGTGAGTCACTGAAGATTTTCTATCACTTGGCAACAAGAGATAAGGTTAACTGTATCCAATATTATCATAATCAGGTGTCACAACAACAAAAAGTACATGCATGCCTCAACAATTTATGTTACTCCAAAATAGCTCTTTCTGGTATATAACATGAATATAACTTTTGAAAAAACACAAGCCCTCTAACTACCACATTACAACTGCCAGTAAAGCTTAACATCAATTGGGGTGAGGGGTGGAAGCTACATTATCCTTAGGGGGCGAACATATTGCAGGTGTTTTTTATTTCACAAATGAACTCTGGATTCAGCAAGCTAGTTATTTAGTACATTCCTTTTTAAAAGATGGCTTAAGTAACATGTAGAGCTTTGTGCTGGATAAAAATTAATGATTTTCCAAAGAAAAAAATTAAATTATAGCAATTGTCTCTTTAAAAATATCCTGGTTTACCTGAAAATCTGCATTTCATACTAACATGTTTATATGCAAGAATTATCTTTTAAAACTGAATCAGGATCAATCTGTATTTCAGCTGGCTCTCTTTTAAAAAGAGAGAGAGAGAGAGAGAGAGAGAGAGAGAGAGAGAGAGAGAGAGAGAGAGAGAGAGGTCTACATCTATGTTAAGCATTATATATTGTACAGTGCATTGGATTCTAAGCCCTGTTTCTGCTTACACAGTGCCCTTTTCTGTTACATAGGTAGTTCTCTGCTGGTGTGAAGCACTTCCCTCATGGAAGACCAATGTCTTTCGATAGGCTGAAAAGTAGTGCTTCAGAAACCTGCTCCACAGCAGAAGACTGTAATGGATAAAGATGAGTGCAAGTGGAAAGAAGGCTAAGGATGCAAGTCAGTTAGTGTGGGCTTTGTAACTGATTGAGGGTTTAGCAATAAGAACATAAAAACATAGGAAGAGCCATGCTGGACCAGGCCTATCTAGTCCAGCACTCTGTTCACAGAGTGACCTACCAGCTGCCTCTAGGAAGCCCACAAACAGGATGACTGACTGCAAAAGCATCCTCCTGACCATGCTTCCCAGCAACTGATATAAAGAGGCATTCTCCCTCTGGTATTGGAAGGAACAGATATCCATCATGCCTAGAAGTCATCATGACTAATAGCCAATGGTAGCTCCGTCTTCCATGAATTTGTCCACTCCCCTTTTAAAGCTTTCCAAGTTGGTGGCCATCACTACACCCTGTGCTAGCAAATTTCACAATGTATTTTATTTAAGAGATTTTTACACTGCCTCATTAGTGTCTTGCTCAAGCTGGCTTACAAACAGAATACTGGAGACACCCTGGATTGCAGTAGGATCTCAGCGAGCCCACTTGTATGATCTTGCACCCACATTTTATGTCCTCCGGCTGCTCAAGTTCTGCAGTGTATTCAGTTTCCAGATGATGACTATTTATGACAACATAGACAGTCACTTTCTATCTCAAGGAGAATCACCCTGTTATTCCTATCCCTTGCATCTGGAGAATTCTGGACCCCAGCACATTCCTATTTATTCATACTTAGAAGTAAAAATAATTCCATTCAAAACAATTTACTGCCAAACGAACGTGCAAAGGACCGGAGACAAAGCTTTGCTTTAGGCTGCACATGTACCGACAGCATTAAATGAATCCCTTGTCTCCAAGCAGATATAATTTTGCAGCATCAAATGCACGTGGGCTGTATAAAACAGGTTTTGGATTCCATTTGATGGCAAACCAGTATGTTTTAATTGTTATAGCAACCACTTAGTTTGCATACTTGCTCAGGAAATATATGAATTTGAAAATGGGAAGCGTGATTTAAATCAATCTATCCTAGCATATGCATACAAACAGCTGTTTATGTCAAAAGACCTTTGTTGTAGTTATGTACACCTATTCAAAGTCTCCTAAATACATTTAACTTCTATTATGCCATTCTCTCCAATACAAAACATTGTGCTATGCATCTTTTAGCAACACTGGAGAAATGTTACTGCAGCAGTACATGCTTAATCCAAAGAACCACACAACTTGCTCCACACACACAGGAAAGTTTTAAGCTTGTGACTCTTCAACAGCAGCTTACACATGTCACATGAGAAACTTTGTGATTTTGCACAGAGGGCTGGTGTTCAAAGAAAAAAGTAATATTAAGATATTCCAGCTGGTCATGCCAGTCACATACTTCAAACAGCTGTCTAGAACACAACCACTGAATTGGTGAACCAACTGGGATGCCCTGCCGTAAGTACTGGCTGGTTCTAGGATCAAAGGCTTGTGACTTATTTTCTACCTAACATCTAAAATCTTAATATAAAACTATGAATCCCATACAATAACCCCAAGGAAGCCTTCTAAATAGCTAGTAATTTGCTAATGTAAAAGTCACCACTGAACAAAACTTCAAGAGCAATAATGCAGAGAATTAGATCCTGAAAGAAACATTTAAAACACATTTTATTTTACAGTAGACTATTTCTGATAGATGCCTGATAAAAACTATAGGCTAAGGGCACACCAGATATGGAAGTATTCAAACTTTTAATTTAATGCAGAAGATTAACAAACAATATGAAAACTAAGAGACAAGAAAGACCATTAACTGTATGTCAGAGGTCTTCTATTAAGAATGGAGGGGAGATTAACACTATTCCAATGTAATTAACACAGAAGTTGCATTAGTAATTATACAGCTTAAGAGACATGTACACCATGTCTCCTATGTCTCAACTCTTCTCCACCATCCTGAAATTCAACAAATGCCAATCTTATAATTAGGAATCTAGGAAACAACATCACCATTGCTTAAAAGATGAACAAATGAAACACCAAAATAACATTCCCATGGCATGAATTCATTTTGTATAGATCAGATGTATGGTATAAAAATCAAGTTCAGAAATACATCATTGTAGTAATGTGTGATGACCTCTTTCAAACTGAAGGGAACACCATCCAAATTATAGTTTCATGTAAGAATTTTCACCAGCAGAATATCTCCAACATCCTTGTTAAGCAAAATTACTATAGAGTCTAATAAACACAAAAAACAAACCGTTTCAGAAGAGTTGCATCAGATACCTAGAAAATCTGCTCCCCACTTGGTGAAATACATTTATATCTATGCTCTAAGTCTCTCTCTCAAGCTACATTGCAAAGGGCATGAAGGCAGGGCCAGGAAACAACAGAGTCTAAGTCAGAGATTATATTATCTGTATGAAAAGAAGTATGTCACTACTACCAGACACACCTGTGACTGCATGTCCACTAGACTGTAAAGTCTAATTGTTACATCTGACTACTTACATATTATTTTGGACAACTAAGATCCATCCAAGTATCCTCAAATCAAAATTTTACTGGGGTGGGGAGTGGGGGCTACAAAGAGGTTGCTTTTTAATTGTAACATTTTGAGGCATTGTCCTACACCAATCTATATTAATACCATTTTTGTCAAACTTAAAATGGTACCCTAAAATAGAATGTACACTTGAGTAGTATTAAACTGCTGACACCCAGTAGTCAAAAGCAACAGTTTAAGCCTTCAGTGAAGCTTTGGTAAATTAACTGGACCATAGCTTTTTCCAGGACAGAAAGTGTTATTTTCTTTAAACATAATTCTCCTACCTCAATCAAAAAGTCTCCAGTTCTCAAGCCAGCTTGCCATGCTACCCCGCCTTCATCCACTGATTCCAGGTACTGCAAAGCAGGAAAGGCTGGAGTTGGGGTGAATTCTTCAATGGGCGTATCAGCTTTGGAAATAACAAGCGCCATTTTATTAATAAAAGATAAATTAGCATAATATGAAAAATAATTTTATAAAATGATTAATGCCAGACAAAAACATGCTAAGAAACATGAAATAAACACCACTTCCTCTTTTTCTTGCATATGAACCATCTCTTGGAATTAATATCTGGTCAGAAAATGTCTGAAGTTTAGCATTTTAAATGGTACATAAACAAAAGAAATTATAATGTAAACAATGTAATGAGAAAGGAACTGATGTTATAAATTATAGCTCTACTTGTTAGTAAGGAGTGTGAAAAAACAGGGTATTTCAAATTTTCAGACTTTCATGCATCTAACTATATAGATAAAACCAGAAACAGCATGAAACTATTATATTTATTTGTATGCTCTTACATATGTACAGTTTAGAGACTGATTCTGAAAAAATGACAGACCCCTATTACATTAAAAGATAGGCACATACTTAGATATGTGGCAGTTGGATATTCTGCCTAAAGAGCTGAGGAAGTCCTTGTGAAACTAGCATATATAAAAAGGGACTAGCCTCTGATTGCTGCATAGATAGCTCAGCGCCAGCTGACTGACACAGTGATGAAGTCACTGGGTTTCCAGAAGACCCCACCAAACATGCTTTTAGCCAGAAGGGTTAATCAGACATAGTTATATAGCTGGGGAAACCCAATAGGTGTTCACCATTCTAGTGAGTAATAATAAAATGGTATTTCAGAGGAAGGGTATAGAGAATCTTCTATGAGCATGTATGGGCTAGCCCTTGAAGCCAGGCAGCATAAGGGAAAGCCCATCAGCAACAGAGGGGTGTTAGTGTCATGAATTGGGATATACCACCACTTTTTAAAATGAAATACATAAAGAATGATACCCCAAACAATAAATATACATTTATTCATTACAAAAATCTACTGAAGTAGGTTTTGACATGAGAAAAGCTTTGGCACTTTTTAACACATGAAGCAAAGCAGCCCTAAGACAGAACACATACTAAAGGCCATTCAACATACATGCAGCTTCTGAAGGTATAAAAACGATCAGTTTTCATACTAATACTGCAGCAGTTTCAGTTAACAAGCCACAAACCTATTCTAAGCAAGATACCAGCATGATACATCTCTTGGCAATTGATTTTAATAGATTAATACTTCAAATGCAACAATTTTGTTATTTTTCTTCCAGGATGCTTACAGTTTGGCTGAAGTAAGCAGTACTGCACAGGAAATTTCTAAGCAAACTTCTCTTAGAATTACTGTACAGATCTGTTCTATTTTCAGTATTAAAATACATACACACAGAGAGAAATACATACACACACCCCTCAAAACTGCTCAATCAGAAACCAGTAAAATCCATGTCAGTACTGCTGCACTGAGAGAGCACTGTTGTCTAGCAACCGAATGCATCAAGAATAATTCCTGTTTATTTTCAGAATGCATACCATTTTTACATAGGCATTAACCTAATCACATAGATATATAAAAGCTACATACCTTTGGCCCCTCTGAGCACAAACCCAAATCCTTCATTGTCTTTTTTCTGCAGGACCACTGCCTTTTCTTCTATAATGCAGTCACTGTAGAGAGAATTCCGAGGATAGCGACCATTATTACATCCCTTCATCACCACTGTAGTAGCTGCTCCTCCAGTGTGTAGGTTCATCATCATCACAGCCAGTTAATCAAATAATATTGCGGTAACCAAACATGGGGAAAATATAACAGCAAACAACAGAAGAAGGAAGGAGACAAAGACAAGGCTTAATGGCAAGGGAGAACATGACAGTGCAACTTAACAGAAGGAATAATGCCGAGAAAGCAGAGGAAGAAACCATGCATGGTGATAGCTGAACAAATGTGTGATCATGTCATCTGTGTGCTAGCTAGGAGTCTAAAAAGAAAAGAAAGTGAACTGAATGACAGAATTAAAAAACTCCTCAATCGTGGATATACCAGATGCATCTTCTAGTGAAGCCAAAATGAAACCAACCAGAAGAAAAATGAGGCAGCATTTTAAAATTTTAAAGTTAGATCTGTTTGCTGTGTTAAGTAGCTAAAAGGCACAAATATATTCAGAAGCTATGCCTTGCATCAAAAGCCCTTTTTCAATCCTATTGAGTGTTGCATGCTGCAAGAATCCCACATGATCATCTGACAGCCTACAATGCTAACAACGTGCAGCTGCCTTGGCGTCATCAGCACAAATTTTCACAGCATCAAGAATCTGCATAATTTAAATAGTAACAAGGCAAGGATGTTCATGAGCACCTTTTTCCATAATTTTTTTTGTGCCTTCCTGAAAGCTACCTCAATGAAATGCTAATGAGCAGGTTGCTTTAAACTACAAATATTGGATTCTCTTTTAAAAAGGCAGTTTCTTAAAATTTCTTTGACAATGAATCTTGCATTGAAGATTTTTATGTTTTAAAAACCAGTTACTCATAGAATTGATTTAATTTAACAAACATCATAAATTGTAAGACAAATTTTTTCCCAGCTACTTCAATTTTGTAAAAAATTATATATAGATCAAATATTATTATAGTTATTTATTTTGAAACACATTTTTAAAACTCATTGGTACACAGCTCTCTGGCACAAACTGTTACCTATTAAGATATATTATTTTTATAAAGCTACAAAATATGGTAGTGTAGTAGCATAAAACCATTGCTTTAGCAATGATGGGACACAAGCAAGGTATGCATTTACCACAGAAATAATCTAAGCAGACAATTTAAAGAAAATGCTGAAATTCATGCTGCAAAAACATTTAATGCCATTAGGACTCACAAAACTAATCAGCTAAAGTTGCAATCCTGTACCCATTCACACATCTTATTTTAAAATGGAAATACTGGTATAAGATAACCAATTTCATAAGTGAAAGGGGGAAAGAAATAATGAATGTTTCCCAAACATTCAACAACTGGACCAAAAATAGCCAGTACCCTTTGGCAGAAATCCAGACAGCAGTTGGCAGTTATAATGGGACTTTCTCTGACAGAGAACAGGGGCAAATTGCCAGAAACTGTTGGTCCTCTGGCTGGTAGATAGGGCCAGGCTTTCCTTCCTCTTGTTCCTGATTGATGTCAATAAGATTTACGTACAATTGGATTTAAACTGATATTGAAGGTCAGAAAGAGATGTGTTAAGTTTTTCTTCTTCCAACTCCCTGCTCTAGTACAAGTCCCACAAAATAAAGTTTAGGTAGAGTTTTTTTTAAAAAATTATTCCATTATTCCTCTGGATAACTTACATGGTTCCCCCTGTTTAACCTCAGATCAAGCCCGTGAAACAGGCAAGTGAGACAACACAATCAGCACAATAGTCACCCAGGGAGAGTCAATGCAGAGGATCAAACCACACAAGATGAAATACACTTGAATTACACTCGAATTACATTCAAATACTCTCAAATTACAAAATACACTTGAATTACCCATGTAATTTGAGTGTATTTTGTCTCATGTGGTGAGACCCTGAGTGGGGATTTGAACCTGAGGATCCCCAGTCCTAGCCCAACCACAGCAGTCTGGTGAATAGTGAAAGCAGATTATTTCCAGAACCCAGTACGTTATATCCATGATAGAAAATTGAAACACACATATAAGTAAATGAGAGCCCTGAGGCTGCCACTAAAGCTGAGGGATATTATTCTTCCTCAATCTTTATTTGTTGGTTTAAAAAAATTATGACATCTTTCCACTCAGGGTCCTCAAGGCAGTGGACAGTTAAACCATTCAAACAAAATTTCAAATGCATATGTATAAATCAATAAACACAATTCAAACAAAAACACAGACACACATACATATACACGGGAAAGAGGGTCAGGGAGGGTAACTGAAAGGATGTCCAACAAAACAGAAAAGTCTCCATCAGCCAACAGAAGATAGTGATAGAGGAGGAAAAATGGATCTCCCTTGGGAGGGAATTCTATACTGTGGGTGCCACAACAGAAGGCTGTTCTTGGGTTGCCACCTGTCTAGAGTTGACATTTACCTGCTTATAGCAGCAGTATAGCACACAACTCCCCACCAGCAATCCCTGTCACCTACCAGCACTCAATGGAGCATCAGGAGGGAAATGATGTAGTGGCATTGCATAACGTCTCTGGCACCTGGAAGTGATATCACCAATAAGGTACCAATGCTCTAGGAATTTCCCTAATCTCTATGGCTTTTAACATAAAGATTGGAGAAAATCCTAGAGTGGTGCCACTTTGCAGCAACATCACTTCTGGATTCATAGACCTCCAACTTGGAGCTCAGTTTGCAACCCTATACCCATATAACCTTAGATGGCAGAGAAACCAGAAACAGGGGCTCCAGTTGGGTAGGTTCATATGGGAGCAGGAGGTCTTTAAGATATGCTGGTCTCAAACTGTATTGGGCTTTAAAGGTCAACATCAGCACCTTAACTTGAGCTCAGAAGAACACTGGGAGCCAATATAGGTGGAACAACACTGGAGTGATATGATCTCTACAACCCGCTCAAGTCAGAATTCTGGTTGTAACATTCTGTACCAATTGTAGTTTCCAAATACTTGTCAAGGACAGACTCATGTAGAGTACAAAGCAGTACTCTAATATAGATGCTACCTAGGAATGTACGAGTGTTCCTGAGTACTGACCACTGCCACCACCTGCTTATCTACTGGGATCCCCAAGCTATGGCCATGCTTCTTTAGGAGGAATGCAACCCTATTCTGAACAAGAGACACCTCAATTCCTGGGTCAGTTTTTCCTTCCACCAATAGCACCTCTGTTTCACCAGGTTTATGTTTCAGCTTGTTAGCCAAAAATGCCACCAGGCACCAGTTCATGGTTTTTACAGCCTCTCTGGAATCCATTGGAAGTGCAAGTTAGAATCAACAATTATATGCATATTGATGACAGGCCAGTCCAACCCAAATATATCATCTCTTCACATGGGGAATACTTTGTAATTTTTTTGGAAGAGAGTCTGTTTCCTCTGCACTTCGCTAAGCACTTTGTCCCTTGGGTTTCTCCCCTATGTCATCTGAATCATTCTTCCATTGCTCTGTGCTGCTCTTCCGCTGTTAATTTCTTAACACTTCCCCCCCATATCACACTGTCTCTGGAGCACTCCTCTCTTTCCTTAGATTCTCATTCTTTTTGGTAGAGCAGTTAGCAATATTACAGCAGTCCCACCAATCACCACTGGAGATATCTATGAGCCTTTGCCTGCATCTTCTGTTTACTCTGTCCCTGAATGATTTTTAAAGAAACGTTTATTATTGGAGCTTCAATTCAATTTCCACAATCATTTTCATGCATAGGACGTGCATCCTTTGATTATGTCATAATGGCAGCTCACAAAACAGGCGAGAAAGCTCCCACTCTCCTGGCTTTCTGCAAACTATGCAAACAGAAATGATTCTTTATTATTTTGCTACTACAGACTAACATGGCTAACTCCTCTGGATCTATAACAAATTATTCAGGAAGGCTTTTTTACACAGGTAAGAGGGCTGCACTGTAAGGAAATGGTTCAGAGAGATGCTTTGGTAAAGGGAGAGGGACTGTAGCCTATACTGTTGCTGCAAATATGCTCCTATTGGGTAGTTTCTACATTGTTTAACATGTAGTGTTAAATTGCTTACATTGTTTCAATTCTGTATTAGATTTCTCCTTGTTCTCAAATTTCTGCAACCCATACCATACTGTATTGTTTATTGAATGTCCCAGCTGTTGATCTAATTGACTCCGCAGTGTAATCTGCCTTTAGTTTCAGTAAGAAAGGTGGACTATAAATAAATAAAATAAAAATAACTGATCCTATACACTATGCAGTCACTCTCTTGATCTGGCATTTTGTTCTTGGTGGGATGAATGCAATCTGAGGGTGGAGAATGTGATGATGGTTCCTTTGTCAGATCACTGTTTGCTTGGGTCTAGACTTAAAAGAATACTAACACTCTGCAGGAGTATGGGATCTATTAAAATGACCTGCTCCCAGAGCAAGATGGATTCAAATGACTTTCTGACAGCTCATTGGGATTTTCCTGTTGTTATAGCTGGTGCTTCTGTCAATGCCCTGGTTGACCCCTGGAATGAGGAAATGATCCAATTGGTCCCAGGCACCCTCTTTCAAGTATTAGAGCTCAGACAATCCCTTGGTTTAAGGAGCTGCAGTCGATGAAAAGGGAGAGATGGCTAGAGGGGCAGTGAACAAAGACTCTGGAAGAATCTGACAAGACATGAGTGAAAGGTCATTTTAAAGTGTACACCTTGGCAGTGATGGCAGGAAAAAACCCTGCACTTTTCTACCACCGTTGTGTCTGTACAGTGTAGGCCAGTGGAGCAGTTCTGGGTGTTCAGAGGCCTGTAGTGATCTGACCTGCTCAATGGCCCACTGAGACCAGTTTGCTCAATACTTTACAGATGAAAAGTCTCAAATCCATACCAACTTGAACTGTACATTAGCAGTGACAGGATCAGATAGTGCCAAGATGCTGACTCGTCCAGATGTTTGAGATACTTTTCAGTTTATTCAGTCTGAGGAAGTGGACAGGATCATCGGAAGTCTGAGGCCAACCTCCTGCTTGTATGACCCTTAAATTTGCCCTGAGGGCTGGCTGGCTGTGTCTGAGAGGTACTTAATGCTTCCTTGCATGAGTGGGTGGTCACCACAGCCTTGAAACAGGCTGTGGTGCACCCATTTCTAAATATGTTTGCCCTGGACTCCGGAGATCTTAATAACTATCAAACCGTCTCAAATGTTCCATTTTTGAGCAAGGTGATTAAATGGATGTTGGAGAAGCAACTCTGTTGATTCTCCTGGACCTCTCAGCAGCTTTTGATACTCTCAGTCATGGTATCTTTTTAGACCGCCTGCCTGGGATGGAATTGGGAGGCACCATTTTCTGGTGTTCTGGTCCTAGTGGAAGGGAAAGTTTCAGAAGGTGGTGCTGGGAAACTACTCCTCAATCCCTTGGCCTTTTGCCTGTGGAGTCCTAGAAAGCTCCATCTTATACCCTATGTTCCATCAACATGAAATTGCTGGGTGATGTCATCTGGATGTTTGGACTGAGTTATCATCAATATGTGGATGACAGTGTTGTATCTCATGCTTCCAGCTGATCCCAGGGAGGCTGCAGAAACTCCAACCAGGTGCATGGAGGCAGTTTGAGAGTGGTTGTGGGCTAATAAAGTGAAGCTTAATCCTGACAAGACATGCACGCTGCTGGTGACTGGAAGGTATGACCCAGGATTTAAGGCGTCACCCATTCTGGATGGGGTTGCATTCCTCTTGATGGGACACATCTGTAGTTTCTGGGAGCTCTTGGACCCAGGCCCACCACTGGATAGGTGTGTCAGCTGTGGCCATGTGTGCTTTTACCAGCTTCAACTTGTTAGCTAGCTGTGGCTTTCCCAGGCAGAAAAGATCTGGCCACTGTGATGCATGCCCTGGTCACATCAAATTTAGATTACAGCAATGCACACTGTGTAGAGCTGCTCTTGACAAGTGTTCAAAAACTTCGATTGTTGCAGAATGCTGCAGCCAGGATTTTGATTGGAGTGGGTCATAGGCAGCATATCACTCTTTTTTTGGCCTGTCTACACTGGTTCCCAATGTGTTTCCAGGTACAATTCAAGGTGCTGTCATTGACCTTTAAAGCTCTATATAGTTTTGGGACTAGCATACCTGAAAGATCAGCAATTCCTGTATGAACCTACTTGACTACTGTAGTCATCTTCAGAAGCCCTGTATGAAGCCTATTTGACCACAGTGGTCATCTGCAGAAGCCAAACGGGCTGAAATCAGCTGGGTGCAGAGCACTGGAGCACTCCTGGGGCACCACGAGGCCTGCATGATGACATCGCTTCCCGGAAGCGATCATTGCATAACCTGGGAGCGCGTGCATCAAAAAAGGCGAGTGCCAGATCTCCTGCCTCCCACCTGGAGGGTAAGGGGACCTGGAAACCCTACTTGTATAGTTTCTCTGTTGCTGCTGTGGCTGCTAATACAGCACTCAGGTAATGGGGCTTCTACATAGCAAGTTTCCCCGGTCGTTTTTAAATCAATTATTTGATAGAATTATAACAATATATCATTATACTGAAAATGCATCAGGTTCTCTGAGTTCCAGCGTTTTATTTTTTTTGAAAAAGTAAGTCCCCAGCCCATTTCATTGGGGAGATATGCTTTTTTCCATATATCTGCATAAGGAAAGGGGCTAGAGAGCCAGTTTGGTGTAGTGGTTAAGAGCACGGGACTCTAATCTGGAGAGCCAGGTTTGATTCCCCACTCCTCCACTTGAAGCCAGCTGAGTGACCTTGGGCTAGTCACAGTTCTCTGGAGCTCTCTCAGCCCCACCCTCCTCACAGGGTGTTTGTTGTGGGGATAATAATGACATACTTTGTCATTATAAACCACTCTGAACGGGCATTAAGTTGTCCTGAAGGGCGGTATTATAAATCGAATGTTGTTGTTGTTGTTGTTAGAGATTTACTTTTTTAAATGAAAGCTGGAAATTCAGAGAACCTGATGCATATTTTGGTATAACAGTATATTGATATAATGTTATTAATTGCTGATTAAAAGAAAAAAGAACAAAAGTGTGCAGTAGGGAGAGGAAATGACTACTGAAGAGAAAATGGGTGGGTGGGGCCAGAAAAATCTGAACTTTTCCAACCATACTACAGCTCCCTGCCCCCAGGCTTTGCTGTGATCTTGCCCAAAACTGAAGAGCTTTGAGAAAGATCAGGTTTGAGAAAGGTCATAGAAAAGCCAAGAGTCAAGGAAGTACATGAATAAGTACATGGGGAAGTACATGGGGAAGCAGGAAAAAAACCCTTCCAAAGCAGTATTGAACTCAGATCAAATAATTCATATGGCAGCACCCACATGTCAGCCTAAAAGGGTTGCCAACCTGCTAGTGGTGGCTGCAGAGCTCCCAGAATTACAATCAATCTCCAGGCCCAGTAAGCAGTTCCCTTGCAGAAAATGGCTGTTTTGGAGGGAGGAATTTCCCTACTCAGAGTTGGTAACCAGCCTAGCTCAGAGAAGAACAGGAATGAAATTGAAGTTCTGTGGAAGAGCACATAATTTTTGTGTACAAGGTCTATGGTTCAATTCTCATATATACCTCTGAAGACATAAAGATCATTTCACTTCACTGAGACCCATTAGTCAAAAGTGATTCTGGTCTAAAGACAGGTTTATAGCTACTTCTTAAGGGAGCATGAAACTAGAAGGAGAAGCCTTCCAATTTCCAAAACATGCTCTCTCTTCTTCCCTCTGATTGTAGTAAACTCTGAGATACTCTTTACACAGACAGCATGACCCCACCTATCTCATTCAACTATCTCATAGAGAACAAAACAGGGTTGCATCTACCTGTAACTGATGTTCATCGAGTGTTCTTCTGTGCAGGCATGGGAACTGCGCATGCACAGGCCAGCCGCGGATGTATTAAAGCTCCAAAAGGCGCGAGACACTCATCTGGCCTTTTCACACACTTTTTGAGTGGGAGCGGCTATAAAAGGCAGGGTGAGCAGATCCCTCCCTCAGTTCACTAAGCCACCAGTGAAAAAGGACAGATTAGTATATTTAAAGAACACACGGTGGTGAAAGAAAGGAGGGATGTGTGCCTGCACAGGACACTCGATGAACAACAGTTACAGGTAGGTGCAACCCTGTTTTCATTGTCATGTCTTCTGTGCAGCCCCACGTGGAAGAGTAGCGAGCTAACTTCCCCAAGAGGTGGGCGTGTTGCTCATCATCATAAAAAAAGACTCTTCAGGACAGCCTTGTCAACTGTAGCATCCTGTCTGGAGTCTGTCAATTGCATAGTGTTTAATAAAGGTGGACAGAGTCGACCAGGTGGCTGCTTTGCATAAGTCCACAAGTGGAATGCTCAAACTAAACACTGACGAAATCAACTGGCCCTTTGTCGAGTGTGCCCTGATGTTCAAAGGGCAAGCCTGTCTGGATTATCCATAACACTCTCTAATAAGCCACACCAACCAGTTGGAGAAGGTTTGAGTAGTGGCTTTCTGTCCTTTTTAGTTCCTTTGAAGGAAACAAATATATTAGGGTCCTTTCCGAAGGTAAGAGTCCTGTCTAGGTAAAAACACAGAGCAAGCTTGATGTCCAATGTGTGTAGGAGCCCAGGATCTATGGGGGGGCAGCGGGGGGTCGCCTGACATGGGCACTGTCAAACAGAGGGCGCCAGAGCGGCTGCTGGCCAGGAGCGCGTGCTCCCAGCCCTCCAGCAGCAGGACAGGCGGCAGCACGAGAGGGCTGAGAGGCTGCCCGTGCCAAGCTGGGCACCTGCCATGCTGACAGGGCAGCCAGCATGCCATGCACTCATGGTCCTCCAGCAGTGGTGTGGATGGTGGCATGGGAGGGCTGGGAGGCCACTCACGCCGTGCACCTGCAGCGCTGATGGGGCGGCTAGCTGGCCATGCGCTCACAGCCCTCCAGCGGCAGCGCAAGTGACTTGCTCCCAGGGGCTCCCTGCAGGATGACATCACAGAAGTGACATCATCACGCACTTCTGGGAATGCGCGCATGCTTCATGCGTGCTCAGAGGGGCAGGGGTGCCTCCAGATTTGAGATGCCCCGGGTGCTGGCAACCCAAGATACGGCTCTGTAGGAACCTGTCAGCTTCTGTAGAAGGTGAAGGACAAAACACTGGTAGAGTAATGTCCTGGTTGAGGTGAAAAGCGGAGACCACCTCAAGAAGGAACTGGAGGCTGGGATGGAGAACTACCTTGTCTGCAAACATTCTAAGGAAAGGTGGATCATACCTCAGGGCTTCCAGTTCACTCACCCTCCTGGCTGATGTAATGGCCACTAAGCAAGCCATCTTAGCTGTCAGAAATTTGTGAGAACAAGTAGCAAATGGCTCGAAAGGCTTATGCATGAGAGTTGTTAAAACCAAAGACAGGTTCCACTGAGGAATGGGTTTGGACACAGGAGGGTAAACATTAGCCAAGCCTTTAAGGAAAGACTTGCATTCTGGTTGGGAGAACAAAGACCTATCGTTCATTCCCTCATGATAGGCCGAGATGGCTGCCAGATGGACTTTCACAGAGGAGTTAGAGAGTCCCTGGTTCTTAACTGGACCAGATAGTCTAAGACAGATGACAAGGGAGTCAAAGAAGGGCCTAAGCCCTGTTGAACTGCTCAAAGGGAGAAACATTTCCACTTCCCAGAGTATCGGGTAGAAGGCTTTCTAGCCTGTAAAATTATGTTTCTGATCAGGGAAGAGAACTCTAATCTGGAGGGGATACTAACCAAGCTGTCAGCTTCAGAGTGTCTATATGGCGGGAAAGAACCACGTTGTCCAGAAGAAGGGTTGGTGACAGCGGAAACCGATATGTCCTTCCCTGTGACATTCTGGACAGGGTGGAGAACCAAGCCTATCTTGGCCAATGAGGAGTGATTACAATCACTGATGTCTTCTCCCTTATTTTGCTAAGTGTTAAAGTAATGAGAGGGAGAGGAGGGAAGGCATACAGCAGACTGCCTGACCAAGAGATTTGGAAAGCATCTCCTAGAGAGGACTTCCCTTTGCCTGCTTGAAAGCAATATTGGGGACCCTTCTTGTTAAGTGTGGTAGCAAAGAGGTCTATAGTTGGAAACCCCCAGTTTCAGAACAAGAGTTAAAGGAAGTCCATATGGATGGACCATTCGTAATTGAGATCCTTGGACCAACTCAAGGCATCTTCCAGAGTGTTGTCCTCCCCAGCGATGTGGATGGCTGTGAGGGAAACCTGATGTTGGATTGCCCATTCCCAAATCAGGGCAGATTCCAGGGAGAGGGACAGAGAGACCGTGCCCCACTACTTGTTCAGATAATGCATTGCAGTTGTGTTGTCTGTGCAGATCTGAACATCCTTGCCACTGACAAGGTGGTGGAAGGCTTTTAGGGCAAATTGGATAGCCCTTAGTTCCAGAAGGTTGATGTGAAACTTTGACTCGCGTTGAGACCAAAGGCTGTTCACCTAATTGTCTCCCAGAGTAACCCCGCCACCCCGACAGGGAAGCATCTGTGTAGAAGAAGAGGTGAATGGGGCTGACGCTGAAGGGGGTCTCTACTGTTAGGTTTCATTCATCATTCCACCATGATAGGGTTTTGTGAATAATCCTTGGAACCCAGAACCGCTTAATGGGTTCTGGTAGTGCGGATGAAATACCCTGACAAACCAGTTTTATAACAGCTGGAGCTGAAGTCTCGCAAACGAGACTATAAATGTCAGAGAGGCCATAAAACCTAACCGTTTTTGAATTTCCCTTGTGCTTTGATGTCTAAAAGAGCGCACCTTGTTCAGAGTGACTTGGAACCAAGTTATACATTCCTTGGTGGCAAAAACCCAAGCTATTGGGGAGTCCAACACTGCTCCTACAAATGTTACCTTCTGTTGTGGAACCAAGGAAGACTTCTCCAAATTGACTCTCAGACCCAATTGTTGGAGGATTGACAGTACTAATGAGGTGTGATGAGAGACAGTCGCTTTGGACTGGCCCACAATAAACCAGTCATACAGATAGGGTAATATGGTGTATCCCTTCTCCCTGAGGTGGCCCACTACTACTGCCATAACCTTGATGAACATCTGAGGAGCAGAGGAGAGACCGATAGGAAGGACCTTCTATTGGTATCTTTCAGAACCGCATTGAAAACGGTGATATTTTCTGTAAGAAAAATTTATTAGGACGTGAAAGTAAGTGTACTTTAAATCTGCAGTAACAAACCAACAGTGGTTTTCCAAGAGGGGTAAAACATCTTTTAATGATAACTTTCTGAACTTCCTTGGAACAATAAATTTGTTTACAAAATGGAGATCTAAGATGGGGCGGGAGCCCCCTGACTTTTTGTCCACTATGAAATTGTGGGAATAAACTCCCTCGGAACCAGGGGATGGAACCGGTTCTATTGCCTGTTTTAGCAATAGGGAGTAACATTCCCAAATTATTGATAGTACCCAGAGCTCCTGCGCAATCTTCTCCCATGCAGATAAGGATAGAGATTGACTGGCAGGGAGGGAGGAAGACAGCTTGGTGTCAAAAACTTTGTTTGGTGGAGCCCAACTGCTCTCTGGGGTTATTGAAACTGTCCTTAGACTTGGAAGCAGCATGTTGTTGGTTCCAAGGGAGATGCTGGTTCTGTCAAGAGGGGAACTGATTGTATCTGGGGTTGTAATGAGAATAGGGTCTAGAAGGGAACCAGTGTTTGTATGGAACAACCAAGGTAATCCCTAATGACCTAGCAGTCACTGT
The DNA here is from genome assembly GCF_028583425.1 of Eublepharis macularius. Lineage (NCBI taxonomy): Eukaryota > Metazoa > Chordata > Lepidosauria > Squamata > Eublepharidae > Eublepharis > Eublepharis macularius. The sequence goes on along the minus strand of NC_072791.1, from coordinate 95,618,762 downwards.
ATCATCCTTAAGTTTCTTAAGTGCATCGTCAATGGTTGACAAAAAAAGATCATTTCCCTCAAAGGGAAATGATCTTTAACCTGTGATGTGGAGCTAATGTGGTGGTTCTAAGCCACACATACCTCCGAATCATGATGGCGGAAGCCATAGTGTTTGTGGAGCAATCCCCAATGTGTCTTGAAGTGAGAATTTGTTTCTTTGAGAGCCAAAGGGCTTCTCCTTCTAGAATTCTGTGAGACGTTTCTCATTAGGGATGAGACTTAAGGGCCAATCTTGTCCCATGGGAACAATTGATACCTTGCCATAATGGCTTCATAATTGCCAGTATAGAAATTTATGGCTGATGAAGCATAAACCTTTCTCCCCAAAATATCAAGCTTTCTGCCATCTTTATCTGTGGGGGCAGAATGACCAGCACCCCGTGACAGACCCTTTGCAGGGTTTCTGTAACGATGGAAATTGCAGGAGGATGGTTGAACAGGAACCCAGCCTCATCTTGCTTGGTATAATAGAGCTTAACTAGCCTTGAGGTCAGTGGCATGGATGTTGGCATAGACCAAACCTCTTTTGTAACGTCTATCATCTCCTGCATTATGGGGAACACCACTGGGCCAGTTGTCTTGGAGTGGAGAACCTGGATCCAACAACATCGCAGCCAAACAAGTTACTTTGATTTTTAACGACCTTGCCATTCTGAGCAACTGCTCAGAGTAGAGGCGAAGGTCTTCTGTGGCAGACACAGCAGAGTCCTCTGGTTTTTTTTAATTTTTAATTTTTGAAAGAGTTTTTAAAAAGTTTTTAACCACAAACACAACAAAAAACCACATAAATAACATTTCAAATAGGTTACTCAATACATATGATAATTATAATGGATGGCACATCAGATGTATCCACTTGTCCACAATAGCAAATATTTCTTAAAGAGTAAAGAGGTCCAAAGAGCAAGCAAGTTTTGACTTTGTTCCACTAGAAGTCAAATAGTCTATAATTGGTACCCAATCTTCCCAGAAGTTTGATTGTAGGTCTGGCAAATCCATTAATTTAAGATTGTATGAATTTTTTTCCATAAAAAATAAATCCCATAATCTGTCATGCCAAGCTGAGATGTTAGGTGCTGCTGGGTTCTTCCACATGGATGCTATTGTAGTTTTAGCCAATGAAAGTAGAGACGCTATATGCTCTCTAGGAGCAAATGGTAGATCCTTATCCAACCAGAGGTTTAATAAAATTAACTCAGGCTTTAGAGGAACTTCATACCCAGTAATCAATTTTATTCTGTTTACTACATCTATCCAAAAAGCTTTGATAACTTTGCATTCCCACCAGCAGTGAAGAAAGGAGCCAATTTCGCTGCATTGCTTCTAACATAAGGGAGAAATGTTTTTATTACAGTAGCTAAGCTTCTGGGGTGTAATGTACCACCTAGTTATCATTTTTAGTGACTGAGTTCTGATATTGATGGACCATGACTTGATAATTGATGAGGACCAAATTTTAGACCAGTGAGCCTCTGAAAATTTGAAATTACAGTCCTTTGCCCAAGCCGTTTGATAAGAAAATGATTTGGGTTTAGGGCATACAAGTAAAATTTTGTACAATTTGGACAGAAGACCTTTGTAATTATTCCTGGCTGGCAAAAGAAATTTTTCAAAGTCTGTTAAGTTATGATTTAAAGATTCTTTCAAATTATGCTGATTGAATAAATGACTAACTTGAAAATATTGAAACCAAGGAAGTTTATTATCAATTTTAGATTCCAGTTGCTGTTTTGACAGCATGAGCCCCTTATTTGATATGTCTATTAGTCTGGTTAAATTGCCTGATTTCCAGACAGTATAGGAATCTTGGGCTATAGCTGGTTTAAACCATTCCTGACCCATAAAACAAGATAGAGGGGAGATACCTGGGGCTAAGCGAAATCTGTGCCTGTCCCACGCCTCCAAAGTAGCCGGTAGAAATGTTTTTTTTAATAAGATGTGGGCATTCTGAAGCTTTATTCCAAATGGTTTCAGAAAGATTTTTGGGAGTCGCGTATGATTGTTCTATTTTCTTCCAGTCTGTCTGAAAGTTGTTATCTAACATAAGGCTTAAATAGGTTAAATGTGTTGCATCATAGTAAAGTTTTATATCGGGTACTCCCAGCCCCCCTGTTGAAATAGGGTTACGCATAACATGATGCCTAAGTCTCGGTTTTTTCCCTTCCCAAATAAAGGAATTTACTAGTTTTTGCCAGATATCTAAGGTTTTAAATTTGATTCTTATTGGCACAGCTCTAAGCAAGAAGAGAATTTTGGGGAGGATAATACCTTTAACCAAATTAAGTCTTTCCAACCATGTTAAATGAAGATTTTTCCAACTAGCTAGCATTTTGGAGGTAGTAAAGAATTGCTCTTCATAATTATAAGACCAAAGTTCACTTAATTTGGTAGGTATTTTAATACCTAAATAGCTCCAATATTTTTTGACCCATTTATACTTATGATTATATTTAATGAATTGGATGCTGTCCTGATGTAGATTCAGAGGAAATAATTCCGACTTACACTGGTTAACCGAAAGGCCAGAGATCTGGTTAAATTCAAATAGTGTCAAATGAATGTGAGGTAGGGATTGCTTTGGGTTGCTGATGTATAATATATCATCTGCAAAGAGGCTGATCTTAAATTCATGGTTGTTTTTTGTAATGCCCTTTATGTCCGTGTTTGCTCTTATAGCTGAAGCCAGGGGTTCCATAGCAATGGCAAAGAGGATTGGGGAGAGGGGACATCCCTGGCTAGTTCCTCGTGAAATGTGTATTGTAGAGGATTGTGTGTTGTTGGTTCTAACTATAGCTAATGGTGCAAGGTACAGGGCATTAATTACGTTCATAAAATATTCCCCAAAGCCCATTTTAGTCAATAAAAGTTTAAGATATGGAACCTCCACCCTATCAAACGCCTTCTCTATATCCAATGTAAGAAGTATTGCCGGAGTCTTATTTATATCGCACCAGTTGATTATGTTCAGAGTTTTCCGTACATTGTCAAATAAATTTCTGGAGGGCATAAATCCTGCCTGATCTGAGTGGATGTATGTGGTTATAAAGCTAGCTAGTCTGTTTGCTAAGATTGACATAAATATTTTTTGGTCTTGATTTAGCAGGGAAATCGGTCTATAGGATCTGGTGTCCATTTCATCCTTGTTCTTTTTATGTATAACCACAATTTCTGCCTCTTTCCAAGAGGGTGGAATACACGCAGACAGTAGAATCGAATTACAAGTTTGTGTAAGAGGTCCTGAAATTAAATCTATATATTTTTTATAGAATTCAGATGTAAATCCATCTTTACCTGGAGATTTATTGTTCTTTAAAGATCTAAAAACTCTCTGGATTTGGTTTCGTTTTCTCGGCCATGTCGGACGCTCCTCTCCGCAGGTCCGGGAGGAAGCGCCCGAGCACCCTGACCGGGTGGCTGATCTGCGAAGATTAGCCCCCAGGACTCCCAGTGAGGGAGGCAGGGTCCGGAACGCTGCGGGAAGAGCCCCCTGAAAACCAATGCGGGGGGTAAATTGCCCTTTTGTTCCTATGGAGGCCGGCAGACGTGTGCGGCACCTCGAGTGCTGCCGGGCCATGGAAAACGGCAAAGAACAGAACTAGGCGGAAGCCTGTAAGTAAGCGAATCCCTTCTGTTATTACAAGCGCACGTGAAGGAGTGGTGGGATCTGAAGCTAAGAAGGCTCGTTCTTCCCCCTCGCTGAGTTTCAGAATTCGGTTGGCGGTCCCCCCCCCTAAAATGGCAGCGAAAAAACAGAGTCCCACTTTGGGCAAGTCAATTTCGGCTGCCCTACAGGGGAAAGGAGAGTCGCTCGCGGAATTGGTGAAGAGGTCGGTTATCGAAGCCATAAAACCCTTTGTTGACAAGCTGAATGAAACAGATCAAAGGGTGGGCTTAATTGAGAGCGAAGTGAAAACCATTAAGGAAGTAGCGGGGGGGCAGAGAAGTCTGCTCGGGAAAATGCGTCACTTGTGAAGGCAACGAATAAAGAGTTAAAGCTGGTGGAGAACCAGCTGATCGGGCTACAAGTGGAACGAACACAGACAATTTTGCGCCTCCAGAACGTGAAAGAGGAGGAAAATGAGGATTTATGGGGTCTGGTCTCGGAACTATTGGCGACACCCGCGAAGGCAACTAAAGAAGAGGTAAAAAGCGCCATTTTGGAAGTCTGTCGGGCTTCTTCAAAATATGCAACGAAGCGTCAGCTGCCTCGCGAGATCATCATCGATCTTTCATCTAAAAGGATCCGAGACACTATCCTATACAACTCATATAATGCGGATCTGGACTTTTTGAGCAATAAAGTCAAGATACTGAAAGACGTCCCATTTTTAGTTCGGAAAAGAAGATTTAAGTATAAAAAGCTCGCAGCTCTTCTGAGGGAACGTGGAATAAAGTACAAATGGCTATTTCCGGAAGGTATTTGGTTCAGTTTCAAAGATCAAGCTTACAAGATAACATCAGAAGATCAACTAAGGGATTTTGAGGACAAAAATCCGGAATTTCAGCAAGACACCAAGCAAGAAGAAAAGGCGAAGTCTGAAGGGTGGGGGGGAAACGAGCACTGCAGCTGCAGTTGCTCAGAGAGAATTGCGTCCAGGGCCCAGGAGGGAGAGGAAGACTTAATTTGAATTGTAATTTGTATTTAGCAAGGTCAACCACTCCATCAATATCATACAAAGCTGTAATTTTTTTTTTAATAATGGCAGTATGAAGGGAAAGCATTCTGTGTAGTATAGTGTTGTTATATGTTGCTGTTTTTTTTTCTTTCCTTCCCCTGTCCCCTTTCTTTCCCTCTGTATCGTTAGTTAATGTAGTTAATAAAAAGAATAAAAAATCTTATTTAAAAAAAAAAGATCTAACAACTCTCTGAACTTCTGCAATTAAAATAGGTTGTTCCATAATTGCTTTGTGTTCAACCGAAATTTTTTGTATAATATTATTTTTTGAAAGGTAGTTGTTTATTTTATCATGGTCGGGATTGTTGGTAGTATAGAGAGTTTGGTAGAAGTCAGCAAAAATGCTGGCAATATCTTGTGACTTAGAACGTAGATTGCCATTTTTATCCTGTATAAATTTGATTAAATGAAGGTTTTTCTCTTTTACTTTTTTTGCCAGTAGCTTTTGAGATTTAGGTGACCGATGCCAATATTTTTGTCTAGTGTATAAAAGTTGTTTTTGTATTTGGGAAGTCTCTATATTTTCTAAAATTTTCCATTCAATAAGCAGTTGTTTGTATAACTTCCCAGAGCAAGACCTTTTATGTTCATCTTCTAGGTTCTTGATTTTGGCTATTGTCTCTGTTCTGATTTTTTCTTTTTTCTTTTTATAGTAGGTGGCCAATGAGATTATTTTCCCCCAGAGAACCGCCTTCATTGTATCCCAAACATAAATTTGAGAAACCCCACAATCGGAGTTTAACTCCATATATTGCTTAATCTCAGAAGATATTTCTGAGGAGATTTTAGAGTTGAATAAAAGTAAATTATTTAACTTCAAATTTAGTTGTGTCTGCTTTTTATTGCCTAAAATACACTCTGTCCATGCATGGTCCGTCCAGAGTTTCTCCCCTATAGTAGATGAAATAACCTGTTTGGCCAATTTAGGTGAAAAAAATATATAATCTATCCTTCTGTGTATGTTGTGGATATGAGAATAATAGGTATAGTCCCTTACCACAGGATTCTGAAGACACCATATATCCAAAAAACCCATCTTAGTCATTAAATGTGATAGTGCTGAGGCTCCTTTCTTTTGTGTGGTGTGTTTGCCCTTCTTTTGAGATTTGTCGGCATCATAGTCCATGATAAAATTAAAGTTTCCTGCAGTAATTATTTCACCAACTGCAAAAGATTGTAATTTGGTTAATACATTTTCCAAAAAAGAAATTTGATTTTGGTTAGGTGCGTAAATAGTTGCTAGCGTAATTGGATTCTGATCCAAATGACCTTTTACAAATAAATATCTTCCAAGAGGATCACCAAGGGAGTTAGACACAATGAAGTGTAGGTTTTTTGCAATCAAAATTGCTACGCCTCTAGATTTGGATGACCGAAAGGACTGTAATTGCTGATTGAACCAACCTGATCGCAAGGCAGGTAGGCTAGACTTTCTTAAGTGTGTTTCTTGTAGAAACAGGAAAGAAGGCCTGAGTTTGGTCATTGCTGAGGCTACTCTCTTGGCCTTGATTTTGTTATTTAGCCCTCTGCAATTTACAGAGACAATCTTATAATTTTGCTGTATCATTGTGTCTATAAACTAAGGATTGACTTACATATGGTTTTCTCTTGCCTGAAAGTCCAACCTTATTATCTAGAAATAGCCTATTGATCCAGCAAGTTCCTTCACAAACTGAGGCCATTCCCTTAGCCATAGAAATAATAATATTTACTTGTAGAATTGCATTAGGAAGCTGTAAACAGTACAGACAACTGAGTATATTCCAAGAATAACACTTTACCCATTTTAAGGTATCTGTGTGGAGCAACCAAGCTCTTGATAACTGGATAAGTGAGAACATAACTAAAGAACTATTTACAATTGACCCCCCCTCCCCTTGTCCTGCAATCCCAACCAAATTAAGAAAATTACATACAAACTAACATTCATATATAATCCAAACACATAACAAGACACACTCCTGCTCCCTCCAGCCAACCCTCTCTGGGATCTTTTATCTTTGAGGATAACTTTCATATCAGCTTGAGAGAGGTAGAAGAGGCTGAAACAAAAATAACCAATGTAAAACAGCAAAAAATAAATATCCCATCCTAAAATCAACCTTGCACTGGAGGTTGAAGTAGCAGGAGACATCGCCCCTGCTCCTGGAGGGAAATAACAAAAGGAAAACAGTGAGGTATCTCTAGAGTACTCTTACCCCCACCCACCCCACCCCACCCCAGCTTAATAAGTACTATCCAGGTTGAATTTGAACTCTTTACAAAGTAGTTAGAGAGAATTTAACTGCAGTGTTCAAGGTCCACTTTTGGGGGGGATTTTTCTCCATTTGTCCAATATTCCTAGGAATCTTGACTCTTTTGCTGTTGCCTTGGACCCAACTTCAGTTTCAATCTTTAATTCTAACTCTTGTAGTAGCATTCGGCCTTCTTCCACATCTTTGGCATATTTTAATGAGCCTTTGTGAAGCACAGAAATTGTAGCTGTCGAGCCTGCCCACCTATATTTAATGTTTGCTTTTGATAGAGCAGTTGTAATGGGCTTCAGCTCTCTTCTCATTCTCAGAATTTCAGCAGGCAGGACTTGAAACACTTGAATCTCTTTATTTTGATATAAAAGGTGTCCCTTTTTTCTGGCTTCCTGAAGGACTCTCTCTTTTGTTCTGAAATCGCAAAAGGTAACTAGAATGTCTCTAGGGAAAGTACTTCTGTCTGAAACTTTGGATCCAATCCTATAAGCCACATCAATGCTTGGGGCAATTCCTTCTTCAAGCTGCAGTACACTAGCTAGCCATGTGGCTATAAAGATATACAAATCAGTAGCTGTTTCCTCCTTTTCAGGAATTCCCCTGACCTTCAAATTTTTAGCTTCTATTTTCATCTCCAGGTCCATAACTTTGGCTGCAAGTATATCCTCTACAACCATTATTTGCTTAGTTTCCTCTTGCAGGGAGAGACCCAATTCCATGGCTTTATCTGCTGTCTGTGTAACTGCTGCCACAGTCTCTTGAATATCCTTTAGTTGTTTGAAAATAGGTTCTAGACAGCTGTCTATTTTTTTAGCCAAGCTTGAAGAAATAGAGCAGGAAATACTCTGCTCTAGGGCTTTTAATGATTGTTCAAGGTCTCGCTTCGTCAGATAGTCAGCATTAAGATTGCTGTCAGCCATTTTAGGTGTCTTATCAGCCTGGGGATCTTCTGATGAAAGCAAGTCTCCTGGGGTAAAATAAGCTTTAACTGAGGCTGCTGGGGAGGCTTACCTTTGCTCCCCCCTGTCTTTCCCATGATTTCCGAGTGCTTTTTAGGTTGATAAAGCTGGATGAGGCATGGGACGGGATCAGAGCCTCAGAAAGAAGCACCCACCATTATTGATCGTGATGCTCCACCCCCCAGCAGAGTCCTCTGTAATGCATTTGGGAGGGTATGGCTTGAATGCCATGTCAGAACTTAGAATCGTCTTCAGTCTGCATTGATGGATCAAATGTCAGTTCCCTAGACCCAGTGTCTTCTGGAAATATTGAGGAAACAGAGGGCACCCTTGTTTTTGTGACTGAAGGATGAAATTCCTCAGAGTAGTAGTCCTCATGTAGGTAGGCAGAGGGTAGAGACCCGGAGATCCTTCCATGCATAAGCGTAATAATGGTAAGGAGAATCATAAGGGTAAGGAATACATGGGCGTCTGTGACTTCTAACAATGTCAAGACAACTCTCGGCGTCAGTTGGAACCAAGGAAGTTGCTTCCTTCTGTGCAAGCTGCAGCAGGGAAGGTGGCAACAGTGATAATGGCACTCTCAGGTCTGAGAAGTTTGGAATCTCGCCTTCTATAATGGCAGGAACCGAAGCCAACTGATGTCTCGGAGTCGGTGAGGGAGTTCTCGGAGCTGCAGGTGGACTGGACACCACGGAGACAGATGGAGCTGAAAATCGCTTTTTCTTTTGCGACTTCAGAGTTGGCTGCTTTTCAGTATGCCTCGACTTAAGCTTGCCGGTTTTTTGATAGCGGCTCGGATGAAAACCGAGATGGGCCAGAATCTTTATGAACTGACTGGTTCATATTGTTGGTGCTTGGAGCCAAAGTAGAAGGAACCAACTGGTTCTTATTATCGGCATTTGGAGCCGAAGTAACAGATACCGAGAAGGCCCGGGGCACTGCGATCCTTTTTTTAGCAGCTTTCATCAGTTCAGAATCAGAGACACCTTTCAGGGCTGACTCCCATAATGCTGTTTTTAGGCATAATGCCCTTTCATGTTAGGCCTTTGGCCTGAATTGTGTGTATACAACACAGTGCATGGTATCGTATGTCTCTCCTAGGCACATTAGGTATTTCTCGTAATGCCCATTAGATTGGGCCATCTTCGATCCACACAAGGCACTTCTTGAAGAGCACCTTCAAAGTCATCTTCTCACTTTCTTTCTTCTTGCTTGGATTCAAGGAGGAGCTCGAAGCATATCCTTCTTCAGTGGTGGCTAAAGAAGAACTGAGGGAGGGATCAGCTTGCTCCACTTTTTATAGCTGCACCCACTCAAGAAGTGCATGAAAAGGATGGGTGTCTTATGCCTTTGGGAGCTTTGATATGTCCGCGGCTAGCCTGCACATGTGCAGTTCCCATGTGGGACTGAACAGAAGACACAATTATGAACTCAGCCCTTGGGATGCACATGGGTATTCTCTCTTCACTGGGGGCTCCAAAGGGGGGGGGGGGGAACGTCCTGATTTAAATTTGTTTGTACTGCATTCAGGACTAGGACTAGGACCTTTTGCTGTATTTCTGCCAATACTACAATGATGTACCAAATCAGAGGGGTAAAGTATTGTAATATGTTCAAATACTAAGCTGAGCTGTATGTGTTTTAGAGTTCCCAAATCTGCCTTGAGAATTTCCTGCATGGTTTGGGGAGGGGATGTGATTCTATAATAACTGTCCCACAAAGCTGCTATTTCCTTCAGGGGACCTGATCTCTGCAGTCTGGAGATCACTCGTAATTTCAGGAGACAGCAACATTTGTGTGTAAGGGTAATTAAATCACTTAGATGCAAAATATTAGGTTTTAACTCACAGTGTTATATTAGAAATGCTCAAGAATGAGGTATGAAGTATGTAAATCCTTTTCAATGTTGGCAGTACATGAAATATTTTTAAAACAATTAGAAATCACACTAGTCATCCATACTCCTATACTACAAGGCTTGCTGTTATAGAAGGAAAGGATGCAACTGGGAACACCAAACTTCATTAACTTCTTCCAAAATACTGTCTGGCTAAACATTTACGAGTTATTGGTATGGATTTTCTGTAGCCTCCTCTCCAGCAACAGGAGGATAAAATTAAAGTATAATCTTATATAATGCATATACAGAATGTTAAACTGAAGGTTGCAATTGAGTAAGTCCTAAGGTAATTTCATCAGTAAATATTGTAATATGAAGGACAGGATCTGTCACTATAGGGCTGGGGAAGGTATCTATTTATAGCCTCCTCCCCCCCATGAGCAGAGGAACAAGTGGATGATCCTAGTAATTAACAACTTCAAGATTTAAGACCCTGCATTTGATTGCTTGCATTTCCCTAGACATTGATCATCCAGCTGTGCAAACTGCTGCTATAAAATATGCAATGCAGAAATAATTCAGGATAGAAAATTATTTGCCGTAGGATACCAATAGTGCATTTGGTCTTTCATTCCCCTCCCCCTGCACTCCCCAGTTTAAAATGAATATAAAAGCATAAGCTGTTTTAGAAGCTTCAAAGACTTCATTGCAATTTGCAAGCTTGAAACAGTTTCAGATTGCAATGTAAGGATGTTTTGAGACATCACTGCCAGCCCTCATGGCAGCCTGGGTCCATCTGACCTAAGTAGCGGACAGCACAGCACCATAGGATGAGCTGATCTAAACAGCAATACCATATTATGTCAGCCTATTCCTTTTTATAGGTTGCAACTGACCCAGAAACAAGCTTGGTCAGTTGGAGCTGATAAGGAAGAAGAGACTGACATGATAAGTAGTATTATGTTTATATAATGCCCCCTCTTATGCGCGCGCACGCACGCGCACACACACACACACACACAATTCTACATTGACAGCAATGCAAGTGAGCTGCATCCATGTTGCTATGGGTGTTCTGAAGAACAACACTGAACAAAATCAGTAATGTATGTATTCCTATAGCTAATATCACAAAAAAAAACATCATCTTACACATAGGATGAAGAAAGAACAGGACAGCATGCACAAATTCTATTATGCATATTTTTCAAACTACTGTTTAGTTTTTTAAGAATATTGCTATATGTAAAAAAATACAAAATCATTCCTCAAATTGGGAGGAAGGGCAGCTGCTGTTTATTTTATAGCAAGAACTACTTGCACAATTGTACATGCATTTTAGAAACTAGTTTGGTAAGGCAAGTTCAGTTTTACATTTCTGAACACAAAAAAGATATGTTTTCCCCATTTAAACCCCATTCCATGTTATTGTTGACTTTAAGAGGTGAACAGGAACAAAACGTAACTGAAATAGCATTTGATTTTCCTCAAATGAAGTAAGTCAATAGATTCAGGCAGGTATCAGTGTTAGTTTGTAGAAGTAAAACAAAATTAGAATAGCATGGCATGGCATAGCATAGCATAGCATAGAATAGAATAGAATAGAATAGAATAGAATAGAATAGAATAGAATAGAATAGAATAGACAAAAGCTTATACCCAGGAAAATGTTGTTGGTCTTTAAGGTGCTACTAGACTCAATTTTTGTTCTATAATTCAATAGTAAATTTATTAAGGCAAGATTTTTAAAAGAAAATTTTATAAATAAAACAAAATATCATGAGATGTCCAGGAAACAGGACATAGCTACTCTATTCATGTTTCCATGTATAAGCTTTTGTGAATCAAACTTGATAATCAATAATTGCACAAAAATAGTAAGTTCAGTTTAATGGTAAGGAATTAGTGGTTTTCTACAGAATGTAGAAACGAGCATTAATTTAACTCTTCGTTATAGCTGAAATAAAGACTGTAGAAGTGCTACCCTAAACAAAGTTATATTCTTCTAAGTTCAGTGAAGTTAATGAGCTTAGAAGGTTGTAACTCTGCTTACTATTGAACCATTAGGTTGTATATGACCAACAACTTTCACAGAAAGAGGAGTTAGGAGAGAAGCAAACTCCCTTGTATCACCTGATCTCAGCTGAGGTCCAGTCCTAACTGTCATGTTATCTTCTAATCATCCGCAGTGGCACAGCAAAACAAAAAGCAGGCCAGCAGCTCCCTCCTCTGTCAAGCCTTATGGCTGAGTTCTTAGTATTACTTTTCAGTAATAAAAATCTACATTTACACCTAGAACCTATTGATCTCTTCAGTAAGCCTTGGTACTCTGTCCCCTTTCATTCATGTTTAGATTGTTATGCTAACCAGTTTGTCCACTTTCTGAGAATAAATATACACATTGAAATGAGAGACATAAGTCTAGGAGGAGTCATCAGAATTAGAGATAAGAGAAATAAGTCATCAGAATTAGAGATATAAGAAGCTTTCACTGTTATTTTTGCAGATATTTTCATGTTGGCGAAAAGTGACATTGTTATCAAAATCATATAGATCAAGAGGAGTTAGCCATGTTAGTTTGTAGTAGCAAAATTAGAAAAGAGTCCAGTAGTACCAACTTTACTGTAACATAAGCTTTCGAGAATCACAGTTCTCTTCTTCAGATGCATGGAGGGTAAGAAGAAACTGGTCAGATATATAGGTGGAGAGGGGAGGGGGGAGTAGATGCAATCATTGGCTTCTGATAATGGGATCAGTTACTTCTGATAATGAGATAACCATTCATAGTCTCTATTCAATCCAAGCCTGACTGAGTCAAATTCACATATGAATTCCAATTAAGCACTTTCCCGTTGGATTCTGTTTTTGAAAGGTTTCTGTTGAACTACAGTGACCTTAAAGTCCTTGATAGAACATCATGATAGATTAAAGTGTTCTCCCACTGGTTTCTGGATGCTGCCATTTTTAATGTCAGATTTGTGTTTCTGGGTACTAGTCTGGCCCTGTTGATTTGTTTCCTCACTTCATTTGGTGGGCACTGTAGCCCCAAAAGTGCTTACCTGGTTTGTGGATTTTTAATGCTTACCCAGGACGCCCTATTGTTTTAGGAATTGGAACTATCACAGTAGGAGTCTCAGGATATATGGACTCTATCCTCAGGCCTTATGCCACCAGCACACCCAGCTACTTACAGGACACCACTGTCTTTCTCAGGAAAATACAGTCCATTGACAACCTACCAGATGACACCATCCTAGCAACCATGGATGTGGAGGCTCTGTACACCAATATCCCACATGCAGATGGACTGCAAGCCATCAGGAATATTATCCCGGACAAAACCACAGCACACCTCACCACTGAACTTTGCCACTTCATACTCACTCACAATTACTTCAGATTTGGTGACAGCTTATATCTACAGGTTAATGGCACAGCCATGGGAACACGCATGGCACCACAATATGCTAGCTAACATATTCATGGCGGACTTGGAGCAACACTTCCTCAGTTTCCACCCACTGAAACCACTCCTGTACTTAAGATTCTTTGATGAAATCTTCATCATTTGGACCCATGGGAAGGAAGCCCTTGAGAGATTTCATCAGGACTTCAACAACTTTCACCCTACTATCAACCTGAACCTGGACCACTCTACACAACAGGTACACTTCCTGGACACCACTGTACAACTACATAATGGACAGATAAATACCACCTTATACTGGAAACCCACCAACATATATTCATATCTACATGCCTCCAGCTACCACCCTAAACATACCACTCAGTCGATTGTCTACAGCCAAGCCTTACATTACAATCGTATCTGCTCCAATGCTCTTGATCGGGACTCCCATTTAAGAGATTTACAACAAGCATTTTTGGGGCTACAGTACCCACCAAATGAAGTGAGGAAACACATCGACAGGGCCAGACTAGTACCCAGAAACAGCCTGCTCCAAGTCAAACCTAAAGGAACTAACAACAGAACACCACTGGTTGTCACCTATAGTTCCCAGCTCAAACCCATCCAATGTATCATCAGTGATCTACAACCCATCCTGGAAAATGATGCCTCTCTCTCACAAGCCCTGGGTGGAAGACCTCTCCTTGCCTACAGACAGCCCCCCAACCCTAAACGACTTCTCACTTACAACCATGAATCAGCTAGCAGAGTCACCAACACAGGTACCAGACCCTGCAACAAACCCACATGCCAGGTCTGCCCTCATATCTACCCAGGAAATACAGTTACAGGACCCAATGGTGTCAACTACACTATCTCTGGCTCTTACAGCCAGAATGAATAGAGCATGGTTTCCAGTCCTGAAAAACACCAAGCTAACAAAATACTCTACATCCTACAGTAGCCCTGAAGAGAAGATTAGCATATCAAGCACCAATCCATATGCAAAAGAACCTCCTCAGGATACAATGAAGACTCCCTCCATTAGCATTCCACACCCTGGGAAACTCTTACAGGATGACTCAGCCCAAACCCACCTTCCTGAGTAGATATAAATTACCTGCAAACATCTTTTCCACACTGTGACACTGAGAGATCTCTGTCTTTTGGTGCGACACCTCTGAAGATGCCAGTCACAGCTGCTGGCGAAACATCAGGAACTACAATGCCAAGACCATGGCTCTAGAGCCCGGAAAATCCACAACAACCATCGTTCTCTGGCCGTGAAAGCCTTCGACAATATATAGAGTATATAAAGTTAATTTAAACAAGAACCAGCACTTATTAATCAACTATCCAAAATATATAAAACATCTCAATCATAAAAAGTACAAATGCTTACTCAAGTGTAGACCCATTCAGACAGATGATACAGCTGGAAGCACTCAAATAGAAACACTGGAAAATAGTTATAAGTAGAGACATACAGTCTCTTACAATGCAATCCTATGAAGAGTTACTCCAGTCTAAGCTCATTGAAGTCAATAGGCTTAGACTGGAGTAACTCTCCATAGGATGGCACTGTTAATTTCCAAAGTGCCAGTGCCTATAAATACCCTAGTAAAGTATGCCAGAAGAAATAAGTTACCAATATATGAAACATAACAGGTCATAAATAGATCAATACAATGCCTACAATGTACACACAGAACATCGCAATCATATAAAGTGCAAATGCTTACTCAAGTGTAGACCCATTCAGATAGATGATACAGCTAGAAGCACTCAAATAGAAACATTGGGAAACAGTTATAAGTAGAGACATACAGTCTCTTAATTTCCAAAGTGCCAGTGCCTATAGATATCCTAGTGGAGTATGCCAGTAGAAATAAGTTAACAATATATGAAACATAAACAGGTCATAAATAGATGAATACAATGCATACAATGTACACAAGTTTCTCATACTGCTTCATCTAAATTCAACAAGAATATATATGTCATATATACGAAATGAATAATAACTCCAAAAGTATATGAATGTTTATAAGGCGAGAGTCCATAGATGTCCTGTTGAAATTCTTAGTTCGTCCTTGTAACTATACCAATGGCCAGACTCGTGTCATTCTTGCCGTTTCAAAGGCTACATTTACCACATAAAGTCACACCAATTTACAGTAAAGGAAGAAAAATTCTTCAGTTTGCAATAGGTACTTTATTTCTAATTCAGAGTCATATGGAGGTTATTTTTTAATTTGTTCAATGTAACTTCGCAAATTTTTCATGGCTACTATTGGTTTTATTTATCCTTTACATGATACTCTCCTGTTGCTGCTAGATCCTAGCCTTGACATATATTATTCCAGATTCATTTAACAATAAAATTTACTTCCATATATATGTTTATATTCACCCCTTGGTAAAAAGAAACATTATCCCTTTCTAGATAAAGGGAAACTGCTTAATTGCATAGGACTTCTATTCCAGATTTTGATGGTGACAATAATCTAGTTCTGTGCTGAGAACTCTGACTGACAGACTCACGCTCACCATAGGTTCTCATTCAAAGCATCATTTTACTGATGAAGATACTGGATATTTGCTCAACACAGCAGTCTTAGCTGCACAATAAAACATGAGCCTTTATTATTTTTTTCACCGATCCCATTAAAACTGCTGTTTGGAAATGTAAGGGAGCATTGACTCTTGAAAATTCATAACCTGGAAATCTAGTTGGACTTTAAGGTGCTACTAGACTCGAATCTTAGGATAATTCTTCACAACTGTGGGTATTTGTTGCATCACTAGTCACTGACTAGACCTGCACCATGAAACCTGCACTGTTCCGTCAGGTTACTTCCAGGCACAGTTAAAGTTGTGTTGTTGATTCTCAGTGTCCCGAAAATTCCAGTTCTGCTGTTCTTGGGTGCTGGTCTGCAGACCAGGGATTAAGACAAATCCTTGCAGAAGAGATCTAGAGGGATTCACAGACCAGGACTACCAAAGATGTCTCTGCCATATAATCAGGATGAAAAGAGTGTTGTTGGAAGGTTATGATGACACCCATCTCCAGATCTAGAAACTAAAGACTTACATTTCACACCCTACAAACTTCTTTAGTTGTTTTTTTTAAAAAAAAATTTATTTTTATAATTGAGCTTTTGGGACCTCTTGATCTCCTAGTCCTCAATGAAGGCAATGCCTGGACTGTACCAGCATTCACTTGGCCTATCATGAGGAGATTACAGACTTGAAAAAGCCACCCAGTTGGCTTGATGAAAACAATGAAGAAACAGGTTTATTTCAGTAGCATGTGTGGCTTGGTTGTTTCTTTGTTTTCCTTTTCTTCAGCCCTCTCAGGATTTCAGTAACATAGTTACTGGGGTCTGAGAAAGAGTAACAGTTACAAAGCAGGTTTCTTATTTGATTGATTCAGACTTATGACATGGAACAGAAAGGCTTTTAACTGTTTTTGACAGGAACAGCAAATAAACCCTACCTGTAGACCTTTGGAAATGTATGCTATTGGGTGGAGCAAAGTGACTAATTAATTAGCATACTAGGAGTCTGTGAATGTAGCTACTTTGCTCACTGCAAATCTGGTGGGTTGTGAGGCATGAGGGCTGATTATTTTTGAACTAGTAATAGGAGAGTGAGAGCAGCCCTTGTGTTTGTTCCATATAACTGCATATGATTGTTGAAACTTCTCAGCTGAAGAAGCTGGAGCTGTGACAAAAGCAAGGTCCACTATATTCTCCTTCAGGACCTTGCTTCTGAGCAGGCCTTCCCTCCTGGCCTCTCTTCTTGGCTGAGGTCACTTCCTGGAAAGGAAACTGAGCCCAAGACTCTCTTTCAATTGGAGCTCATTGCTTCTGGTATGGGCTTTGTTGGTTTCTGTTGCCTGAAATCACTTCCTAGGGAGGAGGCTGGCTCTGAGATCTTCTATTCAGATTAGTGGCCAGATCCTGCATGAAACAGTACTTCCAGGAGCTAGTTTGCCAAACTATGTTTGCTAGGGGACCGTACTTGCAAAATCCAGGACATTAGCTGAGAGCTGTACTCCTAATGAACTGTTAGTAAGGCCCTGACTAGAGATGGGCACAAACAGCAATATGAACAAAAAAACCCCACGAACACCTCAATCTGCTATTCGTGAACAAGCTGTTCGTGAGGCATCATTCTAAATGAACAGGTGGCCGTTGCAAGCTTCGTTCGTTGCTGTTCGTCAAGCCAGACAGTCTGGCACCTGCAATCAATCCCCTTGGCAATTTAGGCAGGGATTGTCTGAACTCTGTCTGAACTCCTGCTGTTGCCCTGGAAATCCCAATCTAAGCCCAATTTAGCTTGATAGGCAGGTCTTCCTTTCAAGTGTGGAGCTCCAAATTTGTTACAAGGGAGCAAAGAGCACAGGGGAGGGGGGATCCCAGCTCTGGCTTAGTTTGCAGACAGTGGAGAGGGAGAGAGTTGCTGTTGGCATTTTGATAGCAAGAGTGCATTGGAGCTTGAATTTTCTTTGTGTGTGGTGGGACAGTGATCTACCCCTTCAAGTTCCAGGGCTGCTGCCAGGCTCTGGGACCAAGCTATTATATATTATTGGTACGTTCCCTGGTGCCTGCTTAGGTCAGGTTTCTGGGAGTGGTGCAGTAGGGATTTTGACTTGAATGATGGCTGGAGGAGAGCCTGCTGGCCACCACAAACAGCCAACCACGAACATGTCCGTGAACAGGGCCATGTTCGTGGTTGTTCGTAAGTCCCTGTTCGTGGATGGCAATGAACAATGAACATCATGTTCATTTTTTTTCTGTTCGTGCCCATCTCTAGCCCTGACTTGATAGGCCATCGTTGATTTTCAGATTTTGAACCTTTCGTCTGGGAAGGGAAACAGTTTGGGAGAATGGGAAGACCCATATCCAATTGTGCAAATTGTAGTTCTCTCTATTACAATAAATACAGTTGTTTTGCTCTAACCAAATGTGTATGAATTAAAAGGGGAGGGGTTAAAGAGAAGACCCTTGACCTTGAACTTAGCTTTAGTCCCAACTCCTGGGTTACATATTTATATTCTAAATATATTTTACATATTTATATTCTAACGGACTTCCTGTCTAACTAGCAGACAACTTTCAACTCTGTCAGCTGGCCAGTGAATTAAACCATGTAACAAAAACAGCAATCGCTCAAGGAGATTTCACCTCCTTGAGCTCTTGCTCTTTTTGTTATATTGTTGATTAGGAGGTTTCCTTCTCTTGTTTATTTCAGCAAGTTAAACTGCCAAACTCCTCCTGAAATTCACCTTTTTATGTACAGCCACTGATTTTTCTTTTTTCTTTTAAAAGAGGTATTTCTTTGCCCTTTTGTCCCTCCAGTCCTTTCAATCGGTTTATGTTGCAGACCACATGACAGTGTTCTATTAGGAGTATAGGAAGGTTTGGGATTCGGTTTCATTTTCCCGGCCATGTTGGACGCTCCTCTCTGCAGGTCTGGGGGGAACCGTCTGAGCAGCCTGACTGGGCGGTTGACCCGCGAGGGTTAACCCCCAGGACTCCCAGTGAGGGAGCCTGGATCTGGGGCACCGCGGGAAGAACCCCCTGGAAGTAATGCAGGGGGTAAATTGCCCGCTTGCTCCAATGGAGGCCGGCAGACTTGCGCAGCACCGCTTGTGCTGCCGGGCCATGGAGAACGGCAATAAGCAGATTTAAGGTGAAGACCTGTAAGTAAGCGAATCCCTTCTGATTTTTAAGCTATGCGAAGGATCGGTGGGAATTGAAGCTAAAAAGGCGCAGACTTCTTCCCCTGCACCGAGTTTCGGAACTTAGTTGGCGCCCCCCCCCAAGATGGCGACGAGAAAGCAGAGCCCAGCAATCAGTAAATCGGTGATGGCGACGTTACAGGGGAAGGGGGAAACTTTGGAAGAGATGGTGAGACGAGCAGTTTTCGATGCTGTGCAGCCCTTTGTAGCGAAACTGAATGAAATGGGGCAAAAGGTTGATTTAGTGGAGAGCGAGGAGAAAGCCATTAAAGAAACAGCGACCGGAGCAGAGCAGTCTGCGCACGAGAACGCAGTACTCATGAAAGCAACAAGTAAGGAAGTGAAGCTTTTGGAGAATCAAATAATAGGATTACAAGTGGACCGTGCCCAAATGGTATTGCGTCTTCAAAATGTAAAAGAAGAGCAAAGTGAAAATTTAAAAGATTTGGTGTCTGGACTTTTGGCGCCATTCGCAAAGGCAACTAAACAAGAGTTAAAAAGCTTAAAGATCTTGATCCAGGACAGTTTAATGCAGACTGGGAGAAATTGAAACAATATTTAGAAAAAAAATGGGACGTGAAAGGAGAACTGTGGCAGTTTGAGAATTACTGAAATGTAATAGAGGAAGAGAGAAGTGACTTTACCGGGAAGGGGGGAATTTAATTATAAAATCTAAGCTATTAATGGAGTTATGATAAAATCGAAAATTATAGAGCATTAAATGGATGTTTCACTATGGATATATAAGATTAAGATAGTTAGATACTATTTACAATATATAGCTTAAGTAAAGAGTATATAAGGGATATTTGAATATAACAATTACCTTACTGGTTTAAGAGAAGCTTAGAACAAGAAATAGTAAAAGATGGATGTGTAATAGAGTATCAGAGTCTAAGACAATATTAGAGTTAGGATGATTGTAGAAAGTAAAGAGCACAGGTGACTGCAAAGTAAAATGAATACAATGTTATATTTTTAATATCTTGATTGTTAATATATATCATTATGCTAGTATTATGTAGAATATATGGTTTAATCGAGGCATCCAAAGGAAATTTATATTATAGAGTATTTTTAGCAGAGATTAAACAAGCTTAGAGAAAAGAGTATCAAATGTGTGTATAATAGGATATGTGAGATATTAAGTAATTAAATAATAAGATAGACTAAGGGTTGGAAAACTGTTGGAAGTCAACAAAAAAGGGGGGAGGAAAGGGAGGGGGTTAGAAATAGATTTATAAGGGGGTAATGTATGTTTTGAATGATATTATAATCTAATCCAATAAAAAATTTTTAAAAAAATAAACAAGAGTTAAAAAGCGATATTTTGGAAGTCCGGTGGACATCTTCAAAGTATGCAATGAAGCGGCAGCTGCCTCGCGAGATCATTATTGACTTTTCATCTAAGAAGATTCGGGACACCATCTTAGACAATTCGTATAATGTGGACTTGGATTATTTGGGCAATAAGGTTAAAATATTGAAGGATGTTCCATTTTTGGCTCGTAAAAGAAGATTCAAGTATAAAGGACTTGCGGCTTTCTTGAGGAAATGTGATATAAAATATAAATGGCTGTTTCCAGAAGGCGCCTGGTTCAGATATAAAGATCAAACTTACAAGATCACATCGGACGTGCAGCTGACAGACTTTTTGTTCAACCATCAGGAGTTTCAGCAAGAAGAAAGTTCAAAGTCTGAAGGGGAAAGTGGGGGGGAGGAAAGAGCGGGCGCAGCTGCTCCAGCTGCGCAGAGAGAATTGAGACCGAGACGCAAGGGGGGGGGGGAGAAGTCCTGATCCTGAATATAATCTGTATAGTATAAGACCTACCAATCTGATAGCATTTTAGAAAGTTAACTTTTAAGAAAAATTGCAGCATGAAGGGAATACAAGACATGTAGTGTAGTGTTTCTTGTTTGTATGTTGATTTTCCCTTTTCCCAGTCCTCCCTTCCCTTTTCCCCCCCCTCCCCTTTATACTTTTGTAGTCTTCTGTAGTTTTTTTATGTTAAATATTAAAAAAATAAAAATAAATAAATAAATAAATAAATAAATAAAGGAGTATAGGAAGGTTTGGGAAGACGTTGCCTGCCTCTGAGCATGTACAGAGTGAAATTCTGAAAATTTTCAGAACCCTCCTTCCTGCCCCCCTTCTCTTTGATCAAAATGGAATTGATTAGAAACTTAGTCCAAGTTCTTAAAGGGGGGAAAGATGGATCATTGGATGTCAGGGAGAAACTTGGTAAAGAGGAATTAAGACGATTTCTCTTAACAACCCTAACTGACAGCAAGGCTTAAAGAGACCAAGAAAATGTCTCATTTGGGAAAGTCTTAAATTGCTGCATAACATGTACTCCAGAAAGAACTGGTTAGAAAGTATCTATGATAGGTTTCGTAAGGATGGTTTCTTGAACTGGGAGATAATTGCTGCCTTCTTAAGACAAGACTTCAATAAATTCCCTGCCCAAGTAGATACAAGGTTCCTAACTACAATTAGATCTAGTCTTCCAGCCTGCTTTCACTAGCCAGGAATGATAAGTCTTTAGGTACCTGACTACATCTTCAAGGACTCCAGGCTGAAATCATGACAAGTCAAAACAAAAAGGAGATCGATGCGTTACCTCTGGCTCACACTCTGTTCCAGCTTCAACATCCAATTATACTAGATATAACCAATTTTATTCCCAATTATTTGGCATAAAAGTTACAAATGACTGCCAATTTTTTCTTCTTTGGATGGACTACCCTGAATACAAACCAAAACATACCAGACTTTCCGAAAGTAGACTCAGACTTATTAAAAATATACCATCAAAGAAGTAAGACAGAAACATATTTGGAACTCACTCTGACTTAATATCCATTATGTGCAAAGACATAGTTACGCTGCCACAATACTGACAACTTGGAAAAATCTTCAATAACCTAGTTTTGTCTTAGAGCCCTCAAATATGAATAAGCCTATCAACACTAACTGATTATAAATGAGCAGATATTTTCTCACAAGGTATAAATAAAATTTAGATCAGGGAAACTTGTATTAAATATCAAAATCTACCAAAAGTACTATACAGAGTGCTTCAAGGACAAATTGATTTAGATATTTCCAGGTCTGTCTGATACAGGCAGATCTTTATTATTGCAGCGTTATTCTGAAGTCATTCAGATGCCAGCTTATAACAATGCAGAAGTAAGTGATTCTGAAAAGTAATGTTCTGTTGAATAGACAAAGACTGGGTTTCCTAGGTATGAGCTTAATACACATATTCCTGATGAGTTATTTTACTTTTGTTCAGATGTAACAACAAGAAATATTTTGTTGTTAGGGGAATAAATGTTAGCAGTCTTTAGTCTTCCTTGCTCTCTCCCCCTCCTCCCCTTGCACATGGTTCGAAGACTCAACATTTCCTGGTTCACCATGATTAAACCATCACTTGGAATCCTGGTTTGTAGACAAAAACAAACCACATTGTCATTTCATGTGATTTGGACATCATGAATAATCAGTGTTCCCTTCCTTTCTCTTCTCCCCATCACTCTCTACAAATAGTGTGAAAATTGGGGGGTAAGTGAGGGGGGGAAACAAAGCTAGGAATTAGTGATCTGAAACCCAACCTCCAACCAAATGTGTATGGGATATATAATGGGAGCTAGTGTAATTAATATGTTACACTAGCAACAAAGCCCGTTGTGGGGAAAAATACAACGGGCTCTAGAAAGGGGAGGGCAGGAAGGCAAGTATTGCCTCCTCCTCCATGCCTGATCCCAGCTGGGTGAAGGCAGGAGGGCAATCATTGCCACTTCCTCTGCTCCTGATCCCTGCCAGGTGAAGGCATCCAGCAGGCATTGCCACCTGCTATGCACTTGATCCTGGTAGGGTGGAGTGGGGTGGGCATTGTTTCATGCTCTGCTCATGATCCCAGCCAGAGAAAGTGGGGGGGGGGGGGGAGGCATTGCCAACTGTGCCACTCCTGATCCTGGCTGGGTGAAGGAGGCAGGCATTGCTGCCTGTTCCGTGCTTCATCCCAGCCGGGTGAGGGGGGGGCAGGCATTTCCAACTGCTCCACTCCTGATCATGGCCAGATAAATGGAGGTTGGGCATTGCCTCCTGTTCTGCACCTGATTCTGGCCAGGTGAAGGGGGTGGGCATTGCCACCTGCTCCGCTCCTTATTCTGGCTGGGTGAAGGGGGGAGCAAGCATTGCCTCCTGCGCCATGTCTGATCCTGGCCAGGTAAAGGCCAGGCCACCTCTGCCACCTCCTCTACTCCTGATCCCAGCCGAGTGAAGGGGAGCAGGCATTGCCACCTGCTCTGCACCTGATCCCGGCTGGGTCAAGGGTGGCGGGCGTTGCCACCTGCTCCCCTCCTGATCCCAGCTGGGTGAATTTGGGGGAGGGCATTGCCACCTGCTCCCCTCCTGATCCCGGCCTGCACTTCCTACCACGGTGCACTCTCTGGAGGGACAGGCTGCCTCCCTTGGGCTTCCCTCCATGGCAGCACCCTCTGGTGGCACAGCAGGGTAGGAAGTGAGTTGTCTGGAACATGCTTACTCTTTTATCTAGCAGGATTATTTTGAAGACTTAATATTTTGAAATACAAAAAGATTTCTTAATGCTACTATACTATAGTAGTACAAATAACCAAATAGATGATAGATGCCAGTCTCTGGGGAGTATACAAATAGTAAAATTAATGTCAGCTACTATCCAAATTGCATTTTTATTAACACTCATAAATAGAAAGAAGTCATAGATAATATTCTTGTCTACCATTTTTAAGAGACAATGGGTAATATCCTATGGTAATATCCTATGAACCTTTCCCATATTTTTCTTCCCCCAGCAGTCTCTTTTAATCCTCCAAACACAGATTTGGTAGGTCATGGAAACTGCATGGACAAAAAGTTATGAATATTTAGAGGCTGTGGTCAGGAGGGAGAATTCTCTATCTTTTGCTTACAGAGCTTCTGGCATTCCACTGGGTTTTTTAGAGCTAAATTTTTATTTAAGGCAGTTAGTTAAAAATGAAAAAAATAAATCTGCATCACATCAGAATGAGAGTCACTTCTCAGTGTCACTTCTAATAAGAATGCTATGATGTTCCTTCATCCTTAAACACCAGAAATGGAAGCATTTTTTTAAAAAATTCAAAACTAACTAACTTGTTTATTTACTTTAGAGGGGAAAGGTCATGTGAAATTAGGGGGTTCAACATTTCTGAAGTAATTCAATATCTCTTTCTCTCTGTGCAGTAAAATCAGATCATGCACAGACTTCAGTTCTAAAGTTCTTTACAAATACTTAAAGGCTTCTTTTTTGAGGCTTTTGTTCCCTTGTTTTCCCCCAAGCACTTTAGTATACTTTCTTTTACTATTCTCTTTCTATTCTGGAGTTAGGAATGCTGGTACCCACTTTCTGGTACCTCAGTCCCATTCTCTTCACACACCAGTGCTTTCCTTCAGTCTTTAACTGGATCTGAAGGTCTCCAGAGGCAGTTTCCAACCACACCCAACCTGGGATCTCTTCACTCTCCAGAGCTACGTCCCTGGTTGACTGGGTAGGGAAAATCTCCTCTCCTTAGAAGGAGATTCCCCCTTTTCTCTGGCCCATTTGGGAGTCTGCCAACTTTCTCCAGTTCTCCTGCTGGTGTTAAAACTGCTCTCCATTAGGACTCCATCTCCCAACTCTTCATACTAGATTCCTCAGACTCTCCTCTTTCCAGCTCATGCTATCCAATCAGATCCCTTGGAGCAGCCTGTCACTCAAAGCTCTCTGTGTCCATGAGGAATTAACCCTTAATGGTCCTGTGGCTGTGTGTATAAAGCACTTCCTGCCTTTTTTTAAAAAAATGTCTAGTCTATCACATATCCCATCCTTAGAGACCATTGCTTCAGGGGAGGTTCTCACAAGCCTCCCTTGTGCAATGGGTGAAGCATGTGGCTGCATATTATTTTCTGTTTACATTAATACTCATAGTTAAACATCTGATACCAACATATCTATAACATTCAATAGGCATACTAATAGGTAAACATCTTATACCAACATATATAAAACATTTAATAGGCATACCAGTAGTTAAATTTCTTATACCAATGTATATACAACATTCAATAGGCATATCAATTTGCCTCTGCAACCTCCACCCTTAGGTGTTTCTGGAGAGTACATTTGCGATGACATTTTCCTTCCCTTTTATATGTACTATGTCAAAATTATAATCCTATAACTGAAGATTACATTTTATCAGTTTACTGTTTGTACTCTTCACCTGGTTTAACCAGCGTGAAAGTGAATGATCAGTGCACAAAGTGAATTTCCTTCCCTAAAGGGATGGTTTTAACTTACCTATGGCCTACACTGTTGTCAAACATTCCCTCTTTAGGTGTTGCTCTTTTTCCACCAACTTTCTACTAATGTAAATGAAGGGATGGTAATCTCAATCTTCCTCAATCTGATTTGACTTGGTCCCTATCCCAATATTAGATGCATTGGTGTAGAGGATAAAGGATTTCATGAAATCATGAGTCCTTAACACTGGCTCTGTGCTGAATACTCTTTTTAGGTGGTCAAATGCAGTTTGGCATTCTTGTGTCCATGTCACTGTATTTGGAAAGCATTTGTATGTTCACACAAAGGAGTAACGATGGAATTAAATTCGGGAATGAACTTCCTATAATAACCCACGATGCCTATAAATGCTCTGATCTGCCTTTTATTTGTAATACCAAACAAAACAAAAGTGTGACACCACACGAATAGGGTGCAATACTAACCTAGGAAACAATAAATAAATACAGAAATTTAAATATTAAATACAAAATGTTATTTTAACTCAGTCAGGGTAGTAAATTGGCAGTTAAATCGATATGTTTACAAAATATCACATACAAAGGAGCTACACTATGGGGATTCAGTCACCAGGTAAGTATGAAATTCTAGTAATAAATGTCAATTTCAAATTCCATGTAATGAAAAGTTTATACTATTGCAGGTGGAGTCAATGTAGAAGGAAATACACAAGGCAGAGCCATGATGCCCTACACGCAGCACCGGCTTGTTCCACTGTTTCGTCACCATCCAGAATACAGTCAACACAGTCAACACCGGTGTCTTCGTGCACTGTGTTGACTGTATTCTGGATGGTGCTTACTATTGATTGTTTGCTTGCTACATGACTTCTTAACCATGTGGTGAGGTGGAGGCATTTCGCCCCTGAGGAGGTCCTTTGTGATGAAACAGCAGAACAAGCTGGTGCTGCGTGTAGGGCGTCGTAGCTCTGCCTTGTGCATTCCCTTCTACATCGACTCCACCTACAACAGTATAAACTTTTCATTACATGGACTTTGAATTACTAGAATTTCATACTTACCTGGTGATTGAATCCTCATGGTGTAGCTCCCTTGTATGTGATATTTTGTAAACATCTCGATTTAACTACCAACTTACTACCCTGAGTTAAAATAACATTTTGTATTTAATATTTAAATTTCTATATTTATTTATTGTTTCCTAGTTTGGTATTGCACCCTACTCGTGTGGTGTCACGCTTTTGTTTTGTTTGGTATTTCGGTTGAGTAGATTCCTCCCTTATCTTTGCTGCCTTTTACTTGTGGCTATAGACCACTCCTGTATCACTTGCACCTTGCTCCAGTCAGGTTTTATAATTTCCCATCCAAGCACGTGCCCTAGGTACTTCATGTGGTTCATGGCTATTTGACACTTGGAGGCTTTCACAGTCAACCCAGCCTCCTTATTCTTAGAAATACAATAGCCAGATATTGAGGTGTATGATCCCGGTTTGGCTGAAGATGGAAAGAGCAAAGTCTTTTAGCCCTGTTAACAACTTACCAATCAGGCTCTGGAATGTGGCTAGAATGTGCCTAAGCCCAAACTCTAAGACCATGGACTTAGAATCCTTCTCTGGTCAGAAAAGAGGTTTTGGGTTGGTTCTCAGAATCCATTCCCACCTGCCAATCATTAAATCAATGGTAGAAATTAAATGTGCAGCCCCAATGGTTTCCACCAGGTCATCCACCCTTGGCATCGGGTAAATATCTGGGACTGTAACCTTATTTAACCTTCAATAGTCAAACAAAATCTCACTGTCTGATCCAGTTTGAGGACTGAAATATCTGGTGAAGCCCAAGGACTTCTGGAATGAACAATGAGTTCAAGGTTCAACATTTCTTTAACCTCCATCTCAACACTGATGGCATTTGGGCTAGTTACTCTATAAAGTGGAAGAGAAATAGATACTGCCATCTCCAGTATCGATTTTGTGTTCTCCCTGGGAAACTGGAAAAGATGGTCTGATATTCAGTTAAGACACCCTTAATGTGCCATTGATGGTCTTCAATAACAACAACAACATTCAATGTATATACCGCCCTTCAGGACAACTTAATGCCCACTCAGAGTGGTTTACAAAGTATTTCATTATTATCCCCACAACAAAACTCCCTGTAAGGTGGATGGGGCTGAGAGAGCTCCAGAGAACTGTGACTAGCCCAAGGTCACCCAGCTGGCTTCAAGTGGAGGAGTGGGGAATCAAACCCGGCTCTCCAGATTAGAGTCCCGCACTCTTAACCACTACAGTTTGGTGTAGTGGTTAAGAGCACAGGACTCTAATCTGGAGAGCCGGGTTTGATTCCCCACTCCTCCACGAAGCCAGCTGGGTGACCTTTGGCAAGTCACAGTTCTCTGGAGCTCTCTCAGCCCCACCCACCTCACAGGGTGATTGTTGTGGGGTAATAATAACACTTTGTAAACCGCTCTGAATGGGCATTAAGTTGTCCTGAAGGGCAGTATATAAATCAGTTGTTGTTGTTGTTGTTGCTGCTGCTGCTGCTGCTGCTGCTGCTGCTGCTGCTGCACCAAACTGGCTCTTAGTCAAGGTAGGTGCCAAATTCACTCCAAACTCACCTTCTCCTAACCTGTCAATGCAATTTCCTCTTTCTGCTCTCCTCTGGCCATAAGGACCAGGTTACATCTATCATGGTAAGACTTAAGCCTGTTCACATGAAACATTTTACATTGCCCCCCTTCAGAATTTATGTTTATCAGATAGTTTACCTTTGAAACCTTATTTACAACTCTAAAAAGTCCTTCCCAAGCTACTTCCAGCTTGTGCTTTCTTCAGGGCTTCAACATGAGGACTTGGTCTCTTAGCTTAAAGACTCTCTCTCTGGCTTTAGTGTTGTATTTATTTATTTATTTTATTACACTTCTAAACCGCCCTCCCCGTCAGACAGGCCCAGGACGGTGTAATAACATACGGTGTAACAATATACGATAACTATTAAGAACAATAAAAACATTATAAAAACATTAAAACATTATTCCAAATACAATAAAATTGGCGGGTATAAATATTAAAATACAGCATTTTAGATGCAGGGTTTGGCTCTTGCATCATGCTCTGCATCACACTTATGAGCTCCTGCATGGGTGGTGGATGGTCTTCAGTGGTATGGCCGGTGAGAGGACAGCCTAGCCCCCACCAAATGCCTGGTGGAATCTCTCTCTCTCTTTTTTTTTAATTTTTATTGGGTAGGTGAACATAAGTATTACATATAAAGTCAACTTCATTTTGTTCTCTATATATCAATTACCTCACAATTACCAATTAATATATCAATTACCTCACTATATATCAATTACCTCACAATTACCAATTAATGCTGTTGGGGGTCAAGGGAGAGGGAGGGAGGGTGGTGGAATATCTCCGTTTTGCAGGCCCGGCAGAAAGATAACAAATTCTGTCGGGCCCTAGTTTCCTCAGACAGAGAGTTCCACCAGGTCGGAGCCAGGACCAAAAAGGCACTGGCTCTGGTAGAGGCCAGGCAGACCTCCCTGGGGCCAGGAACCATCAGCAAGTGCTTATTGGCTGATCGAAGTGACCTCCAGGGAACATATGGGGAGAGGCGGTCCCGAAGGTATGCTGGGCCCAGTCCGCATAGGGCTTTATAGGTCAGCACCAGAACCTTGAACCGGACCTGGTACTCAACCGGTAACCAGTGCAGCTGATGGAGGATGGGTGTTATATGTGCCATGATTGGGGCTCTGGCAACCACCCGTTCAGCTGGATTCTGAACCAGCTGCAGTTTCCAGATCAAACCCATGGGAAGCCCTGCGTAGAGCGAGTTACAGTAGTCTAATCTGGAGGTGACCGTTGCCTGGATCACTGTTGTAAGGTCATGGGTTGACAAGAAAGGGACAAATTGTCGAGCTTGTCTTAGATAGAAAAATGAGGATCGAACAACCGCTGCGATCTGTGCCTCCATAGACAGGGAAGCATCCATGACCACCCCCAGGCTCCTCACTCTCAACACCGGCGTAAGTGGCGCTCCATCAAGAGCGGGGAGCCGGAGTCCCGCACCCATGGACCCTAGACCCACATGCAGGACCTCTGTCTTCGAGGGATTCAGTCTCAGCCAACTCTGCTTCAACCATCCAGTCACAGCTTTGAAGGCACGTTCCAGGACAAGTCGGGCCATCCGTCCATCATCAAATACAATTGGGTGTCATCTGCATATTGACGGCACCCAAGTCTGAAACTCCGTACCAGCTGGGCAAGGGGACGCATATATACGTTAAATAGCAGGGGGGAGAGTATTGCTCCTTGAGGGACACCACACACCAACAGGTGGCGGGATGACAACCAGGTCATCTGTTGTACCAGGTCTTCTGTTTCTGCTGGGCCCTTTGCATGTTATTCGCTGCAGCTGCTCTCAGGTTCTCTTGTAGCTCCTGAAGATAGGTGACTACATCTCTATTTTTGATGTTCTCTCATCCTGTCCATGCTTCTTTAAGGATGTCTCTATGTCCTCTTGCCTGATGTACGAACAACAGCTCTAAAGAACTAAAACTGGAACTTTCTTATGGCACTTCACGATAACCAAACAACAGATGAAGTCGTTGATCCTGGTTGTTAGGCTATTTCACAGCGGAAGTCTTCAGCATGTGGTTCAAGGTGCCATTCAACCTTTCATTCAGTCCATTTGCTTGTGGTGGTAAGCGGCAGTGGTAAGTTGTTTGATTCCACTTGCAACAGCTCCTGCATCACTTGGGACATGAACATGGTTCCCAAATCCATGACCATCTCCTGTGGAAAACTTAGCCTGGTGAACAACTTCAGTACGGCTTCTGCTATGGTTTTCGTGTTGATATCTCTTAAAGGTATTGCTTCTAGGAACTTTGTAACATAGTCCACTATGGTCAAAATATATTTATTCCCCCTGCTGGGTTGCTCTGGTCTGACAATATCCACTCTGATTTTAGAGAATGCTTCAGAGACAACCAGTACAGATTGTAAGAGTCCCTTCATTTTGTCTTGTACCTTGCCCACTAGCTGACATGCCTGACAAGATTTGCAAAACGCCCTTATGTCTCTTCCCATATTGGGCCAATAAAATCTGGCTTGCAACCTATCTCTGATTTTGTCGAAGGCTTTCACGGCCGGAGAACGATGGTTGTTGTGGGTTTTCCGGGCTGTATTGCCGTGGTCTTGGCATTGTAGTTCCTGACGTTTCGCCAGCAGCTCTCAGTGTCACTGAGAGATCTCTGTCTTTTGGTGCTACACCTCTGAAGATGCCAGCCACAGCTGCTGGCGAAACGTCAGGAACTACAATGCCAAGACCACGGCAATACAGCCCGAAAAACCCACAACAACCATCATATCTCTGATTTTGTTGATCCATAGACGTCCTGCCATAGGTGTCTCATGGGCCAGCTGTCTCCCAGACAGCAGCACATTTATGCGTCATAGACACTCTATACAGTCCCTGTTCTATTCTGATCTGGAATTCTGGATCAAGTTCAAGGTTTTGGTTCTAACCTTTAAAGTCCTTAGCAGACTGGGACACACATACCTGCGGGAGTGTCTCTTACCATATATCCCTTGGAGGGTGCTCCGTTCAGCTAACAAATATCTGCTGGTGATCCCTGGCCCCAAGGAAGTTTGCCTGGCCTCAGCCAGGACCAGGGCATTTTTGGCTTTGGCACCAGCCTGGTGGAACTCTCTTTCTATTGAGACCAGGCCCCAGCGGGATTTGTTTCGGGTCTGCTGGGCCTGCAAGACAGAGATATTCTACCATGCCTATGTTTGCAGTTGAGGCATGAATGAATTATCCAGCCAGCCTCCTAATGGGAGGACTTGAGCCTCGCTCCTGTTCTTGCTGGTCTGCTCAAAACAGCTTGCTACCCCCGTCTCACAATGGTTGAGTGTATTGGTTGTGCAATATTGAGTGCTGCATCTGGAAGTGCTTTCTTGTATTTGTAGCATCTCTGATGTATTTTAGTCTACATTATTGTATGTATTATTTTT
Source organism: Eublepharis macularius (assembly GCF_028583425.1). Lineage (NCBI taxonomy): Eukaryota > Metazoa > Chordata > Lepidosauria > Squamata > Eublepharidae > Eublepharis > Eublepharis macularius. Next base: position 95,587,512 of record NC_072791.1, on the reverse strand, counting down.
TTATGTATCTGGATTGATGTTGTTACCCGCTCAGAGCCTGGGCCATTTTTACATGTCTTTAAAATAGCACAAGACTCACCGAACACTGGTGGCTTCGTCGTGTGATTTCTGACATCACCCCATCATGATGCTGTTTTTATGGCACCCTTGTAACTGCCTGCACTCGGGTGACATTAGAAATCGTGCTATGAAACTGCCAGCATTTGGTAAGTCTTAAACTAGTTTAAAGACATGTGAAAATGTTCCTGCTTGTATGGAGAACAGGATAGAAGTTTAATAAAATAAAAAATATTAAGATCTTGAATAGTCAAGGACTTTCAATAGTCACTTCCTGAGAGGTTTCCATCCTCTGTCACAAATCTTGCAAAGTTTCATCTTGCCCTTGCTTCTTGAAGAATTCTGCAGTGAGGATTCCCTGACACAAGCTGTCTATATTTATCTGTCTAGGCTAAGTTTGCAAATCTTCTGCTAGGTGGCTACAACTGGTATTTGTAGCAACCCTTTGACTGTCAGGCCTTGTCTGCTACCCTGAAGCCTGACTTTGTGACCTACTCCTGGTCACTACTTTAACCACCCTAGCCTGTCAGGTCAGGTCATTTCCAAACAAAATGGGAATGTCTAATTCTCCCCATACTCCCACAATCCATTTTCCCTGGAATTCTTTAGGATTTCTAGCTCCAGGTTGGGAAATTTCTGGAGATTTGTGGGGGGAAGCCTGGACAAGGTGGGGTTTGGGGAGAGGAGGGACCCCAGTAGGGTATAATGCCATAGATTCCACCCTCCTAAGTTATAAATAAATCATTATGTAGGCCCCAGAAACCTAATTAAAGGATTCCATGTTTGGGCTGTTAGCATAGTCTACCGTGTAGCATAGGAAGCGTGATTATAGGTGGTTGTGAGCTTGTTCTGCTATCTGCTCTGTGTGTAGGAATGAAAATAACAAAAGCATATACTTGGCTTATATTTAGGAAAGAAATAAGCGTTCTTTATTGCAGGACCTCCATACTCTGATAGGAAAAGAGGGGAGATAGATCCTAACTACCTTTCTAGTCCAAGGATGGACATGGATGGCAAGGCAAGGCATGCTTCCATGCTGCCAAGATGGAGGGAGGAGAAAGAGAGCGGTATTGCCTGGAACAAAGCCAGGAAGAGAAGGAGTGAGAGGGAGGAAGTCTGGAGGAGGAAATCCTGAGAATAGCAATCTGCATATTAAAGGACAGTCAGAGAGTAAACAATAGTAAACAGTAAACAGAGTGCCCTGACCTCTCTAGCTTTCTAACTCTTTGGTTTGTCCCCCTCTGAAACCTGTGAAGAGGGACAGCGATGGATCCTCCTCTTCCCACACTAAGAAGCTATTTTCTCCAGAGGAACAGATCTCTGTGGCCTGGAGATCAGTTGTAATTCAAGGAGCTCTGCAGCCACCACCTGAAGGCTGGTAACTCTACTTTATACCTCACAGAGAGTTCTGCCAACTTTACCACAAACTCTGGGCCACTGATTCCCTTAATCCTGTATGTTTTTTCTGGTAACTATTGTTCTTTCTTTAGTAAGTTAGGCTTTATTAAGGTGACTTCTGCCCTGTATCCCCCCAGCCTATTACTTCTTAGTTGTTTATGTCTACAGACTCCAAGTATTCAATGTTTAAATCCTCCTGCACTTTCCAGACTTGTAAGACTCTATCTGGTCTCTCTGCTTAGGCTTTTTCTGGAACAGGGTCTAAGGGGACTTCTCTGATGGCTTCTGTCTTTCCAATTAGTTTGACAATCTTAGCTGAGGTTTGTTGTTTTTCTTTCTCTAACTTTGGACAATGGATAAGGTTTGGGGCCCAAATCGGCCCCAAACGAAGTGCGGGAACTCTTCTGTGGGCAGCGCAATGACATCATTTCCAGAAGTGATGTTGCTGCGCCAGTTGGGAGCGTGCGTGCGCGGCACACTCCTGAGATGCCTGCCAGTGGGCCTTCACATAGCCCTCTTCCTGATAGTTAAAGCACACTATCCTTCCCTTCCTATTTGGTTCAGTCTTTTGCATTGTAGGGTTGGTTTTAAATGGTTCAGTTTTCTCTGAGGTACCCCAAACTTTATTTTTCTTGATGGGGGCTAGGGAAAGAGTCCCAAGTCCCCTTCTATCTTATCCTCATGGACCGTCTTTAACTTTTTATCCCACAGACACCAAGTTGTGTGGGTACTTGTAAGTAAAACTGCCCTAAGCCTATTAATTGCTTCAGTTTTTCAAATGTATGTACTTTACTTTCCTAAACCTATCTGTTTAAAGCTCAGTCCAAATGTTATGCCCTGCTTTCTTTTAATTTCCCTTAAAGCTTCTTTACTTTGTTCAGTGGTCAGCCCAAATCTAAGTCTGACCCTCTCCTTTAAAAGCAAATAATTTGAGGTTTTCTCATCCCTCATCTCTGAGTATACTTCACTCTGTCCTCCATCTGTGGGTGCAAATAAAACACTCTATCCTCATTTGGAACTCTAAAATCTCTACAAGTTCATTCAAAACTGAAGAGAAATGCCTCTATATTCTCTTTTTGATAATGTGGAAATTTCTTTTGTTCGATTGAGGTACTTTCCCTACCTCTCTGTGGAAGCAGCAAGTCTGCCCTTAACTGAATTTCTTTCATCTTTATATTAAACATTTTAGCTTCTCTCTCTCTTTCCTGCTGTGCCATTGGAGCTAATTCTTTATCCTGATCTGCCTGAATTTTGGCTAACTGTATTTGTTGTTCTTTTTCTGCTTCAATTCTGGCTTTTCCTTTATCTGCTTCAATTTTTGCCAATTCAATTTTAATCCTCATAATTTCTACCTCCTGACTAGGATTCTCTTCAACAGATGTTTCCTCTCCTTTACCCCCACATGCCTCTCTTGGTCTATGTGGTGGTACCATTTCTAACAGGAATTTTGTAGCAATTCCTCACAAATTTACAAAATATTTTCTTATTTCAGTTTATATCTGTGGTGGGACAAAGTAGTTGAGGGGGTTATTTTAGTATCACAGAGCTGCCACCAATTATGACATTCCCTCATCCTTAAACAACAGAAATGGCACCAGAGGCTTTAAAAATATTCCAAAAATAACTAACTAGTTTATTTACTTTAGAGTGGTTGAAATTTTTTTATAAACTTTTATTAGAATTTCTAAAATAATTATGAAACATACAATGAGAAATAAAGAGAAAAAAAGAAATTAAGAAAGACAGAAAAAGGATAAAGAGAAAAGGGGGGAAAGCGTCTAAATAACATGTACAATTTTTCCATTTGAAGAAATAAAAAAGATACTTATTCAACACTAATTTTAAAATTACCATTAAATATCATTAATAAAATTTCCCCCTTTCCATCTAAAAATTCCTTCCTTCTCCCTAATCTTTTTTGCGTTAAAAAGGTTTTTTTTTATTTTAATGAAAAGATTAAGATCCTATTAAGGGGGGGAAAGGAGAAACAAAAAATAGTATAAGAAGAAAGAAAGAAAAAGTAAAAAAAGATATTTTCAGTTTTCTCTACTTGAACCATGGAACTATTTTCAGTTTTCTCTACGACACATACAACACCATTACAAACAATATACTTGTAGTCTTACTAAAACAAGTACTTACCCTTTTCTAAATTTCTCCTTTTGTTAAAATTATCTGAAATTTATCTTCTTATAGGTCAAATGCCAAATCATCAGTTCATTTTTTTCTTTTTCACATAGAAAGTTAATAAGGGGTTTCCAATTCATAGTAGATGTAGACAATGTTTTATCTCTAATCAAAGCTGTAAGTTTAGCCATATCAGCTAACTCCATCATTTTCATAATCCAGTCATCTATTGAAGGCAGTACTGCACTTTCCCATCTTTGTGTATATTGTGCCATTGTCATATATAAAAATAAGATACTATAATTATTTTCCAACTGTTTGTCCATTAGTCCCAACAAAAACATTTCTGGTTTAAGTTGTATGTTAGTCTTCAAAGTTTTTTGTCTTATCATATGCATTTGTGACCAAACTTTTTTTGCTTTAGGACATGTCCACCAAGGGTGATGAAATGTCCCTTCATGTTGTTCACATTTCCAACATTTACTTGAAGTACCTTTGGCTATTTTAATTAGTTTATCTGGAGACATATACCACTGATACATCATTTAATGAAAATTTTCTTTTAGTGTGGAACTCAAAGTAAATTTGAGCCCCTTTATCCACATATTCTCCCACTGATCCATCTGTATGTTATACCCAAAATTTTTAGCCCATTTTATCATACAATCTTTAACACATTCTTCTTCCATATCAAATTTCAATAAAAATTTGTACATTTTAGAAATAACATGGTCATCATTTGTACATAGTTCTTTCTCCAATTCTGTATTTTATGGTTCAAAGCCCCACATTTTTTTATCTAGTTTAAATCTTTCTAGTAATTCTGCATAGAAAAACCATTGACATTTGTAACCTTTTGCTATTAAGTATTTCCTTGTCTTCAATTTGCAATCTCCTTAAGACAAATCTATTAAGTCTCCGTAAGTTAACCACTTCTGTTTGTTTACCATTTTGCACCTATAAAGAGCTTCTTATGTTGAAATCCAAAGCAATATTTTCTGACACAGTCTTGGTTTCTATTTGTTCCATATTCTCAAGATGGCTTGCCTAATATAATGATTTTTAAAGTCAATACAGACCTTTGGTATGTATCATACCATAGATAAGCATGCTATCCAAATCTCAGGCAATGTCCTTCCTTTCCTTTCCCTGTAACTTAACAGCCTACAAGCCAAATGTCACAAACCCACGTCTCAACCTTGGGCTGATCTTCCCCTACCCTGAGGTAAAACTTCTGTCTGAGACTTCAGGTTCTCTATAGCCCACACAATACTTAGGCATTCCCTTTCAATGACAGAGAGATATTGCTCTCTGTCTACAAGTTTTCAGCTAAGGTAAAGGATGGGGTGTGGCTGACCATCCTCTCCCCATTGGCTTAACACCTCCCTATTACTTAGATTGGAGGCATCTGTATATAAAGTAAATGTCTGAGTAAAGTCAGGTGTTCTCATCACTGGCTTCATGGTTAACATAGCCTTGAGATATTGAAAAAATTTTTGACACTCTGGGGTCCAATTCACCTTGTCTGGTACAGATTTCTTTGTACACTCAAACAGAGGAGCAGCAATGGAACTGAGAGATAAATCTCCTATAATACCTTACTACTCCTTTGCTCTCACTGAGTGGCTTTATATAGTTCTCCCTGTCTGATAGCAGGCACTACATCTCTGAATCTTGAGATGTACTTGTTTTCTTAGTGCTAAATTTTGGTTTCTGAATTTTGAATCTATTTGATCCTTTCATGTAACCTTTTGAATTACTGGTTGGCATTCTTGTACAGTTTATATCATTTGGATGTTCAATAAGAAACAGATAGCAGACTATTCCCCTGATGGATATTATAATGCCAAACACTACAAAATATAGAGCCCAGTAGGTAGATATACAGTAGCTAGCTATTAAGGATCCCACAATATTCCCTACTGAAGTGTGAGAATTCCATAATCCCATTATTAAGCCTATCCTTCCTTTCTCTAACCAATTGCCAATGCACATTAAAACTGCATGTAGTAGCCTGTGATTCCATTTTGATAAGCTAAAGACCGAAATGTGTCCCAAGTCATGCTGGAACCAATTCATTTGGCACTGAGCAGTAGCAAATAAACTAAGGCTGCATATATAGATGCTTTATTAGTTTAAATATATTTATTAACAAGAGTTGATAGAATCAAACAGTGTTGTATGCAGTTGTAGCCTTTTCGAAAGCCAAACTGCTCTTGCCGAATTATGTTATATTCCTCCATCCAATCTATCTTAATTGTTAAGAAGGCAGCATATATTTTATTCAATAGAGGAAGTAAACTGATTGGCCTATAATTGGAGAGATCTGATCTTGCCCTCTTCTTATAAATAGGAGTAATTAATATCAATTTCCAGTTTTCATTAATTACTCCAGTTTGGTTAATTTTTGTAAATAAGGGGTCTAATAGTTCTGCCCACCAAGCTGAGTCCAACTTGAGGAGTTCAACTGGAAGAAAGTCGTACCTGGGGGCCTTTCCAGTCTTCATTTGTTTACTTATGGCTAGAGCTTCTCTTAGGGTCATTGGGGGGCATTCAGGTAACTGTGTGATATTAACATTGAAAGAAGAGGTGGGGCCTCTCACAGTGTCTTTGAACTTATCTTCGAAGTAATTTTCCCAGGTTGATGATGGGATATCAGAGGCTAAGTTGGTACCTCGCTGAAAAGATCTAAGTTCTTGCCAAAAGGCTCCCTCATTTTTCTCTTTAAATAATTTTAAGTCTGAAGTGGCCTGCTTCTGTATGTTCTCTCTCTTTTCACTTAATTAGGTTTTTAAAATGATGTTTCAAAAGAAGGAAAAGACTTTTTCTTTTAAAGTTCCAAACTTCCTCCATGCAGCATAAACTTTTTTTTTTTTAGCTCTAGCTTATTGTGAGGCTCCTCCCTCACTGGCGCCCCCACCTGATGGCTTGCCATCCTACCAGCTCTCCAGGCAAGTGTCCTCCGGCCTCAGATAGGCAGGGAAGGGGGTTGCACTACCTTGTTCCTTCTCCTGCCTTGGGAGTAACAGCACACTCCAGCTGACTCTCCCTGCAAAATATTCCTCAGTCCTCACAGGAACCTGAATTTAAAGGCTTCCCCTTGCCCCACCTCCCTGGCTCTGCTCCCAATCTCCACCCAGTCTCCCCGACTGGCCCTGCTTCCAGCCTATCTGACAAGAGTAATCAAGATGTGAGTATTACAACAACCATCCCAGTAAATACATCACAAAAGTGCTCACTGGCACAAAACAGTTTTATTCATTGCCATTCTTTCCCGATAGTCCTTCAGTAGTTTGTTTGTTAGCTCAGGAAAGCCTCCTACTTTGGTTTGTTCCTGATCCCAGCTGGGTGAAGGCATGAGGGTGGGCATTGCCACCTGCTCCCCTCCTGATCCCAGCTGAGTGAAGAGGTGGGGGGGCATTGCCATCTGCTCCGCTCCTGATCCCAGCTGGGTGAAGTCGGGGGGCAGGCATTGCCACCTGCTCTGCTCCTGATCCCAGCTGGGTGAAGGCAGGGGGCAAGCATTGCCACCTGCTCCACTCCTGATCCCAGCTGGATGAAGGCAGGGGGTGGGCATTGTCACCTTTTCTGCTCCTGATCCCAGCTAGGTGAAGGTGGGGGCAGGCATTGGTACCTGCTCCATGTCTGATCCCAGCCTGGGCTTCTTACTGTGGCATGCTATCTGGAGGGACAGTCTGCCTCATCTGGGCTTTCCTCCATGGCAGCGCCCCCTGGAGGCACACTAGGGTAGGAGGTGACTTATCAGGAAAACGGTTTGCTTTTTATATAGCCTGCGTGAAGAGTGTTTCATCACACATTTCCATGTTTTGCCACCTGTGCAACTTTGCTTCATGAACTAACTAATATACTCAATAAGCACCTTGTAAAATTCATCAACCAACGACATGTGTAAATATGCATTATATGTTATATGAAGATTGCTACTAATAGTCAAAATATAATGACAAGTTAGTGATTCTTAACTGGAACCATACCATACAACTGGATCAGCTGAGGTACACATCTTGGGAAGCATTTAGAAATCTTGGGGCAAATGGAGGGCATTCAGGATTTTATGCATCCATGCCCCACATTCCAACGCTTCTAATGGGTAGTAGAGGATAAAACAGGGTTAACATACCTGTAACTTATGTTCATCGAGTTCTTCTGTGCTGACACACATGGGAACTGCGCAGGCGCAGGCCAGCCGCCGGAGAATTTTCTAGAGCTTCCATGGCTCCGAAGGGGCCGTTTGTCGCGCGCCTCAGCGCCCGTTTTCCCGCCCAAACGGTCACATGCTCCTCCAACGACCAACGGCCCCTTCCCTCAGTTCTCCTTTGCTGCCGCTTGACCAACACACTCAGCCGTAACACCTTAAAATACATCAGATTCCGTTACAGCCACCACATCTCCGTGCATTGGAATTCACAGCGGGGTAGGAGGGAGGGTTGTGTGTCAGCACAGAAGAACTCGATGAACATAAGTTACAGGTATGTTAACCCTGTTTTCATCTTCGTTCTTCTGTGCCTCCACACATGGGAGTGTACCAAGCTTCACACAATGAGGAAGGTGGGGTGAAGTCCAACACAATTTTATTGAACAAACAAGAATAACAGAACAAACACATAGACATATATACAGTCCTACAAGATGTGTAGAAATATATACGTACTCAGTATTTACATAAACTATATACAGAAATATATATATATATATATATATATATATATATATATATATATATATATATATATATATATATATATATATATATATATATATATATATATATATATATATATATATATATATATATATATATATACACTATAGTACCCAGCAGGTACGCAAGGAGCCACATCCCAGACTCCCCTAGGAAAAAAGGGAGTGTAGGACAGCCCTGGCCACAGATACATCCTGTTCCGCATTGACATCAATGGCATAATGCCTGACAAAGGTGTCTGCAGAGGACCACGTAGCCGCTTTGCAAAAGTTAGCCAGGGGCACACCCCTGAGGAGTGCAGAAGAGGATGCTTGGGACCGCGTGGAGTGGGCTCTGACATGAAGCGGGCAAGCCACCCCTGCCAGGGAATAGGCCTTGCTAATGGCTGTCACAATCCATCTAGACAGGGTCTGTGAGGAAGCCCTGTTACCCCTGTCCTTGGCCCCAAAACATACAAACAGGTGAGGACTGGAGCGAAACCCCTTCGTCCTATCCAGGTAATAGGCAATGGCCCTCTTTAAATCTAAGGAATGGAGGGCCTTCTCCCCTCTAGAGGAAGGGTGAGGAAAAAATGCAGGCAGCGAGATATCCTGCGAGAGGTGGAAGGCGGACACCACCTTGGGCAGAAAACTCAAGCTGGGACGCAGGACCACCTTGTTGGGATGAAACACAAGGAAAGGAGGGTCAGACCGCAGCACAGACAGCTCACTGACCCTTCTGGCCGATGTCACAGCCACCAAGAATGCCACCTTGTAAGACAAGACATCCAAGGGGCAGGTAGCCATAGGTTCAAATGGGGGCAACATTAGACGTGAAAGCACCAGGGACAGCGACCACTGAGGCACTGGCGCCGACACAGGTGGGTAAAGGTTGAACATGCCCTTAAGGAACTGGCGGGATTGTGGGTGAGAAAACACTGTAACACCCTCAACTCGGGTGTGAGCAGCCGATATCGCTGCCAGGTGGACCGTGAGGGAGGAAACCTTCAAGCCCAAGCCCTGCAAGTGGCACAAGTACTCGAATACAACCCCTAAAGGGCTGCTGTCAGGCACCACTCCTTTAGAAAGTGCCCAAAGTTCAAACCTGCGCCACTTGGCCGCATAAGCGCGCCTAGTGGATGGCCGATGGGCGTTCAGGAGGACCCTCTGTACTTCGTCAGTAAAAACTACAGGGGAGGAACGATCCGCCAAGCCGTCAGGTGCAGCTTCCTGGGGTCGTGGTGGACTAGGCTCCCGTTCAGGAGAAGGTCTTGTCGGGGGGGCAGACTGACATATGTCCGTTGGGACATCCGCAGGAGCTCCGGGAACCAAACCTGCCGTGGCCAAAAGGGGGCCACCAGGATGCAGTCCGTCCCGTCCTCCTCTATCTTGCACAGGACCCTGGGGATCAAGGGGAACGGAGGAAACATGTAATGCAAGCCCCGCGTCCACGTAAACTGGAAGGCATCCCCAATAGAGAGGGGGGTCGCTTCCCGCCCTGGAACAGAACGTGTGGGCCTTGGTGGTTGCCGCAGTGGTGAACACGTCTATCATCGGATGACCCCACATCTGAAAGATCGGCCCAATGCACTCTACATTCAGTTCCCACTCGCGGTCCAGGAGAAGGACCCTGCTGAGGGCATCTGCCCGGGCATTGTCTGACCCAGCCACGTGTATTGCACGAAGCGATACGCCATTCCTGATTGCCCACTGCCAAGTGAGCGTGGCTTCCCGGCACAGGGCCATGGACACTGTGCCCCCCTGCTGGTTTACGTAGTACATGGCAGTCGTGTTGTCCGTCTGCACCAACACCTGGCGATTTGTCAGCAGTGCTGTAAGGGACACAAGTGCGAAACGAATGGCTCTTAGTTCAAGCACATTAATATGGAGGGTCTTTTCCCTCTCAGACCAGACATCCTGCACACATACATCACCACAGTAAGCCCCCCATCCCAACAGAGAGGCATCAGTGGTAACCGTGACATCATGATGCTGATACCCAAAGGGGGTACCTTTAAACAAGTTGTCATCAGACAGCCACCAGTTCAAGGAGGAGAGGATGACCCTCGGGATAGAGAATTTGAGGGACGGAGGGTGCTGCTGAGCATCATACCTCCGCACAAACCAGTTCTGGAGAGGGCGCATCCGCAGCCTAGCGTAGGGCACCACAGAGGTGGCCGCTGCCATATGCCCTAGTAAGCACTGAATAGTGCGCACGGACTGGAAGCGGTTCCTTTTAAACATGGACACCAGACCCCTCAGGGACCGAGCCCTCTCCAAGGGGAGCAGAGCCTTACCCCTCACAGAGTCCAGCAGTGCACCAATGTAGGACACTTTGCAGCTGGGCACCAGTTTGGATTTTTCAAAGTTCACCAAGAGCCCCAGACGCTGGCAAGTGCTAAGTACCAAGCCAATGTCCTGCACCAGGCGAGACTCAGAGTCAGCCACGATGAGCCAGTCATCGAGGTACGGAAAGATGGTACAACCTTCTTCCCGAAGGAAGGAGACCACAGGGGCCACACATTTTGTGAACACTCGTGGGGCCGTGGACAGGCCAAAGGGGAGCACCGTATACCGGAAAACCCTTTGTTGGTAAACGAAGCTCAGGTATTTCCTGTGCTCCTCCCGTATTCCCACATGAAAGTATGCGTCCTTCAAGTCGAGGACCGCAAACCAATCCCCCTGTTTCAGCAAGGCGATCACAGCCGCCAACGTAACCATCCGAAATTTGGTCACCTTGAGGAAGGCATTAAGGCCCCTCAGATCTAAAATGGGACGTAGGCCCCCATCCTTCTTGGGGACCAGGAAGAACCTAGAGAAGAACCCCCTTACAGAGTCCTCATAAGGCAACTCTTCCACAGCACCCTTGGCCAAAAGCGACACGATCTCCGCATCCAGCTCGGCCATAGTGTTATTGACAGCTGTCAGGGGTGAACTGCACCTAGGCAGCTCAACAAACTCCAGCCCGTATCCTAATTCAACAATCGTTAAGACCCATGAGTCAGATGTTATTGACTCCCACTCAGAGAGGAGTGGACTTAGTCTGTCCGAGAAAATCGGTGATACGGCTGGCATGACCCGTCAATATTGCCTCCCGGCGCCGTGCTGATCCCTCTGCTGGGCCGGCGGCTGCGACGGGCGAGGCTTGAATGGCCTACGCCTCCTCTGCTGCTGAGCAGGAGGGTAGGGCCGCTGCTGGTAGGCTGGATACTGCTGGAAAACCAGCCGCTGCTGCTGGTACCTACCCTGGAAGTGGTAAGGGCCGGACCGGGGAGCGTACCGAGGCCTGGAGGCGGGCTTGTCTGCAGGAGCCAGACCCAAGGACCGTGCCGTCTGCCTATCTTCCTTCTTCTTTTTAAGGGTCTCGTCGGTAGCCTTCGAAAACAGCGAGTCCCCCTCAAAGGGCATGCTCTCCACCCTGGAACGCACCTCCTGGGACAGGGCAGTCGATCGCAGCCAGGAATGTCGCCGATGGACCACCGCCGAAGCCATCCCCCGAGCAGCAGTGTCGGCAGCGTGGCTCCCAGCATTCATTTGCTGCTTAGACAGCTTGACAGCCTCAGTTTGCAGGAGGGACACCACAGCCTTCTGCTCAGGTGGGAGGTCCCGAGTATAGGACGCCAACTTCTCCCATAGGTAGAGCTGGTACCCTGCCATAATGGTCTGGTAGTTGGCAATCCTCAGACCCAGTGAAGCGACGATGTACTGGCGTCTACCCATGGCATCCAGCTTCCTGCCCTCTTTATCGGCAGGTAAAGAGGAATGGCCCGACCGTCGGGGGTTGAATTCCTCCGTGACCAAGGAGGAAGGTGGAGGAAGGTGGAGGGTGCTTAACCAATGCCTGCCAGGTGCCCAGTTTGATCTTATACAGCTGCTCTATGCGCTTTGACGTTGGAGGTTGGTCACAGGGCACCTTCCACACCCTCTCCACGATTTCCTCTATACCTTCAAGCATGGGGAAGCCAATGGATGCCGGATTATCACCGTAGATCCGCTTGAGGAGCTTGTCCTTGGTCTGCGGGGCTGCCGAAGAGATGTCCATCTCGAGGGCCTGAGCCATCCTTGCCATCTGGTCGGAGTAGATGCAGAGGTCCTCGTACGGTGAACCCGTAGCTGGCACCAGATCGTCAGCCGGCGATGGCTCGGACCAGGACTCCGATTGGTATTTGCCGAGGCTCTCCACCTCCCCCTCATCGGAACCGAGCTGGGATTCCTCAACCTGGACTGGAGGGGGAACCCACGCTGGCCTCGATGTCGAAGGCCTCGGTTTCGACATGGAGAAACCGGCAGGTGCCCCTTCCCAGTGGCAATGGTACGGTGAGGGAAGGTAGGAGGCCTGTCGATGTTGGGACGCAGCGGACCTGACGGATCGGACACTGTCCCCGGACTGACGCCGCTCACGACCGACAGCAGGCGAAGAAGGCCGGGCAGGAGATGGACGGCTCCAAAGAGGCGACGGGCTCGGTTCCAACCTTGGGGATCGACGGGCAGGTGATGGTCGGCTCCGACGGGACCGCGGGCTCGGCTCCGGCCCAGACGAGAACTCTGCCTGTACCGTCTCGAAGGCCATCGGATCCGGCACCGGTACGGAGACCTCCTCCGGTTCGGGGGAACCCAGATGAGGGGAAGGAGTGTGAGGAAGCACAATGACTTCCTCTGGAGGAGCGGGACGCGGGGACCGGCGATGCTTGGTCTTCTTCTTCTTTTTAGCTGGTTCCGAAGAAGAAGACCTCGGAACCGACGCGCTCCTCGACTTCGAAGGGGACCTCTGCTTCGACCTCTTCGCCTTGATCGGGATCGAACCGGTCGTCGGTTCCGACCGGGGACTCGGTACCAGGATCCTCGGTTCCGAAGTCGGTCTCGGATCCGACCTGGTGGATGACGCGCTCCGGGGCGGCCGCGCCGACCCCTGTGCTGGAGAGGCCGCTCTCGACGCCGAGGCACTCGGGGGGCACGGTTTCGACCCCGACCTCGCTGAGGCCACCGAGCCAGCTCTGGATTGCCTTCCGGCAGAGGGGCTAGGGCCGGCCTTGGGTGGCGGTAACGGAGTGCCCTCAGACATAACCGACTGCCACAACGAGGAGTTCAGTCGGGCCCTGCGATCCTGCCGGGCCTTGTTGGTGAAGCCCTGGCAGATCTTGCAGGCCGACACATTATGGGTCTCCACCAAACAAAAGAGGCACAGCTCATGGCCATCGGTCTTGGCCATCTTAGTGTGGCATTGAAGGCAATGCTTGAAGAGAGCCGTTGAGGCCATCTTCAGGGGCACGCGAGAGAAGGGTCAAAACGGTCCGAGTCGTATTACCGTCCGAAGTCCGAAGTCAAGAATCCAAGATCAATCAGTCAGAAAGCACGAAGCACAAGCACAGAGCACGAAGCTCAAACGTTCTCTCCAAGCGGCGGCAAGAAGAGAACTGAGGGAAGGGGCCGTTGGTCGCTGGAGGAGCATGTGACCGTTTGGGCGGGAAAACGGGTGCTGAGGCGCGCGACAAACGGCCCCTTCGGAGCCATGGAAGCTCTAGAAAATTCTCCGGTGGCTGGCCTGCGCCTGCGCAGTCCCCATGTGTGGAGGCACAGAAGAACGAAGATGAATATCCCAGCTCCTAGATTTCTTCCCAGGACCTTTAAAATACAAGTCTCTGTGTTGGGCCCATAATGTGCTGAGCATCCTTTTCAGGTCTAGGGTTGGATGATGTTGCTAGGGCAACTATTTTAGAGTTGAACAGTCTGGTGTATACCTGTGTCCCAGTTTAGCACAGCACTCTGATTAGAAAGGAAAAATGAGACACACAAAGAGAATCTCAAAAAGAAATATTCTTTATTCTCCTAAAGGAATAGCTCAGTGCCCACCTTGCTATATGCTGACAACCTTGTCTTGCTCTCCAGAACTCAGATTGGTCTAAAGCGAGCTATCAAAACATTTACTGCTTATTGTAACAGTGAACTCTTTAGAGATAAATAAATAAAAATCCAAAATCATGTTATTTTCAAAGTCAACAAAATGATTAAATAATAGATGGAAAATTGGATGTGAATTACAGCCGGTCAATGAATTCAGATATCTAGGAATCATGTTCCAGTCAAATTTATCTTGGTTCAATATCTTAAACAGAAAATTGGCTTAGCTCTATTGTCTTTAAGGAAATTCTTCTTCATCCAAAGAGCTCGATATGTGCCAGCACTTTTCAAGGCATACAAGGCTCTTGTGACACCATGCATGTTGTATGGTTCCCAGATGTTTCCTGGGTCCAATAGAACAACTTGACAAACTCCAGTTAACCTTGTTTTACAAAATACTTCCTCTACCACCAGGCATAGCCTCTGCAGTCATACAACTTGAACTGAGCCTTCCAAAAATCTCAGCATGGGTCTGGAAAGCCATAATCAGCATTGTATTTAAAGCTGACTGCAAAATTCTGAAGATGTTCCAATTTTCATTAAATCAGCAGCCCACTAGTGCTATTGGTCAAAGTAGAATGGAACTGCGGACATGGAAATAAACCAACCAGGCCCATGGAACTCAAGAATTTTAAGTGAAAAAAGATTGAAGAGAAATTTGGAAAACTGGAAGGGAAAATGACTAAACAAACCAATAAACTGGAAGATTTTTTTAAAAACTTAACTACCCAAGTTCAACAAGTTAGTGACAGAATGGATGTTTTGGAATGTAAAATGGAGTTATCAAGCCAAGAGATACTAGGCAACAAAACAATTTAGCTGAGTTGGAGCATTACTTATAGAGAAGCTGTATAGAAAGGACTGGGACTTCCTTCAAAAGAATGCTGCGCAAAAATGCTTTATTCCCCACTTAATGTGGGAATTAAGTATTCTACCCAGTTTGACCTGCCTCATTATCTCAGTATGCTGGTAGTTCCAAAACACGATTGCATGCTGCAATGCATTGCCAACAGCCCAGATGAAAGGCTGTTTGCAGAGCCAGCCTAAAAGGCTGATGCACAGGGCAGGAAAAACCACGCTGATGCTCGTTTTTGGAGAAAAATTGGTCACAACTTTATTGGTTACAGGATTAAGGAGCTATGGCTGTGTAGGGGCATGGATCCCAGCATCGGCTGGCCCGCCTGCCCACTGATGACCCCTCACCCCTCCAGCACGCCTGCTGCAGGGGGAAAACCCGGAATGGCGGTTAAGGGAGTCACACTGGGCGGTAGCCTCTGCATGGCAGGCCTGCTCTGTCAGCCCCCCGAGCTGGGCTTACCACTGCCAAGCCTGGCCCAAGATCCTTTATGGGGATCCCCATCTATGGGGAAACAGTGCCAGCCGGCCCTCTCTTTCCCCGACGGGATCGGTGCCCCACGCCCAAACCGCCAACATAAGTTGTGACTATTAACTTGACAACATGTGAACCTCAATCGTTTCAATGAGTAAAACACTACAATGCATACGCTTAACTTGCCTGCTCTAACATCCATGTCTAACTAAC
This sequence comes from Eublepharis macularius, assembly GCF_028583425.1. Classification (NCBI taxonomy): domain Eukaryota; kingdom Metazoa; phylum Chordata; class Lepidosauria; order Squamata; family Eublepharidae; genus Eublepharis; species Eublepharis macularius. The sequence goes on along the minus strand of NC_072791.1, from coordinate 95,571,788 downwards.
TTATTCCCAAGGTAACGCTTACCCAAAAACCTGAATCAAGCGGAGGGTGGGTGGGGATCGCTGTTCCGAGGCCAACTGGGCTGCAAGCGGCCGGCCCAGGAATTTATATTTTTGGGAGGACCTGAGGGAAAACTTCCCTTCTCAGGTCGGATAACCTCCCTTTATTCTGATTGGTTCCCGCCCGCCCGGCTGCCCCGATTGGCTGGCTGCACCTTTAAAAACTACATTGCCCAGCCTGCATTGGGAGCCGCGCGACCGGGCTGGGCCAGCCGAGATGCCGTTCCGCCCTATTCCTCCCCGCCTTGCAGCCCTGCAAACGCCGGCGCGGGTAAGTTCCGCGCAGGGTACTTCTCAAGATACCTTCTGACTAGCGCTTCTGTGACTGCCCTTTGACTCACCGTCTCAAACCTTTTTCCAGTGTCCAAAGCACGAATTAGCCAGTGAAATATTTCTTTTAAAATGGCTATTGAAGTACTCAACCATTCCCGATTCTTTAAGAGAAGACAACTGTTGAGTAGCTTTTGCAAAAGCTACATTGTGGACATGGCAAACTTTTGTTTTACAGTTATTTTTAATTCTTAAATTTTGTTTTAGCCTATGGGCTGTTAAGCTTGACTAAACTGTTCATCAAACTATATTCCCCTAGCAAGATTCAAGTCCAGAAAGCTGGAATGCAAGGGAAAGAAAAAACATGACTGAAGGTTGTGAAACAGCAAGATTAAAATCCAGTAGCACCTTAAAGATGAACAAGTTATTTAGGGTAAAAACTTTCAAGAGTCAAAGCTCTCTTTGTCAGATACAAGTGTTGTGAAACAGTAATGCAGTACTAACAATGCTACCCTTGTTTGTTGCCTGATTGGGGAGTCTAAGAGCAAACAGAGATGAGTCTGTGGGGCTGTGATCTGGGGCAGAAGAGAAGGAAAGCTGGTCCAGGACAAAGGAAAAATTGAAATCATAACCTACAATGTTGGGAATCCAAGTGAGGAACAAAGGTCCAAAAGCCAACGGAGGGAGTGTTCAGTGTTTTAGCACAGAGGAGAAATCAGCTGCAAACTTGGGGAAGAAAGCTGTGGTGTTAAATGTTACCCTGGGACCAAGAGATAGTGCATGTATACAGCCATTCATACACACACATTCTGACCTCTTGGAACCTGAGCCTCTGCATACATAGATTGCAGACTGGTGTAGTATTTTTCCGTAAAATAATTTTATTTTTTATTTTATTTATGTCATTTATAGTCCACCTTTGTCACCAGGGCTCAAGGCAGATTACATAGTGTGAGATCAGTACAATCAGTAGCAAGGGCAAGGGTAGGCATTTCCACACAGTGTCAAGGACATTTCCATAAACAATGTCATAGGGTAAATGAATACGAGTTTACAGAGACACAGCATTAGCTAGGATCCAATACAGGGTTGATGGATTGCTGAAACATAACATAATCTATTATAGGATTGACATTAGACAACATGAAGCACAAGCAGTATATACGAGAACATATTCAAAGCAACAGATGGTATGTAAAGCAACATAATGGTGGAGCCCATGGTTCCCAACTCATTGGCGACACATCCGAGACTCCCTCCCCATAATACCGCCCTCCTATGTGAGTAAAAAGCCTTTTTGAATAATTCAGTTTTGCATTGTCTGCAGAAAGCCAAGAGTGTGGGAGCTCTCCTGACCTCCTCAGGCAGGCTGTTCCATAGGGTAGGGGCCACCACAGAGAAGGCCTGTGTGTGGGCTACAGTTGATTTTGCCCATGTGCAGGCTGGCACCCGCAAGAGACCCTGTTAGGATGAGTGAAGCTACCTTGGAGGGACATAGGGAGGGAGGCGGTCCCGTAGTTATGTCAAGCCAAGGCCATGAAGAGCTTTGTAAGTAATAATCAGTACCTTGAATTGAGCACGGTAGGTGATAGGTAGCCAATGCGGTGACTGCAGGATGGGAGTGATGTTCATGCTCCTGCTTGCACCTGCTAACAGTCGAGCTGCAGCATTTTGCACCAATTGGAGCCTCCTAGTTAATTTAATGGAAGATCAATATATAGTGCATTACAATAGTCAAGTTTTGATGTTACCATAGCATGGATCCAGGTGGCCAGGTTGGCTGTGTCAAGATAAGAAGCCATCTTTCAGGCTAGAGTGAGATTGTAGAAAGTATTTTTGCAGCTGCCTTAACTTGTTTTTCTAGTAGTAGTGCTGGATCCAGTATAACCCCTAGGCTCTTAACCGAGTCAGCAAAGGTCAAACAAACTCCATCGAAAGTGGGGAGTACAATGTCTTTAAGAATATCTGACTTCCCAACAAGCATCACTTCGGTCTTGTCTGGGTTTAATTTCAATTTGTTATTTTTCAGCCATTTCACCACGGCTGTCAGGCAGCGATCTAAGATTTCTACTGCATCCTGCAGGGACCTGGATAGTGAGATATAGTGTTGGGTGTCTTCCGCATACTGATGACACCCAACTCCATAGCTGCAAATGAGTTCTCCTAAAGGTTTTACATAGAGGTTGAATAACATGGGAGATAGGATTGCACCCTGTGGAACCCCACAAGATAGTTCCCATTCTGGAGATAATGAGACTAGAGGTGGGCACAATCCAAAAAAAATACCGATCAAGCTGATCATGGATCGGCGCCGGCGATGATCCCAAATTAACGATCCACACCGGTCATCTCCTGTTTCCGATCTGTGGATCGTGGATCGTGGAGGCAAAAGCGGAGGGGTGCGCCGCTGTTCCCAGCGATACAGGAACGGTGGCTGATGCCGGCGGCATCTGTGTTTGTGTTTGGCTGTCTGTGTTTGGCCGTCAGAGCTGCCTGTCAGGGTTTGCAGGGATGAGACTGGAGAGCCCATGGCTACAGAACACCCCCTTCCTCCCTTGGGTGTCTTCTCCCAGCTGGTGACTGCTTTTCTGCTCTGTGGTTGGAAGGAAGCCCTGCCGATCAAGGCAAGCTGGGCTTCCATTCGGGTTTCCAGGGCGACAGAAGGAGGGCAAACACAAGTCAGGCATTCCCCTGGATCCGTTGCCAGGGGAATAGATTGCTGGTGCCTGAGTGTCTGGCTTCCCAATCCGAGCACGATCGCCCCGATCAAGCCCCGATCCAGCCCCCCTCCCGACTGCTGGATTGATGGCCGTGCCCAAGCATGATCCGCCCGGTCCTGATCGCACGATCGCTATTATTGTGGGGTTTTTTCGATCGTAATGCGGATCATACCCATCTTTAAATGAGACTATTCTTTTAACCTTTATTAACTATAAATTGATAGCTTGAAGGCAGGACAGAAAAGAAATTTAAAAGGGCAGTTGGCAATCAAAACATTTGATAGTTAAAAAATATTTAAAGTATCTACTCTAATAAATCCTAATGCAACACTCAATAAATTATTTGATAATTAGTATGTCCAAGGTGTCTGAAGAAGGGAGTTCTGACTCTTGAAAGCTTACACCATGAAAATCTTGTTGGTCTTTAAGGTGCCACTGGACTCCAGCCCTGCTCTTCTACTGCACAGTAACATGGCTACCCACCTAAAAATGTCCAATCATGTCTCATTAGTCAAGTCCGTGAGAGAGCTGTGTGGAAGCACACAGGTGTCTGAAGAACATGAGAGAAAGAAAACTAGATGAGAGCGGGAAAGAGAATGAAAGATAATGCAACGAGGAGGCTCAGGGATCTGAGTAGGAGAGTTACACTGGGTGTCAGGCTATGGACCGATCCCTGGCCCATTTGCAGTAAGACACAAGTACTTAGTCAAATGGATTTTATTCAGAAATCAAATAAGTTCTATATAAACGTCCATAGGTCTACTCAGAAGCAATATAAGCGTCCAAGCAGCATGAGTAGAAATGGACAGGAATGACGTTATGAGAGATACACTTCCCTTTTACCCTTCTGGTTACTCCTTTTCTCCCCCCTCCCAATTATAAACAATAATCTGATGTTTTCTCTGTGTGAGAACATTCTACATATTTGTGATATCACGAAGAGTTACTAAGGGGCAAGACACAGCATTGTCTGGGAATAAGCACGTCATAAACATCTGACGCCGTTACAGTCCATCAGATAAACACCTGTGGAAGCCTGAGAAATATAAGTCATGCCGCTAGCAAAGTGGTATTGAGCTAAAACGAACTACATTGTGACCAGCAGAATATGAACAAAATTGGCATGGATGGGGCTGAGACATGACACTGGGGACATGGACAAATGAGGGGTGGTGACAGAAGGGCATGAGGGGGGTTTGGGGAGAGAGAAAAGGAGGCTTGATGGTGAGAAACAGATTAACATTGTCAGAGCAGTTGGGAGGAAGAGCAAAGGGACCATGGGCTGTGGTGAGAGAAAGAAGGAGATATTAAGAAAAAAAGAGAAATTTTATCATAGCTGCCAATCTGAAGAGCACATGTTGTCTCCTTAGTGGTGATGGTAGGCTTAGATGGGAAAACCTGTCCTAAAGTGTATGGCTAAATCTGAGATCTTATATATTTAACTTCCTGTCTTGAGTGTGTGTCCTATAATAAGGGAGTCAAATTAAGTTAATCATCTTTCCTAGTTTCAGGATCCAAGACATGAATTCTATTTTGTTAATATTTGTTTTGGACAAAGCTAACTGTGACCTGAGATTGTTTTGGTATTCTGATTAACTCAAAAACAATGATGGAACATTTGGTTACAGATAATGTTGGACATCAGTTTTTGCCCTTATAAACTCAGATAGGAGGGTGGTTTGCTCTGTTTAAGGAATTAGACATTATATTGTCGAAGGCTTTCACGGCCGGAGAACATTAGTTGTTGTAGATTTTCCGGGGTGTATGGCCGTGGTCATGTCATTGTAGTTCCTGACGTTTCACCAGCAGCTGTGACTGGCATCTTCAGAGATGTAGCACCGAAAGACAAAGATCTCCCAGTGTCAATGTGTCTAGACATTGTCTTAAGAACAGCTTAGACATTGTCTTAAGAACAGCTTAAGTCTTATGTAATATTAGTCCTCTGTTGTCACAAACACTAGCCACTATTATGGCTGGAATCTGAAATGATCTCAACTAACCAAGGTGCTTGCTTTCAAGATTAACTTTCTTGCAAAAAAGTGCTTCCCTTTACATTTTTTCACCATTTATTTCCTTTGAGTTTCGTCAACCTGTTTCTTCCTCTGGCCTTTTTTTCTATGGGTCTAAAAGGAAGGAGGGTGCCTTTCACTGCCCCTTTTTATATATTCTGAAGTGGCCTGAGGACCTAGACAACTAGTATAACAAAAGCCAACTACAAAGCTGGAGAAGCTTAATATGCCTTACTTATAGGCTCTGACGTGGCTAGACTTCTACAGGGGATTCTGTCATTAGCACAATTCTGTGCAGAACTTAGGATCCAAAGCAGAACTTAGGATCCAAAGCAGATTGAGGGTGTGGGCTCTGGTTTCCCATTGGTGGATATGAATTGTGGGCACTAAACTCAGGAGAGGGACATTTCGGGACTAAACTCAGGAAGGGATTTGGGGAGGCTGAGTGGTGGCTTCAAGACATTTCCCTAGGTTTGGGATTGGGTTACTGGGGTAGGCTGAATGGAGTCAAGAGTTCTTATCCAGTCTAGCACCCAGTTTCCTTTCTTTGATCAGAAAGATACCCCAGGAAGCACATAAAAGGGTTATCAAACTTTCCCCCAACATCTGTCACTTGCACTTGGTATTCACTGGTATGCTACTTTTAAATAGGAAGGTGCTGTTTAATTATCATGGCCAACAGCCATTGGCAGGACTATCATCTATGGATCTATTTGTATTTACCATCCACTAATGGAATGGTAGACAGATGCACACATATCAGATCCTTATTTTCCAGTTAACTGAACTGGTGGCTGGCCTCCTGTTTGTCCAACAAGATCACAGCACTTTACCCTCACTGTTGGAAGAGGAGATTCAGTGCTGTCCCTTTCCTCAGGTTTCAGAGGGAGACAAACCAAAGAGTTAGAAAGATACAGAGGTCAGGGCACTCTGTTTACTGTTTGTTGTTTATTACTCTGATTTTTCTTTGATATGTAGATTGCTATTCTCAGGATTTCCTCCTCCTGACTTCCTCCCTCTCACTTCTCTTCCTGGCATTGTTTCAGGTTCCTCCTCTCCTCCCTCCATCTTGGCAGCATGGATTCAGGACTTGTCCTAGCATCCATGTCCATCCTTAGACTAGATAGGTAGTTAGGATCTGTCTCTCCTCCTTTCCTATCAGAGTATGGAGTTCCTACAATAAAGAACTCTTATTTCTTTTCTAAATGTATGCAAGTGTATGCTTTTGTTATTGTCTCTCCTGCACACACAGCAGCCAGCAGAATGAGCTCACAGCCACCTATAATCATGCTTCCCATGTCAAGCAATAGAATCTGATATTGGCCCAAATATGGAATCCTTTAATTAGGTTTCTGGGGCCTGCATACGATTTTTTTATCAGGTCATGGGTCCAGCTTCAAGTTATTTGCCCATTGACTAATTTAAAGGTGGAAAAGAGCAAAACAAAAGCTGTGCTGAGTGTTTTACTAATTGAGCAGAGAAACTGCAATTTACAGAAGCTCAGAGAACAATAGGGAAAAGATGAGCTCAGGAAACGACGGCGCTGGGGCTGTATCTTCCAGCAGCTCCCAGCCAAACTCCCATTCTGCTTCCTCAGATGAGAGGTCAAGCTGGAAGGATCTCCTGCCTGGAGCCTGGCATCCATAGGAATGTCTAAGAAGTGGGAACTTCAAGTGATGGAAAGAAGCCTTGGAACTCTCCCTCAAACTTCACAGCATACTGGAGGTAATTACTGATGAACGCTCTACTCCTACAAATCCCCAGTGGAAATTTAAAAATCAGAAAGCACTCTGTCTAATGAATGGCACCCTTAATGAGCAACAAAAGGCAGTAATCCATAGTGCCAAAACTGCCAAACAGAAATTTGATTTATTAATTTCTCTACATAAGAGATCTGGTGGCCTTATGTGAGCCAATTGAGAGGAAGTCTGGCAGATACAAAATATAAAGAGAGAGAACTATTCAATGACTGCTTTGGCAAGTTAATGCATGTCTTCAACCAGTTATGCTGGAAAGCCCCTCCCAGAGGAGGATCAGCTGTTTGTGTTATACATTTCCTTACCAAATAGCTTTGCTAGTATGATCAGTAATTTGGAAACAAGTAATATTACTTTATTTGCCCAGGTGGCAAATTTTCTGCATCAGAAATGCGATCGAAGGTGTGTATTGTGTGATCCTGATCAGGGCCAGAGGGCCTATTGAGGCCAGGTAGGCGGTGGCTGCAGGTGCGGGGTGCCGGAGGGAGCACCGGAGGAGGCACGGCGGGCGGGAGCGCGTGCCACAAAGCACCAGCCTCCTATCCCTCCCACCCCGCGTCACTGCCGCTGCCAGCACAAGCCCCCAGCCAGGCGCAGCCCCCACAGGCAGGCATCTGTGGCGGCGCAGGCAACTGAGCGGGAGAGCTCGGAGGCTGTCCGCCGCAGCAATCGGGCCGACGGCGGCGCGTGCGCTCCCGTGATGACGTCACGAGCGATGTCATCACGCAGGCCGGTGTGTGTGTGTGTGTGTGTGCGCGCATGCTCATGCGTGCGTGGGGGCGCCCGGCCGGCCACGAGCGTGGTAAACCCTTGCGCCGCCCCTGATCCTGATAGAAGTATGTCTATGGAATTTGCAAACAAACTCCATTTTGGGAGCAGGAGAGGGAATGCACGTTTCAGAGAGAGAAAGAGAATGGATCAGATTTCAAGTGAGCTCAGCCCTCCGTGGCCAGAGAGGCAAAGGGAAAGACTTAGTCATTCAATTTGCGTGCGAATTGGTCACAGAACCAGTGAGTGCTATGCTAATCGCCAACCTGTCAGAGGCAAGATTCAGAGATAGAGAGGAAAGGATTTTGGAACAGAGCGGAGAGAAAGCATGTTTAGGAGAAAGCATGCTGCTGAAGAAAGCAGAGTTAAAGGGAAATCTCACTATTCCTACAATGTTGTAATAAGTGATGAATTTACAAGTAGCAAGTTCCTTCTGGACTCAGGATCAAGCTCCCATTTTATAAAATATGCATGATTGTTTGATGAATGGAAGGAAATTGATGAGATTCCTGTTGAGAATGCTGAAGGGAAAACTTGCCTAGTTTCTAAAATAGGGAACGTTGTTTTAAACTGTAAACCCCCAGAAGGGGGAACAAGTGAACTACTTCTGAAGGATGTACTTTAGGTATCTGATCTCAATTTGAATTTAATATCCCAATCAAAGCTTGATTTGGAAGGCTATGTATTTAAACACAAAGATGGAATATGTATAATCTCCCTAGATGGAGAAGTTTATGCTATGGCTACATTAGAAAGAGGTCTCTATAAAGTGCAAGAAAGAGACAGAAGTAATTCAATACCTGCCAAGGACCAAGCCAATCTTATTCAGCCCTGAGCAGGAAAACTTTGTCTGTATCAATGGCATAAAAGATTTTCACATGCAAGTTATGAACATATTTTGCAAATGCAAATGGAAGGCCTAGTAAATGGACTTGATCTGGAAAATTGTCATGTACCTAACCAGAAATGTGAATGTTGCATAATTTCTGAAACTATTAAACCGCCTTTTCCCAAAGCAAAGTAAGCATAAAACAAAGAAGCCACTTGATTTAATTCATTCAGATACCTGCGACTGTCAACCTGTACAAACTCTAGGAAAGAATAAATATTTTGTTACATTCCTTGATGACTTTTCAAGATACACAGTAGTATATCTCCTCAAAGAAAAATTCCGCATGTTGGACCTCCTTAAAGAGTTTGTAGCTATGGTCCAGAATAAATTTGAAAGGAAACCACAAATCATACACTCAGATAATGGTGTAGAATACATGTCTAATGCCACACAGCAATTCCTGAGATAGGAAGGCACAGAACACCCAGACCACAGTAGCCTACACTCCTGAGCAAAATAGAATTGCAGAGAGGAAGAATAGGACACTGCTAGACATGGTGAGATGTATGTTGCATGATGCTCAACTACCAAACCAATTTTGGCGAGACATAGTCGTGACTGCTACATATTCACAGAACAGACTGCCAACTAACAGTGCAATCCTATGGAGAGTTACTCCAGTCTAAGCCCATTGAAGTCAATGGCCTTAGACTGGAGTAACTCTCCATAGGATTGCACTGAAAAGCTACTGGAGCTACCCCATTTGAACTTTGGCATGGCTATGTACAAGTGTAAAACACTTGAGAGTGTTTGGAAGCAAGGCCTATTACATTTCATAGAAGAGAGGCAAACTAGATGACAGAGCTTTACTAGGAATTCTTGTTGGATATTCTGCACAAAGCAAAGGATACAGGATCTATGATCCACAAACCAGAAGAACCATTGTGAGTAGAGCTGTATATTTCAATGAAAGTGAGAAGGCTACATCTGGAGAGGGGGCCACCACTGAAGAGAACAGCCAAATCACATATCCTGATTCAGATGAAGAACCAGGAGACTCTATGATACACATCACTGGCACATCAATTGCAACTATAGTACCAGATGGTTCACCACCAGAGACACCTGGCCCACAAGAGGCCCAAAGTCCACCGGAGACATCTGACCCACAAGAGGAACAGTGCCCAGAGTCATCTGACCAACCAGAGGGACAAAAAAATGGATGTCCTAGAATGCACCAAAATCCAAAAAAATATCCTTTACTTAAAACAATTTTGGTTGAAAACTTCTAAGTCTATCCATTGGCTTGCTCAAAAAGCCAATCAAAAAAAATTCTTCCAAATGTATAGAATGCATAAACAATCAAGCAGGTAATCTGATCTCTGACCGTGCAGAAATAGCACAAATTTTTGCTGGCTATTATTCCAATTTATATAAAACTGACAGATCACTAGAAAGTGATATTACTAATTTTTTTAAATACTTCCCGCCTAAAAGTAAACGTAGCTCAGAACATCAAGAATACTTGGATCAACCGATAACTAATCAGGAAATGTTAGAGGCCATTAAAAAGCTCAAAAATAATAAGACACCTGGCAGAGATGGACTACCTGCCGAATATTACAAAAAGCTAGCTATCCAATTAGTCCCACCCTTAGTCAAAATTTGTAATTCAGTTCTGCAGACAGGTAATCTACCTGACAGCTGGTCTGAGTCCAGAATTATAGTCATCCACAAAAAAGATAGTGATCCAACCAAACCCCAATCATATTGCCCAATTTCTCTAATCAATCAAGATGCTAAAATTTTCACCTCAATTCTGACCTCTAGATTAAATAAAATAATCAGCCAATACATAAACAAGGCCAATTTGGCTTCATCCCCAATAGATCCATTGCTGACAATATTAAAAAGACCTTGAATATTATCAAATCATGTAAAAATAGAAATTTGGAATCTTTGATTTTGGCAGTAGACATCGAAAAAGCATTTGACCGTTTGGAAATTCCTTTTTTGAAATCACTATTTTTTTTTAAACAATTTTTTTTATTTTTTTAAAAAAGCCAAACAAACAAACAAACAAACAAAAACAATGTACAGAAGTAAAATAGAACAACAACAAAGTCTTAGTGAACTATATACAATTATATGCATAGATGTGAAATTTGTGAAATGCTTTAGTTTTTATACAGGAATAAGGAAATTGGATAATAAGCGTCATGCCAATATAGTTAAAACAAAGACAACTAGCATTTTTTTTTTCAATTATTTGATAGTCGTTGCTTCAAATCTGAGTAACAAAAAGTAAATGCTTAGGTGGAGAGTGATTTGTATTGGAAATGAATTCAAGGAATGGTAACCATTTTGCAATAAAATCAGTTTCTTTCAAATAGTGTTCACTCTGGTATAATTCGTCTTGTATTTTTTCTTGTATATAGTGGTCCCTTATTTTTTCTAACCATTTTTCTGCTGTGGGAACCGTCTTTGATTTCCAATGTAAAGCTAGCAAGTTCTTAGCTACAACCAAAAGGTTGCTAATTAGATCTTTTCTTATTTGTGGAATTTCGAAAGTATCCCATACATTCAAGAATATGATCTTTGGATCAAGGGGGATTTTGTAGCCCGTTATTTCTTTTATATAACATAATATATCATTCCAAAAAGGTTCTATTCGGGGGCATTCCCACCAGCAATGCTTAAACGTTCCTATATTTCTACACTCTTTCCAGCAGAGCGGAGGATTTGTTTTAGTTATTAGTGAGAGTTTTCTTGGTGTTATGTGCCATCTGTGAATGATTTTGTAATTTTGGATTTGGGAGGTAACTGTCTTAGGTTTTAGAAGTTTGCAGTCCATATTTCTCTCCATTGTTCAGGTGTTAGCTCTATGTTGCAATCTAAGTGCCAATTTGTTTGGCATTTTAGAGTTTGAAATCACTATTAATAAACATGGACTTCGGCAACACGTTTCTCAATGCTATAAATGCCTTATACAAATGCTCCAAAGCCCATGTTAGAGTCAATGGTTATGATTCACCAGATTTCAACCTCACCAGAGGTACCAGGCAAGGTTATCCCTTGTCCCCATTGTTATTCGCACTTTCAATTGAGCCCCTGGCAGAGGCTATTAGATCGGATCCCACAATCCAGGGTATTAAGTTGGGTAACAATGACTATAAAATTAGCCTATTTGCAGATGACCTTGCAATATATATTACCAATCCTAAACCATCCCTCCAGGCTCTTAACCTAATCTTTAACAACTTTGCCTTGGTTTCAGGACTTTCAATTAATCCTGTAAAAACAGAAATTTATCCAATACAGGTCAATTTTTCCACTTGTGAATCTATATCAGAATTATTCCCTTACAAATGGTTAGACAAGCCATGGAAATATCTGGGCATTTTTATCCCAGAAAACCTAGACGAGCTGTATAAACATAACTATGTGTCATGTGCTATCAAAATCAGTGCGCTTCTTAAGGCCTGGTCCAAACAACATTTTTTATGGACAGAAAAAATGGGCCTTATCAAAGTTATAATATTGCCCCAATTTCTCTTTCTTTTTCAGAATCTACCTATGTTCCAAAGCAAACTCTCAAATTATGGCAATCAACCTTGAATATGTTCATTTGGAACTACAAGAAACCCAGAATTAGCTTCCCTATACTGACCCGCTCATCTCAATCAGGTGGATATGGTCTTCCCTACCTCACATCATATTACAAGGCAGCACAATTGAAAAATATAATCTCTCTTAAATCTAAACACCTTAAGGATTGGACTGCCATTGAACAGCATGAAATTGGCCCCATACCAATTGAGGACTTGATTTTGATATCTCCTAAAAATAGACCAAAATCAATTGAAACATTTTTATTTTTACACCCAGCGCTAATGACTTGGGACTCACATAGAGCAATATTAGCACCTAAAATATCTCCCGTCTCCTCTTTTCTTAACCAAGAATGGTTCACCCCAGGTAATTCCCCCAATGCTTTTCCTATATGGAGACATCTTAAGCTTACTAGACTATGTGATATCACAACTAAAGCCTCTTTAATTCCCAAATCTACACTAGAAACAAACACCACCTACAAATTACCATGGTTTGAATATATGCAATTGAATCATCTAGTGAATAGTCAACTACTACAGACCCATATAAAAAGAAAATACACTGATTTCGAGAGACTTTTAGTCTTGCAAAAGGGCTTATCTCTTTTCTTTATAAATTTTTATGTTCCTGTTTTTGTACAAAGGAATCTAGATACCAGACTACATGGCAACTAGAATGTGCTTCTGCAATTTCTGATTCACAATGGGCCAAGATCTGGTGCTCCAAAATCTGCACAACCAAAGCAATTAATATTCAAACCTCATTCCGCAAAATTCTATACAGATGGTATTTCACTCCCCTTAAACTGCATCATATTAATTCATCGTATGATCCCCATTGTTGGCGAGGCTGTAATCAGATAGGTTCCTACTTCACTGTTGGTGGACATGCCCTATAATATCCCAATTTTGGTCTAAAATACTAATGATGATATTGAAAATCACAAACTATAATGTTCCTCAATGCCCCAAAATTGTGCTCCTCAACTTATGGGAAGATCCCAGTATCCCAAAGATTCGTTAAGAACTCATCGCAATCATGCTTGTTGCAGCTAAAGCATTCCTTACAAAATCTTGGAAGTCAAAAACCTTACCATCTATTCAATCCTGGTTTAATTAACTATGGGACTAATCTAACTATGGATAAGATAACAGAATGCATTTCTCTGATAGAAAATCCCGATTTCAGTTCAGATTTTTTTCAAAAATGGCAACCTTTCCTAGAATTTATGCAACAAAATGACAAAATACTACAGTCACTGCCTTAAAGTCATAGCAATTTATTAGTAACCATTTATTACAGTACAATTGTTGTAGAAATTGTTTTAATTTTTGTACAATTCACACAGTAAATGTCTCAAACTCCAGGTTTCCACTTAAACTTCCTGCAATTGTTATAGTTGTTGTAAGTGTTATATTTGTTATGTTTGTTAACCGTTGAAAAAACTCAAAAATAAAAAAAATTTAAAAAGAAAATTATCTTTGCCTATACACCAAGCAGAAGAATGGCAAATGGATTTATCTGCTGATTTATGTTGATGATTTAATTCTGGCTTATGAATATCCAGATGACAGCAAAGAAGTTGTACAAAACCTAAGCAAACATGTTGAACTCAAGCAACTTGGTTACATCACTCATTACCTAGGCATGCACCTTTACAGAGAACAAGATGGAAGGTTCCTTATTAACCAAGAGCAAAAGACCAAAGATCTTATATCCTTCATGAGCATGGAAGATGCATACGCAGTTGCTACTCCTATGGACCCAAGCTATGTAAAAGATCTAGATGACACTGAAAAACTACCAACAAACAACAAGTATCATGCTGCCACAGGCAAGCTACTCTACATCAGTACACTAACAAGGCCCGACATAAGTGCTGCAGTGAGCCTACTATGCAGAAAGTCTTCAGCACCAACCTTCAAAGACTTGAACGCAGTCAAGAGACTTGTGAGATACCTGAAAGGTACAGCACATTTCAGGCTCAAGCTACCAGCTAACAGCAAACCTGAACTAATCGTGTACATAGACACTAACTATGGAGAAGACTTGAATACCAGATTATCTACCAGTGGACATACTTTCTTCTACGGAAATGGAATGATAAGTTGGACAAGTGAGAAGCAAGAAAGAGTTGCTCAGTCTTCAACAGAAGCTGAATATATCTCAGATGGACTACGTTGCCAAGAAATAACATGGCTAAAGAGACTACTAGAAGATCTTGGAATACAGATCTCACAACCTATAACAATCTATGAAGACAATCAAAGTTGTATCAAGTTCTCACAGAGAGAAGACATTCACCATCGTACAAGACACATTCATCCGAAGTATCACCTTGTGAAAGAACTACAACAGAAAGGCATTGTGAAGATGATATGCTGTCAATCCGAGGAGATTATTGCCAACGCCCTAACCAAGCCGCTACCAAGATTTTGCTTACAGACTCTACGAGACAAGATGTATCTCATAGACTGATTAAAGTGACAGTGAGGGGGAGTGTTGGAAAAGGAAGATTCAGTGCTGTCCCTTTCCTCAGGTTTTAGAGGGGGACAAACCAAAGAGTTAGAAAGATAGAGCAGTCAGAGCACTCTGTTTACTGTTTGCTGTTTACTGCTCTGACTGTCCTTTGATATGTAAATTGCTATTCTCAGGATTTCCTCCTCCTGACTTCCTCCCTCTCACCACTTCTCTTCCTGGCATTGTTCCAGGCAACACCTCTGTCCTCTCCTCTCTCCATCTTGGCAGCATGGATTCAGGACTTGTCCTAGCATCCATGTCCATCTTTAGATTAGATAGGTAGTTAGGATCTCTCTCCCCTCCTTTCCAATCAAAGTATGGAGTTCCTACAATAAAGAACTCTTATTTCTTTTCTAAATATAAAGCAAGTGTATGATTTGTTATTTTCTCTCCTGCACACACACCAGCCAGCAGAACGAGCTCACAACCACCTATAATCACACTTCCTATGCCAAATGATAGACTCTGCTAACGGCCCAAACATGGAATCCTTTAATTAGGTTTCTGGGGCCTACATACAATTTGTTTATCACTCACTCTCTCCTCTTATTAAACCAATCTTTTTTGTTGCCACTTCTCCAATTTCTTTATGACTTTTAAGAAATTGTTATCCAACTGAACCTTTGAAAGGGTGGCTATTAGGGTTGCCAGTCCAGGGTAACAACCCCCAGGAGACGTGAAGCAGTGCTGCAACGAGTGGTGTTGTACTGATTCTGTGACCATTGTGCCAGTGCAACACTCTAGGATTTACAATCCTAGAGCATCACACTGACATCACATTTGAGATTGTGTCAGAAGTGATGATTTCTGGATTGATGGATTAAGGGTTTTTGACATTAGAAAAAAGAGCTGTTAGTTATTACTTAGAAAAAGTGAGATTTGACATGACACGAATATTTGTTTTGGAGAAAATGGAAACCTTTTAGTTTAGATTTATTTATTTATTTTTACCCCGCCCTCCCCACAAGTGGGCCTAGGGCGAGGTACAACATTGGTTAAAATACAATTTAAAATCAATCAGAAACAGATAAAATACTGTGCCCCTTTTGGGGCAACCAGCGGGAGTGGACTCTCCATACCCCTTATAGAGGGAGACCGGTGGAAGGCTCAGCAATGATGGGCTAAAAATTAGCCTCCACCATATGCCTGGTGGAACATCTCTGTCTTACAGGCCCGCCTAAATGATACAAGATCCTGGCGGGCCTGAGTGTCCTCAGACAGAGAGTTCCACCAGGTTCCACCAGCCGAGCCTCCCTAGGGCCAGGGACCACCAGTAGATGTTTTCCAGTTGAATGAAGTGCTCTCTGGGGCACATACAGGGAGAGACGGTCCCTTACGTATGCTGGTCCCAGTCCGTTTAGGGCTTTATAGGTCAAAACCAACACCTTGAACTGGATCTGGAATGCTACTGGGAGCCAGTGAAGCTGCTGCAAGATAGGCGTAATGTGTGTCCTATACAAAGCTCCAGTTAGGACACGCGCAGCAGCATTCTGGACCCGTTGAAGTTTCTGGATCAAGCCTGAGGGCAGCCCTGCATAGAGCGAGTTACAGTAGTCTAACCTGGAGGTGACTGTTGCATGGATCACTATCGTTAGGTCCTGGGCCGAGAGGTAGGGTGCCAGTTGCTGGACCTGTCAAAGGTGGAAAAAGGCCACCTGAGCCACAGTCGCGATCTGGCCCTCCACAGACGAGGAGGAATCCAGAATCACGCCCAAACTCCTAAGTGATGGTACGGGCACAAGTGGTGCCCCCCCCCCCAAAGGTCAGGAGACGGATCCCTGCCTCCGACAGTCCACGGCCCAAGTACAGGACCTCCGTCTTCGCAGGCTTCAACTTCAACCTGCTCTGTTCTACCCACCCAGACATGGCCTCCAGAGCTCTCAACAGGGTGTCAGGGGCAGAGTCAGGTCTGCCATCCATCAACAGATTGGTTTTGTTGCTTTATTTCTGTATTATGTATGTTTTTGTATGTTAATTAATTGTTTTTGTCTATTTTATAATATATATGTAATTGTAGTTTTTTTAAGGTTTCTTTTTAATTATATAAAACTTTTAATAAAAACAGAAGAGATGTCACAGCATCAGCACACCACCACCACCACCAACAACAACAACAACAACAACAAAGCCTTTATTGGCATATCTCATGTTATCGATACAGGCAGTAAACAAACATAACGGTAACAAGGGTAATTTGAGTGGAAGCAGTTAGATGTTTTTCAATCAATCCTTGATTACCAAACTTAAAAATGGGGCTACCTTTTCAGTTATTTCGGATGACGAATCATTCATAAGATGGTACATCATTAAGGCCTCTGAATGGCCCAGCATATTGGGTCTAAAAGTACAGAGGCATTCATCAGGTATAACAGTTATCAAGGTGCAATGAGATTCCATACAGGAAGACATCCCACAGGTAAGCTTTCACAAGTAATTGCAAGGTAAGTATTAGAGAAGTCTTCATATAAATGTATCCAATTTTATGTTTTATTGCAAGTGGAGCCGGGGCACCGAACGCAGACCCGCGTCGCCCAACATGCAGCGCCGGCTTGGGTCTGATGTTTCATCAGGCAACCTCTTCAGGGGCAAGAAACATCCACCATACTATAGGAAATGTTAAATTATAATGGATCTAATAAATATGCAATAAACAGTTAAAATACAGATTGCTCTCTTTTAGTTATGTAATAAATATTCAATAAAAACTTAAAATCAACTGATAGAAAAGTCAAGCAGTTAACAAATGACGGCTCCCAGACTCATCTGGGAGCTTGAGTTGCAGGCAATGCGGGGGAGGCGAGTGGGGACATGGCACGGTGGCCGCCATGTTGTGGAGGGGCGGGGAGTGACCAGGGGCCAGGTGAGCACGCCCAGCCACATCCGATGTGGGCCCCTGGTCTGAGAAGCTGGCCCACGCCCCTCGGCATTTGGCTCGTGGTGGCATCCCACCCAGCCCTCCCTTTTGTCACAACTTTGAAGTGAGTAAGTAGTGGATTAGAGCATTGGGCACCAATCCGTTTGGGGGAAACAGGGCCCTCAGTCTCAGTTTCCCTATTATGGGGATCCCCATAAGGGGTCTGGGGAGTGAGGAATGGCCAGTGCATGCCCAGTTGGGGGCTCTCAGTCCACCTCACTTCCAGGTGGCAGGGGATGATTCACACAGGGGTGTACACCCACGTGGCATCCCACTGACTGTCATCCCATGGTTGCCCCCCTCAGCAGGGGTCTGAGGGGGTGTGTGGGTCATCGGCTTGGCAGGCGGGTCAGCCAATGTTCGGATCCGTGCCCTATGCGCGCCTTTGCTCCCTGAGCTGTAATCTCAATAAAGTTGTGGCCTCTTTACCTCCAGGATTGTGTCTGTGTGGTTTTTGTCGCCGTGCCCCCTCCCCGCTCTCCTCCCCCACTAAGCACTCGCCTGCAATTTCTAGCACCATACAATGTACAAAATACCCTCATGCGCGCTTTGCACAGTATGTTACTTAGGAAGGAGGCACAGTGGATACATACCTTAAACACTCGGAAACCCAATGGTCTAAATAGTGAACTAGATTAGACTAGACTTTTTGGTGAAAACTTTTAGAATTTTTAGAGTTTCACACTGATGATTCTTTAATTGTACATTGCTGTCAGGTCTTTTTAAATTGCTGTGTCTGTATAATTGCAGAGGCGTTATATTCTCACCTTTACTAATGGACTACATAAGGACACCGGATGTGATTCATTTGACTACGACGTAATTGACTAGATCGTATGGTGCTAGAAATTGTTAACTGCTTGACTTTTAGGTAAGTTGATTTTAAGTATTTATTGAATATTTATTACATAACTAAAAGAGCAATCTGCATTTTAAGTATTTATTGCATGTTTATTAGATCCATTATAATTTAACATTTCCTATAGTATGGTGGATGTTTCTCACCACTGAAGAAGTTGCCTGATGAAACATCAGACTCAAGTTGGCGCTGCATGTTGGGTGATGCGGGTCTGCATTCAGTGCCCCGCCTCCACCAGCTCCACCTGCAACAAAGCATAAAAACGGCTACATTTATATGAAGACTTCTCTAATACTTATCTTGCAATTACTTATGGAAGCTTACCTGTGGGATGTCTTCCTGTATGGAATCTCATTGCACCTTGATAATTGTCATACTTGATGAATGCCTCTGTACTTAGAGTACTTTGTATTAGTGTGTTGACTGAGAATGTAATTCTGTGATTCATAAGAGAGCTTAGCTTCAATAAGAGTAGTTTGTATTAGCGTGCTGACTGAGATTGTAATTCAGTGATTCATAAGAGAGCTTAGCTCCAATATACACGGATTTAACTTTCCAGACTTACACATTTAATTTTGTGAATTTTCCTGCTTGTGTGGTTTCACATTCTACAAGCATGTATATGTAGCTTTACCTAGACAGTGTTTAACAGGAGCTCCCTTGTTCTGTTCTTACAAAGTATTCTCCTTCTCCTAACTATAGTCTTGATCTTTTACTAAGCTTACTATATTCCTGTTTTTGTATCTTTACCCTGCACCTCCTTCCAGTCTAATATGATCCTTTTCAAAAGGGTCTGGCCAAACCTACCTGAAGAAATGTAGTGAATATCTAACACATCATATTTTCCATATTGCTTTACATTTCTTTCCATAACTGTTATTGTGATTACAGATAGCTTTAGGGATTTTTCCACAGTTTGCCAAACTCTTAACACCACACAGAAAATACTTCTCATGTTGATGTATATTTGATATTAATTCCCACCAGTAAATACAACCTAGCATTTAACACAGAATGACTTCTACTTTTTTGTTGTCCCCTTTTTTGTTGTCCAGTGTCTGAAATCCTTCCCTAATTTTTCAGCCTGCTTTGGAATAAACTATCTTTAAAAGTTTGCACAGTTATGTGCAAAATGTTGCTGTTGAAACACACTGATGCTACAAATGCTTTATACAGTTCCATTTAGTTTAAGCAACAAGATCCACACACTGAATTGCACTGTTATAACTTCATATGTATCACAGTTTATCAAAATGGCATAATTCACTTTAAATTTGTTACACAATTACGTGTCTAACCATGCAATCCTAAGTAGAGACATACCCTTCTAAGTCCCTTAAAGTCACTGTAAATCATTAAAGTTACAGCATTTCAATCATTTTCTTTTGCTTTTGTTGTGTAGTTGCAACAACCCTAAAATACAGATGGGAAATGGCAGGAACAGAGCAATGAGGCCCTTCTGTCAGAGATCAATGGGATGCCAGCAAAATGGGCGTATTAGGCTGCATTGGATCAGATGTTTTCAAGTGGCATTCAGATGCAAGATACAAAGACAGTAAGTAGAAAAGGGTATTGACAGAAAAAAGAAACAAAAAAGAGGGGAAGTTGGGAGAGAAACAGAGAATAGTTTTGCAGCCCCTGCAGAGGAGTTATTTGATTAACTTGCCAAGCTTTCATGGATAAGAAACCAGCAGCGAGATCCCATAAACATTATCCCCAGAAATAGCCTGGTATCCCACAAGGCTATCCATTAGAGGCCTTATACAGTAAGAAACAACATTTATAGCTAGAATGATAAATCATTTATTTTTATTTTGGAAAGACTGCCCTCTATCTTAAGAGTACCATGGCTAAAAATACATAGGCCATACCTGGAGTGGTCTTAATCCAAGTAGGAATTAAAGTTTTCACAGCTTTCTAAGTTTTGAAAAGGTTTATTTTTAAGTACAAAAAAAAGTGATCATAACATTGCTAAATAAAAGAAAGGCATCTTACCTTGAAGCATCAAGGCTGTCATATGATCCAACAGTATAGTGTCTAAACAATTTCTTTGTTCTATCTGCTCGAGTTTCTGTTCAAAATGAAGACAGAGTATGTTGAATAATTTTCTATTTCTACAAAAGTAACCATGCATTCTCACTTTATAAATTGGAGTCATTTACACCCTGGTTATATGGCAATTAGTACTATGGTCCTAAAATTTACTAATATTAATTTGGGCTGGGGAAAAAAAGCAAATGTCTGATTGTGTAATATTTATAAGCAAGTGTGCCACAAGAGACTCTCAATACTCTTATAATGTAAATATTCAGAGGACATTCCTTTTCATATTGGAAATCTTTCAGAAAACACAAAGAAGAGGCCAAAACTAGAGTTACAGGCCAAAACCAGACCGAAACAATCCACCACCACCACCCCTTCTACCCCCACTCATTACTCATGTTCGTATGTTACAGTGAACACATGTACATCTAGCCTGTACGTACATGTATCTGTAAGAAAGTGCCAAAATGCTTTCACTTTATAAAGGAAACGGGGAACAAGTATCTGGATAAAGGTGGGGTTTAAACCACATGTTCAGCTGCACATGTATTGAATGTAACATGAAAATTATTCAACAAACATATAAAGGAAAATC
The DNA here is from genome assembly GCF_028583425.1 of Eublepharis macularius. Lineage (NCBI taxonomy): Eukaryota > Metazoa > Chordata > Lepidosauria > Squamata > Eublepharidae > Eublepharis > Eublepharis macularius. The sequence goes on along the minus strand of NC_072791.1, from coordinate 95,550,829 downwards.
TAATGTATGCTGTACACAGATTGCATGTGTGTTCACTGTAACTTGTAAACAGGGCCACTATCACAATGTGGAGGGCATGCTAGTAGCCAAAGCCCCCAGTGACATTTGCTAGACTACTTCTGCTGATCCAGAGAAACACAGATGCTTACAAACAATTTCTGGACACTTAGTCTGAATAGGACAACACTCAGAATAGATGACAGAGAATAAAAACCCTATAGTAGGTAATACATATTTCAATGTATTAAATCTTGAAAAAGATATATTAATATTTTCTGACTATGATAGCAGCTACCCTGAACAATCTTTCAGTGATTAAACCAAGATAGTCTCATTCCACACAACAGCTGTGTAAAAGTGCCATGGCAACCCCATAGGGTTTTCAAGGTAAGAGACATTCAGAGGTGGTTTGCCATTGCCTGCCTCTGTGTACTGACCCTGGTCTTCCTTGGTGGTCTCCCATCTAAATACTAAACAGGGCCCTGCTTAGTTCTGACAAACAAAATCAGTCTCACCTGAGCCATCCTGGTCAAGTCTTACTTATAACTAGTTACAGACTTAGGTTGCTATATTGGCTATGGGGGAAGAGAAGAGCGGGAGGGCTCTTGGACAACTGCAGGAATCTTTTTCTCAAAAGGCCCATTCCCATACTCTGGCCTCTCCTTATCTGTTTTTTAAACCTCAACCACCCACATACAGGTAAAAGGGAGACGCAACCTTAGACTAAAGAGTTGGTAGCATTTAAACTATATGTTCCCTATAGGTTTCTTATTTGGGACCGTACTAGTATAAAATAAGTTATGCTTATTTTTGAGATAAGTATGAAAATCCACTCCATAGATATTTGAAAGGTGAGACAAGACTCAGATGGAGATAAACAACAAAGTTTTATTTAACAGAAAATGAGGTGTTTAAAAGGGTAAAGATTTTGTATGGAATACTTCAATATATAAAGTAAAACTGGCTCTCAACTTCACCCACAGAGTTTTCCAATGGGAGTCAATTAATTGTAACTGAATCTCAGTTATTTAATTACTTCAAAAAAAGGGGACAGGGAGGATTGCTGGCAGCCATGGAGGCCTGATCCACGTTCTTTGTCCGCATACTCCAGAGGCCTGGATGAAGTCACTTCCAGTTGAAAAATAGAAGCAACAGGGTCTCAGTGGAGCAAAATTGGCACTAAAAATAGCATTTCTACTATGTTTGAGGTTGATTTGGCCCCACTGAGATGCCCGTAGTTTCTAGTTTTCAACCAGAAGTGTGCCATTGGAGCCTCCAGAGCATGCATGCATACCATTTCACCATATACCCTGGTGGCATCCAGCCTGCCACCCCACTCTTTTCCCCTCCACTGACTAAGTGAGTGGATTCGGGAGACAAAAGCTGGGGGATCCTCCCATTGGGGGGGCTGGCATCTCTACTGCAAATAAACACTAAAAAGAAATTTGGTTCCTTTCTCCAGTTAGGTTACCTCAGCAACAGAAACCTACTACCACAACTGACAGGATTACTGCTCGGGTTCAAGGTTGTCCTTTTTAACACAGAGATCTCCTTTTCACAGAACCTGTACCTGAAAGTTAAGCATGCTGATACCATGGCCAAGTTCACCTATAATAAAAATTAATTGTATGCTCCTGGACTTAATACAAGTAGTGATTTCTTATGTGTTTGCTATAAGCAGTTCACAATTACTTAGTAACTTTGAGAAACTGTGTTTAGTTTGAAAGCAGGTACTGAAAGCAAGAATTCAGAGCTTTGTCTCAGAAGATATAATAGCATTGTTTGTTTGTCAGATACATTCAGTCAGAAAGGAATTCTTAAAAGGTAACATACTCAAAACAGTGGCTTATTCTGTAGTGTCACACATGCACAAATGTGATATGAGCTGACTTCGCACTAAAAAGGTGACATGCATACTGAAATTTCTAACTGCGACTTATACTATGAACCAATCATATTGTAATTAAGTACACATGCTATAAAAACTCTGCTGCTCAAGGGAGGAGCCAGAGGGAAACAATTTTGGGGGCTTCTAAAGCCTGGTTTCCCTCCTGCTGTTGCAACAATGAAATAAATCTAACACTCTTCTTACTCCTGGCCTCCAGTGACTTATTGGGTGGGGCACTGGAGGAGATGGCCTTTTTCAGGCATAACAGTGTTGGACCCTTAAAAAAGAGCTTGTTTGTTTCATTAAAACACATTTTCTTCCCTAATCTTGTCCCGTATCCTAACTAAAACCCAAAATAAAAAAAAAATCTAAGTTGATGCTCTTATCCAGACTCCAGGTGGTGGCTAGAGAGCTCCTGGAAATACAACTGATCTCTTGGCCATAGAGATCAGTTCTCTTGGAGGAAATGGCTGTTTTGGAGGGTGGGGTCTATGGTATTATTCCTTGCTGTGGTCCTTCCCCTCCCTAAATCCTGTCCTCTCCAGGCTCCACCCCCCAAATCTCCAGGAGTTTTCCAATCTGGAGCTGTAAAGCCTAAGAGATTGGCGGTCTGAGGAAAAAAGTTTTCTCTCCCCCTCTTCTTAACTGAGGCAGGCTCACACCCTTCCATCAAGGGGGGTTCCATGGGCCGTGTTTGGCTGACAATCACTGAATTTGCATGACGCCAGAATTACAAGGATTGCAGTTTAGATTTTTAGGGATGATTGTCACAGCTGCACCCACCCACCAATGGATATTATGCTAAAGTTCAACTGTAGTAATCATTGCAACTGGATTTTTCTGTGTGGACAAGACAATGCAGCTATGAATTATTGTTGCAGTGTGACAATAGCACAGTATCCAGTGATGTGGAGATTCAGCCTTATTGGGTCATAATTTTACTCATTCAGCAGATTGTTTTGAACTGAAAGTTGTAAAAATATACAAGTTTTCAAAGTTGAATATTCTGCTCTTTTTCATTGAGAACTATGAACTACAGAGAAGAAAATCCTAACTACCACCTGACAGTTCAGCTATGGTGCAATTTTTAAAATTAGGTATAAAATATTTATTCTATTTCCTATTGCAAAATTAATAACTTTTATATTACAACATGGCTGTTAAGTCCCCCCACATGGGGCAAGAGACTCCCCGCCCTGAGCTCCTGTTAAACACCCTGAGCTCCCAAAGGGTTTTTTAAAAAAATCTTATGATGATGACGACAACTACGACAACAACAACATTCAATTTATATACCGCCCTTCAGGACAACTTAATGCCCACTCAGAGTGGTTTACAAAGTATGCCATTATTATCCTCACAACAAAACACCCGGTGAGGTGGGTGGGGCTGAGAGAGCTCCAGAGAACTGCGAGTAGCCCAAGGTCACCCAGCTGGCTTTAAGTGGAGGAGTGGGGAATCAAACCCGGCTCTCCAGATTAGAGTCCCGCTCTCTTAACCACTACACCAAACTGGCTCTCCCAGGTTGGTGCATGAAGATGTCTGATGCATGAAGATGTCACTTCCAAGGAAAACCTGGAAGTGACAGTGGTAGCTCTAGGAATCACCAGCAATTTGTGATTCGTAGAGCTACATTACTTCCAGAATTTCCCTGGAAGTGACATCATCATGCTTGAGAAGCAGCCCTCCCCCACATGTCCATGCCCCAACCATCTTCCTGGTTGCCAAGCTCAACCTGACAAACCTATTTTTACAAATAGAAAAGGTACTCTGTTCAATTGTTAACCTATCAACCACTTTTTATCTTCTGACATTGATATCTATCAGCATTTCACAACACTTAATACTTTAAAAAAGGTCTTCGCCATCACATTATAATGATGCAATGAAGCTTTAAAAGTTTTTCCCAAGCACTGAATATACTTTTTTAAAAAAGTCTTCCAACTCTTGGAAGGCAATCATCCCTAAAGGCCTGCCTAGCTCCAGGTTCCTGATCCAGTCCTGGAGGTTCTGCATCAAGCAAAGCCCCAGAGCCTGGTCAGCCAATCAGAGCCCTTGGAACATCACTGGATGGGGCAGGGAGCAAGACATCTCAGTTTAAATAGAGGAGCATTGTTACATTTTCCTTTGGGCAGGGAGATTATGGCTGAGGATAACAGTGTAAGATTAGTCAGGCTTTTATTTTGTGCTTTTAAATTAGTATTTGGGGTCAGGGCAGGGTAGGAATCTTGTGGATCACCAGAAGGTGTTTGTTGGCAGACCAAAGTGCCATCTAGGGAATGGCGAAAGGCAGTCCCGCAAGTATGTTGGTCACAGTTTGTTACGGGCTTTAAATGTCATAGTCAGTACCTTAAACTTGACCCAGAACTTGACTGTAAGCCAGTGCAGCTGACACAAAACAGGTTGAACATGCATCCTAACTGGAGTCCTGATAAGGATACGTGCTGCTGTATTCTGGACCAGCTGTAACTTCCAGATCAGTTTCAAGGGCAGCCCTGCATAGAGCAAATTACACTAATCTAATCTGGAGATGGCCATTGCTTGGATCACTGTAGCCATGTCTCGGGTTGAGAGGTAGGGAACAAGCTGCCTGATCTGACGAAGATAGAAGAATGCAGAACTGGCAACCACCGTGACCTGGGCCTTCATTGAAAGAGAGGCATTCAAGACCTGAACTTCTGGTTGGGGTAATGGCGAGACCGACATGATTCGGAACTCCGGATCAACCGAGGTGCTGTTTTTCGGGCTGGTGGGGCACCCAGATCGCCCACAGCCTCCGGATTTCAGCTAGAAATCCAGCAGGAACGCTTGTAGCCCTGAGAGTGAAGGGTCTTGGCGGGTGGGAGGCTCTGAATTAAGGGCTTTTCTCCCAAGCCTTGAGATCCTCCTCGGAGAAGGGCGGCCAAAATCTCTGCAGCAGCTTTGGGAGTCATTAAATTGACATAGGCTCGTTGTTCCCCAAGCCTCGGGAACGGAATTGAACAGAATTGGACGTTTGAAGCAGTGAGTACATCCCAAGAAGTTTATGCTAAGTTAAGATTACTATCTCCCCCAATGGACTGTTTTACTGAATAAAGACCGAACTTTTAAAAGAAAAGACTGAGTTACCAAGCTGAAGAAGTATACTAAAAAACTGAGCAGTTTAATTTGAGTTGTGACAGTGAGAAAAAGTTAAAAAGAGCTAAGAAGAATATTGTTTTGCATACCTGTGGTTGGGGAGATAGCGACGCGGTGTGCGGATCGTGGGAATCAGAAGGCGGGACGCGAGACAGGAAGTAGAGGAGAGGAGATAGAGAGAGCACGGCGAGGGAGATCAGGAAGACCAGGAAGACCCGGAAGAAAAATAAAGTTGGAAGAGGAAGTGAAGTACCCACCATTGGAAGTAAGGGAAAGGAAACGGAAGCAAAGGATTCACCTTTGGAAGTAAGAGAAAACCATCGATGTGACAGTATTACCATAGAGAAAGATTGCCTGACATTTTATATCATAGAGAGACATCGCCTGACATTTTAAGGGTAAGGGAAGCCTCAATCGCCATTTTAACTGAGGGCAAACGTTTAAAAATTTTGATATATAAAAATAGAGACTTGAATTAAAAAGAAGACGGAGTTAAGAAAGAGAGCTGATTCGTGGGGACCCAAGGCAAGTCCGATGGCCTCCAAAAAAGAAAAGGACTGGCAGGTTGCCATTGAGAATTTGGATAAGAAAATAACAGAGGGAAATAAAGAGATTCGGGAGATGATACAACAATTACAGCAAAACTTAATGACGGAAATGAAAGAAGCGATTAAGTCGGAGATCACGGAAGTTAAAAAAGAGATGGAGGCAATAAAAACAGATTTACAGAATACCCAACAAAAGGTGCAAACGCAACAGATGGTGCAGGATGGGGAGAAAAAAATGGAGGCTATACAGGCAGATACTGTGGCTATGGGCGAAAGAATGGTGATGATGGAATGCAAAACAATGGACAGACAAATTCGTATGAGGGTGGTCCCGGAAAAAATGGATGGATCTGCCCTTAAACAAGTAGCTGAAATATTGGCAAAATTTTGGGGACAAACAGAGGAGGAAATGATGACTCATTTGGATATCGTGTATAGAGTCAACTCAAAATATGCAGAACAAAAGAACCTACCAAGAGATATTATTGTCCAATTGACCACTAGGAGAATGAAGGAGGAAATTATTAGAAGACACTTTGAAACTCCACTGGAAATAGCTGGGACTCGGATTCGAATCATGAAAGAAGTACCACGTAAAGTGCTCCAGGATCGGAAAAAGTATAGAGATTTGACACAGAAGCTGAGGGCAGCTGAAATTAGATATAGATGGGAGCTGCCAGAAGGAGTGACTTTTGAATTCCAATCAGGGAGACAAGTGATTAAATTGAAATATGCAATGGATGAATTTCTGATGGAGAATGGAAAAGACTTTCCTAGTTCATCCAGATTATAATTATGGAGTATAAATTAATTTCATGGAATGTTAATGGATTTAATTCACCCTCTAAACGAAAAGCTGTGTTACATTGGTTATCTAAACAAAGAAGTAATTTGATGTATTGTCGAAGGCTTTCATGGCCGGAGAACGATGGTTGTTGTGGGTTTTCCGGGCTGTATTGCCGTGGTCTTGGCATTGTAGTTCCTGACGTTTCGCCAGCAGCTGTGGCTGGCATCTTCAGAGGTGTAGCACCAAAAGACGGAGATCTCTCAGTGACTGAGAGATCTCCATCTTTTGGTGCTACACCTCTGAAGATGCCAGCCACAGCTGCTGGCGAAACGTCAGGAACTACAATGCCAAGACCACGGCAATACAGCCCGGAAAACCCACAACAACCAAAGAAGTAATTTGATTTGTTTACAAGAGACTCATATCAGGGATCAAGATGTTAAATATTTAATTAACAAAAAGTTAGGAAAGCAATTTGTTTCGGCAACAAAGCAAAAAAAGAGGGGAATTGTTATATATATAAAAGAAGAATTGCAACCTAAATTAATAGTGTCAGATAGAAATGGAAGATACCTGGCTGTGGAATTTTCATGTAATGCAAAAAAAACTTTGGTACTTGGACTATATGCGCCAAATGGCTCTAAGGATATATTTTTAAAAGATTTACGAGAACAAATGGAGCGATGGACTTATGATCAGGTAATTATAGCTGGAGATTTTAATGGAGTGTCAGATTTGCAACTGGATAAAAGTTCATCAACAAGTAAAGTAAGGACGGGGAAATTACCAAAGTCCTTTTTTGAAATTCAGGAACAAGAAAATTTAGATGTTTGGAGAAAATATAATCCTAAAGTGAAGCAGTATACTTTTTTTCAACTAGTCATCAATCTTTTTCCAGAATAGATATGATATGGGTGTCTAAAGAATTGGTAGTGTTTACAAAAGAGACTGATACATTACCGAAAGTTAGCTCGGATCATAATCCTGTGATGTGGAGATTTGGAATGAGACATAAGAAACGGAGATGGAGAATTAATGAGGATCTTTTGAGTGACCCAGAATGTGTTGAGGTGCTTAGAAAAGAAACGACGTTTTTTATTCAGTGTAATGTGGATAAAGGGGTGTAAATGCACATGGTCTGGGACACTTATAAAGCTGTAATTAGAGGTGTGTTAATGGACTTAAATGGTAGAGAGAAGAGGAAAAAAGAAGTGAAATTAAAAGAGATCCAGGAAAAAATTATTCAAGTGGAACAAAAACTGAAAAAGAGGCCAGGTAAAAAGAAATTGTTGTATGAAATAAAGTTACTGCAAGAACAAATTAGGGCTATGGAAAATAAAGAAGTGGAGTGGGAGTTGAAGAAAATGAAGCAAAAATCATTTGAAGGAGCTAATAAACCAGGGAGATATTTGGCGTGGCAATTAAAGAAAAAGAGAGAGAAAAGGACAATAAGCAGAATCATAGAAGAGGGGAAGGAATTATATGATCAAGCGTTGATTGAGAGAGCATTCTATAAATACTATGCCAAGCTATATCAGAAAAAAATAGTGGATTATGAAAAGATAAGAGACTACTTTGATATGATTGATTTACCAAAGGTGCCGGAGAAGCTGAAAGAGAAGCTTAGTGCTGAGATAACAATAATGGAAGTGCTACAAGCAATACAAGCTACTACAGTTGGCAAAGCTCCAGGACCAGATGGAATTACAGCAAAATTTTATAAAGTGATGGCGGAGGATCTGAAACAAATGATGCAAAAAGTAATGAATGAAATACTGGAAGGGGTTGAGATGCCAGATACATGGAATGAGGCTAATATCACATTGATACCGAAGGAGACATTAGACTTAAGTAACGTTAAGAATTACAGACCAATATCTCTAACCAATAATGACTATAAAATATTTGCAAAGATATTAGCGGAAAGACTTAAGGCTTGGTTAGTGGAATTCATAGATGAAGACCAAGCTGGCTTTTTACCGGAAAGGCAAATAAAAAATAACCTACGAGTGTTGCTGAATGCCATTGAGTATTATGATAAAAATCCAGGGAAGCAGGTTGGTTTTTTCTTTGTGGATGCGGAGAAAGCGTTTGACAATTTGAACTGGGATTTTATGTTTGCAACAATGGAGAAGATGCAGATGGGAGAGAAGTTTATACAAGCAATAAAGGCAATATATAAAAACCAATCTGCAAATATAGTTGTCAACTCAGATGTGACGAATAAGTTGGAAATAAGGAAAGGAACAAGACAAGGGTGTCCGCTTTCCCCACTTCTGTTTGTAATGGTATTGGAGATTTTACTTAGGCAAATAAGAGAAGATAATTTAATAAGAGGACTGAAGACAAAAGGATTTGAATATAAAGTGAGAGCTTTTGCTGATGTTATAATGGTGATAGTGGAGGATCCAATAGAGTGCATGCCAAAATTGATGAAGAAAATGAAAGACTTTGGAGATTTAGCGGGATTTGTAATAAATAAGGTGAAGTCCAAAATTCTGCGTAAAAATATGACTAAACAACAACAAAAGGAGTTGATGGATAAGGTGGAATGTGAAGTAGTGAACAAAGCCAAATACTTGGGAGTGGAAGTTACTGAGAAAAATATTGATTTGTATAAGAATAATTATGACAAGTTATGGCAACAAATAGATAAAGATATGATCAGATGGAACAAAATGAACTTGTCATGGTTAGGTCATATTGCAGTAATTAAGATGAATGTTCTTCCAAGAATGATGTTTTTATTACAGACAATACCTGTTGTTAAGGATAGTAAACAATTTGAAAAGTGGCAGAGAATGATTTTAAATTTTGTTTGGGCTGGAAAAAAACCCAGAGTTAAAATGAAAGTACTTTATGATGCAAAAGAAAGAGGAGGTCTACAATTACCAAATTTTAAACTATATCATGATGCGGTATGTTTGGACTGGTTAAGGGAATGGTTGTCATTGAAGCATTTGAAGTTATTAGCACTGGAAGGATACAATAAACTATTCGGATGGCATGCATATCTATGGTATGACAAAGTAAAAGCAGACTCTATGTTTTTACATCATTACGTAAGAAGAAGTTTGTTTGCTGTATGGAACAAATATAAGAAATATATGGAAGAGTCTATACCAATGTGGATTATCCCTGCAGAAGTAGTAAATCCAAGAACAGAATATGCAGCGGAAGACTGGTTGACATATAAAGAGATTCTTGAGATAAAGCAGAACAATTATTTGCTTAAAGGCAGTGATGAATTACCATTCCAATATGGATGGTTTCAATATATGCAGATAAAAGACTTATATGAGAAAGACAAAAGGAAAAATGGTTTTAGATTACAAAATTCTGAGATTGAGAACTGTTTGCTTCAGGGGGGGAAGAAAATAATTTCTAAAATATATAAGATATTACTGAAATGGTTTACGGAGGAGGAGGTTGTTAAAGTTCAGATGGTCAAATGGGCAATAAATTGTAATAGGGAAATTTCAATGGAAGCTTGGGAAAAGGTGTGGAAAAATGTAGTTAAAATTTCAGCATGTACCACTGTGCGTGAAAATGTATATAAAATGTTGTATAGATGGTATTTAACACCGAAGAAGTTGGCCAATGGTAATAGCCAGATGTCTGATAAATGTTGGAAATGTAAGCAGCATGAAGGTTCATTCTATCATATGTGGTGGACTTTGATAAGGCTAAGCAGTTCTGGGGGGATATAGTAAAAGTTATGTCAGATATTTTACAAAGGAATATAAATAAAACCCCGGAATTGCTGTTATTATGTATGAACCTAGAAGATTTTGATAAAATGGACAGAGTTATGGTGTTTTATATGATCACGGCAGCCAGAATGCGTTATGCACAGTTGTGGAAGACTCAGGAGATACTATCTATGGAAGATTGGATTTTGAAAGTTTTGAATATGGCAGAAATGGACAAATTAACAAGGAAATTGAAAGAACAAGAAGAACTAGAATATACATTAAGCTGGGAAAAATTCAAGAAATATGTGGAGAAAAAGTGGGACATGAAGGGGAAACTGTGGTCTTTGGAGAACTAAAGGGGAGATAGAAACTTACTTAAGGTCAAAAAGGGGTATATTTTATTGGATTTTATTGGATTCGTATGGAGTTACAGTGTTATAGTAATAGGTATTTAAGGAATAGTATGTTACACATATATATGTATCTTTTTTAGTTAGTATATTTAGTTGTACTTATTATATACTTATATAATTTTTATATTTTTAATTAAGATAAGTAATATAGTAAGTGTAGATAGTTAAGATGAGTAAAGAGATTTGATTAGTATGTATAATATAGATATACAGTATAGACTTTAAGAATCTATATGATATACTTTTTAGATTAAGTTGGGCATGGAAAACTGCTGGGAATCACTAGAAAAAGGGGGGAAGGATGGGGAAATTGATATGGGGTAGATAATGTTAATGATTTTTGTGTATGTTTGTGAACCCATCCAATATATTTTTTTTAAAAGAGAGGCATTCAAGACCATACCAAGACTCCTCACTGTCAGCATAGGTGCCAGCAGTGCCCAATCTAGGACTGGGAGCCATGTTCCCAAACCTATCAACCCTTGGGCCAGGTACAGGACCTCCATCTTCAAAGTTGTCAACTTCAGTACACTCTGCTTTATCCATCCAGTCACAGTTACTAACATCGTATCAGCTGGAAGAAGAGCCAGAAGAGAAACAGGCCACATATATCTGTTGTTATTTCCCCTTAACTGACCAACTTTTCCCACCACCATATCTCCCCCTACCCCACACATTATGAATTGAGTCACCATTTCTCATTCCTGCTATAACACAGAGTAATGAAAATAACTCCCCATCAAGGCCACTGGGGCTCAAGTGAAAGATACAGGAGGACAGCAGCCTTTAATATCTATGTTCCCCACAGTTGTGTCACTGTAGGAAAAGTGAGTCAGGTCCAAGGAACCAACTCATTACAAAAATGTATTGTGTAGTTTGGCCCAAAGTCTACTCATAACCAAGAGGGGCATGCAAAAAGAAAGTTTCCATTTCAATTTTGGTGCCAGGGGGTTCTGGAACAATTCCTTTCCATTACTAGTTTGTGGCCAGTGCTGGCTCAGAACTGATCGGTTTGGTTTTTTCCATTTCGGTCCATTGCATATACGTTGGTTGCACATGTGCAAATGCACACTGTTCTTTTCACAGGGTGGTGTTGGGGAAACAAGGCTCTGTTTTCATAGTTAACCCAAAAGAGCATCAACTGTTGATCCCCTTCCTAATTTAACTACTGATCCATTGAGTTTTTCCTCAAGCACAATAACACACACACACACACACAAATGGACCTGTAGAAGGTGATTGTTGGTGGGTGGAATAGCAGGACATTCCCAAGTAGGAGGTCACTCCAACAAATATAGTCCAGCAATATTAAAAACAAGCCCGCTTCATGTTCACCTTTTTTCCTATAGTGCCAATAAATTATTACCTTTGTATTCTGCTGTAGCCTTGTGCTTTGTTCCCAAAATGAGGGGTGAATTCCAAATCCTTCCTTTTTGATGCTCAGTGTTCTGCTGCAAAATGGGGTATTCTCTCAGCCAATCTTCTCTATCAAATGCAAGAAGGTAGAATGGCTGGCTAAATCTCACCCACCCAAACAGACCTATGTTTTCCCCATACATTTTCCTTTTGCTGAGGGGAAGGCAGGATTGTTTTTGAAAAGGGGGGTAGATACATGTTTGGCATTTGACTCAGAAAAAGAGAGAGTCCTGAAAGTCTATGGGCACAAACCTAAACAGGTCTATTTAGATGTAAGTCCCATGTTATTCAATAGTGCTTACTCCCAGGGAATTGTCTTTTGAATTGCAGCCTATTGAAGTTTCCCTTCTAAACGTTTCCAAAGCTGAAAGGAGGGGAAGGATCCCCCTTGTAAGGACCAGATTGGCAGGAAGGGAGTGAATGCCATTTCTCGGGTTGCTACGGGGTGGGGAAATGCACTCATGCCACGTGTATTAGTCTCATTCCCCTTTCCTGCTGATAAGAATTAATAATGTAAGGTCTCTCTCCCCTTGGAATCTGATTGGTGGTGTTCAGGAAAACAAGCTTCTGCCCTGCCATGCAAGCCTAGTGCCTCCCTGCTGCTAGAAGGTATAGATCAAAACAAAACACACAAACTTTTTGGCAGGAGAGGCTCATTACAATTTAGTTTCCTGGATTTGGTTCAGCATTCCAGAAGATACTTTACTGAGCCAAACCAGTGAGTTCTGTGTGTAATTTTGGCTCTTTTTTCCCCATTATGCACATCCTTAATACCCATGTTCTTTAAATAATATCAGACCCTGGTTAGCATTACTGTTGGGACAGCTGTAATGTTAAACCAGTTAAACCTGACTAATGAGGGAAAGAGAATAATAGGATAAATGAACAATTCCATATCCCATTCTTAACCATGGATAAAATATTGACAAAATTACAAATTCACCTGGCCTCTGACAATAAAATAGAATGAATGGGGTACAAAAGATTTCCATTGTACTCCTGATAAAATAGTTTTGATGTGTGAACTATGCCTAAGATTGATTCACATAAATCAATAGAAATATCATCTACACTGAAATTTCTCAATGCCGTTAACAATTTCGTAACACCATAAACTAGAAAGATTTATTTCTTTATACCTCCTACTTTTTTATAGTGACTTACAAGTTCTCTCATCCTCCATTTTATCCTCAAAACAACTCTGTGGGGAAGGTTAGACTGAGTGACTGGCCCAGTGAGCTTCCAGCAAGCTTCCATGATAGAGTGATGATTCAAACCTGGGTCTTCCAGACCCTAGTCCAACAGTAACCACTACATCATGTTGGCTCTTTATAAACCCATTCTTTATATTAATAAATGTTTTTTCTAAAATAAGCTCCAAAGAGTTCCTGTGGTGATGCAGCAACAACCTGCAGAACAGCCAATTTACATGCCAAGCTACTACATTTGAGCAGTCTTCGTAGAGAGCAGAGTCATAAAATTTCAAGTAACTTCATGGCTGTCATTTCACATGAAGCAGGCCCATATCCTTTACCAGCTGAGTGTTTCACCAAACGACTGAAAGTTTTAGTAAATGATTTCTTACATTTTATAGTGCTTTAAAATAGTCTTGATGCTTACATTTATCGAAGTAATCTTTATAACAACCCTTTAGTGCCTTGAGGAACAACCCTTTAGTGCCTTGAGGTTGTGAGAAGATGGCTTGTTTAAAACCAGGCAGGAAATTAATGGCTGAAATAAGGTTGTACCAGAAACTTTCCAAATGATAGTGATACTATTAGTCACTATCTGTAGCAGCTTTCTGCATTTTCTGCTCTTCTAAGTATTTCTTAGTTACTATAGTTGCACTTTCAAGGAAGCCAGCACCACTCCGTCAGAGAGACGTTTATAACCTCCTGGATTCACTCAATCAATTCACTCCAGCTTCAACCAAGAAAGGCAAGGATTGAGTCTAGATGTGGTGGGGTACATGTGTGTATGTGTATAATGTGCTGTCAAGTTGCACCTGACCCCAGCAAGGTGTTTTCAAGGCAAGTGAGAATCAGAGATGGTTTACCATTGCCTGACTTTGCAGAGTCTTCTTTGGTGGTTTCCTATCCAAGTACCGACCCTGCTTAACTTCCAATATCTGACAGGATCAGGCTATACCATGCTGCCTTCCGTTCCTAGTGAGGTACATACTTAGCAGCTTTTTCACTTCAATAGAACTCACTGAAAGTAATCTACACAACTAGGACCAGAATGCACTCAGATAAAATTCCAAGACTGAACTGAATTAACTGTGGAGTTCAGGTTGCAGCAGATAGATAATAGAGGTTCCAAGAGTACAAGAGTCTAAAACTCACCAAGTAACAGTTGGTCTATGACAAGGGCAAAGTGAAAAATCCATTCATTACCAATCTACATGGCCCCAGAAAAGACCAAATCAAGTGTATGTCCAGTTATATACATTAGAACCAAAATATTATGTGATAGCCCCATAATTGTCATTATGGTAATTACGTCCGGGGTGCACCTATCAGGCACTATTTGCATGGACATTGAAGTCCCTATGGATCACAAACTTCAGGGTTCTCAATGTCAGTCTGAGATTGCCTCCATCAGCTCAGGTAGAGGCCAATTCCGCACGATCAGCTTTGATCGGACTTTCTGTGCAGTCGAGCCGTAGTGGAGTAGTACGAATTGACTGCTCCCCAATTCTGCATCAACACAGTCATTTCACATTGACATTCCATTTCTCTTTGCCCAAAGTCAATCATGCAGAATTGGCCTTGTAAAAACATCATTTTATCATCGGTTTTTGCAGGGGAAGTCGACAATGTCTTCCCCTTTAAAAAAAAAATTTCCCCCAAGAAAAACGTTGCTACGCATAAACATAGCATCAAACAAACAGATCTGATAGGTTAGAGCACTTCCCGCCGACATCATGGAGAGATTATTGGATGTTGACATTTGGAGGGAAATTTGTTACTGATGACCAGGGCTTTTTTTCTGGGAAAAGAGGGGGTGGAACTCAGTGGTGGAACTCAGGATCGTACAATGACGTCACTTTGGGTCAGCTGGAACAAGGGAGGAGTTTTTTAAAGTTTAAATCATGCTTGGCAAAAAATGGTCACATGGCTGGTGGCCCCGCCCCCTGATCTCCAGACAGAGGGGAGTTTAGATTGCCCTCCATGCCGCATGGTGTGGAGGGCAATCTAAACCCCCCTCTGTCTGGAGATCAGGGGGTGGGGCCACCGGCCATGTGACCATTTTCTAGAGGTGCCGGAACTCGGTTCCACCGTGTTCCAGCTGGAAAAAAAAGCCCTGCTGATGACTAACATTTCACCCCGCCTCAACCTTTCCCACCTTTCTTTCTGATCAGTGTGGTCGGAAGTAGATCTTTCCTGTGAAAACGAGGGCTCAAGAAGTGATTATACTGTCAGTGATACACGTGATTCTTCTTGTCATGAAATCTACAATTGATGCCTGTACTATGTTCATGAAAAAAATGTGTGCCAGAAGGCGGGTTCTCCTAGAGAGCTCACTCTATCAGCAACCAAAAAAATCGCAAATAGAACACCTGAATGTCAGGATGAGTACTTGGTGACAGCGGCAAAAATGGATTCTCTCTGTAATCACTGTTCCACGTTGCTACTGGGTATATCCACGCAGTAGGGATTGGTGTGTCGCACTCAGGGCTGGCTACAACAGGCAGGTGGCTCACTGGTACTGCAGATGGTCCCAAGGTTAGTTGCCAGGAAGTCGGTAGCTACGGAGCCAGCAAACGAGAGTCCAGAAGTCAGGCCAATACATTAGTCAGAGAGAGGAGCAGGCAGGAGGGAAGTCAGAAGGCAGGCCGAGGTCAGAGTCCAATCAATCAAGAAGCAGAGCAGGGCACAAGGCAAGGCAAGGCAAGGCAAGGCCAGGTCAGGTCAGGTCAGGTCAGGTCAGGTCAGGTCAGGTCAGGTCAGGTCAGGTCAGGAGCTTCCAGGCGCAGAGCTCCGGTCACAGGGAGTGGCGAGCTGAATTGTTTCCACACTTGGCTTCTTCAGCTTCTCTCTCTTATACTGTCCTAACGAGGAGCAGGTGTTGTCTCTTTGCCTGATAGCCCCAGCCGGTGCTGTGCCTGCAAATGAGCACTTTTCCTCCTCTCCCACAGAGCTGCCTTTGCTTTATTTTTCCTCTTCTTAGGTGGCCCAGGGAGCTCAGGTTTCTCTTTTGCTCTGGGAGAGTCTTTGTCTCCAAAAGCCTCTGCAGAGGTTTCTGGCTGCTCCTGCTGAGTTTCCTCCGGAGCAGCAGCTTTCACGGCTGGCTCTGGCTCTAGAGTAGCCCCTTCTGGGTCTTCCTGCTCGTCCTCTGAGGAGGACTCTGGGGCAAGAGGTAAGATGGCCAGTCGAGGATGAGGCTGACTCATGACATGGTGGGACAATTTTGTTTCGACGTTCTGGGATGATGAGCTTTAGATACATAGCTTCAGAATGACAAGGGCAACCTTTATGGAGATTGTTGGTGTGCTAAAGGAAAAAATAACCAGGCAATCCACCATTATGCGTATGTCCATATCAGTGGAGCAGCTTGTGGCTGTCATGATTTCGTACCAGGCCAACTCAAACACTTCCTGTGAAGTTACCAAGCAATTCAGAATAGGTGTTTCCACTGTGGCCAAGATTGTTGTGGAAGTCTGCTCAATTATGGAAAAAGAACTTCTCCAGAAACTGTTTGCCTTGGAAACGAGGTGAGAAAGGTAAAACATCTCAATTAATATTGAATGCAATTTCATGAATGGTTAATGCAGTGGTGTTAATTTTGAGGGTGGCTGATGTGCTATGTGCTTCAAAATTTAGCCAAGGAAGCAATGTATCTCCCACAGCAGTTCAATATGTTGCTGTGTGGCCCACCCACCTTCACATCAACGTAACTTTTTAATGTCATGCCGAATCTACGTTTTAACGTTGCTTCATGTTATCTCCTGTCAAACTGAATTTATCTATTACTGCATACAAAATAATTGGAAAACATACTTAAGCTTTTTTCCCTTTCTTATTAATCCTTAGATCATGGATGGGTTCCTAGAACTTGGATTCCCACATTGTATAGGAGCAGTGGACAGGACACATACACCCATATGTCAGCCAGGGGGAAGAAATGAGTATGGGAACAGGAAAAAAATCTGTTCCATTCTTGTGCAGGGTACAGTTGACCATTCTGGCCACTTCATTGATGTGGAGGTTGGCTGGAGTTGCTGCAATCATAATGCTTTTGTTTTCAATAATTCTGCACTGTCCACAGCCATGGACGCAGGCAATTTTGTACCTGGTAATCCCACAATTACAATCTATGGTGTCCAGGTGCCTCCACTAATCATCTCTAACGCGGCTTACCCAATGAGAAAGTGGCTGATGAAGCTGTATGGAAAAACTGGAAACCAACTTGAGAGACATTTTGATCGGAAAATGAACAGAGCGTGGATAGTGATTGAATGTGTGTTTGGCCACTTGAAGGCCCAATGGCATTGCCTGCAGGCCAAACTCACTGTATCTATGGACAATGCCATTTCCATTATTACCGCTTGTATTATCTTACATAATATCTGTGAGGGAAAGAGACATGAGTTGCCGGTTGAATGCCTAAGTCCTGAGCCACTGCAGGTTCCAGGAGAGGAAATGGTTTATGACAGAAATGATAGACATCATCTTGATGAAGGAAGTTGGTCAGGGATGCTGTGGCAAGATATCTATATGTAGACTGCTGTTAATCTTATTGTAAATAGTTACCTGTCACAATTCACTGTTCACTGTTCATCAGATTTTGATTGCTTAAAGTTAACATGTTCATTCTCTGTTTGGAAGTATTAAAATTGTCTTTCTGCTACACCATTTGTCAGTGTTCATTTTTGTAACTTAATGCGGCTATGGATTCCTTATTACAGCAATACTCTGTGTGTTCCCTTGAAATTGCAGATAGTGCTTTCACTGTCTAGAAAGGGGTGAGTACAGCTTTAAATGGAAGAAGAAAAGTACGGAGGGGGTGGGCTTGCAGACAGGCATTCCAATTGCAAACTGAGGAAAAAGGATTGAGAGTAACATGATCCCAGGTAACCAATCCTTCCTTAGTAACTGTAGATACACTGAAACGCTGGTCTGTAGGTCTAAAAATGGCTGCCAGACATAGAGGAACTTTCTGGCAAGCTGCAGAGGTGTCTCTTCTACTTAAAATTGTTTTGGATGCTGGCCATACTAGAAAACTGATGGCCAACACACATCTAAAAAATAGAGGCATCTACAACAGGATTGCTAGAGAGCTCTCCTCTCATGGATATGCACATGCAGCTGAACAGTGCAGAACAAAATTTAAAAGACTTAAATGTGACTTCTTCAATTCCTTGGAGGCATGGCAAGATATACCATGGAGGAGTGGCCAGATAAGGTACCACGAGGAGATCATGTGGATATGGGAGGCAGCGGGGAAGCCTCGCTGGGAGGAGAGGCACCATGAATAATAAACGGTCTTGTGTTGTCTGATACTATACCCATAATTAATTGATCTCAATGACTCTATCACAACTGGGGGGGGCAGCTTTGACGGTGAGCCATGCAGAAGCCATTATCTGTTGCTCCCATGTCTCTCGCTCTTAAAATAACTTTAATTTATTAATTTGAAACAAATTAGTCTTAGAAAATGCCTTCTAAGGCTTCAAAGACTAAACAGAAACTAAATAATGTTGGGGGAACTTCTTCATTAGAGGACTTTTTTGCTTCAGCAGAAGCAGCCAGCACCTCCATAGCCTCGTCAAGCCACGGAGATATAAACAATGCAGGCTCACTCCTAATGACAACATTCTTATTAGAAGCCTAGGAGAAACAGTGTCAAGAATTAAAACAAGATATAATGGACATGATAACCCCTTTAGCTCACTGTATGGATGAACTGGAGACTCAGCATAAGCAAACTGCTCAAAAAGCAGAAGAAGCTTTAAAGAAAGTTGCCGGCTTGGAAAAAAAGATTGAAATAACTTTGCAAGATGGCTGGTCCAGAGAAAAAATCACGATACTGCATTCTCATTTAAAAATTTAAAATTTCATGGGTTTTCATCACACGCTGAATCAGAAACCACCGCTATTTTTATGGTGTCCTGGTTAGCTACTTCGCTAAAACTGGAAGAGGGGGTGATGCCTTTAAATGTGAGCCTACCAAGTTGGCAAAACAACAAATATTTCTGAGGCAGCCTCTCCCAGTAGAGATATAGTGGTGGAGTTTGCTGATTATTGGACCAGGGGGAAAATCTTGATGGAAGCATGTCAGCAGAATGGCTTGGAATTTCAAGGAAGTAAGATATTTGTATTTCCTGACCTCCCTTCCGAAATGCTCAAGATTCGTAGAGGCTTAAAACCCACTATTTCTAAACTGCAGGCAGCTGGGGTTAAATATCGTTGGCTATGCTCTGGCAAAATGTTTGTGGAGTATAATCAAGCTCAATATATTGCATATGACCATGCTTCTGGAGCAGCTCTACTATCTGTACTGGGACTGTCTACTTTAGAGCAAGTGGGAACTAGAGCTGAAAAAAGAAAGACTCAATCTCATAGAATCATAGAGTTGGAAGGGGCCATACAGACCATCTAGTCCAACTCCCTGCCCAGTGCAGAATCAGCCTAAAGCTTCTCTGACAAGTATTCATCCAGCCTCTTCCTGAAAACTGCCAGTGAGGGGGAGCTCACCACCTCCCTAGGCAGCTGATTCCACTTTTGAACCAATCTTCACTGACTTCAGCTAAAAGCAACAAATGTTTTATTACTGAAGAAGCAGAAGATGGAGAAACTGAAATAGAGGGACTCTAAGTTCTAAACTCTGAAAAGTCTGGAGGTGTTTCAATTAGTAAGTTGAATATGTAACAATCTTGAATTTTCTGAATGCAAGGAGCTGGGGGATATGGGTAGCAATTAAGTACGTGCTCCCACATCACAGGCCTATGGGTGAGGCAGAATTTCTTTTTTGGTCTTCTTTCCCAGCCCATCACTTGGGCTTCTCTACACCTGCTCAGTTTTTTCGAGTCTCTGTACATACACCTGCCTGATAATTAGTTGTATTATATGGTTTAATGCAAGAAGACAGAAGATCTCGAAGAACCTGAGAAGTTAGAGATTGTTGATTGTATCATAGCATTTAGAAATGATCGTGTTGTAAAGTTAAGTAAGGGAAAAAGAACATAGCTTAAATATAGGACCAGCAATGACACTGTGCTATCACTATCTATCACTATACTTCCGAGGCACTTCCTGAAATGGCAGTCTTTAGACATACAGAGCGTCCTACAATGCATGAGGGAAGCTCAGGTTAGCCTACTTAACTGTTCACATCCCTTTAATGGAAAATAAGCTAGTGACTGTTGCACACTTTGGGGGGGCTAAGGTACTTCTTTTTCCAATCAGGGATCACAACTCCCACCTCAGAGGGCACATCACAACAAGAGAGAGGCCCCCAAACTCAATGATTTTTTAAAAAATTAAGCAGGAAATGCAGAGTTTTTGTTTTCCTAGTTCAATTGGAACAGGTTATTGTTTTATAAAAGGTCTGAACGTTCTCTGAAGAAATAAGAGACTCATTTGAACACTTTAAAGTCTAAAAAACTTTAGTAGAGGAAAAGCCAAAGGATCTCTGTCTGTTAACTGTACATAGTTTTCTACAGAGTGTGTTTTTAATAATTGTTCAGAACAATGAATGTATGCTTACATACAGGGGAAATTCTGCATCAGATGTGGTGCAATTAAAGTTCAGATTGAACTTTATTTTAAATGCAGGTGCCGTGCCTTTTTTAAGTATAGAAGTTCAGATTGAACTGATTTTCAGAGCAGTACTTAATTATTTTTGATTTTAAAAAATATCAGGGTTCAAGCATGGGTGCAATCTGAAATTGCTGTATCTGAAGTGCCTTTGTTATATTTATGGTTTAACTATCATGGTTCAGATTGAGCTAATTCTCAGAGCACTACTGGTTTCTCTGGGTTTTTAAAAAAATCCAGCAGCCATGCTTTCAGCTTTAGAAAATTAAAACAGTGCTTTAAAACCAGCAATATTGTTTTATTAAAGTGTCTGTAGTTCAAAGGTCAGATTGAAGTGAGT
The DNA here is from genome assembly GCF_028583425.1 of Eublepharis macularius. Taxonomy (NCBI): domain Eukaryota; kingdom Metazoa; phylum Chordata; class Lepidosauria; order Squamata; family Eublepharidae; genus Eublepharis; species Eublepharis macularius. The sequence goes on along the minus strand of NC_072791.1, from coordinate 95,529,863 downwards.
GTAAACATCAAAACATTATGCAAATATTTTTTTTTAAAAAACCCAGAAATCTTGTATGAAGTGCAGATGTTGGAACTATTTTCATTTATCAGCACCACAGCACATTTGTTTACTTAGAAATGAGTAAGCTTTTCACATTAAAAAAAGTTTAGCAAATTTTTTTTAAAAAACTGTAAATGTTTCATAATAAATGCTGCACACCATGATTGTCGTTTGCCATAACTGCAATGTAACTTGAGAGTAACTGAAACAGTATAGACCCTAGAGAAACAGTACACAACAGTTAACGTCGTCTTTTATGTGGCAAAGGTTTTCTTGAGGGTGTGACCATAACTTGAGGGCAGTGTTCACGAGCAGGGAGCACTGGGACAGGATTTGCTACACTGCTATTTGAGTCTTGAGAATTTCCAAGTAGCACATTGCCCAGTGAAGTTAGTGCTTTCACGGCACTTTCAAAAGCAGTTAGGTTATGACAAAAAGGTCCCGTGTAGTTTGGAGCATCATTGTCCACCTTCCCCCCTCCTGCACCATTGAACAGCAATATGGATAATGCAGAATGAAAGTAACGTTTGTGTGTTGACACATTGCTTCACTTCTTTCCACCCTTCCCTCCTTCAGATTAGTCCTACCTGTTCTCTCTGCAGAGCAGGTCAGATAGGGGACAATAAAGCCTTGTCAACTTACCATGCTCAGAAGCAGATGAGGACTAGGGGTGTGCACTTCGGGAATCCAATTCAGGTAAAATACCTGAATCGGACCCGATCTGGAAAACAGGGATTTCCGAAGCCTGCAACCGTACCCCTCCACTCTCCCTGCCGCCTCCATTAGCCCTTAGGTGTCAGGGACATCCCTGACACCTGCGGGCGAGTGGAGGCGGCGGGGATTGCAGGCTTAAGCCAGCAACCACCCCCTGCTCTCCCTGCTGCCTCCATTCGCCCACAGGTGTCAGGGATGTCCCTGACACCTGCAGGCTAATGGAGGCGGCAGGGATCGCAGGCTTAAGCGTGCAACTACCACCATCCCACACTCCCCACCGCCTCCATTCGCCTGCAGGTGTCAGGGACGTCCCTGACACCTGCGGGCGAGTGGAGGCGGCGGGGATTTCAGGCTTAAGCCTGCAACTACCACCACTCTCCACTCTCCCCGCCACCTCCATTCACCCGCAGGTGTTAGGGACGTCCCTGACACCTGCGGGCGAACAAAGTCAGCGGGGATTGCAGGCTTAAGCCAGCAACCACCCCCCTGCTCTCCCTGCCGCCTCCATTCGCCCGCAGGTGTCAGGGACGTCCCTGACACCTGCGGGAGAACAGAGTCGGCGGGGATCGCAGGCTTACGACTGCAACTGCCCCCCCCCCTGGACGCTCTCCCCGTCACCTCCATTCACCCGCCGGTAACAGGGACGAGGAGCTACTCATCTCTGTTACCGGCGGGAGAACAGAGGCAGCACCGCGGCGGGAATGGCAGGCTTCAGCCTGCAACCACCACCCCTCCCCGCCTTCTCCATTCGCCCACAGGTGTCAGGGACGTCCCCAACACCTGCGGGTGAATGGAGGCAGTGGAAATCACAGGCTTAAGCCTGCAACCGCCCCCTCCCGCTCTTCCTGCCGCCTCCATTCGCCCGCAGGTGTCAGGGACATCCTTGACACCTGCGGGCAAGTGGAGGCAGCGAGGATCGCAGGCTTCAGCCTGCAACCGCCCCCCCTCTCCGTGCACTCTCCCCGCCACCTTCGTTCACCCGCCTGTAACAGGGACAAGGAGCTACTCATCCCTGCTACCGGCGGGAGAATGGAGGCGCGGCGGCGGCAGGGATCGTAGGCTTCAGCCTGCACCTCAGGAGGAGTGCGGAGGAAGAGGGCAAGCCCACCACCCAGCTGATGTCTCTCCCGCTCTCCCTCCAACCAGGTAAGTGGGGGGAGGGGTTGCCCCAGGGGGGTTCCCCAGTGGGGGTGGGAGGTGGGGGTGAGGGAATTGCCACCCTCACTTCTGTATGCTTTGAATATTTACAGATATTCAAAAGTGAGTAAAACAGCATAATTCCGAACCGGCTTGCCACTTCAGAATTATGCTATTTCTGACATTTTTTTCCTGTTTCGGGTAAACCCGAAGCGGGAAACCCAAATATTTTGGGGCTGCACACCCCTAATGAGGACCTTAGGTCTTGCATGTTGATGGTTTGACAACTGTGTGAAAAAAGCTCTTCTGATTCCTTCATAATCGCCATGCTCCTGTCCTTGGCCACCTCAACCGTTTGAAAGGACAGACTCCAGGCCACATGAGGAGGTTTGATGCCCCTAAATATTTGATGCAGCTGGTAGTATAACGGGCAAGAAGCTGGCACATTACCCAAATGACAGTTGTGTGCTACCACATGCTTGTACTCCTGATGGAGGGCTTTCTATTTCATTCTACATTCTGTTGCCATCCTGCAGTGTCCCCTTTCTTTTATCTGCTCTGATATTCTCTCGAATATGTCGATGTTTCTGTGTGAAACAGAGAGGGCCTCTTGTACTTTCGCCTCTCCTTATAAATCTAGCAAGTCCTTCTCTCTCCATAAAACTCCGTGACCACAACCGCTGTTGCCCCTCCATCATGCTTTCCCTCTGCTTCATGAGTCCACAGCAAGCACCGAGTTCAAACTTTGCCACCTTGAAAAGTGGAGTCGTCATTGGACAGCTGTCATCACATGACACTGGATATGTATCTGCATGGACATGTAGATATATAGAAACGTTTCTACTTTTTAATAATTTTTTTAAAAAGAGAAGCGGAACTAGGATGGGAATGGGGAGGGTAGTAGGAGTGGTTTGTAAAACGTGATCGACCAATCAAAATATGGTTGCTTTGAGGGGCAGGAGAATAGGGCACGGGTGGGGGAATGTCAGATAAAAAATTTCACATGACTGAAATCCCTAATCCGCAGCAAACGGACAGATAAATTGTGGAAAAACAGGTTGCGGAAAAACCAGACAAAATCTGCATTGACATCCAAGTTGCTACTAAGATCGCCTTCTTACATGTGGAAACACAAAGAAAAATCAAGGACATTTGGAAGCTGAACCGCGGAAAACCACTTTGTGCTGAATCATCAAGAGATACAGTTGGACTGAGGTTTCTGCTTGGTTTCCAACTCCATGAATTTAAAAATCTTTTCTCAAGTTACACGCATATCACAGTAACGAGGCTCTCAGCTTCTACAACTATCAAAACTGTTAACAATTGCATCAAGGAGTACGGAAATCTTCCTGGCAGAACAGAACAGATTTGAATAAAGTTGTATTTGTACTTCTTTGGTAAATGGGATAAAAACACTTTTCACATTATAAAATCCTATGTATGTCCAGATGTACATTTCCTTTTTGTGTCACAGAAGGAGGATCATACCAGCACATCTTTTTTATATATTTTATGAAATGACAATACCTTGAAGATGTATTCAGTCAGAAAACAATCTAAGGACTCCTGTGAGCTTTTTGCATGGATGAATCAGCTACAGCAGAAAACTAGTTTCTAAAGCATGATCTCAAAAGTCTATTATAGTATTCAAAGTGGGTGGGAGGAGCAGCTAACTGCACTAAGATAGACAGCATTGTTCTGCTACTTGGTGTCTCCAAAACAAACATCCTACAAAGCAAGCATTTGACTGTGTTAATTGTAGTATCCTTTTAGGAGCCTTTGCAGGACACTTCAGAATCTCAGACAATTATAAAGGAAAAGGGAATGATATTTCTTTTAGGTTCATTAGGAAATTTTTTATCCAGCAGATAGCAATTGTAGGAATTTTGCCTGTCACTCTCATCGAAAGAAGGAATAAATTCCTGAGAGTTATCTTACTCCTTGGAGAATAATTCTGAAAAAGTTACTTCTACCACTAGGTTTGGCACAGAAGGCTTGGGACGACCAGTAAAATTGAGTAACTGGAAAACTTAAAAAGGGAAAGAAGAACCAAACTTTCAACTATGGGTGTTTCATTATGCAGAGATTTATTTGGCTTTTGATATAGTCTTCTTTGGTTTCAGACATTCTCTTAAGTAAACAGTGTATGCCTCTGCTAAATTTCATAGGACCACAAATGGGATATCCCTTTATTCCACACTATTTCCCCCCTTTTCCTATTGTTTCATTGGAACATTACATAGACCTTGACAGACACCAAACTTGCCCCTGCCCTATCCTATCCTCCAATTCTACTGGACCCAAATCTTGCTCTTCTGCCTTTTTTAGACATAACACACTCCTTTTCCTCCAAATGATGTCGTGCAACCCTTTTGCCATCTGTATTGGAGCAAGCACCATTGGCTCTTTCCTCTCTCTTCCTTCTCCATTATCTACTCTTAAAAGCACATGAAAGAAGGAAGAACTTTGTAAACTGCTGAACTCTGCTCTGTCAAGTAGTTGTTGCAGAAATAATAGAGACAGATAATCTTACTACATAATTGAGTAAGCATGTTTCAGACAACTCACTTTATACCACGGTGCACCACCAGAGGGTGCTGCTGCAGAGGAAAGCCCAGGTAACTCACCATATCGCTCCAGAAAACATGTCATGGTGGGAAGCCCAGGCAGGGAACCGGATCGGAGCAGGTAGCAATGCTCTCCCCGTGCCTTAACCCGGCTGGTATTAGGTGCGGAGTAGGTGGCAATGCCCACCCACCACCTTAACCCAGTTAATATTAGGAGCGGAGCAGGGGGCAATGCCCACCCCCCCTCATCCAGCTGGTATTAGGAGTGGAACAGGTGGTAATGTCCACCACCACCTTAACCCAGCTGATATTAGTACCGGAGCAGGTGGCAATGCCCGCCCCCATCAGGCATCTGGTATTAGGAGTGGAGCAGGTGGCTATGCCCGTCCCCGCCTTAAACCAGCTGGTATTAGGAGCAGAGCAGGTAGCAATGCCCACCCCCTACATTAACCCAGCTGATATTAGGAGCAGAGCAAGTGGCAATACCCACTCCCCTTCAGCCAGCTGAGATAAAGAGCAGAGCAGGTGGCAATGCCCAATGTCTGCCTTAACACAGCTATTATTAGGAGTGGGAAGTTTAGGAATTGTAGTTATGAATGGATTTGTAACACTGTTTGAAGAATTATTAGGAGTGGAGCAGGTGGCAATGCCCACCCTCTCCTTATCACAACTAGTATTAGGAGTGGAGCAAGTGGCAATGCCCACCCCCCACTATAACCCAGCTGGTATTTGGAGTGGAGCAGGTGGCAATGCCTGCCCCCTTCACCCAGCTGGGATCAGGAGTGGAGCAGGTGTCAATGCCCTCCCAGTGCCTTCAGCTGGGTGGGATCAGCTATACAGCAGGAGGCAGTTCCCTTCTTCCATTCACCCAGCCTGGACAGGAAATGGAGCAGGTGGAAATTCCCACCTCCTTCAACCTACTGGAATAAGGCACTGAGCAATCAGCAATGCCCACCCCATCTTCACCCTGTCAGAATCAGGAGCCAAGCAGGAATCAATCTCTGCTCACCTTCAACCTGCCAGAATCAGGAGCAGAGAAGGTGGCAATGCCCCCACCCCCTTCACTCAGTTGGGATCAGAAGCAGAGCATGTAGCAAAGCCCACTGAACACCTTCATCTGTCGGGATCAGGTGAGAAGCAGAAGGTAGTGCTCGCTCCTCCCTTCACCCAGCAAGGAACAAGTGGCAATGCCCACCCCCCTTCACCCTGCTGGGATCAGGCTTGGAGAAGGCAGTAATGTCTGCCCCCCTTCACCTAGCTATAATCAGGTGCAGAGCAAAAGGCAATGCCCATTTTCCCTTCACCCAGCTGGGATTGGGAGTGGAGCAGGTGGCAATGCCTGCCTCCCTTTACCTGGCCTGTATCAGACCTGCAGTAGGTAGCAAAGCCCACCACCCCTTCAAGTTGCTGAGATAAGGTGTGGAGCAGGTGGCAATGCCCATCCCACTCCTTCAGCAGCCAGGATCAGTGACAGAGGAAGAGGGAATGCCTGCCTGCCCACTCTCCCTTTTCTAGAGCCCGTTGTATTTTTTTCCCACAACGGGCTTTGTTTCTAGTCTATATATATAAAGGCAAGTGTCCTGATAGCCTCATCAACTCTCAGCCCAAACTCCTGGACCTAGAAACATGAAATTTGGGGAGAACATTCCTTTCATGATGTAAACACCCACTAAGGAGGGATTTTTAAAAAATTGCCCCCTAAAGGGATAAAAAAGGGTAAAATGTGTTCTCCCAAAAGGATACAGCTTCACTGGGTGGCTGGCAGGCTCCTGCCTGCTTGCATCCCCACCCACTGCCAGCTTGGCCACTCTTTCCTGATTGGGCCAGTCTTTCAAGGTCATTTGCATATGTGGGCTGATTGAGGCTTACAACTAGAGATGGGCATGAACCTAATAACAGACCAAAAAACCCCACGAACCAGCCCAGTTCGGGGTTTGCAAACCAGGGTTCATGGAAGCTAATTTCCACGAACTTCCACGAACTGGACTACTGGTTCGTTTGGTTTGTATTAAAGGGCCAGTTTAAATGGCTATTTCCCCGGGGGAAATGGCCATTTAAACTTTTCCTGCCGCTTGCAAGCAGCAGGGCCCTTTAAAGTATCAGCTGGAAGGCAGCAGGGGGGGATCCTCCCTCACCATCTGCCAGCTGATACTTTAAAGGGCCCTGCTGCTTGCAAGCGGCAGGGCCCTTTAAATGGCCCAACCCCCAGCCCCCAACCCCCAGCCCCTATCCCCAGCCCCCAGCCCCTATCCCAAGCCCCAGCCCCCCACTTACCTTCTATCTGATGCTGGGGTGGTGAAGGCCTCCTCCGCTGCCCTGCAGGCCCGCACAGCAGTGGAGGAGGTGGAAAAGGGCCCTTTCGCCCCTTAAATGGCAGCTGCAGGCATGTAGGGCAGCGGAGAAGGCCAAAAATGCCCTTGCTGCTCCTCAAATGGCAGCCATGGCAGCCATGGCTGCCATTTGAGGGGCGGAAATGGCGTTTTTGGCCTTCTCTGCTGCACAGGCCTGCAGGGCAGCAAAGCAGGCCTCCACCACCCCAGCATCAGAGGGAAGGTAAGTGGAAGGCTGGGGCTTGGGGGGGCTCGGGGCTGGGGCTTGGGTTGGAGATGGGGGGCTGGGGGTGGGGGCTCAGGTTTGGGCTATTTAAAGGGCCCTGCCTTGCAATCAGCAGGTCCCTTTGAACTATCAGCTGGCAGGTGGCAGGGGAGATTCCCTCACCTGCCAGCTGATTGTTTAAAGGGTCCTGCCCCTTGCAAGTGGCAGGAAAGGGCCCTTTAAATGATTAAATGCCCGTTTCCCTGCCGGAAAGGGGCATTTAAACCCCACTAACCACGAACTTGTTCATAACTGGGCCAGTTCTGTGCCAGTTCGTGGTTCGTGGAAACCCCACAAATCATTAACCCCATGGTTCAGTTTTTTTCTGGTTCATGCCCATGTCTACTTACGACATTCCACACCTCATACCCCCACCAGAGACAGTTGGAACACAGAGGTTATTTGCATATGTGGCCTAATTGGTCTCCCCCCCCCCCCCCCGCCACATTCTAAACAGTATGCGGTTGCTGTTGGGAGGCATTGAATGTGTCCTGAGGTAAAATGCACTTCCCAGTGTTCCCCTAAACGTTCACTAGGGTTGCCAACTAAAAATCACACACACAAACCAAAAAATGTTACATACCCATAAGTATTATAACTGAATTTAAAGTAGTTAAATACTGTAGCAAAGAACGGGTATCAAGCTAGTGTACAATAAAGTATTGGCTAAGCATCTTATGAAAACGGTAAGCGTCATGCTAATCAGTTGACAAATAACTTTTGAATGTGATCTAATTCCTTCTTGAACATTACTCTTAAAATAAAACTGAGAAAGATAAAACTGTATAAACTTACATGCTTTTACAGAATATGTGCCTTCAGATTAAAAGGTAGCAGGATTTAGTTCTTTATAAATTAGATTCTTTTGATGAGAGTGCTAGAAATGTCTTTCAAATATGAAACTCAAATATGAGTTTAATATTTTAATAATTTAAACTGTTGCCTTTTCTAACATTTGAGACAGTCTAATAGCTATGATGCTTATTGAAGAGTATTAAGTACAGCAACTGACAGACAAGATGACCCCTTAAACATTTATTTATTTAGAACCACCTTTCCCAGAGTCTCCAATGCAGACATTTGCAGTATTTGTTAAAAGAAATTTAAGAAAAATTAAAATATAGGGTGTTTTATTTCCTTTTCTTTTAACCTTTGTATTCTTTGCAGTCCATTTCAGCAGCAGTATGTTAGTCACCAAGGAAACCAATGTGGGCTGATCTTCGATTGGATGTGTTGTCACAATGTTGCCACAGTTGTGGGCAAAGTTTAATGACAGACATGAAAATACAACATGGAAATATTAAAGCTTATCCTACAGCAATAAGTACAAAAAGTTCTATTATTATTCTTCATAGAATAACTGCGCAATCCCAAGGGGTGGGTTGAAAGCGCTCAAGGAGTGAACTAAGGTTTAGGTCATTGTAATGTGGACATACATGGGCATAATCCCCCCTCTGCTGGTGGCTGGGTGAGGCGCACCCTCACTGCGGCCAGGCGGCAGCGGCCAAAACAGGCAATTGGCCAGAGGTGTGAGGTGTAAATTCCTGAGCTGGCACTGAAGGGGGTGGGCTGGGGGTGGGTGGGCCAGGAGTTAATCAGCTCCCTAAGCCGCTCCAGGCCTGGGCACACCCCCTGCAACAGCAGAAAGTTATGCCGTGAAATAAGGTGGCATAGCGCATAGGCACCCATTGAACAAGAAAACTCAGCTCCCTCTGCACCCCACCCCACCCCACCCATGAGGCCCAGTGGAGCATAGGATGGCAATAACACAGGGACCAATCCATGTGCGCCCTCATGGTGCAAGAGCCCCCCTTCATGTGCCCAAGCAGCTCACTGGATGCCCTATATAACTTCCAGGTGAGGTGCCCATGAACCGAGGTAAGTTGGCAGGCGGTCAGAGGCTCTGCCCAGCTGCCCCCTGTCATGGGAACTTAGAGCTATGGGGACTTTGAGTGTGAGGCAGGAGAGGGTGCTCACAGTGGCAGGGCATGAGTGCACTTGCTTTAAGGGTGTCTCTTAGGCATAGTCTCATGTGTTTTCTAGGAAATTAATATGGACATCTATAACAGGCTCTGTCCCTGCAGCTAGCAACAGAGTGACAATCCCATAAGTTGGACAAAGTGGAGAATTATAGGTAGAATAATGTCCCATTTATGAAACAGGATGACAATCCCAGTGATGGCTCTGTTTGAACAGCACCTTCCATTAGGTTCAATAGAGTTCCTCCTATGACACCCTTGCTCCTTTTTAACCCTAGGAAGAGCACCATCTAATTGTGTTGGCATCTCCCGCAATTTCTCCTAAAATCTCTTGAATAGTTCCTGTGTCCTCAGTTCCAATGTCATGAGGGGATGGTGTCTGGAACTGGAATCAAATCATGTAACTTTTCTAAGATTGGTCATACAGAAGATGGAAATTGCTTGGATGTTCAATAGACATGAATTGTCCTTTCCTTTGGATTTATCTTGAAGAGAATTCCTGGTATGATGATGGTAGGTTTAAGATATCTTTACCACCTAGAGCTTTCTGCCAAGAGGTAACTTTGAGACTCAATGCCATACCTTTCCCTTTGGCAGAAAAGGTATAAAGAATATTGGATTCCCCAATACACCCAAATTATTCAAGTTTGTCCAGGAATCACTGCATCAGCAATTTTAAAGCCAGCTGGTTTCTCCCTTCTAGTCTTTCCCAGACTTTTATTCCCCAGGCAGCAAAGGCTGGGGGCAAAGAGGCAGGAAGGAGGGAGAGTGAGGGAGTGACCAATGGGTGCTGGAGCACTAGTTTTTTGGCCAATCAGAGGGATTCTTTGATGGGAGAGCCTTTTTCAAATTCTTGAAAGAACATAAAAGCAGGCCTGGCTCACAGCAGTAAATGAGCTTTCTGGTGACTGTACTGTATATGTGCTCTTATTCTGGCTGCTCTGGGAGTCCGCCTTTTGGATTTAACACTACCTTTTGGATCTGCACTTTGGATTACTGTGCTGCAGGCCTGCCTGGAGGACCACCTGAGGAACTTCTGCCTGATCTGAGACCTATAGACTTAATGTTTTTTGGGGGGGGGGGATTGGCCTGGTGTTGGATTGGGGATGGATAAGGCAAGGGTGGGGAAAGGGACAAACTTTTTCTTTCCTTCTAAGCTTTATTTTTAACCATTATTTAACTGCTTTCATTGTTTTGGAGGTGCTTTTGCTTGTTTTCTAGTGGTTGTGTAATACCTGTAGCTGTTGTTAGGGGCAGATTCGCTTTAACTTGTTGGTTTAATATTTAAATAATGTTGTTATTTGGTATATATTAAGAGTTGCTGTTGTGGGGGGCAAATATATTTGGATTCCCAAATAAAACCCAGACTTGAATACTATAGTGGTACTTTTGGATTTGAGTATCAGTAATACCAAATATATATGGTACTCCACATGCCCGTATTGAATAATATAGATTTTTTTTTAGTGCACTCCCCTAGTTTGCAAATTGGGCATCTAAAAACACAGAATTAAGATCTCGTTGTGCAATTTTTGCTTAACATGAGAACACTTTTTCAATAGCTGTTTTTGTACCAATTAAAATACAGAGACCAATTAACAATTAAAAAAATATGTCTTCTTTCACACAATGTAGAACAAGTTTGAAGATTCTCCTAGTGTACCTATTCTCTACAGCAGCAAAAAGAGAATCAAGTGAGCTCCCCTCCTCCTTCCACATGAGCTGAATGCAAAAAAAATCATTAGAGGAGGCCATGGAATACCTACCATTCTGATACTCTCTAGAATTTTTCTCAGGTGGCCTGTGCATGTGCAGTTCTCAGTAGCAATGTACCATCCTACACACACTTATACCTTGTCCACTGAACTTAATGCACTTAAAATGATGTAACTCTGTTTAGAATAGCACTGTTAAAGACTAGTTCTACATTTTTTCTCTGAAGTTGTGTTTTTTTCTTTATTAATATCTAAAATTATCCACTAAACTTTTTTTAAAAAAGTAGATCATCAAATGTGAGGAGGACACCTGCTCCTGTTTTGTTATGGATCCTGAGCACGCATGCACATAACTAACTGGAGTTTTGTTGCATGTGCTTTGCAAAAAAACAGCACAGGTGCTGCCATCAAAGAGTCAGTTTTACATTATGGTCTAACAATTCTCTGTGAACATGCACCATTCTCACAAAAGAATCAATGTACAAATCTATAAGCTTCACTCCTGTAATTCTTCTATTGCTTTCTTGAAGCAAAAGGATTGTGCAACAATATGGATGCATACTTTTATTCTCAAGGTCAACCTACATTTTGAAAAGTTTGGTCCTGTAAGGATTTCTAAAAGGGTGGAAAGGTAATATCCTCTAGAAGATATCTATTCTGATGCAGTTACCGTTCATTCTGAATAAGTCTTCAGCATCCTTTTGTGCAGGTAAAAGTATAATTACCAAATGAAACATTTGCTTGAATAAGAGAAGCAGCTTGTTCTCTGTAGTGATTGTATTCCGATTGTATTCATATTATATATTTGGCCTTTTTCTCCACTCTTTTGGAGTATGTCTGCTTTATATTTTATTTTCAATATATTCAAATATGCCTCAACAATGTGCCATATGATTGGTATTAAGATATAAAAGAATAATGCCATCTATTGGATATTAATATAAATGCCTACAAATTATTCAAGGCTAACGCCTATATTTAAATCCATCTCTCTCACATATTACCTGTGATTCTGCTTAATGTTGTCAGTCAGGGTTTGTTACTATAGTAAATAACCAATTCAAGTTGAAAAACATTGCTGAATCATTTTTTCCCCAAACTGAACATTTTTTCTACTGAAAGCCAAATATTTACATAACATGTGACTCCAGTTTTCAAAGAACATCATAAATGTTTGGCACAAAGAAGGACAGTCATTAGGAGTGAATAATATAAAAAATTCACAATTCACAAAGAGAAGGGATTTTATTTTATTTTATTTGGAACCTAAACTAATATTACATCGTATTCCCATTGCTTAATGTGGAGGAACTGCCACCCTGTACTGGAAACTAAAAATCAAAACTTGAATTAGAATCTCAATTTATTGGGGAAGCACTGAGGGGGAAAGTGTAAAAATCAACTCTTTTACTATATTGATTGTTTTTTATTAATTAGGCCTCCTAAATGTCATCTATTATTATTAATTATTTTGTAGGGGATATATAATCCCTTTTCATACTTCTAGATCATCAAACTATTCCTAATACAACATACAGGCCACAGGTCAGAGAAATACACAAGAAGATCTATTCACAGACTGGAACACTATCCACATCATCTTGAGAATTAACTTCAACTCCACATTAATTACCTTTACATTTCTTTACACTTAATGCCCAGTCTTCAAAAATGGCTTGTAGGAGCTAGTGTTTGGAGTAGTTCCCTGCACATGTAAAGGTATGATATAATATTGTGTTTTTTTTAAACTTAGTAATAAAAATAGTCCAAGTAGTATTTTTCAGATGAAAGCATCTATGCCTAAATAATCACAAAACTGTAAAATAAGTATCTGTGTAGGGAGAAAAAGCACAATAGTTTTCTAAGAGCGTGAAAGCACATATTTGCATGTAATATTTGATTGCTATTGCCAAGGATTAATTTACAAAGGATTTTAACTTTGAAGTAATTGCTACCTTAGTTAATACTTCCTTTTACAGAAAAGTGCTGCACGCTATGGAACAGTGTAAGATGTGAAGGGAAATATTTGTTATCTTTAGACTTCCATACACCCCCCCCCACCTCCAACATTCTGTGTACTCTTTTATGTACACAGAAGTTCAGAAAGCCAAAAGAATTACTAAAATTACTTTTTGGAAAAGGGTTAATGTGATCTGAGTTCTATTCAAAAAAGTGATGTTTGACAGTCCAGGACACATGAGATAACCAAATACATGATTACTTGTCTATAACTCAGTTCATTAATGTCCAGTAGATAACTGTCTTCACTCAAATAATAAAAGCAATCACAGGCACTCTTTTGAAAAATGTTAATGATTCTTTGCCCAAAATATGTGCTGTTCTAGGATTTTGAACAAAAACTTGAAAAAAGTTTAAGATCTTCAATTTTCAAAATATACATACTTCTCAACAATGAAAGAATTTAATGTATCTATAAAGTATGCTATATTTTATATCAGAAGCAATTATACCAAACAATGCAAGAAACCATGGTGATAATAATTCTAAGCATATTTACTTGGAACTAAATCCTACTGAAATGAAGCGGGCTTATCTTTGAGTAAACATTGTTGGAACTGGACTGTTAATTTAATAATGTGAAGAAGAGTAATGCATCACAATGAAATTTTTACTTCTCATTTTCAGAGCCCCCTCCACATGTAGCCCTGTTATCAACATTGACAAACATGTATATAATTATGCTTTTCAAAGTTACAAAATACCTCCAAAATGAACTTTCTTCTTGAATCTTGAGTTCTCAGCCATGATTTCTAACCTAGATGTAACCATCTCAGTTGCATTTGTTGTGTTTCTGCATCCCCATCAACGTACAAAAACATAGTTCCCGGTTTCCAAGTTAGTTGAACTGAGTTTCTCAGACCTACTATGAAAGCTATAAGGATCTTCAAATAAAAGACTCTTTTGTAAAGAAGGGAAAAAAGGCTTCAAATTTTCTTAAATCCATAATGATGCCGACAGCAAAAACAACTTTCTGAGATCAAGCCATTCAGCTTGATAAATAAAAAATAACAGTAATTTTATACATGTTGTAGTTTCAGCAATACAATCCATATCCTTCCAGTTTCACAATGTACCACGAGAATTTTTTCCATCTTTTAGAAAACGTTTCCATGGAAATGCATCAGTCACTAATCTAAATAAGTGCGGGTGAAGGACGCCTGAAAACCTGGAACAATTACGCATGCCATTAGAGAAGAGAGAGAATGATTCAGCCCAGCTGTACCATGTTACTAATAGCTATCATTTCTGCATTTCGGTTGTTCTACACTAAACAAAATCTGCTGTAGCAGCTTTGAAAACCCACTCTGCTTGCCCTGTCTCTAACACGCCCATAATAAAAATAACCTTGATGAGTGCATGCTAGGAGTTAAAGCTCTTCAGATGCAAATCCCCTCCCACAAATGCCAAAAATGCTCGTTTTGCCAGGGCTTTTTGTTAGTTTCCTCATCTAAAACATAGTTATTTTCTAGTCACCAATACTATATGAAAGGAATAGTTTCCTTGATTTATATAAAAGCACTCCCTAGCCATAAAATAAATCCATTTAGATATACAAATCAGATCTGCTAAGGATATCATTTATTTTTAGCTACTCAAACATCATCATAACATAAATCAAATGGAGGGTATAAGAGAGCATCCTATAGCACATGACTGAAAGAAATATGTATGGTTGTACTAAGCAACAGGATAACAGTGAGAAACTAGTAGCAAGTAACTTACATGATCCTGGAGTTATGTTATGAAAGAGGGCTCTTGATTAACTTGCAATTAATGGTGAATTTCACACTTATTCCTACGATCCAAAAAGCACATCTGCATATTTGTTGTTACAAAATTGCAAATGGTTACAAATAAAAGCATGAAAAAAAATAAAATGTCTAGAATCCACACAACAATTTAAACTCCCAAATTCAAAAGTAGTGTGGTACTCGGCAGATGAGCAGTTTAAAGGGAAAATGCTACTTGGTGCCTATGCAGTTTCATCCCAGTGGGTAAAAAAATATAATCAGAAGTAATGCCCTTTCAGCAACAATTCTCCTTCTCTCTGCATTTTCTCCAATTAGGAATAAACAAGGAATAATTTACTTTCCAATGCACTCCCAACTGAATCTCATCTTTTGCTCCTGAGATTATAGAGAACTACATTTTACTTCACAGGAACTCAAAATCACTTCCCTTATAGTCAATGTTACTGTCAGTAAGTGTAATAGCCTGATTAAAATAAAAACCATAAAAACAAGTTGATTGGTAGCTTTGGCAAACAGTACTAACTGCAACCTCAAGAGAACAAGAGCCAATAATTAACTGATACATGTATGCCCAGGTAACAGTCAAGCTATGAAAAAAAACAGGAAGAAATTAATTAAGGTGGGAAAAGAAGGAAAAGGTAGAATTTCAAAGCAACAGTATCCCTGGGTAGACTCTCACTGTGACAACTGTACAACACACCATGATATAAGTTTGCCAGCCTCCAATGCCTGGGATTCTGCTAGAATTATGACTGATTTGCAGGGTTGGAAAATTTAGTCTGGTGCTACAATTTACGGTACCACTTACTTGTAATTTGTGCCCTCACAACTTGGCTGCTATACTGTTCGCCACCTTGAGTTCAAGGAGAGAATGTGGGATGGAAATGTTTTAAATAAATGAATAAAGTTTACTACAAATCAGGTGTGAAGAAAAAAAGAGCGCGAAACAGTACAAGTAATACTGGAATGTAACAGGTTGACTGTCCTCAAAATCTTGTCTATGAACTGTAGCAAATCCAGATTTCAGTTAGTGTGAAATCAATCATTTTCTCAATAACTGTGAATTAATCCATCATTTCCTCTGTCTACTTAAAAGATTGCAAGCTACAAGTTAATAGACATATCACAAAAGACTTCAAAGCTGATATTATACATAGGAAGAGTTTCATGCAGACTTTGCATTTCCAAACATGTTGGACTCAAAACATCCACAAAAGCAAAATTAGTATTTTATTTCACACCATGCGTTTTGAATAAGCAAAATCATATGGCAAAGCTTTGAAAGAGTTTATTCTAAGTTTCATTTTGGGTTGCCAACTCTGGGCTGGGAAATTCCTGGAGATTTGGGGGGTAAAGTCGGGGGGGGGGAAGTTTGAGTAAAGTATGGACTTCAGTGGGGTACAGTGTTAGAGACCACCAGGGGAAATGATTTCTCTAGCCTGTAGATGAGTTGTAAATAATTCCAGAAAATCTCCAGGCCCTATCTAGAGATTGGCAATCCTAGCTGAGCTAAAATGGGGCATTAGTGTAAGTTTTCTCTCTCCAGTTACTGCATGATTGTGGGGATATGTCTGTTGTTACAATTTTTTCCCAGTGGAAGTAGTACTGAAAAGGACAAGCAAAGGGTCACAGGGTTCATGAGCCAGACCCATTTAATTAAAAATCTTATCAGCAGTTTCCCCCACCTCAGAAAATGCTGACCTGTTTAAGCCATTTGGCAGGCCAAGAGTGAGAGTCAAGCTACAAGTGATGCCTTACACAGGTTGGACACTTGTCAGCTTACCTCAAGTTTTGATGGGAAATGTAGGCATCCTGGTTTTACAACTTGGCTCTCCATTACAGCTGCAAGACCAGGATGCCTACATTTCCCATCAAAACTTGAGGGAAGCTGATAAGTGTCCAACCTGTGTCAGGTGTCATTTGTAGCTTAGCTCTGAGAAATCCTACAGATAGGGTATAAACACTAACAAGTCTAGTGCTACTCAACATACTTCAAAACAGCAAAGGCAATCAAAGCATGGGGGAAATACAGGGCAGAATCCAAGCATTTCAGAGAACTGAAGATCAAAGAAAAGGCTGTGCTGAATTTTAATATGTAAAAAAGAAATCACGTGAAAAGGAACTTTCAGGCATCTGAAGTGCCATCTGAAAGGAAGTCTGAGGCTACATTATTTTTAGAGATGCTCAAACACCAATCAGTTTGGCTCAAGTCCTGTGTGAACAGGGTGCCAATTGTTCAATGATCAGTCTGTCTGTTCATTGACCCATTCATGGCTGTTCAGCAGGTTGCTTCTTTGTACTCCTTCCTAACATTACAGTACAGTGCAAGTAGTTTTTCCTGCAGTTGTGGCAACCATTTTGCTTGCTATGCCATTGGAGAGTTTTCCAATGACTAAAAACAAATCAAGAATTGCTATTGAGAAAATGCACACTAACTTTCTAAACATCCATTGCTTCAATCTGGATATAATGAGTGGGATCCAGACTAATTAGGGTTGCTGTTCTCATGGTGGGGGCAGGGGGTACCCTGCTCCCACTCTCTCCCCTGCCACCACTCACCTGGTCTGCCACCACTCACCTGGTTGGCAAGGGGGGAAGGGGGGGTTAAAGGCCTCCCAGCTGTGCTCCTAGGGCAGCGCAATGATGTCACCTCCGGGAGTGATATCATTATGCTCCCCCGAGAGTTGTGCTTCACGTGAGCCAATTTGGGCCCCAAATGGCTCACTGCAAAGCACATGCATGCTCCTGAGTATGTGTGATGACATCAGTTTCCAGAAGTGATGTTATGGAGCAGGCCCAGGAGCATGTGCGTGCTTTGCACACATAGGAAGAGGAAAGTATAGTGAGTGTCAGGTCCCCCCCCTCCCGCCAGGAGGGTGAGAGGATCTGGCAACCCTAAAGCTAATGTTTCTGTGGGAGCAAGGATTTCCATGCCTAGAACATGATTTTTCACCCTCCCCTCACAGCAGCTTGAAATGCTCTACAAAATCATCTTCCTGGTGGTACTCTCGCCCCAAAACAGG
This sequence comes from Eublepharis macularius, assembly GCF_028583425.1. Lineage (NCBI taxonomy): Eukaryota > Metazoa > Chordata > Lepidosauria > Squamata > Eublepharidae > Eublepharis > Eublepharis macularius. Next base: position 95,512,318 of record NC_072791.1, on the reverse strand, counting down.
ATTTCAGGGGCCATTTCAGGATGCCACAGAAAGGGGAGGAATGGAGAAATAGTGCTATGTGGGAAGAAATCCTTGTGCCTACAGAAAATCGAGTTGGGATCCAGGTAATTAGGAGTAAATTACATGATGGTAAATTTCTATTGGACGTGAAATTTCCTAACAGAGCAGTTCAGAAGTACTGTCAATTATGTAGGGGTGGGTGAACTCTCCCTCACAGGAAGTCCTCAAGCAGCCATATGTTGCAGATGTGGATTAAGGTACAAATTGGACTAGGTAGCCTATAAGGCTGCTTCCAACTATAATTACAAGGTTGCAATATATTCCTTATGGGAGGCTAGTGGGAAAAGAAATGTACTCCTGTGTTGCTGAGGCAATTAGGCCATGTTCCATACCTTCTAGTGCAGAAAATAACAATGCTCTCATACGCAAGAATATAGTGAATATTGTCCAAATTCCTTGGAATGTGGGACACTATTCTACTTCTCCACTCAGTGGCCTAACACTTTGAACACTACCTACTTGCTGATGACCAAAAAGAGCGGGCCTTTGGAGGGATGGGACAATTTTTTCTTAAAGTTCCTTTTCAGCTTGCCCCTCATCAAAAGGTCATGTTTTCATTTGTATCAGTGTGATTTGACACCTCATTATGTGGGAAAGACTACAAATGACTGCCTCGCATATTGCTAGAGGCAAATTCTTAAGCCATTGCAACAAGAGCAGAATTTGCTTGTACTGAAGCCAACAAACTCTAGCCAGTCAAAGGCTTTCACAGCTGGAGAACGATGGTTGTTGTGCATGTGTTTTTGCCATATATCAAAGGAATCACTGATCAGATGGGAAAGCTTATGAGAAAGCACAACCTTCAAGCAGTATTCAGACCCACCCAAAAAATACAACAGATGCTACGATCAGCAAAAGACAGTAGAGACCCCCTCACCTCTGCAGGAGTATACTGCATACCGTGCAGCTGTGGACAAGTTTACATCAGGATGACACAGCGTAGCATCCAGACAAGAATAAAAGAACATGAAAGACACTGCAGACTTGGCCATCCGGAAAAATCAGCAGTGGCTGAACATAGCGTAACTCCAACAGGACACAGTATCCTATTCCAGGACACTAAAATACTGGACAACTCTTCCAACTACTTCATCAGATTGCACAGGGAAGCCATTGAAATTCATATGCATAAGCACAATTTCTTTCTTTTTTTTTTTAAGAATTTTTATTGGATTAGAAACATATAATAACAATTATAATCACATTCTTTAATTTTTTCTAATTCTAACCCCCTCCCTTTCCCCCCCCTTTTTGTTGACTTCCAACAGTTTTCCAACCCCCTATCCACTTTCCCTCTACTCCCTTCATACTTATTTTATTTATTTATTATAATATACTTTCAGATTCTTCTAAGCACTATTTCCACTTCCTTTCACATATAGATTGTCATATAAATTGTCATATAAATAAAATCCTCTTAATCTATCTTCTTCATTAAAACTACTAGTAATATTCATTTTGATAACCTGTGTTTTATCTTACTCCTTCTATTCTCTTCGATATGGGACAAACAATTTGCCCCCCTTTATACATCAATTCCAATACTGCTATACACATACTTATTATACACACTTATTGTCATTTACTTAGGCTTCTATTCTATATATTGTTCTTTATCTATACATATACCATAAGTCTAACAATTAGACCTATCTTTAAATTTACGTATGTATGTATATATTCACTCTATGTTATACGGTTATCTTTCCAAAAAATATAGATTAGTTAATTTCTATCCCAATAATTCTCATAGTATCAACACTATTGCTACTTAATATAATACTTAAAAGTCATATAAAGTTGCTTAGAATTTTTCCATTAACTCTCCACCCCCTCGGTATAGTCACTTCTCTCCTCCTGTGTACCTCAATAGTTTTCAAACTGCCACAGTTCTCCTCCCACCTCCCATTTTTTCACCAGATATTGCTTCAGCTTTCCCCAGTCCGTGTTAAACTGCCCTGGATCAAGGTCTCTCAGTTTTCTTGTCATTTTGTCCATCTCCGCCATGTACAGCAATTTGTAAATCCAGTCCTCAGTAGTTGGCACTTCTTGTACTTTCCACTTCTGCGCATACAAAAGTCTGGCTGCTGCCGTCATATAAAATATCAATGTCCTATGTTGTGCTGGGATGTCTTCCATTCCCAAGTTCAGTAGCAGGAGTTCTGGGTTCTTATTAACTTGAAATTGTAAAATCTCACTCATTACTCTTATTATTTCCCCCCAGTACTGCCTAGCTACCTCGCAAGTCCACCACATGTGATACATTGATCCCTCATGTTTTTTACATTTCCAGCATTTATTAGACATATTCGAGTTCCCTAGCGCAATCTTCTTTGGCGTCAGATACCAACGGTAGATCATTTTATAAGTATTCTCTTTAATATTGGTACATGTCGTGATTTTCAATGTATGTTTCCACAAGTATTCCCACGCCTCCATTGTTATTTCTTTGTTGAAGTTTATAGCCCACTTCACCATTTGCACTTTGACTATCTCATCTTCAGTATACCATTTTAACAACACTTTGTAAACCTTGGAAATTTCCTTTTGGTCTTCTTGTAAAATTACTTTCTCTAATTCTGAGTCCTCCATCCTTATCCCTCCCTTCGCACAGTCTGAGTAATAGAGATCTCTAACTTGTCTATATTGAAACCAGTCGTAGTTTGGAGACAACTCTTGTTGCGTTCTTATTCTTATTTTAGAAGATTCTATTTGAGTTATCTCCTTGTACGTTAAACACTGTTGTTCATTGTCGACCGTTCTTGGATCTATTACTTCATATGGAACCACCCAGGAAGGAATTCCTTCTTGTAGGTATTCTTTATACTTCTTCCAAATTGTAAAGAGGCTTCTCCGAATGTAGTGATGCAGAAACATAGAATCTGCTTTTACTTTATCATACCATAGGTATGCATGCCATCCAAATAATTTTTTGTATCCCTCTAAGGCCAGCAGTTTGTGATTTTTCAACATGATCCAATCCTTCAACCATACCAGACAGATTGCATCATAATAAAGTCTCAAGTTGGGCAGTTGCATTCCCCCTCTTTCTTTTGCATCCTGTAACACTTTCATTTTCACTCGAGGCTTCCTGCCTGCCCACACAAACTCTGATATTTTCCTCTGCCATTTATCAAATTGCTTGGAGTCCCTAATGATTGGTATCGTCTGTAACAGAAACATAACTCTTGGTAACACGTTCATCTTGATTACTGCAATTCTTCCCAGCCATGACAAGTTCAGTCTATTCCATTTAATCAAATCATGCTCTATTTGAGTCCATAATTTCTCATAATTATTCTTGAATAGATCTATATTTTTTGCAGTCAATTCAATTCCCAAATACTTCACCTTACTTGTTACCTCACAATCTGTTATTTCCGTTAATAACTGTTGTTTTTGTTTGGTCATATTCTTACATAAAATCTTTGATTTCTTTTTGTTTACATAGAAACCTGCCAAGTCTCCAAACTCTTTAATTTTTTCTATTACCTTGGGCATGTTTTCAATTGGATCTTCCACAATTAACATTATATCATCTGCAAACACTCTGACCTTATAGGAAAAGTCTTTTATCTTTATACCACAGATTGCATTGTCTTCTCGAATCTGCATCATCAAAATTTCAAGAACCAAAATAAACAACAATGGGGATAGCGGGCAACCTTGTCTTGTACCCTTTCCAATAATCAATTTTTTAATCAGCTCGTCATTCACCACAATTGCTGCACTCTGGTCTCTATAAATTTCTCTCACTGCTCTTATGAACCTTTCCCCCATTTGTAGCTGTTCCATGGTGGCAAACATAAAGTCCCAGTTCAAATTGTCAAATGCTTTTTCAGCGTCTACAAAGAAGAAACCAACCTCCTTATCACATCGCCTGTCATAGTATTCTATAGCGTTTATAACTGTCCTTAGGTTGTCTCTAATTTGTCTATTTGGTAAAAAGCCTGCTTGTTCTTCTCCAATAACTTCGGCCAGCCATCCCTTTATTCTCTCCGCCAAGATCTTTGCAAAAATCTTGTAGTCATTATTGAGTAAAGAGATAGGTCTGTAGTTTTTGACATTGGTCAAGTCCTGTCCTTCTTTGGGGATCAATGATATATTTGCTTCACTCCAGGTATCTGGGATCCTTTGGTCCCTCAAAACACCATTGATCACCTCTTTTAAAAACGGTACCAGTTCATTGGCCATTGCCTTGTAAAACTTAGCTGTAAGTCCATCAGGCCCTGGCGCTTTTCCCAAGTTTGTTGACTGTATTGCCTTCCTTATCTTTTCTTCTGTTACTTCGCTGTTTAGTTTAACTCTCCACTCCTCGGAAATTACTGGAAGCTTCATTTTCTCCAGATATGCGGCTATCGCATCTTTATTCACTTCTTTCTTATCATACAATTTAGCGTAGAATTTATAAAAGGCTCTGCTAATAGCGACCTGTTCCAAGTGTACTTTATTGTCATCACATATTTTATTTATTATCTTTTTCTCCTTTCTTTTCTTCAATTGCCATGCCAAAAATTTCCCAGGTTTATTCGCCCCTTCAAACGACTTTTGATTCAGTCTTTTAAGATTCCATTCCATTCTTTGTTATTCATAGCCGTCAACTGCTCCTGAAGGATTTTAATATCCTGATATATTTTCTTTTTCCCTGGTCTTTTCTTCAGCTGTATTTCTTTGGCTTTTATTTTTTCCATAATCTCCTGTCTCTTCTCCTCTTTTTTCCTTCGAAGTCTTCCATTTAAGTCCATTAATACACCTCTGATTACTGCTTTATACGTGTCCCATACCTTGTTGGTTGGTACTTCTTGATTCATGTTGTACTGTATGAAGAATTTAGTCTCCCTTCTCAACATTTCCATATTTTCTCCCTCTTGCAACAAATCCTCATTTATTCTCCATCCTTTTCTCTTAGTTCTTTTTCCAAATTTCCACATAATTGGGTTATGATCTGAGCCTACCATGGGCATTATTTCTACTTCCTTAGTCCAAAGTACTAAGTCCTTTGAGGCCCAGATCATATCAATACGCGATAAGGTAGAATGTCTTGCAGAGAAAAAGGTATATTGTCTGCTTGTGGGATTCTGCGTTCTCCACACATCTTCCAACGCTTCCTGTTGCATTAATCCAAAAAAAGTCTTTGGTAATAGTCCTCTTTTCTTTTGTGTAGTGGCTGATTTCTTATCCTGTTCCAAATTCGTAACTCCATTGAAGTCTCCTGCAAGTATTATCTGATCATATGAAAGTTCATCTAGTTGCTTCTTTAAATCCTCAAAAAAGCACTCTTTAGCTCCATTAGGTGCATATATTCCAATCACCAACACTTTCTTTAAATTCCAAATACATTCCACTGCTATAAATCTGGCTTCCCCATCTCCAATTATCACCTTTGGCTGCAGCTCTTCTTTTATATATAATACCACTCCCCTTTCTTTCTTTTTTGAGGCCGCTACAAATTCAATGCCCAATTTACTTACTTTAAGGTATTTTACGTCCTGATTTCTAATATGAGTCTCTTGTAAGCAAACTATATCATATTTCTGTTTTAATAGCCAGTGGAAAATGCTTTTTCGCTTATTAGGTGAGTTGAGTCCATTTACATTCCACGATAAAACTTTGCACCCCATATTCAAAGCCTTGTTGTTGGTAAGTCTTTTTCATTGTCCGTCATGAACCTTTCCATTTCCAATTCAGATCTGATGCGCTTTCTTACTCCTCCAAATTCAAAAGATATCCCTTCCGGTAGTTCCCATCTATATCTTACTTTCATGTCTTTCAAAGTCTGGACTAACACTTTGTATTTTTTCCGGTCCAAGAGCACCGATCTGGGTAACTCCTTCATAATGATAATTGTCTTGCCATCAACTATCAGTGGATCTTGAAATTGCTTAGTCACTATCATTTCCCTTACATTCCTTGTCGTAAATTGCACGATCACATCCCTTGGTACCTTTCTCTGGGTCGCAAATCTGGAATTTATTCGGTACACCACATCCAGGAAAGCCACAACCTCCTCCTCCTCCTTTTCCAGGTATTCAGCTAACACTTCAGTCACCTGTTCTTGTGCTGTCTTTCCTTCTACTTCCGACAAACCTCGAAACCTCAGCTGCTTCTCCATATATTTACTCTCCGCAACTGCCATTCTTCCCCTCATTACTCTCATATCCGTTCGCTGCGTCTCTGTAAGATTGTCCATCGCCTTCTCCACATCGTTAACTTTTTGCTGCGCTGCCTGCAAGTCGGTTTGTATCGTCTCCATTCCCTTTTTTACTTCTGCCAGCTCATTTTTAACTGTCTCTTTGACATCTTTGACTTCTTTCACCAACTCCAATTTTGTTTCTTTAAGCTCCTTTACCATTTCACAAAATTTTTTGTCCAAGTTCTCTATGGCTGCTTGCCACTCTTTCTTCGACATCGTGGGGCTTGATATACCTCACTCCCACGAGTCTGCACGTTTTCTTAGCTCCGTGGCGTCCAAATTGATAATCCTTTTAACTAATTTAAAAGTCCCGGTCCTTTAAATAAACAAAAATCACTCCGAAAATCCAAAATGTCGGGCGTCTTTTCTCTATGGTTTCTCTGTACCCTTTTGCAATCCAAGATGTCCTACTTCCGCCCTTGCTGAAGCCAAAGCCCTTCCCTGTTCAAAAATGGCGATGCCCTTCTTCCTGTCTTCCAGTAGGGGCCGTCTCCTTCTGGCGACTCTATCACTATTACGTACTTCCTGTTTCCCGACTCTCCGCTGCAGCTCTCGCGATGGTAGAAATTTTCCCACAGCCTGCTATCGATTCTCAACCACAGGTATGATAAACAAATGTCCCTTTTCTTAAATTACTTCTTTTTACTTAGTCCTTTTTGCAATCTATTTCTTGCCAGGTTTCCCCCTCCTTATAGTAAGTCTGTTGCAGTTTAAAAAGTCCTTTTAAAACTTCGTTACTCTTAACAGTCCATCCCAATTCAGGAGATAGTGATCTTTACCTTTTCAAACATCTTTCTGGGTTGTAATCACTGCTTCAATCTTAAGTTCTCTTTCCGTTTGTTTTCCCCCTGTTGAAGCTTGGGCACAAAGGTCTTATGCCAGCCGCACTGGCCCCGGGTCTGCCGCAGAGATCTATGCCGACCTGTCAAAGGGTGGGACCTCAAGGGTCGAGAGAGAGTCCTTAGCGCAGAACCCCCCCTCGCCCGAGATCGACGCGCCCTGAGGTCTTTGAGCGTTCTTTGCCTGTTCTCCGCCTGAGAGCAGGTGGCCGGGGGCTATTTGTGCCCCTCCGGCCGCTGAAACGGCAGCCCGGTCAGCTCTGCACTTAGAGCTGCGTTAGACCTCCATGGATCCCAAACCGGAAGTCCATAAGCACAATTTCAACAGGAAAGAAGAGACTTTAAGAATGAATAGAGCATAGTTTCCAGTCCTGAAAAACACCAGGCTAACAAAATACTCTATACCCTACAATAGCCCTGCAGAGAAGATTAGCATATCAAGCACCAATCCATATGCAAAAGAACCTCCTCAGGATACAGTGAAGCCTCCCTCCATTAGCATTCCACACCCTGGGAAACTCTTATAGGATGACTCAGCCCAACCCCACCTTCCTGAGTAGATATAAATTACCTGCCAACATCTTTTCCACACTGTGACACTGAGAGATCTCTGTCTTTTGGTGCTACACCTCTGAAGATGCCAGTCACAGCTGCTGGCAAAACGTCAGGAACTACAATGCCAAGACCACGGTTATACAGCCCAGAAAATCCACAACAACCATCTAGCCAGTCAGTCAACCTACCATCATACATCACATTAAACAGGCGTTTAATCAAACCATATAATCAAACTAGGATGTTTGAATGCAGCCACTATCTAGTATAAACAGATTCCTATCTAGTACAAACAGAGATGCAGATAGCAAGGGAAGGAATCTATTTCAAAAGCATAGTTTAATCTGCATGATAGTATTTGTGACATTTCCTAATTTTAGAATTGCATCAACTGGTAAACATCAAGGTTTTAAAAGTAGCCATGCTTAATGCTGGGATCAAAAGAAACAACTCATTTTTAAACTGTTCAAGAGAAGCATTATATGTATGATCCAAATTTTATTTTTATAATAAAATAACATGTTTTCAGCAAAAGGTTTTTGCCATATTTTTAAAAATTTAAACACTCTTATACTGTGCAAGCATCTTAAAACACTAGGAGTAATGGAATGAATGAGAACATAAAACCCCATGAAACAAACAAGCCTTTACAGCAGGAAACCAAACTGAATCTAAATATGGTCACAACAATAGCAATCAGCTTACTGTTCAGAATAAAAATTAGCAAAGCTGAGTATCTATACTCTGCCAGGGAAGCTTGCTGTTGACCTTGGGCCAGTCTGGGCTGGGAAATTCCTGGAGATTTTAGAGTGGAGACTTGAGAGAGCAGGATTTGGGGAAAGGAGGATCCTCAGCAGTGTATAATGTCATAGAGAGCACCATCCAGAACAGCCATTTTCTCCAGGGAAATTGATCTTTGCTACCAGGAGATCAGTTATAATTCTGGGAGATCTTCAGTCACCACTCGGAAGCTGATAACCCTAGAGCAGTCACTCTCTCTCAGCCTAACCTACCTCACTGGGACTAAGGAAGAGATATTCAAGTCAAAGCTGCTTGGTGGAAGGAAGGGGAGAGGACAACATCTGCATGCCCTGTAGAGTGCTTCTCCCATGCTGTAATCATCAGCTGAAGCTCTGAGAGTTGAAGGTGAACATTATAAAACTAATCTTTATCCAAATATAACACAGGAAATACATTTGACTATATATGTGATTTCAAACTATGTCTTCACTACCCCTCATGCAGTTAAGACTGCAGCAAAGAGGCAGTCAGAGAAGGCCATTGAATAGTTTCCTGCAAGCTAGGCTCCATTCCAAGTCTCCATTCCCACAACAGTGTTACCCTTGTGGAGATTTAAAAAGCAGGATTGTTAAAATAGACTAGCAACCAGTGTGGTGTAGCAGCAGGTCAGGCAGCTTGCCCCTACCTTTCAACCCATGACCTAATGGCAGTTATCCTTCAGGTTACAGTAGGCCTCCAGGTTGGACTACTGTAACTTGCTCTACTTTTGTCAAAAATTCAATAAGGGGTCAAGTTCTACAACATTATAAGAAGAAATTGAGAATACAGGAAGTTGGAATTATTATTTTAAAGGAGACACCACTCAGAATCTTGAGGAAATGAAGAGATGATGTATTTTTAACTGAAAAACTGAAACAGGAGAAAATCCCATTTAGATAGGACATGTTGGAAGGAGTGAGTTTTACTTTTGAACAGCAGAGATTCAGGTTGAATCAATTTCAAAAACAAGAGATTTTTTGGAAAGATTTAGAAGAGTTTTCCAGAAGATCCACAACTGCCCTCATTGGAACAGAAAGAGGAGGAAGAACAAGAAGATGTGGACTCTGATAATAATTAAAACCCAAGTAAGGATTACAAACGCATAACATGCTCCTCAAAAATGATGGAAAATATTTCATTCTTTGAAAAAATTGAGAGTTGATATAATTTCCTTACAAGAAACACATATCAGAAAAAAAGACATCAAGTATTTGGATTATAAAATTTTGGAGGGAAAATTTGTCTCTTCAGACAAATAAAAAGAATAAAAAGAAAAATAATAAAAGAAAAATAGGGTGGTGTTGTATCTAAAACTAGCACTGAAACTAGAACCTGTAATGTCTGACAATCACAGTAGATTTGTGCTGGTGGAGATGACATTAAATGAGAGCAAAATTTTGGTGGTAGGAATCTATGCCCCAAATGAGGAAAAGGGAACATTCTACAAATATCTTTGGGGAAAAATGGTGGATCAGTCCTATGAAAATTGTTGGCTGATGGGTGATTGGAATCGTGTAGAAAACATAAAACATATTCAAGGCAAATTAAAGGTTTGTTGTGACATTATTGATAATATGGGTTTGGTGGAAGTTTAGAGAAAAAATGGGGATTCAAGAGAATATACATTCTATTCTGAGAGACATAAATCTTTGTTATGTATAGATATGGTCTGTGTATTGAAAAATTTGGAGACCAGAATTGTTGAAGTGGAGATATTGCCAAAGTCCTTTTCAGACCATAATCCTATAAGGATAGGTTATACTACCAAATCTAATACATTTAAGAGGCAACTAAATGAATCTTTACTATAGAAAGAGGCAATTGTTGAGGACTGTAAAAAAAGGCTGAAAGAATTTTTTTGAATTAAATTTGAACAAGGGTACAGAATTGAGAATGGTTTGGGATGCAAACAAAGCATTTATAAGACGTGATACGTCATAACTCAGAATTAAAGGGGGGAAAGCAGGAAAAAATGCAAGGTATTCTGCAAGAAATTTTTTTAAAAGAGGAAGAATTTAAAACCGTGCTGGGGAATGTTAAAGTGCAACAAGAGATAGAATGCTTGCAAAAACAGCTATCAATGTTAACAGTAAGGGGTTTAGAGAGAAAAAACTGAATTATGCAAAAAGAGAAATTTCAAATTTGCTAATAAACTGGGAAGGTTGTTGGCTTATTGACTGAGAAAAGAGAGAGAGAAAATAGTCTTAAAATTGCAAGATGGGAACATTATGCTAACATAAAATAGGGCCATCCAAAAGACCCTTTTAAAGTATTATTCAAACTTGTACAGAAGACAGGGTATTTCTTTAAAGAAATTGAATGATAACTTAACAAAACAGAAGCTACCTAAACTTATGGCGGAACAACAGGTGATAAACGACCCAATAACTATTCAAGAAGTGGTAGAAGCAATCAAAAAGATGAAAACTTGGAAGTCATCAGGCCCCTGATGGGCTATCTGGCCGATACTATAAATGCTTTGAAGATGAGAGTACCCTTGCGGACTTCCGGTTTGGGATTCATGGTCTAACGCAGCTCAAAGAGCTGAGCTGTCCGTGCCGCTGTTTGTGGAGGCTGGAGGGGCGCAAACTGCCCGCAGCCCCCTGTTCCCAGGCGGGGAACAGGCAAGTACGCTCAAGGACCTGAAGGCGCGTCGATCTCGGGTGTGAGGGGGGTTCTACACAACGAGCCCCCTTCCACTCTTGAGGTCCCACCCGAAGAAAGGTTTCCTAAGATCTCTGCAGCGGCTCTGGAGTCAATTTCTGGCATAAGACCTACATGCCCAAGCTTCAGTAAACTAGGAAGGGAATCGGAATTGATTGGATAATTGAAGCAGCGATTACAATCCAAGAGAAATGTCTAAGAAGGTAAAGATTGCTATCTCTCAGTACGGGACAGATTATAAAAGGGAGTAAAGAGATAAAGACAATTTAAAAACTGCAAGGGACTTGTTGCATATAGGAGAGAACTCCGGCAAGTTAAACTTTTAAAAAGTGACATTATAAAGAGAGCTAAACACGGAAAACTGATTATTGTTTACATACCTGCGGCTGAGAGGAGATAACGAACTGTGAGAAAGTTTTAACATCGCGAGAACTGCCGTGAAGAAAGGAGGAACAGGAAGTGCGTCAAAATCATAGAGAGATTGGAGAGAAGCGGTTTGCCAAAAGCGGAAGTAGGGAGCCACCATTTTGAAGAAGGGCAAAGTTGTGGCTTCAAAGAAAACGGAAGTAGGCCATCTTGGATGAGGGTAAGGGCGATTACCTCAATATAAAACCATAGAGAAAAGACGCCCGACATTTTGGACTGCATAAGCATACATTTTTAAAAATAAGCTGAACTGAGACACTTAAAAATAATAGAAAGGAGTAAACTATCGCCACGGAGTTGAGAAAAAGGGCGGACTCGTGGGAGCGAGGTAAATCTAGCCCCACGATGTCAAAGAAGGAGTGGCAAACCGCGCTGGAAAACTTGGACAAAAAAGTTTCAGAAGGAAACAAAGAGTTAAAAGAAATGATGCAAGAAAACTTTAAAGACGTTAATGAGGCACTCAAATCGTAGATGGCAGAACTCACAAAGAAAATTGATCAAGTACAGAACGAACTGCAAGCTACACAGCAGAGAGTAAATGTAGTAGAGAATACAGTTGATACTTTAGCTGATGTGCAGAGAACAGAGTTGAGAGGAATGAAGGGAAGAATGGCTGTAGCGGAATGTAAACAAATGGAAAAACAACTTAGAATGCACGGAGTTCCGGAAATTACAGGAAAATCAGCCCAAGAACAGATTTCAGAAATTTTGGCAGGTTGCCTGGGAAGAGGAGAGGAGGAAATTGCAGCTTTCCTGGACGTGGCATACAGAATTATCTCAAAATTTGCAACACAGAGGAAGTTACCAAGAGATATGATTGTGCAATTTACGACCAGAAGTATAAGAGAGACAATTGTAAGCAAACAATTCCAAGAACCACTAGAAGTCGATGGGAAGGTGGTGAGAATTATGAAAGAACTGCCCAGATCGGTGTTGGTGGAGCGGAAAAAATACAGAGAGCTGGTCCAAATGTTAAAGGACTTGAAAATCAGATACAGATGGGAAATACCGGAAGGACTGGCATTTGAATTTGGCGGAACAAGGAAGAACATCAGATCCGGTCATGAGATGGAAGTGTTTATTAGGGACAACGAAAAGGACTTACCAAAAAGTACACGAATGTTAAATATGGAGTGTAAAATTATATCTTGGAATGTAAATGGACTTAATTCACCTTGTAAGCGTAAGGTCATTTTCCATTGGCTTCTAAAACAAAAATGCAATATAGTTTGCCTGCAAGAGACACATATTAGGAAACAGGACTTAAAGTATTTAAAACTGGCAAAATTGGGAAATGAATTTGCAGCTGCCTCCAAAAAGAAGAAGAGAGGAGTTGCATTGTATATAAAGGAGGAGCTGCAGCCTAAATTAATTTTAAGTGATGTAGAAGCCAGATATTTAGCGGTGGAAATAATTTGGAATTTAAAAAAGATCCTGGTGATTGGAATTTATGCACCAAATGGTGCACAAGAAAAAATTTTTAAGGACTTGCAAGGACAATTAGAGGAGTTGACTTATGATCAAATAATTATGGCGGGTGACTTTAATGGAGTTGCAAGCTTAGAAGAAGACAAGAAATCTAAAATTGCACAGAAAAAAAGAGGACTTTTGCCAAAGTCATTTTTTGTGATTAAAGAGCAAGAAAGTCTGGAGGATGTATGGAGGAGACAAAATCCTAAAAATAGACAATTTACCTTTTACTCTGCAAGACATTCTACATTATCAAGAATTGACATGATCTGGGCTTCCAAAGAATTGACGTTGTGGACTAGAGACATGGAAATTATGCCTAAGATAAGCTCAGATCATAATCCAATTATGTGGAGATTTGGAAAAAATACAAAAAAAAGAGGATGGAGGATAAATGAAGATTTGCTGCAGACAGAAGACAACATGACGTTGCTGCGAAAGGAGACCAAATTCTTTATACAATACAACATGAACTAGGACGTGTCAACTTATAAGGTATGGGACACTTATAAAGCAGTAATTAGAGGAATACTGATGGACTTAAATGGGAGAGATAGAAGGAGAAAAGAGGAAAAAAGAAAAGAAATAATGGAAAAAATTAAAGCCAAAGAGGGGCAACTTAAGAAAAGGCCAGGGAAGAAGCGGATATATCAGGATATAAAAATATTGCAGGAACAATTGACGGCAATGAGCAACGAAGAATTAGAGTGGAATTTGAAAAAAATGAACCAAAAGACATTTGAAGGGGCTAATAAACCTGGCAAATACCTAGCTTGGCAATTGAAAAAGAAAAAAGAGAAGAAAACTATAATTAAAATTCGAGAGGAAGATAGAACATTATTAGATCAAACAACCATCAGTAAAGCCTTTTACAAATGTTATGCAAAACTGTACCAGAAAAAAGATGTGAACAGAGGTTTAATAGAGGAATACTTGGAGAAAATGAAACTACCAAAGATGTCGGAGGAATGGAAAGAAAAATTAAACAGAGAAGTAACAGAGGAAGAAATAAAAGAGGCCATCCAGTCAACGAAATTGGGGAAAGCACCGGGACCGGACGGACTAACAGCAAAGTTCTATAAAGTCATGGCTAACGAATTGGCACCTTTTTTGAAAGAGGTAATGAATGAAACTATGCAAGGCCAAAAAATTCCTGATTCATGGAACGAAGCTAATATATCATTGATTCCAAAAGATGGATTGGACTTGACCAATGTTAAAAATTATAGGCCAATTTCGTTACTGATTACAAAATATTTGCAAAAGTTTTGGCAGAAAGAATAAAAGGATGGCTGGTGGAATTTATCGCAGAGGAACAAGCAGGATTCTTACCTGACAGACAAATTAAACACAATTTAAGGACAGTAATAAATGCTATTGAATACTATGATAAGCATTGTGATAGGGAAGTTGGTTTCTTTTTCGTGGATGCAGAAAAAGCTTTTGATAACTTGAACTGGGACTTTATGTTTGCCACTATGGAAAAGTTGCAAATGGGAGAAAGGTTTATACAAGCGGTTAGAGAAATTTACAAAGACCAAAGTGCAGCAATTGTAGTGAATGAGGATTTAACTAAAAAATTGAAAATAAGTAAAGGAACAAGACAGGGGTGCCCATTGTCTCCATTGTTGTTTATTTTGGTTTTGGAAATATTGATGGTTCAAATACGAGAGGATGACACAATTTGAGGCATAAACATAAAAGAATTTTCCTACAAGGTCAGAGCATTTGCGGATGACATAATGTTAATAGTAGAAGATCCAATCGAAAACATGCCAAAGGTAATAGAGAAAATAAAACAATTTGGAGATCTAGCTGGATTTTACGTTAATAAAAAGAAATCTAAAATACTATGTAAGAATATGACTAAACAAAAGCAACAAGAACTGATGGGGATAACGGACTGTGAAGTAACTAATAAAGTAAAGTATTTGGGTGTTGAACTGACTGCGAAAAATATTGATTTATTTAAAAACAACTATGAGAAATTGTGGATACAAATAGAAAGAGACTTGATAAAATGGAATAAATTGAACTTGTCATGGTTGGGAAGAATAGCAGCAGTAAAGATGAATGTTCTACCACGAGTGATGTTCTTGTTGCAGACAATTCCAATTATTAGACACTCAAAATAGTTTGACAAATGGCAAAGGACAATTTCAGACTTTGTGTGGGCAGGTAAGAAGCCACGTGTGAAAATGAAAGTACTACAAGATGCGAAAGAAAGAGGTGGCTTCCAACTGGCCAATGTAAGACTATATTATGAAGCAATATGTCTGGTATGGTTAAAAGACTGGATAACGTTAAAAAATCGTAAACTGCTGGCCTTGGAGGGACATAAAAAATTATTTGGATGGCATGCATACATGTGGTACGACAAAGTAAAAGCAGACTCGATGTTTTTGCACCACTACATTCGGAGAAGCCTCTTCACAGTCTGGAAAAAATATAAGGTTTACATGGAAGATGGAATTCCTTCATGAGTGGTCCCATATGAAGTAATAGATCCGAGAACCGTTGACAATGAGAAGCAGTGCCTAACATACAAGGAGATAACACAAGTACAACACTCAACGCTAAAAATAAAAACAGAAGAAGAGTTGTCTCCTTGTTATGGATGGTTCCAATACAGACAGATTAGAGATCTTTACAACTCGGACTGTTTAAGAGGAGGCATAAGAATGGAAAACTCTGAACTAGAAGAAGTGATGTTACAAGAAGGCAAGAAAGAAATATCTAAAATTTATAAATTACTTCTGAAATGGTATACAGAGGATGAAACAGTTAAAACCCAGATGGTGAAGTGGGCAATAAATTTTCACAAAGAAATAACAATGGAAAAACACCTGCGGAAAAACACATTGAAGATTTCAACTTGTACGAATATTAAAGAGAATGGATATAAAATGATCTACAGATGGTATTTAACACCAAAGAAAATTGCGCTAGGGAATACAAACATGTCAGACAAATGCTGGAAATGTAAAAATCATGAAGGGTCACTGTATCATATGTGGTGGACTTGTGAAGTAGCTAAGCAATATTGGGGAGATATAATTGAAGGAATTAATGAGATTTTACAAATTCAAATAAATAAGAACCCAGAACTGTTGCTACTGAACTTGGGGATGGAAGCTGTACCAAAGCAGTATAGAACATTGTTATTTTACATGACTACAGCGGCAAGACTTTTGTATGCGCAGAAGTGGAAAGTACAAGAAATACCAACTACAGAAGACTGGATTTACAAATTGCTGTACATGGCAGAAATGGACAAAATGACAAGGAAGCTTAAAGATCTTGACCTAGGACAATATATTGTTGATTGGGGGGAATTAAAACAATATTTAGAGAAAAAATGGGATGTGAAAGGAGAATTGTGGCAGTTTGAGAATTTGTAAAGGGTGATGGTGTAAATGGAGGAGAGAAGTGACTTTACCATTAAGGGGGAAATTTAACTATGATAATCTAAGCTAATATTATGATTAAGAAAATTCGAAGTAAAATGGATATATTAGAAAATTTATACTATATACTATATATATTATGATTTATGGTACTAGTATAGGCACTGTACACTATATTGGGATGCTATACTTTAACGCATGCTAGGTTACATTGTATGGAATAATATATAACAAATACTATATTGATAGTATACTATATTGATCGTATATTGGATAGAGAATATGCATAAAAGAATTAGAATATGGCTAGAGCAAGAGACATTATAATTTAAGTGCTATAGATAAATACATGTTATGTTATATTACGTTAGGTTATGTCATACTTTAATGCATGCTATGTTATGTGGTAGGGTACAATATACAGTAAATATTATACTGACAGCATAGTTGAAAGAGTATTTGTATAAAAGAATTAGAATATGCTTAGAGTAAGAGATACTATGATCTGTGTGTTGAAGAAAAATATAAATGAGATAGTATTAAGGAAAAAAAGGGGGTAAGGGTTGGAAAGCTGTTGGAAGTCAATAGGGAGGGGGAGGAAAAGGGTGGGGAATAGGACTAATTAGATATGAAGGGAATGTATGTACTAAATTTTAAAGTTTAAACTCACCAATAAAATTTTTTATAAAAAAAAAAAAGATGAGAGTACCCTTGCAAAATACAATGAATTCAATTTTATTGGTAGGAAAGATGCCAGAGACTTGGAAAGATTCTATCATTACATTGATACCCAAAGAAAGGCAAGATTTGACACTAGCAAAAACTATAGGCCTATATCATTGCTGATGAATAATAACTACAAACTATTCTAGAAGAAATTTTAGAAGAAAGACTTAAGTACGCTCTCAAAGACTTTATTCATGAAGATCAAAGTAGTTTCTTATCCAAAAGACAGCTGAAAGACAATGTCAGAACTGTATTGGATGTAGTGGAATATTTGGATAAACACAATGAAAAGCAAGCAGCTCGAATTTTTTTGGATGCTGAGAAAATTTGAACTGGGTTTTCCTGTTGAAGTTTTAGAAAAGATGAATTTGGGGGAGAATTTTATAAAATGAGTGAGATCAGTCTATACTTCACAAAATGCTAAAATTATTGATAATCGAGAATTAACTAAACCATGCGAGATTCTAGAAGAAACATGTCAAGGATGTCCGTTCTCACCGCTCCTTTTGGTGTTGGAGGTTTTGAGTAGAGACATTAGACAGGAGGAACGGATTAGAGGCATAAAAATTTTTAAGAGAGTTATACAAATTAAGATCCTTCACAGATGATTTAGTTTTAATCCTGAAAGACTCATTAGAGAGAATTGAACTATTGATGGAGAAGTTGACTGAGTTTGATACTCTGGCAGATTTCAAAATAAATGAACAGAAAACAAAAATGTTAATGAAAAATATGGAAAACCAGGAAAAACGGATGAAAGTAAGTTTTAAGGTTGAAAAAAGGTAAATGTCAGATGCACCCTGCCTATCTGCCATGTGTGCCTGTTATACTCTGTATTATATTCTGGGCCTCTGAGAATGTGTAGAGAAATATCTGTGTAGCTGTCTAACTGTGCAGCTGAGAATCGCTTATCTTGCAGGTGGCTACTTTCACTTTCTCGACTGGCATGCGAAAGTGTCCTTGAAGTGCTGGTCGGAGCTGTATCTCCCTGAGACGTGAAATGAGCTCATCCTTGTCTTCCCCTCCCCCTCCCCTTTCCAACCTTCTAGGCCCTGCATGCCTAAATTCTAACAGTCCTTATCCTAGGGCAGAAACCTTGCCCAATAACTAACATTGCTTTTTCCCCTTTACGTCACTTCTGCCAATCCTGTAGTCTGAGTGCACTGATACTGATGGCTCTCTAATAAAGAAACTTTAACTGGACTCTTGGAGTGTCTACAGTGAAGTAACTGGGGATCTAACTGGCAGGCCCTTACAGTAAAATATTTAGGTGCTGATGGGGATAGACTGTATGCTATTTCAACATAATTATAGAAAGAAATTAAAAAAGAAATGTTAAGATAGGATAGAGTAAAATTGTCCTCATTGGGGAGAATATCAGTTATCCAGATGAATGTTTTACTTAGGATGTTATTTCTCTTCCAGACAACACCTGTGTTAACTTCAGATGTACCATTTAAACAGTGGCAAAAGGATATTTCAACATTTATATGGCAAGGAAAAAAAACAAGAGTTAAATATAAAATTTTACAAGATGCCAAGGAGAGAGGCAGCCTAGGTTTACAGGATTTGAAGGTGTATTATGCTGCTATATGTCTAATATGGATGAAGGAATGGATGCTTCCGAGAAATGAGAGGCTCTTGACATTGGAAGGTCATGACCTGAAATTTGGAGGGCATGCTTATTTGTGGTATGATAAATTAAAAGTCAACTTAGACTTCAAACATCATTATATTAGGAGAGCCATCTTAAGTATTTGGAATAAATACAAACTGAGATTATCACAGAAGACACCACTTCGGATTTCAACACCGGAAGCATTCTATAGAGGTGAAATGACTACTGAACAGGGATATACACAAATAAGGCTTCCACGGGATAACAGGCAAAAATCAACAAGACTAACAATATTTCAAATGATTTATCCATTTAAAGTGCAAAGGCAGCTGATCCAAGGGGAGGGATGCTCCTTTGCCTGCCACATTGCAGTGACAGGGAAAGGGCATTTCCCTCCCCCCTTTGATCAGCTGCTTGGTGGGGATTTCCCCATCAAGCTGCTGATCCCGGGGTTTACAATGCCCCTTTCCATGCCACTGCGCAGTGGCACGGAAACGGGCATTGTAAGCCCTGGCCAGCTTCCATCTGTGGCTTGGCAAGCCACTGATCCAAGGGGTGATGATCCTTTCCACGCCACTTCGCAGCAGCGGGGAAAGGGCATTCCTCCCTTCGATCAGCTGCCTGGCCAGGCAGTGATCCAAAGTGGCGTTAAATGCTCATTTTCCCACCCTGCTGCTTCTTAGTGGCATGGAAAGGGGCATTTAAACCCCATCCGGTTTGGATCAACTGCCAAACAGCTGATCCTGGGGTTTAAAGGCCCCTTTCCCTGCTGCTTTGCAGCGGCATGGAAAGGGGCATTTAAACCCTTTGACCCGAAGCTTCCCAAAGTGATAAAAATCGCTTCAGGAAGCTTTGATTTGGGGTTTCCGAATTGGGCCGAATTTGGAAATCCTGAATCTTTGCAAATCGGAAACCCGAATTGCACACCCCTAGTTCCAGGTGCATATGGAGTCACCCCTCTTTCACTGAACTGCTGACTGTCCTCCCTCAGGGGATGGAATGAGTTGCAATATGTTGTCCCATATGTTGTCCCGACAGATTGCTAGCTAAACTTCTGTTTCATTCAAACTTTTTCAAGGTGATATTCAATGCACCACATTGGTCTCTCCATGACTGTGCCATGGAGCAGAGGTTGTAACATCAGAAGCAAAAGAGATGAATGTGGAAGTCAGAAGAGTCCCCACTCTCCTGGCTTTTCGTAAACAATGCAAAACCAAATTATTCAAAAAAGGCTTTTTACTCAAATGGGAGGGTTGTATTGTAGGGATGAGGTCTCAGATGCTTCGCTAATGAGTTAGGGACCATAGACTTCATAACTATATTGCCTTACTTATTATCTACTGTTTTAAATATGTACTCCTATGTACCACCAGTGCTCCACGTTATCTAATGTTTGTCCTAGAATTGATTATGTTCTGCTTCAGTATTTTTTCTGCTCTGTATTGGATTCTTGCTAATACTATGTCTTTTAAACTTGCATCTGTTTACCCTATAGTATTGTTTATGAAATGTCCTTGATATTGATGTATTGTCGAAGGCTTTCACGGCCGGAGAACGATGGTTGTTGTGGGTTTTCCGGGCTCTATTGCCGTGGTCTTGGCATTGTAGTTCCTGACGTTTCGCCAGCAGCTGTGGCTGGCATCTTCAGAGGTGTAGCACCAAAAGACAGAGATCTCTCAGTGTCACAGTGTGGAAAAGATGTAGGTCATTTGTATCTACTCAGGAGGGGTGGGGTTGAGCTGAGTCATCCTGTAAGAGTTTCCCAGGGTGTGGAATGCTAATGGCGGGAGGCTTCACTGTATCCTGAGGAGGTTCTTTTGCATATGGATTGGTACTTGATGTGCTAATCTTCTCTGCAGGGCTATTGTCAAGGATAGAATGTTTTGTTAGCCTGGTGTTTTTCAGAACTGGCAACCATGCTCGGTTCATTCTTAAGGTTTCTTCTTTCCTGTTGAAGTTTTGCTTATGCTTGTGAATTTCAATGGCTTCCCTGTGCAGTCTGACAAAGTAGTTGGAAGTGTTGTCCAGTATTTTGGTGTCCTGGAATAAGATACTGTGCCCTGTTTGAGTTAGGCTATGTTCAGCCACTGCTGATTTTTCAGGTTGTCCAAGTCTGCAGTGTCTTTCATGTTCTTTTATTCTTGTCTGGATGCTACGCTTTGTGGTCCCGATGTAAACTTGTCCACAGCTGCAGGGTATACGGTATACTCCTGCAGAGGTTAGGGGGTCTCTACTGTCTTTTGCTGATCGTAGCATCTGTTGTATTTTTCGGGTGGGTCTGAATACTGCTTGAAGGTTATGCTTTTTCATAAGCTTTCCCATCTGATCAGTAATTCCTTTGATATATGGCAAAAACACTTTTCCTGTGGGAGACTGTTTTTCTTTGGTTGTTTGCTTCATCCTGGGTTTGATTGCTCTTCGGATTTCATTTCTGGAGTAGCCATTTGCCTGAAGTGCGTGGTTTAGATGATTAATTTCCTCATTTAGCAAGTGCGGCTCACATATCCGTCTTGCACGATCCACTAATGTTTTCATTATGCCTCTTTTCTGTCGGGGATGGTGATTGGAGTTTTTGTGTAGGTACCGATCAGTGTGAGTTGGTTTCCTGTAGACCTTGTGACCTAACTGAAAGTTTGCTTTGCGGATGACCCAGGTATCCAGGAATGGGAGTTTTCCCTCGATTTCTTTCTCCATGGTGAATTGTATGTTCAGGTGGATGTTGTTGAGATGATTCAAAAACCCCATCAATTCTTCCTCCCCATGGCTCCAAATGATAAATGTATCATCCACAAACCGGAACCATACACTAGGTTTGTGGGGTGCTGATTCTAGAGCTGTTTTTTCAAAATGTTCCATGTAGAAGTTTGCTATAACTGGGCTGAGTGGGCTCCCCATGGCCACCCCATCCATCTGTTCATAGAATTCGTTGTCCCATTGGAAGTAACTGGTTGTCAGGCAATGGTGGAATAAGGCTGTTACATCCTCTGGGAAAATCTGATTAATAAGTGCAATAGTGTCTTTTACTGGAACCTTGGTAAACAGGGATACAACATCAAAACTGACAAGTATGTCTTGTGGATTGAGTTTCAGAGAACTGATTTTGTTGATGAAATCTGCTGAATCTTTGATGTAAGACGAGGTTTTCCCGATGTGGTCCTGCAGGAGATCTGCCAGATGTCTAGCTAATTCATATGTCGGTGAACCAATGGCACTCACAATGGGTCGGAGTGGGACTGAATCCTTATGTATTTTGGGGAGTCCATATAGTCTAGGTGGCTGTGCTTCAGTCTTGCATAGTTTTCTGTGCGTGTCGGGATGTAGTGAGGAATTCTTGATCAGCGCATTTGTTAGCCTGGTGATTTTGCAAGTGGGATCTCGTTTTAGTTTTTTGTAGGTGGAGGGGTCCAGGAGTTCCTTAATCTTCTTTTTGTATTCCTCTGTTTTCATGATCACTGTAGCATTGCCTTTATCAGCTGGTAGAATGATGATGTCTGGATCTGCATTGAGGGTCTTGATGGCATTTTTCTCTTTGCGTGTTATATTGCTGGTGGGAAGCTTTGCCTTTCGTAGAATCCTGGCTGTCTCTCCTCTTATTTCCTCAGCTTCCTCTTCAGGTAGATGACGAATGGCAGCTTCTACATTTGCAATGATGTCTTCCACAGGAATTCTGGTGGGGGTGACTGCAAAGTTTCCTCCCTTTGCCAAGATGGAGGTTTCTTCTGGTGAGAGTTGACGGTCTGTCAGATTGATGACAATGCGTGCATTGTCGAGCATGGGGCTTGTCTGTCTTTTTTCCTGTAGTTTGTTAAACTTCTGCTTCTGTCTGGATGTGTGGTTGGTAAAAACTTGTTCCATCTTCCTGTAGGTGAGATTATCAACCTTGTCCCAATCCTGACTTCTCATTTTATGGCTGGTGTTGATATGTAAGCAAAATAGCTCCTTGTCTGTGGCAGCAAGTTCTCTGCGGGTAGTGTGGATTCTCTCACGTAAGAGGGCCTGTTCTAGACGGTCATAAATGCGGTTCGCCTGTGTGGTTTTGAAGATTCTTTTAGTTGTGAGAAAAGATGGAATAGTTCTTGTGTCCCTGCAGCGTAGAAGAAAGGTTAAAGAACAGAGTAGATGTGCTTTCTTGTTCCGAAGTGTTTCCAATCTCCGGGTCTGTTGGAATGTTTCCTCCCCGTAGAGGTGTTCGATGTATTGTCGAAGGCTTTCACGGCCGGAGAACGATGGTTGTTGTGGGTTTTCCGGGCTGTATTGCCGTGGTCTTGGCATTATAGTTCCTGACGTTTCGCCAGCAGCTGTGGCTGGCATCTTCAGAGGTGTAGCACCAAAAGACAGAGATCTCTCAGTGTCACAGTGTGGAAAAGATGTAGGTCATTTGTATCTACTCAGGAGGGGTGGGGTTGAGCTGAGTCATCCTGTAAGTGTTTCCCAGGGTGTGGAATGCTAATGGCGGGAGGCTTCACTGTATCCTGAGGAGGTTCTTTTGCATATGGATTGGTACTTGATGTGCTAATCTTCTCTGCAGGGCTATTGTCAAGGATAGAATGTTTTGTTAGCCTGGTGTTTTTCAGAACTGGCAACCATGCTCGGTTCATTCTTAAGGTTTCTTCTTTCCTGTTGAAGTTTTGCTTATGCTTGTGAATTTCAATGGCTTCCCTGTGCAGTCTGACAAAGTAGTTGGAAGTGTTGTCCAGTATTTTGGTGTCCTGGAATAAGATACTGTGCCCTGTTTGAGTTAGGCTATGTTCAGCCACTGCTGATTTTTCAGGTTGTCCAAGTCTGCAGTGTCTTTCATGTTCTTTTATTCTTGTCTGGATGCTACGCTTTGTGGTCCCGATGTAAACTTGTCCACAGCTGCAGGGTATACGGTATACTCCTGCAGAGGTTAGGGGGTCTCTACTGTCTTTTGCTGATCGTAGCATCTGTTGTATTTTTCGGGTGGGTCTGAATACTGCTTGAAGGTTATGCTTTTTCATAAGCTTTCCCATCTGATCAGTAATTCCTTTGATATATGGCAAAAACACTTTTCCTGTGGGAGACTGTTTTTCTTTGGTTGTTTGCTTCATCATGGGTTTGATTGCTAAAACGAGATCCCACTTGCAAAATCACCAGGCTAACAAATGCGCTGATCAAGAATTCCTCACTACATCCCGACACGCACAGAAAACTATGCAAGACTGAAGCACAGCCACCTAGACTATATGGACTCCCCAAAATACATAAGGATTCAGTCCCACTCCGACCCATTGTGAGTGCCATTGGTTCACCGACATATGAATTAGCTAGACATCTGGCAGATCTCCTGCAGGACCACATCGGGAAAACCTCGTCTTACATCAAAGATTCAGCAGATTTCATCAACAAAATCAGTTCTCTGAAACTCAATCCACAAGACATACTTGTCAGTTTTGATGTTGTATCCCTGTTTACCAAGGTTCCAGTAAAAGACACTATTGCACTTATTAATCAGATTTTCCCAGAGGATGTAACAGCCTTATTCCACCATTGCCTGACAACCAGTTACTTCCAATGGGACAACGAATTCTATGAACAGATGGATGGGGTGGCCATGGGGAGCCCACTCAGCCCAGTTATAGCAAACTTCTACATGGAACATTTTGAAAAAACAGCTCTAGAATCAGCACCCCACAAACCTAGTGTATGGTTCCGGTTTGTGGATGATACATTTATCATTTGGAGCCATGGGGAGGAAGAATTGATGGGGTTTTTGAATCATCTCAACAACATCCACCTCAACATACAATTCACCATGGAGAAAGAAATCGAGGGAAAACTCCCATTCCTGGATACCTGGGTCATCCGCAAAGCAAACTTTCAGTTAGGTCACAAGGTCTACAGGAAACCAACTCACACTGATCGGTACCTACACAAAAACTCCAATCACCATCCCCGACAGAAAAGAGGCATAATGAAAACATTAGTGGATCGTGCAAGACGGATATGTGAGCCGCACTTGCTAAATGAGGAAATTAATCATCTAAACCACGCACTTCAGGCAAATGGCTACTCCAGAAATGAAATCCGAAGAGCAATCAAACCCAGGATGAAGCAAACAACCAAAGAAAAACAGTCTCCCACAGGAAAAGTGTTTTTGCCATATATCAAAGGAATTACTGATCAGATGGGAAAGCTTATGAAAAAGCATAACCTTCAAGCAGTATTCAGACCCACCCGAAAAATACAACAGATGCTACGATCAGCAAAAGACAGTAGAGACCCCCTAACCTCTGCAGGAGTATACCGTATACCCTGCAGCTGTGGACAAGTTTACATCGGGACCACAAAGCGTAGCATCCAGACAAGAATAAAAGAACATGAAAGACACTGCAGACTTGGACAACCTGAAAAATCAGCAGTGGCTGAACATAGCCTAACTCAAACAGGGCACAGTATCTTATTCCAGGACACCAAAATACTGGACAACACTTCCAACTACTTTGTCAGACTGCACAGGGAAGCCATTGAAATTCACAAGCATAAGCAAAACTTCAACAGGAAAGAAGAAACCTTAAGAATGAACCGAGCATGGTTGCCAGTTCTGAAAAACACCAGGCTAACAAAACATTCTATCCTTGACAATAGCCCTGCAGAGAAGATTAGCACATCAAGTACCAATCCATATGCAAAAGAACCTCCTCAGGATACAGTGAAGCCTCCCGCCATTAGCATTCCACACCCTGGGAAACTCTTACAGGATGACTCAGCTCAACCCCACCCCTCCTGAGTAGATACAAATGACCTACATCTTTTCCACACTGTGACACTGAGAGATCTCTGTCTTTTGGTGCTACACCTCTGAAGATGCCAGCCACAGCTGCTGGCGAAACGTCAGGAACTACAATGCCAAGACCACGGCAATACAGCCCGGAAAACCCACAACAACCGTCCTTGATATTGTATTGAAACGTACTTGATACTGATTGTACTAATCTCATACCGTGTAATCTGCCTTGAGTCTCAGTGAGAAAGGCAGACTATAAATGACATAAATATCAACATTTATTGTACAATATTTATTGAATATTTATTGCATATTTATTGTGAATTACTTATTAGGAATTATATTATTAGTCTGCAATGGTGATATATGACCTGTAGTTGTGTGTTGGTGGTTGTGTTGAAGTGTTGATATGGTTACTGTTAAAATTATAGTTCACTGTTATATGCACTTTTCACTTTAAATAGATAAATCATTTGAAATATTGTTTGTTTAATTGTCAGTTGATGGAAATGTTAGTCTTGTTGATTTTTACTAAACAGAGACTGACTAGAATTCTAACAAGGAGATTGTAAATTGAAGACAAGGAAAGATTTAACAGCTAAAGGTTATAAATATCAATGGTTTTTCTATGCCCAACTTCTAGAATGGTTTAAATCAGTTAAAAAATTATGAGGCTTTGGTTATGAAAAGACAGAGTTTGAAAAGAGCTTTGTACAAATGACGAACAAAATGTATAAACTTTTGTTGAAATTTGAAACGGAAGAATGTGTGAAAGATTGTGCGGTAAAATGGGCTAAAAATTTGAGGTATAATATACAAATGGACCAGTGGGAAAATATGTGGGTAATGGGGCTCAAATTCACTTTGAGTCCCACACTTAAAGAAAATTTTTATAAAATGATATATCAGTGGTATATCACTCCTCAAAAATTAGCAAAAATAAGTAAAAATATGTCAAACAAATGTTGGAAATGTGAACAACATGAAGGAACATTTTGTCATCTTTGGTGGACTTGCCCTAAAATAAAAAACTTTGGTCACAAATTCATATGATAATACAAAAAATGTTGAAGATCAATATACAATTTAAACCAGAAGCCTTTTTGTTGGGACTAATGGATAAACAGTTGAGAAATAAACATGGTATCTTATTTCTATATATGACAACAACGGTTAGGCTTTTATATGCCCCAAAATGGAAGAATACAGTATTGCCTTCAATTGATAAATGGATTGTGAAAATGACGGCGTTAGTGGAGATGGCCAAACTTACAGCCCTGATCAGAGATAAAACATTGTCTACCTTTATGATTGACTGGAAACCCCTTATTGACTTTCTGCATGAGACGAGGGAAACAAACTGATACTTTGTGGTTTTGATTTTTAAGAAGATAAATTTGGGAAAAATAAATAGCAGGGGGGCAGTATTGAAAAGATAAATTTTGGAGATATTAAAACTAAAAGTATAATGCTCATTAAAATGTGATAGGTGTTGTCTAGAAAAATGGAAAATGAAACGTATTATTTTTCTTTGTTATTCTCAATCTGTTCTTTTTCTCATTTTCTTTTTTCTTTACTTTTTCTTCTATTTCTCTGCCCTTTTTATTGGGCTTTTAATCTTATTAATAAAATAAAAAATATTAAAATGTTAGAAAATTTGATGAGGACTGGGGGAAAAAAGAGGAGGAGAAGCAAAGGTGTCAGAATATACAAGAAAGGACTTGTGTAAGGTCAGGACAGTTACCATAAACATTATGATCTGAGACTTTATTAGCAAGGAATCTTACAGCATTGAATTAAAAAAGGGTAGGATTGAAGTGTTAACAGACCTTATCAATCTTGAAAATCTGGACAATATTCAACTGATACGATGGGTGGCAGAGAAAAAAGTCTTCATCACAGCCACTCCACAGGCCTGTAAATGGACTCTGTGGCATGTTCTATCTGATTCAGTACAAGTTTTCTGCCAATGATGCTTGAGCCTTTCTCCTGCTCATTTTTTCTCTCCCATCCAAGAAGCCTATTAGGCAGAGGGAAAGAGTGCCAAGGAACTACCATGTATATTATCCCTCCAAAACTATCTATTCCAGGATGTTATTAAGACATCAACAATGTCACCATTGAAATTGCCCAAATCCTTGTTCTGGAATTCAGTTGGATCCATTTGTCTCTGGAGTGAACCATACTAACTGGTCTCCTACCCATGTGGATGAAGGGTGATTAAATCCAGAAGATCATGATGTGACCATAGGCTTTAACTTCATTTTATTAACCAGATCATCAGAAATGTGTTGTTAGAAAAGTAAATTAATCATATATTAATGTGTGTTGGATCCAATAAAATCTGTAACAGTTCCACGGATGCTGGGGAGGAAACATTCATACAAACTTCATCTTCACCCTCATTGTGCCCTATTTTGGGTACCCTCTCTTACTCACTAAGTGAAGATCATTCACCAAATTTATTTATTTAAGATATTTATATGCCTGCAGGAAACAACAATGTAAACATGGTTTTATAAAGTAAACATTAAAAAAGATAGAAAACACCTTATGCCCCCAATGGCATAATACTCCCTCTCTGCTTAGGCTCAAACTACCCCCCAAATTACTAAAGCTGTATCAAATATATACCCAGCTGAAAATTAGATCAAAAAGTGTCAAAAAAAGGTGAATGATCTAGGAATATAAACCAATGCTATGTTTTCCCCAATCATGAGGACAAACTAATACAATCTACTAGCATTAAATTGTGAAACTGATACATTAGTTTTTGGTGCTGCTCTGGCTAGAGGTACTTTTTGCTACTAGTCATGTCATAATATAGGCCTAAAAAAAATAGCCAAGGCCAGTGTCAAAAGTATATGAAAGTTTATGAAAGCATGAATTTAACTGCCTCCAAAAATATAATGGAACACTGCTCACCATGTAAAGAAGAGGTGAAAAGTGTGTGTGGGGGGGTGGGGGCGGGGGGAGAGACTAAGTATATTCTTGGCCAACAAATATCAAGAAAAAAATAAAATTAGTATAATTAACTGTAGAAATCATTTTGGTAAAATAAACGTTTAACAGAAATTTCCCTGTCACTAGAATACAAGTGCTCACACTTCAAGAATTTTTTCTTTTGCAAAAAGATCCAGGGAAAAAATTGCATGTTCTGTAGTGGATGTCTTACTTAATATCTGTTCTCGCCTCCCACATTTCTGCAACTAAGTTAAGCTTAAGAGATAATTCAGTCACGATATATGTTAATGTAACCTAACTGAAGTTAATAGGACTACACCAGTGTAAGTGATCAGTGAACTGTTCAATCCCCAGAATAATTATTTCACTACCATCTGCTTTTCATGTCAAAAGCAGTCAAAAGCATTCACACAGCGTCTAATGAAAACCTTGTACAATGCATTACTTACTTCGCAACTTTAAAAACCAATTGGTTCATTCAGAAAGGTTATGTATAAAACAGCTACTGAAGAATAAATAAGAGTAAAAATAGTATTTTCATGCATTATTAAACTATAGATTGGTATGGACTTTGCTACCTGGAAAGTAACTTATGTATCCATTATTCAACATATATGAAGATTCACATTTTTAATATATCAAGAATCTCAATTAGTTAACAAATTAAACATTCTCTTGTTTTTGACAAGATGGTAAACTTTCTTTACCATCATCTACAATACCATGCAACAACCTAACTCCAGTAGGCTTACAAGATTGCCCACTATATCATACCAAGATTGCTCCAGCCCCCAAGGCCTAGCTGCTGCTCTTCATTCCAGTGTGACCAAAAATGGAGGGTAAGAATATCATGAAACATAACCCCAATTGTACCTAGAAGTGATGTCCCAATGATCTAAGAATTCCTCATATCGCTATCATTTTTTTACCACAGAGATCAGGGGATTCCTAGAGTGCTGTGGTGTCACTTTCAAATACAACAGTAAGTGTCATCACAATATTGTACCATGTTGCTTTCCTCACCCACCCACCCTTTTTGGCTCATGCTAGAGTGAAAGGGCCAGCATGGAGCCCTAGACCATAGGCATGTTTTGTCAAAGTTTCACTTACTCAGAAGGACTTGATTCTATGTAAGAGTGCAGAGAATTGCAACCTAAAACTGCAACCTAAATATCCTCACTCTTTTCAAAGGTCTACCAAAAAGATAACTCTTACATCCTCCTTCAAAAGATAGTCTTCATTTTTCTTTAAAAGAAAAAAGAAAAATAACTGAAAAGGCTAAGATTTTTGTTGAATACGCAGTATATGTAAACTATGTAATCTCAAACAGAAAAGAAAGATCTAAACTATCCCTTCAGTTTCTACTACGTACAGCTATAGCAAACTATAAACAAATAACCTAAAGGAACATCTGTAAGGATAGGAGACCTATAGACAACTTAAAGCGATTAAGTTTAACCCTTCTCACCCCCACCCCCTGAAGTACATAAGACAACAGTACTGAATGCAGGATTCTCTTTGTATTTTAACAATTTACATGAAAATGACCTAAACATAATCTATAGAATTAAACCAAAAGCAAGAGGCATGATTGTCTTAACCTGTGAAAAATCCCTGAAGAGTTACGCTACTAGAAACCCAAATGAATTGTCTTTCTCCACGCCATCAAATGGACATGGGGGCAAGCACAAATTCATGATGCTGTTAATAATATTTGGAAATCATTTTAAATCCCATGAGGATCACAATACCCAAAGCAGCTGCTTCTCAGCATATGGCTCATTATGGCTACTCTCATAAAAAGCCTTCTTAATTCAGCTAACAGAAATATTCACAATGGAAGTCATTCACTGAATCAATTTGCATTCTGAGAGTTCAGTTTCTCTTCCTAGACCCGAGTGGATGGTAAAATATATGAGCTGATATTTGACAAAAATGTTCATTACTACTTTTGTTACAAAATTATAAAATAATTCTATTTAGTTTTTGAGATGTGATGTTATATGTGTAAAAGTGTCAGATACAATTCCCAATTCATATTAAAATATGAAGACTCTCAAATTAAAGTTCTTAGATGGCATGATAAGCCATGTACACCTCACTATTATAATATACCCTAGCTACAATTAGAGGTGGGCACGAATCGAATTACGAAACAAAAAAAATGCACAGAACTGGCCAATTTGTGGTTTGTTAACATGCGTTCTGTGGGACTGCGTGTTAATGAACCCCCACGACTTTTCAGGCCAGTTCTGTGCGTTCCATGATGCCTCTCAATTGATTTTCTAGGCAACGGAGGCCTGGAATATCTGCAGGTCTTTAGTTGCCATGGAAACCCCAATCTTAGCCCACCTTACCTTGATAGGCAGGTCTCCCTTCCAACCGTGGAAGGGAGCCAAGAACCAGGGGGGAGGGACGAGCCTTGTAGCCATGGGAACTCCAATCTCATCCCTCCAAACCCTGTTGGGCAGCCCTGACTGCCAACCAGACAGCTCCTGTTCTGCTCTGTCACAGTGTTTGTTATATAAGGCACTGCTCTCTGCCTCCTGCTTTCAGTTTCAGCAGACAGTGGGGGAGAGAGGAGCTATTGCTGGCATTGGAGGGAGAGAGAGGGAGAGTGGAAGGGAGCTTGGCTGCTGCTGGCTGCTGCTGGCTGGTTTGTGGAGAAGAGAAACTGAAAAGCCTCTTCAGCTCCACTCTTGGCATTGCTGGGAAGGGTACCTTTTCCTCCACCCCATCCCAGTCCCCCAGCTAGGGCCTGGGCCACGTGGCTCTGCTTGGGGCCTACCCTGACTGAGGCCTAACCTTTTTTTTCCTGGGATTTTCTTTATTTTTATTTATTCCTTCTGGGTTTTCTGTTTTGTGCACCACAGTTGTGCCTGCAAAGGTCATGCCAGGTGGTGTCTGTGTGGGATGGTAGGGCTCTACCCCCCTGGTCTCAGGGTCACTGCCAGGCTCTGGGGCCAAGCTCAGTGGGCACCTCGGCTGAGGGCTCACACCGTTCTTTGTTTACTATCTTTCATTTTTATTTTTTTGTGTACCTGTCCTGCCTGCAAAGGTCAGGTCAGGTCTCCCTCTGTGGGGTAGTAGGGCTCTACTCCCCTGGTTTCAGGGCCACTGCCAGTCTCTGGGGCCAAGCTCAGTGGGCGCATATTGAGGAGGGCTCAAATTCTTTTTGTGTTTCCCAGTTAATTTTGTTTAAAAGCCTATGAGCACTATAAAGCTTAGAGCAGGGGCTAAGGGTGTTTGTGGGGGGAAGTGAAATAGTTGTCCTGGTTGCCCATCCACCAGCACTGCTGAGGGGGAAGACTTGGTGGCACCAGAGACTCCGACAAAAGAAGATCTACCTGTGGAGGCAGTGGAGGAGGCAGAAGAGGTCTTACCGTTGGGGGGAGAGGAGGAACTCTGAAATCTCTTTGAGGAGGAGGGATCTCAGGAGGAATGGCAGGGCTTTACCTCCACCCCCTCCCAACATCCCAAACCCTTGGGGCTGTCCCTGACTGCAGTCCACACAATCTAGCTCCACACCGCGGCTGGTAATCCTCAGTTACTCTCATGACCCAGCTCCCAGTCCTCATTTCAATCTCACCATCTGGAAGCACTTTTGGACCATTCCCAACGAACCGTGTGGCACGGTGCCACTCCTGTGATGGCGTAGTGCATAGGAGCTGTGACCAGGGGCTGTGGTTCCAGATGTCAGAGCTTGTTTAACCTGAGTAAAGCCATGTTTAATTCTGTAGTATTTAGTCTGTCTTTCCCTCCAGGCCTCAACACCTGCAAGGAGCTGAGTCCATGGGAAAGGAAACTCTCCTATCTGTCTGCTCGACCTTGGCCAGCACATCATGCCTCTGAGAAGCTTTGCTGTGTGATTTCAGGGGGGAGGCTGGGCTTAGGAGTGTGAAATGTAACCATTTTCTTTTCATGAGTTATTCTTGTCAATCCTTTGGTCGGCCAGGATCTCTATCCTGGATTATGCATACTAGGAGATGAATGCTGTATTTCACAATAAACCTTTTGAAACCAAAAAGACCTTGTCTTCTTGCAGAGGGGAGTGAAACAGACTATCAACTCTGGAGTAGCATAGTCTGACATTTTGACAAGAATCACTCCTTTGAAGTCTACAACCCCCTCACCCAGGGCAGATGGATACCGAGGATTCCTTGCTTGATCTACCCGTCCCTGGCCAGGAGGAGGATGACTCTCTACCACTGGTACCAGCGAGTGGGTTGGGGGAGACCCCAGACCCTACTGAAGTACCTATCGAGGCACCTTACGAAGTCCCCGGAGGGAGAGTTCCTGAGGAAGGAGAGGGAAGGTTGCCTGGCGGAAGAGCTGAGCAACCTGATCCGAGGGTAGCTGGCGCACGGCCTAAGGTGCGAGAGGCTAGCGGACAGAGTCAGCTAATTTCACTGCCGACTCCGAGGCAGTGGGGCTCCCGGCCTAGAGAAGCGTGGGAGAGGAGAGCGGGGACCATGTTTTCCCGGTCAATGATTGACGTTCAATGCCAATCATCATGCTGGGGAAGGCCCCAGCATCATATGGGATCTACGGAGGGCTACCCACACGCTGGAAGAAACGCGGGCCAGCACCCAACCCTGGTACAAGTGGAATGTAGATGTGGGCCGCCTTGAAGAGTGGGATCCCCGAGGTGCGGACAGCCTCCAGGACTGGGAAACCACTAGACATGAACTTATGAGCTGGGATTACTCCAATGTGAACTCAGCCAAAGCATGGGAGCGTCGTCGTACCCGACAATTAGAATATTGGACCCAAGCAGTGGATACTGGGATTTCGGCAATTACCGGACTAGCGAAGGGAATATTAGCCGGTATGACCGAAGAAGAAGAACTACGGATGCAAGGCGACGCCACATTAAGCCCAATACCCCCTGATGGTAGCAGAGGAATAAGTCCCCAGGAAGGGGGGACAGTTGGAGGTGCGGAGGGGCCCACAGAACCATGGCCTTCAGATTTTGTTCCACCCCGGTCGCGAGGAACTTCTGAACCCTCTGAGGCCAGTTATCAGGGAGGGGACAGAGCAGCGCAGGAAGCCGCTGAATATCATCGATGCATGGAAAGTCGAATGGAGGCGAAGGAAGATGAATTAGCTCAAGCTGTATTCCTTATTGGTGAGCTGGTGAGAGGGCAGAGAGAAGGGCGAGCGGCGGTGGATCAAGTTGGCGGTGGATCAAACACCATCGGTGGCACAGGGGCAAGCACCAACGAATGTCCCAAGATCGGTAGCTACGCAATCCACTCCGGGATCCAGTATGGGCCCGTCTCCGCTACCGCAGCAACAACTGATCATTCCAACACCGAGAGCAACGTCTGCCCCGCAACAACAGCAAATGGCTGCACAAGTGTCGCAAAAATCCTTGCCGACACCTCCTGCCCCAACTCAACCAACAACCACTACTCAAAGCATTCAACAGCCGCCGCCGTCGGGCCAAACTGTCCCTCCACGACAGCAGCTTCTTCCACCTCTGAGACAATTACCTTCACCTCCACCTAGGCAGGTGGCACCTCAACAGCCCTCGCCATTACAAGCACCCCCAGGAGCCCCAGGGACACTTCCGAGAGCCCCGCCGCCTGGGAACCCACCAAGACCTAGGTCGATGGGAGTTCCACGAGGGCAACCACGGGGAGTACTGCAAGGGCCAATGCATCCACCTCCTCCACCACCAGTGTTGCCAGATAGAAGAAGCGAACTGGAATTACCTTGGGGCTGGATTAAATTAGAAGCCACTTTTGATGGAGATGCATGAAAATTGGGATTTTTTTATAGTTCAAGCACTTCAATTCTTTAATAGATGGGGGCATCTGTTTCCAGATGAGGAGAGCCGAATCGATCATTTCGCATCAAGATTGGAAGGCAAAGCGGCCGAATGGTATGTAACTTTATATGACTCTGGTGTGCCGGAGCTGGATACTTTACAAACTTTTATGGCGGCGCTGCGCGCACAATATGAAGATCCTCTGGAAGAGGACCGATCTTGTACGGAATTGCAAGTACTGCGGCAGGGCATGCAAGCAGTCAGAGAATATGCTGCTAAATTCAGACAATTGGTAAAGGTACTGGGACTAGCCCACGGGAAGCATACAACGATGTTAATTCATTATTTAAATTAATTTTGATAAAGATTTTCAATATTTAAAGTGCAAGTGCTGTAAATAAATTTGGTGCAAGATAACAAGTATATACAATACTTCAGTTCATCAAATATACAGTCAATTAATCGAAATATAGCAGCAACAGTTCATTTACAATCTTAGTCCATTCCACTAGAACAACCGGGTATAATAATTGTCCAAATCCTGTCTCCGTTGTTATTTCTTTCTTCAACTGTGTGTTTTAACGTGTCCTCCCAACAAATGGAAAAGCCGCGGAGTTGAAGCTGGCAAAGCAATCCTCTCAGCACCCGATCTGGGGCCGGCTGAAGCACAGATTTCGCAAAAGCTTCCTCAAGAGCAACCGCTCTATTAAAAACACATACAAGCATTCAAAAACCATCGAAAGGTTAAACATTAAATTTTCTGCCTTGTCCTTCAATTTGATCTCATACTCTGTAGAAGGCATGGATGCCTGAATAGATTCCACAGTGGTGGTAATATCCTGAAGGAATTAGAACAGGAGGTGAAATTATTTGAGAACTGCACTAAGGAGCTGAAAATTAAAAAGTTCAAGCGGGACACTCAGGATTATGTTAACAGCAGGGTGTATAATTGGTGGAACTTGTACAATAGGAATAAGGAATCTAAAAGACGGGTCACTTGGGCAGACCCTATGACGTCTTTTTCAGATTTAGAAACATCAGGGGTTTCGGACAGCTCGGGGGATGAGGGCACCAGCTCTCATCACCTGCGGAGCCGCACCGTGCTGACAAGAAACAAACAGCCTTTTTTAGAGCGGGGCAGGAAAAAGACTTTTTACAGGACAAAGCAGAAAATTTAGTGTTTAACCTTTCGAAACACCTTTTAAGCCCAATGGAACATGCGGTCCTCAATAAGGGCTTGGGCTTTGTGCCAACACCGAAATACTCAGCATTTCAAACTAGGATAGATCTTTTTAGATTGATCCGTCTAATCAAATTGAAGGCTTACTTTAGTAAGACAGAAGGAAGTAGCATAAGAACGGGACAAGAGCTTCCAAAGCGGCTCAAAACAACCTCCACTTTCATGCCTTCCATCTCGGACCATAGGATAGAAACCTTTGAACATATGGTCTTGAGGGAAATTAGGGCATTAGAATGTAAACCATTTACTGCCTGGCAGAATTTATCGTCTGCAGAGAGGCGTGCTATCACTTCACTAAGAGAGGATAGGTCTGTAGTTATAAAACCGGCGGATAAAGGGGGAGGTGTGGTGATCTTGGACTATGATGCATATATCCAAGAGGTCATGAGACAACTAGGAGACACTACCAGCTATGTCCAGGTCCCTAGAGATCCTACCGACCATATTAAAGGTCTGATAAAAATTGTGCTAGATGAGGCAAGGGAACTGGGTGAAATAGATGATTCTCTTTATATATCTTTGTTTGCCCCGTCTCCATGAGTACCCTTATTCTATGTGTTGCCTAAGATACATAAGAATATTTTGCCCCCTCCTGGCCGTCCGATCGTTTCCGGATGCGGGTCTATACTAGAACCGTTGGCCATCCTTTTGGATTCGGCTTTACAACCGGCAGTAATGGCGATTGGTCCACTGCTAAATGACACCCGAGATTTCATCCAACGGATAGAGGGCCAGAATATGGGGACAGACAGTGGGTTCCTAACAATGGATGTCAACTCGCTACATACTATTATACCTCATTAGGCAGCAAGATTAGTGGTGATGGAGGCTTTGGAATCGCATCCAGCAGATTCTCTCCCCTCTCATTTTTTACTTCAGTTGTTGGATTTAATACTGGAAAAGAACTATTTTCGCTTTGGGGACTTTTTCTATTTTCAACTTAAGGGTGTCGCCATGGGCAGTTCAGCGGCACCCTGCATAGCGAATTTATTTATGCAAAAATGGGAGAATAGCCATATCCTCCACCCCTCTAATCCCTTTTGGGAGAATATAGCCTTTTATTTTTGTTTTATAGATGACCTTTATTTTGTATATAGAGACATGGAGAAGGCCGAGGACTTTTGCCTATGGCTTAATGAGAGAGATCACAATGTGAAGTTTTCTTGGAAGTTTAGCCGTGAGGAGATTGATTATCTTGATGTTGTAACCTATAGAAGCTTGGACAACAGGATTAAGGTTAGGACGTTTCACAAGGAGACCGATAGGAACTCCTTCTTGGAGTTCAGCTCTTTTCACCCTAGACACCTTAGGGAGAATATCCCTTTTAGCCAGCTTCTCAGGATAAAAAGGAATTCATCCACTAATGCTGATTTTGAATGGGACGGCAAGGAATTATGTAGGAACTTTTCTAGGAGGAATTACCCGCAAAGGGTGATACGGTCGGCTTGGAGGAAAGCCAGCAGTGTGGATAGGGATTCCCTGTTTGAACCTAGGCCACCAGGCGAAACAGGCAGAATAGTTTGGTCTTTAGACTATACCCCAATGGCTATGGCAATTAAAAAAATAGTGACTCGCCATTGGGAGCTACTGTCTGACATTAGAGGATGTGAGGAATCACCAATGGTGGGTCTACGTAGGACTAAGAACTTAAAAGGCAGCCTGGTCCGCG
Organism: Eublepharis macularius; assembly: GCF_028583425.1. Taxonomy (NCBI): domain Eukaryota; kingdom Metazoa; phylum Chordata; class Lepidosauria; order Squamata; family Eublepharidae; genus Eublepharis; species Eublepharis macularius. The sequence continues at coordinate 95,475,189 of NC_072791.1, read as the reverse complement.
CTGACGCAAGACTTAGTCTCACCTCCCAACAACAACAGCTGCCGTGGGGCAATTACAAATGTGGTCATTGCCAGGTGTGTGGAAATATGAGGGAATCTAAGGAACTGGTGGTCAAAAATGTAACATACACCTTTAAACACTTCGCAAATTGTCAAACCAAAGCAGTGATCTATGCGTTGCAATGTCCATGTGATTTATTGTATGTTGGCTGCACCTTGCGGCCAATTAAGGTGAGAGCACTTGAGCATAGCTCACGTATCCGGAACAACATTCAGGAAGCCCCTTTGACAGTACACTTTAAAGAAAAAGCCATTCAGACCATGATTTTGAAATTATCATTTTGGAGGTGGTGAGGGGCATGCAGGGCTCCTTAAAAATGATCCTCCTCCACAGGGAGGTGTTTTGGATATTTAAGCTGGACACGATAAGACCAAGGGGTCTAAATAATGAATTTCTTTTGAGCTGCTATTTGTGACTAAATCGCCCTTTTCACAGAGAAAAATAGGAGGATAACTTTAAGAGGATGGTCATATGGTAATTGAATCTTCTATATTTTGTACTGCGGAACAACGGGTGGGTGTGCGTTAGAATACACCGCCGCCTAGACTGGGTTATCCAACCAATGAATTCTCCTTGTATTTGCCGTGTGAGTATGCTTGTAATAGAAGATGAGGGAATTTAGAATATAACTTATCAATCTTTGGGATGGTTTTTGAATGCTTATATGTGTTTTTAATAGAGCGGTTGCTCTTGAGGAAGCTTTTGCGAAATCTGTGCTTCAGCCAGCCCCAGATCGAGTGCTGAGAGGATTGCTTTGCCAGCTTCAACCCCGCGGCTTTTCCATTTGTTGGGAGGACACGTTAAAACACACAGTTGAAGAAAGAAATAACAACGGAGACAGGATTTGGACAATAACTTTATTATACCCGGTTGTTCTAGTGGAATGGACTAAGATTGTAAATGAACTGTTGCTGCTATATTTCGATTAATTGACTGTATATTTGATGAACTGTATTGTATATACTTGTTATCTTGCACCAAATTTATTTATAGCACTTGCACTTTAAATATTGAAAATCTTTATAAAAATTAATTTAAATAATGAATTAACATCGTTGTATGCTTCCCGTGGGCTAGTCCCAGTACCTTTACCAGTTCCTTAAGGGAGCAGCCATTTTTTTCGATATACAAATTCAGACAATTAGCAGCTAAATGCTCCCACTGTGAAGAAGGGACGAAAATAGTAATGTTTAAAGGAGGCATGAATCCCAGATTGCTGGACCGGGCGCTAATGTAGGACGATCCACCAACCCTCCTCGGTTGGATCCAATTAGCCTGTGAGGTCGAAAACCATATACAACAAGTGCGGCTGGTAGAACAACAACAGGCTATGGGGACAAGAAGAACCCCGATAATCCAAAAGGGAGGAAGAGGGGGACCCCTGACCCGCGGGCCTAGATACATGTTGGCGACAAGGACTATGCCTCCAATGCGGTCGAAGTGGGCATTTTGCAGTGCAATGTCCTACCCGCTTGCCAGCGCAACCGCCTTCCACTCAGGCGCGACCCGTCCCAGCCCCGAGAGCAAGCCGAGGAAGAGGAATACCGAAACGCAACCAGCCAGAAAAGGGCTTGGAAGCGGAAGAAGTTTTGATGGAGCTTGACGTGCAACCCACTGAAGAGGAGGAAGAAGTACCCAGCCCCCAGTTGGGAAACGAGATGGATCTGTCGTAAAGAGACCCAACCGGCAGATCAGGAAAGAAAACTCCCCCCGAGAGGTGAGAGAAAAAGGGTCTATCCTATTCACACCAGTTATTTTACTAAGCCCCAAAAGAGGGACACATATATGTGTACAAGCATTAATTGATTCTGGCTGCCCCAGAGACATTATAGCCCCAGCCTTAGTAAATGGATTGGATCTAAGGGCTAAAGAACTGGAAAATCCCATTATATTTGAACAAATGGATGGCTCCAACATGTCTCCAGTAACCTTAGAGACTGAACCAGTACCCACTGGTATCAAAAACCACTGGGAGAAAAGATGCTTTGTGATAAGTCAAGCAGCCAAATATCCCTTAATCCTTGGCAGTCGGTGGTTATGGGATCATAACCCTCATATAGACTGGTCTAAAGGAATAATAGACTTTAGCCATGATAATTGCAAACATCATAACTGGCAAACAGAATGTGGGAAAACAAAACCCCTAGCAATGGATGTCGCACTTCTAACTAAAGAAGAGTTAAACCGCATCCCTAAAGAGTATAGAAGTCTGCAGCAAGCATTTAGTAAAGAGGAGGCTGACAGTCTTCCCCTCATCGCGCCACCGATTGCGCCATTGAAATCCTACCAGGAGAGGAGCTACCCAAAGACAAACTGTATTCTATGAGCCCGCTGGAGAGAGAAGAATTAAGAAAATTCATTGACAAGAATTTGGAAAGAGGATTCATCCGCCCGGCTAACAGCCCGCATGCAGCTCCTGTGCTATTTGTAAAAAAGAAAGATGGGGGCTTAAGACTCTGCACAGACTTCAGAGGGATCAATGCAGTGTCGGAAACCAATGCTTATCCCATCCCACTCATCAGAGATCTACTCAACGTCGTGGCGCAAGGTAAGATCTTCTCTACATTGGACTTAAAAGATGCTTACTTCCATGTCAGAATTAAAGGGGATGAATGGAAACAACATTCAACATGCCCTTAGGTCAATATGAATACCTGGTCATGCCTTTTGGCTTGTCTGGCACCCCATCAGTATACATGTCCATGATCAATGAGGTACTACATAAATATTTGTATAAAGGAGTGGTCGTGTACCTAGATGATTTAATTTTAATTTATTCAAAAACAAAGGAAGAGCATGTCATATTAGTATGGGAAGTACTGACTACGTTAATGTGCCACAAACTCCCTATCAAACTTTCCAAATGTGAATTCCATAAAACCAAACTAGATTATTTGGGCTATCGCATTTCCGGGCAAGGACTAAAGATGGATCCTGCCAAAATTAAAGCTGTACAAGAATGGCAAATACCCCGTACTCGTAAACAGTTGCAGTCTTTCTTGGGGTTTGCCAATTTCTACAGAGACTTTATAGAAGGATTCGCTCAAATAGCCATACCATTAACCGAGCTCTTAAAAACTAAAGGAAAGGGGGATCAGACAAAGAAACCCACTACTAAATTAGAGTGGGATCAAACTTGCCAAGCAGCCTTTGATGAACTCAAACTCAAATTTACCTCGGAGCCCGTCCTGCAACACCCAGACGAAAATCGACCCTTCATAGTGTAGGTTGATGCCAGCGATGCAGCCATTGGGGGTGTGCTTCTGCAAAAAGGGGAGGACGGGAAAACCAGACCATGCACGTACCTGTCTAGAAAATTTTCAGAAGCAGAACGGCATTGGAATGTATGAGAAAAGGAAGCCTTTGCCGTAAAAATAGCTCTCACAGTGTGGCGTCACTGGCTTGAAGGGGCTCGACACCCTTTTGAAGTGCGGACAGATCACAAAAACGTAGAAGCCCTGAGAAATCCCAGATATCTTAACGCTAAACAACTTTGATGGGCAGAATTCTTTTCCAAGTTCAATTTCACTCTAAAGTTCTTGCCGGGCAAAACTAACTTCCTAGCAGACGCTCTTTCGCGCATGCCCCAACATCAAAATAAAAAAGAGGAAACCATTGACACCGTTTTCACCCCCCACCAACTGGGAGGAGTGGTTACCACTCGCAGACAAACGGCGCAGAAGCGAGAGGCTGAAAAGGGGTAGAGAGCAAAAGTGAAAAGTGAGGTGGAAAAAGAAGGGGAGGGAGCGCCCAAAGCAAAAATGTCTCAAACGGCGGAGGGAGACTGGCTAAAAGAGGATAGATTGTACATGCCAGCTAGCCTCCAAAAGGAAGTTTTACAGCGTTGTCATGATGCTCGCACCGCAGGACACTTCAGTTACTTAAAAACTCTCCACTTAGTACAAAGGCAATTTTGGTGGCCAGGTATCAGGAAGGATGTTTCCCAATATGTATCCTCTTGCCCTACCTGCATAAGTGCCAAAACCAGGAAGGGAAAGCCCCCGGGACTCCTGCAGCCGCTGGAAACCCCAAGTAGACCTTGGGAGGTAATTTCTATGGACTTTATTACGGATCTCCCTACCTCCAGGGGCTGATCCTGTATTTTAGTGGTTGTGGACCTATTTTCCAAGCAAGCACATTTTGTACCTTGCACAACCATACCCACTGCCAAGAAACTAGCAGAAATATTTATGAAACACATTGTTAAACTACATTCCTTTCCCTCTAAGGTGATATCCGACCGCAGCGGACAGTTTATTGCCAATTTCTGGAAAATGCTACTTCAATTAACTGGGATGGAGCAAGGAATCAGTTCAGCATTCCACCCGCAAAGTGATGGACAGTCGGAAAAAACTAATCAAATATTAGAACAATTTCTCCGATGTTATATTAATTTCCAACAAGATAATTGGGTGGAACTTCTTCATTTTGCAGAATATTCATACAACAACGCAGTTCATAGTTCAACAGGGGAAACTCCCTTTAAAATTGTGCACAGATACGATGGAAAAGCTTTTCCCTTTGAGCTACCACAGGGAAACAGCCCTCAGGGGACTTACATCAATGGTGGACCTCCCTTAGCTAACAATGGATGGCTATACAAACAGCCTTGAACAAAGCTAAAACAGATTATAAGAAATATGCAGATCGCCACCGTGCGAAAGAATGGGAATTGCAACCGGGAGACAAAGTATACATTTCAACGAAAAACCTTCGAATGGACCAAGCCAGCAAAAAATTGGCTTTGAATATTTGGGACCATTTCCTGTTAAACGAATAATAAACAAAGTAACTGTAGAAATCACTCTACCAAAAAACCTTCGCCACATCCACCCATCATTCCATGTAAGTCTACTAAAAAAGGCCCCTGCACCAGACCAATGGCATCCTACACCCAATACTCCCCTTCCAACCATGATCAACGATAAAGTTCACTACGAAGTGGAAGAAATATTGGACTCTAAAATTAGATGTAATAAGCTGTTTTGTTTAATTCGCTGGAAGGACTTTGAGGAGGGGTATAGGGAGTGGGTAGAATCTATCCATGTAAAAGCCCCCAGACTCCTTAAACAGTTTCATCAGATATACCCTCACAAACCGGGGGGAGGGGGATCTTAAGGGTGGCAGAATGTCAGAGCTTGTTTAACCTGAGTAAAGCCATGTTTAATTCTGTAGTATTTAGTCTGTCTTTCCCTCCAGGCCTCAACACCTGCAAGGAGCTGAGTCCATGGGAAAGGAAACTCTCTTATCTGTCTGCTCGACCTTGGCCAGCACATCATGCCTCTGAGAAGCTTTGCTGTGCGATTTCAGGGGGGAGGCTGGGTTTAGGAGTGTGAAATGTAACCATTTTCTTTTCATGAGTTATTCTTGTCAATCCTTTGGTCGGCCAGGATCTCTATCCTGGATTATGCATACTAGGAGATGAATGCTGTTATTTCACAATAAACCTTTTGAAACCAAAAAGACCTTGTCTTCTTGCAGAGGGGAGTGAAACAGACTATCAACTCTGGAGTAGCATAGTCTGACACCAGATACCTTCACAGCACACCATTGGCCGGCGAGTCGTGCCCGCTCTCTACCAGTGTATGCAGGACATGGTCTGTAGGGACCTGTCAGGTGCCAAAGGCTGGACCATGCACTTCACAGCAGATATGTGGAGCGGTTGCCATCATGGCTACCTCGGCCTCACAGCACACTGGTGGCAACTGAAGAACCTCTGCTGCCCCAGGTCAAGACCAGGGCCCCCGAACAAGGTGCCAGTCTTGGGGCCGGGCTACAGGGTGGTTCGGCTCCAGGCATGGAGGATGGATGATATTCATACAGGGAAGAACATCGCCAACATCATCAAGGAGGGTATGATGGAGTGGGTGCCTGCAGGGGGGAGGGGGGTTGAGCGTGGCTTTATGGTCACCGATGCAGGAAGCAACATGCTGGTGGCCCTGAGAGAGGCCTCCCTTCCGGGCCTTGTCTGCCTGGCACATAAGCTGCACCTGGTCATGAGGGATGCTCTCGAGCTAGGTAGCAAGCCAAGGGATGCCTGGGATGAGGGAACATTGGCCATGTGCCAATTATTGGACAGCTGCCGGCATGTGGCTGCCCATTTCTCCCACAGTGTGACCTCTTCATGCAAGCTGCTCCAGAGGCAGGGGGAGGGGGGTGATCCCGAGCACTACCTGTTCCAGGACATGCCCACCCACTGGAACTCCACCTACAACATGATCTGTCATCTACTAGAGAAAAAAAACCTAGTGCAGGACATAATGTCATTGGTAACCATTCTGCAGAAGGGAGAGGAGCTCAGCCTCAGCTCTGCAAACTGGCTAGGCCTGTGCCAGATGGTGCATGTCCTGAAACCGTTTAAGGACACCACCGAGGTGCTCTGCTCCTACCAGGCCAACCTTTGTCAGGTCATCCCCCTGATCCACAGGCTGGAACAGGTGCTGAGCAGAGAGCTGGAGCGTGAGGAAGCTCTTCTTCCCAAGGTCAGGGACCTGGTCAGGAGGTTGCAGGTGGGCATGGCCGCCCACTTGCATCCTCTTTGTCAGGAGGCGCCGTACAGACTGGTCTGCCTCTGTGACCCCCGTATCAAGGGCAGCATCGCCATGCAGGAGGGTGAGCTGCAGCAGTGGAAGAAGGAGCTCCGCAGACAGGTGAGCAGGTTCCAGGCCGAAAAGGCAGGATGGAGGAAACAGGGCAGGGGTGAGCGGGAGGAGGAGAGTGCACCCCAGACGGACCCACTTGAAATCTGGTCGTCATCAGTCAGCTGGGTGGTTGGCGCCAGCAGAGCAGGTACGTCTGTCACAGCAGAGGACTCTGCGGGGCCCACAGTTCGTGAATGCCTTGCTGAGCCCACCAAGCCCCCCCACTCGAACCCGCTGGAGTATTGGGCTAGAAAATCTGCCGTTTGGACAGACCTCTCTGTTGTGGCCACCAACATCCTCTCCTGCCCTTCCACCAGTATCCAGAGTGAATGGGTGTTCTCCCACCTGGGAGACCTCCTCTATCTCCGCCGTGCACGCCTGCACCCGGATCTGGTGGACATGTTGTTCTCCATCAAGATCAACCTCCACCTGCTTGGCTATCCCTCCCTGGACATGGACTTATCTGGGCTCTGAGCCACCCCAGTCAATCAGGGTCTTAATTTTGAGGTCCAAGCTCCTCTGCTGCAGGATCAAATTCTCAGGGCAACTGGCTGGCTCTGGGGCCAAGCTCTGTGGCCACCTCAGCTGAGGGGGGTCACCTTTCTTTTTGAGTTATTCAGTGCTTTTTATTTTGTGCACCTGTCCTGCCTGCTCATGTCACATCTCTTTGTGTGGGATGGTAGGGCTCTACCCCCCTCCCTGGTCTCTGGGCCACTGCCAGGCTCTGGGGCCAAGCTTAGTGGCCACCTTGGCTGAGCGGGGTCACCTTCTTTCCTTTTTAAGTCTATTATTCAGCTCTTTTTTATTTTGTACACCTGTTCTGGTTGATCAAGTCAGGTCTCTCTGCATGTGGTGGGGTGGTGCTCTAGGAATCTCAGGAGGAATTAAATGGGTTTGGAGCAACCTGCCCCCCCCCAACATCTCCTCCTCCGGTGTCTGTCCCTGCCTGCAGTCAACTACTCTCTCTGTCTTCCAGCCCCAGCTAGCGGTCCCCTTTTCCAGTCTCCCACTCTGGCAGTACTTTCAGATCTTTCCAAACGACGCCTGTGTGACACAGTGCCATTCTGGCAGTGGCCTGATGTGTAGAGGCTACTGTCTCTTATTTTGTCCAATTCTCCTGCCAGCTCAGGTTGGGTGTCTGTGTGTGGCAGGATAGGGCTTCCACGCAACGGGGACTGCTGTCTCCGTCCCTTCTGGGAGCAACTTGCCGCTATCCCTGGGACTTTGTCTCTCCCCCCCCCACGGGGGGAAGGGGTTCCGTCCTCGCCACCACAGCCAGCAGGTGGGTCACGTTGCCGATGCTTGGTACAAGGGACACTGCAGCACATACAGTTGTGCAGGATGGTGGAAGGGTCCCCTCTCATGGTACCTGGTGTATTCCCCCCCCTCTAGGTGGGAAGGTATTCCGTCCTCACTGCCACGTCCGGCAGGTGGGTGATGTCACCGATGCTTGGTACAAGGGACTGTTGCACATGTAGTTGTGCAGGATGGTGGAAGGGTCCCCTCTCATGGTACCTGCTGTAGCCCTCCCCCATACCTAGGGGAGAAGGCATTCCATCATTGTTGCTATGGCCAGCAGGTGGGTCATGTCCATTACCACTGCTCCTCCTCAACAAGAGGGACGGCGCTGCAAAAGAAATTGTAGAACACGGTGGGATGGACACTGATCCATGGGATCTGTGGTCTCCTCTGCGTCGGGGGGGGGGGGGGAAGCGGTTCCATCCTTGCCACTAAGGATGGCAGATGGGTCATATCTGTGGCCACATCCTTCCATGGTCCCTATCGGGACTGACTGTCTCCTCTGTGCTGGAGGCGAAAGTGCTCTGTCCTTGCTGTCATGGCTAGCAGGTGGGTCATGTCTATGGCCGCATCCTTCCACAATCCCAGTCCCTATAGGGACTGTGCTGGGGGTGAAGGGGCTCTGACCTTGCCACCACAGCCAGCAGGTGGATCACAGGGTGGGTGTCAGTATATCTGTCCGTCTGTCCCTCCCTTCGGCTGGTTTTGGCTGTCCCTGTGAGTCTCTTGCCAGGGGGGAAGGGGCTTGTTTGGCTGTGTTGTTCCTTGTTCTCCCTGCGGTGGCCTTTTTTTGTCGCTCTGTTCTGCCCACTACTTCTGGAAGGTGGATTCTGTAGGTTCCTGTTGGTCTCAGTGTGGAGGCCTTATTTTGTCAGCCTGTGCCTTGTCCGTAGTTTGTCGGCCCCTCTCCCTGCTGGGCTGGAGGGGGGGGTCCTGCGTTGTTGCCATCTGCCCACCATGGCTGGACAGTGAGTTTTGTCAGTGACCACGTCTTCTTGGGCAGCGGGAGTGGGGGCTGACACTGTTCTGAGCATGTTGTGTTGTTGTCCCAGTCACTCCTGCCACCCACCACAGCCAGACAGTGGGTTTTGTCGGCAGCCAAAATTTTTACGGCCCCCATGCATGACATGAGAGGGCCATGAGCCCCTGGTCTCAGTGTGGGGCCCTTATCTTGTGACCCTGTCCTGCTTGGCCCCGGGTCCGTCCCCCCTCCCCACCAGTGTGGAGACTCATTGGGCAATCCTGTCTGCCTTCCTTCTTCATAGTTTGTCAGCCCCTCTCCCCGCCAGAGTGGAGAGGGGCCTTCTTCCTCACTTCCTGCTGTCCACCGCAGCAGGACAATGGGTTTTGTCTGTGGCCACATCCTTCAGGGCCTGAGGGGTGTGTGACCCTGTCATGCCTTGCCTAGGGGTGGAGAGGGGCTTCTTCCTTTCTTCATGCTGTCTGCCACAGCAGGACAATGGGTTTTGTCAGTGACCGTGTCCTCCAAGGGCCTGAGGGGCCTTTTTTTGTGATCCTGTTCTGCTTGGCCCCAAGTCCGTCACCACCTCTCTCGGCCAGGGTGGAGAGGGGACTCGTTGGGCGATCCTGTCTGCCTTCCTATTTCTTAGTTTGTCGGCTCCTCTCCCCGCCGGGGTGGAGAGGGGCCTTCTTCCATGCTTCCTGCTGTCCGCTATGGCAGGACAATGGGTTTTGTCAGTAACCGCATCCTCCACGGGATCGAAGGTCTGTATTTTGTGATCCTGTCATACCTTGCCCAGGGTGTGTCAGCCCCTCTCCCCATCAGGGTGGATAGGGGCCTCGTTGGGTGATCCTGTCTGCCTTCCTTCATAGTTAGTTGGCCCCTCTCCCCACCGGGGTGGAGAGGAGACTCATTGGGCAATCCTGTCTGCTTTTCTTTATAGTTTGTAGGTTCCTGTGCCTGCTGGGGTAGAGAGGGGCCTTCTTCCTTTCTTCCTGCTGTCTGCTGTGGCAGGACAATGGGTTTTGCCTGTGGCCGCATCCTCCAATGGCCCAAGGGGCCTTATTTTGTGACCCTGTCCTCCATGTTCAGCGGTGGGTCTGTGGCCCCTCTCCCCAACAGGGTGGCCTTCCTTTGTTTCCCTGTGCTGCCTGGCCAGATGTCCATCAGCAGCCCCTCTTCCTCTGCCCACAAGGAGAGGGTGGCCACTGACAAAATCTGTCGTCCTTTGGTGGTGGCTGCCCGTAGAGGTGAGGGGGCAGGCAAGGGGTGCCACCAGTTGGGGGCAAGCCCTCATGGAGAGGGCAGCCACCAACAAAACCTGTCATCCTTCAGTGGTGGCCACCCATAGAGGCGAGTGGGCAGGGGGGTGCCACCAGTTGGCAGCGAGCCCGCATGGAGAGGGCGGCCTCCGACAAAACCCATCATCCTTCAGTGCCTGACTGCCTCCCTGACATGGCCCACATTTGGGGATCCCCTAGTGAATTGGCATGGATAGCTCCAATTGTATTGAATGGGACTTTCCTGGGGGCATTGGCTTTGGGAGTCTATAACTCGGATATCTGTATTGGAATCTTGTCCAAACTTGGAAGGTGCCTGGAGGAGAGCCTGCTGAAAACTTCCTGCAAGTATGGGCTCTCTGAGCATGAAGGGGGCTACCCTGGGCTCCCATGAACCACAAACCATGAACCGGTTTGTGAACTGGCCGAAGCCCGTTAAAGTTCATGTTCCGTGTTTCGTGAAAATGAATGAATCATGAACCTCACAGTTCAGGGGCTTTTTGTGGGTGCCCATGTCTAGCTACAATATTTCCAAGCAGTGGATGCAGCACTAACATAAGTTAAAAATATATGTAATTCTTGAGTGTAAGAAAAAATAACAACTCTATGTAAACAGATGAAGGAGGAATATACTTTTTTTATACCTGTTGGTAGCTCTAGAAAGCTACTTTGAACCTCCTTCCTGCAGAACTCATGTAAAAAGCCCACAGTCAAGATTAGGCTTGCCAGGTGCATGCCAGTGGTGGGCAAACTCAGGAAGTGACATCACTTACAGCTCAAACTCAGAATTGGTCATATGGTTGCTGCAAGAATCTCAGATTCACTCCAAAACTCGATAGTAAAACCATAGATTTTAAAGTGATACTACAGTGCCATGCCCATTTTTCCTCAATGGCTGGCAGTGGCAACCCCAATGTTTTCTCTCTGGGAATGCCTACACACTAATGATAAATGTCCACTCTCTGCCCAACCCAAAGTGGAGCAGGCTGCCCTAGTCCCATTAGCAGAACTGATTTTCTGAGAAAAAGGATCGCAGATGAGCTAGAGAGAGAGAAGGCCAAAGTTTTTTATTTTAAAGGTTTTTTGATGGATACATTTATAATTTTGATATATATATATACTGCCCTTCAGGACAACTTAATGCCATATTCAGAACGCTTTTGAGAACCACAGCTCTCTTCATCTGAACCACAGCTCTCTTCGTCTAACAAAGACAGCCATGGTTCTCAAAAGTTTATGCTACAATAAAGTTGGTTAGTCTTAAAGGTGCTACTGGACTCTACTATTTTGCAACTACAGACTAACACAGCTAACTCCTCTGGAACTACATTCAGAATGGTTTGCAAAGTGTGTTATTATTATCCTCACAACAATCACCATGTGAGGTGGGTGGGGCTGAGAAAGCTCTGAGAGAGCTGTGACTTACCCAAGGTCATCTAGCTGGCTTCAAGCATAGGAGTGGGGAATCAAACCAGGTTCTCCAGATTAGAGTCCTGCTGCTCTTAACCACTACTCCAAACTGGCTCTCTTTTAAAGTAACAGTTTATTTTTCTTTTCGTTATAGAATTGTGAAATAGTGAAACAGCTCAATGATTCAATGCATGGAAAGACAGTTAGCTTCAAAATAAGTGCTTGTGTGCTAAAATGTTTTTTTAACACAGTTAATTCTGAAGGGGCTTTTAAATTTCAGTTTTGTGTTTTAGAGGGATGTTGTGTTGTTGCGCTTTTGTGGGAACACAAAAAAAGAACTGAAAATTCAGTATACTTATAATCCACTTAGAAGGCTCATATAATTAAGTTATTACCTTTTCAGAACAGAATAACATTCTAGAATCAGGAGCCCATTTGGGTTGAGAGGAGAGATAAAGTACTTAAAATTTCATTCATAATTAAAAGATAATGACAACAGTACGATAAGGCTGCCACCTTAAATTCCATGCCTTATAAGCAACACAGATTCTATGTAGTCCCTTTGCAATGTAAGCTCCATACCCCTGTACTTTCCCTTATTCTTTTAGCCCCAATTCTCTGCTTAACATATGAATATGTGAATTACATCAAACTGCATTCTTCATGCCCCCTCTGCTGACAATCTGAAATGTGAATCAAGGCATGGAGATTCACAATATGATAGCAGCAATCAGCACTGTAAGTAATTCTAAATATTTCAGCAGGGCAGGCAAGGATCCTTTGCCATGGGAAGGCTATTTTCTGAAGCCTTTCCTTGGCAAATATAATGTATTTGCCAAGGAAATCACAATTTGCCAAGGCATCACAAATGTATTGTAAAATTTCCTTATAAGAAGTTTCCAAAAAGTTTATATACTTCCAGCAAGCAATAAATTTGTTGTTTGCACAAAACCAGTGAATAAACTGCAGATTTAATATTGCATACTACACTAATATTCTGCAGATTAAACAATTCTGGCAGATCTACTAGTATCATTTCCCCAGGTCAACATGCGGCTCATAGTTCACATCAGACTATCATTGTCAGACAGGCATATTACATTTTCTAGAGCATCTTGGAATCCAATCGGCTCGGTGACCAACTAAGAATTAACCAAGTGAACTGCTTTACTGCCCCAAAGGGAACAAGCTAAGGCTCTCAAGGGGTAAAAATTCAACCACCACAACAGTGTTTTTTCAAACTCCCAGTATCTGAAACAGCAAATTCAAAGCCAGTGCAGACCAACAAATTGTACTTCATGTAATTTATTGGATACTCTTCTGCCTTGACCCCCAATAGCAAAGAAAGAAATAACCAGTCTTATTACAAATCTCAACAGTGGTAAGGCTCCCAGCCCCAATTTTATAGTTAATAAACTTTTTAATAATAATATCCTCAGTTGGAGCAAAATCTTAGCCCCCTTTTTTCAAATATGTGTAATTCTGGCTCCATATCACAATCTTGGCAGAATTCGATAATTATTCCAATCCATAAAAAGGCAACTATTTGCTTCCTGATAATTATAGACCGATTAGTTTGCTTTCCTATCTAGGTAAATTATTTACTTCTTACCTGCTAATTAAATTACAATCTTGGTTGCTAGATAACCAGGTTGCTTCCCTGATGTATATATGAGATGAATTGGGAATGTTTTTGCATTTGAATTGTGATTTCTTTTTGTGGCAACTGCCCAAAAGAAGGACAACAGAAACAGGACGGAAACACTAGTACCCTCGTTGCAGTTACACTTCAACTATGGAATATTTCCTCCTTTGAACTTGATGACATTTCCCTTTGAAATTTGTATATTCGGTATCTTTACATTGTACATTACTTGAAACTTGAGGCACTGTCGCTTTATATTTACAAGCACTGGTCATTTTCTTACCTATATTTATTGATACCCATTGCAGATAAGCATATTGCACTTTATTATTGTACTTGATTATTGCAGTATCTTTGTAAGTTTGTGACCTTTATTGTTGAATGTTTGATTAACTGTGAAACCTCTGAGTTTCTTTGTGGCAGTCATGCTATGAGGTTTAATGAATACATGAGATTAAAAACTTCATTTAATATTGTTTATTTCTTTATTTAGATACATTTTTTTGTTTAGTTAATTGTTCACAGTGCCTGTGCTGCTTTCACTTGTGAACCTTCTCTGGAGGACAAGGCTTGTACAGTAATTCCTCTTTAGACTGATTTTTTTTTTAAATTCTGTGAAGGAATGCTATTTGTATCACTTAACTAAGGATGGTTTTTGAAGTTCTTGGCTAAAATAGTTGATGACAGGCTTCCTTTGAGTGCTTTAACCAAACAGACTATCCTTCTGCATGCAAGCTGATTAAATCTAATGTTCCACATTTCGATAAATTGACTACTGGCTGTAGCGCTTGAAGGGTATGCTCCATATATTATTTAGACCTTTCAGTCCCAAAGACCTTACCTACTTCTTGCAAGTTTCTAACAGTTCCCAAATACAGAATATTAGTCTCCAAGGCAAGACAAACAGTTCAACCCTATGCAGAGTTACTCCAGTCTAAACCCATTGAGATCAATGGACTTAGACTAGAGTAACTCTGCATAGGATCGCACTGTAAATGTTCTGCCATTAGGGGAAATAGGAGGAAGGTTCCTAGGAATTGATGGTTGTTGTGGGTTTTCCGGGCTGTATTGCCGTGGTCTTGGCATTGTAGTTCCTGACGTTTCGCCAGAAGCTGTGGCTGGCATCTTCAGAGGTGTAGCACCAAAAGACAGAGATCTCTCAGTGTCACAGTGACAGTGACACTGTGACACTGAGAGATCTCTGTCTTTTGGTGCTACACCTCTGAAGATGCCAGCCACAGCTGCTGGCGAATTGTCAGGAACTACAATGCCAAGACCACGGCAATACAGCCCAGAAAAAACCCACAACAACCATTGTTCTCCGGCCGTGAAAGCCTTCGACAATACATCTTCCTAGGAATTCCTTTCTCTAAGCGACTTTGTGACTGTAAATCTGGGGAAACATACTATCTGGCACTTTTTAATTGATTACAACAAATATAATTTGGCTTGTAACAAATGGATCACAATCTATATCCAAAAATGGAGTCCTGTTGCAAAACAAGTGGTTGTAGCTAAGTTATTGGCAGATACCAATCCAAACACTGACTCAGAATCACAGAGTTGGAAGGGGCCATACAGACATTCTTGTCCAACCCCTGCCCAATGAAGGATGAGCCTAAAGCATCCCTGACAAATATTCATCAAGCCTCTTCTTGAAAACTGCCAGTGAAGGGGAGCTGATCACCTCCCTAGGTAGCTGATTCTACCTTTGAACTACTCTGTGAAAAAGTTTTCCTAATATCCAGCCAGTACCTTTCTGCATGTAATTTAAGCCTGGTGCTTCGAGTCCTATCCTCTGCTGCCAACTGGAACAGCTCCTTGCCCTCTTCCAAATGACAGCCTTTTCAAATATTTAAAGAGAGCAATCATGTCACCCCTCAGTCTCCTCTTCTCCAAACTAAACATTCCCAAGGCCCTCAGCCTTTCCTCATAGGGCTCAGTCTCCAGATCCCTGATTGTTGTCGTTGCTCTCTTCTGCACCCTCTTGATTTTGTCCACATCCTTTTTGAAGTGAGGCTTCCAGAACTGCACACAGTACTCCAGGCAGTATAGAGAGGGACTATGACCTCCTGGGATTTCAATGCAATGGCCCTTTTGATACAACCCAAGACTGAGTTTGCCTTTTTTTGCCACCGCATCACACTTATATTTACAGTCCACTCTTACTCCAAGATCTCTTTCGCATACACTACTACCCAGAAGTGTATCCTCAACCCTGTATTTGTGCTTCACATTTTTGTGGCCCAGATGTAATACTGTGCACTTATCTATGTTGAATTGCATCCTGTTCACAACCGCCCACTTCTCCAGAGTATTCAGGTCTTGTTGAATTTTAACTCTATCTTCTTGGGTGTTTGCCACTCCTACCAATTTGGTATTATCAGCAAATTTAATGAGTAGCCCCATTTACCCCTTCATCGAGATCATTGATAAAAATATTGAAAAGTACTGGGCCCAAACTGAGCCCTGTGGCACCCCACTGAACACCTCCCTCCAATCTGATGAAACACCATTGACCACCACTCTTTGGGTACAGTCCTCTAACCAGTTCCCTATCCACCGAACTGGAGGGAAGAGAATTAAAGACTCCCATTACTGCTCCAATGAAATTGGTAGACTCCAACATTTAAACAAAATTTGGCCTTCAGTGTATAGTTTAGCTTTTACCCATAACGTTAATTAACACATCATTATTCAAATATTTGTTGCTAGACAGACACTGAATTTTTTGTTCTTCAATGGTGTGGACACCAATTGCCTGACAGAAGAGAATACTAGATGAAGATGAAGAGTTTAAAAAGAGTTTACAAAAAATTCTTTAACCGCAGTGTTAACTCACTTAATGAATGAAATGACAGGTAATCATACCAAATAATCAAATGTTAAGCTCTACGCATTTCCTCCATACTTCAAGCAAGTTATCTATCTTTTTCATGTATTGTTGAAGGCTTCCACAGCCGGAGAACGATGGTTGTTGTGGATATTCCGGGCTGTATATTCCGGGATATTCTTGGCACTGTAGTTCCTGACGTTTCTCCAGCAGCTGTGACTGGCATCTTCAGAGGTGTAGCACCAAAAGACAGAGATCTCTCTGTGTCCACAACTATCTTTTTCATGTTTAACATTTTGAAAACACATTCATGTGATTAATAAATTTGAAAATGAAACTTTTAAAACTGTTGTTTCTTGCCACACAAATTAATGAACCACCATTTGGTAGTATTTTGCCGCATGTTATGAGTGGCCTGCCAAATCTTATCACCACTGCCATCTCTGGTAAGGGTTTAGTAGCATTCAGCATTCCCACCTCCACCTGATTGGCTTTTGGAGAAACTTTTTCCCTACCTGCTTCACAATGTCCTGGAAGAAGGTTTAGTTAACTGGGCATGGCCATAGGCTGTTAGGCCATGACTAATTGGCAGAAATAGCACAGGTTGCTTGTTAGGTATGGAGAATTAGCAAACACCCTGAAGCATCTAGCAATAGTGAAGAGCATGTCAGGATGGAACAGGCCCTCACATACCTTACAGATGGGTGTGGTGGGAAGCAGCTCCCTTGGTGTGGAGCAGCATCTTTCCAAGGGCCTTATGACACCTCTTGGTACATAGTGTATGTGCAGGCAAGCATAAACAAGGCCAGCAGAAACACTGGCCACATTTGCAGCCAGGGTGGATCCACCCATAAAAGTCACCAACACAGGTTTTTATTATTATTGTTGTTGTTGTTGTTGTTATTACAGCTCACAAACCATACAGAAGCAGGGGGGAAAGAAAAAAGTTATATGAATACCAACATGCTATTTCCACATACATCTAGCACAACTAGTACAACTGACAATCTAAGAAATATTTTTCAAGTGAATTATGCATAAGACACCATCTCTGCCCTTATTCTTATTGCAGAGTACAGAAACATGGCTACATGTACAGTAGTTTTTTGGTCAACCCCTGCCAAAAACATTCTGAGAGTCTGCTACTCAGAAAGCAGTTTTTATCAGGTTCCAATAAATCCAGATGTGCCTGTAGATAAAATCTACAATGGAATAACACATGAGCCAGAGATTTTATTGAGTTATTGTAGGGACAAAATCTACAATTAGATGGAATATTTTTGTATCTTCCTATCACCAGTGCAGATGGTAGCATGTTAAATCTAGCCAGCATGAAAGCCTGGCAGTATCTTGGGATGGTTAAATATAAGCATCTGTCATTATGCTGTAAAGAAAATTATTCTGATCACTAATGAAGCTGGACCCAGGATCTAAAAGTTGCTAGCCATACCAGATTTTTAAGTTATGTAAGACCAATGAGAGCCATAGATGGTGCACATCTAGGCACTTTAAGAATTGTTCTCAAAAATTTAGATTGGATTAATTCAATAAAAGAAATAACTACTTGTACCCATACTGGTGATGCATATAAAATCTGATTTATAATCTTAGTAGTAAATAATTGGAGTGCTGTAGGGATATACTGTATACCTGCCTATACATAGAATGTTACGGTTGCTTCAATTTCCCTTTTAGCCTTTGCTACAATTGATTCAATATGCAATTTTCCAGCATAGTTTTATTGTCATAATCTCTAAGTGCCCTGTTGTGGATAGCCCAGGTGAGCCTGATCTCATCTGATCTCAGAAGCTAAGCTTCTGGTTAGTAATTGGATGGGGAGACCTCCAATGAAGACCAGGGGTGCAAAGGCAGGCAATGGTAAACCACCTCTGTTGACTCTTGCCATGAAAACTCTGCCAGAGGTCACCATAAGTCAGCTATGACTTGAGCAAAATAGAAAAGAGTCCAGTAGCACCTTTAAGACTAACCAACTTTACTGTAGCATAAGCTTTCAAGAATCACAGATCTCTTCATCAGATAAATCTGACAAAGAGAACTGTGATTCTCGAAAGCTTATGCTACAGTAAAGTTGGTTAGTCTTAAAGGTGCTACTGGACTCTTTTCTATTTTGCTACTACAGACTAAAACGACTAACTCTTCTGGATCTATGACTTGAGGGCACTCTCCACCACAATCCCTAAATATTTATATGACTGAACTTGTTTTCTTATATATTTCCATATTACCTAACTATTTAGTGGGTGAGTGGTCAATCCAAAGAAAATTATTTTAGTTTTATCAATATTTATAAATATTTCATTTTCAGAGCAGTATTTAAATGTCTGCAAAGTTCACTTTAGTCCCACCTTTGTTAATGAAATATCATATCTGCATATGACGTAGAAATTCTTTTCTGGGAAAAGAGGTGGTGGAACTCGGTGGGTTGCCCTCAGAGAAAATGGTCACATGGCTGGTGGTCCCGCCCCCTGATCTCCAGACAGAGGGGAGTTTAGATTGTCCTCCGCGCTGCTGGCACGGAGGGCAATCTAAACTCCCCTCTGTCTGGAGATCAGGGGGCGGGGCCACCAGCCATGTGACCATTTTCAAGAGGTTCTGGAACTCCGTTCTACCACGTTCCTGCTGAAAAAAAAGCCCTGCTTCTAGTAATAAGCAATAACATTGATCAACTATTTAAATAAAATTAGTTGAACTCATACATCTGCCTTGTGTCTTATTTGGGGGGCTGACAAAAATAACTATAGCAATACCTAAGTATAAGTCCTCAGAGATTGGGTCTTACTACACAGATCAGAGAAAAGAACCCAACATTTCTTGCTTCTGTCTGCCTCTGCACCACCTCCTATACTCCTCCAATCTGCTCTCTGATTAGAAAATGTGTCTTTCTACACAAACACTAAAACTATAGCACTAAAATATAATTTTAAGTGTAATTATTAACAGGATTACAAACTGTGATAATCCTCAAAAGAAAGCTTTAAAAACCTTACTCCTCTTAAGTGAAATCCTAAGCAAAGTTACTTCAGTCTAAGCCCATTGAAGTGAGAGTGACAGGGGAGTGTGCCCCTGTCTGAAGGTACCACTATGGACTGGGGAGAGGAACTGGACAAGGCCAAAACCTCTCCTTCTATTCCTCCTTACAATGAACCTTCTACAAAGCAGGTACAAGCAAGCACTGGCAGCTATAGGGCATCCAGGGCAGTTGCCCCAGACCCTATACTGTGCAGGGGCTCCCATCCTCATGCAGCTGTCCCTGCCTGCTTTCTCTATGACTGTCATTGCACTGACTGAAGATGTGAAGCCCAGTGGCTGCATCACCTGACCACCATGCAGCTGCCCTGCCTCTGCTGTGCAATGGCTGCATTGAGGTGAGGGGCAGAGGGAGAAGTAGTACAGCACCCAGTGAACCAGCCAGCCCTAGCCAGGTACCTGAGCAAAATGAGTTGCCTAATCGGTGTCAGGTCTGTTGCCCACAGTCCCTCCATCTTCATGAGTTTTGCAATCATCTTCTGTGTTTGTGTCTAGTTTTTCACATAAGCTGTCCAGCTCCTGGGAAGACTGCACTCTCATCTAAGATGGCTCACCACAGTGGCCTTGGGACAGTTACTTCCCACTGTCTCACTGACTATACCCAGCTGGTTGGGCACCGAGGGTGGGGGGCTTACAGAGAGGGACTGAAACTTTGTAACAATCATTCCATATGTCATTCTCAACAAGAGCCCTGTGTACAGCCAGATGCTTTTAATTGCCTCTGTGTAACCTATGGACATATTTATGCTGAAACTATGATATCTCATTAAAGAACCTTGACTCAAGAGAGCTTGGATTTCTTGTTGCAAGGGGTGGGAGTCAGCTCCAACGTATCCTGTTCTCCATAGACTGACAATCGGGCTGACCGGCAGACAAGTGAGAAGGCACCGTGCGAAACCCTCTCCTTCTATGTCACAGACCTCCTCATTGTTCCCAAAAGGACCCATGTCTATGGCAGCCAGCTGACCTTACTTTCTGACTGGCTGATGCACTAGGCTGCAAATGTGTAAGAAGTCAGCATACATAAGCAGCCATACTCACATTGTGCACTGCCTGCTGCTGCACAGCAAACAACCCATTGGTTACTGAGATATGTGATTATTCAAATGCTGAGCATTCCAGAATGGATGCAGAGGAAAAATGTCTTATGAGGGCTGAAGCCTTGCACATGGTGGTAGATTTATTTCTGCCTTAGTGCTTTTAAATACCTTGAGTGTATGAGTACAACGAGATAAGTCTTGTGTTTTCAGGTGGGATGACTGAGCTTTGGAAGTAGTGATTTTCTACCACTATGGCTTGGGCTTGGGCTGTGGGGAGCATCCTTGACTTTTGCCCAGTGCTCCAGAATCACTAAGACCACCCCTGCAACAAGGTATTTTTCTGACTGTGCCAACAGGCTGATTCTTGATAGCTGAAACAGCACTAGCAAGGAACAACCTTACTTATATAGTTAAGAACTCTACCCGAGCCACTGAGCTAGCAAAGTGATTGGGAAAACATTGTGCCTCGGAATGCCAAACAGGAGCAATGCTATGAAGCATGAAGATGGGCTAAGTGTTCTGCCTGGACGGCATGCTGGTAGTAGAGATGTCTATTGAATCACCTTCCTCCCTTAATCCCCTAGGTAAATGGAAATTTAAAGACAGATGGAAAATAGAAACTGAAGAGAGAGTACATTCTTGAGGATTGGCCAGATCTGGCTAGGCTTGTCTACTGCCTGGAGGGAAAATATCCTGTCCCTTTCATAGAAGTTTAATGTGCATAAATGAGCAACTGAAGCTTTTCATGGCATGGAGATAAGCAACAACTCCAGATAAGCAACATTCCATTAACCCTTTATTAAAGGGGCAGGAGTAGCCATTTTTTTCTCCATGTGGTTGGGAAATCTAAATATGACATGACCAGTTCAGATACAAAAGTCAGGAGTAGAGGTGGGCACGAACCGAATTACGAACCAAAGTTTGGCATGAAACAGGCTGGTTCGACGTTTGCGAACCAGCAGTTTGTAGGACCCCATTTTCATGAACCGCCATGACTTTTTAGGCCAGTTCGGAGGTTTGTATTTGGTTTGTGAAGCCAGAGAGCCTAGCGCCGATCTATCAATTCCCTAGGTAATGGAGGGGTTAGCATCTGCAGACCTTCTGCAGTCTTGGGAACACCAATCTTAGCCCTCAAAGCACTGATAGGCAGCTCTGGCTGCCAACCAGAGACCTCCCATTCTACTCTATGAGAGCAAGATGCAAGAAACTTTAATTTCCCAGGCAACGAAGGAGCTAGACGTCTGTAGCCCTGGGAACACCAATCTTAGCCCTCAAAACTGTGATAGGCAGTTCTGGCTGCCAACCAGAGACCTCCCATTCTGCTCTGTGAAAGCAAGGAGTATATAACTCCCGTCTCTCAGCCACGTGGTTTCACTTTCCAGCAAGCAGAGAGGGAGTGAGGAACTGCTGTTGGAAGTTGGAGTGAGAGAGGGAGGTTTTTGGAGTTGCTGCTTAAAAAGAGACTGATAAAAGACTCAGGACTCTGACCCCACCCCAGTCTCTGTGGCAGCACCAGCCTCAAGGGCCAAGACTAGTGATTTCCTTGGCTGAGGGCTCTTCTTATTAGCTCCATGAGGGTTGGAGTAAGGGGCAAGGGTGGTCATGGAGGGAAGAAGTTCCAAGCTCATCCTGCTGATCCACCAGTGCCCAGCAATAGCTGGGAGGTCTCAGAGGCAAAGCCTCTTTTTCATGATCTGCTTGTGGGGATGGAGGAGGAGTCAGAAGAGTTATCAGCGTTGCCAGAGGAAGAGCAGCTGCTAAAACTTTTCGAAGAGGAGGAGGGATTGCAGGGTGCATCAGGTGGTCTTGCAGAAACATCCATTTCCTTCACATCCCAACCTCTTGTGGATGCCTCTGCCTGCAATCCACCCCTCACTCCATCCTCCCAGCCCAGTCACACCTGTCCCAGTTCCCGTTTCAGGCCCACATTTTGGGAGCACTTCCTAACCCTCCCCAACGAGTCCTGTGTGGCATGTTGCTGGGGCTGCAATGCCCTGGTGCGTAGGGGCTTGGACCCCAAGCACCTGTCATCCACCACCCTCCACAGGCATTTGTTGCCTCCAGAGTAAGGAGAACCATCCAGCGGGGGGACAAAGAGGGCTTTTGAGCAGAGAGGAGGGGAACAGGAGTTCACCCTGAGGAAGAATCCTAGCACCAAGGGTGCTGTGGGTGGGAGTGGAACTTCCAGCCAGGCTACCCTTCAGGCAGCTGTTCCCTCGAGGTCAGTGGCACTGCCAAGTAAAAGAAACAGATAGGGCTCAGGAAGTGTCATGGGCTCTGATTCCTCAGAGGATGAAGACCTCATGGAGGATGACAGGGGAGAGAGTATTCCAAGCTCCTCCAGAGTCAGCCACATGGAGGACCAGCAGGGAGTGGAACAGCAGGAACTCTTGCCAGAGCAGGCTGAGGAATCCAGGGCAGAATCAGAGACAGAAGCTGTTCCCTTACCTGCACCAGCAGTTGAGACCAGGGCAACATCCCCACCAAGCTCCCATGAACCTGAGAGGCAGCGTAGGGTGCAGCAGCGTCTTGTTGCTCAGGAAAGGAGACGGAGTGCGAGGTTTCAGGCACTCAAACAGCAGCGTAGTGACCTTGAGTCCTAGCAGGATGCAGCACTGCCTTGGAGGCGATTGCTCTTAAGCCAGGATGCCCTTTCCCTCAGTGCAGAAGCTCCTGCGCAAAGACCTGCCCGGTTCTACTGCGACCCAGCTCTGCTCTAGCTGCTCTTTTGGCTCTGAGCTTTCGGATTTGCCTCCCTGGACTATGCTCCCTGCTTGTTCCCCGGTCGGCTTAGTTGAACTCCGGACTTCAGTGAAGCTGGTGTCGGATTCCCCACCTGCATTCCAGCACAGGAAGCCAGCACTTGTGTGGTGGTGGAGATGATTGCCCTGGACAGACTACCTTTGTCCATTGTGGAGGATGTTGGCTTTCAGCAGGTGCTGCATCATTTTACCCACAGGGATACCATGCCCTCACAGCAGACCCTTAGCGGACGAGTCTTGCCATCCATCTACCGCTCTGGGGTAGAGCTGGTCTGTAATAAGCTGCAAACCATGCACATCACAGAGGACTTGTGGAGCATCCATCAGCACAGATACCTCACCCTCACTGCCCACTGGTGGCAACTGGAGGACCTCTGGAGTCCAAGGGTAAAATCAGAGCCCCAAGAGGAGGGGACAGCCCTGCTGCTGGGCTATAGAGTGGTTCTGCTCCAGGCTTGGGGGATGGATGAGGACCGCATTGCCACTGCAATCAAGGCTAGACTGAGGGAGTGGATGCCCGTCGGTGATGTTGTCTGTGGCTACATGGTTATGTACACTGGTAGAAACATGGAGAC
Organism: Eublepharis macularius; assembly: GCF_028583425.1. Taxonomy (NCBI): domain Eukaryota; kingdom Metazoa; phylum Chordata; class Lepidosauria; order Squamata; family Eublepharidae; genus Eublepharis; species Eublepharis macularius. Next base: position 95,451,635 of record NC_072791.1, on the reverse strand, counting down.
ATCCCTGAATAACACATCCCTTCAGGGCATTGTCTGCCTGGTGCACAAGGTGCACATGGTTGTGAGGAAAGCTCTTGGGCTGGGTAGGACCTCCCCACTTGGGACCAGGGAATGCTGAACATGCATGCCTTGTTGGACAGCTACCAGTGTCTGGCTGCCCACTTTCCCCACATCATTAATTCTTCCCACCAGCTGCATGAGAGGCAGGGGGAGGAGGAGCATCCCACGCCCCAGCTCTTCGAAGACATGCCCACCCATTGGAACTCCACCTATGTAATGATGGCTTGTCTGTTGGAGCAAAGAAATGTGTGTGCCCATTTTGCAGGGGGAGAGAGAAGCTCAGCATTAGCTCCACAGACTGGCTAGCCCTCTCCCAAATGGTCCATGTCCTGATGTAAGGATCTCCAAAGTAACCTTCAAAAGACTCCACTGTTTGTTAATAAGAGCTTTGGTTGTTGTGGGTTTTCCGGGCTGTATTGCCGTGGTCTTGGCATTGTAGTTCCTGACGTTTCGCCAGCAGCTGTGGCTGGCATCTTCAGAGGTGTAGCACCAAAAGACAGAGATCTCTCAGTGTCACAGTGTGGAAAAGATGTAGGTCATTTGTATCTACTCAGGAGGGGTGGGGTTGAGCTGAGTCATCCTGTAAGAGTTTCCCAGGGTGTGGAATGCTAATGGCGGGAGGCTTCACTGTATCCTGAGGAGGTTCTTTTGCATATGGATTGGTACTTGATGTGCTAATCTTCTCTGCAGGGCTATTGTCGGGGATAGAAAGTTTTGTTAGCCTGGTGTTTTTCAGAACTGGTAACCATGCTCGGTTCATTCTTAAGGTTTCTTCTTTCCTGTTGAAGTTTTGCTTATGCTTGTGAATTTCAATGGCTTCCCTGTGCAGTCTGACAAAGTAGTTGGAAGTGTTGTCCAGTATTTTGGTGTCCTGGAATAAGATACTGTGCCCTGTTTGCGTTAGGCTATGTTCAGCCACTGCTGATTTTTCAGGTTGTCCAAGTCTGCAGTGTCTTTCATGTTCTTTTATTCTTGTCTGGATGCTACGCTTTGTGGTCCCGATGTAAACTTGTCCACAGCTGCAGGGTATGCGGTATACTCCTGCAGAGGTGAGGGGGTCTCTACTGTCTTTTGCTGATCGTAGCATCTGTTGTATTTTTCGGGTGGGTCTGAATACTGCTTGAAGGTTATGCTTTTTCATAAGCTTTCCCATCTGATCAGTTATTCCTTTGATATATGGCAAAAACACTTTTCCTGTAGGAGACTGTTTTTCCTTGGTTGTTTGATTCATCCTGGGTTTGATTGCTCTTCGGATTTCCTTTCTGGAGTAGCCCTTTGCCTGAAGTGCGTGGTTTAGATGATTAATTTCCTCATTGAGAAAGTGCGGCTCACATATCCGTCTTGCGCGATCCACTAATGTTTTCATTATGCCTCTTTTCTGTCGGGGGTGGTGATTGGAGTTTTTGTGTAAGTACCGATCAGTGTGAGTTGGTTTCCTGTAGACCTTGTGACCTAACTGAAAGTTTGCTTTGCGGATGACCAAGGTATCCAGGAATGGGAGTTTTCCCTCGATTTCTTTCTCCATTGTGAATTGTATGTTCAGGTGGATGTTGTTGAGATGATTCAAAAACCCCATCAATTCTTCCTCCCCGTGGCTCCCATAATAGCTTTATTGAAAAGTTGCTAGTTCATGACCTTACTGGGTTCATTGTCAGGAATGAGGCAAATCCAAGTATCAAGAAGATACATCATTTGCAGGTTAACATTTCCTCTTCCCCTTTCTAGAAGCTGGCTAATCCTGCTGGGAACTATCTGTATAGGGGAGGACACAGGGTTCAAGGTTATGTGGGCTCTTTTCCCAGCACCCAGGAGCAAGAATTCACATCCTGGGAGAATAAAGAAACACAGCTGCAACAGACAGTCATAACATCATAACCTCCAACCCCAACCCCTCAGGTATGGGTATGGCAGATGCGGTCAGCATCTTGACACCTGGAGTCATTTCAGGAAACCACTGACCTCCTCTGCTCCTACACAGTCAGCCTGGAAAGAGCCACCACCCCCCGATCTGTGAGCTGGACCAGTTGCTGGCTAAAGAACTTGAGCAGGGGGAAGCCCTTCTTCCCAGAGTCAGGAACTTGGTGAGGAGGTTGCAGGCAGGCATGGCCGCCTGCTTGCATCCTCTCTGCCAAGAGGGGGTGTACAGACTGGCCTGCATCTTTGACCCCTTTATAAAGGGTAACATCACCATGTACAACACTGAGTTCTAGCGATGTACACAGGACCTCCATGGAGAGGTGCACAGGTTCTAGGCAAAACCATCTGGCCAGATGGAAGAGGGCACAGAAGAGAGATTGTTGGTGGCAGCAGAGGAGGCAGATCAGCTCAGTGCCCAAGGCTGTGCTAGCCCACCCAACAAGGCCCCCCTTACTGGTCCACAGTGGTGAGCCAGAAGGTTGGTGGCATTGGGGAGTCCACATATGCCTTTGCAGAGGATTAAGCGGAGGTGATGGTACAAGAGTACCTTACTGAGCCTCCCAGCCCCCAACTCCGATCCCCTGGAGTACTGGGCATGAAAAGCTGCCATCTGGCCAGATGTCATCTGTGGCCATGAAGTTCCTCTCCTCCCCCCCCCCCAGTGTCCAGAATGAGCGGATATTCTCCCACCTGGGAGACCTGCTCTGTGCCTGCCGCTCACACCTGGACACCTGGTAGATCAATTGGCCTTCATAAAGGTCAATCTCCCCCTGCAATTCCCGGACCTTGGGAATTAAAGATCCAGGTTCCTCCACATTAGAAGTTAATCTTGCCCCTCCTCACCAACAGCTGTCTGAGGATATCATGGCTCTGACCCCCCCCCCCCAGCCTCTGTGCCACTGCCAGGCTCAGGGGTGAAGCCTAGTGGGTTCCTCAACTGAGGGCTCCTCTTTACAGCACCTGTCCTGGCTGGGAAGGTGCCCAGGTGGTGGCTCAGGGCTCTGACCCCACCTTAGTCTCTGGGCCACTGCCAGGCTCAGGGGTTCCTCATTATGGAATGCAATGCTGTTCCCTCATGGTCTCTTTCCCCCAGGATTAACCTCCCCTCATGGATCACCTCTGTCTTTTCCTGTCAAAGAATATGTCTCCCCAAAGAACATCTTCTCCTCCCCCCCCCCCAAGATTAACATCGTCTCATAGACTGTCTCTGTCCTCCTCTCCAAGAACATCTCCTTGACTGGGGGAGGGTGACAAGGAGGGCCTATAAAGGTGGACAGGGATAAGGAGCCGGTGATGAGTAGTTGAGAGTGAGCGAGTGAGTTAGAGAGATGAGAGCGTGACAAGATCAGAGAGAGAGGGAGCAACACTGGCCATCCCAACGGAAGGAGAGAGGGATCCAGGGTGTCTCCAACTCCTCCCTCCACATCTGAGGCTTTCCTTGAGCCACAGCCACTGCCCAGGCCAACCTAGAGGGTGTGCCACTCCCAGGCTCCAACAAATCCAGCCAAGAGCCTGACACAAGTCAATTGGCATTCATGACTGGCTCCCATTATATCTAATAGAACTTTCTTGGGGACATCTGCTTTGTGGGTCTATAATGTGAACATCTGAAATGCAATCTTTGCCAAACTTGGAGGGTGGCTGGAGGAGAGCCTGCTGAAGAGTCCTTGCAAGTTTGGCATCTCTGACTGTGAAGGGGGGCATTCCAGGGCCTCAGGAAGTGACAAACCATGAACCAAATGAACCGGTGTGTGAACTGGGACAAGTTCACATGGTTCGTGGTTTGTGAAACGTGACGAACCATGAACGGCATGGTTCAGAATTTTCCCAGTTCATGCCCATGGAGGTATCTTAAGTTGAGCTGGTTACTCACTGAGGTTAACTAATAGAGTGAATCCTGGTTGGATTATGATTATTGACATTCCAGTGCAAATCTCTCGGACTTAGTTTGAGAGCTTAACATTATTCCAGATCTCAGTGATATGGTATAACTGGTGCTGGTCCTTTCCACTTCAGTATGCAAGTGGGGCTCATATGACTGAATCTTCCTCTATCAAAGATCAAAACAAACCAAACTGTTTGCACATAAAAATCTAATGGAATGGAGAATGGCTCTAGCCTTGCCTTCTCACTGATATGCAGGTCCTCTATGTGAACTTTATTTGCTAAAGGGAGTATTCCATCAGGTGAGCCTACATTACAAAGTAAAGTAGTACAGTTCAGACACTGATTTATTGCTTGAAAATTAGGCCACTGAAATACCTTGGTTCCATATTACCTATAAAACTTCAAGGACCAAAAAGCATTATTTTTCAGACATTGAAAAATATCCCCGCTCCTTCACTTGAAGCCAGCTGGGTGACCTTGGGCCAGTCACAGCTCTTCCAGAGCTCTCTCAGCCCCACCCACCTCACAGGGTAATTGTTGTTGTGGGGTATGGTTGCCAGGCCTGATTCAGCCTGGATCAGGCCCAATTTGGCCCAATTCGGGCCTCTGTGGAACGTGGGAGTGCCCTCAGTGTGGCCCACGGCCATGCGATGATGTCACTTCCTGGAAGTGATGTCGTTGTGCAGGCCAGGAGGACGCACAACTAGGGAATACCGGTTAGGTGCTGATCCTCCCATTTCGCGCCCAGGGGGTGGGGGCACTTGGCGTCCCTATTGTGGGGATAATAATAACATATTTTGTAAACTATTCTGAAAGGTATATAAATCAAATGTTTTTTTATTGTTATGTGAATATAACTATTTTCAGAGCTCCTTATTCAGGCAGCATAATATTAGTAGCACTAATTCCCCCTACCATAGCTAATCAATCTTCATAATTTTAAAGAAAAAGTAACTCAGTTATTGCTAAACACCCTTAAGAGAGAATCATATATGTACAAGGAAAAGCAAAGACATTCTTAGATGAAGCTTCATAACACTGAATTTCTTCTATTTTATACTTAAACAATGCCATCTAGTGATCATTTTCATAACTGAACTGCTAGAGCAAGGTACATGAACAATCATTGTTAACTGATACACATCTGATGAAATAAACCCCTTACCTACAGCGTTTTGTGCCATATAACAACCTGTTATTTATGCTGCAAGGGATAATAGATGTACTGCATAGAATCTAATTTCAAAAAGTTATCAACAACCCTATGGACAACTTGATTCAATTCATATAAGCAGGAAGTGTTTTATACCTTTGACAGTGTAATCCTAAGCAGCGTTACGCCAGTCTAACCTCATTGATTTCAATGGGTTTAGACTGGAGTAACTCTGTTTAGGATCGAAAAGAGTCCAGTAGCACCTTTAAGACTAACCAACTTTACTGTAGCATAAGCTTTTGAGAATCACAGTTCTCTTCGTCAGATGCTACTACAGACTAACATGGCTAACTCCTCTGGATCTGTTTAGGATTGCACTGTAAGTATCTTAAAACTAAAAGATAGGTAAAGATGAACTAGGGTAGACTTGCCCTAATGCTGTCATATTGTATTACAGAAATCTTCTTTACTTTTGAAATTGGGAAGCAGAGCAGCTGCAGTTTTTTCTGTAAGTTTTCCCTCTGATACTGTACCATTCTTTTGCACCTGCTGCCATAAGATGAAATCCATGTGGTCTAACACAGCAAGATGGATCACAGGTAGAAGGAAAATGTATGGGAGAAACCACAGTTGCCTCATTTCCCGACTCAGTCACAAATTTAAAGGGAAAGGAGGAATCTATGGATTTCAGTTTAACCATCTTAACTAGTCTTCAGTTTGAATGGTTGTTCTCTTCCTCTTCTTGAGTAAGAAAAAGAGAAGAACAAATCACCAAAGTCTAGATATTCTTTCTTTGTCTGCTGGTCTTCTCTGTTATTTTTTTTTCTTTTTGTTGGCAACAGGAAAGAGGTCATTTTGAAGCCCACGCTAAAGTATTTCATATAATTAAAATGCATTGCATGATTGTTTAAAATTTATTTGTGATGGACATATAACAAAAATATATAAGCAACTAAACTGAATATCTGGACTTATCAAAAATATATTCCCCATGAAAATAATACTTTCTGTGACACACAACATTATGTCAGGATACGTATCTGGGTGGTGTTATCACTGGACCTGCCCTACAAAGCTGGTTGCATGAACTCTGCATGCTGTACTGAGTGGTCATTATACACTAAAGTACACTTGTTTTGCTATCCAGTGTAAATTTGATCTTGGGATATTTTCCTATGCATAGCACTAATGGTTCACACTGTTCATTGTTTTTGGTATTTGATTAATTGTACATTGTTATTTCCTTTGTCCAGCAATCAAATCAGAACATTTCCTGACTTTAATTAATACTGACTTCCCATAGGAGGATGGAAGTCAATTTAAGACAAGAGGCATATGTTCAGTTTATCACTAGGGGCTGTGGCTCAGAGGTTGAGTTTCATCTTGGTGTGCAGAAGGTGCCAGGTTGAATCCCCGGACTCTCCAATTAAAAGGACCAGGCAGTAGGTAATGTGAAAAACCTCTGTGTGAGTTGCTGGAGAGCTGCTGCCAGTCTGACCTTGATGGACGAATGGTCTGATTCAATATAAGGCAGCTTCATGTGTTCACGTGTATTCAATTAAATATTCATCACTTGTTCAAATTTACTCTTAATAAAGATGCAACACTGAATCCAAGGTCTCATTAAGAAGCTTTCTTTATATTGAGGCTACTAATCCTACTTAGTCAGGATTGTACTGCATGGCTATTTTCTCAACTGCAAAATGCAATGGAGGGCTATTTAGGTGGTCTCTCAGATTCCGGGTTCTAAAAGGCCATGGCCTGCCCTGAAAGTGAGGTTCTACTGTAATGGCACTGACAAACTTTCTGTTTATTCAAGCAAAGTCTCTCACTGTGTACCTGCCAATGTGACTTTAGCTGTGAGGCAAGGAGAGAAGAGCAATGACAATTTTGTCTCATACAGCTGTATTACCAGTCTCTTCTTTGATACATATGCAGATTGCATTAACACACACAAAAATCCAAAACTTTAAGTCCACTATTTAACTGTTTTATGTACAATTATTTGGGAAGAAGTTACAAGTGCATGTCTGCAAATTCAATATGAAAAGTTTGAGCAGAATAAAGACATTAACTTGTAAGGAGAATAATATACATCAGTTTACTGAATAGCAGCTTGTGTGGGAAGGGCCTACGAAAAAACTGGTATCAAGATAAAGAGGGAAATCTGTAGAGTTTTAATCCTTTAAATCAGCAGCTAATTTTAAAGTTATAGGCAAAAGCATTGGACTGTAACCTGGCAGCCACTGATATTGCCCCATCATAAACATGTTTCTTATAAGTAGACCCTTTTAATTTAATTGGATTTCCTATCAACAGGTTTAAGATTATAGTTATAAAGTACTATAAAGGCAAACATAGCATAAGGTTGAGGAAAGACCACTATTGTTAATTTGTGAGATTTTGTGTATTTTTGACAGATATGCCACAGAACAACAAACTGGTTGTGGTATTACATCCCAGAAACATGTTATTTCTATTCTATATTTAACTTATTTATTTATATTTATTTATTTGATTTATATTCTGCCCTCCCCACACCAGCAGGCTCAGGGAGGATTACATAACTTGTTTTGTTTTCTTCTATAGTTGTCCAGAAAGGACAGCCCTTCATAATTTTTATCAGTTTCCAAATGTGAAATAGCTCACTTCTTTGTAAACAATAAAACGTCTTTTTAAAAAATCGCTTAAAGACAACTGTCTAAGGATACAGGAATTTGATTCTCTCCATTTTCCTAATAACCTTTTCTGGTCTGTGTTTTTGGTAGCTTCTACGAACTACATACATGCAACAAAACTATTTTCAACAGTTAACTTGGCTCTTTCTTCATGGGGAAAGGAAGACTTACAATTAAAAAGCAAATACAAACGTTATTCCACCAAGTCATGTTGCTCAGCTCTCTCCTGCATGCCTCCTTACTGTTCTAGCAGACTTCCTGGGGGTGTCAACAGGACTGCCAACAGGCCTGGAGAAAAACTAAGTTTAATATGAAATTATTTAGCAGGTGATGCTATTTACTTCCATGTCATTAAATACATCAACTACTCATTTCTATACATTAATTTTTTATTAAAGAGACACAACATCTTTCTCCAGGTTTGTTTGCAACCCTATTCCCACTTAAAGCTATTTTCCTGCAATGCCCCAACCATCCTTCTCTCTAAAATATCCCGTGTTGTCTCGAACCTTCTTTATTTCAAATTTCCTGTTATTTGCATATCACTGCTCCACCTCCCTCCTGTATCTCTCACTTAGTTGGTGCATGAAGTGGGCCCTACTTATGCTGAGTGGGATACTGAATGATTTTTGATAGTTTGAATAGGCTTGCATTTTGCTGATAATATTTCTCTGGGTGTTTCCCAGGTGTTATGGTCCTTATTTTTTTATTGAATTGTTTTAAATTTTTGTCAACTGCCTTAGATATCTGGTTTGTACACAGTAAAACACGATACAAGTATTTTAAATAAATATAATAGCAATCTCACCAACATAGCAAACAGTTTGGCTGATCCCATATAGCAGTAGCCATGGTGGGAGGGAGACAGATATACTAGACAAACTTTCTGACACAAAGCTACAAAAGCCTTCTGTCACTTTCTTTATACTCTTACTTTTTTACATATTGAAGCTCAAATAATATATCAGTGAACCTCTTAGATGAGTAGGCAAGAACCACGGAGCAAAACGTATTTGTGCATGCATTGAACATCCAAATAGATCCCTCTCGCTGGAGCCCCTGCTGTCCTATATCAAAGTTGGGAGCTTGATTAACCTCCATTGCAACACAGTGACAAATGGCAGCATATTATCTTGACCATGGGATACTGATGCATGGCAACTGGTCATTTTTGTGGGAGAAAATATAGGGGTGCTTTGAGGCATATTAGGGTGATGGCTAAACATATTTCCTGCCATTTTTAATCCTAGAGTTTGGGAGAGGGCAGGCTTTCCCTATTTCTTAACAGTGCTATCGTAAGCAGAGTTACACATGTCTTAGTCCAATCAAGTCAAGTGAGAGTATTACTAATTTATATAAGTCAGTTGATGCCATCAACTTATTTGAGAGAAGGTAAGCAGAAGTATAGATTATGTCTCCTTTCTCAAACCACTGTACAGATACACTAATAAGAAATGCTGCTGTTCTACAACTGTTAGACACATCTGTGGTGCAAATAAGTGGGGACAGTCTGTAGAAGACTGAAGAAGGCAACATTAAGCCCACTACTGACAAAGCAGTGCAATGCCAGAGATCTGAACTTTCTTCATCATTAACATTTCAATTTGATCATGTTAAATTCTTTTCACATTTGAAATGCGGGCTACTATACATTAATTTCTAATTCTGATGTTTTGTGTTTTACAACTAGGGTGAATAACAACAGGTAAAGCTACTGGGAGCTGCCCTTTGAATACCAAGAATAAATTCAGTAGGAACTGTAATCCTCACTTATGTTGAGTGACAAAATGAGTTGGCAACATAGCTTCATCCACTTTGCATGAAGAGACAGCACTACTACATACTCTGAGTGGGGCTACACTGGAGCCATCATGGTGCAACCTCCGCATCAGATGCTTCCAGTAAATTTGTCAAGATTATGATGATTTTCTTTATCTTTATCTCTTTCCCCTGTTGACAGTTTTTATAAAGGTCTTTCGGATTTTCACATAGAAGCTTTGAAACCATTCTTAAATAATTGCCTATAGATTGGAAAAGTACAGTGAGTGGGTGCAAGAAAGTCTGTCAGCAACAATGTTGCTGAATCTCTTAAACATGAAGGGCATCTTTATGGCTCCAGGACAACCATGTTCCCAAGATTCACGGTGCTGCATGAATCACAGGCATTAATTATTATCACATGGAAAACTGACTGCGGTTTGTCTGCTGTTTATGGCTGCAAAGAGAAACTTTGGATACAGTAGAGTAAGAACCCCATTATGCTCCATAAAGATGTCATTGGCTAGTGCTGATTACAAGTTGCTTCCCATTTGTGAGTATTAGACTATGTATGTGTTTGATCGAGAGTATGAACTTTTACAAAATATGCAGAAACAACTTGTTCAACTTATTTTCCTTTGGATGCCAGTAATGTTATATATCTGAAGTAATGTTTTTTATCAAATCAATATCAGGATTCACATAACATTAGCTTGCACTCTTCCTAAAGGATGTAGGCAATATGTTTTACTAAACTGAAACAACACAATGCTTTTCTAGAACAATTTCAGAAAGAGTTGAGTGTCTGGAGAAAGCATACTACAACTATTTCCATCATTAGTGGTCTAATTAACCTTGCTTTAATTAATGTCACCATCTATTTTTTTCTTAAAACACAACTTAAGTTCATTTGGAAGGTTCTGCCCATGAACAAGACAGCTATCTGTCTTGTAGGAACTGAAGTCAATAATAATTTTTTGTTCACGGCAAGGAAGTCTCCTCCTACATGTGTAAAGCAGTCACTAAATTTCATCTACACTACTGAGTTTAATTAATTTTGTCCTTTGCGTCTGATGACCCAGTTTTGTAGGAGGCAGAACAGACTTCTGCCCTGCTCCCACTGTACTGCTGAAAACGATCTGTTCACTTTATTCTACAGGACTCAGAGCAAACCTGTTATTCTCTGTATAGCCCTGCCCTGTGTTCTGTTTCTACAGCATAGTTCTCAATGAGATGGAAAACCTGTGCGTGATGGACTGCTTTTTTAAAAAAAGCCTGGAAGTGCTGTACAAACAGCTGAAGGACTGTTAAAGGTTAATCCTTCACACATACACACACAGAGAGAGAGAGAGAGAGAGAGCTTTGAGTGACAGGCTACTCCAAGGAATCTGATTGGGTAGCATGAGCTGGAAAGAGGAGGGTCTGTTTTCAGCTCTAGCTGAGAGGAATCGGAATTGAGTGTGAAGAGTTGGAGACATAGGCCGAATCCACATTACCTCCGCGCGTCCCGGTGTTGCGCTAAATGTCCGCGAAACACCCGGAAGTATAGCGTCTTTCAAGCGCGATTTCAGAAATCGCGCTTGAAAGACGCTATACTTCCGGGTGTTTCGCGGACATTTAGCGCAACACCGGGACGCGTGGAGGTAATGTGGATTCGGCCATAGTCCTAACTGAAAGCAGTTTATCACTGACAGGAGAACTGGAGAAAAGCTGGCAAGGAAGTTTGGGAAGTAGATGCAGTCTCCCATTTGGGCCAAAGAAAGGGTATGGTTCTTCTAAGGAGAGAAGACTTTCCCTACCCAGTCAAACAGGGAAGTAGCTCTGGAGAGTGATCAGGTGTGACTGGAAATTGCCTTTTGGAGACTTTAAGATTCAGTCAAAATCTGAAGGAAAGTACTGTTTGAAATGAAGGGGATCGGGGTACTAGAAAGTGGGCACCAGCATTCTTAAACCTAAAAGAAACGTAGAAAATTAAAAGAAAGTGTACCATAGTGTTTGGAGAAAACATGGGAACAAAAGCCTCTAAACATAAGAATTTAAGTATCTGTGAAGACCATAAGACCTAAAGCCTGTGCAGGTGCTGATTTTATCTCAGAGAGTTCTATGCTGAATTACCTCAGAAATTTTCAGTCCCTGATTTCACCTGACCTTTCACCTCTAAAATAAATAAAATTGTTAGTTTTGAATATTAAAGATGTCTCTGGTGCCATTTCTGCTGTTTAAGGACTAACTAGAAGAAAAAAGAAGGCGGGATCATCATACTGTGTTTGGGTCCTACCATTTCTAACTGAAGGTGGCAATCACATGACTGACCATATGCACACAAACAGGGTGAAACCTTTCTAATTCCATTGCATTCAATGGTCTTAGAAGGTATAACTCTACTTAGGACTGCACTGTGTATATTCCTCAATACAAAAATAATTCCCTTCATGGTACATTACAAAAATGACTAAATTATGGATTTTGTTCCTAAGAAACAAATAACATTTTTGGAATGTTATTTGTTTCAAATATTTCCAGTTGTTTCAAATTATTCATATATGCCATCTAGCAAGTTAGAGATATTGGGGCATACCTATAGTACTCAGTCACCACTCTTCATATGAAAGAGTGTTGAGAACTGTAGTTTTATAGTGAGTGTCCTGGCCCCTGGGTATTGTCTTAGAACTTCTCTGCCTCCTATGTATAGAACTATCCTACTCAGAAACCCCAACAAGATGGCAACAATTGTTAGGCATCTCCAGATTCACAGTGCTGCCTGTCTACATTACATACTGCCACATAAAGTGCTTTTAAGAAATGAAGGATGGAGTAGATAACTGTAGTAGTTTAAATCTCCAAAGCTTTTAGTACTCAAGACTCAAGGACTGTTCACTTCATTTTATTTTAATTGGCAGCATAAGTTTGTGGGGGGAAATGCTTTTTGTCCTCAGGAGATGGTGGTAAAAAATTTAACAGTCTTCAAAAATTGAAGACAGCAGTAAGCAAACAAAAAAGGAAGACTATATAGTGCTGGAGGCTGGAGAGAGAGACCATTCTTGGTCTTCTTTTGCATTAGACTCAATTCCAGGGTCTTACTTTCCTTCATAAGCCTTCTCCAAAGCAGCCATGTTCTCCAAGACTTCAAAGAACACTCCTCCTCCATCTCTTCCCCAGCACTGCAGACTAAGATTGACATGTTTGAATGCGTTCTGCATATTAGAAAAAGCTCCCTACACATATAGAAATAATATATCAGGGGGAAATGCTTGCCCAGCTACAGAAAAGCAGACAACCACAGATCCCTCATCTTCATCATATCTGGTATGGTTTTTATAGACTCTATAAACATTAAAACAGCTATACCCTGAACATGATTGTATTTGGGCATTCAGCTAAGTCCCCTTTCCAGGCAAGATTCCAAGAAAAGAGACAGGAGAGGAAACAAATGAGATAACCAGGGTGTCAAAAGCCTCTTAGAGGGAATCTTAATATTTGGACTTCATTTATGATCTGTTCACAAAGCACTAAGCTTACCAGGCAGCTGCCAATAGCAGGTAAACTCCAAGCAACTTCTGTCTCCCACCAATCACCAACTGATAAGTGGGAGGAGGTAGGACTGGGAGATGAGCCTGAGTCTGAAGAGGCACAAAGCAAAGTAGATGTAAGGCTGCAGTCCTGAATGATGGCATCATTTCCAGCACAACACAGACACTTCTGGCATCATGCCCTATGTTTTAGGCTGATTTTTAAAGAATTGGCCCTGGCACGATGTCAGAAGTGACAGTGTTACACTGGAAATGATTTCATTAGTAGGGGCCACGTGCATACCAGGGTAAGTACACACACACCACACTCCTACCAGTTGCTTGTGAGGGGAGGGCTAGCAACACTATATAACACCTTGTTTATTCTTAATAGGAGAACGATAGGTAAACCTGATAGATACAAAAATCTTCTTATAACAGGGAAATAGCTTGGGCTCCAAGTAAGAAACAATGAACTGCTATAGCAAGGTTTGAATTTAGTAGCACTTTAAACACCAACAAGATTTTCAGGGTATACATTTTTGAGAGTCAAAGCTACCTTTGTCAGATATTACCCTGAAAGTCTTGTTGGTCTTTAAGGTGCTACTAACTAGACTCAAACCTTGTTATTCTATTGCAGACCAACATGAAATTATCTTCAATGAATTGCTGTGTTAAAGAAATACTGAACCCTACAATGTTATTTGGAACATTCAGTATTTATTTCTAAACTGTGGAAGCTTTGATATACTGAAGATATGGTGTGAGTTCTCAGATTTTATGCATGTTTTTGACACTTCTCATCTGAAATCTTTTAATAGCCCCAGTACATAGGACTTAATCACTAGTCTCTCCACCATTCTTAATTTGTTTTTCAGATTTCTTTAGTCCGAAGCAGAGATACACTTTCTAAGCACACTTATATAAATTGACTTAGAAAGATATAACTCTTCTTCAGATTACAATGTTGCAACCTATGTGCCATGTGCCAGCTGGGTTCCATCAAATGATACTGTCATGTATGCCTGCAAACCTGCCATTAATGTGTTTTGCATTTTGTACTGATCATAACTGTTTGCTAATCTGATTTGCATTTGGTAGTGATCATAACTGTTTGCTAAGGTTGTATTCTGTATACTGTATAAATCATCAGAGAATGTGTTAACTGCTAACATGTAATGTACTGAGCCAGTGGGGGTTGACTGTTATCTCTTGAAAGTATTTACTTTCACTTCTATGGTAAGTGTCCTTGGAAGCAAGCTGCCGGCAGCGAGCAATGTATCTTTTCTCATTGATTGGGATGATTTCATTCTGTACTTTGTCTAGCCTAAACTAATCAGTTCCCATGTAACTCTTTGGGGCTTTTGCACCAGAATGTCAACGGACCCAAAGGGCAGGACATTTCCCTATAATTAGTAGTGCCCTTTTTTGAATAGCCACTTCTGCCAATTGCTACCTTTGTGTGAACATCTTGAACTGTATGGATCTCTAATAAAAGTTACTTCAACCAATGCGCCTGAGTGCTTGCTGTGAGGGACTTGGGGATCTAACTGCCAGGGACTGACAGATACACGGACTCTTTCATTTGGTTGGAATGGCCACAACTTTATTGAATTTACAGCCTTTTGGAGCATTGGCAAGGCATATGGACAGCAGATCCCTTGGCATCGAAAGGCCCTTTTCTGTTCAATGCGTTATTCCCCAGCCCTAATGCTGGCTCCATGGGACAGCAAGTCCCATGAAGCCAACCGATGCTTCCCTATTTTATCTCCATAATTGCCCTCCTGATCCATGTCACTCTGCTGGGAAATATTTGTGTTGCTGAAAGTTGGTTGAGTGGCCAATGGGATTGAGACCCTACTGGGGCAACTAGCTGGCCCTCAGTGGCTCAGTTCCTGGCACCATCTCAGCAATCAACTATGCTAGGTCTAAATTAAATTACTGGGAAGAAGAAAACATTAACCTTGTTATTTAACAGGTGATGCTCATTTAAAATTAGAAAAAGTAACAAAAACTAATGCCTTTTAATTTAAAATATGCAGGAACTTTGAAGCTAGCGATATTTGTCAATGCAAGTCATAATGACAATACTTATGACATTTTGCAGTTTGGGGAACAGTTGTTTCTCCAAAGCAAGCAAAAGGAATTCTTAATCCAAAAAAGAAATTCAAAAAATGTAAAGCATCATAAATTCAAGACTTCACATCAGATCTCCTGTAATTTACAAGAAAGAGCACTTAAGTTCAACCTTTTCTCAGTCTCTCTTGGACTGCACAAGGATGGGAGATTGCCTGCCATAGCAGACAAAATGGTAGCTCTATTGTGTTACATTGGCAAGACTGTACACATTGCATTTAATACCTTGCATAACCAGACATGCAATATGTATCCAAGGAAAATGTGTTATCTAAAGGACAGCTTCACATCTAGTGTAATTTCATTCATACACCAAACACCAAACTTCTTCCAAGTGTTTTACCAATCCAGTTGCTGCCACACAGTGCTAGAAAGCAAATGAAGTTGTATAAAGAACTATATGATCAACATCTTTTTGATAGTTTACATTTATACTAATTTCAGAAAAACTCCTCGTTGAATAATAACCAATAAATTCATATCTGCAATAAAATGTAAGCTTTTGATTTTTTGATATGGAAAAATGGAACACAATGTATTTACTATTGATTAATGATCCCTTCTAAAGTACCATCTTACCTGGCTTGCTTTCATTTGGTTTACATTGCACTTCTTCAATACATTCTGCAGGAAACCATCCAACATGTCCTCGAGTGCTGCCTTCCCAGAATCCACCTTCGCCAATGCTTAAAACTAAGTATAAAACAGGAAAACATTATTAGGTGTTTGTATTTTCATTACACAAACTTAAAAAGTAACTTTATCAAAACATAAGACCACAGTCAAGTCACTGGCACCTATGTGACTGGCATCACTGACTAGATGACTATCAGAATAAAGGTCCAGAGATACATATTATATTCATTTATTTAAATTATTTATAGCCTGCTTTTCTTACTGGGACTGAGGATGGATTACCCAATATAATCAAAGCAATCAATAGGAATTGCAGAAATTTGAAAAGGAGCTGTCATCTAAATAAATCATAAGTACTGAACATGACATATTAAACATTGCAGAACTTTGTATTACTTCAGTAGAAACACAATGCATTTTCCTGGACCAACCTGCTATAATGCAGCTTTATTTCTCTCCTGGCTTTTAGCAAACAATGCAAAACCAAAATATTCAAAAAGGCTTTTTACTCAGTTAGGAGGGCGGTATTGAGGGAGAGGGCCTCAGATGATTCGCTAATGAGTTCTGACCATAGATTTCACCACCATGTTACGTAAATATTATCTCTTGCTTCAAATATGTACTCCTATATACTCCCTATGCTTCAGGCTGTCTAATGTCAGTTCTGAAATTGATTGTGTTCTGTTTCAGCAATTCTTCAACTCCGTTTTGGATCCTTGCTAATGCTATGTCTTTGTAAACTTGTATTTATTTATCCTATTACATGGTTCATGGAAATGTCCTTGAGACTGTATGGAAATGCCTGCCCTTGTCCTTGCTACTGAGTGTACTAATCTCACACTATGTAATCCGCTTTGAGTCTCAGTGAGAAATGTGGACTATACATACATACGTACGTACGTACGTACATACATACATAAAATTTCCTTTATAAAAATGCCAATAGTATGGGTGCTTTTCTTATCTAATCAGGCAGTCCATTCCACAGGGGTGCGGTGGCACTACAGAGAAGGCATATATATGGGCAGTTGTTGATCTTGCCCATCCACAGGGTGGCAACCTGCAGAAGTCCCTGCTCAGATGAGCAAAATTACTGTGGCATGAGATAGATGGAAAAGTGGTCTTGTATATATGAAGGTCCAAGATGATGAAGGGCTTTGTATGTGATACCCAATATGTTGAATTGAGCACAATAAACGATAGGCAGCCAATGGAGTGATGCAGAAAGGTTATAATATGCGTGCGCTGCCTAGCTCCCAGTAATAACTGAGCTGTGACATTCTCGACTAACAGGAGTCTCTGAGTTGATTTCAGGTAGAGACCTATGTAGACTGCATTGTAGTAGTCTAGGGTCCAGCACCAGCACTGGCCTTCAAAACCCGCCCCCCCAGTGCTCCCCACCCCAACAGCTCACTGCTGGGGTACTCACCCAGTGGCAGAAGAGCCTGAAGGGACAAAGACGACTGTAGAAGCCTGCAGCAACAACAACCAAGCCAGCATGAAGGCTGGGAAGGCTGCATTAGCAAGCAGGCAGGCAGGCCCAACTGGCACAGAAACCAAAGGAATGGGCGGTGTCCACTGGGTCCTAGACTCCACCATATTCACAGCTCAGAGGAAGCCAGGAGCCCCAGAGCAGAGGAAGGCAGCCACAGCCAGCAGCAGCCAGGGGCCCTGTGGAGATAGGAATTAAGCCCCAACAAGTGTGGCTGCCTAAGGCAGCTAGAGTAGTCACTCAATTGCTGGGCATGGGACTAGGGGGTGGAGGCTGGAATTGGTGAAGGGATAAAGGAGTAGTCATCTAACAATCTGGGGAGGAGTAGATGGTGTCTGATCAAGAGCATCCAGGGGTCAGAACTAGTCCAACAGAGGAAGGATTCAGGTGCTGCTAACCCCCTACTCTCTTTCTGAAGCTTGTGATGCCCCAACCAGCCAACCGGGGTCACCACAGCCATGGCCAACCAGGCTGATAGGGGTCCAGACAAGGAGAATCCTCACATCTAGTCTTGATGTTACTGTGGTGTGTACCCAGGTGGCCAGATCAGCTGAGTAATGGTAGGGGGCCATCCTATGTAGGGGGCCATCCTATGTTTTAGCTTCATCATTTATAGTTCATCTTTCTCACTGAGACTTAAGCTACAAGAGATGAATTACACGAGGGAGAGCACATAAAGGGAGTCGCAATGTTATCAGGGAAGCTGAATTTTAAAAGAGATTAAAAGGCTTTGTTAATTTCCCCTCTCTACAGAGTCAGGGAGATCCCTGCTCAGAGGGTTTGTTAATTTCCTCTTTGCCTCCCAAAGGCTCTGTCAGTTTCACCTCCCTTCTAAGAGGCAAAGAAGAAATAAACCTTCTGAGCAGAGATCTCCCTGGCTTTGTTGAGAGGGGAAATTGACAAAGCCTTCTGATCTCTTTTAAAACTCAGCTTCCCAGCTAACATGGCTACTCCCTTCATGTGCTCCTTCTCATGTAATTCGTCTCTTGTAGTTTGGCTCTGAGACTCAAGGCAGATCACACAGCGTGAGTCAGTACAGTCAATATCAGACATTTTAACAAAAATGTAATGGCTATATACATGCAAATTTGCAAAGATTAAAAAATCAAATTTGCAAAGATTCAAAAACCAGCAGAAATCCAATACAGAGCTAAAAAAATATTGAAACAGATCATAAGCAATTCCATCACGGACATATTAAGCAACACAGAAAGTAACCAATAGGCTCATATTTATAGCAATAGTAGTCTGCTAGGCTGGGTTCAGAATAACCCATAGGCTCTTAAGTGAGACAGCAAGTATGTGGGGGCACAGAGTGCAAGGCAGATCTTAACTGGTGGGCTGGACAGTACAGGAGAAGTACCCTGTCCCTGATCCCAAACATGCTTCAGAAAGTCTACTGGAAATGCTGCACTGGTATAAAGAAGGCAAGATGCTAGGTGTTTTCCCATGTAGAACTAGTGATCTTACTTTTGAGGGAAAAAACCCCCTATCAGCTGCTATAGGAGAGCTCCTCTGCCACAGAGCCACCACCTGCAGGGCCCTCAGCGGCTAGGTGGCTGGAGTTGCTGACTCCACAGGCAGGCCTCTGAGGGGCTGCAGAGCCAGTGGGGAAGCTGTGGGGGGATCCCTTGTGCTTTGCCCCACCATCAGCTCCACAGGCAGGCCTCTGAGGGGCCATGGAGCTGGAGGGGGGCACACCGTGGATCCATAGCCACCACCAAGGTGGCAGGAAGGCTGCACAGGAGGAGCTCCCCCATGCTTGCCTCCCCCTAGACTCTGCAGACAGGCCTCTGAGGGGCTGTGGAGCCGACAGGGAAGCCATATGGGGGGGCTCCCATGTGCTTTGCCTCTCCACAGGCTCCACCAGCAGGCCTTTGAGCGACCGCGGAGCTTAGGGTTGCCAGCCTCCAAGTAGTGGCTGGAGATCTCCTGGAATTACAACTCGTCTCCAGGCCACAGAGATCAGTTCACCTGGAGGAAATGGCTACTTTGGCAGGTGGACTCTATGGAATTATGCCATGCCAAGGTCCTTTCCCTCCCCAAACCCCACTTTTTACAGGTTTCTCCAGCTTTCACCCCCCAGATCTCCAGGAATTTCTCAACTTGGAGCTGGCAACCCTAGCGGAGCTGGTGGGGAGGCTCAGCATGGCACTGCAACCACTGCCAAGGTGGCAGGAAGGCTGCGCTGGGGGAGTTCCCCAATGCTTTGCCTCCTCGCCAGCTCTGCAGGCAGGCCTTGGAGGGGCTGAGGCTCCACAGCTCCTGCCAACTTTGCAGGAAGACCGGGGAGAGCTGTCCCATGCTTCGTCTCCCCGCCGGCTTCATGGCCCATCAGAGTCCTGCCCCCACCAATTCACTTTTTATCCTGGCACAGGCACACCACAGGGCCCTCAGTGCGCCTGCACCAAGCTAAAAAGTGACTCATCAGTAACATGGTTTGCCTTTTATGTCTTAGGATCACCTATGCTATCAATATAGACATTTCTAAGATCTTTAATATGTGAAATTAATATAAAATTTGATTGGTCTTGGATTTAGCTGTTTTTTTATATTTTTAATCATGTGATGTTTTGCTAAAGCCAATTTATGATGCCGTTGCACACCCGCATAGATAAGACTATAAATCTTTACATGTGTTAAAAATTACTAGATTTACAGATTACAGGTAATCTTTTCTATCAATTAAAACATCATTTATCTACTTTTTCAACTACTTTTAATGAATTAAGATAAAAGAACAACTATATTTTTCCACAACATGTTAAAGAAATACATTAAAGGTCTAACATGGTTTACTAAAATATACATGTATAACTAGAGTATATATGATCAAAACCATGTTTATTACAAGACAGAGAAGAGGAGAGTATTGGTGTGGTTGGGCTCCATGCCAGCAGCCCTTGGGGTCTTCACTGCCATTCCCTGGCAGTAGAGCCGGTGGATGGTCTCCTTCCCTCCCTGGGTGCCAGTGGTTTCTAGGGAATGCCTTGCACAACTTGGCAGTTTTAGGACATTGGGCCAGATCCTCTGGGGTGAATTGTGCTGGGTGGGTGGCTTATTACCCTTTTCAGGTCCTGCTTAAAGGATGTGGGGGGAAGCCATACAGTATGTGCCAGAATGATCCATTGCAGAATTCACCCTGGGTGGCAGGGACTATTAGGGTCATGCCCAAATGGGTTCTATACCTCTTGCCATCCCATGGTGCACAGTCAACAGGCTGAGGTGGCATGCCATCAAACAGCAGGCATGTCATTCAATGCTGGAGATCCATGCCCTATGCTATGCCAATGCTCCAAAGTAGGGGTGTGCGATTTGGGTTTCCGATTCGGGTAAAATACCTGAATCAGATCCGATTTGCAAAGATTCAAGATTTCCGAATCGGGCCAGCATGCTGGGCCCAATACGGAAACCTCGAATCAAAGCTTTCTGAAGCGATTCGTATCGCATCAGGAAGCTTCGGGTCAAGGGGTTTAAATGCCTCTTTCCGTGCTGCTGTGAAGCAGTAGGGAAAGGGAAATTTAAACCCCGGGATCAATGGTTTGGCAGGGAAATCCCCACCAAGCAGCTGATACAGACCAGCTGGGGTTTAAATGCCCCTTTCTGTGCCGCTGTGAAGTGGCAAGGAAAGGGGCATTTAAACCCCGGGATCAGCAGTTTGGCGGGGAAATCTCCACCAAGCAGCTGATCGAAGGGGGAGTTAAATGCCCTTTCCCCGCCGCTGCAAAGCAGCGGAAAAAGAAAGGAAATGTCCTTTCCCTGCTGCTTCGCAGCAACAGGAAAAGAGCATTTAAATGTTCCTTTCCCTGTCGCTCCAAAGTGGCAGGGAAAGGAGCTCCCTTCCCTTGGATTGGCTGCCTAGCCAGGCAGCTGATCCAAGGGGGGGAATGCCCTTTCCCTGCCGCTTCACAGCAAAAGGGAAAGGAACATTTAAATTCCCTTTCTCTGTTGCTCCAAAGCGGTGGGGAAAGGGCATTCCCCCCCTTGGAGCAGCAGCTTGCCAAGCTGCTGATGGAAGCTGGCTGGGGTTTACAATGCCCCTTTCCATGCTGCTGCGCAGCACGTTTTCCTCATCTCACACAGAAAGTCAATAAGGGGTTTCCAGTTAACCATAAAGGTAGACAATGTTTTATCTCTGATCATGGCTCTAAGCTTGGCCATCTTCACTAACTCTGTAATTTTCACAATCCATTCGTCGATTGAAGGCAATACTGTACTCTTCCATTTTTGTGCCTAGCCACCATGGTCATATATAGAAATACAATACCATGTTTATTTCCCAACAAAAAGGCTTCTGGTTTAAATGGTATATTGATACCATGTTTATTTCCCAACAAAAAGGCTTCTGGTTTAAATGGTATATTGATCTTCAACATTTTTTGTATTATCATATGAATTTGTGACCAAATTTTTTTGCTTTAGGGCAAGTCCACCAAAGATGACAAAATGTTCCTTCACGTTGCTCACATTTCCAATGTTTGTTTGACATATTTTTACTCATTTTTGTCAGGAATGATATACCACCGATACATCATTTTATAAAAAGTTTCTTTAAGTGTGGAACTCAAAGTGAATTTGAGCCCCTTGACCCACATATTTTCTCATTGGTCCATTTGTATATTATATCCAAAATTTTCAAGCCCATTTTACCACACAATCTTTCACACATTCTTCTTCCATTTCAAATTTCCACAAATGTTTAAACATTTTGGAAAAAACGTGTTTGTTATTTGTACAAAGCTCTTTTTTCAAATTCTATCTTTTCATAGCCAAAGCCCCGTCATTTTTTATTTGATTTAAACCCTTCTCAAAGTTAGGCATAGAAAAATCATTGACATTTATAACCTTTAGCTATTAAATCTTCCGTGTCTTCAATTTACAATTCCTTGTGAGAATTCTAGTAAGTCTCCGTAAGTCAGCCATCCCTTTTTAGTAGTCATTTCACCTCTATAAAACACTTCCTATGTTGAAATCCAAAGCGGTGTCTTCTGTGATAATCTCAGTTTGTATTTATTCCAAATTCTCAAGATGGTTCTCCTAATACAATGATTTTCCAATGTCAAGAGCCTCTCATATCTCAGAAGCATCCATTCCTTCATCCACATTAGACATGCGGCAGCGTAATACAACTTCAAATCCAGTAAACCTAGGCTGCCTCTCTCCTTCGCATCTTGTAAAACTTTATATTTAACTCTTGGTTTTTTCCTTTGTCATATAAATGTTGAAATATCCTTTTGCCACTGTTTAAATGGTACATCTGAAGTTAACACAGGTATTGTCTGGAAGAGGAATAACATTCTAGGTAAAACATTCATATTGAGAGTGGATATTCTCCCCAACAAGGACAACTGTACTCTATCTCATCTTTTTTTTTTTTGAGGATGTCTACTAAGAATTTATTTTGCTTTATATTTGTCCATTGATTTCTTTTTTTATTCCATATTATTTCCTGAGTCGTGTAGGGATAGTACAGTGGGATCAATATTTGTATCCAATCCAGTTCTTTTTTATCTTGCAGCAACTGTAGAGCATTAACTAATCTAGATGCAACTGCATATATCTTTAAGTCAGGGTAACTAAAACCCCCTTGATGTACTTTTTGTCTTAAAGTGGCAAACGATATTCTTGATTTCTTTTTATTCCATAAGAACTTGTTTAATATTGTTTGCCATTGTTTAATAATTGCTTGTGGTGGCGTTATAGGAATTGCTCGTAAAAGAAAAAGTATTTTGGGGAGAATAAAAGATTTTATAATATGGAATCTATCTATCCAAGTGCACTGTTGTCTATTTCTTTGCTCCAGTTCTTGTTTAATTTCTTTGATCTTTTGATAATGATTGTATTGTAATAGCTGATCTAAGTCAGCTGGAATATTTATGCCTAAATATGATAATGACTTGTCTGCCCCATCGATAGCTAAATTTAGAGGATAAGAAATCCTTCATTTGTAATGAAATGTTTAAAGGCAGTATAGTGGATTTGGACGTATTTATTCTTAAGCCAGACACTTGTGCAAATTCCTTTAATACCTCATGTAGGTAAGTCAATGAACTCTCAGGGTTAATAAGGAAAACTAACATATCATCTGCAAACATATTAAGTTTATATGTTTTAGATGCTATCTCTATTCCTTGTATTTTCTCCTGTTGCCGAATTGAAATTGCCAGAGGTTCCAGAGCAAGTGCAAACAGGGTTGGAGATAAAGGACATCCCTGTCTTGTCCCTCTTGAAAGTATGAATGTCTCTGAAGTCATTTCATTTATTTTAATTTGTGCTTTAGCTTGGGTGTAGATTGTTCTGATTGAATTTATAAATTTTGTGCCAAATTCCATAATTTTCAGTAATTCAATTAAACATGTTATTTCTAAGGAATCAAACGCTTTCTCTACATCTAATGATACCAGTAATGTTGCTGAATGTTGTTGTTTGCAGGCTGATATAATGTTAAGTGTTTTGTATATGTTTTCCGTTAGGTCCCTTCCAGGGATAAAACCTGTTTGGTCTTGGTGTATATATTCTGTAATAAATGTGTTTACCCTTTTTGCCATTATTGCTGTATAAATTTTATAATCTTGATTAAGCAATGATATTGGACGGTATGAAGCTGGATCCTTTGGGTCTTTTCCTTGCTTATGAATTACTATAATCGATGCTTCTTTCCAAGACAGAGGTTGCTGTCCCAAGTTTAATAGTGCATTGCATGCCTCTGTTAAAGAATTTAGAATGTTATTAAGAAATTTCTTATAAAATTCCGGAGGGTAACCATCCGGTCCTGCTGCCTTGTTGTTTTTTAGTCTTTGTATTGTTTCTCTAACTTCCTGTGTTGTAATTGGGTTTTCTAATATTTGTCTGTGCGTTTCTGCAAGTTTTTTTAAATGTTTATGATTCTGAAAATACTGTTTAATCAGGTCTTCAGTTGGATTCTTTGATGTGTAGAGTTTTTTATAGTATTCTTTAAAGGCATGTGTTATGTCTTTGGGCTTGTGTTCTATTTTTCCGTTCGTGTTTTTTATTGCTATTATTTGTTTTGACATTTGTTTTTCTTTTACCTTCCATGATAAAATCTTTAAATTTTTGGGTGTATTATACCAGTATTTTTGCTTTAAATATAAAAGGTTTCTTTTTATTTGATCGGATTCTATGATTTCTAATAATTTACGTTCATGAAGTAGTGCCTGATAAGTTTTTTTACTCCCTGTTTTTTTATGTTGCGCTTCCAATTGTCCTATCCTATCCATAATTGCTGTTTTTTGTTCTTTCTGTTGTTTATTTAAATGAGCTGTCAAAGAGATAATTTGGCCCCTTAAAACTACTTTGAGTGCGTCCCATCTCATATGAGCCAATGTATCCTTTTCATTGTTATCTTTTAAGTATTGGGCTATAAATTGCTCTATCTTTTTGCTAGTTTGGTCTTTGTTGAGTAAGACTTTATTAAGTGTCCAAAGTTTTGTAGTTATAGTGTCACTTCTAATGGAAAACATGCAGCTTGTCCAAGCATGATCTGACCACACAATATTTCCTATTTCTGGATTTACTGCCTTTTTAACTAGTCCATGTGATATTAATATGTAATCTATTCTAGTATGTACTTTATGTCGTGGTGAATAGTAAGTGTAATCTCTTTCTTGGTCATGTAACTGTCTCCAAATGTCTACTAGCTGAAATTTATTTATAAGTTTTTCCATATAAGTTTTATTTTTATTTCTTTTGCAATGTTTATTGTTAAGATGTGATCTATCTAGTGCGTGGTTAATTATGTAGTTAAAATCTCCCCCGATTATCAGATCCCCTTCCTGAAATTTATTGAGACTATGAAATGTTGCCTCCAAGAATGCCAATTGATTTGTGTTTGGAGCATATAATGAAACTATTGTGTACATCTTCTCTTCTATAAGCCCTTTAATAAAGAGATATCTCCCTAGTTGGTCTCGATATATTGCTTTTATTGTAAACTTTGTATTTTTGATATAAGTATCGAGACTCCTCTTGCCTTCGATGTACCTTTTGCATGTATTTGCTGTTGTATCCATTTTTCTTTAAATTCTTGTCTGTCATTATATCTAAAGTGTGTCTCTTGAAAAAAGAACTATATTTGGTTTTAATTTTGTTAGATTTGCCATGATACGTTTTTTCTTAATTGGATTGTTTAGTCCTCGTGCATTATAAGATATAACTTTAATGTTATGACTCATTCTTGCGTTTAATTATGTTTTCACCACTACTTTTCCTATTTTGTAACTAAGTACCACTTATAGCGCAAAAACAATATTTGTATTAAACCACTTTATAACACCAACTGAGTTTTCCAAACTATACTTATCTCAAAAACAGTATCTATATTTAAACACTTATTAACACCTAGTATATTATCCAAACTTTCCTTTACAGTTATAGACTAGTACTTATAGTTCTGTATATGTATTTAGTTTTCTCTTTTTTATTTACAATTTACCCTTCCCTCCTATTAAATCTCCCTCCTCCCTTTCCCCTTTTCTTTGTTCCCCTCCCCCTCCCCCTCTGTTCCCTCTTCCCTTCTCCTCCCCTCCCTCCCCTCTTATTTAACATACACACAATCCTGTTCTCTCTAACCTGTGATTACACACCTCACAGGTTATTGGTATTTTACCAACCCGAGAACAGAAAATAACTATAAGAGCTGGATGCTATACCATCCTATTCCTCCCCCTCCCAAATCCCTGTTAGAAATTCTTTTTGTTATTCCATTTTCTCACAACCTGTGTTTCATTTCTTCCATATAAAGTTCCATCAGTTAGTTCCAGCGGACTGGAATTTTAATGTTCTTATGCGGTGATAAATCTACTGGCATTCTTCTTTTTTGTGAATTCTTCTCTACGTCCATTGAGGTTTCAATTCCCACTTCGTTTAAAAATGCTGTTCCTGATTCTTGGTCTGATATTCTGTAGATTTTGTCTTTATGTTTGACCTGTAGTGTAGTTAAGTTGCTCCAATTGTAGTTGATTTTAGCATTTCTTAAAGCTTCAGTAATGCCTTTTAAGTCTCTCCTTTTGTTCAGTACTTCTGGGGATAAGTCTGTAAGGGCTAATATTTGAGTACCTTTAAAGTCCAGCCCTCCCCTGGCTCTGGCTGTTTCAAAAATCTTTTTTCTGCTATTTCCATTCGGGATTGTAGCTATTATGTCCCTAGGAAATTTTCTCTTTGCATTATTTCTTATCCCCACTCTGTATGCATTTTCTATTTTCATATCTTCCTCCTCCTCCATCTGAAGCTGCGTCTGTAGCCATGAAGCTAAAAAATCAGACAGGTCTTCATTGGCATTTATATTTTCTTGGAATCCCCTAAATTTGATATTCCTCTTTCTCGCTGCCATTTCCAGCCTTATTATTCTTTCCTGAAAATTTACATTTGTTTTTTGTATTTCTTTAACTTCAGTCTGTACAGTACTGCTGATATCAATAGCAGATTTAGCATCCTGCACTGCTTTACTCAGTTCGATTTTCATTTCAGCAAATTGGTCTTTGAATTGCTGTGATAGCATTGACATTCTCTCAAGGAGATTTTGCTCCATCTGCTGGATTAAGCTTGTAACAACATTCTGCTGTTGGGAGAGTTGATTATTTTCTGTGCATTTAGTTGCGGCAGCCATTTTGTCTCCCCCTTCCTGTTTCTTAACCAGCTTTGTTGCTGCCTCCTGACTCGAAAAAAACTTCTGAAAGTTTTTAACAGCTTTTACCTTTTGCTTCTTCTTTTCATTCGACTGTTTTTTCATACTCTGAGTGATTTTCGTTTAGTTGTGACGCTTTAAAGCAGGGATTTGTGCTGGGGAGGAATGGAGCTCTAGCAACAAGCGTCCATTTTCCTCTGCACCGACGCCACGCCCCCCTACTCTATCTCATCTTGACATATCTGTTTTTAATTTCTTTCCATGTCTTAACATAATTATTTTTGAAATAGTATACAGTTCATCCCCGTCAGCATGATACCTACAAAATTTGCTTT
The DNA here is from genome assembly GCF_028583425.1 of Eublepharis macularius. NCBI lineage: Eukaryota > Metazoa > Chordata > Lepidosauria > Squamata > Eublepharidae > Eublepharis > Eublepharis macularius. The sequence goes on along the minus strand of NC_072791.1, from coordinate 95,424,431 downwards.
TTTTTCAACCTTAAAACTTGTTGTTTTCATCAATTCTTCCTGGGTTTTAGTATCCATGTTTTTCATTAATATTTTTGTTTTCTGTTCATTTATTTTAAAATCTGCCAGCGTTCCAAACTATGTCAACCTCTCCATCAATATTTCAATTCCCTCTAATAGGTCTTCTAGGATTATAACTAAATCATCTGCAAAGGCTCTTACTTTATATGACCCTTTTTAAAATGTTAGGCCTTTAATCTTTTCCTCCTGGCTAATGTCTCTAGTCAAAACCTCCACCACCAAAATGAAAACGTGCAGTGATAAACAGACACCCTTCAGGTGTTCCTTTTGAATCTCACACGGTTTAGTTAATTCTCCATTAACAATAATTTTAGCATTCTGTGAAGTGTAGATTGATTTCACCCATTTTATAAAATTCTCCCCAAAATCCATCTTTTCTAAAACTTCAAACAGGAAAACCCAGTTCAAATTGTCAAAGGTCTTGTCAGCATCCAAGAAAACTAGAGCTGCTTGTTTTTCATTGTGTTTATCTAAATATTCCATTATATCCAATATAGTTCTGACAAAGCATTTATAATATCAGCCAGATAGTCCATCAGGTCCTGGTGACTTCCCAGTTTTCATCTTTTTAATTGCTTCCTCCACTTCTTGAATCGTTATTGGGCTGTTCATTACCTGTTGTTCTTCTGTAATTTTAGGTAGCTTCTGTTTTGTTAAGTAATTATTCAATTTCTTTAAAGAAATATCCTGTCTTCTGTACAAGTTTGAATAATACTTTAAAAAGGTCTTTTGGATGGCTCCAGGGCATTTTTTTCTCCAGGCAGTTGGCTACCTTCCCAGGTTTTTTTTTTTTTATAAAATACTTTATTGTTTTATTCCGAATATAACAACCCGTCGTCGACATCACCCGTGTAGGGACCTCCAGGCGGTAGATACATAAATATTATTCTATACAATATTATTTCATGTTCACAATTACTCCCTGTACAACTCATTCCACTTAGCCTTATAATTAAATTAACCTCTCAATTTCCTATTAACCGACTAATCATCTCAAATTGTTTAAACGTTTCTAAGTACCCCACCATCCTTCTAAACCAAATCTCCTCTTGTTCTCTAACCTTTAACCCATTCATTCTACGTATCTTCATCGTAAGGTACTCTAAAACTATTATATTATTCATATTTCCCCTCCAGTGATTAATCGTCAATTCCTCAGCTTCTTTCCAATTCCTTGCTACAACCTGTCTTGCTGCTACTAACATCAAATTTATCCACTTATATTCCTCTCTTAACCTTAGCCCTATTCCATCCAAATTAATAAGTGCCATTGCTTTAGATATGCTTACCCTTCTTACTATCCTCGACATTTCCATACCAATTTGATCCCAAAACTTTTTTACTAAAGGACAGTCCCAACACATGTGACTGAACGTTCCCAATTCTCCACACTTCCTCCAACAATTTTTACTCCCCGATTTTGAAATATAATATAACTTAACCGGTGTATAGTACCATTTATGTATCATCTTCAGACCTTGCTCCTGCATTAACCTAGATGTAGTAACTAAGGGAGGTAACCTAAACATCATTTCCCACTCTTCATCCCTAATTTTACCTTGAATATCTATTTCCCAATATTCCTTCAAGAATTCTCTCGGTGACTCCCCTGTGCCTAATAAAACCTTATACAATTTTGAAACTATTTTTGTTTTATCTTCTCCATACTCTTTCACCAATTTTTCAAAGGGAGTAATTAATCTTTTACCAATATCATTAATTTCTTCCTCCTTCAACAAGGAGGAAATTTGGTTTTTTTGCAGCCAATTAATCCTACTCAAAATATTATTCTCCTCTTCCACCATCCCTTCTGTTCCCCACACCTTTTTCAACTCTGTAATCGCCATCTTCTTTAATTTATCTCCTACCTCCTTTGACATTGATCCCCTCAACGGGGCAAATTTATCATAATACCACATTTTGGTAAGAGGTGATATCCCTGGGGTGAGCTCTTTTTTCCACTTCTCCCATACCCAACAGGGTCCCTGAAAAGTTGATAATTTGTCGCCTATCTTCTTCCTCCTTTTCCTCCTATCAAACAAGCTTTCCTTTCCCCCTACTACCTCAAAATTTTCCCGTTCTAGCCAACCAATGTCTTCTCCTAACTCACCCTCCAACCAAGTCATTAGATGCCTTAATTGATATGCATCGTAATACAAACTAATATTGGGAATCCCCCATCCCCCATCTTTTATTCCATAATATCTATACCTACCCGCCGTCCTTGGTTTCTTAGATGCAAAAACAAATCTATCTATAGCTCCTTGCCACTTCTTCAATATATATCCTGGTATATGCCAAGGTAGTACATAGAAAAGGTAAGTCAACCTAGGAACTAAAAACATTTTAACCATAGCATTCCTTGTACTAATTGAATCTTTCCTCCTCCCCCAAACTCTCATTTTATCTTGAATTCCACTCCAAATTCTTTTAAAATTATATTCAAATTTTTTTTATCATTCCTAGGAATATTAACCCCTAAATACTTCACCATTTTGTTTGCTATAGGAATCCCCAAGGTTTTGGAAGCTGCTAATTGTATTTTTGGTTTAACATTAAAACACATCATTGAAGATTTTGAAAAGTTCACTTTCAACCCTGATACCTCTTCAAATTCCTGTAATACCTTTTTTAACGGGACCGTTGTGGACTCCAAATCCTTAATTGTCACCATCATGTCATCTGCATACAATGTTAACAGATTCCCATCTACTTTCCCTTTCCCTGGGACTTCAAAACCTACTATTCCTTTATTCTTTTTTAATTTAAGCACCAACGGCTCCAGTGCTAAAATAAATAACATAGGAGATAGAGGGCATCCCTGTTTCGTACCACTCAATACTTGAACATACCCCACTGCTGATCCACTAACTCCTACCATCGCCTTGGACTTGGTATATATTGCCTTAATCATGTTTTGAAATTTCACCCCAAATTTATACTTTTGAAATATATTTTCCATATACGTCCAATCCACCAAATCAAACGCTTTATAAATATCCAACGCCATAAGCGTAAGAGGCAATCCCTTATTTTTAGCTAAATAGATCATACCTATCACCTTCCTAACCGCTTCTACCAAATACTTCTGAGGCATAAACCCAAATTGATCTTTCCCTATCAATTGTGTTATACATTTTTTAAGCCTCATTGCCATAACTTTTGCAAATATTCAATAATCCATATTGGTGATAGAGATTGGCCTATATGAATCCCTTAGAGTCTGATCCTTTCCCGATTTAGGGATTAACACCAACCTCGACTCTAACCATGTAGGTGGGGTAGCGGATCCGTCCAGAATTCCCTGAAACACTTCAGTCACATGTGGCACCAATATGTCCTTAAAATGCTTATAAAACGCCGCATTGAACCCATCTAATCCAGGTGCCGATTGCCCGTTCATAGAGTCTATAGCCATCTTAACTTCTTCTTCCATTATATTCTTATCTAATTCCCATCTACTTTCCTCACTTAATTCTGGGAATTCCACTCCCTCGCAAAATTGTTCTATATCACAATTTTTATTTCCTTTATTTGCATACAGTTTATTATAAAAATCTAAAAAGTTCTCCAATATCTTTTTAGGTTCAGTTTCCAACTCCCCTTTATCATCCCTAATTGCTCTTATGTTTTTTCTTACCTGGAGATTCTTAACTTTATTTGCTAATATTTTCCCTCCTTTCCCTTCAAACTCATAATACTTCTGTTTACTATACCATAATTTTAAGGTGGTCCTGTTAACATCTAATACATTCAGCTCTTCTCTTTTCCTATTTACTTGTTCCCTATCCTTCTTCTTCTTAGATTTCCTGAATTTCTCCTCCAATACCCTAACTTCTTCTTCTACTTCTTTAATCTTCCTATCTTTACCTTTCTTCAATCTCACCAAATTCTGCATACATACTCCTCTTACAGTAGCTTTCATTGCTTCCCATCTTATTGTCAATGATGTATCTGATTTTTTATTCTCCACAAAATAGCATTCTATTGCTTTTTTAATGTTACTCTTGCTTACTTCGTCTACAACTAACCATGGGTTAAACTTCCAAAAATAAGGCCTATTAAAATGACCTACTTGCAAGAACACTGAGACAGGGGCATGGTCTGTAATCTTAATCATTCCAATATCCATATCTTTTACCCAATTCCTTACTTCCTGAGAAATTAAAATACCATCCAGTCTTGAATAAGTTCCATGTACACCAGAGTAGAATGTATATGAATCATCATTAGGATACCTTTCCATCCAAAGTTCCAATAAACCAAATTTCCCACACATTCTTTTAAATTTCACTACCTGTCCTTTTTAACACTACTTTTCCCTTGCAAATTAATATTAAAGTCGCCCCCTACTATCTTAATATGAGGCGAGAAATTATCAAGCTTCTGCAAGTACTTATAAAATACATTCAGCTGGTGCACATTAGGGAGGTAAATAGAAGCTAAGACCACCGGCTCTCCCTCAAGGTGACCTTGAACAAAAATAAACCTTCCATTCTTGTCTCTCAATACTTTATCCTCAACAAAATCAACCTTGGAATTTATTACTATTCCCACCCCTCTACTTTTTGAGGAGCCTGGAGCAATAAATTTCTTTCCATTCCCAAAACCAGGAAAGTTCACCTCTTTCTCCCCGGCCTTGTGTAACTCTTGCAGAAACACCACATCAGATTTTAAGTCCAAAATATATCTTCCAATTCTCGCACGTTTCACCGAATTCCCCAGCCCTCTCACATTAAGAGTTGTACATATAATATTTACATTCTTTGTCATATTACTATTAACCATTGCTCTTTCCCATTCCTCTTCTGTTCTCTACCAGCCTGGCATCCTTGTCCCCCACATTCCATAACCAACCCCCCCTGACAGTGCCAATCTACCCCACACCTAATCACCCAATCCCCCTCTGCCCAGCCAAGAGAAGGTTTATATGCCAGAATTCTTGGCATATCTCTTGTATATGAAGTTCTTCCCAATATGCAATCATACCCTTTCTTACTCCATTCATAGTCCACCCATCCACCCCATTTACCCCAGACTACCAACCATTCCACAATCACACACTCCAACCATACCAACATTATCCCAACCACTCTCCATTCCCCCCTCCCCTTCCCAATCATCCCTTTCCCATGCCAATCATCCAGCAACCCCATGCAACCATATTGGGGGGAAGAACCAAGGCACCAGCCCCACTAAATATAAACAGAAGCTGTCCATGCTGAGCTATCCGGTTCTTTATTCTTCCTTCCTTCTTCATTAATCCTTCATTTCTTATTCATTTCTTAGCCTTAGCCCTTTCTCTGAAATCCCAAGTCTTTTTTTCATCTTTATTTCTCTTCTTCTTGTGTTTCTGAGTGCTCTCCATCTCCTCTTCCAAATCACCATCTTCTTCTGACTCCCCATCAGGAAATTGCTTATAGTCTTTAGGCAGCTGCAGTCCCACATGCTTGAATAGAGCCACCATTTGCTTCTGATCTTCTGCAACCAAAGTTTCTCCTTTATGTAACAGCCTTAAGGCAAAGGGTGCTATTCTCCAACTGTATTTCATTTCCTTCTCCTGCAGCACCCTAGTAAACATCCTTAAGTTCTTCTTCCTTGCAATTGTTTCCTGTGATAAGTCCTCAAACACCATCACTTTGTTGTCCTCATACAGTAATTTATCAAGCCTATCCAAGGCTTTCATGTCCTTAAGAACTTGCTCCTTTAATGCATATTTTCCAAAACACATTACCACATCTCTAGGCCTCATCCACTCAGCCGTCTGCTTCCCCACACGATGAATACGATCAAAAACTTCCTTTGAGATTCCTAACTCCGGGAGCATTTTAGCCATCCATTCCACCACCTTCTCCATATCCTCTGTTTCTGGAATATTTTTCAACCATAGATTTGACCTCCTGGCCCGGTTTTCCAGGTCCATTAGTTTATCCTTCATATACTTGTTATACTTTATCAACTGTCTGGACTGTTTTTGCAATATTACAATTTTCTTCTCATTTTTCTGAGCCAATTCCCATGCAGAGCTCACCGTTCCTGCCATTTCTTCCACGGTGTCTGCTAACTTAGATATTTTTTCCTCCACAATTTCTGTTACAGCTTTGATAATGCTATGTTTTGCCCCCTCCACAGCCTTTTTAACTTCTAACTGAAAGTCTTTAGGCTTCGTTACCTTAGTTTTGCATTCCACTTCTGATTCCGAGGACGCCATATCTATTACTCTCAGCTTGCTAATTAATTATCAGCTCGTTCTTCAACTCTGCCAAATTCCAGACGCTGCCAAATTCCAGACTCTTTTTCCCTCTCACTTCACAGCAAACAAGATTAAGGGTCTTCAGGGCTTGGTTTTAACATTTTTATCTCAGAAGAAGGAGTTTCTTTACACTTTTTTAGTCTTTCACCAGGAGCTCAGCCGCGACACGTCTTTCCTCTCAGCCAAGCATGCCACACACCCCGGCTACCTTCCCAGTTATGTAGGGAAATTCCCGAAGGTATACAGAAAAATATTTTTAAATTAACCAAAAGGGAAAAAAACCTAAGAAAATGGGAGTGGTGGTGACTATTCTCCAGAGTAAAAAAAATATAAGAGCAGTCAAGTTTTAGTTAAAGGAAATCCAGATATATGAGGGAAAGACAGGGAGAGAGAGAGAGGAACATTAACTTTTCAAAGCACTGAGTTTCTAAAATCCAGGAGGGGAACATTTGAAGGATGGAGAGGTCTTCCACATCATTCCTCCTTCCTGCAATTCATTGCAAAATCCCAGCTTGTAAATTACATATTTACAATTGAGCTTATTTACTATTTACTTAAAGGTATGCATCATGCTGATAAATCTATATGTGTTAACTTAAAATATGCATCACAAATCAGCATAAAATGCTTGAATTTTTATGGGAACCAATTCAAATGGAATGAGAGGGTATCATACCAGTCATTCAAGTGTAGATGACCTGAAATGGAATTGAAATGCATTGACAATAGTACTAGATCATTCAGAACCAGTACTGACGTAACAAATATATATGTTCAATTGCCATTTGTATAAAACTGATAAGGATAATTGAGAATACCGAAGAGGAAATACTAACCTTTTATTCTGTCCCCTTTGTGCAAATGAATCTCCCCTTCTCCTTGAGGTTGATATGGCTTCACGACAATAAATAGTCTTCCAGGTACAGCACTATAAAGTTTGCGTTTGGGACCCTGATAATCCAAGGCAGATATAGTATCCTTGTTGGCACTGGGGTTGTAACTGGCACTGGAGGGAGAGATAAATGAACATCATTAGTTTTACCTTCTAAACTACATTTTTTAAGTTCATGATCTGAGGCTGAGTTAACCAAGTTGCCACTACCTTATAACTACCACTGGTCTATATAATCCTTTTTAACCTTTAAATAATTTTTAAGTAGAAAATGCCATTGAATTATAATATTTTTTCAATGCAAACATGAAAAGGCAATAAATGACTGCTGGTTTGCAACCCACTAAAATAAAATGACAGGCACACACACACATGCGTGTGTTCATACACACACACTGTATTATTCAGGTGCCTGAAGAACTGAACGGTTAACACTGCAGGTTCTTATGAATGAAGGCAGCCCCTCAGATTCTCTGTTCCAAAACTGTTTAGCCTTTAAAAGTCAACACCTGCATTTTGCCTTTTTTTTTATCCTCTGATTCTCCTCCACCCCAAAATCAGTGGATCTTGTACTTTAGATATAACATGCAGTTGAACTGTGGAACTCAATTTGGCTAGTAATGCACCTGGTTTTGACATCACAGAAATAAATTAACAAGAAGGTAGAAACATTATTTGATGGCAGTGTTAACTGCATTGCCCTTCTCTGCATGTCTGCTTGAATGAGGTGAAGTTGGTTGGGATGAAGAAGAGGGTTTTCTTACAAATGGTCCCTCTGGCTTTAGAATCCCCTGCCCCAAGGGACCTAGTTAACTCTTCACTGAATGACGGTGACAGATCTTTTCCAGGTGGATTGTAATGAGGCTCGAACCGAGTGCAAGACTTATGGTTATGTCTTTTTTCTCCTTGGTGCTGTTACTGTTTTTAAGGTTTTAACTGTGAACGTTCCTTTTTTTATCTGTTTAGTTTTTTAGTATTGTTTCCACTGATTTGTGGATGAAGTTGAAGTTATATAATTTCAGGTTGTTCTTAACGTTTCTGGCTACATTGTCTGCTTTAATTTTCTATTTTGAATTTTCATTGTTGTAAGCGATATTGGACTCTTCAGTAGAAGGGAAGGGCATAAGTATAGTAAATAAGCAAATACATGCAAATACCTGTAAGAAATCCTCAACATATTGAAATAGTGGGCTTCAGTTATAAGATAGAAGACGGCAGTGAATTCTTTCATTTCTTTTCATTTTTCCACTAAAATTTGCCTTCCAATCTGCTTTTTCTCTTCTAGCATTTCTATGCATTCAGGTAACTAAGGATAATTCTGAGAGAAAAGGGACATGGGGAGAAACCACTCTCTCCCTACATTGCTCAGGTCTGAAGGCTACTTTCCTTTCAACAAGTTGGAGAAAATTCTGCCAGCCGGCCAAAGGCCCGCCTTCAGGCCGGTGGCAGTCATTTGCCCCGCTGGTGGAGGAAGGCAGTGATTTAGCCAACCCTCCTTAGAGGGCTTAGCCATTGGGGGCGGAGTTAAGCAGCACTTGCTGATCCTCCGCCCCCATTAGGCATTCAGTTTCGCCTCAGCTCGGTGGAGACAGGACATCAGTCTGCCTTCCAGGAGCTAGGCCTGGATGCCTCCCGGCAGTGAAGCAACTGCAAGCCCATCCAGTTTACTTGGGTGGGGGCGGGTGGTGCTTCTTAGGGCCGGCTGGCTCATGGCGGAATAATTTTTTTTTAAAAAAGAAGAGGGATTAGAAGCTATAAGTCTGTGCTGTTTGTAGTGGGTGGTCCAGCTAAACAGTCTGTGCTGTTTGTAGTTGGTGGTCCTGACAGCACGGTGAGGGGTGGGGCCGTTGAAGTGGGCCCCTGTGGAGCGCGTGCCGCTTAGTGGCCTTGAGAGCTGCTCACCAGCTTCTGCCCCCCCCCCTGTTGTTAGGCTGTTGGGGCAGGCATTATAAACAGCCGGCTGGAAGGGCGCCATTTTAGGCATAAGCGGCCGCCATTTTAGGGATCCAGCCCTGTATAGGCCTGACAACGTCAGAGCTTTTGCATAGCCTGGCCTATCAGTGAGTTGGGGATAAATATAGGCATTGGCGGGGAGTGAGGAGATAGTGTGCCAGGAATACATGTATAGCAAAATTGAATGAGATAAATGAAAATTTAAAAAAATTAAATAAATAAAAATAATAACAGTAGGGGTTCAATAGGCTAGTTTATAATTGGTTAGGTTGCAATCAGGCTTGTTTACTGCCTATTTCACAGACGGCCACTGGGTGGTGCTACTGCACTATATTTGGTCTAATTGGTTAAGTTACAATCAGGCTTGTTTACTGCCTATTTCACAGATGGCCACTGGATGGTGCTGCTGCACTATATTTGGTCTAAGTTTGGATATATAGATCACAGGTTAGACAGCTTAGGCTTAAAGACAGTTACTGCACCATGGGTCCTAAGAAGGGAGGGGGGAAATCCAAGGGTAAGCAGCCTGCAAACAGCCCTCCTAAGCGGCTGGCAGTAGCAGTTTCTTCAGATGAGGAGGACGATACTGCAGTAAGGCAGGATGTGTTGGCTAGAATTGCAGCCCTGGAGCAAGCCAGATCAATGGGGCCTCCTCCTGGGTCTTTAACTAAGAGACTGGTGAGGGTGGCATCTAAAGCTTCTTCGCTTGCTAACATCCTTTCTCGTTTGGCTGCTCTGGAAGGTACTTCTGCGGAGGCTGCTTCGCTCCCTTTAGCTACTGTGCCAGCTCAGGTCGCTGAGGAAGAAGCGGTGGAGCCAGCGACGATGGAAGAGGACTCGGGCTGGTCGGGTGATGCAGGCCAATTCGTTCTGGTGGTGCAGCCGCCCGAGGCTGATGGTAAGTCATCCACGCCATCACAGCGGGGAACCTGGCCTTGGGGCCAGACGGGCTTGGCTGCTCAGAGCAGTGCCTATGGACAAGCAGGTGCCGCTCAAGGTTCCAGTGGAGCTGAGCTGTGTAGGGACTGGGGTCCCTGGGCGCAGGAGCCAGAGCCCAGCCATTCGCATGGCTTGGCTGGTTGGCCCTCGCCGCCAGCACACATGCCGGCGGGAATGGGTTATGTTCATCCTTGGGGCTCCTACTTTGGGATGCCTTGGCCTAATTATGGGGGGGTTCCATATAGGGCCCTCCCAGTAGGCGACACAGCGATGCCGTTAGGTGACCATCTCACCCCGGCAACGAGGAAGAAGATACTGCGGGGCGAATATGTGGATGTTTTCACCCTTCTCTTCAGGGAGCTGGAGAAGAAGGATAGGGAGGACTTAGAGGATCGTGACAAGGAACGCCTTAAGCGGCGGAAGATTGATAGATCCTGGGCTAATTGGCTGCCGAGGTTTTTGATATACGCCGGGGTCATAGCTAGAGTCCAGCCATGGAGAGTGGCTCCGCTCTTCCAATACATTGACATTATATACAGGGCACATTCCAAGTTTGCTGCGCCGGCTTGGTTGCAGTACGATGAAGAATTTCGCATGAGGGCGGCCTTGAATCCGGCGTTGCCATGGGATCAGGTGCATCAGCACCTGTGGCTACAGTTAATGACCCCCGCGAAGTCTTCGGTTGGAGATCGGTCAGATAGTGGCCACAAAGTTCAGCGGTCCGCCCAGGGAGCTGGGGGAGCGACCTAAAGCAATTATGGCACCCGCACCCCTGCGGGGCAGTCGGTTCAGCCCCGGCTGCTTTGCTTTGAGTTCACGGCAAAAGGGGTGTGCAATAGGAAGAACTGTAGATTTGTCCACGAGTGTCCGTCCTGCAGAGGTCCCCACCCCTTCAGTGCGTGTAGAAAGCAGCGCCCTTTTGGAAGGAGAGGGGGTGGGGCAGGTGGGCCGGCTGGGGCTGGTAAAGGGCCCCAGCCCAATAAAAGTGAGGGTACTTGAGGCCATGTTGGCCGATTACCCTAATAGGGACGATGCCTGATTTTTGTTAGAAGGGTTTTTGTTTGGTTTTGGAATACCTTTTCAAGGGGCGAGAAAGCCTTTTATGTCGCCCAATTTGCGTTCCTTAATAGGAATGGAGGAGGTAGTTAGGAGTAAAATCGCCAAAGAATGCGCGGAGGGTAGGGTTTTAGGCCCTTTTCCCTCCCCTCTGGTGCGCAATCTACGGGTCTCCCCGCTTGGGGTTATGCCCAAGAAGGCGGCAGGTGAATTTCGTTTGATTCACCATCTGTCTTACCTTAGAGGAGAGTCAGTGAATGACGCCATACCCGAGCACCTGTGCTCTGTGCGTTATACCTCCTTTGACCAGGCGGTCAAGGTCATTAGGTGTTGTGGCCCTGGGGCGGAGATGGCAAAATGCGACATTAAGTCTGCCTTTCCCCTTCTCCCTATGCATCCTGCGGACTTTGAGCTCCTGGGATTCTCATTCAAGGGCCAGTATTATATGGATAGGGCCCTCCCAATGGGGTGCTCTATTTCATGTGCTGTCTTTGAGCGTTTCAGCACTTTTCTAGAGTGGGCCTTGTGTCAGATGCGAGGTTGCTGTGACTCCGCCCACTATTTAGATGATTTTATCATGGTGGGGCCCCCACAGTCTGGCCAATGCCACGGGATGCTCAGTGCTTTCGTCCAGCTAGCTGAGGACCTAGGCGTCCCACTAGCGCATGAAAAGACAGAAGGACCGGTGACGGTCCTTACTTTTCTAGGCATTGAGCTGGATACGGTCAACCAGCGGTCCAGGTTGCCCGAAGTGAAGCTCCTGGAGCTGAGGGCACGGATAGGTACCCTTTTGGGCAAGAACAAGGTTTCTTTGCTTGAGCTTCAGCAGGTGGTGGGCTACTTAAACTTTGCTTGCAAGGTGGTGGCCCCTGGTAGAGCCTTCTTGAGGAGGCTATGTGAAGTGATGGGAAGACTTCGTCTTCCGCATCACCGCACGTGCATGTCTCCGGGGATGAGGAAGGATTTAGAAGTATGGAATCAGTTCTTACAAAGTTTTAACGGTGTCTCCTTTTGGAGGCAGGAGCTTTTGCTTGAAGGAGACCTGCACGTCTCTTCAGATGCATCCGGCTCCATAGGTTTTGGGATTTATTTCAGAGGCCATTGGTGTGCAGAGCAATGGCCTGATGATTGGGTAGGGGCTGGCATTAGCAGGGATTTGACATTCCTGGAATTTTTCCCAATTCTGGGGGCAGTTTACTTTTGGGGTGACGAGTTGGCAAACCACTCCGTGCACTTTTGGTGCAACAATATGGCTGTGGTCCAGATAGTGAATTCACTATCGTCCAAGTCTCCCAGAGTTATGAAATTGGTCCGTGCCTTTACATTGAGGTGCTTGCACCTTAACATTCTGTTTTTAGCTAAGCATATTCCAGGACTGAACAATGAGGTGGCAGACGCCCTGTCTCGTCTGCAGATGGACCGATTTCGTCAGCTTGCCCTGGAGGCAGATTTGCTGCCGACCCAGGTTCCTCCAGGGCTTTGGAGGATTGGGAGTCCGAGGCCTTCAGGGCTATCCAGTTAGCCTTGGCTCCTAGCACCAGGAGGGTCTACGACAGAGCGGAAAGGGAATTAGCTGGGTTTAGACGGGAGGCTGGGCTTCCCCAGGAATGGCCTATTAAGGTGGGGCACTTAGCTCATTTTTGTGTTTATCAAAAGGGGAAGGGGCACAGCATCAAGTATATCCGCAGCCAGCTGTTGGCTTTGGCCTTTGCCTCTAAGGTGCAGGGCTTGGCGGACCCCACCGGGGATTTCCGCATCAAGAAGATGCTGGAAGGGTGGTCAAGGGAGGCCACCACGCCAAGGGATAGGAGACAGCCCATTTCCCCGGATATATTAAAGGGGTTGAAGGCTATGTGGCCCAGGGTGTGCAACTCGCCATTCGAGGAGGAGCTGTTTCATGCAACTTCTTTGACTGCATTTTTTGGTGCCCTTAGGATTAGTGAGCTGGTACCTCAGTCCCTTAAAGACAACTCTGATTGCGCCATAGCTGCGGCTGACGTTAAGTTTCTGGGGGACAGAGTGGCTCTTAGGATTAGGCGTTCTAAGACCGACCAGGCTCAAAAGGGGGTGGTTTTGACCATCAGCCGATGCTCGGCCGTTGATTTGTGCCCAGTGGCGGCCTTGGAGGCCTACGTGAAGGCACGGGGAACGGCACCGGGGGCATTGTTTTGTCATGCCGATGGGTCCCCGTTGACTAAGTATCAGTTTTGGATGGTCACGGGAAGAGCATTGGCTAAGCTGGGCCTCGGTGGGTTCAAATTTGGAACCCATTCATTTAGGATAGGTGCTGCGTCCACGGCGGCAGCCATGAGATATGCTGGGATGGAAATACAGAAAGTGGGGCGGTGGCGATCTGGGGCTTATAAGGCTTACGTTCGGCCCCTGATCGGTAGTCAATTGTGTTGAAATTGTTTCTTTTTCAGGTGCTGCTGTGTGGCGGGATCGCGTTCGGATCCTGATATGTGGCCATAGTATGGTCTTTTGGGCGGCACACCAAGCGAAGAGGACCCAGGCGGGGTCCCAGCTGGGACTCAGCAGATGGGCCACCGTTGAATGGCAAGGCAGGAGAGGCCTGCGTTGGGCAGGCCTGCTGCTGTTGCTGTTTGAGCGGCGGAGTGCTCCTCCCCCGCACATATTGGTTGTCCACTTAGGTGGCAATGATTTGGGTCTCATGAAGAGGGTTGCCTTGTCCTGCCAGGCTCAGGATGACCTCAGGGAGATCCAGAGGAGGTGGCCAGGTGTCCTTATCTATTGGTCGGCGATGCTTCCGTGCCGGATGTGGCGGGAAGCGGTGGACCACAGGGCAGTAGATAGGGCCAGGTGGATGGCCAACAGAGCCCTTTTTAAAGCCATGATGGGTGGTTTGGGGATCTATTTGCCTCATCCGCAGATCCGGGCCGAGTCTGCTGACCTCTACAGAGGGAATGGGGTTCACCTCTCATTTAGAGGGAATAGGATTTTCTTAGATGACCTGTGGCAAGGGCTTAGGTTGGCCTTAAGCCAGCTGTGGGGTGCGGAGGCCTAAGCAGAGGCTTGGCATCAGTGGTGGCAGGAGTTTTAGTTAGGAAATAATATGGAGCGGGCTGGCGAGCACCCTTGGCACCTCCACAGTGGTGGGGAATTGGGGTCCACCAGATGGGGACAGCTGCCGTACGGTTCGCCCCGTGGTGGGACGCCCTGGGTGGGGAACCCAGGCATATGCTAGTCTCCCCCCGCTGCCGTTCGGCCGGGGGGGGGGAGCTTTGCTTGGGTGAACCACTTTGCCTGGCCAGGCCGGGTCCAGCCACTGGACTGTTGGCTTGGACCTGGGGCAGCGGGTGTCTCGCCCAGACAGGCAGGGTGGGGTCGGGAGCGACTCCAGAGCCTGTCCTGTACCGCTAGTTAGGCCCTTGCTGTAGTTGATGTTTGATTGTTGATTAACTTTAATAAAGCGGCCCAAGTTTATAACCCAAATGAATGTGTCTGTCTTCATTCCGATTAGCGGGGCAAATGTTCACATATAATATTTAGTTTGCGCTAACATATCTCGAGAATACTATGGTTTTTGTGTGGGATGGGTGAAACTTTAAGAAGATAAGAGGTTGAAAGGAAGATGTGAACATTAAACGAGGATATAGTTGCATTTCTCAAAAGCTTTAGTTGTCAGGTTGAATGAATTGTGCACTTATTTATAGACATGTTTTTGGGTCCAGGTTTTAGTATGGATGGGAGCTGAGGGGAGGCACACAGAGGTGACACTTCTATTAATATCAGCCATTATTATTACTATTAATATGATGCAAAAGTGCTGTAGTGGTTAGTGTGTCAGACTATAATCTGGATAGCTAGGTTCAAGTCTCCACTCTGCCATGGAAACTTGCTGTGTGACCTTGGGCCACTCAAACACTATCAGCCTAACCTACCTTATAACTTCTTGTACAAATAAACTGGAGCACCACTTTTGGTCACAATTGAGTAGAAAGATGGTCTATAAACGGAGTACACAATAATAAATATTAATATCATCAGAGTAATGGATTGAAAGAAGTATGGTGGCGAGATGTTTTAAGTATGTGGGTCCTGCAATAAGTCCTGAGGCAGACACAGCATTGGAAACCGTTCTTTATTAGGTAAACATGTTGCAGCTTGCCCACTTGCTCTGATTGAGCTAACACAGGAAACAACTGAAGCCCATTTAGAGGCTTAACATGGAACATACATGCCATGAACAAAACGAGATGGAGACTGGAGCTCCAACCTTTGTGTGCTGTGCCACCTTCTAATCTTTTCCCCAATAACAGATACTCCGGATGTCATTAAGGGTGTGTGATTTGGAATTTGTAAACCAGCAAAAGAGCCAGGTTTATGTTAATTCAGCATAATCTGGCTATGCTGTATCACATTAAAGAATTCTGGATTGGATTCAGGGAATCAAAGTGTGATGGGTTGGATTATTTGGCCACAGAAAGAGCAGCCAGCCAGCAGAGCAGCAGCAAGAGAGAGGGCAACATCAGGAGAGCAGAACAAGGCTGATGGGCGACAGAATAGCAGCCAGTCCAGTGAGTGAGAGGGAGGCAAGCCTTGCACTGCAGCAGGAAAGCAGTGCAAGGCTGGTGGGTGACAGGAGGCATCAGGGAGAGTGGAGTCCCATCCTGCCCCTCCACCCCCACCAGAGTTCCAAAAGAGCCATTCTGCTTTTAAACTCTGTGGCTCCGGAGAACCTCCCCCCTTGTGTCAGTAAGGATTCTCTTTTACATTAGGTTCTCTAATTTTACATTGGGAATCTCTGTTTTTAAATTTTTTTATTGTTTGAATGTTTAGACTAACTCCTTTGAAAATGAGGCCCATAGTGGTTTAGAAACATTAAAAACCACAATAAATATTATACATTAAAAGACTAGAAAACATATCAACAACATTGAGGAAAATCCCACAAGAATACAACCAATAAAACAGTGTAATTCCAATACATTGGTTCCCTTGCTTCATTTTGCTTCTGTTGGGCTTGGTTAGTTCAGTTTGCATCAGGAGTGGAACTTGCATTTGGGACTGGCTTTTGGCCAGGGGTTGCCTTTGTTTAACATTTCCGTTTTCCTGGAAAGCCTTGGAAATGTTCCTCCCATAGGAAACAAAAGAGAGTGGCTAGAAGCATCTTGTTCAGGGGCCCATAGAACTCGACTCCAAGGTTGAATCTTCCTGAAATTTGGGAGGTCTTTAGTGGAGAGGAAGGAGTAGATTGCCTGCAAATTTAGTGGAGTTTTCTTGAAAATCCCCCCTCCAGCTCACTGGATAGTTTTCCCCATAAGGAATAATGACCGAATAAATTCAGGGTTCTCTAACCAGATCAGAGAATCATATCCAGATGCCAGGGATACTATT
Organism: Eublepharis macularius; assembly: GCF_028583425.1. NCBI lineage: Eukaryota > Metazoa > Chordata > Lepidosauria > Squamata > Eublepharidae > Eublepharis > Eublepharis macularius. The sequence goes on along the minus strand of NC_072791.1, from coordinate 95,407,920 downwards.
TTTTAAATATATCCCTGAAACCTGGATCCAGATCACCTGAATTTTATTTTGGTACACACCTCTAGATATCATGTCATATGAGTGTGCCTACAGAGTTGAAAATGCACTGTTTTTTCTCTATTTTCATTCCATTACCCTGCTGAGACAAACTGTGCCAATTTCACTGGATTTGGATTGTTTGTTCTTTATACTGGCTCTCAAGACAGGATTCTGTTGGTGTACCACACACACCACTATAATGCCTGACATTACCAAACTAGTATCAGGATTGGAATTGGAGTTGCCCAAATTACTGGTTTTGAGGGATGTCAACATCTATGCTGAGGCTTTGGGATTTAGGAACAAGATATTTCTGGCTGGAGTATAAAATCACTTAGAGTGATCGACCCTTGAAGAAAGATGAATCCAAATAGTTTCTTGTCGCAACTAGAAGATTTTCCATCTAGTATGACTGGTGATCATGCTGCTGATTAGTAGACTTCTGGAATAAAGAGGCCTTGCAAGCAGTCTCTATTATTAGTAAGTTGCCAGTTGAATGCTGCCACAACCAGTGGGAATAACATCACACAATGACTCAAAATGTTATGACATCTTTTCCAGTTTGTACCCAGAAGTGACATTATGACACTCTAGGGATGTGCTTGTCTCTATGGTTTTTTACTGAAAAATTTCTAGAGTGTCATGACATCATTTCCAGGTATAACCTGAAAGTGACATGACATCCTGCACTGTTGCTCCCCACTCCAACCCTTTGCTGCTGCTGAAGCAAAGACACCCAGTGGGGCCTGGAGTTCAGGGGCAAAAGCTTGCCCATCACTGCCAGAAGGACAGCAAGCTTAATTATTTGACCTCTCCCATATGGTCAAAGTTATAAAGTGTTCAGGTTATCAGAACCGGGTGTTATGAAGCAGCTGGAATGACTGCCTGGATAGATGGTGAAGAGACACTGGTGATGGAGGCAAAGAACGCTAACTTCTCTACTATTATCACATGCATGAAGTGTCATAATTTGCTTCAAATTGCAAGAGGCTTGTTGTATCTAGCCCCCTGAGAGCAAGTAGCAGATATTTTGGAAACTCAGTATGATCAATTTGCTAAGTATGTTGTAGATAAAATTGCTCACATTCAATCCAATTTGGATACTGTTGGATATAATGTTGGTCCAGTTCTATGGATTGTTTTAGCTGGTCCAGTTTCTATGTATTTGTTTCAGCTTATGCAATCTGATGACATGTACATTCTACTTGTCAAGGCTTATTATTAGCTTATTTTTTATTAGATCCTTACCTTTGGTGATCAGTAAAGTCTGCAGGAGAATGGTAATCTCAATGGCTGACAGAGTCCATCAATTAGGGTTGCCAACCTCCAGATGGGGCCTGGTGATCTCTTGGAATTTACACCTGATCTCTAGACTACAGGATCAATTCTGCTGGAGAAAACGGCTGATTTGCAAGGTGAATCCTATGGCATTATACCCTGGGGAGGTCTCTCTCCTCTGCAAACTGTACCTTCTCTAGGCCCCACTGTGAAATCTTCAGGAATTTCCCCATCTGGTAACCCAACTCCCTATGAAGGACCAAGTTTGCAGTTTGGCTATGCCAGAAGTATCCAGGATGCACACCAGCTGTAGCTTTTTCCAGAAAAGGTGGACCTGGCCACAGTGGCAAATGCCATGGTGTGCCCTTCAGGTGGCTGCCTTTAAAGAAAGTTCAGAAGAATCAACAGGTTCCAATTTTCCCTAGGATGAAAAAAGAGGGTTGCTGTAGTAAACAGATTATTCCCACCTGCCAGTTACAATGGTTGCCAGTTTGTTTCTGGGATTGATAGAAGGTGCTGGTGATAACATCTGAAGATTTACGAAGTTTAGGAGCTGTTTGCTTAATGGAACGCTTCCTCGTCTATTTACTACCGTGTGCTTTAAGGTTGGCCATGGGGGCTCACTTGCAAAAATCACCAGTTGGGATAAGGGGGATTCATATGTGGATGTTCTTATCTCCCCCTTAACTCCAAAAACCAATCCCCTCTGACTGTGGGCAACTTTTTTCACTGGACACCTTCTGGTACAAGTCAATTTTATTTTTCAGGAAAATCAAAAAGAGTCCAGTAGCACCTTTAAGACTAACCAATTTTATTTTATTGTAGCATAAGCTTTCGAGAATCAAGTTCTCTTCATCAGATGCCTGATCCGAACTGGTCAAATACAGAAGAGGAGGATTTGACCAGTTCGGATCAGGCATCTGATGAAGAGAACTTGATTCTCGAAAGCTTATGCTACAATAAAATAAAATTGGTTAGTCTTAAAGGTGCTACTGGACTCTTTTTGATTTTGTAACTACAGACTAACACGGCTAACTCCTCTGGATCTATTTTTCAGGAAGGCTTCTTGAAAAAAACTTTCCTATGGTACTCTTAAATTTTTGACTGTTAATTACTGATGTTTAGTTTTAAATTGATTTTATGTAGTATTTTTAAAAACGTTTGTATACCCCCTTGGGCATTAATTTTAAAATATAAAGCTAGAGCATAAATATTCTAATTAAGTAAAATTAAAATATTTCTTCTAAATAAAATAAAGCAGATTACCATATGCCACACAGATAGTCTTTGACTATGGCAATTGTTTAGGGAACAAAAGATCTGAGAACCTAAACTTCTAATGAATATACTATCCAATTTAGACCCTTATGAGTAAACTGATTTCCTACTATGAAGCTATTTTAAAAACTGTTACTTGATTTTTCAGTTGCCATTCTGTTATTGTTCTATTTGCCTTTTCTGCCACAGCAAGATTTTACCAGGCAACTTTATTTCCAAAGTCCATTTTTAAAATAAATACGTTGTTTGAATATGCAAGTGCTTAATGTCTGATTTCAATTACCTACAGAAAAGCAGGGGTGTCAGTATTACGACTGCTCTGATTACATTGCCTACCAACGGAAATTTATGTGCAATCATTATATAATTCATCTAGAGACTTTACAAATTTAGAACCACATTTGGATGTATCCTCCTGATATTAAAACTGACACAAGAAGAAGCCTTCAAAGTGTTCCTATAAAAGCAGTTGTAAAGGACTGCATTTTTTAAAAGCTTAGAAGTGCTGTACAAACAGCTGAAGGACTGTTAAGGGTTAATGCTTCACATAAACAGAGTCTTGAGTGACAGACTACTCCGAAGAATCTGATAGGGTTGTCATGGCTGTACCCCTACATCCATGCCATTGTTCTATGTGTTGAACCATTGCTAATGCTGTACTTTTATTTCATTTTGCAAATGCTCTAACTCTGATGGTTTTGTTTCTCCCTCTAGCAGCCCTGAGAACACAGCTGTCTTATCTTTTCTTCTTTTGAAGCTCACCAAAGTGACCTTGTGCTGTCTAAAACGTTGCTGTTGAATCTTATGCCTCTTTGTCCTGTCTAGGCTGATGTATAAACTCCAGAAGAAGTTCCCAGACCCTTTTCCATGCAAACCTGTGGTCAAAGTGGGAGGGGAGAAATGAGCTGTATTTTTCCTCAAGTCTCTATTCCTATTGTGGGAAATGGATTTAATGAAAGAGATTTTATGTACTTTTATGTGCCTTCTATGACTGTTGTGCACTTTTAACTATTCTCAGGAGCTAATGTAGTATTTGTAACGCAACTTGCAAGAAAATGAGACTTGAAACAAAAGACCAAAGCAGAATGTATGTTATACATGTAAATCACTGTGAGAAGTAAGATCAAAGTACTGTGAAGCTTGCTACCTAGTAGATTGCGCTTAATAAGCACCTGCTTGTTTCCTGACACCTGTTCCTTACTTGATACAGAAAACCCTTTGTGAAACTGTCCATGCAAAATGTTGCAATGAAAGCTAGCTAGATTAGCAAAACCTCTCAAGGCTGAGAGAAAACCACAAATCAGAGAATGGGTACTGAATGTAACTTTAAGTACATTCCTAGGGAAGGGAGAGCACCTCTCTCCCACGGAACTCAGAAAAATATTCTCCGCTTAAAGCCGACAAGGTCATCAGAAGCAACAACGGGACGCCTTTACTAAATGTTACACAGACCAAAGGAATGGACATGAATGAGAAGCCTATGAAAGAGATGTGTGGGAAAGGAAGAAAGATGTTCCTTTCAGAGACAGAACCAAGGACAGATAAGATAAGAAATGGCAATCAGTAATGTTGTAATTGTGCTGTTGACCTAAGTTGTTTCTTCCAATGAGAATACCATTAGACACTTGTATCATGAGAGGTGGTTGCCCACTTGAGCCAATGGGGGCCACTGTATTTTCTGAGCCAACAGAATAACAAATATTATAATTAACCAAAAGGTATTAATTGCTTTGTACTGCTATTGTAGATTTGATGAGCGTTGGGCACAAGGGGACCTTTTACTCTTTGTGTAACCATCGTTCCTCCATCGTTTAATAAGTGGTTATAGATTGCTTCATCCACAGGACTCTGCATCTGTCTCTTATAACGATTGGCTAAAGGGACATTTGGGACACCAGTTGTGTCCAACACTATCAAGGAAACGTGTACTGCTTAGATGCTTTCTTGCCTCTGAGTAATTCTATGGACACATATATGGAAAGATTTGATTTCTGAATAAAACCATTTAACCAAGAGCTTGGACTTCTTGTTGCAATGGTATCAGGGACCTGTCTACCATATCCTGTCATCCATAGCCTGACAGGGTAGCATGAGCTGAACAGAAAAAGACTTCTGAACTGGATGCTGGGAAGAGGGGAGTCAGATTTCAGCCCTAGCAGAGAGTACTGACAGTTTCAGGATTTCAGCCCTGACTGAGAGCAGTTTAACACAGACAGAACTGGAGGAAAGTTGGAAAGGAAGTTTGTGAAGTCAGAGAAGACTCCCATTCGAGCCAAAGGAAGGGGATAGATCTTCTAGTGAGAGGAGAATTTCCACATCCAGTCAAACAGGGAGTTAGCTCTGAAGAATTAATTAATCCCTGGTCTGATGTGGTTAGAAACGGCCTTTGGAGACCTTAAGGATCAGTTAAAAAATCAAGACAAGGACTTGTGTGTCACAAACCCTTGTTTAACTCAGGCTTGGGCTGACCTTCCTCTACCCTGAGGTAAAACTTCTCCTCACTGAGTGTATGAAGCTGAATACTCAGCTGGGAAGCCTTTAGTAGCACGGTTGAGGTTTAGTTTCAACTTTCTTTCTTGTCCCACCCTTAAGGAACATATAAGTGGTATGGTTACCCAGCCAAGTTTAAGTAGTGGAAAGATCAGGGGGTTGCGCTTCCTTTAGAAAGGAACTGGCACATGAGACTCAGGGACAGGGCTCATTTGGAGCCGGAACTCACAGGAACGGCGTTCCGGAACCTCTAAAAATAGGTCACGTGGGTTTTGGCCCCACCCACGTGATTCCCTTTCCTGGGAGTGAATGCCGAGTGCTGCTAGACTGCAAAGGTGCTTGCATTCATTCTGCTCTGTGCTTTTACGTTCATTTGTTCGGGGGGTGGGGCGGGAAGAGAGAAAAAGCATGAATGCCGAGTGCTGCTGGGCTGCAAAGGAAGGCAAGGTGCTTTCATTCATTCTGCTCTTTTACGTTCATTTCTGACTGGGCAGGGGGGTGGGGAGAGAGAAAAACCATGAATGCTGAGTGCTGCTGGGCTGCAAAGGAAGGCAAGGTGCTTGCATTCATTCTGCTCTTTTACGTTCATTTCTGACTGGGCGGGGGGGGAGAGAAAAAGCATGAATGCCGAGTGCTGCTGGGCTGCAAAGGAAGGCAAGGTGCTTGCATTCATTCTGCTCTGCTCTCTTACGTTCATTTCTGACTGGGCAGAGGTGGGGGGGGGAGAGAAAAAGCATGAATGCCGAGTGCTGCTGGGCTGTAAAGGAAGGCAAGGTGCTTGCATTCATTCTGCTCTGCTCTTTTATGTTCATTTCTGACTGAGCAGGGGTGGGGTGGGTGGGAAGAGAGAAAAAGCATGAATGCCGAGTGCTGCTGGGCTGCAAAGGAAGGCAAGGTGCTTGCATTCATTCTGCTCTGATCTTTTACGTTCATTTCTGACTGAGCAGGGGTGGGGTGGGTGGGAAGAGAGAAAAAGCATGAATGCTGAGTGCTGCTGGGCTGCAAAGGAAGGCAAGGTGCTTGCATTCATTCTGCTCTGATCTTTTACGTTCATTTCTGACTGGGCAGGGGTGGGGGGGTGGAGAGAGAAAAAGCGTGAATGCTGAGTGGTGCTGAACTCCAAAGGAAGGCAAGGTGCTTGCATTCATTCTGCTCTGTTCCTTTAGTTTCATTTGTGACTGGGGCAGGAAGAGAAAATGAGTGAGTGAGTGCAAGCCAAGTGGTGCTGAGCTCCAAACTAACACAAGCTGGTTGGAATTCATGCTGCTTTATTTTCATTTGTGACTTGAGAGAGTGAGTGAGTGGCTGCAAGCAGGGCTGGCTCTCCAGAGGAGGGTAGGCTGCTTTGAGTTAATTTTCCCTTAAAGAAATACCTGGAGACTTTTGCTGAAAGGGGCCTGAGGGGTGGATGTTGCCTTCTGACACACTTTTGGTGATGTCAGGGGGTGTGGCATATGCTAATGAGTTATGCTAATGAGTTCATGGAGTTCTTTTTCTAGGAAATGACCCCTGCTCAAGGAGATTCAAAATGAAACAGAAGGTTTATTTACAAGTAGGTAAAATAAGACTTCCGGTTCGGGATCCATGGAGGTCTAAAGCAGCTCTAAGAGCTGAGCTGTCCGTGCCGCTGTTTGTGGAGGCTGGAGGGGCACAGATTGCCCGCGGCCCCCTGTTCTCAGGCGGAGAACAGGCAAGTACGCACTGTACCTGAGGGCGCGTTGATCTCGGGTGGTGGGGGGCTCTAAGCAACGAGCTCTCTCCCGCCCTTGAGGTCCCACCCGAAGACAGGTTTGCTAAGATCTCTGCAGCGGCTCAGGAGTCAACTGTACTGGCATAAGACCTGCATGCCCGAGCTTCGATAAGCAGTAAGGGAAACGGATTCGTTTGATTAAAAGAAGCAGCAATTACAACCCAAGAAAAGACGTTTAAGAAGGTAAAGATTGCTATCTCTCAAACCGGGACAGATTTAAGCAAGCAATAAAGTTTAAATCTGGATTTAAAAACTGCGACAGACTGATTAAGTGAAGGGGAAGATTCCGGCAAGGGAAAATTTAAAAAGTGACATTTTAAACTGTAGTTAAGGCGGAAAATTGGATATTGTTTACATACCTGCGGTGGGAAGAGATACTGGACTGTGGGAAAGCTTGAATATCGCGAGAACTGCTGCAAACATTAAAGTAACAGGAAGTATGTCAGGACCATAAAGAGACTGGCAAGAGGTGGTCTGTGTTAATACAGGAAGTGGAAGTTCGCCATTTCAGAGAAGGGCAAAGTTTTGGCTTCAATGAAACAGGAAGTAGGACATCTTGGAAGAAGGTAAGGGCATTTGCTTCAAGTTAAAACCATAGAGAAAAAACGCCCGACATTTTGGACTGAGCAAAACAACTTTTAACAAAAACTGAGTAAATTGGGACTTTTAAAAGCAATTGGAAGTAATAAATCAGCGCCACGGATTTAAGGAAAAGGGCAGACTCGTGGGAGCGTGGTAAATCTAGCCCCACGATGTCGAAGAAAGAGTGGTAAGCTGCGATGGAGAATCTTGATAAAAAAGTTTCTGAAGTTACAGAAGGCAATAAAGAGCTCAAAGGTATGACACAGGAGATGGCAAAAGACTTTAGAGACTTTAAAGAGACACTTAAATCGGAAATGGCAGAACTGGTAAAAGACGTATCAGATACGCAGCAGAGAGTTAAGGTAGTAGAAAACACGATGGATCTGCAGAAGACAGAGATGAGAGGATTGAAAGCGAGAGTGACCATCGGAAAGTAAACAAATGGAAAAACAACTAAGATTTCGTTCGATCCCAGAAACAGAGGAAAAGACCGCCCGAGAGCAGATTACAGAAATTTTGGCAGAGTACCTGGGGAAGGAGGAAGAGGAAATTGCAGCTCTCCTAGATGTGGTGTACAGAATTAACTCAAAATTTGCGTCTCAGAGGAAGTTACCAAGGGATATGATTGTGCAATTTACGACAAGAAATACAAGAGAATTAATTGTGACCAAACAGTTTCAGGATCCACGAGAAGTTGATGGAAAGGCGGTAAGAATCATGAAGGAACTGCCCAGATCGGTGTTGTTGGAAAGAAAGAAATACAGAGAGCTAGTCCAGATGTTAAAAGAAATGAAAGTAAAATACCGATGGGAAATACCAGAGGGACTGACATTTGAGTTTGGTGGAGCAAGAAAGAGCATCAGATCTGGCCAGGAAATGGAGGATTTTATTAGTAAAAATGAAAAGGACTTACCAAAACCCACAAAACCTTGATCATGGAGTGTAAAATTATATCTTGGAATGTAAATGGACTAAACTCACCTTGTAAACGTAAGGTTATTTTCCACTGGCTTGTAAAACAGAAATGTAAAATTGTATGCCTACAAGAGACACATATTAGAAAGCAAGATGTAAAATATTTGAAAATGGCAAAACTTGGAAAAGAATTTGTAGCTGCCTCCAAACAGAAAAAGAGGGGTGTTGTGCTGTATATAAAGGAGGAACTACAGCCTAAAGTGGTGTTAAGTGATGTTGAAGCTCGATATTTGGCGGTGGAAATAATTTGGAATTCAAAAAAGACGTTGTTTTTTTTTATTTTTATAACTAACAATACAGAAGGAAGGAAGGGGGGCAGAGGAAGGGAGAGAAAAAAACAACAACAACATATAACAACTACACTACAAATAATGCTTTCCCTTCATACTGCCATTGTTTAAAATTAAAACTTTGTAAAATACTGATGGAATGGTTGACCTTACAAAATACAGATTGCTATTCAAATTAAGTCTCCCCCCCCCCCCCGGGCCTCGGACGCAGCTCTCTCTGAACAGCTGCAGTCGCCGTGCTCGTTCCCTCCTCCCCTCCCCCTTCAGACTTCGAATCCTTTTCTTCTTGCTTAGCCTCTTGCTGGAACTCTTGGTTTTTGCCCTCAAAGTCCCTTAGCTGATCTTCTGATGTTATCTTATAAGCTTGATCTTTGTAACTAAACCAGATACCTTCCGGAAATAACCATTTATACTTTATTCCACGTTCCCTCAGAAGAGCTGCAAACCTTTTATACTTAAATCTTCTTTTCCGAGCTAAGAATGGAACGTCCTTCAATATCTTAACCTTGTTACCCAAAAAGTCCAGATCCGCATTGTATGAATTATATAGGATAGTGTCCCGGATCCTCTTAGATGAAAAATCAATGACGATCACACGAGGCAGCTGACGCTTCGTTGCATATTTTGAAGAAGCCCAATGGACTTCCAAAATGACACTTTTTACTTCTTCTTTAGTTGCCCTCGCGGGTGTCGCCAATAGTTCCGAGGCAAGATCCTTTAAATCCTCATTTTGCTCCTCTTTCATGTTCTGGAGACGCAAAATTGTCTGTGTTCGTTCCACTTGTAGCCCGATCAGCTGGTTCTCCACCAGCTTTAATTCTTTGTTTGTTGCCCTCACGAGTGACGCATTTTCCCGAGCAGACTTCTCTGCCCCCCCACGCTGCTTCCTTAATGGTTTTCACTTCGCTCTCAATTAAGCCCACCCTTTGATCTGTTTCGTTTAGCTTGTCAACAAAGGGCTTTATGGCTTCGATAACCGACCTCTTCACTAAGTCCTCGAGGGACTCTCCTTTTCCCTGCAGGGCAGCCGAGATTGACTTGCCCAAAGCGGGACTCTGCTTTTTCGTCACCATTTTTTTGGGGGGGAGACCGCCGACCAAGTTCTGAAACTCATTGAGGGGGAAGAAACCCAAGCCTTCTTAGCTTCAGATCCCACCAATCCTTCACGTATGCTTGTAATAACAGAAGGGATTCGCTTACTTACAGGCTTTCGCCTATTTATTTATTTATTTTATTTATTTATTCAATTTATATACCGCCCATCCCAGGGGCTCTGGGCGGTGAACAGTTAAAATTGATAAAAACAAAAACTAAAATCAATATACAAATAATAAAACAAATTAACAAGGTGCAGTGGTGGGGAGAACCTTCCCCACCCCAAAGGTGGGAGGCCGACATGGCACCGCCCCCTTCAATCACCAAATGCCTGGCGGAACAGCTCTGTCTTACAGGCCCGGCGGAACGATAATATGTCCCGCTGGGCCCGGGTTTCCATTGACAGAGCGTTCCACCAGGCTGGGGCCAGGACTGAAAAAGCCCTGGCCCTGGTTGAAGCGAGGCGGGCTTCCTTAGGGCCGGGGACCACAAGTAAATATTTATTCGCTGATCGGAGCGATCTCCGGGGAACGTACAGGGAGAGGCGGTCCCGAAGATATGCCTAGTTCTGCTCTTTGCCGTTTTCCATGGCCCCGCAGCACTCAAGGTGCCGCGCACGTCTGCCAGCCTCTGTAGGAGCAAACGGACAATTTACCCCCTGCATCGACTTCAGGGAATTCTTCCCACAGCACTCTGGACCCTGCCTCCCTCACTGGGCGTCCTGTGGGCTAACCTTCGCAGGTCAGCCACCCGGTCAGGCTGCTCAGACACTTCCTCCCAGACCTGCAGAGAGGAGCGTCTGACATGGCTGAGAAAACGAAAACGAATCCAAAAAATTCTTTTTTTTTCTGCCAAAAAAGACATTAGCGATTGGAATTTATGCGCCTAATGGTGCAAAAGAATTTTTTTTTATGGATTTACAAAAACAGTTAGATTAACTGTCTTATGACCAAATAATACTGGCAGGCGATTTCAATGGAGTTACAAACTTGGAGGAAGACAAGAAATCTAAGATTACACACAAAAAAAAGAGGACTATTACCAAAGTCATTTTTTGCAATCACGAAACAGGAAAGTTTAGAGGATGTATGGAGGAGACAGTATCCCAAGAATAGACAATATACGTATTACTCTGCAAGACACTCTACACTATCAAGAATTGATATGATCTGGGCCTCCAAAGAACTGTTGCTCTGGACTAAAGAGGTGGAAATTATGCCAAAGGTAGGCTCAGATCATAATCCAATTGTGTGGAAATTTGGTAAGAATAGTAAAAGAAGAGGATGGAGAATAAATGAAGACCTGTTACAAATGGAAGAGAATATTGCGTTGCTGCGAAGAGAGACCAAGTTCTTTTTGCAATACAATTTGAATAAAGAAGTATCGACAAATAAGGTTTGGGACACATATAAGGCCGTGATCAGAGGGATACTAATGGACTTGAATGCGAGAGACAGGAGGAAAAAGGAGGAGAAAAGACAAGAAATTATGGAAAAAATTAAAGCCAAAGAGATTCAGCTCAAAAAGAGACCAGGCAAAAAGAAAATATACCAGGATATAAAAATACTGCAAGAACAGTTATCGGCAATGAACAATAAAGAATTGGAGTGGAATTTAAAGAGGATGAATCAGAGGTCGTTTGAAGGTGCAAATAAACCTGGGAAATATTTGGCATGGCAACTAAAAAAGAGGAAGGAGAAGAAAATTATCAGTACGATACGAGAAGATGATAAGTTATTAAGTGATCAAGTCGCTATTAGTAGAGCCTTTTTTAAATTTTATGCAAAATTATACCAAAAAAAAGAGGTGAACAAAGATTCAATAGCAGAATATTTAGATAAGATGAAACTTCTGACACTCTCTGAAGAATGGAAAGAGAAATTGAATAAGGAAGTGACAGAAGAAGAAATAAAAGAAGCTATTCAATCAATGAAATTGGGGAAGGCGCCAGGCCCGGACGGACTAACGGCAAAATTTTATAAAATAATGGGCCAAGAATTGGCACCTCTCCTGAAAGAGGTGATGAATGGTGCTATGCAGGATCAAGGGATTCCTGATTCTTGGAAGGAGGCTAACATATCATTGATTCCAAAAGAAGGACAAGATTTGACTAATGTTAAAAATTATAGACCAATTTCATTGTTGAACAATGATTATAAAATATTTGCAAAGGTGTTGGCGGAAAGAATTAAAGGATGGATGTCGGAATTCATTGCAGATGAACAAGCGGGATTTTTACCTAATAGACAAATTAAAGACAATCTGAGAACAGTAATAAATGCTATTGAATACTATGATAAGCATTGTGATAGAGAGGTTGGTTTCTTCTTCGTAGACGCAGAAAAAGCATTTGACAACCTGAACTGGGACTTTATGTTCGCCACCATGGAAAAGCTGCAAATGGGAGAAAAGTTCATACAAGCAGTTAAAGGAATTTATAAAGACCAAAGTGCAGCGATTGTAGTGAATGTCGATTTGACAAAAAAACTGAAAATAAGCAAAGGCACAAGGCAAGGCTGCCCATTGTCTCAATTGCTGTTCATATTGATTTTGGAGATATTGATGATCCAGATACGAGAGGACGATAGAATTCGAGGTATAAAGATAAGAGAGTTTACCTACAAGGTCAGAGCATTTGCGGATGATATAATGTTGATTGTAGAGGATCCAATTGACAATGTGCCAAAGGTAATAAAGAAGATAAAGGAATTTGGAGATCTGGCTGGTTTCTTTGTAAATAAAAAGAAGTCGAAGATACTATGCAAAAATATGACTAAACAGAAACAACAAAAACTAATGGAATTAACGGATTGCGAGGTAACAAACAAAATAAAATATTTGGGAATTGAACTAACTGCAAAAAATATAGACTTATTTAAGAACAACTATGAGAAGTTGTGGATACAAATAGAGAGAGATTTGATAAAGTGGAACAAGTTGAATTTATCATGGTTGGGCAGAATCACGGCAATAAAAATGAATGTTCTACCTCGTGTGATGTTTCTGTTACAAACGATTCCGATTATCCGAGACTCTAAACAATTTGAAAAATGGCAAAGAAAAATTTCAAATTTTGTGTGGGCAGGCAAGAAACCACGTGTTAAAATGAAAGTGTTACAGGATGCGAAAGAAAGAGGTGGCTTGCAACTGCCCAACTTAAGACTGTATTATGAAGCAATTTGTTTGACATGGATAAAGGATTGGATAACGTTGAAAAATCGCAAACTTCTGGCATTGGAAGGTTATAAGAAAATATTTGGATGGCATGCATACCTATAGTACGATAAAATAAAAGCAGACTCTCTGTTTCTGCATCATTATATTAGAAGAAGCCTCTTCACAATTTGGAAGAAATATAAGATGTATCTGGAAGATCAAATCCCCTCTTGGGTGGTCCCGTATGAAGTAATAGACCCGAGAACTGTCGATAACGAACAGCAATGCTTAACTTACAAGGAGATAACACAAATACAACATTTAATGCCAAAAATAAAATCAGAAGAAGAATTGTCTCCTTGTTATAACTGGTTTCAATACAGACAGATTAGAGATCTTTACAAATCGGACTGTTCAAGAGGAGGAATAAGAATGGAAAACTCAGAATTGGAAGAAGTAATGCTACAAGAAGACAAGAAACAAATTTCAAAGATCTACAAGATACTTCTAAAATGGTATACTGAAGATGAAGTAGTGAAAGTACAGATGGTGAAGTGGGCAATAAATTTTCATAAAGAAATAGCAATGGAGGCATGGGAGCACTTGTGGAAGAATACAATTAAGATTACAACGTGTACAAATATTAGAGAAAATGTATACAAGATGATATACAGATGGTACCTAACACCGAAGAAAATTGCGCTGGGGAACGCTAATATGTCAGATAAGTGCTGGAAATGTAAAAAGCACGGAGGATCATTATACCATATGTGGTGGACTTGTGAAGTAGCAAAGCAGTACTGGGGAGATATAATAGAAGTACTTAATGAGGTGTTACAAACCCAAATAAATAAGAACCCAGAACTGCTGCTACTAAACTTGGGAATGGAGAATGTTCCAGTGCAAAATAGAACATTGTTATTTTATATGACAGCTGCAGCAAGATTACTGTATGCGCAGAAATGGAAAATGCAAGAAGTACCTACTGTAGAGGACTGGATTTACAAATTGTTGTACATGGCAGAGATGGATAAAATGACAAGAAAACTTAAAGACCTGGATCCGGGACAGTATTTGGCAGACTGGGCGAAATTGAAACCATTTTTGGGAAAAAAATGGGATGTGAAAGGAGAACTGTGGCAGTTTGAGAATTTTTAAAATAAGACAATTTAAACAGAAGAGAGAAGTGACTTTACCATTAAGAATTTATATCTATTTTAATCTAAGCTTGGATTATAATATAGTAGAAGAGGGGTGAAATTTAGAACTGATTTTGTAAAGAATAAGATAGGGAGGTTAGGATAAGTAATACCTTTTTTAGAGTATATGAATAAGGGAATAGTTAAATAAATATACTGATGGGGCATACTATATATACTATTATGTTAGTGGATCAGATTGTATATTATATAATGAATGTGTAGTACGGAGTTGTATGCTGTGCCACATTGGTGGCAGGGCACACAGTACGGGTTTTAATACATATTAAATTATGATAGTATATTTGATAGAATATATGTTTAAAAGAAATAGAATATGTTTAAATTAAGATTTTTGTTATATATTATATTATATTATATTATATTATATTATATTATATTATATTATATTATATTATATTATATTATATTATATTATATTATATTATATTATATTATATTATATTATATTATATTATATTATATTGGTCTGCTATATTGAGGGGTATAAGATCTATACTATATTGATAGTATAACTGGTAGATGTATATTATACTGATAGAATATTTGATAGCATAATTGATAGAAGTATACTATATTGATAGGATATTTGATATATATGATAGAATACCTGGGGGGAAAAAATTAGAATGTGCTTAGAGTAAGGGATTTATTAAGTAATAAGAGGGGTTAAGGGTTGGAAAGCTGTTGGAAGTCGATAGAGAGGGGGGAGGAAAAGAGTGGGGGATAGGGTTAATTAGATTTTGAGGGAATGTATGTATTGAATTTGAAAAGTATACTCACCAATAATTTTTTTTTTAAAAAAAATACAAGTAGGTAAAATAAGAAGGCATGTAGGCAGGTGTTTAAAACTGAAATAACGTACAGGTTTTTGAAATGAATACTTTACTGGTATGAGGCACAAAACAGTGGTTCTTAAGTTGCTGGCTTGTATGAGAGATGATGGTGTTATCAGACTTAAAGATGTTAAAGTGAGTTCTTTTTGAAGTTGGAACTCCTTCACAAGTTAGGTGCTCCAAGTTTAACACCTATACAGCCAACTTCACCTTTTCTGCAGACTTCAGGGTACTCCACTGTGTCAAAACCCTTTTAAGATACTGGGCAGGAGTTATGCCCCAGCTATAACCTTGTTCCTGGTGCCAAAGGGGAGACTTCTTTCTACCCACTTCCTTGGCCTACTATAATTCCCAGATCTCTTGTATCTACACAGGAAGTGTTGTCTGCTGTGCAAGAACTAAAAGTGCTAATTAAACGTTATGATTTCTCTTGTAAGGGTACACAATCCCTTTACTTCCTCACACTGAGGACTCTCTGACTGACCCTCTCTGGTCAGAAGCCAAAGTCCAACTCTCCAACTGTCAACCCCTCCCTCTGGTAGCACCAACTGTTACCTCAACATTCCACCACCAACTGCCATTTCATGCTAGCCACAAAAGGGGGCATATTAATCCTCCTCCCCTCTTTACTGCCCAGCAATCCCAGCATTTGATGCTGAGTCTGTCACATGGTGTTTCAAGAGAAGGGGTTTGGGTACTGGAAAGAGAGTACCAGCCTTCTGGAAACTAAAAAGAGCAAGAGAATACTCAAATAAAGTGTACTAGAGTGATTAGGAAAACACTGAAACAAAAGCCTCTCAACAGGCTTTTTTCTGGGAAAAGAGGTAGTGGAACTCACAAGAGGGAAATGAGACAGAAACACACAGAAGAAAACTGTTGCTGCTTTCAAATACCCCGCTGCTTTTTTCAGCTGAGGGGAGGAAGAGGGGGTCCCTCCTCCCTCTCTCCTCAGCTGAAAAAGCTGCTGGCATTTTAAAACAACTTTTTTAAGCTGATGGAAGGGGAATATCCCTCCTGTCAGCTGAAAAAAACTGCCAGCTTTGAAAGCAGCAACACTTTTCTGGTGAGACAAGAAAAGTGCTGCTGCTTTCAAATGCCCTGCTGCTTTTTTCAGCTGAATGGAGGGAGAGGAGAGTGTCCCTGCTTTCAAGGCCCATAGCTTTTTTCCCCAGCTGATGAGCTGAAAAGCAGCGGCCTTTGAAAGCAACACTTTTCTTGCCGCTTGCACAAGGCAAGAAAAGTGTTGCTCTTTGCCTGAAACTAAAGAGCTGGATGCCTTGGGCTCTGCACAGGAGGAAACAGGATCAGGGGGTGAGGCCACCAGACATGTGATTACTTTCAAGAGGTGCCAGAATGCCATTCCACAGCATTCTGGCTGAAAAAAAGCCCTGCCTCTCACCATAAGGATTTAAGTAAACAATCTAAAATGACAATCTAAAATGAAAAAAGATATAGTGCTAGAAGACAGGGCCCCCAGGTCGGACGGCACTCATTTGGCTACTAGTGAAGAGCCAAGGACAAGTTCAAATAGCACTATTCTTAATCATGGGACTGGATTAAAGCCAAAAGGATGTCCAGTTGCGGATGTGAATAGATGCAAAAGGAACATCCAAAGCTATGCAACACACATAATAGGAACATGGAATGTGAGAAGTATGAAAACAGGTAAGCTAGAAATCGTAAATCGTAAAACAAGAAATGGAATGTATTGTCGAAGGCTTTCACGGCCGGAGAACGATGGTTGTTGGGGGTTTTCCGGGCTGTATTGCCGTGGTCTTGGCATTGTAGTTCCTGACGTTTCGCCAGCAGCTGTGGCTGGCATCTTCAGAGGTGTAGCACCAAAAGACAGAGATCTCTCAGTGTCACAGTGTGGAAAAGATGTAGGTCATTTGTATCTACTCAGGAGGGGTGGGGTTGAGCTGAGTCATTCTGTAAGAGTTTCCCAGGGTGTGGAATGCTAATGGCGGGAGGCTTCACTGTGTCCTGAGGCGGTTCTTTTGCATATGGATTGGTGCTTGATGTGCTAATCTTCTCTGCAGGGCTATTGTCGGGTGTGGAGTGTTTTGTTGGCCTGGTGTTTTTCAGAACTGGAGCCCATGCTCTGTTCATTCTTAAGGTTTCTTCTTTCCTGTTGAAGTTTTGCTTATGCTTGTGAATTTCAATGGCTTCCCTGTGCAGTCTGACAAAGTAGTTGGAAGTGTTGTCCAGTATTTTGGTGTCCTGGAATAAGATACTGTGCCCTGTTTGAGTTAGGCTATGTTCAGCCACTGCTGATTTTTCAGGCTGTCCAAGTCTGCAGTGTCTTTCATGTTCTTTTATTCTTGTCTGGATGCTACGCTTTGTGGTCCCGATGTAAACTTGTCCACAGCTGCAGGGTATACGGTATACTCCTGCAGAGGTGAGGGGATCTCTGCTGTCTTTTGCTGATCGTAGCATCTGTTGTATTTTTCGGGTGGGTCTGAATACTGCTTGAAGGTTATGCTTTTTCATAAGCTTTCCCATCTGATCAGTAATTCCTTTGATATATGGCAAAAACACTTTTCCTGTGGGAGACTGTTTTTCTTTGGTTGTTTGATTCATCCTGGGTTTGATTGCTCTTCGGATTTCATTTCTGGAGTAGCCATTTGCCTGAAGTGCGTGGTTTAGATGATTAATTTCCTCATTGAGAAAGCGCGGCTCACATATCCGTCTTGCACGATCCACTAATGTTTTCATTATGCCTCTTTTCTGTCGGGGGTGGTGAACGAGATCCCACTTGCAAAATCACCAGGCTAACAAATGCGCTGATCAAGAATTCCTCACTACATCCCGACACGCACAGCAAACTATGCAAGACAGAAGCACAGCCACCTAGACTATATGGACTCCCCAAAATACATAAAGATTCAGTCCCACTCCGACCCATTGTGAGTGCCATTGGTTCACCGACATATGAATTAGCTAGACATCTGGCAGATCTCCTGCAGGACCACATCGGGAAAACCTCGTCTTACATCAAAGATTCAGCAGATTTCATCAACAAAATCAGTTCTCTGAAACTCAATCCACAAGACATACTTGTCAGTTTTGATGTTGTATCCCTGTTTACCAAGGTTCCAGTAAAAGACACTATTGCACTGATTAATCGGATTTTCCCAGAGGATGTAACAGCCTTATTCCATCATTGTCTGACAACCAGTTACTTCCAATGGGACAACGAATTCTATGAACAGATGGATGGGGTGGCCATGGGGAGCCCACTCAGCCCAGTTATAGCAAACTTCTACATGGAACATTTTGAAAAAACAGCTCTAGAATCAGCACCCCACAAACCCAGTGTATGGTTCCGGTTTGTGGATGATACATTTATCATTTGGAGCCATGGGGAGGAAGAATTGATGGAGTTTTTGAATCATCTCAACAACATCCACCTGAACATACAATTCACAATGGAGAAAGAAAGTGAGGGAAAACTCTCATTCCTGGATACCTTGGTCATCCGCAAAGCAAACTTTCAGTTAGGTCACAAGGTCTACAGGAAACCAACTCACACTGATCGGTACTTACACAAAAACTCCAATCACCACCCCCGACAGAAAAGAGGCATAATGAAAACATTAGTGGATCGTGCAAGACGGATATGTGAGCCGCGCTTTCTCAATGAGGAAATTAATCATCTAAACCACGCACTTCAGGCAAATGGCTACTCCAGAAATGAAATCCGAAGAGCAATCAAACCCAGGATGAATCAAACAACCAAAGAAAAACAGTCTCCCACAGGAAAAGTGTTTTTGCCATATATCAAAGGAATTACTGATCAGATGGGAAAGCTTATGAAAAAGCATAACCTTCAAGCAGTATTCAGACCCACCCGAAAAATACAACAGATGCTACGATCAGCAAAAGACAGCAGAGATCCCCTCACCTCTGCAGGAGTATACCGTATACCCTGCAGCTGTGGACAAGTTTACATCGGGACCACAAAGCGTAGCATCCAGACAAGAATAAAAGAACATGAAAGACACTGCAGACTTGGACAGCCTGAAAAATCAGCAGTGGCTGAACATAGCCTAACTCAAACAGGGCACAGTATCTTATTCCAGGACACCAAAATACTGGACAACACTTCCAACTACTTTGTCAGACTGCACAGGGAAGCCATTGAAATTCACAAGCATAAGCAAAACTTCAACAGGAAAGAAGAAACCTTAAGAATGAACAGAGCATGGGCTCCAGTTCTGAAAAACACCAGGCCAACAAAACACTCCACACCCGACAATAGCCCTGCAGAGAAGATTAGCACATCAAGCACCAATCCATATGCAAAAGAACCGCCTCAGGACACAGTGAAGCCTCCCGCCATTAGCATTCCACACCCTGGGAAACTCTTACAGAATGACTCAGCTCAACCCCACCCCTCCTGAGTAGATACAAATGACCTACATCTTTTCCACACTGTGACACTGAGAGATCTCTGTCTTTTGGTGCTACACCTCTGAAGATGCCAGCCACAGCTGCTGGCGAAACGTCAGGAACTACAATGCCAAGACCACGGCAATACAGCCCGGAAAACCCCCAACAACCAAGAAATGGAATGTTTAAACACTGCAGTCGTGTGAGTGAACTAATGTGGACCGACTCAGGGCATTTTCAGTCAGAAAATCACAGTGTTTTACTGCAAAAATGAACTTTAAAAACCCGGTGTTGCTCTAATAGTGAGGTGAGACTTAGCAAAAACAGTTAAGAGCTGCAACGCAAAGTCTGATCGAGTAATATCAATCAAAGAGGGGGGGTTCACTTCCTCCAAACCAACACAAACTAAGCCAAAAAAGGAAGTGTGCTAATTCTTAAATTGATTCATATATATCTGATACACTAGAATGCAATCAATTATTTACAATGAAAATTAATGTTCAATTAACAAAGACTGTGAAAGAACCAGTGAAATCACATCTCAACAACGAAATCATATCTATGATAATTTCTATAGATAGAGAGATGTTCATAGGAAAAGTCCAATTATTTAAAGTCCACGAAGATCCCAAAAAGCATATCTGGGAAGCTAAACTGCTGGTAATTCAGCTGGTGGGTCGTGATTTCTTGACCACGAAGCTGTGCAACCGCGATGCCGCAGAAGAAGAGCAGGGCTGGTTGTAAGGTTGACACAGAGCAGTGGAACACACTATTGGACTTTTCCTATGAACATCTATCTGTAGAAATTATCATAGATATGATTTCATTGTTGAGATGTGATTTCACTGGTTCTTTCACTGTCTTTGTTAATTGAACATTAATTTTCATTGTAAATAATTGATTGTATTCTAGTGTATCAGATATATATGAATCAATTTAAGAATTAGCACACTTCCTTTTTTGGCTTAGTTTGTGCGAGTAATATCAATCACCAGTGACCAATACAGGAACCAAATAGGTTATATAATTGGAAGCAGAAGATGGAGAAGCTCTATTCTCTCAGCTAAAACAAGACCAGGAGCTGATTGTGATACTGATCATGAGTTGCTAATATAAAAAAATAGAATAAAGCTGAAGAGAAACACTAAAAGAATCATAGTGCCAAAATACAATCTAAATAATATTCCTGAAGAATTTAAAGACCAGGCAAGGAACAGATTTGCAATACTAAGTTTAATTGATCGTGAGCCAGAAGAACTACGGGCTGAAACCAGAGATATGATCAAGGAAGAATGTGCAAAGACTATTTCTGTAGCCAAAAGAAAGGAGAAGCCTAAATGGATGACTGAGGAAACTCTTAGAAATAGAAATAGAAAGAAATAAAGAGAACAACAAAAAAGGAAGAACAAGAGACTTGTTCCAAAAGATCCAAGAAATCAAAGGGAAATTCAAGCCACGGCTTGGGATGCTGAAAGATCAACATGGAAATACAGTATCTGATCAGGACAAAATAAAGGAAAGATGGAAACAATACACTGAAGAATTATGCAAAAGAGATGGAAGGATGACAGATACTATTGATGAAGAATCTTTTGATGAAGAACCAGAAATCCTAGAAAATGAAGTAAAAGCTGCACTCACAGTAATTGAAACAAAACACCTGGAGTAGATGGAATAGCAATAGAGCTATTTCAAGCCACAGAAATGGAGTCCATCAGACTCTTAACAAGAACATGTCAGCAAATATGGAAAACAAAACAATGGCCCACAGACTGGAAACGCTCAGTCTACATTCTAATCCCCAAAAAAGGGAATGCCAAGGAGTGCAGCAACTATCGGACAATCGCATTAATTTCCCATGCAAGCAAAGTGATGCTCAAAATTATACAGCAAAGACTCTTACCATATATGGAACTAGAAATGCCAGATGTTCAAGCTGGATTCAGAAAAGGAAGAGGCACCAGAGATCACACTGCAAATTTACAATGGGTAATGGAACATACCAGGGAATTTCAGAAGAAAATCAGCCTGTGTTTTATAGATGACAGCAAAGCTTTTGACTGTGTGGATCATGAAAAGCTATAGAGAGTCTTTTAAAAAATGGGGGTGCCACAACATCTGATTGTTTTGATGCACAACCTGTACTCTGGACAAAAGGCTACAGTCAGGACAGAATATAGGGAAACAGAATGGTTTCCAATTGGCAAGGGTATCAGACAAGGATGCATATTATCTCCCTACTTGTTCAACCTCTATGCAGAGTATATTATAAGGAAAGATGGATTAGATCTAGAAGAAGGTGGAGTGAAAACTGGTGGGAGGAACATTAACAATTTGAGATATGCAGATGACACCACATTACTAGGAGAAAATAGTGAAGACTTGAAACAACTACTGATGAAGGTTAAAGGAGAAAGCACCAAAGCAGGATTACGACTGAACATCAAGAAGACAAAAGTAACGACTACCGAGGAATTACACAATTTTAATGTTGACAATGAGGAAATTGAAGTTGTTCAAGATTTTCTATTCCTTGGCTCAATCATCAACCAACAGGGAGACTGCAATGAAGAAATCAGAAGAAGATTGGGACTTGGAAGAACAGCTGTGAGGGAGCTAGATAAGATCCTTAAAGATAAAGATGTCTCTCTGGGAACCAAGATCAAGATAAAAACAAACTATGGTATTCCCCATTGCCATGTATGGATGTGAATGTTGGACAGTAAAGAAAACTAACAGGAAGAAAATTGATTCATTCGAAATGTAGTGCCGGAGCAGAGTTTTGTGGATACCATGGACAGCCAAAAAGACAAATAAGTGAGTACTAGATAAGCCTGAATTCTCCTTAGAAGCTAAAATGACAAGAGTAGAGCTATCGTACTTTGGTCACATCATGAGAAGACAAGATTCTCTGGAAAAGTCAATAATGCTAGGAAAAGTGGAAGGCAACAGGAAAAGAGGAAGACCTAAAACGAGATGGCTTGACTCAATAAAAGAAGCCACGTCCTCCAGTTTGCAAGATCTGAGCAAGTCTGTTAAAGATAGAACATTTTGGAGGTCTTTTATTCATAGGGTCACCATAGATTGGAGATGACTTGACGGCACATAACACACACAACACACAGTCTACAACATAAGAACTAAAGTCTGTGCATGTACTGATTTTAATTCAGTCACACCTATATTGAGTTACCTCAGACATTTTCAACACCTGATTTCACTTGACCTTTTCCTCTCTATGTTAAATAAAATATTTTGTTATTTTTGAATTTAAAAATGCCTCTAGTGCCATTTAAGTTCTTTAAGTCAAAAAGGGAGGGAGTGTCATAGCAGCTCATAAAGATTTCCAACACATATTAAATACTTGTCCTCCAGAGTTCTCAAATGGTCTTGTTGAACATTCTAGTCAGGAATATCTTGTAGTAATATTTTTCCCTATTGCTGTCCATTTAGAAATGAAGCCTGGAAGATGTCTGAGCACGCAGACTAGTATTAAAAAAAATGAATGTATTGTGGAGGACATACGAAAAGGAAATAACAAGTAAAGAGGGAATAAAGAATCTGGTAATTCTTGTGGATCAGAATAGGAGGAGGCATGTCCTCCAGAAAATCTGAGCTAAAATAATTGATTAGAGAAGAGTTTAGCAATATGTTAATGTACTTAGGAATAATCCTAACTGCTGTTAGAAAGGGAAAAAGCATATAATGAACAAAATAAGCCACGTGATACTGTGTCTACTCATGCTATACATTTCTCAGTTAGTTTTGGAAAATTGATATGGATGTAACTTTGAAACCTATATTTTATTCATAGAAACTCCAGTAGGAATCCTCTAAATTACACTACATCCTGTATAGACTACAAATCAAAATGAGACTAAAAAATGTACCTCCTTCAGCGGCAATCGAAACAGGGTTGGTTCACCCTGAATCACAATCAGTTACTACAGGAATGAGTATTCTCCTTCCTACCCTTGTACAAATGTAACTGAAGTAGTGACTCTTGATTTAGAACGAGCCACAATTTGCTATTACATTCAAACTGGCCAACTATAATGTCTGCTAGTCCTTCAGGACTGCAAACTAGCTTCAACTCTAGTTGCAATCCATGAGTGTGGCTAAAGTACATGCCATAGTGTGCTGGTTTGGATGAAAAATCAAACAATAACTTGCACTGCACTATAGTCAATAATTGAATTTTAGTATACAATGGAACTGGGGAGGCAGAGTGAAGAGGACGAAGCACATGGGCGCAAAACTTGTTCACATATTACCAAACCACGATTTGATGCTATGATTGAACTAACTCATAGATGGGTGGGCTATTCTATTTCTTTTTAATATATGTTATTATTTGAATCCTTCTTCGTGACTTGACCTTAAGCCATCTCTAATTATTTTGCATTCCAAAATAAAATGCCGGGAAACAGTCTTGTTTTTTGATGCAGAGCTGTTTACCACAAAAGTAGTTTGCTGACTCAGCAAGTCTAATTTTCAGGCGTAGTCTCACATATATATATATATATATATATATATAAAATTACCTGACGTGCCGGGGTTGCTGCCGCTTGGCATCCTCTCCTAGTCTGTTTAATGATGGCGAGCGGCTCCGAGAGGATGAAGTATAGCTCCCAACAGTTTTCACAGTTCCATTGGGATTATTCTGCATCTGTTGGAGTAGGTGAGGCGAAAGGCTACGGTGTGAAGAAGCTAAAGAGGAGGCTGACCAGTCAGGTATATTGACGTTGAGGTTATTATCACTATTGGATCGTAGCAAGACACGAGGTGCTCTCAGGGTGCTCTGGGGCCTCCGTCTTCTATTTGAGTAGGTAGGAGCTTCTCTAAATGGCACTGAATTAGAAGGAGAAAAGAAAACAAAATGTTTCTGTGGTAAACACATATGATTTTAGATATGGTTTAGCATTCCAGGTGGCTTTCCCTCATTCTAATATGTGCGGGGAGGGGACTTTGTCTTGGCTGACAGTCTAATAAAAATGATAATCTACAGGGGTGAAAAACCACAAGTGTAAGATGGCAAAAGAGTCAATAAATAGTCCAAAAAATTGAAGGTCAAGTGAAAATATATAATCTACATGTGAGGTGTGTAAAATACTCATCAACTTCAATAGAAAATTACAAAAACTGTAAACATAGCAATCAATGATTATTAAGTAACACAGAGTAATTTTTGTTAGGAATACATTCAACAGGTAAGTGAACAATACAGCTGGTGCGGCAGAGAACTCCAGTCAGGAAGACATCCCTCAGGTAAGCTTCCACAATATCATGCAAGTAGGTACGTTCTATATTCATATTGATGTTCTTTATGTTATAATTCTTTTTGCATTCTTGCAAAAAGGACGTCAATAGACATTTCCGTGTCACCCGACGTTCCCGTGTCACCTGACATACAGGGCTCTGCCTGGGAGCTCCCTACCATAGGGACTTAGAGTACAAGGCAGGAAAGGGTGCTTGCAGTGGTGGGGCAAAAGAGTGCAGAAGAAACCTGATGTTTCATTGTAACAACCTCCTCAGGGGCAAAAACTAGGTCCACCAGACAAACATTACACAGTAAACATCTTACAGCACTGTCAAATTAAAGAATTAGTCTTGGCGTCCTCACCAATATCCTTGCATGATATTGTGGAAGCTTACCTGAAAGATACACATAAGAAAATTCATTCTCCCTTCACTGCAGCTAGCCCCACCCAAGCAACCCAGTGGATCATAGGATGCTGACTACCACAGGGACCAATCCGCTTCTGTCCCTGTGGTGGCCAAGCCCCCTCCCTGCACCCAATCAGCTCTCCGGGCACCCTACATAACTGCCAGCTAGGGCGCCTATGACCCTAGGTAAGTAGGGAGGCAGCTGGAGGCTTTGCCTGGGAGCCCGCTACCATAGGAACAAGGCAGGTGCTTGCAGTGGTAGGGCAAAGGTGAAGGAACTGCGAAATTTGGGGCTTGCCTTGCACTTCCATAGGGAAAGAGAGCTAAGTCCAGGATGTCTGACTAAAAACTACTAACTAAGTCCCCTTGCAGGTTACCAGTCTCCTGAGTCCTGGCTTCGGGAGGAGCGATGGCACACTGACAGGTAAGAAGGAATTGGAGAGATGGCTGCTCCAGCTTATTTGTTCACACCAGCCTCCCCTCTCCCCTCACCCATGTCCCCACAGATGCCAGCCTCCACAGTTGAGGCTCGCCAGGGGGGTGCAGCCCCTACTTGTGAGCTAGCACAGCCCATGCCTGCCACAAAAGCAGTCACTCAGGGAGTTCAACACAGCTGTTTCGGGGTAGCTTCCAACAACCCATGTCAGGGCTCCATCCAGACTCCCTCGGCTGTGTCCCCCCTGAGAGCAGAGGAGAGAGCATGGCAGCAGATTAGGGTGACTGGGTGCTTGTTCTCATAACTCCCATGCAATGGTGGGCCCCACAACCCCGTGACTATCTCTCTTACAGGATCAGAACTCCAAGCTGCAATGGGAACAGCCAGATGTGGATGAGCATTTTCCTACCATAGGGACATCCCTTATTTGGTTGCTGGCAGCACCTGTGATTACAGAGCTGCCATTCCTGTAAGCAGCTGGCCCCGGCCTCCACCATATTTAATAGCTCTTTGATAGTTTCCTGTGATATAAAAATCACAAGGCTCCTGGATTAATGCAGCCTGGTCTTGAGAAGGGGAATTCCAGCCAGAGTTGCTGAGTCCTGCCTGGGAGATTAAGGCATGAATGGAATGCCATGCTAATGCAGAGGACTGAGGTGATTTGATTTACTGCCTCCCCAGCTGCAGGTGTGAGCGGTGATAAGAAAGGGACTCATTGTGTCACCCCGCTTAGCACATTCCAATAACTTCCTTCCATGATGAAATCCCCACCCAGAGATCGAGGATCAATCAATCAGCACTGATAAATTTAATCTGTCTCAGGGAACATGCATTTTCATATTTAAATTCATCAACCCAGCTCCAGGGACATTCATTAGTAAACTGCCCCTGTTGTGAGGCAGCAGGAGAGACTTTGCATTTCCTTTCACACATCCCAGCAGCAAGTAATCAAGGTAATCAAACCTTTGTAATTCCCAGAGACTGACCTTTACAGGCTTTGTTCCAACGGCTGAGAGGGCTCTCCAGCCTCAGGACATGTTTTGCCCTATAAGAACCAGGGTTCCTGCTCCATTCAAACTGTGCATGCTTACTGGATTCAAGCCCTGCTCCCTTAGGGCCACATCCCTAAGTCTTTTTCTGGCTGAGAACGCTGGACGTTTGAAGCTCTCTTCCTCCGTGCACTACTCTACTCGCTGAGATTGGTAAATATACTTCCCCGCTCCCTCATTCTGTTCCATTTTCTGACTGGCTTCCTAGGGCTCTCTGTGTGTGTATCAGCCACTTTTAATTGCCTCTTATGTGTATGTTGGTTTTTCCTCTTAAAATAAAAATACTCCTTTATTTAAGCCCCAAGTCTCGTCTGCTACTTTGAGGGAAAGAGCCCATAAATACTGGTGGAGTTGTCTCACAGTTACCCCTCTCGCATAGCCTTGCTCCTTGCTGCTAATTCTCCCTACTTACTCACAAGGAGCCCTATTCAAGGTAACACCCCTGGCCACAGACACTTTACCAGGACATGGCAGACTCAGCTGTGGCCTGTGCAAGGCCAGGCCCCTCATCACACGTGTGCCTGTTTTCCTTTCAGACCAGTCACACCCCATCAGGGAGACTGAGGAGCACAGGTGTTCTAGCTCCCAGTAATTCTTCTTGACTATCATCTGATCCAGCCCCAGGAGTGGTTCCTCAGAAAGTCTGCACATCAACACCGCTTCTGAGAAAGCAGCCCAGGGAATGCCTCTCCTGGCCCTGACTGCCGTGCTCCCTTCCTGGCTGAGGGAAGTTGGCAACACATGTCCAGATATCTTTGTCACTTTGGGCTGTTCAATAAAGTCTATGTCAAACAACAACTCCCTCCTGTCTGTTTGCTTGCCTGTGCATGACAGTGGTCCTCCCTTCACTTCCTTGTAGGGCTGCCCTTTCACACATCGCAGAGAAGGTTCTCAGGCTCTGGGCTGGGACAGATGAAATGGTCCCAAAGGGGCTCCAAGTGCTTCTGTGTGGCTCTGCTGCCAAAAGGAGCAGGCGTCCAGTGGCACCTTGGAGGTACCAGACCTGCCCAGCTTCCCTTCCCCCTGATTTCACTGCAGGCAGTGGGATGGGCCTTGGAGTGTTTCTGGAGGGGGGCAGCGCCACAGATGACTCTCATTCTCTGAGAGTGGCTTTTCCCTGCCACTCACAGCAGTGTCAACTGCAGCAGCCCTGCAACTAGTGGATTCTGCCAGCATTGCCTGGGCAACTACAGAGCATTCTCTACTGGCCGCACCTTGTCAGATGCAGCCCAACAGCACAGCTCTCCCACAAAAGTCCTTAGGGAGCAAACTGGTGTTGCCACAGTTACGCAGGTGTGTGGGCATGGGTACCCAGTGGTATCCACATACCATATTACATCAGTGAATAGATGTAATATCGTATGGAAGCAGAAAACTTGAAAACAAGCACAAAGTTGAGCATAGAGATGAATCTTTCTGAATAACTGATTTACATGGCATGTTTAGCAACATGGAAACTCCTTAGTAGGCACATATCTGCATCAGCAGACAATACCCAACAGCACAGCATATAGTCTCTGTCCCTACCAAAGCATGTTTCAGAGATATTTCTTATGACACAGCCCTATAATCTGAGCAGAAAGAAATGATAAATTATTTCTGGCATTCACCAACAAATACAGACAATCCCAGATTTTTATAAAAGCATATAGTGCATTGTTTGTGGTACAGTCAATAGAAGATAATTTTTTTATGCTACAGCCCTTCTCCTATTCATCTCTTCTACCTTCTAACACTATTTTTCATATTTCCGTTATACTGAACCTGTGGAAATGCCCCTCCTCCTCAGGCAAAATCACAAGTCCACCAACAAATTAAATTTTCAGTAGACTTTGGCTGCATCCCTCAGTAACATATTTAGGATAATAAACTTGCTCCAGCACTTCAGTAAGTACGAACTTGTACAGAATAAAACAGTATTTCATTAAAAAGTAAAATATTTCGCATATTAATACATATAGTGAAGATTAGTGCAAAAGATCCATTTTAAGATTAATATTATTCAGGGTGGGGAGGAGCAGGGATTTTTTGAGCCATAATGCCCAGGAGTGCCATTCTGGCACCTCTTCAAAATCATTACATGACTGGTGGCTCCGCCTACTTGATTCTCCTTGATTTCCCCTCCTTGATTTCCCCTGATCCTCCTTGATTTCCCCTGCCAGAGGCAGAAGGGAGCCACCCCGAGAGAGCAGGCTGGGCAGCTAGGGTCCCCAGATGTGGGGCGATCTCCCGGGGGAAGTCCCTCCTGCCAGCTGATTGAATTTTCAAAAATGGCAATGACACTCTAGGAGTCTTCCTCCTAGTCTCTATGGTAAAGCTACCATAGAGATTAGAAGCCTTATACTTGCTTTAAAAGAGGCTGTGCACACAGCACCCTCCTGGTTTGCTGAGAGGAGAGAGTGGTGGGTTTAATCTTCTCTCACAATGTTCTTGGGCCCCACAACCCTGAGAGGGGGGGGGAGGGAGGGAGGGAGAGGGAGAGTGAGAGAGAGAAAAAGAGAGAGAGAGAAAGAGTAAGAATGAGAGAGAGAGTGAGAAATAGAGAGAGGGTAATAGTGAGAGTAAGAGTGAGAGAGTGAGAAAGAGTAAGAGTGTGTGTGTGTGTGTGTGTGTGTGTGTGAGAGAGAGAGAGAGAGAGAGAAAGAGAGTGAGAGTGAGAAAGAGAGAGAGAGAGAGAGAGAGAGAGAGAGAGAGAGAGAGAGAGAGAGAGAGAGAATGGCTCGAAGATTCCATGGCAGAGCGGGGATTCAAACAGGCATTTCCCAGATCCAAGCCCAATTAAAGTATGCCCATTTTTAAGTAGGGCTGCCAACTCCAGGTAGGGCCTGCAAATGTCCCAGAATTACAACTGATCTCCAGACATCATAGAAAATGGCTGCCTGTAGTGCGTGTGCATCTGGTACCGGTGATTTCCACCGCCTCTATTTCCAGAAAAAAAGCCCTGTCACTGGGATGGTCTTACATGAGCCATTCCTTCTTACTTTCAGTTGATTTATTGCTCAGAAAATCTACATGTAACTTTATGAGCACTCCGTAAAAGTACTATATAAATAATCAGGTATTATTATACCTCTCTGTAGTCAAACAGGAGACAAAGAAAAGTTGCAATTCACACACAGGAAGTTGGTGCAGGGTATCAAAGATTCAAGAATTCACCTAACCAATCATTTTTATATATACTTCACATCTTGATTTTACTTTGAGACTCACTTTGGGCCTGAGCTATCACCATCAGTTGGCAGATCTTGGGAAGGGTTAATTATCCCTTGGTTATGTAGCAGAATCTGCATAATTGAGGTTGGGATGGGAAACTGCTGCCCATACAGATTCTTCCTGAAGAATAATACAATGATGGCAGAAGCTGTAGTTGGTTTTTTCATTCACTATTCTTATTCAGAATTATAATGATAAAAATGTGTTAGTTGTCCCTGCATAACCTGTGCCTTCCCAGCAAGCAAGGATTCTCACTTCTTTTATAAGTACAATATTGGGGTTTGTGTTATGCTTGGAATCAGAGTTTTACCACAGATGCTGCTGACTAGAGGTGGGCATGATCCAAAAAAAAATACTGATCAAGCTATTCGTGGATCCGCTCTGGCGACAACCCCAGATC
Organism: Eublepharis macularius; assembly: GCF_028583425.1. NCBI lineage: Eukaryota > Metazoa > Chordata > Lepidosauria > Squamata > Eublepharidae > Eublepharis > Eublepharis macularius. Next base: position 95,377,774 of record NC_072791.1, on the reverse strand, counting down.
ACCGATTCACACCGAACAAGTCCCATTTCCCATCGGGGATCAGGGATCGGGGAGGCCAAAGCGGAGGGGCGCCCCCCCAACACACTTAGAGCGGGGGGGAGTTTTTAACCTGGCGACAAGTGGCCTCCCCTCAGGGAGGGGACGTTTTCACACACACACGCACTTAGAGCAGGGGGGGGGAGTTTTTAAACCCATCCCTGCCTCTCCAAATAGAGAGAGACACACACCCAGTCAACACGTTTCAGCCAGCTTTTTTAAAAAAGCAGGGACAGAATCCTCCATTCCTCCCCACCCAATTTTAAAAGCAAGCAGCCAGTCTTCCAAAAGCATATTTTAAACAGGAAGAAAGTAAAACCAGGATCCACATGGATCCTTGCAGATCCTATGGTTTTTTAAATAGGAAAAACACAAATGAAACATCAAATCACATATCACAGCCAGGTCCACAGACTGAAATATAAAAAACACAGATCCAAAAATATTTGGCGCTGCCACGGTGAAAAAACATGAATCTGAGACACAGATCCTCATGATAATTCATATGATTTTTACATTGAAACAAAACAAAAAGGCTGTCATATTTTAGATCTTTTGGTCCTGTTTGTGGCATTGGACATGATCTGGGACAGTATACTGGATTTTGGGTGGCCCCATGTAAAAATCAAGAGGATCCATGAGGATCCGTGCTTTTGAACCATGTTTTTGCACCGTGGCTCTGCCACAAAGCTGTGGATGAATGATTTTTTTGGTCCTATTTGTGGATATGGACATGATCTGGTTTTGTATGGTGGATTTTGGGTGGCCCCATGTAAAAATCACAAGGATCCATGAGGATCCATGCTTTTAGACCATGTTTTTGCACTGTGGGAGTGCCACAAAGCGGTGGATAACTGATTTTTTTGCCCCTTTTGTGGCAATGGACATGATCTGGGATTGTATGGTGGATTTTGGGTGGTCCCATGTAAAAACCTAGAGGATCCATGCGGATCCGTGCTTTTGAACCGTATTTTTGCGCTGTGGCGGTTCCACGAAGTAGTGGATGGCTGAATTTTTTGGTCCCATTTGTGGCCCCACTTTTGGGTGGCCCCACTTAAAAATCAAGAGGATCCATGTGGATCCGTGCTTTTTTAGCATGTTTTTGTGCCGTGGCAGCGCCACGGATTAGTGGATGCATGATTGTTTTGTTGCTGTCTGTAGACTAGGACATGATCTATAATACGACAGCCTTTTTGTTTTGTTTTGTTTCAATATAAAAATCATATGAATTCATGAGGATCCGTTTAAAAGCATCAGGATCCAGCTTTTACCCACTCCCTTTTAAACACACACACAGAGCCGTGAATGAGGTTTTCCCACAAAATACAGTGTTTTAAAAGCAGGTTAAAAACAGAGAGTGACAGACAGAAAAACAGCCATTCTTCCTACAAAGCCCCAGTTTTTTAAAAAGCAAAAAACGTTTGGAGTGCCCGAGGGCAAACACAGCTCAGGCATTCCCCTGGCTCCGTTGCCCCAGGAATAGATTACTGGCGCATGAGTGTCTGCAATTCCGAACAGAAACTGATTGATCTGATCAAGCTCCAAACAAGCAAACCTCCGACTGCTGAATCGGTTGCCATGGACAGCCCCGATTAGCTGAGTCCCGATGGCGCTAACGCCATTATCGGGTTTTTTTTTCAAATCGTAATGCTGATCGTGCCCATCTCTACTGCTGACTAAGTTACTGACAGGATGTCTCCTGTCATACTCTGCAAGGCCTTTTTTGATTTTGTGTGATTCTGATGCTAGAAGTTGTTCGCTGGAATGTGACTGCCTGCTCTTATCTTTTCCTCAACCTGTGGTTTCTATTTTGCCTGGGGAGGCCTTGTATTTTCTCACATCTCATATCTCCTGTGTTCTGCTGTTCATCTATTAAACTTCTGATGACCAAATTGAATTCCAGTTGTTGTCACTGAGTTCTTTTTTACAATCTATGCTCCAAGCTTTTTGTTGTGTTGTAGGCACTGTCCAAATTGTATTGTTTAACAATTTGTAAATAAATGATATCATTCCTTTGGCTGCGTATTTATTTTTTATCAGAAGGGATTCAAAGGGGGTAGGGTCTCTGTCCATTAAAGTATGGAGATTTTGTTTTGCCACCATACGATGGACCTGGTGATATTGTATCCAGGGAACACTAGTTCCAAGTTTCTCAGTTATTTAATGTAGATATTTGCTTATTATGGATAAGCAATAGACCCCTTTGTTTCTCCATAACCTAAAAGTATTGTGGGATTTTCCTGGTACAAACCATTTCTGTCCTAAGAAGGCTTGGGCTGGAGAGATGCCTGGGGCCAGTATCTTCCTAAATTTGTCCCATATTGAAAGGGTAAGTGATAAGAAAGGATTGGTTAATGTCTTTTTTTTGCCGATCCTTGGGATTGTTCCATAGTACTTCTTTTAGATGGGAGGGAGATGCATAAAATTGTTCTATATAGTCCCAATATTTATTGGTGTCTTCAGCAGCATAGATTAAGATATTTTTGAGTTGTGCTGCACTGAAATACATGTTCAGGTTGGGGAGGCCCACTCCCCCTAACTTAGTTGAGCACGTTAAAAACAGAAAGTTTGTTCTTGGTTTCTTCTTAGACCAAATAAATTTGGTTATACTTGTTTGCGAAACTTTCAGTTCATTTTGTTTGGTAGGAATTAGAAGATTTTGGAAGAGGAATAAAAATTGTGGAAGAATAGTTGATTTAATCAGTGCTATTCTTTCTATGCATGATAGGTTTATTTGTTCCCAATTTTTCGTGTTTTTAATTTTATTGTATAATGGTGTATAATTGAAATCAAAAAGGTCCCTTAGCTCAAAGGGATGTTGACCCCTAAATGCCTCCATTTGCTTGTCACCTGCTTGAACTGAAAGGATTCTGAGATTATTTTGTGAGTCTGAGGTTTCAGATAAATAAGATAAAGATCTGTTTTTGAGTGGTTAATGGAAAACCCAGAGATGTCAGAAAAATCTTTTTTTTATTATTTTTTTTTAAAAAAATTATTACCTACATTAACTAACAATACAGAGGGAAAGAAGGGGGGCAGGGGAAGGAAAGAAAAAAAAAACAGCAACATATAACAACACTACACTACAAATAATGCTTTCCCTTCATACTGCCATTATTAAGAAATTAAAACTTTGTAAGATATTGATGGAGTGGTTGACCTTGCAAAATACAGATTACAATCCAAATTAAGTCTTCCTCCCCCCCCTGGGCCTCGGACGCAGTTCTCTCTGAGCAGCTGCAACCGCAGTGCTCGTTCCCTTCCCCCCCCCCTTCAGACTTCAAATCCTTTTCTTCTTGCTTGGTGTCTTGCTGAAATTCTTGGTTTTTGTCCTCAAAATCCCTTAGTTGATCTTCTGATGTTATCTTGTAAGCTTGATCTTTGTAACTAAACCAGATACCTTCCGGAAATAGCCATTTATACTTTATTCCACGTTCCCTCAGAAGAGCTGCAAACCTTTTATACTTAAATCTCCTTTTCCGAACTAAGAATGGCACGTCCTTCAGTATCTTAACTTTATTACCCAGAAAGTCCAGATCCGCATTGTATGAGTTGTATAGGATAGTGTCTCGGATCCTCTTAGATGAAAAATCGATGATGATCTTGCGAGGCAGCTGACGCTTCGTTGCATATTTTGAAGACGCCTGATGGACTTCCAAAATGGCGCTTTTTACCTCTTCTTTAGTTGCCCTCGCGGGTGTCGCCAATAGTTCCGAGGCCAGATCCCTTAAATCCTCATTTTCCTCCTCTTTCACGTTCTGGAGGCGCAAAATTGTCTGTGTTCGTTCCACTTGTAGCCCGATCAGCTGGTTCTCCACCAGCTTTAACTCTTTATTCGTTGCCCTCGCAAGTGATGCATTTTCCAGAGCAGACTTCTCTGCCCCCCCGCTACTTCCTTAATGGTTTTCACTTCGCTCTCAATTAAGCCCACCCTTTGATCTGTTTCATTCAGCTTGTCAACAAAGGGCTTTATGGCTTCGATAACCAACCTCTTCACCAAGTCCTCGAGCGACTCTCCTTTCCCCTGCAGGGCAGCCGAAATTGACTTGCCCAAAGCGGGACTCTGCTTTTTCGCTGCCATTTTAGGGGGGGGGAACCGCCGACCAAAGAGATGTCAGAAAAATCTTAAATGTTTTTTGTTAGATCATGAAGGGAAAAGCAGGGTCACTGACATAGACAACTACATCGTCTACAAATAAGCTTAACTTGGTAGTGACTGTGCCAACTGTGAAACCTTTTATTGTGAGCTCATACGGATGGCTGACTCTAGTGGTTCGATTGATAAGGCAAACAGGATAGGGGATAAGGGGCAACCTTGTCTTGTTCCTCGAGTTAAGACAAGGTCCTCTGACCTAAAATTATTGATGTTCAGTTGGGTTATTGGACGTCTATACAGGGCTTCAATTGCTTTCAGGAAGTTGGGCCAAAGCCCATATGTTTCAAAACTGTTTTTAGATAGGGGATTTCTAATTTGTCAAAGGCCTTTTCTGCGTCTAGTGCTAATATGACAGATTCTAATTTTGTTCGGCAGCCATAATTGATTATATTCAACGATTTCCTAATATTATCTGACAACGATCTGCCTGGCATAAATCCTGTTTGATCAGGATGGATGTAGTTTAGTGTGATTTTGTTCAAGCGAGATGCAAGGATGCTAGAAAAATTTGGGGGGCCATGGTTCAGAGATTGGTCTATACGACTCTGTTTTGGTAGTATCTTTACCTGGTTTTGGAAGCACTATGACCTTGGCCTCACTCCATGATTGAGGCATTATGCCTTCTAACAACACATGGTTACATGTGTTAACTATGGGTTGCACCAGTTTTTCGTTGAATTTCTTGTAGAATTCTATAGGAATCCCATCCCTCCCCGGGGTTTTGGTATTTTTTAGGTTTTGAATGGCAGCCAAGACTTCCTCTGTAGTAACAGGTTGGTCCATGAAATTTAGATGGTCTTGGGAAAGTTGGGGGTAAAGTTAGTATCAGATAATTTTTTTTTTATATTGTTTATAACAAGGGTGCCAGATTGGTAAAGTTTTTGATAGAAATCCCTAAAGGATTGGACAATTTCTTTTGTAGTGACAACCAGTTTGCCTTGTGTGTTTCTTATCTGGTGTAACATATTAGAAGAGACCTTATGTTTAGCTCTCCCATAAAGCCAACAAACAGCACTGGGAGTTTTCATTAAAAATGACTGTTTCAGGAATTGTAGGGTTTTTTGAATTTTTGATGTTTCTAATACTTCCAATTTTTTATGTTCAATATTCAATTTTTTGTGGTTTTTTGCCTCCAAATCTCATGTTTCTTTTCCAGAATGGAAATTTTTGTTTTGAGTTCCAATATCAATTTTTGCTTATTGGATTTGAATGCAGTGGCCAATGAGGTAAATTTCCCCGAGCACAGCTTTAAAAGCGTCCCATATTATGTCCAGAGTTACACCACAGTCATTGTTCAGTTCAAAGAATGTTTCAATTTCATTTGACAGTGCAGAGCAAATACCTTGATTCAGAAGCAAGAGCTTATTCATAGACCAATTGGGACCCTTCCCATCCGAGATGCTATTTGTGATGAGACAAATTACAGAAGAATGGTCTGACCAATTTCTACTGCCTATTTCAGATGAATAGACTTCAGCCAGTAGTGTTTTAGAAACCAAAAGAAAATCTATACGGGTGTAAATTTGATGCACTTCAGAGAAGTAGGTAAATTCTTTAGCACCTGGATTTAAAGTTCTCCAGACATCTGCTAAATTAAAAGAGTCTAATATGTCTTTTAACTTTGATGCCTCTCCTCTTTTTCTTTTTGATTTAGTTATTTTATGAGTTCTGTCTAAAGAAGAGTCAATTATATGGTTTAGATCTCCCCCAATCAAAGCACTCCCCTTCTGGAATTTAGAAAGTTCTTTAAGTGTATTTCTTAGGAAGTTTAGTTGATCACTGTTTGGTGAATAAATTGATGCTAGAGTTCGGGGGGACCCATCAAAGTTGCCTCTATCAAATATGAAGTGTCCTTTAGGATCAGCAAGTGCCTCTGCGTTATAAAAGGGTGTATTTTTAGCAATAAGTATTGCCAGCCCTCTGGCCTTAGAGGTACCAGGGGCTTGAAACGAAAGAGAAAACCAGTTTGAGTTTAACACATTCTTGACTTGATTTCTATAATGTGTTTCCTGCAGAAAAATGAAATGAGGGGTGCGTCTTACTCAGCTCATTTGAAATTCTTTTGCATTTTATCAGGTTGTTAATCCCTCTGCAATTCCAAGTTATTGCTTTCCATGGCTTTGCCGTACTGTACACTTTTACACTTACGAGAAAGTTATTGACTTGTAGATTGGGTTCACTACCTCCAAGCTATGTACTACTAACTATGGCTAACAAATAAACTATTAACTATTCAACAATTTACTCTACTACCCTAAAAACCTTATGTAAAAACACTATTTATCCTTATTTAAGTTCTAACCACTTAACTACTAAACAACAAGATTCAATCTAACATACTATAAACTCCTTTAATATTCAACAAACTAAAACTAGACCTCTACAGAGGTCTAAAAACACAGGGCCCTAAATATTACTAGGGGTGCAGGGATTAAACACTTCCTCCCTGACCTGTGGTTTCAAACATAAACTAGGGGGGAAGTGAGAAAGGTTTAGATCTTATTATTTTCCCCCTACCTCTCTCCCTCCTTTTGTGTCAAAGTGGAGTTTAATCATTGGCCAATACTGTCATACTAAACACAAACACAGACAAACAGCAAAAGGTCTTCTGTCTTGTTTCCAGAGCAATTCAACTGAGGAGCCACTTCTCTTGCATTTTTAGGACAATTCAGTCCCAGGACAGTTGGATGTTCAAGCTCTTCAGGAGGTCGTAACCTGAGTCTAAGTTTGTCACCTGATGTGTAGAGCCATCGAAGTGCACTGATATGTTGGAAGAAGGACTCCAATGAAAGCAGATGCCAGCAGTCACGAGCTTTTCTGTTATTGGCTTGAGTTGCTTCCTCTTTTCCAGTGTTTCCTGAGACAAATCCAGGAGAACTAGTATTTTTTTTTCCTTTGTAGGTTAGTGAGTCTCTCTGACAGGCTTCTTTTAATATTTTTTCTCTAGTCCTCGGATGAATGAACTGAATCAGAACATCTCTTGGGCAGTTGAGATGTGCTCAAGTTGGTGCACCAAGCCTATAGGCTTTTGCAATTGCAGGAGCCATCCTAGATTTAAGGTGGTTGCCAGCCTGTTAGCAATAAGAGTAGCTAAGTCAGAATTTTCCTCAATATTTTCCAGAAAACCTCTAAGTTTTAAATGATTTTGTCTCCATCTGTTATCCAGAGCAGCAGCTATTTTCTCTTGCATTAACATGGTGTCTTTTTGCAAAAAGGATACATCTGCCTGCAGAGTCTTGCTCAATTCCATAGCAGACTCTGCAGCTTTAGCTGCCTCCTTAAGATTTTCCATCAGTTCTTTAATCTGCTTTTGGAGAGGCTGAAGAAGTTCTGAAGTTTTAGTTGCAAAGAAAGCTTGGAGACTGTTTTTTCAAGTCAATCAGGTCTCTTTTGGTTAGAGGAGCATCCTCTTGAGTTTTCTGAGTTGGGTGTTTTATTATCAGGCGCCATTTTAGCCTCTCCTGGGGCCTGTGCTGCCTCTGCATGCGTTTGCCCACCTGATTCTAAAAATGGCTTCAAAGACCCCACATTTTTAGCAAAAGGCTTGCCTTTACCTGTTAAGGTTTTGCCCGTGACTGGTAAGTTTTTCATTTTTTGATTTAAGTTGTTGTTTTTAGCATTGGAGGGAGAAAGATCTTGGGAGTGTCTTACTCACGCATCTGCCATCATGGCTCATCGCTCCGCCCCCCAAAGACTGATTAGTTAATGTGGAGATTTCCTCATCCAACACAGCTGGCACTTACATATGCAGGTTAGACCAATTTGCATGCAGAAACATGTTTACATGTATGGACTCCTGTTTCTTGAATCAAGGTGAGTGGATACAATACAATATATGTGACATCAGTGTCAAAATTCTCATTGACTCCATCAACCCAGAATGTACCTGCCAGTGTTAAAAAAAATCTACAAAAATGAAATTCAGAAATTGGGTCCTCCTTTTTTTCTGAACTGAATGTTTTATATTTATTGCAAATAACCAAACTACTGTGTGAAGGAATTCAAAGTAATATGTTTTACAATGTAGAAATTAAACAATCAATCCGATTATTTCATTTCCAGTTACTGTGTTAAGAAGATCTAAATCTTTGTTTTAATATCTTACAATACAATCCTATACATTTACGCTCAGGAGTCAGACTCACTTTATTCAAAAGAACTTACTCTCAGATAAGTGTGCAGGATTGCAGCCTTAGCAAATCAAATGAAATCACAGATCTTGTGTGTGTGTGTTTTCATTTTTGAAAGCAAAGTTATAGGCCGTTTCCAGATGGCTTACCTGCCTCCGGAACGTTGCGCCATCTTGCGGGGAAAACGTGAAATATCGCGTTTTCTTGTGCGAGTTTTGCGCGATGTCACGCAAAACTCACGTGAGAAAACGCGATATTTCACGTTTTCCCCGCAAGATGGCGCAACGTTCCAGAGGCAGGTAAGCCATCTGGAAACGGCCATAGTATTGTATATGTATAATATTTACATTGTATGTAGCCTAGGTGTCCCAAAGAGAGTTCATTTATTTATATATCTGTATATCTAATCCTCAATAAGGCCATATCCAAAGACTACAGCCATAAATAGACAAGACAGATCTTTCTACAAACCTGATAAAAGCACAGGGTTTGCAGAAAAAGCTGAATTTTTTTTTAAATTCACTGGAGAAGGGGGGGTTAAAAACCCAAAATGATAGCAGCAGTGCTTATAGATGTAAGAAACAAATGCCCTCAGTGGCCATTGCTAGGCAACCTCAACAGTATTGTGGGCCTAGATTTCTCTCAGGGAAAGAGAGGGGGAGGTGAAGACCTTTTCCAGGGCTTTTTTGCCATTTGAGGGAAGACTCATAGAGGTCAGGCCCAGCAGCAACCATCAGGCAACTTGCTACTATGTGACTTGCATGACTTACCCAGGCCTGGCAACAGCAACCATCACACAAAGGTGGTGTGGTGTAGTGGTTAGTGTTTCAAGATCTGGAAGACCCAGTTTCAAATTCCATGAAAGCTTACTGAGTGACTTTGAGTCAATCACACATTCTCAGCTTAACTTACGTCTCAGGGTTCTTTCAGTTTCAAATTCCATGAAAGCTTACTGAGTGACTTTGAGTCAATCACACATTCTCAGCTTAACTTACGTCTCAGGGTTCTTGTAAGGATAAAATGGAAAAGTGAAGACTGATGTAAGCTGCTTTGAGTCCCCATTATTGAGAAAGAGGAAGTATAAATATCAATATAAGAGAAACAGAGAAGGAGAAAAGGGGAGAAGGAAAATCAATATCAATATAGTCAGACGGGGAGGGGGATATAACATACATTGGTGGGAGAGAAGGAAGCAAGAAAAAGTAAGGATATGGGGTTACCAGGAGGAGGGAAGGAGGAAAAAGTATGGAGAAGGGATACTGGGGAAAGTGAAGTGCCCCCCACAAGTCCTGGAAGATTCATCAATATGTAAATAGGCCCAGACTAGACAAGTGGTTTGCACTGCGCAACTCAGTTGTTTTCCCAAAGAGGGTGTGTCAAACGAAGGAAAGGCGAGAAAGCTGAACACAGAGAAGATGATAAAGGTAGACTGACTGGTAGGTGGGAAGAAGAGAAGGAAGTAGCAAAAGGAGATGATATGGGGTCTTTCAGAGAAGGAAAAGAGGAAGTAGTGGGGGGATAAGATTCCCCCCAGAAGTCCTGGCAGGTCCTCAGCTTTTTTATACTCGCTTGCGGGGAGGGCGGAATACAAATTTGAAATAAATAAAAAATAAATAAAAATAAAATAGCTACATGTTCCTAATGTAGGGTTGCCTGGGGCACATGATTGGTGATATAAGCATAATGACATATCTTTTGGTGTCAACTGGAAGGGACACCGTTACACTGGAGTGATGTTCTAGCAGTTGACAAACACTCTTATAATTTAACTATAGAGTTTGGGGTAAATGCTAGAATGTCACCAAATGTGATGGTGTCACTTCTAGGTCACATCAGAAGTAACGACATCATACCAGGGATGCTGCTGACTGTACTCTATACATTTTGCCCACCATTTTCATCCTGTCATCCAGCTGAGCGGAGGCAGGCACAAGTGGTGTGTATGTATGAGATCTGCTGCCACCATTGGGAGCTGGCAACCCTACTTTAATATCAAGGACATGACCAAGTGTGTTAAAAACTACATCTGGTTAGACAATGCAAATTCGGGTACATAATTTTTTAAAATACAATATTCCTTCATTCAGCATTTTCTTGACTGCCCTATTGACAATTAATTAACTTCCTATGACCTAGCCTTTCAACATTATATATTCTGTAATATATTATATGTGATATATTTTTAGACAAGTACTGCTTTCATAATTACAAAAAGTGAAGGCAGCCTCTGGAACAAATAAAACATCTTAAGATATATGTTGATAAACAGGAGATACTAGGAAAGATTGCAACTACATATGGGGTTAAGTTGGCAAAATTCTGACACTACTAGATTGTTGCGTTTGACTGTCAGTATCGTAGTTAAGGCTTTTACAATATACTTCCTCATAATATCAAATAGAACCCTTATCCTTTGCAACTTGTGGACAATTAATTCTGTATTACAACAAGTTTTCATAAATGCTATTGGACTGAACTTCAAAGAACTTAACCAAGGATATTTATATTTGATTTGATTCAATTCCAATTAATTCAGTGGATGGATTTCAGTTTAACTGTACAGTAAACTAAAAGACTAAAATGGCTTGTATCCAAGTATTCCAACGTAACTTGCTAGTAGACTTTACCGTAATACCTCACTGCATTAGGAATTCCAAATTTCAGGAGAAAGAAACCACACCAAAGTGATTTCTATATTTTTCAACGAATCCCTTTCCACACCATCTGACAAGCATACAAGGCTTTTAATAATTCTCACAGAGTTCATTTTACTTGGTGGTAACAAAATGTGCTTTTAAAGAAAATTTTAAAATATGAGACAATAGTTTAAAAATTCTGAGAAGTATGAATGCTATCAATAATATATATATATATATATATATATATATATATATATATATATATATATATATATATATATATATATATATATATCATACTATTAATAATATACTATATCATATAATAACATCAATAATATACTATATATATCATGATACTATATATCAATATACTATCAATTTCCACAGGCCAGTTTGGCTAGGGATTCTGGAGGTGTTTTGCCATCTTCTGGGCATGGAGCAGGGGTCACTGGGACAGTCGGGGTGGGGTAGTTGTGAATTTCCTGCATTGTGCAGGGGGGTTGGACTAGATGGCCCTAGAAGTACCTTCCAACCCTATGATTCTATGAATTAAATGGAATATCAGTAATAAAAGCAAGCATACACCTGGACACAACTGTTTCTTCCCTTTTCCCATCTCAGTTTGCACCCTGCAAATGGTTAGATTTCTGAGATTTTTCTGGCATGCACTGTTTATTTTATGTTCGCAATAAACATATAAATACAATTCAAAATTACAGAACATGAATGGATTAATCTTTTCAGAATCAATTATTTTTCCAACTGAAATTATTACAGAATCTGCTGTTCAGAGAAAGACACAGAAGCATGCTATTCTTTCTTCTTCTAAGTATTTCTCATATCTTATGAATTAAATAATATTTTCATAATCTGTTGCAATGTTATACCCCAAGTGCATAAACGAGACATTTGTGCGTATTCACTAACATAAATCTAAGAAATTCCTTCCCAAACAGACATGTTAGAAAACCACAGAGAATTTTCTATAAATGGAATGAGGCTTCTGTAGGAAACTAAAATGAACAAGTCACACACAAGGTCTATAAGTTGTATAAAAGGACAAACTAACAACATAAAAGAATTCTGGAGAAGATACAGAAAGAATTAAATATAATGATACAGTAACTAAGCAGATCATATTAAGCATACATAAGAAAATAGCAGGTCTTGAACGTCAAGTGCTTTGCACTCAGTGCTTACCTTCTTTCTTTGTTAAGGCATTTAACAAAGACTTCATTTTCCCTTTTACTTTAGCAGCAATCCCCTCATTATATAACCATTGCTGAAATGAGAGAGGAATAAAAGCTACCCAGTTTCTATGTGCTTTAACTGCCTGAGCCCTGACATAAGCAGCAGGTTTCTGGGCACTGTATAACTACAAGCATAGCTGGGCATGCAGCACCCAGCATTCTGGTGACAAAGCCCACCCCACATTCTGTCTGTCAGCTGAGACCCAACTGTGCACAGACTGGAGCTGCTCAAAAAATCTTGCTATCTTTCGTAGTATTAGTCATGTGAACACCACCGGCACTGTCTTTCAGACATTCTCCTGCTTTTGTAACTGAGTCATTTATAAGTAAGAATAGAGATGACTGAAGAATGGAGAAACACTGCTGGCTGAGTGGGGTCAAGATTAACATTAGGCGGGGGAGGAAGAGCAGTAATTCATTTTATCTCATGGCAGCAATTCACAGCTACATTTAGGAGAGGGAAAATCCTAAAAGTGGTGGGAGCTATGGACCTGATATACACAGTATTCAAGCCCCAAAGGTTTCCTTCTACTTATTCTCTGTTTTCTAGCAATGCTTTTTACACCCAGCTGGTTAGTGTCTGTTCATATACAATTAACAGTTTCCACATTTCACACCATTTCTGAATTAAACATCTGTACAAAAGTGACAACCAAGATTTTTTAAAAATATGATCGCTTTTTATACCATATCTTCTTCACTTTATGGACATTTTTTTCTATGAAAATGCAGATTTTTTGCTAAAGAAATCTTAGCATTTTTCACAATTAATAAAAATTCACTTTTTGAAAACAGCTATACATTTTCAAATTTGGAGATATTTTCATGGATCCTTTAGGATGCATGTGTAAAAGTTCCAAAGAGGTAAAAAAGCAATGGCACTGAACTAAAGTTGGGAGGAAAGTGCCATCTTAAATGTATAATGTCTTGAAAATGGCATATTCTGGCCTGTCATTCACAGAACTTAAGGCACAGATGTACAATAAATCTATGTAAATTTCAGCAGTATCAAAAACAGAATCAAATCAGTGGTTTGATTTTTAAAAACCACCCTAATTTGAATCATGGATAATAATTAATACTCTACTCCAGTAGTATCATTTTGTTTTTGGCAAGGCATCTGTGCCTTGCCAAAATCTTTAATTTCTAATTTAAAGCCCCTCCTTCAGAACAAGATTTTTTAAAGTTCAGAATTTATTTCCAATACCAGCTAATATCAAATAAAGCAGAATTATTTTAAACAAAGGCTCTTTTGCTGAAAAGGGCACTCACTATAACCAGAGATCATTTAAAAGCACTAATGGAATCATACAACCCTTTAACCCACAGAACCAGCCACAATATTCAAAGCCTTGTCCTAAGAAAACTGCACCCTCTAATGGCTCTAATTTTCATGCCATATCTAAATGTCATCTTCTAAAGTAGAAGCCCAAATAAATACCACAAAGTGGCTGCCTAACAAAAAGTATGGAAATGTTTATATTCTTGATATTTTTCATGCTTTGATAGATTCCAGCAACCTGTCATTGATTATCAGGTAACTATAACTACTCACTGAAAAAAGCAAAGCAACTGACTATATTATATTCTTTTAAATCAGAGGTGGGGAACGTCCAGCCTGCGGGCAAGATACTGCCTGCGAAATCATTTGGTCTGGCCCGCAGGGCTGGCTCGACCATTGAGGCGGAGCCAGCAGCTGCCTTGAGCACAGCTCTCTGAAGGAGGCATTGTGGCCCATGCCAGCCCCCAATGACCCCCCCGGCCCAATCCGGCACCAGCGCCATGGGCCACACAGCACAGAAGCAACCAGGCTGTGTCTGTTGCTTTGTGCACTTGCGCCTCTGGTCTGACGCGGCGGCAGCACTGCGGGACGCATGGTGCAGTAGCAATCAGGCTGTTGCTTTGTGCACTTGCGCCCCCCGGCCTGACTTGGGTCACGCGGTGCAGAAGCAATCAGGCTGTGCCTATTGCTTCATGCACTGGGTGGGTCAACCAGGCTGTGCCTATTGCGAAGGTCAGTTTTTAGCCCCTCAAAGTAGTTGCCAGCAGACACTCCCGTTTTTGCCACTGTGAAGAGAAAATGACAGGAAAGGGGGGGAACCCATGGATCATGCCTTTCCTGGGGTTCAATCTCTCTGAAAGTTGGGGGGCCTATAGAGGACAGTGAGGACTATGTCCCCTGGAAATTTGGTGGGTATTGGACATTGGGAAGGTCAGTTTGTAGCCCCTCAAAGTAGCTTCCAGTAGACACTCCAGTTTTTGCCACTGTGAAAATGACAGAAAAGGGGGGGGACCCATGGATCATGCCTTTTCCGGGGTTCAATATAGCAGGCTAATTTTTAAGTTGATAATTTTGTATGGCCCGTGAATGATGTTATAAATATCCCAATTGGCTCTTGGCAGAAAAAAGGTCCCCCATCCCTGTTTTAAATATAAATGCTTAATTTTTCCTTACTGACTTTCCTCCTCAAGAGCTTCAGTGTAGAAGCATTCTAATATAAATTAGATACTTTAACTATTGTCTAAGAGTCTCTATACATGAGACACCTCCCTGAAGGTACTGTCAATTTCACCTCTTCAGTCTAAAATTGTGTGGGATCGCAACCAGAGGACAGTGAGGAATGAAAATGTGCTGGAGCTGCCTTCCAGAGCTGGGCTTGGACCTGGAGACTTTAAAATGAGCTGAAGTTTCCCTTCTGGCATTTCACAGCCCCTTCACACAGCTCCAGTGTATAGCAAAGCCTTTGCTCTGCCGCCAGCTCTGTCTTTTTAAAATGCCTTTCCTGGCTAACATTGCATCTCCCAATGTCTTCTTCTCATGTCAGATGTCTTGTGTAGAGAGACTCTAACTCTTTTGTTTCTCCTAATCCACTACAAATGGGGAAATAAGAGACAAAGAGGTTGTGAACAGAAGCTGATTGGATGCTGTTTAAAAGTTGGGTGGGAATATTAATTGGAGCTTCAACTGAAGTTTGCATGAACGGGGGGGAAGTGGCATTAGAACAATGGAGATCTGATTAATCTTGTATTAGTAAGGTATTTTAAAGAAAAGAAATCTTTATTCTGTGAATTGGCTTGCAGAAATTAGGAATGCTAGAGGGAAAAAGGAAGCAGGAATGGGTGGATGGAAATGTACACGTGTAAAGCAGGGACTGTAGACTCAGCCTCTTCCTGTACGTCACTTATTTAGATCGCTTCAGTCTGGTGTCCCAGGAGGAAATTGACAGGATCCTGAAGCAAGTGAGGCCCACCACATGCTCCCTGGACCCCTACCCTTTGTGGCTGGTGAAGGCCAGCATGGATGGGTTAGGGGCCCAATTGAAGGCTATTATTAATCAATCATTGAGCTTCGGGGTTTTCCCTGGAGCCCTGAAGGAAGCTGTGGTGAGGCCTCTCCTGAAAAAACCATCTTTGGACCCCACCGATCCGTCCAATTACTGACCAGTCTCGAACCTCCCATTTCTGGGGAAGGTGATTGGGCAAACAGTGGCAGAACAGCTGCAGGTTTTCCTGAAGGATTCTTCTGTCCTGAACCCATTCCAGTCCAGTTTCCACCCAGGACACGGGACGAAGACAGTACCGGTTGCCCTCATGGATGAGCTTTGCAGACATCTGGATTGAGGCAGGTCAGCGCTGCTGATTTTGCTGGACCTTTCAGCAGTGTTTGACTATGGTTGACTATGAACTGTTGACCTACCGCCTCGCCGAGGTGTGGATCTGAGGGACTGTCTTGCAGTGGCTCGTCTCCTTTCTCCACGGTTGGGGCCAGAGGGTGGCACTCAGGGGGAGCTTATCTGCACACCAGCCTCTGGTGTGTGGCATTCCACAAGGGGTGATACTCTCCACCTTGTTATTCAACTTGTATATGTGCCCCCTTGGTGCGAAGTTTCAGAATGAGTTGACACCAATATGCAGATGACACCCAGTTGTATCTGTTGATGGGCGGCCAGTCTGACTCTGCTCTTGATGTCCTAGGAAAAACTTTGGAAGCTGTAGCTGGATGAGTAAAGCAGAGCCGGCTGAAGTTGAACCCAGTAAAGATGGAGGTCCTATACTTGGGCCACGGATTGCCAGATTTGGGAATCTGGCTCCCGACCTTTCATGGGGCACCATTAGTGCCTGTCTCATCAGTCCAGAGTCTTGGAGTGATACTGGATTCCTCCTTATCGATGGAGGGCTAGGTCACAGCAACTACCCAGTCTGTGTTCTTCCATCTTCACAGGCCAGGCAACCTGTGCCCTATTTGTTGACCTGCAACCTAATTACAGTGATCCATGCAACGGTCACCTCCAGAATTAATTACTGTAACTCGCTCTATGCAGGGCTTCTCTTGAGTCTAACCCAGAAATTACAGCGGGCCCAGAATGCTGCTACATGTGTCCTGATGGGCACATCATACAAGGCACATATTACTCCCATCCTGCAGCAGCTGCACTGGCTCCCCATCGAATTCCAGATTAGATTCAAGGCTTTGGTTTTAACTTTTAAAGACCTAAATGGACTGGGACGAGCATACTTGTGGGACCGTCTCTCCCTGTATGTACCCTGGAGAGCATTAAGATCGGCAAATAAGAACCTAATGCTGGCCCCTGACCCCAGGGAGGCCCGGCTGGCCTTGACCAGGGCCAGTGTTTTTTCAGTCCTGGCCCCATCCTGGTGGAACTCTCTGTCAGAGGACACCCGGGCCCACCAAGATCTTATATCCTTTTGGAGGACCTGTAAGACAGAGATGTTCCACCAGGCATACAGTTGAGACCAGTCTTTGATCGTCTAGGAACCTCCCTACTGGTCTCCTGCCAGGAGGACAATGTTATCATCTGCCTCCCTATAAGTGCAGTCAACGGATTATTATAAACTGTGCCCCCCCACTCCTTCTGTTCTGCTGTTTTATATAATAATTGGGAAATTGGAAGGGGGCCGCCATCTGAAATTCTTGTATTTATGGTCTTTTTGGTTTTTACCTGTATTTATATGTTTTAATGCCTACTGAGCATGTTATTGTAATTAAATAAAATAATAAATAAATAGGTTTTGAAAGTCTGTTTGTCCCACCCTGACACACAGATATAATTCTGGCTTTTTAGCCCAGCCCAGGAACTTAATGGGGAAAAGCAGGAGCCATCTTCCTTTTGTTGGAAATGGCACTAGAGACTGTATAACATTCAACAGGTAATAATATCTTTATTTAACAAGCAGGGATAGAGGAAGTGTAGTCAGGGGATGGAAATGCAGAGGTAAAATTTTTGCTGGTATTACAGAATACACTTCATGTAACAGGCAAAATAGAATCCTTGAAGCTTATTTTTATATATTCTTGGTTCTTAACAGTGAGAGGGGTTTTACTTAGTAAGTTAGGTACAACAACGTTTCTTCAGGAAGTTTCCTATGACAGTTCTGATTTTCTAGAGTTAGTCACTTTCTTTGTGCACCTAACTTGCTCCTTTCTTGAAACTAGAGAGTATTTACTATCTCCTGAGTAGTCTAAAACTGTTTTCCCTTCACAACAGACCTGGATTCCTTCTCAGAGCTAAACCCGCTTCAAACCTGGGCCAGAATTAATCTTCTCCTCAAAAGATACAATCCCTCTTTTTTTGGCTTGAAAAGGAGTCTCAACCAACTACCCAATCACTCTCGCCAAAACATACTCCCAGTTTTCTGATGTCTGTGTAAAGCGTACTTCAGCTTATGCACTTAGACTCTGAATTCATAGACAGAATTCTTCCTCAGAACAGTAATACTACAGTTAAGGCAAAGGAGTCCATTTTGGATTTTTTGATTACTTTTTTCAAGGGTTCCTGTTTGGCATGTAAAAAATCCTTTAAGATATGTCAAGCATGCAAAGGGATGTTCACAAATAGTAATTTGGGTAGGGGGAAAGCTTAAGGAGGTTTCCCATAAATGAAAAGCTTACCTGTATCAAGAAGCAGTGCAAAGAAAGACTTAAAGAGTTTGTGTCAGGGAACTAGGAGTGGATTATTCGGGGGAGGGGGGATCATAAACTGGATCTTGTCAAATCTTTTAGTTCTGTTTTCAACTTGTACACACACTACTTTGTTCTCAGTTTTCACCCATCTAACTATAGATGTATATAAAGTATCTGTCAACTTAGGGTAACCTTGCAGCTGATGAAGTGAGCCTTGGCCCACAAAAGTGTATGCTGTGGTACATTTGTTAGTATTTAATGTGTCACAAATTTTAGTTGTTTTGGCTGCAACCAGGGCTGGCTCGAGTTTTTCCAATACCATAGATAGGGAGGTCAGGTTTCCGGCTTCAGCACCTCCCGCCCCATGCCAGCTCTACCTATCGCCATTTAGCTGAATGGTTGGGCGGAAATGTGGGGACAATCAGCATCACACTGACACCATGATGTCAGTTCTGGTGAAACACAGATGTGAAGTCATTGCATCAGGTGATGCTCTAGCATTTGCCCCATGCAACGGTCACCTCCAGGTTGAACTACTGAAACTTGCTCTATGCTGAGCTGCCCCTTGGTCTGCTACAGAAGCTACTGTGGTGCATATCCTGACTGGGACTCCATTCTGGTTACATATTACACCGGTTTTGCGCCAGCTGCACCGGCTCCCAGCTGAATTTATTTGTTTGTTTGTTTGTTTATCTATTTATCTATTTTTGTATTTATTTCATTGGATTTCTTTTCTACCCTTCTCGCAAGCAGGCTTAGGGCAAATTACATCAGAATTCTCAATCAGGTTCAAAGTTCTGGTTCTAACCCTTTTTTTTTTTTAGAAAATTTTATTGGTGAGTATACTTTTCAAATTCAATACATACATTCCCTCAATATCTAATTAACCCTATCCCCCACCCTTTTCCTCCCCCCTCTCTATCGACTTCCAACAGCTTTCCAACCCTTACCCCCTCTTATTACTTGATAATTCCCTTAGTCTAAGCACATTCTAATTTTTTTTCCAGGTATTCTATCATATATATCAAATACCTTTATAAATTCCTTTAACTACTTGTATGAACTTTTCTCCCATTTGCAGCTTTTCCATGGTGGCGAACATAAAGTCCCAGTTCAAATTGTCAAATGCTTTTTCTGCGTCTACGAAAAAGAAACCAACCTCCTTATCACAATGCTTATCATAGTATTCAATAGCATTTATTACTATTCTCAGATTGTCCTTAATTTGTCTATTAGGTAAAAATCCCGCTTGTTCATCTGCAATGAATTCCGACATCCATCCTTTAATTCTTTCCGCCAACACCTTTGCAAATATTTTATAATCATTGTTCAACAATGAAATTGGTCTATAATTTTTAACATTAGTCAAATCTTGTCCTTCTTTTGGAATCAATGATATGTTAGCCTCCTTCCAAGAATCAGGAATCTCTTGATCCTGCATAACACCATTCATCACCTCTTTCAGGAGAGATGCCAATTCTTGGCCCATTATTTTATAAAATTTTGCCATTAGTCCATCCGGGCCTGGCGCCTTCCCCAATTTCGTTGATTGAATAGCTTCTTTTATTTCTTCTTCTGTCACTTCCTTATTCAATTTCTCTTTCCATTCTTTAGAGAGTGTCGGAAGTTTCATCTTATCTAAATATTCCGCTATTGAATCTTTGTTCACCTCTTTTTTTTGGTATAATTTTGCATAAAATTTAAAAAAGGCTCTACTAATAGCGACTTGATCACTTAATAGCTTATCATCTTCTCGTATCGTACTGATAATTTTCTTCTCCTTCCTCTTTTTTAGTTGCCATGCCAAATATTTCCCAGGTTTATTTGCACCTTCAAACGACCTCTGATTCATCCTCTTTAAATTCCACTCCAATTCTTTATTGTTCATTGCCGATAACTGTTCTTGCAATATTTTTATATCCTGATATATTTTCTTTTTGCCTGGTCTCTTTTTGAGCTGAATCTCTTTGGCTTTAATTTTTTCCATGATTTCTTGTCTTTTCTCCTCCTTTTTCCTCCTGTCTCTCGCATTCAAGTCCATTAGTATCCCTCTGATCACGGCCTTATATGTGTCCCAAACCTTATTTGTCGATACTTCTTTATTCAAATTATATTGCAAAAAGAACTTGGTCTCTCTTCGCAGCAACGCAATATTCTCTTCCATTTGTAACAGGTCTTCATTTATTCTCCATCCCCTTCTTTTAGTATTCTTACCAAACTTCCACACAATTGGATTATGATCTGAGCCTACCTTTGGCATTATTTCCACCTCTTTAGTCCAGAGCGACAGTTCTTTGGAGGCCCAGATCATATCAATTCTTGATAGTGTAGAGTGTCTTGCAGAGTAATATGTATATTGTCTATTCTTGGGATACTGTCTCCTCCATACATCCTCTAAACTTTCCTGTTTCATGATTGCAAAAAATGACTTTGGTAATAGTCCTCTTTTTTTGTGTGTAGTCTTAGATTTCTTGTCTTCCTCCAAGTTTGTAACTCCATTAAAATCGCCTGCCAATATTATTTGGTCATAAGACAGTTCATCTAACTGTTTTTGTAAGTCCGTAAAAAAATTTTCTTTTGCAGCATTAGGCACCATTGCACCATTCCTGTTTCCTTGAAGCCAAAACTTTGCCCTTCTCCGAAATGGCGAACTTCCACTTCCTGTATTAACACAGAATGCCTCTTGCCAGTCTCTTTATGGTCCTGACATACTTCCTGTTTCTTTAATGTTTGCAGCAGTTCTCGTGATATTCAAGCTTTCCCACAGTCCAGTATCTCTTCCCACTTCAGGTATGTAAACAATATCCAATTTTCCGCCTTAACTACTGTTTAAAATGTCGCTTTTTAGATTTTCCCTTGCTGGAATCTTCCCCTTCACTTAATCAGTCTGTTGCAGTTTTTAAGTCCAGTTTTAAACTTTATTACTTGCTTAAATCTGTCCCGGTTTGAGAGATAGCAATCTTTACCTTCTTAAGCGTCTTTTCTTGGGTTGTAATCGCTGCTTCTTTTAATCAAACGAATCCGTTTCCCTTGCTGCTTAATGAAGCTCGGGCATGCAGGTCTTATGCCAATACAATTGACTCCAGAGCCACTGCAGAGATCTTGGCAAACCTGTCTTCGGGTGGGATCTCCAGGGTGGGAGGGAGCTCATTGCTTAGAGCCCCCTACCACCCGAGATCGACGCGCCCTCAGATGCAGTGCATACTTGCCTGTTCTCCGCCTGAGAACAGGGGGCCACGGGCAATCTGTGCCCCTCCAGCCTCCACAAACAGCGGCACAGACAGCTCAGCTCTTAGAGCAGCTTTAGACCTTCATGGATCCCAAACCGGAAGTCGTTCTGGTTCTAACCCTTAATGGACTGGGACCAACATATCTGCAAGACTGGTTCTCACCATACGTTCTCTGAAGACTGCTTTGTTTGGCAGACAAACACCTACTAGTGGTCCCCAGCCTCAAGGAGGTTCACCTTATCTCAACCAGAGCCAGAGCTTTCTTGCTCGGGCACCAACCTGGTGAAACTCTCTGTCTGCGGCAGCCTAGGCTCATTCAGATTTGCTAACTTTACACTGGGGCTGCAAGACAGAGATGTTCTGCCAAGCATATGGTGACTGAGATGGGCGAGCTGTCCAAATTTTCCATGCTGGCCTCTTGCCATGAGTGGGGTGGGTGTCCTGCCTGACTCTGTATCCATCTATAACCAGCTACCCTGCCAATGGGCTTGTTTAGGCTGAACGGGTAGTGCAATATGTGTGTGGCTGTCTTACACATGGTCCTGTCATTGATTTTATATTTATGCTGGCAAGTTTTATTATTGCATATTTTGTAATTGTATATTTTACGCTGTTGTGATCCACTCTGAGCCTGCTTGCAGGGAGAAAGGAACACAAATTTAAATTAAAAAAAATAAAGACTTTGGGGTTGAAATCTACAGCATTGTCTTACATGATGATGTAACTTCCGAGTCATGCCTGAAGTGATTTCACCACATTGCTGTTGAGGTCCCTCCAAGATAAGTCTCCTGCTGTTTGCCAGCCTCTGATTCTCGAAAGCTTATGCTACAGTAAAGTTGGTTAGTCTTAAAGGTGCTACTGGACTCTTTACTATTTTAAAATTGCAAGAGACAGAAGAGAAGCAAAAATGACAGAATTCTAAATGCAGCTTTTCAGCAATTTATATGCTGAAAGATTACAACAAAAATTATTATAATAACTAGTGCAAAGAAATAGAAACGTTCTTTTCTATTACGGTTCATTCAACCCAGTAGTCTCGAACAGCCACTAAGAGTTTGTTTAGGTAGTTAATGAGAAGCTACTCTCATAATGGTAGGTTTACGCAGTTGTTTTGTCATGTTTCCATATTTCTATAACAGCAACCAAAAATCTAGCAATCCTGTATGTAACCCAATCATCTTCATTGCTAGTGCAAAGAAATAGAAGACAACAACAAAAAAGAAAGAATAAGAGGTCTGTTTCACAAGATCCAGGAAATCAAAGGGAAATTCAATCCATGGCTAGAGATGCTGAAAGATCAATGTGGAAATACAGTATTAAATCAGGACAAAATAAAGATGGAAACAATACACTGAAGAACTATACAGAAGATGTGAAAGGATGACAGTTTCCTTCAAAGAAGAATCTTTTGATGAAGAACTGGAAATCTTAGGAAGTGAAAGCCATGCTCAAAGCAATTGGGAGAAACAAATTACCTGGAGTAGATGGAATACCAGTAAAGCTATTTTAAGCTACAAAAATTGAATCCATCAAAATCTAAACAAGAATATGTCAACAAATATGGAAAACAAAACAATGGCCTACAGACTAGAAATGCTCAGTCTAAATCCAATTTCCAAAAAAGAGGATGCCAAAGAGTGCAGCAACTATCAGACCATCACATTAATATCCCATGAAAGCAAAGTGATGCTCAAAATACTACAGCAAAGACTCTTACCATATATGGAATGAGAAATGCTAGATGTTCAAGTTGGATTCAAAAACAGAAGATGCAGTAGAGATCGCACTGCAAATTTACGATGGCTATCAGGAAATCTCAGAAGAATATCAGCCTGTATTTTATAGATTACTGCAAAGCTTTTGACTGTGTGTATCATGAAGAGTTATGGATGGTGTTAAAAGAAATTGGTGTACCAGAACATCTGATTGATGTGTAACGTGTACACTGGACAAGAGACTACCATCAGGACTATCGCCCTATCTCTTCAACCTATACACAAAACATATCATAGGAAAAACTGGACTACATTTAGAAGAAGGTGGAGTGAATGGGGGAAAGAACATTCATAATTTGAGATATGCAGATGACACTACATTACTGGCAGAAAAAGTGAAGACTTGAAACAATTACTGATGGTTAAAGGAGAAAGTGCCAAAGCAGGATTACAGCTGGACATCAAGAAGACAAAAGTAATGACTACTGAAGAATTTCACAATTTTAAAACTGACAGTGAAGAAATTGAAATTGTTAATGATTTTCTATTCCTTGGCTTGCTCAATCAACAAACAAAAGGGTGACTGCAACCAAAAAATCAAGAGATTGAGACCTGGAAGTGCAGCCATGAGGGAACTAGAAAAGATACTTAAGGATAAGGACCTCTCTCTGAGGACCAAGATCAAGATATTATTTACCATTTACCATTTACCTATAGTATTTACCATTTCTATATATGGATGTGAAAGTTGGACAGTGAAGAAAATGGACATAAAGAGAATTGATTTGTTTGAAATGTGGTGCTGGAGGAGAGTTTTGTGGATACTATAGATGGCCAAAAAACAAACAAGTGGGTTCTTCAAGCCTGAATTCTCCCTAGAAGTTAAAAGGACAAAACTGAGGCTATCATACTTTGGTCACATCACGAGAAGACAAGACTCACTAGAAAATATAATAATGCAAGGGAAAGTGGAAGGCAATAGGAAAAGAGGAAGACTGAAGACAGGGAAAAAAATGGCTTGACTCAATAAAAGAAGCCACATCCTCCAGTTTGCAAGATCTGAGCAAATCTGTTCATGATAGAACATTTTGGAAGTCTTTCAATCATAGGATCACCTTAAGTCAGAAATGGCACATAACACACATACACACACATACACTATTTAGGTTAGGTTCAATACATACTGAGATTCATGTTTGAATAATGGAAACCCAAATTGCCCATTAGTATTGTTAAATGTATTATTGATCAAATTAAGAGCCAATAATCTTACTGTTATATTTCAATGTGTTGTGTTGCATTTCATACCTGTTAAGAACAATGACTTTAAAACTAAAATTGTTACTTAGACACAGAACCCTGGATTTGATGCTCCAGAGAATTTTTCAGTGTGTTATAAGCACTGCTCGCCTGCAAAGAGCAATTCATCCAGTCTCTTGTGCCACACATTACCATCCTCAAGATGGCCAGGGGAACTACTACTGTCAAGTACAAAATTGTACTTGTGACCTCTTTTTCCCTTATCCCAGGGCTGATCAGACTCTAGAACAGGGCTGGGCTGATCCAGCAGTGAACAGCGAGTCCAAGGCAAGGATCTTTTAAATGAGAAAGCTTTATTGAAAACCATTTATGCATACTAGGCTAACCTCATTCATTGGTAATGGAAAGTGGAACTCTACTTAGCCTAACTCTGGCCCCCTCCATCATAGGACTGATGATGTCAAGTTATTTCTGTCCCTTCTCTGCTCCTTCACCTCTTTTTTGTACTTCCCCTAACTCTGCAAACTGAAGGTGCTCCGTTTTTTGCTTGATACTGGATGTCCCCTGTGTTGACACTTTTGTTGTTCTTTTCATCGGCCCCATCAGTCTCTGTTGTTTTATCCTATCTTGTCATGCTGCTGGGGGAGGGAAGATGAAGAGGCTGACTACACAGAGAGGTTTAAGCACATAATACATGCATACTGGAGCGAAACAAGCTGTTTCAGGTCCAGAGTGTAGTCTCTTTGATCTTCAGCCTACTTCTGCTGTAGTGTTTTGCTCCCTTTACATTACCTGTGTATTGCTGCTTCCCTGATTTCCTTAGTGTTCTCTTAGATTTTGACGGCCTCCCAAAAAGAAGGCTTAGTTATAGATAGTAGAATGACAGAATGTTCAGCTTGTGAAGGGTGGCTGTGAGGTTAAAAAAGGGATCCTATATTCCAGATAAAACAAGCAGTTTACCTAGCCAAAACCCCAAATTACTTGTAAGTACATATATGTAATGATTTCAGAGTAATTTAAAGTGTATTGGTTTCAAAATGGTTCATAAACTTGGTGATTTCAAAACAGGTAAAGTTTCTTTAAATGTTTCTTCACAGACCTGGTCACAAAGACTGTTTTTCCACACAGTTGCCACTTAGGCCAAAACAATAAACTTGCTTAGTCACAAAGACTTATTTCCCTCAGTTGCCACTTACAATGATTTCATTGACAAAGTCAAACACACAGGCTTCATCCCACACCACTTCAGAATAACACTGCTTTCAAACACCAGATTTCCATATTGACCCACTCTGGCTTCCACACAGACTATGACTGACTGACTAAACTTTTCTTCTTCACTCTGACTAATCTGTGCAAGCATTCTCTATTTCTGAACATGGTTTAAGAAATTATCAATGATGAATATACAGAAAAGAAAATTCCCTAAACAAGAAAACTTCTAATTATATTCCATGAGCAAGGGAAAGTGAATATGAGAGAATGTCAAGGAAGCATTCTTCATGCCTATCATGAAAGGAGAGTTGTCAAGAATGCAGCCTGTGTGTTGGAATGCCATCCATTTCAGACATATCCCTGCCTGTTGCCGGACCTTCAATCCACTAGTAATCCATAATCAACCTGCATGAACTCAGAAATGAGACCTCTGTGTCTCTCTCTATGAATTTAATTAAAATATGATTTAACTATAATACAAAATAAAATATAACAAGAATATAACATTAGCTATCTTTAGTGTACTTAAAAATAGCTATAGAGAAACAATGAGATAATGTTTACCCATCAGTAATACCATATTCACATTTGAGCATTCCTTCATCTTTAAAGTGGCTGCTTACAGAATATGTAATATGCTGTATGTTCAGAGTATTCATTTTAGAAGGGAGAAGCTGACTTTATACACTGAGGTTAAAATGATACTCTTAAATCTAGAATCCACTTTCCAAGTTAGTACATCCCTATCGTGTCCAGTAATTTCATCTGATCACTTGAAGGGCCTCCAAATAGAGCTCCATCTAGTTCTGTCATCAAAAATATGTGTTTAGATATGACTAGGGAAAGATGAGAGTGAAAAGAAAGGAGAGAGCAGAAATCAAGTAGACTAATAACCACCTGAAAAACAAATATATCTTCCTTTCTAGTCTTGGTATCTGCTCCTATGGAGACATCATTCTACAATCATCGTTTTTTTGAGATATTTTAAAAGCCTTCAACAAAATATCTCTTTAATTATGGTGCTCAAGAGTTGATTCAGTGTTGTTTGACTGCATGGCATATTGTTTTACTTTTATGTGTGAGCGTAGTTGGTAAATAATAGGACAAAGCATCTGTGTTTCAAAATGCTGGTAGTGTCAATAGTATTCAGTTGCTCTGATGGCTATAAATGGCATGTAGGAAGGAAGGCTCTTAACCAGCAGGGATGATAATGCAACCTTTATAAATACTGAATAACACCTACAGTGCAATCCTAAACAGTTATATCCTTCTAAGCCCATTCATTTCAGTGCGCTTAGATAGGTGAGTAACTATGTATAGTATTCCACTTTTAGTTTATCACACTCCTCAGACAAATTTTAATGTCATCTGTGAAGGAACAAGTGCATTTCAGATATTTAAAACAACTGTCATTTCTTTTCGCATGTGCAAGATTCGCTGTTTTTCTATCTTTTGTAGTTAAACAATCCACTACTATGATAGAGAGCTGCTGAACAAGAAATAGCTAGCATATGGAGGCTGGTCCATTTGTCTTTGGTTGGCTGAATACATGGGAAAGATATTAGGGATAGATATAAAGACTTGTGTCTACACAAAAACACTTTTGTTCATG
Source organism: Eublepharis macularius (assembly GCF_028583425.1). Taxonomy (NCBI): domain Eukaryota; kingdom Metazoa; phylum Chordata; class Lepidosauria; order Squamata; family Eublepharidae; genus Eublepharis; species Eublepharis macularius. Next base: position 95,350,605 of record NC_072791.1, on the reverse strand, counting down.
AGTTTCATTTTTGGATTAGATATAAGTGTGCTGAGCATATCCACATTATGATTCCAGGTTGAATTTCTCACAGCAAGCCAGTTGATAGAGTAATAGCCCTTGCTCCCCTGTTCCATTCACTTGAAAATATGCACCCTCCTCCAGTGAGTCCAGTCCAGTCAAGAGTCCCAATTGGCTCAGAGTCTACTAGATATACTGGCTGAGGGAGTTTCCTGTAGACTAACAGGACCAGAGGTCCAAAGAGACCAATTGCAAAAATATTTTTTTTTAATTTTTCTATGAAAGTGCAAGTGCTATAGTGCAATATATTAGACAAGAATTCTAAATTGTTCTACTTCATACATATAGACAGCAATATAACACCAATGCTTAACAATTCCGTTTCCACAATGACATCATCTGAACAGATAAAGACCAAATGTATACGTCTCAAAGTCCAATGATTAATCTGTTTTTTCTTCTTTTTTCAGGCAAGCACCGTCAGCTGGAGAAGATGGAATGAACGCCACGGGAGCCAAGGAGGAAACTAAGGTCTTCTGGGCAGTTGGCAACGGGTGCACCAGCAGTTATAACAGCCCGTTTCGTGTTGTCTTGCTTTATCAAGCCATTGATTTACAGCATCATCTTCAATACATGAATTCACACTTCAGCATTGGTTAGTTTCTTCCTTTGAGTTGACCATTGTGGTTACATGACTGTTGGTGTTATATTGCTGTCTATATGTATGGAGTAGAACTTAATTTAGAATTCTTTTTTTTTAACAATTTTTTTAATTTTTTTAAAGAACCAAACAAACAAACAAACAAAAACAATGTACAGAAAATTTAGAATTCTTGTTTAATATATTGCACTATAGCACTTGCACTTTCATAGAAAAATAAAAAAAAAATTTTGCAATTGGTCTCTTTGGACCTCTGGTCTTGCTAGTCTACAGGTTGCTTAGACCTTCCCTCCGTTTTGTTGGATCTATATGAGGGAGTTTCCTGCCAAGCGCAAGTGCCTCACTATGTGTTTGTGCCGTCAAGTCATTTCTGACCTGTGGTGATCCTATGGATGAAAGACCTCCAAAACGTTCTATTATTAACAGACTTGCCCAGATCTTGAAAACTGGAGGACATGGCTTCTTTTATTGGTTCAAGCCATCTCATTTTAGGTCTTCCTCTTTTCCTACTGCCTTATTTTCTTTTCCAGTGAGTCTTGTCTTCTCATGATGTGACCAAAGTACAATAGCCTCAGTTTTGTCATTTTTACTTCTAGGGAGACTTCAGGCTTGATTTGATCTAGAACCCATTTATTTTTCTTTTTGGCCATCCATGGTATCTGCAAAACTCTCCTCCAGCACCACATTTCAAATTAATCAATTTTCTTCCAGTCAGCTTTCTTCATTGTCCAATTTTCAGATCCATACATAGTGCCTCGCTAACGGCTATAAAATTCCCTTTATGTGGGATACTTGAATCTAGGGAACCTTGGACAGCTCCTTAGTGAGCAGTGCACATTCCTGAACTGTAGTCAGGGAATGAGAAGCAGAGGTCTGAAGGGAGGCAAATCAAATGTCTATGAGAAACCACACAGAGGAACACTGGATTATGTTTATTTCAGTTGGAGACCGTGGTGGAGGAGCAGCAGGCCTTCTGCCAGAAAAGAAATACTTTGGCATCACTGATCACTTTCCTTTGTGAAGATGCAGTCTGGAGAATAAAAGCAATGAACAAATTCCTGAAATTCCCTTGATGAATTAAGTGGGTAATTGGAGGACACATTTCAGTCTAGAACAGATCAGGATCCTTCCATCACAGTGTTGAGGCAGATTGGTACAGAGATTTCACTGGGCCAAAGAAGTTAAAGTTTGATTAGTGAAAGTAATGATCCACCATGTGCTGCCCCCTGTACTATTTATCCTATATCTCATTCAAGGGGAATCTCTGTTGGGTGAGCTCAGAATTAGAGGTGTTTCCCTATCACTCAAAAGCATACTGAGCACAAAAACAAAGAAAGTTATTTTTTTTTTTGAAAATTTTTTTATTGGGTTAGAATATTATTATTTTTACATTACATTCAATTTTCCCCAAATTTTTCATTTCTAACCCCCTCCCTTTCCCCCCCTTTTATTGACTTCCAACAGCTTTCCCACCCTTTGTCCCTTTTCCCTTACTTCTATCAAATTCCTCTGTCTAAAACAGATATACATTCTCCATTATATTAAGCAGTACATCTTTAACTACTTTTCTTTTTATGCACCCAAACTGTACGTCTTTAGATAAACAATTTATCCCATTTTCCAGCTTTGAATATTTCTATATATCATAAACCTATATATCATAAACCATAAAAATCTTACATTTAAATCAAACAATTTGACTTGTTCTCTATATATTACTCATTCTATCTTTTTATGGTAATTCTATATAGCTCATCACATAGTCAATCAATCAATTTGACTCTTCTGTACATTCAGTTTGGTGCATATAAATCTTATCAAAGAAAGAAAATATTGTTAATTACTCAATCCTCATATTTAAACCTTATCATTAATTATTTTCTATCAATATTCTATCTGTTAACCTATACATATCTATATATATATCAATCTATCAATCTAACTGCTTATAAATTCACATTTATCTCTTCCTCCCCCGGTAAAGTCACCCCTCTCTTTTATACTTTTATTATACTTCAGTAGTTCTCAAACTGCCACAGTTTTCCTCCCACCTCCCATTTCTTCTCCAGATATTGTTTCAGCTTCTCCCAGTCTGTGTTAAACTGCCCTGAGTCCAGATTTCTCAATTTTCTTGTCATCTTGTCCATTTCTGCCATGTACAGCAATTTGTAGATCCAATCTTCGATAGTTGGCACTTCTTGTACTTTCCATTTCTGCGCATACAAAAGTCTAGCTGCTGCTGTCATATAAAATATCAACGTCCTATGATGGGCTGGAATTCCCTCCATTCCCAAGTTTAGCAGCAGGAGTTCTGGGTTCTTGTTTATTTGAAACTGTAAAATTTCACTCATTTCTCTTATTATTTCCCCCCAGTACTGCCTAGCTACCTCACACGACCACCACATGTGATAGAGGGAGCCCTCATGTTTCTTACATTTCCAGCATTTATTAGAAGTATTCAAGTTCCCTAGCGCAATCTTCTTTGGTGTCATGTACCAACGATAAATCATTTTGTAAATGTTCTCTTTAATATTAGTACATGTCGTTATCTTCATTGTAGTTTTCCACAAGTATTCCCATGCCTCCATTGTTATTTCTTTGTTGAAATTTATAGCCCATTTCACCATCTGTGTTTTAACTATCTCATCCTCAGTATACCATTTCAACAGTACTTGGTATACCTTGGATACTCTTTTCTTGTCTTCTTTAAGAAGGGTCTGCTCTAGTTCCGAGTTCTCTGTTCGTATGCCCCCCTTTGCAGAGTCCGAATTGTATAAGTCTCTAATCTGTCTATACTGGAACCAATCATAATTAGGTGATAGTTCCTCTTGCGTCTTTATTCTAAGTTTAGCTACTTCAGTTTTAGTTATTTCTTTGTACGTTAAACATTGTTGTTCATTATCAACAGCTCTCGGATCTATCACCTCGTATGGAACCACCCACAAGGGGGTTCCTTCTTGTAGGTAAATTCTATACTTCTTCCAGATTGTATATAAACTTCTCCTTACAAAATGATGCAGGAACATCGAGTTGACCTTTACTTTGTCATGCCATAGGTATGCGTGCCATCCAAAAAATTTTTTATATCCCTCTAGGGCTAATAGTTTCTTATTCTTTAATGTCATCCACTCTTTTAACCAAACTAGGCAGATTGCATCATGATAAAGTCTCAGGTTGGGCAGTTGCATTCCGCCTCTTTCCTTTGCATCTTGTAGAACTTTTACTTTCACTCGAGGCTTCTTGCCTGCCCAAACAAAATCTGATATTTTCCTCTGCCATTTTTCAAATTGTTTAGAGTCTCTGATGATTGGTATTGTCTGTAGCAAAAACATTACTCTTGGTAACACATTCATCTTAACTGCTGCAATCCTGCCCAACCATGACAAGTTCAATCTATTCCATTTGATCAAATCTCTCTCTATCTGAGTCCATAGTTTTTCATAGTTATTCTTGAACAAATCTATATTTTTTGCAGTCAGCTCAATTCCCAAATATTTCACCTTACTTGTTACTTCACAATCCGTTGTTTCCATTAACAATTGTTGTTTCTGCTTGGTCATGTTTTTGCATAATATCTTTGACTTCTTTTTGTTAATGAAGAAACCTGCCAAGTCTCCAAACTCCTTGATCTTATCTATCACTTTTGGCATGTTCTCCAGTGGGTCTTCTACAATTAACATTATGTCATCCGCAAATGCTCTGACCTTATATGAATAGTCCTTTATTTTTATTCCTCGAATTTCCTCGTCTTGTCATATTTGTATCATCAGAATCTCCAATACTAAAATGAACAACAATGGAGATAACGGGCAACCTTGTCTTGTTCCTTTACTAATCGTCAATTTCTTGGTCAATTCATCATTCACTACAATTGCTGCAGTCTGGTCTCTATAAATTTCCTTAATTGCTCTGATGAATCTTTCTCCCAATTGTAGCTTTTCCATAGTGGCAAACATAAAGTCCCAGTTTAAATTGTCAAACGCTTTTTCAGCGTCTACAAAGAAGAAACCAACCTCTTTGTCACAACGCTTGTCATAATATTCAATAGCATTGATCACTGTCCTTAAATTGTCTCTTATTTGTCTGTCTGGCAAAAAGCCTGCTTGTTCCTCCTCTATGACCTCCGAGAGCCACCCCTTCAATCTCTCCGCCAATATCTTCGCAAAAATTTTATAGTCATTGTTAAGTAGTGATATAGGTCTGTAATTTTTCACGTTAGTCAGGTCTTGGCCCTCTTTTGGGATCAATGATATATTCGCTTCACTCCAAGTATCTGGAATCCTTTGATCCCTAAAAACTCCATTCATCACCTCTTTTAGGAATGGTGCCAGTTCATTGGCCATTGTCTTATAAAATTTAGCCGTAAGTCCATCTGGCCCTGGCGCCTTTCCTAGATTTGCAGATTGTATTGCCTTGCTTATTTCCTCATCAGTTACTTCACTGTTCAACTTATTTCTCCAAGCTTCCGAGATTTCTGGAAGTTTGGTTTTCTCCAGATATGATGCTATTGATTCTTTGTTTGCTTCTTTTTTATTATACAGCTTAGCATAGAATTTATAAAAGGCTCTACTAATGGTAGTCTGCTCCAAGTACGTTTTATTTTCTTCACAGATTTTATTTATTATTTTCTTTTCCCTTTTCTTCTTCAATTGCCATGCCAAATATTTCCCAGGTTTATTTGCACCCTCAAACGCTTTTTGGTTCAGTCTTTTAAGGTTCCACTCCAATTCTTTATTACTCATTGCTGTTAGCTGTTCTTGAAGAATTTTAATTTCCTGGTATACTTTCTTTTTCCCTGGTCTCTTTTTTAACTGTGTTTCTTTGGCTTTTATTTTCTCCTCAATCTCTTGTCTTTTCTCCTCTTTCTTTTTTCTTGCTCTGCCATTTAAGTCCATTAGTATGCCCCTTACAACCGCCTTGTACGCATCCCAAACTTTGTTGGTTGGTACTTCTTTATTCACGTCGTATTGTATAAAAAACTTTGTCTCTCTTCTCAATATTTCCATATTCTCTCTTTCCTGTAACAAGTCCTCATTTATTCTCCAGGCTTTCCTTTTTCTCCTTTTTCCAAATTTCCACATAATTGGGTTGTGGTCTGAGCCTACCATCGGCATTATTTCTACCTCCTTAGTCCATAACGCTAAGTCTTTTGAGGCCCAGATCATATCGATTCTTGATAATGTAAAATGCCTTGCAGAATAAAAAGTAAACTGTCTACTTTTGGGATATTCTCTCCTCCATACATCTTCAAGAGTCTCTTGTTGAATCAACTCAAAAAAGAGCTTTGGCAATAGTCCTCTTTTCTTTTGTGCTGTTGTAGTCTTTTTGTCTAGTTCCAAGTCTGTCACTCCATTGAAGTCTCCAGCAAGAATTATCTGGTCATATGCAAGATCGTCTAACTGCTTCCTTAAATCCTCAAAGAAGCTTTCCTTTGCACCATTAGGTGCATAAAGTCCGACTACCAACACTCTCTTTAAATTCCAATTGCATTCCACTGCTACAAATCTAGCTTCCACATCTCTCATAACAAATTTTGGCTGTAGCTCCTCTTTTATGTACAACACCACTCCTCTTTTTTTCTTGTTGGAGGCCGCTACAAATTCTTTGCCCAATTTTCCAGATTTTAAATATTTTACATCCTGTTTTCTAATGTGGGTCTCTTGCAAACAAACAATATCACATTTTTGTTTTAGTAGCCAATGAAAAATATTTTTCCTCTTATTCGGTGAGTTTAGTCCATTTACATTCCAAGATAATACTTTACACTCCATATTCATAGTTTTGTTGGTAAGTCTTTTTCATTGTCCTTAATAAATCGCTCCATCTCTCGCTCAGATCTGATGCGTTTTTTTGCCCCTCCAAACTCAAAGGACACTCCTTCCGGTAGCTCCCATCTGTACCTGATATTCATGTCCTTCAAAATCTGAATTAGCACTTTATATTTTTTCCGGTCCAATAACACTGATCTGGGCAGTTCCTTCATTATAATAATCGTCTTGCCATCAATCTCCAATGGATCTTGAAACTGTTTTGTCACAATCCTCTCTTTCATGTTTCCAGTTGTAAACTGCACAATCACATCCCTTGGTAATTTCCTCTGGGTTGCAATTCTCGAGTTCACATGGTACGCCACATCTAGGATAGCCACAACTTCCTCCTCCTCCTTCCCCAGGTATTCAGCCAACACCTCAGTCATCTGTTCTTGCGCTGACTTCCCTTCCACTTCTGGCAGACCACGAAAACGAAGCTGCTTCTCCATGTGTTTAGTTTCTGCAACTGACATCCTCCCCTTCACCAATCTCATCTCTGTTTGTTGCGTGTCTATTAAATTCTCCATCGCGTCTTCTACTGTTTTAACTCTCTGCTGCGTTCCTTGTAATTCACTACGAATCGTTTCCATACCTTTTTTCACTTCTGACAGCTCCGACTTTACTGTCTGTGTAACCTCTTTAACCTCTTTAATAAGCTCCAATTTCGTGTCCTTAAGTTCTTTAAGCATATCTACAAGTTTTTTGTCCAGATTTTTATCCAGATTTTCTATTGCCGATTGCCACTCTTTTTTCGACATCGTGGGGCTTGCTTTAGCTCGCTCCCACGAATCTGCTCTCTTCCTTAACTCCGTGGCGTAAAATTAAACGTTTTTTCTTTTTTCAAATGTCCCAATCTTTGCCAAAATTAAATTTTAAAGTGTCCAAAATGTCGGGCGTCTTTTCTCTATGGTTTCTCTATGTTGTTGTAATCCAAAATGGCCTACTTCCTCTTCCGCTGAAGCCGCGACCCTTCCCCTTTCAAAAATGGCGATTCCCTACTTCCTGTCCTTCGGCAAGGGCCGCTTCTCTCCAGCCACTCTATTGTTGTTACGCACTTCCTGTCTCCCGTCTTCCCACAGCAGGTCTCGCGATGGTGTCTTTTTCCCACAGCTCCAAAACCACAGGTATTCAAAACAATAGTCCGATTTCTTTAATAACTTCTTTAAACTTAGTCTCTTTTAAAATACAACTCCTGCCGAGTCTTCACCTCCTTTTCACTAGTCTGTTGCAGTTTAAAAATCTACTTTCTTTCCTCTCTGTTTTTGTCAATCTGTCCCGTATCAAAAGATAGCGATCTTTACCTTCTCTTCACTTTTCTCGGGTTGTAATCGCTGTTTCGATCTTAAATTCTCCTCTCAGCTTCCTTTCCCAATCGAAGCTTGGGTATGTAGGTCTTATGCCAGCCGAATTGGCCCCAAAACTGCCGCAGAGATTATAGCCGACCCGTCGCAAGGTGGGACCTCAAGGATCGGGGGGAGACTCGTGGAGCAGAGCCCCCCCTCGTCTGAGATCTAACTCACCCTAGGGTCTTGAGCGTTCTTTGCCTGCTCCCCGCCTGAGAGCAGTCGGCCGCGGGCTATTTTCACCCCTCCGGCCGGTTAAAACGGCAGTCCGGTCAGCTCCGCGAATGGAGCTGCGTTAGACCTCCATGAATCCCAAACCGGAAGTCCAAAACAAAGAAAGTTATTGATGTGGTGTCGAAGGCTTTCATGGCCGGAGAACGATGGTTGTTGTGGGTTTTCCGGGCTGTATTACCGTGGTCTTGGCATTGTAGTTCCTGACGTTTCGCCAGCAGCTGTGGCTGGCATCTTCAGAGGTGTAGCACCAAAAGACAGAGATCTCTCAGTGTTACAGTGACACCATTATTGATGTGGGTTTATGGTTTTTCTGGAGACGGGGGAACGGGATACAAAAATAATAGTGTGTGTCTTAATGAGATGGGAATAACTGAGGGGAGTCAGAACATGAGGCTTGTAGATTTCTTCAAGAGGCCTCCTTACTCTTTTTCGCATAATCCAAGCACTGGTCCAAAGAGAAGGAAAAGAAGGCAAGGACAAGTTCACACAGCCACTGCTCAACAAATGTGCTCATTTTTCTTAGCATTGGGGACAGATGTTCTTTTCAGAAGACAGTGTCAAAGAAGGAGAAAGGTGAAGAATATTATTGCTGCTAATGTCTACTAAGATGTTCCCTTGTGCTCTTCTGAAGGAAGTTGCTTGTAATTTATCTCACCTTCCTCTCTCCACAGCAGTTTTGGCTTGATTGGGAACCAGTGTGGTGCAGTGATTGGAGTGCTGAACTAGGACTCTAGGAAGAGCTGGGTTCAAATCCCAACTTAGCCATGAACCTCACTTAGGGCAGTCACCATCTGTGACTTCAACCTGCCTCACAAGGTTGTCGTGAGGATAAAAAGTAAAACCATATTCCACCCTGATCTCATTGTAGGCACAGTGGGATTAAAATGTAATAGATTGTTTAAATCAAACATGTAAAACTCAGCCTTTACTATGAGGAAAGCTTTACACAGTAAAAAGTAACAGGAAGGCTCGTGTTTATGGGCAGGAAATGCTCAGACAGGTGAGTCTGTGGGCCAGAGAAGAAAAAGAGACTCTGGGACCTACTGTTCAAAGTTAATTGGCCCCTGTTTTTGGCTTTCGATCTCTATTTTTTGCTTCATAGAATTCATTTCCTTGCTAAGTTCTACCCAAAAGAGAAAAAGCTTGAGGGTACAATTTTAAAAGGCAAGATGTTTCAGAGGCAAATTATATCAGGTAACAATCTATCACAAATATATCCTTTCTTCTTGGAAAATAGGGAGAAATTCTGAGGTGCCGGCCTTTTACTTCTTAAAGTAAGCATTTTAAATTGTATTACTAGGCTGCATTTCTCCTTCACAAAAATAACTGTTAATGAATCATACTTGTATAAATAACAGATGATTAAAAAAACTCACAGCAGTGATTAGGGGTTATCTTTGTACAAATATGAAGGTGTTGGTAACATTTGTAATGTTCTGAATGGTCAGCCCCATTGAGAGAAGAAAATGAATATATGTTGAGATGGATAAATAATTGAATTAGCATTTGGAATTCTATGCCAATTCATAGTAGGAAAAACTGTAATATACATGTTGGTATATTTGGAACAGTCTTTTTCATTAGTCTGTAGAAATAGGCAAGCCTCCCACACCTAAGGCACTACTCAGAATCAGGTTTGGGTTAACTGAGCAACTTGCTAGTAAACTGGCAAATGACTCTGGTTGTTCCAAGCCCAGTTCCAAGGGCTCAGAATCCTACTGTGCTCTTGAGATGTCATCAGGATTGCCATGTTATTTCTCAAGCAAGTACAGCTGCTACTCTATAATGGTGATGACAATGGAGGGAGGCACGTAATGAGTCAGCCATCTGGGAGAAAACAGTCTATCTTGCTCCTCTTTCTCTGTACCCTCCCCAGAGCTGGGTGTCATGGGCTGGGACAGCCCAAGCAGAGTTGTCCAAGTCTGGTCTGAGGTCAGAGCACAAGTCCAAAGCCAGGAGTGTGTACAAAGTCCAAAGTTCAGAATCCGAAAGCCAAGTCAGGAGGTCCGTAGGTCAGTTACCAGTCAGAGTAAGGGCAATCCAGAAACAAGGTCAAGGCACAGTCCAGGGGTCACACAGCAAGGCAAGATCCAGCAGAATGGTCACAGTCAGAGCACAATTCTGACATGTTGCTTCCACACTCCTGGTCTTCTGTGGCTGGGTCTTATAGACAGGCTTGGTTTGCAGCCAGCTGCTTGGGAGCTATCCTGTGCTCACTCCTCATCACTCTCAACAAGCATCTGGCATCTGGCCAGGAGGCACGCACTTTGCTGCCTCTCCTGCAGTTGCACACACTGCTTTTGTCTGTGGCACTCTCTGCGTGAGGCTGGAGGTCTGGGCATCCTAGGCTGTGCTTCACCAGTGGTGTTGGAGCTGGAGGCCATTGGTGCCTCTGACTCAACCGCTGGCTGAGGACTTTGGGCAACTGATGGCTGGGCTTCACCGGTGCTGTTGGAGCTGGAGGGTGTTGGTGGTATTGGAGCTGGCTCAGCTGCTGGCTGTGGACTCTGATTAGCCAGCAGCTGATCCCTGGCTTCTGCTGAGTCAGGGCTGGCTACACGGAGCTCCTCTTCTCCTGAGGAGTCAGGGCTGGCTACACAAGGCTCCTCTCCTTCTGAGGAGTCCTCACTTTCAATGAGCCCAGACTGGCCCATGACACTGGGTGCATCACTGAACATAGGTTCAGTCTGCTGGTACACTCTGGCAAATGTTGTCAGGGCTCCTGAAATGGAATAATGGGTGCTGGGGACGAACCAACAGGATGTAGTCTGTACTGCCATATCCTACTATATAAAAGGCCAAGCATATTCAAGACAACTCATTCCCTACCCTGGTGTGTCACCAGAGGGAGCTGCTGTGGAGGGAAGCTCAAATGAGGCAGCCAGACCACCAGAAAGTGTGCCACAACGGGAAGCCCAGGTCGGGATCAGGAGTGGAGCACATGGCAATACCTGCCCCCACCTTCACCCAGCTGGGATCTAGAGCAGAGCAGGTGGCAATGCCCATCCCCCATCTTCACCCAACTGGGATCAGGAGGGGAGCAGGTGGCAATGCCCGCCCCTCCACCTTCACCCAGCTTGGATCAGGAGAAGAGCAAGTGGCAAAGCCCATCCTCCACCTTCACCCAGCTGGGATCAGGAGACCGGGTGTCAATGCCTATCCTCTGCCTTTATCCAGCTCGGATCAGGAGCAAAGCAGGTGGCAATGCCCACACTCTGCCATCACCCAGGTGGGATCAGGAGCGGAGCATGTGGCAATGCCGTCCCCTGCCGTCATCCAGCTGGGATTAGGCACAGAGCAGGTAAAATGCCCATCCCCCTTCACCCTGCCTGGATCAGGCCTAGAGCAGGAGGCAATTCCTGCCCCCAACTTTACTCAACAGTGATCAGGAGTGGAGCAGGTGGTAATGCCCAGCTCCCTTCACCTAGCCTGGATCAGGAGCAGAGCAGGAGGTAATGCCCACCCCCAACTTCACCTGGCAGGGATCAGGAGTGGAGCAGGTGGCAATATTCACCCCCCCCCTCACCCAGCCCAGATTAGGTGTGGAACAGGAGGCAATGCCCACCCTCTATTCACCTTGCCAAGATCAGGCACAGAGCAGTTGGCAATGCCTGCTCCCTTCACTCTGCTGGGATCTGGTGCAGAGGAGATGACCATGGCCACCCCCCTGCCTTCATCCACTTGGGATCAGTGATGGAGGAGGGAATGCCTGCCATCCTCCCTCCCCTTTCTAGACCCCATTGTATTTTTTCCCACAAGGGGCTTTGTTGCTAGTCTATAAATAATGTGGCGGAGGGGGGGGCAGAAAGAAGTGATATTCATTAGCTGAGGTAACGGCTGTGAGGTTGCTCTCTGAAGAAGCCTTAGAAGATGGCAGGGCTGCTGGGGGATCACTAATTCTGAGTTTTGTTCCTGTTGGGTGAGTGGTTAGGAAACTGCACCTGAGTGTAGGAGGCTTGGATTCTAATCCAGACTAGAGAACGGGGAGAGATTGTGGCTCAGTGGTAGAGCAGTTGTGTCTGGAGATGAGCCTCCCCACCTCAGGGGAAGACTCCCCAGACTCCCCAGCGAGACCCCTGGAGGCCAGCCACGATGCAGCAACTCACCTCTGGACACGGTGGTGGACGAGCGGCAGGGACCCAAAGGGGAAGAAGCCCCAGGCAACGAAGGCCGAGTGACCCAAAGACCTCGCAGCAACTGTCCCAGCAGAGCCAAGACGGCAGTGCGGGTGGGACGAGACAGTGGCGGCAGGGAGAGAGTGACACAGGAGCAGGAAGGCCACTCAGCCCCCCCCCCCCCCGGGCAGCCACCAACACGGTAAAGCAAGGTCGAGGAAGCGGCTGGGAGACCAGCGGGATGCTTCCCAAGCCAGCGCGTCCCGGCCCGGAAGGACTCAAGGGCAGGGCCCCGTGATGAAATGCTGGGCCCTACGCCAGGGAGGTGGGACTGGCCTGCCCTCCTGACATAAGATAGGCTAGCTGTGCAGAGTTATAGGCAGGGTATGGGGGGGAGCTGCAACCAGGAAAAGGAAAGGGCTTAGAGAAGGGAATAGGGAGAGAAAACGCCCAAGGATTTACACCTGGGTGCAGGTGGGGCCAAGTACTCAGGCCTGCCTTAGCACAGGTGATTGGCCTTACTGTGGGCGCTGGCGATTGGGGAGCGGGGAGGAGCTTTCACTAGGGGGAGGGTATAAAGAGGGCACAAAGGCTCCTGGCTGGGGAGGAGAGGACAGGCATGCTGACCCTGCTATAAGGGCAGCCATCTGCAGGTAGAGGAACCGCAGGGAAGGGCTTGCTACCCTCCCTGCTGGAACCCGTACCCATCTGAGGCCAAGCAAGAGGAGCCCAAGCCCTTGCCAGCACACAGGCCGCTGGCACAGCTCTGCAGGGATCCCAGGCTTGTCACCACCCCAAGTCGCTTGTGCAACCACTAGGAGTCACGACAGACCCCCGACAGGCTGGCCCAGACAGCGGGCCACGTCACAAGTTGCTTGGTATGCAAAAGGTTGCAGGCTCGATCTTTAGCATCTCCAGTTAAAGAGATCAGGTAGTAGGTGATGTGAAAGACCTTTACCAGAGACCTTGGACAGCTTCTGCCTGTCTTAGACAATATGACCTTGATGGACCCATGGTCTAATTCAGTATAAGGCAGCTTTACGTGCTCATGTGTGACTCTGCCTCCTTTTTTGCTCTTGCTCAGCCTACTGCTGAGCAAAAGGTGAGCTTTGGCTTGTCACCAGCTTCTCCTGTGCTGGTAAAATCTCTTGCTCGAAATCTGCCATAGGCACACCTTTCTTCACTGAACTATTAGGGGAATGACAGGATTGCCTTTGGTGAGGATATACTTGTGTGTTCTATTATTGCTGCTCCACTGTCTTTTATTTCCCTTGCCTAGGCAAAGGCTGGTGCTCTTAAGTCCCACCCTGGCTAGGGTTTCAACCCATGGAAGAAAGGGTCTTGGATGGTTCATTGTGGTTGTTTGTGCTGAATGAGCTACTGGAGCATGAGAATGCTGTGGCCGGGGTTGGCCATGTCTCCTCCCCTATATATCTGCCTGGCAAAGGATGACTTGATGGCAGGCAGGGACTCAAAACTATCTCTGTGGAGCATCCTGGATTATGTTAATTCCTCCTGCCACTCACACCATCAGCTTCCTTGTTAGGAGGATTGCTGCTCTTCTCTCCCTGCCTTCTTGTACTCCACTCATGGATTGCAGCTATGTGACATCAGAGGGCCATGGCAGAATTGATGGCCTGCATCAGTGTGTGCCAGTCATTGAAGAATCAGCAACACAATCCTCCACATTGGAGAATGTCAGTGTGGTTGCTATGGATTCCATCACCATCATTATGCTCTTCACAGCTTACCAAGGGGTGTTTCTGTATGTTAGGTGCCCTCTGCAGAACAGTAACAGGATGCTGACTAGCAATGCAGGTGCCACGTGGAATAGAGAGCTTAGAATGAAGTGGCTCAGCACCCCCACCCCAGTGCTACTTTCCCAATCTCCATATCTAGTGTTTAATTTTAGAAAATTCAAAAGATCCTAATCATAGATCTCCTGCATCACATCTAGTTTGGCCATCTTGTAGTTTCTTTCAAGACTACATTTTATATGAGTAGAAGGGTGATTATATGAATGATTAGACTTGAGTATGTCAATGATTGTCAAAGCAGATGCCGGCTGCCTACTCTGAGCTATCAGTTCACTGTCATAAAGGCTTCTGTCAACATAACAAGAGAAAAACAACTTTGAAAACGTACATGTTTTGTATGAAATTATTACCGTGTAGGCACTGAATCATGATAGTGAGAAAGATTAGCTGGAATAGATCTCTATGATGTTCAAGTGAAGCAACCCCATGTAGCCAAGCACTACTTTCTCTTTCTGGAAATCTAGTTGATCTCTAAGGTGCTACTGCTCTGGAATCTTGCTCTTCTACTACAAACCAACATGGCTACTCACCTGAAACAACACTTCCCCTGTGGGTCTCACCAAACGAGACAAAATACCCTCAAATTACATGGGTAATTGGAGTGTATTTGAGTGTAATTCAAGTGTATTTTGTCTCGTGTGGTTTGACCCTGTGTCACCTATGGAAGGTGAAGGAGTCCCATATGCTGTATCTCAACTTTCCCTTATAAAGTGAGTCCAAAGTACCTCTTAACGTGGGAGGCTCCTAATTAAATAAAAATTAGAAACGCTGATTTTGCTGCAAAGACAGAGGATAAGAATGCAAACACATGCCTTAACGTACTATAGCAGGTTTGTCACAAGCAACTACAGCATCTCACTTTCAAACAGTCTGATATATCAAATCAAAAAGCAAGTTTTCTGTTCAAGGAGAGTCAATGCACTGAAATCAAATTCAACATGAATGACACATTTGTTGTTATGGATCAAGGGAGGGGGTCCTTTCTTTCCTCTCTCTGATCCCCTCAATTTCTCCTACTAGAGCCAAAGCCACCCCAAATAAAAGAAGTTTTCTTTTCACCAGTTGCTGGGGAAAGCTGGTTAACTTCTGAGCGTGTACAGATTTCTAGCATGTGATCAAACCAAGCCATGCAGGCCACAACTAACATTGTTTCTTAACCAGGAAAGGTTTTTATTGAGCTACAACAGACTACAAATATAAAGCATGCAATGGTTAGGGAAAATAGATCTTGCATAAGTTTTGCAGCAACAAAAGAAAATTTAAAAAGTTGCTACTGTCTGTCACTTTAAGGGCTGCCATAGAGTACCTTCTTCATCTCCTACTTGAGATGGGCGCTAGGTGCCTGAAGGAAGAAGCAAGCCTGGCCAGTAGCTTCTGTCGTGTGACTTCAAGATCTCACCAGAATAGCACAGCTCCTCCGTTGTACTCATTTTCCAATGAGACAAAGGAAAGAGCTACAAGGCGTGCACACTGAAAGTGACAACTGCCTCCAAAGGGGTGGAGAGGGAGCGTGGGAGCATATGCACACATAGCATATGCACAGGTGGTGGTAAGGACCTCACTGTCCCCGCCTCCTCCAAACTCCCAGCCTCCACTTGGGCCCCTGGAATCCCTGGGAACCCTACCAGAAACCTTAACGCAACTTATAGCTCTTCATCCCCAGCATGTCTGGGAGAAGCTGGGAGAGAAAAAAGGAGCTAAAGGGTCTTGATTTCCTTGTCTATAGGTGTGAAAAGTAACAGTATAGCTAGCTAGAATATTTCTCAAGAGCCCAGCACTGAGGAAAGAGGGGACTAAGAGTTGCAACAAAAGGGTCTGAGTTAGAGCAGCCCTTTGTTTGGGGTCTCCCTTCTCTCTCCACTGGGACACTAGGTTTGAGCTGTTCTTCTACTCTACACTGGGGCAATTGGGCTAAGCCAAGGCACATTCTGTGTGTGTTTGTGTGTGCATGTGCACCTGAGTAAAATCCAAGCAAACCAGTCATGCTTCTGGACTCTTCCTTGTAGTTCAATAAACTACCTTTCTCTTACGTTTGGGTGAATGTGGTGATTCTAGGTTTGCTAGAAGCCAAGATTCTGCTGCCTCTCCTGAGCACAGCCTGATCAACCCAGTTGGGGCCAGGGGCCAGGCATCCTGGACTAGCCAAGAGCCTTGTTTTGGATATGTTATGATCAGGAGGGGGCACTTTTCACTCCCTCTCAATCGTAGGTTCCCCACCATCACAACTGAAACAGGCTTGATCTTTTCTCCAGCTGCTGGGAAGCTGGGGAACCTCTGAGCATGTACAGAGTTCTAGCAAGAGGAGAAGGCATGCAAATGAGGCTTGGCACAGCTTGTCTTAACCAAAGAAAGGTCTTTATTAAATTACAGAAGACGAAATTACATGGAACACAAGAATATATATGGAAGGGAAGTACACATGGCTACAGCTAATAAGAAAAAGAAAACCCCAAAATCTAAGATGTATCTGTCCCTTTAGAGTCCCTTACCTAGTACTTAAGGCATCCCCTGCTGAGATGGGCATTCAGTGCTTGGGGGAAGGTGAAGGCAAGTCTGCCCTTTCAGATCCTGGTCCCTCTCTTAAAACCAGTCTCTCTCTCTCTCTCTCTCTCTCTCAGCTGCCATGGCTAGCTGGCTCCCTTGTCATATTCTGCTTATTCTCCTTGTCTCTCAGGCCTCTGCTTTTATGATGGTACCAAAAGGCTAGAACAACCTCTCCTAGGATGTCAGTTAGAGCAAATGGTCTTTATTTACTGTTCTAGCTTTCCCAAGACTGGATGTGAAAAGATCCAGAGGAGTTAGCCGTGTTAGTCTGTAGTAGCAAAATCAAAAAGAGCCCAGTAGCACCTTTAAGACTAACCAATTTTATTGTAGCATAAGCTTTCGAGAATCAAGTTCTCTTCGTCAGATGCATAGTACAGAAACTGGTCAGTTTCTGTACTATGCATCTGACGAAGAGAACTTGATTCTCGAAAGCTTATGCTACAATAAAATTGGTTAGTCTTAAAGGTGCTACTGGACTCCTTTTGGATGTGAAAAGGTGGATCACAGGCCATATTAATATAAAAAGGCCATATCCCCATCATGGCAGAATATAATTAAAAAAAATCCTAACTTTATGTTGATGGGGTCTAAAATGGCTGAGACCAAGACTGAAAGACATTGTGGGATTGTAGTGGAAAATTCTATGAAAATATTATTTTGGTCTGTGGTAATAGTGAAAAATAATATTAACATTCAATTTATATACCGCCCTTCAGGACAACGTAACACCCACTCAAAGTGGTTTACAAAGTATGTTATTATTACCCCCACAACAATCACCCTGTGAGGTGGGTAGGACTGAGAGAGCTCTAAAAGAGCTGGGACTGATACAAGGTCACCCAGCTGGCTTTAACAACTTCTCTGGGCTACACTTCAAAAACCACTCTCTCTTTGTGACTGTGTACTTTCTTAATCAATGGCTATCCTGGCAAGCACTGAAACTCTTCCAAGCATCTGTTTTTACTCTTCTGCTGAGATTGAAGTCTTCCTGCAAGCTGAAGCAAAGTCTCAGCCACAGCTACAAAGAGGAGGGAAAGGGGCTGTTTGAATGGTTTGTAAAGGAAACAAAACAGGAAGTTCCTAAGGCATATACATTTTCTTCCAGTTGCCAGCTACTGTTGAATATGTTAGCTACAGAGCAACCAACTTGCAACATTTGCAAAGAAAAAGAAAAAGCTACAGTTTCACAAGACTGTATACTCATAGTATGGGATAATTATACCATATATCACAAGTCTGCAATAGAAGACTTTGCAGGATTTGTGAAGAAATAACTATAGGAGGAGTCACCATTAGAGATGCGTACAAACAGAAAAAAACCAAACATGAAATTCGTTGTTCATTGTCATCCACGAACAGGGACTCATGAACAACCACGAACATGACCCTGTTCACAAACATGTTCATGGCTGGCTGTTCATGGGGGCCAGCAGGCTCTCCTCCAGCCCCCATCCAAGTTTGGTCAAGATCCCTACCACACCACTCATGGAAACCTGACCTGAGCAGGCGCCAGGAAAGGTACCAATAATAAATAATAGTTTGGCCCCAGAGCCTGGCAGCAGCCCTGGAACCTGAAGGGGTAGATCCCTATCCCACTACACACAAAGTAAATTCAAGCTCCAATGCACTCACCCTGTCTCTCTATCAAAATGCCAACAGCAGCTGTTTCCCCCTCTCCACTGTCTGCAAAGAAAGCCAGAGCTGGGAGCCCTCCTCCTCCCCCCTGGTCTTTGCTCCCTTGTGACAAATCTGGAGCTTCACACTTGGAAGACCTGCCTATCAAGCTGAGGGCCAAGCTACAAGTGACGAAGGACACTTGAACAGCAAGTGTATTTCTCCCTGTTCACTTGCCCTCCACTCAATCCACTTGCTGTTCAAGTGTCATTTGTTGCTTGTAGCTTGGCCCTAAATTGGTCTTAAATTGGGGTTTCCAGGGCAACAGCAGGAGTTCAGACAGAGTTCAGACAATCCCTGCCTACGTTGCCAAGGGAATTGCTTGCAGGTGCCAGACTGTCTGGCTTGACGAACGCAACAACGAGGCTTGCAACAACCACTTGTTCGTTTAGAATGGGGCCTCATGAACAGCTTGTTCGCGAACAGCAGATTGGGCTGTTCGTGGATTTGTTCATATTGCTGTCCGTGCCCATCTCTAGTCACCATTGTACTAGCTGTGAACTCGAGACAAACACTTCTTGTTATTTCAGGAGGAATTAAAGCTGATGTTGCAACCCTGCATCAAATCACCATACTTTCAGAATAGTTTCCTAAAACACTGTTTGAAGAAAAATATGCGGGAATAACTTACCAGTTTCTTAATTAAACTCCTGTATGTTTTTACATCTAGGTATTCTAAGTGATTTCTTTTAAAGAATAGTTACTTGTTGTCAAACAAAATGTATTGAAAATACTTATCATTGTAAGAGAAAAATAGGGCCATACAGAGAGCCTCTACAAAATAATATTGCAGGTGCAGCAAGCTACGAGTTTGATGAACAGAGTAAGCAGGGTGGGCCCTTAGTTGAAACTAAAATAGGTAGTATTCTATTGCCCCGTATAGATCTATGGTGTAAGTTCATTTAGAATACTGTGTGTCATTCTGGTTGCCATATATAAAAATTGATATTGCAGACCTGGAGAAAGCATGGAAGAAAACAACTCAGATAAATAAGGGCTTGGAGAACACCTCTCATAAGAAGAATAGCTAAAAAGTTGGGGACTTTTCAGTTTAGAAAAAAGAGGTGGGATGGGGACTTGATAGAGGTTTATAAAATTATGCATGAGGTGAAGAAAGTGAATTAAGAGAACTTTTTTTCCTCCTCCATAATACTAGAACCCTGGGGCAAACAATAAAACTGATGGGCAATTGGTTCAATACCGACAAAATGAAAATACTTCTTTACTCTGTGTAATTGCAGAATTCACTGCCAGTGGGTGCAGTGATGGCCAGAGACATGGATGGCTTTTAAAAGGGGGTTAGAGAACAACAGGTCCATCAATGGCTACTAGCCATGGTGATTAAAGGGAACCACCATAGTCAGGTACAGCAACCCTCTAAATAGCAATGCTAGGAGCCAACATCAGAGAAAGGCCTTTGCCTCTGTGCCCTGTTAGCCCACTAGAGCAACTGGTTGACTACACTGTGAAATAGGATGACGGGCTGGATGAACCACTGGGCCAATTCAGCCGGGTTCTTCTTATGTTGATCTAATTGACCTCAGATGCTCAAAAATTTATAACAGGAAGCAGGAAAAGTTTCTTCCAGGTTATCAACAGTTTGTGTCTGGAGCTCCTTGGATAGGCCTTCCTAGAACCTGTCTTGCCCTTGCTTCTTTCTTCCCCTCCTCCCGTCTCATCCTGCCCCCTTTCCTCTAAATATGTTCTGATATGAATTCTTTCCAGTCCTGCCTTTCTTTCCCCTGCCTGTTTGGCATGGTTTTTCTTTTTTCCAGTAATGCTTTCATCTCTCAGGATTTTGAGAAATTCTGAGTTATACAACTTATATGCTGAAAATCTCATTACAACCTGGTACTATTTCATTTGCTTCCCTCCCTTTGATATCAAATATCAACTGAATAGTCTCAACTAAAATGTCATCCTAAATAGAGTTACAGAGTTGACTACAATGCACTTAGAGTACTATAACTCCTGTTTAGGATTACAACTTTTGTGGTATTGCTTTATAACCTGCATCCAATGGATGCTTCAGCATCTCCTCAGTGGGCAAAAGCAATAGGGTAGACCTGAAAAAACTCTGAGCCATTAAGATAAATGAAGTTTTCCCGTTATGTTTGATGAACCTCCTGATTTTTGCTGCAAGAGACTGCAAGAGACGGGAGGAGGGGTTTCAAACACTTAAGAGGCCAAACTGCATGATGGGTGGTTCACAAATTATGCAAGCCTTGAGTAGGAGGTATCAAATAGCTTATTACCTAGGTCACCAGGTCTCCCTCTCTGGTGACATACCTCCTACCCACTGCTATTTCTGCCTGTTGCTGCCCAGCTGAAAGGCAAGGGAGGGAAGGTCAAGCAAAACTGTGAGGGGAGGCACGATTGGCATTGCCAAGTACTATGATGTCACTTCCGGCATGACATCATTGTGTTGGGCAACACTCTCAATGCTCTGTTTAAACTACAGAATTCTGAGTGAATGCCAGGTGACACTGGAAGGCAAGGGAGGGAAGGTCAAGCAAAACTGAGGGAGGGGGGCACAACTGGCATTGCCCAATACCATTATGTCACTTCTGGCATGACATCATTGTGTTGGGCAACACTCTCAATGCTCTGTTTAAACCATAGAATTCTGGGTGAATGCCAGGTGACACTGGAAGTAACATCACTGTGCTAGGGGTGCCACCAACAATATAAATCCCCTCCTCTCCCATCTCCCACTGGTTGCCAGCCATAGGCTAGCAACTCTGGTAATGACAAGCCCAGAGAAGCTGGCATCATCAAATCACATTCTTTTAATAATTTAATATAGAGTAGAAAAACATATCTGCCATTTTACATGGCAATTTCAGTTTCAAGTATTATATCACATACATTAAAAACCTATCCTTATTACAACAGGGTAGTTTTGTTATCTATATTTATATGTTTATATCCCACTTTTCTCCCCAGTGGAGACTCATTGTTGGTTTGCTTGTGGCATCCTAAGGACTAATAAATGTATGCCAGGATACATTTGTTAGTCTTTAAGGTGCCACAATATTTTTCATTGTTTTGGCTATTCATATTGGTTTCTTTATTTTTAAAGCTTTCTTACTTTTTACTAGAAGTTTTTATTCACCCTTCATATTTACATTTTTTAAAAATTTAAAGCAGGGCTGATTTAACCTAATTCAGACATAACCCAGAAAATTCTAAAACGCTGACAAGCTGTTGATACATGTTATTATAGAGATGTCTTGAATGCGAACAATCAGTAAAAGTTAACTATGAGTGGAGCACTGTAATCTGATACTAGATAAATTCAGCCTCTTTTTGGTCTCATAAACAATTGCACTAACTACATTTACTTTGCTATTTTTGAAGGGGAAAATGTTTATTTCACTGATGATGCAGTGTGATGGGTGCATTGTGTAATGTCAGAACTAGGGTAAATCATGTAATTTTAACACTCCTATAAAAAGGATAGAGCTTGGAAAATGTTCGCTTCAGAGCCTGAATCAAGTTTCTATAAATCATGACTTTTTTTTATCTGACAACTTCAACAAGTCTTGCTGTAACTGATTTTGCTATAAGTATTAGTTAATAAGGAGGTATCCTATACAAGTTGCTATTTGTCTTTTTCTAAGAACATTATAATCCCTTAGTTAATTGGATAAATCTCACTCTTTGATCAACTGCATTCAGAAGAGTGGGTTCATAAGTAAATTTAATATTAAAAATACCTTCTAGAAGTGCAATCCATAACAGAGTTACATTCATTCAAATCCACTGAAGTCAACGTGTTTAAAAAGCTTAAGTGTTTAGGCAGACTGGACTCTGGGGCCACATAGCAATTTATTATTATTTTTTAAGTACAAGTTATCTTTCATTATTCCAGTCTCCACATACGCACACAGAGATTCAGCAACGAAACAGAGTGTGGGTATTGCCAACATCTCCCCAAAACAACTGGTTTTTTAAGACTCCCTCCACCACCTCTAGTTTGCTTGGGGGGGTTTGCCATTGAACATGAATAAGTTATTTTCAGTGTGTTCAGGAGCACCTTTATCTGGTAAAAGTAGAACAAGTATATATACCCCTGAGTTTTTAAAATTTCTCATGAAATAATCATCATGAGAGTTACTGACAACAGAATTTTTTTTAAAAAAACAATCAATTCTCAAGGCACTGCAATAAAAACAGAGTAAGGTTTAACTGAAGATTTTCATTACAAAGACTGTAACAAGAATAGAAATGCACCACAAATGAAATCTTGACAACCCATAATTCTGGCAACTCCACAGCAAAGAGAAATAAACCATCTATGCAAAAAAAAAAATCCGTAAGAAGAACAGAAAAAGAACTCTGCTGCATCACAGCAAAGGTACTTGGAAGGTGCTTGTAGAGGAGAATCCTCTTGGCTTTTCCTTCCCACAACACAGCCCATATGATCCACAAAAAGCAGATGCCAGGAGACAGGGATCCTTGCAGACAGAAAGCTGTGTGGCACTAGAAGGCTACAATGAGGAAAGTATACTAAACAGAGCTTGCTCCACTGAGCTTCTTCTGTCAGAGAAAAAACATGGGGGTGATTTCACCCAACACTTTCCTCACTACAAGCCCTGAGCCACATGCCATTACGTCAAAGCGTTCCCCAAATGCAGCGTCAGCTTTCCAGGGGTCATAAGAACACAAGAATATCTCTGCTGGATCAGATCAGTGGATCATCTAGTCCAGCATACAGTTTCACAAAATTGCAAATCAGGAGCCATGGAAGGCCAACAAATAGGGGATAGAGGCCATGATGACCCTCACCCGATGCTGCCTCTCGGCACTGGTATTCAGAGGTTTACTGACTCTGTATATGGAGATTCTTTTTGCTCATCTTAGCTAGTAGCCATTGATGGACCTCTACTCCATGAATCTGTCTAATCCTGTTTGAAAACAATTTACATTCATGGTGATAACTACATTCATTGGCAGTGAATTTGTTTCATTCATTTATTGTTGCAGTCCTTAGACCAAGCATATAAAAATACTTATTTAAAATCTACATTTAGATAAAATAATAAATATAAATATAGTATAAAACAGCTACATTACAATCTAAATATCACAAAATTTCCTTAGCATGAGTACTGCCTTACAGAAGCTGGCTGCTTGGTAAGTAATCTTGGGATATCTATTGGAAAGAAGAAATGCAAGTCTATCTTTTTCTAATTTCCACTGATTAATTAGTAATCAAGTAAAGAAGTGTTAACTTCATTCGGTGCCCCCAAGTTCCTAGATTTATGGGAGAAGGAGAAAAAGCTCTCTCCACCCCATGCATACTTTTACAAACCTTTATTATGTCCATCTGTAGCAATAATCATCCCCTGAAGTCCCCACCTCTCCTCCAGGGCTCTGAACCAATCCTTGTGATTTTGACCTCAGGAAAAACCAAGCGATTGTCAGCCAATCAGGGCCCATTGAGTTCCCCTGGATGGGAGGGGGTGAACCAGCCTCAGTTAAAAAGGGGGAAGAGAAACTTTTTCTTCATACTGAGAATCTGTCCCTCTCAATAAAAATATTAGTGAACGCAGGTTTTATCTATCTGGATAAGAGTGTTAGCTTAGACAGTGTTGGCTTTTAGTTAGGATATGAGATCAGCTTAGGGAAGAGAGCTGGGTCGTTTCCACACGACTCCCCACTGCTCGTAACAACCTGGAATATCACAAAAAAAAAAGTAGAAGATCGCGCAAATCTCGCGCAAGAAAACACGATCTTCCGTGGTTTTTTCGCGATATTCCAGGTTGTTATGAGCAGCAGGGAGCTGTGTGGAAACGGCCCTGGTTTTAGTGAGTCAAACAAGCACCTATGTTCTAGATAAGTGTCATCAAGTCACAATCAACTCATGATGATTCCTCATGGGACTTTCAAGGCGAGAGATTAGTAGAAGTGGCTTGCCGTTGCCTTCCTCTACATAGCAATCCAGGTCTTCCTTGGTGGTCTCCCATCCAAATAGTAACCATGGCCAACATTGTTTAACTGTGGGGAGGGTGGGGTATAAATTTAAATAAATAAATAAATAAATAAACTTCCAAGCTCTCATGAGCTCAGTCTAGTCTGGGCCATTCAAGGTGCTTGCCTCTTTTGCCATTGACAAAAGATTCCATTGCTTCGATGTCTGGTATCCTATTGCTGAAACATTTAAAGAAATGTAATTGTTTTTATACTTTCACTACTTTGTTTCTAAAATTCCTTCTTTGCTTACTTTATCATAAACTTCATTTTATTTGGCCAGGATTTGTGCATTTTCAATAAACCAGATTTAACCAGGTTCTCTTTCTTTCTCTAGCTTCCTTAACGCTACTGTTCAACCATGCAGGAATCTTCTCTGACCTGTTCTACTTTTTCTAATTTATCCTCTGAATTCTACTTAATTTTCTGCTTTTCAAAATAAAATCACGTTTCCAAACAGCTTTCACCTTTCTTGCTCCCTCTAACATCTTTTAACGAACTCCATTATTTTTGAAAAATCCCGTTGTAAAATTTAATGAAGCTGAATTGAAGTTCCAAGATACATTTTCACCTATATAACATGCTGTAATTAAGAGTGTTGTAATCACTACTCCCAAGCAATTCAGCAACACTGGCATCTCTGATCAGATCCTCGGTAGTTACTCATTTAAGAGCTGTCTCTCAGACTCTGTTCTAAGTAAAAAGTGCTAGACAAACATGGTGGTCCATTAGTAAAAAAAAAAAAAATCTAATTTATTTAAAAGAAAAATTACTTCTTGTCCCTAGAAATGTTGTCTCTTTGTAATCACATTTCCTCAGTAAACATAAGGATAACTGAAGCAAATTATTATCATATTTGCTCTAATGAATGCCTCCTTGATTTCACTGGCCGTTTCAAGATCACCATCAAAGCACTGGCCACAGAAGGCAATAATATGATCTCAATATTTTATGCCTCCATAAGGCTTTTAATTTATTGCAATACCATTTCAAATGTAATGTTCAGCCAGTGCAGCCTTGTCTGTCTTTTCTACTTATTTTTATATCCAGGAATGACTGATTATACCCCTTGGATTATCACCAATTCACCAGGCAAGCTTAACTAAATACCATACTGTATTACTACAATGTGTTGTGTCTCCTTTTAATCTAAAATAGTTCAAATCTGATAGTTTAGTCAACAACACATTCATGAAGTGGGGAAAAAATAAGCTACCAGTGGAAATTTATTTTATTTTCCACTTATGCACCATGCCCACTTCTGCCTGCAAGGTGGTTAGGATGAGAGATTACAAACAGCCCCAAAAGAGCTCCATGTCCCAGTGCAGATTCAAACACTGATTTCCTTGATCCAAATACACTTCTCTAGCTGCAGTGGTCTCTAAGCTCCTTTGGATATTCCATAGAACTGATGAGAATAGAAACATGAGCAACTGCTGAGGTGGAACGTGAGGCACACTGTACATTTCTGTGATCTAAAAGGATCACGACTGTTGAATAGACATGGGCATGAAACACAAAAAAACCGAACCATGTGGTTCGTGGCTTGTAGCATTTTCACAAACCAGGAACCACGAACTCCCACGAACTGGGTAAGTTCACGAACCAGTTCGTGGTTTGTGGGTTTTTAAATGCCCCTTTCCGGCCGCTTAGCAGCAGCAGGGAAAGGGGCATTTAAACCCCTGGATCAGCTGCTTGTCGGGGAAATCCCAACAAGTAACTGATCATTTAAACAGTGGGGCTGTTTAAATGGCCACTCCCAGCAGCGGAGAAAAGGCCATTTAAAGAGCGGGTGGGGCTTGGCTGGCTGGGAACTCCTGGCTGGCCAGCCAAGCCCCACCTGCTCTTTAAATGGCCATTTCCCCACTGCTCCGAACCGCTCCCAGCCAGCCAGCCAAGCCTCACCTGCTCTTTAAATGGGGCCCAATTAAAGAGCAGGGAAATGGCCATTTAAACTGTGGGTGGGGCTTGACTGGCCAGCCAAGCCTCTCCCACTCTTTAAACGGGCATTTCCCTGCCGCTCCGAGCGACGGGGAAAAGGCCATTTAAACTGCTCTGAAGATGACTTAGGCTGGCCAGTTGTGCTGATATGTTCAGGTTTTTATATGTATTTTAAATTGTGTAATATTTTTGAATGTTTTATGGTTGCTAATTTATAATAATTGTTTTATATATTTTAACTGTATGTGCCTGTAATCCACCCTGAGCCTGCTGGAAATGTGGGGAGGGCGGAATATAAATTGAAATAAATAAAATAAATCTAGTTGTTCTGTCCATTAGTATACCTTATTACTACATGAAAGGAGCCCAAATATTATCAGGGGATCAACTGGGTATATGACACTCAGAGCAGTAGGATGTATATGAAAAACCCAAAAGACAGAATTTGTAATTAGAGTCAGTTTTAGTTTATGGTAAAGGCAATCAAGATTTTGTGTACAAAAGGAAGAACGCTCCCTGTTTGAATTGGATTAAACACATTCACTTAAGCAAACAAAATTGGTTGCATTTCCACTGAGGCATGCAGATCTGTGTGATATTCTCTGGCCTTCCCCATGTGATGGCATCAGAATTGAGAACCTCCTTTCCTGGCCCTGGAATTAAGAGGCTGGTCCTCCTGAGTTCTGGAGGCTGTGATTTCAAGGATGAATAGGGGGGGGGGGTTGGGGGAAAACCCCCACAAACTCAACCCAAACTAGCAGGGGAACAAAATAGAGGGGTTAAGTAACAACCTAAATATATATATTTAAACTTGTTTTTAATCTATATTGGTGCACATCTATAATAAATACTCTCTAATATATATATATATTAGAGAGTATTTATTATAGATGTGCACCAATATAGATTAAAAACAAGTTTAAAACATAAGGCCTGAATGGCAGGCTACATATAAATACTAAAACTTGCTAAAACATCTCAAAATACAGATGATGGTACAATGCAATGACCAACACAAATAGACCAAGGTACAGTAAAAACTGACCAGATGCATTTTGGCCCTAAGGCTTTCCTCAGTGGTCAGTTGTAAACAATTTATGATCAAACACACCCACACATATAGAAACCAATCATGCAATGCTCCCGGTGTTTTATCTAGAGCTGTAACAAAAGAAGAAGGGGGGAGGAAATTTTTTAATTAAATATAGTCCATTATTAAGTGCTAGAATTATTCTAGGTAAAATACTGGATCAGAATTTACCTCTAGTATTGTGTGATAAACTACAAATATTGCAGTAGATCCAGGACTGCATTCACACACTGCTCTTCATTTATTGTTGTACTCTAAAGAAAAAATGTACCAAATTAGAAAATTATTTCCTAACATGCTCTTAATTGACCCCCCCAGGTTCTCCAAATCCAATCACAAACCAACCTGAGGCTTGGTTTCCAATGTATAGGAGTGTGTTACATCAATCTGCAGTAAAGATAAACTGGCACTTTAACCTAAGAAAATTCAGCATATCTTCTTATCACATTGGAGACATTGCATCACCCTTCTATCTTTTCATATAGCTGAACTTTCTTAGGTTAAAGGTCTCTTTGCCTTTCTGTTTTTACTTTTCTGGGAGAAGGGTGTGTTTGGCTCAGAGTAGGAGTATTTGTGAGGGGGTGGTGCTTTTGCTGCCAGTTTGGCCCTTGCCAGTGATAGGGTGGCAACCAGTCTGCTGCTAGTGAGTGTGTCCCCTCCAGGCTGTGGAGGAGGGCCTCTCGAGCCAAATGCCTCTGTCGGGGTACCACAATTGCAGCTCTGGGCTACTCTAATCCATAGATAGCTACATACCAACATAACAGCATATCCCAATTCCCAAGTAGGAAAATGCTAATATCCTTTGAGCCATGATAATTGTCAACAAACAGAAAAATATTTTTCCACATGTTTTTTACACCAAAGCCTTCTCTTACAATGTATCTACTTGTAGCGGGCAAGTGGAGATTGATATTATTCCAGATCATTGTGATACTGATAATGGACCTAAGGAGACTACTGAGGGCAGCTTTGAATTTTCAGGTTTTAGATTATGTGAATTTTTTATAATATATATGTTAAATTAATATATTTGTAATACAATTCTTCTTCTTTTCCCCTAAGCACTTCAGTACTCCAAAAGATACCACAAATGGCTAATTTTGCTTCAATATATTCAATGTATGGCACAATGATTTTTACTTTTGCTATAATAATCTCAAAAAACAATTATTTCTAACCCAAATGTTAGTTCCTCTGCTTGTATACATAAATACAAAAGTCCAAAGATCAAAATGAATAGTTGAAAGTCTCCTCAAGAGTCATCTAATTCAACTACACTAAAGAAGGATTAACTGTATGGCCAAATCTTCTATATTTTTTAAAAAACCCAGTCTCTCTTAAAAAACCCGTAAGTGAGGTCATCCTTCAGGCACTATGCTATACCAGCTCACTAGAAGGTGAAAGGTGCCTAATGCAATTCCATTTTGGAAGCTAAGCAAGTTTTTGTCTACCTAGTGCCTGGATGGAAGATGACTTGGGTCAAATATGCTATTTCAAGCTTGCTTGAGGAAGTGCAGGATAAAATACAACAACATTAGGAGCATTGTCCCTAAGAATTCTGGCAAAAGGACTGTAAATGGAAAATGTTAAGGATTTTGCAAAGACTTAAAAGTAGAATCAATCTTGAGTACTCTTAAAATATAGGGTGGACACTGAATATGCAGGATATTTGTTCTATTTGGTATTCCAGACAGTAATTACTATAGCAACTGCCGCATTGCATAATGCAGAGATACTGATCTTAGATAATCTATTGAAAATGAGTCTATTCAACACGGTTTCCGCCCCAAATTACTGGTATTGTTTCCTCAGAATTTTGTTTTAATAATTAAAATCTGGAGATTTGGTAAGATATATTTTCAAATGCATGTGACTGCCTACTAGACATGGGCATGAACAGCATTACGAATGTAAAAAAGCCACGAACAGCCCATTCGGTGGTTCGCAAACAAGCTGTTTGTGAGACCCCATTCCAGATGAACAAGTGGTTGTCACAAGCCTCATTCGTTGCATTTGTCCACTGTTCGTGAAGCCAGACAGTCAGGTGCCTTCAATCACTTCCCTTGGCAACGGAGGCAGGGACTGCCTGAACTCTGTCTGCACTCCTTCTGTCGCCCTGGAAACCCCAATCTAAGCCCAACTTAGCTTCCAAGTGTGGAGCTCCAAATTGGTTACAATTGGTTACATGGGACCAGAGACTATGGGGGAGGGAGGGGGTTCCATAGCCATTGGCCCTCCAATCTTATCCCTGCAAACTCTGTTGCGCAAGTCTGACTGCCAACCACAGATCACCTGCTTTTCTCAATGAGACCTCTGGTTATAAAAGAAAGCGTGCTCCAAGCTCTGGCTTTTTAGTTTCAGCAGACAGTGGAGTGGGACACAGCTGTTGCTAACCTTTTTGGGGAGAGACAGGGAGAGTGCATTGGAGTTAGGATTTTTTCTGTGTGTGGTGGGTGGGATAGGGAGCTATGCACTCTGGTTCCAGGGCTGCTGCCAGGCCCTGGGGCCAAGCTCAGTGGGCACCTCGGCTGAGGGCTCACACTGATTATTAGTGCCTGATCTGGTCAGGTTTCTAGGAGTGCTGGGCTACAGCTCTACCCCCTCTCTCTGGTTCAAAGGTTGCTGCTAGGCCCTGGGGCCAAGCTCAGTAGGCACTTTGGCTGAGGGCTCACACTGATTATTAGTGCCTGATCTGGTCAGGTTTCTGGGAGTGCTGGGCTGGGGCTCTACCCCCTCTGTGTGGTTCCAGGGCTGCTGTCAGGCCCTGGGGCCAAGCTCAGTGGGCACCTCGGCTGAGGGATCACCCTGATTATTACTGCCTGATCCGGTCAGGTTTCTGAAAGTGCTGGACTAGGGATCTACCCCCTCCCTCTGATTTCAGGGCTGCTGCCAGGCCCTGGGGCCAAGCTCAGTGGGCACCTTGGCTGAGGGTTCCCCTGATTATTAGTGCCTGATCTGGTCAGGTTTCTGGGAGTGCTGGGCTAGGGCTCTACCTCCTTCCCTCTGATTCCAGGGCTGCTATCAGGCCCTGGGGCCAAGCTCAGTAGGCGTCTTGACTGAGGATTCACAGTGTTATCTCCTTTTCTTTCCTCCTTAAGTCTTGTTTGCTGGCACAATGAGGCTTCGGGCAGGGGCCAAGGGTGGTTGTAGGGGGAAGTGCAAAGATTGTCCCATTTGCCCCGTGGGCAGTAGTACTGGGCAGGGCTCTGGGGCAGGAGAGACTCCCGCTCCCCAAAAATCACCTGTGGGGGCTGTGGAGGAGACCAAAAAGATCTTGCCACCAGGGGAAGAGGAACTCTTTAAGCTGTTTGAGGAGGAGGGCGAGGGATCCATGGAGGAATGGTTGGGGTTCGATGAAACATCCATTCTGTCCCCATCCGAAACTCCTGGTGCCATCCCTTCCTGCAGTCCACCCCTCACTCCATCTTCCATTGCCAGCTGTATGGCCGGATCTGTGCAGAGCGAGCCAGTGTTCTTCTGCCTGGGAGACCTCCTCCATCCCCGCCGTGCACATCTGCACCCGGACCTGGTGAACATGTTAACCTTTGTCAATGTCAACCTCAACCTACTTGGGTATCCCTCCTTGGAACTGGACCTACCTGGGCTCTGAGCCACCCCAAGTCTACTGTGGTTCTAGGCCAAGCTCCTGTGCAGTGGGCTCCAGCCCTTCTCGGTTCTCAGGGCTGTTTCCACGGCCGGTAACTCGTTGTCCTCCTATCTCAGACAAGTTCCTGTTCCCTTTTTCAACCTCTCCCTCTCTGGATGGTACCAATACAACCCTTCCCCACAACTTGTCCTGCCCATCACGTCATCTCCCTGACAAGTTCCCGTACGTTCCCTCTTTCATCCTCGCCATCTGTGGATGAAACTGGAATGACACTTCACAACGACCTCTCCTGTCCTGCCCATCCCATCCTGTCTGCAAAAGCAGGAAGGTGGGTCATATCAGCTGCTGCTGCCTTTGGACACAGGGGACTACCACGGCACTTCTGCCGCCTTTGGGCCTTTCTAGTCCCGCTCCACAATGTGGCTGTGGCAAACAACCCTTTCTCCTCCTCTCCACGACAAGGCCCTGGACGTTTCTTCTTTCAACCTCTCCCCCTCTGGATGGAACCAGTACGACCCCTCCCAATGACCTCTCCTGTCCTGCCCATCCAGTCCTTTCCACGAAGGCAGGAAGTGGGTGATGTCAGCTGCCGCCACTTTTGGCCACGAGGAACAGCTCAGCTGCTGTTGCGCATGTGGTTGTACGGTACCGCACGGTGCCCTATCCATGGCACCTTCTGTCCACACTGAGCTGGGGGAATGTGTCCCGCGCCACAACTTGTGTCCTTTCCGCGAAGGCAGGAAAGTGGGACATGTCATCTGCCGCCGCTGCCCCGCAACTCAGTGAGTTTCTCAGCTCATGGTTCACCAGTGAAGGGGCCTTCCTGGTCCTGCTCCGCAATGCGGCCGGTAACCCTTTGTTCCCCTCTCCCTAACAAGGTCCCGGTCCCTCTTTCAACCTCTCCCTTTCTGGATGGTGCCGACCCTTCCCCATGACTTGTCCTGCCCATCGCATTCTCTCCCTGACAAGTTCCCGGATGGTCCCTCTTTCATCTTCGTTCTCTGTGGATGGAACCAATATGACCCTTCCCAATGACCTCTCCTGTCCTGTCCATCCTGTCCTTTCCGCGAAGGCAGGAAAGTGGGTGATGTCAGCTGCCACCGTTTTTGACCACGAGGGACAGCTCTGCTGCTACTGTTGATAGGGTTGTACCGCATGGTGTCCCCCTTTCCATGGCACCTGCTGTCCCCTCTGAGCAGGGGGGAATGGGTCCCTCCCACCCTTTCCATGAAGGCAGGAAGGTGGGTGCTGTCTGCTGCTGCTGCTTTTGGGCACGAGGGGCAGTTCAAAAGCTGTTGCTGATACGGTTGTGCTGCACGGTGCCCCCCTTTCCATGGCACCTGCTGTCCTCTCTGAGCAGGGGGGAATGGGTCCCTCCTACCCTTTCCGTGAAGGCAGGAAGGTGGGTGCTGTGCTGCTGCTCCTTTTGGGCACAAGGGACAGCTCAAGAGCTGTGGCACATATGGTTGTACAGCACGGGGGCCCCTATCCATGGGCACCTGCTGTCCCCTCTGAGCAGGGGGGAATGGATCCCAGCCATGACACCCATCTTTTCTGCAAAGGCAGGAAGGTGGGTGATGCTGGTGGCAACCTGCCTGTACTGTCTGTACAGGTAAGCTGTCTCTGAGTGGTGCAGATTCTGTGGAACTGCTGTCTTCTGTAGGGTGCGCTGAATAGGCTGCCACATCCATGATGGCAGGCCAGTGGGTAATGCGGGGGCAGCCCACAGTTCCCCACGTGGGCACCTACCTGTCTGCCCACAATCCCCTTTCCTAGGGGAACCGATGCCTCCCCCGTGATGGGGGGGATGAGAAGGCATCCTCCACCACCTCCATGGCCAGCACATGAGCCTCTGCTTCTACATGTTAGGGGCTGGCCCCACCTCCCACCCTTGGTTCTTTCCTTCCACAGACACATGGGGTGTGCCAGTGGTGAGTGGCCAAACCTCCCACCCCCTAGAGGGGAGGCGGCCCACCACCACCTCCCCCATCCCGCCATAACCCACCATTGTACCTTGGTGGAAAGTAGCCTCTGGGAGGCCTTGCGGGTGGGCTCATGGGGGTGGCACTGGTGAGCGGCCAACCCCCCCATGCCCTAGAGGGGAGGTGGCCCACCTTCGAGTCCACCACTTGTACATGAGGCCGAAGTCAACTGGTGGCTCCAATTGTGTCGAATGGGAGTTTCCTGGGGGCATCAGATTTGGGAATGTATAACTCCAAGATCCATATTGCAATCTTGACCAAACTTGGGTGATGGCTGGAGGAGAGCCTGCTGAACAGTCCCTGTGCTGAACAGTCCCCTCTCTAAGTCCAACGGGGGCCTTTCTGGCCCCCATGAACAACGAACAACAAACATTTTTGTTAACGGGACACGTTCATTACTGTTCATCTATTCGTGTTTGTTGTGGGCAATGAGCAATGTACAGCGTGTTCGGGTTTTTTTCCCATTCATGTCCACGTCTACTGCCTACCCCCCACCCGCCAAATTAGAGAGCTTTGGAGTAAAATTGTGTATTGATTTCTACATGCTTCAGTTAATTTAGTCACATAGTTGTTGGGGCAGCAATAGTCTTGAGCTTGACCTGACTAAATGGATTCAGGATGTGCACTGAAATGATTACAAGGAAGGGGGGAAAGGCTGCTTATATTACTTTTATATCTCTTAACAGAAGTCCATTTCACAAAGGGATTTTCTCCCTTGGTGGAACACAGCATTATTCAAGAGCTTCTACACAATGTTATGCTCCTTCTGATTGCCTTATCTCAAAAAAGAGAGTGCCAAACTGGTAAAAGAACAGAAGAAAGCAACTAAGATGATTAACAGGTCATGAAAGGCTGGAGAATCTGAGACATTATAGTCTAGGGAAAAGACAGTTTAGGGGATACAAGATAAAGGCTTTTATAATTATTTATGGAATGAAGAATGGAAGATTTGTGTTTCACTCACCGTGAAGCTTCCTTTCTCTGTGGTCCAGAAGTGGGTCAGTCAGACTCATGGGAAGTAGCTCCTCCTCTTGTGCAGGGTCGGATTGGCTTAACAATCCCAGGTAGGAGGGGCTCTTCCCTGGACCTCCAGTTCCTTTCCAAGCCCACGATCTCCTTGCTCTATGCTGCTTATGCTGGAATACCATCTTGTTACCTGCTTACATCCATACTGAAAACATGTATAAACTCAACAACCTACATTAAAACTATTTATATCAACACTTAAGATGTTCCCCTCCCCATCTAAGAACTACTGGGCGGGTTTTGACTGACCCACTCCTGGACCACGGAGTAAGGAAGCTTCACGGTGAGTGAAACACAAATCTTCCATTCTCCCATTGGTCCAGGAGTGGGTCAGTCAGACTCATGGGACATATGTCTAGCAGTGAACTACCGGGTGGGTAATTTCTTATACTATGCCTTCAGGACGTGCTGTAGCACCCTCCTCCCGAAGGCCGCTTCTGCAGACGCTATTTGGTCTATCTTGTAGTGCTTGGTAAAGGTATGCACCGATTTCCAAGTGGCCGCCTTGCATATCTTTTCCAAGGTTGGAAAAGCCCTATATGCTGCCGAGGTAGCAGTGCCCCTCAAAGAGTGGGCAGTAATCCCCTCAGGAGGGGACACCTTACTCGCTTTGTAAGCTAGAACAATACAGTCCCGGATCCATCTGCTCAAGGTAGATGTGGATACCTGCGAACCTACTGAACTCCTCCTAAAGGAGACAAACAAGTTCTCCACCTTACGGATGGTCTTAGTCCTCTCAATGTAGTAACTCAAGGCTCTCCTAACGTCTAATCTATGCCATTCCTTCTCTTTACTATGCTTAGGGTTAGTACAAAAAGAAGGAAGCACTATGTCCTCACCTCTGTGAAACTCTGAATTTACCTTAGGGATAAAGGTTGGGTCAGGCCTCAAGACTACCCTATCAGCATGGAAAATGCAAAGTTCCCTATTTACTGACAGTGCCCTAATTTCTGATACCCTTCTCGCAGATGTTAGTCCTATCAGAAAAATAGTCTTGAGTGTAAGCTCTTTAAGGGGGCAGAGCGCCATGGGCTCAAATGGTTCTTTAGTAAGTGCAGAAAGCACCACATTAAGATTCCAGGTTGGGAATCTATGCACCTGTGGAGGGTTTATGAGCATGGTTCCCCTCATAAAGCGCCTTATGTGAGGGTGTTTAGTAAGAGACCTCCCTTTTCTAGATCCCCTCACAGCCGAGATGGCTGCCAATTGTCTCTTCAGGGTACTAGTGCTCAGTCCCTTGTTCAGACCCTCTTGCAGAAAAAGCAGAATGTGTTTAATGGATGCAGTCAAGGCGTTACAATTCTTCTCTGCGCACCAAGCTGAGAGCACCTGCCAAGTCCTGTCATAGCTCCTGTTAGTTGAGTCCTTCCTAGAAGCTAACATGGTCTTTATCACTTCTTCTGCATAACCGCATTTCCTCAGTTGGTCGAACTCAACCGCCAGGCTGTCAGTCTTAGCGACGTCGGGTCTGGATGCTGTATTTCCCCTTGTTTCAGCAGGTCCGGTCTGTAGGGTAGCTCCCAGGGTTCTGTTCTCGAGAGTCTCATGATATCCTGGAACCATGGTCTCCGTGGCCAGAATGGGGCCACCAGAATCACCTCCGCCTTCTGCTCCACTACCTTTTGTATCACTCTGCTGAGGATGCTGACTGGAGCAGTACGCGAGGCCAGTCCTCGCTCAGGGCGTCGGTTCCTACAGCCTCCTTTTCTTCCCACCTGGAGAAGAACTTTGTTACTTGCCTGTTTGAGGTTGTCGCAAACAGATCCACTTCTGGCGTTCCCAACCTCCGGCATATCTGTCTGAACAACTTGTTCGTTCAGCTTCCACTCTGCTTGGTCCACTGAGTTCCGGCTCAACCAGTCTGCTACCGTGTTCTGTACCCCTGCTAAATGCACTGCTTTTATAGAGAGGAGATGTGTCTCTGCCCATCGAAAAATCTCCCCCGCCTCTCTGTTCAGCCTTGGGGATCTGGTCCCGCCTTGCCTGTTCACGTAGGCCTTTGCTGTCATGTTGTCTGTCCTTATCAGCACATGTTGATGCGCTAAGTCTTCTTGCATCTCCCGTAGTCCGAACTTGATGGCTCTCAGCTCTAGTAGGTTTATACTTTGGCCTCTTTCCTCTGTTGTCCAGGTTCCCTGGCACATCCTGTCCATCATATGGGCACCCCATCCCGACAGACTCGCGTCTGTCGTTATGATGGTCCTCTTTGGGTCCCTGAGAGGCATGCCGTCCCTGAACCTGGCAGGATCCGTCCACCAACTCAGCTCCGCTCTCAGGGGCTCCGTTATCTTTACCCATTTCTTCTGTTTGCGGGCTATGACCGGTTGGAAGGGTCGTAGGAAGGTTTGGAGCGGGCGAGTGTGGAAGCGTGACCAACTTACAATGTCCTGGCAAGATATCATCATTCCTAGGAGTTTTGCCAGGAACATCACCTCTACTGTTTTCCTGCTTTGTATCACGTTTATCATCGTGGTTATCTTTTGTTGTCTCGTCTCTGATAAGAACGCTCTGTCCTTCGTTGTATCTATGGTTACTCCCAGATGAAGGATTTTCTGTGTCAGAACGATGCAGCTCTTCTTCCAGTTGATCACAAATCCATGTTCCTGTAGGCAACACGTCGTTTCCTGCACTGCCATCCTCCCCGCTGAAAGGGAGGGTGCCTTTATCAGCAGATCGTCCAGGTACGGGGACAGGGCTATCCCCCGGACCCGGAGCACCGCTATCAAGGGCACCAGCACCTTGGTGAACACCCTCGGAGCCGACTTCAGCCCAAACGGCAGTGCCTTGTATTGATAGTGTTCTCCATTGTAGGTGAATCTGAGATATCTGCGGTGAGACAGACGGATGGGTATGTGAAGGTACGCCTCTGACAGGTCGATTGAAGCCAGGAAATCGTCCTTCTGAATCGCCCCTACTGTTGTCTTTAATGTTTCCATTTTGAATTTCCGGGACTTTATGAACTGGTTGAGCCATCTTAAGTCCAGGATGGCTCTTACCTCTCCGTTTTTCTTTGGCACAATGAAAAACACTGAGTAGACTCCCCGGTTCCAGAATGGCATCGGGACTGGTTCTATTGCTCTTATTGATACCAGGTGTTGAATGGCTCCTAGAATCTTGGGGTGTTTCGATTCCAGGTGGTGTCTTGGTAACGTGACTAACCTCGAGGGCGGTTGCTTTTCGAATTCCAAGGAGTAACCCTTGGATACTGTCTCCAGTACCCACTTGTCCGATATGGATCTTGTCCATTGGGCTGCAAACTCTTGTATTCGTCCCCCAATGTAGACGGTCTCCCCGCTCTCTAGATAGTCATGCCTGGTTTCCTTTCTTCTGGCCTTTCGACTGCTGACTCTGTCTTCTGAAGTTGAAGTGTCTGTTGTCACTCCTAGGCCTTGTCTGCCATCGGTTCCTGAAAGATCTATCAGCTCCCGAACGAAAGGAACGCTTGGAGTCTCGAAAGGACTGCTTATTCTTGCTCTTGAAGTCGCGTTTCTTGGATGGCAGGACCTTTTTCTTCTCGGAGTCTTCCACCAGGAACTTATCCAACGCATCACCAAACAGCTTGGACCCTGAAAAGGGTATGGCTGCCACCTTGTTGCGTGCTGGGGGGTCCATGTCCCAGTTTCTGAGCCACGTATTACGTCTCGCTGTAATATTGAAACCCATGGCTCTTGATGACATCTGAAAAGAGTCCATAGAGGCATCTGCCATGAAAGCTGTAGTCAGGGCTAGCTTCTTGATCACATTTCTGAACTTCTTTGGTATCTCCTTGCCTGCCTCCACCAGCTCTGAAGCCCAGGTGTAAGCTGCCCTGGCGAACAAGGAGCCTGTGGCCGAGGCTCTTAACGATGCTGCAGACGCTTCGAAGTTCCTACGCAGCGCCTGCTCAATCTTTTTATCAGATGGGTCCTTAGGCATGCCCTCTGCATCCATAGGCAGCACGGACGTAGTAGCCAAGCTGGATATAGGGTCATCCACTGCTGGTAACTTGATCTTCCTTGTAGCGTCTCGCCCTAGTGTATAGAACTTATTGAACACTGACTGTAAGGCCTTTGGTTTTGCTGGGTTATCCCACTCTGCTTTCAGGATGCTGTGGAACATAGCTGGCAAGGGCACCCCAGTCTGAGGCTGTCCCACCTTGGGGAGAACTTTCTCACTGCCCTGTGGATAAGATTGATCCGTGTCCTCTTTCCCTACATCCTTCTGGGCAATTTCAAGCGTCCTCAGGACCTTTGGTAATAGTCTAGAATATAGATCCTGAGGAAACAGTCGAATGTGCGTCGAGGGCATTGTCTCTTCCTCTTCCTCTGACAGTTCTTCGTCAGAATCTGGCTCTTGAGCCGAAGCTTCAGAGTCAGAGTTAAGTTCCTCAGACTGGCTAGATGACTCCTCTGTCCAGTCCATCTCCTTTCTCCTCCTCTTGGACCTGTGGAGGGAATCAGACTTCGCCTGCCTTTTGCCTCTATGGGAGGCCAATTTTTGACTCCCCTTAGAAGATGAGGTTTTCCTATCTCTGAACTCTTGTACAACTGCTCTGAGTTCCCTTCTCATCTCACCCCTCATCCAGGCCATTAAATTTGCTTTTGCCTCTTGGCCAGATAGATCCACATTAAAATCCTGGCTCACTCCACTGGGGCCTTGTACTGACTGTGGGGAGAGGGGTGAGCTTGGAGTATCCAGGCTGCTTAAGGCTCCCTCTGCTGCTCCTGCTTCACTCTGCCCTGCCTTGGAAGCCATTCCCGCCAAAATCTTCCCGCCTGAGGAAAGACAAAATGGCGCCCAATCAGAGGGAGACAAACAAGCAAAAAGGGGAAGGGGGGGAGGTGTGAGCCTAGCCGCCGTTGAAGCTTCCCGGGGAGCCGTTCCCAGCACCCCCTGACTCACACTCTCTAAAAGGGCTCCAGGAGCTGAAGCCTCCCTGGTTGCGCCCTGCTCCCCTCAGGTCCCCGCCAGAAACACGGCTCCCTACCTTCTGCCGAGGAGCCGTGTCCACTCAGAAGTGCTGCCGCCGCCGTTGCCCGTGCACCCGGAGTACCGAGGTTGCTTTTCGGGCCGGCTTCCAAGATGCTGGCGGACGCGCTGTTCTGCGCCGCCGCTGCCGCCGCCGCCGCGAACGCCTGCAGCCTCCCGCACGCGTGTGAAGCTTCCACGCGCCTGCTGTCTCCATCGCACGCCGCTTTTGCCGCTGCTTTTCTGGCTGCTCTCCCAGCCGCTCCGCACGCGAGAGGGGTGGAGGGAGCAGGGTAGGAAGACCAGGTCTTTCCTTTTTTCCCTTGCTCTTCGCGCCACCGCGGCTCTTCTTCTTTTCTTTTCTTTTCTTTCTTTCTTTTTTTTTAAATTGGGATTGCTTTGCTCACTGGAGCTAGCCAACGCACAACCCTGCAAGAGCAGGGCCGGAAAAAACTGGAGGTCCAGGGAAGAGCCCCTCCTACCTGGGATTGTTAAGCCAATCCGACCCTGCACAAGAGGAGGAGCTACTTCCCATGAGTCTGACTGACCCACTCCTGGACCAATGGGAGAAAGTAGATACTACAATAATACTAATAATATACTACAATTTGGGGGGCACACAATTAAGTTGATGGGCAATAGGTTCTTAAACCTAAACTACTTTTACTGAATGACCAACATAAAATGCATTATTTGTAACTTAGCTATCGTATAAAATTGTATGATTTGGCATGTTTATAGAATTTAAAAGTATCTTCATTTTCTGTAAGAAAAATTTCAAGTATAACTAATACTTGAGTAAGAGTTGCAAACTGATGTATACTATTTAGCCATACCATCTGTATATTTAATTTTTGCCATTTAAGAGGTAGGGAAAAATGAAAGTTGGAAAGAAAATCCTGTCAAAATTCAAAGAAAGTATATTAGTTGGAAAGAAACTCTATCATAGAGTCAAAATAGTGACTACAACAGGTTTGCATAATAAGACAAACTGTAACACTGAAAATATTTAAACCTTAAATAACGTACTATCATTAAACATCTAATAGCATGTTATTTGTTGTCAAAATTATTTACAATTAAACAAATACATCCTGAAATAGTTTATATATCTACATTATTATTTTTCCAGTGCTCCCTTAATTTCCCAGTTTTTCCATTGGAAAAACTGAAAAAGTCCTCAGACTTTTTCAAGCTATACCTTTCATGTACGAAAAACCTTGCATTAAGAAGCATTTTACTCATTCTAAAAGAGAAAATATTTTATTGGCTTTTTCCCCTAGGGCTCCCCCAAATTCTCTAGTTTTTCTGTTGGAAAAATTGAAGAAAAAACCTTGAAAAATGGGGGGAGTGTTTTTCTGAATTACTTAGGGTTTTTTCTGGGCCTTCACATCTCTAGCCGGGAGGAAGCACTGGGGGAAGGGCTTGACTTCTGTGCCCTGTTTGTTTGAGTCCATACAGCAAGACTCTTCTTATGTTCTTATATTCCAAGCACAGCTTATGGGGCTCCTAGGGCTTAACCTTCCTTGCTTTGACTTAAAGGGGAAATGATGAACCTTGTGAAAGTTCTGC
The DNA here is from genome assembly GCF_028583425.1 of Eublepharis macularius. Lineage (NCBI taxonomy): Eukaryota > Metazoa > Chordata > Lepidosauria > Squamata > Eublepharidae > Eublepharis > Eublepharis macularius. The sequence goes on along the minus strand of NC_072791.1, from coordinate 95,310,266 downwards.
CCGCAGCCAATCAGGGCAGGGGTGGAGCTAAGTACCACCTGTAAAATGGCAAAACTTACTTCCATTTTCTCTCCCTTTTCCAGCTCTTTACGGGTTTTTTTTCTTTAATGGCTGAGGGGCAACCTCTCAGTGCTATGGTACCGGGGGGGGGGAGGTTGCCATGTTGCAGGAGGGCTCAGCAAGATTCTTGTTGGGTTGGAACTTCTGTATCAATGTGACAAGAGAGAAGGAGGTGGGAAGGTGCCAGCTGGAAGTGGTGTAAGGACACTCAAGTATAAATGCTGTCCCTGCCCATCTCTAACCTGCTTGCCACTGCTTCCACTGTAGTGTCACAATTTTGCACCCCAATGTGGAACAAGCCAAGTTAACACTTACTGCCCTCATCTGATTTGCAGTTAATACCATTTCATTTAAAAACTGGAAACTTCTTCTTAACAAGTTTCTAGGGTTGTCAGCTGAATACTTGGAACTAGCGGGAGGCGGGAGGGGGCAAGGAGCAATGTTGCATGATGATGCACAGTGTCATGATGTCACTTCCAGATTCTACTTAGAAATAATGTCATAACATTTCTTAGGGTATCATGACATCCTTTCCAGGGACAAATCAGAAATGATATCACAACATCATGAGACGTTGCTTCCTGCCCCTTGCTCCCTCTGGAGCATAGAGTCTGGCAGGGCCAGAAGGTTAGGGATGATAGCTTACCCACCACCCCCAGATGCATGGCAAGCCTAGCTGTTTTCAATCAGTCAAGGATCATTATAGGCAGCACGATAATATCACATAGCTATGCAGCCAATCAGAACCATCTGACTTGATATCATTATGAAGGCAAATCAAAGTGAAGACCATAATTTCTACCAGTATCATAGACTTGTCAATTTCCTGGGGTGGAAGGGAGGGCAGGGCTGAACATGGTCCAGGTCCATACTTAGTAATCTATATGAAATTATTTCAATATGAAATTATTTATATATCCAAAACCACCTGCTATCAACAATTATTCATGTAGTTTTAAAAATATTTTTTTCACTCTGTGAAAGGAAGCAGCCAAAATCTAAATAAAAATCAGGAAGATTTGTTACATCAATTAAAACACATTTATTATTATAAGTAACCAGAGGGAGCACTGAAGAGTAGCTAACTAGAGAGAACCAATGAGAAGAAATACATTCAGCCTCTGCACTGCTTGAAATCTTCTACACTGTATTTATTTTTTTCTGATTGGTACTGCCTGGATGAACTCATTAGCTATAATGTCAAGCTTCATCTCCCAATTTATCTTTTTAAGTCCATGTAGAAGAGCCATGTAGTTGAGTCTGGCTTGTCTCATGCTTGACTGCAGATGAGTCTTTATTCTATGGAGGCATGAGAATGACCTTTCTGATGTACACAATGAAACAGGTATGGTGAGGCTAATTCTAATCAGCTTTGTCAGTTTTAGTAGTAGCTGACACCAAGACAATTAGAGAAAATATTACATTTGTGTATGAAAGGAAATACTTCCTCCCCCTCTCTCTTTTTCTCACAACTATCCTATGTGGTAGTTAGGTTTAGAGTGTGTGACTGGCTCAAGTGGGGATTGAACTCTGGTTTCCCCAATCACTGTCATCTCTCCAACACTCATATACTGGATCCTCAGCATGAATCTCCACATGCATCTCAGAATCAAGAGTAAAGACTGGGTTCTCAGATATCTTGGTCTGAAAATATGGGAGCATTTGTTGGTTCTCCTACAACTTCCAGGGATTGAACAAGGGATTGGCTCCGCTTATCATCCACAATCAGACAGACAATCCAAACGCACAAATCGGGTGCTTGAACAGTTCCTAAGATGCTACATTAACTACCAACAAGATGATTGGTTGGATTTTCTTGATTCCGCTGAATATGCGTATAACAACTCAGTACATTCCTCAACAGGAGCTATACCATTTAAAATAGTACATGGATATGAAGGAAATGCTCCATCTTTCGCTACAGCCCTTGAATCCTCACAGGGAGGAGACCTGGAGGAATGGTGGACTAAATTAACTTCCCAATGGGGAATCATTCAAAAGACTTTGGACAAAGCCAAGGAGGATTACAAAAAGTTTGCAGATAAAAACTGCTCAGAGCCGTGGGAGCTGAAGACAGGAGATTTTGTATACATCTCCACCAAAAACATAAAAGGGGAGCAACCTAGTAAAAAACTTGGATGGAAATACATAGGTCCTTTCCCTGTAAAGTAATTAATAATGTGACTATAGAAATTGAACTTCCAAAGAACTTAAAACAAATCCATCCTGTGTTCCACTTCAGTCTTGAGGGCTCCCCCATGAGATCAATGGCATCCTGAAAAGGGCCCCCCTCACACAATGTTAGTAGATGGACATGTTCACTATGAAGTGGAAGAAATCCTTGACTCCAAGATTAAACACAACAAACTCTTTTACCTGGTCAGGTGGAAAAACTTTGATGATTTGTACAAGGAGTGGGTGGAGAAATCCCATATGAATGCACCTAGACTGATTTCTAACTTCCATAAACGCTATCCTGACAAACCTGGCCCTTAGGGAAGAGGGCCATCTTTAGGGATATATGTCTATACCCATCCATCCATGCCAAGTTTAATTCTGATTTAGAAGCTTAGTCTAGTTATTGTAAACAGAATCTTTAAGGTGACTTGATTTCCTGTTATTAGTGCTCTGTTTCTCAGGCTTTCACAGGTGGTTATCTGCTGGACTCCAATGTTTATGACCTTGCTTTTCCTCTCAGACTATGATATGTCTTTTGTCCTAGCAATGAATCATGATAGCACAAATATGTAAAATGTTCTCACCAAGAAAGAGCGGCAAAAGATTATTTGGAATTGGAAGGGGGAGGAAAACCAGGGTAGAAATGAAATACATTTTCCCCATGTTGTCATTCCTATCAAGCTTCTGCTCGAGCTGCTTAGATGCTTGCCTTGCTCCTAAGTAGATCTATGAACCTGAATATGGAAAAGATCTCATTTCTGAATAAAAGTCATTTAACCAAGGACCTGTGTCTTGCTATAATGATCCGTTGGGAATGGGGCCTCACGAACTGCTTCCTCGTGAACAGCAGATTGGGCTCTTCGTGGGTTTTTTTTGTTCATATTGCTGTTCATGTCCACCTCTACTGAGGATACCAAAATCTATGTAAACTACACTATTTGGTCCTAGGGTTGCCAGGTCTCCCTGGCATCTGGGAGAGAGGATTACCAGGTCATGGGGGTTCACCAGTTACGTCACTACATTCACAGCAATGCTCTGACATCACTTCTGATGTGCCTGGAAGTGACAGCAGCACAACTACACAATGCTCTGATATATGGGCAAAAGTCTATGGTTTAACAATAAGAGTTTTTCCCAAACACTAGAGCATCCCCAGCTTCTCTCAGCGATGTGCTGAAATCACTTCTGGATGCATAGGCACTGATGTCAGCATGTTAGAATGCTACCCACCCCACCCGTTTACTATCATTTTCCCTTTGCAGGCTAGCTCAACAGAGACAGGAAGCCCTGGCTGGTGACAGGGAATTTCCTGCCATTAATGGGGGAATTACAGACAAAACCAGGGCTGTGAAGAGAAAACTCAATGAATACACATTAAGAACACTCAAATTATCAAAAATATAGTTATAATGCGTATATACAAAATAATCCAAGTGCTAAAGTAATCAAGATGTGAGTATCACAACCACCATCCCAGTAAATACATCACAAAAGTGCTCACTGGCACAAAACAGTAAAGGGGGGGGGGATGCACGCAGGCACCTCCTAAGAATTATACAACCTAAGGGCAGCAACACTCAATTACAACAATGCAAGGGTGCACACTGGCACTTCCATTCAATTAGGCAGCCATGAAACGGTTTACAAGGAATACCGTCCACAGCAAAAACATTTAAAGGGCGAAAATGTCCAATAACATCAAGCTGCAATTGAAGAAAAGAGGCTGTGAAGAGCTGAAGGGGTCCAACGCCAAGTCAGCAAATTCAGCCACCTCATCAGCCACAGGACGGGATATGCCAGCATACGTAGTATTAGCCCGTTTCGTGAATGGATCACTTCTTCAGCAGGCACGTGTAGTCTTATTGCAAATAAATAATTTTACAATTACTACATAAACATAGTAAACGACATTATTGCCATAAGCCCAAAGCCCAAAGAGCCTTACTCACTAAATCCCTGTGGAACAGTTTTGCATACTCTCTCAGTGAAGCTGCCAATTAGTCACAGACTCTGTAAGTTCCCTGTCAGCCAAACAGAATATTTATGTGTAGTACTTAAAGGGGCCTCCTCATTGTTGAAACTACTGAAGGCGTGTGTTATTCCCAGAGTTAATGGGAAAAGAAATGGGGGGGGGGAAGCAAATTAGCCAGCAGGGAAGTCATTGGGAGCATAGCTTTATAAATAGCACGTTAGGTCCAGTGAATTATTAAGTCCAAATGGAGATAGTGTGTTAAGCTTATGAATCCACCGGGATTCTAATTGTAGTAGTCTCTGGTGTGCGTTACTAGAGTTATCACCGTCTAACGCCTCCAGAACCATGACCTGAAATTCTCTTTGACCCCCATGCTTCTGCCAGAAGTGTTCAACTAGTGGAGCCTCCATGGTTTTGGGTTTGACTCTTGATAGATGTTCCTGAATCTGCACCTTTAAGGGGCGGGTGGTGCTGCCCACATACAACAAACGGCAGCTACACCTAATCAGATAAACTACCATTGAAGTATTACAGTTGGAAAACTTATGTGATAGCAGAGGTTTTCCTGTTCTAGGATAGGTGATCTCTATCAATTTCATCATTAGAGGACAAGTGTTACAATTCCTGCAAGGAAAATGTCCTTTTGGGAACGACCTCTCTTCCTTCTCTGTATTAAAGGAGGAATGCACCAAGATGTCTCACAAGTTTCTTGTCCTTCTGTAACCAATAGATGGCGCTTGGTCACAACCCATGATGTTGGCTACCAAATGCCAATGCTTTTTAACCACTCTACTAATTTCAGGTGCTAGGTGTGTAAAGTCCAAGGCCCACTTTATCCATTGAATGGGACTCCTACATTTTTGTACTAGTAATTCTGCTCTGGGGGTATGTTTTGCTCTCAAATTTGCCTCCTGCACGACCTTTATAGGGTATCCCCTATTTATAAATGCTCTATTTAGTACCTTACTGCCAAAGTTGTAATCTGACCCCCTGGACGAGTTACGTTTGATCATGAGAAACTGCGAAATGGGAATATTTCTCTTAAGATGTTGCGGATGGAAGGATGAGTAATGTAGATATGAAGATCTATCAGTGATTTTTCTGTAAGGACGGACTCCCAGAGAGGAAGGTGTAATTTTAAAGATAGTCACGTCGAAATAGTTAACTGCAGTGGTACTCCCCTGCCAAGTGAATTTTATATTAGGATTATATTATATTCATCCATATGACCAAGGGTTCTGAATACATGGCTTCATCCACCAGGGCTATGATGTCATCAATGAATCTTTTGTACCAAATAATGTGTTTAAAGAATGGATTAATCCTATCATTTAGTATAAATTTTGCCTCACGATCAGCCATGTAGAGGTTGGCAATACTGGGGGCGGCAGCGCACCCCATTGCCACCCCTTTTATCTGATAGTAGAACTGTGTCCCAAATTTGAAATAATTGTATTCTAGCAATATATCCAGAATATTCAGGAGAAGGGGCGTGCTAGGATGTTGGTCCCTCCTTGAGTATAAAGCAATTTCCACCACCTCTCGTGCCCCCTCATGCGGGATCGATGTATATAAGGACGTGACATCTAATGTCATAAGAAAAGTGCTTTGAGTGATGGTAAGAGATTCCATTATATTTATTAGAGATAAGGTGTCTTTAAGAAAAGCTGGCGTTTTTACCACTAGTGGTTGCAGAAAGCTGTCCAAAAATTTGGCCAGCAGTTCCAGCACAGTGTTTGACCCGGACACGATCAGGCGTCCCGGTGGGGGATGCCCCTCTTTGTGAACCTTGGGAAGTGTATAGAACATGGAAGTACGAGGCTGGGGTTAATCAGCGCCCTGTGCAACTGATCATTAATCTCACAGTTCACGAATCCCTCATCAATAACTATTTTGATGACCCGTTGAATCCGTGGAAGAGGATTGCTGTTAATAGGTTTATAATCTGTCCTGTTTGAAAGTTGTCTATTGACTTCAAACAGGTAATCTCGGGTGTTCTGCACAACGATACTCCCCCCTTTGTCAGCTGGTTTTATAATGATGTTCTCATCATCGTTTAACTCTTCTAATGACTCCCGTTCTAGTTTTGACAAATTATCCCATGGGCGTCTTGCTCTGGCTTCCAATATTTGTATGTCTCTGAGCAAAACGCTCTCAAAAGCATCTATTAAAGGGTCCCTTACATCAGGGGTGAAGGTAGACCTAGGTTTTAAGGGCGTCATTGTTGGCTCAGTGGACTGTTCCCCAAAGTACTTTTTTAATTTTATAAGTCTTATTAGTTTAAATATGTCAATTCTGGTTTTAAAGGAGTCATATATGGGGGTGGGAACAAAGCCCAACCCCTTATTAAGCACCTCTCTCTCCAAATTGGTAAGTTGTCTATCGGAAAGTTCAAAACTATGTCTTCCGCCTGCCTCGGCATTGAGGGCGTGGGGGACCTCCCCCTAAAAAATACCCTGAGGAGTCTCTGCTAGTGGGTCTACTTCTGAGGTTACGGCCCCGGTAACTCTCATCACCTGACGCGTCTGATTCTGACGGCTCACTGGTTTCAAACTCTGAGTGGGACTCCACCAGGTGAGCCCAAGAGACTCTTTTCCGGCGGTTAGGATCATCTCTCCACGAGTAAACTCTACCACTATTGTAATCTCTCTGGTCTCAGTTAAATTTCTTCAGTTTTATTTCCCTTAATTTGTTCTCAGCGTCCTTTACCAATTTATCAAGGTCCCTCTGCCTGGCAGCACTACCCGCTCCTTAAAGGTGCGGATTCAGGAACATCTATCAAGAATCAAACCCAAAACCATGAAGGCTCCACTAGTTGAACACTTCTGGCAGAAGCATGGGGGTCAAAGAGAATTTCAGGTCACGGTTCTGGAGGCGTTAGACGGTGATAACTCTAGTAACGCACACCAGAGACTACTACAATTAGAATCCCTAATTTGCTTTCCCCCCCCCCATTTCTTTTCCCATTAACTCTGGGAATAACACACGCCTTCAGTAGTTTCAACAATGAGGAGGTCACGGCCCCTTTAAGAACTACACTGCGGGCTGCGGGCTAACCAGGCCCCTTTAAGAACTACACTGCGGGCTGCGGGCTAACCAGGCGAGGGGGCGCATATAGATGTTAAATAGCATTGGGGAAAGTACAGACAGGAACATCCCTTCCCCTATTATCTTTACAAAAACAAATAATTCAAGGTTTTGGCTATTACTTACAGAGCCCTTCATGGCTTTGGTCCATCATATCTATAGGATTGCTTCACTCATCTGAACAGGGCCTTCTGCAGGTGCTACTCTCCAGTTAGCTGCCCATACCTGTACAATCTCTGTACTGGCCACCATCTTATGGAATGGTCTGCCTGAAGAAGCCACTACTGGCTTTCTGAAACTGTGCAAAACCAAATATTCAGGAGGGCTTTCTTATATAAGCAATAGGATTGTACTCTAAGGAAATGCTTCAGAGAGATGTAGTACTCTGTACTTGGTGCTGCAAGTATGTTCCTACTAGGCAGTTCTGTGTTGTTTATTGTATCATATCAATCTGCTTATGCCTTGTTTCAGCATTTTTTTCCAACTCTGTATTGGATTTCTGCTTGTTTTCAGATTTCTGTTATCCTTACTCTATTGTACTGAATATCCCAGTTGATGATTGTATTGATTTATACTGTGTAATCTGCCTTGAGACTCAGTGAGACAGGCATACAATAAATAACATAACTAAAAATAAATAAATAAATGTACACAAATGAACTCGCTAAATTGCTATAAAGACAAACAGGAATGATTGAGTTTGACAGCCTGAGCACCTTCATAATTAATAGTTTGCATCCTACCACCCTTTTCTCAACAAAAAGTCAGTTCCATTGGAAAAGGCTTCAAATGTTGCTTAGCAAAGAATAGAATACAACTACTGCATTTTCAAAATTGAATTAACAAAGGCACAATGATTAACAATGATTGTGAAAATCCTTGATTAATTTTGATCAAATATATGCACTGATATAACTAAATAACTACATCAAGATGGTTGATAAATTACAACAGTGACTTCTCTGATAAAATCATTAGCAAGTGTGGGGCAACTAATCAATTACTGTGGATCCAGTTGTATCTTCTATGGGGACATGGAGAGAGAAAAGACATCAATGTACACGTGGGACCACTTAAAAGAAAGAAAACAGAATCCAGACCAGAAGGAATAAACAGAATAAAGTGCACAGAAGCCCGACTTTGGCATGCCCAGAATTTCCCAACCTGGAGCTGGCAATCCTAGGGGTAGAGAGGAGTGTTACAATGAATTTGGTGTTACACTTTTCCAGGGTTAAAAGCCAACGTAGGAAGGAAAAGAACTAAATTAAACGTGAGTGTTCGGTCTACATGCTCAAATGCAAAACTCCCACAAAAATGTGGGGTACTCAATTTCAAAAACCAAGGGGGTACATGGGTAAAAGGAAAGAAACCTCTCCACACTACTGTTCCTTCCCTCCTTCCCTCCAATATACTCTTCTGTCATCTAGAACCAGTCCCTTACTAGAGACCTGGTTGCTTAACTGCAGAAACCTCGGAAGAAAATTCTTCACCCATGCTTCCTTCCTCTTTTTAAAATTAAACACGCCTTCTTTCTACAAGACTGGGCAAGGTTCCATGTTTAAAGACTAGAATTGTATTGTCACATATATAGGTGCCTACAACCTTTTGTGCATAGCAAGTAACTAGAGCCCATGGGTGGGGAAGATCAAACAATGGAGCCTGCAATGCTAAAGATTTAGCATGTAGGAAGGTACTGTCATGACATAAAGAAACTTCTGTCCTTCTCTCTATCCTGAGTAAAACAGACAGGAACAAATAGCTCATCTGTTTTCCAGCTCAACTAATTAACATTCTTGTATGGGCATCTCAAATGAAGTGTTCGATATTTTTCCATATTTAAAAATGCACATAAATAATACTTTCAAAAGAGAAAAAAGTAGTAAAAGATTATTTTTACAGGACAACAGATGACCAAAAAGATAACATTTCAAGATTAACACAGCATATTACATATAAAATATAAACCATGAAAACCTCATTGCACTTTTATCTTGTCCTAATTAAAATAAAATCGTCTATTACCATACGAAATTCACTTTACCACATGAATAAAGGTTAAGATTACTCATAACTGAAATGGTGAATGAACATGGCTATGAGACATGCTTGCTGCTGCTGCCCTTTTAGTTCTATTAAGTAAGACAAGATAAAAATAGAGCAACTCACAACATGCTGCTCACTGTGATGGGGATTTATATCCCTTTCTATTAATTCCCTTTCAGTGTTTGTAGCTTCTATTGGTTTGAACCTTTTATTTGCTTCTATGAAAGATATACAACTGCAGAAATCTGATTTAAAAAAAACTCATTGCTGAACAATTCTTCTGTAAAATCTATGCTTAAATGAATAGAATGAAATCACACAGCAGTTAATTCTTGATCAGCAACCAGTAATACTGACCTCAATCGCTCCAATTTCAGAATAAGTACTAGAAAATCAAAAGGTAGCATAAATAGCACCATTACCTACCCTTTAAAAACATAAACAAAATGTATTTTTCATCATAAGCACTATGTCTACTGCCCTGATTTTTGGAAAACAAGTATACTTTTCTTTATTCCATAGCAAACACCACATACTAAAAACACATAACATACAGAATAAGCTTAACAGCCATTTGGCATTCACAAAAATTTAAATTACAAAAAAAAAAAAAAAAACCTGCTTGAAAACACCCACAAACCATCACATACACACATCTCTGCATAATTATAGAGGAATACAAGAACTCTGACTTGAAGCCTAGCAACAGTATCCAAGTATTAGTTAGTCTGCTAATCAACTACCAAAACTCACACCACCACCTCGAAGTGTTTCATATTTTAAAATAAAAACCCTCTTGTTTCTATCTTCAGAGCTGCTGAAGAGAAGGCATATGATGAAACAAACCTTGTTCACTTGAGGAGGAACAACCCATGTCACTTAATCCATCTGATAATTCCTCTCATAACAAAGAGCCAAGACAAAACAAAAAAAAGGTTTAAAAATAGGATATCCAAGTCAAAGGATCCTTGGTTGGCAACATACTTAATATATGCATAGCTGTATCTAAAGAGAGCTTCAAGACTTCTATATATATTATTGCTGCTTTTTTGTGTCTCCATCCTACAGAAGCCACAGTAAATGCTTTGCAGCAAATGCTTTCTAAAGCTTCTGTGCTCATTTACTTGCAGACAGCTGTAGACTGGATGAAAACAATCAGGGATTAACTTTTCTATTCATCACCACTCTTAATCCATTACTTCCCCTTCAGTTTTCAATATAAATAAATAAATAGAAAATAAACATAAAATTTTATGACTAATATGAAGAATAGAGAAATAACATGTCAGTCAGGTGAAGCTTAGCTGGACTGCTCGTTAAAGACTTTCAGAGATGCAACATTGTTGTCAAAACATAAATAAAATGGAGCCAAGTATGTGATGAGCTATAAAATCTTTCTTGATCTTGGTAATAACTGACAGAGCCTTGATACTGAAGTAAGAGCTCTGATATAGCAATCAGGTTTATAAAAGTACATTTTGAGGATCTAGGGATCTAAAGAATTTGATAGGCTGCATTTAATGTAATGTTTAAAATATATACGACAGACAGGATACTTCTTTTATATATATGTTTAGATATACATGATTAGATATATAAACAATAAAAATATCATCTTTTCAAACCCATTTCTAAAATAAAATCTTGAAATGTCATGTTCAGTTTTATTTTTCCCCCTTCTCAGTTATATCAATTAAATGAAGGATTTTGCATTCTAATATGAAAGTCACTCATTTTGGAATAACACCAAGAAATCCTTTCTTTATACTGTAAGGATGAGTCCTATTAGGAAATAACCACAATGTGTCATAGCAATTCATGTGACAATACAGTATTCCCAAACAAAGTCTCAAGAGATTGTTATTTGCCCCTCAGGAAAGCCCCACGGGGGAGATCAGGAGCAAGCCCACTCCAGCCCTCTCTGTCTTAAATCTCCCAGGGTGAGAGGAGACCTCACTCTCAAATGAGTTCTTATAGGAATAAGGGAGAAGTAGGGAGCGTAAGAGAGAGGAAAAGCAGCAGGGCATAGCCCAATCTCATCAGAGCTTGGAAGCTAAGCAGGGTCAGTACTTGGATGGGAAACCACCAAGGAAAACTCTGCAGAGGAAGGCAATGGCAAACCACTTCTGCTTCTCATTTGCCTTGAAAGCCCTTTGCTGGGACTGCCTAAGTCAGTTGTAAGTTGATGGCACTTTATACACACACAGGCAGTATAGGGGAGCAAGTGAGTTTGAAGTATGCACGCAAACTTTCTCTGGGAACAACTGAGAGCAGAATATGATCCAAACAGAACATTAAGCCATAAGAAGATACTTAAAAAGCCTATTCACTATGCTGGCCAAGTAGATGCCTCTAGCAAGTAGATGTCTCTGGCCAAGTAGATGCCTCTGGGAAACACACAAACAAGGACATGAAGGTTACAGCCCTCACAGTGATATTGCCCCTCAACAATTAGTATTCAAAGGAACACTGCCTCTGGACATTGAGGTTCTATTTAGCTATCATGGCTTGTAGGTAGGGTTGTCATATGCCCACTGGGAGAGGGAGATTTCCTGCCCCCAGCAGGCACTGCAGCATCCAGTGAGAGAATTTTTTAAAAAACCATTGGTGGCAAGATGACGTTTCTTCCAGGAAAAACCTGGGGGTGACGTCACTCCTCTCTAGGAATAACTGGGAAGTTCCTGATTTTATGTAGGAAAAGCTGGGAACTGTATAGAATGTTCAGCGATTCCTAGAGAGATATAACATCACTTCCGAGTTTTTCTTGGAAGTGACATCACACCGCTCCCTTTTGACCCCGCCCCTGTCTTCTTCTGATTGCCAGGAGAGGCTTGGCAACCTTGTAGCTGTTCATAGAATTATTATCCATGAATACAACTATTCTGTATAATCCTGTGTGCAGTATATTCTATTTTATTTCAAGCTGGTACACGTTTATTATTAGGAATGGTTATCTTTCAAGGTTTTTCTCTGTGACACAAAGCTTTAAAAAAACTGTAAGATATGGTTCATGAATCCCCATCTAATTGTAATCAAACTGAACAACATAAAATCTGTGATGAAGGTTTAATTGAGTTTGATTATCAGCAGATGCTCAGAAAATCTACCATAGATCTTGGTTATACAAAGGAAAATAGAAAAGCTATCAAAGGGAAAGGTAGTGTTCCAGTTCTTAGAATGTAGCTTTTACTAAATATTTTAATGATAGTATTACAAATTATCAGTCTGAAGGTCAAATAAGTCAGAGAGGATTTTTTGCTTTCACCAAATCAATCAAAGGTTAACAATGCAAGAGAATAAATCAAGGATAAGTTAAAACTATTTCAGCACTAGGATGTACCACATGTACTTTCCATACTGAAATGTTCTCTGGCTGTACATATGAAGGTAGGCAACACATCTGAGAACATGATGTATTCACTGTGTACCTCTGTATGGAACACAAAGGACTATCTGAAGATTATGCCTTCCACTGGGCTTTTCAAATGTGTTGCCTAGCTAACCTATTCTAAGACAAGATAAATCTTTATTAAAATATGGCCTTCCAAAGAGTCCTTCGTTCAATTTTGAATTAAATATTTTGTATATGTAGAGGCTATTAAACACAGTAGGTAGTACTACTGAGACATATTTTGGGGTGTTAATTAGCTTTTAAAATATATGCACATTGCTTTTATCTATATGCCTAATATATGCAAGATAAAATCTAATTTGCTCTAATCAACCATGATCTTAAAAACAAAACAAATCACCTTGAAAATCAGCAACAGCAGATAGAGATACTAAACACCTCTAAAGGCTATTAAACATTTTCCCAAAGCAAGAGCAGAGCAGCCCATCCTAAGTGAGGACACTGCAAAATTGTAGCATGACAGCAGAGAAAGCTTTTCCCCATGCCCAGGTAGTGCAGTTTCATAAGAGGGGGAATGCAGATTATTTTCACTGCTGAGGCCTCATAGGGGGAAAGTGCTCATTGATATACGCTGTACTAATAATACAAAATGATATATTTCTACTTCCATCAGTCATATCTTTTCCCTATTCCTTCAAATTCTGCAAAATGGAAACAGTTTATATCTGCACAAAGTCACATTCAGCTGCATTGCATTACTCTTAATAAGAATGTAGACACTCCGGCCATCTCAGCCAGTGGCAATAGCCACTTAGGCTGTTGGCCGTTATTTGCCTCCTCAGAAGGAGGAAGGCAAACGGCGTACCCGGCATCTGGGGCTCAGCTCGGGGGCGGAGACTGTAGCCTTAGCCGGCTTCTCCGCCCCCTGCTGCTTTAGTTGCGCCTCGTGCTTGGCTGGAGCTGGACGTGTTTTTCGTCAGCTCTCCAAGCACAAGGGGTGGGGACAAGGTGAGGTTCAGCCAGCCAGGGGATAACTGCTGCCGGAGGCAAACGAAGCTGCGTTGAGGAGCTTCGCTCCTGAAGGTGAAGCAACGAGGCTGGTCGGCGGGCACTGCTGACCACGGAGGCTAACATCAGCGCAGCGTGTGGAAACGCTGTGCTTGTGGGCCTCCGCGGTGTGGGGTGCCTTCACTCGGTGGAGGAGCTTGGTTGACAGAGTGCCTGTTGCCTGTTCCTTCAGCCGGGCGCGGTTTGCATGTGGCTGTTTGGTGTGGTTTTCTTAGAGCGCCATGTTTGGTCGATGGAGGGTTTGTCTGGCCAAGTCAGGCCGTGCTGGTTGTGCGCCGCAACTCAGAAACAGTGGCTTGTGCAGTCTGCGGCCACGGCGTTATTGAGCGCTCCTTGAAGGCATCTTTACAGGGCATCTTAGTGTTCCCTCAGTTTGGCCCCTTAATCCTTGGCCGTGCCGCTTGCCCTGGGCCTGGTTAATTGTTGCCGTGGCATTAGGCCCAGCGGGGGTCATGGCACAGGGTGCTCCCCCGTTGCGGTGGTAGGCCTATCGGCATTGGTGATTAGGGCATATTCAGGGCAGTTGGTGGGTGTTTTATAACCCACCCCCCACCTCTGGTTAGTTTACAGGATTACTTGCCCATAGAGACTGTTAGCATCCTAGTTCCCTGGCTCCCTTCCCTGTGGGCCTCCCTGTGCTGGGCCTAGGTGGTTTGGTTACTCTTGGTGGCCACTTTGTATAATTAGTGACGGTGGCCATTTTATTTTTCGTCTGCACTGAATTTGCCTACCTTATCTCCTTTACACCATTTAGTTTTGATTTGTGGTGTTATTAATTTGGGAGTTGGAATCATGCCGCCAAAAAAAGGGGCAAGCAGCCTGCTAGGTGCCCCACTAAGAGGCCTATTGTGGCATTGTCCTCGGAGGAGGAGAACAATGAGGGTCCAACCAGGCAGGAAATTTTAGTGCAGTTGGTGGCACTCGAGCAAGCTTGTGGTTTGCCGGCCCCCATAGGGGGTGCAAAGGCCAAAAGACCTGTTCTGGCTGTTTCCAAAGCTTCTCTAACTGATATTTTATCTCGTTTGATGGTGTTGGAAGGAACATCTAGCCAAGGCAGTGTGTTGAGGGTGCCAGAAGGGGCTGCAGCTAATGTGCAAGCTACAGAAGGTGTTCCTGAGGACCCAGAAGCCCCAGCGGAGGAGGTTAGCTGCACAGCAGAGACTGGGCTGGTGGCTTTGGTGGTTCAACCCCCAGAGGCGGACGGTAAGTCATCTAGGCCCCTACAGGGGTATGCATGGCCTTGGGGGCAGGAGGTCAGGCCTCTGCCCCTGCATCATTGGGCACAGCACAACCCACCTATGCTCAGCCGGGATCACAGGTATCTGGCCAGGCCACTGGTGTAACAACTAGCTGGTAACAATGGGGCCAGCCTGCATTTTCTGGGCAATTTACTGCTCCCCAAACACATTGTGGTATGGGGCTGGTTGTGCCTTGGGGTTCCTATCAGGGGATCCCCTGGGTTAATTACCGGATGGTGCCTTTCAGGGCATTGCCCTTTGGTGATATGGCCATGCCTTTAGGAAACCATCTTACCCCCACTACAAGGGAAAAATTTTTGCGGGGTGAGTATGTGGATATCTTTACCCTTCTCTTCAGGGACCTGGAGAAGAAGGATAAAGAAGAGCTGGATGAAAGGGATAAGGAGCGCCTTAAGCACCGAAAAATTGACAGGACCTGGGCCAATTGGCTTCCAGGATTTCTCATTTATGTGGGAGTCATTGCGAGGGTCCAGCTTTGGAGGGTGGCTCCCCTATTTCAGTATATGGACATCATATACAGGGGGTATACTGACTTCACCGGTGCAGCTTGGCTGCAATACGACGAAGAGTTTAGAATGCGAGCCGCCCTTAATCCATTGTTGCCGTGGGACCAAGTGCATTCTTAATAAGAATGTAGACACACTTGTTTCATATAGAATGAAAGTCTAAGTTTATATGCTGGTTTATATATCTTAAGAGTTCCATGGCGCAGAGTGGTAAACTGTAGTACTGCAGCCCAAGCTCTGCTCACAACCTGAGTTTGATCCTGGAGGAAGCCGGGTTCACATAGCCAGCTCAAGGTTGACTCAGCCTTCCATCCTTTCAAGGTCGGTAAAATGAGTACCCAGTTTCCTGGGGGTAAAGTGTAGATGACTGGGGGAGGCAATGGCAAACCATTCCAAAACAAAAAGTCTGCCAAGAAAATGCTGTGATGTAACATCCCCCCATGGGTCAGTAATGACTCGGTGCTTGCACTTTACCTTAACCTTTTTATATAGCTTACTTACCAATATCTGTTTCCTTGTGATTCTTGATATATTCGGCAAGTTCAAAATTTCCGGCAATTATTGCCACCTGAAAGATCAAAGAATAGTATATGTTTACTATTTCAGTACTAAGTGGCATATCCTGCAGGTATATGTACTTCAATTACTTGAAACATATATGGGAGGACATCAATTAGATATTTTTTCAATATTATATCCCTGAGTTATCATGTGCGAGCTTGTTTCTTTCACTATCTCCTCTTCAAGCTGTCCGTAAAATAGCTGATTTGCATTATCATAAACACTTGCAATATAGGGCTCATTTAGTCCAGACACAATTCATGGAAATAATTTCTCTCTGTCGGCCACAGAATGATCAGAAAAAAATGTCTAGTATCAACTCCAAATATTAAAGTATTCTTCTGATAATATGCAACCATTTTAATCAATATGCTAGCAAATAATACATCATAACCCACAAACATGGAAGGCATGCTGGAGGAATTTTATGAAGAAGCTGCAAAAAGTTTTAAAATGTACTTCAGTCTGAACTCTGTATTTTTGTGTTTAAAAAAACCTGCTCCAAATTTTGATGTATACATGTCTTAGCAGAAAAAGGGAGGATTGATCAAGGCAAAAGACAATACTGATCTCCTTAGAATTATATTTCTCTTAAGTAAAAACGGGTTGGGTTGGGTTCAACAAAGCTGCTTTATGCATATCAAAGTCTTGAAAAATACCATATACATATCCAAACAATACTACAAACTGCTTTGGAAAGTCACAATTTTAATTACATTATTTCAAGCATTTTTATCCCACCATTCTCTAAAATTTAGGGCAGCTAACAAGAAGAAAACAAATATTCTCTCTATGGCATTGAAGGCAGCTGCTCAAGAAACCAAAGTCCAAAGACCTCTAGGCTGCAAGGAACTAGTTGTACAGCTTTCAGTCCTAGCTTGAATCTAAAACAACAAAATTTCACTACTAGTTTCCTACAGACATCCATTGGGAAAACTGCTGAATCAGTCAGTGACTGTGTTCCACATTGTAAAAACAGTTATAAAATACTTACATCCCTTACGTGGTAGCAAATCTACTGTCTGGTACAACAAGACTGAAATCTAGAGCCCAGAGCTGAAGACTCCAAGGCCTTGCTCAGTCCATTATTAGAGTGTCCTGCACATGAAAGGGCTTGATCTTTTCTGCCTGACATCACCACCCTCCTGATGGTCAGCAAAGGAATTAAAAATGCATTGGAGATGCCAAGGAGAACTACATGAAGGTATAAATCTGTTCCCTTCAAACTGGGCCATTCAGCCTGAAAATCTTGTTGGTATTGTAAAGACTGCTATACCTTGGTACCTGACCCCTAACTGTATTTCACATTGCCCCTTGCTTGTACATTGGAGTGACTGATGAATTCTTATTTCTTCCCTTTCCCTGATGATGCTGTTTCTCCACCTCATATTGCCCTCCATGGATCCTGATTTCTGGCCTGAGATCCTGCTGATACATTACCCAATCTAACTTCAAGGAACCTGTCTTCACTCCCAAATTTAGACTATTCTATTCAGCTCTCCGTAGCCTCATACAGCTTCAGCCTCAGACCTCACTGATAACAAATTGCAGCATATGGCGTAGAATCACTCTGTGGGAACTTTGAAAGGAGAGCCAGTGTGGTGCAGTGCTTAGAGTGTTAGACTAGGATTTGTGGTAACCTAGTTCAAATCTCACTCTGCCGTGGTAGTCTGCTGGATGATTTGGGGTCAGTCAGACACTTTCAATCCAACCAACTTCTCAGGCTGTTGTGAGAATAAAATGGAAGAGAGGAGAACAATGTAAGCCTCTTTGAGAACCTATTGGTGAGAAAGGTGGGTTATAAATGAAGTAAATAAATACATAAAGGATTCAGGATGCTGATAATTTCACTCTATGAAATTATTGAGCAGTCGGGTTAGAACAGATAGAAGAAAATACTACTTTACACAAAGGGTGATAAACACATGGAATTCGTTGCCACAGGAGGTGGTGGCAGCTACAAGCATTGCCAGCTTTAAGAGGGGACTGGACAAATATATGGAGCAGAGGTCCATTAGTGGCTATTAGCCACAGGAGATAGATGGTATTCTCTTTGTGGGGAGGTGGTGCTCTGTTGTCTTGGTGCTGGAAGGAAGGCAGTGGGAGGGCTTCTGGTGTCCTGGCCTCACTGACAGTCCTTTAGATGGTACTGGATTTCTAGCCACTGTGTGTGACAGAATGTTGGACTGGATGGGCCACTGGCCTGATCCAACATGGCTTTGCTTATGTTCTTATGTTCTTATCCTGTCTTGAAGGAGATGCCACTACCCAGGGATGAGATGTAAGCCCTATTGGGGAATGCTTGAACACCTGTTGGTTTGGCTCATGTCCTGTTCATGAGTTGCAAATAGATATTGTTCAATGGATTGTTTGACCTGTTTGTTGCTATTTGGCAGCTAGCTCTTCTGTGCTCCTTCTTAACATTCAGTACAGCAAAATCAGTTTTTCATATATTTACATCCTCATACAGCCTAACTGAGCTCTATTTCTCCCCTCCTTGCTGCACCATTGCTCCAGGAGGCAGAAAATTGTTTAAATAGACTGTCAAAAATGATATAAATCATAAACACGGTATTTAAAAAACTCCTACCATTCCATGTTCACCTAAGTAGCCTTTAGTGGCATTTGTTTGGTGAGGGGGGAAGAATGCAAACCTGTTTGGCAGCTGTTTGAGTCTTGTGGTGCTGAAACAAACAGATTGGATGATCAGCTGGATGCTGGGGGAGCAGCTATGGCCCGGCATCTTTTATGTGGTACTACATAAGTGGAGAGATGTTGGAATGCAGGCTCAGCCATGAAAGGGTATGACTGCATACTCTCATTGTCCAGTGCTCAGGCCAGACTTGGGAACCCTCCCAAAGCTGCACACCCCAAAAACAAGGCTTATAAACCCACTATCCATCTCTGCCACCTTTAGCACTCTCCCAGCAATGAGGAACCAGGCAGCGAAGGCACTAACAGGGGCCAGGTATGCTGAGGAAGCCCCAGGTGCAGGAAGCTCAGGCCAGGCCTCAGTAGCAGGAGGCAGGGCAGGAGGCAGCTCCTGGGTCCTAGCTACCACCATCTTGCCAGCCAAGACTCCAGAGAAGCCCCTTACCTCAGCCCATGAGAAGCTCAATAGCCCAGCAAAAGGGATAGGGAACAGAAGGAAGAGACAGATGGCCACCCCAAGCAACAGACTGATGGCAGCAACGATGGCACCAGGCCACACCCCAACCCAGAGGCTGGCAGAGGAAGGGCAACAGCTGAGCAAACCAGCAGGCAAACTAGAGGAGATTGGAGATAGTCAGGAGAGCGGATAGAAGAATGGCCACAGGTGTAGCTACCTAAGACAGCCAGGGCAGCAGCTAGGTTGCTGGGGGCAGGATTAGGAGGTGGAGCCTGGGAATGGTGAAGGGATAAAAGGGAAGTCCACCCACAAATAGAGGTGAAGGAGTTTGGAGGAGAGCAGTACAGAGTGAATTCAGAGCACAGGCAAGAGAGTAGTGAGGGACACCTGGGCAGTGTTAGCCCACCCCATGCTCTTGTTCTAAGACCAGAGTCACCCAGCTGGTACTTACCAGGTCAACAAGGTTGTAGCTGAACCCGCTAAGGCAGGGCCAGGGCAGGGCCTCACACTCATGCAGAAAACCATGAACCACTTGTTTCTTCAAGAACATAAATGTCTGATTGATTTCAAGTCTGCTTCTTTGCAGCAGTGTGTGCCCATTTTCAGCTGCATCCTGGTAGTCAGTCTTGAAGGAGAAGCAGCATGGATAACTGTGGCAGTGACTTCAGTGTCAATGCTTATAGATGTGGCTATAGGAAAAGTGTTTTCTTCTTCAAGAAGGTTTGGAGGAAGGAAGACAGTTGCTTGTGCACTGATGTGATACAGGCTTCTTTTCCAGTTCCCACATGCTGCTTCTTAATTAGGGCAAGATGGCCACTTTTAAAAGGCTTCTTGCATTTTATCGCTTTCTGGACATTGCTTGTTCACTAGTGTCTTTAATTTGGTGGTATCTTTCTTAATCTTCTGCATACATTCTACATGAACTTCTATTACTGTGCATTGTATATAATTTCCAAATATCCTGAAGGAATGTGATTCTTTTCACCCTCCCTTCCTTTTAATTAATCCCCTGATTTTTGAGAAGTTTCATCTCCTGAAATCAAATGTAGTCATGTTGGACTTCCTAGGCAACTTTCCATTCACATAAATGTTTAACTTAATAGTATTGTGAACACTGGTTGCAAACAGTGCAACAACACGTCTTGCAGCAGGTCTTCAGCACTTCCTTCTGATCAGCTAAGCCTTCAACATACTTCCCCTTCCCCTCCTGGAGAAGAAGCCTTCAAAAACTGTTGGTGCTGATGATGAAGGCTATTGATTTTGAAGTATATGAGAAGATTGTAAAGGTCAAGCAGGAGTAGCTTGCCTGTCTTCAATTTGGCCTTCAGAAACTAACAAGATGGGGATTGGAGACAGTCTTGTATTACATTGAGGAGGAATCATAATAGACAGTGCCATATCTGCTCCAATATTGGTAATGTCAATGATGGAACCATGGCTGGAGTTTGGGAGATGTATGTAGGAGCCTCAACGAGGTTTGTGCTGCAGTTGGGACTGAGGAAGACTATTGATGAAGCTTTTGATTTCTTGTTTATTGAGAAACTAAATTCAGACCCTGCACTTTGATGCCTTGTGAGGAGCATGTGAAATTGAGTCGATGATCTAGGGGGATGGTCTAGAAGCAGTCCCCTTCACTGAATGATCTGAATGATTGTTACAGCAGATGCTACAAAAAGAGCAGCCTCAATGAGGTAGAAGGGTCTGCAGTGCCTTCAAAAATCATGAGGGCCTTCTCCCAAGAAGATAGCAAGAAGTTCTATTTCTGTGAGCCTGCTTTTCACAGTGCACACAGGAATCAATGTGGTATTGTTTTCCCAAACAGGGGAGGCATCAGTCATGACTGTCTGAAGAGTGGAATTTTCTCTGTGCACACTATATATAAGTATTGATACTATATACAGCTATCTAACTGATAAACTACATATACCCCCAATACAAAGAGAAAAAAAGCTCTGACAGAAAGAGTTCTTATCGACATATTCCCAATCAAACTGACCAGCAATGCACAACTTCTTCCCTCTGAGCAATCCAATCTACATCTCTAAGGGGAAGAGGTTTTCATGCAACTGCAGAAGTTTCCAAATCATAGCTCTGCGTAGGCACAAAGACCATTAATGGGATACACAGACACCACAAAATAGTAATTTTACATTCTGCTAACAGAATTGTCTTCTATTAACAAAATCAAACTTTGGAGCCAATCTGATGACTTTGAGGCTGTATATAGTTACATATAAATAATATGACCTTGCATACAAGTAAGTTACTGATCATATCAACAAGTGTTAGAAATACTTGTAAATACATTTTGATGAGCTTCAGCTTTGAGCATCTATGTTCACCACTGGCAGCTGCCACTGAAAGTGTCAGGAGAATTTGTAGTGCTGACAAGACATTTGGGAAGGCATCACTCATTTCAGTATCATCGATGTACTACAGAACATCTCTAGGTAAGCCTTTTCCAGAACGTAGAATGTGCTGGATATGGTCCAGCTCCAAACAAAGATCTGCACCATTGATGCTGGAGTGGTCGCCATCACTGAAGGATCTTTGACAATCAGAGAGTGGTGTTTCCTGTGGTTGCTTTTCAAGATTGTACAAGAATCCCCAGATTTTCACATGAGATTCAAGCTGCTCAAGTTGCTCTTCAGTTGAAAAACAAACAACATCTAAAAGAGTGTAGAACTCCCATGTGAAGATTTCTTCTGGAGTACTGCACTCTTCATCATGAGTCTCATATTTAAACTGCCTCTTCTTACGGCTTTTATGTGGGGGCTCCTTGAAAGCCACATCCTATTCAAGGGCTTCTGTAGACTCTTGTGTGGTGGTAACTGTTGCTGCATAACAATTTTTCCTGTACAATGTGATGAACTCTGCACATTTCTTCATAAGGGAGATTCCAGTTACAATAGCCATTGTAAGGCATTGCATTATGTTCCAATATTCACTTGGAACATAATATTACACCATACTATGATGGATATCAGAAACTTGAAATCCATCAATTAGTCTACTAGATATTGTGCTTCATGGGGAAGACCTGCATCTGCTTGAGACAATTCTACTATTTCCATCAGAGCAGTATAACTGCTTCTGTTTGATATTGAATAGGCTTCACATTGTCTATTGGACATTCCCAGCGGGGGGCGGGGGCCCCAGGTTTCCCTGGGCAGTGCTCAAACAGGCCCATTCCCTTTAAAGTCACCGCCTACCTGGCTGTCCGCCCACCCCCCTTTTTTCATCCTTTGTTCCCCTGTCCACCCACGGGGACACGGCCTTCTTTTCCTCCATAGGGATGGTGCCCCCCTACACACTTTCAGTTTGTCAGTGTACTGCACATGGCCCTATCAGCATACGGGCTTCCAGACAAAGATTTTAAGGCACATTCATTTAGGATTTGTGTGGCCACCACTGCCTCTGAGATCAGCCCGTCAACCACTTGTGTTAAAGGGATTGGTTGCTGGCGCTCCAACACAGTCAGGTCATACATTAGGCCTGGTGATTAATTCCCACTCTTTTTAGTTTCCTCAGGCAGGCACAGGCTGCTTTGGATCATGGAGCACAGGACTGCACATTGGACGGCCTGCAAGAAGATCTGGTCGGCGCTCAGACCTGGGACTTGTAATATCCATCAAGTGGATCGGTACGAGGGGGATGATGTGGAACGCCCTGCTTCCTCATTTCCTATGGCTGACCAGGCAGATGGGGATGCCAGATGCAGTAGTTCTGAAACTCAGTGAAAAAGACTTGCCCAAGAGGACCAGGCTGAATCTACTGCAAGTCATGTTAAAGGACCTGGAGATGCTTCACATTTGCTATCCAAATATGCAAATCACTTTATCAGATCTGCTGGAGCACTGCTTGTGGCACAGGGCACGGGTGGATGACAGGTAAATTTGGCCCACAGGCGCCTGTCTAAGAGGGTGGGGTGTACCATGATAGTGACAGGGATGGAAGCCAGGTGATTCATCACATTTCATGCCAGTTAGAGGCACTGTACTGCTGGATGGGGTGCACCTGTCCAGCTGGGAACAGAACATATGACTGCAAGGCATCAAGGATAGCTTACTGGGTTGGTTGCGGCTTTGGGAGCTTTGGTGGGAACTATTTTGGAGCTCTGGTGGCAGTTCTGGCATTGGGCAGGGGGGGGGTAACAGGGCCTGTGTGCACAGTTTCCCCATGGATGGGGATCCCTATCTTGGACCAAGCATAGGCAGTGGCAAGCCCAGCTCGGGGCTGCCAGAGCATGCGTGCTTCCAGATGAGGGGGGAAACATGTAGAGGCCACCGCCCATTGTGGATTTCACTAACTGTCATCCCACAGTTTCCCTTTCAGCAGGCGGGATGAAGGGATGAAGGTCATTGGCTGACAGGCGGGTCAGCCAATGCAGGGATCCACGCCCTACACTGTGCCAACGCTCCTATCACTGTAACCAATGAAGTTGTGGTCTCTTTTCTCCACACTATGTTTTATGCGTATTTGATAGCTTGCCCAAACACCCTCCGCCTTTGAGTTGGCCCCAAAAACAGATTCCTTTGATGATGAGGTTGCAACTTAAAGTAACAGACTGAAAGTGACAGCCACAGGGTACAAATGAAGCTTGTCAGTTCATTTGTAAGTAGTCTTGTCTGGGACACCCTCCTTTTCTCCCTTCATGTTGGTGGCACTATCATAATCTTGGCAGTGGCAATCCTTAATCTTGTTTTCCTTCAGTGTTCTCATCAAGAGTTCCATATGTTCTTGTCCCGTGCAATGAAATCTTAAGCAGTTACTCCAATCTAAGCCCACTGGTGTAACTCTGCATAGGATTATACTAGTGGATTCCTAAACTGCCTTAAATCCTAGGAAATGTTCTTTTACACAGATTTTCCCTCCATCTTCATCCACAATCTTATTGTAGATGACATCTTTACAAAGTGACTTACATCAGGTGTGCAATCTACTTTGGCAGAGTAATATTTAGCTTTGTTCAACCTAGATAACCCAGGCAAGCACAATCTTGTCAGATGTTGGAAGCTAAGTAGGGTTGGCTTTGGTAAGTAATTTATTTTTTTTATTTTTTCAATTTATATACCCAGAGGCTCTGGGCGGTGAACAGTTAAAATCGATAAAAACAAAAACTAAAATCAATATACAAATAATAAAACAAACTAACAAGGTGCAGTGGTGGGGAGAACCCTCCCCCACCCCAAAGGTGGGAGGCTGACATGGCACCACCCCCTTCAATCACCGAACGCCTGGTGGAACAGCTCTGTCTTACAGGCCCGGCGGAATGATAATATGTCCCGCTGGGCCCGGGTTTCCATTGACAGAGCGTTCCACCAGGCTGGGGCCAGGACTGAAAAGACCCTGGCCCTGGTTGAAGCGAGGCAGGCTTCCTTAGGGCCGGGGACCACAAGTAAATATTTATTCACTGATCAAAGTGATCTCCGGGGAATGTACAAGGAGAGGCGGTCCCGAAGATATGCCGGTCCCAACCTGCTCAGGGCTTTAAAGGTAAGAACCAACACTTTGAACCTGATTCGGAATTCAACCGGAAGCCAGTGCAGCTGGCGCAGGACAGGTGTGATGTGTGACTGGTAAGGTATACCAGTCAGGACCCGTGCCGCCGCATTCTGGACCAGTTGTAGTTTCCGGATCAGGCCCAGGGGTAGCCCAGCGTAGAGTGAGTTACAGTAATCTAGCCTGGAGGTGACCGTTGCATGGATCACTGTAGCCAGGTCCTGGGGCGTCAGGTAGGGGGCAAGTTGCCTGATCTGACGAAGATGGAAAAATGCAGACTTGGCAACCGCCGTGACCTGGGCCTCCATCGATAGGGAGGCATCCAGGAGCACACCCAGACTCTTTACCACTGGCAAAGTTGCCAGTGGTGTCCCATCCAGGGCAGGGAGCTGGATCCCAACATCTGGCAGCCCCCGTCCCAGCTGCAGGACCTCCATCTTCACTGGGTTCAGTGTCAGCCTGCTCTGTTTCAACCATGCCATCACAGCCTCCAAAGCTCTGGCCAGATTGTCTGGGGCCGTGTCTGGTTTTTCTGTCCATCAACAGAAAAAGTTGGGTGTCATCCGCGTATTGATGACAACCCAGCCCAAACCTCCACACCAATTGGGTGAGGGGGCGCATATAGATGTTAAATAACATCGGGGAGAGTATCGCCCCTTGGGGAACCCCGCACACCAAAGGGTGATGGGGCGATAGATCTCCCCCAAGCGCCACCCTCTGTCCCCGACCCTGGAGAAAGGAGACCAGCCACTGTAAGGCTGTCCCCCTAATCCCCACGTCGGCAAGGCGGCTGGCCAACAAATCATAGTCAACCGTGTCAAACGCTGCTGTGAGATCAAGTAACACAAGCAGCGCTGACCCGCCTCGATCCAGATGCCTGCGAAGGTCGTCTGTGAGGGCAACCAAGGCTGTCTCCGTCCCATGGCCAGGACGGAAGCCAGACTGGAATGGGTCCAGGACTAGAGCATCATTCAGGAATTCCTGCAGTTGTACCACCACCACCCGCTCAATCACCTTGCCCAGGAACGGGAGGTTCGACACTGGGCGGTAACTGGATGGGTTGGTGGGGTCCAAAGATGTTTTTTTTCAGGAGGGGCCGCACTACCGCCTCCTTTAACACTCCTGGAAAAATCCCAGAGCTCAGGGAGATGTTAACAATGGCCTCCAAATGGTCCCGTAGCCCCTCCGAGCTGGCCTTCACCAGCCAGGATGGGCAGGGGTCCAGAGGACAGGTGGTTGGCCTCATCCCCTGCAGGATCCTGTCAACATCGTCCTGAGAGAGCAGCCTGATATGGTCTAATACGGACCCAGAAGACAGCCAAGGAGTCTCCAGTTCCCTTACTGTATCAACAGTGGGTGGCAGGCCACGGCGAAGGGACAAGATTTTACTCGCAAAAGAGCTTGCAAAAGCCTCGCAGCCAATAGTTGAATTAAGTATTTGGTTGTCTCCCTGAGAGAGGGAGACCAAGGGCTGAACTGTTCGAAATAATTGAGCCGGGCGTGAGCTAGCTGACGCAATGGAAGCAGCAAAGAAATCCCTCTTTGCTGCTTTCACTGCCACCTCATAGGCTTTCATAAATGTCCTATAAGATGTTCTTGTCTCTTCGTCGCGCCCCCGCCTCCACACTCGCTCTAGTCGTCTCAGAGACCACTTCATCTGGCGAAGCTCCTTGGTAAACCAAGGAGCTACCCGTTTGCGGGCTCGGAGAGGACGGCAGGGGGCAATAGCGTCAATGGCTTCGGAAAGACGGCCATGCTAATCATCCACCAGCTCATCTAACGTACTGCCAGGGGGCATCGGATCCCGCAGAGCCGCCTGGAAACCAATTGGATCCATAAGCCTCCGCGGGCGAGCGTAAATCCGCTCACCGCCCACCCAGGAAAGGAGCGGCATGCTCAGACGAGCCTTCAGAACAAAGTGATCTGACCATGGCACTGCATCATAGGCATCCAGGACCACCATCATCCCTGCCCCAAAAATCAAATCCAGCGTGTGACCTACTTGATGCGTGGGAGCCATAACAAACTGGGAGAGTCCTAGGGCCGCCATGGAGGACACCAGGTCAATGGCCTGCATGGAGGCATCGTCATCAGCATGGACGTTGAAATCCCTGAGAACCAAAAGTTTCGGGAATTCCAAGGCCCAGCTGGCCACTGCCTCCAAGAGACCAGACAGGGAAGATGCAGGTGCAGTAGGCGGTCGGTACACCACGCATATTGCCAACCTCTCCTCGGTGTCCAATGCTAGGCCACCACAATCAATGCCAGTAATTTTTGGGGTGGGGAGTGGTCTGAAGGAGAAAGACTCCCGAATGAGCAAAGCCACACCTCCCCCCAACCACTTGTCCGGGACTGGTAGAGGACCGTATAACCTGGGGGGGCTAGTTCTTTCAAAGCGACCGTCTCGCCCTCCCTCACCCATGTCTCGGTCACGCAAGCCAGGTCCACATTCAATGCTGCAAAATAATCTTGCAGCGTTTTGGTCTTATTATTTATGGACCTGGCATTGCACAGTGCCAGTGTCGGAGAGTGGTTTAATATTCTAGCCCCACAACAGGTATATCTTGGGATGGGATGCAGATTGGAAGGGCACCAAGCCCTACCATGTCTCAGTGCCCTTCCCTTCCATAATCTGCTCCCACCACCATACCTCCCGCGTCCCCGGATCACTGGGATCCCCGACCCCAAGCCGGCCTCCTCACCAATGATCATGGTGCTAACCCACCACCCTCACAAAATCAACAGCCCACCAACTATCACAGACTAAGCTATCAAACATACACAAAACCTCAATACCCTACCAAATTAACAACATAGACTACAATAACTAACACACATAGTATAAAAACAATAAACAGTAACAAGGCGAGCAGTCCCCTAGCAGCAGTCTTATAGGCTGGAGCAACAAGGGGCGGGGCCGGGCAGATGGAAAGCCCAGCCCTTGATGGAAGCAGCTCCCTTGGCAGCAGCAGCAGCAGCGCAGGCTACAACATCCTTTGTAGGCTGGAGCAGCAAGGGGCGGGGCCAGGCAGATGGAAAGCCCAGCACTTGATGGAAGCAGCTTCCTTGGCGGCAGCAGCAGCAGCAGTGCAGGCTACAACAACCTTTGTAGGCTGGAGCAACAAGGGGAGGGGCCAGGCAGATGGAAAGCCCAGCCCTTGATGGAAGCAGCTCCCTTGGCAGCAGCAGCAGCAGCAGTGCAGGCTACAACAACCTTTGTAGGCTGGAGCAACAAGGGGTGGGGCCAGGCAGATGGAAAGCCCAGCCCTTCATGGAAGCAGCTCCCTTGGCAGCAGCGGCAGCAGCAGTGCAGGCTACAACAGCCTTTGTAGGCTGGAGCAACAAGGGGCGGGGCCGGGAAGATGGAAAGCCCAGCCCTTGATGGAAGCAGCTCCCTTGGTAGCAGCAGCAGCAGCAGTGCAGGCTACAACAGTCTTTGTAGGCTGGAGCAACAAGGGGCGGGGCCAGGCAGATGGAAAGCCCAGCCCTTGATGGAAGCAGCTCCCTTGGCAGCAGCAGCCAAGGGAGACCTCCCATCCAAGGGAGACCTTGGATGGGAAACCTCTAAAGAAGCCCAGGGTTACAATGCAGAGGTAGGCAAATGGCAAGCCATTTCTGTTCGTCTCTTGTTTTGAAAATCCCAGCATAGTTTGCCATAAATTGGTTATGATTGAGAGTACTGTCCACCACTACTACCAACAACAACAATCTGTTACCTATAGTGTTCTAACACTTTGTGGGATTAAAGATAATCAATTCATTCTGAATTGTTTTCTTAAAGCAGTGGTCATTACTCTCCTTTGAAGATATTCATCTTCCACTATCTCATCATACTTGCCAAGCAGCTATAGGAGCCACAGAAAATTTCACTGCTGTGTGTAAATAGCTTCTTCAATCCCCAGAATCCCAAGAAGTTTGATGCCAAGAATACCATAACAGCCATTAACAATTCAAGCACTTACCTCCAATACTGAATTTCTGCTGGTGCTCTGAATCAATGGACTTGTTTAAACTAAGCCTGGATTCTGTTTCCATCCACTTGCAGTATGCAGTCAAATTGCTGGATGAGTTTTCATACTGTTTCAGAATGTCATTTAAGTGTTTCCAATCACTAGTTCAGTATTCCCAAGTAAGGAACTGGTAGAATTGACTCTTGGGAATATTTTGTAGGAGAAACAAAAAACCTTGTTGGCAATTCTAAAATATATAAGCCAGCATCTTTCCCACTTTTTCTGACCATTTTCTAAAATCCCTTCAGCAGAAGTTTTGAGAAATGACATTTGTGGGAAAAGCCGTATCTTCAATTTAACTTGTCCCATTGGAAAAACTACATCTCTAAGCAGCTGTATTACCTGTGGCAACATTGCAGGATTACAGTACTAATTCTAAGTGTGGTCTGTTGTGATTCCCTCTGTAGTACTATTTCATGTGGCCTCTGATTGGAGGCAGAACTCTCATCATCTTCTAAATTCATAGAAACCTGATCTATTCCACTATCTTCTTTGTGCACTCACACATTAATATTACCACTGCATGAAAAACCAACTGTTTTAGGAGATGGAAGTAATTCTGCATTATTACATGTATTATAAAAGAGTTCTTTTCAAAGTTTGATTTCACTTTAAACTTCTTACCAGGCAAGTCCAACTTCCCGGTGGATGCTCTCTCGCGCATGCCCCAACATCAGAGCATGAGGGAGGAGACTATTGACACGGTGTTTTCCCCCAGCCAATTGGGAGGTGTGGTTACTACACGTAGCCAAGCAACCAAAAAGCAAAATAGTCTCGAGGGGTGGGGAGCTAAAGTGAAAAGCGAAGTGGAAAAGGAGGGGGAGCGAGCGCCCACAGGAAAAATGACACAAACGGCAGCTGGAGAGTGGGTTAAGGGAGACAAGTTATACATCCCAGCTAGCTTAAGAAGAGAGGTGCTGCAACAATGCCACGACGCCTGAACCGCCAGTCACTTCGGATACCTAAAAACATTGAATTTAGTACAAAGACAGTTCTGGTGGCCCAGTATCAAGAAGGACGTGTCCCAGTACGTAGCTTCCTGCCCTACTTGTATAATGGTGAAGCCTAGGAGGGGGAAGCCCCCGGGACTTTTACAACCACTGGAAACCCCCTCTAGACCTTGGGAAGTCATTTCCATGGATTTTATCACCAGGCTACCCCCCTCTAAGGGTAGCACATGCATTTTAGTAGTGGTGGATTTGTTCTCAAAACAAGCTCACTTTATTCCCTGCACCACTGTACCGTCAGCAAAGAAACTTGCCAGCTTATTCATGAAACACATTGTAAGGCTGCATTCTTTTCCTTCCAAGGTGATATCGGATCGAGGAGCACAATTTGTTGCCAACTTCTGGTGGGAGCTTTTACAAGTGGTGGGCATTGAACAAGGATTAAGCTCCACCTACCATCCCAAGAGCGACGGACAATCGGAAAGAACTAATCAAGTGTTAGAGCAATTCCTCAGATGTTATAGCAATTTCCAACAAGACAATTAGACTCAAATTTTTCATCTGGCCGAGTACGCCTATAACAACTCGGTTCACAGCTCGACAGGAGAGACCCCATTTAAAATTGTGCATGGATATGAAGGTTTGGCATTCCCCTTCAAAGTACAGCCAGAATCCAAGCACTCTGGGGACTTGGGAGAATGGTGGACCTCCTTCACAGAGCAATGGACTGTAATTCAAAAAACTTTGACCAAAGCAAAAGCAGACTACAAAAAGTATGCCGATCGCCATCGTGTGGCGCATTGGGAATTACACCCCAGAGATAAAGTATATGTTTCTACTAAGAATTTCAGAACAGAGCAATCCAGTAAAAAACTGGAGTTAAAGTATTTAGGGCCCTTCCCAATTAAAGAGTAATCAACAATGTGACAGTAGAACTGGAATTGCCAAAGAATTTGCGCCAGGTCCACCCTACCTTTCACATTAGCCTACTCAAAAAAGCACTTCCCCCAGATGAATGGCATCCTGAAAAGCCAGTGCCCCACCCAACAGTGATAGACGGCCAGATCCACTATGAGACAGAAGAAATCTTGGACTCCAAACACAGACACAACAGGACTTTTTACCTGGTAAGGTGGAAGGACTTTGAGGAGGGGTTTCGTGAGTGGGTGGAGGCTTCTCATGTAAATGCCTCTAAACTAATTGCTTAATTTCATAAAAAATACCTTGAGAAAGCAGGGGCTGAAGGGTGAGGGGAGGGGTCTTAAGGGAGGCAGAATGTCAGAGTGTCAGTTTGCTTGTCAGTTCTCTAGCCACAGTTACGCCATATTAACATGCTATAATCTGTAGTTGTGTAGTTTTCCTCCCTCTAGGCCCAGGTGGTGCCCAGGCCGCATATATCCATGGGAGTGAAGAGTTCTTATCAGCCCATTCCGGCCGATGACCCTGACGTCCTTGTCTTCCCATGCCTTCACAGACAGGACTAAGGGGGGAGGCTGTGAATGGGTGTTTGAAGTGTTGTTACTTTCATTTCATGTGTCATTCTCAACAAAGCTTTCATTCAGCCAAGGGCCTCAAGCCCTTGGATTGTGGACACCTGTATCCTGAGCTTAATCTTCCAATAAACCTTTTGGAACCAAGAAACCTTGTGCTTCTTGCAGAAGTGGGGGGAGACGAACTCTAGATAACTGGGATTCCATAGTCTGACACTGTTATAACATAGATAGCCTACATTTCCCAAAAGGCCCTGCTTTAGCCTGCCCCGGAAAAGGAAGAACTCTTCCACTAACAAATAGGGTAGCTATCTGACTGAAGCTACGCCTACAGACTTTCCCCCCACCTCAATGTAATGTTGGAAATTCCTGGAACTTAGCTGTTTAATTCTCTAGAAGGACTGGTTTCAGTAGTCTCCTTGAGATTGCTACTGATTTCTGGAGATTCCAGGTCCATTCTAGAAGGTTAACAAAAGGGGGGAAATAGGGATCCCATTCCCCCAGTGAGGGGGGAATCCCCCAGGGAACCCATTCCACCTTTTGCCCCCACCACTGCCTACCTGGCCAGTGGAGGGGGGTGGGTGGGAAGGAGAGGAACAGGCCTCCAAGGGCTGGCACAACAAAGTCACTGACATAATTTGGGCCCATTTGAGGCCCAAATCGGCCCACTGTGAAGCACTTCCCGGAAGTGACGTCATCGTGCTGGTGTGGGACTGCACGCAGGAGGAGCATTCTAGGAGAAAGAAGAAAGTAAGCTCCAGGTCCCCTCCTCCTGCCAGCAGGGTAAGGGGACCTGGCAACCCTATGGGAGAATGCTACAGGGATATGGAGGGTGCCATCAGTGACAATGTGACATCACCTCTGAACAGAGGGAAGAAGAATGAAAAAGCTACAGCCTGGGATTCCAGAACTGAAGTAGGAAAAGAGCACTGACAGAAAAGAAGCATTTGATAGTTACCTTGTCTGGTTTGTCAGCCTCCTTGAGAGGTACTGGAGGCGAAACTGGAAGCTGCAATGATGCAAGGCAGCAGCTCTGCACCCCTCTTGCCTTCCAAGGGAGAGAAGGTGGGGCCATAGGTGGAGATGCTGAGGTCTGGCCTGGATCCAAGCCCACAGCAGCAGGAGGCAGAGGCTCCAGCCTCTACCTTGGGGCCCAGAAAGGCCATGGCAACACAGCAGGAGAACACATCCCTGGCAGAGTCAGCTTTTCTGGCTTCAACTACCAGGGGAAACATGAAGCCCCACCTTTGTGAGAGACAGTGGTTGCAAGGAGCTCAGGGCTGGGGGTGGGAGCAAGAGGTCTCACTGGCCCAATTGCCTGGCAGCCCAGAAGATTCTCTCCAATGGGAGAACTGGGATGCAGAGCCTGGAGTGGACCCACCCCTGGAAGAGCCTTTAAGAGGCCTGGGAAGGAGGCTGTGGACCTGATGTCTTCCATGGCAGCATTAGGACTCTCCCAATTTGTGTCGACCCCTACACATCAAGCAGGCCACACGCTAGATTTGATCTTTGGGATGGGGTTAAATGTGGATCTGGAAGGGGTAGAACTGGTACCATGGTCAGACCACTCAGTCCTGAAGGCTCAACTGGGGATACACCCCCCCTTGCAAGGGCGGTGAGCTGATTTATGCTCGCCCGTGGAGACTTATGGACCCGATTGGGTTCCAGAATGCTTTGCAGGATCCAATGCACCACGGCGGTTCATTAGATGAGCTGGTGGAGGACTGGCAGTGCCGGCTCTCCGAAGCCATCGATGAAATCGCCCCCCCCCATCGCCCTCTTTGCCCCCGTGCAAGATGGGCTCCCTGGTATACAGAGGAGCTATGACAGAAGAAGCGGGAGCTAAGACAGCTTGAGCAAGTGTGGCGGCGATCTCGGGACGAAGAGGCAAGATCATCTTATAGGACATTTATGAAAGCCTATGAGGTGGCGGTGAAGGTTGTGAAGAAAGAGGTTTATGCAGTCTCCATTACATCAGCTAGCACGCCTGGCAAAATAGTTTAATGTGGTACGGTCATTGGTCTCCTTGCCAGAGGGAGGCCATCAAATTTTGAATTCAGATATTAGCTGTGGGGCTTTTGGGGGCTTTTTTGCTGATAAAATCTTGTCTCTCCACCATGAATTGCCAGCCACAGTTGATTCAGTGAATGAGCTGGGGACCCCTTGGCCATCTTCGGGGCCAATATTTGATCATTTCAGCCCACTCTCTGGGGAGGAAATTGACAGCACCCTGCGATCAGTTAGGCTCACCACATGTCCCTTGGACCCATGTCCATCGTGGCTGGTAAAGGCCAGTGCCGAGGGGCTGCAGTCCTCGTTGGAGGCCATTGTTAACCTATACTTAGGCTCTGGGGTTTTTCCTGGGCCATTAAAGGAAGTTGTGGTGAGGCCTCTTTTAAAGAAACCATTGCTGGACCCCACTGACCTGGTCAATTACCGCCCGGTTTCGAACCTCCCGTTTCTGGGAAAGGTGATTGAGCAGGCAGTGGTGGAACAGCTGCAGGGCTTCCTGTAGGATGTCTCAGCCCTAGACCCCTTCCAGTCCGGGTTCCGTCCAGGACATGGGACAGAGACATTGCTGGTCGCCCTCACAGACGATCTTCGTAGACATTTGGATCAAGGCGGCTCGGCGCTTCTGATATTATTGGATCTGTCGGCAGCATTCGATAAAGTCGATTATGATCTTCTGACTCACCGTCTTGCCGATGCGGGGATATGAGGGACTGCCTTACAGTGGCTTGTCTCTTTTCTCTCTCTCTTTTTTTTTTATTACCTACATCAACTAACAATAAAGAGGGAAAGAAGGGGGGCAGGGGAAGGAAAGAAAAAAAACAGCAACATATAACAACACTACACTACAAATAATGCTTTCCCTTCATACTGCCATTATTAAAAAATTAAAACTGTGTAAGATATTGATGGAGTGGTTGACCTTGCAAAATACAGATTACAATCCAAATTAAGTCTTCCTCCCCCCCCCCCCGGGCCTCGGACGCAGTTCTCTCTGAGCAACTGCAACCGCAGTGCTCGTTCCCTCCCCCCCTTCAGACTTCAAATCCTTTTCTTCTTGCTTGGTGTCTTGCTGAAATTCTTGATTTTTGTCCTCAAAATCCCTTAGTTGATCTTCTGATGTTATCTTGTAAGCTTGATCTTTGTAACTAAACCAGATACCTTCCAGAAATAGCCATTTGTACTTTATTCCACATTCCCTCAGAAGGGCTGCAAACTTTTTATACTTAAATCTTCTTTTCCGAACTAAAAATGGAACGTCCTTCAGTATCTTAACTTTATTACCCAGAAAGTCCAGATCCGCATTGTATGAGTTGTATAGGATAGTGTCTCGGATCCTCTTAGATGAAAAATCGATGATGATCTCGCGAGGCAGCTGACGCTTCGTTGCATATTTTGAAGAAGCCCGATGGACTTCCAAAATGGCGCTTTTTACCTCTTCTTTAGTTGCCCTCACGGGTGTCGCCAATAATTCCGAGGCCAGACCCCATAAATCCTCATTTTCCTCCTCTTTCACATTCTGGAGGCGCAAAATTGTCTGTGTTCGTTCCACTTGTAGCCCGATCAGCTGGTTCTCCACCAGCTATAACTCTTTATTCGTTGCCCTCACGAGTGACGCATTTTCCTGAGCAGACTTCTCTGCCCCCCCGCTACTTCCTTAATGGTTTTCACTTCGCTCTCAATTAAGCCCACCCTTTGATCTGTTTCATTCAGCTTGTCAACAAAGGGCTTTATGGCTTCGATAACCGACCTCTTCACCAAGTCCTCGAGCGACTCTCCTTTCCCCTGCAGGGCAGCTGAGATTGACTTGCCCAAAGTGGGACTCTGCTTTTTCGCTGCCATTTTAGGGGGGGGGGACCGCCGACCAAATTCTGAAACTCAGCGAGGGGGAAGAACGAGCCTTCTTAGCTTCAGATCCCACCACTCCTTCGTGTGCACTTGTAATAACAGAAGGGATTCGCTTACTTACAGGCTTCCGCCTAGTTCTGCTCTTTGCCGTTTTCCATGGCCCGGCAGCACTCGAGGTGCCGCGCACGTCTGCCGGCCTCCATGGGAACAAACGGGCAATTTACCCCCTGCATAAATTTCAGGGGGCTCTTCCCACCGCGTTCCGGACCCTACCTCCCTCACTGGGAGTTCTGGGGGCTAATCTTCGCAGATCAGCCGCCCGGTCAGGCTGCTCGGGCGCTTCCTCTCGGACCTGCGGAGAGGAGCGTCCGACATGGCTGAGAAAACAAAACCGAATCGGCTTGTCTCTTTTCTCAATGGTCGGGGACAGAGGGTGGCGCTTGGGGAGAACTTGTCATCCTGCCACCCTTTGGTGTGCGGGGTCCCGCAGAGAGCAATACTCTCCCCTTTATTGTTTAACATCTATATGCGCCCCCTTTCCCAGTTGGTGCGAAGTTTCGGACTTGGGTGTCATCAATATGCAGATGACACCCAGTTGTATCTGATGATGGACGGCCGGCCCGGCTCAGCCCCAAATGTCCTGGAACATGCTTTTGCAGCCGTGACTGGTTGGTTGAAGCAGAGTCGGCTGAAACTGAACCCGATGAAGACGGAGGTCCTGTACTTGAGCCATGGGGGATTAGGTTCAGGACTCCGGCTCCAGGCCCTCGATGGGACACCATTAGTGCCAGTTCCAAGGGTTAAGAGCCTGGGGGTGATCTTGGATGCCTCCCTAAAAATGGAGGCACAGGTCACAGTGGTTGTCAGGTCCTCTTTTTTCCATCTGCGGCAGACCAGGCAACTTGTCCCTTACCTGTCAACCCGTGACTTAACTACAGTGATCCAAGCAATGGTCATCTCTAGGCTAGATTACTGTAACTCACTCTATACGGGGCTGCCTTTGAGCCTGACCTGGAGATTACAGCTGGTACAAAATGCAGTGGCGCATGTTATTATGAGAGTGCCAAATAAGGCGCATATAACACCATTCTTACGCGAGCTGCATTGGTTGCCAGTGGAATACCGGATCAGATTCAAGGTTCTGGTATTGACCTATAAGGCCCTGTGTGGACTGAGACCAGAGTATCTATGGGGACCGTCTCTCCCCATATATTCCCCAGAGGAAACTCCAATCAGGGGACAAACAGCTGTTGGTGGTCCCTGGCCCCAAAGAGGCCCACCTAGCCTCAACTAGAGCCAGGGCCTTTTCGGTCCTGGCTCCCACCTGGTGGAATGCTCTGTCTGCTGAAATCAGGGCCCGGCAGGACTTACTATCTTTTCGCCGGGCCTGCAAGACAGAATTGTTCTGCCAGGCATATGGCTGAGGCTGGGCCTCCACCAGCCTGGAAAAAAGGGGTGTATAAAACCCTCCCTGTGAAGGCTGTCCACCATCTTGTTTTAAATGTGTTGTTTTTAATGAATATGACTTTTTAATTGTTTTTTAATTGTATTTTTAATATGTTGGTATCCGCCCAGAGCCCGTTTGCGGGGAGGGCAGAATACCAATTTGAAATAAATAAAAAATAAAAATAAAAAATTCTCCTGAAGCAAGCATGCTCCTACATTACAGCATGTAAGTGGAATGGCATCTTCATCTGGGTTATTCAGTTCATTTTAGTTTTAAGAAACTTGGTTCACATTATTTATTACTGAGAGAAATGATGTTACTTTAATCAATATATTCTTGGTTCATTTCCATTGATTTCAATGAGGAAAAATTAACATTCCCTGGAAAAACTAACATTCCATTGTGGTATGTCTCCCTGTGCGAGACAGAAATTAAATATCCATGTGCAACCCAGAAATTTAATTTCCTAGAAAAGGATGGCCATTTTGCCTATCTGTGGAAAAATTGGCAGAGTGGATTTCTTGGATGTAAGGTACAGCTTCTGAAAATGTAAGCCCAATTGGGTGGGAAAGAAAAAGTTTTTCCAGCTTTCCAAGAATCTTCAAAGCAACAGATGAAAGCTTTCAAACAAACATGGGGCATGTGGGCAAGGGGAGGAAAACCCTCCTTCTCCTGAATTACCTCACTTTGCTTTGTTGATTCCATCATTTTTCCCCAGTCAAGCATTAAAAATGCAGTCAGGGTTTAATCATTGTGCTGTGCTCCAGTTTTCTTTTAATGACACTATTCTATTTCTTTACACATAAACAGAGGTAGCCTACATTTCTTTCATACTGCGAAATATAAGCTGCTGGGAAGATGTCCCTGCCAAAGAGCATTATTCCTTCAGGTGTTTCTGTGCAAAGCATACTTTAAAATTCTATCAATTATTGCATTGACCCCACTGTCTTAGGCAGACTTTCATGATTAAATAAGCAGTGTGGCTCTTTTTGCTCCTTATTGTCTGTACTGTTCTAGTGGTATATCTGCCTACCTGCCGGGGCACTTAATGCTCTTTGAATGCAGTGTTGCAGAGTTCCTATATACAATATATCCGTGAATGTACCTATAATTTTTGCATATAAATAAGTTTGAGTATTTTATTTCTGCTTGCTAATGTGGGTTTTTAAAAAATGGTTGCTGTGAATTTAAATGCAGGACTCTGATAAACGAAGGGGGAGCTAGATGGGTAAGTGAAGTGTAATCTAATTGGACTGTAGCTGTACTCTAGGGGGCAGAGTGAAAGTTTTTCAGTCACTCTCTGCATACCTTAGAAAGAGATTGCTCTAGCTGAGTCAGGCAACCTGTATGGATCCTGAATTTTCTGTGTTTCTAAGAGATAGTATTTATTCTGCCAAGTTCAATGAAACAGTGCTCCTAAGGGAGTCTGTGTCTGTGTATTTTGGAGAAAAATATTTATTCTAATTAAGTCAGGCAAACCATTAGGAGCCTGAGAGAATCTGTGTCTGTGAAAGTTAACCAGTCAGGGGATTATGGTTAAGTCAGCCTCTACGTATTTCAGAGAAAGGTTTCTGTCTAAATGAAGCAAACTGTGTAAAAGCCTGAGAGCCTAATTCTGGAGTAAAAATTGGCAGAAGGAACATTAATAATTTGAGATATGCAGATGACACCACATTACTGGCAGATAATAGTGAAGACTTGAAACAACTACTTATGAAGGTTAAAGGAGAAAGTGCCAAAGCAGGATTACATCTGAACATCAAGACGACAAAAATAATGACTACTGAGGAATTACACAATTTCAAAGTTGACAATGAGGAAATAGAAATTGTCCAAGATTTTCTATTCCTTAGTTCAATCATCAACCAAAAGGGAGACTGCAACGAGGAAATCAGAAGGAAGAGCAGCTTTGAGGGAGCTTGATAAGATCCTTAAAGATAAAGATGTCTCTCTGGGAACCAAGATCAAGATAATCAAACAATGGTGTTCCCCATTACGATGTATGGAAGTGAAAGTTGGACAGTGAAGAAAGTTGACAGGAAGAAAATTGATTCATTTGAAATGTGCTGAAGGAGAGTTTTGCAGATACCATGGACAGCCAAAAAGACAAATAAGTGGGTACTAGATCAAATCAAGCTTGAATTTTCCCTAGAAGCTAAAATGACAAAACTGAGGCTATTGTACTTTGGTCACATTATGAGAAGACAAGATTCTCTGGAAAAATTAATAATGCTAGGAAAAGTGGAAGGCAGTAGGAAAAGAAGACATAAAATGAGATGGCTTGACTCAATAAAAGCGACGTTTTCCAGTTTGCAAGATTTGAGCAAGTCTGTCAATGATAGGACATTTTTGAGGTATTTCATTCATAGAGTTGCTATAGGTCAGAGGCAACTTGACGGCACATAACACACAAATCAGGCAAATTGTGAATACACCTGGGTCAGTTTGTGAATATCTGAGAGAGAGATTAAACCTATCTAGGTTAGGCAAACTGTGTGGGAAAGCCTGAGAGAATCTATGTCAGTGTGTATAAGATAAAAGTTTATTCTGTTAGACCTGTATGGAAAATTACTCCATGTGACTGAATCTGTGAATATACTCTTTAAGAAGATAAAATTATTTTTAAAACCATCAGGCTTAAGAACAATTCTGAAGCCAATATGCTTATCAAAACTCTGCAACTGTCATGTTTATGTACTTATAAATAATTTCTACTTTTGTTTAAGAAAAAAATATCCATTTTGACCTCATAACCGCCCTCACATGCTGACTGTTCTGTCAAACTTCCATCTATAACATGCTTTCCTACATTACTAGTTAAACTGGAGGTCTAAGGTGAAAGCCTTTGGTGGCAGAGAAAGCCTTTTGAGGGAGTCAGGGAGCCAGCAATATAAAGGTCACACAAACACAAAAGGGAAGGTGTTTCAAGGTAAAAGCCTGGCTAAAGTAGAGAACACCCGAAGCTCTGTGTGAATGGAAATAAAAAGAGAGCTGGTTGTGTGACCAGAGCCCTTCTGAAGTATAAGTTTAAGGTAAAGTGAGGAGCTCAACTAAAGATCAAAAAGCAGAAGTTAATTAAAAAGCAGAAGGTAATTAAAAATAAAAACAAACAGCAAATCATTACTAAGCAAACTGTTATAGTACCTAACATTTTTTTCCACTAGGCAATATTCTTTGCAAAGACAGTATTTTTGTTATAAGATTATGTTACATCTATACTTTAAAGCAGCAATTCTAGACAATCTTCAAAAGTTAAAAACATTTAGATGTAAAATAGATGGCAAGCAACATTAAAGATTCATTGTTGAGTGGGTCATATTTAGCAACTTACTTGCCTGCATCTGAATTCCAATTACATATTACAAGTAAAACATACAAGGAATATCTGAAAACCAATTGAATATGAGAATTATCTTTCTCTAAATTATTATTTAACTATTATACAAGTATTTGCAAAGTTTTTTCAGTTTAAAAATCTACCATTTTATCATATTCTAGTTATTTTATACAGATTTTTGATATATTGTAATTGCATCTATATTCTAGTCCAGAATATTAAATCTAACAGTTTTAAAAAGAAGTATTCCACCATTGCTAAGGAACAGAACTCATTATTTTCTGCACTAAACAGCTAGCTTCACTGGGAAAAAAATTCAATAAGAAAAATTAGACACTTTAAAAATGTTTAACTTTATGGATATCTGAATGTTTTACATGCATATCATCCAGTGGGTTTAAAAATAGCAATGTTATTAATTTGTAAACTGTTAGAAGCATATTTTGCACAATTAGCCCATCTCCAATCAAATTAAATTTTCATTTCTGCTTCATTTTTTCTCTTTCTGCTTTCTCTTGAAAAACATTTACCTTTTAGATGCATTCACTAGGCTATCTTGTTGAATGAATTTCATCTTCTGTCCTTGATAATACAGAGTACACAACCGTTATCTTCCTTGCTCTGGTCTTTTAAATGTGATTTTTTTTCTACTCCTGAAAAATTCTTCACTATAAAAGCATAATGATACTGTTCCAAAATTTAGCAGCACATGTGGTATACTGTGCATAGAATCTCTCCTAGCAACTCTAGCTTAGTGTCTTTATTCTAGCTATGATTCATGGTGCCATCTGTAGTTAGATATTGACAGGCAGTAGTCTTAGAATAGCTATTATACATTTGTTCAACAATTAGTTTTAGCATCTGCAAACATAAATCACAGGAAACATCGTACAGTATTTTATAAAGAATGATAACATTATTTATTCAAATACTTGCCTTTTCACTATAAAACTATGTGAAGATAAATGTGTTTATTGTCTACATTTCAGAAATTTACAGACACTTTAGAAGTGTAATTACTACCAAATAGGGTCCAAAGAGGGTTCCTCTAGTTTAGGAGTAGGCAACCCACAGCAGAAGTATCAACAAAGACACACCAGACCACTTCTGCTTGGTACCCAGGGCGAGATCTCCACCGAAGCAGCACTGCAGGGCCAGTGATGTGGGAAAAGCTTATAACTAGGAGCGTGCAATTAGGTTTGGAATTCGGATTAAAATATTGAATTCTGGCTGATTCGGTAAAATCTGGGTATTCAGAATCAAAAATTACTACTCATTCTACATTATTCCTTATGAGGAAAAATATCTGGCGGCTATCTGTTTACCAGGGTGGCGACACACAAGAATTTTAAAACCACAAAAAGAGACACACTACTTGGGGCTGCTCAGCCAAGACAGGCAAACTTGGATTTCAGAGAGAAAATCTGCTTCAGAGTGGGGGAGAGAATGAGGGTCTGTCATAATCACATTTAGAGTAATTCAGCAGTGGAATCAACTACTTAGAGATGTGATGGGTTCCCCCTTATTAGCAGGTTTCAAGGAGCAGCTGGACAAATACTCGTCAAGGATGCTTTAGGCTGCTCCTGCATTGGGCTATGGGCTATGATTATTCCAACTCTATGATTCTAAACGATCTTGAGCAATGACTAACAGAATAATAAATTTAAAGCCTTTAGTGGACTGGGACCAACATATCTGAGGGACTGCCTCTCATCGTATGTTCCGCAGAGGGCACTTCGATTAGCTGATAAACATCTATTGGTGATCCCTGGCCCCAAGGATGTTCGCCTGGCATGCTGGTACACTCTCCCTGTTGAGACTAGGGCCCTGTGGGAATTGCTACTATTCCATTGGGCCTGTAAGATGGAGATGTTCCACCAGGCCTATGGCTGTGGTTGAGGCATGGGCAAATTATCCAGCCGACCTTCCTGCTGTGGCCTTTTTTGGCCTCTCTGCTCTGCTAGTTCGATATTCGTTAACCTGCCTTGTCGTACCTCATAATATTTGGGTGTTAGAGTATACTGTTTGTGAAACTACGAATGCCACATCTTGGATACTATGGTTTTAATTTTATTCCTATTTATTTTTTATGCTTTATCTTTTATTGTACTGTTGTAGACGTTGTAACCCGCCCTGAGCCCACTTTCGGGGAGGGCAAGCAATAAGTCCAATAAATTTAATTAAATTAATTTCTAAAGGAAAATATGCTGGACAGAAATTTAACAACCGACAAGGTTATATTTGGATCACTATTTAGCATCAGGTAGGGAAGAATCTCTCCTGAAAATTATTAACCAGACTGCAAGTTAAAAGAGGTAAAATCCAATGATTCCTAAAAACAGTTAAAAGAGGACATTCCAATATTTTATGAGACAAAGTGTCACTTTTACCCTGACCACAGTGATCTGAATATGGAATGTGGAATATGGAATATAATGAAAAATACCATTCAGTACTTCAGAGGGGTTAGCATTCAATCAAATTAGGGCAAATACTCAAACATATTGCAAAGCCATTAAATGTCTCATATATGACATTAAGGACTGAGGAGGTAAAATATCAAAAAAGTTGGTCTAACAAACTACAAGCCCATATCACCAATACTATTGTAATCAAGGTTGATAAGAATGCTTAACAATAGATAGAGACTCTGCCTTACCCAAAGCACAACAGTGTCTTTGTAAGCCCCAACTGTCATAACCTGGCTTCTTCATCCAACAATCTTCATCCAAGCAGAATAAGAAATTACCCCCTTTCTGCCGTGTAATTAGATTTTGCCTTTAACCCTCTTCTTACACCCTCTGGGTAGATTGCTGCCACCAGGAAAAGTTAATTTAAATTTCCCTTTGAATAACATGCCCAAGCATCAGGCTCCTTTGTGGGACTATGTGGCCCTGAGAATAGGAATGTGATATAGGAATAACATATACTCTGGGATGAATTTTTTAAAAAGTTTTATTTTTACAAGAGGCGTATCATTTCACACTCTTACTTAAGCCTGATGGCTTCAAAGATAGTTATCGGTTCTTAAAATTTCCTTACATAGGCTCAGTCACATAGATATAACTTTCTCAGGCACACACACAAGTTTGTCTGCTTCAGATAGATCAATCTCTCAAATATACATAGATGTTCTTTCTCAGGCACACACACATTCTGCTTTGGACAGACACACACAGTGTCTCTTACAGACACACACAGTTCAGGCTTCCACACAGGTTACCCAACTTAACTAGAATGGGAATCCCCTCAGGCTTCCACACAGGTTGCCTGTCTAAACCAGAATGCCTTTTTATGTCTCTGTTCAGTAACTGAAAACTGCAGTTCACTCTACCCCTAGAGCGCTGCTACTATCCAATCAGATTTCACTCCAGTCACACTTCTCAACTCCACCCACACTCTGTCATTAAACAATCATCTCACTCACTCACCCCTCTCTTTCATCCCACTCTTCTTCTGTATCACATCAATTATTTAAAGAAACACACACACATTTAAAATCATTACAATCTCGTTTAAGAAAAAACAGCAAACCTTCCATTTCTGTGGCAAAGATGATCTTTATTCTTAACTTAAAAGAGCTGAGCTATGCTGTAACTTCAAGTGACTTTTGGCCTAATTCAATCTTAAGAGATACATTTGAGACACAGTGAGGAATGCCTATCATCATACATATAAACTGGCAATGAGGATAATCAAAAGATTCTGTAATCACCGAGATCCAAATAGCAACAGCATAGAGTAGCTGTAGAATTATTTTAGAATTAAATACCCAGATTGCACCTGGCATATATCCCCCCCCCACACACACACACCTTGTAAAAAAGAGTGTGATATCACTCCACACACTTACACTGGGGGAGCCAAGACAAGTCAGAAGAGAAAACAGTTCCCGAATAACACAACCTCTTAACTTGCTCAATATCAAAATTTGCTATAGTCCATTTGCAGAGACCTAAGTGGCTATTTTTGGAGAAAACCAAGATTTTAGATTTGTTGTAATTTATTTTCAAATCCCTGTCTAAGCAACAGAAACATCTTAATAGTCTCTTCAGGCCTATCTTAGTTCAGGATAGAAGGACTGAATCTCCTTC
Source organism: Eublepharis macularius (assembly GCF_028583425.1). Taxonomy (NCBI): domain Eukaryota; kingdom Metazoa; phylum Chordata; class Lepidosauria; order Squamata; family Eublepharidae; genus Eublepharis; species Eublepharis macularius. The sequence continues at coordinate 95,266,386 of NC_072791.1, read as the reverse complement.
AATGCCAGCTAAGGGGTGTGAAGAGGCTTCTTCTGCCCTCTTTTATCCTCAGAACAATACAGCCATGTTCCCCTTGATACCCCTTCCCCACACTACTAAGAAATGATCTTGGAAGAAACAGACAACATGCCATCTGTCTTTTCCTTTCTCACTTCCTCCTCCCCATTTTAGCCCAAACCTTGCTTCTGGGAGAGGAGAGAAGAAAGGATGGAAGGTGCTCTAGCTGCTTCCCTAAGAACAGTTCCAAGGAGAAAGGAGGGTGGAGGAGGACTTTCCTTGTCGAAAAGGGCTACCTATTGGTGCTAGCATGAAGGAAGGGGAGTCAGATGATATCTTTCTGAGCTGCTACCAGAGGTCCCCCAACTCCAGCCCTCCTCCTTTCTTTGGCATCCTTGTTAGCCAGCAGCCACTTGCCATTGCAAATGGAATCTTAGCCTCTCTCTGCCCCACCAGATGGGCTGCACAAACCCTTCCAGGAACCAAAGTAGCTTGCTTCACTATGGTCTCACTGCTCAAGTCCACCAGGGTGTGATGGAAACTGTGTAATCAGAAGAGATTGCTGATGGCAGAAAGTACCATGGATGAAGAACACCCTAGTGAGCCCAGGTGGTGACATAACAAAGCTGGGCACTGCAGCTCCTGCACTTGAGGACTTGATGTGTGCCAAGGAGGACTGCTGCTGCCTGACAAGGGGACAACATGAGGCCAGGGAGGTATGGGCAATGGCAATGGGACAAGGGCTGTCAGCATCAAGATGAATAGTGCTCCACAAAGGGAGCGAAAATTTGGTGGAGGGGTCCCTCTGGGAGGAAGCTTAGGGAGAGAGGGCCCTCCAGGGCAGCAGCCAATTGGAAATTCTCTTGATAACTTAAATGGACATTCTACCTCTTGGATTTAGACTTTTAATCTCTCTCTATGATGATATTCTTAGCACTGGAAAACAGAATGAAAACCAGTTTTTATAGCACAAATAACTATGATGATTGCATTAGGCCTGCCCTTCCTCAGCGTCACTCAACCAATTAGAGTTCCTAGGGCTGAGCTATTTGTTTCCAATCACTGCATTTTCTCACTAGTGGTCTGAAACAGGGTCTACATTCCAGAATTCCCAAGCTAAAAAATATAAACAACAATCACTGTTTCAGGTCACCCCCACCATGATTTTCTGGAATGGTTACGCATACCTTCGTTTCCTAGGTATTATGGGGAGAACACCCTGAAAAAGTCTTTCTTTAATTTGATTCTCTGAATTTCTAAGGCAGTGACTGGGGGAAGGTGGCTCCTGGTTCGTGCAATGCAGGTGCAGGGCCTAGCAGAGCCCAGCAGTCCTGGTCCACTCCTTCTCCTTCCCTCCCTCTTTCATGGGGGCAGGGCCCTTTTTTCCTCTTCAAGTAAGATGACTTGGGGGCATCTTATTCAGGGACTCATTGGTCTTTAATGGGCATGCAGCACTTGCTCCCCGGCAATTTTGGTGTCTTTTGGTTCAGAAATAACCACTGCATCCCCCTGGTACAAGTCCCCCATATGGAATAATGGCAGAGCTTCAGTACTCCTTCCCTCCCTCCTTCCTCACTTTATGAAAAGAAAGAAACAACAGACTACAACAGGTCAGTCACTGTAAAAGCAGGAAATGAAATGAATGCAGTCAATTTTTTTTTAATGCCAGTAGCTGGCTGCTGCTCTCCAGATAGGCCACCACAGGACCACCATTTCCCCTTCATAGGAATCAGTAGGCAGAGGAATCCACCTGTGCCAAGAGGCTTATTTTGGGGGGTCTGTAAAATCAAACCCCTTTGGTCAATCTGCTTGAAACTTATGAGATGTTTATATTAGAGTGAGAACTAAACCCTATAGCATGAACATAACAATTTATGGTTTGAATTTTTCAGAGAAAGCACATTTGTATGGGGTATTGTTTAAAAAACAGACACTCCTTAAAATGCCTAACATGGAATTCCTAACTATTTTATGATTGCAGTCCTTTTATAATTATCAGCCCCTAACTAAAAGTAGAGATGACAATTTCAATACCCTTCCATTAACAGCAGAAAAGAAAGCCCATTATCACAACTTAAAGTAGAAGCCTTTTATTTACTTTGGCACTTTCCCACAATTATCAGGATAGCTCTGTTTTCCATTTTTATCCAAACTAGACCAAAGTGATATTCTCTCTTTCTCTCTCCCCGACATACATACACCAAATAAAATTCCAGATAATCCTTTCCCCCTTTAACTTTTCAAAAAGGGTATTTTAAATTACAGGTTTGATAAAAATTAAATGCAGTATCTAAAAATAGCTAATAAATGTGGGCACTTGATATTTTGCTTCGAGTTCCCTATTGTAACATACTGATTACAGGATTAGAATTTAGCATGCAAAATCCCATTAATTCAAGAGAACACTTTGTAATTTGGTAACCGTGCCATTTGTATTTTCTGATCATGTGGTCAAATAAAATAAAAATAGACAGCAATTGCTCAAGAAAGGCAGATGTAATAAAAACTGGGACTGTACTGTGCTTTTTCTTCCCAAATTAATTTACAAGTCTATCATTAATCTTGCCACTCTGTGTCCACACCTCCAGAAATGTAAAATTTCTGGGCAGTTTGAAAACCTGGGGGAAAGCTTTTTTCCTAGAAAATTGAATAGGGAGGAATGGAAATATAGGGCGTTTTCACACGCCTGTAACCTCCGGAAAATCACGCAAAACTTACGGCACAAAGCATCTTCCTAGCACGATTTCCCATTATGTCCCACTTAATGGCGCAATTTCTGATGTCATTGCACCATTAAATGGGATCGTGACAGGAAATCGCGGTAGGAAGACACTTCATGCCGTAAGTTTTGTGCAATTTTCCGGAGGGTTACGGGGGCAGGTGAAAACAGCCATATATAATGTTTACTTTATTATTATCCAACCTAAACTTATTTTACTGCTTTAATAACATAAAATGCATATAAAATAATTGATAAAATATTGGCATATTTATGAAATTTAAAAATATATACGTTTTACTTTTCTACAATCAAAATTGCAAATATACACAATAGAGAGGGGGAAGGAAGAAGGGAGAGCTACAAACTGCTACACTCTATGCTTTCCTAGCATATATATCTTCATTTTTGCCATCTTAGAAGGAGGAAAAAATAAAACTTGTATACAGAAAACACAATGTTTGTAGTAAACAAAATTAAGTGTGATAATAGGACAAGAATAATCTCATATAGTAACAACAGGATTAGCAACATGTTCATATATTGAGTTAAAAATTTTAACATGCATACACTGAATTATTCATTAGCAAACTATCATCATACACATTTTAAATGTAGAGAAAATTAATCTCATTTAAACAATAAATATATCTTTGAAAATATCTCGGATTTCTTCAGTTGTCAACAGAAATTATCATTCTCTAATGCTGTAATCCACCTTCACACTATACATTTTGAACTGAGTAAAACTTTGTCCTAAAAAGCATTTCACTCATTCCAACATCTATACTTCATCTATACATATACATCTATTCTTCAGTCATTCCATGGATAAAAAGCATACATCTTATTCATAAGTATCAATGTAAATGTTTCAGTTTAATTTATTTTTACCTGAAAAGGAGATTGACTGTTATAGTTCTTTAATTCCTTATTGGCTCCCCGCAACAACAAAACTCTTGTACAGCTGTCCTATAGATTTAAAAAAATATGTTAAAAATGTTCTCACAGACAGAACTGTGGTATTTAATGACAGTAAAGGCACAAACAAATGAGATGAAAATGACAAATAGTTCATTTATAAAGACAGATTGCATATGTGTGCGTTCCCAATTCAGATTAGAGCCATGTAGGGAGTGAAGAGGTTTTAAAATCCTTGAACTTCCTCACAGTTTCATTCATCAAAACTGCCCTCTTCCTGCACAGTTATTTTAAAGGGGAAAAGTAATTTATTTTAAAAATCTGTGTTTCAATTAGCAAAACTGAGAGGCAATTGATAGATTAAATCCCCTCTCACTATGGCTGCCAACTCTGGGAAATTCCCACAGATTTGGGGGTGGAGACTTGAGAAAGTGCAGTTTGGGGCAGGGAGGGACCTCAGAAGGGTATAATGCCATATATTCCACACTTGAAAACAGCCATTTTCTCCAGAGGAACTGATCTCTGTAGTCTAGAGTTACAACTGATCTACAGACTACAGAGATCAATCCCCTTGGAGGAAATGACTGCTTTGGAGGGTTAAATTTCCCACACTGGGTGTGGCTTGAGAACTAGCCTAGATGCAGAAGTAAGTGTTTGAGTCTTCTTTCACTTGCTTTGCAGTTGTGTATCTCTCACAGGTAACAATGAGAGCTACACATGGTAGTTCTATACCACCTTTTAATAACTAGTGCCAACTTTAGTACCTTAGGATTTTTAAAAAGCATACTGGCAGGAACACTATTTTTCAAATACCAATTATTTTCAAAATTCAGAGATATTTTAAACATACCAGGAAAAGGAACTATATTTGCTTTGACAGAGCTTTTAAATTTAAAGTAATAATTAATTAACAAGCAGATGCTTTAACAGATGTTTCAGAAGTTATAACAGGCTTAAATACTTGTATATTTCACATGCAGGCAGTACTAGATGCACAATACCTATAATAATGGTTATTTAATAAAATCATGTGTGCAAGTAAGATAAAACCCTTGTTTGTCATAAATTTATTAAGTTGCAATATTTATACCCTTTGACAGAACCCTTACAAGATAAAATCCTACATAAAACCACAGAATGTTCAGAATAAATTATCCATATTAAAAGCATAAGCATAAAAACTTAAGAACCACCAGCAAGTAACTAATTTCTAATACATGAATAAAGAAGACCCCCCCCCCCCGAGGCTGAAACACCAAGCTTAAAAGCACCTGCAGATAAAAAGCACAGGATTATAAAATACTTTGAAGGTGTTGTCCTGTCCTCAAATTACACCAGCCAGACAATTACAGGACTGGAACTGAAATCTTTGCAATGTTTTAACAACAAGTTACAGGACATTTGGGCTGTTAGGATATTTGAACTGCAAGTTATATGGCTGGGGTTTACAGCACTGTAACTTTAAGTGGGGTTTACAGCATCTTAGCTACAGGCATGTTCAATCACATTTCTGATCAGATTGCATTTTTGTCCAGGTAAAAATTTATGCTAAAACATCTGGTTGTTTTGATGCACAACCTGTACCCTGGACAGGAGGCTACCTTTAGGAGACAGTATGGGGAAACTGGTTTCCAAATAGAAAAGGTGTTAGACAAGGTTATATATTATCTATCTGTTCAACCTATATGCAAAACATATCATAAGGAAAGAGAATTAGAGTTAGAAGAAGCTGGAATGAAAATTGGTGGAAGGAACATGAAAAATCTGAGATATGCAGATGACACCACATTACTGGTAGAAAATAGTGAAGATCTGAAATGGCTACTGATGAAGGCTAAAGGAGAAGGTGCTAAAGCAGGCTTACAGCTGAACTTCAAGAAGACAAAAGTAATGACTATTGAGGAATCATACAATTTTAATGTTGACAATGAAGAAGTTGAAATTGTTAAAGATTTTCTATTGTTTGGCTCAATAATCATCCAAAAAGGAGAGTGCAGCACAGAAATCAGAAGGAGATTGAGACTTGGAAGAGCAGCCATGAAGGAAACAGAGAAGGTTCTTAAGAATAAGTATGTGTTACTGGGGACCAAGATCAAGATAACCCATACTATGGTATTCCCCATTACTATGTATGGATGTCAAAGTTGGAAGGGAAGAAAGCTTACAGCAAGAAAATTGATTCATTTGAAATGCACTGGAGGAGAGTTCTATGGATATTAGTGGACTGCCAAAAAGACAAATAAGTGGGTTTTAAATCAAATCAAGCCTGAGCTTTCCCTAGAAGCTAAAATGACAAAAAGGAGGCTACTGTAGTTTGGGCGCATCATGAGAAGACAAGACTCACTGGAAAAAACAATAATGCTAGGAAAGGTGAAAGGCAGTAGGAAAGGAGGAAGACCCAAAATAAGATGGCTTGACTGAATAAAGGAAGCCACATCCTCCAGTTTGCAAGATCTGAACAAGTCTGTTAATGATTTGGGAGGTGTTTCATGCACAGGGTTGCCATAAGTCAAAAGCAACTTGAAGGCACACAACACACACACACATTTATATTGCTTTTCAAAGGAATATCAAAGGAACAATAATATATGTAACTATATATATATATAACTGTTACATATATATATGTAACTGCTCATTAAAAAAAGAAAATGCACTTACGAATGCACTTACGTTTTCTTTCTGAATAGTGACAATAAGAGACATTTCTAGTTACTTCCATTTTCAAGCATGTTTACAAAAGTTTTAAGTTTTTGTTGATAAATTCATTAATTAAGATAGCCCAGGCAGCAATAGGTTTTCTTCACTTCTAATGTTTTAAGTTCAGACTGTTTTTCAATCAACTATATACGTAAGTTGTATTACTGCCTTATCTTTTCTCTGTGTGCATGTTTTTGTTTTGTAAACTATTGAAATCTTCAAGGAATTTCCTGACTACTTTTTCTTGCTTGTTATTTGCAAATGTTAAGTGGTTTGCATATACGATTCCAGGGGTGCACTCATAAAACTGTTGGAAATTGCAATGTCTGGTGTACTGCAGCAGCAAGAAAGGAAGAAGAGCCTTCCATGCAGGGGGCAGTAAGGATCACTTCGTTTGGACAGTGAGGGCAGCATCTCTCTTGTTTCCTGGGGGTCATTTCCTTGTCTTGTCTTCTATTGGGCTAAACAGGGCAATATCCTGCTTCTTCTCTCTCCTGCCTTATTCATTCTCTCTACAAGATGTAGTCAGATAGCAAGGACTCTATCCTTATCTCTCCCTCTTCACTATCAAGTATGTATTTCCTCAAATAAACTTTTTGCCTCTTTAATCAGCACAGTGTAACTTCTTCTCTGTTTACACTCAGCTAACAGGGCCCAGGGCCCAGACACACATGTACTGAAATTAGAGAGAGCAATTAACTCTTCCGGAGCTCAGACAGCTGCAGGCTAAAGCATAGCATGGCAGACAATAGAGGAAAGATGGCGGCCTCCTGGGGAGCACAGCAGGGGTTCTATGTTGACCAATTGAGTGATGAGAATTACCCGATTTGGTCAGAAAGGATCAAAGCTCGACTCATTGAACTAGACGGGTGGGACGCAGTGAAAGATTCAAAACCTACCGGAGACCCGCAGAAAGAAGCCAAATGGGCCAAAGACGATAACAAGGTAAGAGCCATTATCATTAATGCTTTAAGTGATAAACAGCAGTTAAGAGTCATTCATAAGCCAACTTCTGGCGAAATGTGGGAAGCTCTTGCAAATATGAATAAGCAAGAATCAGACCAACCTAGTTTCCTTCTTTGATCGAGTGACCAGCTTACTGGATTGGGGGAACTCTGTTGACATGATTTATCTGGATTTCAGTAAAGCTTTTGATAACATCCCCCATGACATTCTGATGGGCAAACTGGAAGACTGTGGACTGGACTATAGAACAGTTTGGTGGATAAGGAACTGGTTAGAGGACCGAACCCAAAGAGTGGTGGTCAACAGCATTTCATCAGATTGGAGGGAGGTGTCCAGTGGGGTGCTGCAGGGCTCGATTTTGGGCCCAGTACTTTTCAATATTTTTATCAATGATCTGGATGAAGGAGTGGAAGGGCTGCTCATTAAATTTGCTGATGATACCAAATTGGGAGGAGCAGCAAACACCCAAGAAGACAGAATTAAAATTCAACAAGACCTGAATACTCTGGAGAAGAGGGCAGCTGTGAATAGGATGCAATTCAACAAAGACAAGTGCACAGTATTGCATCTTGGCCACAAAAATGGGAAGCACAAATACTGGATGGGGGATACACTTCTGGGCAGTAGTATATGTGAAAGAAATCTTGGAGTAAAAGTGGACTGTAAACTAAATATGAGCAGTCAATGTGATGCAGTAGCAAAAAAGGCCAATTCAATCCTGGGTTGTATCAAAGGGGCCATAGCGTCGAAATCGCGGGAGGTCATAGCCCCTCTTTATACTGCCTTGGTCAGGCTGAACCTGGAATATTGCGTGCAGTTCTGGAAGCCTCACTTCAAAAAGGATGTGGACAAAATCGAGAGGGTGCAGAGGAGAGCGACGAGGATGATCAGGGGTCTGGAGACTGAGCCCTACGAGGAAAGGCTGAGAGCCTTGGGAATGTTTAGTTTGGAGAAGAGGAGATTGAGGGGGGACATGATTGCTCTCTTTAAGTATTTGAAAGGCTGTCATTTGGAGGAGGGCAGGGAGCTGTTCCAGTTGGCGACAGAGGGTAAGACCCAAAACAATGGGCTTTAATTACATGCGAAAAGGTACCAGCTGGATATTAGGAAGAACTTTTTCACGGTCAGAGTAGTTCAAAAGTGGAATCAGCTGCCTAGGGAGGTGGTGAGCTCTCCTTCACTGACAGTTTTCAAGAAGAGGCTGGATGAATATTTGTCAGAGATTCTTTAGGCTGATCCTGCACTGGGCAGGGGGTTGGACTAGATGGTCTGTATGGCCCCTTCCAACTCTATGATTCTATGATTCTATGAATTAAAACAAAAGTTCTGCTTATTAAACAATTGTATTGAATTCAAATGCAGCCTCAACGAGACCCAAGGGAGCACATTTCAAATTTTATGGAATTATCACAGAAATTAAAAGGTCGTGGAAAGGAGATAGAGGATGAAGATTTGTCAATAATTTTATTGAGTAGTCTTATAGGAATGTTGTGCATGTTTTGGAAATGCAGGAAAACTCAAGCCTGAATTATGTGCTTGCAAAATTAGAAGAGGACTTAGCAAACAGTTCGATAAAAATCAGTCCAATGAACATGCCCTGAAGATTAGTTCAAGAAGTGATTTCTCCTGCAGTTTCTATGGGAACAGGGGCCATCTAAAAAGAAACTGCCAATTTTTTGAATCACAAAGGACTAGCAGTGGTTTCTAGCCATGATGGAAAGAGACAAAGGGCTTTAGGAATGCAGATAAAGCCCTATCACCTAATGCTAATAGCTGACCTAATGATGGCAGATCAAACAGGAGCTGTTTAAATGTTGCCCCAAAAGATGAAAGTGTATTCCAATGGACAATTGATAGTGGATGTTCAAATCATTTATGTAAAGATAAAGAGTTATTTGATGAATTGAATACACATCATGAAAGGTTCTGTGCTGCGAATGGACATGCCCTGATTGCTCAAGGGCGAGGCCATGTGACTGCGTATTGTGCGCTACCTAGTGGCCAAGTTAGAGAAGTGCAGATTATTGATTGTCTTTATATACCCAAATTGAAAAGCAATCTCCTATCCGTCTCAGCCATGGCTCAGAAGGGGATAAATACTGTGTTCAAAGGAGATAAATGTTCTATTAGCAATGAAGTTGAATTCATTGCACAAGGCACATTAAAGGATGGACTGTATATGCTTGATTGCTCTGAAAGGAGAGTGAATCTAGTTAAAGGATGCAATCACAAGAATTGTTCTCAGCTTTTACATAGAAGGCTTGGCCATGCTAACATAGACTATATATATCAGCTTGAAAGGCAGAATCTGACTAATGATTTGCAAATGAGAAAATGTCTTGATGCAGATAAATGTGTTTGCTGTATTCAAGCCAAAGGCACCAGACCTTCTTTTACCAAACAGAGTGAGAAGCAAACCACAAGACCACTAGACCTAATTCACAGTGATGTTTGTGAACCAATGGGAACAGAAACACCCAGTGGAAGTAAGTACATTCTGACTTTTACTGATGATTTTTCAAGATTTACTGTAACTTATCTGCTCAGAGAGAAGAGCCAAGTACTGGAAAAATTCAAGCTGTACTTAGCAATGGTACAGAACAGATTCCAGAGAAAACCAATGGCTATCCGCACAGACAATGGAGGTGAGTACATGGGGAAGGAGATGACAAGCTTCCTAGCAGCTGAAGGAATAGAGCATCACCTGACCGTGCCCTATACGCCCAAACTCAACAGGATAGTGGAGAGGAAAAATTGTTCTCTCACAGAAATGTGCAGAAGTATGCTCCAAGAAGCAGAGCTACCTCAAAAATATTGGGGAAAAGCTGTCCACACTGCTACCTATCTGCAGAACATGCTGCCTACAAAGGGTGCAAGCAGCACACCATTTGAACTATGGTACAACCACAAGCCCAATGTAAGGCATCTGAGAGTGTTTGGATCAAAGGCCTACACTTATGTTCCAAAGGAAAAGAGGTCTAAGATGGATCTCAGAACAGATGAAGGCATATTTGTTGGATATGCACTGGGATGCAAAGGATACCGAATCCTCAACCCAGAGACAGACATGGTGAAGATTCACAATGTGGTATATATTGATGAAAAAGAGAAGGCAAGCAAGCCAGACACCAAAGAATCTACACCAAGAGAAGCTGATGCAGCACAGTAGCCAGAGATTGTGCAACTGTGGGACCTGACTGAGACACATGAGACATCTGCAGAGCCCACAGAAAGAGAAGGGGAAGCACAGCCAAGTGTCAGACGCTCAGCCAGAACAAAGGTAGGATGCAAACAGAGGATGGTAGGATGCAAACAAAGGAGTTCCACCAATGAAATTTTCCTACCTGGCAAAAACAGAAGCTGTACCAGAACCTTCTAGCTGGGAAGACATATAAGGAATGCCAGCAAGAGAAGGAGAGAAATAGAGAAAAGCTGCAAAAGAAGAAATTGACTCTCTGATCCAGAACAAGACATGGATTCTCACAGAACTACCACCTGGAAAGAGGATGGTAGGATGCAAATGGATCTTCAAAACCAAACTTGATGCAGGTGGAGAAGTACAGAAGTACAAAGCAAGGCTAGTTGCAAAGGGATATTCCCAGAAGTATGGAGAAGGCTATGATGAAACCTTTGCACCAGTAGTGAAACACACTTCAGTAAGAACACTACTGAGCACAGCAGCCAAAAGGAAGATGCAGGTGGAGCATCTGGATGTGAAGACTGCTTTTCTACATGGAGAGCTGGAAGAAGACGTGTATATGACACAGCCTCCTGGATTTGAACAGTCCAAAGACAGAGGACTTGTTTGCAAACTGCAGAAGAGCATGTACGGACTGAAACAGGCTGCAAGGGCCTAGAACCAGAAACTGAACCAAATGCTCATCAAAGAAGGATTCAAGAAAGACGACGCAGAACGCTGCCTGTACTCAAGAAAGCAAGACAGCAAATGGACTTTTATTCTGATTTATGATGATCTTCTTCTTTGTTATGAAAATCAACAAGATTGTGATGAAATAATTCAGCATCTGAACCAAGTGGTTGAGGTAAAGCGTCTTGGAAACGTCAGCTTTTACCTCGGCATCCAGATAGAGCGAGAAGAAGATGGAAGCTATCTTCTCAATCAAAAGCAAAAGATTGTGGCCTTCCTAGACTACATGGATATGAAAGATGGAAAACCAACATGTACTCCAATGGAAACAGATTTCCTGAAACAAGATGGAAGCAATGAACTTCTGAGAAACATCAAAGTGTGCAAAGAAGCAATTGGAAAACTGCTCTACATAAGTACAGTAACCGGACCTGACATAGCAGCAGCAGTTGGAATACTGTGCAGGAAAAGTGCATCACCAAGTGTGAATGACTGGCAAGATACCTAAGAGGTACTGCACAACTGAAGCTCAAATTACCAGCAAGCAACAATCCCAGACTAGTGGGATTCATGGACGCTGACTGGGCAGAAGACACTACAGTCAGAAAGTCTACCAGTGGACGAGTGTTCTTCTACGATGGAGGAGCAATCAGTTGGGCAAGCAGAAAGCAAGACCTTGTAGCAGCATCAACTACAAAAGCTGAATATATATCAACAGCAGAAGCATGCCAAGAACTCAAATGGATTCTCCAACTGTTTGAAGATTTTGGGATAGATGAACTCAAACCTATACAACTTTTTGAAGATAATCAATCTTGCATAAAACTTGCAAATACAGAAAGAATTGGATCAAGAACCAAGCATATTGACATAAAGAGTCATATTGTGAGAAATATGCAAGAAGGGCTTGTTGAGCTACAGTACTGTCCTACAGAAAAAATGATAGCAGACGTTCTCACCAAGCCACTTGCCAAAGAGAAGTTTCAAAGTTTACATGAAAGACTGAGCTTTGTGGACTTTGTACACATTGAGAAGGGGTGTTGGAAATTGCAATGTCTGGTGTACTGCAGCAGCAAGAAAGGAAGAAGAGCCTTCCATGCAGGGGGCAGCAAGGATCACTTCGTTAGGACAGTGAGGGCAGCATCTCTCGTTTCCTGGGGGTCATTTCCTTGTCTCCTGTTGGGCTAAACAGGGCAATATCCTGCTTCTTCTCGCTCCTACCTTATTCATTCTCTCTACAAGATGTAGTCAGATAGCAAGGATTCTATCTCTCCCTCTTCACTATCAAGTATGTATTTCCTCAAATAAACTTTTTCCTCTTTAATCAGCACAGTGTAACTTCTGCTCTGTTTACACTCAGCTAACAAAAACCTCCTCCTCTTGTGCTGCCACAAGAACTGAAGCAGCTCAGAGGAGCAGAAAGCAGCTGCATTCTCCTGGATGGGAGATGGAATGCCACTAAAGGGTTAATGGAATACAAGGCTCTTAGCAGACTAGCTTCAGCTCATCCCACATACCCCGGAGATATGCAGGAATCCTGACAATAAAAGTGCTTGAGAACTACCCCCCTCCCATGACACCCTTCTGATCTCCCTTCATCTTTTTCCTAATCAAAGGTTAAATTGCCTTTCCTATCCAATCTTCCTGGGTCTTCCATCAGCTCTAATTTGTTTATTTTACAATAGGAATCAACATGCATCTGTTCCTTTGATCCACATCAGGACTTAAAGCTGTGCTCTATCCCTCTGTCACTTTCAATAGACAAATGTCCGGTTTCCTTACCACCTCCTGGAGAGAAACATCTCATGCCTTGTTTTCTCCTGGATAAAACTTTTGAATTATTGTTATTGGGGGCAAGCAATACTTTCCTGACTTATGGTCCATTTTATAGCATAAAATGGACCCGTCTAAGCCCAGTCTAGTGTGCAGCTTTCTGGGACACACAGGGGTCACCCTCAAAGCCAATCTGAGCATCTCTGCATTAACGATGGACATTCAAAACTGTTTTCCTCTGCAGACAATACTATTCTTCTAGATGGTAACTATTCTCCAATCCCTCTTGCCCTCTCCAATTTTCCTACTGCCTTCCTAGAAATCTGTGTGTGTGCGTATGTAGAAATATGCTCTAGTGCTTTCCTGTATGCTTTACTTCTTGTAATCAATAAAATTCATTACTGTTTTGGAAGAACACCTGACTAGTTATTTCCTCTGAGGGTTGGGACCTGTATACAAAAGTGCTGATCCTGCTGGTTGCCCCTCTCGCTGAGCCTCTCCTTGCTGCTAATTCCCCCACAAAACTTGCAAGGATACTCATTGGAGTAACTCTGAGCTCCTTGGATTATTCTACACATACTTGCACCATTTAATCAGAGGCTGAGCCTTTCGGGTAAACCAAAGGATGAGAGCCAAAGGGCTCTTGCCCAGTGGCTCTTAGTCTGGGGCCCTGACAAGCTTCTAAAGCCCATGATGTACACTGAGCTGCAGTGGACTGGTGAACACTCCTACTTTCCACATGGAGCCAAACTGTCCCAAGAAGAGCCTAGTCGACCGTTTCTGTTTGGAGGGAGGGTGGGAGTATGCCATTTTGTTGTCTGTCTTATACCAGGTGAGAGCTGGTTGTCACTGTGTGTCTGTTCTGTCCAAATCCAGGTGAGAGCTGACATCTGGACTGTAATGTTAAAGTGTAATAGTTTGTTTAGTTTGTCACCTGCTGGCTGGGGATGTATCTGGGGGAGCAGAATGGGATGGGAGATGGTGCCACGATCAATGTGTGGAGTAGGAGGATACAATGGTGGAAGAACAGGCCAGGTACGAAGAAGGGACAGACAATCGTGGGCTGTTGTCCTTTCTGATTTGTCTTGCAGCCAGGGTGACACTGATGATCTTGTTGGGCTATAACATTTTGCTTTTAAATGCCAGATCATTTACAGACGACAGAGTGGCCATCCAGGATTTAATTCTGGATGAGAGGGCTGACCTAACTGTTTTTGCATTCTTGCTGTATGAAAATGGAAAAACATGCAGATTCCCCTAAAGAAGCTTTATTGTGAAATGCATAGGGAATTTTTATTTGGATAATAAATACTCTTCTTCATTTGCATCATTAGCTTTTGCCTATTTTCTTTCTCCTTTGATTGGTGCAGCCCTCCTGTTTTCTTCTTACTCTGATGTTAAATGTAACATTCTTGAATTTAGGGTCCAAACCCCCGTACCTTAGAACCAATTCTGAACTTGACTAAGGAATTAAAAGATTAGTAACTATAGCTGACAGAAAATATACCAGATATAAAGACGACTACGTGTCATACTGGACAGGACAAGTTGTTGTAAGCCAGAGAAAAAACAAGTTAAGAAATGTGTGGTTAAACTGGTAGAGAGCCTCTGGTTCATGGATGTCTGAAAACTTGTGGGGATAGCTTATGCAAAGTAATAATTTAGAATACAAACTACTGTTTGAAGCATCTTCCAAAGATCATCTGGAGGAGGGTGGAACACGAGTGGTTAGGAACTGCTAATATCTTTACTAAGCCTTTGTTTCATGTGTACACATGAATTTAAATGTCTTGGAAACTTTTTTTAAGTGGACCATCTAGGCAATGGAAGCTCAAAGAAATCTAGTGAAAAATATATCATCCTAAGAAACCAGGCACGTTTCTATACTATCCAACCACAGCAAGAGCAAAGCTAAGCACAACCACTGCTGGCTTCCTCCTTGCCATCCTCAGCAGTGTAGCATGGGTTTCAGGCACCTGGGGCAATTCCTGGCGGGTGGTGCTCCTGTCACCACATGTTCATGCGCGCAAAGCGCACACTCGCACTCCCAGGACTGCATGATGACATCACTTCCCAGAAGCGCACTCCCAGCTAGCAGTCGCTGCAGGAGCCGAAGGGACACCTCAGTGCCTTCTTTGATGTGCTTCCCAGGCTTGGGGTACCAGCAGTGGGTGAGTGGTATGGTCAATAAGACTGGAGTTTGGTTGAACTACAGGCAGAGATGGGATCATTTAAAATGCCATGACTGGAATTTCAGCCAGGTAGATGTCATGGCCAATGGTAGACTATGTGCACAGTCAAGAGGCAGCCATGCCCCATTTAAACTTGTGGAGAGGGCTCTTCCTGTAAGAGAAAGGAACACACCCTGTGCCTCAGGTATAAAGGCCTCAGAGGCAAGCTCCAAGATACAAGGGGGAGAGCACTGGACAAGGAAGAGGTGAACAGGGCTGAATGTCATTCTGAGGCTAGCCAAAGAAGCCTTTAAAAGTGAGGTGCTGGAGGTCATGTTGGCTCAAGATCTCAACACTTTAGCCTTTATTTCTCACACAAGAAAACTCAGACTTCCCTTCTTCCCAAAGACTTCTCTGCATTCTTTACAGGCTCTCCATACCTGTATCTCTGACATTAATCTTTCTGCCACAGGCAGTTGATTAGAATGCTTTCCTGGCCACAAACATCAATTCTATTCTCCCACATCACTCTTCATACATTGCAGCAGTTACTTATTTAAAACATTACCAAAGGTTACTAGGGGAGCTAGAAATTTCCTTTTCCTTCTTCTATTTTCTTTCTCTAGGTGCCACACTTGTCTCAGAGAAGAACCACAAGTGACAAAAGGCACAGATTGGACACTTGTCAGCTTCCCTCAAGTTTTGATGGGAAATGTAGGCATCCTAGTCTTGCAGCTTGGCTCTCCGACTGCTGTCCAATGGACTTTTCAACTGTCACTTGTCCAACATTCTGCCAAGCTGCCTACATTTCCCATCAAAACTTGGGGGAAGCTGACAAGTGTCCAATCTGTGCCTTTTGTCACTTGTGGTTCTGCTCTCAGCCAGCTCTGTCCTTTCTCCAGTTGGAATACTCTTTTGTGCTTCTGCTCTTGGGAATGTTAGGCTGAGGAGAAGTCAGTCAGACTTGACCTTAGCAAAAAGCGAGAGTGGCTGAGGCGTGTTTGGTTATAGTTACAATCCTTTTAAGAAAATAATCCTTTTAGGAAATGAAAATGTCTGAGAATCAAAACCAAAATGATAAAAAAGCACAAACATTTAAATTATAGGCTGTAATAATGAAGAATAATAAAGCCTCCATTTTCATTCTAATCTAACTTTTTTGGTAATTAAAAATAAACGTAAAAATAATTCCTGCAACTTTCAACATTTCTAGTGAAACATATATACTATTAAAAGAGAAACTATAATAACTAACCTGGTTGTAAAGTGCACATATATGTAATGCTGTATTTCCAGAGGCATTCTGCGCTCCCATATCCGCCCCATAAAATAGAAAATGTTCTAAATGCTGGACATGGCCATATCGACATGCCTATAAAGATTTAACATTCATATTTTAAGTATATCTCATAATTAAACATTGTAGTTTTGCATCATAAAGCGTTTAGCTTAATGGAATATTTCTTTCAAGTATATTGTGAAACATAAATATGGAGTACTATGTTATAGCCAATACACACAGAATCTTTTGTACAGTGCAATGAGTGTTACAGAATATGCACAATTGCATAACCCCCCTTTTCAGAAATTCTACCTGGCTTGGAAGTAAACAATCTGACCCTTATTTCAATGTGGACTCTAAAGTCATGTCATATTCCAAGACTGGTCTATAACACATCTAAAACATTTAGATCAATAAGACCAAAGCAGTAAAAGAATAAAGGTAACTTTCACAGTTCCTTTGGTGAAGGAAACTTGTGGTAGCATGTTCCTATTCTGTTAATTTCTATTCAAACCATTTTCCAAAATAGCTATACTCTGTAGCTCTCCAATATTTGGTAAAAGACTAGATAGAAGAATTGTACATTAATAACCTGCATATCAATCGGTTATACTGAAATAAAATGTTGCATCATCAAAATTAGATACTTTAAAATAACACTGAAGTATCAAAAACTTTTATATTTGACATGATAGTAAGAAACCAATAAGAACTTACTGGGCAACTATGTGAAAGAAATTCCCTCAGAAAAAGAGATAAAATCTCTGCATGAAAATTCCCCTCAAAAATTCACTATTAAAACAAGGAGCATATGCATATGAGCTTGGGGGGCAGTATTGCTGCTGTGGATCTTAAGAAGGAAACATATTTAGGGGGGAGTTTGCCTACCTCTAACTGATATTCTTTGAGTGATCATCTGTACACAGGGCCACCATCAGCACATGTCAAGGTGGGGCAGGACTCTCTAACCAGAACCCCCAGGACATTGAACCAGCCCTGTCTGTACATTCACACTGATAGACTTGTATCTGCTCAGAGCTTTGACTAAGAAACTTCTAGAGCTAGCTGTTAGCACAAGTCTTCTCTCATAGAGGCATAGCCTCATTTGCAGATGCCCAAGAGGAGGTCATATCTTCCCACTAAATTCCTTCCAGAAAGGTTATGCTGCAGCAAGTGAAAGCACTTGCTGAAGGAAAGGTGGGCTGATTGTGTGAATCCAGAGACAACTGCTCTAAGAAGAACAGAGCAACCTGGCCTCTGTGCATCAGCACTTATGGGTGGGTGCAGGAAAGCTGGAAGAGGGTACCAGTATTCCCAGAAGAAAAGAATGTTGAGCACTGCCCAGTTGAGTCATTAATGCTAGACATAAGAATAAGGAGTATAGTTTTAAACAGGAATGCAATCATGAAATTGTACCCGTTAACCTAAACCCATAAACATACTAACACACGTATGTGCACGCACACATACACATATATAAAAACATATTTGGAAAAACAGAGAAGTGTACAAATGAACCAATAGAGATAACTGTGCAGACAGAATGTAAGTCCCTAATTTATTTTAGTTTATGTGACATAGTCTTGCAAATATCTTGGAAATGATGACTGCTCCTTTGTGGGTAAAGTTGATTCTTTCTTTCTGGACTGTGTACAATGGAAGTATTAGGAAGAGAGACATTTTTACTGTGGGTGTGTTGGAATAAGACACTGTGGCCTAATTTGAATGGAAAGAGTAAAGACTGCTTGCAAGTGGAGAAAGGGCTTGATACTTTGTATAGTTTCTATATAGTGTCTGTTCATCCGTTGCTATGGAATTGGCCCCTCCCTGCAGAGAGTGGAGATTCCTTCTGTGTCAGTTAATATGTCTGTTGCTGTAAGTGCCTCTTTCTCCTGTGTACAAGTCATGAATATGTATCTCTCACAGTCTGTTCTTTATTTTACTGTAAATAGTTATTACATGAAATTTCTATTTATCTTCTTACATGATTTTACTTCACACTGGATTCTTCTGTTGACTCTGCTATATGGTAGTATAAACTGCACTTGGTGAGTGAAGGGATACTGTCCCATCATGAGGGTTGTCAGGGATATTTAATTATATCTCCCCCCTCTCTCACAAAGGGGTTATGGGTCCAGTCAGTGAAGAGAAGTAAATATCTGCAAGATAAATAAGAGAAGACACCACGGCCACGTATTTAAAGGCAGTGAAATCACTAGAGCCTGCTGTGCCTGTTCTAACCTCCAGTAACTATCCTTTATGGAAGTTCAGAATGAAGAATGAGCTGGTGAAGAAGGATTTGTGGGAAACAGTGGAACAAATCCCACCAGAAGAAGGAGCCCAAAAAGTGAATTGGAAAAATAAGACAGGAAGGCAAGGGCAGAAATTCCAACTTATGTGAGTGATAGTGACTTACACCACATAAGAGATTTTAAGACTGCCAGAGAACTGTGGCTGGGACTGAGAGAATTATATGAGAGAAATTCACTGAATGAAAGATTGTATTTGTCAAGAAAGTTGTTTAATTGAAAAGTAAATGAAGGAGGTGATCTAGAAAAGCATATAAGTGACAGATTTAATGGATCAACTGAATACCATAGGCAAGACATTTGATGAAGAGGACAAAATCATTTTAACTTTGTCAAGCCTGCCAGAAAGTTACAGCTCTTTGATACATGCACTAGAGGCTAAAGATGAACTTTATATGAAATATGTTGTCTCATGACTTAAGGAAGAGGCATCTAGGAGAGCAGAGAAGGCAGCAGAGAGTGAGACACACTCCATGGGATCCATGGAGGTCTAACGCAGCTCCACTTGCGGAGCTGACCGGACTGCCGTTTTAACCGGCCGGCGGGGTGAAAATAGCCCGCGGCCGACTGCTCTCAGGCGGGGAGCAGGCAAAGAACGCTCAAGACCCTAGGGTGAGCTAGATCTCGGACGAGGGGGGGCTCTATACAACGAGTCTCCCCCCGATCCTTGAGGTCCCACCTTGCGACGGGTCGGCTATAATCTCTGCGGCAGTTTTGGGGCCAATTCGGCTGGCATAAGACCTACATACCCAAGCATCGATTGGGGGAAGAAGCTGAGAGGAGAACTTAAAATCGAAACAGCGATTACAACCCGAGAAAAGTGAAGAGAAGGTAAAGATCATTATCTTCTGAGACGGGACAGATTGATAAAAACAGAGAGGAAAAAAAAGTAGATTTTTAAACTGCAACAGACTAGTGAAAAGGAGGGGAAGACTCGGCAGGAATCGAATTTAAAAAGAGACTAAGTTTAAAGAAGTTATTAAAGAAATGGGACTATTGTTTTGAATACCTGTGGCTTTGGAGCTGTGAGAAAAAGACACCATCGCGAGATCTGCTGTGGGAAGACGGGAGACAGGAAGTGCGTAATAACAATAGAGTGGCTGGAGAGAAGCGGCCCTTGCTGGAGGGCAGGAAGTAGGGAATCGCCATTTTTGAAAGGGGAAGGGTCGCGGCTTCAGCGGAAGAGGAAGTAGGCCATCTTGGATTACAAAATCATAGAGAAACCATAGAGAAAAGACGCCCGACATTTTGGACTCTTTAAAATTTAATTTCTATAAGAAGACCGGGACATTTAAAATAGAAAAACGTTAAATTTTACGCCACGGAGTTAAGGAAGAGAGCGGATTCGTGGGAGCGAGCTAAAGCAAGCCCCACGATGTCAAAAAAAGAGTGACAATCGGCAATAGAAAACCTGGATAAAAACCTGGACAAAAAACTTTTAGATATGATTAAAGAACTTAAGGACACGAAATTGGAGCTGATAAAAGAGGTTAAAGAGGTTACACAGACAGTAAAATCGGAGCTGTCAGAAGTGAAAAAAGGTATGGAAACAATACGAAGTGAATTACAAGGAACGCAGCAGAGAGTTAAAACAGTAGAAGACGCGATGGAGAATTTAGCAGACACGCAACAAACAGAGATGAGATTGGTGAAGGGGAGAATGTCAGTTGCAGAAACTAAACATATGGAGAAGCAGCTACGTTTTCGTGGCTTGCCAGAAGTGGAAGGAAAGTCAGCGCAAGAACAGATGACTGAGGTGTTGGCTGAGTACCTGGGGAAGGAGGAGGAGGAAGTTGTGGCTATCCTAGATGTGGCATACCGTGTGAATTCGAGAATAGCAACCCAGAGGAAACTACCAAGAGATGTGATTGTGCAGTTTACAACACGAAATATGAAAGAGAGGATTGTGACAAAACAGTTTCAAGATCCATTGGAGATTGATGGCAAGACGATTATTATAATGAAGGAACTGCCCAGATCAGTGTTACTGGACCGGAAAAAATATAAAGTGCTAATTCAGATTTTGAAGGACATGAAAATCAGGTACAGATGGGAGTTACCGGAAGGAGTGTCCTTTGAGTTTGGAGGGGCCAAAAAACGCATCAGATCTGAGCGAGAGATGGAGCGATTTATTAAGGACAATGAAAAAGACTTACCAACAAGATCATGAGTATGGAGTGTAAAGTATTATCTTGGAATGTAAATGGACTAAACTCACCGAATAAGAGGAAAAATACTTTTCACTGGCTACTAAAACAAAAATGTGACATTGTTTGTTTGCAAGAGACCCATATCAGAAAGCAGGATGTAAAATATTTAAAATCTGGAAAATTGGGCAAAGAATATGTAGCGGCCTCCAACAAGAAAAAAAGAGGAGTGGTGTTGTACATAAAAGAGGAGCTACAGCCAAAATTTGTTATGAGAGATGTGGAAGCTAGATTTGTAGCAGTGGAATGTATTTGGAATTTAAAGAGAGTGTTGGTAGTCGGACTTTATGCACCTAACGGTGCAAAAGAAAGCTTCTTTGAGGATTTAAGGAAGCATTTAGACGATCTTGCATACGACCAGATAATTCTTGCTGGAGACTTCAATGGAGTGACAGACTTGGAACTAGACAAAAAGACTACAACGGCACAAAAGAAAAGAGGACTATCACCAAAGCTTTTTTTTTAGTTGATTCAACAAGAGACTCTTGAAGATGTATGGAGGAGAGAATATCCTAAAAGCAGACAGTTTACTTTTTATTCTGCAAGGCATTCTACATTATCAAGAATTGATATGATCTGGGCCTCAAAAGACTTAGCATTATGGACTAAGGAGGTAGAAATAATGCCTATGGTAGGCTCAGATCACAACCCAATTATGTGGAAATTTGGAAAAAAGAGAAAAAGGAAAGCATGGAGAATAAATGAGGACTTGTTACAGGAAAGAGAGAATATGGAAATACTGAGAAGAGAGACAAAGTTTTTTATACAATACAACGTGAATAAAGAAGTACCAACCAATAAAGTTTGGGATGCTTACAAGGCGGTTGTAAGGGGCATACTAATGGACTTAAATGGTAGAGCAAGAAAGAAGAAAGAGGAGAAAAGACAAGAGATTGAGGAGAAAATAAAAGCCAAAGAAATACAGCTGAAAAAGAGACCAGGGAAAAAGAAGGTATACCAGGAAATTAAAATACTTCAAGAACAGCTAACAGCAATGAGCAATAAAGAATTGGAGTGGAATCTCAAAAGACTGAATCAAAAAGCGTTTGAGGGTGCTAATAAACCTGGGAAGTACCTGGCATGGCAATTGAAGAAGAAAAGGGAAAAGAAGATAATAAATAAAATTTGCGAAGATAACAAAACGTATTTGGAGCAGGCTACCATTAGTAGAGCCTTTTATAAATTTTACGCTAAGCTGTATAATAAAAAAGAAGTAAACAAAGAATCAATAGCGTCATATTTGGAGAAAACCAAACTTCCAGAAATCTCGGAAGCTTGGAGAAATAAGTTGAATAGTGAAGTAACTGACGAGGAAATAAGTAAGGCAATACAATCTGCAAATCTAGGAAAGGCGCCAGGGCCAGATGGACTTACGGCTAAATTCTATAAGACAATGGCTAATGAACTGGCACCATTCCTAAAAGAGGTGATGAATGGGGTTTTAAGGGATCAAAGGATTCCAGAAACTTGGAGTGAAGCGAATATATCATTGATCCCAAAAGAGGGCCAAGACCTGACTAATGTGAAAAATTATAGACCTATATCGCTACTCAACAATGACTATAAAATTTTTGCGAAGATATTGGCGGAGAGATTGAAGGGGTGGCTCTCGGAAGTCATAGAGGAGGAACAAGCAGGCTTTTTGCCAGACAGACAAATAAGAGACAACTTAAGGACAGTGATCAATGCTATTGAATATTATGACAAGCGTTGTGACAAAGAGGTTGGTTTCTTCTTTGTTGACGCTGAAAAAGCGTTTGACAATTTAAACTGGGACTTTATGTTTGCCACTATGGAAAAGCTACAATTGGGAGAAAGATTCATCAGAGCAATTAAGGAAATTTATAGAGACCAGACTGCAGCAATTGTGGTGAATGATGAATTGACCAAGAAATTGACGATAAGTAAAGGAACAAGACAAGGTTGCCCGTTATCTCCATTGTTGTTCATTTTAGTATTGGAGATTCTGATGATACAAATACGTCAAGATGATGAAATTCGTGGAATAAAAATAAAGGACTATTCATACAAGGTCAGAGCATTTGCGGATGACATAATGTTAATTGTAGAGGACCCATTGGAGAACATGCGAAGAGTGATAGATAAGATTAAGGAGTTTGGAGACTTGGCAGGTTTCTTCATTAACAAAAAGAAGTCAAAGATATTATGCAAAAATATGACTAAGCAGAAACAACAATTGTTAATGGAAACAACGGATTGTGAAGTAACAAGTAAAGTGAAATATTTGGGAGTCGAATTAACTGCAAAGAACATAGATCTATTCAAAAACAATTATGAAAAACTATGGACTCAGATAGAGAGAGACTTGATTAAATGGAATAGATTGAATTTGTCATGGTTGGGCAGGATTGCAGCAGTTAAGATGAATGTGTTACCAAGAGTAATGTTTTTGCTACAGACAATACCAATCATCAGAGACTCCAAACAATTTGAAAAATGGCAGAGGAAAATATCAGATTTTGTTTGGGCAGGCAAGAAGCCTCGAGTGAAAGTGAAAGTTTTACAAGATGCAAAGGAAAGAGGCGGAATGCAACTGCCCAATCTGAGACTTTATCATGATGCAATCTGCCTAGTTTGGTTGAAAGAATGGATGACATTAAAGAACAAGAAACTATTAGCCCTAGAGGGATATAAAAAAATATTTGGATGGCACGCATATTTATGGCATGACAAAGTAAAGGTCAACTCGATGTTCCTGCATCACTTTGTTCGGAGAAGTCTATACATAATCTGGAAGAAGTACAGAATCTATCTACAAGAAGGAACCCCTTTGCGGGTGGTTCCATATGAGGTGATAGACCCGAGAGCTGTTGATAATGAACAACAATGTTTAACGTATAAAGAAATAACTAAAACTGAAGCATCCAAACTTAGAATAAAGACACAAGAGGAACTATCACCTAACTACGATTGGTTCCAGTATAGACAGATCAGAGACTTATATAATTCGGACTCTGTAAAGGGAGGTATACGAATAGAGAATTCGGAACTAGAGCAGACCCTTCTTAAAGAAGATAAGAAAAGAATATCCAAGGTATACCAAGTACTGTTGAAGTGGTATACCGAGGATGAGATAGTTAAAACACAAATGGTGAAATGGGCTATAAATTTTAATAAAGAAATAACAATGGAGGCATGGGAATACTTGTGGAAAACTACAATGAAGACAACGACATGTATTAATATCAAAGAGAACATTTATAAAATGATCTATCGTTGGTACATGACACCAAAGAAGATTGCGCTAGGGAATTTGAATACTTCTAATAAATGCTGGAAATGTAAGAAGCATGAGGGCTCCCTCTATCATATGTGGTGGTCGTGTGAGGTAGCCAGGCAGTACTGGGGGGAAATAATAAGAGAAATGAGTGAAATTTTACAATTTCAAATTAATAGGAACCCAGAACTCCTGCTACTGAACTTGGGAATGGAGGGAATTCCAGCCCAACACAGGACGTTGATATTTTATATGACAGCAGCAGCTAGACTTTTGTATGCGCAAAAATGGAAAGTACAAGAAGTGCCAACTATTGAAGATTGGACTTACAAATTGCTGTATATGGCTGAAATGGACAAGATGACAAGAAAATTGAGAGATCTGGACTCAGGGCAGTTCAACACAGACTGGGAGAAGCTGAAACAATACCTGGAGAAGAAATGGGAGGTGGGAGGAAAACTGTGGCAGTTTGAGAACTACTGAAGTATTGAAGTAGAGGGGGGAGACTTTACCGGGGGGAGAAGAGATAAATGTGAATTAATAAGCAGTCAGATTAATAGATTGACATATATATAGATATATATAGGTTAACAAACAGAACATAGAGAAAATAATTAATTATAAGGACTAAATATAAGGAGCGATTAACTAACAATATTTTCTTTTTTTTCTGACAAGTTTTGTACCAAACTGAATGTCTGAAGATATAGATGGGTCAAATTGATTGACTACGTGAGGAGAGATATATAGAACTATTATAAAAAGATAGAATGAGTAATATATATAGAGAATAAGTCAAATTGTTTGATATAAACGAATGTATGATCTATATGGTTTATGATATATAGAAATACCTGAAATTGAAAAATTGGGATAAATTGTTTATCTAAGATGGAAACAAAGGCTTACAGTTTGGGCATATAATGTTAAAAATAGTTAAGGATGTACTGCTTAGAATAATGGAGAATATATATTTGTTTTAGATAGAGGAAGCTAATAAAAGTAAGGGAAAGGGGACAAAGGGTTGGAAAGCTGCTGGAAGTCAACAAAAAGGGGGGGGAAAGGGAGGGGGTTAGAGATGAAAAATTGGGGAAAATTGAATGTAAATGTGGAAATAATGGATTCTAACCCAATAAAAATTTTTCAAAAAAAAAAAAAAAGAATGAGCTGGTGAAGAAGGATTTGTGGGAAACAGTGGAACAAATCCCACCAGAAGAAGGAGCCCAAAAAGTGAATTGGAAAAATAAGACAGGAAGGCAAGGGCAGAAATTCCAACTTATGTGAGTGATAGTGACTTACACCACATAAGAGATTTTAAGACTGCCAGAGAACTGTGGCTGGGACTGAGAGAATTATATGAGAGAAATTCACTGAATGAAAGATTGTATTTGTCAAGAAAGTTGTTTAATTGAAAAGTAAATGAAGGAGGTGATCTAGAAAAGCATATAAGTGACAGATTTAATGGATCAACTGAATACCATAGGCAAGACATTTGATGAAGAGGACAAAATCATTTTAACTTTGTCAAGCCTGCCAGAAAGTTACAGCTCTTTGATACATGCACTAGAGGCTAAAGATGAACTTTATATGAAATATGTTGTCTCATGACTTAAGGAAGAGGCATCTAGGAGAGCAGAGAAGGCAGCAGAGAGTGAGACACAAGCATTTTCTGCACAAAGGACTGAATATAATTTTAAACATAGAACCACTTTACAAGGTGCAAACAAGAAAGATAAAACTAGAAAATGCTTTTCTTGTGGAAAAACAGGTCATTTGTCTCAAGACTGTGTAAAACAAAGTGGTGTTAGCAAAGTAAAGCAACAAACTAGAAGCAAAGGGCACATGAAAAAATGTTTCTGTTGCTCACCAGAATAATTTAATAATTTCAGAGTGTGGAAGAAATAACCATATTAATACTAAATCCTTTGGTTGGATTATTGATTCGGGCGCTTCCATACACAACCTGTAATTCTGAATTCTTCAAAGAACAGAATGAAACCTCATCAGATGATGTCATAATTGCAAATGGCAATAAAATAGCTGTTCAAGGAAAAGGAGAAGGCTTGCTTAAATGTGTAGCAGGAGGAAAAATTGTCTACAATGAGGTGAAAAATGTGGTTTACTTACCAGAAATAAGAGTTTGTTAAGTGTATCTGCTTTGACCAAGCGTGGTTTTAATATAAATTTTAATCGAAACAGATGTACAATCACTAGAAATGGTGTGCTATGTGCTCAAGGTTTTGAAAATAATAGAATTTTTGTTCTAGATACAGGTCAAGAAAGAGTGAATTTGGTCAAACAGTTCAAGTGCAAGATGTATTCATTTGTGGCATAAAAGGCTTGGTCACAGAGACTACAAAGTAATACAAGACATGCAAAGGAAAGGTTTGGTAAGAGGAATGGAAATTAAATCTTGTAAAACTGACTTGAATAGGGAAAAATGTGAAAATTGTCTGTTGGGGAACAAGACCTTCTGTCCCTAAACAAAGTCAGAGAATGTATTGTCGAAGGCTTTCACGGCCGGAGAACGATGGTTGTTGGGGGTTTTCCGGGCTGTATTGCCGTGGTCTTGGCATTGTAGTTCCTGACGTTTCGCCAGCAGCTGTGGCTGGCATCTTCAGAGGTGTAGCACCAAAAGACAGAGATCTCTCAGTGTCACAGTGTGGAAAAGATTAGCACATCAAGCACCAATCCATATGCAAAAGAACCTCCTCAGGATTCAGTGAAGCCTCCCGCCATTAGCATTCCACACCCTGGGAAACTCTTACAGAATGACTCAGCTCAACCCCACCCCTCCTGAGTAGATACAAATGACCTACATCTTTTCCACACTGTGACACTGAGAGATCTCTGTCTTTTGGTGCTACACCTCTGAAGATGCCAGCCACAGCTGCTGGCGAAACGTCAGGAACTACAATGCCAAGACCACGGCAATACAGCCCGGAAAACCCCCAACAACCAAAGTCAGAGAAGTTCAACAAAACCTTTGCAGCTTATTCATACAGATATTTGTGGGCCAATTCAACCAATGTCATGTGGACAAAATAAATATATATTAACATTTATTGATGATTTTTCCAGATACTGTGTAACTTATCTTTTGAAGGAAAAATTAGAAGCTGCGGAAAAGTTGAAGAATTACGTTTTGAGTGTTGAGAATCTCTTTGGGAGAAAACCACAAAAGATACTTTCAGACAATGATGAGTTTGTCACACCACATCAAGTCTTATTTGAATAAAAATGGAATAGAGCACTTGCACACTGTACCATTTACCCCCGAACAAAATGGAGCGGCGGAAATAATCAATATCTGATGGAAATGTTTAGATGTATGTTGACAGAATCTAACTTGCCACATGAATATTGGGGTGCAGTCTATTCTGCAACATATTTGCAGAATAGACTGCCAACAAAGACTACTAATAAGACAGCATTTGAACTTTGGTTTGGAAGAGTGCCAAACATAAGTCACATTAGAACGTTCGGGTCAAAACATTTTGCATATGTGCTAGTGAAAAAACACTCCAAACTTAACAATAGTGTCAGACTACGGAATCCCTGTTATCTAGAGTTCGTCTCCCCCTTCTGCAAGAAGCACAATTTCTTGATTTCAAAAGGTTTATTGAACGACTAGGCTCTGACACAAGTATCCATATTCCAAGGCCTAGAAAGGATCTTGGCTGAACACATACATTGTTGAGAATGAGAGAAGAAAATGAAACTGGTGATACATTAAACCCTGCACTCCCAGCGTCCCCTCCCCCCCATCTTCCAGGGCGATAGGAACTTTGCTGTGGGAAGGCTTGGCCCGTCAAGGTCTCTGGCTGTAGAAACAGATAAGAGTATTCTCTCCCATGGAAAGCGTGGTCAAAATAACACCTGGACCTGGAGGGAGAAAAAGACTAGCAACTACAGATTAAACATGGCGTAACTCTGACCAAGGAACCCACAATGTATTAGATACATTCTGCCCCCCTTAAGACCCCTCTTCTCACCCTTCTGGTCCCGCCTTTTCAGGATACTTAGAATGAAATCTAGCGACGAGCCTTGGGGCTCTGACCTGAGAAGCTTCCACCCACTCCCGAAACCCCTCCTCAAAGTCCTTCCACCTGACTAGGTAAAAGAGTTTGTTATGTCTGCGTTTTGAGTCCAAAATCTCTTTTATTTCATATTGTACTTGGCCATCAATAAGAGTTGGATGGAGTATCAGTTGTTCTGGGTGTCATTCATTTGGGGGTGGTGCCTTTTTCAGTAGGCTGATGTGAAATGTGGAGTGTGCATGGCATAGATTCTTTGGGAGTTCGAGTTTTGCGGTCACTCTGTTGATTACTTTCTTAATTGGAAAAGGTCCTAAATATTTCAACCCTAATTTTTTGCTGGCATGTTCCGTTTTAAAGTTCTTGGTGGAGATGTAGACTTTGTCCCCAGGCTGCGATTTCCACTGCTCCACACGATGGCGATCAGCGTATTTTTTATAATCCTCTTTCACTTTGGTTAGAGCCTTTTGAATTAAGGTCCATTGTTTGGAGATGGACGTCCACCAATCTCCCAAGTCTCCGGCTTGCTTGCTTTCTGGTTGTACGTTGAACGGAAATGCTACTCCTTCATATCCATGTACAATCTTAAAAGGTGTTTCTCCTGTGGAACTGTGGACCGAATTGTTATACGAGTATTCTGCTAAATGGAGCAGCTCAGTCCAGTTATCTTGTTGAAAATTAATGTAACATCTGAGGAATTGTTCTAACACTTGATCTAGTCTTTCAGACTGTCCGTCACTTTCGGGATGGTAGGCGGAGCTTAATCCTTGTTCAATGCCCGCCATTTGTAAAAGCTCCCGCCAGAAGTTGGCAATGAATTGTCCCCCGCGATTGGAAATCACCTTGGAAGGAAAAGAGTGCAATTTTACAATATGTTCCATGAACAAACTGGCCAACTTTCTGGCTGTAGGCACGGTGGTGCACGGAATGAAATGAGCTTGTTTGGAAAATAAATCCACCACCATTAAAATACATGTGCAACCTTTTGAGGAGGGTAGATCAGTGATAAAGTCCATAGAGATCACCTCCCAAGGCCGATTAGGAATTTCTAGGGGCTGTAGCAATCCAGGAGGCTTTCCCCTTCTGGGTTTGGCCATAATGCATGTAGGACAGGAAGACACATATTGCGATACATCCCTTCTCATTCCTGGCCACCAAAATTGTCTTTGAACCAAGTGTAAAGTCTTTAGGTAACCGAAATGGCCCGCGGTGCAGGCATCATGACATTGTTGTAACACCTCTTTTCTGAGGCTGGCAGGAATATAAAGTTTGTTTTCTTTAATCCAGTCTCCCGTTGCCGTTTGAGACATTTTCCCTGTGGGCGCTCGCTCCCCCTCGTTTTCCACTTCGCTTTTCACTTTAGCTCTCCACCCATTTGGCTTACTCTGCTGTTTGGTTGCTTGGCTACGAGTGGTGACCACACCTCCCAACTGACGGGGGGAGAAGACAGTATCGATAGTCGCCTCCCTTCTGCTTTGCAGTTGGGGCATGCGTGAGAGAGCGTCTGCTAAGAAGTTGGATTTTCCTGGAGGAAAATTTAGGGTGAAATCAAACTTTGAGAAGAATTCGGCCCACCGAAGCTGTTTAGCATTAAGCCTTCGGGGTGTGTGTAAAGCTTCTAAGTTTTTGTGGTCCATCCACACCTCAAACGGATGACGTGCCCCCTTCAGCCAGTGCCGCCACGTAGAAAGGGCTACCTTAACTGCGAAAGCTTCCTTCTCCCAGACATTCCAATTACGCTCAGCCTCAGTGAATTTTCTAGACAAGTATGCACAGGGCTGCATTTTTCCGTCCCCCCCTTTCTGCAAGAGGACTCCTCCAATGGCCGCATCGCTCGCATCCACTTGTACTATGAAGGTTTGATTTTCATCTGGATGTTGGAGGACCGGTTCAGAAGTAAATTGGCCCTTCAATTTCTCAAATGCTGCCTGGCATTCGGGCCCCCAGTTAAGCTTGCTTGTGGGCTTAGCTGTTTGTTCTCCCTTCCCTTTTGTCTTGAGTAAGTCTGTTAACGGGAGGGCGATCTGGGCAAACCCCTCAATAAATTGCCTGTAAAAGTTGGCGAAGCCCAAGAAAGATTGTAGTTGCTTTCTGGTAGTAGGGGCTTGCCATTCTTTCACTGCTTGGATTTTAGCAGGATCCATTTTTAGTCCTTGTCCTGAAATGCGATAGCCCAGATAGTCCAACTCAGTTTTATGAAACTCACATTTGGACAATTTAATAGGGAGTTTGTGTTGTATCAGGGTGGTCAAGACGTCTCTGACCAATTTAACATGTCCCTCTCTGATTTCAGTAAAAATTAACACGTCATCCAGATAAACGACCACTCTCTTATATAAAAATTTATGTAGCACCTCATTGATCATTGACATGTAAACGGCAGGTGCTCCGGATAAGCCAAAAGGCATGGCAAGGTATTCATATTGGCCTAATGGCGTATTGAACGCAGTCTTCCATTCATCCCCCTCCCTGATTCTAACATGGAAATAAGCATCTTTTAAGTCCAACTTTGAAAAGATCTTACCCTGCACCACCACGCTTAGCAGGTCCTGAATCAGGGGAATTGAATAGGCACTGGTCATGGATACTGCATTGATACCTCTAAAGTCCATGCAAAGCCTCAACCCCCCATCTTTTTTCTTTACGAATAGCACTAGTGTGGCGTGGGGGGAGCTAGCCGGGCATATGAAACCTCTCTCTAGGTTTTTATCTATGAACTTTCGGAGCTCCTCTCTCTCAGCTGGGCTCATGGAATAAAGTTTTCCTTTGGGCAGACTTTCTCCTGGGATCAGTTCAATCGCACAATCAGTTTTTCGGTGCGGGGGTAAGCTGTCCGCCTCCTCCTGGCTAAAAGCTTGTGCTAGGTCTCTGTATTACACTGGAATCAGGTTGAGTTCTTCTGCGGAGAGTAATGCTACTTCTATGTTCAATGAGGCCTCTTCCCCCCACTCTGTTTGCCAATGATGGTTGCTGCAGTATTCCTGATCAAACACAATCATGCCTTTAGCCCAGTTAATGTAAGGGTTATGATCCCAGAGCCATTGACTTCCGAGGATGAGGGGATATTTAGTCACTTGGCTGACAATATAGGACCAGCTCTCCCAGTGTTTACCCATTCCCGTGGGCACCAGCTCCGTCTCTCGGACAGATGGGTTCATATTGGAACCATCCATTTGCTCAAAGATGATCGGACTTTTAAGTTCTCGGGTTTCTAATCCCAAGCCATTTACCAGGGCGGGTGCAATAATGTCTCTAGAACAACCCGAATCGATTAAAGCCTGTACCCAAATATGAGTTCACCTCTTTGGATTAGTTAGCATTACTGGTACAAATAAAATGGCCCCTCTCTCTCTCACCTCCGTTGGGGTGGACTCCTGTGTGATCTGCCGTTGGGACCTCCTCACGACAGATCCATCTCATTTCCCGATTGCGGGCTGGGCACATCCGCCTCCGCGAAGTGGACATCAAGCTCTATTTGCACTTCTTTGGCTTCCAGCCCTTTATCTAGGCGGCCCCGTCTTGATATTCCTCTACCTCGACTGGTTCTCGGGGCCGGAACTGGGTGAGTGGTTGGGGGAGATGGTTGGGCTTGAACTCGAAGAGGGCACTGGGCTGCAAAATGCCCACTGCTTCCACACTGCAAACACAGTCCTTGCCTCCATCAGGTTTCACGAGCTCCTCTGGCTGGTGGCATTCCACGGGGCCCTCTCGCTACAGGCGGTGGTCTTCTATTTCCCATTGCCTGTTGCTGTTCCACAAGGCAGACTACTTGGGTACGGTTTTCCACCTCACACGCTAATTGTATCCAACCCATAAGAGTCGGGGGATCATCTTGCATTACAGCTCGATCGAGCAACCTGGGATTCATTCCATTTCAGAACATCACTATTTTTGTCTCTTCTTCACAATGAGGGCACTTGGCTGCCAACTGACAAAATCTGGCCGCATACTTTCTCACGGGTTGAGATCCTTGTCTGAGAGTTTGCAGCTCGGTATGTGCTCTTTTCTCCTCTAAGGGATCTTCATATTGGGCTCTTAGTGCTGCAATAAATTCCTGTAAAGTATTCAGTTCCGGAGCCCTCGAGTAATATAGAGTCACATACCACTGCTGCTTTGCCTTCCAGCCTGGATGCTAAATGGGCAACCCGGCTCTCCTCGTCCGGGAACAGATATCCCCACCGATTGAAAAACTGGAGGGCTTGTACCACAAAAAATCCCAGTTTGTGGGTATCTCCGTCAAAGGTGGCCTCCATCTTAATCCATCCCATAGGTAGCTCCGCTCCACCTTGCCGACCCTGGATAGTGGTGGAGGGCCAAACTGCGGTGGCTGTTGTGCCTGTAGTCAGAGGGGAGCCGGCACCCATCCCGGGACCTGCTAAGGTCTAGGCGCTGGTCCTGTTGGTCCTGCCAGCGCCTGCCCGCCTGGTCTAGCCTGTCTCATAGGAGGCACTAAATGTCCCGCTGGAGGAGCTTGGGCCCCACCCTGCGCTCCTGGACCCACGGGCCCTGGAGGTGGCAGCAACGGGATCAGTTGCGGCAGCGGCTGTTGCAGATGCAGTGGTGGGCCTGGGGTGGGTAACTGGCACGGCAGCAAAGGCTGCAGGGCCGGCGCAGGCTGCACCGGTGGCAGCGGTGGCAGCAAAGGCTGCAGGGCTGGTGCAGGTTGCACCGGAGGTTGTTGTGGCTGTGGAACTTGCGTAGCTGGCGGTGGCACAGGTTGTTGGGGCCCAGGCTGGGCTTGAACCTGTGGCTGGGGTCCTGGAGCAGGTAGAGCAGGGGGAGGCTGAGCTCGAGCATGTGCCCCTGCTGCCTCTCAGGCTCGAGGAGCTGGCTGGGTAGAGCCCTCACCCTGCACCAGCAGGCTGATTAGATAGACAGCTTGAGCCAAGTCCCCTTCCATCACATCCAACCGGCCTTCCAGTCGCCGGTAATGGCAGGAGTACCGTACTCCGTCTCTTCCTCCTCGGCCGGCACCGTCTGATCCGGCAGGAGCAGGGTCTCCTCCCAGTCACGCTGCTGTCTATCCGCTTCTTCCACGGCATCACCTGAAACCCCTGGCATCCAATCTTCACTGGACAAAGTCACCCTCGTTGTCTCCCTGGGGCTTTCTTCTTCTTCCGCAGCACTCGCCAAGCAGCCCTTAGCCATTCCCATAACTGCAAGTATTCCATACTGCACCACATGGGCATGATTTTGTAAGTGGTTCCAATGTGGGTCTGTGGCTTGGGCTCCTGCACCCATGTCCCAAGTTCCAGTTGAACCCACATCTGTGTAATCCCAACTTAAGAGTTCATTGCGCGCAGGCTCCCAGTTCTGAGGCCCGCTGGCCACCCCTCGGTGGACATCCTCCACCAGGCGCCCGGCCTCCGCATCCCATCTGTACCACGGTTGGGAGCTGGTCTGAGTAGCGCCCACCGAGAGCGTGGATAGGCGACCTGTTTCCCAAACAGGTCCTCCTGTTGCTCCCTGCTCTGTCGACCCAATGGTCCTACTGAGATCAATCATCGAGCGGGAAAACATGGTGCCAGCTCACCTCTCCCTGGTTTCCCAGGGTCTGGAACCCCACTGCCAAGGAGTTGGCAATGATATTAGCTGTTCACGTCCACGGATCCCACACATATTTGGTTGAGCTCCTTCAAGGATCGCTCTGTCCTGCCCAGTACCACCGGCAGGCAATTCTTTAGTCCTGGCACCCTCCTGTCCAGGCACAGATGGATCAATCAGGTTCTCGCTGGTATCCATCCCTGGGTGAGGGGTCGGGGGAGTAAAAGCTGGGATTCTCAACAAAATGTCAGACTACGGAATCCCAGTTATCTAGAGTTCATCTCCCCCTTCTGCAAGAAGCACAATTTCTTAATTTCAAAAGGTTTATTGAAAGACTAGGCTCTGACACAAGTATCCATATTCCAAGGCCTAGAAAGGATCTTGGCTGAACACATACATTGTTGAGAATGAGAGAAGAAAATGAAACTGGTGATACATCAAATCCTGCACTCCCAGCCTCCCTCCCCCCCATCTTCCAGGGCGATGGGAACTTTGCTGTGGGAAGGTTTGGCCCGTCAAGGTCTCTGGCTGTAGAAACAGATAAGAGTATTCTCTCCCATGGAAAGCGCGGTCAAAATAACACCTGGACCTGGAGGGAGAAAAAGACTAGCAACAACAGATTAAACATGGCGTAACTCTGACCAAGGAACCCACAATGTATTAGATCCTGACAAATAGAACTGAACTGGGAATACTGGTTGGATATGAAAAAGGATGTAAAGGTTATAGAATTTTTAACAAAGAAACAGAATAAGTGAAAGTAAGAAGAGTAGTATATTTTAAAGAATTGCTGTCTTGTACGTATGTTCCTAATTGGAAATTTTTTAAAGAGGAACAAATTAATATTAATTGGCCAACTGAAGAGGATGGAGTAAAAATATTCTTAGAAGACGAGAAAATAGAAAGCAAGAATTCAAGTACAGGGAATTCACAAAGAGAAGGGGAAACAGAGACCGAGAAAGAAACTGAATGTGGAAATTTGGAAGAGCAAGCAGAACTTTCTATTAGACGTTCATCTAGAATCAATAAAGGAGTGCCAGCAGAATGGCTGTCATACACAGCAAAGGCAGTACAGAATAGTGAACCAACAACATAGAAAGAAATAGACAAATTACCTGCGGAAGAAGCAGCCAAATGGATGACAGCAGCCAAGGAAGAAATTGAAGCATTGAATAAAAATACTTGGATGCTTACTAAATTGTCAAAAGATTAAAAGGCTATTGGTTGTGAGTGTTTAAGAAAAAGTTAGATCAGAGACTTCCAGTTTGGATTCATGATGGTCTGAAGCAGCCTAAGACTTGGGCTGTCCGAGACACTGTTTTTCTTGGAAAGCGAGGTGCTCCAACACCCGTTTCCACCACAACTTCAGGGAGAAGTTGGGCTCGAATGCTACACCCCCCCCCAGAGCGTGTGATCTCGGTGAGGGAGGGGGTTCTGAATCAAGGACTCCCACTACCACCTTGAGGTCCCCTTGGAGAAGGGTGAGCTTCTATCTC
This sequence comes from Eublepharis macularius, assembly GCF_028583425.1. Taxonomy (NCBI): domain Eukaryota; kingdom Metazoa; phylum Chordata; class Lepidosauria; order Squamata; family Eublepharidae; genus Eublepharis; species Eublepharis macularius. The sequence continues at coordinate 95,231,158 of NC_072791.1, read as the reverse complement.
TGCAGTGCCTTAGGAGTCATTAAATTGGCATAAGATCATCAGAACCAAGCTTCAGTAACAGCTTTTACCAAAGAATAAGCAAAGGAAACAACACAGACAACCCGCAGAATCAGCAAAGGTAAAGATCGTTATCGAACTTTTAAAAACGAAACGGCAGTAAAAAGACCAAGGGAAAACAAAGTAATGGACAGAATATAAAAGAAGAGACGCTTAGTAATAGAAGCAGAGTACAATTGAAGATGCTGGGGAAGTAAATAAGGACAAAAATTTCAAAAGAAATATTGTTTATACTTACTGCGGTTAGAACTGAGATAACCAGCATGAGAAAGCGGAGGGGGGACTGAAGAAACATCGCGAGACAGGAAGTTAACAGCAGAGCAGACAACTGGATTCCTAGCAAGGACAGCAAAGTGAAAGGGGATTGACAGAAAAAGGAAGCAAAATAAGTATACCACTGGGAGGCAACGAAGGTAACAGGAACAGGAAGTGCGCCATCTTAAGTAAGGTACGAAGTTAAACCAGAAATCATAGAGACGTTGCAATGGTACCATAGAGAAAAAACGCCCGACATTTTGGATTTTAAAAAGGCTTTCCCCCCCTTTTCTTTAAGAAATTTTAAGAAAAGGCAAGGTTTAAACGATTCAACACGGATTTGAGGAAAAGAGCAGACACATGGGGAGGCTCAAAACCGAGCCCCACGATGGCCGGGGGAAAAGGAGCAGATAAGGAATGGCAAATTTCGGTGGATGCTGCGACTGAAGGACTGGGAAAAAAAGTGACAGAGAATCACAAAGAGTTGTTACAGAAGATGCAAGAAATGTTGGCAAAGGATTTTAAAGAGATGAGAGATGTTATTCAAGCTGATGTAGCTGCACTGGCAAAAAAGATAGAGGGAGTAAAGGAAGATTTGCAAGTGACAACTAAAAAAGTGGAGCAGGTGGAACGAAAGACAAATGACATAAAAGCAGAAATGAAACATGAAAATCAAGTGATTCAGACAAGAGTGGCAATGATGGAATGTAAGGCGACGGAAAAGCAGTTAAGATTTTGTGGCATTCAGGAATCTGAGACTCAAACCACACAAGAACAGATGACAGAGATATTGGCAGAATTTTTAGGGAAAGAAAAGGATGAAATAACAGCAAATATGGATTTGGCGTACAGAATCAATTCGGCTTTTACACAACAGAGAAAGCTACCAAGAGATATTATTGTGCAATTAGTGACAAAGAGAATGCAGGAAGAGATCCTTAAGAGGCATTTTGAAAAACCTTTAATAAAGTAGGGGAGTAGAATCAAGATCATGAAAGAAGTCCCAAAACGGATTCTCCAAGAGCGGAAAAAATATAGGGAATTGACCCAGAAACTAAGAGACAAAGACATCAGATATAGATGGAAAATTCCAGAAGGTCTAAGCTTTTACTACAAAGCCTTGAGAATTATCATCAAAACAAAGGAGCAAATGGAAATTTTTTTACAGAAAAATGCAGAGGACTTTCCTGGACTATTGAAAATGTAAAATATGGAGTACAAATTAATATCGTGGAATGTGAATGGACTAAACTCACCTCAAAAGAGAGAGACAATTTTTCATTGGCTAAAGAAGTAAAATTGTAATATAGTATGTCTACAAGAGACACATATTAAAGATAAAGACATAAAATATTTAAAAAACAATTGGGGAAAGAATATATATCAGCGTCTAAACAAAAGAAGAAAGGAGTAGTGATTTATGTAAAGGAGACTGTAGAATCAAAATTAATTTTTCAGGATCAAGATGGAAGATACGTGGCCGTGGAAATAAATATAAATGCAAAAAAAATATTGGTAATAGCTCTCTATGCGCCGAATGGAGCAAAAGACCAATTTTTTAAAGACTTATTGAATAAATTAGATCAGGATGTATTTGATCAGATGATATTGGTTGGAGATTTCAATGGTGTGGTGGATTTGCAATTAGACAAGAAATCAAAAACAACCGTTAAAAAATCAGGGAAGCTACCAAAAACTTTTTTTGAATTAGTTCAACAAGAACATTTGGAAGACGTATGGAGAAAAGAAAATCCGAAAAGTACTGAATTTAAATACTACTCCGCAAGGCACTTATCATTTTCAACAAATTGATATGATTTGGGCAACAAAAGATTTGACTCTATTGACAAAATAAGTGGAAATCTTACCGAAGGTGAGCGCAGACCACAATCCAATGTTATGGAAATGGACAATGGGTCGAAGAAAATTTAGATGGAGAATAAATGAGGATTTATTACAAAATCAGGAAAATTTGAAGTATTTGAAAGAAGAAACTAAGCAATTTTTTGTAACAAATAACTGTCAGGGCTTTCCGCCACTGCCGCTGGGTGTGGCACTGGGCGGTCTGCTCCTGACATCATAGGGGGGCCAGGGATGCTGCAGGACCCTGCTCTGTGGAAGGAGGGGCGGTATACCTCACCCAGACTCCCTCTCAGTCCACTCGCTGGCCTGCTCAACCTGGCCTGCTTGCCCCTGGCCTGCTTGCCCCTGCTTGCCCCTGGCCTGCTTGCCTCCTTCTTCATCCCCTCCTTCCAGAACTCTCCTCCAAACCTCCACTCTTGCATTGCACCATTCTCACTCCACATCATCACTCCTCACTCACACCCACCACCCCAGGGCTCTTCCCAGCCAGCTTTTATAGGGCTTCCTTCTACTGTCCCACCCCTCTTCCAGCCTGGTCTTGGGCTGCAGCAAGCAGTTGCAGCTGGGGTAGCTGATCTGGCCCCACTGACCAGCACCAGCTGTGCCTTGTTCCCTGGCTGCCCAGCCTCCCTGCCTTGGCTGATTGCTGAAGGCCTGTCCAGCTGCAGTCCCCTGGCTAGCAGCCCGGCCTCCCTGGCTGAGCTGATGGCTGAAGGTGGGTCCAGCTGCGGCTCCTTGGCTGGTTGCCCAGAGCTTCATGCAGAGTGCCTCCACTAGCCCCAACTGGAGTGGCTTGGCTTTTGGCAACTCCTGGGCCAGGCTACTATTTTCTAGCTGGGGCGTGGCTTTGGGTTGTTGGGGCTGCTGCTGCTTCTCCTCCTCAGGTAAGGCCTTTGGGTGGGTGACTGCTGGGCCCCCAATCCCTCTGCCCTTGCCCCCTTCCGCCTTGCTTAGTCCCCTTTCCTTCCCTAGGGGAGTGGGACTCACTGGCCTCTCTCTGTCTCCCCCTGCCTCCTGAGGCCCTGGGCCTTTGCCCCTTGCCCCTGGCACCGGCAGGTTCTGGCCCCATTTGCCCATGGGAAGGGTTGGCCTGCTGTCCCCCAGCTGCCCCCTCTGCCTGCCAGTCAGACCAGTTGACCTGCTGTCAGCCGGCCGACCAGTTGACCTGCTGTCTGCTGGCTGACCAGTTGACCTGCTGGCTGCCCCCTCTGTATGCCCGTATGCCTGGTTGACCTGCTGTTACCTCCTACCAAGTCTGGGGGCTGGGACCCAGACCCCGGACAATAACAACAATGAAGTCTCAACACAGATGGTATGGGATACCTATAAGGCTGTAATGAGAGGAAATTTAACCTTACTTAACAGTAAGGATAAGAAAAAAAAGGAGGAGAAATGGCAAGAAATTCAAGAAAAAAAATATAAAAAAGAACAATTGAAGAAAAGACCAGGAAAAAAGTCGATCATACAGGAAATTAAAATATTGCAGGATCAAATAACAGCCATTAGTAATAAAGAGCTAGAATGGAAGTTAAAGACATTAAAGCAGAAGTCATTTGAAGGAGCAAATAAACCAGGAAAGTATTTAGCCTGGCAACTGAAAAAAAGGAAGGAAATGAAAATTATTAATACAATAATGGAGGAAGGTAAAGAATTGAAAGATCATCAACTAATTAAGCATGCGTTCTTTAAATACTGCGCTAAATTATTTCAAAAGAAATCTGTGAATGTACAAGATAGGTATTTAAGGAATGCCTACCTACCAAATGTACCAGAAGAGATGAAACAGAGACTGAATGCTCCAATAACAGAAGAAGAAGTCATACAGGCAATTGAAGCGGCTAAGATTGGGAAAGCACCAGGACCTGATGGGATCACAGCTAAATTTTATAAAGTAATGAAGGAGGACCTAGTATCGATTTTAAAAAATGTAATGATGAATGATATGCTTCAAGGAAAGGGTCTCCCAGATACATGGAATGAAGCTAGTATTGCACTGATCCCAAAAGAAAGCCAAGATTTGACAGAGTTGAAAAATTATAGACCCATATTGCTTATAAACAATGACTACAAAATAATGGCAAGAATACTGGCAGATAGGCTCAAAATATGGTTAATGGATTTTATAGATGAAGATCAGGCCGGATTTTTACCAAATAGGCAGTTAAAAGACAATTTGAGAGTAGTGATAAATGCTATTGAATATTACGATAAGCGACCTGATAAGGAAGTTGGCCTTTTCTTTGAGGATGCAGAGAAGGCCTTTGACAATTTGAACGGGGATTTTATGTTCGCAACTATGGAGAAGATGGATCTAGGTAATGAATTTATACAAGCAGTGAAAACAATTTATAACTTACAAAGAGTAACAATATGTGTTAATGACGACCTGACAGAGAAGTTGGAAATAAGGAAAGGAACCAGACAAGGAAGTCCACTATCACCGCTTTTTGTTTGTGATGGTCTTAGAAGTATTTTTGAGGAGGATTAGAGATGATAGTATAAAAGGAATAAAAATAAAAGGATCCTCCTACAAATTGAGAGCATTTGCAGACGATATGATGTTTATAGTGGAAGACCCTCTACAAACCTTGCCAAGACTGCTGGACAAAATAAAGGAGTTTGGAGATTTGGAGGGTTTCTACATAAACAAAAAGAAGTCAAAAATAATAACTAAAAACATGACTAAGAAGAAACAACAAGAATTAAGTGAATTAACAAACTGCAAAGTGGTACATAGAACTAAATATTTGGGGATAGAGCTGACAGCTAAGAATACAGACTTGTTTAAGAATAACTATGAAAAGCTCTGGACTCAAATTGAAAGAGACATGATAAAATGGAATAAATTAAATTTGTCGTGGTTAGGTCGAATTGCCACAATTAAAATGAATGTACTGCCCAGAGTGATGTTTTTAATGCAAACAATTCCAATTGTGAAAGATAAGAAACAATTTGAAAAATGGCAGAGGAAGATATCAGAATTTGTCTGGGCAGGAAAGAAACCAAGAGTCAAGATGAAAGTTCTTTGTGATGCTAAGGAAAGAGGAGGAATGCAGTTACCTGATCTAAGACTTTACCATGAAGCGATATATTTAGTGTGGCTAAAAGAATGGGTGTCTTTGACCAATCATAAGTTATTAACATTGGAAGGACATAATAAACTATTTGGATGGCATGCATATATGTGGTACGGGAAGCATAATATGGATGCAATGTTTCAGCACCACTACCTGAGAAGAAATCTACTGTCAACCTGGCTCAAGTATAAGAAATTTATAGAGCTAAAGAAACCACTTTGGATTGTTCCAGCTGAAGTAATCAACCCAAATATGGAATATCAGGGAAAGGAATGGCTTACCCTCAAAGAATTAACAGTATTAGAAAATGATGGGTTGAAACTTAAGAGAAATGAGGAGTTGCCATTTAAATATGGTTGGTTACAATATAGACAAATTAAATATTTATTTGATTCAGAACATAGAAAGAATGGTTTTAGAATTAAAAATTCAGAACTAGAGGAACTATTATTGGGGGATAATAGTAAAGCAATATCTAAAATGTACAAGTTGTTATTGAAGTGGTTTACAGAAGATGAAACAGTCAAGGAGCAAATGGTAAAGTGGGCCACAAATTGTAATAAGGAAATAGCGATGGAAGCATGGGAACAACTACGGAAAAATACCTTAAAAATATCAACTTGTACCAGTATTAAAGAGAACGGTTATAAAATGCTGTATAGATGGTACTTAACACCGAAAAAATTAGCCATAGCTAACAGTTATCGAATAAATGTTGGAAATGTACGGAGCATGAAGGTTCTCTATTTCATATGTGGTGGACTTGCCAAAAGGCTAGAGACTTCTGGTCTAGAATATGTGCTGAAATGTCTTTGATATTACAATACAATGTCCCTAAAAATCCAGAAATATTATTACTATCTTTACATTTAGAAGATGTTAATAGAAATGATAAGATATTGTTGTATTATATGATAGTAGCAGCAAGAATTTTATATGCTCAATATTGGAAAAAAGAAGAAGTACCGAATATTGAAGAATGGACAAGGAAGCTGTTGTACATGACCGAAACGGACAAATTAACTAGAAATCTGAAAGAGCATGATTCAGGAATTTTTCTGGAAGACTGGAAGAAGTTTAAGAAATATTTGGAAAAGAAATGCGATGTTAAAGGACAATTGTGGTCTTTGGAGGGATTTTAAATTTTATTAAGTAAGATTTTAACGAAGGGAATATATATAAGATCTCTACCATGGGTAACATAATTGTATTATAGTGAAATAATAATCTCTATGAATAAACGGGGGGTTTGAGTGTTGTTGAAAGTCAATAGAGAAAATGGGGAGGGGAGGGGGTGGGGTTATATATTTAGAAAGGTTTAATTTAGATAAGTTGTATGTATTAACCAACTACTGTATATCACCTCATTCAATAAAATCTATTTAAAAAAAAAAGTTCGATCAGGATGGTAATGTACAACGATATAAGGCAAGGTTAGTGGCAAAAGGGTATACACAACAATATGAAGAAGATTATGATGAAACATTTGCTCCTGTAGTAAAGTACAGTACACTTAGAGCTTTGCTTAGTGTTGCTGCATTTAAACAACTGCATGTAGAACTAGATATAAAGTCAGCTTTCTTAAATGGAGAAACTGAAGAACTGTATATGCAACAACCAGAAACCAGAATAAGTCAAGAACTAGTTTGTAAGTTACAGAAAGGAATATATGGTTTGAAACAGGCTGCTAGCACATGGAATGATAAATTAAACAAATTGCTTTTGCAACAAGGTTTTATACCAAGTAAAGCTGATCCATGTCTTTTTACAAAACAACAAAATGGAAAAATAATGTAGATGATATGATATTGTGTAGTGAAAACAAACAAGAATGTACAAAAATTGTTGAATGTTTAAATAAGGAAGTAGAAGTTAAGAAACTTGGTAATTTATCTTACTATTGGGGTATGTAAGTAGAAAGAGATGATAGTTTTCTTCTCAATCAAAAGCAGAAAATTGTTCACTTGATAGAGTTTATGGGTTTAAATGAACCAAATGTTGTGACAACTCCAACGTGTACTAATTTCATTTCAGAAAAGGATGAAAGTGAACCTTTCCCTGATAATGAATTGTACAGCATGGTTATAGGGAAATTTTAATTTTTAACCAATATGTGCAGACCTGATATTGCATCTGCAGTGGGTATACTGTGTAGAAAAGTGACTTCACCCACTAACTGGGACTGGAATGCACTAAAAAGGTTAGTGAGGTATTTGAAAGGCACTATTGATCTTAAGTTAACAGTCACAACAAATCCTAAATTAGTAGCGTATACAGATGCAGACTGGGCTGGAGACAGAACAGATCGTAAGTCTACAAGTGGTTTTGTATTTTTATTTGGAAATGGAGCCATAAGTTGGGCTAGCCGGAAACAAAACTCAGTAGCTTATTCTATGACTGAGGTAGAATATATTGATGCAGCAGAGGCGTGAAAAGAAGCACAATGGCTTAGCCAGATTCTAGAAGATCTAGGAGTGGCAAATTCAGAGCCTATTAAAATTACGGAAGATAATCACAGTTGCTTGAAATTAGTCCAATCAGAGAAAATAAATGCACGTACTAAACACATACATAGAAGATATCTTGCAATAAAAGACTTATGTTGGAAAGAGTTTATTGAAATGGAGTATTGCCTAACATTACAAATGATTGCTGATGTCTTAATAAAGCCTCTAAGACAATTTTGAAATACTGCATAATGAATTAAATGTGGTCAATTCAAATGAGGCCCAGTGAGAAGGATATTGTTGGAATAAGACACTGTGGCCTAATTTGAATTGAAAAAGAGTGCTTGCAAGTGGAGAAGGGGCTTGATACTTCATATAGTCTCTGTATAGTGTCTGTTCATCCGTTGCTATGGAATTGGCCCCTCCCTGCAGACAGTGGAGATTCCTTCTGTGTCAGTTAAGATGTCTGTTGCTGTAACTGCCTCTCTCTCCTGTGTGCAAGTCATGAATATGCGTCTCTCACAGTTTGTTCTTTATTTTACTGTAAATAGTTATTAATTGAAATTTCTATTTATCTTCTTACATGATTTTAGTTCACACTGGATTCTTCTGTTAACTCTGCTATACGGTGGTATATCCTGTACTTGGTGAATGAAGGGATATTGTCTCATCATGAGGGTTGTCAGGGATATTTAATTATATCTCCCCCCTCTCACAGGGTGAAATCATAATCATCTGGGAGTCTGAGTGCTATGAAGTGGTTTAATTTGAGACACATTTCTTGTGACTCCATAGCTTCCAGTCTGTGCTGTAATCATTGTTCCATTTATATATGCGACTTGATATGGTTCAGGATAGAAGGGCAGTGAGAGTTTGTTTCAAAGCTGAATGTTCTTTATAAAAACCATGTCTCCTGCTTTGCAAGGTACTACTGCAGCTCACCAGTGCTGGTTAGGATATTGCTTCCTTATGAGCTCTGCCTTATCATATTGGTGCAGGGATGCATTTTTGCATGGGACATGCATCTGAGACAATTTTTTCTGTATCTGTCTTCCAAACATAAGGGTTGCTGATGCCATGCCACTGCAACAGAAGAATTGTTTGGTAACTGTGAAAAAACTTTAATAGGGGCTTCCCCACACACTGGTTTTCTTGGAAGTTAATCCACAAGGATTGGTATCAGTTTGGGTATGGTTCTTCTGAATATCTGCCCTACCTCTGCATTTTTACAGTTGTGGGGTTGGTTTAATTTTCTTCTGCACAAGCCATAAATTATCAGGGTTTTCAAACAAGAGTGCAACCTTTCTCCTTGAAGAGACCTACAACAGACATGATCTTCATGAATACTTGAATGGGGGGGGCAAGGAGACCAAAGTGGAGAACAGTGTATTGGTACTTTTTGGAGCCACACTGGAAGCGCAGAAACTTTCTGAACTCTATTTTTACTGTAATGTGAAAATTAGTGAGAATGTCAGGTGGTAATGGTTCTGAAGTAATATTGAAACCAATATGGGAGACATCATCGGATTGAACAGCAGCTGTCTCAGGAGCTGCAGGTGTAGAAATTGCTTTGTGTCTTGGTTCCGAGCTGGGCGTCATATACGTTTCTTTCTCCTGATAATAATAATGATGAGGGTAAATAAATGGGGTGCATTCATACCCATATGCATATTAACAATGGTGTCATGAGCCAGCCCCAGCCTGCCATGCCCACCGTCTTACCACTCACCATCGCGTCCTCTTTGGAGGACGAAGAGCTGGAGGAGCTGGCCTCCACACAAGATGAGCCCTTGGTGGAACAGCAATCAGAGTGGCAAGAAACGCAACCAAGGACCTCTGAGGAAGTCTCTGGGGGTGGGAGTGTTGAAGGAGTGCTTGCCTATGTGCATAGTGTCAGGTGGTGCTAGACTTCGAGGCTGGGGTGCTAGAATCAGAGGAAGAGGCAACACCTGAGTCCCAGCTTGTTAACTGATCAAGGGGATAAAAGGAGCATGCTGAACAAAGCTTGGCATGGAAGCAACCTTGCTCGCCGCTCCCTGTGTCCTGCATTCAAGTGCCTGGAAGCTCTTGACCTCTCCTTGCATCCTGCTCCCCACATCCTTGCCTTATGACCGCAGCTCAACTCCTGGACTTGCACCTGCCTGTCTTGCTTTTGGACTGCCTTGCCTGTGGATTGACTTGGACTGTTGGACTTGCTCTTTTCCCTACTCATGCACAAACTTGGACTGCCTGACCCGTTAGTGGGCTGTCTGGTCTACCAGGTGCCTGCAACTCAGCCCTTGGAGGGCACCCTAGTCCTTGAGAACAACAGATGGTAAGGAAAGGTATATGGTGAGTACTGGAGCCAATAGCGGTGCCTGAGAAGGTAGGATGGTTCCAAGCAATTGTCCTCACTAGCCAGCACCATCAATTCCTTTTGAATACCCAACATAGTACCTGGAGACCAAGGCAGAGGGGAAATGATTTTCATCCTTCTTACAACTCAGAGATCTCAACCTCAGACAGTAATGGTGGCAATGCGAACTGATGTCTCGGGGTTGGAGAAAGCGTTCTTGGAACTGGTGTTGTATCTGAAGGGTAATCCAGAGCCAGAGCCAAGGAGGAAGGACTTTTTCTTCCTGAGGGCCAGTCCTGTAGAAGGTGAATCAGACTTTTCAGGATTTTAGTCTTCGTTTTTGCTTTCTTGACTAGCAGCTCCAATTAGCTCCTTGATGGAACTGAGGCCAACACTATTGGAACAGAAGTATCTTTGGAAGCCGATTCAGGGATTAAACCCATCAGTGGAACAGAGGATGTCATTCAGGACACCCTGTTTCCCTATCAGTAGCTGCTCAATCTGAGGTGGAACTTTTAAGAGCTGATTCCCATAATACAGCCTTAAGCACAATGCCCTTCAATTGCATGCTTTTAGTATGAATTGCTTCCATAGGATGCACCTCATTGTGTCGAGCACGTCTCCCAAACACATCAGGCATTTATCATGGCCATTGGATTGGGCCGTCTTTGTCTCATAGCAAGGCCATTTCTTAAAGAGTGCCTTCAGTGCCATGGAACCAAAGGCAGCAGTTTGTGGATCTGAGGAGGGGAGAAAAGAACATCCTTATTCAAATGTGGCAAAAGAAGAACTGAAGAAAGGAGCCACTTGCCTGCCTTTTTATTGGCGCATCAGGAGAAAGTACATAAAAGTGATGGGTGAGCATCTTGCTCCTATAGGAGGCCTCTTGCCTCTCTAGGGGCTTTTGGAACGTTCACAGCAGGTCTGTGCATGCACAGTTCCCATGTGTGCTTGCACAGAAACCAAGACAAAAATTGTAAGTTCACTCCTAGCTTTAGCAAAAGAATGGATGACTGCATGGGCCTCAGGATTCAAATGCTGTAGAACATTTAAAAGATTTTTCCACTAGCCTACTATAGACAGTCTTGATAATCATCTGGAAGCATGAATCAGCACATGCAACAATCTCTGTAACCTGAAGAAAAAGAGCTTTGGGGACAATGTATGTGAGAAAAAAGTTGACGTGAGCTTCAACTGTGTTTGTAATTTCATGGCTGCTTATTGGTGCATATGTGGGATGTCTTTATAAATAGTCACCTGGTTTATGAATGGGCATCCATATAAGTACAGATGAAAATGAGAACATGACCAGGCTACCACAAGAGCCTCCCTCTCTGTTTGAAAATATCATTGTTCAGTGAGTGAGAGGCCTTTCTCACATGGGCAATGGCCATGCTAACACTCTATGTGAGAACAGCTCCCAGGCCAAGAATGTTGGCATCCACCAAAAGTTCAGTTTCTTTGTGTGAATGAAAGTATGACATGTCTGCATCACTTGCAAGGCATTTTTTAAGTCATTAAAAGCAGTTTGATGTTTTCCTGACCACTCTTACGGTTGGTCTTTCTGTGCGAAGAAGCAGGAGAGGCTGCAAAATTGTGGCTAATCTTGGTATGAATTTGCCACAATAGTCTGCAAGGCCTAGCAGGCTGTGAACTACAGTAGAATTTGTAGGTATGGCAGCAATATCTATAGCCATCACTGGGGATGGGGGTGGCATCAGCAGAAATATCATCTTTAGAAATGATACATCCAAAGAATTTCAAGGTGAATGTTTTAAATTCACATTTACTTTTGTTTAAGGTCAAATTGCTCTTGTGCAGTCATTATAAAACAGCAGCAATGTGCACATTATGCTCTTCAGAATCAGATGAGGTACCAAATACCAATACATTAAGAACCCCTAGAAGTCCAGCTAAAACCTCACAGATAGTATTTTGAAATATTTCTGAAGGTAAAGATATACCAAAACTGAAGTGCTTGCAGCAGCCAAGCACAACATGTTTAAAAAGTTGTGACAGTTCAGCTCTCCAGTGATGTAACCACAGTGGGAATAATGATTTTTTTGTTTGATAGCCTGCTTACATATGCACATATCCACATAAATTCATATTTTGAGTGGTTGTTTAGGTTTTTTGGCCACTACTACTGCAGAGCACCAAGGGGTGGGGTTTCCTACACATTCAGTGATGTTGGTTGTTCCCGATACATTAATTCTTCTTCAACTACTTTTCTGATAGAGAGCCAAACCATCACTTGCACACCGCAGCCCACTCTAGACAAGATATGGTATCCCATGATGCACCTTCTCTTCGTACATGCTCCAACCTTCCTCTGCAGCTTTTATGAGATGGAGATTTGTTTACTCAATTGGCTGTGTCAAGGAAAAAACCTATCAGGTTTTCTGCAGGGTGTGTGTGTGTGCTAAAAACGGGAGTTCCACACCTTTGCTGAGATATTGCAGCTTGGTCTGCCAGGAAAGGGGGCATCTATGCAAAGGGGGGTGGGCAATCCCCTCTTTGGGAGCTGTGGCAACATTTCTTGCTGTCAGCCAGAATCAACTCTTTCCTGCCTATTTGTACCCAGCCACCTCCAATTTCCATTATTCCCTATGGGGAAAACTATGGGGGCTATCCACTGGGATGGAGTGGCATTTTGCAAAATAAATCAACCAAATTTTCAGGAGACCTACTGCTAACTGTCCTCTAAAGACCCCCCCCCCCAAGTTTTAGGGAGATTGGATCTTGGGCAACCATTTTATGGCTCCCCCAAAGAAGGTGTCCCCAACCACCCCATTTTTTCCTATTGTGGAGAGAAACTGACAGCATCTGCAGAAACCCATGGATCATGCCTTCCCCGGGGTTCAATCTCTCTGAAACTTGGGGAGTCTTTAGAGGACAGTTAGGATGAGGTCCCATGCAAATTCTGTGGATTTTGCTTGCAAAATGTCACCCCAGCCCCCTAGAGAGCTCCCCTAGTTTTCCTCATAGGGAATAATGGAGATTGAAGATGGCTGGGGCACCTTCTTTGGGGGCCTTTAAAATGCCCCCCAAATTCTAATCTTCATGAGACTTGGGGGGTCTTTAGAGAACAGCTAGGAGTAGGTCTCCAGCAAATTTGGTAAAATTTGGAATCAATGACCAGTTTTACCCAATTTGCTCTATATTGCTGAGCCAAACTGGAGAATGAGTACCCCCACCCTATCCTTTTCAGGTTCACGTGTTGCCACAATCTTTCTTCCCACCTCCTCCTTATCCTGACCAAAGATGCTGCATGGAGAGGAGGAGGAGGAAGTTAAGTGGGAAGGAGGGGGCAGGTAGGAACAGCCATGATTCTAAACACTTGTATAGCCTCGTGTAATTCATCTCATCTAGTTCAGCTCAGAGTGTGCTGCTGTGATCATTTTGATTAGTCCTATGACAATAGCCATATCATAACTAACCGCTATATCAGTGCCATCAGATACTACATATGCTGGGAATGTGACAGATAAATCCTTGGAACATGGCATCTGTTGATAATGGCTTTGAAGTTTTATAGGCATATATCTTTACAGTTGTGTTTCAAGATTAGGCCCTCAAATACATCATGTTGACTGATGTACCAGTGTCAATTAGAACTTGAATTGTGTGCCCTTGTATGAAGATACGACAACATGGCAGACTATTTCATGTGGAAGCAGTAGCCTGTATGGAAAACACTGTATACACATATGAGTTGTCTTTTTCTGGAGGATCAATTTGAAGAATGTTTTCTTGGTTTGAGTCATGAAGGTGTATGTTTGAGGCATATTGTGATGATCTGTGGACCCCAGCATAGGGATTTCATATTCTGCAATTGTGTCAAAAAGCACCTTTGGCAGGGAAAGTGCCTCTGTTTGGATTGAATCCTCAACAACTGTATCAGGTTATCTGTGTTGTCTTCATGGTCAATTGTGCTTTGAGTGATTTATTGCAACCATGGGTATATCGGCTGGTTCCTGCTGAATTGTTTCTACAGAACATGCGCATTTTCTGTTTGTGCTGAGCATCTTCCTTCCTCTATTATCTAGCATGGCTTTCCGATATTTTGATTGCTCAATTAGTGTTCAGTATTTTATTGAGATTAATCTGAGATTCTTGTTAAATTTGCCTCCAGAGTATGGCTGAGGAACATCCTCCTATTATTTGTGCCTTTAATTCATGGTCAGTTATTGCAAATGCATATGAATGTGTAAGATAACATAACCTGATGAGATATTCATCTGTACTTCTTTTTGTTGTGCTTGATAAAAAGTATATTGTTCAAAATCTATTTTTGTGTGGTTTAAAAGAATTAAGTGCTAACTTTGTTTTTTCATAATCACTGCTGTTTCTTTTTGAGTAATGTTCTGAAAATCTGGTGTACTTCACTACTTGTAAAATGGAATAACATTGTCCATTTGGGGGTGAGGTCATCTTCTTTCGTCGCAAGAAATAAATTTTCCAACATCTCAAGATAATGTTCCCATCTGGGCCCCAACGTATACTGGAAATACAGGAAATGTGGAGAACATGTTGAAAACACAATTTCTACTTGAAAAGCAATAGAAGAGAAAAAAAGGTTTTCCTCATGAGCTGAATAAGAGCCAGCTGTAGGTCCCAAAAGATACAGATGGTGTTATTGGAGACTGAAACCTGATTGGGCCCTTGAAGAAATGCTTAGTAAGGAATTGGATGAAAAGACAGCATCTCTAAATCAGAGCATATGAAGTCAAAAAGGGCAATAAGCAGACCTTGAGAGATCAGTGTGCTAAACCAAGAGAATATAAATGGAGAAGGTATTCAAGGGCAGAAACCTTCATACAGGTGGATGGAGTACATCTCTGCACCCGACATAGGTGTGAAAAACACTTCCTCTTGCTGTCATAGGACTATCTGTAGACTGACTGACTGGTATTCAGAAATATCTTCCTCAGGCTATTTGAGGGCAATGGTCTGGAACTATCCTCCTGGCCACTAAGTACCTGTCTGGATTCAGATCTTGCCATGATGCTGATGTAGGGAGTTCTCCCATGAGATCTATCAGTTACTAAAATTTTCTAGAAGGTGGTAACTGATGACACAGAAAGTGCAATGCTAGACCAATGATCTTGAAGCAGAATGCCCTCTGATATATGAAATCATTAGTCTCCTTTCTAAATTACAAAGTCTGTACAAGGCATGGATGGTATTTCCGTCTGTTCACACCCAGCCCCAGAACAGTTAGAAACTTAGGAATTGTTCACACATGGTGGGGGAAGGAAAGACAAGAGAAAGCAGTAAGGAGTCAACTGTTTAGGCAGAGAAAGACAGTTATCCCAAAATAGTGAAGGGATACTCCAACCACTGTCATGTCCTGGATGAAAACCCTTGGGGCAACATGAGGGTGAACATCTAGCTCTGGTAACCACAATTTAAGATTTTGTGGTAGTAAAGGTAGTCCCCTGTGCAAGTACCGAGTCATTACTGACCCATGGGGGGGACGTCACATCACGACATTTTCTTGGCAGACTTTGTTATTTTAAGCTTGCCTTCAGGACTGAATGTGGAAAGCTACATAAAAATAACAGAATTATTAAAACAATGTAATAATTATCACCACGAAAAGAAGCCAGTTAATTTCTGCCCTGATAGTACTCCAAAAAAAAAAAAAAAAGGAAAAAGTTCATGTGTCTATGTGTTACAGACAGGACTGGTTCCAGCTCTGCCTCTCCTCAGAAACAGCCAATGAAAGCTGGCAGAATGCTAGGCCAGTGACAGTTGGAGTCGGTTGGAAGGCAATTTCTGAGGGAGAGAAGGTTTTTGGATGCTGCTGAGGAGAGGCAGTAGAGATATTGCTGGCTGTTAAAACCCGTTTTGATACAACTAACCATTCTGTGTGTATGCACAATGTATCTATGTGTTTACAATTATTCTACTTTATGCATCTTGTAAATAAAGTTTATTCTTCTTTCTGTTTTAACCCTAGAGTTGTTGGATGAGGGGAAATAAAACACACGTGCAAAACTCAAATACTGTGGTTACGACAAACGGGCCAAGATTAACTCAATGGCGGCAGCATAAAGTTAACTCTGAGTTCCTTTTCTTCAACAGTTCTGGGCAGTAGCTGGCTGCAGGGAAATAAAATATAGGGAACAGGCTGCCTGTCTGATGGAACCTCTGTCAAGAGGAGAGAGAGGACCAGGTGTGGATTTGGACCAGAGCTCTCTGTCTGATATATTGAGGTTAGACAGGTGGTGTGTTGTGACCACCCTTACTGCCTGGGAAGCCCCCAGACCTGTGGAGAGAGGTTTATGGTAGGTGGTGGTATCTAAGGGAGTCACATAAAGTCTTCGATCAGTGATAGGATACAGATCCCAAAGCAAAGGTGGAGTACCGAATGAGGTTCAAGGTTTTGGTACTAACCTATAAAGTCGTATGAGGACTGGGACCGATGTATCTGTGGGACCGCCTCTCCCCATATGAGCCCCAGAGGACTCTTCACTCAAGCAATAAACATCTATTAAAGATCCCTGGCCCTAGGGAGGTCCACCTGGTGTTGACCAGGGTCAGGGCTTTTTCGGTCCTGGCCCCAGCCTGGTGGAATCCTCTGTCTTATGAGACCAGGGCCTGGCAAAATTTGTTAGCATTTTGCCGGGCCTGCAAGATGGAGCTGTTCCGCCAGGCATATGGTTGATGCTAGGTGGTCCCCCCCCCCAGTTGGGGGGGATAAACTATATGCCCTCCCGTCCAATGTCACCTTCCATCTCTCACATATTTTTCTGGTAAAAATGCTTTATAGATGGTGAAAGGTGAGCATCTAAATTATGTGCTGCTATGTTTCTTGCTTTTTATATTTATATAGATGTAGTATTTTTAAATGATGGTATGTAGTATTTTATGTTTTTAATGGTAATAATGGTTGAACCGTGCAATGTGTTTTTAAGCCTTGTTGTGATCCGCCCTGAGCCCGCTGGTGTGGGGAGGGCGGACTATTAATTGAATA
Source organism: Eublepharis macularius (assembly GCF_028583425.1). NCBI lineage: Eukaryota > Metazoa > Chordata > Lepidosauria > Squamata > Eublepharidae > Eublepharis > Eublepharis macularius. Next base: position 95,214,142 of record NC_072791.1, on the reverse strand, counting down.
AATTAAATTAGAATTAAATAAGTTCTTGCAGCCCTACTGCCAGATGACAAAGGGGGATAGCAGTGGAGTGTTCTTTTGTTGCTCAATCTTTGTTAGCTCTTCTTTGGCAACTTGAAGTCTGGTTCTTCCTTCAGGATACAATTCAAGGACCTCATCTTCCTGGGACTCTCAATGTTGTGCACAGGATATCTTGCTAGTGCTTTTGATTCTGAGTGGTTGAATGCCAGCCATCTCCAGCAATCAGGATAGTAGCTTTTAGCTTGGTTTAAAAAGTGTACACGAGCTCATCCTTTTCTTGCAGTGGTGTTGAATCGAGACTCTTTCCCTCTTTCCCTTGGAAATGGATGAGTTTTCATTCCATCTGGGTTCTCATAAACCTTCAGGGTTTCTGTTACTCTCTTTGTAGAGTTTGGCCCTGTATCCTTTTTCACAGGAGAAAACCGTGATGTAGTCTGACCTCCCTTTTCATGATGCTTAGGAAGATCTACTGTGGACTTAGGCAACACCGCTCTGGAATTTCCTTGAAGTGTGCAAAAGAAAGACCTAACAAACTGCATGACTGGAGCATTATGCTCCAGGTCTTACTTTAAAAAGTGTAGATGCAGATACCTTGTCCAAAAGAAATGGAGGGACAAGAAGTGTGTAAATATGGGGCAAGTGGAAGTATATTATAATGATAAAAATATGTTTCATTTACAGGAAACCCCAAAGCGGTAATGTTTGTAGAGCTAAGATAATGAAAATGTTATAGTATAGTTTTTATCTGGGTTATGTACATATATATAAGGAGGTAAAGACCCTCATAGTTGCTGGAAGAAACCTGAAATTCAGCCTCCGCCTTTGCAATGTCTATGAGGAGTGAGTTATGGACAGAACTGGTTCCAGCTCTGCTTCTCCTCAGAGACAGCCAATGGAAGCTGATGGAATGCTGGGCCAGTGACAGTTGGGGTCAGTTGGAAGCTAGTTAGTGAGGGAGAGAAGGTTTTTGGATGCTGCTAAGGATGCTGCTTAAACTGGGAATAATTAATGGGAATTAATCATTCCCAGTTTAAGCACAATATATCTTTGTGTTTCCAGTCATTCAGTCCTACTTTATAAATCTTGTAAATAAAGTTTATTCTTGTTTCTGTTTTAACACTGGCTGGCTTGAAATTGTTGGATGAGGGGAAATAAAACACACGAACAAAACTCAAATACACTGGTCATGACAAATGGGCCAAGTTTAAATCAATGGTGACAGCATAAAGTTAACTCTGAGTTCCCTTTCCTCAATAGCCCCAAGTAGTAACTGGGTGCAGGGAAGTAAATATAGGGAAAGGGCTGCCCGTCTGGTACACCCTCTGGGAAGACGACCCAGTGTGGATTTCAGTCAGGATTCTGCCTGATAAATAGAGTCTGCATGTCTCCAGATTGTGCTCTCTAAAGGGGCTATGTTGGCCAAGGAGGAGGTGGGTGGCTGAGGTCTATGAGGTGCCTGCCAGGAACAGAGGAGAAGAGGAACTCTGGAGTGTTGTGAAACCCCCACTTTTTTCTATGGCTCTTTTAAGTTTCCTTCCCCTTTTACCATCTTTCTGTCTCACATTGCTGATTTTCCAGTGTGTAAAACAATCACCAACAACTCCTGGATCCTAACCATCATTAAACTGGTGTACACAATAATAGAGTTTGCTTCACTGCCCTTCTCCAGAGGATTCAACTTTACTCCACCCAGTCCCATCATTCTCCTCCATATGGACTCTTTCAAAACAAATGTTTTGAGGAGTTGGAACTAATACTGGAGGGGGGGACCTCTATCAGCCTTAGGCTGATGCTTCTGCAATGCCTTCTAGCACTGGTGTTCAGAAGTTTACTGTAGCCATGAACACTAGTAGCTCCTTTCAGACCTATGCTCCATGAATCTGTCTAACCCCCTTCTAAAGCCATCAACACAATCTCTGGCAGCAAATCCCACAATTTAATTACTTATTGAGCACAGAAGATCTTAATTTTGTTTGCCCTGAACTTCATTTTGTTTGCCCATCAATTTCATTGTGCCAGTATTATGGCAGAGAGAGATTTAAAGGAACTGAGTAAGAAGACATGACTCTTCTCCCTTGAGCATGCACAGTCAAGACTATGCCTCTGATGACCTCACTACATGATAACACATTCACAGCTATGGAGTTGGTCACCAATATGCAGATGACACCCAACTATATCTCACTATCCGGGTCCCCACAGGATGCAGTAGAAATCTTGGATCACTTCCTGACAGCAGTGATGAAATGGCTGAAAACAAATTGAAATTGAACCAAAACAAGACGGAAGGGATGCTTGTTGGGAAGGCAGAGACCTTAAAGGACATTGTACTCTCCGCTTTCAATAGAGTTCACAGAATCACAGAGTTGGAAGGGGCCATACAGTCCTTCTAGTCCAACCCCCTGCCCGATGCAGGATAAGCCTAAAGCATCCCTGACAAATATTCATCCCACCTTTTCTTGAAAACTGCCAGTGACCCTTGCAGACTTGGTTAAGAGCCTAGGGGTTATACTGGATCCAATGCTATTACTAGAAAAACAAGTTAAGGCAGCTGCAAAAAATGCTTTCTACAACCTCACTCAAGCATGGAAGATGGCTTCTTACCTCAACGTGGCCAACCTGGCTACCTGGATCCATGCTATGGTGTAAGTAGTCGGCCCCATCCTCCACCATTTTAATATAGGACTGTGATATAAAAATCACCGGGCCCCTGGATTAATTAATTAATTAATGTTATTTATATTCCGCCTTTCTCACTGGGACTCAAGGTGGATTACATAGTGTGAGATTAGTAATTCCAGCCGGCAGGGCAGAGCATTTCTGAGTCCTGCCCGGGAAATTAAGTCATGAATGGAATGTTCATGCTAATTCAGAGTGACTGTTGATTTACTGCTCCACCAGCTGCAGACGTGCGACTGTGACAAGAAAGGATCTCGTTGAGTCACCCCACTTAGTACATTCCAATACCCTCCTTCCATGATTGCATCCCCCACCCTAAGATCAAGGAGCAATCATTCAGCCCTGATAAGTTCATCACTCCTTTGGAACACCTAATCTAAACTTCTAAATTCATCAATTCAGCTCTGGGAAGATTAATTAGCAAACTGCCTCTTTACAAACCTCCAGGAGAACACACCGCATTTCCTTTAACACACCCCGGCATCAGTAAAAGTAATCAAAGCTTTTGTCATTCCCAGGAGATGACGTTTAAGACCTTTATCCCAACAGCTGAGCCCCCCCCCCCCCCGCCAGCCTCAGGACATGTTTTGCCCTATAAAAACAGGGCTTTTGCCCCATTCAAATTGTACACGCTGTGCATGCATTCCTGGATCTGAGCACTGTACTCTTAGGCTCACTTTCCCTAAGACTCTCTCTCTCTCTCCTGGCTGAGAATGTGGGACATTCGAAGCTCTCTTCCTCTGTGGACTGCTCTACTCTGAAATTGGTTGCTCTACTCTCTGGATATGTAATTATTGCCCCCAAATCCCTCAAACCTATTCCACTTTCACCACTGCTTTTCCTAGGCATCATGTGTGTTGTGAGCAATCTCTTGTGTGTGTGAGTATGTGTGTTTGAGTTTTCCCCTTTTAATAAAAACACTCCTTTTTACAAGACCATAAGCCTCATCTGCTTCCTTGGGGAGGGATCTCCCCATAAATACTAGCGGAGATCCTGTTGTTACCCCTCTTGCATAGCTTTCCTTCTTGCCGCTAATTCTCCCTACTCACAAGGACTCCCATTCCTGGAAATAATAGTAACATCAAGACTTGACTACTGTAATGCACTATACATTGGTCTCCCATCTAAGTTAACTAGAAGACTCCAATTGGTGCAAAATGCTGCTGCGCGACTGTTATCAGGAGTGAGCAGGAGCATGAACATCACCCCCATTCTGCAGTCACTCCATTGGCTACCTATCAGCTACCATGCTCAGTTCAAGGTATTGGTTATCATATACAAAGCTCTTCATGGCCTTGGTCTGGCATACCTATGGGACCACCTTCCTCCCTATGTTCCTCCATGGCAACTTTGCTTATCGGAACAGGGTCTCCTGCAGGTGCCACCCTGCACATGGGCACCATCGGTGCCAGGGTTTCTGGCACCTGCAGCCACCCTCCCATGTGCGTGCACGAGCACGCGCACGTGCTCCCCAGACTGCGTGATGACATCATCACATGATGACATCATAGAGCAAAGCCGGGGCCATTGGCCGGTGGGTGGCTGGAGCGGCACAAGGAGGCTGGCTGCGCTCCGCACGCCACACGCTGTGCCTGGCTCACGGCTGCTGTGCCTGGCCGGAGGCGTGTGGCAGTGGCGGCGGTGGCAGTGTGGCACTGGCTGGTGGCAGCAGTGCGGGCCAGGCACCCCCTCTGGTGCCTCCTCCAGCTCCATGGAGCCCATGGTGCCTGCCAATGCCTCAATGGTGGCACCAGCCCTGCACATGGGCAAAATCAACAGCAGCCCGTACACAGGCTTTCTCTGTGGTGGCCCCTACCCTGTGGAACAGCATGCCTGAGGAAGTCAGGAGAGCCCCCTCTCTCCTAGCTTTCCACAAATGATGCAACACCGAATTATTCAAAACAGCTTTTGTATTGTAGGGAGGCAGTCTCAGATGCTCCATTAATGATTTCGAGACCATAGACTTCACCCATAAACTTCACCACTATGTTGCCTTACGTAATATCTGTTGCTTTAAATATGTGCTCCTATGTCAGCCCTAGAATTGCTTATGTTTTGTTTCAGCATGTCGTCAACTCTTTATTGAATGCTTCCTAATGTTATGTCTTTGTAAACTTGGGTTTATTTACCCTACGGCATTGTTTAGGAAATTGTCCTTGATATTGACTATACTACTCTCACACTGTGTAATCCGCCTTGGGTATCAGTAAGGCAGACCATAAATGACATTAATGATGATGATGATGACGACGACAACCACGATCAGCTTTTCTTGGGTATCTGTATGAGACTGGATTTTAAATATACACTAACAACTTTTTCAAATTCTCCCCCTATCTAAGGAAGCAAGAACATTTCATTTATTTCCAAAGTGAATCTAAGATTGCTACGATTTTAGCAATTAATAATAGAAATAAATCTAGAGTGGCGTGATTTGTCATAAAGCCATAAAATAGTTAGTCCTTCTATGATCTTTATTTAAACTCTCTAAAATAAAAAGTATCAATGAGTCTACACATAAGCTATAAACTGAGACAGAAAACCATGTGTATTCTCACTCATCATGAGCACTGCAATATAAAATGCAGAAGCCACCAGATGGCACTGATCATACTTTTAAATCATTTTTGAAGTGCCACAACAAATACTTTTCTTCGTGTGGGAGATTTTTAACACAACACAACAGAATTTTGTCTTAAGGTAGAACTATAACCCCAATGGCAAAATGTGTGATTTTTAAAGGCAGCTCAAGGGTTAAACTGATTTTTTTTTCTTAGCCAGTGCCCATAATCATAAAATACATTTTTCTGGAGGTTCTATGGCACTATTTGCATAAAATTTGCTAAGTTTGGGGAAACAGCTATTATTTATAGCATTTTATTTTTAAAAAGTAGTAGGCTGTGCTTCAGACAAATACTAACTCTGATTAGAGAAGAATATCCTGAATTTCTGATGTGGTATTTTCATCTCCTTAATTAAAAAAAAACTAGGAATTAAAAGTGACCGTAAACACTTGAACAGGACACATTATGTCCTATTCACCTCTACAGAAAACAGTAAGGTTTCTGTCTCTCTGTGAGCCTATGAATGTTTATCAGTAAACAACGATGTTAGTAAAATGTGTGGAAACCAAGTTATGAAGAAGGGTGTCTCAAGAACAGTTTTGACTCTCAAAAACCTATACCCTGAAGATCTTATTGGTTTCTAAGGTACCACTGGACTCAAATCCTACTGGAAACCAAGTTGTGATTCATGGCTTCTTCACTATGCCAAGACATTTCACACCTTCCACCACTGATAAGAGCAAAGGGGATTGCTTTACATTGTTATGAATGATTACTTTGTTCTTACTGAGTGTCTACTGCTCAATTAGCCTACATTCTTGATGTAAACTAACCTGAGTTGTCTCCAATTACAAGCACAGAAAAGACTGCTTTAGAATTCTTTTGATAGTTCCCAGTACACCAAGAGGGCAGGGTGCACACAGAAGAACCTTTTGAACATAAAATTATGAATAAGTGTATTAATAAGTGTGAGAATTCACAATGAAGGAAATAATAATCTTACAGTGCTAATTCAAAGTTCCCAACTGTTCTAAGCATCAGAATACCCAATAATCTTACTGTGATTAGTATGTATCTGAAAGACTACTCTGCTAGAGGGGTCTTGGAACTAGCAGGGTAAAACGTTCAGAAGGCGTGATCTTGATTAAGTTAAAATATGTGATGTCAGTGTCCAAATGTTGAGGTTTTAAGTGTAAAGAAGTATTTAAGCACTGAGAGAACATGCTAGATGAAAAACATGTGCCTTGGCTGCAAAACACAGCAGACACAATGATCTTTCCTCCATTTCCTCCATAATCCTAGGGCTGCCAGCCTCTCTTATCTTGACAGCAGGGGTCAGGGAAGTGACAGGTGGGCAATGGGCCCCAATCTGAGGTTCTTGGTTGTATGCTTTGTGCACATGCATGCTCTGGAGGTCTCCAGCGGTCACTATTTTTAAAAAATTATTTTATTACTGCAAAACAGAAAAAATTAAGTAACAAACAGAAAGAAAAAGAAAATAGTGCTGACTACAAAAACATTATTGGGAAATCTGTACGTAAGTACATAAAAGACTTGCAAGTATCTAAAAATAAGTCCATATGCAATTGCCTTCTATATGTGAAAACAAAGAGTCCAGTAGCACCTTTAAGACTAACCAACTTTATTGTAGCATAAGGTTTCGAGAATCACAGTTCTCTTTGTCAGATGTGATATGTGATAAGTTTAAATGTTAATAAGTTTATAAAGGCTTTAATCCAGTGATTTACAGGAAGTGGGCTTTTATCTTTCCAAATGTTGAAGTATAAATCTTTTAGCAACAGTAAGGGCATGGAGGGTCCATTTCTGTTGATCATCAGATTCCAAGAGACAATCAAATAGTTTAAAAGTACATAAAAATCCTCAAAAATAAATGAGTTTTCTAACACAAAATTAATATGACTAATAACTTCCTCCTAAAAGGGCTGAATGACTGAACATGTCCAAAGCATATGCGTAAGAGATACATCTTGTGAATTACAGTGCCAACTGTCAGACACTGTGCTTAAACCTTAGTAAAAAAAACAGTGTGGTGTCCAATATACCCTAAACATAATTTTTGCTGTAAGTTGCAACTCAAGCTCCATAGTAGCAACAGGTACATGGCTTAAAGCCTTATCCAATTGCTTTAGCAAAATTGGACACCAATTAGGTCTCTGGTGATGTCACCTGGTGTAAAACCAGAAGCAGCAGCATCTCTTGAGGGGCAAATCAACCCCAAATATTGCATTTTCACTATATTGAGACCCCACAGCTTCCAGTTTTACCTTTTAGGGCATTTTGGGCGCACATATGCATGCCATTTCACCACATGCTCTGGGGCTCCCATCCTGCCTCTCCCCCTCCTTTCTGTGAGCACAAGGATTTCTGCCCGCAGAGTGCAACTTTCTCACCACTACCTTCAGTAACCTAAAATGCCCCCCAAGTCTTGTTCCTGGGGGCAGAACCCTGGGAACAAGTTTAGAGTCATTAGGGGAAGTTTGAATGCTACTCTCTATAGGCAGAAATCCGTGTGCCCATGGAAACACTGTTCTGTATCCAAGCCACAAACTTTTTTTCACACTAGTGTATCCGCAGCTATCATGTCTGCCACATAAGTATGAAGTTAACCTGAAAGATAAACTACATGTTATCTTAATGATCTCATCACCAATGCATGAATCTAATGGAGTTAGAATGTATGATTAAATTATTAGTCCAACAAACAATTTGGACAATTTTCTGTTTTTAAAACAGATCACTAAAATATAGCACACATTAAACTTGTTATCCTTAATAACTGAATGGTTTCGATACTACTGAAGGATTTGTATGAACATTCTTCTGGATCAATTTGGTATTAAAAATAGGGAAGATTGATGTGAAACTTTGACTACTGTCTCCACCTGAAGCTAGATTACCCTAATAAGTACATATTCCTTACTTCCTGAACAAATAACATTTCTAGCACTAAAAGCCACATAGACACACCCAGGATTATGGCTATTATGGAGCTGAACAATCTTAGCATTGCCTAATTAAACTGAGATATCCCACTGGGTAGCTCAAGAGGGCACTAGAAGCACTGAGATGAAGTAACAATCCCCTGCTTTCTCATCCTAACGAGACTGAAGCAGATGTTTCCACCTGCTGCATTCTGGAGCCTATTCAATTGTTACTATGAAAGAGTGCTATTTATAAAGTAAGATAAGACATAACATATAAAGCTTAACTTTCTTCCTTTTCAACAAACATGCACTAAAAAGAAAGCAGTGCTCGAAAATTGTTAAAAAAATAAACCAAAGCATAATCTTTGAAAATTAAAGCAGCATCTCATATGGCAGAAATTGTGACTATCTCATTATTTTTAATATGTCATTCCATGTAGCATATCTACATTTTTTACCTAATAGAAATAAGATTTAGATCATTGTCACCAGAATTTTTTAAACATAAAGAACATCTAATATTTGAAAAAAGAAAAAGTCATTAACAGTGCAATCCTAAGGGGTGCAGGGAAAGTGAATAGGAACCGAACTAAGGCTTGCAACGGCAGAACTGGTTCCAACGTGAGCGTAAATGCCCTTCCGTTGGTGGTGGCACAAGGCGCTGCACCACTGGCAGGCTGGTGCCGCCACAAGCAAGAGGGGGCCGGGCGGAGGCGGAGAAGCAGCGTAGAGCCCCGCGTCGGTGCAGGAGGGGGCAGGGAGAAGGGCGGGGCTGGAGTTAGTTTGCTCCCTACGCCCTTCCAGAAGCGGGAACGCCCACAGAGGCGCAAAAGAGCTATGCCACGAAAGAACAAGGCATAGCCCATAGGTGCCCATGGAACAGCGAAAACTTGGCCCCCTCTCTGAGCACCCAGCCCCACCCCCGTGGCCCGAAGGAGCATAGGATGGGAACTATCATGGGGACCAATCAGCGTGCATTCCCGGCATGGACGAGCCCTCCTCCCTGCACCCAATCACCCACAAATGCACCCTATAAAACATCCGGCCAGCACTGCCCGTGCTCTCAGGTAAGTGAGCACATGGCTGGAAGCTCTGCCCATTTGCTGTGTGCTGTGGGCACTTTGAATGCGAGGCGGGAGAGAGGGTGCCCACGGTGGCAGGCACTGGGTGCACTTCGGGGACTTTGCGAGAAAAGTGGGAGAACTTTGCGCTCGCTGAAGGGAAGAAGGGCAAACAATAGCCACTAACAATAGCCACTCATGTTTCCTTGCAGGTTATCTGACTCTGAAGTTCCATCTCAGTCAGGGGCAAGGTAGCACTTACTGGTAAGAAGATGGGGCGGTGGCTAAGCCAGCTGGCTGATTTGCGCTGGCTGCCCCATCACCTGAACTTGCCTGACCGCTAGCCATGGCGGGGGAGAGGATGGTGGCAGCAGCCCCTGCCTGCTCCAGAGGCAGTTGCCCAGGAAACTACTCTTGACCAGGTGTTCGTAACTACCTGCTCGTTTTCTCCCTTAAAGGTAAAAGCACCCCAAGGCAGAGTGCATCCTTGCCAGAAGGTCTCGCATCAGCCGGTTCCTGCTGCCGCTGCTCTCTACTATGTGCATCTTCTCAGATGTTGGAGTGCGGGCTTTGCCTCGGCCATGGATGGGGCAAAGCCCACGTGTGTCTTTCTCTCGCAGGCACGTTGTGACCCGTCTGGGAGATGACTGACCAAGCATGTCTGCTCCCCCGCCCCCCATAATCCTCTGTGAGTGACATTCGGATCCAGCCCAGGAAGCAATATCTCACAGAAGAACTATCCTGCAAAAGTCGATAGGGTGCCGTCCAGCACCACCCCATTTACACCGGTGCACGAGCGACGGCGCTGTCTGGGGGGTTAGGATTGCACTGTAAGATTTAAGCTGTACCTTCTAATAGGAGAATTATCCCCCCCCCCGCCCGGCCGCACTATGTTCACAAAAATCAGTTCAACAGAGCCACTTATTAGGTATTTGTGGTCATATGAGGGACTCAGCAAGTATGCATAAAATATGATTTTGTAAATCAACTGAAGGAAAAGACACCACTATACACACACACACATACAGTGGAACCCCATTCTTAGAAAAGAGGAAAGGATGGAGAATAAATGAGGATTTGCTACAGGAGGGAGAAAATATGGAGATGCTGAGAAGGGAAACTAAGTTCTTCATACCACATAATATGAATCGAGAAGTACCAACCAATAAGGTCTGGGATGCATATAAAGCAGTGATTAGAGGCATACTAATGGATTTAAATGGAAGAGCACGAAAGAAACGAGAGGAGAAGAGACAGGAGATTATGGAGAAAATAAAAGCCAAAGAAATACAACTAAAGAAAAGACCAGGTAAGAAGAAAATTTATCAGGATATTAAAATTTTACAAGAGCAGTTGACGGCAATGAACAATAGAGAATTGGAATGGAATTTGAAAAGAATGAATCAAAAGTCGTTTGAAGGTGCAAATAAACCTGGGAAATATTTGGCATGGCAACTGAAGAAGAGAAAAGAAAAAAAGATAATAAATAAAATATGTGAGGACAATAAAGTGCATCTGGAACAGACTGCCATTAGTAGAGCCTTTTACAAATTTTACGCCAAATTGTATGGGGAAAAAAGAAGTGAAAAAAGACTCAATAGCGACATATTTGGGAAAAGTAAAACTCCCAATAATCTCGGAAGACTGGAGAGTCAAATTAAATAGTGAAATAACAGAGGAAGAAATAAAGAAAGCAATACAGTCAACAAATTTGGGAAAAGCGCCAGGGCCTGATGGACTTACAGCAAAATTTTATAAGGTAATGGCCAATGAGCTGGCGCCATTTTTAAAAGAGGTGATCAATGGTGTCTTGAGAGACCAAAGAACTCCAGATACTTGGAGTGAAGCTAATATATCACTGATCCCTAAAGAGGGACAGGACTTGACAAACGTTAAAAATTACAGACCTATTTCCTTACTTAATAATGATTACAAGATCTTTGCGAAGATCTTGGCAGAGAGGCTAAAGGGATGGCTAGCTGAGGCTATTGGGGAAGAACAAGCTGGTTTTCTTCCAAATAGACAAATCAGAGACAATTTAAGGACAGTCATAAATGCTATTGAATACTATGACAGGCGTTGTGATAAAGAGGTTGGGTTCTTCTTTGTAGATGCTGAAAAAGCGTTTGACAATTTGAACTGGGACTTTATGTTTGCAACTATGGAACAGCTACAAATGGGAGAAAGATTCATAAGAGCAGTTAAAGAAATTTACAGAGACCAAAGTGCAGCAATTGTGGTGAATGATGAGGTGACTAAGAAACTGACTATAGGGAAAGGTACAAGACAAGGTTGTCCCTTGTCTCCACTGTTGTTTATTTTGGTATTGGAAATTCTGATGATACAGATCCGAGAAAATGATGCAATCCGTGGAATAAAGATAAAGGACTTTTCCTATAAGGTCAGAGCATTTGCAGATGACATAATGTTAATTGTGGAAGATCCAATTGAAAACATGCCTAAGGTAATAGATAAAATCAAAGAGTTTGGAGACTTGGCAGGTTTTTTTGTAAACAAAAAGAAGTCAAAGATATTGTGTAAAAATATGACTAAACAAAAACAACAGCAACTTATGGAAATAACAGACTGTGAAGTAACAAGCAAGGTAAAATATTTGGGAATCAAACTGACTGCAAAAAACATAGATCTATTTAAGAATAATTATGAGAAATTATGGACTCAAATAGAGCAGGACTTGATTAAGTGGAATAGATTGAAGTTGTCATGGGAAGAATTGCAGCAGTTAAGATGAATGTTTTGCCAAGAGTGATGTTTTTGTTACAGACAATACCAATTATTCGGGACTCTAAACAATTTGAAAAATGGCAAAGGAAAATATCGGAGTTTGTGTGGGCAGGCAGGAAACCTAGGGTGAAAATGAAAGTGTTGCAGGATGCAAAAGAAAGGGGTGGAATGCAACTGCCCAACCTGAGACGTTACTATGATGCAATCTGTCTGGTATGGCTGAAAGATTGGATGACGCTGGAAAATTGCAAATTGCTGGCCTTAGAGGGATATAAAAAACTGTTTGGATGGCATGCATATTTATGGTATGACAAAGTGTAAGCAGATTCTATGTTTCTACACCACTATATTCGGAGAAGCCTCTTCACAGTCTGGAAGAATATAAAGATTACCTACAGGAAGGAACTCCCTCCTGGGTGGTTCCATATGAAGTAATTGATCCAAGAACGGTCGATAATAAGCAACAGTGTTTAACGTATAAGGAGATAACTCAAACAGAACTTTCTAAAGCTAGAATAAAGACACAACAAGAGCTGTCCCCAAACTATGATTGGTTTCAATATAGACAAATCAGAGATCTTTATTATTCGGACTGTGCGAAGGGAGGAATAAGAATGGAGAATTCAGAATTAGAGAAAGTAATTCTACAAGGAGATAAAAAAGAAATTTCAAAGGTCTACAAAGTGTTGCTAAAATGGTATACTGAGGATGAGGTAGTTAAAGTGCAAATGGTGAAGTGGGCTATAAACTTTAACAAAGAAATAACAATGGAGGCGTGGGAATACTTGTGGAAAAATACGTTGAAGATTACGACATGCACTAATATTAAAGAGAATGTTTATAAAATGATGTATCGTTGGTATCTGACACCAAAGAAGATAGCGCTAGGGAATTTGAACATGTCTAACAAATGTTGGAAATGTAGAAAACATGAGGGTTCTTTGTACCATATGTGGTGGACTTGTGAGGTAGCTAGGCAGTACTGGGGGGAAATAATAAAAGTAACGAGTGAGATTTTACAATTTCAAGTGAATAAGAACCCAGAACTCCTGCTACTGAACTTGGGAATGCAAGATATGCCAGCACAATACAGGACTTTGTTATTCTATATGACAGCAGCAGCTAGACTTTTGTACGCGTAGAAGTGGAAAGTACAAGAGGTGCCAACCATTGAGGATTGGATCTACAAATTGCTGTACATGGCGGAGATGGATAAAATGACAAGAAAATTGAGAGACCTTGACCCAGGGCAGTTTAACAAGGACTGGGAGAAGCTGAAACAATATCTGGTGAAAAAATGGGAGGTGGATGGAGAACTGTGGCAGTTTGAAAATTACTGAAACACAATGGAAGAAGAGGGAAGTGACTATACCGAGGAGGGGAGAGTTAACTGAATAATTCTAAGCAAATATCATATTGGATTATTATATAGAGTATTAGTAGTGCTATTATTATAAGAAATGTAAGGATAAAAGCTAAACTAAATATCTTTCTGACGTAAATAATAGTTGCAAAAGGGTGAATGGATACATATCAGCAGGTGAAATGTGGAAATAATAGATTGACTTATGTTAAACGAATATATGAATGGATTACTCTAGTTAAATAGCTCTATAACGGAGAAATTAGATAATTATATTGGATATGATATGTAAAAGGAAGTAAGGAGCAACATATATAGAATATAAGTCAAATTGATTGATTTATTATGAATATCTGCAAAGTTTATAGAAGTACTAGAAAATATGTATAAGGTGGGGCAAATTGCTTGTCCCATATTGAAGAGAGTAGAAAGAGTAAAATAGAGTATAGGTGATCAGAATGAATATTATTGAAAGGAATCAGAAATAGCACAAATATGATAGATAAGCTTAGAAGAATTTGAAAGTATATTATAATAAATATAGTAAAATTCATATGAGTAAAGGGAAAATAGATGAGGGGTTGGAAAACTGTTGGAAGTCAACAAAAGGGGGGGAATGGGAGGGGGTTAGAATTGGAAATTTAAAGGAATGTGAGTGTAAATGATATGATACGATATATTTCTAATCCAATAAAAAATTTTACAAAAAAAAAAAAAGAACCCCATTCTTAGAAAAGCAGTGTGGTTGGATACAACCCACTGAAAGAAAAAAATTAAATTGAAATTGAAAAGCATATAAAAGCCCAAAAGGCACAATAAATAAAGCAAACTTGCTAATAGAGGAAGGAAAATAACATTCATTTTAAGTAACACGAGACACTAACTACAGCCCCAAGTAATCAGAAATGAAGATGTGTAGAACTTTTTTAAAAAACAAGAAAATGTCCAAAGAGATGATGACAGGACATCCAGCACAACACACTTTAACAAGGGAAGCATTACAAAAGAAATAAGGTTATGGAAGAGAAAGAAAGAAAGAAAAAAAGTTGAGAAATTGTCTCTCTAATGAGCAAAGATGAGAAGCAAAAATCGTACAGAACAGTGTGACAGAGTTTATTGAGAATGTTGCTGAAGCATCCAATATACCTTGTTGAAACACTGAGCAATTTTGCATATTACAAAATCCCTTGTGTCCCCTACACATTTGCCCCAGTCCTGTCAACCAAACCTATGTTGGGAATTTCATGCTCAGCACTCAATTCTTAGGCACAGGAGGGCCCAATTAGTATAATGACTGCAGCATACACTGAATGGAGGCTTAAGTGTCTCTCCCCTCCCCTCATACCATTCTCCCAACCTGAAATGATGACAGGAAGCTGCTTCCTTAAGAGGAAAAGCAGCAACTCCCCAGGTCTGTTTCAGATCAGGAAAATGGCATGGGGCAGGGAGGTTTCAGTCCCCCTTCCCCATGCACTGTAGTTCTTGTACTCCTGGGAATTAATATTTGAGCATGGAACTCCCAGAAGACACCTGCCAAGAGGATATATGAAAAACACAAGGCTTTAATAACATGTGGCTCTTAGAAACTTTCATACAGCTAAAAACATTGTAGTTTTGATACAGGCAACTTAATGCATCCATATCAATAATGTTCTGCCAAACATTTCAGCTGTGAGAAATATGCTGTCACATACTATGATGTCACAACTAAAAGGTCATTATCTAATGTTTTTACAAAATCTCTCAACTGGTAACCATCCTCTTTCACCAAGTTTATTGGAGAACATTCATTGCTATAACTGTATACTTTCTTTTGTATCTGCAGCAGCCAATTTTAAAATTCCACCTGGACAGGGAGTATATTGTTTTCTTTTTTTCTTTTTTTAAAATTTTTTAAATTTAGTTTAATTAACTAACTAACAATTAACAATATAACATTATAACAACATAGAACAAGCCAACAAGCATACATAAAAAGTGCATCTCATAAATATTGGAACTTTAACATGTTATAAATATTAATAAGAAGTTATATAACTTTTAATGCTAGAAAAACTTAACTTTAGTTTAGGGTAACCAAAGAAATGATAGATGTTTAGGAGGATGTATATCATTGACAATTAAAAATTCAAAAAAGGGAAACCATTTAGTTACAAAATTACTTTCTTTCGGACAGAGTTGTGATTGATTAATAATTTCTGAAACCTTTTCTTGGATATAAAAATCCCATAACTTAACTAACCAACTTTCAATAGAGGGGATTTTAGGTGATTTCCAGCTAGATGCCAATAGTGATTTAGCAGCCATTAAAAGATTACAAACTAACTCTTTCCTTATTTTAGGGATATCTATAGTCTCCCATTTGTTCAAAAAAATTAGTTTTGGATCTAAAGGGATAGAATATCCAGTGATTTCTTGTATATTTGTTAGGATTTCCTTCCAAAATTTTTCAACATACAGGCAAGCCCACCAACAGTGTGCGAAAGAACCCACTCCACCACACCCTTTCCAACAGAGTGGAGAACGTTTTGGAGAAATCAAGGAAAGTTTCTTGGGGGTTAAGTAACATCGATGGAGAATTTCATGATTGGACTTTAGTAAAGATAATATTAGATTGTAATAAATTGGAAGTCCAAATTGCTTTCCATTGAGCTGCAGAAATTTCTGAATTACAGTCCAGCTGCCAATTCTGTTGGTATTTTGAAGGTTTGGTTTTGAATGTGCTTAAGAGCACATTGTATAATTTAGATATTAGTCCCTTTTGGCTCATGTTTTCTTGATTTAAGATAGTCTCAAATTCTGTCAGAGGTGCTTTAATAATTTGCGTTACCTTAATGTGGTTCATCATGTGGGCTAATTGGAAATATGTAAACCATTGTAATTTGTGCTGTAATTTTTGCTCGATTTCTGACTTGCCTAATATGCCTTTGGTTGAAGAGATGTCAATTAGCCAGGTTATGTCATTTCGTTGCCAAATTTTTGTGAAGACTATGGATTGACCAGGTAAAAACCAATTTTGGCCCAGAAAAGATGACTATCTTGATATGTTAAGCAAAATCTTTTTCCTGTGTTGGTTCCAGTTTGTCAGCATAGCAATAAAAAATGGGTTATTAATACTTCCTGTCAATTGATTTTCTTTACCATTCCAAATTGAACTTTGAATTATTGATAGTTCTTTGTTGGGGAGTATAGATTTGAATCAATCTGAAGAACTTGTAAATTTTAAGATTTGTATGATATTTAATAATCGAATCGAGATTTGATAAATATTTAAATCTGGATAATTGAATCCCCCGTTTGAGTGTTTTAATCTGAATATGGAAAGCTATTCTAGGTTTCTTCCAATTCCATAAAAATTTATTTAATAAGCTGTGCCAATTTTTGATTATTTTTTGAGGGATCAATAAAGGGATTGCTCGAAGAAAAAACAGCAATTTTGGTAGTATGAAAGTTTTAATTATATTGTATCTTTTGAACCAAGTGGGGTTCAATTTATTCCATTTATCTAAATTTATTTTGATTTTTTTAAAAAAAAAATTAATATACCGCCCATCCTCAGGGGTTCTGGGCAGTGAACAAGTTAAAATCAATAAAAACAAGAAAGCAACAATACAAAACAATAATGAAATAAATTAACCAAGTGCAATGGTGGGGAGAACCCCCACCCCACCCCAAAGGTGGGAGGCTGACATGGCACCACCCCCTTCAATCACCAAATGCCTGGCGGAACAGCTCTGTCTTACAGGCCCGGCGGAACGATAGTATGTCCCGCTGGGCCCGGGTCTCCATTGACAGAGCGTTCCACCAGGCTGGGGCCAGGACTGAAAAGGCCCTGGCCCTAGTTGAAACAAGGCGGGCTTCCTTAGGGCTGGGGACCACCAGTAAACATTTATCCGCTGATCGAAGCAGTCTCTGGGGAACATACAGGGAGAGGTGGTCCCGAAGATATGCCGGTCCCAACCCGCTCAGGGCTTTAAAGGTAAGAACCAATACCTTGAACCTAATTCGGAATTCAACCGGAAGCCAGTGCAGCAGACGCAGGACAGGTGTGATATGTGACTGGTAGGATATACCGGTCAGGACCCGCACCACCACATCCTGGACCAGTTGTAGTTTCCGGATCAGGCCCAGGGGTAGCCCAGCGTAGAGTGAGTTACAGTAATGCTTTAGGCTGATCCTGCACTGGGCAGGGGGTTGTACTAGATGGTCTGTACGGCCCCTTCCAACACTATGATTCTATGATTCTATGAATCTAGCCTGGAGGTGACCATTGCATGGGTCACTGTAGCCAGGTCCTGAGGTGTCATGTAGGGGGCAAGTTGCCTGATCTGACGGAGATGGAAAAATGCAGACTTGGCAACCGCCGTGACCTGGGCCTCCATCGACAGGGAGGCATCCAGGAGCAAGCCCAGACTCTTCACCACTGGCAAAGTTGCCAGTGGTGTCCCATCCAGGGCAGGGAGCTGGATCCCAACGTCTGGCAGCCCTCGTCCCAGCTGCAGGACCTCCGTCTTCACTGGGTTCAGTTTCAGCCTGCTCTGTTTCAACCATGCCGTCACAGCCTCCAGAGCTCTGGCCAGATTGTCTGGGGCCGTCTGGCTGGCTGTCCATCAACAGAAAAAGCTGGGTGTCATCCTCGTATTGATGACAGCCCAGCCCAAACCTCCGCACCAACTGGGTGAGGGGGCGCATGTAGATGTTAAATAACATCAGGGAGAGTACCGCCCCTTGCGGAACCTCGCACACCAAAGGGTGATGGGGTGATAGATCTCCCCCGAGCGCCACCCTCTGTCCCCAATCCTGGAGAAAGGAGACCAGCCACTGTAAGGCTGTCCCCCTAATCCCCACATCGGCGAGGCGGCTGGCCAACAAATCATAGTCGACCGTGTCAAACACTACTGTGAGATCGAGTAACACAAGCAGCGCCGAACCGCCTCAATCCAGATGCCTGCGAAGGTCATCTTTAAGGGCAACCAAGGCCGTCTCCATCCCATGGCCAGGATGGAAGCCAGACTGAAATGGGTCCAGGACTACAGCATCATTCAGGAATTCCTGCAGTTGTACCGTCACCTTATCAAAAGCAATGTTATGATTGAGTTTCAACAAGTTCTTCAGGTTAGTGGGAATATTAATGCCCAAATATGTTATCTGGTCATGTGACCATTGATAATAGCAATTCTTTTTAATACAATTAGCTGTATTAGGTTGCATAAATACTGGAAGTAACTTTGATTTGGAATAACTGACAGACAGACCTGAGAGGTGGCTAATGTCTTCTAATATTTTTGAAGAGGTTTTAATGATTTGATTGGATCTACTAAATAAATAAGTCAGTCATCGGCAAATAGACTTAATTTAAAGTTATTTAAAGTTGTTGATATACCTCTGATTTCATTAGTATCACTAACTTTTTCTGCTAATTTTTTCTGTTCAATGGAGATGGCAAATAAAATTGGGGATAATGGGCACCCTTGCCTCATGCCCCTTTGAATAGAAATCTTTTTAGAATTAGCACCATTCATTTTAACATGAGCTGATGGATAGGAATATATAGCATCAATTAGTCTTAAAAATTTGAGGCCAAAATTCATCTGTTTCAATGTTGATTTGAGATACTGAATTTCAATTGAATTGAAGGCCTTTTCTATGTCAAGGGACAGAAAGCCAGACTCCAATTTGTTTGTTTGACAGTAAGAAATCAGATTTAGAGTTTTGTATATATTATTCATCAGGTCTCTGTTTGGAATGAAGCCTGACTGGTCTAGATGGATGTATTGTGAAATAAAAGAGTTGATTCTCTTAGAAATAATTGTGGCAAAAATCTTGTAATTCTGGTTCAGAAGCGATATTGGTCTATATGAATTTGGCTTAGTGCTATCTTTACTTTGTTTTGGAATTACTGTTATGGTTGCATTTGACCAAGATGGTGGCATTATTCCCTGATCTAAAATTATGTTACATGTATCTGTCAAAGGTTTGCTTAATTGCATTGCAAATGTTTTGTAGTACTCAGCAGGGTATCCGTCAGGACCTGGTATTTTATTATTTTGTAATGATTTTATTGTCTCTAATACTTCCTGTTGTGTGATTGGGTTATCTAATAGATTGTTGTAGTCATTGTTCAATTTTTTAAAGTTTTTGCATGATTGTAAAAATTTATGTATGAATTCTTGATTCGGAGATTTGGATGAATAGAGTTGTGTGAGTATACTGTTTTCAAAGACAAGGAATGGTATATCATAGTATTACAAACGTACATGCCAAATTGCAGTCTGTCATCCTAATCAACGTTCAAAATTTTTAAAAGTTGTAATTAATGTATAGTTTAAGAGGGGAGAATAGAACCCCTACCCCAAAACAGGGTTATAGTCTTGCTACACCTGATAGTAAAACAGGTAGTTTATGAAGGCTTCTCAGGCAATAAAATATGGCTTCTTAAATTAACCCAAAGGAAAAGACTGTTCCTATGGCCTGATGAAAATTGGACATGGTCCAGGAACTATAGAATACCGAAAACAGTTGAGAGTCACTTAAAGGGAAAGGGGCAACAAGCCAGCTCAAGTCAATAAAATTCTAGAAAAGGATTTCCACATTTCCCCCATTCTTTCAATTCCTCATGTTTCTTTCATGTGTCAAACATTTGCATTGTCTTGTTTGGTGTTCTTTTATCCTCTTGGCCTGTGTTGAATCTTGGTACCATTTTCTTTCTTTGTCTTTACTTTTACTACAGTCAGCCTCATTTTACCATACATAGTTGTTTAATTCTACTTGCTTTTATTTACCAACGTCCATGGCATCATTCAAGCAGATGCAACACTGTGATGTCACTAATAAAATCATACAGGTCACCACAGCCAAAAAGATTAAATGATAGTATATATGGAGAAAACAAAAAGGAAAAGAATAACACTGAAACAACATGAATGTTAACATGTCCAATATTACTGAAAATGTATTTTAACACTCATTAAAAGAACAAGCAAATTTTGTTGGTGCTGGGCACGTAACGGATTATGGTCATGCTTGTACACTCTCCATCCCCATCCCTTCACATGGTGCACAGATTTTGAAGACAGAAGTCCAATGAATTTTACTTAGTCATGACATCCAAAGGCATGTACCTGTACAAACTGGAGATTATTTCTTCCTCACATTATAAATCAAGGTTAAACCAGTTAAAAAGGATTAATACATTAAATCCAAGTTTAGAATCCCAGTTTGCAGAAAGAAGAACAAACTCATATTTCTCTAGAGCCTCACATTCCAGCCCCCCTGGAATTAGATGAATTTTCTTCAATTTTCACGTGCCACGTGAATGGAGAGCTGATTAGTGACAGCATTCATGGGCATGACCATTAATCAGGTTTGTGCTTATCACAAATAAACAGAGGTTTGTTCTCAGTGTTTGAATGCACTGCCCTTAAGGCTTCAAAAAATCTTTCTTACCTGGTGAATTTCTTGCCATCCATTTTCATCTTTGCATCCAACAATAGCATGTTCATGAAGTAACAACTCACAACAGTAAGGATCTCCCCCAACAACTGCTGTATGATACAATGGTGTCAGACCACAGCTGTCTTTGTAGTTTGGAGATGCTCCAAGCTCTAACAAGGTCTGAAAGTAAAGATGAATTTTGAAGACTGTATGAACAAGTATGTAAACATGTAATGGACCAACATACTTGGAAATATGCTGCACTGAAATCAAAAGGACTTACTTTTGATTAAATATCTTTAAATTTATGATAGTAGGTTGCAATCTAAAACACATATAATTAGAACTAATTTCCAAGAAAAACTGGGGTTTATTTCCAAGCAAATATGCTTAGACGGGGAATTAGGAAATAAAAGATTTATAAATCAGTTATCTGTTCATTACAACATCATAGGAGACAGAGGCATTCTATATAAAAATGCATAGGAAAAGGGGAACTGTGAAAAATCCAGGTTAGTGTTCAATAACATAGTAGTAACGCAAATTAATGTTGTGTTTTCCAATAATTCACATATTCCAAGAGTTCAAAATATTGTGGCTGTATTACAACTAGACATGGCCACAAACAAGAAAAAAACCCGAACACGCTGTTTGACGTACGTTGCCACCAACAAACATGAACAGATGAACAGTAAGGAGCATGTCCCGTTAACTAACATGTTCAGTGTTCGTTGTTGGTGGGAGACTTAAGAGAGCCCATATTCACAGGGAGTATTCAGCAGGCTCTCCTCCAGCCATCAATCAAGTTTGTCCAATACAGAGAGAGTCACAGGAAAAGCATATCCGAAACAAGAGTGAACCGTGACTTACTTACTATACTAATTAAAGATACAATGTAACAAAATATCAAATAGTCTTTATACAAGAATCAAAGTCAACTGAAAACAAACTCTAAATGGTTATGTAGCTGGCAACAGTCAATACATAGAAGGTGTAGTATATGAAGCAGCTAGCAGCAGCATACAAAAACAATATACAAAGTGCAAAAGTGCTTAGTCGATTCTAAATTCTAAAGTGCAAGGGCTAGCTTCAACAAATCACACCTCCTTAAACCACAGAGTATACACCCAACTTAATGAGTAACAAACCAAGATACAAAGTATAAGTCAGTTTCAATAAGTATCACAAGGCTTATAGCAATTCATACATCAAGAAAATTCAAATGAAAGAAAGCAACTGCAATGGGTTTGCTAGCGAGGAGTCCCGTTTCCGATAACCCCTTCCTCCTGGCAGTTACCAAACTGTAAAAATAATATACAATTCATTAGTAATCCAATAATCAGAGCTTAAAAACACATTTGTATCTGAAACATACTGGCCCTTTAACATCTGTTTGATTGATTGTTATTTAAGATGTATTGAGTTGTGCTGAGCACGCACCATTGAGTGAGCGGCCACAGTGCATGAAAACTGATATGTAACTGACCATGATTCTTCTTTGTATGTTTCAGATACAAACGTGTTTTTAAGCTCTGATTGTTGGATTCTTGAAACAGGAACATATCTGTGAATTGGGGGCCGCGGCCAGGCCAACACACCAGGATTGGGTCCAGACACCACAGCTACCTGCACTGCAGATAAAGCAACACAATTAGTGTTGTTGGATTTACAAATGCAGGGGGACCGCGGATTAACCCCTGGTAATGAGCGTGCTTTGGTAGATTATACCATCGAGGAAGAGACAGACTCCATGGAATCAAGCGACTTAAAGGCTGCGGCTGGGCCAGCAATTCCTATCGGGGGCCATACACCGCAAACCGTGAGAGACGGGATGCATCCGACTCAGGAGGAGCTAGCCCACGCCTTGAGGATACAACAAGAATGGGAACAAAACCTCCTCAAAGGACAAGAGAACATAAATTCACCGGAGGCACCGATGAGGACAGTGATGGGAGCATGTGGGGAACCAGGGAAACCCCCTATCCTGCCGCAGCTGGGGACAGCGCCACAAATTGGACAAGATCCAAAAACTCTATAGGGATAGTGCCACTGGAAAGGGGAGGAGCGCTTTTAATGACTCCCGTGCAGTTTGCAGACGACCAAGTAGTCCCCTCAATTACACAGTTCCCAGTAGTAGCAACAGGAACAGAGGGAAGGAGTCTCATCCCACCTTCGCCCCTAGTGACTTCACCGAATATACCCTTCCGGGGAGTAGGAATGGGTTCATATGGGAGAGCACAACCATTGACTGTTCCTCCGATCATGGGCAGTGCAGGGGCGCCAATTGCCACAATGGGGATGAGAGTGCCAACGAACGTACAGACTCAAACTCCCCTAACAGTATTGACAATTCCCACTTTACCACCCCAAGGGGAGTGGGGCCCTAACGAGGGGGAACCCAGCCATTGAGGGTCCTGCCTGCTACAGCAAGCACAAGGGTATTGGTTGCTGCCGTAGGGATGAGGGTGCCCCAAACCGGCCAACCACAAAGAACCCCTGTCATCATTCCAATAGGGACAGGAGTACAAATAGGCCACCTACAACCGGGGGGGTCCCACAATATACCCCCCTCAGGGTACCCCAAGGGTTCAAGTGCAAGCCTTCCACCCACAATATGGAAGGGTGCCTTAAGCCGCTCAATTGCATACGGAGCAAATGGAGCCTATCAAATACCCTTTATGACACAGGGACATATTCAACTACCCCCCCCCCCGGAGCGGCCCCAATCCAGCAGCCAGCACAGCATCAAGAAGCAGGAGCTCCCATGATGGGACTGCCACAAGGATGGTTCAAATTAGAAGCCACGTTTGATGGGAAGCCTGGGAACTTGGGATTTTTTATAGTACAAGGCAGGGAATTTTTCCAAGATTGGGGACATTTATTTCTTTTGGAACACAGCTGAGTGAACCACTTGGGGTCTCGAGTGGAAGGAGCAGCAGCCGACTGGTATATGCCTTTGCATAAAATGGGAGCACCTGAGTTATATGACTTGAATGCTTTGATATATGCACTAAAAGCCCAATCTGAAGACCCATTGGAGGGAGAAAGGGCTCAAACAAAGCTCAGAACCATAAAACAGGGGTCCAGACCCATAAGAGAATATACTGCCGAATTCAGGCAATTAGCCACCAAAGGTCAGGGCTATCATGAAGGAGTAAAAATTGAACTTTTCTGAAATGGATTGAATTGCTGACCTATAGAGCATTGATGCAGGACAACCCACAGATTTTGTTAGGTTGGATCCAATTAGCATGTGAGGTTGAAAACAGAACCCAAGTGGTGAAGCTCGTAAGAATGCAACAACATGCAGGGCCAAGGAGGCCAACCACTGCAGACTGGGGACATACCCCGCAGGGCCATGGCCCCTCATACCAAGGACTGAGAGAGAGTCATGATGGAGACAAGGACTATGCTTACAATGTGGGGGTGTTGGACATTTTGCCACACAATGCCCCATAAGGCCAGCACAGGGGAGAAGAGGCCAGGGCACACCAAAACCCCCGGGGGGCCCTAAACTGCCAGGTCGGAGATTGCCTCCAAAGGGTGGGAAGCCAGAGACTGGCTTGTATGCTGACAAGAGTCCCGGAAATACTGAGGAACCCACACAAAAAGAAGCTGAGGAGGAGTTTACCCCGCCGTCGGGAAATGAGACAGACCTGCCATGAAAAGGCCCCGACGGCAGGTCTCTAAGGAGCCCAAACCACCAAAGGTGAGAGAAAGAGGGGCCATACTATTTATGCCTGTGATGTTACTAAATCCAAAAAAGGGGACTCGTGCAGGTGCAAGCCTTAATAGATTCCGGATGTTCCTGGGACTTGATATCGCCAGCCTTGGTTACAGGACTTGGACTGGAACTAATAGAACTCAAAGACCCTGTAGTATTTGAGCAAATGGATGGGTCTAGCGTGAATCCTGCACCCTATAAAACTCAGCCAAGGTGCCCACTGAGCTTGGCCCCAGGGCCTAGCAGCAGCCCTGGAACCAGAAGGAGGGGGTAGAGCCCTAGCCCAGCACTCCCAGAAACCTGACTTGATCAGGCACTAATAATCAGTGTGAGCCCTCAGCCGAGGTGCCCACTGAGCTTGGCCCCAGGGCCTGGCAGCAGCCCTGGAACCAGAATGGATAGATCCCTATCCCACCCACACACAAAAAATCCCAGCTCCAATGCACTCTCCCTGTCTCTCTTCCAAAAGGTAGCAACAGCTCTGTCCCACTCCACTGCCTGCTGAAACTGAAAGCCAACCTGGGAGCACAGTGCCTTTTATAACCAGAGGTCCCATAGAGCAACACAGGAGGTCTGTGGTTGGTAGTTGGAACCGCGTAACAGTGTTTGCAGGGATGAGACTAGAGTTCCCATGGTCACAGAACACACCCTCCCCCTCCCTCCCCCCTGGTGTCTGCTCCCATGTAACCAATTGTAACCAATTTGAAACTCCACACTTGGAAGGAAGAGCTGCCAATCAAGCTAAGCTGGGCTTAGATTGTGGTTTCCAGGGCGACAGAAGGAGTGTAGACAGAGTTCAGGCCGTCCCTGCCTCCGTTGCCAAGGGAACTGATTGAAGGCGCCTGTCTGGCTTCACGAACAGTAGACGAATGCAACGAATGAGGCTTGCGACAACCACTTGTTCATCTAGAATGGAGTCTCACAAACAGCTTGTTCACAAACTGCCGATCGGGCTGTTCGTGGCTTTTTTGCGTTCGTAAGGCCGTTCATGCCCATGTCTAACTACCACACAGTTCTGTTCAATGTTGTAAATTTCAAATACTGGTGAATTAAAGCACAAATGAGATTCATAAACACATAGTCTGAAGGCAAGTAGAACAGCAAAATTTATTAAAGCTTAAAAAATAGCAATCCGTTGAAACTAGTATTCATTTTCAAAAACTAATAAATAGCTGTTGTATTCTTACTTCCTCCAGAAAGTTAATAAGGCAAAACTTCACCACTCCTTTTTCCTGCAAAAATGGACTCTTTGTAAAAAGCTAGTCTGGCAAGTTAAAAGCCAAAGACAGACATGTGAATTAAAACACCCATTGTGGGTTCTGATAATTAACTCTGACCAAAGCGAGTGAAGATGCAGAGTTTATTGTCTATAGCCATAGGCCGTCACAAATTTTCCAAACATCACATCAATTAATAAACAGTTAGCTTCTAGTATCACAATTTAAAAAGGTTAATTAAAATTAATTAAAACAGTACAGTATACCAAACTATCGCAGGAGTCACGAAACAGCCTCATTTCATGGTAACCTTAGATCTTATCTTCTTGGTTGCAAGTGCAAACTGAGAGATTCTGTAAGACACAGAATCTTGTTATCTGTGTCAGATAACAAGAACACAATCTTCTCAATTTCAGAATATGTGTTTGTGACTGGTAGGATTCTGGCCAAGAATTTAGCTCTGGGTACACTGTATAATGTACAGTAAAGTAGGTTGTGGGGAAGGTTCTCCACTGTAGATGATCCACAAATGCAGCTGCAGTGTTCTATAGAGATGTGAGAATAACACCCTGCCAAAAGAGCTGATTGCATCATCTGAAAGCACAGAGCAGTGAAAGACACTCTGAGATTATAATGAGAAATGCTGGCTAGGTAGGTGGCTCTTAAGTGATCAAATTTAATTAATTTATACCAAGGAGCTGCCTTGGATTTTAATATTGATAGCTGGTCCATCACTGCATCTGACTTGTAAATCCATTCCCTAAGTGGGAAGTTGTTGGCTGAGACCCCTAACGGGTCGTCAGGGATGGTGTACCTTTGGCAAATGGTGGAAAGAAAGCCAGGGCATGTGGGGTCGTTAGAAAGTAATAAATTTGCTGACTGGCAGCTTAGGAAGTCAGAACTGGAAAATTTGATCCTTTTCCAGTACTTTAAAACTGCAAGGTGTACCCACGCCCTAAGGAAGGGGAGTCCTGTTTCCGCTCTCATCAGAGCAGCGGGAGCGCCTTTGGGTAAAGCCAAAATCCGTCTCAAAAACTGATTTTGGATTACCTCAAGACTGGTTAGAATATCCTCCTTCCAACCCCACACTTCAGCTCCATACAAGAGGTATGGGACGACCTTGCTCTTAAATAATTTCAGTGCTGGATCTATCAGTTGACCCCCCCCCCCCTTTGTATGAAAAAAACATATGATTGTCCCTACAATTCTTAACGTTGAGGATTTAACCATCACCAACTGTGTCTTCCAATTCAGTCTCTTTAAAGGTTACCCCAAGATATTTAAAGGAGCTGCATTGTTGGATTGGGATGCCAAGGATGCTCCAGCAGGAGATTTTTGGCTTTCTCCTGAAAACCATTACTTTTGTCTTTGTGTAGTTGTCATTGAGAGCTTCTTCATTACAATAATGGTCTAATTGATCTAAGAGTCTCCTCAAGCGTTATTCTATGCAGAGACTTCAATGTGAAAATTGGGGCGGACAAATTTGAGGCAAGAGAAGGTGTGAACACACAGATTGCTACGAACACCCATTTCCTAGAGTGCTCAGCAAAGGATTCAGTGGTAAACAAGTTTGGCCTTAAACTGCTGAATCTGCTTTCTCTGTCCAACTTGTATATTTGCACGGCAGCTCTTTTGATTCTACAGGGGGGTCCTTTACATATGTGGCGACGTCTGGCACTAGCACTGTTGACTACATAGCCATATCTCCTGATCTATTGAACTGGGTTTTCAACTTCGAGGTTTTAGATCTAACATTAACTGACCACTGTCCCCTGAGACTGTCTCTTGCCGCCAATTAACTCTGACCATTTCCTTCATCCACTGTTCTATATAGAGCAACATACAATGTGTGTGGGTTATGTGCTGTCAAGTCACCTCCGACCTATGGCGACCCTATGAATGAAAGACCTCCAAAACGTTTTATCATTTACAGACTTGCTCAGATCCTGCAAACTGAAGGACGTGGCTTCTTTTATTGAGCCAAGCCATCTCATTTTAGGTCTTCGTCTTTTCCTACAGCCTTCCACTTTTCCTAGCATTGTTGACTTTTCCAGAGAATCCTGTCTTCTCATGATGTAACCAAAGTACGATAGCTTTAGCCTTGTCATTTTAGCTTCTAAGGAGAATTCAGGCTTCTCTAGTACCCACTTATTTGTCTTTTTGCCTGTCCATATTATCTACAAAACTCTCTTCCAGCACCACATTTCAAATGAATCAATTTTCTTCCTGTCAGCTTTCTTCACTGTCCAATTTTCACATCCATACATGGCAATGGGGAATACCATAGTCTGGATTATCTTGATCTTGGTTCCCAGAGAGACATCTTTATCTTTAAGGATCTTATCTAGCTCCCTCACAGCTGCTCTTCTGAGAATCAATCTTCTTCTGATTTCTTCATCGTTGATTGATGATTGAGCCAAGGAATAGAAAATCTTGAACAATTTCAATTTCCTCATTTTCAACTTTAAAATTGTGTAATTCCTCAGTAGTCATTACTTTTTGATGTTGATGTTGTCATAATCCTGCTTTGGCACTTTCTCCTTTAACCTTCATCTGTAGTTGTTTCAAGTCTTCACTATTTTCTGCTAATAATGTGGTGTCATCTGCATATCTCAAATTGTTAATGTTCCTCCCACCAATTTTCATGCCGCCTTCTTCTAGATCTAATCCAGCTTTCCTTATGATATACTCTGCATAGAGGTTGAACTGATAGGGAGATAATAAGCATCCTTGTCTGACACTCTTGCCAACTGAAAACCATTCTGTTTCCCCATATTCTATCCTGACAGTAGCCTCTTGTCCAGAGTACAGGTTATACATCAAAACAATCAGATGTTGTGTCACCCCCATTTCTTTTAAGACTCTCCATAGCTTTTCATGATCCACACAGTCAAAAGCTTTGCTGTATCCTATAAAATACAGGCTGATTTTCTTCTGAAATTCCCTGGTATGTTCCATTCCATCTTTGTAAATTTGCAATGTGATCTCTGGTGCTTCTTCCTTTTCTGAATCCAGAATGAGCATCTGGCATTTCTCATTCCATATATAGTAAGAGTCTTTGCTGTATAATTTTGAGCATCACTTTGTTTGCATGGGAGATTAACACAATTGCCCAATAGTTGCTGCACTCTTTGGCATCCCCCTTTTTTGGAACTGGAAAGAAGACTGAGCATTTCCAGTCTGTGGGCCATTGTTTTGTTTTCCATATTTGTTGACAGATTCTTGTTAAGATTCTGATGTACTCCATTTCTATAACTTGAAATAGCTCTTTTGAATTCCATCTACTCCAGGTGCTTTGTTTCTCCCAATTGCTTTGAGTGCGTCTTTTATTTCACTTTCTAGGAACTTCATCAAAAATTCTTCATCAAAAGTATCATCCATCTCTTTTGTATAGTTCTTCAGTGTATTGTTTCCATCTTTCCTTTATTTTGCCCTTACCAGATACTGTATTTCGGTGTTGATCTTTTAGCATCCAAAGCCGTGGCCTAAATTTCCCTTTAATTACTTGGATCTTTTGGAACAGATCTCTTGTTCTTCCTTTTTCTCTTCTGTTTCTTTGCACTCTTTTCCTCTTCTATTTCTTTGCACTGGTTATTATAATAGATTTCTTTGTATCTGTGTGCAAGTCACTGAAAAGCTGCATTTAGAATTTTGACCCTATTTCAATCAGCTTTTACTTCTCATCTATCTTTAGCAATTTTAAGAGTTTCCTCAGTCATCCATTTAAGCTTTTCCTTTCTTTTGGCTACAGAAATAGTCTTTGCACATGCTTTCTTGATAATATCTCTGGTTTCAGCCCACAGTTCTTCTGGCTCACAATCAATTACTTAGTATTGCGAAATATTCTTCAGGAATATTATTTAGATTGTATACAATATGCCTCTGAAAGAATTTACCTTCAGGGTTACTTGGTTCTTGGCTCTGGCTGCCTTGTGTAATGCTGTCATGCCATCTTTGGCTCTGTAATCTAAATGAGCACCTCCATTTTTTAGAGTTTTTATCACTTCAACAGCATTGCCAAGCTGAGCAGCCAAGGTTAGTGGGGTTTCTGAAATGGACAAAAATGAAAAGAAGCAATTAATTAGAGAATTCATATTTTAACTGATGACACGGTGTTCTACAAGTCCTTTTTAGACACTTATAGAAGATTGTTTTAATCAAATCCAGACTCTTCACACACTAAGAGTTTCTTGTATTAGAGTTACCGAAAATTTATGTATTTCCTTTCTACCATTTATTTCATACCTCCACTTTCTAAGTCATGATAGTTAGGATCAAGTCCTCGGTCCAGCATCTTTGTTATTTTTTCAACAGAGAGATGGTGAACATGGTCCATAAATTTTCTCAGATTAGCCTGTAAAAACATTATGCAAGATGTTTTATTACTATAAAATATACATTTCAGCTACAAGCAAAATGTGAAATTTGAAGGTATGTGCATATGCTCATAAAAGGGTGCATGCTGAACATGTAGTGGAGCAGCTGGGGTCGAATACTTCCTAAATTATCATTTATCACCCTACGTACATTTTGATTGCATGCTTCAAGCAGATAACTCTATGAATACTTCTTATTTATATATCACAGTAAATACATGTTAGTAAACTGAGGCAGGTACAGAACAGGAAGTCATATAATCCCTTTATTCCAACTCACATTCAGTGTACACACTTTTGTATATATATGTACACAGCATGCATCCAAATTATTTGTAGTCTAAATAAAATAATGTCATTTATAACCACATGAGATCAGTACATGTACGAAGTTATTAAGATGTACCATGGGGTTTTCTATGCATGCATTTTCAGTCTTGGGATAGGGCAAGATCTGAAATTAGTGACTAAAACAAATAAGAGAATAAGTTAAAAGGGATGTATTTCCTTCTCAAGAGCACCTCACAACATAAACGTTTGGCTTTTAAAAGGCCATAGCTTAACTGAAAAAACTGCACCTTAGGTCAGTCATTCTGTAACTCCTGGGACATAACAGAGTTATGAAGGGAAAGACAAGCAGCTGCCTCCTTCAGTCTATCAGGATAAGCAATCCTAACATTCTTCAAATGCTTAGAATTCTTACCCATGGGGCCCAAATGCAATTTTCCTTGTGACCCCCACCTTTTTGTACAGTGAAATCTGGATCTGGTGTGAAATATCCGAGTACCTCAAGTTCTTAAAGAACTGGAGCAGTCTATTATACAGCATGTGGATCCTATGGAACAAGCCCTGCCCTGTAGCTGTTCTCATAATGTATGCCTTTAAGGCGGCCCTTTAGCGATTTGGTATTCCAATTAGCCTCCCTACCTGACTCTAAGTTTTGCCTGCTGTGATAGCCATTAGAAAGGTTTTCAACACCTAAATTATCATCCATACAAGACACACCATTTATTTATAGTCTGCCTTTCCTGCTGAGACTCAATGAAGATTAAACAGAATAAGGCATTTCAATCAAATTTCATGAGACATCCAGCAACAATGCAATGTTATTCCAGCGTAACTCCAGTCTAATGCCAAGGAAATCAGTGATCTGATTATCAAGTTACACACCTGCAGAGAACTAGTATTTGCAAATGTGCTAGTCTTTGCCTAGTAGTCTTAAAAACTCTGCTGAACTACTGTTCAGACAGCACACTGCATGTTCTATCAAAATACACCTAGTATACCTGGGTCCTAATCTCTTGAAGGGTAACATACTCCTTTGGATTAACCCAGACACTAACATTGCAATCCTAAACAGAGATACTCCAGATTGGAGTAACTCTCCACAGGATTGTACTGTGAGAATGTTAGATTTTCTTTGTAGTAAAAGGACCAATTTTTTAAAAACATTTAAAAGTTTCCACTTCTGGCTGTTTTGGATCAGTGAATAAGAAAGTCTCACTTGGAGGCAAAAAAAGGAAAAAAAATCCACTCAGCCTTGAATAGATCAGCTCACACTTTCACACTTGCATTATCTGATGGATGGGGCAAAGTAAAGTGCATCTGTGGCAGGGAATTGAGGGATGTGTGGATATCTCTTTGAGAGATCCAAAGGCTTAATTGCCCTCAAGCAAACTACATGGCATGTTGCCATATGCCCTTCCTCAGGCTCAATGCAAAAACTTCCTCCTTATGCAGAGATGGGGAAAGGGTTGCCAGATCCCCTTACCCTCCCAGTGGGGTGGAGGAGAACCCGGCACCCACCTTTTCTCTTTTCTCGTGCGCGTTTGGGGCCCAAATTGGCCCAATGAGAAGTGCGGGAGCATTCCCAGGGCCTGTGCAATGCTGTCACTTCCCACCACCAGCCAGGTTAATGGGGGCAGGGGGCGGAGGGTGGGAGCATGGGATCCCTGCCTCCACTGGGGGACCTGTCAGCCCTAAGTGCAGAAAGAGGAATTCTTGCTTACATGGAGGTCCTGTTTATAAAATATTTCTTCCCAGGACTATATCCAGGCACAGACACAAGTTTCATCACTCAGGGCTAAGGTTTTAGAAACTGGAATTTTCTCAAAAGGTAAGAGAGATCCAAATAAACACAGAATTCCCAAGTTCAATCATCCAGTTTTTCTTGTGAAAAAATGAGAAAAATAGGCCATGAGGAACATAGAAAACTAAAGCATGCTCTGACTTTCTCTCTAGGTACATCTCTAGAGAGACAATATCATCTGAACAAAGGCCATAATGTCACAACATTGGAAAACTCTTGTGAATAATTCATTACACTAGCTTCTTTTTCTGTTTGACTTCAGATAAATGGATGTGCATAGGATCACAGCTCATTGATATGCAGACTGCAATTTTCATTTTATTTTCTTTGACATGTTATTAAAATAAAGAGTTTTAATAAAAAGGTCAATGATTACATCTGAGACTAGCAACATTTTCTGGTATTTTAATGTGTAAAATGCTGTGCAATATTTCTACAAAATTGGATGTACCTTGGTATGTAGCTTGGCTAGCTGCTTCTCATCAAGATTAAATGGCTTATACACTCTTTTCTTGTATCTAAACTGAAAAGACAATAGAGAAATTAACTGTTATTCTTCATTACAGAAATAGTTGTGTGGGGAAAAAAATAGTTATGGTGACCATTCTGAAAACTGTCAGCAAATCAGTCAGTGTCTTGAGGGTCAGTTAGGATAATCAACTCCAGGTTAAGAAATTCCTGGAGATTTGCGGAATAGAACTAAGGAAGGGCAGGGTCTGGGGAGGGAAGGCACCTCAGCAGGGTATAATGTGATCGAGTCTACCCTTCAAAGCAGCCATTTTCTCCAGGGTAACTCATTTCTGAAGTCTGGAGATCTGTTTTAATTCTGGGAGATCTCCATGCCCTACCTAGAAATTGGCAACCCTAGGGTTAGTTCACATAAGAAATAAAATATTAAGATGCTAACTTATGAGTTTCTGGTAACATGGATATCTATGAACTCTCCCACTGAAATGAGTATTTTAATAGTTTCCTATATGGATTTCTGTTGGAAATAACATATTGACTTT
This sequence comes from Eublepharis macularius, assembly GCF_028583425.1. Classification (NCBI taxonomy): domain Eukaryota; kingdom Metazoa; phylum Chordata; class Lepidosauria; order Squamata; family Eublepharidae; genus Eublepharis; species Eublepharis macularius. The sequence goes on along the minus strand of NC_072791.1, from coordinate 95,180,917 downwards.
CAAACTCTACAGAGTTCTTCATTAAATGTTCCTGTGTATAAATACTCAAACACTTGGCTATGCTCACCTAGCAGAAACATATAATACCACTATTGTGGCACAAGAAAATTCACACCAAATGGGTTCAGTTTCTTTCAGTGCAACATCTTGTTTCTCAATTCTAGTCAACCATATAGAAACAGGCTGTCCTGCATTCTGCAGTCAGGCCCAGGCAGATTTTCTCAAAGTGATACCAGACCCTTGCTGCTAATATAGGGCATATAGGCTGTGAGGTAATTGGCTCCAGCTGCCCTGACAGAAGTTTCTGGAGTTCTTGGGGTGGTGCTGTGCACTGGCCTGGATCCTTAGGTGGTGCAGCTGTGTGCTGGCCTGTGTGCTGTGTGCTGCAAGAAAGCACTTCCCTCGGTGCCCTGCTACAGTCCTACAGAGGGACTGTGTGCAGCCACTCTGGCACTTCACCTCCTTTTTGACACCTCTGTCTGGGCCTTCCACTGCCACCATTCCTGTGGATTGGGAGAGGGCCCTGGGGGGAGTACAGGCCTGGGATTTGAATCATGCCTGGAGACCTAGCAGCTGCTTCAAGGGCCAGTGGTACAGTTTCTCTTGCAGACACTGAGAGAGTGTCCTTTGATGCTGCTGGTTCATCCTCAGCAGGCCCCTCTGCAGTGCCAGGACCTCCCTGGTCTCACTAGTTATCCTCAACCACCAACCTGGGCTCTTCAGGCTCCTCCCCAAGGGAGAATTCTCAGTCAGAGGCACTGAATTGGTTGGATGGTGTCACGACACAGGCTGTATAGCAAATGGGCCAATCAGTAATGATGATGGATTGTGATTGTTATATTTTGCTTGATTTTAATTATTTCAAAATGTGATTTTATTATGTATGTTTTAATTTGTTGGCTGCCTTGGTAGCCCTTATGAGGGCAGAAAGATGGGGTATAAATTGTGCTAAATAAATAAATAGTATCACCTTGGACACAAAGAGGTAGCAGCTGGAGCCAAACAGGGGTCCCAGTTCCAAATAGATAGCTGCATTCTTTCCAACTCATCACTAAGAAATTACGTGTGTGATGTCAGAGAAAATTAACCTTGTACTGTCCACAAGGGAACAGTCAGCTCTTCTGCAAAGATGAATGAGAACTTTGGTTGCAAGAGATTGTTTCTGCCACCACCATCCTCCTTCTTTCTCTCTCCGTCATTCTCTGCTTGCAGAGGATACTTTCAAAATACATCTGCACTAGCATATCAACTAACCTAATTATATCTGAGATTTGAAAACATTACAATTCTATATTCTTGTCTCATTCTTCCTTTAAAAATAACCTTACTTTTTACAGAATTGCTCATTAAAATTCCACTACAGCTAGTGCTCATGCTCTCAACACGCTACAATTTCCTACAAACTAGTAATTATACATTGTGACCCAAGACAAAAATAGAGTAGTATTTACTAGATGTTATTCAAAAAATTCCATGAAGGAGATGAGGAAAAGTGTTCTGAGCAATATATTCATCTTTTATACGATGTGTTTGAGTGCTTAGGGATGGGGGAAGAAGGAAACGCTAGGGTTGCCACCTTTTCCTTCTAAAAATAAAGTCCCACCACCACTTTTGCTTTCCTACCCACATCTCTCTTATATCCCATGAAAGATTAGCCCCATGATGCTAGGGGAAAGGCCTCAGTCTAGGCATTCCCTCCTGGTCCCCTGACTGGTTAGTTGTGTGACAACTTGTCCCTAGGAAAAATCCTACAAAGATGCTGACAGATTGTAAGGAAGGAGACTGTCCAAATATCTACCCCACTCTTTAAAAGGCCCTATTAATGGGGTATGATACACATCCTGTCAAATGGTAGAAGCTGAATGCAATCTTTCCTTCCTGAAATACCTGTTAGAATTAGTATAACAGGTAACAGGAAGCCACAGCATAGCATTTTGCTAGAATATACTACATTTTGAATTGTACTTTCCTTGGACTATTTACTTGTCCCCCCTTCCCCAAATCACAGATGAAACATCTGTTCTCTTTCTTAGCTTTCTTCCTCACACAGTGACTTGAATTCCCTTTCTCCTCTCCTTCAAAAGTCCATAATTTCCATCCCAGAATGTCATACATTGTCATATAAGAGAGCTGTTAAAGCTCAACTGATCTATCTGAAATATATTCAACAGCTGCAGCTCCAGCCAACAAGTAACAGGAAAAAAAGAAAAACAATAAAGAAACATCCAAATGAAAGTGACAAGAACTTAGAGCAAAAAACACCTTCTATTGGATTTCAATTTGTCTATAGCAAGAATTTTCTGCAATCTGAGGCATATAACGTGGCCAGAACAGTCTGGGAGAGGCTGTCATCTGCCCACTAATTTAAAAAAAATCTTTAGACAAAAACAATGCAGCCCATTATCACCCAATCCTTAATCTGCCCTTTCTGGGCAAAGTGGTTGAGAGAACAGTGGCAGACCAACTCCTGGCTTTCACTCCTGTGTTTTGGATCCTTATTAGACATGGGCACGAATGGAAAAAAAAACTGAACATGCTGTTTGTTGTTTGTTGTCAAAGACGAACACGAACAAACGAACGGAAATGAACATGTCACATTAACGAACGTGTTCAGTGTTTGGTGTTCGTCGGCATCAGAGTGGCCCCCTTAGCACTTAGAGAGCCCATATTCACAGGGAATGTTCAGCAGACTCTACTCCAGCCATCAACCAAGTTTTGTCAAGATTGCAGTAAAGATCGTGGAGTTATACATTCCCAAATTCGACGCCCCCAAGAAACTCCCATTCAATACAAATGTAGCCACCTTCCCCATTTCACTTTGGACCTGTGCGGTGGACCTGAAAGCCGGACGCCTCCCCTGTAGGGCCAGACACCTCCCCTGCTCAGAACATAAAGCAACTGCTTCAGAGCTGCCCCTCGTGGCCAAAACCAGGAGCACCAGGCAGCACCCACCTTCCTGCCTTGACGGAAAGGGCTGGATGTGCAGGACAGGAGAGGTTGGGAATGGTCAGAGTGGTTCCAGACAGGGAGAAGTTTAAATAGGGACCACCAGCCCCAAGAACTGAGTGGTGATAGAGCAGTCCACACCACTCAGAGACACCTTTCCTGCGCAGGCAGGGCAGGAACTTCAAATAAGTGGCACAGGCTCCCACCAGCATCACCCACCTTCCTGCTTTCACGGAAAGGACAGGAAGAACAGGACAGGAGAGGTCATTGGGAAGGGTTGAACTGGTTCCAGAGAGGGATAGGTCAAAAAAGGGACCAGGAACTGGGAAGATCCCAACAGTTGCGAGGCCTCCTCTGAGCAACCCACTGATGTGCTCAGTGGTGGCAGCTGACATCACCCACCTTCCTGCCTTCGTGGAAAGGATGGGGTGGGATGGGCAGGACAGGAGAGGTCGTTGGGGAAGATCGGAGTGGTTCCAGAGAGGGTCGGTTTCATAGAGGGAGGGGGAGCTTGATGGGGAGAGGAGGACGAAGAGGACCCCAACATCCACCGTGTCGGATTGCGCAGACTGCTCCGGCATAGGCTTGTTCACCCCTCTTATGTGGTAGTAGAGGCTGTTGCCGGCATCACCCACCTTCCTGCCTTTGCGGAAAGAAGGGGGTAAGCAGGACAGGAGAGGTTGGTAGGGGTCAGAGTGGTTCCAGAGACAGAGAGGTCGACAGAGGGAACATCCAGGACCTTGACGGGGAGAGGAGGACAGTGGGTTGCTGCTGGCTGCATCATGGTGCAGGACTGGGAATACCCCTTCGTTGGAGAGTCATGGGCCAAGAAATCCACTGAGTCGTGGGGTGGCAGTGGCAGCTGACTTGACCCACCTTCCTGCCTTCATGGAAAGAATGGGGTCAGCATGGCCCGGAGAGGTTGGGAGGGGTTGGAGGGTTCCAGAGAGGGAGCGGTTGACAGAGAGAATGTCCAGGACCTTGACGGGGAGAGAGGACAAAGGGGTTGCTTGTCACAGCTGCATCACAGAGCGGGACTGGAAAGGTCCAAGACGGCGGCCATGGCATGGTATTCCCCCGTGCACGAAGGTGGCAGCAGCTGACATGACCCGCTTTCCTGGGGGATGGGCAGGATGGGATGGGCAGGACAGAAGCGGTCCTTGGGAAGGGTTGGAGCAGTTCCAGAGAGGAGGGGTCAAAAGAGGGAACATGGGAGTACACAGGGAGAAAAGGACAAAGGCTTCCTGGACGCATTGAACAGCATGACAGGGATGGAAGACCCCAACATCCACCCTGAAGGAGTGTGCAGACTGCTACTGTAGAGGCTTGTCTGCCTCTCCTGTGTCTAACTGGAGACTACCACCAACATCTGTCATCTTCCTGCCTTTGTGGAAAAGAAGTGAGTTGTGGGACCCATTCCCCCCATGCACAGGGGCAACAGCAGGTGCCCATGGATGGGGGCACACCTTACCTTGCTGCAAAACTGTATCTGCGAAAGCTTTTGAGCCGCCGCTCATGCCAAGAAGCAGCAGCAGCAGTACGGCACCCACTTTCTCACCTTCAAGGAAAGAGTGAGAGGGACCCATCCCCCCATGCCCAGAGGGGTCAGCAGGAGCCCATAGATAAGGAAACACAGGGCCCTATCATCATCAGCAGCAGAGCTGTACCTTGTGGCCAAAAGCGGCAGCAGCTGATATCACCCACCGTCCTGCCTTCATGGAAAGGATGGGGTGGGCATGACAGGAGAGATAGTTGTGAAGGGTCATTCCGGTTGCAACCGCAGACAGCGAAGATGAAAGAGGGACCATCCGGGGAATTGTCAGCTAGGGGACAGGATGGGCAGAATAGGTTGTGGAGAGGGGTCGTATAGCTGCCATCAAGAGAGGTAGAGGTAGAAAGAGGGACCGTTGGGGAACTTGTCTGGGAGAGAAGGACCACAGGTTGCCAGCCGTGGAAGCAGCCATGAAAACCGAGGAGCGCTGGAGCCCACTGCACAGCACCTTGGCCGAGAGCCACAGTAGACTTGGGGAGGCTCAGAGGGGAGGTAGGTCCAGGTCCAAAGAGGGATGCCCTAGGAGGTTTAGATTGACCTTCACGAAGGTCAACATGTCCACCAGGTCTGGGTGCAGATGTGCGTGGTGGGGACGGAGGAGGTCTCCCAGGTGGGAGAACACCCACTCACTCTGCACACTGGTGGGAGGGGCAGGACAGGATGTTGGTTGCCACAATGGACAGGTCCAGCCATACGGAAAATTTTCTCGCCCAATACTCCAAGAGATTAGAGGGGGGGCTCGGTGGGCTCTGCCAGGTACTCTTGTACCATAGCCCCTGCCAAATCCTCCACCGTGAGCGATTCACCCACTGTGCTGCGTCCAACTACGCAGCCCAACGACAAAGCCCAGAGATCAAATGGGGCTGTTTGGGTGGGTCTCTCCTGGCATGGCTCTCTTCCCAACTCCCCCTGCCCCTCCTCCTCCTGCTCGTCCACCTGCCCCTCGCCCCTGCCTGGTTCCCTCAGGCCAGCCTTCTCTTTCTGGTAATGGAGAACCGCTTTATGGAGGTCCTTTTTCCAGCGCAGCATCTGACCTGCCCGCATGGCGATGCTGCTGTTGATCTGGAGGTCACAGCGGGAGGCCATTTGGTACGGCACCTCATGGCGCAGAGGATGCAAGTGCTCAGCCACGTATGCCTGGATCCTCCTCACAAAGTCCCGGACCCTGGGGAGCAGCTCTTTCTTGCGCTTGAGCTCCTTGGCCAGGAACTGGTCAAGCCCATGTATCAGGGGGATGACCTGAGCCAGGATGGCCTCATAGGAGCACAGGAGCTTGGTGGCCTCCTTAAAGGGTTTCACCATCCAGGACATCTGGGCAAGGACTCTCCGTTCCATGGAGCTGAGGCTCAGCTCCTCTCCCCTCCTCAGAATGTCTGTGGATGACAGGATGTCCTGCAATGGGCCTCTCTGCTCCACCAGACGAAACATCATGTCATAGGTGGAATTCCAGTGGGTAGGCAGGTCCTGAAAGACATCGGGGTCCCCCCCTCCCTCCGCCTCTGGAACAGCTCACAGGAAGAGCTGATGCTGCGGGAGAAGTGGGAAACAAAGAGGCAGCAGCTCTTCAGCAGATAGTGCGTCCACAAGGTTGTTCATCCCAGCTGTCCCTTGGCTTGCTCCCCAGCCCAAGCACATCTCTCATCACCAGGTGCAGCTTGTGCGCCATGCACACCAGGCCCGGGAGGGATGCCTCTTTCAGGGGTGCCAACATGTTGCTTCCCGCATCCATCACCATGAAGCCGCAGACGAACCATTCTGCCCTCGCTGTCCACTCTCTCAGAGCCGCCTTCATGGTGGTGGCGATGTTCCTCTCAATATGAACATCATCCATCTCCCGGGCCTGAAGAAGAACTATCTGGTAGCTCGATGTCAAGCATGGCGCCTTTTTCCAGGGACCAGTTCTTGACCTGGGGTGGCGGAGATCTTGTGGTTTCCAACAGTGGGCAATGATGGCAAGGTACTCATGATGGCAGCCGCTCCAGAGGTTGGCTGTGAAGTGTATGGTACAGCCTTTGGTGGCAGAGAGCTCCCTGAGCACCATGTCTCACACAGACTGGTAGAAGGCAGGCAGGACTCGACACCCAACAGTGCCCCATGATGGCATGGAAAACCATGGGGTAAAGTGCTGAAGCAGCCTTTGGAAGCCCATGCCATCCACGATGGGTAGGGGGAATCCTTGGAGGGCAATCATCTCCACCACCACATGAATGCCCGCCTCCTGAGCCCTTGACCTCACCCATTACAACGGCACTATCCCCGACCCCGATGGAACAACCTCCCCAAGGGCAGCCTGCCTGACCGTTACACTCCCGCCGGCAGCACCCTCGAGGCAAGGCTTCTTGCTTGGGGTGGATTCCAGTGACCCTCCCACTGATCCTGGCTCAGAGGAGCTGGTAGCCCTCTGTCTCCCCCTGCCGGAAGCTTCACTGGCCAAGGACGGAGATCACAGGCTCAGGTGGTGTATCTTTAGGTGCCTGGTCAGGGTCGTCGATGACAGGTGCTTCGGGTCATTGCCCTTACACACCAGGCCATCACAGACATGGCACTGCACCACATAGGGGTCTTCGGAAGGGCCCAGAAGGGCCTCCATACAGCCAATTTGAACCATGGCCCGCTAACTCTTCCTGGGGAGGGAGGATGAAGGATTACTGGCTGCGCTGTGGAGCTGGAAATGGAAGACGGGGTGAGAGGTGGAGTGCAGGCAGGGACAGCACCAGGAGTTTGAGATGGGGACGGGATGGATGTTTCATCGAACCCAAATCATTCCTCCATGGATCCCTCAGCCTCCTCCTCCTCAAACAGTTTAAAGAGTTCCTCTTCCCCCGGCAGCAAGAGCTCTTTGGCCTCCTTCACAGCCCCCACAGGTTATTTTTGGGGAGTGGGAGACTCTGCTGCCCCAGAGCCCTGCTCAATACTGCTTCCCATGGGGCAACCAGTACAATCTTTGCATTTCCCCCCACAACCACACTTTGCCCCCACCTGAAGCCTCGTTGTACCAGCAAACAAGAAGGAAGAAACAAAAGGAGACAACACTGTGAGCCCTCAACCGAGGTGCCCACTGAGCTTGGCCCCAGGGCCTGGCAGCAGCCCTGGAATCAGAGGGAGGGGGTAGAGCCCTAGCCCAGCAATCCAAGATACCTGACCAGATCAGGCACTGATAATAATGTGAGCCCTAAGCCGAGGTGCCCACTGAGCTTGGTCCCAGGGCCTGGCAGCAGCCCTGGAACCAGAGGGAGGGGGTAGAGCCCTAGCCCAGCACTCCCAGAAACCTGACCAGAGCAGGCACTAATAATAATGTGAGCCCTCAGCTGAGGTGCCCACTGAGCTTGGCCCCAGGGCCTGGCAGTAGTCCTGGAACCAGAGGGAGGGGTAGAGCCCTAGCCCAGCACTCCCAGAAACCTGACCAGATCAGGCAGTGATAATAATGTGAGCCCTCTGCCGAGGTGCCCACTGAGCTTGGCCCCAGGGCCTGGCAGTAGTCCTGGAACCATACCCAAGCATCGATTGGGGGAAGAAGCTGAGAGGAGAACTTAAAATCGAAACAGCGATTACAACCCGAGAAAAGTGAAGAGAAGGTAAAGATCATTATCTTCTGAGACGGGACAGATTGATAAAAACAGAGAGGAAAAAAAGTAGATTTTTAAACTGCAACAGACTAGTGAAAAGGAGGGGAAGACTCGGCAGGAATTGAATTTAAAAAGAGACTAAGTTTAAAGAAGTTATTAAAGAAATGGGACTATTGTTTTGAATACCTGTGGCTTTGGAGCTGTGAGAAAAAGACACCATCGCGAGATCTGCTGTGGGAAGACGGGAGACAGGAAGTGCGTAATAACAATAGAGTGGCTGGAGAGAAGCGGCCCTTGCTGGAGGGCAGGAAGTAGGGAATCGCCATTTTTGAAAGGGGAAGGGTCGCGGCTTCAGCGGAAGAGGAAGTAGGCCATCTTGGATTACAAAATCATAGAGAAACCATAGAGAAAAGACGCCCGACATTTTGGACTCTTTAAAATTTAATTTCTATAAGAAGACCGGGACATTTAAAATAGAAAAACGTTAAATTTTACGCCACGGAGTTAAGGAAGAGAGCGGATTCGTGGGAGCGAGCTAAAGCAAGCCCCACGATGTCAAAAAAAGAGTGGCAATCGGCAATAGAAAACCTGGATAAAAACCTGGACAAAAAACTTTTAGATATGATTAAAGAACTTAAGGACACGAAATTGGAGCTGATAAAAGAGGTTAAAGAGGTTACACAGACAGTAAAATCGGAGCTGTCAGAAGTGAAAAAAGGTATGGAAACAATACGAAGTGAATTACAAGGAACGCAGCAGAGAGTTAAAACAGTAGAAGACGCGATGGAGAATTTAGCAGACACGCAACAAACAGAGATGAGATTGGTGAAGGGGAGAATGTCAGTTGCAGAAACTAAACATATGGAGAAGCAGCTACGTTTTCGTGGCTTGCCAGAAGTGGAAGGAAAGTCAGCGCAAGAACAGATGACTGAGGTGTTGGCTGAGTACCTGGGGAAGGAGGAGGAGGAAGTTGTGGCTATCCTAGATGTGGCATACCTTGTGAATTCGAGAATAGCAACCCAGAGGAAACTACCAAGAGATGTGATTGTGCAGTTTACAACACGAAATATGAAAGAGAGGATTGTGACAAAACAGTTTCAAGATCCATTGGAGATTGATGGCAAGACGATTATTATAATGAAGGAACTGCCCAGATCAGTGTTACTGGACCGGAAAAAATATAAAGTGCTAATTCAGATTTTGAAGGACATGAAAATCAGGTACAGATGGGAGTTACCGGAAGGAGTGTCCTTTGAGTTTGGAGGGGCCAAAAAACGCATCAGATCTGAGCGAGAGATGGAGCGATTTATTAAGGACAATGAAAAAGACTTACCAACAAGATCATGAGTATGGAGTGTAAAGTATTATCTTGGAATGTAAATGGACTAAACTCACCGAATAAGAGGAAAAATACTTTTCACTGGCTACTAAAACAAAAATGTGACATTGTTTGTTTGCAAGAGACCCATATCAGAAAGCAGGATGTAAAATATTTAAAATCTGGAAAATTGGGCAAAGAATATGTAGCGGCCTCCAACAAGAAAAAAAGAGGAGTGGTGTTGTACATAAAAGAGGAGCTACAGCCAAAATTTGTTATGAGAGATGTGGAAGCTAGATTTGTAGCAGTGGAATGTATTTGGAATTTAAAGAGAGTGTTGGTAGTCGGACTTTATGCACCTAACGGTGCAAAAGAAAGCTTCTTTGAGGATTTAAGGAAGCATTTAGACGATCTTGCATACGACCAGATAATTCTTGCTGGAGACTTCAATGGAGTGACAGACTTGGAACTAGACAAAAAGACTACAACGGCACAAAAGAAAAGAGGACTATTACCAAAGCTTTTTTTGAGTTGATTCAACAAGAGACTCTTGAAGATGTATGGAGGAGAGAATATCCTAAAAGCAGACAGTTTACTTTTTATTCTGCAAGGCATTCTACATTATCAAGAATTGATATGATCTGGGCCTCAAAAGACTTAGCATTATGGACTAAGGAGGTAGAAATAATGCCTATGGTAGGCTCAGATCACAACCCAATTATGTGGAAATTTGGAAAAAAGAGAAAAAGGAAAGCATGGAGAATAAATGAGGACTTGTTACAGGAAAGAGAGAATATGGAAATACTGAGAAGAGAGACAAAGTTTTTTATACAATACAACGTGAATAAAGAAGTACCAACCAATAAAGTTTGGGATGCTTACAAGGCGGTTGTAAGGGGCATACTAATGGATTTAAATGGTAGAGCAAGAAAGAAGAAAGAGGAGAAAAGACAAGAGATTGAGGAGAAAATAAAAGCCAAAGAAATACAGCTAAAAAAGAGACCAGGGAAAAAGAAGGTATACCAGGAAATTAAAATACTTCAAGAACAGCTAACAGCAATGAGCAATAAAGAATTGGAGTGGAATCTCAAAAGACTGAATCAAAAAGCGTTTGAGGGTGCTAATAAACCTGGGAAGTACCTGGCATGGCAATTGAAGAAGAAAAGGGAAAAGAAGATAATAAATAAAATTTGCGAAGATAACAAAACGTATTTGGAGCAGGCTACCATTAGTAGAGCCTTTTATAAATTTTACGCTAAGCTGTATAATAAAAAAGAAGTAAACAAAGAATCAATAGCGTCATATTTGGAGAAAACCAAACTTCCAGAAATCTCGGAAGCTTGGAGAAATAAGTTGAATAGTGAAGTAACTGACGAGGAAATAAGTAAGGCAATACAATCTGCAAATCTAGGAAAGGCGCCAGGGCCAGATGGACTTACGGCTAAATTCTATAAGACAATGGCTAATGAACTGGCACCATTCCTAAAAGAGGTGATGAATGGGGTTTAAAGGGATCAAAGGATTCCAGAAACTTGGAGTGAAGCGAATATATCATTGATCCCAAAAGAGGGCCAAGACCTGACTAATGTGAAAAATTATAGACCTATATCGCTACTCAACAATGACTATAAAATTTTTGCGAAGATATTGGCGGAGAGATTGAAGGGGTGGCTCTCGGAAGTCATAGAGGAGGAACAAGCAGGCTTTTTGCCAGACAGACAAATAAGAGACAACTTAAGGACAGTGATCAATGCTATTGAATATTATGACAAGCGTTGTGACAAAGAGGTTGGTTTCTTCTTTGTTGACGCTGAAAAAGCGTTTGACAATTTAAACTGGGACTTTATGTTTGCCACTATGGAAAAGCTACAATTGGGAGAAAGATTCATCAGAGCAATTAAGGAAATTTATAGAGACCAGACTGCAGCAATTGTGGTGAATGATGAATTGACCAAGAAATTGACGATAAGTAAAGGAACAAGACAAGGTTGCCCGTTATCTCCATTGTTGTTCATTTTAGTATTGGAGATTCTGATGATACAAATACGTCAAGATGATGAAATTCGTGGAATAAAAATAAAGGACTATTCATACAAGGTCAGAGCATTTGCGGATGACATAATGTTAATTGTAGAGGACCCATTGGAGAACATGCAAAGAGTGATAGATAAGATCAAGGAGTTTGGAGACTTGGCAGGTTTCTTCATTAACAAAAAGAAGTCAAAGATATTATGCAAAAATATGACTAAGCAGAAACAACAATTGTTAATGGAAACAACGGATTGTGAAGTAACAAGTAAAGTGAAATATTTGGGAGTCGAATTAACTGCAAAGAACATAGATCTATTCAAAAACAATTATGAAAAACTATGGACTCAGATAGAGAGAGACTTGATTAAATGGAATAGATTGAATTTGTCATGGTTGGGCAGGATTGCAGCAGTTAAGATGAATGTGTTACCAAGAGTAATGTTTTTGCTACAGACAATACCAATCATCAGAGACTCCAAACAATTTGAAAAATGGCAGAGGAAAATATCAGATTTTGTTTGGGCAGGCAAGAAGCCTCGAGTGAAAGTGAAAGTTTTACAAGATGCAAAGGAAAGAGGCGGAATGCAACTGCCCAATCTGAGACTTTATCATGATGCAATCTGCCTAGTTTGGTTGAAAGAATGGATGACATTAAAGAACAAGAAACTATTAGCCCTAGAGGGATATAAAAAAATATTTGGATGGCACGCTTATTTATGGCATGACAAAGTAAAGGTCAACTCGATGTTCCTGCATCACTTTGTTCGGAGAAGTCTATACATAATCTGGAAGAAGTACAGAATTTATCTACAAGAAGGAACCCCTTTGTGGGTGGTTCCATATGAGGTGATAGACCCGAGAGCTGTTGATAATGAACAACAATGTTTAACGTATAAAGAAATAACTAAAACTGAAGCATCCAAACTTAGAATAAAGACACAAGAGGAACTATCACCTAACTACGATTGGTTCCAGTATAGACAGATCAGAGACTTATATAATTCGGACTCTGTAAAGGGAGGTATACGAATAGAGAATTCGGAACTAGAGCAGACCCTTCTTAAAGAAGATAAGAAAAGAATATCCAAGGTATACCAAGTACTGTTGAAGTGGTATACCGAGGATGAGATAGTTAAAACACAAATGGTGAAATGGGCTATAAATTTTAATAAAGAAATAACAATGGAGGCATGGGAATACTTGTGGAAAACTACAATGAAGACAACGACATGTATTAATATCAAAGAGAACATTTATAAAATGATCTATCGTTGGTACATGACACCAAAGAAGATTGCGCTAGGGAATTTGAATACTTCTAATAAATGCTGGAAATGTAAGAAGCATGAGGGCTCCCTCTATCATATGTGGTGGTCGTGTGAGGTAGCCAGGCAGTACTGGGGGGAAATAATAAGAGAAATGAGTGAAATTTTACAATTTCAAATTAATAGGAACCCAGAACTCCTGCTACTGAACTTGGGAATGGAGGGAATTCCAGCCCAACACAGGACGTTGATATTTTATATGACAGCAGCAGCTAGACTTTTGTATGCGCAAAAATGGAAAGTACAAGAAGTGCCAACTATTGAAGATTGGACTTACAAATTGCTGTATATGGCTGAAATGGACAAGATGACAAGAAAATTGAGAGATCTGGACTCAGGGCAGTTCAACACAGACTGGGAGAAGCTGAAACAATACCTGGAGAAGAAATGGGAGGTGGGAGGAAAACTGTGGCAGTTTTAGAACTACTGAAGTATTGAAGTAGAGGGGGGAGACTTTACCGGGGGGAGAAGAGATAAATGTGAATTAATAAGCAGTCAGATTAATAGATTGACATATATATAGATATATATAGGTTAACAAACAGAACATAGAGAAAATAATTAATTATAAGGACTAAATATAAGGAGCGATTAACTAACAATATTTTCTTTTTTTTCTGACAAGTTTTGTACCAAACTGAATGTCTGAAGATATAGATGGGTCAAATTGATTGACTACGTGAGGAGAGATATATAGAACTATTATAAAAAGATAGAATGAGTAATATATATAGAGAATAAGTCAAATTGTTTGATATAAACGAATGTATGATCTATATGATTTATGATATATAGAAATACCTGAAATTGAAAAATTGGGATAAATTGTTTATCTAAGATGGAAACAAAGGCTTACAGTTTGGGCATATAATGTTAAAAATAGTTAAGGATGTACTGCTTAGAATAATGGAGAATATATATTTGTTTTAGATAGAGGAAGCTAATAAAAGTAAGGGAAAGGGGACAAAGGGTTGGAAAGCTGTTGGAAGTCAACAAAAAGGGGGGGAAAGGGAGGGGGTTAGAGATGAAAAATTGGGGAAAATTGAATGTAAATGTGGAAATAATGGATTCTAACCCAATAAAATTTTTTCAAAAAAAAAAAAGTAGTCCTGGAACCAGAGGGAGGGGGTAGAGACCTAGCCCAGCACTCCCAGAAACCTGACCAGAGCAGGAAGTAATAATAATGTGAGCCCTCAGCTGAGGTGCCCACTGAGCTTGGCCCCAGGGCCTGGCAGCAGCCCTGGAACCAGAGGCTGGGGCTAGAGCCCTAGCCCAGCACACCCAGAAGCCTGACCAGATCAGGCACTAATAACCAGGGTGAGCCCTCAGTCGAGGTGCCCACAGAGCTTGGCCCCAGAGCCTGACAGCAGCCCTGGAACCAGTGGAGAGATAGATCCCTATCTAACCACACAGAAAAAATCCCAGCTCCAATGCATTCTCCCTATCTCTCTCCCAAAAGGCTATCAACAGCTCTGTCCCACTCCACCGCTTGCTGAAATTGAAAGCCAGAACTGGGAGCGCAGTGCCCTTTTATAACCAGAGGTCTCTTTGAAAAAAGCAGGAGGTCTGTGGTTGGCAGTCAGAACTGCCAAAAGGGTTTGTAGGGATGAGATTGGAGTTCCCATGGCCACAGAACACCCCCCTCCCTCTCCCTCCCCCCGGCCCCATGTTACCAATTGTAACCAATTCGCAGCTCCGCACTTGGAAGAAGACCTGCCCATCAAGCTAAGTTGGGCTTTTACTGGGGTGTCCAGGGTGACAGAGGGAGTGCAGACAGAGTTCAGGCAGTCCCTCCCTCTGTTGCTGAGGCAATTGATTGAAGGCACCTGAGTGTCTGGCTTCCCGAACAGCAGACGAACACAACGAATGAGGCTTGCGACGAAACGGGCTGTTCGTGAGTTTTTTCCATTTGTAATGCTGTTGGTGCCCATGTCTAATCCTTATCAGTCTGATTTTAAGTCAGGCTATGGGATGAAGACAGCTTTGGTTGCTCTGATTGAGACAGCCATCTGAACGTAGACAAGGGCCATGCTTCATTGTTGCTGGGCCTGGATCTATCTGCCTGTGACACAGTAGACCGTGCCATCCTGTTGAGGCACTTGGAGGCTTAGGTAGATACCAAGGGACGTGCCTTAGATGGATTTAAATTGTTCCTCATGGAACAGACTCAAAGGGTTGTTATTGGAGACCAGCTATCTTCAGGGTGGGAATTATCTTGCAGGGTTCTGCAAGGCATAATCTTCTCCATTTATTCAACCCATACGCAAAGCCTTTAGGAGCATTTATGGAATTGGATGTCATCAATATACAGATGATACCCAGCTCTATATCTCACTATCCAAATCCCCTGGTGATGCAGTAAAGGTACTGAGTCACTGCTTGACTCCTGTTGTCAACTGGCTGAAAGCAAACGAATTGAAATTGAACCCAGACAAGATTAAAGTGATGCTGGTTAGAAAAGCAGAGATCTTGGCTTTGTGCTTCTGACCTTTGATGGAGTTCAATTGACCCTGGCTGGCTCAGTTAAGAGGTTATATAAGACCCAGCACTGCTGCTAGAGAAGCAAGTAAAGGCATCTGCAAAAAAAGGCCTTCCCCTAACTCAAACCAGCCTGAAAGATGGCTGCCTACCTTGACATGGCTGATCTACCCAACTGGATTCACACAATAGTAACACTGAGACTAGAATACTATAATGTGCTCCATATAGGCCTCCCCTCAAAGTCAACTTGGAGACTCCAGCTGGTACAGAATGCTGCAGTTTCTTTATTCTCAGGAGCTAAACATACACATCACTCCTATTCTACAGTCAATCCATTGGCTGCCCATCAGTTACTGGACTCAATTCAAGGGCACGACTATCACATTCAAAGATTTTTATGACCTTGGCCCCTCATATCTGTGCAACTGCTTCTCCCTCTATGTTCCGCCATGGCAACTTCACTCATCTGAACAAGGCCTTCTGCAGATACCATCCTGCAGTTGGGCAAATCAGCAGTTGCGCATACACGTGCTTTCTCTGTGGTAGCCCCCACCTTATGGAATGACCTGAGGAGGTCAGGAAAGCTCAAACCCTTCTGGTTTTCCACAAACTAGGCAAAACTGAATTATGCAGAAGGGCTTTCTACACAGATTATAAGGCTGTGTCATAAGAAATAGCTCAGAGAGATGCCTTTGTAGGAACAGAGACTATAGACTAAGCCACTGTCTGCTGATGTAGATATGCCTCTACTAGAGAGTTTCCTCGTTGCTAAACATTCCATGTTAACTAGTTATACTTTGTTTCAGAAAAATTAATAATAACAAATATAATAGTTTTTAATTCAATATTCCTTTTCTAGTGATACATTCTTTGTATAGAGAAGTTTCCTGCTGCACTTTGTGTATTTTATGGGTGAGAGATCACACAGAAACTGATGTACGTTATATAATAATTTAAAAATTAAACTTTACTATTTGCTTTTTTCCTCATCCAGAAGACATAAATCAAATGCTTGCAGTTCAATCCTATATAGGTTATTCCAGTCTAAACCTACTGAAATCAATGGGTTTACATTGAAGTAACACGCATATTACCTGGATAGCCCAGGCAAGTCCTATCTTGTCAGATCTCAGCTGCTAAGCAGGACTGGCCTGGTTAGTAATTGGATGGGAGACCTCCAAAGGAGACCAGGGTTGCAGAGGCAGGCAATGGCAAACCACTCCTGTTAGTCTCTTGGCTTGGAAACCCCAACGGAGGTTGCCATATGTCCGCTATGACTTGTTGGCACTTTCTACCACCACCACCAAACTAAAGTAACTCTGCACAGGACTTCAAGGTCAGTTTCAGGGGGTAGTACCTGGCAAGTAAGTATCTTTTATCTCAATGTCAGCACTTTTCAGCACTTTTCATTAAACTTAATGATAAAGATTTACATTATATCTTATCTTACTTAATAACACTCAAAAGACCATAATTGTCCTTTAACATCCCATCTTTTTTCTAAGTATTTTTTCAATTTCCCCCAGTCCTCAAAAAATTCCTTTGGATCTTGCTCTCTCAGTTTCCTTGTTAATTTGTCCATTTCCGCCACTCTTTGTATCCACTCTTCAGTTTTCGGTATTGGCACAGAAATGTTTTAAATAAAACAAATACATAAAATAATAGCTACTATAAATGAAGTAAAAATTAAAACAAATGATGTCTAATATTAGGCACACATATCTTTAAAAACAATTCCAGATATTCTTGTGTAATTCTGTAAACATTAACTGTAGGAGCAGGGAAAGCCCAGCAGAGCATATTTCTATTTTCTATTCTTGGTCAGACTAGAATTTTGTGGAACTGGGAGAGACAGGCACTTGTAGAGACAGCTTTTTGCAGCCTCTGCAATGCTTGTTTCACCCAGGTTCAGCTCCATAAACAGCTATGGCCTGGGTAAACCTATATGAAAAAAGACCCAGGGTATCTCAACTAGCTTTACCCAGAGACAGTGTCCTCTTCCTCCAACAGCTACCACCACAAGCAGTAGGGTCTGTTTCCACTTAAGTTTGCTAAGACAGATGTGAGCAGTAAACATTTTCTTTAGTGAATTTTCACAGTACTGGTGTGGTTTGATGAAAAGCAGTGGAATGGTTTTAGGTCTTCTTGAGAACTGTCTGACTACCCCTTATGTTAAAATTTAATGATTTCACAAAATCACAGAGTTGGAAGGGGCCATACAGACATTCTAGTCTAACCCCAGCCCAATGCAGGATGAACCTAAAACATCCCTGACAAATATTCATCCAGACTCTTCTTGAAAACTACCAATGAAGGGGAGCTCACCCCTCCCCTCCCCCCGGGGAGCTGATTCCACCTTTGAACTACTCTGACTGTGAAAAGGTTTTTCCTAATATCCAGCCGGTACCTTTCTGCATGTAATTTAAGCCCATTGCTTCGGGTCCTATCTTCTGCTGCCAACTGGAACAGCTCCTTGCCCTCCTCCAAATGACAGCCTTTCAAATATTTAAAGAGAGCAATCATGCCCCCCCTCAATCTCCTCTTCTCCAAACTAAACATTCCCAAGGCCCTTGGCCTTTCCTCGTAGGACTCAGTCTCCAGACCCCTGATCAACCTCATCGCTCTTTTCTGCACCCTCTCTATTTTGTCCCCATCCTTTTTGAAGTGAGGCTTCCAGAACTGCACACAATACTCCAGGTGCAGCCTGACCAAGGCAGTATAGAGAGGGACTATGACCTCCTGCAATTTTGATGCAATGGCCCTTTTGATACAACCCAAGACTGAGTTTGCCTTTTTTGCTATTGCATCACACCGACTGCTCATATTTAGTTTACAGTCCACTCTTACTCCAAGATCTCTTTCACATACACTACTACCCAGAAGCGTATCCTCCATCCTGTATTTGTGCTTCACATTTTTGTGGCCCAGATGTAATACTGGGCACTTATCTATGTTAGATTGCAACCTGTTTACAACCACCCACTTCTCCAGAGTATTCAGGTCTTGTTGAATTTTAACTCTATCTTCTTGGGTGTTTGGCACTCCTCCCAATTTGGTATCATTAGCAAATTTATTGAGTAGTCCATTTACCCCTTCATCCAGATCATTGATAAAAATATTGAAAAGTACCGGGCCCAAAACCGAGCCCTGCGGCACCCCACTGGACACCTCCCTCCAATCTGATGAAATGCCATTGAACACCACACTTTGGGTGTGATCCTCTAACCAGTTCCCTATCCACTGAACTGTCCTATAGTCCAGTCCACAGTCTTCCAGTTTGCCCATCAGAATGTCATGGGGGACCTTATCAAAAACTTTACTGAAATCCAGGTAAATCATGTCAACAGAGTTCCCATGATCCAGTAAGCTCATCATTTGATCAAAGAAGGAAACCAGGTTGGTCTGACAAGATCTGTTGGGGACAAAACCATGTTGACTTCCCTGGATCACTAAGTGGTCCTTTAGATGCTTACAGATCGATCCCTTTAAAATCTGCTCTAATATCTTCCTAGCAACAGAAGTCAGACTGACCAGCCTGTAGTTTCCTGGGCCATCTTTCTTCCCTTTCTTAAAGACTGGGATAACATTCGCTCTTCTCCATTTGAAACAAACCTGTCTCCTTTCCCCCCACAAAATAAGTGATGAGGTTTAACAAGTTAATGTGTATCTACAGGGTACCGTTCCCCTGCCTGGGGCAGGTGATCCCCTGCTCCCACCCTTCTCCCTGTGACCACTTACTTGACTGGAAGGGGGGATCGGTCCCCAGGGCACCCCCTAGGTGGCATGGCACCCCCTCCGGGCACCACAGTAGCCTGATTCGGGCTAAAACGTGCCCAGCAGCAGGCCTGTTTCAGGCCGAATCATGCCCCACAGTGGGCCAATCCAGCCTGCGGGAGCTCTCCAGCCGCCCTTTGACCCTCATGTGATGCCTCACTTCTGGGAAGTGACATCATCACACAAGCTGGGAGTGTGTGCGTGCTGCGCTGTTGAATACCACAATCCAGGGCACAGCAAGGTAGGTGCCAGGCTCCCAGGCTCCCACCGGGGGAGTCAAGGCACCTGGCAATCCTATAAATCTGCCTCAGAAAATACTGAGAAAAATCAATACAGTACAGACAGGATGCAGGAGAACGTTGTGTGAGTTTTCGTTCACACAAGGTAACTGTGAGACCCAAAAGGCCAAGCCAGTGCAAATGCAAACTGAGCATTTGCCACAGAATCCTCTGTAATGATCATTCACCCAATTTACAAAAAAAAAATATTTTATTTATTTAAAACATTTATTAGCTACCTTTCTACTTTGCAATAACTCAAGGCAGCTTACAAATAATACAGTTTAAAGATGATATCAGGAATTTTTAACATGTATAGTGAAGAAAGTGCTCATGCAAGAGCCTCCCCCCTCAAAAAAACTATAATGTTAGGGGCAATGCTGTGAATAAAGTACCATTATGCATCTAGTTATAGAGTTACCAACCTCCAAATGGGGCCTGGAGATCTCCTAGAATTACAAGTCTCCAGATTACTGCCTGGAGAAAATGGCAACATTGGAGGGTAGATTCTACAGCATTATCCTGTTGAGGTTCCTCTCTAAACAGCACCCTCCCCCTGGCTCCACTCTCAAATCTACAGGAATTTCCCAATCAGGAGTTGGCAACCCTAATCTAACATTGATGTAAAAGTCTATGTTTCCTCAGATAGACATGATTTTCAGGAGAGCAAGCTTACCTCTGTTCCTGAACTCTTTCACATTAAGAATAGGAATGCATACAGAGAGCTTTCATTAACACTAAAGTCAATGGGAAAGCTTCAACTGCCAACCATAAGAAACCCATTTATGTAAAATTTATCAGATCTTCACACCATCTACAGCATCACTCCCAGATTATAACAGCTTGAAAGGACTTTGAGATGCAAAAGATGTTTTATATTATTGCATTTATATCTTTTATAGTTACCATAATTTTTTCATCTATCTGATCTTTAAATAAAGGATTGCCCATTAACATACCTCCAAGGATGGAACACCCTTATTTCCTGGTTGTGGATATTCCATAAGAAGTCGTTCCTCATCCAAAAACTTCCCATCTCTCCCATTGTTAGCAGGCTGGAATAAGCCATAATTGAGGACATCTTTCAAACTCTGATTCAATGTGCAGAGAATTCTCTGCTTTGCTACCCACACTGAAGCTTCAGAGTTAAATCTAATACATTTCTGTAAACAACACATGAAAGAACAAAAAGGTAAATAAATTAGTACATACAATACATAAAATAAAACTAACAGTACTAGTATTCCTATACACAAGATGTAACATGAATAATATCAGTGTTCTTACATCAGATAATTAATTTAGTTATTTATTTCTATTGTTTGGTACCATGCAAAGGCTATTGTTCACACAAAGCACATATTTTTGTATATCCCACTCCACTTTTTACATAGAAAGATATAGATAATACATATATAAAAACAAACATTTATACCTATTTCTTTAAGTCAACCTGATATATCTCATATATTAGTTGTGAGAATAAAATAGGGGGACTGACAATGCACTCCACACTGAACTCCATGGGATATAGGAGCAAGGAAAATATTAATTAATGCATTTAAAGAAATAAAGTGCCATTTATTATCACTCAGAAATGTGTTAATCAATTACAGACGCAAATCTAAGAACACTTTCCTAGGAGTAAGTTACATTGATTAAAAAGAAACTAACTTCTGAGCAGACCTGTTTAAGATCACTCTCTATATGCAGTGCAATAAAATCTAACAACTTTGATTCTCAACACAATTCTAGAGCATCTCATCATTTCAAATATACCACACCAGAGGAGTGAATGCACTGCTAAGTCACTACTACTGAGATGCTGCTTAGATGAAAGAACAGGCTTGCCCAATCCCCCACTATAGTGGGGGGATCCCCTGGCCTCTGCCAGCCTCTGCTCCCTGCTGCCACTCACTGGCTAGTGGAGGGGAAAACACCTGAAAAGGGTAGAGAGGCAGGCCACACAACATTCATGTGCCAACCCATCACGCAAAAAAAGATGTCATTTCCAACACAATTTAGAAGTGATGGGTTGCAACATCACTTCTCTAAAAATCGCTCCAAATGTGGGAAGGGATTGTACTTACTACCAGTACAAATGTGATTGCTCTAGAATTTTCTTTTACGTAGCATAAATGTGTGTGTTCCGTTTTTCTCATTGAAAAAATTGGGGAGCAGTGAAAAAGCTCCTATGAAATATTTTCTCTTTTATAATGAGTGAAAAATTTTGTAAGGCAAGATTTTACCCACTAAAAATATATAGCATGAAAAATCTACAGCATTAGATAATGATATTCCCTAGATATACTGTAGATATATTCCACATATTTCAATGGTATGTTTTTTATTTAAATATGAATATTTTGGCAATAATTACTACAGTGTGCTATTGTGTGTTTTATGATGATACGTTATTAAAATTTCAGTGTTTTCAATGTTATTATAAACCTTAACTTGATATCCAAAATTGCTGGTGGTACTGTTGTGACTATCCTTGACCCAGATAACACAGGCAAGCCTGATCTCATTAGACCTCAGAAACTAAACCAGGTTATCCTTGGTTAGTAATTGGAAGGGAACACTCCAAAGAAGACCAGGGTTGCAATGCTGGGGCAGGTAATGGCAAACCATTTCTCTTAGTCTCTCGCCTTGAAAACCCCAGCAGAGGTGGCAAAGCACCATTAAGTCAGCTAAGACTTAATAGCACTTTCTTCCACCACCACTGTTGTGGTGACTATATGAGACTGTTTCTGACCAAATAATTCACTTTCTTTTGTTTATTACATTTTTTCTCCACTTTTGCCCCCTACTCTCAGATGTTACAATTTAAGATACGTGTGCTAAGGCAGCACTGAGTGCAGCAGCCTGCAGCTCTGTTGTTAGTATGTGGTATATTTACAATTTTGCTTGTAGGTAGAATTGCCAATCTCCAGTTGGTGGCTGGAGATCTCCAGGAATTGCAACTGATCTAAAGGATACAGAGATCAGTTCCCCTGGAGAAAATGACTGCTTTGGAGGGTGGACTCTATGGAATTATATCCTGCTAAGGTCCCTCCCCTCCCCAAATACTGTCCTCTCCAGACTCCACTCCCAAAATCTCCAGGAATTTCCCAACTTGGAGGTGACAAACCTACTTATAGAAAATAAAAGCACATACAATTTTAAATTCTGTACATATTCCAAATAGTATAATTTTAATGCTAAGATTAGAGGTGGCCACGGTCCGCATAACGGACCTAATTTCGTCACGAACTTACCCAGTTCGTCCTTCACGAACACACGGGCCATGGACTTGTGTTTTTCTCACGAAAGCGCCGAACATTGGGGCTTTCTGTCTGTGTGTCCGTTGGCCCGTCATGCCAGGATTCCCGCTCAAACAATTTCCTAGGCAATGGTGGAGCCACCTTTCCCGTTTGGAACACACCAATCTTAGCCCAGGAAACCTTGATTGGCAGGTCTGTCAGCCAAACAGAGATCACCAGCCTTTCCGCATAAAAGACAAAGCGCGCGAAGCCCCGCTGCATTTTGCTGGTGCAGGGACGCAAGTTAGCTTCTAAGCTTAGCAACTGCTTGCTGTGGGGAAGTTCGGGTTTTGTGAGAGCACGGCTTGTGCCTTAGGACTTTGGGGCTTCTGGTGCAAGAGAGCTTTCTCTTTTCTCCATTCCTGTTTAATTTTTTTCTCCTCCTTTCTATTCTAGTTTTCTTGAGAGCACTTTTTAAAAAATCCTTTTACCGCACTATCGGGTTACTCTGATTTCTTTCTGCATTTTGAGTCCTTGGGTTCTTCTCAGGCTTATTCCCCCCTCCCCCCCCCAAATCTCTTCCTTTTTTCTGGGTTGCTGGTGGGTTCTATTGTGCTCTGACGCCACCCACTCACAGACTCACAGTGGGTGCAAGGCAGCTTTGGGCGTTGTCTGCTTGAGTTCTTGCCTTCTTTCCCCCACATTCTTTCTTGGCTGCTGATGAGATACAAGGGGAGGGAGACTGCTATTAGGCTCTGTGAAACACCCACAGTCTGATGACCGGCAGCACGCTTTGGGGCGCTCTCTGCTTCACTTCTTTCTAAGCCTTTTTCACTCCCTAAATAGTGAGTGACTTGGGGGGACATTTCCAGCCTGGCTTTTGAGGTGCAAGGGGGAGACTGCTACTGGCCTCTGTGAAACACCCACCCTAGGACCACTGGCAGCACGTTTTGGGGGGCTCTCTCTGCTCACTTCTTTCTAAGCCTTTCACTCCCTAAATAGTGGGTGACTTGGGGGGACATTTCCAGCCTGGCTTTTGAGGTGCAAGGGGGAGACTGCTACTGGCCTCTGTGAAACACTCACCCTAGGACCACTGGCAGCACATTTGGGGGGGCTCTCTCTGCTTCACTTCTTTCTAAGCCTCTCTAGAGTGTCTTTTGTGGTGCATTCTTCCCTCAACTGGGGTCCAGCTGGGTGCCACTTGGCTCTGCCCTACCCTGCTCCAAGCTTTTGGGGCTCTGTGCTTCATTTAAAATTCTCACTTGTTTGTAGAGATCTTTTCTCATAGCTCCATGAGGGTTGGAAAGAGGAACAAGAGTGGTCGTGGTGGGAAGAATTGCAAAGGTTGTCCTGGGTGCCCATCAGTGCCCAGTACAAGTGGCACCAGGGACAGGGAGACCTCAGAGGCAGCACCTCGTTCTACAGATTTGCTTTTGGGGATCAAGGAGCAGGCAGAAGAGCTCTTAGCATTGCCCACTGAGGATCAGCTGCCAACACTCTCCGTGGATCGATCTCAGGGGGCACCGGAGGGTCCGGCAGAAACATCCAGCTCCTTCCCATCCCAACCTCCTGTGGCTTCCCCTGCCTACACTCCACCACCACCCCCGGCCCAGCTGCACACTTCAACCATTAAGGCTTTGTTCTCCTCCCGAGCCACAGATTCCTGGTGTCTGGTGTCTGTTTTAAGTGCTTTGGCAGCACTTCTGAACCATCCCAAATGACCCGTGTTTGGTGCGTTGCCAGGTCTGCAATGCCATGGTGCGTAGGGGTGTGGACCCCAAACGCCTGTCATCCAGTGTCCTCCGCAGGCATCTTCAGAGACATCACCCAAGCCTGCTGGCTCAAGAAAAGCCATCAAGCAGTGGGGTGAAGAGGGCTGCTGAGCAGGGAAAAGGGCAAGTGGAACGGGAGTCCACCCCTAGTAAGGCTCACACCCCTGAGAGCGCTGTGGGTGGGAGTGGAACTTCTAGGCAGGCCACCCTTCAGGAACTTGTTCCCTCTGGTTCGTCCCTGCCAAGCAAAAGATTCAGGGGGAAAGCTCAGGAGGCAGGAACTCATGTACTGGCTGAGATGATAGCCCTGGATGGACTCCCTTTGTCTGTGTTGGAGGGTGTGGGCTTTTGCAGGGCAATGCATCATTTTGTACCCTGGTTCACGATGCCCTCATGGCAGACTGTTGGCCGGCGAGTCTTGCCCGCCATCTACAACTGTGTGGCAGAGATGGTCAGGAACCAGCTGGCAAGGGCAAGAGGGCGGACTGTGCGCTTCACAGCAGACAGTCCTGCTCTTGCAAGTGCAAGGACCCCTCTGAGGGTCAATCCCCAAAGCCCAGTGACAAGTAGGACAGTGGCCCAGGTCAGAGCCCAGCCCCTAACCCAAGCAAGCAGACACACAAGCCCTGTCCCTGGTGTCCTCCTCCTGATGACAAGCCCTGTCCCTAGTATCCTCCTCCTGATGACAAGCCCTGTCCCTGGTATCCTCTCCTGATGACAAGCCCTGTCCCTGGTATCCTCCTCCTGATGACAAGCCCTGTCCCTGGTATCCTCTCCTGATGACAAGCCCTGTCCCTGGCACCTTCTAAGTACTTCCTCTTATTCTTTATAAACTCTACTACTTCCATTATAATTTGTATGTTGACAAAACAGTCTAAGGCATAACTGTTATCCCTTTCTGGCGAGGCAGGAAGGTGGGTGAGGTCGGCTGCCGCCAAGTTTACGCTAAGATGGAACTTCAGGTGCGGTCACCTGGCCGGTGTGGGATCAGGCATCCCCCGGGTGAATGTGGCCTCCTTTCCCCCCCTCGGTGAGAATACCAGTGCACTCTATTTTGGCCTGTCAGGAACGGGGGGAACCTCCCCCACCTCCTGACGACACGTCTTGTCCCTGGTATCCTCCTCCTGACGACACGTCCTGTCCCGGGTATCCTCCTCCTGACGACAAGCCCTGTCCCTGGTATCCTCCTCCTGACGACAAGCCCTGTCCTGGTGTCCTCCTCCTGACAACACGTCCTGTCCCTGGTATCCTCCTCGTGACGACAAGCCCTGTCCCTGGTATCCTCTCCTGATGACAAGCCCTGTCCCTGGCACCTTCTAAGTACCTCCTCTTCTTCTTTATAAACTCTACTACTTCCATTATGATTTGTATGTTGACAAAACAGTCTAAGGCACATGATGAGCTTCCTTGATTGAATGCATCATGTTCGGTGAAGTGGGTCAATCCTCTGAGGGTCAATCCCCAAAGTCCGGTGACAAGTAGGACAGTGGCCCAGGTCAGCTTGCTTGATAGCAAGCAAGCTGACACACCACGTCACTGAGGTGGGACTCGTTGTCCACTGCCCAAAGAGGCTCCCTCTGAACAGGGTAGCATAAGTTTCCCTCAAGGTGTGGAAGACATCCTTTCCCTCCCTCCCGTGCCTTCCATTCCAGCAAGGGGCCTTTGAATTGCTACATGATCTCCTGTTGCGGAGTTGGCTTTCACTCAAGTACATCCATTCATTTCCCATCATGGAGAGTTGGTCTCCCCGCCCCAGGGGAGGGCATCTATTGTTGATGCAGCCCCATGTAGGTGGGTTTTGTGGGCAGCCATCTCTCCTGGACAGGAGCACAAGTCTCCCTCCTTCCCCCAAGGGCAGGTAAGGGTCAGTCAGAATAGGGGAGAGGAAGTTGTTGTTTGTCTCTTTGGAAAAGGGATAATCAAGGAGTGTTACATGAGAATCTTTGGTGGGGAAAGTCGACTCAAGTGAAAATCTGTGGGAAAACCAAGGCTTTTCTGAATCGAACCGGTTCTCGACATGGTTCTCGAACTGGGCCAGTCTGTTAAAAAGTTCGTAGTCCATGGTCCGTGGGAGTCCACGAACCCCAAACCGGCGGTCCGTAGGCGAATGCCGGTCCATGCCCATCTCTAGCTAAGATAAACAATGCATTTTATGCTTTAAAGCGATAAAATTAACTTTAGGAAAATAGATATTGCATATATTTTAACTGTTTCCAAAATTTCTATTTTCTTTCAAAAACAGAGGGTAACCCCCAGATTTAGACTGGAGTAACTTTGCATAGAATTTCACTTTAAGTTTCTTTTAAAAGAAATACAGCAATACCTCTGCTTTCCAGGAAAGAATTTCTGAAGTCTAGTTTACTAAGGTTTATAAGTATTCAAACATTTGGATTATTCAAATACTTGAAAGAAGTATTCAATTTTATACACTTGCTCTGAATTATCATATAATATGGATTAGAATGTGAGCTTCCAGCAGAACCTCCAGCCTCAATGCTCAGCTTCTTAATATGTCCCTGCAATTCGTTGCCACCTGCTGGAATGCAAAGCTGATAAACAGTTGAGAACTGTGTATACTTTCAAAAAAGAATCAAAAGCCATGTTTGCATTCTCTGCCATTGCTAGGATTCCCAGTTGACCATCATTGGAAAGCTATCTCCCAGCAGTTTACTCCATTGCCCACCAATTGCCAGGAGGTGGCAAACTGCCTGGCAATTGCCTGCCACTGGCAGGAAACCTGGGCAAGTATACAGTCAGTGCATTTGCAGCAAGGCACAATGACATAATTGCATCAACAGCATACATGCATCCATGCTTTGCAAAGTACAGAAGCATACCCACCACCAGCATGATGATATCACTTCAGAAAGTGACATTATCATGTTGCCGCCAGAAGCACGCACACAGTTTGCGCAAGTGTGAAGATCATCCTCCCAGTAAATGCTGGATCCCTCCCCACCGGGCAACCCTAGCCCTTGCCCCCTTCTTTGATCAGTCAAAGGATTTGGATACATATTTAGACAACTTGCCAGGGAAATGACTTCAGTCTTGTGGCTGTATTCTTCTCACTTTCTCTCTGATTACTCCACTAATAAATGGATGAAATTCATTTACAAATAAAACAATTTCCTAATTTTCTCATAAACTGACAAGAAGCAATCCACTTCCTGCCTCAAACAGGAGCTTGAAATTCCTGTTTTATGCCAGGGCTGTCACTAAGCTCATTCCTGTATAAAGCAGGAGGTAGGCATAATCTAATGCTTTACATCAGAAAGGAGGAGAAGTGACTCTTTCCACTTCCCAAGCAAGAGTGCACAGGAATGTAAATTAAGAAAGTGGAAGTATTCAGTCCCCTTATCTGTACACCTCTTTTGATTTACAAAATCAGGACTAGAGATGGGCACAAACTGAAATACGAACCAAAATTCATCACGAACCTGGCCGGTTCGTGGTTTGTGAACCAATGGTTTGTCAGAGCCCATTTCTGACAAACTGAGAGAAACTTTAGGTTTAGTTTGATTTGATTTGATTTGAAACTTTAGGTTGGTTTGTTTGATTCATTTTTGATTCCTCATTGCAGATAGCCTAGTACCGATCAATCATTTTCCTAGGCAACCGGAGATGAGCTTTCTGCAGTAGAGGTGTGCACCCGGGTGCTTTTCAGCTGATGGGAGGGGGGTTCCCCATGACCTAAAAAAAGCACCGGCATTTGAAAGTAGCAACAGTTCTCGTGTGCAAGAAAAGTGTTGCTGCTTTTAAATGCCGGCTGGAACGTTAAAGTGTTTCAGTATCTGTTCTGCTTCCCATGTTTGCAGGTCTGCTTATTACCTGCTGGCTTTAAAAGCCAGGAAAGAGCTAAATGGCTGGTTTTCCCTTCCTCCTTTGGGGTATGCACACACTCTCTTTTTTCCCCCAAATGCAAGAAAATGTAGCAATGTTGTAACATTGTAGCATTGCAACACTGTAACATTACTTCCCTGCCACTTTGTTTCCAAAGGGCTGTGCAAAACGCTTGGGGTTTTTTTCTCTTTGCAAATCCTGAAACATCTTGGAGGAAGGGAAAAGCAGCTATTTAATCCTTTCCTGGCTTTTAAAGCCAGGAGGTAAGTGCAGTAATGTACAATGTTGCAATGCTACAATGTTACAACATTGCTACACTTTCTTGCCTTTGGGGGAAAAAAGTGTGTGTGCGCATACCCCAAACGAGGAAGGGGAAACCAGTCATTTAGCCCTTTCCTGGCTTTAAAGCCAGCAGGGAATAAGCAAACTTCTGCAAACATGGGAAACAGAACAAGCAGCAGGTTTTTTCAGCTGATGGGGATTCCCCTCCCATAAGCTGAAAAATGGCTGGCATTTAAAAGGGGGAAACCGGAAGCTCACACCCCTATTCTGCAGACCTTCTGCTGCCCCAGACATGATGTTTTCACAAACCGGTTCGGGAACCGGGGCAAGTTCATGAAAGTTCGTGGTTTGTGAAACTGTATGAACCTTGAACCTCCCAGTTCATTTTTTGTGGGTGGGGGGTGGGGTTTATGCCCATGTCTAATCAGGACCCTTCCACCTCATTTTATCTAGAAAAGTGGATAAAAAATAAATAAGAATGGCTACTTCCATCACTTCTAGGTTGATTCTATGTTTCTGCAGCAGTTAATATCAAACAAGTGCTAGAATCATACTTTCAGTCATAAGTAATCACTTAATTTACATGAATTCTCCAACATGATTTGTATTATCTGACATAATTTTAATTGAAATGTATTTATAGACAATGCAACAATTTGTCAAACAGAAGAACAGCAACTCTACTATGAATTATTGTGTATAACCTTTACCAAAATTTGGAAAATGCATATATAAGCAAGAGGAAACCTGTTTCCAGGCAATTAATCATGAACTGGGACAGTTCAAGATCCAGTTAAAGGTAATCATTAACTACTGGCATATGTTCAACAGTAAAATCATTAAAGTGACCTTAAGAAGTTTGGGTGATGTATTTAATTTTTAGTTCTCAATCTAATGGCACAAATTCAGCCAAAATTAAGTTATTTGGCATCCCACTTGCTTCAGTGGGAGAGTTAAGTAAAAGACTTCAATTAGATTTGAAAGTACTTTTCAAATGGCTGGTTCATACCTTAACAGTGCAATCATATTCAGAGCTGCTCAAGTCTAAATTCTTTGAAATCAGCAGAATTTAATGGAATAACTTTGCACAAGATTGCACTGTAAACACCTTTAAATTTCTGATACTTCAGCTTTAGGCCTAATTATGCTGGCATTGAGTGAAATATCACTGGTGACCTGAAATTTTGCCCTGACTTCTTTCTGCTGTATAAAAAGATTTTTTCTAAATGACCATTATGAATCTAAGTTTAATTCGTTCTGAAACTCTATAGACAATTAAAAAATAGCAAAATTACATTATTCAAATGAAAACTGGTGGAAGGCAAGGACATTTGTACATTTTAATCAGCACAAACTACTTACATTTTCCTCTGATGGGCCATATGCCAGCCATTGCTTTGGAGAAAAACACATTCCTTGTTTAGTTTTTCTCCACACTTAATAAGCCCCATTGCTTAAAGAGAATGTTTATGAGAAACGGAGTCTTTATTAAAGATTCAGCACACATTCTCTGTTTTAGGGAATATAAAAGAGCTCAAAAGCTACCTCTCAATTCTTTTTAAAAGATCTTGACAAACGTTACTAAGGAACATAGGGATATAAACAAAATAAAGCCACAAAAAGTAAGGAAAAGTTTTCTGTATTTTAGTAGCTGTTCTGTTCTACTCACTAAGTATGCATGCATGCAGAAGTGACTTTCAGTCTACTACTTATTGAAATATTATGCACACAGTACAGTACACACTTGCCTTACTGAATGCAGATAACGTAATTTTTCCAAAATTATTACACAAAACAATGGTTTCAGGTAAAGCCTCTATATTTTTTTTGAAAAAATCTCTCCCTCTGTCACACACACAAACATACACTGCCTAAATATTTTTATTATTAAACATTCTGAACAGATCAGACATATTTTAATTAATTATTTCAAATTGGTCCATTAGATGGTTTTGTTCAATGAATTTTGTCCTGGAGTTCTCCTTACCGTTTGCTGTAAATCAGGAATTATTATTCGTATCACTAATGTGTTACTCTGAGCGTCATCCATCCTGCTACTTGGTTTCTCTGCTGTAGCTCTAATAGTATCATAAATGGTTTCTTCTTTGGAGCTGTCTGATTCAGATTCCACTGAATAATCCGAAAAACTCTGAGCCATATCATCTTCACTTGAGGTCGGGCTGCGAGGCATGTTCAGTACCACTTAATGCATTTGTCTGAAAATACAAAGGACAGGGGAAAAGCAAATTATGTAGGTAAAATGTTTTAACGTATTTCTGTTAGCACAGGGGCAGGAGCATCCATGCATGCATCTTTTCATCTACTGCACTTTATGAGACAATTGTCACTGCTTTACAAACATTTTAGCAACTGGGTGCTGGCCACCCACAACCCAGTATGGATTTCCTCTTATCCAATCTCCCTAATTTTGTATTCCCATATTCTAATAACTGCTATGGCACTGCCCTGACACTGTCCAATTTTTTTTTAAAAAAAAAACCTCAGGCAGGTAATTCACTGTGAAAGTGAAGAGGAAGGGGACATTTAATTTTATTCAAACATAACACACACCTTCTCTTTCAGACATAATAAAAAAACTAGAATTGGGGTTTTGAAACTGTACAATATTTAGACATTCTGTTAATCTATCCTCCTAACTCCTGATAACAATCAAGTTGCCGTGTTCTGCACCAAATGGTGTCTTCAAGTTGACTTTGATGGGAGACCAATGGAGCCTGCATCCAACGAACCAGGCATCAGATCCTGCAGCTCATTCTGGAAATCAATTGGATCCATTAGTCTCCATGGGTGAACATAAATTAACTTGCTCTGTTAGAGCATGACCTCACTCACTGAGATTTTGTGGTTGGCTCCTGCTCTTGTGGCAACCATATTGCAGTTATACATACTACCTTGTGTCAAAATTACAAAGGTGCCAATAGGATCAAAAAGGTTAGGGATCACTGCTCTAGGAGCTCCCTAGGAGTCATTCCCCATTTGCTTACTCTGACCACCCCATTTAGCCCCCAGTTACTTTTTATAGTGCTAGGGGAGAGTAGGAGGTGCCCATTAGGGTAATGAAAATCACAAGCAGTAAAAATCAAGAAAATAACTGTTTCCAGGTCTTACTTCTGACTTTCTGGAATGAAAATGCTAGTTCTGGGTGGTAGTAACAAAACCCCTCCTTAACAAAAATCCAGGTTTTTTTCCTGAGTTCCTCCATTTACCAGCAATGAAATATGAGCTCACATTTCACTTTGAATCTGTATTGATTTCTCCCCTCCAATCAGATAGTTGCAAGGGAGGAGTAAATCCCAAAGAGAGCTGTCATTCTCCACACACCCCCTCATTCCCCCGCCCCTTGTGGGCTAGAGACTTTTTTCCTTGTGAAAGTAGAAATGCCTAATGACGGGGGAGGCAGGGGCACATAGAATTCAAATCCTTGCCCTATTGGCTTCAAACATCGGGGTTCTTTGAAGGACAGGCAGAAGACACTCCACTGTAATTTCAGTAATATTTGCTCAAAAAATGACTCCAGCCCCTTCCCCCAGAAGTCCTCCATAGAAAATAATAGACATAAAATTATGATTTACAGTTTGCAACATAATAAAGCGGTTGTACATCAATAAAACTAATGCCACAGAGTGGACTTCACATATACTCCAATGGCTAGATCTTTCTGTATTCACCTACACAAATAGTGACATTCTTATGATTCAAATAGGGACAAATTAATGAATCTTGTGAGAAGGGGCTCTCAAACCTTGCGACTTTTGTCCACTTAAGAGTCTATACAGGTTCTGACCATGGAAGGCCAGGTTGCTACACAGAGGCAGGCAATGGCAAACCACTCTGAACATCTCTTGCCTTGAAAACACTGCAGGAATCGCCGTAAGTTGGCTGTGACTTGACAGCACCTTCCATCACCATCACCACAAAGAGGCTATACAACCTCTGCATAACACTAAAGGTGCCTAAGGATATCAGATATCATTAAAAAGAGATTGCATTGATATCTTCTAACTTTTTGATCCACCTTTTAGCATACATATAGCCACAATAGCACTAACAGTTAGGCAAGTTTTCAAAGAGCAGTGCCAGAAATTTCTAGATAAATGCTTAAATACTATACAAAAGATTATGCAAGAAATAGCTAACAACATGATACAACCATATAATCAAAATAAAATTTTAAAAGTGAGCAATTATTCTATAAACTAGATAGAACGTAGTTTGATATGTCAGACTTGGTTGCAAATGACCGTGAAGATGTGAGAAGATGCTCTTCACTCATTATTCAAAATCTCACCCAATCTGAGAGGTAGTTAAAAGATTTTGTAGATATTATGCAAGGTTGACAAAAGACAACTTATTTGCTCAATATGCCCTTTAAAGAACATGCAATGGTAGATATGAATTGTGGCCTCACAAGTCTGCCTCCATACTGGCTCTGGCTCTCCCTCCCCCCTCATAACCTTCCCCCTAACATGCAGTTCTGATTCACCTTCCATCTTCTAGATTTTTCTACAAACTTGAGGGTTGTCCTGGATTTTCAGAAACCAATGTGCTGACTTCATTGTATAGCTGCTTTAATATACATGATTCTTTAGCTATCTTCTGTAGCTATCAGATATAGGCAAAGATTTTGTGTGTGTGCGTGTAAAGTGTCATCGAGCAACCAATTTATGGTGACCACTGCTGGGGTTTTCAAGGCAAGAGGCTAACAGGGACCATTTGTTATTGCCTGCCTCTGCATAGCTAACTTACTTGATTTTTTTGCCTTTGTTACTGAAAGAAAGCATGTCTGTGCTTTCAACCTCTTACACCTGCATACACAAATAACAGGAAGACTAATATACTGTAAGGGAAAGGGCCCAAGGAAATTAAATAACATTTCCAGTACAAAGGTACAAAAAACTTACAAGCCCCCAGCCCCGCTCTTACCGGGGCCCGGCGTTTGCGGGGCTTGCAAGCAGGGGAAGGACAAGCAGGAGCGGCTCCTTCCACTGGCCCCAGCTCTGTTATGAGAGGCAATTCCCAGCCAGCCAATCAGTGGCTGGCTGGGGAATTCAACTGTGGTTCCGTTGCTGGACCTGAGGAAAGAAGTTTTCCCTCAGGTCCTCTCGCAGCCCACTTAAGCCGGGGCCGGAGCGCGTGCCCATCAGTCAGTTCCGGAACTGCAAACGGAGCAGTCACACCGATTCGCAGCTCCGGACTCCTGGCTGTTGGGGGACGCGTCGGCCGGCCATTTTCCCCTGCGCCCCGCTGCAGCGGCCCGGAAAGGGCCTGAGGGGAGAAATCTTCCCCGTTTGGGGCAGCAGTGGCACAAAAGTCGGCCTGTCGGCCCTGCGCCGTTCGGGTCGGGCGACGGATTGTAAACCATGGGGGAAGGACACGGCCCATTAGGCGGCGGGTTCATCAGGACCAGGGCCTCGCTCGCGGACGGCCCAGTTACAGGCCCCAGGCCTAGCCGAGGGATCACCCTCTGTGGGGCGGGTGGTAGGGCCTTGGCCGTGTGATAAGGCCGCAGGCTCCAGGGCCTTGCCCACCTACGGCTGCAGGCCCCAGGGCCTTGCCCACCAGACGCCTGGTGGTAGGTCTCAGGCCTAGCCCAAGGCATCACCCTCTGTGGGGCTGGTGGTAGGGCCTCGTCTGTGTGATAAGGACGCAGGCCCCAGGGCCTTGCCCATCTAAGGCTGCAGGCCCCAGGGCCTTGCCCACCAGAGGCCCGGTAGCAGGTCTCTTTGTTAAGGTCACATTCATTCCCACGAGCTGCCCTCATCACAAGCCGGGCATAAGGCAGCGTGTAGCATGTCATATAAGAGGGCAGCAACAGCCCTTAAGGGCAAGAGGATTCCCCCTGGTAAGACCAAGGCCCAACAAAAGGGACAGCCCCGGCATGGGGGAAGCGCCACAAAGACCCATAAGGCTACGCCACCCTCTGCAAGGGGCAGGGCTCAGAGTGCAGAGCGCAGCCCTCTAAGGGATACGGTACAGGGGCAACATGCCCCTAGCCGGGGCAGGGCCACTGCACCATAGAATAGGGCTGGTGCAGCTCAAGTTGCTAGAATAGATAGACATGACAGCCCATCGGCTGGCAGGAACAGGCCAGCCACTAGGCATGACAGCCCATCTGTTGGCAGGAACAGGCCGGCCACTAGGCTTGCCTCAGGAGCTCTGAGGCGTTCACAGGTGCCACCTGTGGTGGCCGGTTCGACCAAGCCAAGGGCAGGGGCTGGGCGGCGTTTGGCTGCTACATGGAGGGGGCGGGAACCCGCTCCTGTCAGGTCGCCGAGGCCTGATGTCTCTTCGCGTAAGGGCTCTTCTCTGCGGGGCATTTCCAAAGCACTCCAACAGCTGCAGGAAAGGGTAACTAGGATGGAGGCTTCCAGCTCTTCGGAGGGGGGAGGGCCTCAGCCTCTGAGGTTGAGGGCTCTCTGGGTCGCGAAGCAAGCCCGAGTCCAGCGTGGGAAGGGCCTTCCAGGAGCGGCCGACTGGCCTCTTCACCACCTATTGATGAGTCCTCCAGCCCGGACGCCAGGAAACGCCCAGCAGTAAAAAAGAGAAGAGGCGAAAGACCCGAAAAGTGCCGGGATGACTCAGAGACACCTTCTTCCTTGAGTGAGTCATCCTCAGAGGAGGGGGACAGGGACTCGGAAGGGGATTACTGGGGGGTGGCTTCTCATGTTCCCAGGATCCCGTCTTGGGCGGCCCATAGGTGTTCCACTATGGGCTCTCGAACACCAGGCCCTGGGGCAGTATGGGGGGGAGGAACAGAGTGTGGAGGCAACTCACCCCACGGGGACCCGCGGGGAAGAGGATGACCCCCCCGGGGGCCCATTTATCTCGCAAAATGCATAGGCGCATCTTGGATGGATATTATGTGGACGTTTTTTCTCTTATACATCCAGAGGCGGAGGAGGGTCTTTCCCACCCCCCTTCCAAAAAGCGCAAGGGAAAGGATAAGAAAGGAGAGGCGGACAGGACCTTTGCCAACTGGATGGAAGGCTTTATGGTACTCATGGGGGTGGTGCAGCTGGCGTACCCAGAAAGGGGGTGGCACTTGTTGAGTCATGTGTCTAATGTATTGCGGGCCAGGGCCCTGGCTGGGGAAGGGGCAGCTATAGATTATGATGAGGCCTTCCGGAAATGGGCTTTGCATAATGCCTGGCAACGGTGGGATTTGATCAACCAAAAATTGTGGTTGTTGTTGGTTGGGCCCAGCATGCGAGGTAGGACTGACTCCTCTCGGCAGGGGCGCTGGGGCACCAGAAGAGACAGGAGGGCCGTCTGTTGGGAATATAATCTGGGCAAATGTCACCGCACTCGCTGCAAATTTGAACACTTGTGCTATGGGTCTCATCCTCGATCCTCCTGCCCCTGGGGGGGCTCCAATCAGCCCTTTCGGGGGGGCCGGCCCTCCAACGCAGGTGCCCGTAAGGAGGGAGGTTCCACCGGCTCCAATTGCGCTGCCCCTCAGCTTACTTCCGGCAGTAAGTAGCGGGGATTCCCGGGGACTGGCCCTTGCTCCCTCTCCCATTCGGAAGGAGGCACTGTGCCCTCTCTTGGATCTCTATCCCAACAGGTCGGCGGTGGATTACTTATGGGCAGGGTTTAATGTTGGTTTCCGCATCTCATTTACGGGTCCCAGGGTGCCCACTATTTCTGGCAACTTAAAATCCGCCAGGGATATGCCTGAGGTGGTTGCCAGTAAACTGGACAAGGAGCTCATGGCCGGGCGGATTGCTGGCTCCTTTGCGGCACCTCTATTTTCTAATCTCCAGGTGTCACCTTTGGGGGTGGTCCCTAAGAAAGCCCCAGGTGAATACCGTCTTATTCACCATCTTTCTTACCCCAAGGGGTACTCGGTCAACGATGCCATTCCACCTGAACTTTGCTCTGTATGCTACGCATCCTTCGATCATGCGGTGCGCTTGGTTAGGTCTTGTGGCACCAGAGCCCTTATGGCTAAATGCGACATTCAGTCCGCATTCCGGTTGCTGCCTGTACACCCAGACGATTTCTGTTTGCTAGGCTTTACGTTTGAGGGCTCCTGGTATGTGGACAAGGCCATGCCCGTGGGTTGTTCCATTGCTTGTGCGGCCTTTGAGGCTTTTAGCACCTTCCTTGAATGGGCAGCCAAGGGTTGGCTAGGGTGCCCTCAGGTCATGCACTACCTTGATGACTTCCTCCTGGCAGTGCCCCCTGGGGGTCATGAGTGTGCTGACAGGTTGGCAGGTTTCCAAGGTCTCGCCGCAGAGCTGGGGGTCCCTCTGGCGGGGGAGAAGACAGAGGGTCCTGCCTCCCAGCTCACCTATTTGGGGATTGAGTTGGACTCCGTGGTGGGATGCTCCAGGCTTCCCCTGGATAAGATCTCAAAATTGCAGGAGCTCATATGGGACATGTTGACTCAGCCCAAAACCACGCTAAAGGGGTTGCAGTCATTGTTGGGGCACCTCAATTATGCATGTAGACTGGTTTCCCCGGGTCGTCCCTTCTGTGCCCGTTTGGCCAGGACCATGTGTGGGGTCCCTTCCCCTCGGCACCACATCAGGGTCTCTAAGGGTATGAGAGAGGACCTCTTGGTTTGGCTAGATTTCTTATCCCGGTACAATGGGGTATCTTTCTGGCAAGACGCATGGATTGCATCTCCGGCTCTGCAGGTTCATTCTGATGCCGCCGGCAGTGGGGATTTTGGAGTTTACCTCAACGGCCACT
The DNA here is from genome assembly GCF_028583425.1 of Eublepharis macularius. Classification (NCBI taxonomy): domain Eukaryota; kingdom Metazoa; phylum Chordata; class Lepidosauria; order Squamata; family Eublepharidae; genus Eublepharis; species Eublepharis macularius. The sequence continues at coordinate 95,143,789 of NC_072791.1, read as the reverse complement.
GGTGTGCCCAGCCTTGGCCTGCCCAGTGGGATGGGTCTGGCTTGCTGCGTGATCTTACATTCCTGGAGCTTTTCCCTATTCTGGTAGCCGTCATCATCTGGGTAAAGCAATTCCGGAATAAGAGGGTGGTGTTCTGGTGTGACAACTTAGCCGTTGTCAAGGTATTAAATAAGCAATTCTCGTGCTCTGAGCGGGTTATGCTTCTGGTGCGCAGGTTTGTCCTGGTGTGCCTTGAAAGTAACACCTGCTTTTCTGTAAAGCATATAGCAGGTACAGATAATGGCATCGCAGATGCATTATCTCGCTTCCAGACAGAGCGGTTCCTTGCCTTGGCACCGGAAGCACGTCAGGACCCAGATCCATTCCCGGAGGACCTCTGGAACCTTGGGAACGTTCCATAGTGCAGGGAGTATTAGCATGTCGCTCCGTCTTCACTGAAAGCGTACCAAAGGGCCCTCACAGGTTTTATAGCCCTTTCTGTTAAATGGGGTGGGTCGGGCAGGCTTCCTACCTCGGAGGTTCTGGTGCTTCGTTATTTGGCCCACCTTCGGGAGAGAGGTTTTGCCCCCAGAACCATGAAGTGCCACCTAGCCGCCATTTCCTTTTTCAGCAAGGCATGTGGTCTGCCTGATCCCTGTGCAATTTATGCAGCTCGCAGGGTGATTGAAGGGTGGAGGCGCATTACCCCCCCTCCCTCGGATACCCGCCGACCCATCACGTATTCTTAAAGGGCTTATCCGGCAACTGGGGGGCATCTGCACTTCAGCATTTGAAGCGCTGTTATCTGAGGCGGCGTTCTCGTTAACCTTTTTTGCCGCGTTCCGGGTGGGGGAGCTGGTGGCAGGCTCCCGTCATGAGGTAGGTCGGGCCCTCCAGTTTGGGGATGTTTCCTTGCTGAGCAGTGGAGTTCTAATACATCTCCGTTATTCAAAGACAGATCAGCGGGGAAAAGGGACCCAGATTTCCCTGGGTAAGTCTCATTCCGGACCGTGTCCCTTAAGGGCTCTCAAGGCTTACATGGGCATACGCCCCATAGTTGGGGGCTTCCTGTTCGTTCACAAGGATGGGACCCCCTTTCCCATTTCCAGTTTGTCAGTGTCTTGCACTTGGCCTTGGACAGGGCTGGTTTGCCAGCCCGGGATTTTGGAGTCCACTCTTTTAGGATAGGGGCTGCCACTGAAGCCTCTGATATTGGCTTGCCCCCTGGGCGCATGCGGGCCATCAGCCGGCGGCGGTCCGGGTGTTACAAGACATATCTCAGGCCAGAGCTGGTACTTAATACATCTTCTTTTTACCTCCTTCAGGCCATCGCAAACTGGTGTGGATCATGGGTTTGCGGTCCGGGTGTTACAAGACATATCTCAGGCCAGAGCTGGTACTTAATACATCTTCTTTTTACCTCCTTCAGGCCATCGCAAACTGGTGTGGATCATGGGTCATAGCATCATCTTCTGGGCGGCCCGATATGCCAAGGCATCTGGCTGGGGATGTGATCTAGGCCTTGCACAATTTGTCACCATAAAATGGATCATATCGAGGGGAATGACCTGGAGTTCACTGATGCCTCATTTTCAACGTCTTGAAGAGCGTGAGGGACCACCGGACGTGGTTGTCTTGCAGCTAGGGGAAAACAACCTGCCCAGAAGAACCAAGTTGGAAGTATTACAGGACATGTTATGGGACTTGGGTTTGCTGAGGGATAGTTATACAAATATGATGCTAATTTGGTCTGCTCTGCTTGAGCGTTGCACTTGGAGGGGAGCCCGGGATAACTCTAAGGTGGACTTGGCCCGCAGGTGGCTATCCAAAAAGGTGGGTCAAGTTGTTAGGGATAATGGGGGACTAGTAATAGATCACCCTGACATTTCTTTCAGGATTTCGGCCTTGTATCGCCCGGATGGAATGCACCTGTCCAGCTGGGTTCAGGACATATGGTTACAGGATGTCCGGGACAGTCTGTTGTGTTGGTTGCAGGATTAGGAGCTTTGGCGGGGATCCATTTGTGGCTCCAGTGGCGGTTGGGCATGGGGCACAAATGTAGAATGGAATCCACATTGTTTTTAGTAACCCGTATAGGCATTTTGTCATTACAGGTTGTAAGTTATTTCAGGATATACTGAGAAATTGAGGTTGTAACTTGCAGGTGTCACCGATTTGTGATGAGATCATGGATGTTATTGGTACCTCCCTGTATTGTAAATCTTTTTAATTAGTGCTAGTATAAAAATGTGAATGCTAGGAACTGCATCACGTAGGAGTTTTCCACGTCATTGGGTGAACTGACGGTGTGCCTGTTAAATGACTTTGGATGGGTGAGCACATGTAGATGTTTTAGCAAGACTATTGGTAATGTGTAATATATAAAATAATCAATCAATGTACTATTAGAGAATATATAAATGAGCCAAAATGAATTTATGTAATATTTATTCATTTTTATGTAGTTGTAAATGGTTGCTCCTGAGGAAGTCCGTGGGGACGAAGAACTAGTTGGAAATTGCCGGCCTTAGTTCCGGGCACCATTGAAGGTTCCACTTTTCATCTTGGAACAAACCATGAACTTGTTTAACCAGCTCCTGAAAGGACTTTGATATAGTACAAGTCATTAATTTGCTGCTGCACCCCTTGATCCTCCTGGGGAGGATTCTTGAATGATATATGTAATATAAATTATATGCTGAAACTTGTAAAACGAAGATAAAAATTGGCTGCAATATTGTAATATGCTATATTAAAAGAATGATTATGTATATGTAATATATGATTGATAAATAATTGTTTTCCCGTTGGTCTTAGGACCTATATTTCTGGAAGTGTTACATCGGGAAAAGCCAGTTTTTTCACGATTATACTATTTCTTCAGCATGAAAGTATTGTGATAGTCCAGCTACTAAGTGAAATAAATTTTATTTGTGAGACATATTCAAGATGAAACCCAGATATTTAGTGAGATTCTTTTTATGAGTATTTCCTGTATAGAAGGAGAAGTTCCCTTTCCATCATACAGACAACAAATAATTCAGCTTTAAAATATTAAAAATAAGTATAATAAAATATAGATAAAATGTTAAAAGTTACTTCTCACTTTTCCCAAGTTAACTTGAAATCATGGCTTTTAAAATCCTCTAGCAGCACTGGTAAGTCATAAACACAATCGTTTCACTCTTTAAGGAATTCATCAGGTCTTTCATATATGTATCATCATAACTAATTCTGAACATGGCCCTAGAATGTGGATCAACAAATCCACAGATTAGCATCCTGTACAGCAGAAGGGGATCTTTCTGCAAACGTGGGAAAACTCCTAGGTTTTAAAAAAAAATTAAAAAGAACAAAAGGTGGGGGAAGTTTTAAAAATCCTTAAACCACAGCTTACAGAGGAAAAACCAGCCACTATTTTCTTAGCTACTGAAGCAGCTGGCCACAGTAAAGAAAAAATAAAGCACTGATATAGCATGAACTAAGCAGGAGAGTGAGTGAGGGACAGTTGGAGCGAGGAAAGAAAGAGATGTCATGGGTGAGCAAAGACAATCGGGATGGAAGGACCAGGTGATGGCAGGCAGGACGAAGGAAGAATGATGCCAAGCCAGTGAGTGAGTTAGTCAGGTGAGTGGTGGTAGAGGGAGGAAGCAGTGCAAATGAACAAGTCAGTCAGTAGTGGCAGAGATGGAGGGGAGAGATGGCAGGAAGATTAGAAGGAGGGGCCAATGGTAGATAGAGGGTAAAATGAAGCTGCAGACTTGTGCATATTGCAAATATAGATATCTACAGGGCTGTTTTTCTGACCTTATGAGATTGAAGTGACATGAATATAAAAAGATGAATTGTTCAAATAGTAATCTTGAGAAGTTTTTTGCTTTTAAGGCAGTTTTACATCTACAGCTGTGTAAGTGCTGTTGTAGGAAGAAATGCCCTACGAACATGGCACAAGTCAAACCAGGACCAACACTGCTTAAGATTGCATCAGAAGTTATACACATCTGCAGTACAAATGGTGTAAGTTGGTTAGAAATGTGTTGTACAGTTACCCCAAACTGCATAGTTTAGTTGCACCTTCAAACTGCAAATATACACTAGTATGGACAGAATATAAATGCAAAAGTAAACTCCATGGATATGAGCAAACTTTAATGACATGACACTTGTTTCAGCCGTGTAGGCAAATTCACAATAATATTCCTGATATTCAAGTAAGGGCTTCATTATGGTACTCTGGAGTTCACTAACTTCATATCATTATGCTGTTGCTAGTGCTGAGCTATCAGCCTGAGCACATGCAAACGCACACAGAGAAGGACAATTCTGACCTTTCTTTTCCATATCTCCTAGCTACAGAGAGAAGAGGATAATTAAGTCCTTTTCATAAATCATGTCCACCGGACCATATCTGTTCCTATGACTTACTGATCTCAATCTGTCTTGTTGTAGACAGAGTAAAGGACAGAGTGAATGTAAGAGGAAATCCTCTTCTAAGTCAATACAAAGGTAAAGAAATGAAATTCACAACTGACATTAAAAATGCAGGCTCATAGCCACATATGCACACAAAACCAAAATCAAGAACTGTGTGTCTTCTACTTAGAGAAGACCTTAGATCATCGGACAGCACAGGTTTTTTTTCCTTTATGAGAGCTAGCATGGTGTAGTAGTGAGAGTATTGGGCTAGCATCTCGATGAGCCAGGTTCTAATCCCCACTCTGCCATGGAAACTTGCTGGGTGACCTTGTATCAGTCTCACACTCTCAGCCTAACCTACCTCACAGGGTTATTGCGAGGATACAATGGAGGAGAAGAAAATTATGTAACCCACCTTGGGTCCCCATTAGGGAGAAAGGTGGGGTGTAAATAAATAAATAAAAATTAAGTATAGCTTTCTCCATCATTCCATAATAGTAGATACCTTTTATAGCTTAAATTAATCTATTAACATATTTAGGTAATGCCTGTAAAAGCCTAGTGGAGACAAACATTAGTGAAACTAGACAGCATATTGCACATTATCTATAATTAATATGTGAAAAGGCCTTTTTGTTGGTTTGCTATTTCTTGCTACATTAATTGCTTATCAGTTTTAATGTGGAATTCTAGTTCTTGAAACTCTTTCAAGCTTACAACAATACTGTGGCACCTAAGGTGAAAAGGAAAATTTATAGCATATATCAGACATTACTACATTCATCCATTGCTTTTGATTATGAAGTAGTTCTCATTCGTGGCTGTCTGCCTTTCCCATTTTACAGGCTGTATAAATGTCAGGAACGTGAATAGAGAGAAAAGAGGAAAGGCATTCTGGAAAAGAAAGCAAAAATAACGCTTTAAACTCTCATCAGTAAAAGCCTATACAATATGGTTTGAGCAGTGCTGATACCTATTCCTGATATTTAAGAACTGTTAAAGTTAGTTATAGAGTGCATTTTCAATCTGAACTATAGCTAATGACATAGATGTAACCAACACTGATTCTCCCTTCTCACTATCCTCTCCATGATGTATGCATACTGCTCCCAAGGGTTCACTGACCATCAGCAGCAGTTTTTCAGGGCTTGCAACAGAAAGAGAAAAAATAGCAAGCATCTGTTCCACAAGTGATATTCTGCATGTGGTTCTTGGATCTCTACCCCTATTTTGTGAAATTACAACTTCAGATAATGGTACTTTTCACACTTGTACTTTACAGTGTATCCGTACCAGTTTCACTTCCCATGTTTGCAGAGGTTTCACACTTGCAAGCTAGTCATTGGACGTAGTACCGCTCATAGTCCATGGTATCCCAGATTTTTTCCCCTGCAGACATAGCACGATTTTAATTTTGAATCTGCAGCTGACTTGCAGCTGACCCGATTAATGCCAGTGTGAGCACTTTTGTCCCCTTTTTGCTTTTCTCCCCGCCCCCCTTCTCCTTTTCCTCAGGAGAAAGTGGGATCTGACCATACCCATTCTCCTCAGTTCCCTGACCGCTTTGTCCACCCCTTTTATAACATTTCAGCATTTGGTGGCAGTGTAGTGAAGTGTCCCCAGCCCACCCCACTGGCTGGTAGCAGGGAGCTGGGCACCTGCCTGGCTTGGCCCGAGTGGGGAAAGCAGAGCGTAGAGTGGGAGGGAGGCAGGCAGGGCTGGGGTTGCGGGGTGCAAGTGTGTGTACTTGCCTTCTGTGCCCCGGCGCCTCTGTCCGAGCAATGCCCCTGAAGAACTCAGGCTTGGCTTAGTGAGCAGCCTCGGTGAGGGGGGGGCCTTCAGCTGTGCAGTGCACAAGGTCTGGGGTGGAGCTGACTTCGCTCATTTGCCTCTAGCCCTTGCCAAATCCCGGTGAGTTTGTGAACCGGGAATTATCTGCAGCCTGGAGCGAAGGAGGGCAGAAGGCTGGGAAAGAGCAAGGGGCACAGGGGACTCTCCCTCTGGCAAAGCCTCCACTCAGCTTCCCTCTTCTGGCTCCCATCCTTGCCCCCCCATCTGCTCCTTAATCCTGCTGCTGTGGCTTCCTCTTAAGCTTCCTCATCACATTTGAACTGTTTGCTTCTCTACACCACCTTCTCCTTTTCCGTGAGATGATTAGTCTGTGTGGATCCAATAAAAACCCTCATCCTCAGCACCCCATCGGCTTTTTCTGTATTTCTAAAGGACAGTAATGTTTCAGTGTTGTGCATCTTTTTTTTTTAATCAATGGATAGGAAGCAACGCTCTTACATTACTGCTGTTTGAGAAAAAGGTGCCGCTGGAAATTACCACCAGTAGATATGCTATCTGGCTCTGCAAAGAATCACTTCAGTTCATTTGAACATTGGACACATTTCCCTTTTGATTTTTAGTGCTCAATATAAATGATAATGATGGCCTTAAAAAATGGCATTCGAGCAAGCATGGGGAGGCTACATTTTCTCCAAAAAGATCACCACACCCCACCCATTTAGGATTCATGTGATCGCATGAGACCAATGGTGGCCAGAAAATTCGCTGGGCAGGGACAATCAGCTCTCAACACCCCTCGGTGCTATTTTCAAATATGAGAAGTAAGGGTGCGCACAGAGATGCAGTATTTATGTGCATAGGGAGGGCTGGGGTTTCAAGTGGTAACGTCACAATGTTACAATGCATGCGCAAACTTTTTTTTTTTTAAAAAAGGTTGACATGTATCCAAAGCCCACAAAGCCTGCAACAAAACCGGGGCTTCGAAGGGAATGTGAAACAAAACACAGGACGCCAATTTGAAACTTCTCGGACAAGTGTGAAATGCACAGGTGCCGAGCCGAATCTGTTGTGATTGTGGCAACTCCTCAGAAATGGCGCGTTAACCTGTGAGTGTGAAAAGTACCAATGTTCTTCAAACCATCAGGTCTTACAATCCCTCCCAGCTGTCACTAAATTAATCCCATCCAGTCAAGTATTGCACCATCCTAAAGATTTGTGCAGCTTAGCTGGAATTGGGGAGGAAGAAAAACTATAAAGAGAGAACATAAAATACATAAGAGATAATGTCCCTACACGAAATATACTGCCATCCTAAGCAGGTAGTTTCGGGTGGGCAGCCATGTTGGTCTGCAGGTATAGAGCAAGATTTTGGTCCAGTAACGCTTTAAAGACCATCTAATTTTCAGGTTATGAGCTTTCGAGAGTCGAATGTTCTTTCTTCAGATACATTTAGAAGTGGAAGTATATACCAAATGTATCTGAAGAAGGGAGCTTTGCTTCTCGGAAGCTCATATCCTGGAAATCTAGTTGATCTTAATGAGCTACTGGACCTGAATCTTGCTATCCTAAGTAGTGTGATACACTTCTAAGACCACTGAAGTTGATAAACTTAGAAGGATGTGTCTCTGCTAGTCACTGCTACGGTATATAATTAATTTCAATCTCTTAAAAGGTTTATTTTTTAAAATGTTAATACAGTATAAATTAGGACATTTAGTTCAAATTTAAAGTTCCCTATCTGTTAAAGTTTAGGGGGAGCGGAACCCAGCCTAAAATAATTCAATCTCTTCCATCCTTTAATACAGGACAATAATTCTGGCAATCACAAATATCTAAGCCAAGAAAAGAAATGAAAAATGCTTTCTGACAAACGTATATTAAATGTTAAGTATTTTCCTAGAGAAAGCAAATGTAGCTTTTCACAAATATTAAACCATCTCAAAAAAGATTCCAAGCTATTTGAGTAAAAGGTAAGGTAGCAAAACAGTTGTATTAAAAGATACAGTGATAGTACTAATTTTGCTGAGTTCTTTCTGAGCATCTCCTTTAAGTCTTGTTAGTGAAGAAACTGATAATTTCAGATTGCAAAGCTAAACAGGCTCTTCTAAATATGTAGAAGTCAACTCCTAATATGAATTGTCACTGTACTACCCAATACTTAGGGTTGCCAGGCCAAGCCAGGCAACTAACATAAGAGGTGGGAGGTAGGTCGGGTTGCCAGGTGTCTCGTTTTCCCCTGGACAGTTTAATATTTTGTGGGACTGCCCAAGAAAACTTCCAAGAAAATACCAAACTTATAAATGGCAGATGCTTTAGGCTGATCCTGCACTGGGCAGGGGGTTGAACTAGATGGTCTGTATGGCCCCTTCCAACTCTATGATTCTATGAAAACAAATAACAAACAATACAGCAGCAGATTTTAAAAAGATATACAGCAGCAGATTCCTCCAGGAACCACCACACAACCACCTCCAGAAATATATGGCAAAGACACTGGTTTTCACCAGCCATGATGGACATGGGTCCCGGAGGCAAGTGGTAGGCCTCACCGCTTGCAGAATCCTGTCCACCTCCTCCCCTGAGAGAGGGCTGAAATGATAGAATATTAACCTCGAAGACGGCCAAGGAGCCTCTAGTTCACATATTGTATCAACTGTGGCCGGCAAATCGTGGTGGAGAGACAGGACTTTGTCAGCCAAAAAACTCGCAAAAGTCTCACAGCTAACGGCTGAATTCAAATTTTGATGGTCTCCGTCTGATAAAGAGACCAATGAATGTACCACATTAAATAGTTTGGCTGGGCATGAGCTAGCTGACGCAATGGAAGCTGCGTAGGATTCCTTCTTCGCAGCTTTCACAGCCACCTCATAGGATTTCATTTGCAACCTATAAGATGTTCTTGTCTCTTCATCATGGGATCACTGCCACACATGCTCCAGATGTCTCAGCTCCCGCTTCTTCTGCTGAAGCTCCTCTGTATACCAAGGAGCTCGGAGGCTGCAGGGACGAAGTGCAGGGACGGAGTGCAATTTCATCGATTATGATGATTATGATTGTGATTATGATTATTATGTCATGCTGTTCCTGCAAGGGGGGGAGTGACACATGTACATCCACCTTTGTAGACAGAACCACTTGAGGAAGCTTGAAGTAAAAAGCTCTGCCTAACCAAACCTCCCTTGGAATTTTGCTCCAAAATCTAATTGCGGAGGTTTACAAAAATTATATTGGAGATGGAGAATTGCCCTGCCCCTGCATGTACAAAGTTCATCTACACACATTTCCCTATACATAGAGAAGGGTAGAGAGTAGAGATGGACACAAAACGAACCACAGAACAAAATTCCGGCTGGAACAGCTGGTTCGTATTCAAAGAACCATGTGTTCTGTTGGACCACGATTTTCCAAACCAAACGAACTTTTCTTACCATTCCATGGGCAGTTCGGACACTTTTGGCACCAAAACACTCCCTCTCCCAGGCAACGGTGGCAGTCTTTGAGTTGCCCCCAATCTGAGGCCTCCATGCTTGATTGGCAGCTGTCCCTGCCAACTAGAGAGCTCCCACTCTGGCCCATCCAGCCAGGAAAAGGGGAGGGAGGGTTCGAATCTCTAAGGCAACTGAGGAGCTGGGCCTTGAGCAGCCACGGTAACACCAATCTCTTCCTTCCAAAACCACATTAGGCAGGTTTTTCTGCCAACCAGAGTGCTCCTGTGTTGTTCAATCTTCTTGGCTTTTTCCATAAATAGGGGAAGCCGTGTGATTCCTGGTTTCAGTTTCTCCAGAGTGGGAGAGGGAGAGGACGGAGAGCTTGCTGGTTGTAGTGTTGGGAACTTGGGAGGGATCTTTGGCCTGCATTTCTGGCTGCTGGAAAAGGGGCTGAAAAGCCTCTTTTCTCTTGCTGCCTTTCTTACTGCGGACTGGGGAGGTGTTTGGGTCTTTTTTTCCTTTCTTCTCCCCCATCCTAGTCTTAGCTTTTCACCTTCCCCCCTCACAGCCTAGTTTTAGGCCTTTGAGTATTTATTTGCTTTTATTTTTCTCCTCTGCTTTTTGAAGGCTTTGGTTTCTGCGGGTTTGTGGCCTCCCCGACCCAGGGAGCTTCACTTTTATTTGCTTTTATTTCACTCTTTCTCTGCTTATTGGAGGGTCTCACTTCTGGTTTGTTTTGTGCCCCCCACCACAGGGAGCCCGCTTTTTCTGTTAGGTCTCTGTGTCCACTCGTGTGGGTGTAGTGCAGTTTTCCCTTTTTCTGCACACCCCTTTAGTGCCCTTTAGTTTTCTTTTGCGCGCCTCTGCAGCAGCCAGTGCCTGTGACTGGGTGGTGTTTGGGGGAGCTTGTGCCTCTGGTGCGCCGACTCAGACCTGCATGGTTGCTCCATTGTCTCTGCTGTGCACACCATCAGTGCCCACACTGTTTTTTTTTAATTTAGAGCCCCTGTCCAGTTGGGGACAGTGACTGGGTGGAGGTGGTTTTGGGGGCTGCCCGCTGACTCACAACTGCACAGGTACTAGCTTTACTGTCTTCTCTGCAGGCTCCCCACTTGCACGCTTCTCTAGCGCAGCTCACCTTTGCTGTGCGCACGCACACCATCAGCGCACACACTGTTTTATTTTATTTTGAGCCCCTTTCCAGCTGGGGACAGTGTCTGGTGGAGGTGGTTTGGGGGGCTGCCCACTGACTCACATCTGCACGGGTACTAGATTTATGGTCTGCAGGCTCTCCACTTGCACGCTTCTCTAGGGCAGCTCGCTTTTGCTGTGCACACACACACTGTTAGCACACACAGTGATTTATTTGTGAGCACCTGTGTAGCTGGGGCTAGTGACTGGGTGGAGGTGGGTTTGGGGGCCAGGGACTCTTGCCTGCTCGCAGACTCACACACCTGCATGGTGTTGCTCCACTGTCTCCGCTGCGCACACCATCAGCACCCACACTGGGTTTTTTTTTATTTAGAGCCCCTGTCTAGCTGGGGACAGAGACTGGGTGGAGGTGGTTTTGGGGCTCAACACCCCAACCTCAGTGGCAGGGCCACTTCTTGCCGCCTCACTCCCTTACTGTCGAGTTTGTCCTCAATTGTCCCCAGTGGTTCCTCTCTGTTTTGGCTTTTGTTTTACTGCACCACTATGAAGCATTCCTTGCTAGGCAAGACTGGTCATGGGAGGAAAAAGGGCAGAGTATGTGGCCCGTCGGAGGCTGGCAGCAGTTCTGGGGTGGGGTGGGGAGTCTGTCTGGCAGCAAAGTCTCTCACTTCTATCCACAGAGCCTGTGGTGGAGGCAGAAGTGGTGTCTCCTACGCTGCCAGGAGTGGACCTGGTGAAGCTGTTTGCAGAGGAAGAGGGATCTGAGGAGAAATGGGCGGGGTTAGGAGCATCATCCCAGTCCTCTGCATTAGAAACACCAGGGACTCTCCCTGTCTGCAGCACACACCCCATTCCCTCTTTGTGGACTAGCTCCATGCCACGGCAGTCATTCCTTCGATCTTCTCCCAAAACACTACCTGCCAGTGCCCGTTTCGACAACTCAATTTGGAGGCACTTTCAAGTCCTTCCCCATGACCCTTGCTCAGCGCGGTGCCATCATTGCAAGGTGCAGGTGCATAGGGGCACTGACCCCAAGCACCTATCATCCTCTGTTCTCCGCAAGCATGTGCAGAGGCACCACCCGAGCATCTCGCTTCCGCCACTACGCAAACCACCTGGTGGGCGGGTGAGGAGTCCAGAGCAGAGAGAAGGGGGGTGGGGAGGGGAGTTGATGGCCAGCAGGAAGACTGGCCATGAGGGTGCTGTAGGTGGGAGTGGTACGGCAGGCTATCCTCTAGGAGGTTGTCCCCTCTGGGTCTCTGACACTGCCCAGCATAAGAGTCAGGAGGAGGGTTCAGGCAGCATACACTGGAGTGGTGGCGGAGATGATCAGGTTGGATGGGCTCCCATTATCTGTCGTGGAGGGTGTGGGATTTAGGAGGCTGGTGTGTCGATTCGCTCCCTGGTTCTCAATGCCAACACAGAGGACCATTGGCTGGTGAGTCCTGCCCACCCTCTACCAGGCTCTGAGAGCAAGGGTTGTGAGGGAACTGAAGGGTGCCCAAGGACAGACCGTCCAATTCACGGCAGACCTCTGGAGCGGCCGTCATCATGGCTACCTCGCCATCATAGCCCACTGGTGGCAACTGGAGGATCTCCGCTGCCCCAGGGAGAGGTCAGATCCCCAGGAGGAGGTGGCCCCCTTGGCGCCGGGCTATAGAGTGCTTCTGCTGCAGGCAAGGAGGATGCACAAGGATCATACGGGCAAGAACATTGCCACCACGATCAGGGATGCACTAAGGGAATGGGCTCCCGCGGGGCAGGTTTCCTGCAGCTTCATGGTCACCGATGCGGGAAGAAACATTTTGGTGCCCCTGAGAGAGGCATCCTGAGACGGCGTGGTCTGCCTGGTGCACAAACTGCACCTAGTCATGATGGATGCTCTGGGGCTAGGGAACAACATCAAGGCCAGCTGGGACCAATCGACATTGTCCATGCGTGCATTGCTGGACAGCTGTCAGCGCCAGTCAGCCCACTTCCTGCGCAGCATCAAGTCTTCGCATGAGCTGCTCCAGCGGCAGGGGGAGGGGGGTCCCGACATGGTGAGTAGTCTGGTGGAGCAAAAGAACCCTGTTCAGGACATAATGTCCTCGGTACCAGTTTTGCAGGGCAAAGAGGAGCTCAGCCTCAGCTCCACGGACCGGCTAGCCCTCTCTCAGATGGTCCGTGTCCTGAGGCCATTCAAGGACACCACCGAGCTCCTGTGTGGCTACCAGTCCTCTCTGGGGCGGGTCATCCCCCTGATCCATGGCCTGGACCAGGTCCTGGCCAAAGAGATGGAAGAACAGGACCAGATGGCTGTTGTGGGTTTTCCGGGCTGTATTGCCGTGGTCTTGGCATTGTAGTTCCTGACGTTTCGCCAGCAGCTGTGGCTGGCATCTTCAGAGGTGTAGCACCAAAAGACAGAGATCTCTCAGTGTCACAGTGTGGAAAAGATGTAGGTCATTTGTATCTACTCAGGAGGGGTGGGGTTGAGCTGAGTCATCCTGTAAGGGTTTCCCAGGGTGTGGAATGCTAATGGCGGGAGGCTTCACTGTATCCTGAGGAGGTTCTTTTGCATATGGATTGGTACTTGATGTGCTAATCTTCTCTGCAGGGCTATTGTCGGGGATAGAATGTTTTGTTAGCCTGGTGTTTTTCAGAACTGGAAACCATGCTCTGTTCATTCTTAAGGTTTCTTCTTTCCTGTTGAAGTTTTGCTTATGCTTGTGAATTTCAATGGCTTCCCTGTGCAGTCTGACAAAGTAGTTGGAAGTGTTGTCCAGTATTTTGGTGTCCTGGAATAAGATACTGTGCCCTGTTTGAGTTAGGCTATGTTCAGCCACTGCTGATTTTTCAGGTTGTCCAAGTCTGCAGTGTCTTTCGTGTTCTTTTATTCTTGTCTGGATGCTACGCTTTGTGGTCCCGATGTAAACTTGTCCACAGCTGCAGGGTATACGGTATACTCCTGCAGAGGTGAGGGGGTCTCTACTGTCTTTTGCTGATCGTAGCATCTGTTGTATTTTTCGGGTGGGTCTGAATACTGCTTGAAGGTTATGCTTTTTCATAAGCTTTCCCATCTGATCAGTTATTCCTTTGATATATGGCAAAAACACTTTTTCTGTAGGAGACTGTTTTTCCTTGGTTGTTTGATTCATCCTGGGTTTGATTGCTCTTCGGATTTCCTTTCTGGAGTAGCCCTTTGCCTGAAGTGCGTGGTTTAGATGATTAATTTCCTCATTGAGAAAGTGCGGCTCACATATCCGTCTTGCACGATCCACTAATGTTTTCATTATGCCTCTTTTCTGTCGGGGGTGGTGATTGGAGTTTTTGTGTAAGTACCGATCAGTGTGAGTTGGTTTCCTGTAGACCTTGTGACCTAACTGAAAGTTTGCTTTGCGGATGACCAAGGTATCCAGGAATGGGAGTTTTCCCTCGATTTCTTTCTCCATTGTGAATTGTATGTTCAGGTGGATGTTGTTGAGATGATTCAAAAACCCCATCAATTCTTCCTCCCCATGGCTCCAAATGATAAATGTATCATCCACAAACCGGAATCATACACTAGGTTTTTTTGGTGCTACACCTCTGAAGATGCCAGCCACAGCTGCTGGCGAAACGTCAGGAACTACAATGCCAAGACCACGGCAATACAGCCCGGAAAACCCACAACAGCCATCGTTCTCCGGCCGTGAAAGCCTTCGACAATACAACAGGACCAGCTTCTCTACAGGGTCAGGGACTTGGTCATGAGGTTGCAGGCAGGCTTGGCCACCCGCTTGCATCCTCTATGCAGGGAGGACCCATACAGACTGGTCTGCATATGCAACCCTCGTATCAAGGGCAGCATAGCCATGAGGCAGGGAGAGCTCCACCAGTGATCGAAGCTCCTGTGTCAAGCGGTGCGCAAGCTCCAGTTCCAGCGAGTGGAGAGGAGGGAAGAGTGTGCGGGTGAGGGGATGGAGGGGGAAGAAAGGGCGGTGGCGGTGCACAACACCACCAGGGGACAGGAGAGCTCTCCCCACGAAGACCCACCCCCATTCTGGTCCTTGGTGGTGGGCTGGGCAGTCGGCGGCAGCAGGGTTGGGACTTCTGTCACGTCGGAGGACTTGGTGGACGCCATGGTCAAAAAGTTCCTAGATGAGCCCCCCGAGGCCTTCCCCTGCAACCCCTTGGAGTATTGGGCGAAAAAATCTACTGTTTGTTTGGCCAGATCTCTCGATGGTGCCCACCAACATCCTCTCCTGCCCCCCCACCAGTGTCCAGAGCGAGAGGGTATTCTCACACTTGCAAGACCTCCTCCGTCCACGACGGTCACATCTAGATCTGGACCTGGTGGACCAGCTCTCGTTCATCAAGGTCAACCTCCCCCTGCTCGGCTACCTCTACATGAATCTTGAGTGTTCTTCTGAGCCCTGAGCTGGCCTCTCCTTTGCCACTGCCCACCCTCAGCCTCCGGCCCAGAAAGCCAAGCCAACGCATCTAAGATCACAGTCCAGGCTGCAGGGCACTTCTAATGAGGGCTCGCTGAAACATGTTCAGGTTTTCTTTCCCCTTCAATGTAGACCATGTTAGGAATAGCATTTTCTTTCCCCCTTCTCTTTGAAGCACGTTTTCCTTTTCTTTCTCCTTCCATCTTTCTTTGAGCATCTTTCTCAAATGGGAAGGTGACCATATGCCGTCATTCAATTACTTCTTCTTCTGGAAGGAATATTATGCAGCGCCTGCCCAGAATGAGGAGGGGTGTGTGGGTTCGGGCACTGCAGGGCCATAACTGAGGACAGGGGTAGAACCCTTTCTGAGCGTGTTCTGTGTTGTTGCCTGGAGGCCCTGAAAGAGGCATGTGTTGAGGACCCAGTTTGCCTGCTGCGTATAAGCTGGCCCCGCTCATGCTGGGATGCGCACCAGGAAGGGTGGCGGGACTTTGAATAGCCTCCCCCCAAGGAGGAGGAGAAGGCATCCTTCTCCTTTGCTGCAGCCAGTGATGTCCGTGTCCAACGCTCCTCGGCACGAGGGACGGCTTTGCACATATAGTTGTACAGTATTGTGGGAGGAGTCCCGTTCAACAGGACAGGCTGTCTCCTCCATGCCAGGGGAAAGGGGTTACTTCTGTGCCACCACAGCCAGCGGGTGGGTCATGCTGGTGACTGGGTGGGACATGGTCTCCTCACACCCTGACCGCAACCCACCACATCCAGTGGGTGGGTCAGGGACTTGCCTCCATATCTGGTGGGTGGGACGTTCAGGTGACTGCCTCCAGTGTTCCACGACACTGCTGTTCCAGGTCTGGCCAGCAGGGTGAAGGGGTTCCTTCTCTGTCACCACAAACAGCTGGAAGGTGGAACCTGCTGGCGGCTGCATCCTTGGTAGCTTCCTGCATGGGAATGTGGTCTCCTTCACACAAGGGGGAAGGGGTTCCTTCTGTGCTGCCACATCTGGAGAGTGGTTCATGGCAGTAATGGCTACCTGGGACAGGGGCAGAACCATTTTCTGAGCATGTTCTGTGTTGTGTGCCCCACCCTTGGAAACCCTGAAAGTGGCTCTTCCATGTCAGTCCTCATCTGGCCCGCTTATTTTGTCAGCCTCTACAGCCAGTCCATCACTCCTCCACATGAGGGAGGAGAGCGCATGATGTCTCCATCCTTCCCTGACCACAACCTGCCACGTCCGACAGGTGGGTCATGCTGCTGTCTGCCCCCACTATTCCACACCGGCATCACGCCATACATTGTTCTTCCTGGGCCGGCTGCATCCGAGCCGTTTATTTTGTGCCACCTGTAGAACCAGGATGTCGCCCCTCCATGCGAGGGAGGGGAACACACAATGTCACTTCACTGCTCTACTCTCTTGTAAGGAGGGCCAGGCCAGCCCCTCCCTGAGTGGGACCCGCCTCCACGTCCGGCTGGTGGGTAATTCAGGTGACTGCCTCCAGTGTTCCACGACGCTGCTCTTCCAGGCCCGGGCTCATCTGGGCCAATTATTTTGTGCACCCTTCTCCTTTGCCATGGGCGGCAGGTGGGTCAGAGTCAGTTGTGTCAGACTGTCAGTGGCCATGTCCAATGCTCCTTTCAACGAGGGGCAGCTTTGCCACCACATCTGGCAGGTGGGTCATGCCTGCGGCCTCCGCTCCTCTGGACGAGGGACAGTGTTGCACATGAAATTGTATGACAGATTTTCAGGGGCCCCGATCCATGGGACTTACTGTCTCCTCTGAGCCTGGGGGAAGGGGTTCCTTCATTGCCGTCGGCGGGTGGGACATGGTCTCCTCACACCCTGACCGCGACCTACCACATCCAGCAGGTGGGTCAGGGACTTTCTGTCACGGCCAGTGGGCGGGACATTCAGGTGACTGCCCCAACTCTTCCACACCTGTGTGATGCCATACACTGTTGTTCCTGGTTCCTGGAATGGCCATGTCTGAGCCACTTATTTTGTGCTCCCTGTACAGCTGGGCCATCATCCCTCCATACGAGCGAGGGAAGTGCACGATGTTGCTTTGCTGCTCTGCTCTCCCACGGGGGAGGGACAGGTCCCCCCCCAAACGCAACATACCTCATATGGCAGGTGGGTCAGGGACTTGCCACCACAGCCAGCAAGTGGAACATGGTTTCCTCACATCCTGACCACGACCCACCAGGGCCAGCGGGTGGGTCAGGGACTTTCCGCCACGTCCAGCGGGTGGGTCATGCCAGTGGCCACTGCTCCTCTGCAGAAGGGAAGGCGTCATGCCGTGCCAGTGCACTGCTCTTCCGGGTCCATCCCCGTCCGGGCCTATTATTTTGTGCAGCATGTTCTGCCACTTGTAGCCCCTCCATGTAAGGGAAGGAAGTGGACGATGTCGCTTTGCTGATCTGCTCTCCCGCAGGGGGAGGTCCAGGTCTCCCCCAACCCTGACCGCAACTAGCCACGTCTGGTGGGTGGGTCAGTGACTTTCTGCCACTTCCAGTGGGTGAGCACCACTTCCAGTGATACTGGCGACAACCTCCACCGCTACACGCATGCGTTCAGCTACATGCTGCTCTCGTGGTCTGGCCTCTTCCGGGCCGCTTATTTTGTGCTTCCTGTGCAGCCGGGCCGTCTCCCCTTCATTTGACAAGGAGAGGGCACGATGTTGCTACATTGCTCTGGTTGCTCCTCTCCTTGGTTGGCCTTGTCAGGGCCACTTATTTTGTGCACCCAGTCCAGCCTAGCTGGTGCCCCTCTATGCAAGGGAGGGGCGAGCATGATGTCACTGTGTTGCTTTGCTTTCTTGCAGGGGGAGGGCCAGGTGTCCCCCTCCCTGACCGTGATCTGCCACACCCGGCGGCTGGATCACACCAGCAACAGCCGCCACTTCTCCACGCTGCCGTTCAGCTGCATGCTGCTCTCCTGAGCAGACCATGCCTGGGGAAATTGTGTGGAGCACCTGTCCTGTCTGCTCACCCCCTCCCACCCAATGGGGGGAAGGGGTCCCGTCATTGCCACCATGGCTGGCCGGTGGGTGAAATCTGCAGCTGCCACATACTATCCCGGGGACTTAGAATGGCCTCCTTCCAAGGTGGGGAAGGTATCTGTGACTGCCGCCTCGTCTCAGAGGTGTCTTATCTAATTCTCGTACTCAGAAAGTGTGCTAATGTGTAATTAGGTGAAAATATGCAGGAATGTGATATCAAATACTGTGATAATGTGCAAATATTCAACAAATTATATGAAATGCTACGATGGACGTGTGATGCAAACTTGAGTTGGTTTGGTCAGCAGCCACATATTCTAGGGAAGAGGGGCATTATGCTGTGGGATGATAATAGGATACCGCGAACCCCACCAGCGGGGCTTAGAATAGCCTCATCCCAAGGAGGGGGAGGTCTCCATCAGTGCGCCACATCCAGGAGGTGAAGTTTGTCAGCTGTCAGTACCTCAATGTTTCTTGGCACGAGAGATGGGTGTGTCAATCAGTCTGTTTCCCATCCAAGGAGGGTACCCTGCACACCATCCATGGGACTTGGGGGCCTTTTGGGGAAGTAACTCTCACCCCCCCCCCGACAACGGGGAGGAGGGGGTAGCTGCCAACATGTCCCACATGCCAGACGTGTGGTCACCCATGTGGCCATGCGGATGGGCACAGGGAGTGCTGCCAGGGGGCAGCCAGACCCCCACCCCGAGTTGGGAGGTGGCTGGATGCCTCCCTGCCTGAGCCTGCCCACAAGGAGGGGGCAGCCACCGACATGACCAACAGCACTAGACGTGCGGTCACCCCTAGGGCCAGGCAGGCAGGCACAGAGGGTGCCGCCGAGTGGGAGCCAGACACCCCACCCCGAGTTGGGAGCTGGCTGGACACCTTCTTGCCTGAGCCCACCTGCAAGGAGGGGGCAGCCGCCGACATGACCCACAGCGCCAGACATGCAGTTGCCCCTAGGGCCGTGCAGGCAGCCACAGGAGAGTGCCGCTGGGGTGGCCAGAACCCCCCACCCCAAGTTGGGAGGCGGTCAGACACCTCCCCATCCAAGCCTGCCCACGAGGAGGGTGTGGCCACTGACATAACCCACACGCCAGATGTGTTGTTGCCCCAGGACCATGCAGGCAGACACAGGGGGTGCCGCCGGGGGGCAGCCAGACTTCCTCCCCACCCCAAGCTGGTAGGCAGCCTGACAGCTTCCCGCCTGAACCTGCCCGCAAGGAGGGGGCAGTCACTGACATGATCCACACGCCAGATGTGCGGTCACCCCTAGGGCCATGTGGGCAGGCACAGGTGGGTGCCATTGGGTGGCAGCCAGACCCCCCTCCCTGAGTAGGGAGGTGGCCGGACACCTCCCCAAGCCCACCTGCAAGGAAGGGGCACTGCCAACATGACCCACATGCCAGACGTGTGGTTGCCATTAGGGCTGCGCGGGTAGGCCTGGGGTGCTGCCGGGCGGCAGCCAGACCCCTCGCCCTGAGTTGGGAGGTGGCAGGACGCCTCCCCAAGCCTGCCCACAAGGAGGGGGCAGCCACAGACATGGCCCACATCTGGGGGTCCATCACTTCAAATGGAGGCATCAGGCAATTGCCATTGATGGCTCCAATTCTATGTGTCACGGGCTGGGCCAGCCCAAGCAGGGTGGTTCAAGTCCAAACCTCAACACCAAGTCCAGGGGGAATTTCAGGATCAAGAGCCAAGTCAAAGCAGTGGTCAGAGCACGAGCTAACGCCTGGAGTGAGTCCAGAGTCCAAGAGCTAGGTCAGGTACAGTCCGAGGTCGATTACCAATATCGTCAGGTCCAGAAGCAGGCACGAGCAAGGTACACGGAACACAGAGTGGTTGCAGGTAGTCGACACGTTGCTTCCACACCTGGCAGTTCCCTCAGCTGTTTTTTATAGCCAGGCATGGATTACAGCCAGCTGCTGGGGCTCCATCCTACTGCTACTCATCATCACTCTCCAGCAGCTGGCGTCGGTTCAGGAAGCAAGCACTGCTCCGTCTGTCCTGCAGCTCCAGCCTCAGCCTTTGTCTGCGGCGTTCTTTACGCGTGGACGAACCTGGGGGGGTGGAAGCCCCTGGCTGGGCTTCCCCTGTGGTGCTGGCAGTCCCTGACTGAGCTTCCCCTGCGGAAGTCCCTGGCTGAGCTTCCCCTGTGGTGCTGGGGCTGGAGAGTACTGATGGCTCTGCTTCAGCTGCTGGCTGTAGGCTCCGATTAGCCAGCAGCTGTGGCTCCTGATTACCAGCCTCTGCTGAGTCAGGGCTGGCTACATGGAGCTCCTCTTCTCCTGAGGAGTCCTGGCTGGCTACACGAAGCCCCTCTCCTCCTGAGGAGGAATCCTCGCTCTCACTGAGCCCAGACTGGGCCATGACACCATGGGACTTTCCTGGGGGCACCAGCTTTGGGGCTCTATAACGTGGAGATCCGTATTGCAATTTTCATGAAACTTGGAGGGTGTCTGCAGGAGAGCCTACTGAAAACTCCCTGCGAGTTTGGGCTCTCTGAGCATGAAGGGGGCCGTTCTGGGTCCTCCCGAACCCCAGACTGGTTGGAATTTGGGTGAATTCGTTAAGTTTGTGTTAAGTTTGGTTCGTGGCATTTTCACAAACCCAGAATCACAAATCCCCACAAACTGGGGCAAGTTCAAGAACCAGTTCATCATTCCTGGTTCGTGAGGTTTAAATGCCCTTTCCGGCCGCTTACCAGCAGCCAGCAGTTTAAAGGGCTCTTTCCTGCCATTTGCAAGCAGTAGGGCCCTTTAAATGGCCCAAAGCCCACAAAGCCCAGCCCCCCACTTACCTTGGCTCTGCTGCTGGGGTGGTAGAGGCCATGGCCCAGCAGCAGTGGCTCCAGCCTCCACTGCCCTGCGGGCCCACAGCCTCCTCCCCCTCCTCCATCGAGGGGTGGGAAGGCACTTTTCAGCCTCCGCTGCTGTGCAGGCCTGCAGGGTGGTGCAGGAGGCCAAAAAGGGCTTTCTCGTCCCACAAATGGCACTGTGGCCTCTTCCAATGCCCTGCGGGCCTGCCAGCTGATAGTTTAAAGGGCCCTGCCTCTTGCAAGCAGCAGGAAAAGTTTAAATGGCCATTTCCCCGCCACTCCAAGTGGTTGGGAAATGGCCATTTAAACTGCCCCTTTCCCTGCCACTTTGCAGCAGCACGGAAAGGGGCATTGCCCTTTAAAACAAACCAAATGAATCAGTAGACCAGTTCGTGGAAATTCATGGAAATGAGCTTTCACGAACTACTGGTTAGCGAACCACGAACCAGGCTGGTTCGTGGGTTTTTTTGGTTCAAATTCAGGTTTGTGCCCATCTCTAGTAGGGACAGGGCTGATAGATCAAAAACAACTCACTCAAGCTGACCCACCTTTTCCTTCTTTGTACTGTAATAACCCACAGACCAATGCAGCTAGCTGCTAACCCTTTAAGCAACTGGACGTGGAGAGAAAGAAGCACAAATGAGCCATGCCCCACTGTCTCTTCACTTCCAAAGTCTGGGCGTACCAGTTGGAGACACTGGGGAGGCTGGGGAAGAGACTATTCATCTCACTCGCAGCTGCCTCAACCAATCAGTGCCTTCCCCAACCTTGGGGTTTTTTTGGAGGGGGGGTAATGAGGTAGCAGTGACAGAGGCACTTCTAAGGGGAGGGGGATTCTTGAAAGCAGCAAGTTCTTTCCCACTGAGCCAGCGTGCAAGGACAGCCCCAAAAAGCCCTGAATCTCATCTTCCAACAACCACAAGCCTTTCCACCATGTCTCCTTGAAAGAAAATGCTTCCAATGCTAACAGCCCTGTGCATGCTTACTTGCCACTGGATGCCATGGGTCTTACTCTCAAGTAAGGATTGCCTTCCCTCCAAGTGTCAAGTTAGCATAGGAACGTTGGTGGAGCTCCCTTGCTTGGCTGTTGGGAAGAGATAGCGGCCTGCCCTGGTGCCCTCTGCATAAGAAATAAGGCTGCAGAGTCCCACAAGGTTTGTAGGTCTCGTTCCCCACAGATGTACCAAGGATGTACTTTGTAGTGCCACATTAAACATGCCTGCCTTTAAGGTTCTGCAAGACTTGCAAAATTTCTCCTAAGAAAGCATGCCTAGAAGTGGAACCCAAGTTTGATCCTATGCCTGCTTATCACTCACAAAGAAGTCCCTTGAAGCTGCCTTTTCCTTAATTAGACCTTTGGTCTATCAAGGTTAATCCTATCTGGCAGTGGGCACGTTGCCCACTGACCCTGAGATGCTGAGGATTGAACCTGGGGCCTCTCAGTGAGATATGGCTTCCCCACATGAGATTCCACTTTCCAAATGGCTCTGATTGCAGCTCTGGACAACTCTGTTACTTCCCCCATCCCCACCAATAAAACCCCTGGCCGTATCCTAACCAGGTACGTACAGCTCAAAATCCCATCTCATTGACTTAATGGCACTGACTTTCAAATGAGAAGGCAACTTTACACACACTTAACAGGAAATACACACTCATGAGTAAAAACATAAGAGCTCTGCTATATCAAACCAGTCTATTTCTTACATTTCTATCCCACCTTTCCTCCATCACGGAATTCAGGGCAATGTTTGTAAGATTCTCGGGTGGTCTCCTGTCCACATACAGGCCAATTAAGTCCTGCTTGGTTCATTTTAACAGTGTTCTTGACTGTGCAGCAATCCAGATGGTGGTTTTTTCTTTCAGCACCATTGTAAGCAATAATTTATGCAGTTACACTGTTGGTTGTAACTTTTGCTACAGGGCAACAATAAGATATTTTCCCAGTCATTTCCTTCACAACAATAATTAATATTTTGTAAATCATTTGCTATATCTGGATTTCATTCTCTAGAAAACTTAAAAGGTACTAAATTATGCCTTTATGTACCCTTCTTACTAATATATGGTTAGTATTAAAGTAGCAAGATATGCCTCTTATATATTTAAAATATTTACATATCAGTTTTCTCAGATTCAGCAAAACTATACACAACTATAGTAAAACAAAATAAACAATAAACACCCTACAATAAAGCATTTCTTTATCCTGAATAATAGGGCAAGTTAAAAATTTAATAGATGAAATACTGAAGAGTGCAATTTCCTTTAATCCATAACTCACCAACAGTAAATTTGGCCAGCCATGTCCATGAGAAATCTCTAAAGTTTGCAGAATCTGGTTTATATGTTAGATGGAAAGCACTCATAGTTCCATAGAGAACATAGTGAGGTTCTTAAGAAATGTAGCTGCTGTGAAAAACTGAAACACTCTGGTATGGTTGTTGTGGGTTTTCCGGGCTGTATTGCCGTGGTCTTGGCATTGTAGTTCCTGACGTTTCGCCAGCAGCTGTGGCTGGCATCTGAAGATGCCAGCCACAGCTGCTGGCGAAACGTCAGGAACTACAATGCCAAGACCACGGCAATACAGCCCGGAAAACCCACAACAACCATCGTTGGTGGTTGTTGGTGAATCGATGGTGAGGCCTCATTTGGAGTACTGTGTACAGTTCTGGTCGCCACACCTTAAAAAAGATATCATAGCACTGGAAAAAGTACAGAGAAGGGCAACTAAAATGATTAAAGGGTTGGAACACTTTCCCTATGAGGAAAGATTGAGGCGCTTGGGGCTCTTTAGCCTGGAGAAAAGACGACTGAGGGGAGACATGATAGAGGTTTACAAGATAATGCACGGGTTAGAGAAGGTCGAGAAAGATGTGTTTTTCTCCCTTTCTCACAATACAAGAACTCGTGGGCACTCTATGAAATTATTGAGCAGTCGGGTTAGAACAGATAGAAGAAAATACTACTTTACACAAAGGGTGATAAACACATGGAATTCGTTGCCACAGGAGGTGGTGGCAGCTACAAGCATTGCCAGCTTCAAGAGGGGACTGGACAAATATATGGAGCAGAGGTCCATCAGTGGCTATTAGCCACAGGAGATAGATGGTATTCTCTTTGTGGGGAGGTGGTGCTCTGTTGTCTTGGTGCTGGAAGGAAGGCAGTGGGAGGGCTTCTGGTGTCCTGGCCTCACTGACAGTCCTTTAGATGGCACTGGATTTCTAGCCACTGTGTGTGACAGAATGTTGGACTGGATGGGCCACTGGCCTGATCCAACATGGCTTTGCTTATGTTCTTATGTTCTTATGTTCTTAAAAACCCACGAAATTGGCGATCGCGATCCGACGGTTCATGATTGTCCACGGCCAACGAACCAGCGTTCGGGAGAGGCCTGGTTCAGTGCATTCAGCTGCGGTTCGGGAAGCCAGACAGTCAGGCGCCAGCAATCAATTCCCCTGGCAATGGAGCCGGGGAAATGCCTGAACTCTGTCTGCGCTCCTTCTGTCACGCTGGAAACCCGAATGGAAGCCCAGTTTACCTTGACCTGCAGGTCTTCCTTCCAACCACGGAGCTGCAAAGCGGTTAGAAGTTGGGAGAAGACACCCAGGGGAGGGAGGGGGAAGGCTCTCAGGCTGGGTTTCACTTTCTGCTAGCAGTGGAGTGGGACAGAGCTCTTGCTTGCCACTTGCTAGCCTTTGGGGAGAGAGACTGAGAGTATAATTCAGCTTGGATTTTTGTGGGAGTTTCCTGGGGGCCTTGGATTGGAGAGGGTGTAACTCCAAGATCCATTTTGCAATCTTGTCCAAACTTGGGTGATGGCTTTAGGAGAGCTTGCAAAACACTCCCCGGGAATATGGGCTCTCTAAGTGCCACGGGGGCCGTTCCACGCCCCACGAACCATGAACTGTTTCGGCAATGGAAAATGTTTGTTGTGGTTCGCGACCTTGGGATCGTTGTCAGCACCGAACCATGAACCGCTGGTTCGTTAATTTTTTTTGGTTGGTGCCCATGTCTAGTTATGACTATGAATCAGATAGACAACAACATATTCCCAGCATCTGGGAAGAGTAGCTGAAACTGGCATTTAGATACTTCAGGGTTACAGCTAGCCGAGACATATTTCTCTAAGATAAGGGAAAGCCCCTTGCTTGGGTCCTCTGTAACAACTGCACTACAGTTATGCAGGAAGAGAGAGAATGCATAATATTAATTAATACACATTAATCCAGTAGCATGACTTTAGCATAATATCAGCAGTAGTAAACAATAATTGTCAGCAACACAATCATGGCATGTATGTAGACAGGCAGACATGACAGATATTTTGTCAATGCTTTTAGCAACGCTTTCAACATCCACCAATCAGACAACAGCAGCTGATGACGCCCCTGTGAGTGGCACACACTGGCACAGCCAATCACTGCTTGCTGATCAGGACTCCCAACCTTCCATAGAAACCTAGCAGATAGGGAGGGAAGACCAAGCAGCAGCATAACCTCAGGCAAGGGCCTGATTGGCAGTTAAAGTGCTGCCCACATACAGCCATCCCTGCTCTGAGCCACCTCCTTGTTCTCCTGGAAAAATAAAAATCTTCACACCTGTTCTCCCTTTGCGTTTTTAGGCTTGTAGAGTCAGTTTATTTTGTTCTGTACATGCCTTTAAATAATCAGGATTTTCAAGAGATGGTGCTGTTGTCAGTGGCATCATCATTGATGTCACAGCATCCCTTTTTATTTTTTGCACAGGATTGTAAAATTATATCAATATAAAGGCTGAATTTTTCTTTAAAGAGATTGAAAATGAACACATGGGCCCCTCCCCTCCTTTACACTGACAGAAATTGGCAATACTGTGTTGTCTAGCAACCCCCACTGAGAGCATTCAATTCTTAAAGTTATAGGCTCTGCTTGGATATTCTGGGGGACTTGAACCCTCCAAATGTACTTTTTTCCAGATTTCAGATATCTTCAAACCTGGAGCACTTTCAAGTTTGTAGTATAGTCTGTTTCTGGCTTCGAACTCCAGGTTTAAATAATTACAGATTTGTCTACGTTGAGAATTAGATATATTGATACTTGTATATAGCAGCTGTAAATCAGAGCAGCCATTAAAAAAGTCTCTCTAAGCTATGTGTATATTAAGAAACTTCTATTTTTTAGATAAATACTGAAGATATAGTTAGTGACAGTTAAAAATTACGTATTTTGATCTCACAGCTATATGAGGTCTCACCAAGATGGTAATAGTAACAACAACAACTGCTGCTGCTGCTGCTACTGTACTTATATAACACTTTTCAAGAGAGATTATTAGTGCCCCACTCAGAGTTAGGCTTGTCAGTCCCAGGCCTCCATCCTGTGCTGCCTCTCACCAGGCTGGTGGGGGGAAGAAAGGTGTGGGAACCTGGTGTTGTGGGTGAAGTGTGCTCCCATGTACCCTGCACATGCCCTGCTGCACCAGGAATTACATGAAAATTGGCCACCAATTTAGAGTTTGGGGCCGATTTTCACTCAATTGGCCCTGAGCGACCCATTACTTCCACGTTGCACCAGGAACAGTCATACCTGGCATGGCGTGGGGTGCCCTGGAGCGCATACGTGCTTTGCACGTGTGAGAGGTAGGTGCTCCCCACAGACTCCCTCTGCTCCATCCCCTGGTTTGACCCCCCAGGGGCCTGGCAACCCTACTCAGAGAGGTAAACAAAGTCAGTGTTATTATTATCCCCACAATACAGCTGGAGAGCTAAGGATGAGAGGAGTGGTTTACCCAAGGCCATTTACTCCCAGGGATTTGTTCAGTCAACTGAACAATAGGATTATATACACAGGAGTAAGTACTTTGAAGGAATGCAGTTCATATCACTGACAGGAATAAAAAAAAAATGAGAGCAACAGACCAGAGAATTCCTTTATAGGTCAAATAATATTTCTTTAGAAGAACCAAATAAAACGTGTTCCTGACACTTAGGTGTCCGCCAATCGCCTAGCAATTGATGGGAGGTGGCAAGCTTCTGGAGGTTGCCCACCACCAGCAGGCACCTCAGGAATGTGTGCTGCATGCACGCTCTCAACAGGTGCAGCAACATCACTTCTGAAAGTGACATAATCCAGCTGGCCGTGGGAGCATTCCTGCACTTCGTTTGGGGCTGATTTGGTCTCCAAACAGGCCGAATTAGCCGCATGCAGAGCGCGGGAGCACTCATGCAGCCGGGGTGGTGATGTCACTTTCAGAAGTGACATTGCCGCATCAGTCCCGGGGCAAAGAAGGATCTCATGCCAAACACAATGTAAGTGCCAGAGACTCTACCCTCCAAGTGGGAGCGTAGGGAGACCTGGCAACCCTAGAGGACACATGTAAGGAGGCTAGATAAGCCCCCCCCCCCCGTCTTCCAGGACCAGGCCTGACCCTGTCCTCCACTTTCAAGGTCAGTGGAGCTGGCAAACCTACCAAAATAAAGAAATTTGCATAAAATGTAATTTTTGATGTATTTGCTGATATTTATTCTCTGAACTATCTTCCCAAGAAAACCTTTGCATTAAATATAAATTAGATGCTTTTTCTGTTGACAAGTTCCTTCTCTTAGTTCACTGAGGATCAATCTACTCCTATATCAGGTAGGAAAAGGAGGTCAAGATTAAAAGGTTTTCTTTAACCTCACCCACTTTAAGTTATTGATAAAGCACCATTTCTTTCACTATTGAAATTAGAAATTTAAAACGTTACTTTGGTGATGCTTGCTGAAGGGAAAGGGTGGATGGGTGGGAGCAAGGAGAGATAAGGAAGAAAGGGAGGAAGTCAGGAATGTATTTTTGGGGAGGTGGAAGAAAAAGATTGTAGCCACAATGCTTGGAAACACTGCTTTGTGCTTAGAGACAACCTGCCCCTATATTCTAAATATGTGGGGAAGAACAAGGATGTAGTCATTGAGTGTCGAAACAAAGGCACATAGTCAGAAATACTTTTTTTCCAATTTCTTTCCTCAGTCCTGCTAATGAAAACAAACCTTGGTGACATCTTGGAAAAAATAAATAAGGAGGGAGCAAAATAGTCAAGGAGAACTTGTGTACAACAGTGGGTTAAAAAGCATTGGACCCAATACCGACCCCTGTGGCACCCCACTGCTCACCACCCTCCACTGTGAGAAGTGCCCGTTTATACTCACTCTCTGTTTCCTATTAATTAACCAGTTTTCGATCCACAAGAGGACTTGGCCCTTTATCCCATAGCTACTGAGCTTACTTAGGAGCCTTTGAAGTTCGTAATGTGGTTCGTGCCCATCTCTAGTCATAACTAAGTTGATTCTCTCAGAACTTGTGTAAGCTTGCACGCCAAAAGTCTAGCTGTTGTTTGAAGCATGGGAAAATGAAGTATAACAGAGACTGCCTGAATTGAATTGTCACTTCTGTCAAACTCTGTGATGGAGTGCAGACCTGAACTGTATGGATTCTAATAAAGCTACTTTTTATGGAACCAACATGTGTTCACTACAGATGGGCTTCAGGGATCTATCTGCCAGGGACTGACAATATCTGATCTTGCTTTAGGTTTTCTACACTGTGAATCTGCAAATGTAATTCAATTCAAATGAACCACTTGTTTTCATTAAGATTTATCAAGCAAATGCATCCAAGTGCATCAGGCTACAAATTCAGAGAAGAGGCGCATAATATATGGAACGCAATCAGGCCTATATAATTTGATGATCTGCCATCTCTTTAGATCAGGGGTGGGGAACCTTTTTTCTGCCAACAGCCAACTGGGATATTTATAACATCATTCACGGGCCATACAAAATTATAGCCTGCTATATTTGGTCAAACATTTAATTAACTCACCCCTAATGTAATGGCTGGAACTGCTTCTCTTTGGTCATTTTCTCTTCACAGTGGCAAAAACTGAAGTGTCTGCTGGAAGCTACTTTTAGGGGCTACAAACTGACCTTCTCAATGTCCAATACCCACCAAGCGCACGAAGCAATAGGCACAGTCTGATTGACCCACCAAGTGCCTGAAGCAATAGGCACAGCCTGATTGACCTACCAAGCACACGAAGCAATAGGCACAGCCTGATTGACCCACCAAGCGCCTGAAGCAATAGGCACAGCCTGATTGACCCACCAAGTGCATGAAGTGATAGGCGCAGCCTGATTAACCCACCAAGTGCATGAAGCAGTAGGCACAGGCTGATTGCTTCTGTGCTGTGCGTCCGGAGGCTGCCGTTGGGCCAAGAGCACAAGCACACAAAGCAACAGCCTGATTGCTTCTGCACCACACATCCCACAGTGCTGCCGCTGGGTCGGGCCGGGGGCGCAAGCACATGAAGCAACAGGCACAACCTGGTTGCTTCTGCACTGTGCAGCCCGTGGCACTAGTGCCAGGTCGGGCTGGGGGGTCATTAGGGGCTGGCATGGGCCACAACGCCTCCTTCAGAAAGCTGTGCTCGAGGCGGCTGCTGGCTCCACCTTAATGGATGCGCCAGCCCTGCAGACCAAATGATTTCATGGGCTGTATCCGCTCTGCGGGCTGGACGTTCCCCACCCCTGCTTTAGATGGTAGATAAAATTCTAATAAAAATGACTTTTTAAAAAGTGCATATAATCCCTGACAATGAGCTGGCTTGTTACAGCACAGCAACCTTTATTGGCATAAATAATACAGACAAAACAGGAGAAATCATATAATCAAGAAGATTGCAATTGTATATATTCTTATTTGGAAGTGTCCCAGTGGAAAAAAAAATCTTATGGGTAAACAGGCATAGGAACTGCAAAAAGGGGTGAAATCGGGAAAAGAGACAGACAGTATAATAGGAGAAGGGGAGAAAATACTGCAAAGAAAGAATGGTTTGGAAAACCAGAAGGCAGAGAACACTGGAAAGAAGAGGAGAGGAAAAATGGAGGAAAGCGAAAAATGCAGAGGTGGGGGGAGACCTGGGAAAAGAAATATGTAAGGAAAGAAGAAAATGGGGAAGGAAAGAAAAGCCTGGGGGGAAAGGAATAAGAGTGAAAAAGTGGGTAGAAAATGGAGGGGAAGAAAAGCCTGGAAAAACAGAGAGGAAACGGGGAGGTGATTACCTGAGGAGAGAGATGGGGACCAGAATGGAGGGACAGGATTTTCTTCTCTTAGAGTTATATGGGTCCCCAGCTTGTGATATCTAAATCCATGGAACAGCAGTATCACCTTTGTAATGTTGCCAACATTTTTCATTAATAGAAGGTATAGACTGCC
This sequence comes from Eublepharis macularius, assembly GCF_028583425.1. NCBI lineage: Eukaryota > Metazoa > Chordata > Lepidosauria > Squamata > Eublepharidae > Eublepharis > Eublepharis macularius. Next base: position 95,113,561 of record NC_072791.1, on the reverse strand, counting down.
TGTGCCTTTAACTATTACATCACTAAGCAAGATTCAATAGGTACAATTTTTCACATAATAACAGATCCATAATAGAAATGCTGTACTTAATGGTTTTTTCCTGTCATGTATCTGCTAAAGGTCAAGCGCTAAATTGAAGATAGAAGCCTGAGGTCTATTTCAGTTTTTTGAAGTCAGTGAGAAAATCCACCTTGGAATCCACCACACAAACACTTGTTTGTATGAAGTGGACTATATATTGGGTCATTAGGTCTCCCTGTCCTCCCAGAAGGATGTAGGGGACCCAGCACCTACCTTTTCCATTGTCTGTTGTGCATGTGCAAATCACACATGCGCTCCTGGGCCCATGCAATGCCATCACTTCCAGGAAGTCATGTCATCATGTGGGCTGCAGCCGTTCCAGGGAGCACTCCTGTGTTCCATGGGGGGGGGGGGCGATTCAAGCCCAAATCGGCCAGGATCCCGCCCAAATTGGCCTAGAACAGACCACTGTGGCCCAATCCAGGTCCGATCCAGGCAGATTTGGGCCCCATCCAGGCTGAATCAGACCTGCAGGAGCATGCTGTGCCACCTGGGAGCATGCCCCAGGAAGCCTGTGCTTCTCCTGCCAGCCAGGTAAACAGGGGTGGAGGGTGGAGCATGCATGTGGGGGATCCCCTGCCCCCCCCAGGGGACTGGCAACCCTAACTATACAACAAAAAATTTACACAGCTGAGAAAGATAGTCACATTTAATACTGCACTTCAGTGTTTAGTTAATGTGCACTATTTAACAATTCTCTTTTACAAATCACAGATAACATAATTCAGGGGCATCCCTCTACTAAAATTCTTATAACTATGAATGGACATATAGTGCTGAATTTTGCTACAAAAACAGTCAAATGAATTATGTGACTAATGGTAATAGCAAATCAGAAACTAAATATAAATTGACTGTATAAAATTGGTTCAAAGGAGGTAAAAGTAAGAAAGATTTCTCATCTAATATATGGGAAGCAAAAGTATAAACCTGTTAAGCTTTTTGCTTGAATAATTTGCTCATAAGTAATCTTTATTTTTAGCTTATTTATTAAAAAATTTCTATCCTATCTTTCCTTGTGGTTCAAGGTGGCTTGCAAATCGTAACTCATAATATTATAATTTGAAATCAACAAAATAAATCCTCCCTAATGGACAGAAGCTTAAGATGGCAAACTGTTTTAGTTAAGGCTTCATAATTCCTAACAGAAAGGCATTGAACAAATTTGGATATTAAGAAAGGGCATTTAAATCAGATTATATGTTTTGATGCAAACAAGATTTTATTTTTAAAAAATTATGAAAAAATTATGAAAACTTCCAGGAAAAATATACACAGATCAAAAAGTGTACATTTCCATATGGCAGATAGAACTTTCAGAATAATAGACGGGGTTGTCACAATTGATTTTTTGACAGAAATTCTGCTACTGCTACATTTTGGTGACAATGAATGCACATTTTATGGCCCTAGTTAACGTTGGAGACAGATAGACTGTGTGCTACTTTTGCTGTGTGTTTTTAAATGCTGTCACCTAAATATGTTGCAAAATATAAATCACTATACTGATAAGACTGCCTGACACATTATAGCAAAATGTCCTTTCATGCAGAAACAGCAGATGTACATATGCCCAGAGCCATATGTGGCTATGCTTCCCAAGTTAGTGAATTAATAGTGACATCCTAAACAGTGTTACTCCAGTCTAAGCCCATTGATGTCAATGGATTTAGACTGGAGTAAGTCTGCTTAGGATTTCACTGTAAATTTCCTAAATAAACAAATAAAAACCCTGGTATGTTCTTTTCACAAGCCTTTAACTCCGTGAAATAAGGCAGTTGGAAGCAAAACGTAACTTGAATGAGAAATACTTAAAAACCATCAAAACAAAAATTATACTTTATTTAACATATAATGCTTTCAACAATTCAAGATACAAAAGAAGGAGAAAAGGTTGAAATGAACCAAAAATTGAGCAACGTTTAAAGCATTCAGTACTAACAGCAGCTAGAGAAATAATGACACCAAATCTTACTGGCAATGAGAAATGGCCAAAGGATAGCATACTCCCCTCATCCAAACATCCCTACCTCTCCTGTGCAATTTTTTCTCGTACCCTCTCACAACCAGCCATAATCTCAGTTAAGCTCCATTTGTTAGTATAATTAACACTATATAAGCTCCACTATTAACATGAACAGCAACCTAATATTACAAATTTGTTTAAAATCTGTTTAACAGCACCTAACATTCAGCACGGTTAAAATTGCTAACTCAAGCAGCCACGATGTATGCCATTTACTTCTATAGCAGAAAATAATGGGCTGCATTCAGGTACATAGTTAAGGTGAGAAAAGATTCTAAATATCTAGGTTCAGGATTGGTTTAGCTTATACACATACTACTGCCAAGATTAGCACTTTAATTTCTGCTACAGAAGAGACTTACTATCACACTTAGAGTGCACATGGAGATACTGATGAAGTTAAAGCAAAAGCATTCCACAGCACTGATACTGATCACCAGAGTGTCAGAGGCAGTGGACAACTTTTGCCTCCTTTCCCCATTACTTCTATGCCAGCGCATACATCTTCTTGAGGCTAGGATAGCACAGCATTTTAGCCCGTTCCTGTTACTTTTCATCATCCAATGCTATAAGAGCTGGTTCACATGTTATATGAAAATGGGGAAGGAAGGACAAGCAGTCTTCTTCTTTCACCGCTTCTGCTGTTATGTGAGAAATAGGATTCACACCTCACCTATGGTGATATGAATTAAATTTGACTTCAAAGTCCTCACCACATCCTACTCCTACCCTATCCCTGAAGTATTCCTAATATCATTGATATCTACTAGTGTTTTTGTATCATTGTAATTCTTTTATATTTAATCATTTAAAAAGTGATTAGTCTGCTTTTAGCCTTGACATGGAAAGCCCAGGAGAGCCTGGTCTCATCAGATCTCAAAAGCAGGTCGGCCTTGGTTAGTATTTGGATGGGAGACCTTCAACGAAGACCAGGGCTGCAGATGCAGGCAATGGAAACCACCTCTGATGGTTGTTGTGGGTTTTCCGGGCTGTATTGCCGTGGTCTTGGCATTGTAGTTCCTGACGTTTCGCCAGCAGCTGTGGCTGGCATCTTCAGAGGTGTAGCACCAAAAGACAGAGATCTCTCAGTGTCACAGTGTGGAAAAGATGTAGGTCATTTGTATCTACTCAGGAGGGGTGGGGTTGAGCTGAGTCATCCTGTAAGGGTTTCCCAGGGTGTGGAATGCTAATGGCGGGAGGCTTCACTGTATCCTGAGGAGGTTCTTTTGCATATGGATTGGTACTTGATGTGCTAATCTTCTCTGCAGGGCTATTGTCGGGGATAGAATGTTTTGTTAGCCTGGTGTTTTTCAGAACTGGAAACCATGCTCTGTTCATTCTTAAGGTTTCTTCTTTCCTGTTGAAGTTTTGCTTATGCTTGTGAATTTCAATGGCTTCCCTGTGCAGTCTGACAAAGTAGTTGGAAGTGTTGTCCAGTATTTTGGTGTCCTGGAATAAGATACTGTGCCCTGTTTGAGTTAGGCTATGTTCAGCCACTGCTGATTTTTCAGGTTGTCCAAGTCTGCAGTGTCTTTCATGTTCTTTTATTCTTGTCTGGATGCTACGCTTTGTGGTCCCGATGTAAACTTGTCCACAGCTGCAGGGTATACGGTATACTCCTGCAGAGGTGAGGGGGTCTCTACTGTCTTTTGCTGATCGTAGCATTTGTTGTATTTTTCGGGTGGGTCTGAATACTGCTTGAAGGTTATGCTTTTTCATAAGCTTTCCCATCTGATCAGTAATTCCTTTGATATATGGCAAAAACACTTTTCCTGTAGAACAGGAGGAGCAGGGCCTTTGGAGATGGCTTGCCTCATTGAAAGTTCTTCCTGAGAGAGTTGAGGCCACCTAATCTGCAAACCCTTCAGCTCCTACTAAGGTAGCTTTTCTCTGTCACCTCTGCTGGTACTAGTGAGGCTTAATTTCTAAGCTATGTATGTCTTTTATAAACCTCTGACAGGATGGGAGGTAACTGTTCCAGCCTCAGTGGCACCATACCACTTTCTGGCCACCTTCCACTCACATAAAAGGGTTTTCTTTACTTTTTATTTTTGAGGAATTTTTGTTTTTATAACAATAATAAATATAACATTTCAAACCCAACATTTAAACTATATCAATATATACAACTACATACAAAAGCAAAGTTCCATGATTTAATTGTATTTATGAATGTCCACTGACAGACCTACACATCTGAGGAATAAGGCCCCTGTAGGAACTGTGGTGCTGATGGAGAGGCCTGCTGTAGGTTTCCTGTTATTATTGTTTTATTTTTTATTATATATACTATTTATAGTCCACCTTTCTCACCGAGACTCAAGGCTTCTCATCATGCTTGTTCTGTTTCTGTGTTAATTTCATCTGCTTGCCTGATTGATGTTGTGGCCGCATTATTCCCTTTGGTAATTTGCTTCACTGAGTGCGGGACTCTAATCTGGAGAACCAGGTTTGGTTCCTCACTCCTCCACTTGAAGCCAGCTGGGTGACCTTGCATCAGTCACAGCATCTAGCTCTTTCAGCCCCACCCACCTCACAGGGTGGGGCTGAGAGCCAGTTTGGTGTTGAGAGCCAGTTTGGTGTTGAGAGCCTGGTGTTGAGAGCCAGTTTGGTGTAGTGGTTAAGAGCACGGGACTCTCATCTGGAGAGCCGGGTTTGATTCCCCACTCCTCCACTTGAAGCCAGCTGGGTGACCTTGGGCTAGTCACGGCTTTCTGGAGCTCTCTCAGCCCCACCCACCTCACAGGGTGTTTTGTTGTGGGGATAATAATGACATACTTTGTAAACCACTCTGGGTGGACATTAAGTTGTCCTGAAGGGCGGTATATAAATTGAAGGTTATTATTATTATGTTATTAGGTTGTTTTGTTGTGGGGATAACAACAACATACTTTGTAAACCACTCTGAGTGGGTGTTAAGTCATCCTGAAGGGTGGTATATAAATCGAATGTTGTTGTTGTTGTTATACTTCCATGAATAGTTTATGGAACAGTTTGTGGAAGATAATTTTATTGGTTTGCTGTTCCCTCAGCTCCCTGTGCCTTCCTGCTAAAAAGGTGCTGCTTACGATCAGGCAACACTCCAGAATAATATGCCATGTGTCTAGGGATCCCAGGTCTCCCAGTGGGGGTGGGGGAACACCCACTCCAACCCTCCACCCACCACCACCACTCACCTGACCAGTGGGGGGGAAGGCAGGAGAAGAAGCCTCCCAGTCACAGTCCCAGGACAGTGCAACAACATCACTCCCGGTAGTGACATCATTGTCCCCCAAGGGAGCACTCCTGCACTTTGCAGCAGGCCAGTTCAGGCCCCAAACAGGCTGAATTGGGCCTGTTTGGGTCATAATCAGTCCACTGTGAAATGTAGGAGCGCTCCCACCCATGCACTATGATGCCACTTCCTGGAACACTTTGCATGTGTGCTAAGACATTCCCCAAAGGTAAGTGCCAGGTCCCGCCTCTCCTGCTGGGAGGGTAAGGGGATCAGGCAACCCTACAGGCTGAGGAACCCTACATGCTGCAACAAGAATTAGCAGAAATTGCCTTATTATGTAATCAGAGCATGTTGTTCCAGAGGTTTCCTCAGCCTTCAACAATGGCTTTTGAGGGATGCAAGGATCTACCATTGATACATGTGTAATTTATACCTCCTGATCACTAGAAAAATCTGAAAACAGGGCATTTGCATTTCTGTGTCTCAAAACAGTTGATTCAAATTATCACAGATAGTCTAACTGACTCAAACTTTATCCCAGACACCTAGAATGGCACACAATTAATACAAGATACAGTGATTATAGGAAACTCTGAAAACTGGGTGCATATTTTTGCACTTAATTGACAGACTTTGAACATTTATTTTATCTCATAGCAGTGGTCAGTGTTCCAGCATGAACAAGGCAAGTCAGGAATGGGATGAATGTTGTGCTATGGGACTTCTGTTTCCTTTGCATATTTGGGTTTAGGGAAGGGGATACTTACAGTAAAGACTAAAATATAGATCTATGCTTGAAAATGCAACCTTGATATACTAGTTAGTTTATATACTAGTTAGTTTCAAACAAAAGCCATATCCAGATTTTCAGTTGATGATTAGTGAACATTTGTGGGTAGAAGGGGGATTGCATATACCACCATGGTCCTCAGACTTCACACTGAAAAAGACTGTAGCAAAAAGAAATCAAGCCCACCTACAGTTTAGATAGAAACACATCTCTGCTTCTCTGTTTCTAAGATTTATTTAATTAAATTGTTTCTTATCTAAATAGGAAGGTGAAATGTGTTGAGATTAAGAGACACCATAAAAAAGCAAATTAAATAAGGATTGAAAATCCTTATTTAATACTGAAGGAATGATAAGTGATTAAGCTGAAGGAATGATACGTGATTAAGCTAGCTGTTGATTACATGAACTATGAGCGGTTTCACACAGAGACACTAGCTTGAAAGTGCAAGTAGTTCATCACCAATAGAGACACTCTGACATTGCACATACTTTTCCCAGAGAAGTTTATTAAAATTGTCCTCGCAGAGTATGGTATCACTACAGCTGGATAGTATCTCTGCAGACCACTTAACTTAGCCCTCAATGATCAAGGCATAGTATTTAAAGAAGGCATGAAGGCATAGTATTTAAACAGCATTCATACAGTAGGCTCTCTACCAGGTTAAGCTCAGTTTTGCAATTTGTATCATGTACATCCTTGAAAGCTGAATGCCGGCTCAGCTGCCATGTTTATCCTATCAAGCTTCAGAAGGGCTATTTCTCCCCACCAAAGTATTGATAATAATCAGGTTTCAAGATCATGTTTCTCTTAAAATATGTTTTACAAAAATATAAAATATTCAGTCACATTAAAACAGTATCAAAAATTAGTAAGATTTCTGCTTGCTTTCAAATTTCTGCATATTTGCATGTGCATATCCTTTTGCATTGTGTATTGAATGTCTTATCTGCTTATTGTATTGACTTACACTGTATAATCAGCCTTGAGTCTCAATGAGAAAGGCGAACAACTAACTAACTAACTAACTAACTAACTAACTAACTAACTAACTAACTAACTACATAAATAAATAAATAAATAAATAAATAAATAAATAAATAAATAAATAAATAAATAAATAAATAAATGAAGTTGTTTACCTAAAGACCATAGATCATTTAGAATCAGGCAGAAAAGGAAGGTTTTTACTTTGTCATAAAGGAAACATGATATAACTACTTGGGCTTCTAAGAAATTCCATGATGTTGATAAAAAGACTGAAAATTGTAGATGCCAATCCTGTATCAGCCTATAATGGAATTCAGAGCAAGTCCTCATTGCCAGATCTAGTGAGTGGGGTAGTATGTTTTCAATGTTTAAAAGTGTTGTATGTTCAGCTTTCTTTATATTAAATACACTCAGACATATTTTAAAAACAGTTAGAAATCATGTCTGAGGATTACAGTGGAAGGAGTGCTGTTGATGACACTATGGTACTCTCCCCACTTTTCCCCATGCTGTTTGAACCATATCGAAAAGTTGCAGAACTGTTTTTTCAGAGATCATGGGACGGACTTCTGTGCTTTTTCTGTTACTGTGGTAGCAGCACTGGGCCTTTCATGTGGCAGGTTTCCGGTATTTGCCCTGCCCCAGTCCTCTGGCAGTGACCACCCCCCACCCCAAGTGACTGGGGCTTTTTTTAAAAATGGCATTTGAATATCCTTACTTCATTATAGCAAGCTGTCTAAGGTTCTCTGAAGTCCTAGCTTTCCTTCCTTAAGAAACGTCTCTAGTTCCTGTAATTGCAGAGATATAATGGGAAATGTGTGTTTCTGCAATGAAAGAGGCTAGAGATTTTCTTTTTAAAAAAAAGAAAGCTAGGGTTCACAGAGCCTGAGGACCATCACAGTGGAGGCAGTAAGCCACTGTCACAACAGCCATGCTGCTGGTCCATTCCTTAAGGAGAAACCATACTATCTGGACACCAAGCCACAAAAGCGATGACCACGCCAGCATAGCCAGCTACTGCCCCATCGTGCCCACAAGATATCACAGGGGTGTCATGGTGCACCTGTGATGAACAGGGGGAATCAACCAAATACAGGATGGCAGCCACAGAGAGCCTTTCCCAGGGTCATGTGAAGAAGAAGCAGGGAGGGGCAGACCCACGTAGTGGTAGGCCATGCCTGCACCCTCACATCTTAAACACACATATTCCACCAAACAGAATGGAGGCAGTGGCCCAAAAAGGAGAAGGGGCCCCCACCACCTGACACACTAGCACTCAAAGCATGACTGGCTGTGCCTTGGTCATCGCATGCTGCCCCAAGAACAAAGGGCCAGGTACAGGAGTTCAGAAATTAGCACAGAGGTATTTCCCAAAACCATAGATATGTGGGGGAAGAATGCTCCCGGGGGTCAACCCTGGGGACCCTAAAAATCTTGTTGAGTCTCTAAAGTACCACTGGCCTGAAATCCTGCTGTTCTACTACAGACCAACAAGGCTACCCACCTAAAACTAACCTCATTAAGGACCCTTTAAACTATCAGCTGGCAGACGGGGGAATTTACTCTGCCCCCTGCCAGCTGATAGTTTGAAGGCACCTGCCACTTGCAAGGCAGGGCCCTTTAAATGGCCCAAACCTGAACCCCCAGCCCCAGCCCCAACCCCCCCTACTTACCTTCCCTCTGATGCTGGGGTGGGGGAGGCCTCCTTCGCTGCCCTGCAGGCTCACGCAGCAGAGAAGGCCAAAAATGCCCTTTCCACCCCTCAGGGCAGCAGAGGAGGCCTCCATCACTCCAGCATCAGATGGAAGGTAAGTCGGGCGGCGCTGGAGCTTGGGAGGGGGTGAGGGGCTGGGGGTGGGGCCGTTTAAAGGGCCCTGCTACTTGCAAGCGGCAGGTCCCTTTAAACTATCAGTTGGCAGTCAGCGAGGGGGGGATCCCTCCCACCTGCCAGCTGATAGTTTAAAGGGACCTGCCACTTGCAAGTGGCAGGAAAAGTTTAAATGGCCATTCCCCCTGGGGAAATGGCCATTTAAACTGGCCCTTAATACGAACTAAATGAACCAGTAGTCCAGTTTGTGGAAGTTCATGGAAACAAGCTTCCATGAACCCTGGTTCGTGAACCCCAAACCGGGCTGGTTCATGGGTTTTTTTGGTCCGTATTTAGGTTTGTTCCCATCTCTAGTGTCAGACCACGTATCTCTCAACATACCTTATTTCTTCTTCTGGCACAGTGTTGTTTATTCTGACTGGAAGAAGCTTTACAGGGGCAGAGAATAACCTTTCTCAGCACCTTCTAGAACCTTTATCTGGAGATGCTAAGAATTGAACCTGGGATATTATGAATACAAAATAATTTACACCTCTTTATCCCATATGACTACAATGCATTATTTATTTATTTATTTATTTACTTACTTCTTTGTAGTCTACCTTTCTCACTGAGGCTCAAGGCAGAGCACACGGTGTAAATCAATGAAATCAATAGGGTGATATGCCTAATTAGCAAGGTAATAGAACTGGGATTACAAAAAAGAGTGGTAGCAAAACACCTCCACAACAGCAAGCTTACTAGACAGCAAGCTTACTGGACCATTAAAATAGATCAAGATGGGTAGCTGTCTTTGTATGTAGTAGTAGAAAAGAGCAAGAGTCCAATAGCACCCATTAGACTAACAACATTTGTGGCAGGATATGACCTTTCATGAGCCACAGCTCACTTCCTCTGAGTTGTGTCCTGTAAACAGTAAAACTGAAAAATACTTGTCTGTCAATAAAGAATGGTATTTTGAAAAAATAAAGATCAGGAGTAAAAGAATAGAGTTGCAAGTGAGAACACAGTTGAAGTTTGAAAAACTGGGAGTGGACAGAAAAAAGTGTCAGACATTCAAGAATACTAGATAAAAATGTAAGGCAATACTTTCTAAAATAAGTCACAAGTACATTGGTAGTCATGTGTATGATGGGCTACACTTATAAAACTTGTTCCTCTCTAGATTTCTCCTTCATTGGGAAGCCTGTGTGTGTCAAAACAAAATTGTACGGAAGCATAAGCAGAAGATTAATATTTAGGTTTTGTTGCCCCTTCTTGGCAAATATACAAGTAGATTTTCTCCAGAGATTTACAAAAATATAAAAATTATATTTGGCAAATTACAAAAAGGAGGAACCTAGGACAAATGAAGTTCAGTATAATGTACTTTGGTTTATAATTCAGGAATTTTAAAAAAATGAGTCTCTTTGATCTAGTAAAAAGCAAACAAGGAACTGTTTTCCTTCTATGAGGTACACAATTCCTCATTTCCATGGTACGAGCATGTAGAAGCCAAAACATACACAGCCTCCTTTGAAGCCATTTAAAGGGCAAGGTATTACTGGGAGTACAAAAGAATGGGGCAAAAGACCATTTGAGGGGAAAGTGAAACATTAAGTAATGCACAAGTCCAAATGTCATTGTATTTTGTAAATCAGCTCTCTCAGGTTATATAACATTTCCAAGTCACCCATAAACATTTAATAGTACAAATAAAAACACTTATTTTTTAAAAAAGACATGAAAATCATTTAAATTCTGATATTACTTGAAAGTGTTCCTTGTTCGAGTCTGATTCTTAGGATAGAGATTTTACTGATGTAAATTAATATAGCTTTGTTGATTTGAGCATATTTGAAGTAATTTATCAAACATCAGGTATGAACATACACGTCTAAAAAGCTCCTAGAGAGTCCTATTTTATTCTGCCCACCTATTTTGTACAATGCCTAACAAGTTAAATAGGATTCATGCTGATGTCAAAATTATGCCATTTTCAAAACCTGAAAACAGAATGACAAAATAAAAGAATAGCGAAAAGCAAAGAGTTATTTTTATCAAAAGCTAAAAGCTCCTGAGATAAATGACTATTTAAATATTTGTTAGGTGAAAATTTCTCTTAGAAGAATAAACAGAAGATGATTAGGAGATGCAATCCCTTCCAATCCATTAACCACCAAATTGAAAAATAAGCATGTTTTTGCAATAATGTCTTACACAGCAGGAAAGAAGACTAGCTCCAAATGTGAGGTGGATGGTGTGACAGATAGCATCTGATTGGATAGCATAAGCTTGAAAGAGGAGGGTGTTTTTTCAGCCCAAAGAGTGTGAAATCCAGTCTAAAGAGATGGTGATAGACTCCTAACGAAGAGCAGTTTGAACATTGATAGGAGAACCGGGGAAAGTTGGCAAGGATGTTTGAGAAGTAGGTGTAGACTCCCAAATGGACCAAAGAAAGGGTACAGATCTTAAGGAGAGGAGATTTTCCCTACCCAGTCAGACAGGGAGTTAGCTCTGATGAGTGAAGAGATCCCTGGTCGGGTGTGGTTGGAAACTGCTTGAGTCCTTTAGATTCAGTTTAGGACTGAAGTAAAGCTCTGATGTGTGGAGAAAAGGGGATTAGGGTACTAGAAAGTGGGTACCAGCATTCCTAACTCCAAAAATGACAGAGAGTATCAGAGTGTTTGGGGAGAAACAAAGGCACAAAAGCCTCAAAACCTAAATCTTTAAGTAGAAGGTTCTGTGAAGAACCTAAGAACTGAAGTCTGTGCATGTTCTGATTTACCTCAGGTGTGTGTGTGTGTTTTGAATTAGCTCACAAATTTTCAACCTCTGATTACACCTGACCTTTCCCATCTCAAATAAATAAACGTGTTAGTTATGTTTGAATTTTAAAATACCTCTGCTGCTATTTCTGCTGTCTCAGGATGAGGGAACATCATAGATGAGTTTTAGGTAAGGCTGCTTAGGCAGCAGTAATCTGTAGGTCTGCACACCAGCAGCTCCATAGGACTACTGTGAGCTGCCAGTTCTCACAGAGGTTCCTTCCAGTTACACTATAAAAATACCAACATTTCCCTCTAACATTCTGTGAGGCTCTGTGCAGATAACTAAGAAGTTGACATGTATGGTGTGGGGTGTGGAGATAATAACATAGTATGATAACATAGTATATCAATAGGCATTTCGCCTCAACAGAAGAGCAAATGAATTAAGATCAATTAAAAGAACAGAGATCAATATTTATTGTCTTTTATTAAATAATAATTTACCTTAGAAAAGTAATTAAGGTCAATATCCCACACGCATTCGCATGCAGATTTTGAAAATTAAAAAGCATAGTGTACTGCAAGCAATAATGCCCTCATAGGTTGTTTTCGGATGAATTAATTCTAACATTCTAAGTTAAGATTTCCCTGAAGATTACTTCAGTAAATTAGTGCACGCACACACAAATCTCTGCTCCAGTTTTAATAAGAGCGTTACATAACTGAGCTTTTCCTGCCCAAACAATAAAACACATTAAATCTTAACTATTAGCATGTTTTAAGTTTAGGGGGAAAACTGGCTAGTCAGAGCACAAAATGAGAAATGAAGCCCACTAATTTTACCAACTACAACCTTGTATGATGCGCTTCTAAGCCTATACTGGAAAAAGGGTTTGGGGCCTAGGATCTAGGCCTGATTAATAGACTGCAGATACATAGACCAGACTAACAGATAACTGAGCTGTACCTAGGGTTGTTTAATTTGCATGTTTAGCAAAGGCCCATGGGGCATGTATATAAAAAAGAGGTCACCATGACTAAGAGGAGTAGTGTTATATAGGACTAGGCTAGCTGGAAATACTAGGGAAGAGAAGAGCTGCTGCTGCTGCTGCTGCTGTTTGGAAAGTACACACCAATACAAGGAAGTGTGCCAACACAGCTATTATTATTATTGCAGCACAAGTAAATTATACAATCAATATAATCAATATAAACACAACAGTTTCGATTCCATTCAATACAATGTGGCTGCAAACTTGTTCCAATAGAATGAGAGAGTCAAGTCCCATATATTAACGGAACCTCTTTATCACAGGCTGCAAACGGTGCCAATTGAAGTTAATCGGTGGCGTCCAAGATTTATGAGCTCCAAGGTGGCGACGAGCTATACCGGTCTATTCCTTTCGGCTCGTTTCAAACCCAGTTCTTCATCAGGCCACCAGTGTCCTACAATTTATATCACAAACTATCAGAAATCAGCCCAATATTGGCTGCCCCTGCGTTTAGAATCGAAACTGTTGTGTTTATATTGATTATATTGATTGTATAATTTACTTGTGCTGCAATAATAATAATAGCTGTGTTGGCACACTTCCTTGTATTGGTGTGTACTTAACTATTGTGGAAGTGTAATCTTCTCCCTTTGTTTTGGTTGCTGCTGTTTGGAAGGCAAAGCTTGTCTCCAAGCTTTGGAGCTAAGATCATCACAGTGCTGAAACTACTGGTTGGAAGAGCTGAACTCTTCTCCCTGGAAGAACTGCAGTAGCTGGGAAGAGCTGAAGAAGCAAGAGCAGGAATTGCTGGCAGCTGAACTCATTGACTGCTTGAGACCAGCACCCTAGCACAGAGCTGCCCCACTTCATCTTGCCAGGAGAAAAGGGGAACTGCTCCCAGGGCAACAAGCAAGCCCCAGGATTCAGACAGCATCTTCACAAGAAGAGTACTGCTGTGGCAAGGCCTGCTAGATATTTGGGACGAGAGGGGGGGTACCAAGTACTTAACAAGGGCACTCTTGTTGCACCTGGTGGTGGGATGCTCCTGCATTTCGCAGGGGCCAGTGGGACTCCTGTGAAGCACAGGAGCATGCCCACTGCCAGGCATGATGATGTCACTTGAGGGAGTGACATCATTGTGCCTGGCAGAAGCATGCCCACTGCGCTCTGGCCGGGAAGGCTTTTTGCCTCTCGGGCATGTTCCCCTGACCTTTTCCCCCTGCCAGCCAGGTAAGTGGCAGTGGGGGGCAGAGCTAGGAGTAAGAAATCCCCCGCACCCACAGTGAGACTGGCAACTCTAGTGAGCTGGCCTTCAGCTCCCCAGTTGTGGTGGAGAAGGCTGAACCAGCTGGGCCAGGCACTCCTCTGGTGCTCAGGCAGCCAAGTAGGCCTGCTGCTTCCCTGAGTGGTCTGGAAGCAGGGGGAGGAGGCAAAGGTAGTGCAGGAAGCTGGGCAGGCCAGCTGGCCACTCCTCTGAGACTCAGAGGCTGGGCAGCTTGGAAGCAGGAGGAAGAGGTGGAGGCAGAGCCAGTGCAGGAAGGCTTGCTGCTGCTGCCACCAGCTCATGGACGCCAGCAGCCAGCCACCCCTCCTACCCCACACTCAAAAATACCAGACATTTATATGTCTGGTATGTTAACTGTGTTTCCTCTTGAAAATCCCAGAAAAAAACAGATTGTCCAAAAGAAAACCGGACACCTGGCAATCCTAGGTAGGAGATACCATTTTTAACGTTTCCCCATGTACAATCATTTTTAATGTTTTCCCTGTTGATATCTAAGTGTCAAAAGCCAGTGTGCAGAGGCTTTAGATCAGAACGATCAGTATGACAGGTAGACACATCAGGTGACATAGAGTCAGATGGTTAAGTTAAGAGTCAGGAGACCATGAAGTGAATGACTCAGCTAAACTCATGCATGTATCTGATTGGGTGTCTACATGTATATATAGCTACTATGTACAGTATGGTAGGGGCTTCTTGCAAGTCCAGGTGTAGGAGCACTTTGTCTCTCTGGACTGTAAACTTGTATATATTGCTCTTAATCCACCTATAAATAAATTGTCTTATACACCTTTACTAAACAAACAAGGTGTGGACTCTTTGTGGATCCTCCTTAAGCTGGTGCAGTCACGCTGAATACACACTATTCAACAGGGCTATGGGCCCAGATAGACTGCGCCAAGCTGAGGAGGCTCTACTGAAGTAGAGACGCAGTAGAGTCGGTGGTGGATGTTGGCACCTGACGACCGCGGTCCCTCGGAGGAGGAATTATTGGCGGTGGACAGTGTCAGTGACCTGGAGGAGGAGGAGGCAAACGAACTCCCTCAGACCAGTGCAGAAGCAAGTATGGCACAGAGTACGGTCGTGTTGGTGGAGAAGCTGACCTCCGTGAACTACTCCATTTGGTCGTTGCATATGGAGCATTTTCTAAAGAGAGAGGGGCTGTGGAAAAGTGTCAGCAATCCCCCAGCAGCTCCCAATGATGCGGAAAAGATTGCAGATGAGCGTGCTTTAGCTCATATCGTGCTGGCTGTGGGAGATGATCAATTGCTTCACATCAGGGACTCAGCTTACCAGTTCAAAAGCCTGGGAAGATTTGAAGCTGATCCATGCCAGAACATCTGCAGGGTCATTAATCATGCTGACACATCGCCTCTACAGACTTGCTCTCAAGCCGGGGGAGAGCATGCAGAAGCATATAAACAGTTTGACGGAATGTTTCCAGCAACTGGCTGCTCGTGGAAAGCCCACGGAAGACTCTGATAAAGCATACATTCTGTTATCAAGTGTGCCTGATGTATATTTTCCTCTTATTGCAAGCCTTGAGAGCCTGGAGCCAGATAAACTCACTTATTCCTATGTTACGTCTCGTCTTCTTGAGGAAGAGGCTCGTGTTTCAACATACGGAGGCTGGCGTTCAAGGACGGAGCAACGAGCAGACGGAGGGGCCCATCGAGGGGTTTCAGCCACTGACGGCAGAGGAGTTGCTAGCAAGCAGCGGGAAGTCACCCAGCTGTCAGCAGCAGCCGTGAGAAGATGTTACAGTTGCGGCTCCACTTCTCACCTTCGTCGTTTTTGCCCGGACAGGAGAAAACAACAGAAGCAGAAGCAAGGACGTGTACAGGAGCCTCGGTTTCCGGATGAACATGTGAGGCTGGTCACTGCATCTACTGCAAATACGTGTTCCCAATGATTACTGGATAGTGGCGCTACTGAGTCCTTCTCCCGATCTGAGGAGGTGCTGTATGATTTACAACATAGCAACCTGCAGTCCGTGTTGTTGGCAGATGGGAGAGAATCTTCAGTGAGTGCTATGGGAACTTTGCGGTTTACAGCTCTGGAGGACTTTGCACCTGTGTATTGTGTTCCCTCTTTGGACCATAATCTATTATCAGTAAATGGGTTGACCCAAAAGGGGTTTGAGGTCCGGTTTGTGGGGGACAAATGCCAAATAAGCAAAGCTGGCAAGGTTCTAGTGAATGGGGAGCTGAAAAACAATGTTTATATTGTAGAAAATAGGCAGGCAAAGGCTGACACGGTTACAAACAAGTGTAGCCATGACAATTGTGTGCATTTATTGCACAGGCGTTTAGGGCACGCTAGCTTTGGGGTTATAAACAAAACTCTAACACTCCTGAAGGGAGAAAAGGTGTCAAGCTGCTCAGAGTTCCTAGACTGCACTGTTTGCAAAGCAGTCAAAACAAAGGCATTCCCTGTAGCTAAGAAAAGTGGCCGGGTGTCTACAAAGCCACTTGAATTAATTCACATGGATCTGATTGGTCCATTCCCCAAAAGCCATTCTCAAAATTGTTATGCCCTGGTCCTAACGGATGATTTTAGCCGGTACTCATGGCTGTATGTTATGAAACACAAGTCTCAAACTTTTGATTTGTTTAAGGTTTGGGCAAAAAGGGTACAAAAACAGTTGGGGCTGGACATAAAGGCCATCCAGTCTGACCAAGGGGGGGAATTCATGTCTGTAAAATTCTCTCACATGGTGTATTGCACAGGGTAGCTAATACAAGTGTGCCACAAGAAAATGGTCTGGCAGAAAGGCATGGTGCCATTATACAAGAAAAAATGGCTGCTATGTTAGCTGATGCTGGTTTGCCAAAAACTTACTGGGCTGAGGCAATTATCTGTGCCTGTTATGTGGTAAATCGTCTGTGGTCCCGTGCTGTGAATGAAATACCTTTTAGGTTACTTTTCAACAGGGACCCTAATCTAAAGTTACTAAGGGTGTTTGGCATGACTTCTTGGGTGCATATCCCTTTAAAACAGCGGAGAAAAGGGGGCCCAGAAGCCTCTAAGATGATATTCATTGGATACCAGAGTGGCATGAAGGCCTACAGGTTCACCAATGAAAACAAAAAGGTATCTTATAGCCGGTCCGTCAGTGTATGTGAACATGCAAGTTGGAAAAGGCTTCACGGGTATGAGAGTGAAAGCCAGATTGCATTGCCAGTTACCGATGAAATGCCTGAAACAAGTCCAGAGGGGGACGTGAGTGTGAAAGAGGAGATTAGTTCTCCAGCCAGGCAGGTAACACAGGACAC
Organism: Eublepharis macularius; assembly: GCF_028583425.1. NCBI lineage: Eukaryota > Metazoa > Chordata > Lepidosauria > Squamata > Eublepharidae > Eublepharis > Eublepharis macularius. The sequence goes on along the minus strand of NC_072791.1, from coordinate 95,096,330 downwards.
ACAGAGGTCTAGTCCTCCTATATGTGTGTCCAGTCGTCCTAATAAAGGTGTCCCACCTCAAAGGTATGGTTTTGAAGCTGCAGCAAACTGTGTACTGGCTAAAGAGCCAGCTAATTATTCAGAGCTTCTCACTTATGAGGGGGAAGAGAAAACAGCTTGGCTCGAGGCCATGAAGGCCGAATATCAGTCTCTGACTGACCATGAAGTGTTTACAGTTGTACCTAAGCCAAAAGACACAAATATTATTGGTTGTAGGTGGCTGTATAAGGTGAAACGACTTCCCTCAGGTAATGTGCAGAGGAAAGCTCGCTTGGTAGCCCGTGGTTTCTCTCAGGTACAATTCCAAGACTATGACCAGGTATTTTCTCCTACTGTTAGGCCTGAAACAGTAAAATTAGCCTTATGTATGGCAGGGGCTCAACACAAAAACATAGATCATTTTGATGTCTGTACAGCCTATCTCCATGCTCCTATACAGGAATGTTTATACATGGAGCAAATACCAGGGTATGAGGTGTCAAATAAACATATGGTGCTCAAATTAAACCAAGCTTTGTATGGGTTGCGTCAATCACCACGAGCTTGGTTTCAATACCTGTCACAATCACTAAAAGCAGCAGGCTTTGACCATGGCAAAGGTGATGCCTGCATATTTACAAAAATGGTAGGAGGTTCAGAAATCCAACTCCTTATTTTTGTAGATGATATATTGTGTATATATAAAACAGAAGAACAATTATGTTGGTTTAAACAAATAGCTAAAGATATTTGCAAAGTGAAACATTTGGGTCCTATCTCCAACTATTTGGGAGTGCAAGTGTCAAAAACCCAGGACGGTTTTTTCCAACTGAATCAGAGAGATAAAATTACAAAGTTGCTCTCAGAGTATGGATTAACTGAAGCACATGGTGTGTCCACTCCTATGACTACAGGGTATATCAGGGAGCCAGATGATTTTCCCTGGGAGGATGTACAGAGGTATCAGTCATTGGTGGGCAGTCTTTTCTATCTCTCATGTTGGGGCCGTCCAGATATAACACAAGCAGTAAACATGCTATGCCAAAGGTGTGCTAAGCCTTTCCATAGGGATTGGATAGCAGCAAAACGCGTCTTAAAATATCTAAAGGCTACTCTCAACTTTTCTTTGGTTCTAAAAGCCACTGAACCTATGCAGATCACTATGTTTTGTGATGCTAGTTGGGCAGATCGCCCTGACGGTAAATCCACTACAGGACTAGCCATATTTGTAGGAGGTGCTCTCATTGCACATAAGACATTAAAACAGTCTTTGTTGCCACATTCATCTTGTGAAGCAGAGTTCGCTGCCATGAGCCAAGGTATATTAGAGCTGGAAGTGATACAACAGCTCATGTCTGACATGAAAATGCATTGTGCAGTACCTATTGCTGTTTATGGGGATAATACAGCAGCATAACAGTTAGCCCAAGATGGTGGAATCAAAACATGCAGTAAACACATCTTAATCAGGTATCTGAACGTAAGATGTGCTGTAGAGCAAGGATTCATAAGATTGTTTAGATGTACATCTGGTGACAATATAGCAGATGTGTTCACTAAAAGTCTGCATGCTGTACCATTTGAACGATTACGTGATGCCTTAAACTGCTCTCATACTGGCTTGGAGGAGTGTTGATATCTAAGTGTCAAAAGCCAGTGTGCAGAGGCTTTAGATCAGAACGATCAGTATGACAGGTAGACACATCAGGTGACATAGAGTCAGATGGTTAAGTTAAGAGTCAGGAGACCATGAAGTGAATGACTCAGCTAAACTCATGCATGTATCGGATTGGGTGTCTACATGTATATATAGCTACTATGTACAGTATGGTAGGGGCTTCTTGCAAGTCCAGGTGTAGGCGAAGCACTTTGTCTCTCTGGACTGTAAACTTGTATATATTGCTCTTAATCCACCTATAAATAAATTGTCTTATACACCTTTACTAAACAAACAAGGTGTGGTCTCTTTGTGGATCCTCCTTAAGCTGGTGCAGTCACACTGAATACACACTATTCAACATTCCCATGTACAATCTCCTTGAAATTAAAAACAGAATACCAGGGAGAAAGATTATCATTCATCACGCTTCCTGGTATGGTAGTTTTTTATTTGTCATGAGTTCTTTATAAAGGAGCGCAAAAAAAATGAGTCCCCACCAGCAACTTTACATGGTACAGTCTGTTCACCCACCTCAGCAATTTACCATGTTGTTTCCACCTCATTCAACTGTCTTTGTAGACAAGGCCAACATTATTTCTTGGAAAGGAGTTGGGTGGGTAGATTAGGGAAAGCAGAGATAAAAGTGTTTGTAGTTATATTTGGGACTTGAAGGAAAACAGGAACTGTAAATAAAAGAGCATAATATAGTAATGTAATTCCTCAAGATTTAGAGAGAAATATTGAAGTGATGGAATTCTGAAAGAATATCCAGGTTTAAACAAAATGTAAGCCTCCCCACCTCCCAATTAAGGTTACCAACTGCCAGAAGAGGACTGTAGTTAACTTGGAATTTCAGTTGATCTGCAGTTTACAGAGATCAGTTCTCTTGTCCTCCACAGCAGCTGGACCCCAAACTCTGCCTTCCCTAGGCTCCATCCCCATATCACCAGGATATTCCCAAACTGGAGTTGCCAGACCTACTCCCAATCCCAGTCTCTTTGCCCTAGATTAACCAATACAGGCATTGCTGGGAATAATTTCTTCTTATAGAGCCCTCTGGAGTCAATGTCTCTGTCAAATGCTGCACAGCCATCAACAGATAAGAACTCTTGTTTGGGGGGACCTGATAATTGAACATTCATTGTCACATCAACTAGCCACTGCTGGGAACAGGGTGTTGGACTTCAGCATTTATTCAACTCTGTATTGGATTCTTACTAATGCTATGTCTTTGTAAAATTATATTTATTTACCTTATGACATTGTTTATGGAAACTGACTACTAATCTCACGCCTTGAGTCTCAGTGAGAAAGGCGGACTATAAATGACATAAATAAACAAACAAACAAACAAACAAACATAGTCTTCATCTGATCCAACATGGACATTCTTATATTATTATGCAGAGTCATTAATGCCCTCAACTATTACTTTACACAAATGGTGAGAAACTAGTTTAAATTAGTTTAGCCATCAAGCAATGCACTTCAACTCTCTATTGGACAAACAGGTCAGTCCATTCACGAAAGAATGAATGGACATAAATCTGATATAAAAATTTTATAGCATTCAAAAAACCGTGGCAGAACATTTTAATCTCCCAAGACATTTCATCACTGGTTTAAGAATAGTAGTTCTCAAACAGAGAAACTTCAAAGAGAAGACTGCTCAAATTAAATTTATTTGCAAATTTGAAACAATGGATCTTCCAGGGTTAAATTGGAACATAGGACTTTTCTTGCATTACAGATGCTAATTTTATGGACTTTGCATCCCTGCTTTATCAAGGTAATTACAACATGTTATAAAGTTAGCTTCCTGACACTTTAATTTACAAAACCCCTCCCACACTCTGCCTGGATTATAAAGACTCCTTCCTTTTTCCACTCCTTGTATCTGACAAAGGAAGCTTTGATTCTCGAAAGCTCATCACACCTTGGAAATCTAGTCTTTAAGGTGCTATTGGACTGGATCTTACTCTAGTTTAAATTAGCTTCTGTTTTTCAATGGGATTATCTAACTGCAAAACTGCCATTACAAAAGTATTTGCCTGCTATCAATACCTGGCCAAATATTAACCCGAGCTCTTCAGATTCCTTTAATAACTTGGCCGTCGTCACACGGACTTCTATTTAGCGCGAAAATGGCGCAATTTCCCGGCAAACACCCACCTTATTCCAACACTGATGCGATTTTCTCTCTTCTGCTTTGTGCTTGATAGTCGCGATATTTTGCACCTCAGTGTGAATGCCTCACATCGATGTTTTTCGCCTCGCCACACCATAGGCCCACCCTTTTTTTCTCTCCTCAATCCCAGAATCCATTTCTCCCGCGACTCCCCTTTTTTTTTGTAATAATGTCCTTATATCGCTATAACGACATCACACAATGAACATTTTCTGCTGAAGAAAACAAGTAAAAATGACTGAATTGCCATTAGAGAAATTTTTATTTTAACCCAAAACCACACCTCGCTAAAATTGGCCGTGTTCAGTCATTTTCCGGGGTTTTTTTTAATTACGATGTTATAGCGATATAATGCCTTTAATTTTTTTTGCGTGGGAAAATTTTAAACTCCGCAACCATTCTATCCGACTTCCGCTTTCAGTTTTGCGTTACCGAGAGGATCTTAGGCATGGAAGACTGCAGCCTCATCCAGCTGACAACAACTTAAGTTGTGCACACAGATTTCAGATTATTCAGGAAACAGCAGTAGATTATTCCATTATAGCAGAATTAAATGCCAAAAAAAAATTTTTTAAAAAAGGGGGAGGAGCTGCTGCTGCGCCCATTAGAGAGAATGGAACAGAGCGCTTAGGTGTGGACAGCCGGGAGCGCGAAGAAACGTGAGGTGACCCTAAGAAATGTTACTGTGCCGATATCAGCGATGACGCTATATGCTGTAAATTTAACGGAACAGATGCCCGTGTGACGATGGCCCTTGTTACATTTTACATGAGCTGGAAATCAGAATGTGATACAGAGCAGGTCACACAATAGAAGCCACAGCAAAATCAGAACAAAGCTTATTTTTAAAATAGTTTGATTTTATTTAACAAATGTGCTTAAAGAACATTTGTTAGTCTTTCCTTCTAAGAGGGAGCAAATAGACTCCACTGTTTCAATTGATTGTGTTATATGCCCATGGCAGCCAGTTGTATTATGTGAACCTGGATTTGTAGTGGAAAGCACTGTAAAGGAGGATTTCCAGGGTTCAGCACTTAGAGTTCAAGGGAGGAGGAGTTAACAATGGCCTGGAATAAGAGCTTGATCGGCAAGTATGACATAAGTCCCACTCATTCCCCCATTATGAGGTAGATTTTCCCTCCAAAACAGTCAAGATTACTTGCTGTGGCTGGGCAGGCTCTGGTAGCTTGTCTCTGGGTATAATTTTAAGCTCCTGTTGCCCCACACTTTAAAACATATATCCCAGCCCAAATATTTGGTAGGGGAGAAGCAAGAGCCTATGTCATCTTTAAATGAAATGGCACTAGTGGCTGAGTAAAGTTCCAAAGGAAACAGCAGGTTTATTCAACAGGCAGGGTTTGTAAATAGGTAGGCAGGGAAAGAAAAGCTGAGTAAATTTTGATTGCAGAATAGAATACTTCACAAGCATTAGGCGCAATAATCTTCTTAAAGCTTAGTTTAGTAGTTACAGATCTTAAAAGTAAGAGGTTGGTAGTTTCAGACTTAGTTTACTTTAACAAGATTTCTTCATAGATTTCACTTTACAACTTAGGTGTTCTGGATTCAAAACAGCACTCTTTTCCCTTTACACCAGACTTAGGGTTCTTCTCAGAACTAAACCCCCCATTTTAGACATTGGGCAGGAATTATTCTTCTCTAAAAGATATAACCCCAAATCACTTGGCTGAAGGGGAATCTCCTTTCACTACCCACTTCTGCCAACAACACACCCATAGTTCTAACTTATCTGTGTAAATTAGTGCTGGCTTTCACACTTAAGTACTTTAACTACTGTCTTCCAGAAACCTAAAGCCATCCCCGTTAGGGCAAACTTTTCCTTATCCCTCACACAGAAGATTATTAGACTGACCCTCCTTGTCAGACTCCAAACCTCAACTCCTGCAACAGTTCTTTCAGTATCAGTTGTTACCTTCTCACTGGCCAATCACAGAGAGCAAGGGAGCAGTCTATCAATTGTTCTCTCTTTAGGCAGTTTTTTAACCCTTTCCTTTGTACTCTCTGGGTGCTGTACTTAGTAAATTGTTTCTTTAAAAGCCCATTCCATCACAGCAGGCTTCTCCCTTCCCTCTGATTGGCCAATCAGAACCTGCTTCAGGATGAGAGAGTTGTTGACAGGATTTTTCGGCAGAGTGTATGTGTCTGAAAGGGAAGGTCAGATAGCTTCCCCTCTGGCATAAGGAAAAAGAAATCTGTTGCCCTAACTGTAACACCAATGTTTGGGGGGAGAATTTTTGATAAGAATTCTAAGTATAAAAGTCAGCACATGCTGAAACCTGTTTACACAGCCACGATATAACTGGGCGGGGGGGGGGGGGTGTTATTGGCAAAGAGGGTTTGGGTAGTAACTGGAAACTCCCATTCTAGCCAAGTCAAAAAGGATTCATTCTTCGTAAGAAAAGAAGATTAATATCTGCCCAGTGTATAAAGGGGGTTGGCTCTGAGGAGGACCCTGGATATGATGGTTGTTGTGGATTTTCTGGGCTGTATAGCCGTGGTCTTGGCATTGTAGTTCCTGACGTTTCGCCAGCAGCTGTGACTGGCATCTTCAGAGGTGTAGCACCAAAAAACAGAGATCTCTCAGTGTCAGTGTGGAGAAGATGTTGGCAGGTAATTTTCTCCACACTGTGACACTGAGAGATCTCTGTCTTTTGGTGCTACACCTCTGAAGATGCCAGTCACAGCTGCTGGCGAAATGTCAGGAACTACAATGCCAAGACCACGGCTATACAGCCCAGAAAATCCACAACAACCATCGTTCTCCGACCATGAAAGCCTTCGACAATATATCGACCCCGGATATGTTGTAAAGGGAAAAGTTTTGAACTAACGTCAGGCAACCTGAGTTGTAAAAGGGAACTCTGTGAAGAAACATTGTTGCTGCAACCTAAGTAATAAACAAAACACCTCTCACTGGCTGAATCCACATTACCTCCGTGCATCCCGGTGTTGCACTAAATGTTCGCTAAACACCCGGAAGTATAGCATCTTTCTAGCGAGATTCAGAAATCGCGCTTGAAAGACGCTATACATCTTGGTGTTGAGCGAACATTTAGTGCAACACCGGGACGTGCGGAAGTAATGTGGATTCAGCCACTATTAAGGAACAAGAACATAGAAACTAAGTTTAAATAAACCTATTTTGCCCGTGATTCAAATACTATTCTATTCTATCAACAAATTTTACATCCACAGTTTCATTCCCTGACTGTCCTTATACCATCCCTGCCTGTTTAATAAATTTGTTGGGTATTTTTGAATGTTACACTGTCTCCAGTGCCATTTCCCACACAGAAAAAGAGGGATCCTGCTTCCCCCCCCCTCAAGTTTCTGAACTGGGCTAAAAAGCCAAACTTGTAACTACTTATCAGGGTGTGACATAAAAGAACTTTAAAAGCACAAATAGAGACATGATACTTGAGGCTGCTAAGCCAAAGCAGGCAACCTTGGATTTTGGCAGGAAAATCTACCTCAGAGCGAGGGAGTGAAGTCCATTATAAGAGTCCTTTTTCTCTCTTACATACATTCCACTCTTGAATACAGTTCCCTTATTTATACAATTTTACCTATCCTGCACACTTCTGCACATATCCATCTGTCCTAAGATTCACTGTGAGGCAGTGGCCAGAGTTTCCCCAAATGAATCATATCTGCCCCCACCCACAAGTTTACATTTTAAGTAAAATTCTTACATTTAGTACACAGAAGGAAATGATAAGTAAAGATATCAGGAATACCAAGAAACTGAGCCAAAAAGAAGACACCACTTCAGAAAGGCAAGCAATAAGATGTCTGAGACACTAACAAACAGAACTAAGGAGCAGGGATTCCTCATCAGATTAAACCAACACCCAAGTATCAGAGGGGGGAACAAACTATTCCATTTTAATATATACAATAAATACACCACAGATGGGAAAGAATCAAGATTGGTAGCCATGCTAGTCTGTAGCAGTAGAAAAGAGCAAGAGTCCAGTAGCACCTATTAGACTAACAAAATTTGTGGTAGGGTATGAGCTCTTGTGAGCCATAGCTCACTTATTCAGATCTTTTTCTTCTCTCAGTGGAGGAAAATTTGTAGCTCTAATTGGATTCTGCTCCTCCATCTTTCCTGCTTTTATCTAAAAACCTTTTAAAGTATTTATTTTTAAATAAAGAAATAACCTTAAGTAATGTTAATCATGGATCTCCCATTTAATCATGTTCAGATTGTCCATGCTAGGTGCTGAACTATGCAGCCTGGAACTTTAAAATAAGTTTAAATATTAAACATCTTTTTAGTATAGATTATGTAGGAGTTGTGAGAGTTTTATTTATTTAAAAACTTTCTATCCTACCTTTCCATCCATTTAGGACTCAAAAGCCAGAAAAACAGAACAAAGACATTTAAAAAAAACTTCTAAAACAGTAAATATATAAAAACAACAATTAAAAAAATAAGGTGGGTATCTCAGCGATTGCCAGACAAAACATAAGGGTATCAACCTCTGGCAGAAGACAATGATAGAGGAGGACTGACTAACCTTCCTGGGGCAGGAATTCTACAGTTTTGGTGCTTTGATCAAAAAGGCCTTTCTTGGGTTGCCACCTTTCTAGCCTCAGATCACCAGGACACCTGAAGCAGGACCCCTAAGGATGACCATAGTGGTAAGATAGGTTTATATGGGAGTAGGCAGTTTTTAAGGTATGCTGGTCCTAAGCAATATAGTGCCTTAATCAGCCCCTTGAACTAGAGCCAGAAGGAAATTGGAAGCCACTGCAGACATATTGATATGGTCCCTATGACTCACTCCAGTCAACATTCTCACTAATCTCTTTTTATCCAATAGTAGACCTAAGTCCAATACTACCCCCAGACAAAAAATCTGCTCTGTTAGCAGGAGTGCAATCTCATCCAGAACAGAATACACCACAAGGTTTGAAGGAGTTAGTTGCAGGATTATGTTATAATATTATGTCATCCCATCATGTAGGAGTTACTTATTAATACTTTATGCCCAAAGCTAGGTTTATCATGTGCCTGTATATGGTGGGCAGTCTCCAGGCTCCCTTATGTTGTATCTGGAAGTGAAATGGGTAGTTCTAGGAATCTTTGGAAACTCTAAAACCATAGAGTTTACCACAGAGTTGCAGTGATTACTAGAACTACCTATTGTTGGCATCACATACCCTTTCATGTCCCCATCCCCATCCCTTTTGCTGGTTGCCAGGCTTGGTTAGGCAACCTTAACTTTTGTTGTTTGAACAGTAAGATACTAAATAGCACAATTTGAAAGTGTTGTTACAGGAGGAAGTTCATATAGCTGGTCCAGGTTTTTGGTAAGATTGAAAACATTTAGGGTAATAGCATACTTATTTGGGATTGGCTGTGGAACTAGTAATTATAATCAATTCACAGTGAAATAATTCTTTTGGACCTATGAAATTTTAAGATGTTTGAGCTAGAATGTGCCCTAGAAAACTGATTAAAAATCTTTCATGGTAGGTATCATATGGGGATAGAATTTTTCCTTCAAATGAAAATTCAGAGTTATGAAGGCACAGGGAAAGGAAGCAACTTAACTATTTTATGAGATATCAAAACTCAAGACTCTTCAAAATGTCTGAGAACTGATTCTCAGAGAGTAAAATTTCTCTACCCATTTCTCACAAAGACACGTTTAAATTGTTTTCCACTACTAAGTCAATTTGCTCTAAAAAGTCAAGAGCTTACAAGTTTTCTTCACTCTAGTTTCAGAAAGAAGTAATTGTCAGCTCTAGGGATGGCAGTCCATGGCAGACAGACCCCAAACCCCTCACAGCAAGCACTCCAGTGCATTGGTTGAAATGTCTTTATTTAGAGATCCATTAAGTTCATGGGTACATCCATAGAAGGGAAAGTTGGCAGGAATGATTATACAGGCAAAGGCACTATTGATATAGGGAGTACTATTCCCCCCTCCCTTGGAGCAGTTTGCATTTAGGTGCAGAAACCTAAGAAGTTGCATGAGAACACAATAGCTTAGTCTGGATAAAATGGCAGAAGATTACAAAAAAATCGAAGTCTTTCTCTCTCCCCTGGGAAACGGTTACATTTCTGGTTCCAGCTGCAAGGCCAGTGCCGCATATTTTCAGAACTAACAGGCTGGTTACTTTCCCTGTGAAATCAGCATTAGTACTTTCGTTTTCAGGCAGGCCAAGAATGGCATGAGTATGGGGCTACGTTACAAAGTACAACTATGTGAGCATGGCATGAAATCATACAGTAGATCAATACAGTGAACAGATCAGATCAATACATCATATCAGAGAATACATCAATGACATGGGTGTGTGCATTCCGTCAGATCAATACACTCAATCAGAGAATAAATCAATGGCATGGGTGTGTGCGCACATGACAGTAATTTAGCTCTATCAGACCTTCCACATAGAGTATTATCTGCAAAAATGCTATTTTGCAAATGGGATTTATGCAAAGGAGGCTTTTAACTGGGTGAGATTAAATTAGGCTCACTTCTAAATTAAGCAAGAAAAGCAGACACAAAAGTACTCTTTCTTTCCTCACATTTTTGTGACATTTGAATCAGATGGTAGATTTTCTGAGTTTAAGCATTTAGATTTTAAATAACTAATTCCTATATTACATTTGTACATCTGTAGATCAGCATTTTTGTATAGCGTAATATGGGAATAGCCATACAAGTATATTTTTGTACTGATATGTGTATCAAGATGTTGATCACAACATCTATTTCCTGCTCTGTTAAGAAATAACCCTGACTGCTTCCATGCCCTCACCACAGCAACAAGTAAATAGCAAAAGGCAGGAATGATGTCTACATACCCTGTCCCCATACCATCTAAACCTGTTGCCACCCCTCCCTATCACACTGGCACTTTGCACTGGGAACCTTTCACAGCTCAGACTCGTTGCTTAAAGTTCTTTACAGAGCTGGGAGGGGGGATGTGGAGCTTGGTTCTCCTTCACCGTGCTGATCACAGAGGAGCGTGCAGATGGACACTCCACCTGCAGCCACTCCAGTTTCCCCCATTTATTTATAATCCACTTTTCTTCCCAATGGAGACCCAAAGCAGTTTACAATACCAAAGTCTCCAACAAAAACAAACAGGAGAAAGTGGAGAAGGCTTCTCAATGAAGAGCAAGTCTGATCCAGTAGACATTCTGTACTTGGACTTCCAAAAGGCTTTTCACAAGGTACCTCACTAAAGACTGCTGAATCTGTTTCGTGGTTATGGGATAAGAGGAGAGGTCCTCTTATGGATTAAAAATTGGTTTAAAAGGAAGCAGAGAGTAAGAATAAATGGACAGTTCTCATAGTGGAAGTAAGCAGTGGGTCCCACAAGGATCAGTATTGGGACCTATGATTTGGAATTGAGGGTGAGCAGTGTAGTAGCCAAGTTCACAGATGATACCAAGTTATTCAGGATGGTGAAGACCATGGTGGATTGTAAAGCACTACAGGAGGATCTCTTTAAAGTGGGTGAGTAGGAATAACATGGCATGAAGTTCAATGTTGTGAAAGATGAGGCACTCCTGAAAAAAATCTCACTGTAAAACAATGCTGATGGGGTCTATAGTAGCTGAGACTGAGGTTGAAAGAGATTTGAGGGTTGTAGTTGAAAGGATGCTGAAAATGTAGACTCAGTGTGTGGCAGCTGGGAAAAAAGGCAAGCTCTGTTCTAGGAATTATTAGGAAAGAGTGAAAATAAAACAGCCAATATTCTAATGCCTTTAGGTTGCCAGCTCCAAATTGTGAAATTCCTGGAGATCTGGGAGGTGAAACCTGGAGAAAGTGGGGTTTGGGGAGGGAAAGGACCTTGGCATGGCATAATTCTATGGAGTTCATCCTCCAAAGCAGCCATTTTCTCCAGGTGAACTGATCTCTGTGGCCTGGAGACCAATTGTAATTCTGGGAGATCTCCAGCCACTACCTAGAGGCTGGCAACCCTAGATGTGGCCTCATTTGGAATACCACATGCAGTTCTGTTCACTATCTCAAAAAAGGATACTGCAGAGTTGAAAAAAGTATTAGAATAATCAAAATTATTAAAGTGTTGGAGTATCTTTCCTATATGTCCTAAAACGTATGGCAGTTACCAAAACTGTGCATTTCTAGAATGGGCATCACAATATCATAGTAAATAGCTGGAGCAAATGTACACTTTAAAGATGGAAGGCTTACACTGCCTTTCTGTACAGTTCGTGGCTTCAGTTCTAAGCTGGCTATTCACTTAAATATCCATGTTAGTACATGATGCATTGTTTTTTTGTTTTGTTTTTTTATAAACCTGCTACCTTTGTAATTATTCTATTCCTGGTTAAAAATTAAAAATAAACAAGGTATAAGTAAATAACTTCAGCGGTTAACATTCAGAGAACTGCTATTGGTTTGTCAAAGGCCCAGAGAAAATTATTACTACTTTGTTTTTAACGAACAAACTGCTCTTGAAACTTTTCTCAGTTTCAAAAACTGTTTTGCCATACAGGATAGAAAGCTGCTATTTGGCAAACTCAAGCCTGAATTCCCTTCAAGGGTCTAGAATGAGTTATGCAATTCTTAGATATAATTAAAATATTAAAACTTGTTTTCATTCTTAAATTATATATTACTATTATTCACATCAGTCTTTATATAATAACAATGTAATAAGATTGCCAAAGGCTATACTTTACTATGGCATGAAATTAAAGGGCTTCAGAAGAGTAATTATAGCTTTTCGTTGTTAAAAATCCACTTCTAATATCTTTTGTCAGAATAGGTAGTTTTAAAAAAGCACTTCATAATGGCTTTCCATTGTGCAGTCTTGCAAACACATCAACAATAAGAGAAATTTCAGACACAAAAGCTACAGTTAACCAAACTTCAAGATGTGAAAAGTGTGAGTACTGGAAAGAAAATTTTTAAAAAAATTAACTTAAGATCTTGACTTAGGAAACATGTCCACTTAAATATATGTTGTTAACTCTATTCCTCTATGCAGGGAAACAAGTGCAATTATTACCATTTCATGATTTCATATTGATACTTTATTAATAAAATCATGGTATTACTAAGGGGCAGATTATACGTTACAAAAGAGATCAATAATTAGATCTCCTCTCATTTTTTTCTTATACTGCCACAGATTTGGGGACTTCTGAATTTCATTTGAAAAGTGATCGTGCTTTATCTCTCAGGCTTTCCCATTAAGTAACTTTAACATTAGAAAAGAGCAAGAGTCCAGTAGCACCTATAAGATGAACAAAATTTATGGTAGAGTATGAGCTTTCATGAACCACAGTTCACTTCTTCAGATAAAGCTAGAATGTGGGTCCATCTGTGAGTGATACAGGTCCATCTGTGAATGATTGCAGAAGCTGAATGATAATAGCTGGTGAATGACAATGGCAGGTGTGATTGAATAGGGTGGAGTATGCAGAGGGCTGCCTGGTGTTGAGAAATCAGTATTGGTAATGAGACAGGAAGCCTTTGTCTCGATTCAGTCCAGGTGGATGCATTGTCTTGAGCTTGAGACTGCAATTCAGCAGTCTCTCTTTCTGATTTTGTTTTTAAATTCCTCTGCAGGATAACTGCTACTTTTAGGTCAGCAACTGAATGTCCTTGAAGTTTAAAATGTTCCCCCACTGGTTTTTGAATGGTTTGAATGTTTTGGTTCACATGTTAGCAATGTTCCTCCACTTTCTACGTTGGACAAACTGGCCAGTCCCTTCGACAAAGAATTAATGTACATAAATCTAATATCAGAAACCGAAACATTCAAAAACCAGTGAAGGAACATTTTAAACTTCCAGGACATTCAGTTGCTGACCTAAAAGTAGCAGAGGCATTTCAAAGGGAGATTAGAAAAAGAGAGTGCTAAATTGCAACTGATAACGAAGCTCAAGACAATGCATTCACCTGGACTGAACTGAGACAAAGACTTCCTGTCTCATTACCAATGTGATTTCTCAACACCCACCACCACTCTGCATACCCCACCCTATTCAATCACGCCTGCAATTGACATTCACCAGCTACTATCATTTGGTTTCTGCAATCACGCCACTCTCCAAGATATAAGAACAGATGGACCCACATTCTAGCTGTATCTGAAGAAGTGAGCTGTGGCTCACGAAAGCTCATACCCTACCATTAATTTTGTTAGTCTTATAAGTGCTACTGGATTCTTGCTCTTTTCTACAGACAGACTAACAAGATGATCAAGATGATCTAACTTTAATATGAACGTTTGTCGTTTCTAAGAGAATAAATTCAACTGATTAGAAGCAAAAATCAACAGTGACTATCTGGCGCACAACATTCTGCATAAAACAAAGAGAAAACTGGATTAGTAAAACTAAAATGCTAAATTTACAAAAAAGAACTTTGATACATACACGCAATTCATTTTGAAAAAGGAAAATGGTTAAGTTAGCCAAAGGAAGCACACTTCACTTTCAAGCAGCTTTAAACAAAGCTGTTCAAAATGTGTGACTACATACTGAAAACAAGAAAAGTCTGAAAAAAATGAAAGACTGAGAAATATTTGTCACCTCTTCTGCCAAAAGATTAAATATTTGGCAAAGTAGTGACTGTTCTTTATTCTGCAAAGAAGAGTAAATGATTACACTGTAGCTCTGTTGAGTAACTTTCTTGAACATAAGCAGGGATTTGATCAGACAGTTTCATAAGAACTTTTGATCTGTGGACTGGCACCATACCATTGTGTCTTACCCCAAAACAAAGAAAACTGAAATCGATCAGTGAAACTGAAGTCGCTGAGCAACATGAGAGAGTGAGATCATGTTGGTGCTGGCTGCGTAATGCATTTGTCCCTTCTTTGAAATGCATTTAAGTTGTCAAGAGAATTTCTGTACCCCCCTGCCATCCTTCAGCTTTCTAGTCTCCAAAATGTTGTTTTATTGATAGAAACCTTACCTGTGCCATGTCTCAAGCTGACAATCCTCAAGTCATCAGTTTCTAAGAGCTAGCACACAGAAAAGGAAAGGTATTTCAAAAAGCAAACATTCCCTGGAGCACTGTGACTTCCAGCTGCAAACGCAGAACAATAAACCTGAGCCAGGTTGTCAGGCAGCCTAACCTCCTCCCTCCTCTGCCAATCACAAAACACATTAAAGCCAAGTGGTACACAGGACAGGCTGGGGGAAAAAATAAGGGAAAAGTGCAAAGGAGTCAGAAAGCCTATATGGTGGGAGACTGTGCCTTTGGAGCAGGAAAGTGGAAACAGGAAGCAACTGCACACAGAGCTGAAGGAAGGGAAAGAAGGGAGAGCAGAGGAAGTACCTTAATACAAGTATATCCTAAAACAAACCTTAAGGACTTAATGGTGATAAGTCAAAGGTTTTATCTTAGGTCCAATTTAAATGTGATACTGGTAGATCAGAAGAACTTACTGATGTGACTTTGTACATTCTTGGTGTTTCAATTTTATGCATGCAAAGTGTGTATGTACACAACATTAGTGCAACACTCAGCTGAGATGTAGATCTCTGGTGTACTGACATTGCAGCATGCATAACGGCTGATGGCCAAGTTTAAATGAGGCACTGGGCACATGCAAAATTACACAGATAACTTCTATTCTACCAGTCTCATGTTTAAATCAGCATTTAGGTTGGATATACACATTGAGGGGATAGGCAGAACTCTACAATTTTAAACTACAAATGGAAGATACCAGTTTTGAATGTTCCCCCATATAAAAACACCCTGCAAAAAGAAAACAAGTGTTATTGATTAGAAAGGTTCGGACTCAGTCCTTAGCCTGTTGCTATGCTTTTCTATTTGAAGGGAAATTTTAATACAAGAGAGCACTGAAGAAACAACTGGAGGGAGAGTTCAAGGAGGAGTGATGTCATCACAGGCATGATGCCATCACATCCAGAGAAAACCCAGAAGTGACAGTGGGTAGCTCTAAGAATTGCAACAAATGCTACCGTTTTATTATAGCATTTCTGGGCAGTGATTCCAAGAGCTACCCTCCATCGCTTCCTGTTTTTCTCAGAAATGATGTCATCATGCCTATGATGCAGCTGAGTTATTTCTGTTTTTCCCTCACTGCTGCAGCAGCAGTGGGCAATGGGAGCTCAAGGCAGGGGAACCCCTATCCCAACTGGAGGATGGCAAAACTTTCCTCTCTTGCAGTATGTACAGTCAATTCTACCACTTCAATATTCTGTTCCTCATGTGTAAACCAGATCAAAATGAGTACACGAAAAAATTGAAAGAGGCGGCTTTTGCTACCTTCTCAAATGCTTTACTTTTTAGTATGAGGCAATATTGAAGTGGGTACAAAAGCTATGTTGCGACATCCTAGCAGTGTAAATACATGAAGCTAAGATGATACTCGAAAACTTGTATAACTGCTTCCTTATATAAACAAATAAGTGTATTATCTATTTTCCATTCACATACCCACAGTCAGAAATATCACCTTTAAAAGGGCAGTGGAATAGAGAAGATGTTCTTGGAAGCTTCCAGACAGCCTCAATATGCTGGTTTCATTACTGGTCATTTCCTTTTAAAAAATCATTTCCACACAGCTTTGTTAACAAGCCCTTGCTGTCCTCCTGACTTCTTTCCATTTTTTCCTACTCTTTCTCAAACCTGCTTTCTCCCAATCTTTTTTCCAGAAACAACTTGATATTTTTTTAACCTGTTTGCTATGGCTGTACCAATTTTCCTTGCCGTTTTGCAGAGTAGGCAGTTAACCTTTTTTTAAAAAAATTGCGTGCCAGTGATATATCAGCACAGCAATATACCATGCATACCATGCATGTGCTAAATGAACTAGCATGGCCAATCAGAATGTCAGAAACAAGCAGCTAAGCCTTTCCTCACAGTCACAAAGAACATGCCTTTTAAAAACACACTCTAACTCTGTGCCTGTGTGACATTTTCAAGCTCTGTGAACACTGCATGGTAAATTCCTTTTCAACAATATCTCCTAAGCCCAGCAATCAGCCATGATCATGCTTAAGCATGTTACAGTGTGATCACATGGGGTTTTGCCTCAGAGCGGGACCACAAGTGACGCCTGACACAGGTTGGACACTTGCCAGCTTCCCTCAAGTTTTGATGGGAAATGTAGGCAGCTTGGCGGAATGTTGGACAAGTGACAGTTGAAAAGTCCATTGGACAGCAGTCAGAGAGTCAAGCTGCAAGACCAGGATGCCTACATTTCCCATCAAAACTTGAGGGAAGCTGACTAGTGTCCAACCTGTGTCAGGCATCACTTGTGGTCCCGCTCTCAGTTTCCATGCGGTGGAAAGCAGGTTCCACCCAGCATCATGGTACATTGCTAAACCTGGCTTTCCCCTGGCTTTTTTCAATCTTTCCCAAAGTTGCTCTGCTGCAAAGTTTGGGGAATGATCACAGCAAAGCCTGGATGGCTGTTGTATGGGTGGGAAAGTACAGATTTTCCTGGTCCCACCCACATAGCAGCCATTTCCCCTTTCCTAGTCCCCACAGTGATTTTTAAAGTTTTTTTAAAATGGAAGTTTATGTAACAATATATTGCTATATCAACTGCTGGTAAAAAAATTGATTAAGCCGCCCCCCCCAGACCGTGGGGGAAAGAACTAACCACCACAGGAAGTAGGGGGATAAAAATACAGGGACGCCCACAATCTAGAAACCTCACTCATTGTCGCAGTGCAGATCTGGCCAGAATGGTCAGATCCCCCACTATAGCAGGGATTCCCTGCTCCCCAGCCCCCACCAGCCTCTGCCCCCTGCCAACACCACCTCACAAGCAGGGAGAAAATGAACCTGGAAAGGTTGGAGGCAGGCCTGAGACACATGCAGAAAGCACATGCACCCCCATTGCACTAGAAAATGACATCATTTCTGGCATGATGCAAAAACAACAGGCCACTAAGTCTGGGGCTGATTTTTAGGGAATTGGCACGCACATACAAAAAACCCACCACTACACCCCACCATCCACTCTGTCCCCCAGTCTGGCCCCGAGGGAACCTGGCAACCCTGGCATTGGCAGTTGGAGAAACAATGGGGCTTTCAAAGACAAGTATCACCATGCAGGACAGCCCCTCCGTTGTAGCCGAGTAAAACAGAAATCAAATGGCATCTTTAAGGCTAACCAAGATTATTCCAGCATAAGTTTTTATGAGTCCCCCTTCTGTTCACCAGTATGATGCAATTTAATTTGCTTTTGAAAAAGTGGTGACTGTCTTATGAAAGCTTATGTGGCAAAAAGAAAAAAGAAATTGGTTAGTCTTAAAGTTGCCACTTGATGTATTTTTTATATGTGGAGATTGAGGAATGACTTGAGGATTTCTGATATTTGTAATACAGTATTTTGTCATACAACTTCTTATTCTATGTATTATTACACATAAACCCATATATTATATTACTTGCAGAGAAAACTTGCAATATTATTCTACGCTATGTTGATTTTTTCCTTTCCTAATCTGTCTAGCTGAACAAAGTCAAACAGGGCTCAAATGATGAACACAAGAAAACATATGTCTGTAAAATGGTCTGAAGTAGGAGTATATGTATATGTTAGTTAGACCAATACCTTCCCTTCTATACTCCCATCCAAACCCACGCCTTTAGTGAACTGTTGTTTGCCTTAAAAAGTATGTTTTGCTTTGAGGCAAAGGGCATGGCTTTGTTTCAAGGATGAAAATGCAACATTATCTGTATTGGATTCCCTGTGGAAAAGAGAGCACTGCTATATTTGTAACATTTACTTTATTGACAAAAATACAACTGGAATACCAGTAGAGGCAAAATGGCACTCTTATAGGAAAAAAAGGTCTGCTACCCTGCATCAGTTCACCAAAGAGAGACCCTAAACTTTGAGGTGCATCATCAAACTCACAGCAGTCCCTGTTTGATACTGACTCATCTCAAACTCAAAACCTGCTGATCCTTCATGTATGCATTCCTTCAGCCTGGGCAAGGTTACCTCCTCCAAGCATTCATGGATAATTAACAGAGCTATTGGGGAGAATTAAAACCCACTGAGGGAACATGAGCTGAATGGTCAGCTAGCATCTATGGTATTGGACACAAAGAAGTAAAAGGTACTCTAGAACTGGCTCACAAGACCCACAAAACAATTAGTGCTACTTTTAATACCAAAATCCTAAACAACAGGCATCAGTGTTGATGACATCTTTATAAGAATTTCAATTCTATATGAGAAAACTGACATCAAGAGAAACCACAAAAGAAATTGGAACATTTGAATCAAACCAAAGTTATTATAAAATATGTAATGTTTTGCGGATACAGATGGAACTGAACAACAAACATTTATGTACAGAAAATAAAACTTACAACAACTTAAATGTTTTGTGTGGAATAATCAATACAAAATGTAAAGTTTCTCTCAACTTCACTCCCCAGAGGGAAGATCCAATTCCTTTTTCTCCAGGCAGGGTTCCTCAGCGTTCCAGGTTCAACCATCACCCTTTTTACCACAGCTGACAGGCTTAGTACTCAGGTTCCAGGCTGCTCCTTTAACTCACAGAGATCCTGGTCACAGAACCCACCCACCCCCCAGAAAGTTAGATTTGACAGGCTCTTCACAGGGGGCTTGTTTATTTCACTAAACACAAGTTTTCTTCCCTAATTTGACCCCAAATCCTAACTAAAAGCCAAAATAAAAAGCCTGACTATGCTGATGTCCTTATTCAGGGCTGCAATTTACCTGTCTGAGACGGAAAATATCTCTTTTCCCTTCTTAAGCTGAGGCTGGTTTATCCCATCCTAGCCAGTGGAGTTCCAGGGGTTCTGTCTAACTGGCAAGCACTATCTGCATAAGGATTAAATTCACAAAGATTGGTTCTGAGCCCTGGAAGATAGGCAGGACTTTGGGAATGATTGCCAAAACAACTTTTGCATGAAGGCACATGATGCAGTTCTGTTACTGAGAGCCAAGCTACAAGTGACGAATGACACTTGCCTGGCAAGTGAACAGAGTCACGTGTGTTCCTCCCTGTTCACTTGCCATTAGCTTCCTTCAGCTTCCTGGTTCTAGTATTCTGTTCGTGCAGTTTTAATGTAGTAGTGAAGCCTTACCTAATCATTCATATTTTGTCTGCAAAAGATAATCTAATTAAAGAATTGAAAGACTTGGCAAGTGAACAGGGAGGAATACACGTGACTCTGTTCACTTGCCAGGCAAGTGTCATTTGTCACTTGTAGCTTGACCCTGAAACTAAACAAGCATGGCCATGAAAGATGCCTGAAAATCATATATGGCTGGAAATCTATGACTGGCTCATATGAGCTTGCCCATCCTGGTTGCTTAAATCTGCTACGGGGTGGCAGGTTGAAGCATTAAATGCCTCTTTGAAAAAGTTAAGTGGTTCCCCCAGATATGAAACAGGCTATGGTGAATCCACTTCTAAAGAAATCTAATCTGAACCCAGAGGATTTAAATAACTATTGTGCAGTCTGAAATGTGCCATTCTTGAACAAAGTGACTTCAAAGATTTCTGGATGAAGTGAATTGTTTGGATCCTTTCTAATCTGGCCTCAGGAGGACTGGTTATGGGACTGAAACAGCCTTGGCCCTGGTAGATGACCTGCACTAGAAGATGAACAGAGGGAGTACAGCCATGTTGTTTTCCCAGGACCTCTCCATGACGTTACATTACATACCATCAGGGCTTTTTTTCAGGGGGAACGTGGTGGAACGGAGTTCCAGCACCTCTTGAAAATACTCGGCAATTGTGCTTGAAAATAATATTATTTCAAAGAAACCCGAGTGTTTCTTCCTCATTTCCCTCTTGAGAGTTCCGCCACCTCTTTTCTCAGAAAAAAAACTCTGCATACCATTGATTATAGTACCCTTCTACACCAACTGTCAGGGTTGGGGCTGGGAGACACAAGTCTGCAGTGATTTCAGAAGGCAGAGCAAAGTTCCATCTTGTCTCCTGTGTGTCTCTACATCTACATGAAACTACTATATGAGTTCATCTGGAGATCTCAGCTGGGTTGTCACCAATACACAGATGACACTCAGCATTATCAGCATGACACTCATGCTTTCAACTGATCCCAGGGAGGCTGTGGATACCATGAACATATGTCTCAAGGCAGTTTTGGGATATGAAGGTAAATAAACTGAAATTTAATCCTGACAAGAAAGAGGTGCTACTGGTGGCCAGAAGGACTGACCTTTTTCCTCAGTATGCCCTTGGCTCTGTATTACATGGTAACATCTAGATTAAATTATTGCAATGCTGCAAATATGAAACTACCATTGAAGAGTATATGGAAACAACAGTAGACATAGAATGCTGTGAGAATGCCATAGGGACCATATATCACTCCATATGCACTCAGTTCAAGGTGTTGGTGTTTACCTTTCAGCTCTATATGGTCTGGGACATGCATTGCTTAAAGATAGCCTACTCCCATACAAATCTACCCAACCATTACAATCATCTTTAGAGGCCTTGCTTTGGGTGGTTAGGTGGCAACCCAAAAAAGAGGTATCTTGACCAGAGCAGCAAAATTAGGGAATTCCTTCACCAGGGAGATTCATCTGTCACCCTCTATCATTTTTCTGTTTCATTTAGTGCACCCCTGCTTGTGTCAGTTTTATTTCTATGTACTGTTTTTAAAAGTCATTTGTTTTCTTTAATTGTTGCTGCTGAGGATCCAAACTGGGTAGAAAAGCAGCATCTAAATGTTTTAAATATATAAAACTAGTAAATAAATATATAAAACTAATAAAGCCATTTGTGGGGGGAAATACAACAGGCTCTAGAAAGGGGAAGGCAGGTAGGTGGGCATTGCCTCCTCCTGTGTGACTGATCCTGGGTGGGTGAAGGGGGGTGGACATTGCCACCTGCTCCAAGCTTGATTCCAGTGGGTTGAATGGGGGGATTACTTCCTGCTCCACTCCTAATCCTGGCTGGGTGAAGGGAGATGGGCATTGCCACCTGCTCTGATCTTGATCCCAGCTGGGTGAAGGTTGGGGGTGGCCATTGCCCCCTGCTCTGCACTGATCCCAGCTGGATGAAGGCAGAGGCAGGCATTGCCCTCTGCTCTGCACCTGATCCCAGCTGGGTGAAGGCAGCGGGTGGGCATTGTCACCTGCTCCGCTCCTGATCCTAGCTGGGTAAAAGGGGGAGCACATTGCCTCCTGCTCCGCTCCCGATCCCAGCTGGGTGAAGGCGGCGGGCGGGCACTGCCACCTGCTCCCTTCCTGATCCCAGCTGGGTGAGGAGGGGGTGAGCATTGCCACCTTCTCCGCTACTGATCCCTGCTGGGTGAAGGCAGGGAGCAGGCATTGCTACCTGCTCCGCTCCTGATCCCAGTTGGATGAAGGCGGGGGAGGGGAATGGAAATTGCTGCTTGCTCCGCGCCTGATAGTAGGCTAAATACATAAGCACCAATGAATTCCTTACAGTGTCCAAGGTAAACAGACACATTACATACCCAAGCAAAGGCAATATGTATTTTAAATACAGAAAAATATTGGTTTAATTAATATGTAGTTTTTATTTATTAGCATCAGTATTGCTTTCCAGCAGAAAGATCTGTTTTAGTTACTGACATTTCTGAGATATGAAGCAACTCCTATTTTTTTCAAAATTTAAAACCTAAATATATATAGGGCTCCCGGCCCTCGATGGGGCACAGCTTGTGCCAGTTCCAAGGGTTAAGAGCCTGGGGGTGATCCTAGATGCCTCCCTGAAAATGGAGGCACAGGTCACAGCGGTTGTCAGGTCTTTTTTCCACCTGCGGCAGACCAGACAACTTGTCCCTTACTTGTCTACCTGTGACTTAACTACAGTGATCCAGGCAACGGTCATCGCTAGGTTAGATTACTGTAACTCGCTCTACGCGGGCCTACCCTTGAGCCTGACCCGAAGATTACAGCTGGTGCAAAATGCAGCGGCATGCATCATTATGAAAGCACCAAATAGGGTACATCTTACACCAATATTGCGTGAGCTCCATTGGTTGCCAGTGGAGTATCGGATCAGGTTCAAGGTCTTGGTATTGACCTATAAGGCCCTGTGCGGACTGGGGCCAGCGTACCTGAGGGACTGTCTCTCCCCGTATATTCTTCAGAGGACTCTCCGATCAGGAGAAAAGAAATTGTTATCAGTCCCTGGCTCCAAGGAGGCCCGCCTGGCCTCGACCAGAGCCAGAGCTTTCTCAGTCCTGGCTCCTACCTGGTAGGACACTCTGTCTACCGAGACCAGAACCCGGCAGGATCTACTATCTTTCCGCCGGGCCTGTAAGACAGAGTTGTTCCGCCAGGCTTATGGTTGAGGCTGGGCCTCCGCTGGCTGGAGGATACAACATCTACTCCCCTCCCTATGAGAGCTGCCCACCACTGTTCTTAAGCTGCTGCTATGTTCAACTGTATTGTTGCACTATTTGTAATTAACTGTATTGCCGCCATCAAGAAAAAGAGTGCTGCTATTTTTTATAGTTTTGTATGATGCTTTTAAATGTTTTATATGGAATGTTTTAAATGTTTTAATTGCTGTTATCCGCCCTGAGCCTGCTTGCAGGGAGGGTGGAATACAAATACGATAAAATAAATAAATAAAATAAAATTTTATATATAAAAAACTTCTCCAACACTTCTCCAACACAAAAGTTTAGTGAAAACATATTAGAAATGGACAGTGCCCCACCAAACAGTCAGGAGATGCTGAAGGTGTCACCACTAGGAGTGTGCACCCCAAAAAGTTTAGGGTTTCCTGCTTCAGGTTTACCAAAGCAGGAATAAGATTCAGAAAAACACGAATCCTGAAACAGCAAGCCACTTCGTGATTCAGGTATTTAAACCACTTTGATATGCTTTGGAAAGATGTCACTTCTTATAGAGTTCTTACTAATTCTAAAATGTTCCATAATATCACTATCAACATATCTTGAAAGAAGAAGGTAGTTACATTAATTAAAAACAAAGGATTCTTAATATGATCTTAAGCAAAACACTTTCCCATGGATAATTGATGGTGGACTATGTCTAAGACTTCTTTCCTTGCCTGTTTGTGGTGCTGCACATGTAAACTGGAGATGAGAGGCAATAATTGGCACTAAACATTCAACTACACTTTAGATTCATCCCATAATTGATGTCCATGATACTGTTTTTGCGATGTGACTGGGACAACACACAGAAGCCATATAGCACATAGTGTGGAAATACTACTATTATTACAACTATGCAATGTGACATCACCAAGCCATACCACATGACATCACTGGACCCTCATCCCCATCCCCATCCACGCCAGGCCCTACACAATGAAACTCAGCGTTTGGGGTGATGGGAACTAGGCAACCCTAGCCCCCTTCCTACTGTACTTATGCCCTCTTGACATAAAAATTTCTGGCTACAGGCTTGCTTCAAACATTTCTGTGTGATAGATACAGATTTTTTTTCTATTACCTTTTGTATCTTCACAGTGGCAAAAACCGAGTCTTAGGCCATGTCACCTAACTGCTAAAGATGCAGAAGCACTGCCAGAAAAAGGCAACAACCGTACTAGTCCTATGTTGGCCACTTCCTAAAAGAAGCAATGTGCCTTTAAAAGCTATATAAAAGTTTTCCTGTCATTCTGTCTTTATGGCAGATGAAAGAGAGGGCAAGTAAATCTTTTCCTTGTAAAAATTTTCATTTCCAAAACAGTGCACGGTTATCAAAGAGCTCTTCCAGAGGTGCCACCTGGTGTTGAATTTTTCTAGTGTATTCATGGCCCATTTATTCTTCTATATGAGTTACTTCCAATGGGTCTTACTTGCAGAGTACATAGAAGTCTTTGTTGCTAAACCACAGGCACTTAGTAATAGTAACTGTTGAAAGACAAGCAAGAACAGAGGATTGATTTACAGCACGGAGTGATTTTTCCGTTTCTTCACTTTTTAGCTTTTCTAGCAGATGAAGAAAGCAATTCCATACACTTGTTTACAGATTACATACCATTCAATCAGAAATGTGCTGTGCCGCTCCCTTTTATGTGTACCACAACTCCCTCTTTCCCACTGCATCCTTCTAAACTGGCAAGGGACTAAAAAAAAGTATTTTCAGAGATAGTATACATTAATTAGGAGAATGTCTATACAGGAAAAAATGTTTGCATAGCTTTATTATTCTTCCCATTCACAAATTATAGTCATGAATGTGTGTGACAGAGCATGGTTAGAGTTTCTCTCAGCAAGGATTAAATCCTGAGGCTAAAATGCAAACAGTCATTTCAAAAACATCACTGGACTTGATCGCATCAAGCAAACTTGTTTTGAGTCCCACTATAAAATGTTGTTTATAGGGAAGCAAATCTCACTGACTTCAATCACACTCCCAAGTAAATAAGCACAACATTTCTGTTAAAAACTGAGGTGCCTCCTTCTCCACTGTAACAAATAAGGAGTTGTTTTCGCAGTATTTATTCATCCATTCAAACAGCCAAGATATGCTGCCGCTGAATTTCAAATTATTGAAATTATTATCTGCATATTGACTAGGAAATAAATCCCACTAAATTCAAGGATGCTTACTACCAAGTTAATACGCATGGCAGCCTTAAAAGTTCACAGAGAAAACCACAAAGTAGGGAAAGAAATTAATGGCCCGAGAATTGAGGTTATCTCCAACCTCCTAAAGATCAAGCAAAATACCCAGAAGGGCGGGGAACCTGAAGGCAGGAAAGCGCCCCCACAAACACGCCCAAGCGGCTTGGCTTACTTAGCCCTTGCCTTTCCTACCTAGAGCACGACCTGCCGCTTCTTACCTGTTTTAAGCAGTCCAGTGGCAGGCTCGGGCTTGGCGATCTTCTTCGCGGGCGACTCTCACCCCTCCAGCGTCCGCTGCTACCCCAGTCTCAGTTCAGCGGGGTCGGCTCGGCTGCCCCCTTCACCACAGCCTCTGTAATCCGTCATGTTACTGAGCAGCTTGACCGCGGAAAAGTTGGCCCAGGAATCACAAAGGCACCGGTGCAAACGCCGGCGCGCCTCGCAACTTACTGGGAGCGCCTGCTTGGGGAGGGGGGAGGAGGGCGACGGCGAGAGCGCGCGAAGTCCCTAGCGCCGCGCTCCCCTGCACACGCGGAGAATGGATGCAATGTGACAATAGGCCACCGCTGCCCCGCTTCTTCTCGTGCTTTCTCAAGGGGAGGCGCGCTCTGTTCACGCCTCGCTTCCAGCAGCTCAACCCTAGATAAAGGAATAACACAAGCTCTGCAGCCCAGCCGCGCTGTGCCTCCGAAAAGCTACATTTCCTGAGGGTCCGGATGACAGAAAGCCAATCTTTCTTTAGCTCTTATATACATATTGGCAGGCAGCCCGCTCTCTCACACGCTCACACTCCACAGAAAGTGGCTGAGGAGGAATGCAGCCTTCTCCTTTCCTGCTGTTTCCCCAATTCACCTAGGAACAAAAGATGAAGGAGCCAGTCAAGTGGGAGCTGACATACTAGAATCTGTTCTTTATGTATTTGATGGATTTATCTACCACCCTTCTCTGTTTAAAAATCCCCAAGGTGCTTTACAATAATAATAAAATACAGCTTAAAATCAGAGTAAACTTAGTCAAGTCAATAACTATAATTTCCAGTCCCAATAAAATAATTAGATAATAAAATAAATGACAGTGGTAGAAAATAGATCACAGCAAATAGCCATAAACCAGCACAAATAGGGGGGATATTATGATAAAGAAGATATTATAGTTAAACAAAAAAATATATTAAGCAAATTCTGAGCGAACAATTGGATCTTAACCTGACACTGGCAGCTTTGATAGGACAACAAGAAGGACAGTCCATAACCAGGGCACCACATCAGAAATGGCCATGTCCTTGGTGGTTACATCTCTCCCTTCAGAAGATGACTCAGTATGGAAGAAAGTTCTGGACCCACTCAGACAGTTTAAGGCAAAACATAAGAACCAGTACTTTATAAATGAATCTTGAAATAAATTTCCAAATGCTGAACTCTTTAAACGTTAGCAAGATATATGTTCTCTACCATTTGGACTCTGCAAGAAATCTCACTGTTGTATTCTGGGATAGTTGGAGTTTCCAAATTGTCTGAAAAGGTAGCCCCATGTTGGAGTAATCTTACCTGGAAGCGATTAGAGTGAGGATTCTTGTGGCCAGACCTTGTTTTTCAAACAAGGCTGCATGTTTAGCTGGCCAAAAGAAACTATAAGTTACAGATAACGTGAGCATGTCTTTCAAACAGCAGCAGCACCCCAAAAAACTGTGAACTTGATCCTTTAGTGGGAGTGCAACCCACAGACTGTTTCAACTTTCTGATTGGCACCATCATCAAACAATAGCTAATGCTGCCGCTAGTGTAGAATGCTGGAGCTAGACTGCTAGTTGGAGCAAGCTATCTGGAACATGACCCCGATATTACAGCAACTACAGTGGCTACTGATCCACTCCTGAATCTAATTCAAGGCATCTGAAGGACTGTCTTGTCCCATATTTTTCTGCCTGGAAGTTAAGATCACAGGAAGATGCCCTCGTGACAGTCCAATCAATTAAAGGAGCTTGTTTGGTGAGTTCACCAAGCAGAGAGAGGGCCTTTTCAGTGGTAGTCCCACAATTATGGAATAGCCTCCCCAGAGAGTTGCACCTAGACCCCTCACTGTTGAGGCAACTAAAAATGTTTTAAATAAATAAAGAAAAACAGCACAACAGTCTTACCTAGACTAAACTACAGCTTACTGACTCTCATCCAGACCACTACTGCCTCCAGACACAGATTCATATTACATTTGTCATTGACACCGTCCTCATGTGTCAATATGTTCCAGACTCAAGCACTTTTTCACTAACTATGTCTAGTGTGCTATTATTCTGATTATAATATATATGGGAGACAAGATTATTTTCCCAAGAACCTATTTTTCCCTGCACTTATATGAAAAGGGTACATTTTGATTAATAATATACGTTTTTAAAGGTTATGTTCTGTTTTCTGAGCTACATTCAGAAATGGCACAATCCAGATTAAGAGAATTCTCATGCATTTGCATGTGTGGCAATTAAATAGTTGCTTTAACATTTCTAGTGTCTTCAAATACAAATATAAAACCTGCATTAGAATTCATTTTTCCCTACATTAAGAACATTCAGAAATGATGCAGCCTTACTGTCACACCTACACAGAACTTGGCCTTCCCTCAATCAGGTCCCACGTTTACCTGGCTGTATTAAAATAATCAGAAAAAAAACAAATTATAAATAAGGATTCATTTAGCAAACTCAGCTATGAGCTGTTGCAAAGCAAGGTCAAAGAAAGGTCAGAATTTCTCAATAACATTATCTCCAGCTACACTGTCCCAGATGATCTGCTCCAGCCCTCAGGGAACAATTTTGACCTGCAGAAGTAGGTTTATAAAGGTAACCATTTAATTGACAATGTGTCAATTACCCAGACAAAGGTCACCCCATGGTACACATTTATTTTAAAAAAGAGCATCATAGAGCCTCTTACCTGTTCGATATTACTGCACACAATCTCAGAATAGCATTTACTTTTCTGACTATCACAAAAGAAAATGAAGAAGAAATATAAGCACCTATGTGTGCACAGACAGTTTTTAAGAGTATAGACAGGGCATAAGATATTAATTATGAAAATTAATACGTTTTAATGGTACCAAGATATTGTTCTTTATTTGCAATCTAAGAAGATGCATTCAGTTATAAGAAAACTTCTTTGAGTTCATAATATGAAAGTTACTCTAAATGTATGTCGTGGAAAACTTATTTAATACCTTTGTAAAATGGCAATTTTTCCTGGTTTTGTAACTGTTTAAATAAAACAAATTGTGAGGGGGGAAAAAAGAAAACTGAAGGCCAAAAAAAAATAGCATTTACTTCATTGAGTTTCCAAACAATGCCAACTGAGTTATTTTTAGATTTGTACTCACAATTTAGATCGGTACTCTCATAATTCTGAGCAGTAAATCTGGATCTTGCTTGTGAATTGAATGATTGTAATGTTGTCTATTTCAGAATTTTTTTTAAAAAAATGGTTGTAAATTTGCTATATACGTTTGTAAAGGCCAATGACCATACACAATAAATTTACTTACCTACCTTTTATTCTGATTACAATATATATGGGAGACAAGATTATTTTCCCAAACAACATACTTTCCTGTGCACTTGTATGAAAAGAGTGCATTTTGATGAAAATGTACATTTTTAAAGATTATCTTCTGGTTTCTGAGCTACATTCAGAAATGGCACAATCCAGATTGACAGTGCATTGGTTTCAACGGACTTAGACTGGAGTAACTCTTTTTAGGATTGCACTGTAAGAGAATTCTCATGCATTTGCATGTGTGGCAGTTAAATAGTTGCTTTAACATTTCTAGTGTCTTCAAATTCAAATATAAAACCTGCATTTGGTGCACTAGAATTAGTTTTTCCCTACATTAAGAAGATTCAGAAATGATTCAACCTTACTGTCACACCTAGACTAAATTTGGATGTACCATTTACAGCCCCTTTCCCACTGTTCATTTACATATATGAAAGACAAGGCAAAAAACGCTACACCAGATGAGCCCTTGATATGAACTTTGACAGGAGAGGGCATTTCTTCACATTTGCCAGCCAAATATACCTGTCTCTACCAGAGATTAAAAAGCTTACTGTCAGCCCTGCTTTTATCTCACATTCAACTACCTTGCCTTAGTAAATTAGTAGCAATAAAAACAACATCTTAGCAACATTACTTGTTCCACCCTACCTTTCGGACCATAACCTTCATTCCTCACTACTGTGCTTGCTATTTTAAATGAACCCAGTCTCCCAGCCTGCCCTTTACACTTGGAATTTACTTTTAGAAGACTGTCATGATACCATTTTCCTCTCTTCTTTTACCTCCCTCCTTATAACCCACATTTTTTTCTGTTAAGTCTCTTTCCTTGTCTTCATTCCCAACAGCAATATATGTGATATATAACTGTATTCCTTCCTCATTAGTTTTTCTCCTTCTGTTCATTCTCTTCTTTCAGACTCCAAAGTCCCTGGGACTGGGATTTGTCCTTTTTATAAAACAGCAAGTATCATGGAATGATTTACACAGATGACATAGTAAACAATACTGAATACAAATAACGATGCTGATGTCATTTAAATACAGGCATTAAATGCATCTGTAATTGTTCAGACCCTTTTCAGATACACAAGGTACAAGTAATTAGGCTATTGTCCTGCATTTCTGCTTCTGCTCTTTATTAACTCTTTCTACTGCCAGCTGTAAGTGAAAAGCGGATAGGAAAGTTTACCCCAAACTTAGAAACAGAAAATAAAAACAGAATTGAATCAAATTGAATTGAAGATTTTTTTCATTCCATCTAAATCAGTTCACCAAAGCTCTTGAATTTTCAAAGCATCTGAACATTTTTTTCTTCCAGTTGACATGAAGAAACTGACTAACTAAATCCTGTTTCATAACTTCAGGGATGCAGATGAAAATAGGACAGCATGGTTCAAAGTGAGGGATTCCTTTTATTCTGTTCACAGCAAATGCTTTGAAATCCATGAGTTAAAAAAGGAAAGAAAATCCCAAGTAAGTATATTTGTTCTTATTCTCCCAGAACTTCAAGTGTCCTAAATAAATATTACACACATATAACAGTGAGGAGCAAAAAGAGGAAAAGCTTGCATTTTGCCAAGAGATTGGCCTCCTCTCAGAATGTTGTTTGAGCCTGAGAGACTTACTACAGTGGTGGTGGTGGAATGTGCCATCAAGTCATACATGACTTATGGTGACCCCTGGTGGGGTTTTCAAGGCAAGCGAGTAACAGAGGTGTGGTTTACCATTGCCATTTATAAGAATGCAGAAGATTCAGAAAATAGGTGTCCATATTTTTAAATACACACAGTGCAAGTCATACTAATATCAAATATTAAAAGGACATGCCAGTTTACTTCCGTTAAGGATCCTCATAAGTCTTATTATTCGATGCCCATTCATGTGCATTCTCTGTGATGGCTCCCACCTTGTGGAATTGCTTACTTGAGGAGGTCAGGAAGATCCCTATACTTCTATCATTCTGCACAATGTATAAAACAGAAATGTTCAGCAGGGAATTTTTTAAAAAAGATTACAACTGTAGTAGAATGGAACAGTCTAGGAGAGCACCTTTGTAATTGGAATGAAATAATCAAGGGCAGAGCAGTTGCCACTCATTCTGCCTTGTGACCTATTTTGTAAATAGCAAGTAATAATTGTAAAAAATAGCTTCTTTTGCATATCTGTGAAATTTGTCATTTGTACATAGTAAGCTGCTTTGGGTACATAGTATGTGGAGAAAAGAGGGTTAAAAGTGTCCTAAATAAATATTACACACATATAACAGTGAGGAGCAAAAAGAGGAAAAGCTTGCATTTTGCCAAGAGATTGGCCTCCTCTCAGAATGTTGTTTGAGCCTGAGAGACTTACTACAGTGGTGGTGGTGGAATGTGCCATCAAGTCATACGTGACTTATGGTGACCCCTGGTGGGGTTTTCAAGGCAAGCGAGTAACAGAGGTGTGGTTTACCATTGCCTGCCTCCGCAACCCTGGTCTTCATTGGATGTCTCCCATCCAATTACTAACCAAGGTCAACCCTGCTTAGTTCCAAGAACTTGTGATATCAGGCTTACCTGAGCTATCCAGGTCAAGGCAGTTATTACAGTACAAATCCAGAAAGACATTTTAAAGTAGCCACCAATCGTTTCTTGAAAAGATCAGTGCAATTAATTCTAGACACCACAATGAAAATTAACACGGAAAACAGTAATTCCATGATATATATCTATGGTTCTCCGGTACATTGCGATTTTACTGTTTTAGCTCTTGAGGCACAGCATTGTGCTGGAACAGCTGATTACCAATCATATGGAAAGTTACTTTATATTAACAACTTCTCACATGAAACAGTATCCATATGGTTTCCTTTGGCAGCTACATTGTTTTTTTAACTTATAAATAACAATCCACATGTTTTAAACCTGATATGTTAATATCAGGTTTACATAAGTAGGGACACCCTACAGGAAAAAACTGGCACTGCTACAATTAACATCTCGTTGTCAGCCTAAGGACATTACAACCTCCCATTGGCTAGATCCAAATAAGAACTAAGACCGGTTATTCTCCAGTCAAGTAGCATCATTATATCTAACTCTTGATATGACCCCAAATGTTGATCCTTAAATAGGCAGATCAGGGCCAGGTAGAGGGGGGACATATTTCTACAAACCTGGGGGAAGACCCCTAGGTTTGCAGAAAAATCCCAAACCTTTCAAAAAAGCAGAGGGCAGACAATTGTGTCCCAGCCTTTGGAGCAAGCAGGCAGGGAGGTAGGGAGGAAGATGGCAGGGGAAGAGAACAGGTGGGAAGCTTGGAACCTGCTGCCACACCACCTCCACTATCAAGGCAGCAATGCTGCAGCTGGGTGGGGGTGACAAGGAGGGCAGGGAGAGGAGCAGGGAGTTTAGTGGGCAGGCACAGTAATGGCTGCTGGTGGCAGTGAGCAGCTGAGCAGGTGAAGGGAAAGAGGGCAGACAGAGCAGTGGGGAGGAAGAAAGTGAATGATAGAAGAGGGCAGAACTAGGATGCCACTGCCAGTGGGATTCTCCCTCTCCTGCATTCTAGGGCTGCTCTAAACCCATCTCATGACCTTTCTCATGATGCTACATGTATGTGTGATTTCAAAAGTATAACTTATATCATATACATAAATTAAAGTTAGACTTTGGGGGCATACATTTTTGTTTTAATCACCCTAAGAAATTCTTAATAATAAATAAAGTTTTGTTTTTTAACCTTTATCCCTTAAACTTAAATATTTTGACTATCCTGAATTTCTGGGATTGTCATTGTTACTAGGGATGTGTGCTTTGGGTTTCCAATTTGGGTTTTTAACCCAAATTGGGCCTAATTCAGAATGATTAGGTATTTTTGAATCAGCCCCAGCATTGCTAAGCTGATTCAGAAATACCAAAGCAAAGCTTTCCAAAGCACTTTGGGATGCTTCGGAAAGCTTCAGGTGGAGCGGTAGCAGTCGCAGCACTTTTTTAAAAAATTAAATTTTTTCACAAAAATGAGAGCAGCGAAGGGAAATAGATTTGAAGAAGGGGGGATAGGAGGGGAAAGAACGAAAATCTCACTATATAGTCTGCTTGTAGCAGCACTCTACACATCTACATATCATTTTATATGAGCCCCATATGAGCCCCAGAGGACTCTGCTCAAGTGACAAACATCTGTTAAAGATCCCTGGCCCTAGAGAGGCCCGCCTAGCATCGACCAGGGCCAGGGCGTTTTCAGCCCTGGCCCCAACCTGGTGGAATGCTCTGTCTTGCGAGACCAGGGCCCGGCAGGACTTGTTATCATTTCGCCAGGCCTGCAAGATGGAGCTGTTCCGCCAGGTATATGGGTGATGCTGGGTGGTGCCCCTACCCCCTAGTGGGGGGGGTGAGATTCTGTGCCCTCCCACCCAAAGTCATCTCACATCTTTATACGATCGCTGTAATCTGCTCTATAGATGGTGATAGGTGAATGTATAACGTGCTGCTATGTTTTTATTGTTGATAGCTGTATTTATATGGTGTTAATATATGTTTTAAATGAATGATATGTATTATTTATATTTTTAATGGCTACTGCTGATGAATTGTGTAGTATGTTTTAAATTGTTGTGATCCACCCTGAGCCCACTTGGTTGGGGAGGGCGGACTATAAATTTAAGTAAATAAATAAATAAAATAAATACATTTCATACTACAGTTCAGTCAACTGTAATAGATGAAAACAAGTTACATTAAAGCCTTCATATCCTTAATACATTTAAGTCCTTATATTTATTTTTAACCCAATTATAAAATAGAGTTCATGGTCCAGCAAAGTCCTCTTCTAGTTGTCCTTTCAATAATGAAGTTAATTTGTCAATTTCTGCATTTTCCATTATCTTCACTACTAATTCTTCTTGCAAAGGTATTATTTGACGTTTCCAGTAATATGCTAATATAATTCTAGCCGCTGTTACTGCATGTATTATGAAGTATTTCAGGTCCTTACTCGGTTCATCTGGTATGCAGTTCAGCAAAAACAACTCTGGTTTGAAAGGTATTGGATGTCAGGTTCTGACTATGTTTTATATATGTTTAAACCAAAGAGACTCCATTTTAATCCTGTCAGTATATTAAGAGCTTCTTTTGCAGGTGGTAAGCAGTTCGCTGGAAGATCTCAGGGAGAAGAGGAATGTTTTGACTACAGCCTTTCAAACCTTGAGAAACTTTCACTTTCTCACCCTCAGGCCAATTGTTTTGAGAACTGTGGGGGAGGATGGGGCCTGCAGGGAATTGCTATTCTGTGCCTCAGCTTTTACCTGTCATTCGTAACAATGCTTCACTATCAGCCAAGATCCTTGTATCTTGGATTGTGGACTATAATGGTTGTTTATCTTCAGTAAACCTTTTGAAATCGATGGACTCTTGTCTCATTGCAAGGGGTAGTCTGGATTGCAACTTTTAGCAAGCCACAGTCTGACATTGAAACCTGTAAAATTATTTGTAATAATGTGTGCACCATTATCCAAAATTTATGTATATCTTTACAGGTCCACCACATATGGTAGAACGTTCCTGCATGTTTCCCACATTTCCAACATATATTTGACATATTTTTATACATTTTAGCAAGTTTATCCAGTGTTAAACATCTCATCTATAAAACATCTCATATAGATTCTCCTTAAATGTAATAGACTTAGTTATTTTAACATTCACTTTCCATAATTTACTCCATTGTCTTGAATCTACACTATACCCAAAATTTTGTGCCCATTTGTTCATACATACTTTTACCCCCTCATTTTTCATTTTCATTTGCATTAAGAATACATACATTTTTAATCAGTTTTTCATCAGAGTCACATAGCAATTTTTCAAAAACCTTTTGTTCTAGGTAGAAGGCTCCCAATTTTTTATCTTTAGTATATCTAGATTCAATCTGGGCCCTTGACCACCAGTCTAGGTTGATACCTTGTCTCAGTAGCTCCTCCTTTGTTTTTAAAGTTCCTTTCACATCTAACAAGTCTTTGTATCTAAGAATTCTATCTGCAGAAAATAGGTTTGGGTATGAAAAAGCTTCCAATGGTGAGACTCATTGTGGTATCTTGGAATATATGGAAGATACAATTCCTTCCCATACTGTTGTAAGGGATTTTCTTATCAATTGATTTTTTAAATATTTATGTCTGATTATTTTCCCATACCATACAAATGTGTGCTAACCTAACTGTAAATCATGTCCTTCGAGAGCCAAAAGTCTTTGATTTTCTAGTAAAATCCATTCTCTCATTCAAACTAAACAGCACACTTTATAATACATTTTCCAATCTGGTAAGGCAAAACCTGCATTTTCTTTCAAATCTTGCGGTGTTTTCAGCTTCATTCTTGGTTTTTTCCCCTGCCAGATGAATTTGGATATTGATGGATATAGATTTGGAGGTTTTTTATATACTTATTTTTATATACTAAACCTATGCTTTTTCATAGGTTAATACAGATGGGAATAGTTTGGTATAGGAAGATAATGTGTGGCAGTACATTCATTTTGATGGCTGCAGTCCTTCCCATCAATGAAAGATGCAGGACTCCTCATCTCTCTAAATCTTTTTTGATCTCTTGAAGCAGTTTCATATAGTTATCTTTCAGTAACGAACTACATTTTGAAGTTATTCCTAGGTATTTTACTCTCTTCTCTAGCTGGAATCCAGTCAATCTGATTAATTCCATTGCTTTCAAGGCTGTTTCCAAAACATTTTTCCAGGCTGGCAATGTGGCAACTAAGTGAGTACCATTATTCTGATTTCCCCCACCCCACCTTTGACCCACTGAACATGTATTGCCTCTTCTGAACCTTTGGGACAGCAAAAGATGGAGATTTACACAAAAGTCCAAAAAAGAGACTTTTTAAAGAAAGGTTTGTGAATCCTATCTTTTGAGATTACCAAAGAAACAATCAGGAACCCCTTTCCCAAATGGGGGCTTTGAAGATGCAGCTAAGATGGGGTCTACAAGGAGCTTAGCAATATGACAAAGAAAGCACTCTGCACATGCACAGAGGCATTCATGTGTTAGGATGTTCCAAAGATAGTATTGAATAAAGGTTCTGAAAAACAGCCCTGGAGGTTAAAGAAAGTGGAAAGCCAGTTAAAGTACCCCATAGCAGAAAATGGAGCTGCTCCCAACCTAGGCAGTGGGCTCTTATTTGTCTCCAGTACTTAAAAGAGAGGTTATGGTCTTCAAATTGCAATACCGAGAAGGAACAGCCAGTCCAAAAAGACCATGTAATATGCACAGTAATGTAAATTTCATTGGTAGTCAATGTACAATTTAAGAATCTGATCCACTAAACAATTAATTACAGCATGTACAATTAATAACATTGTTTTTCCACAGGCACAGAACCTTCATAACCGCAAAGATGCTCATATGCGGCAAACGATGTTTCTAGCCGCCGAGTTGCTCCCCAAGGAGGCTTATAGAGAAATAAGCTAGAGATGATGCATTGACTTCTGAGTTGGAAAATGGAATATTTATGTTGCATTCTTTAAAGGCTGGTGAAGAAGCAAGGTACAGCGAAACAGGGTACCACCGAGGCTGGCATACCCGTTGCCATTCTCCCTCTGGGAGCCTCCCTTGGGGAGCAACTCGGCAGCTAGAAACATCGTTTGCCGCACATGAGCATCTTTGCGGTTATGAAGGTTCTGTGCCTGTGGAAAAACAATGTTATTAATTGTACATGCTGTAATTAATTGTTTGGCGGATCAGATTCTTAAATTGTACATTGACTACCAATGAAATTTACATGACTGTGCGTATTACATCGTCTTTTTGGACTGGCTATTCCTTCTCGGTACTTACAAGAGAGGTACCAGGAAACATGTGCCAAGCCCCATCCTTGAATTTCCCAATTCCAGATATAACCAGGCTGGTTGTGATTACTGTAGGACTAAATGCATTTTAAGGGCAAACTAAGGTGGGTGTTTGTTGTTTTGAAGGGAACTTACTTCCAGAGAGAAAGCAAAGAAGAAACAAAGGGGGGAGAACCTGTGGAAAAGCTTAACTCTTTCCTTGCCTGCCATTCCTCCACTCCAGACAGCCTCTCCACCAAACACGTCTAGCGAACAGAGCCTCCCAAAGGCAGAGCTGCTGTCCTCCAGAGAGCGAGGGGTGAGCACTGCTGCCAGCCTCTTTTGCTCCCTCTCTGAGAGCCTGACAACTTCTGCCAAGGCAGCTGGCCCTCAAGAGAGGCCTGGCTCAGTACTTACACTGCCCACCCTGCTCCCACAGCAAGTGCTCTGCATGCATGTGTGCACGCACAGCAGCAACCACCTCGCTGCCGCTTGCTCTCGGTGCAGTCGGGCACTCTGTTGAGGAAAGAGTGGCAGCTGATGGCCAGGCTTGCTCTGCATGTATGCACGCGTGTAGAAGCCTTGATGCTGCCGCCTGCTTTTTGGTGCTGCCTGGGTCAAGTGACCACCCTGCCTCTCCCCAAGATCTGGCTCAGCCCAGCAATGAAGCTCCACTATTGGACGTCCCCACTCACATGATTGTGGAGGGGGGGGGGTCAATCTAGCGAGCGGGCCTTCACTGCTGCCACATCTTCCATTTTGTTAGCCCTCACAACATGGAACCTGGAAAATCCTTTGAACTGTAAAAGTAGGAAATAAATGAAATTAATAAATGAAATCTTCATCCAAAAGTTCACAAATTTAGGGTGTGCGCAACCAGTGAGTAAATGTGTTTTTATTGCATGGACCAAAGCAATGTGGCAAGGTTGCAACCCTTTTTAAAAAACCCTTCAGCATTCCAACACTTCAAAAATTAAAAGGGTATGTGTGACTTCCTCTGGTGCTCAAAAGGTATTAGTGGACTACCTGTGCCTCTGGTCTGCTTAGAAAGTACTGCAAAGTAAAGCCGTGGTAGAAGGAATATGACTGCAATAACACTCCTTTTTTTAATTAAAAAAAGGCAGGAAAGGAGTGCAGAGAGCTGGGGAGGGTGAAAGTAATTACAGATGGGCAGTCAACCAATCAGCTCCTGGGGAAAGGAAAGGGCAGGGAGGAGAAGCAGAACTGGACTAAGAGTTCTGTGCATAGATAAGACACTTTGACTTTGGCTTAAAATGGGATTTTTAAAAAGTTGTGGTATGTCCTCAGGGGGAAATGTCAGAGGAAAGCAGAGAAACTTCGATTCTGCATCTCATGCCTCCCTTACATGTGCAGAACTCTGGAGATCTTGAGAAGCAGGATGGAATCTGAACCACTGCAATTTAACTGTATGGAAAACACCATAGTGAGAGTGTTGGTCCAACATTCCATGAGGTGATAGATCTGTCTGGACTGTGCCATTGTAATCTGCAGAAAGAGATTTAAATAACTGAATGCTAATCAAGGCTTATAGAAATCTAGCTGTGTAGGAGAAAAGTTCTAGGGTAGTCTTCTCCTTGGCTGGTGGCAGTAGAGATTCTGGGGTTGCTCTATCAGTATGTTGCATATGCATGCTATTGAGCAGGTAGCAGTGTCCAGCCTGGGAGCAGGCAATGACATTCCTGACCTGTGCTAAGTTATGCTATACACTTAGCAGCAGTGCACATGCATGTTGCAGAAATTCCATCTCCTCGCCTGTCCTGACACACTGCAGTAAGGGTACATTTTCCCTGCCTGGCAGGAAGCACTCACCAGTGGAAGCTGGTTGTCCTCCAGCAAACCTCTAGAGCTACCACTAACTCAAGCAGAGACCACAGTTTACCAACTCTGACATTGGTCAGCCATGGTGAGGCACAAATTTGATGTCCTTGTACATTTTTTCAAAAATCATAACTCATTGTGACTTCATCACATCACTACCATTTAATTGGATCTAATATTAAGGAGAATTCAATTATGCTTATTTTCTGACTATAAGATTTCATAATAGCACAATTTGGTTTCTAAAACTAATAAAGAACCAAAAGCAAATTATGAAGCAACACGTACATCAATATTTTAATCTGGAGTTAATGGCAAAATCCATCCTTAGAAAAACTTGATTAGCTGCAGTGATTTGTTTATCCTATAATGGCTCGGATATATCGAATGTACTTATCTGGCTGTGGCTGAGGTAGGATGGTGAGTGTAGATGTACTGAGGGAATAAACAGTTTATCCGGTAATAACTGATTATACATGACAATGAAAAAATTACTAATAATGGACTTAATCATTTCTAAGCCTCCTTTTTATTTTCTAATGTCCTAAGAATATGTGCTACTGTTTTTTTAAAAAATTATGGGTTTATGGAAGCAAATATTCTTTCCCCCCTTCAGCTCCCTGTGATTTCACAAAAGACAATGTTGATGGTCAGAGGGCTAGCACAAAAAGGAGTGGATAAATCTGTACACTCCTCCTCCTCAGTCCAGCCCTGTGGCATATAGCATTTAGTTGAGAATTGTGGGTCAAAGGAGAGGGAAGGGAAGAGCTACCTCAGCGAACCCCTTGCAATTCACAGGATCCAACCCAAACCAGACAAATTACAGAACATTTATGAAAAGATTAATATATAAATCACAAAAATCATAGTTGTTGGCAAGAGAATTTAAGAGTGCTACCAGCAGACAAAGTTAAATACTTTTCAGAACAAAACTGATGCAAAATTAATTTTAGGATAAAAATGAAAATCCAGAAAAGACTCATATATTAACGTTTGCTATATTTTGAGCTAAACAGAAGAAGGCCTTTTAGTTTCATTTGTACTTTTGAGTACAAATTAGGTTGTACTGTAACATTATAATGAGAGATCATCATGTAGCAACTTAGTTGTGCTGCGGTCTTTATTTTCCCTTTTGTTTCTGTAGGGCCACTCCAGTGAAAAAAGTAGTATGAAATACATATATTAAAACTGTTCCAATGTAAATAATAGAAAATATAAGTAATGTTAGTACTGCAAATAAAAATATTTGTAGGTCATAGCAGCAATACATGGATGCCAAATTTGCAAACGTTTCAATTTCAGTTTTATCTGTTGTGATCCTTGATCAGCCATAAGCTACAAACAAGTCAACAATATATAAAAAGTAATACATGAAAGAATAATACATTCTATAAGGGATTCATATTTCTGTTAAATGAAATTGTTAAAATTCTGGACCAATTGCTTCCTTGTTGAGCTTGCTAATCAGTTCCACCTCTTTCTATTATGCCAATAGGAATGCTGTCATTATTTTATTTATACTTCATTTAATAACAACAACAACAACAACAACAACAACATTCAATTTATATACTGCCCTTCAGGACAATTTAATGCCCACTCAGAGCGGTTTACAAAGTATGTCATTATTATCCCCACAACAAAACACCCGGTAAGGTGGGTGGGGCTGAGAGAGCCCCAGAGAGCCATGACAAGCCCAAGGTCACCCAGCTGGCTTCAAGCAGAGGATCTGGGAATCAAACCCAGCTCTCCAGATTAGAGTCCCGTGCTCTTAACCACTACACCAAACTGGCTCTCTCCCTGGCTTTCTCCCCAGTGGAACCTAAAGCAGCTTACATCATTCTCTTCTCCTCCATTTTTTCTTCACAACCCTGTGAGGTAAGTTAGGATGGAGTATATGACTGGCTCAAGGTCACCCAATAAGCTTCCAGGGCAGAGCGAGGTCTCCTATATCCTAGTTCATCACTCTGTCCATCACACCACACTGGCTCTAATGCCATCATTGAAATATAAACTATGAAATATAAACCATAAACTATGAAATATAAACTATAAACTCTATCACTATAGTTATCTTCACTAGAAGTCTGCAATGATAAATTGGTGGCAAACGTTCATATCCCTGAACCAGGGCACATCACCCCTTGTTACCCCCTAAAACAGAAAATGAATTCATGGAATAAAGTTGAGATAGAACTATCACTCCTTATAAAATTTAAAATTTAAAGATTTCCAGGGCTTTTTTTTCTGGGAAAAGGTGGTGGAACTCAGTGATGGAACTCAGGATCGCACAATGATGTCACTTTGGGTCAGCTGGAACAAGGGGGGAGTTTTTTAAAGTTTAAATTGCCCTTGGTAAAAATGGTCACATGGCTGGTGGCCCCGCCCCCTGATCTCCAGACAGAGTTTAGATTGCCCTCTGTGCAAGTGCATACATAATAAGTGCAAATTCCCAGATTAATTTTAACATCAGCCACTGACTTAAAACAGTTTTTGCCAGAGGTTCTTAAAGCAATAGTATAATCATATAACATATATGAACATTCAATGACCATCCACGATCCTAATATGCCCAATAAATACAGTAATCGCAATAAATAATCATACATACATAGAAGAATAAATATGGGTATACAACTCTCTAATACAAATACACAATGGTAAGTAGGAATGTAGAAAGGCTGAAATCCGTTACTAGACGCCATTCCTGAAAAGGGTGGTGGAGGTGAATGGTAACAATATGCCTCCCCTGTGGTATAATGTAATTTCCACCTTTGTATCTTCTTCGTGGCTGTCTATGTTTTGTATTCAGTTGTTCTATTTCTTCTCACAGGTACAACAAGTCGTAGCACTCCACAAATGATCACCTCCTGTTCAACATCTACAGAAAACATGGTGGGGGGAGACCCCACTGTACCCCAACAGTGTGGGTACTTCCAAAATCCCAACAGGATGTTAGTTACTTGCCTGGTTTGTAACCACTTTCTCAGGGGATAACTTTCAGTTTTATTGTCCAGCAATGTTCTTAATCAAGTTCCTTCTCTCGGTCACTGAGCTGGTCATTTTGTAGTTACCACCTGGAGGCTGGCTACCATAGAGGAAACACAAAGATGATCGTCATAAAAAAGGCAGTAACTTGCCGAGAACAATAATTACTATCGAAAGGCTAGTAATGTGCAAAATTAACTTCCTTTTCCACCACTAAGAGTAACAAAAAGGTATCCAATTACCAAATGATCAATTTACATTCCTGTAACTGAAAACTGATTCTTCATGTAGCAACACAAAGGCACAATTACAAGATGGTGAACTTTTTAACTTGGGTGTCTTCAAGCCCTACTGTTTTGTTATCAAAATATAAAAATGCTTGCACATTAATGCTAGAAGTGTTTCTTCTGTCAGATGTTGACTCTCTGTACTTCTCTGGCAACTACTGAATCCCTGGGTTCCTCTCAGACGGAGTTTGAACTGGAGTCCAGTTTAAGAAAACTACAGGATGCTATAAGCTGGCTCTGTTCCACGGCTCCTATTGGTCTCTTGCCTCTAAGTAGAGTTCTCTGTTTTCCAGCTGTACCCTATTTTGTTTATTTTGTACAATCCACCCACATTATGGGTGAAGAAGGGAGCTTTGACTCTTGAAAACTTATACCCTGAAAACTTGTTGATCTCTAAGGTTGCACTTCACTCAAATCCTGCTGTTCTACTGCAAACCAACACTGCTATGTACCTGAAACTACCCACATTATGATCACAATTAGGATCTCTTTTTAGCCTTTTGGCTACCTTCCTGTCTGACACCAATTGTACATTTGGTTTGTTCAGATACTCCCTCCCACCTATCTAGATCCCCATGACATTTTAGGGTAACAATACTCACCAGTACTGAGTACCAGCACCTTTGAGGGAGAACTCTTCCAAATCCTAAGGGGGTAATTGGTGGGAAATGGCACAGTCTTATACATGAGAACTG
The DNA here is from genome assembly GCF_028583425.1 of Eublepharis macularius. Lineage (NCBI taxonomy): Eukaryota > Metazoa > Chordata > Lepidosauria > Squamata > Eublepharidae > Eublepharis > Eublepharis macularius. The sequence goes on along the minus strand of NC_072791.1, from coordinate 95,053,743 downwards.
GCATCTTTTTTTTAAAAAAGTACTGCGAGTCCCCATAAAGCTTTGAAATACTGAGTGCTGCTAAAGAGAGTCAGATTCAAGTAAAAGAGGAGGCAATATGTTTAAAGCTGTTGAAAGGCTGTAGCACTTTGCCATTTTTCTTTAAAAGGAAAACTACATGCAAACCTCATGGGTAAATTATAGAAAGTGAACAGCCAATTTAGGTTTTATAATTCGCATGAGTGAACTCCCTTTGGCTCTATAATAAACAAAAGCGGAATGTTCATGTCACATTGATTATAATTTTTCGTGTGACAAGCTGTTTGCAAACCTATTCACAAGATGTCTGTGTTTTTATTTGCATTTTATTCCAGAGTATAGAGCTAAAGCTAGAAAAAGTTCTCAAAATCCAAATTTATGTGGGAATTCTTTACTGTTTTCTCATCTTCATCAAGTATATGTATATATATATGACAGTCAATTAGCATTTATTTAGAAGGCAAAAAGTATCTGATAAAACGACCTCATTTAGAGGAGATAACCATGAATCATTATTTCCAAATGAAATTCAAGAAGCAGTGGTAACTGGAAACAAAAAGTTAATGAATGTATACTTTGCAGAACAGTGCATCAGACCAACATACCCATTCAACACATTCTGCTTCAAGTGTATTGGTTTTACAACTATTTATGTTGTTAACCTAACTTTAGAAAAGCCACATCAAACATATTTTTGGAGAATGTAGCTCTTCTGATCAGGGCCTTCTGCAGGTGCCATCTTCTTGTGGCTCCCACCTTATGGAATGTCCTGGAAGACTCCCATTCTCCTGGCATTCCACACGCTATGCAAAACTGAATTATTCAGGAAGGCTTTTTTACACAGGTAACCTCAGTTAGTCTCTTGCCTTGAAAATCCCATAAGTTGGTTACAGCTTGATGGCACATTTCATACACATATGCAATAAGGCTGTATTTAACAAAATGGATCAGCAAGATGCTTTGGTAAAGGGACAGGGACTGTATAGTACCTATTGTATAGTGTCTTTTACTCTAAGTATGAACTTACTATGTAACTTCTGTATTGTTTAACATGTCAAACCTTATGTTTTGTTTCAGATCTGTTTTCAGATTTCTGCTTGGTTTTAGATTTCAGCAATCTAAATCCTATTGCATTGTTTATTGGAAGTCTCATCCTGTTTGACTTACACTGCATAGCCACATTGAGTCTCCATGAGAAAGCATCGCTATAAATAACATAAATAAATAAATAACAAAAATCAGAACGTATGATAGATCCAGCACAAGACTTGAAAACCCAGATGGTGCTCTTCCAGTAGATAAGGGGGTTGAAGGGGGTGGTGCCATGTTGGCCTCCCACCTTTGGGGTAGGGGGTTCTCCCCACCATTGCACCTTAATATATTTGCTTAATTTATTTTATTGTTTATTGTATGTTGATTTTAGAATTATTGTTTTCTTGTTTTTATTGATTTTAATTGTTGTTCACCGCCCAGAGCCCCTGAGGGTGGGCGGTTTATAAATCAAATAATAAAGAAATAAAACAAAATAAATAATTTTTTAATAATCCGTCTCGTTAAAAAAAGTTTAGTATATTCTGGAGAACTTGAAAGTGTCTTGTTTTGTGATATGCTGATTAGTCCTAATTAAAAAGATGTTGTGCTGTTGTTTGGGGCATATTTATGTGGTCCAGTACTGCCACATATAAACTTTGCAGCAAGCAATATGTCTGCAGAAAGGGGACGTCAGGACCCTCACTTTGAGTTTCAGCTAATTAGAGCACAAATAGAAAAAAACCTTGAAGTGAATGTAACCAAACACAGGTGACAGCACATTGTTTATATATTTATTTAAACTTTTTATTTAATTATTTAAACATATTTATATAAACATGCCTGGGAGCAAAGGGGGGTCCTTTGGTTTTATTAATGGGATGCTGACGGAATGAGGGATGACCCTCTTTCTTTTCTCTGTTTTTTATCAGTCTACATTTTCCGACTAAAAGCGTTAACTCAGGACAAGAAGTTAGGCTGAAGCCAAAGCCACAGTCTCAATAAAGAAAATGAAGGTAGCACAGTCTTTAACCAGACTGGTCCACATGGAATATTGATCTGGAAAGACCTTGGTGTTTGCACAGTATGTACAGTGCACAGTCCTGCTATATCCACTTATTTAACACTGTCTTCTGGATGACTCTGGTCAGGCTTTAAATAGATATCAGCATGCACTTCAGAAGCCCAGAGAGTCTAGTTAGCTTTCCTATATCAAATCATTTAACTCCTGGCTAGAAGTCTACTACAGATAATGCCTTAGGTTCATTACTGAGTATTATACCCAAGTAACACAATTACGGAGTCTCTGCTTCTCTTCTAAGCTTTTATTATTACAACATAATTATTCAGCATTCTTAATATCAGCTCAATCAAGAGAAAATCATATCATCCATTATAACTACATAGATCATTCAAAGAGAACAATCACATGAGTCCAAAAAAGTATCTTACCCAAAGATACGAAGGTCACAGGCTAGAAGCCCCTTCTAAAAAGAAGGTCCCAATAAATTCGGCTTGTCATATTTATAGGATTTCAGAGCTTTCTCCAACAATAGCTGTCTGTTCTGCTTTAAATGGGTCATATTCTTGGCTAACATCTTCTATATATATATATATAAAGACAAGTGTCTTGACTGACTCATCAACGCCCAGCCCAAACCCCTGGACCTAGACATGTGAAATTTGGGGAGAACGTTCATTTTGTGATGTAGAGGCTCACAAAGAAGGGATTTTAAGAAATTTGCCCCATAAGGGGGTAAAAAGAGGTAAAATGTGTTTTCCCATAGGGATACTGCTTCCCTGTGTGTCTGGCAGGCTTCTCTTCCCCCCGCCCCTGCCAACTGCCAACTCAGCCACTCTTCCCTGAGGTCAATTGCATATGCAGCCTGATTGGTCATCACCCCAATATACTAAACTGTATGCAGTTGCTGTTGGGAGTCATTGAATGTGTCCTGAGGTAAAAAATATACCTCCCAGTCTTCCCCTCTAGGGTTGCCAATCTCCCTGTGGGGCCTAGCTTTCCTGTGTGGCTGGCAGGCTCCTGCCTACTTGCACCCCCCCCCCTCCCTGATGGGTCAGCTGTGGAACTCTGTGTTCTGAGGTAAAAATCAGGTCAAGGAAACTGCAGACAGTTGAATAAAGATAGTATAAGACTCCTGAATAGGGATTTTATATTAAAGTCAGTATGGCAACTGAGTTTTTAAATGTTCCTGGGGAGATGGTGCATGACCTTTCTAGGGGCTATTTCAATGTGAACCTCTCACATGAACCTGTCAAAGTGCCCACCACCCCACCCCTCCCTCAGTCCTACTCCACCTCACACCTCTCACAGCCATCACCTCTTACTGCTGCCAAGAAGCCTTCTGGTAGACATGCAAGATACGCCAACACTAAAAGGAGGAAGCAACTTAGAGATAAGGCAAAGAAATATGCACATCCTACTCCTGCAGTGCACTGAGCAGCAGTGGCCAAGTAGCAGGAAGATCACCCTGAAGTGTACAGAGCAGCAGAGTTTCTCTATGAGCAAAGCAATCCTGGAAGATGAGTAGAGAAGCACTCACTTCCATGGAAAATCAAGGCTCTCTCAGGCATGGCATGCCTTTGCTGCCTCTTAACCTCATCCATGCAGAAACATCCCCGTTCAGTATCTCAAAACAAAGCAAAATGGCCCAAGTGCTGTGGAACTGTAAGCTCATTGTTTGGAATGAGAGCACCATGGCGCTTCAGGGATGTTTTGAGGCACTGCACATAAACCTCAAAGATATCAGGGGCAACGAGAGAGCGATGCGGGGAGTCACAGTGCTGCTGGCTAGAGACTTCTGTAGACCCTGCCAGTAGTCCCAAGGGAAACTCGAGCTAATGAGGTTACCGTGTGTGTCAAGGCATCATATCTGTGGCCCCTCATCAGGAAACTCTCACTAAGAATGAACATGAGGGTCAACTTGAGAGGCAAGGTGTCCGCTGGGGAATTCTCTGAACTCCTACTAAAAAATAGGGGACGGAGAGTATCCCGAGTCCAAGGGAAAGGTGACCATCCCTACAGACCTGGGCACAGTAGTGATGACCCTATCAGACCTAAAAGCCACAATATACCCTGATATCACCACTATCACGGAGAAGTTCATGGACTGGCTGTGCAAGCGTACCATCCTGATCTCCAAGAATGACAAGGCTGCCATCATTAATGAAACACTACTTAACTCCCTCGAAGGGGCAGAAGTGGAGTACAGATCTGTGGACTCAGTGGTGTAAATGGATGACGCAGTCCACTGCCTCATGGAGTTTCTCAACATGCTCAGCCCTCCTGGCTTCCCACCCCACAAGCTTCTCTTCAGAGTGGGGGCTCCAATGATGCGGCTCTGGAACCTCAATCCACCCAAATTCTACAATGGCAGCAGACTGCGAGTGAAAGCCCTCCACAGGAATGTCATCGAGGCCACGCTGTTCCCCGGCAGTGCTCGGGGGGGGGGGATTGGTGTTCATACCACACATACCATTCATGCCATCAGATAACCTCTTTGAGTTCAAGAGATTGTAGTTCCTCCTCAATGTCTGCTTTGCTATGACTATCAACGTCCCAGGGGCAGATATTGAAAGTGGCAGGAATTGACTTGAGGGAGGACTGCTTCTCACATGGGCAGTTCTACATGGTTTGCTGCAGAGCGAGCTCACCCAGCAGCCTGGTGATCCTAGCATCTGAGGGGAAAACCACCAATGAGGTCTACAGAGAGGTCCTTCAGTAGAAAAAAAAGGTGTTTTTTTCATTTTATTGCACTACAATCTTTTCTTTTTAAAATCTCTTCAAGAAATGTTACATTTCAAAATTCACTTCATCAGTTTTCGGTATCAACACGCTTTGCTTTATTCAAACACCTTTGTGAAGCTCGGGTACTATGCTATTATACTGCAAAACCAACTTTTAAAAAAAACCCACAAACCAAAAAATGTTACATACCCATAAGTATTATAACTGGATTTAAAATAGTTAAATACTGTAGCGAAGCACGGGCATCAAGCTAGTCTATAGTGTCCTGGCTGACTCATCAATGCCCAGCCCAAACCCCTGGACATAGAAATATGAAATATGAGGAGAATATTCCTTTCATGATGTAAACACCCACTAAGAAGGGATTTTAAGAAATTCACCCCCTAAGGGGATCAAAAGGGGTCAAATGTATTTTCCCAAGGGGATGCAGCTTCCCTGTGTGGCTTGCAGGCTGCTGCCTGCTTATGCCCCCGCCCACTGCCAGCTCGGCCACTCTTCCCTGATTAAGCCAACCTTTCAAGGTCATTTGCATATGTGGGCTGATTGGAGCTCACAATATTCCACACCTCATCCCCCCGCCAGAGACAGTTGGAAAACAAAGTTCATTTGCATATTCAGCCTGATTGGTCCTCACCCCGCACATTCTAAACAGTTGCTATTGGGAATCATTGAATGTGTCCTGAGGTAAAATGCACCTCCCAGTCTTCCCCTAAGAGTTCCCTAGGATTGCCAATCTCCCTGTAGGGCATGGCTTTCTTGTGTGGCTAGCTGGCTCCTCCTGCTTGCATCCCCTTCTCTCTGATTGGTCAGCTGTGGAACTCTGGTTCTGATGTAAAAATCAGGTAACAGAAACTGCAAATGCTTTGCTTTAATTATTATTATTGATTGATTGATTGATTGATTGATTGTATTAGATTTTTAGTCCGCCCTCCCCACCGAGTGGGCTCAGGGAGGAGCACAACATTTTAATTTACATAAAAACACATAAAAGCAGATAAAACATTACAATAAAATTTAAAACACTACATACAATAAAAACTTCGCCTCAGATGGTAATGGAAGAGTTACTTCATTTCAGACATGGCCCATATATACATATCTATAGATATATATAGGGTGGTGTATTTATCTCTTCAAGTCAAGTCTCTATGGTTGGCAGGGGCTCAACCTAGCCTCTGCCATACGCCTGGTGGAACATCTCTGTATTACAGACCTGGCAGAAGGATAATAAATCCTGCCGGGCCCTGGTTTCATCAGACAGAGAGCTCCACTAGGCCGGTGCCGGGACCGAAAAGGCCCTGACTCTGGTCGAGGCCAGGTGAGCCTCCCTAGGTGAGCCTCAAACACCTTCGTCAAGCTCGGGTACTATGCTATTATACTACAAAACCAACTAAAAAAAACCCTAAACCAAAAATTTTATATACCGATAAGTATTATAACTGGATTTCAAGTAGTTAAATACCGTCGCGAAGCACAAATATCAAGCTAGTATTATCATAACTTCAAACACCAGACAAGGTTATCCATACAATTATAGAATCATAGAACTGAAAGGGGCCTTACAGACCATCTATTTCAGCCCACTGTCCAATGCAGGAACAGCCTAAAGCATCCCTGACAAGTATTCATCCAGCTGCTTCTTGAAGACAGCCAATGATGGGAAACCCACCACATCCTAGGCAGCCAATTCCACTGCTGAATTCTTAACATGAAGAAGTTTTTCCTAATGTTCAGTCCGTGTCTTCCCTCCTATACTTTAAACCGATTGTTTCAAGTCTTATTCTCTGTTGCCTCCTTCCCCTGACAGCCTTTTAAATACTTAAAGAGAGTATTCATGTCTCCCCTCAACCTCTTCTTCTCCAAACTGAACATTTACGAGTCCCTCAATCTTTCCTCATAGGGCTTGGTCTCCAGGCCCCTGATCATCCTGGCTGCTCTCCTCTACACTCGTTCCAATTTGTCCATCTCCTTTTTGAAATGAAGCCTCCAAAACTGTACTGGGGCCTGATTAATGTGGTATATAATGGGACAATGACATCCTGTGATTTGGATGTTATGCCTTTGTGGATATACTTCAAGACTGCATTTGCCTCTTTTGCTGCTACATCACACTGACTACTTATATTTAGCTTTCCATTCAGCCATATCCTAAGAACTTGTTCATACTCACTGCTACCCAGAAGTGTATCCCTTATCCAGAATGCATGCTTTGCATTTTTGTTATCCAGGTGGAGAACCTGGCATTTATGCATGTTAAATGGCATCTTATTCAAATATGCCCACTTTTCCAGTGTGTTCTGATCTTGTTGAATACTATCTCTATCTTCAAGAGTGTTTGCTACTCCTCCCAGTTTGGTGTTATCTGCAAATTTGATGAGGAATTCCTTCACACCCTCATTCAGATCATTTATAAAAATATTGAAAAGCACTGGGATCAGAACCAAGCCATGTGGCACTCCACTGGATACCTCCCTCCGATCAGACATGATGCCATTGACAATTACTCTTTTTGTGTGGTTATCCAGACAGTTCCCTATCCATCTAACCATGCTAGTGTCCAGTCCACTGTCCTCTAGTTTACCCATCAGAACATCATGAGGAACCTTGTCAAAAGCTTTACTGAAATCCAGATAACCTACCTCAACAGCATTCCTGTGATCCAGTAAGCCTGTCACTCGATCATAGGAGATGAGGCTGGTCTAGCAGGATCTGTTGGCAACAAATTCATATTTGAAACATCTTAAAATATATAAAAATAGTTCATGCTACCTCTTATCTTAACAAAGGCTATGTAAAATTAGCGATTACAAGTTTCTCATACATATGAATATCTTTTGGCCCTCAACCAATACATTCATTCCTGAATTCTATTTCTAACTTCTGTGAAGTTAGACATTCTTGCCATTCTCAGATGCTCTCTGCACCTGGACCTTAATACATTGTATATAGTGATCTTAGTCAGACAGCTCTTCTAATCCACCCAAGGCCATGCAACTGTGTTACTACACTATTTTGTGCCCCTCTCCTAGGTTGCTCTATTCTAGGTCTCTAGAATCCCCTTGTGGCATGGGTAAAGAGTTTTAATCAGCATCTGATGAAGTGTGTCTTGGTGCTTCTTGACTCATTATCTTGGGTTGACTTCTGCAGTCACAGTTGGCTAGTTGTGATGGCACCCAAGTGATGACATCTAAGCAGGTCCACACATGCCTGGGTCCTCCTTGGAGCAGCTCTCATTTAATAATTATTATTTCCATTTATATCCCACCATTATGCTCAATCAGGGCCACCAAAGTGGATAACAATTAAAATAAGCATTATAAAAATACATTACAAAACCAATTAACTAAAAATGATTTATAAACAACAAGACAGCAAATTAAAACATAAGGCAAGAAGAAGGGATTATTTTATTGCCAGACAAAACAAAACAAAAAATCTTCATCTACTGGCAGAAGACAGTGATACACATACCTTTCAAAGATTATTAGTTCTCTCATCTTTTGAATTACAAATCCAGAACGTGTACACCAGATCAATAAACACTGTGCATTTTCCCTCTCTCAGCTTTGCTCCAATATTATTGGCATATGCCTAGTTCCAGATTGAGCTGAAGTCTCTGACTGACCCTTTGCCATAAATCAGCTACAAATTGACAATGCACACCCACACACATATTGCAACAAAGTAACTACTACCACCTGTACCTAACCAGCAAGCGTAGGGATGATTCATACAATACTGTCAGTTCAAGTTATTGCATAATGCTTTGGATGAAAGTGAAAATCTGGAACAGCCTGCCAATTGAAATATTCCCCTGGTTCATTGTTATTGAACCAAACAAAGGAGGAAGGCTGCTCCTAGACTGAGGATTTTTTGGTTGTTTAATACTAGCAACTATGCTTACCCCTGCCAGTTCAAATGGCAGACTAGAGATTAGCAGGCTAAGTGCAGGTTAATCAAAACAGTACTGTGGCAGAAATACATAGTGTTAGTTTGCATTTTGCTTTTTCCTACATTTCTAGTGATAAAATGATTAACTTCCATAGGAAATGTTACTGGCCACAAAATACATCTGTAGAATCAAATTGTTGGTGAACCAGGGATTGCAATAAATTGTAACATGAACCCAGGGAAAGTACTATGCAAACCCTAACCCTACCTATATTTCACATTATTTCTCTTTGAAATTTAAATTTCATGTACATTCATGTCATGCCTGTTTGCACTGGCAAACCCTGATTTACATGCATAAACTAAGTTGGTATCATAGATCTACCTACACATGAAATGTAGGGAGCCAGTTTGGTGTAGTGGTTAAGAGTGCAAGACTTTAACCTGGAGAATCAGGTTTGATTCCCTACTCCTCCACTTGTAGCCAGCTGGGTGACCTTGGATCAGTCACAGCTTCCCAGAGCTCTCTCAGCCCCACCCACCTCACAGGGTGTTTTATTATGGAGATAATAATGACACACTTTGTAAACTGCTCTGAGTGGACATTAAGTTGTCCTGAAGGGTGGTATATAAATAGAATGTTCTTGTTGTTGTTGTTATTAAATCAATAGATTTCAGTGAAATTGAGCAGTACAGTGGGATATATTTTGTTGATATTGTTAGGAAATGTACTACAATTATACAAAACATATTTTGTAGTATTCAAGCTCCATGCTTGAATTGCCCATAGGAGCAAGGGCCTATGTAGGCTTCTTTCAACTACACACGTTGAACAGGCTAGCATGAGGAAAGTCTCCATACCCTCTGGTTCTCCTCCTAGCAACCTAGGTCTTTATTTCTATTACTAGGCCTGGAGGTAGAAGTTCATCCCAGCTCAGTATGCACCTCCACCCTGATATTAATGCTCTTCAGTTGCTCTAATATATTGTCTACCATATGCTAATAGGTTGGTAATGTCCCAATGTACAGCTTGCTCGGTCCCTGTGTCTCTGCAAAGCCACCCATCCCTCACTTCACTTCTGTGTCAAGAAACATGTGATGGGGGGAGGGGACAGGAGAGAGAAAAAGTCCTAGTAGAATCTGCCTATATATTCTCAATTCTTCCCTTATTCAAAATTACACAAACTGAGGACTATTCTTAGAATGCCTTCTCGTGGCTCCCTTGTTCCAATCATAGTACATTCTGTTCTCTTGAGACCAAGTATGTTATAGTGGATAGTTAAATTTGGACGGTCTGGGAAATTCATGTTGAAATCTCTGCCCATGCATAAATCTTATTAGGGTTCTATGTGCAAGCCATGGTTTCTCATCCTAATCTGTTTACAGGGATGTTGTGGGATAAAACAGGACAAGGCCCATGTATACCACTCTGGGCATCTTGGAAAATATAAATATGATAAATAAAAATTAGAGCCCCCGCAGATCGATTGCAGCTTTGAATATCTGGTTTGATTCATGCCGTTATTAATAGGTTTAGAACTATAGTTGGACAATGAAGAAAGCTGATAGGAAGAAAATAGATTCTTTTGAAATGTGGTGCTAGAGGAAAGTGTTGCTGATACCGTGGACAGCCAAAAAGACAAATAACTGGGTTCTAGACCACGTCAAGCCTGAATTCTTCCTAAAACTAAAATGACAAAACTAAGGTTATTGTGCTTTGGTCACATCACGAGAAGATAAGACTCTCTGAAAAAGTCAATGATGCTAGGAAAATTTGAGACGGTAAGAGAAGAGGAAGACTCCAAATGAGAAGGCTTGACTTAATAAAAAAGCCACATCCTCCAGTCTGCAAGTTGCAGCCTACCGTTAAAGGGGTGGAGAAAGGCAGGGAGGCAAGGTGGCAAGAACCACTGACACAGTTGACTGGAGCAAAAGGAGGTCACAACTTTATTAGAGTATACACAGCTTATGTAGCATTGGCGATGCATAGGGGTCGGATCCTGAACTTCATCTGACCCACCTGCCAGCTGATGAACTGCTGCGCCCCCTCAGACTGAAGCTGGGGGGGGTGGCAGCCAGTGGGATCCACGTGGATATATATACCTGTGTGAATCCCCTGCTACCTGGGAGTGAGTATGCCCCAGCAGACCCTGGCTAGGTGTGCAGCACCATACCTCACTCCCAAGATTCCTTATGAAAATCCCCTTACTGGGGAGACTGGGCATGCAGGCCACAAAGCTGCAACCAGCCCAAAAGACCATCCCTGACATCCTGCAGCCAGATGTCCTGTTCCCAGTTGAACAGGTGCACACCATCTGGGCAGGACAGGTTTCCATTCGATGAGAAATGTCCAGGTGTAGAATCACCAATCCCCCCCCACATGCTTGCCCAGCATCCTTGCCAATTTCTGCCTGACAATGTCTACTCTGTCAGGGTGATGCGCCCCATGCCATGACAACCTCTGCAACAAATCTGACCACAGCAAGCGGATCCGTGAAAGGTGCTCGAATTGGTAGTCCAAGTCCTGTGTCATGGCATACTTCAAGTCCAAGCCCAGCCACTTGCCCAAGTCATTTCAAGCTGTATGACCACGGCATCAGGTGGGGCCAATGCAACAATGGCACCAGGGACTCCCACAGCATTCTTCTGACACCCAGCCGGGTGATCTTGACTCACCATTCCAAACTGAAGTGCAGACCCCATCCCAACGGTGCACCATAACAACAAGCCCAGTGCACAATACTGTGCCCAACAATCCAGACAGACTCATGTATACCTAGAATGGCTAATCAAAAACACAGCATTAGTGGGAATTGGCAAGAGCTGGACAGATGTAAAACCAATAAGCATGGGACCTCCAGTGCCCAATGGCCTGGATCTGAGACACACAGAGGCCCAGGTCTGCAGCCACAGTGGCAGCCCAATCCAGAAGGAATGAGTCCTGAACTCCATATGTGGAAGGCTGGCGGCCACCAGACATGACTGAATGAGGCAGACAAACTGGAACCGAGTTGCCAGTGATCTGTCCTCATGGACCAGGAAGGGGCCAGGTGGCGGCGGCGAATTGCCAGATAGTCCCAAACTGCCTGGACAGGGCAGAGAGGGTCACTCAAGGCTGCCCACAGCCTTATCCATTCACCTTGCCTGTTCTGATTGGTCTTAGAATGCTGGACCATGAGGGTGACCTCCTGAGCTGAGAGGGAAATGTCCTGGAGCGCCAAAGCTCAACCTGAGATGTTGGTGCGAGAGTGAGCAACTAGTTCACTTATGGAGAAGGCCAGCAGGAAAGCAGTCCAGGAAAGCTGGCCTTCAAAGACAGACCAGCAAATGGTCAGGACCTGCTGTTAGATCCTGCACAGTACGGACAAGGTGACAGGGCAACGCTGGTCGAAGGGATAGCGTCATGTGCTTCCAACCCTCTAAAGCTCACCATGCAGCAAAAGAGTTCCAGGGGTTAGAGAAACCATGGGTCTTGCTAAAGAAAGAAATGGAAGCTAGGTGTGTACCTATGGTCCAAGGGGAGAAGCCCCACTCCCAGAAGTGAGCCAAATAATGAGCACCATGGTCTGCAGGGCAGGCCAGCTGGAGGACCCCCCTGAACTTGTAGCAAAAGACAGGGACTTGGCCGAGGCTGAGCAGTAGGCTTGCAGAGTGGATGGAACAACGGAATTGAGCACTCCCTGGATTATTGTTTGTTCCAAAGCTGCCAAACATCCTCTGGGAATGGGTCTGGGGTGTACTGTGTAGATGGGACCAGGCTGAAGAATCTCTTCATATGAAATTGAGACAAGGCATCTGCCACACTGTTATCTGTGCCTGCTACATATCACACTGAGAATGAAATGTTAGCAGAGAGACAAACCAGCTCAAAGCAACGTATAAGACGCATGACCCACTCAGAGCAAGAGGACTGACTATTCAAAATGGGCGTGATAGCCTGGTTGTTGCACCAGAAGCACACCAGTTTGTTCCTGAGCGGATCCTGCCAGACCACCACAGCAACCAGAATAGAAAAAAGCTCCAGGAATATCAGGTCTTGCAAGATGCCTGACCAGGCCCAGAAGGCAGGCCCCTGAAAAAGACTCCAAACCTGAGGCTGCCTGCCGCATCCAAATGGGCCTGCAGGTCAAAGCCTAAATCCCAGGAGCCCTGCCAAACGGAGACTCTATTGTACACAGACAAGAAGGACTGGCATACCCTGAGGTATTCCTTGATACCTCTTATGAGATGTATATGATGGTGGCAGGGGGGGGCAGTATCTCTTCCCATAGTCTGTGCAAGATGTGCACAGAAGGCATGCCCCAGGGCAACGACTCTGCAAGCAAAGTTTAAGTGCCCTACGAGGGACTGGAGCTCCCTCAGAGTGCACTTTTGTCAGGCCAATGCCTGCATTACGAGGACTTGCAGGTGTTCTAACTTATGGGGGGTGGGCTGGGACAGCCCAGCCACAGAGTCCAGTTCACATTCTTGGGTGCAATGGCCATCGGGAACAGGCAGCCTGGAAGTCATATTGTGGCCACCATGCCTTTGCCCCCTCCTACCACCCCAAAGGCCACAACTAAACCCCAGGTGAGTTTGGGGTTGGCATAGCTGAGCAAGTCTGTTAACGATAGAATACAGTATTATTACAGTATTACAATAATACAGTATTATTCTGTGTTAATGGTTTGATTCATAAAACATATAGAAGCATTTTCTAATGCATACAGGTTTTACAGGATTCACAATATTAATACTATTTGCATATAAAACAGTATTTATAAAAAGATTTATCAAGACAAATCAGTTATTACAACTAATATTTGCTGCTTTATTAGAACTAAAGTAATGGAAGGTGAAGAATGCCAGACTAAGTAATGGAAAGGATGATAGCCTCACTGATGAGAGTAGCCAGCTGAGAAATATAAAATTACACTTAGCATAAATCTTGATGTTTGAGGCATTATTGAATTAATTGACCCAGCATTCATATGCAGTTAATATTAGTAATGACAATGAACACAAAATAGCCTGCTTCAGTAAATGGCAAAACTTCTGTTGAGCCTAATGGAGCTGAAGTATGCCCAATATATCATACTGAACTAGATGATGTTAGGTTTGCAAATATCCAAGCCCTTAAAATAATTGGACAGAAAAAATGTGGCTTGCCTGTTGTCTGAGGCTGAGTTCTTGAATTACAACTGGCATTCAGACTACAGAGATTAATTCCCCTGAAGGAAACGGCAGTGTCAAAGGGCAGATTGTACGCATCACATCCTCACAGAACTCTCCTCCCTACATGCCACCTTCCCCAAGCACCTCCTCCAAATCTCCAGGAATTTCCCAAGCTGGAGTTGGAAAACCCATGCAGCCTTAGGCCTCAATACAGCCTTTCCCTCACACGGGCCTCAGGCCTTGCTGCCAATTTTCCGGCAGGACTACATTTCACAGTAACGCTCCAGCCTCAAGACTGGACTGGAGAAAATGGAAGGGGAAACGTTGTTAAATAGGCATGTCAGTAGGGCTATGAGGTCCCCCAGTGGGGGCAAGGGATCCCTTGTCCCACCCTCTGCCCCCATCACCACTCACCTGGGGGAGAGGAGTTGGGAGAATAGGTTTCTGGACGTGCTACCAGAATGGCATGATGATGTCACTCCTGGGAGTGATTTCATAAGACTGCCCTGGGAGAATTCCTGCGCTTTGCAGCAGGCCAATTTGGACCCCAAATGAACAGAATCAGGCCTGTTTGGGGCCCAAATTGGCCTGATGACATCACTTCCTGCACACAAGGACATTAAATATGTACGTTTCAGGTCCCCCCTAGGGTTGCCAGCCTCCAGGGGATGGCTGGAGATCTCCTGGAATTACAACTAATCTCCAGGTGACTGAGATCAGTTCTCCTGGAGAAAATGGCTGCTTTAGAGGATGAGCTTTATAGCATTACCATTCTGAGGCTCCTCGCCTCCCCAAACCTCGCCCTCTCCAGGCTCCACCTCCAAAATCTCCAGGAATTTCCAAACCTGGACCTGGCAACCCTAGTTCTCCCCCTCCCCCACTACCAGGACGGTAAGGGAACCTGGCAAACCTAATTGCCAGTAGGGTTGCCAACTCTCAGTTTCTCTGTAAAAAAGCACAAGCATTATATATGAGACTTCTATTACAATTAGCTATTACAATGCGGCCAGAATGTGTTGGGTTTATTAAATAGCACTGCCATATTACAGACAGCCCTTTCCTTATTAACAGAGTGCTTCTCCTGAACCTCAGTGCAGCAGCGTGGCCTTTCCACGCTATCTTACAAATTGCACACAGAGAGCCTCTTCTTCAAGTTAAAGAACCAATAATGGTCTATTTATTTATACAATTTGACAGAAAAATTTGAGGTAAGAAAAGGTACACGCCAAGGATATCCACTCTCACCTTTGTTGTTTGTTATGGTTTTGGAAATACTGTTAAGACAGATAAGAGAAGATCAAAGTATCAAAGGTATAAGACTTAAAGGCTTCTCTTATAAATTTAGAGCATTTGCAGACGATGTGATGTTTAGCACTGAAGACCCGGTTCAGACATTACCGTTATTGTTAAACAGGATCAAGGAATTTGGAGATTTGGCAGGTTTTCATATCAACAAATTAAAATCTAAATTGCTCTGTAAAAATAAGATGAAAGCGAAACAGGTTGAATTAATGAATCTCACAGAATGTGAAGTGGTCCAAAAAACAAAATACCTGGGAGTAGATTTAACAATGAAAAATATAGACCTATTTAAGAATAACTATGAAAAACTGTGGATGCAGCTAGAAAAAGATTTGATAAAATGGAACAAATTGAATCTGTCATCATTGGGTCGTATATCAGTTGTGAAAATGAATGTATTGCCAAGAGTGATGTTTTTATTACAAACAATCCCAATTGTAAAAGAGAAAAAGCAATTTGATAAATGGCAAAGGAAATTATTAAACTTTGTATGGGCTGGGAAAAAGCCAAGAGTTAAGATGAAAGTGTTGTGTGATGCAAAAGAAAGAGGAGGCTTACAATTACCAAATTTGAGACTATATCATGAAGTGATATGTTTGACATGGTTAAGAGACTGGGTAAACTTATCTAACCGCAAGTTGTTAACTTTGGAGGGCCATAATAATCTTTTTGGCTGACATGCATATTTATGGTATGACAAATATAAAATGGATGGTATGTTTCAGCATCATTATGTAAGGAAAAATGTTTTTTCGGTCTGGCAAAAATATAAAAAATATGTAGAGGAGAAAAGGCCTTTATGGATTATTCCGGCAGAAGTGATAAAACCATATACAGAACACCAAGGGGAAGATTGGATAACATATAAGGACTTATTGTTGATAGAAGGAGACATAGTTAAAATGAAGAAAGAAGAAGATCTACCTTTTAAATATGGATGGCTACAATATCGACAAATTAAAGACCTATTTGAATCGGATAAAAGGAAAGTTGGTTTTAGAACCAGAAATTTAGAACTAGAAGAGCTTCTGTTAGGAGAGGGAAGAAAGATAATTTCTAAATTTTATAAATTGTTACTAAAATGGTATACAGAAGATGAAGTGGTTAAGATTCAAATGATGAAATGGGCATTAAATTTTAACAGAGAGATTACAATGGATGCATGGGAATACTTGTGGAAAAATGCTATGAAAATATCTACATGTGTTAACTTAAAAGAAAATGGATATAAGATGATGTATAGATGGTATTTAACACTGAAAAAATTAGCAAATATGAGCAATGCTATGTCAAACAAATGTTGGAAATGTAAACAACATGAAGGCTCTTTTTACTATATGTGGTGGACTTGTGATAAAGCAAAACAATTCTGGTCAAAGATGTACGCAGAAATGTTAAAAATTATGAAGGGTAATTTACCGAAAAATCCTGAAATGTTTTTGTTAGGACTTAATATGGAAAATGTTAATATAACGGATAGAACATTATTATGGTATATGATTGTAGCAGCAAGATTACTGTACGCGCAATATTAGAAGCAAGAGGAGATACCAGAAGTTGAAGAATGGATACAAAAACTGCTGTACATGGTGGAAATGGACCAGAAAATTGAAGGAACAAAGCTCAAATGAATTTCTAGAAGACTGGGAAAAACTTAAAGAATATTTGGAAAATAAGTGGGATGTAAAAGGCCAATTGTGGTCTATGGATAACTTTTGATGTGTGTATGATAATGGGGTTAAGTTTTATGTAAGAACTTTACCTTTGAGAATAAGGAGAAGTAATAGAATAGAATAGAAGGAATATTTTAAGAATTAAAAGGGTTTTAGTGCTGTTGGGGGTCTAGGGAGAGAGAGGGACGGAGGGTGGGAAATGTATATTTTAATTGATAATTGTAAGGTAATTGATACTTAGAGAACAAAATGAAAGCTGACTTTATATGTAATACTCATTTTAACCTACCCAATAAATTTTTTTTAGAAAAATAAAAATATTTATTTATAGAAGTACATTTATTTATAGAAGTGCTTTAACTTAAGTATAGTGGAGAGAAAAAGTGACTAACTAATCTAGTTAACTAGGATGGCTTCAGATTGATAAAAGACCATTTGCTTCATTTGTCCCAGGAGGAGATACCCTGCTGCTTCTCCTGATGCATGCAGGGAAGAGAGGAAGGAAGAAGAAGGAAAGAAGGAAGGAAGTTCCCTTGGACTACATTCTACCAATCAGAGAAAGTGAGTGATAGTAGAGTAGGCAGGAAGAAGACTGATACTAGCCTATCTATCTAACTCTATGGTTCTTGTCTTGAAGGTTTGAGCCAGAGACATCGCCAATCCCTTTTTCTAACAGAATGTCCTTGGCAGATGGCTGCCAGGTTCCCCTGTGGGGGTGAGAGATCCCCCATTCCCAGCCTCTGCCCCTCCGCCACCACTCACCTGGCCAGCAGGGGGAAAAGGTGGGGTCAAGCCTTCCAGGCACATTCCTGATGCGGCAATGTAAGTCCTAGGAGTGATGTCATTGTGCAGGACGTAGGAGTGCTCCTGTGCTTTGCACCAGACTTATTTGGGCCCCAAATGGGCCTGGTGCCAGGAGTGCACACACAAAGAGTGAAAAAAGGTGAGTGTCGGTTCCCCCCACCTCATGCTGGGAGAGTAAAGGGACTTGGCAACCCTACTTTGGTGCAATGATGGAAGCTGCAAACAATGCTTTCTCCGTACAGTGGTTAAATAAAGTTTGGTTTATATGGACAATTAATAAGATTTTGATCTATAGGTATCTATGGTTCAAAAGTTCAAGATTCACTTCATGAATTCAGGGATTCATAGTCATTTTTGGTTACTGATTGGAATAGCCAAAAAAAGTTTGGTAATATTGGACCTTGTTTAATGTTTGTTGGGGTGTTTTTACTTTAATTGATGTGGGGTGTTGGTAATTAAGTTCAAGTTTTGTTTCTTAAGAGAAGCCTATTACTATTGTTCAGTGTTGGCTGTTCTGCTTGGTGTGTTTATTGTAAAATTTTAATTAATAAAAGTTATAATAAAAATGCCAAACGGTGGAATTACATAAATAGATAACAGTATAGTGAGAGCAAGACAATACATACAACAAACATGGTAGTGTTTCATTGCCTTTATTAAATCAATCAAATCACCTCAAACCATTGTATTATATTGCCTTTATAAAAATAGTTTCTCCATATGGTTCCCCATATGGTTAGGAAATATTTTCTAAAATATTAAAGTTAGAATTTACAATAAAATGTAGTATAATCCTATGACCATGTTGGCAAGTCTAACATATATATGAATTAAACTACTTTTCCACTTCTGTGACTTTTTGATCAGGTGCAGATAACAGTACAATACTAAGTATATTTATGCATCAGCCCACTGACATACGATGGATTTAGAATGATGTAACTTTGCTTAGGATAGAACTGTAAATTCATCTCATTGTATGGAAAAAGAGCTACAGACTGTCACCCTATCTGGTCTATTGCAAACAGTTCCTACTTGGTAAATCATTGTCAGTTTTCATCCTGAGAATGGAGCTAGAGGAAAAGGGGGAATAACATACTGTAGTTCTTTAAAGAACTACATGTCCCTATTCCTGAACTATTAAATTTATACGTATGTTATTAGAATGAAACCCTGTCCCTCACTATGTCTTTTCAAGTTGTTTCAGACCACCAAGGAATGATTATTTCTTCTAAATAAAGCAGATGAGAATGTAGGGTATCCTCACTTGACTTCATTCAATATGAACATCTTTGTAGATAAGACAAGACAGTAGCTGAAGGGAAGATACTGCTGTACATAGAATGTATGTGAATAATACAAGAGTAAAGCACTTGTTTCTAAATAAACCAGTAATTCACAAGTCTAACAGTGTGGTTCTGTTCATGTTTGTGTGTGTATTGCGTGCCATGAAGTCTCTTCCAATTTATGACAACCCTATGAATTAATGACCTCGAAAATGTCCTATCATTAACAGCCTTGCTCAGATTTTGCAGACTAAGGGCCATGGCTTTCTATAGTGAGTTATCTCATTTTGGGTCTTCTGTGCTTCCTACTGCCTTCAACTTTTCCTAACATCCCAGTCTTTTCCAGTCGGTCTTGTCTTCTCATGATGTGACCAAACTACGATAGTCTCAGTTTTGTCATTTAAATGCTAGGGAGAACTCAGGCTTAATTTTATTTAGAACCCACTTATTTGCCTTTTTAGCCATCTATTCTATCAGTGGTATCTGTAAAACTCTCCTCCATCACCACATTTCAAGTGAACCAGTTTTCTTTGCATAAGATTGCAACCTAAGTTACTTGTGCATAGCAGAGTCTAGTTTTGTTTTTATTCTTTTGTCATGAGACCACACAAACTTTTAAGTTACACAGATCACTTTATTTAGCAGAGGACAGGACCTGTTCTCTGCCACTTCTGTGATGGTCATCATCAGTAATGGTCAGATCAGACTAGGAAAATTAAATTGCCAGGTCCTTATGTGGGCAAATGATAAAGGGACAAGAAAGTTAGAAAGAATATTCCTGTTTCTATTGTCAGATCCTAAGCATGTGGAGTTCTAAAATATCTAGGCAA
Organism: Eublepharis macularius; assembly: GCF_028583425.1. Taxonomy (NCBI): domain Eukaryota; kingdom Metazoa; phylum Chordata; class Lepidosauria; order Squamata; family Eublepharidae; genus Eublepharis; species Eublepharis macularius. The sequence goes on along the minus strand of NC_072791.1, from coordinate 95,033,990 downwards.
TATCCAAGGATTCCTTTGCACATGTCCTGTTTTCTTCTATTACTGAAATCATTCTGTATGTACAAAGAAATGCATGAACAAATGAAGCAGCAGCCTTATTACATACTGAAGCAGACACTTGGTCCATCAAAGCTAGTATCGTCTACTCAGACTAGCTGCCATTCTCTAGGGTCTCAGAAGTCTTTCATGTGACCTACTTCCTGGTCCTTTTAACTGGAGATGCCAGGGATTGAACCAGGGATGCCTGCACACAAATGACTGAGCTGTAGTCACCCCCTGAGCCAGTTAATCCTTCTATATTTATGCTTATAAAAGAGGTTAGTGAAATGCTATTCCGAGAGCAAATAATTCAGGGGCAGCCTTCTGTTCTTATATTTCACTATAAAACATCATTCATGTTAAATAATTTGATCTTTTATGTAATCCACTATGCTAGAATATCATATTTAAACTCACAAAACTACAATTTCTATGAAGGGGAAACCTTACGAGAGCATTTAAGTTACTGTAATATGGCAATGCTATTTCATAATAAAACATTATTTCAGTCTCTTTCAACATACTTCATGGTTCTGACCACTGGGACATAACCAATGATTCTGGCCAATGAAAACTCTGTAACATGTATTTTAATTATTTGTCCTTGGCCTTGAAACATTCTCCATTCATATATGACTAGAAAAACCCCTTCTGATTACAGAATCTCCCAGGCTAGTTTGGGTAGGGATCCTGACGGTATCTTCTGGGCATGGAGTAAGGGTCACTGGGTGTGTATGTGTGTGGGGGGGAGGTATTTATGAATTTCCTTAATTGTACAGGGGGATAGACTAGATGACCCTAGAGGTACTTTCCAATTCTATGATTCTATTCTATGACTAGCAAACCCCCTTCTGGTTCCAGAATTCCTTGTCTATACGGCAAGGAAGTTCTTTCACCAAGCTCGCATCTATCAAAGGCACAGACTTTGTATAAGCCAAAAGGTTCCACTTACAGCTATATAAAGTATGTTTAAAACTTACAAGAAAAAGAAGGCACCATATAGCATTATGCTAGAATAAGAATGATGGATGCTTATAATATTATTACACCTTTCCCACCTATATGTAGTTCATTGTCTGTTCTAGCTTGCTTATCTGGGAGCCAGTGATGCATGCAGCAGCTGTTAGGAAATAGTCCCAGTTCATTCTGGCCTATTTAATTTGAGCATTTTAGAATGTTTTCTCTGTGCCATTGTGTGCCCTCTTATGAATTATTTCAACAATACGTTTCCAAGCTGTTTTGTCAAAAGATGACAGGTCTAACTTGAAACACAATCTTACTGATTAAATAAAATTTAAAGGGAACACAAATAGCTGTTAAGCTTCTATTTTTCATCCAAAGCCGCCTGTGAAATTTACCTTGAGCCTAGGGTTGCCAGGACCCTTCAACCTCCCAGTGGGAGGTTAGAGGCCTGGCACACATGTTGTAGGGGGGCATGTGTGCACATGCCCGTGCAGCGCATGTGTGTGCGCTCCCAGCAAGAGTGATGACATCATTTTCAGAAAGTGACATCATCGCGCAGCTGCCCTGGGAGAGCGCCAACGCTCCACAGGGGGCTGATTTAGGCCATATGCATGGCCCAGACCTCCCCCCATCTCACCTATTCAGTAGGCCGGGAGGCAGCGAGGAGCCTTTGGAGCCTTTGGAGCCATCAGAGAACAGCTTGGCGGTGGCAAGGGAGAAAGTCTAACAAAGTAATCCATTTAATCCAGATAATCCAGATAATTTCCAGAATGGTTTACATATTATTCACTATCTTGATACCCGTTCTTTGTTACTGTATTTAACTACTTTCTTTTGCCTGATTTTTCCCTCAGAACACAGAGTTCCATAGCTGACCAATCAGAGGGAGAGGGGTGCAAGCAGGCAGAAGTCTGCCAGCCACACAGGAAAGCCAAGCCTCACAGGGAGATTGGCAACCCTAGTGAACTTTTAGGGGAAGACTAGGAGGTTCATTTTATCTCAGGACACATTCAATGACTCCCAATAGCAATTGCATACTGTTTAGAGTGTGTGGGGGGGGGCGTGACAAATTAAGCCACATACGCAAATGACCTCTGTGTTCCATCTGCCTCCAGGGGAGGGGGGGATGAGGTGTGGAATGTTGTGAGCACCAATCAGCCTGCATATGCAAATGACCTTGAAAGGCTGGCAAAATCAGGGAAGAGTGCCCAAGCTGGCAGTGGGTGGAGGCGCAAGCAGGCAGCAATCTGCCAGCCACACAAGGAAGCTGTATCCCTTTGGGAAAACACATTTTACCCCTTTTTACCCCTTTAGGGGGTGCATTTCATAAAATCTCTTCTTAGTGGGTGCTTACATCATGAAAGGAATGTTCCCCCCAAATTTCATGTTTCTAGATCCAGGGGTTTGAGCTGAGCATTGATGAATCAATCAGGACACTTGTCTTTATATATATAATTTTTTAGTTATAACAGTTAAAAAAATGAACACTAACATTTAAAAAGTCAAATACCAAAAAGCTGACATCTTGAGAACTGAATGCCATTTATGCTCCTTGTTTATGCGTAGTTAAATTTGTGCCATGAATATAAACTTATAAAGTTAAATTATTTTCATTTGTCAGCCAACCAGAGAAGTAAAAAAAGAAATATAATTTTGAAGTCTTCTTATAAAGCAAGTTAGTGTCTCCTTGTTGTATTTATTTTTTTAAAAAAATATACCCTGCTTCTCTTCTGGTCACCAGTACTCAGTGAAACAAGTTAAAGTCTCAGTTCACAAAAACGCTATAAAATAAGAATAAAAAAGCAAAACATTACCCAATTTCCATTTATGATCTACTAAGAAAATACTGGAAAAGCTCTGCTTTACAGAGCCTTCAAAAACTTTTGGGGCTTTTCTTCAGGAAACCTGTTCTATACAACAACAGTTGCCACAAGAAAGCCCAAGACTAAACAGATTATTAGTGATTATTATTATTATGAATCACTAGTGTTGTCAGCTTCCAGGTGGGTTTTGAAGATCTCCTAGAATTAAAACTGATCTCCAGACTGTAGATCAGAAAATGGATGCTGTGGAGGTTGTACCTATGGTTCAAACCCTACTTGGGCAGAAAGAACAGACAGGCTAAAGCCCTGGGTCCGACTCCTACCCCACCCCCCACAAACAGCAGCAAGTGGAGCTGTGACAGAGCCCCATGCCATGCCACCCAGATACTGAGTCCATGTGCATCTGGCTGGCATTTATGTAGGGGCATATGATTGGGTACTGGGGAATGAGCTTGGCTGCAGACAGAGTGTGAGGGGATTGGCTGTGGTTGTAGTCAGCATCCTGTTCTTCTCTAGGCCATTTGGATGGGACTGTGCATGGGACGGGGTTTGACTTTTCCCTTTGAATGGGCACCTATGGGCTACACCAGCCCTGACCTGGATAGCCAGGTGAGGCTGATCTCGTCAGATCTCTGAAGCTAAGCAGGCTCAGCCTCTGTTAGTCTTTTGCCATGAAAACCCCACCAGGGGTTGCCATAAGTCAGCTATGACTTCAGGGCACGCTGCACCACCACGGGCTACACCATCTTTTTTCATGACATAAACGTCTGCTGCTGTTTGAGGGCATAACCCAGCCTGGAGCAGCTTAGGAAACTGACTAACACCCAGCATGCCTCTTGGCCCACCCACTCTCATGTCATGTTACTCCTGAAACCTGACAGCATCTTGGCAAAGCGGGCCACCACTGGTGTTCAAACCTAGCAGGGCATTGCTGGGGAGCAGCATTGGTGTAACACAGGCTTACGCCAACATAAATGTGATATATGTTGATATAGGGGTTAGTGGGCTCCCTGAGCATTGGAGGGGGGCTCTTAGGATTGCTCTAGCAGTGGGGGGGAAGGGTTCTTCCATTATAGCAGGTCTATAGAGAGGCAACATATACATTTTCTAAATAAATAAATAAAAATTAAGATTCCTGTGTGGAGGGATTTGATTTGTATAGAGGAGCACCTAATCATGTGAGCTCCCACTAATAATCTGAAATGGTGCAGTTTAGATATGGATTTACTACCTCAGTGGAAATAAGGCCTAAGACCCAGATAGGATTCCTATAACAACAAAATAGCAGTTGTCACACGATGTTATTCTGGTGCTGTCGTTGCAAGTTGCTCTATTTCTTCTGGCCTCTTTTCTCAAAATATCTAGACAGCTCTAGCAACGTGCTTATTTTGTTCCATTTTGTGACTTAACAAAGGATCATCCTAGAAATATGCCCTTCTCCATAGCTATGCCAACTTGGTTATTAATGTAAGCAGCAGATCAGAGGGACTACTTTGCTTCTGAGTGACTAAGGTTATACTGCAGTTAGACATCTTGATCATGTTGTATTAGGATAGCAGTATTCCTTATATTTGAAAACACAGGGTTTAATTCTATGCAATATCAGCATAGAAGCAGATTTTTTCCATGTCTCCCTTCCCCCACCAGCTTCCTATGAACCTTGAAAAAGCAATGCTAAGGGTTAGAAGACCAATATGGACAAAAATACATACATCACAGGTGGCTGCCTGGGACAGGGGAAGGCAATCAGAATTGCTGTACCTTTTCCTATTTAAATTCTTATTCTTTTCAAGTTTATAATGCCTCAGCCCAAAGCAACAAATATTTTCCAAAGTCTGCAAATCAGAAAAAAATAAATGATGACGTTGCATAGATTTATGCAAGTTTTCCCAAATTGCATTTAAAAAATCCCATGCTTCAAATCTGAGATTTTGGGCTGTAGAATCTAATGAGCTATATAGATAGCTTTATTGTTCTTTTACATATAACAGATAAATTGCTATTTCTCACAGAGAAACTGTGTTAAATAGTGTTATAGGATTTTTTGAAACTATAAATTCATATGAATCTGTTACTATTAACTGACTGATGCAGCCTTCCATTTCAGAGCCTTTCAGAATCAGAGTGTCAGTTATGCATGGTTTCTGCAAATCAGAGCACTCCCAGCTGCTGCTTTCTGTGAATTTAGCTTTGGGAAAATAGTGTCCCAGTTTCAAGCTGCATTCTGGGATATGTAACACAGGCCAATTAATCACTTTTATTCTCTCAAACATTCTCACCTTATTTTGTCTTTGATCTGACTGATATGCAAAACTGGGTCATAATCATACCCACAGGAGTTGGCACCTGTATTAAATCCTTAAACAGCTGTTATAGTTACTAAAAAAGTGAGACAGAATAAATGGTTGGAGGGATGGAGGAATAAGAGCCCCTCTGTAGCAAACTACATTTCCCGTTCCAGAGACTGCAATCTGTCCAAGCAAATGGTTTTTTCATACAAAAATCAGTCATGCCTCTAAATGTCATCTGTAGAAATGAACACCTTACCTGGAATTCTGACAGTTTAGGTACATCTCAGTTTGAAAGCTTGAGCACAAGTTTGTGCAATGAGCTTTCAGGAACAAAGCCAAGGCTTGTATCTAAAGCTTTGTGCACAGAGCTCCACTCGTGCACCAGAGCTTTCCCTTACTCCCCTTCTCACTACACTCTGTGGTACCTGTTGAAAATCACTAGGGGGTGGGAGATAGGGAGCCTTCCAAAATGACATGCAATGCAAATGTACCTGGAAAATGGGAGACATCCCCTCAACACACACTTCTACAAAATGGAGACCCTTTTGCTCATGTTAGAGATTCCTTGCTAATATGTGTAGTAATTTCTGTTTTCATAGTTCTGGGTATCAGATGAAAGAAGAGGTTTATTTTTAAATCACTAAAATAAGAAAGAACAATAGACTGATACAAATTAACATTGTCTTCAGACTTGTGGCTGTTCATTTTCATTGTAAACACAAAGAATTAAAGGAGGTCAGCAATTATATGCACATTTCCATACATTAGGAGAACCAATAAATGGATTGTAAGGCAGCAGAAAGTATGAGAAAATTTATTTAAAAAAAAACGTTCTGAAATTGACCACAAATCCTTATTAAATCTAGTAATGGTAGGGTTGCCAGGTCCCCTTACTCTCCTGGCTGGAGTGGGGGAACCCAGCACTCACCTTTCTTGGCATCTCTCCCCACCCCCCACCCCCCGCCAGTGGAAGGGAAAGTGGGGGAATAGACCTCTCAGGCAGCACAACAGTGTCACTTCTGGAAAGTGTCATCATTGCACAGGGCCTGGGAACACTCCCATGCTTTCCCTCCCGCCAGCCAGGTGAGTGGTGGCGGGGGGCAGAGGGTGGGAGTGGGGTATCCCCCGCCCTCATTGGGGGGACATGGCCACCCTAAGTAAAGGCCAGGTGCTGATGGGGGGGGTCTTATTTAGAGCTGAATGGAAATCTGGTGGTAAGCAAGTAATGAAGATAAATATGGTATCTTTTGTGAGACATTAGTATCCGCTTTGTACCTGGCTTCAGTATTGCTTTTGGTTTAATGAGTAGATATAAAACAGAATCAGCTTGTGACAAAAATTCTGGGGCAAATCTATGCTGTGTTAAAATACTGAAGGATAAAGAAGTTCAGGGGGAAGGAGCCAAGTCTGAAAATGGAAGAAATATGGAGATAAATGAAAAAAAATTAATTGATGTTTATATTTACACAAATCAGGAGGCTGATAAATCATTAAGCCATAGCTTTACAAGAGTAGATGGCTTTCCTGTTCTATTTGTGGGTGAGGGCTGCATTTCGAAGATTTTTTAAAAATTTTCATTGATTCAAAACACTGCTGTAACACACCAAAATGATCACATCAAACCAGAGTCATTGAAGTAATGCTGGCTTCCAATTAGTTTCCAGGGCCAAACCCAGATGCTGGTTTTGACATTTAAAGCCCTAAATGGCTCAAGCCCAGAGTATCTGAAGGACCTCCTCAACATACCAACTTGCCTGAACTTTGAGATCTATCATGTTGCTTTTGCGTAGGAACCAATCATAGCAAACGTGAGGTTGGTTGGGACTCTTAGGAATGGGGGGGGGGGGTTGGCTGCTGTTCCTGGTTTGTTGAATTCCCTTCCCCCAAAGTTGAGGTTGGTTCTGTCCTTACAGGACTTTTATTCTCCAGAAGACTTGACTGAATTAAAAAATTGGGATGGCACCACCATTGTTTTTGACCCTCAACTGCTGTGGTTTTAGATGATTTTATATGAAATTATTTATGTTTACTCTTTGTTCACAGCTTTGAGTACCTTGCACAAATATTGACACTGTATTGGATTCTAACCAACCATGAGCAGAACTCTTCTTGTAAAATAAATTATTTTCTGACTTTTTTGCCTCTGTAGCCAGCTGTGTCATCTTAAAAGCTGCAGCTGATAGTCAGTGAATCCTAGGAATGGTGTGGAAGTATACAGTAGCAAGGCAGAACTGGCAGAAATTGCTTGCCGGTCTTCCACAAAGGAAATGTCTTTTTATTTGCAGAAGGGGGCATTTAGCTCCAGTCCAAAGTACACTAGAGAACACCATCTACAAACAAATATGCATTGGGAAGATTACAGCAATCCTAAAAAGATTTATTAGAAGCTAATCTCAATTGAAACTTGCCTTTGAACAGATGTGATTATGATTGGAATGAAATGATTGCTTTTTTAATTTTTTATGTTTTTGTACTAATAAATAAAAAAAATAAAAAATATTTTTGAGAGGCTCTAAAGAGAGATCCTCAGAACGAGAAAAGCATGGATTTTCAAGCATGATTGCTGTAATTAGAATAGTCTGGAACATTTGCCCATTCAGTAGCTCTCAGAGTAATATATGCCGTATGGGCCTTTGAAAGATGTTCAGAAACTTCAACCGGTTTGTAGTTTAGCAGCCACGTTATTAATGGTGCTTGCCACAAAGAACATATTTACAGCTGTTTACTCAGACCTTCATTGGCTCTAAGTGGCTCAGTTTGCTGAAAGATAGCAGGATAAGGGCTTCTTCTAGAGTTGTCAGGTCCCCTTACCCTCCCAGTAGGCAGGGCTGTATTTAGGGGGGCAGGGGGTCACTTTCCCCAGGCACTGCCAAAGAGATGGCGGTAGGCACGGCTGCTGGCCAGGAGCACATGGAGCTGGCAGCAGCAGTGCTGGTGGTGGCTGCGAGTGTGGGAGGGCTGGGAGGCCACCCACACTGTCCTGGCTGCCTGCTGCACCAATGGGGTGGCTGACTCACTGGGTGCTGCTGAGCTGGCCCTCCTGCAGCGGCTGCTGGCTGGGAGCATGCGGAGCTGGCAGCAGCAGCACGGGCAGCTGCACAGGAGGGCTGGGAGGCCGCCCACACCGCTGCTGTGCCAATGGGCTCCTGCAGCGGCTGCTGGCCGGCACGCTGCCAGGTAACGAGCAGGGAGGCGAGCAGCCCAAATCGTGAGAGCGTTCCTGGGGGGGGGGGTGTACACGCCCTGCATGATGATGTCCCTTCCAGGAAATGATGTCATTGTGCAGTCCTGGGAGCGCACATGTGCAAAGTGTGCAAAGTGCAGTCCTGGGAGCGCACATGCCAACTCCTGCCAGGAGTTGCTCTGGGTGCCTGAAACCCATGCTATTCCATTGCCAGCAGGAGGGAGGACCTGGTACTTACCAGGGGGGCCTTCGTCATGTGCATTTCATGCACTGCTGCCAGGTGTGATGATGTCACTTCCAAAGGTTTTTTGCCTCACAGGTCCATTCCCCAGGCCTTCCCCCCACACCGGCAAGTGAGTGGTGGAGGGGACAGAGGTTGTGAGCAAATTTACCATGCATGCTGTATTCTGCAGTCACCTCTGTTCAGTGTATAATAATGTTCATATAAATCAGCGTTATTCTATTAATGCCTAATCCCACATTGACGTTACATTCTGTGGAAGACAATCATAGCAGAATAGAAAAGTTGATATATGTGATTATCAAGAATAAAAATGATAAATGAAGTATCAGTTCTAACTTTATTGAAATTTAACGACAACTTGCTACAGAATATACCTTTAAGAAAGCTGAAGAACCTTAAGCAACAAAAAAATTCTGGTGTTCCTATTAAATGCATAATATAGTGACATTATTTAGCCTCAGAAAAATCACTGGTAGAAAAGTAAATGTTTACTCACTGGGGAAGGCAATGGCAAACCACCCCATAAAAAGTCTGCCAAGAAAACGTCGTGATGCGCCGTCCCCCCATGGGTCAGTAATGACTCGGTGCTTGCACAGGGGACTACCTTTACCTTTACCTTTACTCACTGGGAAACTATATGTTTACTAATTAGTTCTTTACTATTGCTTTGTATGTTGTGGGGCTTTCTGCAAAAGAGCAGAGGCAAAGAATTACCTGTTCATAGAAACACTGAAGATCTTATTAAGCATCTGTTGAAGAAAGAGATAAAAAGAGACTATTTAGAGCAAATTATAAGAATATTCATGACAAACAGCACCATCCTCAGCAGAGTTACACCCATCTAACTCCCATTGAAGTTAATAGGTTTCGAAGGTGTAATTGCTTAGGATGGAACAGCTGCTATTAACAGGGCAGGAGAATGGTAACATAAAAAGATGCTGCATTGGTTAGTTTTTTGCTAAACATAAGGGATCTGCAGGGAACAAAATAGATAAACAACATTAGAAGTCTTAAAATTAATTAGCATAAGAATTAAGCAAGCGTGGTTTAATTAATTAGCTGGTGTCTGCTTTCATTAAAGAAGATGAAGAACTCTGCATAAGTACTTGATATTATTAGGAAGTTAGAGAAGCCTGTGCATTTCCATTTCAATGAGCTCAAGATTCTTGAAAAAATATTGAAAGTGGAAAAGAGAATTATACATATAAAAAGTGAAAGATTGATAGGTAGTTTTATTGCCAAGTCCATAATAAAGCAATTGCTAAGGGGTTTTCCTGCAGTCTTCTTGACTTTCTTTAATTGTTTTTATATTTAGTTTTGTTATTTAAAAGTTTCACCGAATAAATTTGTTTGCTATTATAACAAAAGTATATCATTTTAGAAATGCCAAGAAAATGATTATTTGTGTTACAAACCTTCCGGTAGAGATAATAGAGATTGACAGAACTCATCATCTTGCATGTGCTGGTTGCAATTGCATGAAATCCCTTAACAGCTGAAGTATTTCCATGTAAACATCTGTCATAGGTCCTTGACACATAAGAATGCTCACATGCAGTCACTTCCTTCTGCAAAGGACGGATGAGGCAGATCAATCATGTGAGTTACTGTGCTGCAGCAGCAGGTACAGTCTAAAGTCCCAGTGTAAAGGGGGGGGGAATATTGTTTTCTGACCTTAGTCATACCACCAATATTCTCCTCTGTTGCAGGGGTACAGCAATTCCATATGAGGTATAATTTGCATAACTGATTGGAAAGATTTAAGAGCTTCCCACTGGTCTTGCCTCAGAACTCTATGCATTCAGCTGAAAAGTGCACTTATATGTACATGCAATTCTATACACATTTGCAGCTAAATACACAGTGGTCAGAGATGGGGCCAGAGTATACTCTATTTCGTCTGGTCATAGATCCAGAGGAGTTAGCCGTGTTAGTCTGTAGTTGCAAAATAGTAAAGACTCCAGTAGCACCTTTAGGACTAACCAACTTATTTGTAGCATAAGCTTTCTAGAACCACAGCTCTCTGATGCACCTGAAAAAGAGAGCTGTGGTTCTCAAAAACTTATGCTACAAATAAGTTGGTTAGTCTTAAAGGTGCTACTGGACTCTTTTCTATTTCCTCTATATGTGTTCAGAGCATGTGCACCGGGATATCTGAAGAGGCTTACTGCCTAATAACTGAAGGGCTGGTTATCGTGCAGTCTGAATCTCTGCAGATTTACTCAGAAGTAAGTCCCAGTTAGTTCACTGAAGTTTACTTCCATGTAAATATGCATAGGACTGCAGCTGTATGAACTCATTGAAGTGAGATATTTTATACAATGTAGCAACAAATGCTTGAGAAAGTAGAGAGAGAAAATAAAACCTTAGAAGTACTGAAACCGAAGAGGAAAAAGTAGAAGAGATACATTTTACGTACAGGGATTTATGCTTTAAATGTTTGGTGATTTTTTATGGAGTTAGACAACTGTCACAAAAACCACACAAATGGATGCACTTTAAAATCCAGATAACGGTGAGTTATGCTGAATTATTAAAAACTATGGATCTCCTTAAAGGAGATACTTGTTAATTCCAAAAAAAGCAAATTAATATTTAACTGAGCTCAGTTTTCAATTTTGCACTCCTTGGTTGCTCATCTATCTAAAATGTTGATTTGAACAGAAAAGAGCCCCACGACAACATAGCTGTTTACTTCTTACTCCAGAGAGTTGTGAGTGCAAAAACATGCCACACATTAGCTTCTGTGCTCAAAGATTTCCCCCTTCCTCTCTGGATGGAGTAGGGTGCAATCAATGCATGCTCCATCTTTCCTTCCCATTTGTTCAACAACAGAAGGGGACTTTGTGAGTCAGTCTGCTGCTCTTCTAGATCTCTCGATCAGAGCATATGCTTTTTATGTGAAAAGAAAAACGTCTTGGATCTTTCTCCCATTTTTTTTTCCTGATGGGTTTTGAGTAAATTTTTGAAGGACATCAATAAGTAATAGTAAAGTGGTTGGCCTCTGTGCTAATCATGAAAACAGTAAAATGCTGCCTTCCACCATTAAGGAAGACAGTCTATATATTCTGGGACTCCTCAGATATAACTTTGTAAATTAACCCAAAAGGAAAAAGAGATTCCTGCCCTCACAGCGGGGGGCAGTAGCAAATTGGCAGAGCATCTGCTTGGCATGCAGAAGGTCCCAAGCTCGCTCCCCAGCATCTCCCATTTTAAAAAGGATCAGTTGATGTGAAATACCTGTGGCCAAGAGCCTAGAGAACTGCTGTTGTTCTCAATAGACAGTACTGGCCTTGGTGAATCAATGGTCTGACTTAGCAAAAGGCAGATTCATGTGCATTCAAAAACAGCCTGATGGAATATATTCCAGGAGCATGGAATGATGTAAGCAATTTACAACAGGCCCTATCTCACAGATTTGAGGGCAAGGGGAGATGACACATGAGGAATTTCCTAAATCCAGAGCTCACACCTATACTAAGAATGGCTTTAACATTAAATCAGCACTTTTTTTTAATTGGGCCAAGCTGGAGACCAAGGCATGTTCCCAAAGACTTGTAATGTACTTATCCCTGTTAGCAATCTTGCTGCCACATTCTAAATTCCTTGAAATTTCTCAGCATTCTTCAAAAGTAGCCCCACATACAGTAGACTAGTTTTGAGGCTACTAGGACACCCAGTCAATGGTCAGCCACATACTTATTTAATAAATTAAATTTAAAAATTTCAATCACACCTTATTATCTTGGATTCTGCACGGCAAACAATGCATCAATCCAATTGAAGCACATGAAAATCTGTTTAATAAAACTTGAAACAAATGCACAAGTTACCAGTTTGAAAGCATTCAGATTTTAAAAACACAACAATTACATGTATAGGATCAACAAAATCATAACCAAATCTGGTGGAAAAAAGTCACCCTCCACCAAATGCTATCTGGAATAGGACTGCCTTACATGTCTCCCTAAGTATTGCAGGTGCAGGCACCCTCCTGACTAGGGGTGTGCACCTGAAAAATATTCGGGTTTCCTGCTTTGGGTTTACCCAAAGCAGGAAAAAGTTTCAGGGGGAAATCCGAAGCAGCATACCGCTTCGGATTCGGGTTTTTAAGTCTCTTTGGTATACTCCGTAAAGATTCGGAGCATACTGAAGCGACAGGGATGGGGGGAGGGGGGAGGGCCACCCCTACCCTTTAACTCCATCCTCCCACCCCCACCCCACTTACCTGGTCAGGCTCCAGCTGCGAATTCCACGCAGGCCAGCTGGCCTCCCCTGCTGCTGCTGCGCAGCCACAGCCAGTGTGGCTGGCTGGCAGAGAAGGCCTCCTCTGCCGCTACCACCATGCAACCATGGCCGGCGTGGCTGGCCAATGGAGAAGGCCTCCCCTGCTGCTGCTGTGCAGCCGCGGCCAGCACAGCTGGCTGGCGGAGAGGGTCTTCCCTGCTGCCATCACCGCACAGCCACAGCTGGCATGGCCAGCCAGCAAAGAGAGTCCTCACTGTCACCAGCTCAACGCAGCTGCAGCTGGCGCAGCTGGCCAGCAGAGAGGGCTGCCGCTACCGTCAGAGGCCAGCGGGGAGGCGGGAGGCCCTCCTCCTCCAACTGGTGCCAGATAAGTGGGGGTGGGGAGATAAGGGTGGGGAATGGAAAAGTTTAAAGGGCCCTGCCACTTGTGAAAGGGCCCTTTAAACTTAACCCCCCCCCCAAAGCTTTCCAAAGCATTACGAATCCTTAGACAAGTAGATAGCTGGGTGGCACAACCGCGCTCTGACCGTATGGTGACTTGCCTGCCTGGTGCGAAGGTAGCGGACATTACGCGTGTTATAGATAGGCTGGTAGATAGTGCTGGGGAAGAGTCAGCGGTCGTGGTCCATGTTGGAACCAACGATGTTGGGAAATGCAGTCGTGAGGTCTTGGAACAAAAATTTAGGTTGTTAGGCAGGAGACTCAAGGCCAGGACCTCCAAGGTAGCCTTCTCAGAAGTGCTACCTGTCCCACGCGCAGGGCCAGAGAGACAAACGCAGATCAGGAGTCTCAATGCGTGGATGAGACGATGGTGTAGGGAGGAAGGGTTCAAGTTTGTTAGACACTGGGATTCTTTTTGGGACAAGCGGGAGCTGTACAAGAGAGACGGTCTCCACTTGTCCCGAGAAGGAACCCGGCTGCTGGCACTTAAAATCAAAAAGGTGGCAGAGCAGTTTTTAAACTAAATGCTAGGGGAAAGCCGACAAGAGATAAAGTGTCTCTGGTTCAGGATGGTTCATCTCAGAGAGATGAAGGGCTAGGTATAACACTTCTACAGGGAGATAGATTAGAGTTGTCAACTGAGATGGAGACAAACAGTGCAGATGACCTAACTACGTCTCGAGGCAAAGTGTGCCGGGGAAGTTACAGGTGTTTATATACAAATGCTAGAAGTGTCCGAGGTAAAATTGGGGAGCTGGAATGTTTAGTGTTGGGCGAATCCATAGACATTGTGGGCATATCAGAAACTTGGTGGGATGAGGAAAATCAGTGGGACACGGTGATTCCTGGATATAAATTATATCGGAAGGATAGGGAGGGAAGGGTTGGTGGTGGGGTGGCTCTATATGTCAGAGAAGGTATACATTCCAGTAAGATTGAAAAGGTAACTGAATTAGATTCGCTTCTGGAAATGCTATGGGTTGAAATTACGGGCCCAAATGGAAACTTAACTGTGGGAGTTTGTTATCGCCCTCCAGATCAGAAAATAGAGGAGGATTATAAAATGATGACAGGATTAAAGTTGGCTGCTAAACAAAAAAACTGTGTTGTAATGGGTGATTTTAACTACCCACACATTGACTGGGCCAATGGGTGTTCGAATCGGGGGAGAGAAAGTGAGTTTCTAGACTGTCTCAATGACTGTGCTATGGAACAGATGGTTACCGAACCTACTAGGGGAGAGGTGATCCTGGATTTGGTCCTCAGTAATGCTGAAGACCTGGTGAGAGATGTAAATGTGATTGCACCACTTGGGAACAGTGACCATAATGTTATTGAGTACAACATATATATAAATAGGAAATTGCCAAATAAGACCAACACAGCCATGTTTAACTTCAAAAGGGGTAACTTTTCTGAGATGAGGGGGTACGTGAAGAAGAAACTGAAAGGGAAAGTAAAAAAGGTCAAAACACTTGGGGAATCTTGGAGACTATTTAAAACTACAATCCTGGAAGCTCAAATTAAATATATACCGCTGGTTAGGAAAGGCACAAATAGGTTTAGGAAAAGGCCAGCATGGTTAACAAGCAATGTAATAGAAGCTGTAAAAGGTAAAAAGGATTCTTTTAGGCAGTGGAAAACTAGTCGGAGTGAGGTTGATAAAAAGGAGCATAAGCTGTGGCAAAAAAAGTGCAAGTCTGTGATCAGACAGGCAAAAAGGGAATATGAGGAGCATATTGCAAAGAACATAAAGAAAAACAATAAACAATTCTTTAAATATATTAGAAGTAGGAAACCAGCTAGGGAGGCCGTGGGGCCCTTGGATGACCAAGGCGTAAAAGGATTACTAAAGGGTGATAGGGAAATGGCCGAGAAGCTGAATGCGTTCTTTGCTTCTGTCTTCACTGTGGAAGATAAGAAGTGCATGCCCACTCCGGAAGCACTGACTTTGGGAGGGGTTTTGAAAGACCTGAGTCACATTGAGGTGACGAGAGAGGAGGTTATGCGACTGCTAGATAATTTAAAAACTGATAAATCACCGGGCCCAGATGGCATACATCCAAGAGTTCTGAAAGAACTCAAGTGTGAACTTGTAGATCTCCTCACAAAAATATGTAATCTGTCATTAAACTCTGCATCTGTTCCTGAGGACTGGAAGGTAGCTAATGTTGTCCCCATCTTTAAAAAAGGTTCCAGGGGAGATCCGGGAAATTACAGGCCAGTCAGCCTGACGTCAATACCGGGTAAGTTGGTGGAAACTATTATCAAAAATAAAATTAGTGGGCACATTGATGACCAAAAGCTGATGAGGAAAACTCAGCATGGGTTCTGTAAGGGAAGATCTTGTCTCACCAATCTGTTAGAGTTCTTTGAGGGAGTGAACAAACAAGTGGACAAGGGAGACCCGATAGATATTGTTTATCTTGACTTCCAGAAAGCTTTTGACAAAGTTCCTCATCAAAGGCTCCTAAGTAAGCTCAGTAGCTATGGGATAAAGGGCCAAGTCCTCTTGTGGATCGAAAACTGGCTAATTAATAGGAAACAGAGAGTGAGCATAAACGGGCACTTCTCACAGTGGAGGGTGGTGAGCAGTGGGGTGCCACAGGGGTCGGTATTGGGTCCAATGCTTTTTAACTTGTTTATTAATGATTTGGAATTGGGATTAAGCAGTGAAGTGGCTAAATTTGCAGATGACACGAAATTGTTCAGGGTGGTGAAAGCCAGAGAGGATTGTGAGGCACTCCAAAGGGATCTGTCAAGGCTAGAAGAGTGGGCATCCATGTGGCAAATGAGGTTCAATGTAGCCAAGTGCAAAGTAATGCACATTGGAACCAAAAATCCAAAATATAAATACAAGTTGATGGGGTCTGAACTGGCGGAGACTGACCAAGAGAGAGATCTTGGAGTCATGATAGATAACTCACTAAAAACGTCAGCACAGTGTGCGACTGCCATAAAAAAAGCTAATGCTATGCTAGGGGTTATTAGGAAAGGGATTGAAAACAAATCAGCCGGTATCATAATGCCTCTGTATAAATCGATGGTGAGGCCTCATTTGGAGTACTGTGTACAGTTCTGGTCGCCACACCTTAAAAAAGATATCATAGCACTGGAAAAAGTACAGAGAAGGGCAACTAAAATGATTAAAGGGTTGGAACACTTTCCCTATGAGGAAAGATTGAGGCGCTTGGGGCTCTTTAGCCTGGAGAAAAGACGACTGAGGGGAGACATGATAGAGGTTTACAAGATAATGCACGGGTTAGAGAAGGTCGAGAAAGATGTGTTTTTCTCCCTTTCTCACAATACAAGAACTCGTGGGCACTCTATGAAATTATTGAGCAGTCGGGTTAGAACAGATAGAAGAAAATACTACTTTACACAAAGGGTGATAAACACATGGAATTCGTTGCCACAGGAGGTGGTGGCAGCTACAAGCATTGCCAGCTTCAAGAGGGGACTGGACAAATATATGGAGCAGAGGTCCATCAGTGGCTATTAGCCACAGGAGATAGATGGTATTCTCTTTGTGGGGAGGTGGTGCTCTGTTGTCTTGGTGCTGGAAGGAAGGCAGTGGGAGGGCTTCTGGTGTCCTGGCCTCACTGACAGTCCTTTAGATGGCACTGGATTTCTAGCCACTGTGTGTGACAGAATGTTGGACTGGATGGGCCACTGGCCTGATCCAACATGGCTTTGCTTATGTTCTTATGTTCTTATGTTCTTCAGGAAGCTTTGATTCGGTATTTCCTAATCGGACCCAATTCAGGTATTTTACCTGAATTGGATACCCAAAGCACACATCCCTACTCCTGACAGTCTGGCAACCTATTCAAAAGGTCTGGGCCTACCACAGAAAAGGCTCGTGATCTCTTTGCAGCCATATGGACGGTCTCAAAGGAGGAGGCTAACTGAGAAATGTAAGTGGCATAGGGGAATATACAGGGAATATACAGGGAGATGTGATTAGATATATAGGGTAGCCAGATCCCCTTAACCTCCTGGCAGGAGGGTGGGGCTTGCATTTACCTGTGCGATCTTCTCACTCACAATTTTCTTTTGCACACGGGCTCCCAACAGGCATAATTATATTACTTCCAGAAGTGATGTCATTATGCTCAGTGGTGGGTATGCTCCCACCCTTCACATGGGCCAATTTAGGCCAATTTTGGCCCCTGTGAAGGGTAGGCACATGCCCACCACCAGGCACCCAGGAAGAGCATGCTTGCTGGAGCTGGCCCAGGAGGCTTCTTGCTTCCCAGACCCATTCCCTGGAGCCTTTTCCCCTTGCTGGCCAGGTGAATGTTGGGGAGGGCAGAGGCTGAGAGCAGGTGATTCCTCCCCCACACCGGGGGACTTGCAGTACTAGTTATGTATGAGGGCCCTCGGCCATGAATATGGTATTCCCATTATTTACCATGAGTGTAAAACAAAGATTTGGAATATATAAGATCCAATGCATTGGATCTAAGGCTTAGATCATGTGCTCCTTTCCTTACTTCCTCATCCCTCCTTTCCTCTAATACTGAAATTCTCTCCTGTCTTTCCTGTTTGGAGATAACCATAGTTTGCCTATGCCCAAACCAGATGTAAACTATAATTTATGTTTTCCCTTCAATACAAAACTGCAAATCATGCTCAAATAATGGTTTGCAATTCCAGTTTGGAGGCAAGCACTAGCCATATTTTGTTCATTCAGATGTTATCTCAAACTATGGTAATTCCAAAAATTAAAAAAATTCCATATAGCCTTAAATAAATGGAGTCTAAAAATACCATAATAAAAATATGAATGTTTTAAAAGGATTTAAACAACATTTGTAACGAACTTCTTCACAATCAGGTTCTACATATCATCTCTGAAATATGAATGTACACTTTAGAGGAATATAATTTATCCTACCCTATAGGGTCATCAAAGAATGTCGAATTAAAAATAAATTTAAAAATAATGTAAATAATGTGTTGGATTTTTATATAAGGGAATATCAACGAAAGGAAGCAACAGAGACCCATTTTCCTGTTCTGTGAACGTTGTATGCCATCTACTGGGAGTTGGAAAGAATTGTCGACTGAGCAAATCCTTGAAATAAAATCAGTGTTGCAATAACCACACTGCTGTCAAACATTATTAATATTTTATTATTTATATTGTTATATTGTTATTGATATTTTCCAACACTTTCTGTGAATGGCAGAAATAAGGGGAAATGGCACGGGATGTGAGTGTGAAGATGCAAAAATCCACAACTTCCAGTCCATATTTTACTAAAATTTGCTTTGAGTGCAATCTTCCTAGTAAAATTGTACCAAAAAACGTTTGGGGAAACCTACAGTAGGGGTGGATAAAACTCAAAAGGTGAGTGAAAGTACAATAATGCTATGCAGAATCCCAAATGTTTTAAAGTTGCCATTTGGGAAGGAATGCAAAGCAAGAACACTTGTATATTGAGTTCTGGAGTGGCTTGGACCACTACCGCAGAATTCCAGACTGCTCTATACCACTTATACAGAGGAAAGGTGATAGATCCCCAATATGTGTTCTGTGCTTATAGATATGGTTGAAATGTTGAGGTCTTATCAGTGTATTAAATAGGTTTGCCAGATGTCTAGTTTTGAACAAGTTTGGTGTAGTGATTAAGAGCACGGGACTCTAATCTGGAGAAGTGGGTTTTATTCCCCACTCCTCCACTTGAAGCCAGCTGGGTGACCTTGGGTCATTCACAGCTTCTAGGAGCTCTCTCAGCCCCACCCATCTCACAGGGTGTTTGTTGTAGTGGGAATAATAATGATATACTTTGTAAACAGCTCTGAGTGGGTGTTAAGTAGAGATGGGCACGAACAGCAATACGAACCAAAAAAAGCCACGAACAGCCCAATCCACTGTACGCAAGCAAGCGGTTCGTGAGGCCCCATTCCCGGCGAACATGTGTTCGTTCCAAGCCCTCTTTGTGGCATTCGTCAGCCGTTCATAAAGCCAGACACTGGCACCTTTCAATCAATTTCCCTGGCAACATAGGCATGGACTGTCTGAACTCTGTCTGAACTCCTTCTGGCCTTTACTTCTGGCTTGTAACCCCTCAAAATAGCTTCCAGCAGACAGTCCAGTTTTTGCCACTGTAAACAAAAAATGACATGAAAGGGAGAGACCCATGGATCATGCCTTTCCCAGAGTGCAATCTTTCTAAAACTTGGGGGGTCTTCAGAGGACAGTGAAGACTATGTCCCCTACAAATTTGGTGGGTATTGGACATTGGGAAGGTCAGTTTGTAGCCCCTCAAAGTAGCTTCCACCAGAGAGTCCAGTTTTTGCCACTGTGAAGAGAAAATGACATGAAATCATGAAATCCCGGCTCAAGTTCAGCTAAGTCCCAAGGGGGCCATTCTGGTTCCCACGAACCTCCAACTACGAACATGTTTGTGGACATGTCATATCTGTCAATGTTTGTGAAGCCCTGTTCGTGGATAGCAACGATCAATGAACATCGTGTTCATTTTCTTTCCCTGTTCATGCCCATCTCTAGTGTTAAGTCGTCCTGAAGGCAGTATATAAATTGAATTTTGTTGTTTAACAACGGAGCTTATAAATACTGCCTTTTTAGTTTAACATTGCTAGAAAATGTTGCCTCTATTATTATTATTATTAGTAGTAGTAGTAGTAGTAGTAGTAGTAGTAGTAGTAGTAGTAGTAGTAGTAGTAGTAGTAGTGCTTGCTGTCCAGGAAATAAACTGAGAAGAGACTGGACATACAAATATCCGGTATTTTCTAAGATGGTTTCTCCTCTCTGAAAGAGGGTGGTAGAGTTTTGTCTATGCGTGGAAGCTCTCTCCTCTCCTGCAAGGCCCATGGCTCTCTCCTGTGCTGGAAAGTGGACAGTTAACTTCTGCTTATTTCTGTTGTGTGTGTTTTTTCCCTTTCTTCTTCTCACTTAAGGAAGCATATCTAGTATTTTTTATCAAGTGTGCACAGTATATTTGTAGAACCCATCTGGCAAGCCTAGCTGTTAATAAAGGTGAACAATGTATAATAAAGGTGAACTTTGGGCAATTTCATGGAAGCTGTGGAAAATGAGATAGATTTGCTGACAGACAGGTGACCACCAGCAACACTGCCTTCTCAGCAGCGGCACCTTGCCTTCCTCAAGATATCAACAATATTTCTTCCTTAATTGTTTTAGGAAGCAAGACTTTTATCCGCCAATATTTTTAATTGAATGGGTATTGAAGGGGTTATCTTTTAAACTCCTTTTAATGCTGCTGTATTGGTTTGGAATTATTTATCCAAAATAAAATTCAGATTAGTTTTATTATATATTTATTATTGTTAGATTTAATTTTATTTAAGTGTTCTTTACTGAAAGACAAAACAGAAATAACAACTAGACAATATAAAATAATTCCCCCTCAGTAAATTTAAAACAGCTTTGCAGTTTTTATTTACTGTAAAAATAATCTTTGGTGTCTTGTATCTCAAGGCAAATTTGTCAACAGAGGAACTCAATGAAGCCTGGCATCTGGTGCTGTTGCTCAGCACCATTTTGTGTCCTGTCACAAATGACCTTTAGTGATTCACCAAAGCCACTATCACAATAGTTAGTGCCCCTTTGGCTGATTTTGGATTGTTAGTGCCTTTTAACTGATATTTTCAAGAATATTCGTCTCTGAGGAAAAAATTAATTAAATTAGATAATATTAAACTGACATTTGTATTCCTCCAATAAAAATAATTATTGTTCTTTATCTTCTTTTGAACGAAACATTAGGAAATACAGTATGAAATACTGTATGAAATACAGGAAATACAATAATGAAATACAGGAAATACAATAGTTTGCAAACTATTGCTTAATGGATACCAAAAGAATTTGATAGTAAATGGTTCATTCACATAAAGGAATGAATTACGTCTGACAACAGAAACAATAGGGAAAGTATCCTATGAGTGCACAGAATGTTTCCCCATAACATTCTAAGTAGAAATGCTTCTGGTTTTGCAGCTTGCAATCAAGATATGGTATGCTCATTACCTCTGGAAGAATTATAAGGAGAGCTCACACTTACCCAAGAGTTCTTCTCTTCTGCTTGTAACTTAAAGAGATCATTAATTCATTATCAAATTATTGTATGTGGATGTATGTCTGCTCAGTAGGCACTGGGGAGTTGTTTTTGTGGAAGGAAACCTGTCTGTCTTCTCTCCAAAGTAAGAAAAAGTGCAAAGTTTAAAAGAAAATGTAATCTGATAATGCTTCCCTCGAAGTAAGTCCACACAACACAATATCTTACTAGTATTAAATAAAAAATGCCTGGATCAGGCCAAAGGAGGAGGGGCAATTTAAACACATTAAGCAATTGTCATCAGTACACTTTAACAATGTAAGCACTTCTTATCAGCACAGCCTTTTTCTGATTTATCTGAACAGCGCTCAGAATGCTCTAACTTCAATCTGGGAGGAACCTGTCATTTCCAGTTATAAATGGGGCAATGGCTTTTAATAGTAATCAATCAGCACCTCTAATGTTTAACAACTGTTACAAAATTTTTTACTTACACACACACACTAACAGTGCAATCCTAAACAGAGTTACTCTAGTCTAAGCTTACTGAAATCAATGGGCTTAGACTGGAGTAACTCTGTTTAGGATTCCACTAAAAATTAATGAGTGTTATCTATATCTATAATAAACATTATCACATATCTAATTCCTTGTTAATCAAGGAAGTAATCAAGAAAGTATGGAATAGCCTACCTGATGAGGTTGGGGGTTTTTTGCTCTCCTGGTTTCCACAAACTATGCGAATTGAATTATCCAGGAGAGCATTTTACACAGGTTGGAGGGCTGTACTATAAAGATATGTTTCAGAGAGATGCTTTGGTAAAGATACAGGGACCACAGACTATACTACTGTGTACTGTATGTTGCTGTAAGTATATGCTCCTACTGAGTAGCTTCTGTATCATTTAATATGTCATGTTTAATTGCTTGTGCTTTGTTTCAGCATTGTTTTCAGCCCTGTACTGGATTTCTGCTTGTTTTCAGATTTCAGCAATCCATACCCTATTGTGTATTTTATTGAAAGTCCCAGGCATTGATTGCATTGACTGACATTGTGTAATCCAAGGCAGAATATAGCTAACCTCCTGTAATATAAAAGGCAAACCATATTCCTGACAACTCACTTCCTACCCTTTTGTGCCTCCTGAGGGCACTGCCATGGAGGGAAGCCTAGACGAGGCAGCCTGTCCGTCCACAGAGTGCTTCGCAGCAGGAAGCCCAGGCCAGGACTGGGCATGGAGCAGGGGGCGATGCCCTCCCCCCGCCTTCACCTGGCCGGAATCAGGCATTGAGTGGAAGGCAACACACACACCCTTCACCCAGCCAGGATCAGGAGCGGAGCAGGTAGCACTGCCCGCTCCCCACCTTCACCTGGCCGGGATCAGTCACGGAGGAGGAGGCAATGCCTGTCTGCCCGCCCTCTCCTTTCATTGTCTTTTCCCCCCACAACAGGCTTTGTTACTAGTAAATAAAATAAATACATTCCAAACCAGGACGTAGAATGTGGGCCAATAGATCCGTAAAATGGAGATAGAGAAAGATGGGCGCAATTTCTCTATAAACCAGAAAAAAGGGCCAAGATTGCAGAAAAAAAATGAAAAAAAATAACCATTGGCCAAAACAGCCCTGGATCCTGTCATGTCCCTTGGATGGAGGACAACTTGCCAGATACAAGCCTGGCAGTGACCAGTGGAGTCTAACTATGTCACTTAGTTTGACTTGGCCTGGCAGCCACCACACAACTGAGCCAGCCACAGAGAAGGGCAAGAAAGGCTGTCATCAGTCTCCTTGTGCAACTTTCATAAAATGAGGCAAATTATTTTCTTTTCATTATATCTGAGGGAGTAAACACACAAAAGTTCATACACGAATAAAGGTTCCACAAGACTTCTGTTTTGTTTTGCTATAATACACCAAAACAGTTATCCCTCTGGAACCATTATTGAAATACCATGTTAAGTCTCATCTTCCAAGTCTTCATAAACTGATATAAAAGCTTTCCTACAAGCTTCCTATAGATGCCTTAAAATATAAATAAATTTGGAAAACAAAACTCACAAGAACGAGTTATGCAAGATACCTATATCAGAGGATAGGTGGAGAAAATTCTCACCTCTGAAAATGAGTGCACAGGAAAATAATGTAAAAATAGACCAAGGTAAAATTAAACTTCTACATTCTGGCTGTCTCCACATACCTGTATAGGGACAGCCCACTTACAAAATGCAGGCGGCGTTTCCTCAGGAGTCCAGACGTCTCTGTTTGCAAAATGGTTGCAGGCTATTTGGCTTCTGTTTTTTCAGTGTCTTTTCTGGGAATGCACTCAGTGAGCTTAGACTGAAGTAACTCTGCTTAGGATTTCACTGTAAAAGTAGTTTTAAGCATTCTTGGAAAAAGATGATCTGCACAGATCATCTGGAAAGGGCTCAAGTATTTGCTCGGCTTTAACCATTTACTTTCCTTAGCTAATTTCTACAACGGAGTTTTATGTTGTGTGGTCATATTTGACAAGAGAGACAAGAGTGACACACAAAATTTGCTCTTTAGTCTGCTTAGTTCCTTAAGCATTGGTGGTTGTCTTGGAAACAAAGCTTGTGTTCTTTCCTGCATCAAAATGCTAGCAATGAAAGAAAGCGCTATGCATCTCTGGGTCATGTCACGTTAATTCACTGCATATTCTGTATGTGAGCCAGAGTACTGATTTAGTGTGTGATGTACAATTTTTAAAAATCCAATTATGAGTGCTAAGAAGAAATAAAGCTGTCATGTGGGAGGGCCATTCCTCCACTTACAACTGTGTCTGGCACAGGCATGTGGGCCATCTGTGTGCACAAAATATTGCATCCCACAGTTGGCTGCCATGAAAGATGCCTCATTACACATACCATAATTTCACTTGGCAACAGCTTTCTCCAAACAGTGCTACCCAAAATGCCTAGGCAATGCCATTTAAGCAGTCGGGAGTGCAATCACCAGTAAGAAAATTAAAAACAAGATTAATGGCCTATTCTTTGAAGATGGCCTATTCAGTGGTGTATTCTTAAGGAGAATGAACTTGAGAAAGTACCACAAGATTTCAACTGGTTATAGTATTTTGTACACTATGCATTATCACTTACAGAATTCACTGTCAGAAATGTGATAATAACAACTAGCGTGAAAAAAGGAATGTGTGAATATCTCAATGTCTGCTCACCCAAATAAATAAATGGAACTTCCATGTTCAGAGGTGGATGAATGGCTGTTGCATTCTTAATTCAAAGAATTAAGAAGACTACTTATTCAAAGAATACTTCTAATTGCTAGAGACAGAGATAGATTTCAGACTTTTCTTATTTCTTTGTTTTTTACTTTATATAAAATATTTCTACAGCTTCCATATTGCTTAATTTAGCTGATAACAAAATCATTATGAAACAGCATATTAGTGATAAAACACTCAAATTATACAGTTATAAGAGTTATTAGCATCTTTTGATTTCTTAATTACTTCTAACAACATGTTCAAAGGAATCTTAATTCAGTTGGGTTTTTTTTAACCTACTGATGTTAAGTATAGTTGACCTTCAACCATAGACACAGATTTTGCAAATGATCTCAGTCTTGAAGGAAAAGTCAAAACATATCTTTTGGAAAAAGAAGAATCCAGTCCAGTTCCATTAATCAAAAGTCAACAATATATCATGCAAGCATGCCCATATTTGACTCTCAGCAAATATGTGGTGACACAGCCCATAAATGTAAAGCAGGACAACTGAAGGCTTAGCAAAAAAACAGAATTAGCCCCCCTGTATTTTATCAAAGCTGAAAAATTATAGATTCTTAACATGAAATACTTTGTTTGAATAGGTTAAATAGGACTGTTGGGGAGAATGCTTCTCATATGTTAACTTTCAAGATTTTCCAAGTGTAGTTCTGGCAAACTATACTAAGAATCATTTTTCAGTCTGAGGAAGCCAGATGACTAAATTTTCATCTCCCCTAGCATTGCCTATGCTATAATCAAATTCCTCTCTGAATTTCTAAAACTTTTTACAAAGGTCAGCAAAGAGGCATTAAACCAGTCTCCATACCTGATCTTTAAACTCCAGAATAGTCCAATCTAACTACTCAGCTTCAAGAGCCTGAGTTTGGCCTGTTACAATGGACTAGCTACAATGGACAAAAATAATCTTTTCCAAGTAGAAACAACTTAACCATGCGATCGCAGAAGCTCAGAGTTGTGGTGAAGACCAGGTAATTCAACCAGTTGTTTAATGAGAAGACAAAGCTATAGCTATAGAACTGATTATATAAAGCTGAAAAGCTGAAAAGTTGTTTATATCATGAACCAACAACCTTGCACATAGATGTGTATAGTGATAAAGACAAGAAGGACAATTAAAATAGTCTCTTTGATGAGAATGATGGACAAGGAAGGTATTGGTTGAATTGAACCCTCAAAAGAAAATACTTGGATAATATAATTGGATGAACAGGAAAAATGGTTTCTTCTGCTAAGAATGAGAAAGGCTGCCTCTAATCAACAAAAGAGTATACAGGACTAGACTAGAACATATTATAATCAGGATTTCCTCTCTGAAGTTTTAAAACTTCTTAATGTTTCAACTTTAGTCCCGCTCCTTCCCTTCCTTTTACACTGCTTGTATTGCCTTACTGCTTTGCTTCTGTTTGATTGTATTACCTTTCAAAGGTGATGGCATTTTTCCTTTCTCTTGAGTTTTTCTTGTTGGGATAGTTTTGAAGGTTCCTTTGTTGGAAGGAGCCCATCTAAGAACCAAAGGAAGAAAAGGCAGCTATGCAAACTGCCTTAGGTTAAGGCAAAAAGAAAGGGTAACTTGGATCAAAATCCACCAGCCCTATTGAATAACGTGGCATTTGCTTCCAGGTGAATCTGCTTAGGGTTGCTCCATAAGGGGCTTAGCTTAGCTTTCAACTAGCTGACCTGGAGGTGATTAGAATGTTACACTATTGCATGTTTTAATGTTATGTAATCATATTTGTTATTGGTCTATATGGCTTTAATTGATTGCCCCAAAATGTATCACTTTTTCAATGTCTATGTTTAATAATTTTTTATCTTTTGTGGTTTGAAGATGTAGTGTTGTGCATATAAATAAGTTTTTGTATTTTATTTCTGCTGGCTAATGTGAGTTTTTAATATTTATTTACTGTGGGTTTGCCCTGGCCTAGATAGCCCAGGCAAGCTCAATCTCAAAAACTAAGCAGTATGTGCCTTGGTTAGTAATTGGATGGGAGACTTCTAAGGAAGACCAAGGTTGCTATTCAGAGATAGGCAAGGGCAAACCACCTTAGTCTCTTGCCATGAAAACCCACCAGGGATTACCATAAACCAGCTATGACTTGAAGCCAGATTCCACCACCACTGTGGGTTTAAATGCAGGCCTCTGAGGAAAGAAGGGGGGCTGAGTGAGTGAATGGAGTCTGATCTGATTGGACAGTAGCTGTACCATAGGGGTGGAGTGAACTGCAGTTTTTAGTCAGAGAGCTGAGGGGAAAGTGTTCATTCCGTCAAGTTCAGTGAATCTGTGTGGAAATTCTGTCTAAGTCTGGCAAACTACGTGTGAGCCTGCATCAATCTGTGTTTATCTTAGAGACAGATTATTGTATTTAGGAAAGGCAAGCTGTGTGGAAAAGCCTGAAAGAATCTGTCTGTGTAGATACAAGGAATGTTCATTCTGTTTGTGAAGATCTGTGTGGAAAATTAGTCTTTGTGACTGAGTCTGTGAATATACCTTTAAGAATATATAAGAATATATAACTGTTTTTGAAACCATTAAGTTATAAACCTTTTCTGAGACCAATACCCTTATCAAAACTCTGCAACTATCATGCTTATGTGCTTATAAATAAATCCTTCTTCTGGTTAAGCAAAACATCTGTTTCATTTGGAATATGTAATTCCTTTTTTTTACCTCTCATCCACACCTGCCCAGTGACAAGTCTGTCATTATTACTACCTGTAAACAAACGTTCTTATAATACCAGTTACACTGGGAACACTGAGATAGTCAGAGAGGTAACAATATATAAGTCATAGGGTGAATCATAGGGTTGGAAGGAACCTCTAGGGTCATCTAGTCCAACCCACTGCACAGTGCAGGAAATTCACAACTATCTCCCCTTCCCACACCCCCAGTGACCCCTGTTCCATGCCCAGAAGATGGCAAAACATTGTCAGGAGGACCCCTAGCCAAACTGGCTGGGGGAAATTGCTACCTGATCCCAAGGTGGCGATAAGCCTTAACCTTGGTCATGTAAGAAGGGGCCACAAGACCTAAGCACTGATGTAACCCTTCCTGCCCTGCCTCTCATGATCTGCATAGGTTCACAGAATAGGCATTGCTGTCAGATGGCCATCTAGCCTCTGCTTAAAAACCTCCAAAGAAGGAGAGCCCACCACTGCCCGAGGAAGCCTGTTCCACTGAGGGACCGCTCTAACTATCAGGGAGTTCTTCCTAATTTTTAACCAAAAACTCTTTTGATTTAATTTCAGCCCGTTGGTTCTGGTCTGACTTTCTGGGGCATCAAAAAACAATTCCACACCATCCTCTATATGACAGCCATTCAAGTACTTGAAGATGGTTATCATATCACCTCTCAGTCATCTTCTCTCCTGGCTAAACATACAAAGCTCCTTCAACCTTTCCTCATAGGCCTTGATCTCCAGACCCCTCATCATCTTTGTTGCCCTCCTCTGAACATGTTCCAGCTTGTCCATATCCTTCTGAAATTGTGGTGCCCAAAACTGAACACAATACTCTAGGTGAGGTCTAACCTAGAGTATTGGTCTATTGGCTTGTTGTGTAAATAAGTAGTTAATTTGACCATTGATGCATATTCATAAATCTTGTCTATCCATTCTGACACATTAGGACATATATCTGTTTTACATTTTTCTGTGTATAGTACTCCTGCTGCTGTCACCATGTAACAGAAAAGCTCAAATCTGAGTTTGAGAATCTTCTGCATCTCTTCATGTATCTTTATCCAGTATTTTCATGTTCTGTTACAGGTCAACCACATATGGTCAGATACAACCACAGCTCTCTTCATCAGATGCAATGAGGAGAGCTGTGGTTCTTGAAAGCTCTTTCTTCTCTCTCTCATCATGTTATTACTGCATCTGACAAAGACAGCTGTGGTTTTCAAAAGCTTATGCCTCAATAAAGTTGGTTAGTCTTAAAGGTGCTACTGGACTTTTTACTATCTTGCAACTACAGATTAACATGGCTAAACCCTTTGAATTTGATGTTTGGTACTGCCAGTTCTTGATTTTTGTCATCCTGTAATACTGTGAATCTTATCTGTAGTTTCTTCCATTTCCATATGAAGTCATTTATTACTTTCTGCCACTTGTTTAGAATTTTTTGATCTATATGAATTGGGATCATTTGAAATAAAAAGAATTTAGGTAAAACATTCATTTTGACAGCGGAGATTCTTCCTAGCCATGAAAAAACCGACCCCCTTCTACTGACAGCAGATGATCTTCAGACTGAATCCAGTGATCAC
This sequence comes from Eublepharis macularius, assembly GCF_028583425.1. Lineage (NCBI taxonomy): Eukaryota > Metazoa > Chordata > Lepidosauria > Squamata > Eublepharidae > Eublepharis > Eublepharis macularius. The sequence goes on along the minus strand of NC_072791.1, from coordinate 95,005,170 downwards.
AGAGCAGTTTTTGTTTTCCAAGGGAGTCCTGTCCAGTAGCTTTTCATCCAACCTGATGCTGATTATTGTTCCTGGAAGCACAGCGTGGAAGTTTGCCACTTCCTATCTTTTCAGGTGAAAATCTGCCCTATTACCTTCCAGATTTCCAATATGTTCAAATCTTATATATTGGAAATCTGGATGGTAAGATGCTTGTTACAATTGGTCTGGACAGAAATCATGTGCTGTTCGTCTTGTTTCTTTGTCATTTTTGTCATATCTGATGAAGGGACTTTGACGCTTGAAATCTTTTCGGGACTTCTCTAATGTGCTACTGGAATTGAACCTTGCTCTCTCTCTCTCATCATGTTATTACTGATTATGTAGCCATGCATTCATTCAACACAAATTTGTTTAACCAAAAACTAAATTTCACAATCCTAAAGGAACTTAATTATCCAGTGTCAAGATCCCTCCTCCCTAACGCTTTTTTTAAGGTCAGACTTTTCAACATACCCCATCTTGGTTGTTGGGGGTTTTCCGGGCTGTCTTGCCGTGGTCTTGGCATTGTAGTTCCTGACGTTTCGCCAGCAGCTGTGGCTGGCATCTTCAGAGGTGTAGCACCAAAAGACAGAGATCTCTCAGTGTCACAGTGTGGAAAAGATGTAGGTCATTTGTATCTACTCAGGAGGGGTGGGGTTGAGCTGAGTCATTCTGTAAGAGTTTCCCAGGGCGTGGAATGCTAATGGCGGGAGGCTTCACTGTATCCTGAGGCGGTTCTTTTGCATATGGATTGGTGCTTGATGTGCTAATCTTCTCTGCAGGGCTATTGTCGGGTGTGGAGTGTTTTGTTGGCCTGGTGTTTTTCAGAACTGGAGCCCATGCTCTGTTCATTCTTAAGGTTTCTTCTTTCCTGTTGAAGTTTTGCTTATGCTTGTGAATTTCAATGGCTTCCCTGTGCAGTCTGACAAAGTAGTTGGAAGTGTTGTCCAGTATTTTGGTGTCCTGGAATAAGATACTGTGCCCTGTTTGAGTTAGGCTATGTTCAGCCACTGCTGATTTTTCAGGCTGTCCAAGTCTGCAGTGTCTTTCATGTTCTTTTATTCTTGTCTGGATGCTACGCTTTGTGGTCCCAATGTAAACTTGTCCACAGCTGCAGGGTATACGGTATACTCCTGCAGAGGTGAGGGGATCTCTGCTGTCTTTTGCTGATCGTAGCATCTGTTGTATTTTTCGGGTGGGTCTGAATACTGCTTGAAGGTTATGCTTTTTCATAAGCTTTCCCATCTGATCAGTAATTCCTTTGATATATGGCAAAAACACTTTTCCTGTGGGAGACTGTTTTTCTTTGGTTGTTTGATTCATCCTGGGTTTGATTGCTCTTCGGATTTCATTTCTGGAGTAGCCATTTGCCTGAAGTGCGTGGTTTAGATGATTAATTTCCTCATTGAGAAAGCGCGGCTCACATATCCGTCTTGCACGATCCACTAATGTTTTCATTATGCCTCTTTTCTGTCGGGGGTGGTGATTGGAGTTTTTGTGTAAGTACTTACACAAAAACTCCAATCACCACCCCCGACAGAAAAGAGGCATAATGAAAACATTAGTGGATCGTGCAAGACGGATATGTGAGCCGCGCTTTCTCAATGAGGAAATTAATCATCTAAACCACGCACTTCAGGCAAATGGCTACTCCAGAAATGAAATCCGAAGAGCAATCAAACCCAGGATGAATCAAACAACCAAAGAAAAACAGTCTCCCACAGGAAAAGTGTTTTTGCCATATATCAAAGGAATTACTGATCAGATGGGAAAGCTTATGAAAAAGCATAACCTTCAAGCAGTATTCAGACCCACCCGAAAAATACAACAGATGCTACGATCAGCAAAAGACAGCAGAGATCCCCTCACCTCTGCAGGAGTATACCGTATACCCTGCAGCTGTGGACAAGTTTACATTGGGACCACAAAGCGTAGCATCCAGACAAGAATAAAAGAACATGAAAGACACTGCAGACTTGGACAGCCTGAAAAATCAGCAGTGGCTGAACATAGCCTAACTCAAACAGGGCACAGTATCTTATTCCAGGACACCAAAATACTGGACAACACTTCCAACTACTTTGTCAGACTGCACAGGGAAGCCATTGAAATTCACAAGCATAAGCAAAACTTCAACAGGAAAGAAGAAACCTTAAGAATGAACAGAGCATGGGCTCCAGTTCTGAAAAACACCAGGCCAACAAAACACTCCACACCCGACAATAGCCCTGCAGAGAAGATTAGCACATCAAGCACCAATCCATATGCAAAAGAACCGCCTCAGGATACAGTGAAGCCTCCCGCCATTAGCATTCCACGCCCTGGGAAACTCTTACAGAATGACTCAGCTCAACCCCACCCCTCCTGAGTAGATACAAATGACCTACATCTTTTCCACACTGTGACACTGAGAGATCTCTGTCTTTTGGTGCTACACCTCTGAAGATGCCAGCCACAGCTGCTGGCGAAACGTCAGGAACTACAATGCCAAGACCACGGCAAGACAGCCCGGAAAACCCCCAACAACCATCGTTCTCCGGCCGTGAAAGCCTTCGACAATATACCCCATCTTGTTTAATGAAGTGTAGACAACCACTTCCACACTTTGCAGGACTCTTCCATTTTCAATAAAGGTATTTAACTGCACCCCCACCCACCCCCAAGCACAGTTCTAGGAGAATTGTGAATTTACAGAAAACATGCAGTGACTTGATTCCAACCTGTTTTTTGGCTGGTAAAAAGGGAAGGACCACCTAAAAAGACTCTGGTGAGGGTCATGGGACCTGCATGTACAAAGGTCATGTGGGATGGAGGCTGTAGTAAAGAAGAAAATTAGGTGAGGCTGAATGAAAAAGCTTATTGGATTCAACCCAATTATTTGTACATAGAGAACAAGGGGAAAAAATGAAATGGAACAAGAGTGCTAATCCAGACATTAAAAATGAAGAGATTTGTCAAATATTCATTTTCTTTTTCCTTCTTTCTTTTCCTTGTTCTAGCATACACTTAATTTCCATTTCAAAATATATCTCGCTGTTAATGTTGAATAGAATTTCACATATGGATTATATTCACAGTATAATCAAGAGCCTTCCATTATGAAAATGAAATCAGCTACAGGATGCAGATTCATATTCTGAGCATAGAGGATTCAAACTTGAGCTCCAGCTGGCCTGATGAATATAGATATGGATATAGATACATACAAGGATGTCTGAATAAGGATTTTGTTTTGCCGGAAAGAGAAGAATAAGGGAGCCATTCCAGTTACATGCATAGTTATTGCAGCTTTATTCATAGGTGGTGTCTTTCAAGAATCTGCTACTGTCTACACTTTCTTTTTAAAAACCCGTATGCAAATGTTTCTTTTCACAATATTATGAAGAGTTTTATTTACTCTTTGGAGAACAGGCTGCCCATCTCAGACTGACTGGTACTGAGAGGGTATCTCTGGAAAAGTATTACAAAGTCTAATTTCTCAAGCTCCTATATAATAGTAATGCTAGTATAGAACTGAATTAATCATTACTGCATTCCCCATGCATTGTGGCCCTGTGTAGGGACTTTAACAGTCCTCTGTCATGGCCATTTTATAATATACCCCAGCAAGGATAAATTGAGATATAAGAAATTCAACCATGGTTGTATTATCAGAAAAAAATTAAATGCTAGGATGTGTAATACGAGTCCTATTATCATTCTGTCATGTCAGATTTAAACGGACAATCTATTGCCTGTTTCCATGCTGGCAGAAAGTAGTTTGTGCTTTTATGGCTTAGGCATGCTTTGTTTCTCAATGATATGATTCAGCAAAGGTTTTTTGTCTTGTAGTGCAGCATTATCTTTCAAAAATTGTCATGCCACTTTTGATGGGGTCCCTGCCTTTCCAGCCTCCTTCCACCTGTCTTCTCCTGAGCTATTTACTTTTCCATCTTCATCAATTCACCCAATGTGCTGAGCAGTTTGCAGAGCATGGCCATGGGTATGCATTCTATCATACTAGAGTGGGCATAAGAAATCAGTTTCAGTCCAGCATGGTATTTAAATAAGTCTGTCAGACAGCAGGGACCAATCAAACAGATGCTTCATATAGAATCAGCACTACAGTGGAAGTCATCCTGATTCCATGAGCAATTCAAGATGAGCCTTGTTCATGAGGTTGGTTCCTCTAAATATTCTCCAGGCATGTGGGAGCAGCTTCTGCACTGATGTGAGTATGGATAAAGGGCACTTGCTCACAACATAACAACTTAGAACACTTAGCTCACTAGGATTAGAAGACTGGGGGGAATTCTATGTACAAAAATGTCAGCTAGAGGCAACACTATGTGGCACAGCTGTGGACTCAGTTGGACAGCATGCCTGTCAGGCACATATCTGTTGAGTCTAGCCCCTAACCCCTGCCATCCCACTACCCCTCGCAGTCTCTTAAAAAGATACCATAAAATGGAAACTGAAAGCAAGTGCTGCTGTAGATATCGGCTTGGATCCAACAGAGGATTTTTGTGCAAGTGTGTGTGGGGGTTCCCTTTTCTACTGCAGAACTCGGATTCATCCTTGTAGTGTTCCTGGGGGTCTCCTGTCCCCAGGGAGCAGCATTTGTGGGGGCATTTTGGCCTGCAGTGGTAGTGTGAAGGTGAGGAGCTTACACTTTGCAAATGGAAATCCATTTCATCCACAAAAATTGAATCCAAACCACTGAATCCAAACCACTGTGCTGCAGCCAGAAAGATAGCCTGGTCTAGTCTACTAAATTTGGATCTAAAAATCCGGGGGGGGGGGGAATCAATCAGATTAAGCACCCTTCTGAGATTAATGAACTGAAAGTACTTAGATCACATTCATATTAGTTACAAGCAGGGGACCAGCAAGTACTTGCAGGGGACATCTCATTTCCTCCACCCCCACTATGTTTTCTTTCCCTTCCGAGAAAGCCCCCATAGCATCTCCGCTTTTCCTGCTTCCTTCCCTCCTTGCCACACACCAGCCAACCTACTTTTATCAGCCCCCACCCCACCCCACCCCTCCAGATTTCCCTCCTTGGAGAGTAGTGAAGCCAGCTAGCCAAAGATTAAGGCATGGATAAACTGAGGCGGGGAAGGAGATGACACAGTGTGAAAGTTCAGGAACAGAAGGTAAAATGGGACAAATCAGATCATACTCTGCCTGTCTTGAACAAGGGATCCTGTTGCTTTGTGTTAGCAGTGAAAGAAGGTTCAAGGACAGAATAAACTACAAAAGTTTGTTTGCAAAGTTTGTTTGCCCTTTTTATTTGTCTTGTTTCTGTGAGGTCTCAGATTTCTCAAGGGTTACCTCTAAGTCCTAATGCTGTTAGCTACGACAAGAGTGCCTAATCTTTTTGAGCCTACAGAAACCTTTGGAATTTTGAGTGGGGATGGTGAAAGGGAATAAAGTGAAATGAAGGAAAGCCTGAGGAAAGGAAGGGAGAAAAAGAAGGGGGAATAAAAAGAAGAAAAGTCTGAAGTAAGAATGCCCCTACCTGACAAGCCTGGATGTTTACGAGTCCTCCAGTGGCTCCAACTGCTATAGCAGCCATGGCAAACCTTTGATTTGAATAATGGCGCCACCTACTTTCTAAAAAGCTCAGCGGCCGCCACAGTCTCACGGACCCCGAGGGATACTCTCTTCACTAAGAAGGACAGGTGTGAGCAATCCACTCTTCATTGGTCCATCGAGTATACCCCTTTAGCGAGAGATATTGTCAACATCATTGGGCGTCACTGGGAATTGATCAATGACATCCCCGGTTGTGAGAGGGTATGTTCCATAGGCTACAGATGTACTAAGAACCTTTGTGATTCTTTAGTCAGATCCAATTTCCATGTTAGTACCCCAGCAAAGCCACAACCGGTAGGACATTATAAGTGTATGAGGTGCAATGTGTGTGATTTGGTAAGGAAAGGTAAAACTTCAACAGTTAGAACCAATGGACAGGTTATCTCCCTTAGAGACTTCTCTACATGTAACACGTCTGGCATCCTCTATGTTATTGAATGTTCCTGTACACTTACATACCTTGGCAGCACTACAAGACCAGTTAAGATCCATATACAGGAACATATCTCTCGTATTAAGAACAAGGTGGTAGAAGCACCCCTTGTACAACATTTTTAAAGAATCATAGAGACCCCAGGGATTTTAAATTCTCGGTGTTGCAGGTGGTGAGAACATCGAATGTGGAGGAGATACAGTGGAAATTACTATGGAGGGAGTCCTTTTGGATATTTAAATTAGACTCTATGGTTCCAAAAGGTTTGAATCAGATATTGGATTGGTCTTGCTATTTATGACTTGACATCCTTTTGTATGCATTGTATTTTTCCTTTAAGTATTGGCTTATATTAAGATTCATTTTGTGCTGTACCTTTAAATCCTTGTGATTTCTTGTAACATCATGGGTATATATATATGATGTGTCTGCTCCAACGTTACCTGGTATCTGGGATTCCCAATTGGGATTAAAGAAGTGAATCCGCACATATTCTTGGAACTGTAAGTTATTTATTTATGGTATTCATCAACTGTAGTTAATTGTAACATAATTAATTTCTTTGTGATTGTGATAAGTGCTAAGCTTGAGCAATTTATGATTGTAAATATAGGTTAATTGCTGTCCTTCTACGCTCTTGAGAAAGCATCCCCAAAACAGGAGTTCAGCTTGCACCCTGTTGAGCATTTTGGGTAGCTGTGTTTCGTCCCGGCACGTCCAGTTCTCCAGTGTGGTGTCTCCAGCCCGGGAGTCGGCTTCACAGCCTGCTCATTCCACCGGGAGGTTCTGCAGACGTAAGGAAGAGAGACTGTCTCTGTTGGAACACTTGAAGACTTTTGGAGATTTTGGACTCGCTGGCGAGTTAGTGCTCAAGTTCACTACTTGCTTACTCATGAGTTGTGTTATATTGAGGATTTGATACTTGCTTCTGTTTGTTCATGAGTTGTGTTATACTGATTTGATATTATTTTGTAAAGTATAGAGCACCCAGCACTTTATAATAAGAAAGTATTTTTTGATATCCATATACAAGTATTTGTCAGCAGCATGGTGCACTTTAAGGAACTGAGGGTCTTTTAGACCATACCGCTGTAGGTCTTTACTTCCTCTGCCAGGGGAAGTATGAGCAGGTGTCATGCTGTGCAGGGATATGCCATATTGGGGAACTTTGGGCAAGGACCTCTTGGGGGTCCTGTTTCTTTGACAGGAAGAAAGAACATGAATACTTTGTGACTAATGGCCAGTGCTGATGGGTCCCGTCTAATTAAATGTTTGATTAGTTTTCCAAGCTTGATTAGGATGATCTCAAGTGAACCAGGCAATTTCTTCATGCATTGGCCTCTTAATTGTGTATAGCCTTATTTGTGATTATCTGATTTGACATTAATGACAGATTTTCCCTTCACCTCCAGCTGTGCAAGGCCTGAAGATTTGTGGGGAATGAAAAGCATGGTTCTGGGAGGAGAGGCCTTTCCTTGGCAACAGTGCCTTCTTCCACAATCCCTTATAGTACCTGCTTTAATTGGTAACATGCCATAGGTTTTTTTACATCCACTCAGAAACAGAATCATCATAATTTTTTTCTTGTAGCAGCTTCTTGTATGCAAATGTTATCGCTGCAAACACTACAAAAACAAATGTTCGGTCATTGAGTTTCTTTCACATCTAAGGGCCAAAGAAGATGAGATACTGGGAGATCAGTGAATGTATTACCTAAGCAATTTTTATTGGTAATTAGCCCCCAAAGTCTTCAATTTGAATTGAAGGCTTGAATTGAGGAAACGCAGGGATGGTCAGCCTCTTTTCTGCAGTGTCATTTTCCTGTCCATAAGTCCCTCCATTCCTAGAGCTACTAATTGTATGCAGGCAATGATAAAAGTTCATAATAAAGATAACACTATTTGTTTGTGGAAGACTTCAGCATTAATTTTCTTGGTTTTGAGTGCAGTACTAAAACTCCAGGACACTTGCTCCAGATTTCATTGTAAAATAGTATATAATCAACTATCCATTTTAATGTACTAGAGCAATTATCATAAATTAATTAAAATAGACTCTTCTTCTTGCTTAGTTATATCTATTTAGTAGACAAACCCAGTTGCTATGCAATTAATGCAAGTCACATTACATTACATTTATTAAATCCCTCAATAATTATGATAGTATATTTGAAAGGATTATTATTTTTTAGTAGCCTTTTGCCTAACAGTGTGTGCAGCCAAAGTTCAATTAAAAACCACTTAATTGTCCAAAGCTCTAAGAGATAGGGAAAGGAAATGGACAAATAAGAAAACCCTTCTGACAGTTAAGGTAATCTGATGCTTTTGATGCAAAACAAAGAACTTCAACACAAAACTGAAGGATATTGGTCTGCATTTTTACCCAAGAGCTATGGGAAATTGAATTAGCTTGGCATATGTAGCATTTGATATAAAGTTCTTTACTTGAAGGCTCACTTTTGTTTAATGATTTCCTCACCTTCCCATGGTATGTATAACCTGGGGGGAGGTCTTGTACAACAGAGTTGCTTAGGTTAAATTGTCATGCACACAAGAATAAATCAGTAGCAGCTACCCAGGCACTATACTTAAAACCAAAACTTGCTGGCCTGGTCTTACAATTAAAATTAGGCCTGAACTTAGATGAGGCTGAAGTTCTCCTGCATCAAAGCAAAAAGCTAATTTGAAATCCTTTTTTCAATGTGTTCTAACAAATATATTCACACAAATATTTGCTACTGATGAGCATTCAAATTTTGTAGCTGGAAATGATTAGTGCAGTGTATGGAACCATTCTATAAATCATGTTGCTGTACCTTTAAGATATACTTTCTGTTTACTGCTTTGGTCCTAGTTTGGTGGCTGTAGTTAGCAGTGTAATCCAGCTAGGGTTGCCAGGTCCCTCTGTCCTCCAGGCAGGAGCTGGAGGCCCTGTCAGGAGGTGGGGGACCTGCTTTGGTGTCCATCATGCATGCTTTGTGTGCGCTCACTGGCCCGTGTGATGATGTCACTTCCAGGAAGTGACATCATCATGCAGGCTACAGCCATCCTGGAAGTGCTCCCGAATTGGCCTGGAACAGGGTGCTGCAGAGTGTAGGAGTGCTCCTGCACTCCGCAGCAGTCCAATCTGGGCTAATTTGGGCCTGCCATCAGACCACATTGAGTACACAGGAATGCGGCGTGCCACCCCCAGGGCGTGCCCCAGGAGGTCTGTGCCTCCCCCGCCGGTGAGGTATGCAGGGCAGAGGGTAGATGGTGGGAGCGGGGGATCCCCTGCCCTCAGCGGCAGAATGGCAACCCTAACTCCAGCCCTGATTGTTTATAAGTATTTGTTGCTCTCCCATTATACTTGTAATCTCATCTTTTGTCTCCAGTGAAGTTGACACTTTGTTGTCTTTGTGTAAAGCCAATACTTAACAATAAGCCAACTTCAGATCTAAAGAGGTACAGATTAAAACATTTGATCAAAAAACAGGGAATAAATATAGTATGCCTACAGGAAACCCATAAAGGCAAAAAAGATAAGAAACCTTTACTGAATTCCCCATTATGGGAAACAAAGGTGGAGGCAAGAGGAACTAAAAAGGCAAGAGGGGTAGCTATCCTCGTACACTCAGGTTTAAAGATACAAGTATTAGATCAAATATTTGATTCAGAAGGGAGATATGTTTTTTTGAAATTCAAGCTGAACAACAGGAAGTTCACAATAGCTTCTATATACGCACCAAATACAGGTCAAGTAAGGTTTTTAAACAAGGTATTTCAGAAATTACAGAATTTCTACGAAGGGGAATTGGTTGTAGCAGATGTTAATTATGACTTTAAGAAAAGTAAAACTTTGAAACTTAAGAAATGGAAATTGAAGGACGCATTTACTTATGGAGGGAAAACACCACAACCTACATATTTTTCTAATAAATCTAATACCTTTTCATATATAGACTATATTTTGATAAAGGAAACAAATGAGACGGAGGTGGTGAAAACAATAACTGAACCTATATGGATTTCGGATCATGCCCCTTTGATAGCACAATTCAAATTAAGCGAAGACCAGAAAGAAAATATGTGGAAATATAAGGCTAATATGCCGTTAACAGAGAAGGATCGGATGGATTTAAGAAGATATAGAGTTCTATTTTAGAGAAAATAGGAACTCAGTTACAGAAGAAGTGCTCTGGGATGCTGCTAAAGCAGTCATAAGAGGAGTTTATATTGCTAAAGAAATTAGAATTAGAAGGGAAAACAATAAGGAAAGAAGCAGGAAAGTAAGTGAAATTATACAAAAACAAAAAGAATTGCAGGAAAATTACAGTAGACAGACTCAAGAACTCCTAAAAAAACTTAAAAAAGAACTAGAGAATTTAGACTCTTTATCTATGTGGAAGAAAGAAATATTAGTGAAAAATGAATATCACAGAATCAATATAAATACAATGAAAAGAATGGCCAATTACTTAAAGACAAGGAAGGAAAAGCAAAAAATTGGATGCATCAAGGGGGATGGGGATAAACAGCTTTTTAAGAATACTCAGATAAGAGAGGAATTTGCTAGATTTTATCAACAGTTATTTAAATCTGGAGAAAATCAAAAATTTGATGAACGGTTAGAAAACAATTTAATGACAGAACAGAGGGAGAGCCTGAATAAAGATATCACACGACAGGAAATAGCAGAAGTATTAAAGGGTCTAAAAAATAGAAAATCCCCTGGTTTAGACGGATTTACTGCAGAATATTATAAAGAAATGGCGGAGTTACTGATACCAGAAATGCAAAGATTATTTAACTATATATTAAAAGAAGGTAAAATGCCAGATTCATGGAAGGAAGCTGAGATCCTTCCAATTCTAAAACCCCAGAGAGACCCTTTAGATACAAATTCTTATAGGCCAATTAGTTTATTGAATCAAGATTACAAAATATTCGCAAAAGTTCTAGCTAATAGACTGGAAAAACATTTACCAAAACTAGTTAAGGAAGATCAATATGGTTTTGTCAAGAATAGATCTATAGCCCATCCATTGAGAAATATATTAAATGTTTTGTTTGGTAAAGAAAAGAAAACCCTAGCTCTGCTAAAATTAGATGTTTATAAGGCGTTTGACACCTTAAATCATAATTATTTAATGCAGGTATTGGAGAAATTTGGTTTTACTGGACCGTTCCTAAATACTATAAGGGAAATTTATAGGGGTGGTAAAGCAGTTATTAGAATAAACGATAGACATACTAGAGAAATTTCAATCCAGAGAGGAGTAAAGCAAGGTTGCCCATTATCCCCGATGCTATTTGCATTAGCAATGGAACCCCTAGCAGACAGGATTCGAAATAGTGGTAGAATTCAGGGATTTCAAATAGGTAAGGAAGAACTTAAGTTAAATCTTTTTGCAGATGATATTCTGCTGACAATAAGTAATCCGCTACAGGCAATAAGAGAACTGCTAGTTATTTTAGAAGATTTCAAGTCAAGCTCGGGGCTTGGTGTCAATATTAAGAAATCTGAAATAATGTTTCTTAACGTAGATAGGGAAACTAAAAGAGAGATATTAGTTCTAACGGGGATGAATTCAGGAGTAAGTAAAATTAAATATTTAGGAGTATATCTTACTAGAAACATAGAGAAGCTACAAAAAATCAATTATAATAAGGTTTGGACAAAGATAACAAAGAAATTGAAGGATTGGAAGAATAAACATTTGAGTATTTTAGGGAAAATTAGAGCAGTTAAAATGTTTATATTACCCAAGATGTTATATCTATTTCAGGTACTCCCAATAGAACTGGACCAGAAAGATATAGGGAAATGGGATGAAAATATTAAAAATTGGGTGTTCGGCCGGAAAAAAGCAAGAATCTCAAAAAAATTGGTATATATGCCCCAAGATGATTTAGGATGGGGACTCCCACATTTGCAAGCTTATTATGATGCATTTCAGTTGAAAGCATTGATGGAGCTAGAATGGAGGAAAGGGGATAAGTGGGTAAGATTTGAATCTGCAAACAATAAGGGAGCAGGTAGTTATGGAATTTATACTAGAGATCTGCAAAAGGAGATAAGACAAGCAAAAGGCCCAAGAAAAATAGCCTTGATTGCTTGGAAGAGGTGGAAAACGGCTATGATGCCACAGAACTCAAAATGGACTCCACTTAAGTATATCTGGGAGAAGGAGATGAACCCGAAATTTTGGGAAGATCTTAAGGCGGAAGGTATAACTAGAGTGAAGGACATGTACAATGGTCAAGGGGATTTGTTACCACTTCAGGAATTGAATCAAAAATTGGGGGAAAGATATTGGTTAAATTTAATGGGGTTACAGCAGTTAATTAAACAAGACAAATATAAAGAAGCTATTAAAAGGGAAGACAATAATATAGAACACGCATTATATGTGGATGAAATAAAGAAAGGGCTGGCAGGGAAAATTTACCTTGAATTGGTGAGGGATAAGGAGTTTATGTTTAGAACTCTAAAAAATAAATGGAATAAAGAAAAACAAATAACTTCTGAGGAGGTTAATAAGTTAATGGTGAATTTGAAGGCAATTAAGCTAGAAAAGTATAGAGAACTTGAAAGGAAGATTATTATGAAGTGGTATAGAACTCCTGCCCAATTGGCATACATGCTTAAAGGGATGAAACCTAACTGCTGGCATTGCAATGCAAAAGAAGGGTGGTACTCCCACCTATGGTGGGAGTGTCCAAAGGTCATAGATTTCTGGGACAAGGTACGGGGGAAAATAGCATTGGTATGTAAGGTCAACCTCAATATAGATGTAGATCTAATATTCATGGGTGTATTGGGAAACACTAGAATTGAGAAACAAAACCAGGATATTTTCAAAGCGATGATACTAGCTGCACATGCAGTGATTGCGTACGGTTGGAAGGAGAAGTTAAAATGGACCTTAGAAAGATGGAATGATTACTTGTATGAATATATTCAATCAGATATGTTGGAATGTTTAAAAAAAGATAAGGCATGGGATGGAAAAATGGAGGAGATAAAAGAGAAATGGTCTGTATATTTTCAATGGGTATATAATGGAGAAGCCAATACAACTATATTTGGAAAATTGGAAAAAATGTGCTCGTGGCTAAACATTTAATTTGTAGTTATAGGATGGTCACCTTGCGGGGGGGAGGGTTACAAAAGGGGTAAAAGATGTATCATAGGAGAACTATGACTGTATTGAAATGTAATAATAAGTGATGCATCAATTAAAAAAAAAGAGAGAGGAAAAAAAAAAACTTCTGAAGCAGCAGCAACTTTGCACGGCAAAAAAAACAACAACTTAACAATAAGCCAACTATGTGATTGGCCTGTTTGAATCCATATTTGAAATCTTTGTGCTCCTTTCATCCCCATGATTCTTAAACTTACCAGCTAGTTCCTTCCTGGTAGTTGCGCACAGCTCAGCCTTCATCCATTTCTCATTCTTTATCTCTAACCAAACCAAGCTTTCAGTTCAGATGCTGCGGCTTTGTTAATATTTTATTGACATCCTTCTCCGTAGAAAATACAATATTTATGAATATTCCATTACAATCACAGAAACTTAGCCTAAAGTTAAAAGAAAAAGAAATACCAGCCAGTTTTAGTCTAGTTTATGAGATAGTCTGGAGACTTGGACTCTTTTGTATACTCTCGCCACAAGAGCCTTTTTAATATAAGAAAGTAGCAAAGGGAGACAATTCCATTCTGAAGTTTTTACAGCATGAATCAGTCATCACTGGGTGATATCAAACACTAAATGTCCGATTTTTTAAGAATAAAAGGATGTGCAGGAACATTAAGCTGTAATATAGTGACTAGAATTCTGGGCTTGAATATGGTAATTACCACATAAAAACACCAAATTATGTTTACTTGGTGGCTGAGAGATTGTGAAGGCACTTCTCAACATTTAGGGAAAGGCAGCAGTACAGTAGGGAAGCTGAAACATGGTCAAAGAAGGGCTATGAGGATGGTGCGGGGTCTGGAGACCAAATCCCAGGACGAAAGGTTGAAGGAGCTGGGTATATAGCTTGGAAGGGAAGCAACTGAGAGGTGATATGATAGCCCTCTTCAAGTATTTGAAGCAGAGTTGTTTTCTGTTGCCCCAGAAGGTCGGACCAGAACCAACAGGTTAAAATTAAATATTACGGAGAACTTGCTGACAGGGCGGTTCCTCAGTGAAACAGGCTTCCTTGGGCAATGGTGGGCTTTCCTTCTTTGGAGGTTTTTAAGCAGAGACTAGATGGTCATCTGTGAGAAACGATGATTCTATGACTTAGTATGAATTTGGGCAGATCGTGAGAGGAAGGGCAGGAAGGGATGAGTCAGTGTTTGGCTCTCATGGACCTTTATTATATGCCCAGGGTATTATATGCTTTGGGGGTCAGGAAGGAATTTTCCTCCAGGTCAGATTGGCAAGGGATATTGGAGGGGTTTTTTACCTTCTTCTGGGCATTGAGTAGGGATCGCTGGGGTAGTAACTATGAATTTCCTGCAATGTGCAGGAGGCTGGACTTGATGACCCTTGCAGTCCCTCCCAGCTATATGTTTCTACAGGGCTATAGTGCAAGAGGTCTATCATATTCTTCCATGTAGTTTCACCACTTGAAAAAGCTACTTTCTGGCCAATATTCACTCCAGATGGGGAAAAAAAGAAAGTTCCTGTCTTTTTCCCTTCCAAGGCTGGTAACAGCTAAGGGAGATAGGAATCAGTTTTGATTAACGAAACTAGTTAAACCATTTCCTCCTGCATATTCCACCCCTGATATAGATGGGGGTGGTTATATGTATGCGTCATGTCACAACCAACTTATGGCAACCCCAGCAAGGGGTTTTCAAGGCAAATGAGAAGCAGAGATGGTTTGACATTGCTTTCCCTCTGCAGAGGGCAAGTCTTCCTTGGAGGTCTCTGAACCAAGTACTGACCAGGGTCAACCATGTTTAGCTTCTGAGATGTGACAAGATAAGGTATACCATGCCACCTCATCTTCCCTCCTGGATAGGCAGCTTGCAAGGCTGCTAATTGCCTTTAAAAACTGTAGCGAAGATCTGTTCCCAGCATCACTTCTGGGTTCACCATGATTCTTGCTTAACAGTTATGAAGTTAAAACAAAATATCCCCATGAAAGCTATATGGAGTACCTTGGACAGTGTATTAACACTGAGCATCTTATTTCAAATACAGCTGCCTTGGTTTTTCCATCTGTTACAAGGTATGAAGCATTATATCTGCTCCTTGACACTACTCAGAACTTTCTATACATACTTAACTGCTTTAAAAAGTTTGAGCCAGTATAGTGTTGTGGCTACAGTAATGAACTAGAATCTTGGCAAGTCAGGTTCAATCCCTCACTGTGCTATGGAAGCTCAGTGGGTGACCTTGAGCCAGTCACACACTCTCAGCCTAACCTATCTCACAGGGTTTGTTGTGAGAAAAAGATGTAGGAGAATGATGTAAGATGTCTTGGCTCTCCATTGGGAGAAAGGTGGGGTATAAATGAAGTAAATAAATAAACAAATAAAATTAAGAAAGAAATCTGAAGTCCTTGAAAAGCTACTGAACTGCATGCTGCCATAATTTTATTTTTCAGAGCCTCTATCATTTGAAAGCAGAATCTGAGACCAATTTGAGGCATCCAGAAATGACAAAATTTACTCATTCAACATAAAATTTATTAAATTTTAAGCAGTTGGGGGAGGGGGACCTTAAACCATGCATTGTCCCTACGGAGGAGAAACACCATGCATGGAGAAACACCATGAGGTTTTGCTGAAAATAAATCATATTCATAACTGTATTCAAAAGCACTTGCGATGGACAATAGAAGGACCAGCTTCCTCATATTCATCTTTGCTGATCCACATTTGCTGGAAGGTTGACAGAGAAGCCAATATGGAACCCCCTATCCAGACAGAATATTTTCGTTCCGGTGGTGCAATCATCTAGAAGTGGGGAAGGAATAATATAGCAAAAAAGAAGAAATAGATTAGGTGATGACATCTGTCATTTTCAGTCGTGCTAAGGACCTCTATTTGACTGCTTTTTTCTTTTACACTTGCTTTGGAATGATAAATAACACAATATGTCCACTACCCCACACTGTGTATCTGTAATATTGAAAAGATAATATGCAAGTAAGTGAAATGTGAATCAGTAAAATAATACCATTAACTCTACTCTGTTTTGTAACATTTGCATAGGGGTTATCTATATTTACATGCATTTTTAATGACTGACTCAGTTAAATTTGTAGTCCACAATTAAGTCTAAAGAGAAATTATAAAAAAAATTCTCATATCCTAATCTTCTTAGCTCAGGTGAACATATAGTCCAGCTAGGAACATTCTTATAAAGATTGGACTTGTGGTTTGGTGCAGCTATACAAAGGTCAGGGATTCCAAAATAACAGGGAATTTCTCTGATTACATGGGAAGTATCACTAAGAGACCACTCTTTATTGATCATAGCAATTACAATGGGATGTATGGGGAAAGGTGGCCATTTGAGGTATGTTGGACCAAGGCCATTTATGGTCTTAAATGGTTAAAATCACCACTCTGAATTGTGCCCAGAAAACAACAAAGTGCCCACGCAGATCCTAGGCCATCAATTACTGCCAGTGACAAAGTTCTGTTAAAACATAGCCCACTGATTCTATACCTGAAGAACAGGGCTTTTTTTCAGGAGGAACGTGGGGGAACGGAGTTCCAGAACCTCTTGAAAATGGTCACATGGCTGGTGGCCCCGCCCCCTGATCTCCAGACAGAGGGGAGTTTAGATTGCCCTCCGCGCCGCTCCTCAGCGCTGAGGGCAATCTAAACTCCCCTCTGTCTGGAGATCAGGGGGCGGGGCCACCAGCCATGTGACCATTTTCTCTGAGGGCAACCCAATGAGTTCCACCACCTCTTTTCCCAGAAAAAAAGCCCTGCTGAAGAATAATAAAGCAAGGTTAGATGTCATTCAATTTGACATTCCCCAGGTCAGCTGACTAGCTGAACAACAGTACTCCTGTGTTGCCTGAATCCAGATACATTCAGCTTGCCCACATTTAGCTCTGAACTAGGGTAAGTTGTTGGAATAGGCGACTCAGCCTGCCTTTGGACACTGGGGGGCGCTGCATGTCTCTTTGAATATAATGTATAAGTCTAGCAATCTGCCACTCTCTTGTCTAAGGTGGGAACGCCTACTGACTCCTCCTCTCTTGCATCTGTGCTTCTTGGGAGATTTCACACCTTCCCTCATGCTCTTCCAAGAGAAAGATGTAAAGCCACCATGCTCCTCATGGAGCCCTTCTCTTTGTCCACAAACCCTCTTCCAGCCTCGCTGCCTATATTTTCAGGCCGTGGTATTAGCTTAGAGAATGTAACTCTATAGATAGGTTCTTTCCCTTGATATTACTAGAAGATGTTGCTATGGAGAAATCTGCTACAATAAACTGTAAGTTCTATCTTTCTATGAATTTTGTCTGAGGATTAATTAATGCACGTTTGTGAGGGTTTAAATGCTTCTGACTAAATTATTCTGCTATATGTTACTCTGCTAAGCTGCTAAACTAAAATATATAAAATACCATAAATCTCTAACATAAGTCACCAAGTGAACATAATTACCATTGATTAACTGCAGACTCTTAGCAGGATGGTAGCAAGAGGTGTAGCTACATGTCCTCAACACACTGATAATTTTAATACGGCATGAAGGAGCTCACAAAGAAAGATTCTAGGGAATGGTCAACAATTTAGCTTAATTAACTAAAAATAATAGACTACACTTGTTAAACATATAATGCTAACACTTACAAGATCCACAATCAACTGATTTGCAGCACTTTCTAAGTGGTAGTAAATATTACAATAAAGTCTAACAATATAAAAGAGATACCTTTTTCCTTATGGAGGTGAGGATAGAGACCATTAAATCAATGTCCATCACTTCTGTAGAAAACCTCTCTGTAAAATTTTCTATCCATAATGTTCCTTGAAAGCAGACATTTTAAGGAAGTCCACTGTGTTTCAGTTTCCAGATTTTGCATTTTAATGTGCGCTAAATATGCATAGGCCACAGTATAGTCATGCTCAACAGATATCAATATTTGGTTGCTTATATTCTTGATAAGCTATGACAGTCAGCTTTTACATAAATATATTTAGTTTCAAGTGGATAGCCTTTTTTAAAAATTTCAATTTACAAACATAAAATATAAAGTATAATCATTTATATTCATAATCATACATTTATATAGAGCTTACTTAAATTTTATTTTTAATATTACACTTTTATTAAAATATCGTAATTCTGTCTTTTCCGTCTAGCTTCCTATCTAATAACCTTTTTATTATAAACATATATTACCTAACTCTTTCTTTTTTAATTTAATTTTGTTCTTGAGTTTCAGCTGTATAATTGAAAAAACTTGCCATTTTTCTTGAAATTCTGAAGTCGATTTATTATGTATAAAAGAAGTTAGTTTTGCCATTGTCACATATTCATTTAGTTTATTTTTCCATTCCTTCAGGTCTGGGCATTTCACTCTTCCATGTTGTTGCAAATATTACTCTAGCTGCTGTCACCATATATTTAAATAATTCACTGTATATTTTTGTTTTGGTTTTTTTGGAAGTTTTTTTATTTTTTAATTACTAGTACTACAAAAGGGAAAAAATGGGAACAGGAAGAAGGGGAAGAAACAACACACAACAACACAAACACTACATCTACAAGTAATGCATTCCCTTCATACTGCAATTATTTAACATTAGAACTTTGTAAAATGCTGTTAGATTGGTAGATCTTATAAAATACAAACTACAATCAGGATTAGGTCTTCTTGCCCCCTCTGGGTCTCGGTCGCAATTCTCTCTGAACAGCTACAGTCACTGTGCTCGTTCCCTCCTCCCCTCCCCCTTCAGGCTTGAAATCCTCTTCTTCTTGCTGAAAATCTTGGTGTTTAGACACAAAGTCCCTTAGCTGATCTTCTGATGTTATCTTGTGAGCTTGATCTTTGTAGCTAAACCAAATACCTTCCGGAAATAACCATTTGTACTTTATTTCACGTTTCCTCAGAAGAGCTGCAAACCTTTTATATTTAATTCTTCTTTTCCGAGCTAAAAATGGAACGTCCTTCAATATCTTAACCTTATTGCCCAGAAAGTCCAAGTCCGCATTGTATGAATTATATAGGATGGTGTCCCGGATCTTCTTAGATGAAAAGTCAATAATAATCTCGCGCAGCAGCTGACGCTTCGTTGCATATTTTGAAGAAGCCCAACGGACTTCCAAAATGGCGCTTTTTAACTCTTCTTTAGTTGCCTTCGCGAGTATCGCCAAAAGTTCCGACACCAGATTCCCATTTTCCTCCTCCTTCACATTCTGGAGACGCAATATTGTCTGAGCACAGTCCACTTGCAACCCGATCAGTTGGTTCTCCAACAGCTTTAGGTCTTTGTTTGTTGCCCTCATGAATGCTGCATTTTCCCGAGCAGACTTTTCCACCCCCCCCCCACTGCTTCCTTAATGGTTTTCACTTCACTCTCAATTAAGCCAACCCTTTGATCAGTTTCGTTTAACTTGTCAACAAAGGGCTTTATTGCTTCGATGACCGACCGCTTTACTAGCTCCTCCAGAGACTCTCCTTTCCCCTGCAAAGCAGCCGAGATAGATTTGCCAATAGCGGGGCTCTGCTTTTTCGTCGCCATCTTAGGGGGGGGGAATCCACCAGCCAAGTTTCGATACTCAGTGAGGGGGAAGAAATCCGAGCCTTCTTAGCTTCAAATCCCACCAATCCTTTGCATACGCTTGTAGTAACAGAAGGGATTCGCTACTTACAGGTTTTCACCTTAGATCTGCTTTTTGCCGTTCTCCATGGCCCGGCAGCACACAAAGTGCTGCGCAAGTCTGCCGGCCTCCATAGGAGCAAATGGGCAATTTACCCCCCACATCGATTTCGGGGGGTTCTTCCCATCGCGCTCCGGACCCTGACACCCTCAATGGGAGTCTTGGGGGCTAACCTTTGCAGGTCAGCCGCCCGGTCAGGCTGCTCGGGCACTTCCTCCCGGACCTGCGGAGAGGAGTGTCCGACATGGTCGAGAAAACAAAACCGAATCAATTCACTGTATATTTTTGTGATATTGCTTGTGGGTAGCCATACTGACCTGCAGCAGAAGAGCAAGTTTCGGGTCCAGGACCTGAATCTTGCTGTTCTACATAAACGTGTGATATCTTTTTTGTAGACACAAATTAGACTAGAAAGCAATGTTATCAGTGTCAGGACAGCATCTGTTGCACCTTTACTGTTGCTTATCCTGAAAGATGTGTGATAACCCCAGAAAGATATGTTTTATTTTTTAATAAATGATGAACATTTGCTACTCTAAAATTAGTACTAAGTAGCCATTAACCTGAAACATGTTATACAGTTATGAGACAAGGTATTACAGACACCTTCAGTCAACACCAAACACTGCTTTTTATCTAGATTATATATGTAGGTTGTGTGACCACTGTTAAAACTACAAGGGGAATGTGTTTTAGCAAGTGCCGATAAGTAGACTATCTGGTGTTCTCTAACCTACGTCTCCCATTTAGAGAACAAAATTCAAGTCCTGAAGCACCTTAAAGACCAACAAAATTGTTCAGGGAATAAGCTTTCATAAGTCAAAGTAGCTTTCATAAGTCAAAGTAGGTTTCATAACCTACTTTGTAGGTTGATAGCCATCACATGCAAAACCTTTGTCATATACTAGTAGTACACATCAACTGGGTCATATATAAAGTGAGATTCCCCACTCACTGTAGGCCTGCTCTGACTCCTTTTGACCTATTTCTCTTCATAAACTCTTCTCATATCAACCTGCATTCTCCTTCTGACTCTACCTTACATGTATTGCCTTGGTGCTTTACCTCATTGAAGATGTTTCAGGGCACAACTAAACAATATGTTGGAGATCCATGACTGGACATCTTAAATTTCTGTAAATAATACTGCAAGAGGAAATAGGTTCAGGACAGACAAAAGGAAATACTTCTTTTCTCAAGAAACAAACTGTGCAATTCACTGCCAGTGGAGGTAGTGATGGCCACAGAAGCAGCAGACTTCTGGATACCAGTACAAGGAAGTGGCAGCAGGTCTTGGTCCACTCCCTATGCTTGTTTTGCCCTTCAAGGCAACTGGTTGGCTGCTGTGTGAAACAGGATGTTGGACTAGATGGACCACTGGTCTGATTCAGCAGGCACTACTCATATTCTTATGACAGAACTGGACTGAAACTATAGCACTGGAGAAGACTTTTAAAACTTTTCCTCTCCAAGTATTTTTCCTGTTGTAAATTGTCCTCCTGGACTTTCTCTTTGCCCTGGTGGGGAAAACATGAAACTTCCCTGGGTCGGAATGGGGGGGACAACAATTTCCACTGAGGAAACAACACAGGGGAGGTTGCTATTCATAGAAATGAAAAGAGATGAGAGAGCCAGTCAAATCTGCTCAATGTCTTGTTCAACTGTGTCTTCGATAACAATGATCCAACCTCCATCTCTGTGGAGGGGTTATTGCTCATGCACTATTGTCATAAAGCCCATTCAGAATTCTCACATTGACATCTAATCAAAGTCACATAAGAACTGTCTTGCTAGATCATGCCATCTATCACTTTGTTCCTGAGTGGAAGGTCATGATGAAGGAGTCAGCCAGGGCTTACTTGGCTCAAGCACCTGAACATGAATTCCCATTATTAGGTATCATCCTCAACAGTCATTGATGCACCTGTTCTCCTTTTAAACTGAGTAATTAAATAATTTTGAGTGGAAAGCTGCATAAAACTTGTGAAAAATCTCAGGAACATCCCATTATGGAATTGGCCTTGTCTGTTCATGGTATCTTAAATCAGTATTAGCAATGATACCTTAATCTTCATAGTACTTGGAGCTAAAGCTGTAATCTCCTTCTGCATTCGATCACCAATGCCAGGGTACATGGTAGTTCCACCCGATAACACATTATTGGCATAAAGATCTTTACGGATGTCAATATCACATTTCATGATGCTATTGTAAGTTGTTTCATGGACACCAGCAGACTCCATCCCTGAAAGAAGGCAAGGTCATAGGAACTTAGTAATCGAATGTTTTTTCAGCAAGTCACTTCTATCCTTTTTCTTTGATAGTTAAAGTGGAATAGAAAATGAATACAGGTATACAGGAAGTTCTGTTGCTCAGAGGTGAAGACACCTCTTGCATTCAGAAGCTGCCAGATTCTATCCCTATAATCTCCATATACAAAAAGAACTAGGTAGTAGGTAATGTAAAGCACTTTTGCCTGAAACCCTGGATAGTTACTGCCTGTCATAGCAGATGATAATGGCCTTGGTAGACCAACAGTCTGTGTCCGTATAAGGCAGCTTTATGAGTTTATGTATTCCATAGCTTCCGTTAATTCTGCTAAACAAGGAACAATCAGAAATTATATACACTAAGTACTAACTGGAAAAAAGCATTCCTTCATAAATGTTATCAAGACGAGAAGTCTAACTTGCATAACAGCTGCTATTGCAGTAAATGGGAGTATACAATTGCAAAGTTTTCTTACATCTTCCACAGTGTCAAAAATAGGCTTCATACATTAAATTCATGTGAAAAAATATACATTCTGTGGTTGCTGTACAACTATGCATGTCCTCAATAGAAACTCATTCCAAAGCTTGATTCTCTTCCCTAAGTGGCAGACTCTAAATGTGGTCTACCCCGATCAATATATCTAATTTTCAGCTCATTCAGATCTGAGGATACTTAAATCCAAAGACTGGAGTCATCATGAACAGACAAGTCAAATCTTTCTACAAACCTGAAAAATGTCCCAGGTTTGAAGAGCCTGTAGCTTTAAGCTTAGTGCCCATTGCTAGGCAACCACAAATTTTGTCAGCATTCCAGGCTTGGTTTCTGCCATTAAAAGGCAGGAGGAGAGGACAGGGCCTTTTCTAGGGCTTCTTTGGCCTTTGAGAGAGGACTCATCAAGGCCAGGCCTGGCAGCAACCACGGGATGACTTGATTCCACTCAACTAGCATGACTCACCTTGGCTTGGCTGCTTGCTACTGTTCAACAGTAGCTGCCCTACAATATTGAATATTGTATAGTGGTTAGAGTTTCAGAATGGGACATCAAACCCCTATTTTATTTTATTTATTTATGTCATTTATAGTCCACCTTTCTCACTGAGACTCAAGGCGGATTACACAGTGTGATTAGTACAGTCAATTTCAAGGACATTTCCATAAACAATGACATAGGGTAAATAAACACAATTTTACAAAGACATAGAATTAGTAAGAATCCAATACAGAGATGAAGAACATAAGCAATTCTAGGGCTGACATTAGACCACATGTACAAGTAGCTCATAGGAACACATATTTAAGACAACAGGTAATACATAAGGCAACACAGTGGTAAAGTCTATGGTCTAAGCATCTAAGTCTAGCTAAGCATCTGAGAGCCCCTCCTTACAATACAAAAGCCTTTTTGAATAATTTGGTTTTGCATTGTTTGCGGAAAGCTAGGAGAGTGGGGGCTCTCCTGACCTCCTCAAGCAGGCCATTCCACAGGGTAGGGGCCACCACGAAGAAAACCCAGGTACATGCTGCTGTTGATTTCACCCATGTGCAAGGTGGCACCTGCAGGAGGCCCTGTTCAGATGAGCAAAGCTGCTGTGGAGGAACATAGGGAGGGAGGCAGTCCCGGAGGTATGCCGGGCCAAGGCTGAGAAGAACTTTGTATGTGATAACCAATACCTTGAATTGAGCACAGTAGCTGATAGGTAGCCAATGGAGTGACTGCAGAATGGGGGTGATGTTCATGCTCCTGCTTGTTCCTGATAGTATCGCACTGTAGCATTTTGCACCAATTGGAGTCTCCTGGTTATTTTGGATGGGAGACCTATGTATAGTGCATTACAATAGTCAAGTCTTGATGTTACCATAGCATAGATCCAGGTAGCCAGGTCGGCCATGTCAAGGTAAGAAGCCATCTTCCAGGCTACAGTGAAGTTGTAAAAGGCATTTTTTGCAGCTGCCTTAACTTGTTCTAGTAGTAGCACTGGATCCAATATAACCCCTAGGCTCTTAAGCGCATCTGCAAGGGTTAGACGGAAACTCATGAGGTGACCTTGGACCACTTAAGACATTCTCAGCCTATCTTACCTAACAGACAGGGGCATAATGGCCATTAAGAGCAACAAGATACCTCCCAGTGGGCTAATGGCTCCCCACCTGCCCAGGCCAGCCCTGTGGCTGAAGGACTGAGCCCGGCCTGCCAAAGTCCATTAAATAAATAATGTAAAGCTGAAGGTGGGGGGCAGATAAAAGGTTTATGGATAGGTAGGTAGATGGGAAAGAGAGAAATAAGCAGAGAAAGGTTGCCAAGAAGAGGGGGAAAGGAAACAATGTAGAGAAGGTGATACAAGGGAAATGAGGCACCCCTTCCAAGCCCCCCATTGTTTGACTGGGCCTAGCTCAGCCTGACAACTCACACCATGCAACTGGGCCATAGTTTTCTTTAGTAGAGGGTGCCAGGGTTAGGACAGGAGGGAAAACTGAAGATGGGGAGGAATAAAGGTAGGTTGGCTGGTGGGTGGAAAGTACAGAAGGAGACAGGGAAAGGGAAGAGGCTATGGGGGCTTTCAGGGAAGGGGAAAAGGAAATAGTAGGGGAGAGTGAAATGAGATGCACCCTGCAAGTCCTTGAAGGTTCCCAGTTGTCAGTATACTCAACATGACCCAATCTATACATAAATCCAGACACTGGAGCCATGAACAGACCAGACAGATCTTTATAGAAACATGAAAAAGTCCCCGACCTACAGAAAAATCTGAAATCTAAAAAAAAGTGGAGTCATTCTCTCCCTGCCCCAAAACAGAAGCAGCCCCTGTAGCTTTAAGAAATGAATATCCTCTGAGATCTCAGTGAACATTGTGGAGCTTGCTAAGCAATCACTGTATTGCCAGCCTTCAAACTTTGGCTTCTTTAAGGTAAAGGGAGGGGGAGGACCCTCTCCAGGGCTATTTTGGCCTCCAGGTCTACCTATTCCCCTCCTTTCTGTCCTGGAGTGAGGACTCATTGGGCAGCGATAACCATGCAACTTGCTAAAATGCTGTTTGTGCAACTCACACAGGTTGCCTTCCAGATGGTGGTGCCACACAACATTCCTGATGGCAGTCTCCACAAATCAGCCTCTCTTATCTGTCCACCCAGTCTTCAGCTTTATTTATTAATTTACTTAATTTATACCCCAGCTTTCTCCTCAATAGGGATCCAAAGCAGCTTTCATCATTCTCTTCTCCTCCATTTTGTCATCGCAACAACCCTGTGAGGTCAATAAGGCTGAGTGTGTGTGATTGGCTGAAGGTCACCCAGCCAGTTTCCAGGCAAAGTGGGGATTTGAGCCTGTCTCTCTCATATCCTAGTCTAACATCTTAACCACTATACTACACTGGCTGTCAGTTTTCCCTCCCTCCTCCCCTTGTAGCCTCTCCCTGGGAAATGTCTGGCCCAGGTACAAAAATCATGCAGTAGCAAGCCACTCAGGTGAGTTGTCTGGTGGCCATCTCCAGACAACATAGATCAGTTCTCCAGGAGAAAGTGGTTGCTTTGAGAGTGGACTCTATGGCATCATACCCCACTGAAGTCCCTCCCCCGCAAACCCCACCTCGCCAGATTTCACCCCAAATCTCCAAGAATTTCCCAATCCAGAGTTGGCAACCCTACAACAGTTTAAGAACTTGTTTAACTTTGTTCAGTTCAGCAAACCCATACCAACCTATGAATGATGGCTGGAAGAGAGTTTCAGGGCATCGAAAACGTTCATTGCCAATAGTGATGACTTGACCATCAGGAAGTTCATAGCTCTTCTCCAGAGAGGAGGAGGAAGCAGCAGTAGCCATTTCATTCTCAAAGTCCAGAGCCACATAGCAGAGTTTCTCCTTTATGTCTCGCACAATTTCACGCTCCGCTAACAGTACAGAAATATAAAGTATAAGATGCTGAAGAGTTTGGGACTAGAGATGGGCACGAACAGGAAAAAAAACGAACATGATGTTTATTGTTCATTGCCATCCACGAACAGGGACTCACAAACAACCACGAACATGGCCCTGTTCACGAACATGTTTGTGGTTGGCTGTTCGTGGGGGCCAGCAGGCTCCTCCAGCCATTATCCAAGTCAAGATCCCTACCGCACCACTCCCAGAAACCTTACCTGAACAGGCAGCAGGAAAGTTACCAATAATAAATAATAGTGTGGCCCAGAGCTTGACAGCAGCCCTGGAACTTGAAGGGGTAGATCCCTATCCCACCACACACAAAGAAAATTCAAGCTCCAATGTACTCTATCGAAATGCCAACAGCAACTGTTTCTCCCTCACTGTCTGCAAAGTCAGAGCTGGGAGCCCCCCTTCCCCCTGGTCTTTGCTCCCTTGTTATAACAAATTTGCAGATCCACACTTGAAAGGAAGACCTGCCTATCAAGCTAAATTGGGCTTAGATTGGGGTTTCCAGGGCAACAGCAGGAGTTCAGACAGAGTTCAGACAATCCCTGTCTAAGTTGCCAAGGGAATTGATTGCAAGTGCCAGACTGTCTGGCTTGACAAACAGCAACGAACAAAGCTTGCAATGACCACCTGTTCATTTAGAATGGGGACTCACGAACAGCTTGTTCTCGAATAGCAGATTGGGGTGTTCACGGCTTTTTTTTGGTTCGTATTGCTGTTCATGCCCATCTCTATTTGGGACTGATGTACTTCTCTTACACCCTGCTATTGTCCAGTAGAACCATCAGGACCAGAGTTTGGGGCAAATGTCTCTGGAACAATGGGGAGAGAGATGTATGACATAGGCAGGAATGGCCTAAGGTGCATTGAAGAGGGAGATAGAAACTTAGAAACTCCAGTTAGTGCAGAATGCTGCAGCTCATTTATTATCAGGAGGAGCGAGGAGGAGAATAAATATTATTCCCATTCTGAAGTCACTCCACTAGCTGCCTATCGGTTACAGGCTCAGTTAAAGGTATTGGTTATCACGTAGAAACTTGCCCTTTTAAAAAGTGTCATTGGAGTTCTCTGGAGTTTGATAGGATTTTGCACTGGAAGCTGCAATCAGTGGTACATTCACAACCATGACATGTAAGAGTATCTAAGCACAGTTTTCTTGCTGTTGCAGAATGCATGAAACTATGGGCTTCTGATGGCCTTATTTTTTTTTCTCCCATAAACTTTGTTTCTTAGCCTGCTCCATCCCTCTTGATGTCACTGGCTAAATTGCTCTGATGTCACAATTACAATTTGGCAGTTGTGGACCAAGCTGATGCATGCAAATGGAAGATATGACCTGAAAGTCTGAAGTTCACAACCAGGTTTTGGAAAAAAACTCAAATATTCCATGCCTGGACAATGTAGATTTTTGAATGACATCTTGTTTGTGTAGATCATTCAGTATGCAACACTGAGAGCATTTTGATTCAGAGATATGATGCTTACCTGACATACTATAGCAGAATAAAAGTAGTTTTTACAAAGTAAGCACAATGGCTATAGAAAACATGCTGATTACCAGTAGTAACAAAAGAATATCCTCTTTCTGTCAGTATTTTCATAAGATAGTCAGTAAGATCTCTGCCAGCCAGGTCGAGTCTCATGATAGCATGAGGCAAGGCATAACCTTCATAGATGGGTACATTATGTGTGACACCATCCCCAGAATCCAGAACTATTCCTAGGAGAGAGGCAAAGTGAAAAGTATTAGCGTTCTTCGCTAGAGTTCTTGGCCTGCCACACCCTCCCAATCTATCCATCTGCTAAATTAAATACTTTGACAACAAAGGGGTTTGAAAGGAGAGGCTACAAATGACAATCTCTATTGTCTCCCTTCTAAATGAAACTCTCCTGCTGCAAGGGGGAAATTGCTGGCCTATACAAAGAAGCAACTGCCTTCTGCAAAAACATGAAAGAGTCAGAAATTGCATGGCATTGTTCTCTTTGAACAGATGCTAATGATAACGATCTTACATTTCTAGAGCCTTTCAACCAAAAGGATCCTGAATAATTTGCAAAAAATCCTAAATGCTGATGTACAAACATATAGATTTTGCCACCAAAATGGAGACTTTTAATGGGGCAAAACACAGCAGTTATTCTTTATGTAACCATCTCAGAACATGGGATTGTAATGCAACAACAGTAAATATGTCAAGAATTTGTGTTTTAACACAGTGGTTCCCAGCTTGTGGGCTGGTCATACCTGGAGGACCATGGAGTTATTGGGTATTGAGTATAAGGAGCCCTTTTTAATAAATAAATAAGCTAAGGTATCTCCTCTATACTGAATAAATAATATGTCTTGCACATATATGTATTACTGGTTTTCAGATTTATATAGATGTTGTTGTGACTAATTAAATACACATATATTTTAAAATGCTACTGAATTCATAGTAATTTTTTGTCATTATGTATTTTCTCAATCAATTGATCCTATTAGTAGGATTACTACCATGTGGGTGACCAATGTATTTTTTTATGTTAAAAAGGGGTCCTCATATTCAAAAAGGTTGAGAACCACTGTTTTAAGACATGAGATAAGCACTCCCTAACCCTAGCAAGCAAAATGTATTGTATTGTTTCTGTAATGAAACAGTGAACAGTGAAATGTATTGTGCTGTTTCTGTAATGAAACAGTGAACTTTAGCTGTAGAACATTTTGCCTTATTTTGTATTTGTTTCTTTAATTGTCATTGTAGGTGTGGTCATTTTTAAACTAAAGCCCCTCAAGTCTTTCCTCTTTTCTATTCACTGATCCGTGAATTGGTTAAATTTGCTGAGTTTAACACTTGGGCATTTCTTTCCTAGTCTAATTGAATATATGCTATTTTTTTTTAAGAAGAACTTTTTTTCCTGCCTAGCTGAAAATGTGCCACATTCTCCACCCATTAAACAAACAGCCCAGACATGAATCACATATCACGTACTGTCCATAAAAAGGAGATTGTAGGTCTGTGTAGCCACAATTTGCCACAGAGCCTTGCAGGGAAGGGAGATAGTGTTTAACCAGTAAACTTCCACTCAGTTTTGCTATTCAAAATAAACTCCCTAATTTATTATTAGAATTTTAACACAGAAACAATCTTTTAAAGCATTATTTTCCCTTTTAAAATACTAACAACAAAACAGGGATCCCTAGTTCAAATGACAGAAGAGTGGAGGCTGAATAGTTAAACACCCTCTTCCTTCCTTGCAAGACCCTGAGTCAAACTGAGACAGCGCATGCATGACATTTGCATTTTATTAGTGGAACAAGTTGCATGATTTCCAGTCATCTGTTTTATTCCCTTATTCCCTGTGTTTAATTAACTTTCTCATTGGCTATTTTAACGTTTTCTCTCCTTGTCTTAAAAAAGATCCACTTACCAGCCTATCAAAATGCAGAATTTCAGTTCTCCTGAATCCCATAATTTTTGGCTCTCTATTAAGTTATTGAAGAAGCAGAGCTATGAGAATGTGGCTAGGATTACTCGAAGCTCTCTAGGATGGCAGCCAACATGGAGAAAACATGGCTTTGGCTTTGAACCCTGCTTATATCAACCATTCCCAGAAGGGTCACTCCTCCTGTACCCACCAAGGAACAACCTCTTTTTAAAAAATGCTACCAGGGCCAACTGGCCATTTAATTTACAAGGAAATTTCCTGGTGGCTACTGCTCTAAAGGACCTCTGGTGGCCAAGAGCAAACACAATCAAACTCTAGCAACTGTTAGAGCCTCAGAGCCACCTGGCTCTATGGTTGTCAACATCCAAGCAGGGGCCTGGAGTTCTTCCAGCATTACAAGTGACCTCCAGGCTACAGAGATCAGTGTCCCCAAAGAAAATGACTGCTTCAGTCGGAGGACTTTATGGCATAGTACTCTGCTGTGGTCCCTCCCCTCCCCAGACCCCACTTTCCCAAGGGCTCCGCACCCAAATCTTTAGGAATTTCCCAACCTAGAGCTGGCAACCCTACTTGGCTCAGACCTCTCATCAGCAATAGTAACTAGAGTCACTTTACCAGTTGTCTTTTCCCACATGCTGCCAATTTTCAGGAGGAAGTGAAGAGTGCACTGCTGAGCTTAATGACCCCTGCATCACTGGCCTGTAGCACTGCAGTAGGGGCTACTCGGCTTGGGTTGCGCCAGGGCCCTTTTTACTTCCCAGTTCACTCCTATTTAAACACCCCACAGTTAAAATAGGAGAACACAGACACCTAAAAACAAACTTTCTGGCTCTTAGTTTTCCAAAAAAAACCTGTTCAGTACTTTTATAATAGGGGCAAAGATATTAAGAGACAACATTTCATAGACATGATCAGCACATAGTGCAGATAGGGATAAGGTGAAGGGTCAGTCTGATATTCAAAGAGTAAAATATATGCATTACACAAGGCAAATCAGACATCTAACTGGTATTGTTATGTATCTATGTGCTTGTCAAATTGAAACCAATTGATGGTGACCTCAGCAAGGGGCTGTCAAAGCCAGTGAGAAGCAGAGATAGTTTGCCATTGCCTTCCACCACAGAGTCTTCTTTGGTGGTTGTCCATTCAAGTACTTACCCTGCTTAGCTTCCAAGATCTGACTATACAATGATACCTTCCCTCCCATGGCATTGTTAAACAGGCATAAATCTTGTGAAATGGCAAAAAAGAGGATAACAACAGAATAATACAAACATTTTGACCCTGCCCAGTGCCAGATATGTCTCTCTTACTGGCCCTATTGAAAACAGAATGCTGAACTAGATAGACTTTTGATCTGATCCAGCATGGTTACTCTTATGTTCGTATTTGACATGCTACTGTATGAAAACTGGAGGATGCATGTGTATGCTTCTGCTATAGCTGTGTTCCCTCAGGCATAGACTCTGTTTCACACAGGCAGAGAAGATGCAGAGCAATATGGTAGCAATAGCTGTGTTCACATCCACATTTCTGCAAAACTCCTTCAACTCACACATACTGAACATACAGCTTATTCCTCCATATTGTAAATGCAACAAATTCAAATGGAATTATTTGCTTAATTAATTAGACATAATATATGATATATGTGTATTGCTGGGGGGTACATTAAATGAATACATAAACAAAAAATTGTAATAAAGACACCAAGAAATACTAACCAGTAGTTCGGCCAGATGCATACAGAGAGAGAACTGCCTGAATGGCTACATACATTGCTGGAACATTAAATGTTTCAAACATGATCTGTATATAAGAAGGAGAGGGTCTTAATATCTCTAAGCAGAAGCAGCCCATGAAAAGAAAAAAAACTGCAGGCTTTATTACCTGATTACAGGAGTACAACAGATAACTATTTTCCCAACAATATTATAACTTTAATCAAATTGTGAAAGCATCTATAATTTCCAAAAGAAATAGTCTTTAATTAGATGTTTGCATGTTAAGGTAATTCACTCTAGATGTGAATAGACCCAGACCTTCATCTCTGTTTCCTGATTCTGCAAACATTTCATTAACTTTTACACTAAAGTATGCCTTTGAACTGGAAGATGTGCTTCTATGCAATCATGAAGAACACTGCAAAAGCTCCATCTTGTGTAAAATCTGTAAATCAATGTTGTCTCATCAAATATGAAATGCCAATTCCTTCTGTTGGTCTGCTGTTTGGGTTGGGAGTCAACCTGGAAAGCACATGTGATCCCATGATGTCCTTGCATAAGTAGAAGTCATTTCCTGCTCACAGAAGGGCTAATATACATTTAGTATTATAAGAATTTGTGAAAATAGCTATGGGACCTAAATACTATAGCACTGTGCGAATTGTTGAGGATTTGCCCACCTAAGTTCTCCTGATTAGTTTCCTTCCATCAACTGTAGTTTTGATCCAACCCATTGTCACTAATAAATCCTTTGTTAATCCAAGACCTTCTGAAATGGAAGTATGTCTTTAGAGTAATTTGAACACAGCATTCAGTGTTAGTACTATTATAGATATCACCATGGAACAACAATGGTCAACAATGACTCTATGGAAACTTTACTGGAATCTGTTATTAATTTGATCCATCCTTTGGATCATATAGGCTCATATATTGGTTACCAGTATCCAGACTGCCCACATCTTTCCTTTTGGAGGGATGAACTAGAAAAGAGATGGCTAGGTACAAGTAAAAGCATGATAGGTGGGAGTAAACGCATGATATGAACAGTGTAGAAACAAATAGATAGTCCAAGTAGATGTTTTGTGAGAGCAGTAATGTGACTATACCAGTGATCTCCCATCAAAAGGAATGCTGCTGCATTTTGAACCAGTTTAGTTTCTGAGGGCCAAGCTACAAGTGACGAATGACACTTGCCTGGCAAGTGAACAGACTCAAGTGTATTCCTCCCTGTTCACTTGCCATTCACTTGTGCTCCACTTGATCAAGTGGAGCACAAGTGAGTGGCAAGTGAACAAGGAGGAATACAGTCTGTTCACTTGCCAGGCAAGTGTCATTAGTCACTTATAGCTTGGCCCTGAGTTATCTTCAAGGGCAGCCCTGCATAGAGTACATTACTCTATGCCTAAAGAGCGTAAGCTTAATATTAAAGTTAATCTGAATCTTAGGGTTATGGACTCTTGGGTCAGCACAGCTAGCAGACCCCAAGAAGGAAAAAATGTTTTTAAAAACTACCATATTAACCCATTTTTCAAACAACAGGAATGGGTCCCTAGACTCTTAAGAGAGTCTATTCACTCCATCCTAAGTAGCAAAGAAAAACTACTCTAGAGCTTCAGCTTTGTTAACCAGCATCACTTCGATCTTATCTGGATCTAGTTTCAATTTTAGATAAGAGAAGATAAAGAGACATTTTTCATCTCTAGAACACTAAAGCTTCATTCGTTCACTGAAGGTTAAGATCACCCATGAAACTTATTGGCAGTAGGTTCAGGACACATTAAAGGAAATACTACTTCATATAATACACAGCCAAATTATTACATTAACTGCCACAAGATGTGAAATCACTATGAGTTTAGATGGTGTCTCACAAATTTTGGAAGATATCAATGTTATGCTAGCTAAATGGAACCTCTGTATTCAGAAACATTACATCTATAAATACCAGATGTTTGAGATAAATAATGGGCAAGGACTAGGGGTATGCAAAAAAAATAATTCAGGTTTCCCGTTTTGGGAAACCTGAAGCAGAAAAAAAGAGTTGGACATAAGGGATTCCTGAAGTGGCAAGCCACTTCAGGAATCCCTTGTTTGACCCACTTCAGTGTGCTCCATAAAGATTCGGAGCACACTGACAAACTATCCCACTCCCCCGCATATTTCACTTGATGGAAGAGAGAGGAGGGAACCCCCTCCTTCCCATCCAATCAGGTGAAATAAGCCACAAGGGGGGGAGTTCAAACCCCACCAAACAGATCAGCTGCTTGGCAAGGTTTGTGACCAGCCCTTTAAACTCCATCTGGGTCATGGAGGAAACCCCTTGCGACCCAGGTGAAACACGGAAGGGCCCTTTCCAGCTGGCTGGAGGAAGCGGGGGAGAGTTTGAAGGGAAGAACGCTCCCTGGCAGGCTGCACTCAGCCGCTTGTCAGGGATTTCCCTGACAAGCAGCTGAGTCGGGGGGTGAAATGCCCCTCTCCCTGCCGCTGAGCAGCAGCAGAGAGAAGGGCATTTCACCCCAGAAGACTGCACTCAGCTGCTTGTCAGGGGGTGAAATGCCCCTCTCCCTGCTGCTGCGCAGCAGCAGAGAGAAGGGCATTTCACCCCAGAAGACTGCACTCAGCTGCTTGTCAGGGAACCCCGGCTGAGTCAGGGATTTAAATGTCCCTCCTCATGCAGGCTACACTCAGCCGCTTGTCAGGGAATCCCCTGACAAGCGGCTGAGTTGGGGGTGAAATGTCCCTCTCCCTGCCACTGCACAGCAGCAGGGAGAAGGGCATTTCACCCTGGCAGGCTGCACTCAGCTGCTTGTTGGGAAACCCCCAACAAACAATATATTGTCGAAGGCTTTCATGGCCGGAGAAGGATTGTTGTTGTGGATTTTCCGGGCTGTATAGCCATGGTCTTGGCATTGTAGTTCCTGACGTTTTGCCAGCAGCTGTGGCTGGCATCTTCAGAGGTGTAGCACCAAAAGACAGAGATCTCTCAGAGTCACAGTGTGGAAAAGATGTTGGCAGGTCATTTATATCTGCTCAGGAGGGGTGGGGTTGAGCTGAGTCATCCTGTAAGAGTTTCCCAGGATGTGGAATGCTAATGGAGGGAGGCTTCACTGTATCCTGAGGAGGTTCTTTTGTATATGGATTGGTGCTTGATGTGCTACTCTTCTCTGCAGGGCTATTGTCGGGTATAGAGTGTTTTGTTAGCCTGGTGTTTTTCAGGGCTGGAAACCACACTCTATTCATTCTTAAAGTCTCTTCTTTCCTGTTGAAATTGTGCTTATGCTTATGAATTTCAATGGCTTCCCTGTGCAGTCTGACAAAGTAGTTGGAAGTGTTGTCCAGTATTTTGGTGTCCTGGAATAAGATACTGTGCCCTGTTTGAGTTAGGCTATGTTCAGCCACTGCTGATTTTTCCGGATGGCCAAGTCTGCAGTGTCTTTCATGTTCTTTTATTCTTGTCTGGATGCTACGCTTTGTGGTCCCGATGTAAACTTGTCCACAGCTGCAGGGTATATGGTATACTCCTGCAGAGGTGAGGGGGTCTCTACTGTCTTTTGCTGAACATAGCATCTGTTGTATTTTTCTGGTGGGTCTGAATACTGTTTGTAAGGTGTACTTTTTCATAAACTTTCCCATCTGATCAGTGGGAATATATCAAAGGAATATGGCAAAAACACTTTTCCTGTGGGAGACTGTTTTTCCTTTGTTGTTTGATTTATCCTTGGTTTACTTGCTCTTCTGATTTCATTTCTGGAGTAGCCATTTGCCTGAAGTGCGTGGTTTAGATGATTAATTTCCTCGTTGAGAAAGTGCGGTTCACATATCTGTCTTGCACGGTCTACTAATGCTTTTATTATGCCTCTTTTCTGTCGAGGGTGGTGATTGGACTTTTTGTGTAAGTACCGATCCGTGTGAGTTGGTTTCCTGTAGACCTTGTGACCTAACTGAAAGTTTGCTTTGCGGTTGACCAAGGTATCCAGGAATGGGAGTTTTCCCTCGATTTCTTTCTCCATTGCAATATTTCTGAACAAAGATGATGAGAGACTTTGGCAAGAAACAGGCAAATAATGATCTATTTTCATAAGGACACTCCTTCACAGATAACTAGCCACTCCTTGATTTTTATTGTCCATTTTCATTTTTACCATTTCAGGTGCTTTGGAATGGAAGGTAAGATCACACTGTTTGTCTGCATCTTCTTCACAAGTATCTCCAACACACAATTATGCTGGACTATAGAATTCTATTGTGTTGGATCTAGCAAAAAAATTCCACTTGTTCTAGAGGTCTTGCACAAGCAGAAATGAAAAAAATGCGCTAACTTAAACTTATTGTATCCCCGCTTGTGTTTCCACTTGCACAAGACCTGGTACAAACGATTTCTGGGCACTATAATATATAGCACTATAATATATAGGAAGGAAAGTGCTAGGTTTTACAGAAGTTCTTGCACAAGTGAAACTGTGTTAAGTCCATTTATATTTCTGCTTACACCTCACTGGATCAAACCAGTATTCTGTAGACTATATAGTACTTCATCCCTGAAAAAGAACACATATTCAGGCAGAAATTTAGGAAGGTAAAGTTACTTCAAAAGGAGATATCAGAGAAACACAGAATACTATTGTGCAAACAACTTCCTGAAAAGTTCAAGATAGCATCCTCATATAACCTAACCATTGTGCAATGATGCTACATAATGCTGTTTCATTTTAATCAATGGGGAAGCTTTAGTTCCATTATATAGAAGGAAAACAGCACAACTCTGGGGGAGGAAACAACACCCAAACAATTACCTGAGTCATTTTTTCTCGATTAGCCTTGGGGTTTAAAGGAGCTTCAGTCAGAAGCACAGGATGCTCTTCTGGGGCAACACGAAGTTCATTATAGAAAGAATGATGCCAAATCTAAAAAGGGAGAGATGCAAATGGTTTAGACAATGTTTGTCTGAACCATTTGTTATTAAGCAAAGAGGTTTCAAATAATATTGTTGCAAATTTACAGTAAATGGTTCTAGGCTATGGGTTTGGCCTAAAGTGGCATGCTGCTAAGTGATTCAGAGCCTATAAAAAAGAATAGTGTTGTTTCTTAATAACTGTAGAAAGCTCTATGGGGGAGGGCTTAAATGTTGGAAATGGCTCTGTCCAAGCATCAGTCAGTGAAAAGGTGAATCTCCCTCCCAGGGGGCAGATGTGTATCTGTGTGTAAAGAAACAGCAGTCTGAAATTCTGAAAAAGACAGAGAAGCAAACAGTCACTGCTGTAAGATGACTGAAGTGCCATGGGGTGCTGGATCAGTCTCTCTGGAATGTTAACGTTTTTCATAATGTATATGATGTAATCCGCCCTGAGCCTGCTGATGTGGGGAGGGCGGGATATAAATCAAAATATAAATAAATAATTTTGATATAGATTAGCAGATCTATTGTCTTGAAAGAGTGTCTCTTTGCATCTGCTTGTGCTCAAGTTCTATATTTGTACATGAATGCTACAAAATACTATACATTTCTAGTGCTTTGTGCTTCAAAGGGAATCTCAAACCAGCTACATGCTAACTATGGAACTTCCCAGTACTCAGACAATGGAAAGCACACAATAAGATAACAAATGCATATATACACACAGTGATAAAAACATCTTACATAGAGGAGTTCCTGAATGCTTCTAGAAATCACTACTCCCTAATATGAAGACTGATTTGATATGTGAAAGGGGAACTACCATGCCCATACATACTTTTTACGCATAGAATATTTCTAGCAGCTATTGCTATCCTGAACCATCTTCTACTGAGGATTTCACACAGCCCATGTAATGCATTTTGGCTGCTGTTTGCTAGTGGGTTGAATGTAGGATTATGCCAGACAAAGCTGTGTTGAGCCAGGTTTTTTTAAAAAAAAAATCAGACTATTGGCCTACCTATCCTAATACTCTTCATTCTGACTGGCAGCTTCCTTCTAGGAGAGAACAGTCTTTCCCAGATCCTGGAGAGCCACTGACACTCTCTGCATCCATTACTAATGGACCAATGGTCTGATTCAGTATAAGGAAGCCTCAGGTGTGTTCACAGTCCTGCCTCCTGAGATTCTTTTAACTACAGATACCATAAAGCTGGGACCTTATACATACAGCACATGTGCCTCATAGCTAAGAGCCCTATCCTAATCCAAGGATTGTTCCGGCGTGTAAATTAGGAAGTCCTGCCTTCTATTTCGTCACAAACTGTATTGTAGACAATATTGAAATTCAGAAATAAAATCCATCACTCATGTCTTTCCCCCCAAGGTCTGTCTGGCTAATCTTGCTGTCTGACAGTATGCTGTTGTTATGAGGCAAGCATCATGCGTCTGAAGGAATGTTCATGATAATAAGCCTGACATTTTAATTTTCTAGTGTTATAAAAGTATCCTAGCAATTTTTACGCCTTCATAACTAAGTTAGTCAGACAGTGAGTTTCAAGTGTCATAGATATACAGTTTGAGGAGTGTGAGATCTCTGAGGGAGTGGATTAGGGGGATCTTTATTTTTAAAAATCCTCAATATTATAAATGGCTGCTTTCTTGGACTTACCTCTGGAAGGGCAGAAACCGTCATCAGCCTTTGATTTAGTAAACATTCCTGTGTTTGCACTCAAAACATCATGCGGGGGTTGGCCTGGGTCCATGCTGCCTTTTAAAAAGTAGACTGGACTCTTCCTTTTTTCTACAGCTACAGACAGACTAACATGGCTACCCATCTTGATCTAACCCCTTTTTAAAAGGCCTGGATATGTGGGCTGCTCAGAGAAGGGCAGGCGCCAGAGGTGGCTGACCAGCAGCACCTGTCCCCAGCATCCTCCTCTGCAGACTTGGTTTAAAGCTCTTCTTCCCAGCTGGAGAGGCAGCACCCTTCATCTCCCAGTTCTTCCCCCCTCTCGGGGCCTTTGAAGGGTCTTCTCTGCATTCAAGGGAGGGGGTCTGTCTTAGGCAAAGGCTTTTGCCTAGCCAGAGACCGCCCAAATCCTGAATAGGACTAAAGTACCCCTGGTGTGTGTGTGGGGGGGGCAAGCCGGCTGGCTATGTGATCAGGCTGCTCCAAGCATGGAGGAACTTTGCTGGAGAGCCACAGCCCCACAGCCGTTATGCAGATTAAACATTGGGCTGAAAGGCTGGCGTGCCTCAAAGTGTGCACCTGGGTGTCGTGGCTGAGGAGGGGGTGCTGGTGTGGTTGAGCCACTTGCTCCTTTTTGATTGGAGACACTGGCCTCGGAGTCCTCCAGAAGGTCCATTCACACATGTTTTTCTGGGCTCAGGATGCTGCCAGTGCCTGGGTCCTGGCTGCGCTACCCCTCCCCCGGCAGGGTTCCTCTGTGTCTTAAATGCTGCATGCTAGTAACACCCAGCAGGTGTAACTTCATTTGGTGTGGGGGTGTAACATCCCCCCTATGCCTGCTTGCATTTCAGAATGAGGCATGAAAAAATACAACAGGCTCCAGCAAACTGATTCAGCAGGCCCCTTCCTGGCAGCAAGCAGGTGCTTCACAGAGGCTTGGAGGCCAGAGTGGAGGGCACTGAGGAGAGGCACAGGGAGGAGTACTTAGGCCATTGATTTGGGGAGCCCCCTCGCAGTGGCCTCAGGGCCAGAGCCATCGCTTGCACGAGGATAAAAAGTGAGTCATCAGCAACACGGCTTGCCTTTTATATAGTAGGATTTTGGCTGATTCAAGCATTCAAGAAGGCCCATCAGTATCATTCTCATGGGATCACACAACCTGAGATTTCATTGGCTGGGGCAGGGGCAGGGGTAGAGTATTACATTCTCCTGGAAAATTAGCACATGAGGTTAGAAGTTTTTGTCTAAGGTTATTTTTCCTCCTGCAAGATTTGATGTGACTGCTTTCAAGTAAGCAATCCTTCACTTGAATTCTGACATGGTACATATAACTATATATTCTACTATATAATATATATATTATATATTCTACTATATAAAAGACTAAGCGTATTCAAGACAACTCACTTCCTACCCTGGTGTGTCACCAGAGAGCACTGCTGTGGAGGGAAGCCCAGACGAGGCAACCAGACCTCCAGAGAGCACAGGCCAGGATCAGGTGTGGAGCAGAAGGCAATGCCTGCCCTCCACCTTGACCCAGCTGGGATCAGGAACAGAGCAGGTGACAATGCCCACCCCCTGCCTTCACCCAGCTGGGATCTGGAGTGGAAAAGGTGGCAATGCCCATCCCCCACCTTCACCCAGCTGGGATCAGGAGCTGAACAGGTGGCAATACCCACCCTCTGCCTTCACCCAGGAGTGGAGTAGGTGGCAATGCCTGCCCCCTGCCATCACCTAGCTGAGATCAGGAGCAGAGCAGGTGGCAATGCCCACACGCTGCCATCACCCAGGTGGGATCAGGAGTGGAGCATGTGGCAATGCCCCTTCACCCAGCCTGGATCAGGCACAGAGCAGGAGGTAATGCCCGTCCCTACTTTACCTAGTAGGGATCGGGAGTGGAACAGGTGGCAATACCCACCCACCCCTTCACCCAGCTGGGATTAGCCCCCCCCCATTCACCCAGCTAGGATCAGGCACAAAGCAGGTGGCAATGCCCACCCCCCTTCACTCAGCTGGGATCAGGTGCAGAGGAGATGGCCATGCCCACCCACCCCTGCCTTCATCCAGCTGGGATCAGTGACGGCAGAGGAGGGAATGCCCGCTTGCCTACCTCTCCTTTCTAGAGCCCATTGTGTGTGTGTGTGTGTGTGTGTGTGTGTGTGTATTATATGCCTATCCTAAATGTTTGAATCAGCTGTTCATTCCTTGATTGCTGCAACTCAAGTGCCTTCATTGGAGAATTTCCATGTCAAAGCCTTTGAGATTTTATAACAACAGGAAATTGTCACAGGTGCTGAGTTACAAACTTATGGGGATTCAGTTCCTATGAGACAAAATTATTTAATGACAAATTAGGTTACTCTGCAACTCTACTTTCTTCTGTTTTCACTAAGCCTCAGCATTCACAAATGCTTAAAGTTAAAATGTAACTAAACAGCTGTGATAATGGTTTCCTTTCATACACTGTTCAGAAGACATGGACAGTAGTATTTGACATTAATGAAGTCGATAGAAGATTATGCCCTGTAGTCATGGCTCTCCCAGTCTTGAACATGATATGCTCAGAAGCTGTAAATGCTTTCTAAGATTTACATGCTGTTCTACATAGCTAGTCACAGCAAAATGGAACAGCCCGTATTTGCATATTGTGAACTGAAGCATGTGAGCCAGAGAATGCTTCAGTTCACTGCCCATGCATTCAGTTTCTCACAGCACAGTATCTATGGGCCCATGGTAATAAAGAAATATGCATCCACACAGAAACAGAAATGTAACAATAAGCATGCCTGCACTTGCGGGGAGATAAAGGAAGGGGGAATTATTCCCTTCAAAACTGATACTCAGTGCCTCTTCTACAATTTCTGATGCTCTCTCTTTGCTTGACCATGGAAAGCACTGCAAGAAGAGAAAGTTATATTCAGTGAGGAGAATGTAATAGGAAGAGCAGAGAAGGGTTTGCAAATTCTCCCTGGCAACCAGTGAGGGAGTGGTACTTACTGGGCTTCGTTCTTTGTGCATACACAAAGTGCACGCTCCTGCCAGCATATGATGATGTCACTTCCAGAAGTGATGTCATCCCGCTTGGCTGGGAGCATGGGCACTGCCTGTTTGCCCAGGTTACCTGCCATTGGCTGGCAATCATCAGGTGATCACCAGGTGATCATCATTGGTGTTACCTCCCATCAATCACCAGCAATTGGCAAACCACTGGGAGTTTGCCTACTGCTGTAGGTTTTGTATTATTCTGGTTTGTGGTTATATGTACATCTACATTTATATATTAAGCACTGCTACAAGTAAACTTTGTATTGTGTTTCATTAGTCCGTAGCATGGTGTTTATTTGCAGTTACTGACTGGCAGGTCGGAAGTGGTGTGCCACCATTGGAGGAGCACAGCCTGTCCCAGCCACAAGCCGCTTCAAAAGCTGCCAGCACACCCTACACTTGCATGCTGCCGCTACCACGAGCCCAAGAAGATCATGAACAGAATGGTGTTCAGGAGATGGAGAAGGAAAAGGCAAAGCTGTTTGGGAGGAGGGAAATGAACTGGCAAGGGTGTTTGGGAAAGATGAACATGCAAGGGTATTTGTGAGAGGGGAGGAAAGAAGAAGAGGGAAAGGTATTTGGGAGGGAGGGGGAAGACAACCAGTCAAAGGTCTTTGGAAGGAGGGAATCCCCCACCCACAATTTTCACATGCCTCTGGCTTGTATTTGCTATTAATGTTCTCAAATCTTCTTATTCTTTCCATATTTAGCACAATTAGATCATCTCTTCTGTCCTTTTTCTGTTGTCTACTATCCCCTATGTTTCTATGTGGCTTGCATTCTCCAAGACATTGGGACACTACCATTTATTTCAAATTCTGTTCTTATCATTTTTGTTTTGACGTATAATTTTTTTAAAAAATTGAACATTTTGTCTTTTTAAAAAATATAACTGCTCTGAACTGTGAAAAGTGCTATAAAATATTTTAAATTATAATGTATATGGGTTTTTAATTGCATGCTATCACCAATATCCATGGCTCCTTACTAAGTAACAGAAACAAAGGGACAGATCCATCCCCTGTGAAAATCTGAATTTTGACAGACGTTAAGAGAACAGTAGGGGGCAGGACTGAGAAACAGAAGCTACAATATCAGGAGTTTTGGAAATACGTCTTTTGTACGGAGAAAGTAGAAGACACAGAATACCTGCAAGGGGCAGCAAAGCTAACAGTTAGATAGCAAAATAAGATCCTTCTTTCTGCCTGTTTGCTGTCCTTCTTGCATGTCTCCAGATTGGTATTCTTAGGCTACTTCCTGCTTCTTCCCAGAAGTCCATCTCTCCCAGTTTAGTATGGTAGTATCTATTCTGTTTCTCTGCTTTCTATCAAAGTTGTAGTTCCTGAATAAACTCTCTTCATTCACTCCTTAATCAGACTCAAGATCATTCCTCTAAGATATACCAGAGCCTACAAGCAGAAGACTCTGAACAAATACATTTCTATTTACTTCAGATTGGTTTATGCAGGATGAAGTCAAAGGGGTTACATTTTTATGAGAAAAGTAGGCTTTGAGCAGCCTGAGAGAGACAGTTAATCCCCCATATGCTGCAAACCTGATTTGAAGGGTGGGGGCCTTGTAGCTGGTATTTGGCATGAAACGCACACTAGAGATCCGCCAATCCTGTTGACTTCAATAGATTTGAGATAGTGTAACTCTTCTTAAAATTGCATAGTTTGGACTAGAGATGGGCACAATCCGCATTACGATAAAAACCCCACGATAATGGCGATCGCGCGATCGTGACCCGGCGGATCATGATTATCCACGGCCAACGATCCAGCGATCGGGAGAGGCCTGGGTCATTGCGTTCAGGCTCAGATCGGGGATCCAGACACTCAGGCGCCAGCAATCTATTCCCCTGGCAACGGAGCCAGGGGAAAGCCTGAGCTCTGTTTGCCCTCCTTCTGTCACCCTGGAAACCTGAATGGAAGCCCAGCTTTCCTTGATCAGCAGGGCTTCCTTCCAACCACAGAGCAGCAAAGCAGTCACAAGTTGGGAGAAGACACCCAGGGGAGGGAGGGGGAAGGGGGTGTTCTGTAGCCATGGGCACGCCAATCTCATCCCTGCAAACCCTGATAGGCAGCTCTGATGGCCAAACACAGACCTCCTGTGTTGCTGAATGGGACCTGAGGGGAGGTGGCTTGTCGCCGCCTCCCCGTGCCCGCCAGGCTCGGT
The DNA here is from genome assembly GCF_028583425.1 of Eublepharis macularius. Taxonomy (NCBI): domain Eukaryota; kingdom Metazoa; phylum Chordata; class Lepidosauria; order Squamata; family Eublepharidae; genus Eublepharis; species Eublepharis macularius. The sequence goes on along the minus strand of NC_072791.1, from coordinate 94,962,145 downwards.
GGCGGCCACCACCACCCACCTTCCCACATAGCTAGGAATAGCAGCGCGGCCCACTTTGGCCTCCACAATCCACATTCCACGATCTACAATCCACAGCTCGGGAACGGAAGATTATCCATGTGGATCGTTAATTCAGGATTGTCGCTGGCGCCGATCCACAATCAGCTGGATCGTTAATTTTTTTTGGATCGTGCCCATCTCTAGTTTGGACCCTTTCACATTTCCATTTTAACCTGGTTGTTATCTATGGCTGCTCTGACTTTGTGTAAAGCAATGTGGGGCAGAAGTTTCAAACAGCATTTACATCCATTTATGAACCATATGTGCATTGCTGTGATCATTTCAAACAGCACCACTTTTTCTGGTGCCAGAAGTGGCTACCCTCCCTTACGCTTTGCATTTTTTTAAAATGGCACAAAAATATTGCTGTAGCACTATAAGTTTAGCAGGTACTCTGAATTTCCATCTTTCATTAAAACAAGCAAGTCACTATCCCTTCCCTTGCAGAGATGTAAGAGGAAAAGCTCCACAACAGAAAGAGCTAGGGACTTTTTTAAAAAATGAAAGCTGGGAATTCAGAGAACCTGCTACACCTGTCATTACAATGCTATAGCACTATAACTTTCATCTATATACATTTTTTAAAGAACACACTGGAATTGGGCAGGAAAATTAAAAAGGCGGCATTGTCAGAAGTGCTACAAACATTTCAAACACTACCCCACATCCACTGGGAAGCACATTGAACATTTGAGAATGGGAAAACAGTTTTCACAAGAACTGGCTGAACCCTACATTGTAATTGGGACACCAGCAGGTTTGTCTGCAAAGGTAAACAAAAAAGCTGTTACCAACCTGCAGCCAAGCCAGTTGTGTCTAAAATGGCACCAAAAATCCACTAGCAACCAGCAGCCAAAACAATTTACAAAGGCTGTGTGAGAAGGGCCATCTATTTGGTCAGCCACTAGACAGAACAAAGCTGAGCAAAGGAACTGATAATGGGCAAGAAGTGGAACAGCTGCATCCTCTGCTGCTGCTTCAGAGCTTTTTAATTTAATTTAATTTATTACATTTATATTCCGCCCTCCCCTCATCAGCGGGCTTAAGAAATGTGTACGACCTCTTGGTTCAAAATTGCAGTCTTTTGGCTCACTGAGTAGCACAGTCAAGTCTCCAAGAAAGCACACTAAATAATGTGCTGCAGTCACTGCTTTAATTGCAGATCTACATTAATAAAAAGAGAAAACAATGTTTAGGAATAATGAGTGAAATATTGAAATTCAGTGGGGGAAAAGCAGTAAAATGAAGCTCAGACAGAAAAAGTACGGAAAAGCTATGCTTCCATCTAGAGGATGAAGAGTGAAGGTGTGTGTGTGGGGGGGGGGGGTGTTAGTCGCTTTACAGAAAACTTAAGCATAGGAAATCTATTTTTCTGTGAACAAGATCATATTAATTTGATAGTATAATTAAGCTGATGTACATACGAGTTCCTCCAGTCTAAGCCCATTGAAATCAATCCATTGCCCCATGATAGAATATTTGCTTTGCAAGCAGAATGTTCCAAATTTAATCTCTAGCATCTCCATAAAAATATCATGTAGAAGCTGATGTGAAAGGATTCTACTTGAGAGCTGCTGCCAGTCACAGTAGACAATACTAACTATGATAGAAAAATGGTCTGGCTCAGTATAAAATACTTTGATTTGTTCATTATCACCTGCCTGCCAGAAAGTTTATACCTTCTTCTTTGTACTCAGAACATGCATGCCAAAGTTGGCCCAAATTTCATTCTTGTAATAAAAATGGGTTCTGGGGACAAGAAAGAAGAATGAATGGACATACGTTCTCAAGTCTATGAGAATTTCTTCTTTCTGTCACAGGTCTCTGTGCTGATTCTCAGAACTCTTGCTTTTCCTTTGCATTTGTACTCACACTGTTCAAAGATTTAATTGTTCTGAATTTATAAATGATCACAAGATCAAGATATTCCAATAGACCGAAGAGCTACTAAGCTTTTGCCACTAGTGGCAACAAGCCAGACCAGCAAAGAAAAGTCTTGTACAACAATAGTCTGGAACAGGCTATGTAGTATAGTCTGACTCCTATAAAATGGTTTGGACCAGGTTGCTCTCTGGCCTGAACAACAAGAGTGGTTACTCCACACTATAGGGCAGTACATGAGAATAATGCAATCATGTGGATTGGAAGAATTGCATCGAATCAGCAGCCATAAGGAATATTATCCTGGACAAAACCACAGCACACCTCACCACTGAACTTTGTCACTTCGTACTCACTCACAAGTACTTCAAAAATGGTGACAGCTTATATCTACAGGTTAATGGCACAGCCATGGGCACACACATGGCACCACAATAGGCTAACATATTCATGGCGGGCTTGGAGCAACGCTTCCTCAGCTCCCATCCACTGGAACCACTACTATACTTAAGATTCCTGGATGATATCTTCATCATTTGGACCCATGGGAAGGAAGCCCTTGAGAGACTTCATCAGGACTTGAACAACTTTCACCCTACTATCAACCTGAGCCTGGACCACTCTACACAACAGGTACACTTCCTGGACACCACTGTACAACTACATAATGGACGAATAAATACCACCTTATACCGGAAACCAACAGACCGATACTCATATCTACATGCCTCCAGCTACCACCCTAAACATACCACTCGGTCTATTGTCTACAGCCAAGCCTTACGTTACAACCGTATCTGCTCCAATGCTCTCGACCGAGACTCACACTTAAGAGATTTACAACAAGCATTTTTGAGACTACAGTACCCACCAAATGAAGTGAAGAAACAAATCAAAAGGGCCAGACTAGTACCCAGAAACAGTCTGCTCCAGGACAAACCTAAAGGAACTAACAACAGAACACCAGTGGTTGTCACCTATAGCTCCCAGCTCAAACCCATCCAACGTATCATCAGTGAGCTACAACCCATCCTGGAAAATGATACCTCTCTCTCAGAAGCCCTGGGTGGAAAACCTTTCCTTGCCTACAGACAGCCCCCCAACCTTAAACAACTTCTCACTTACAATCATGAATCGGCTAGCAGAGTCACCAGCACAGGTACCAGGCCCTGCAACAGACCCAGATGCCAGCTCTGCCCTTATATCTACCCAGGGAATATAATTACAGGACCCAATAGCATCAACTACACTGTCTCTGGCTCTTACAGCTGCTCATCCTCCTATCTGATATATGCCCTCATGTGCCAACAATGTCCTTCTGCTCTGTACATTGGACAAACCAGCTAACCTCTACGCAAAAGAATAAATGGACACAAATCTGACATTAGAAATGGCAACGTCCAGAAACCAGTGGGAGAACACTTCAATCTACCAGGACATTCCATCAAAAACTTAAAGGTCACTCTAGTTCAAAAACAAAATCCAGTGGGAAGCTGCTGAATTGGAATTCATATGTAAATTTGACTCTGTCAAGCTGGGACTGAATAGGGACTATGAATGGTTATCTCATTATCACAGGTAACTGATTTCCTTTACAGAAGCGGGGTCAGGGGGAGGCCAGTGGCACCTGGCGTGGGCTTTCGAGGATCGCAGTTCTCTTTGTCAGATACATCTGGCGGGGAGAGCTGTGATTCTCGAAGGCTTGTGCTGCAGTGGAATTGGTTGGTCTTGGAGGTGCTACTGGACTCTTTTTTATTTTGCTACTACAGACGAACACTTCCAACTCCTCTGAACCTTTACAGAAGCAAACTGATCTCCATATCAGAAAGAGCTGTTTGCATCTACCTATCAGAAGGAGCTGTTTGCATCTAACCCCCCCCTCTCCTCCTCTATATCTGACCAGTTTCTTTTGGCCCTCCATGCATCTGACAAAGAGAACTGTGATTCTCGAAAGCTTATGCTACAATAAAATTGGTTAGTCGTAAAGGTGCTACTGGACTCTTTTTGATTTTGCCACTACAGACTAACATGGCTAACTCCTCTGGATCTGTCAAAAGGAGAGTAAGATATAATGGGAAAGACTCAAATATTCACCCCCTCACCCCAGCCACAATATTCATACATGCTTCCATGCACTGTAGGATTGTATCATGCAGAAGTGGCTTCCATACAGCTTGAAACACACAGGAAGAGGGCCCTTGATTGTCACTAGTGGTAGCACATTGGAACCTCATCGACACAGATATTTATGTGCCATCAAGTCACTTCTGACTTCTTATCTGCCATTTTAAAAAAGTGACAAATATAGTTATGACAATTACTAATGATTATAACACCAAAGTTCAAAGCCATGAAGTTCACTCACCTTTTCCATGTCATCCCAGTTTGTGATTATCCCATGCTCTATGGGATACTTCAGGGTGAGGATCCCTCTTTTACTCTGAGCTTCATCCCCAACGTAGCTATCTTTTTGGCCCATCCCTACCATAACACCCTGGAAAATTAAGTCACCAAAGGAAAAGCATCAGTTTCAGTATCACATCATTGTGTACAAACATTTACCAGGAGAAGCTGCTATTGTCATCTCTGAGGTGTCTATTTGAGTGTGTATGTATTGAGATTAACAAGGAGGAAAAGGCAGTTTTTATAGGATGTTTCCATTTATGTCTGGCATTTTCATAGGATCACTTGAATTTCTTTATTATGTATAATTATTCCGTTCTGGCCCCATTGAAATCACTATATAACAGAAGAGGAGCAAAATGCTTTTAACTGCATATTTCAGATGCTATCTTAGAAGTTTTTCTGATGTTTTAATGTTATATTAACTTTACAACTCATAAAGCTGTGTTTGGCATCAGAAATTAGTACAATGGATTCAAAGATTCAAAGTTAAACACTTTTAAGTTCCATAGAGACAATGAAGGATCTTACTCTCCCAATTAAATTAATTGTACTTAATATTGTTTACCTATAGCTGCATTGTTTTATATATTTGAAAATGTTCTCAGTAGTTCTTAACAAAAGCCAATTTAGATTTGGTCATGTGGCAATCATCCCACCAAATCCAACTTCTTCTCTAGGACACCAAAACAATCTTTGTGATTCTGGTTTCATGCAAATCCAAGGGATTTTCAACCAATCAGAGCCCATGGAGCTCCACTGGATGGGAAAGGGTGAGACAGTCGCAGTTTAAGGGTAGGGGTAACTTTTTCCTCAGACAGGGAATTTGCAGCTCTGGACAAGAGAGTTATTTTAGCCAGTTCTTCATTTGACTTTTTGGTAGGATTTGGGATTGGCTTAGGAAAGAAAGCTGGGTTTAGTGAAACAAATAAGCATCCTGTTAAGGGCACAACATGCCAATCTTACGTGCACAGGATCTGTAGAAAGAAGCTCTCTGGTTTTAAAAGGGCAGCCTTGAACCCAAGAAGTAATTCTGCTGGTTGCAGTAAAAGGTTCCTGTTATACCTTGTATGCTAAGGTAACTCTTCTGGATAAAGGGCAACCAAATCTTCCCTTTATTTGTGTTAACTGAGGCTCTGTTACAGTGAATTCTCATTGAGAAAGCTTGTAAACTCTGGGAATGAAGTTAGGGATGCCAGCCTCCCAATGGGGGCAGAGGATTCCCTGCTTCCATCTTTCACCCCCTGGCCTTGCTCACCTGGCCAGCTTGGGGGAGCGGAGGGGGAGCCAGGCCAAGAGCCACTGGAGCACGTGGCAAAATGGTGCATGCTCTGGAAGCCCTGATGATGTCCCTTCCAGTTGAAAATTGGCCCCAAACATAGCAAAAATGGGGGTGGCCCCACTGAGACTGGAAGTGATGTCATCGGGGCCACTGGAGCATGCATGCACATGAAGAAGAGGAATTGGGGGGCCCTGCCTGCCCAGTGACGCCTCCATTCCCTGCTTTGATGGTAAAGGGGGCTGGCAACCCTAGGTGAAGTTTCACATTTACCCTGTTAAATACTTTTTTTCTTTATTATTAAAAACTTTGTTATTTATCACCATTTGTGTCTTGTCTGTCCAAATATCTATGAAAAGTTTATACTTACTTGATAAATAACTACATTATTCTAGCAGGGTAAGGATCCCAAATAAGAGACTTTTAGAAGGGACATAGCTTAAATGCTACTAACTATAATTTAAGTTTGTGTCTCCCTTTTACCTGATTGTGGGCAGTTGGGATTTAAAAAAAGAAAACAGAAGAGACCAGAGTGTGGAATAGGACCTTTTAAGAAAAGGAGCACTCCCTTCCTTCTATCCCCCATAGCCATTACAGTCTGTTGTCTGGTATGTCCAAAATACTGAAATCATTTCCACTCCCATGAACTTTTATTTTAAAAAGTACACATATGACGGAATTAAATGTAAGCAATTTTAAGACCATAGTAAGTGCCTTGCTGGAGCAAAGGTCTATCTTATCAGCATTGTGTCTCTGACAGTGATCCCCCCCCCACATTTTTAATTTAAGAAGAGCTATAAATTAATGTAAACAATAAAATGTGTGTATGTGTCATCAAGTCACAACAGACTTATGGCAAGCCCAGCAAGGGCTTTTCAAGGCAAGGGAGAAGTAGAGGTAGTTTGCTATAACCTTTCTCTGCAGGGTCTTCCTCGGTGGTCTCCCATCCAAGTATTGACCCTGCTTAGCTTCCGACATCTGGTGATATTGGACTATACCAGGCTGCCTTCCCTCCCCAAACAATAAATAACACAGTCATTATCTTGGGTATGCTACAGTGATAGAGTTCAAAAGTTTCTGCAAACATATAGTGATCTACTTCACTAAAGGAGCTATGTTGTCACCGATGTGAAGCTCCTGAGTGCGCAGGAGTGAGACCTTGGAGAGCTGCTGCCGGTCAGAGTAGATTATACTGACCTTGATAGCCCAAAGGTCTGATTCAGTAGAAGGCAGTTTCATGTATACTTGCAGTTATAAATGTTGTGGCCTGTTTGATTTGTACAGAAGCAATCACAAACATTGTTCCTATATAGCACTACATTTTGCTAAAACCCCAAGATAATACTGCATAAAAATATAAAATACAGGATTCCTGTTCCAGTAAGGGAATTTATGCAGTGCATGGGCTTGTGCTGCTGGACCAAGTTGTCTGTTTTTCAGTTCAGAGCCCAAGTTTAAACATGCTATGAATCTTCAAGGTCTTTCTTAGATATCAGACACCAAATCCCGTGCCACACATCACAAACTACTTTGAAACGTCAACTTAACTCAAAAGGACTTCTGTCGTGTTAAGAACCCACTATGTGTAAAGCATTAGTCATTGAGGTCACTGACCTGGTGCCGAGGTCGTCCAACAATGGATGGAAATACAGCCCGTGGAGCATCGTCTCCTGCAAATCCTGCTTTACAGAGCCCAGAACCATTATCACAGACAAGAGCTGTGGTTTCATCCTCATCACACATGGTTTCTCACAGTGTTAAGCTGTAGAAAGAACAATATAGGAAAGGTTGGGCGCACCTTTCCCACAAACCATCCCTCCAAAACAATCTACATCTACAAAGTCAATGGTAAACTTCATTCTTTGATCCAACAGTATGCTGCTACAGCAGTCTGAAGGTCCCGAATTAAATGCATCTTATTTTTAATACTCAAGGCTTCCTTTAACTTGGTGAGGCTACAATAATGCATCTAAGGCTGAAACAAAAACTGAAATAAATACAGATGACCATTTTTAAAATAGTTACTATCTATGGTGTGCATGCTACTACTTCTGCACCTATTAATCTATGAAGCTGCTTACACTGAGAGGTGAACTAGATGTGCACAAACATTTTTGATTAAAAGGAAGGTACAGGGGGCGTGGCGTCGCAGCGGAGAGGAATGGACACATGTTGAGAACGCTCCGACCCTTCCGATCTCAAAGCCTCGCCAATAAACACTACGAGGGGAAATAAATCAAAGAAAATAATGCTTACAAACCCCATCAAGAAAAAGAAAAACAACTTGAAAACGGTGAAAAACCTACAAACATTTTTCGCGGCTTCAGGAGAGCCGACGGGGAAGGAACGCGGCAATATGGAGAAAAACAAAATGGCGGAACTCGTCGCAAAAGAAGGCGTGGCGGAGGTAGGCCTACCAGGAAACTATTTGGATCCCCAACTAACACAATTAAAGCAAGATATTATAGAGCAAATGGCCAAACTAATAAACCCAATTACAACACAACTCACAGACATAAAACGCGATTTACAATCGGTTAATCATAAAGCTGATAAAGTTATGGAAGTGAGTGTGAAGGCACAACAGGACATCAACGACATGCAAAAAACAATTACAGAACAACAGGACAGACTAATGAAACTCGAACTAAATGCCAGGCAAAATCAGATTAAAATAAGGGGGATAGATGAACTACTCACGCACAACACAGATCTCACAAGCTTCATTGCCAACTGGCTAGCTAAGCAATTAAAGCTTGAAGAAGGAGTCTATCCCTACATCACAAAAACTTACCGAGTGGGACCTTATCACCAAAATAAAAATAAAGATCGCCCGAGAGATATAATTATCGAGATACCAGATCAAAGGACAAGAAGGAAGATAATGGAAGAAGCCAGAGCAAGAGGATCGTTCAAATGTGAAGGCAAACTGATATATATTTTCGCTGATCTTCCAAAGGAAGTGCTTGCCAAAAGAAGAGAACTTAAACCAATTTCTGAGACTCTGCAAAGAGCAAATAGAAGATATAAATGGCTGGACCAATGCAAACTTATGGTCTTTCATCAAGGCAAAAAGTATATAGCAACGGATGTCGACACGGGACTAGAGCTACTGAACGCAGTCGGGCTTGAAACACCAATGGAGACGAACAAGCAAAACCAAAAAAGAAAATCTTCTGATCTACTATCTCCTCAGAAAGGGAGTAAGATCCCCATCAGAGACACTTAATTTTCCCTATCGTTGTTCCTCAACGAATAGGTAAAATGATCATCAGTATGGTAGTTTGATAGAATATGAAGTAGTGTATTTGTAAATAGAGGTACAAACTCAGAGGTTTTTGGGGGGAGGGGGGGGCTCTCAACATAGCTCACACAGATTTATTTAGCTCTCATAAGTGGACGAGGAGGGAGGTTGATTTCCACAACCGGTGAGTGAAGTTAACTCATCAGTTTGAGAGAGCTAAACTTGAATAAATCTTAACGGGAAAACAGAATATTGGCTTTATAATCAACAAAGTGTTATTTTTAGTTCATTATAGTATAAAGGGGTTTTAGGGAGGGTGGGAGGGAGGAAAGGGGGTAAGGGGAGGGTGTGGGATTAGTTAATTAGCTGCATATATTAACCAGATTTATATAGTTAATAATCTCAACAATAAAAAATAATAATAAAAAATAAATAAATAAATAAATAAAATATTAATAAAAAAAGAGAAAATAACAAAAAATAGTTTATTGCTACAGTTTACTGACATAGAAGGGGAGGGAGGGGTGTGAAGAAAAGGGAGGGGGTTTGGGGTGGCTATAGGGTGGTGGAGGGGAAAAGGACAAATATAAAGCAGGTTAAAGATTGCAACAACGATAGAAAACCAAGAGAAGGAAAGAAGATAGTAGTAGGAAAGGTTATAAAAGGAGGAAAGAATAATAGTAAAAGGTATATATAGAGAGAGGAATCGAACTAATACTAGGAGCTGGTGGGATAAATTTGGTTTAACTGGTTTGAACTCTAAAATCTGAAAGGTTCATGTTACAAAGAGAAAGAAAAGCACTGAATTTATAATACTTATATATCGATTTGAAGGGTGTGGTCTAACTACAGCATCTTGAAACAGCATATTAGGAAAATATTGTGATACCAGTAACACCTTTTTAATAACTATACTACAATACTTTATGAAGAAACTACAAGTTGTGCTACGACATTAAAATTGATCGATCTTTTAAGACCAACTCAGTTAGCCTTTATACTGTCTAAAGAGAAAGAAAGAGAAGATGGGGAAAAAAAAGACCTAGATATTGTATTTGTCTTTTGTTTTTCTTGAAGTGGGCCAATCAAAAAAACCGGTATCATAGTGAACAATTGCATATAATTGAGAAAATTCAAATTACAGTGTAACTCAGATTATTTAAAATAAAATAAAATAAAATAAAATAAAGCCAAATTGGAAACCCCAGAGTGATATATCAATAATAATAATAAAATAAGAGTTAGTCACAAGTAATTATTACAACCTAAAACAGAAATGTGTTCTAAAATCAAAGTTTTAACTTTCAATGTCAGAGGTTTGGGAAACCCAATTAAAAGAAGGAGAGTGATCTCGAATTTAGCCCATACTAGAGCACAAATTATTTTTCTGCAGGAGACCCACTTGCGGTATAACAATTCTGATTCATTGAAAGCTAGGTGGCTACAAGCACAATACCATGCAACTGGTAATTCCAAATCAAGGGGAGTAGCCATCCTTATCGCAAAAGATATACAATTCCAACAAACAAAAACTCTCAAAGACAAAAATGTAGATATATCTTCGTTAAAGGGAAAATAGGGGAACACAAACTTACACTAGCCTCGTTATATGCTCCTAATACAAATCAATTAGATTTTATAGAGGAAATATTGCTGAAATTAACTAAATTCTAGGAAGGAGACTTGATAATTGGAGGGGACTTAAACTATATAATAAAACATCAATTAGACAAATCGAACTTCAACAAGCTTCACCCAAAAAATATACATAAAACAACAAAATTAGCAACTATTCTAAAGAAATATCACTTAATAGACACATGGAGGTACTATCACGAAGGAGAAAAGGACTACACATATTTTTCACAAAGACACAACACATATACAAGAATTGACTACATATTAAACTCCAATACTACTATCGACAAAGTAGAGGAAATTGAAATAGGAAGCAATACAATCTCAGACCATGCATGGGTAACAATGACATTTAACCTAGGTGATAAAACACAGAACAGCAATCAATGGTGCCTACCAAAGCACTTATTATTTAATCAATACGCATCTAAAGAAATTGGGAAAATAATAGAAACAGGTATCGCAGAAAACATATCTAAAGAAATTGGAGAGCACATACTTTGGGACACAATTAAAACAGTGACCAGACGCCACATAATAGCCCTTACGGCTAAAATCAATAGAGAAAAACTAAAGCAAAAACAAGAGTTAACTAGTAATATTAAGGCTTTAGAAACCAAACATAAACTAACAGGCAGTAAAAAAATATACAGAGAGCTTCTAACACAAAGGAAAATCTTAGAAACCTTAGAAAGCCATACGATATATAAACAACTGTTAGCTGTTAAGCAGACGCATTGGTCCAACTCGCCTAAAATGCTTCGCATTTTAGCAAACAAAGTAAAACAAAGAAGATCACAAAATAATATTAACAGAATCTATAACAGTAAAAACGTAATACAGTACAAATCAGAATCAATTCTCAAGGTCTTTAAAGACTTCTACACGCGACTATACTCTTCAAACAATCCTGACCAAGCTAAAATAATCCAATTTCTAAAATCACTAAAACGTCTCAAGAAATTAGAGGAAACACACCGAACTCTTCTTGACAAACCCATCACTATTCAGGAAACAACAAATGCAATAAAAAATGCTAAAAATAATAAAGCCACAGGGCCGGATGGCTACCCGGCAGAATTTTATAAAAAATACACAAATTTAGTAGCAACACACTTAACTAATTTGGCCAACTCAATTTTAGACAAGGGTAAAATGCCACCTACTTGGGAGAGAGCTGATATTATTGTACTTCACAAACAGGGAAAAGACCCTCTGAAAGCAGCATCCTACCGTCCCATATCATTGCTCAACCACGATTATAAAATCTTCACTTCCATCATAGTGAACTGTTTAAACACATTTATATCCAATTACAGACCAATCAGGATTCATACCAAAAAGAGACATTACAGATAACATTTATAAATCAATAAACCTTATAGATCACTGTACTCACAACAGCATGGAAGCTATCTTGTTATCACTAGACGTCGAAAAAGCTTTCGACTCGGTAGAACTATCATACCTCTTAAAAACACTGTCATACATGGAATTTGGAGAAAAATTTTTAAATATAATCAGAGCAATTTATCACCAACCAACAGCAAACATTAAGGTAAACGCTATGCATTCAGAAACTATATACATCAAAAGAGGCACAAGGCAAGGTTGTCCCTTATCTCCCCTCTTATTTGCACTCGCTCTAGAACCCTTTGCGACAGGCCTCAGAGAAAATAATCAGATAAAGGGGATAAAGGTTAATTCCACAGAATTCAAAATCAGCTTGTTCGCGGACGACATGTTGATATATATGACTGAACCAATAAATTCACTGTCCTATCTCTTATCTCTACTTACAAATTTTGGAGCGATTTCAGGATTAATAATTAACCAAACAAAATCCTATTACCTTGCTATTAATATCCATAATAAAATGATCCAACAAATAAATAAATTGTATAGTTTTCAGTGGTCACCATCACACTTAACTTATCTAGGCATTAATATCTCTCCTAACTTGAATGAACTGATAAAACTGAATCACCTCAAGTTAACAAACCAAATTAAATCAGACATTATTAATTGGAACAAATTAAAACTCACGTGGTATGACAGATTTCATTTAATAAAAGCTTTTATACTACCAAAATTTCTTTATGTGTTTAGAGCAATCCCTCTCACCATCAACAGATCACTAATAGCACAATGGCAAATTCTACTTAATAAGTTCCTTTGGCAAAATAAACATCCGAGAATTGCGTTTAATACTATGAGGAGGAAATCAGTAAATGGAGGTTTCAATTACCCAGACTTAGCATTATATCAATCAGCAGCAAGATTGGTTAACCTCTTGCAACTAACATCTAATTCTACCCTGCCGGATTGGATTGAGATCACACAATCATCCTTAAAGCACTATGACATCACAGACATAATTTGGAATAAGCCAAAAAATAGACCACAAAGTATCAAAAACAGTTTTGTGTTATCGTCTATATTAAAGACGTGGGACCAAATTAAGATCAAAATTGTCCCAAAACTGTCTAGATTCTCGACATTTATAAATCAAGAATGGTCCCCACAGGGGTGGGATCGGTCCCTCATCCAAACATTGCGACAGGCCAAAATTACTAGATTAATAGACATTGCCACACAATCAGGACTATTAGGGAAGCTAGATATAGAGGGAAAAATAAAACAAAAATTACAATGGTTTAGCTACTTACAACTTTCACACATGGCAGAGAACATAAAACTAAGGAGCATCATGAAAGAACCTCTGACAGAATTTGAACAAATTCTAAACTCATCTTCACAACAAAAAAAAGGGATGATAGCTAAATTGTAAAAAATACTATTAAACACTATGGAAAATAAACACCTAAGTTGCCAAAATAGCTGGAACAAGGTGATACATAGATGGTACTTAACTCCCAAAAAGCTAGCACTAATGTCAGCCAAATCGTCCCCTAAATGTTGGAAAGATTGCGGTGAGGAGGGAACCTTTGCCCACTGTTGGTGGGAATGTAAAAAAATTAGACAATTCTGGGAGGAGGTTCTAATGAAAATTAAAGATATTACTAACTATGTACTCCCTTTTGATCTGAAAATAATTTTTTTAGACTTATGGGGAACCCTGCACATACCCAAAATTAGAAAGGAACTTGTTGACTCACTCTTTATTGCAGCTAAAAGCACCATTGCGACAGTATGGAAATCTAAGAGACTACCAACAATTGAGACGTGGTTCTCAAAAGTTTGGAACCATTTTATTTTAGAAAAAATAAGTAACGACATACAAAATGCAGAACATTTCACAGAAAATACCGGTTTTATTGATAAATGGCTCCCTTTCTTGGAATATATAGAAGAACACAATTTGCAGCCCAACTCAAAAATTTTTCAAGTTATAACACACAATGGTTTCCTTTCGTTCTATTAATCTAACAATATACTCGAGTCATCAGAAGAATATATTAATGTTAATTCTCAAAAATACAAGGTTAATAATGCATTGTACACTGGATTTTTGACTTGATTTGAATTGTTGTTTATGATTGTAAGTTATATGTTGCAACAAATGTTTAATAAAATTATTTAAAAATTAAAAAAAGAAAAAGGAAGGTACAGAAGGCTGCAAATTTGATCAAAGGAATGGTTCAGTGGAACATAACCCATTAAAATGTTCTCCAATGCAAATTCAGCTTTCCACATATTTTTCAACAATATACAGAAAAGCATATTGGAGGGAGGCAGAGAAACTGGCGATGAACCCCCCCCCCTTCACTCTCTCCACTGAAAGGCAGATTTTCCCACCTCAAATTTAGTCTCCTTGCTTTGACTGAGCTGTACCAAGTAACTTGTTAATATTTGTGGTTTAGAAAGTTTTTTCGTCCCATCCTGACAGATAGAATTTTGACTTTTAGTCCAGCCCAGGAACTTGATGGGAAAAAGCAGGAGCCCTCTTTCTTTTTTCCTTGGAAATGGTACTAGAGTATGTATAACATTCAAAAAGAAATAACTTTATTTAACAGGTGGGGATTGAGTAAGTGTAGTCAGGGGATGGAAATGCAAAAGTAAAATTTTGTTGATATTACAGAATATACTTCATGTAACATGCAAAATAGTATCCTTGAAACTTACTTTCCTATATTCTTGGTTCTTAACAGTGAGAGATGTTTTACTTAGTACTTTAGTTACAGCAACAATGTTTCTTCAGGAAGTTTCCTACAACAGTTCAGATTTTCCCGAGTTAGTCACTTTCTTTGTGTACCTAACTTGATCTTTTCTTGAAACTAGAGGATATTTCTGTCTCCTCAGTAGTCTAAAACCATTTTCCCTTCATAATAGACCCGGGGGCCTCCTCAGAGCCAAACCTCTTTAGAAACTGGGCAGGGATTAACTTTCTCCTCAGAAGATATAACCTCTCTTCTTTTTGGTTTGAAAGGGAGTCTCAACCCACTACCAAATCACTCTCACCAAAACACACTCCCAGTGCCTGTGTAAAGTGTACTTCAGATTATGTTGACAGACTTTGAGTTCTTAGATAGAAGTCTTCCTTAGGACAGTAATACTACAGTTAAGGCAAAGGAGTCTTCTTCATTTACTCTAAAGGTGAACCTGTCTGATTTTTCTTGTCAGTCTCCCTGACTCCAAATCCTGTCAGAAATCAAATGACTGCCTTTGCACTGGTTCTAACTGACAGAAACTTCAGTATGGAATAAAATTTTTAAAAATCCACTCCTCAGCACTCCATTGATCATATAGGGTTTTTTTTTCCAGCTGGAACTGACCAACCAGAGAAGAGGAAGCAGCCTGTCATTTAAACTTTCCATTCTAGGGAATAGTTAACCCCTTCTACTCCCAGTTCTCTGATTTTGCTGCACTTCAGAAACTTACTGTTAAGTGCAGTCTGTCACATTGGCTCATTCCGATAACCTCAGTTTCTCATGAATGCCAGATAACTAAGTCTCTCTCTACACAAAACACTTGGGCAAGTGTTTGTCAAGTGCCAGGAGACGCAATGCTAGCTGGGAAGAATAGTTTTAAAAGACAGAGCCGGTGGAGATCACTCTTGAGGGGACGGATTCACTCCTAGCCCTTCACTGCCTCTGGCATGCCTGACTGTCTCCTCTTCCAGAGCCTTTGCTTTGCCAAGGCTCGGTTAATTCAAAGTTTTAAGCAGTGAGGTGGCAGGACAAAGGCTCCAAAAAGGGAAACAGTCCAGCAGCCAGAGGCAGCGGAGGGCTGTCCCTCCAGAGTGATCTTGGCCAGCTCTGTCTTTTAAAACTACACTTTCAAAACTATGCTTCCTGGCTAACATTGCATCTCCCAACATGTGAAGAATATGGACCAGAAGACTTGTGTAGAGAGACTTAATCTTAAACTGTACTGCATAAGGAGAAAAAATTAAGCATCCTTCTCACTCCACTACTCCTCCAGTCAAATCCACAGCTACCCGTAGCAGCTGTGTTTACTCAGGTTGGACCCTGAATAAACTCATTGGTCAATTTACCTCAGTATTGTTCATCCTGACTGACTGTAGACAAGTTTTTCCATTCTGTTATCTGAGGCCTTTTAACTGGAGGCCCTTTAATCTGGGATATTGTTTATGTGTTCAACCCACTGAGATAAGAACACTCCAATAAGGAACTTTTAAAAAGTAAAGGAGTCCTCGCCTCTCTATGAGACAGTACAGACAACCACTTCATGTTACATAGCACTGCGGTAAATGATCATTTATATTCACCATTCTGTTGCTTAAACAATAGAGGAAGCACTAAATACCATATTAAAGAAATATTTCCCTCCCAAAATTTACTTTAATGATATTAACAAGCTTAGCAGGCAAGGTCTAAAAATAGATCCTCTGTGGAAAGCTTCAGGAAAGTGTTGGTTAATGTTTTGAAATGGCAACTATTCTTGTCGAGTGCCCCCTTTCATGAAAAATATCTGTATTTGTGACCTATGAAGTTCTTATCACAAAGTCTGTTCTGGGAAATGAAATGTGATAGGTCTCATTCCTTTGGCCTCAAATAACTTGTGCATGTGACTTTTATTTGGGATCCTAAAAGGGCTAGATACTTCCCTTCACTTATGGAAGTACAGATGAGCTAGAATGTGTGAGAGAAATGGGCTTGTGACAGGCTGCCCTCCCTGGGACTCCCAAACATACTGTACTAGCAATCCACAAGCAGGTCTGAATGGGAAAGTAATTAATAAATATTATGTGAATGGAAGGAGCAACTACTCCAGAACAGAACAATCAGTATGTGTGTAAATCAAATGCCGCTGGATTCCATCATATAACATCAGACATAATGCTTTTCAATGGAGATTATTCACATGCTCATCTGTGAGTTACAAAGTGATGTGAGACATGAAGTGTTTTAAACGCAAGTGCAAATCTGCCCTCCTTTATGGTTTGAGAATTTGCAATTTTCTTCAAGCACAGGTGGTATATTTTGCTTGTCAGGCTCTGTGTTGAATTTTGGTACCATGAGAATATGCCAGAAAACCATTAAACATTAACCATTAAACCAAAACTATAACCATGCTTAGTTATAGAAAGTACCATTTTACAATCCTTCTGTACACATTTGTGAGAAAGATTAAAAATGGCACTCTCACTATGTTCACAAGTGAACAGGGAGGAATACATGTGAGTCTGTTCACTTGCCATTCAAGTGTAATTCGTCACTTCTAGTTTGGCCCTATACATATTTTCATAAGATTCCCAGATTACTAACAGAGGAGAACTGGCCTGATGGATCAAATCAAATAAGTTCCATGTGGTTCTAGCATTGCTTCCAGTGAACCGAAAAAATCAGGATTTACCTTTTTTTTAATGTACAACAATTCTCAGAGAATTACTCTTTTAAGTTCCCTTATGTAAAACTGTCCATGTAGGCCACATAAAGTAGTGGTTTTGATGAATTTGAAAGTTGCTGCCCTAGTGAAATATCTGAGACATTCAGAAGAAAACAAAAAACGCTTCCAATTTAGAAGAAAACAAAAAACGCTATCCCCCTTCGTTCTTGTGGGAAAAGGTAAGAGGCAGTGAAGAAACAAACAAAAACACCAACATGGGAATGAATACGTTTCACTGAAATTTGATTAGGAAACTAGCCAATCAGACACAGCTGGATTGCTATCGATGCCCATGATGTCAACATATCAGAATTATATATAAAAATATATAAAAATAAAGAGTTAGAATGAGTCCTTGTTTTCATAAAATAACCCTTTAGTACATGGTAATTTGATTGCAGGAATTAAAATTTAAATATTAACAATTATGATGATGAAATCTTATCTTAATAATATACACATCATCTTTCTAGACTTGCAGAAAATGCTAAAGCAATAGTTAATTCTAGACAGCAGTCATTCTAGGTATTTGCCATTAAAAAAGCTTTATTTATTGTTTTAATACAGAAGCCCCCCCCTCCATTATACATATAGACAAATGCTAGTTCCAACATAAATCCCATTCTTAGTGAGAGGGAGTGGTTTCAGTTTGCATATTACAACATGTAGTATAAAGCTAATGTACAAGTGCTCTTGCTTCTCTCCTTTTTGCTCTGTGTTGTCACAATCATAAACAAAAACAAAGCATGTCTACTCCAGATGAGAGGATGGAGATCACCCATTCTCTACAGCTGGATACACACATTTCCCTTCTTGATGTGATAGTGTTCACTGAAAAGTGGAAGACTAAATACAGATGTACATCTGATTCCTGTTACTTTATGTCAATGCTGAAATGTTCCCTCAATTGAGCTTTAAACTTGGTGTTACTGTTACTCAATAATCTGTGGAATTTTATATACAGCATTTATAACTAAACACAGGTTTGAAGTGTTTATTTCTGGTAATAAGCTAAAAGTAACACTTTATTTAAAAAAAACCTGGGGCATTGTCCTTACTGCTATGTAAGCATAAACTATTGCATTTTACATATTTGTATTCTTGTTCCATTGGCAATCAGGAAGTTCAAATTTAAGATTGCAATGTTAATTACCTGTGTACACTGTATACCTGTATTGGTCCAGTAGACCAATAGCAATTAGTAGGACTCTTCTAGGTGTATAGCTGTGTTGGTCTGCAATAGAAAAGTAAGATTTGGGTCCAGCGGAACTTTAGAGACCAACAAGATTTTCAGGGTATAAACATTTGAGAGTCAGAGATCCCATCTTCATGGCTGTTTGGTGATTCCTGACAATCACTAAATGCAACTAGACTGTAGATCCAAAATCAACTAAAAGTTGGATATGCCATTTCAGCTGCTCATTGTTGCTTATTAAAGAAAACTATCTATGACTTTAGAAAGAACCAAAACCTTTTTGGAAATCAATCTTTGTTAAATTAGTAATCAAACTGAACAGATCTCCGGGTAATACTTACCCCAAAGACCAGGAGATGCCCTCTTGGAACAAATGAAATGACCTCACTTTCTATTACATTTATATCTGCTTGTGGAATGGTTGTTCACAGAATACCTTTGTCTGCCGCACCATTTTTGGAAACATTTTTCAGCTTGTGCTTATCAAAGCAATAGCTTCAATGGCTGGATAAATTAGGGCAGAATTTCTGACATCCTTGGATGCTTTCCCAGTTGGAGTTCTTTGTGTAATTGGGCTTCCCTTCTGCTACACTACACACACCCCTCACACTCTCTTTTCTCTTTTTTCCAAGAGGTAGGCTGAATGATCACTATATTCACTGGCAGCCCCAGATTAGAACTGTTAACATTATTACCTACTTAGCTAAAATAGGTCTGTTCATATTTAATAGGTACCAGTTCCAAGAGATGTTACCATGCATAGTACTGCTATTTGAAATGTACATATAGTTATCAGGCTTCTGTAACGGAGACAGAAAATAGCTGCCTTATCTTAAGACTGTGTGACTCAGGGCCTGAAAATGGGATCTGAATCAGAAACTAGTCACCTATGAGGTGGCAATTCCAGCCAGGTCTGCTGCACACAGTTGTTTGTGTGGCCTATAACTCATTTTTTTAAAATCTGGTTATCTCAAACAATAGAAAATATAGTGTGCATCTTTGCAAGCATCGTTTTATCCTGGGACAACTTGGGCATCCCCTTGAAGTGCTGTGCAATGTATGGGACATGTGAAGGCTATAGCCAGGGGTGTGTGGAAATTTTCTTTCGTAAGGATGTACAAATGTTTCTCTTCGCTCAAATGCATTTTTGGTTCTAAGCTCAGATCTTGGAATCATCATCAGCACAGCAAATTCTGTTGTTCTCTCCAGAGAGAGGAAGAACAAGATTTTACTGCTTCTCCAGTATGCTACCAAAAGCCCCTCCTGTATAAGCTGGCCAGACTTCTAAGTGTAGAGGCCCTGGACAGATTTTCTCTTTATTTCATATATCTTCTCCTCCTAGAGGTCATGACTTCATTCATTTTGGAGGGGAATGCTTTTCCATAAGAAACATGTAAAGTGGTTAAAAATAAAGAGATTTTATTTTAAAGATGTTGGATTTTAAAACATAATAAAGTAAGCATGAAAGAATTTTCAAAATTAAAAATTAAACCCAATCATAAATCATCCATGAACATAAATTTGTTCATAAACTCATACAGAAAGGTACATGGTCTAATCTAGGACATGGTAAAATCTGAAATTATCTGTCCAGCCCTACATGAACTGTGTTCAGACTTCTCTGCTTCTGCACTGCCTTTTAGATTTCCTGTTCCGGGGCCTTTTGTTCCATCCATCTCTGGAGAACTTATGTTTAACTGCCTTGGCATTGAAAGGGTCAGTTAGCTAATCTCAGGTAGTTCAATGAAGTGCTCTGTACACCTCTAGCATCTTTTAAATGATTTTTAAACTAATTCTACACCATCATATGGATTAGATTATTACCATTAGTGATAACCGATCAATACAAATGGGGACCTGCAAGGATTTCTGGAGGCACCTACTTTCTACAGTTCAGCTCTGTAAATAGGAAGCAGTTCAACGTCTGATCTATTTCATGGTAAAAATAGAAATTGATTGCACAGCGGTATATAAGTTTATATTTAAAAGCTTTCAAGGCTACTGGAGGATGTCTCCAAGGATATCATTGCTCATATGATTTAAGAATGCTGGGCTTCAATTGCACTTCTCTTAGGGGAAAACTGTAGTGCAATTTGGGACTTAATCTACTTATCTACCAAGAAGGACAAATTCTTTTTTGCAGACACATTATTCAGATACCAGGAAAGGTAAAGAGAAAAGTATGGGGGAAAGGAAAATGAGATGCTCCTCATAAGACCTTAAGAGTCCTCTGCTTGTAATAGCTAAAGGGAATACACGCTACTTGTAGTAGGCTAATAGACTGGCAGTGTAATCCAAAAGCTTTTGCTTGCACATCCAAATTTTTCCAAGATCCTTTATAAGCAGTTGCCTCATAAAATCTCAAACTATGAATTCATCTCTTAAAAACGCAAAAGGATTTGGCATGACAGCTGCTTAAAAAGGTAAACTAAAACAAAATATTCCTTTGCTCAAGTTATTATTCTGAATTCAGTAACAAAGAACACTTGCATTAGACTGCAAAACAAGCACTGAATATAGATCCCCCCTCCCCCAATCAGCACGTTCACATCTGACAAGTTAATGGTAGACCAATTCAATTACTACCAGCTTCTCTCAAACATCAACGAGAGTTCATTTCACTTTGGGTGTCATATGTTCTTACAATCAGCTGTCTAGCTGTCACATCCCTTTAGACATTCAGCACTTCCTATTTCAATAATCACCATGTGTTTGACTTTTAAGTTCACTTTTCAGGTGTTAATTTGCCTTCCATAGGCCCAATACATAAAAAGGAAAGCTTTTTCTTCATGCATGTCTCTTTCTCAGAGCCATCATCTGATTTGACTGTTATGATAATCAATATGTTAAAAATCATCCTATTGTGAAAACAATGGCTGATTCCGCACACGTTGGATAATGCATTTCCAATCCTCTTTAGAGATCATTTGGAACTGAATTTTTTGTGTGTGAAACAAAAAATCCACTTCCAAACGATTGCTAATGTGCATTGAAAGTGCATTACAAAAAACTGGAAATAAGGAAGGGGACGAGACAAGGGTGTCCACTTTCTCCACTGTTATTTGTGATGGTATTAGAAATTCTACTTAGACAGATACGTGAAGACGATATGATAAGAGGACTGAAAATAAAAGGTCATTCCTATAAAGTGAGAGCCTTTGCCGATGATGTGATGGTAAAAGTTGAAGATCCAATTCAAAATATGCCAAGATTAATGGGAAAAGTAAAAGAATTTGGTGACCTTGCAGGATTTTATATTAATAAGAATAAATCAAAGCTACTATGTAAAATATGACTAAACAAAAACAACAAGAATTGATGGAGATAACGAACTGTGAGGTGGTGCATAAGACAAAATATCTAGGCATTGAATTAACTGTGAAGAACATTGATTTATTTAAAACAATTACAACAAGCTATGGCAACAGATAGATAAAGATATGTTGAAATGGAACAAATTGAATTTATCATGGCTGGGTCGTATTGCTGCGATTAAGATGAATGTACTTCCAAGGATAACGTTCTTGATGCAAACAATACCAATTGTGAAAGATAATAAGCAGTTTGATAAATGGCAAAGGAAGATTTTGAGTTTCGTTTGGGCAGGGAAGAAGCCTAGAGTGAAAATGAAAGTGTTATATGACGCCAAGGAAAGAGGTGGATTACAATTACCAAATTTACAACTTTATCATGAAGCCATTTGCCTAGTTTGGCTGAAGGAATGGATTTTACTGAAAAACCACAAATTATTGGCTTTGGAAGGATATAATTTTTTTTTTGGATGGCATGCATATTTGTGGTATGATAAGATTAAAATGGATGCTACGTTTTTGCATCATTTTGTGAGACAGAGTTTATTTAGAGTGTGGCAAAAATATAAAAGATATTTCGAGGAAGAGACTCCATTGTGGATTATACCAGCTGAAGTCGTAAACCCAAATGTGGAACATGGTGGAGAGGAGTGGATGACGTATAAAGAAATTTTAAGAGTGGAACAAAATACATATATTATGAAAACTAACGAAGATTTATCATTTCAGTATGGTTGGTTTCATTATAGACAAATTAAAGACTTATATGATGCAGATTGTAGGAAAGTAGGATTTAGGGTTAAAAATTCAGAGTTAGAGGAGTGTTTACTTCAAGAAGGGAAAAAGTTGATATCTAAAATATATAAGATTTTGTTGAGATGGTATACAGAAGATGAGGTGGTTAAAGTTCAAATGGTTAAATGGGCAATAAATTGTAATAAAGATATTATGATGGAAGCTTGGGAACGATTGTGGAAAAATACAGTAAAAATTTCAACATGTACCACTATAAAAGAAAATGTTTATAAAATGATTTACAGATGGTATCTTACACCAAAAAAGCTAGCTAATGGTAATAGCCAAAAGTCAGAAAAATGTTGGAAATGTAAGAAACATGAAGGTTCCTTCTATCATATGTGGTGGACGTGTGAAAAGGCAAAGTAGTTTTGGGGGAATATTGTGGATGTTATGTCAGATATTTAGCAGAAAAATGTTGTTAAAAACCCAGAACTGTTACTGTTATGTATGAACTTAGAAGAATTTGATAGTATGGACAGAACAATGGTGTTTTATATGGTGACAGCAGCTAGGATGTTATGCGCAACTTTGGAAGACACAAGAGATACCATCAGTGGAAGATTGGATCCAGAAGTTATTGAACATGGCAGAAATGGACAAATTAACAAGGAAACTTAAAGAACAAGATATAGATGAATTCATTATGAACTGGGTGAAACTTAAGAACTATATGGAAAGAAAGGGGGACATGAAGGGGAAAAATCTGGTCTTTGGATAACTTGTAAAGGGGGAAGGTAGTTCTTTGCCGGTAGTTGAAATATTTAAACAATAGATAATGATAGATAAGGGATTTGTATTGTTAAATATAGTTTAATAGAAGAGATAGCAGATAGACTGCAATTTAAATGGGGGGGGGGGTTGGAAAACTGTTGGAAGTCTATTATAAAAAGGGGGGAATGGGGGGGAACCGAAATAGGATGGAGATGTTAATTGAATGTTATGAGTGATATATGTTAACCCATCCAATAAAACTTTAAAAGAAAGTGCATTACGTGTGCAGAATCAACCAATGTAAATCTGTACTTTCAGAGACTGTGCTTGGGCCTCCCATTTCTAATCACAATTTCTTTGTGATCAATAGATATTTCACTACAGGGAAGAGGGATGAGTTGTATAATGATGCGATCATATGCATCCTCAATTTTACAATGTTTTACAGTTACACATTGGCATCAGGTGAATATTTCTGTAAGAGCAAAATAATGCACACATTAAGGCAATATAAAAGACAGAACATTATGCTGTCTATTAGTATTGTGTCCACATGATGTTCTTTTTGATCTTTGGACTGGAAAGCCTAAGAAAATATCAAGCCCAGTTTAAATAAAATTACATTTGCATTAATAAAATTACATCCAGGCATGACATTTCAAAACATTTCTGTGTAATAAATTTCAATTCCACTAGCACCTTAAAGGCCAATTACATTTTCTAGGGTTGAAGCTTCTGTGAGTCAAAGCTCACTTTGAAAGATACCAGTCCAGAAACCTTAAACCCTGATCTTTAAAGGTGCTACTGCACTCAAATTTTGTTCTGCCATTACAGACTAACATAGCCACCCACCTGAAACTCTCTTTTTGTAATAAATGCTTTCTTTTACCAACCCTTAGAAAAGATTTAGTCCAAAATGGAAAGAATTAACTCTGTTTTCAAAATGAGAAGATCTCTGCAACTGCTTAGAGCGAGTTCCTTCCTTTGTAAATTAAGCCAGGAGGCAGAGTGCCAACCTCTTCCACTGTTAAACTTGAGCAGCGGGCAGCCGGGGTGCAAGGAAAAAAAAATCTACCAAAGGAAGCTCCAAAAAAAAAAGGCAATAAAGCCCCAAGAAAAGGTTCAATGGAGTTAGAAGATGAGGACTGACTTAAAACTTCCAGGACTCAAACTATAGAGTGGCTCCTATATCGATGTTGTAAATTTAATTACTTATTTTGCTATTCTGTCTTTTGATATAAAATCGCTTTGTAATGGCCAGTGTGGGCGGGGAGTGGGGGGGAGTTGAAGCGATAGTAACCCCTAAAGTTTAAGTCTACTCTAGACAATTTTTGTTATTTTCTTCTCTCTTCTGTTTGTAGAAGAGCAATATGTGCAAACTGTTTTTTTTTCTTTGTTATTTTTTAATATTCTTTGCTCTTACAGTTAAAGTTATGCTGTTTAGGGGGATGGTTGGAGTGTGTGGGGTAGGGAAAAGTTAAAAGGGGGGAGTACTGCTACAGTTTGGCTTGGGGGGAGTTGGTTATGTAAGGAGGGAGATAAATTTTTGTTGCAGTAAGAGAGAAATGTTGGGTTGGGTTTTTTTTGCAAAAGTTGGGGGGGAAATGGTGCTCTTACTAGAAATGTTAATGTTTTAAATAATATTGTTATTACCTGGTTATCACACATAAAGGTTCTAGTGAAACTCTTAAATTTATTTAGAGAAAAAAACATTGATGCATCTGTTTTTTCTAGAATTAGGTTTATCTCTATGGTGATTTGGAATATTTTGCACTCAAGCTTTGGCTTAAGATTATAATGTTACTATCTCAACACATTACTGACAACAAAAACCTAAATGTCGATTAAAATACTCTCATTTAATTGCAGAGGGCTTAATAACAGAGTAAAAAACAAGAGTCTTTATGGCTGTAAAGAAGCTGCATCCAGATCTGCTTTTATTACAAGAAACCCACCTAAAAGATACAAGACTACCGGTATTCAAATCCCAATGGTGGGCCCACCAGTATCCAGGGCCAGATTGAGGGGGGGCAGGGGGGGTAGTCTGCCCCCGGCGCCGCCAGGGAGGGGGCGCTGGGAGCAGCTGCCAGGAGCGCGTGGGCAGCAGTGTGGGCAGCCTTGAAGCTGCCGGGAGCGCATGGGCAGCAGCGCGGGCAGCCCCGCAGCCCTCCACGCTGCCTTTTGCGTGCCCCGCAGGACAGGGGGCGGCCGGCTTGCTGCGCGCCCTCTGTCCTGCAGGGCAGGCAAAAGGCAGTGCGGCTGCCCACACCATTTGCCCCTGTCCTGAGGGGCAGCCGCCCCCTGTCCTGTGGGGCAGCCGAAAGGCAGTGCGGGGGACTGCGAGGCCACCTGCGCCATTCGCCTGTAGGGAGGCGAATGGCGTGGGCGGCTTCCCAGCCCCACACGCTGCCTCCGCTGCTCCGCCCTGCATGATGACATCACCGAAATGGAGTCGGACTAGGGTTGCCCTGGGCGCCAGTATCCCTAGCCATCCTCATTTCAAAGAATATTCGCTTTGATCTTGTGAGTATACAAAGGGATTCTCTGGGGAGGTTCTTATTTGTAAAGGGCAAACTAGAAAACCATTTAGTTACCTTAGCTTCTATCTATGCTACCAATCAGAACCAAGAATCTTTTATTGAGGAAATGCTAAAAAAATTAGATGCCTTCCAGGAAGGAAGCTGTATCATTGGTGAAGATTTTCATTTGATAGTTAATGAGGAGCTGGACAGAAAATCATTCTGAATCAAAAGAAAAAACGCATTAAAAATGTGTCAAAGATTGCTCCAATTTTAGCTAAATATGAGCTGTTGGATGTGTGGGGGCATAAACATATGGGTGAGAGGGATTTTACATACTTTCCCCCCAGACATAATGTTTTTACAAGAATAGACTATATATTAATTTCCAAAAGTTTAGTATATAACATTAGCTCCTCAGACATAGGAATTAAATTGTGGTATGACCACGCCTGGATCGACTGCATTCTAAATTTAAACTCAAGACAAAATACCAATTCAAATTGGAAGCTGAACATTTTTTTTTATTTCATAAAGATTCTTTCCATCAAATAGAAAATGAAATCACTGAATTCTTTGAAAATAATCAAAACTTTGGGGTATCCTCCCCATATGATATGGGATGCAATGGAAGCAGTCATCAGGGGTAGATATATCTCCTTGGCCTCTGCATACAAAAAGAAGAAAGAAAAAGTCAGGGCAGAAATTTTAAATACTCTACAATCTTTAGAGGCAGAACATAAACGTACCTTTAGCAAAAAAATCTATTAAAAACTTCTAATTGAAAGAAAGAAACTGGAAACCCTCGAATGCTCACAAATAAAAAATAAATTATTATTTCTAAAACAAAAATATTGGCACAAATCCCCAAAATCGATACGCATTCTGTACTGGAAAATTAAACAAAATTTGGCCTCTAAATATGTCTAATCCCTAAAAGACTCTGAGGGTAAGATGCAATCTGCATCAAACAAAATTTTAAACAGTTTTACCCAGTTCAACCAAATATTGTATGACTCTACAAATCCATCATAAGCACTAATAGACAGGTATCTGGCAAACCTTAATCATCCTTTTCAGATTGATGATTCCTTTAGGGATCTTCTTGAACAGCCAATTTCTTCAACAGAAATTTGAAAAAAGTATTAAAACACTTAAAATGAATAAAGTTTTAGGAAATGGTCTACCTTCAGAATTCTATAAAAAATATGCATACATCCTTGCAGACCATCTGGCGGAAACATGTAATCACATAGTGGCTTCTAATTCAATCCCTCTTATGTGGGCACAATCAAACTTGATAGTAATCCCAAAAAGCAGTAAGGACCCATCCAACCTGGCGTCCTACAGACTTGTAGCCCTTATCAATCAGGATGCCAAAATATATACCTCAGTTTTAGCGGCAAGATTAAATACCCACATTACAAAGCTGATTCATCAAGACCAAACAGGGTTTATGCCCAAACGTCAAATTACAGACAATACCCGTAAAGCATTAAAATTATTAATTATTGTAAAATTAAAAATAAATCAGCCTTGGTGTTAACTCTGGATATTCAGAAAGCCTTCAACAGTCTAGAACCTAGTTACACCCAAAAATTGCTAAAATCCATGGGGTTGGCTCAAGATTTCTTGCCTCCCTGGCTGCACTATATGCTAACCCACAGGCTCAATTGCTGGTCAATGGGCTGAAATCGCGTTGAAGACGGCATTCCTGGCGGGTCTCTACCCGCCAGGAATGCCGTCTATCCCCCTTACTATTCCCCATTGCGATAGAGCCCTTAGCAATCAAAATTAGGCAAAATTTAGAAATTAAAGGCATAATTATGGGTAGCCAAGAATATAAACTATCATTATTTGCGGACGGCATGGCTGTTTCTCTCTGAACCTAATAGTTCTCTCTCTGCTTTAAATAAAGTTCTACAGGAATTTGAACTCATCTCTGGACTCACAATAAATCATTCCAAATCCGAAGTATGCCCTATCAATTTGTCCAAGACTTTAGAAAGCGACATAAAAAAAATGTACCCATATAGTTGGGTAAAGGAATGTCTTAGCTATTTAGGCATCAAAATCTCATTAAACCTCAATGATCTTATAAAGTACAACCACAAAGAGTTAATTAACTCCATTTCAAATCTATTTGCTCAGTGGAAACAGCTAGATCTCAATTTCTTAGAATGGAAAGATATAGTGAAATCTATAATCTTACCTAAGTTTATATTCTTCTTCAGGTCTATCCCGATAAATATCCCCGGCGCAGACTTCAAATTTTG
The DNA here is from genome assembly GCF_028583425.1 of Eublepharis macularius. Lineage (NCBI taxonomy): Eukaryota > Metazoa > Chordata > Lepidosauria > Squamata > Eublepharidae > Eublepharis > Eublepharis macularius. The sequence continues at coordinate 94,934,017 of NC_072791.1, read as the reverse complement.
GCAGAGGAAACTTTCAAAATTCATTTGGAATAATAAGCAGCCGAGGATAGCTTCAAACATACTAATGAGATCTTATAAAAGAGGTGGCCTAAATCTTCCTGACCTAAAGTTGTACAATGAAGCAATTCAACTGAAAAATTTATTAATAATTTTGGACCAGTCACCTGACTGGAAAAAAATGGAACAAATCTATACAGATTTTAATAGTCTTCATGACACCATATGGACATCCCCTAACTTTAGGTCCCAAAACATCAATAATAATCCATTTCTAAGTTCAACATTACGAATTTGGGATAAAAAAGGCACTTCTTAGTGCCACAACTTTCAAAATTTACTACTTTTCTACACCAACCGTGGTTTCTACCTGCAAAGGAAGCAGACTCTTTCCAAAATTGGAAAATAGGTAACTTAACTAAATTTAAAGATATACTAAGAAATAACCTATGTATGGACAAAACTTCTCTAGAGGTAAAGGCAGGAGTTAATTTACCTTGGTTTGAATATCTGCAGGTGCAACATTTACTTGAAAGACCAGATATTAAAGCTTCAATAACAAAACCTAGCACAAAATTCGAGATGCTAATGAATAAAGAGGTTGGCTGCTCAAAACGAATATCCAAAATTTATAATGTTCTAAATTCAACTATTACCTCAAGCCTACGACCTTATCAAAAATCTTGGCGTAATGATTGTCAAAAAGAATTTAGTGAAGAACAATAGAGATTTGGCGCTCCCCTACTCTAAATTCCGAAATTATTAATATGAAGTTACAGACACTAAAAATCATAACGAGGTGGTATGTTACACCATCAAAAATGAATCATATCGATCCAGCTATCTCCTCCCTGTGTTGGAAGGGGTGTGGAGAGAGAGGTACTTTCTATCATTGCTGGTGGGGGTGCAAAGTGATTCAGAACTTCTGGAGTGAGGTCATTAGAATAATCTCGGAGATGACAGGCCTTTTAGTTCCCTTACCACCAGAAGTAATTCTATTAAACTTATGGCAGGATAGGAATATATCAACACCTCAAAAAAACTTTTTAGCCATCCTCCTATCAGCAGCTGAATCAACAATTGCGGGGTGCTGGAGAGAAAATAAAGCCCTGCAGATTGAGACCTGGTATCTCAAAGTCTGGAACTGCTTAATAATGGAAAAATTTTCAAATCACATAAAGGTAATTGAATTTCCAAATCACAACTCTATCTTTCTTGAGACTTGGCTCCCCATAATGGTCTATATAGAGAAGCTAAATGCTATTGATGGGATAAGAAAAGATAAATCTCTATCCAAGTTGTTAAGAGTATTAATACAAGGATAATCTTCCCTTGATTGACTCAAGTCTTCAAGTACGTGCATATGTTGTATTAATATGTTCTGTAATAATCTTAGAAGTTGTAAGTTTTTGAGCGCTGAAAGATATGTTTTAATCGGTTCCTGTTTCGTGTTTCATATTTGTATGTTAAATACTGCAACCAATAAATTTTTTTTAAAAAAACTTGAGCAGCCAATTTAGGTATTATACTTGTTTTGATAATCGATAACTAAATCTTTCTTAACAATAATACCAACCTAGTGGAATTGTTCTATTTTGTGCTGTTTTGTTTCAACTGGAACAAAGTTTTCTATAGCAGCAAAGGATAGCCTTGGCTACCTATTCTATCTGGCTTCCAGGGAAGATTTAATCTGTATTAAGTAGTCACACGACATAACAATTGCTGTGACTGTGAAAAGGAGTCTGTGCTTAGTTACTCTACCACTGCCACTTTGAGGGATGTGTGATCCAGGACTTGTACAATGGCTAAATAGCTGGATTTATGCTGATCTGGCATACTCCAACTATGTCAGATCACACTGAAGAATCCCAGATCAGATCTGAGGAACTGGACTCTGTTGGGCCAGATTATTTGGCTTATCCAAGCTTTGAGGGGAGGGCATGGGGGAAGGAAGGCATGATCATCTCTCCTTGGCCCATGCCCTCATGGTTCCCCATGCTCCCAGGTGGCTACTCTCCCAGCCTCTCTGGTTGCTGCCTCCTGTCCTCCACCAGCCTTGCACCACTCTCCTGCAGCAGCATGGGAGTGGTGCACTTCACGTTGCTGGGCCTCCACTTCATGCTGCTGGACCCACATCTCACAGAGAAAAGCATGCAGCCACAGCAGAGTCAGAACAGCAGCAAGGGAGACGGCAGCAGTGCATAGTGGAGGCAAGCTTCATGCTGCAACAAGAGAGTGGCATGAAGCCAGGGGTTTGTTGGTTCAGCTTCCATTGGGAGTGGGTCTTGCATTGGGGCTGGTTTGTGGCTAGGGGTTGCCTTTAAGGTTTCTCTTTGCTTGGAAAGCCTTGGAAATGTTTTCCACATAGGAAACAACAGCGAGTGGCTGGAGGCACCCAGTTTAGGGCCCACAGAAGTCCAGTTTTCCTGAATCTTGGGGGTTCTTTAGTAGACAGAAAGGAGTAGGTTCCTTACAAATTTGGTGGAGTTTGCATGACTAGCATGGGATAGTTCAAGAGATGTGGACTTGAGGGAGTTACATAGCAAGAAGTCCACTTGCAGAAAATCAAAGTGGTGAGTAAGAGTTTGTTACTGAGAATGTAGTGAATCAGCCTTCTAAAATCTGACCATTGTGTCTATTTGTGCAACCATTTACAACTTGTCACCACATCTTTGTGGGTCTTGAAATGCTCAGGAGAAAGACATACATATTTTAAACATATAATTTTTGTATCAACCACATTACATACAGAACATGGTAAATATTCAAACAGATTAGAGAATGCTATTAAGTTCTTAAGATTTTATTTAAAATTAAGAAATTCATAATGATTCCAGCTTTTTTTCCTGTATTGCACTCTGTATGCTTCTTGTTATAATCAAGAAGACAAGACACCCAATAGATGAGAATATTTTTGCAAATTTATAATTCAACTCTGTTAAAATAAAATTTATATAGAAAAGATATCATTTACAGCCTATTCAGCAGTATTCACTCATTATATATTCAAAAAGAATATGAAACACCCAATTGCAGCATGTTCTTAGTAGTGTTTTGATAAGACAGTATCTTTTTCTTTAGCAAATATAATATTCCATTGTTAAAGAGCCATTCAACTCAATTTAAAACTTCTTAAGAAAGAAGTTCAAAAGCCACACACTGAGAATATACTGAGAATATTTACAACTGTATTCAGTGCATAGCATAACAGCAGCTTGTGAAAAGTCCATCCTCTCACCATTATTGGCACACCATTATTTAGGGAGAAAATAACCAGAAATGTCAGTGCATTTATAAGATGCCTGTTAGACAGAAGAAAACAAGAAGATGTAGTATCATCAAATAACTAAGAAAGAGATAGCGGGATTTTGCTCTGGAGGTCAGCAACTTGGAACAGTAAAGACTTCGCCCCCGAATCCATCTCCGGAAGGAAAGGGCTCCTCCTTTCACCTGTTCAGAAAAGAAGCACACAGTCATATTACAATGAAGTCAGGAGTTCATATCAAGTTTCCAACTGGATCTTCAATGCAAAGGCCTGCACTTAAAGAGGACCAAGGATGGAAATGCAAAAAGGTAGAATTAGGCCAGAAGAAAAATCAAAGGTGGCATCACAGATAAGGAGCTGTATTTACTTCTTCACACAATATGCAATCTCCATCTGCAGAATAATGGATTCCTTCAAATTATCCCCCTTGCTCTTGCATGAGTAGATCAAGCCTCAGAGCTCAACTTACTCTGCTAATGGAAGATCAAGGGGGAGCTTAGCAATTATATAGCGCTTTTAGTGTTAAAAAGTTATTTCAGAAACATTATCTCAGTAATCCCTACAACAGCCCTATAATGTAGGCCACTACTGATACTTAGCATTTATAAAGCACTTTCAGTATTCAAAGTACTTTGTATGATTATCTTGCTCAAATTCTTAGAATAACCAAGTAAACTGTACCAGAATTATCTCCATATTACCAAGGTCTTGCACCTAAGTTGATTGACTGACCTACAGAATCCATGGTACAGACAGTACAGTGCTAAGTCTTCGGCTGTTGTTAACTACCTACTTACTACAAAAGCACAGCTGGGTTCATCCAACCCATCAGCAATCTGACAGCGTTGCAGTTGTTGACATTAGCACAGAACTGGTTTTAAACATTCTGTTGTCCACTAATTCAACCACTGGAAACTGAATTACTACTATTCACAAATTTATCTAGTGTTTCAGCAAAAGTCCTAAAATTTAAAAAGGCTTCCAGATATTTCTTAACACACAGCTGTAAATAATTTTATAAAAGTGATCTCAGGTTTACTTTTAGGATTTAAAAACTTACCTTTCGTACTATAATATGTTCACTGGTGTTGATGATCAAAGCCTCTCTTTCCTCATCAGATTCCATCTGAATGGTGTATTCTCTAGGTATGGACCTATAACTACCCATTTCAAGCCTTAAAAGGGGAATTGAAACAAGGAAAAGCATTAGAAGAATCCTTGTTTGTACAAGCTATCTCTTATCTGTCTATGCAGATTTTTCTGGATATCAGACTATTTGCCCTTATCAAATGAAACAGTTTCATTAACTAAGTCAAAATTTTATTACAGTCTCTGAGAAACACATATTCTTTCTAACAGTGAAAATGCATAGTCTGTCTTGGTTACTCAACATCTTCAACTAATGGTTTTAAACAGCTGTAAAAATCCATCTACAAATAGAAGGTCTCAATTCAGTAAATCAAAGATTTTAAATCTATTTTCCAGGAAACTGTGTAAACTTGTCAGGGGTTTCCTATGCCAAGATCAGAAATTGCATGCATGCTTTCCTTGGGTGCAGCTACCAATCTTCCCCTGAAATATACAGCCACAAGAGAATGCTGAATGTATTCTAGTGTAATCTCACCTAGGTAAGAAAACAATGAAGTCCAATAAAGCCTTTGACTAGCATTCCACATGAACTAATTAATATTCTTTAACCATGATCCAAAATTCTCTGCGGCATTAAGGTTTTCCAAGACAGATGAAGTGGGTAAAGGGAGAGGAGAGGAACGGAAATCAGTGCAGTACAACATAATGCAAAAGGGAGGGGCTGATTTGCATACACAAAACAAAATAGAAATCACACTTTTCAGTCTGCGCTTCCATCTAATCCAAAGGAATGGATTTCTGTATCCAATATGGGCACAGCTACAAATATCCAGAGGAGCTAGCCATGTTAGTCTGTAGTAGCAAAATAGAAGAGTCCAGTAGCACCTTTTAAGACTAACCAACTTTACTGTAGCATAAGCTTTCAAGAATCACAGTTCTCTTCGTCAGATGAGAACTGTTGATTCTTGAAAGCTTATGCTACAGTAAAGTTGGTTAGTCTTAAAGGTGCTACTGGACTTTTTTCTATTTAGCTACAAATATCAAGATACTTCACTGGTGAACACTGAGATGCTTCAGCAAAAAAACCAAGGAACATCTTATAAAATTGCTCCAATTACCTAAATGTTTGTCTGAGGTACTATGAACTTCTAGATTAGCCTGAGAGATCTCTTCAAATATAGCTACCTGTTAAGTTGTTTCTCAGAGAGCCCAAGGTGCTCTTCTGCAGCTTGCCGCCTATTCCTCTCTTCTGACAGCATTTCCGTGAGTTGTGATATCATTTGTTGCATTGAATCATGTTGTAGCTCCATTTCTGTAAGCCTAGAACAAAACCAGATTCCAAATAAATCCAAAGCAAATCAAAACTGGCTAACACCATGTTGCTTAAAATTTATACCTAACATGAAATCATTCAAGCTAAAAATCAATAAAGGTAAATAAAATTTAAATATGCAAAATAAGTTTTCCTTAAAACTTACCATATCATTCTGTATGTTATATTTTATGTCACAGTCAACAACAAAAAAGAGCTGTCAACAAATAATCCTGACCTTTTACTGAGTTCCACATTGTCTGTTTCAACAAGGACAGCAGCTCTCTCCTGGGGAGCTCCTGGGGGAACTTCTGCTTGAGCTTCACCCTAAATACAGCAAATATCAATATGCTGTATATAAAAAAACTATTCAATATCAATAACTTGATTTCCAAGTAGAATTAACTTGTCTTACACCATACACACATACAACACTTCAGCCCTTTTTATTAAATATTTTAAAAGAAACTGAGTAAGAAAAGTTGATGTTTATATAATCTTAAAACAATTATTTATAAGAATGTCTTCCAAGTATAAACATTTCACAAATGAAGAGGCAGCTGTTGTGGTATAAAAAGATTTTCCCCTCCTCCATTCTATCCTCACAACCCAGTGAGATAAGGGAAGCTAAGAGAGACTGACAGGCCCAAGATCACCCAGTGAATTTCAAGATGTGAAAAGACCTCTCCCACTAAAATACACATTTTCAGACTCAGTGTGGGTAACTCGCCATTACTTGCCTCTCTTGCATGAATTACCTCAACCTGCCTTAACCATGGTTAAGGGTCAGCATTGTTAACGTTCACCAGACTCCCTTTTAACCAAGATGTGATGTACAGTACTGGCTCCAGCTCCACCTCTCCTGAGAGACAGCCAATGGAAGTGGGTGGAATGCTGGGCCAGAGTTAGAGTTGGAGGGAAAAGAGGGCTTTCTGAGAGACTGAGAGGAAGAAGAGTTTTTGAGACATTGCTTAGAAAGGCAGCAGAAAGTTAACTGGCTGTTAATCTGTTCTTTTATTTTGAAACCTTTCCTGTTTAACCCCAGTATATGTTTTAGTTTAAAATCTGTTCACTCATACGTTCCTTCTTATAAATAAAGTTTATTGTTTTGGTTTAACCCTGACTGGCCTAAAGTTGTTAGCTGAGGGGGAAATAACACACACACACACGTCACATGGAAAGGGCCTAGTGCATTAAATGGTGGAAGCATATATTGATGGAAAGTAACTTGTGAGTTTTCTTTTCTTCAACAGCCCTGGGTTGTAGCTGGGTGAGGGGAGGTAAACACAGGGAACTGGCTGCCTGTCTGGTAGAGCCTCTGGAAGAAGAGAGAGGGGATCCTGTGATGATTTGGATCAGGGCTCTCTGCCTACTGTTGTGGAGACTAGACAGGTGGCGTGTGGCAGGAGACTCCTGGCCTTTACTTGCCTGGGTGGCAGGAGTATGAAAGCCTTGTGTGTGTGCATTTGGAAGTGGGATCTATCTACTATTCCTGCCATACAAGGTTTGCTAACTAACTGGAAACCTTGGAGAACTGGATTAACCTTAATCAAGGCTGACTGTGCTGGCAGAAGCAGGTGTGGTAGATTCTCAAATACTTTACAAAGATATCAAGAATACATTACTACAACCAAAGTAGCAGTTCATCTTTAAAAAGCGATTTTGATGCATTGTGAGGAATGAATAAATTCTTAAACATTTTAAAACAGATCTTGACACACTTAAAGCAAATGGCATTAAACAGCTAGGCACTTAGGTAAGGATCTGGTTACACTTCTTAAATTATACTGAAACCAGTATATAAAACAGAGCACAGCATATCAGTCTCTCATGAAGATATGTGCACTGCGATTCAGGATTACATGTTCCCATCAGTGTTGAAACTTTCACTGAAGGCCACAATGTCCTGCTTTATGTACCCACATGGCAATTATTTTAACATGACAGATGATACAATTTTCTACCAGCAGCACGTTCAGTTTTTCTTTCAGAGTATAGATACTCTTCTTGTAGAAATAATCATTGAAATGTTATATTCTAGCCAAGATTTTTTTACCCTGGTTATGTACAAGATTTTTCTGCTCATATATCCCTCCAAGAAAATGTTATACATTCTCAGAAGAAATGACCAATCTGAGCATGTGCAAAGAGTTTTCAGCTCTGCTTTTTCTGCCTTCTCTTGTGTATCAGTCTTGTGACCTGGAAGAGATCCTGCAGAGCTTCAGAAATTTATTCAAATCTGGCTCTGCAGCTAGAGGGCTTCCCATGAAGACTGCCTTACAGAAAAAATAAAAAAAATTATCTATGCTTTCTTACCTCAGCAGTACCCTGAACAGAAATTTGTGTTTGATATTCCTTTTCAAGCTGCAAGTAACAATTCTGCAGATCAGATCAGTATAATGGAGCTGGTTATCCCGCAAAGTCCGGGACACTGTTTTCGTCTGGGCAGATAATACAGCATTTTCTTCAACTGACTGTTACCTGCAACACCATGAAACTTCTTTCCCAAAGAAGTTTGTGCATTGAGTTTACTATGGAGTTGGTCATAGATCCAGAGGAGTTAGCCATGTTAGTCTGTAGTCGCAAAATAGTACAGTCCAGTAGCACCTTTAAGACTAACCAACTTTATTGCAGCATAAGCTTTCGAGAACCACAGTTCTCTTCGTCAGATGCATCTTAAAGGTGCTACTGGACTCTGTCTTTACTACTATGGAGTTGAAATTCTTCTAGGTATGTTAATATGCCAGTTTGCTTTGTAAAGAGATACAGTGATACAGAAAGATCCTTGAAGCATGCTGCACATAATCCTTTTGATTATTATCTTTGAAAAGCCTTACCCTTCTGATGTACTGCAAAATGTTTTTGAAACTGTCCCAAGTTTAGAAAGCATTTTCTCCTTGGCAAAGAGAGAATGATGGGCATGCAGAGTTAATAAAGCTTTGGGCTTTCAAGAGCTAGAACTCCCATGGAAGCCTTGAAAAGTGCCCTGCTCCCTGCCCCTGCCCCTTACTGAAAGAAACCAAGGTTTGAAGTCTGGTAATTCTGTTGTGGTTGCCTAGCAACACCCACTGAGGCATGCAAACTTTAAAGGTACAGATGCTGTTTCTAATGGGGGGGGGGTTAACCCCCAATTTTTATTTTTAAAGATTTCAGATTTTTCTGCCAACCTAAGGCATTTTTTAGGTTTGTAGAAAGATCCGTCTTGCATATTCAAGTCTCCAGTGTCTGGATTTAAATATGGCCATGTTAGGAATTAGATATCTATTTGTGTATGTGCCATCAAATTGCGATCAACTTATGGTGACCCCAGCAAAGGGCTTTCAAGGAAAATTAGAAGCAGTGGTGGTTTGAAATTGCCTTCCTCTGCTGAGTCTTCACCCATCCAAGTACTGACCATGCTTAGTTTCCCAGATCTGATGAGATTAGACTATACCATGCCATCTTCCTCCAATATGATATCTACAGAACACCATTTATTTAGAAATCACTCCTTTTTTACCTTTGCATTTATTTGCTGAAATTGCACCTCTCTCTGGTGTAACTCTTGAAGGCAGCACTGGAGCTCATTCGGAAACTGATTTCTCTCAGCCAAGAGACGGTTCATTTGTTCAGGGACCTCTGTGCTTCCAACAAGAGCAACAGTTTCTAATCCCTTAAACAAAGCAAACAAAAAGGCTATTGGAACTGGCAATAGTACATGTGCATTTAATATTTTCAATTCAGTGTTATTCTAAAGACAATTTTTCTAATATTTGGTTTAGTCTTGGGTTACAAACAATAGACCTTAATACAGATTTTACACAGTAAATAAATGCTCATTATTTGCCCTCACCACAGAGCATGCACAGAGCAGTGGAGCTCTGTGCAGATCCAGTTTAAAAATGCTCACTGTCACTGATTGGCAGGGCGCTGCAAACACAAGGAGACAGAATGAACTGATGAAAGAAACTACAAAATAGCTCTCTCATTTTTAAAAGAATCTGTTTTGCGTACCTTAAAGCAAGTCCCCATCTCCCCCATCGTACTGAACTGCCTGTCTCTTTGTTTGGGAAACGAAAGAGTGCAGCTATATGAGCTTTTCTGTATCTGGAACAACATCAGAAGCAGGAATGTGCGCCAAAAAAATTTGTTCTGATCCATATCCAGGGTTCAGAGATAACATAAAAATTTAGTATCCCTGAATTCTGGGTCAGATTCTCTAATCCAGTTTGGTAAGATTAAAGAATCCTGATTTATTTGGCCATTATTCGCTATGGGGAAAATGATCTGGTGGATGGAGGGAGGCCTTTTTTAAAGCAAACTCCACCAAATTTGCAGGGAATCTACTCTTTCCTGTCTACTAAAGAATCCTCAAGGTTTGGACCCAATTCTATGGATTTGGGGTCCAATTCTATGAGTTCTGAACAAGGTGCCTCTAGCCACTTTCCTTTGTTTCCTATAGGGGAAATGTTTGCAAGGCTTTCCAGGCAAAGAGAAACCTTAAACAAAGGCACCCCCTGGTCAAATGCCAGTACAAATGCAAATACCACTCCCAATGCAAGCTGAACCAACAAAGCCCAATAGAACCAACCTACTGCAAGGTAACCAATGTCAGACCAGAGAACCCCAATGTCAAACCTGAGAGTCCAAAAATAAAGCAAGGGGGTTGAGTCTTGCTGGAGCTGCGGAGTTTAAAAGGCAGCCACTGCCAGCTTGAAGGGCCCTTTTGGAGACTGAACAGGGGTGGTTGGGTGGGATGCAAATCCACTCTACTTGCTGCCTCCTGTACCTTGCCAGTCTTGTGCTGCTCCTATGGATCAGATTATTTGGCTTCTCCAGACTTTTTTTTTCAGGCATTGGGGAGGGAAGACAAGACCATCTCTCGGCCTGTGTCCTCATGGCTCCCCATACTCTCAGATGGTTTGTCTCCCAGCCTCTCTGCCTGCTGCCTCCTGTCCACTACTGGCCTTGTGCCGCTCTCCTGCCATGCCAGAGAAAAGCAAGGAGCCTCAGCAGAGACAGAACAGCAGCAAGAGAGAAAGCAGCAGAGTAAAGTGGAGACAAGCTCTGTGCAACAGCTGGAGTGTGGCATGAGGACTGGAGGAATAATCTGGCACGTCCGACTTCCTGAATCCAATCTGAGATTCTCCTATGTGATCCAGCATAGCCAGATTATGCTAGATCAGCATAAACCCAGCTATTTAGCCAGTTAACAAATCTCAGATTGCACACCTCTAATTGAGAGTAGGCCTTAGGTTTAATGCTCCTTCTGCTCCTTTTATTCAGGGATGAGTGAGCATATCCTGAAAAACTTAATGTAAAGGCAACACTTTAATCCACAGAATTTCATAGGACCTGAAAAGATCCCATCTCTCCAGTGTGCCATTAGCTTCTCCCTGTAATGAGAGAAGGAGGGAAGGGATGGAAGAAAAGGAGCAGAACAAGGAGTATGTGAACCACTTCGTCACTCCCTGTATATAATCTGGGTGTAATATCAAACAATGGTGTAGTGTAGTGGTTTAGTGTACAACTGATGCAGTGGGGCTCTAATCTGGAGAGCTGGGTTTTATTCCCCACTCCTCCACTTGAAGCCAGCTGTCTATGCATATATTTATTCAAAATACTTATATACCCACCTTTCTCATAAGACCCAAGGTGGGAAAGAACAATGTAAAATCTCTTCTGGGATGCTGTTCCAGAGGCATGGGGCAGCCACTGAAAAAGACTGAGCCTGGATTATGACAGATCATAGGGGACTGATAATACAACCTGATAACAGATCAAAGCTACTGCATGTGATAGGTGGTCCAGGGATAGGTTGTCCTTCAAGTATGTCAGCCCTAGGTAATTAAGGGCTCTGAGCACCAACACCCTGATTTGGACCCAGAAACTAACTGGCAGCCAGTAAAAGGACTTCAGAATTGAAGTAACATGGTCCCATCAGTTAGCTCCAGGCAACAGATGAGCTGCTGCATTTTCCTCCAGGGGCAGGTTAAGGATCCTCTTAAAGGACAGCTCATGTAGAGTGTGTTACAGTAATCTAGCCTCCAGGTTACCAAAGCATGGGTCGTCTTGGGTCGGATTAGATGTTTGCAAATTCCTAACTAGATGTAGCTGATGCAGAAAACATTTTCACTGTCAGGGACATCAGTTTCTCCAGATGGGACAGGGGCATCTGTTTCTCTGTTAGATTCCTCCTAACAGAGCTGTTCAGCAAAAATGGTTTAACATCAATGGTAGGAAGAACAATCCCACTTAAAGCACTGGTCCTTCCTGCCAGCATCACCTCTGTCTTCAATTTCTGTTTGTTATACAACGTACATAAATGAGATAGTTTAAAAAACTAGCCAGTTAAAGATTGAGCAATTTGTTTTAAAAATCATTTGATTTCTGCTTGATTCTCAATGCTGAGGATATTAACAATATAGAATATTATCTATATTGGAAATGTTCCAAAGTTATTAGAGCAGGTTCGTCATTTGGTTGTTTTACCTTAGTTAAATGAATGCTGCCAGCAGACACAGTCCCCTGAGATACCATTTCACTATGTGCTCTCTGAAGTTCTGAAATCTGTCGTTCTTTTTCTGCAATAGTTGCCTGGAACTGATTTTGGAGTGCATGAAATTCTGCCAGCAGAAGATTTTTTTCCATCCTGAATATAAAAATATTACAACTATGTAAAATAAAATGTTACATTATTAACGCTCTAACACATGCTGTTTCAAGTTACTAGGATTTTACTGATAGCAACTTTGAAGAGGTGACATATATTGCAATATACAGTTGTAGTGACTTGGACACTCTCACTCCTGTCCCTGAAGACTGCACCTAGCCTCTCAGGTCCCCTAGGAGCATCTAAGATCTCTGGTCACGGATCTGTGAAACTCTCCAGCTTTCTGGGTTCAATTGAGCACATGTACCTCTGAGGCTAGTAAACACTGGACACAGGCAAGTAAAATATATTATTGGAGTTTATTAAAGAAAGAACGGAGGAGCATATGGAAAGCAGGAATTGCTCTTAAAAGGCATTTAGGCAAGGCATGAAAACAAATAAAAGCTTGCTATTCTAAATAACTTCTGACTAACTAAAATACTGCAGGCTAACTCTAAGCATTCTCTGACTTAGTTCCAAGGCTGGTTGGTGTTACCAAAGACATAGCAAAGAATCCATCCATGCCAGCTAACTCTAGGTATCCTGGTAGAGTGGCATGGAGCTGAGAAGCTCCCTCTCACATTGCAGATGGTCAGCAATGGATGAAAGGTAAAGGTTGGTTTCTTGCCTAGAGACAATGAGGCTTCTTGAGATCTGGGAGGAGTTGACCCACCAGCTTGGGAACCAATCAGGGCTCAATTACTTTATTGGCATTATGGCATGCAAAAGTATAGGGAGTGCTGATTAGGAGGTGAGCTCAACACCAGGCTCTGGCCTGCTCAAGGACACTTTCTCACAGGAACGAAGTAACCCACAGGTGCATCCAATTAACAAAGCTGGGGACTTTCCATCAACAGGCCTAGTGAAAAATTTGCTGGAACAGAAGCCTGAACCAAATTTTCAAACTTAGCATTCTATAAAAGTTGGTAAAACGCCTGGTCCTTACAACAGTTCAACAAAGTAACAAAAAAAGCAATTAAAATTCAGCTCTATACATAAGGAAACACACAGCATTGGGCTATGCTGGGGGTACAATAAATGCAATTTTTTTGTTTATATGAATAAGGGAGAAGCTTTTCATTTTCTATTGCAGATTATATTCCTAAACTGGAAAAGTATTTATACCAGATGCAGCTGGAAGTATAGATTAAGAATGGCAGGATTACCAACCTCTTCATTACTTCTGTCTTATTCATGATAAACCACTGTCTCCTAGGGCTATTCCCTTTCCTTTTTTCTTCAAGTGAGATACCTTATACTTTCCAAAAAAATAATTTTAATATAGATTAACACCCATACTGCTGATGAAGCCCATAAACTAGGTTTACCAAAAAAATGCTCCCATCCACACACAAGAAAAAAAGAGTATTCAAGATTTTTTACTGCCCACACTTATGTTTTACCGTAATTTAATTAATTCATTCTGGTTTGAAGCTCTTTCTTTCTCAACTTCTTCTTGAAAAACTTTTGTCTGGTTCAAGTCTCTCTCAAGTTCATTCACTTTGGACTTTAGATCTGCTATCTCAGCTGTTGCAAGACTAGCTCCTTCTTTAGCCTACAGGAGAAAGAGATTAAGAAAACAAATATGAACGAGTCTATCTCTACATAGTTTTGTAAACTGACGGTTCAGCAGCAGATAGTTTTCAAACTTAATGTTTGAAGTTGCAGGCTAAATACTTTGGGTGAGATCCAAGAGTCCATTTTGATGATGCAAAAAGGCTATGCTAGAGATCATAGGATCTGCTTGGCCAAAAGTCATATGGGATGGGGCTGTAATAAGGAAGAGAACTGGGTGAGATTGAGTGAAAAAGTTGGCTGGAACCAACACTTAGTCTTGATGTAAGGTCAGTTATTTATATCTGCAACTTCAAACATTAACCTTCCTTAAGTAAAAAATAATAGCCCCTGTTACTACAGTATACAGTGCACTATACTACAGTATAGTAGTACTTATTACTGTTATAAGACAATACACCTATTAACACTTACCAGTCTCTCCCTATCCAACTGAAGAGTCTCCACATTACGTTTAAGAGAACTAATCTCGTTTATGTAGTCAGAAGGTATGGAACTTGAACTCATGCCCTGTTTTCCTTCATGAACTATTCTCTGTTTACCGAGTTCCTGCAGAAGTCTGTCTCTATCGTCTTGAAGACTGTCCATAGCCTTAGAAAAGGCATCCATCTTCTGGGAATAGTTTGCACACTGGGACAAAAGCCTGTTGATTTCAACATGTTGAATATTTAATGTCTTGCACAGGTTTTCAATTTCATCAGTAAACTGTTCAAGAGTGATGTCGCTTTTAGCTTCTTCTGATGCCTGACTCAAAAAGGCATGTTCTTTGAGCAAGCTGAAAATATTTGATTTGATCTCTTTCAGCTCACTTTCAAGTTTGTCTGCTCTGCATTTTTCAGACCTGATTTTGGAAGTATACTTGCTTTGAAGTACCTTGAAGTCCTCAATTAACCTATCTCTATCACCCTGGAGAGCTGTCATAGCTTTTCCAAAAGATTCAATTTGAGACCTCAGTTCTTTATTCTGACCCTGAACTTCCAATATCTTCTTTTCTGCTAATTCATTCTCTAGTGAACTGGCTTCATGTTCGAAATGTGAAACAGTCATATGGGGCCTATCTTTTGGATTGACTACATTTTTAACGGTTTCTTGTTGTAATAGCTGTAATCTTTTCTCACATGTTTCTTCAAGCTGTTGACTAATGGCTTGCCCTCTCTTCTGATGAAATCTATCACTTTCCTGAGGTGGAAAATTCTCTCTGGATTCAGAAGCCAACCGCTCTTTATTTATTGAAGCAATAAGAATTTCTAAGTCATGAGCTTTTGTTGTTAACTTCTCGTTTTCCAGCCTTAGAGATTCTATGATCTCCTCCTGCACTTCCACTGTCAACTTCATTTCTTTCTGTTTTTTCTGAAGTTCAAATTTTTCCTTTTCAAGGCTCTTAATGCTTTCCAATTTCTGTGTAAGTAATTCTTTTAACTGGTGATCCTTCAGAGATAAAACTTGATTCAGATCTTCTCTATATTTGACGAGTTGTGCCATTAGCATTGCGTTTTCAGAATGGAGATCATCTATCTGATTCAGAAGCTTCCTTGATTGTTGTTTCAAGGCTTGGTTTTCATTTACACTGTCAGCTATAAGACTCTCTTTCTCACTTAAAATGGTCTGATGTTCTCGCTCTAGCTCCTTCAGTTTAGAAAGCAGACAGTCTCGGTTATACTGAAGAGATGACATGGACTTTTTAAAGGCATCATTTTCACTGACCATCTCAGCCCTATCTTGAACTGCTTTGTCAGCTTTCACCTGAACAATTTTCAGTTCATTCTGTATCCTCTGACACATTTCATCAGATTGTTTTTTGGCTATTTGCAGAACTTTTAACTGTTGTTCATAATCAGCAACTTGCTGTCTGTTTTGAGTTTGTATTTGAGTAAGATAGCCAGAAATTTCTGTGTCTTTGGATGAAATGAGAAGAGAAATTTCTGTATCTTTCTTATTCAACATGACCTTCATTTGTTTACAAATGGAAACTTGTTTTTCCAACTCAGCTTGGAGCTCACTTTTTTCTGAAAGAAACTGTTGCAGTTCCTGTTCTTTTTGTGTCAAATTGCTTTGCAGTGCTTCCATTTCTTTTTCTATTATATTATTATTTTTTATGAGATGATTAAGAGATTTTTTCTCCTTAATCAATGCCTGAAGAGAATCTTCTTTTGACTGGAGAGCAGTTTCCAGATCATGTTGCCTGTTCTGAAGAATGGCATTTTCTTCCTTCATTCTGGAAAGTTCCTTAAAAAGGTGAGTTTCTACTGAGGCCTGCATCCCACTCTTGGGTTCTTTTTGCATAGAACATTTGAACTCCAGTTCTTGAACTTGAATAACTTTTGCTTTTATTGCTTCTTGTAAAAACACAATTGTTTTATTGTTGGCCTCTATCTGTTGCTGTTTATTTTCAATAGCTTCTTTGAATTGTATTTCCCATGTTTTCATTTCACTAATGACCCGATCCCGATCATTCTGAAGAGAAGACATACACTTAGCAAAAGCAGCTAATCTAGCTAAGGCTTCATTTAGCTTAGCTTGAAGATTCTTGTTCTGAGTGTCCTTAACGCCAAGTTCTTCTTGCTGTTTATGGTGTTCAGCAAGGATTTGTTCTTTCTCTTGTTGAAGGGCACTGTATTTTTCTTCTACTTTTAAAGATTCTTTTAGACAAGTTGCTTGCATCTCTTGAAGGCTAATTTCCAGTTTTCTATCATACTCTTTGTTTTGATTTAATATTTGGTTATCTTTCTTTTTAAGTTCTTTTTTATTATGTATGTTTTCAGTAGCTAGCAAGTCTATTTCAGCCTTAGACTCATCTAGCAACATTTTCTGTGAAGAGAGCTTTTCAGTCAGCTTCTGTATCTCTTCATTTGATTTGGAAAGTTTTTCTGTTGTGTTATTTAAATCTTTCTCAAACTTTTCATTTTTAGATTGTGACAGTTTCACAAATTTTTCCAAGTCTAGAATCATCTCCTGGTACTTAATGGAATCTTTCTGCAACTGATTGATCTCTTGCTGTTTTTCCTTTAAAAGTTCTTGTAATTCTTTGGTTTTGTTCTTTGTCCCATTACTGTTTCTTTGGGCAGATTTCACTTTTTCTTCAAATACTTTGACCAGATACAGATGCTGTTCTTCTTTCTCTCTAACCATGCTGCATTTCTCCTCTTTTAAATCTTCCAACTGCTGCACCAGCAACTTGTTTTGTACCTGTGTTGCTTTCAGTTGGTCAGTTGTTTCGTCTAGTTTTTTGATGTGATTCAGTAACTCTGTCTCCAAAAATTCTCTCTCATTTTTCACTTTGTAAGAATTTTCTTGAACACTTTCCAACTCTTCCTGTAACAGACATTTGTCATCTTCTAATATCTTAATTCGTTCAGTCAGGCTTACTACATCCTGATTACGATTTTTACCATCATTTTCTAATTTTAATAAAGATACTTCTTTTTGGTCCAGCAATTCCTCCAAATCCTTTAGCCTCTCTGAAATAATTTTGTTCTCTTGTTTTAAGATTTTTACACCTTTCTCCTTCTCTGATATCCCTTCATGTAACAAATGGATGTGTTTTATTAATGACTCTCTCTCACTGAGTGTATCATTGAACTCAGACTGCACATCCAGCTTGTCCAGCTCCAGCAGTGTTTGGAGATCCTTCAGGGAAGATTTTGTCAGATTAAAATCCTTACAAAGAGTCTCGTTTTCTTGTTGAATTTTCTCTAATGTTTGCTTTAAGGTTTCAGATATTTCTTCTAATTGCTTATTTTTCTCTGTTAGTTGCCTATTCTCTTCAGTCTTTTCTTGATATGTTTCTAAACACAAGTGATGCTCAGATGCCCATCTTTCTAATTCAGTGTGCAGTTCATCAATTTTCTTCTGTTTAGACTGAACAAGCTGTTTTAGTTGATCATTCATGTGTGCATTTTCATCAGTTGTTTTTTGAAGCAGCTTCTCAAGTTGCTGTTTTTCAGATTCTGTTTCACTTGCTCTGTGAAGAGCATCTTGCTTTTCTTTTCTTGTAATATCAATTACTTGCCTCATTTCTGCTATTTTACTACTAATATTCTCATAAGCCTGCAACAATGACTCATATTCCTGTTTCAATTCACTGTGCTTTGCTTTCCAACCTGTCAATTCAACTGTCTGAGAATCTTTTAAAGAATTCATCTGAAAAGAGAAAGCTTCCTTCTCCTGGACTATAGTTTCCATGGTAGATTTAAGACTTTCACATGCAGCACTCAAATTTTCATTTTCAACTAATAATCTAGCATTTTCTGTCACAACAGTTTCCTTCTCTTTATATAGTGAGGAAGTAGCAGTCATGTCTTGCTTTTCTCTGCTCAAATCAGACACCAGGTTTTCAAGAGCATGCATCTTATTAACCAATTCTTTGTTTTGTATCATTAGTGAGTCCATTTCGTCTTTAAGTACTTTATTTTCTTTCAGTGCTTCTTTACGTAATATTAAAGCAGCTTGGAGCTTTCTTTGGAGATGTTCCCTGTTTTTTTCTTCAGCAGCATACTTCTGCTCTTGGGGTTTATGGTCATCTTCATTTTTGAGTTTTCCTATCACTTCCTGAGTGACATCTAGTGATTTACAGGAGATGTCTTTTTCTTGAATTGTATTCCATATTTGATTACCTGAACGCAAACACACAATTTCCATGTTGTTTCCTCTTTTACTTTCCACACATACTTCCACATTTTTGCCTAAATTAGAAAATGGTAAAAGCTTCTCATGCATCAGATTTACTTCCATCAATAATTTTTTGTTTTCTTCACTGCTGTATCTTAACTTTTCTTTTACACTTAGCAATTCCGTATTTGACTTCTCTAAGTTGCTGATATATTCTTCTTTTTCTTGTCTCATTTTCTCAAATACCATTTTGAAATGCTTTGCTTCTTCCTGACTTTCATGTAAACTCTGCTGCAATTGAGAAATTTCTTTCATTATTTCCTTTCCATGATCACATTTTCCTTTGAGATCTTCAAGAGAATTATGTAAATATTGGATCTCTTCATTCTTCTCTGCAATTTGGGTGTTGGCATATTGAATATCATGTTTCAAATTTTCAGTTTCAACCTTACTGAGCAGGTCATCATCTTTGCTATTTTTAAGGAGAGTATCCTTTTCATTATTCACACATTCAATCACCTTTGTCTTAACTTCCATCAACTCATTTTCATGTGTTTTCTGTTGCTGCTGAAGCCGATCTCTCTCAGCTGGCATACTGTTTTTGTTTTCTTCATACTTCTGGTCCAGATGTTCAGCAGTGTTCTTCAGATTCACTACATCCCACTCACATTTCAGTGGTTTCTCTCTAAACTCTTTAAACTCTTTGTTTTCTTCCAGAAGTCTGGTGTAGTCACTGTGACATTCTGTTAGCTCAGCCTTTTCCACCACCATTCCACTTACAATCTTTCCTGACTTTTCTGCCACCACATGGTCCTTCATGTTTAGCTTCTCTGAACCCAGTGTTTTATGTTCCATATTTTCACTGCAGGGAAGCACTGCAACAGTTGCCATCTCTTTCTTCAGAGAGCATAAAAGCAACATATTGGAGTCAAATTCTTCACATTTTATTTGATGCATCTCCTGGAGTGCATTATGTTCCATTTTTAACAGCTCAAAGTCTTTAGTTTGTTGATCAAAATCTGCCTGCAGCTTAGCATGCTCCTCTTTTTCTTGCTGAATTTTTTTAGTGCTTTCCTTACGGGCAACAAGCAATGCCTGAAGTTTCTTTTGCAAAATTTTCTTCTCCCTCTGCAACTGATTTACTTGATTAATTTTAGAAGAAAGATACTTGGTATCAGTACAACAGCCTTCAGCACTTAAAGTCTCTTCTGCCTCATTTGTTTCCTTGAATGTTTCTTCTCTTTTTGCTAGTTCAGCTTTGAGACTTTCTATAGTTAAGAGAAGCTGAGAACATTCCATTCCATATGTTTTCTCTCTCAGATTGAGTTTAGACTGCAACTGTTCAACCAGAGCATCTTTCTCCTGTAGAGACATCACATTCTTATCAGACATGCTTTTCTGTTCAGCAATAAAATCTTTGAATTCTGCAACATTCTTCTGGAGTTGCTCCAGAAGCACAGCCTTAGCAGCCAACTTTTCACTTACATCATTTATCTTTGCATCTTTTTCTAACAACTGTTCTTTTAGTACTTCAAGCTGGGCTTCGAGATCTTTCTTTTGAGCTTCAACACATTTAGCCTGTTTTGTTAATTCATCAATTTGCTCCAGTAATTTTTTCGTTTTTTTCTGTTCCCTTTCGATATCGTCTTGCCCAGTCTTCTCAAGCTTCCCAATCTTCTCCATTAAGTCCTTCCTTATTATCAAAGCCGCCTGAAGTTTCTTTTTCAAATTCTCTTTTTCCTGAAGTAATTTTTCCAGGTTAAAATTTATCTGATCCTTCTCACTCATTAAGCCTTTAATTACAGCATCTTTGTTGGTGAGCACTGTCTGAGTGAATTCAAATTCTTTCTTGAATTCATCAATCTGTTGCAATAATGCATTTGTCTCTTTAGCATCATTATTCTGAGTGGCTTCCAGTTGCTGTAGTTTAGAAATAAGTAGATTTTTCTCTTCAGAAAATTTTACCATTTCATTAGACATGGATTCCATGACCTGAGTGACTGAGTAATCTTTCTCTTTTAATTGCTGACTTAGAGAAGAAATTAAATCCTTCTGCTGGTTAGCTTGTGAAATTAAATTTTCTATCATCTGGTTTTTGTGCTCTACATCTTCTAAAAGTTTTGTTACTGTTTCATGATCAGCATTTACTACTTCCTGAGCATTTTCAAGTCTTTTCTCTGATCCATCAATCTTCTCCTGAAGAAAAACAACCTCCTTCTTCATGTCTGTTATTACTGTTTCCCTTTCTTCACAGATAGATTGTTGCTGACATAATGCCTCCTTAACAGCTCTCAAATTATTTAACAGATGTTCAATCTCTGATTGATGAGTATCTTTAACTTTCTGAAGGTCAGTTTGTATCAGTTCTTTCTCTTGCCTCAGAGACTGCATGCTTTCCAGCTGATTATTTAACTCATGCATTTCCTTGGTTCTGTCTGAAAGGGCCTTCCGCAGTGACACTGCTTCACTTTCTTCACTGAGAATTCTAGCTATCAGAGTAGAGAATTTTTCCAGAACAGGCTTATATTCAGTTATTTGTTGATCAACGATACTATCACTGTCTTTGATGAAATACCTACTACTTGATAACACGGAGAGGAGTTCAGACAGCTTTTTTTTAATAAAGTCCTGTTCTTGTTGCAAAAACTGAATTTGATCGACTTTTGACTTTATTTCCCTTTCTAAATTACTTAGTTGTTCAAGATTAATTGCATTTTGCTGAGTTGCCCTATCAAGTTCTGTCACCCATCTGTTTTCTGACTCACAGAGACTTTGTTCTAGTTTTTCAACCTTAAATTTTAACTCACCAACTTCTTCACCCTTCACACTAACCTGCATCTGCAATTGTTCTCTCTCATTCTCCAGCTGCAGAGTAATGGCATCTATTTGCATCTGCGATTTATTTTCTTGGTCTTCTAGTTTTCCACGGAATTCTTGTAGTTCTTTTGATTTCTTCTGCAACTGTTTCTCAAATACAACCAGATTTTTATTTTCTATACTCATTTTATCAATATTCTCCTGTAAAAGAGTTTTATCCTTAATTAAAGAATCGACTTGTTGTTGTAATTTTTCTATTAAAAGTGTGTGATCGTGGCATTCTTGAAAAGATTTAGAATTTAGAATGCTGAGCTCAGAATTTAAGAATTCAATTTCCTTAGCTTGCTCAGTGCATTTTTCCTGTACAACCTGTAGAGCTGTATCCCTTTGTTGTACAGTTAACTTCCATAGTTCCACTTCTTCCAGTGCTTTCTGGTACTCTGATTTTGCAGAATCTAGATTCATTGTCAGAGAGTCCATTTTCTTTTGACTAAGGGCAATACTTTCATCCTTCTCTTGTGACAGATGTTTTAAGCAAGTGGCATTTTTTTCCAGTTCTTCTCTAAGCAACTCGATCTCATTAGTAAGTGCATGAACATTGCTTTCTGCTAGGTGTATGCTGACATCTTTCTGATCTAAAGAATTAAGTAATCCAGCAATAAACTCTTCTTTTTTACTCAAAGCAGCACTAAGGTCATTTTTTTGTTCATATTGAGCAGCAAATTTGTCTTGCAAAGATAAGAAAGCATTTTCTTTTTCCTGTGCTAATCCTTTTAACTTTTGGATGTCCTGCGTCAGTTCATTAATTTGACCATGAAGTTGAGAAATCAGCAGTACCTTTTCTTCTTTCGTATAGAGTTCCTCTCTTAGTTTATTAATTAGACTGGCATTATCTAAAAGAGAAACTTTCCCCATCAGTGTCTCGTTAATATCATTTATTAATTTTTTCTGATCACTTATTTCATTTTTTAAATTCAAGTTCATTTCCTCTGCATCTGTAACTTGCTTCCTCAAAGACTCACACTCAATATGTTTGTCCTGAACTTCAGTCTTTAATTTACTGTTAAGCAAAGAAATATTATTTAACCCCAATTCCTTCTCAAAAACATTCACTTTCAATTGTTCTTTTTCAGAGGTCAATGACTCTATCAATTTCTGGTGCATAAAGGAAGACTCAGAAATGTGTGCTTGCAAATTAATACATTCTTCTTCCTTCTGTTTTAAGAAGTCATCTTTCTGTATAACTGACTTATTTAATTCTTCTATCTTTTCTATCATCGTTTTAAGCTGGCTTTGAAGATCAGAAATTATTTCCATATTCTCAGACAGCTGAATTCTAAGCAAAGCAGATTCTTCAGATTTATCTTTAAGCAATTTTAATTCTTGTTCTTGCTTTTTAAATTCATGTTCTTTTCCTTGCAATTCTTGCCTAAGCTGACCATTTTCATAATCTCGATCACGTACCTGCCTCTGCAAATCTGAAATCATCTGCAAATACTGGTTTTCTCCTGCATCCTTGTTTTCTTTCATTTGCTGGATAAGAGTGTCCTTCTGAGAAAGAAGCACCTCTTTATCCTGAAAACTACTTTTTAGTGTTTTTGTTTCAGTGATCAGAGTATCAATTTGGTCCCTCAAGGCTAATATACTATGGCTTTGCTGTGACAATTGTGCATTTAGGGCAGCTGTTTCTTCACATTTTTTCAGTAAGGAAGCATTGACTGTTTCAATATCTGTTCTAAATTTTTCATTTTCCAATTTCAGCATATGAGCTTTGTGCTTCACAGACACAATTTCATTCTGATGCTCTGTCAACTGATGCTGAAGAGCATCACATTCACTTGATTTTTTACTGCAAATAGCCAAAACGTTGTCCTTTTCCCATTTCAAAGCATCTATTTCTTTGTCTAATAATGCTAGTTGACCATTTAATGCTGCACATTCTTCAGTTTTCATTGTAACCTGCCTGTAAACATTCTCCAGCTCTAGTCCTTGAGACTGTAGAACAAAATCCTTTTCTTCAACCTGTTGAGACAACTGCATGCCATCACCTTGAAGCCTTTCTATTTGTTTCTCCAACACTGTCAAGTTGACTTGCTTTTCTTCTATTTGTTTAACCAAGGCATCATTAAACAGAGTCTTCTCTTCTAGAGATTTGCATTTTACTTTTAGGTCCATTTCTATGTCTTGAACATGCTTCTCCAATGACAATATTCTTCCTTCTTCTTGACTGAGCTGTTGGACCATTTTATTATACTCTGATTCTTTCTGATTTAGTCTCACTTCTTTTTCCATCTCTCTGTCTTTAGCATCCTTCAGCTGGGCACTGTATGACTGAATTTCATCTTGTAATTGCTTTGTCATCTCCCTGCTTTTCAAGAGCTGATCAGCCAGCACACCACATTCTTTTTCTTTCTCCTGCAGTCTCTCAGCAACTAAATTTTCTTTTTGCTCAATAAGGCCTGACAGTTCTTCAACCTTGTTCCTTAAAGTCTCTTTATCACAGCTGACCTCTGAAAACCTTTTCTGGAATTCCAGAGCACTGGCAGACATCTTGCTGTCCAACTCTGCCATGGATAGAGTGCACTTGAACAGTTTGCATTCTTTAACATCTAACAACTTTGACAAACTTTCATTCTCGCTGATGAGCTGCTGCTTTTCCTTCTCCATCGTATGCATCTCATTTCTAAGACCTTCATTAGCTTTAAGTTGATCCACAAAATCTTTTTCTTTCTGCTCAAGAACTGCTTGCAATTGCTTATTAGTTAGGGTGTTGTTTTCTATTTCTGATTTCATCTTATTAATTATTTCCTGGTTCTTGTGTAATTCACTATTAAGTTCTTTCCACTGTTTTTCTTTGTCATCCAGTTCTCCAGCTAACTTAAGCATTTCCTTTTCCTTTTGCTGTTCCAAACCTTTAATCTTATCTTGCAATGAAATTATAAACTCTGATTTTTCTAGTAAAGACTTCTTGGTGATTTCTAGATGCTTGGCATGTTCGGAAAGCTGTCTGGATAAATTAGTCAAGTCTTCATCTTTCTTAGCATTTTCTAAAATTAGTTGATTATATAAATCCTTCACAGATTTCAGTTCATTCAAAAAACTTTGCTCTTTGTTCTCTCTCTCTTTCAGCAAACTCTGCAGTTTCTCCTTTGCAGAAATATGTTCATCAAGTTGGGATCTGAGATAATCTGCTTCCTCTCTACATTTTCTCTCAGCTTCCTGCAACTTTTCAGATGATTTACTTATTTGTTCTTTAAGCAATTTAATTTGCGACTCACACTCCATGAGCTTGGTGTTATATGTTACATCTCGAGTCTTGATATCAGAATGAAGATTTTTAATTGTTTTACTGGTCTCTTGGATTTGCCTAAGAAGCTCTTCGTTTTCTTTGGTTTTAGCCATGTTCTCAACTTTCACCTTTGTCAACTCTGATTCTATCGTATTAAACTGTTCAGAAAGTGCTGAAATTTTTGTGCTTGCATGTTTCATGTCTGTGTTTTGTACATCTTTCAACAACTGTGCTTCCCTTTCAGCCTTGGTTCGTGCTTCTTCCATCTCTTGTATTTCATCCTCTTTGCACTGAATCTGGCATTTCAGAATATTAATCTGTTCAGAATATTCAGTCATACTGGAAGAAAGAGCAGAAATTTCTTTGTCTTTCTCCAGCAAAACTTCTTTTAGGTTGTCAATTTCTCTTTCACGTCTCTGGAGATCTTGAATTAGTTGAGATCTTTCATCTAAATGGCTTGTATTCAATCTGTCAAGTTCTTCATTTGTCTGTTCAAGATCTAGCTGTATTGCTTCCATGGCAGCATCCTGCTTCGAGGTCTAAACACAAAAATAAATAATGCTTATGAGTGCCTAAAAATCAAAACATTCAACAACTTTAGTTATAATTAGGGGTGTGCAGGAGGGGGTTGATTTTGGAAATATCTTAATTCCGAAGCGACAAGCCATCCACTTATCTTACCTGGCGGGAGGGTCAGCTGTGCTGCAAGCCATCGCAGCAGCCTCGTGCTGCCGCTGCCGCCTGAGCCTGCCCCACGCTGCCCCACGCTGTTTGCATCTCCATATCAAAGGAGTTGTTTACATCCCTCCTCTCCTCCTCCCCTCCCCTCTCCTCCTCTATATTTGACCAGTTTCTTTCTGCCCTCCATGCATCTGACGAAGAGAACTGTGGTTCTCGAAAGCTTATGCTATGATAAAATTGGTTAGTCTTAAAGGTGCTACTGGACTCTTTTTGATTCTGAGACCCTGGACATCCTTGGTGGTCTCCCATCTAGGTATTACCCAGAGCTGACTCCAACTTAAATTCTGATGAGACTAGACTAGCCTCCAATCTATCTAGGTCAGGGCTTACTTTTAATATGTAACATATAAATAGGCAATTAAACTTGGAACTATACATACATTTTTCATTTAAAATTAGATTTTTGTACCTTTTCTTTCAAGGCAGCCATTTTCTCTGTTAGGTCATTGATAACCACTTTCTGTTCAGTGCATTCTACTTCGTAAGTACTGCATTTCTTCAAGGCATTTTCCAGCTACGGTTCAGAAAAACAGTATTTACTAACTTATGCAATAATGACCAAAAAAGCAAATTAGACACTGCAATACAACACTGATTTTTATTAGACACTCACCCAAACATGTTTCCTTCATAATTAATTATGACACACTTAACCTAAAATGTTCCAAAATATAAAGTATACGAACATATTATATACACTGCCTGTGGGGACTGACCCTTTTTCTAGTTAATTAAAGCTATATTTTTATACCATGATTTTTTAACTCAGGAGACACAGCAGAATATTTATAGTCATTTGTTCAGGTTACCTAACCAAATCTTGTACCTTCCTCAGAGTTAAGAGGGATTTATTTTTGCTGGCATTTTGCTCTAATAATAAGCAACTGGTTGTTTCAACCCAATATTGCAAGGACTTTGACTTAAAAGAACACAAATTAAAATTCTGAAAAATGTATGTGGGCAACCCATTTTATGAAAATTATATTAATTGTTGTTAACAGCCAGTTGCTTAAATTCCTGTACACAGTAAAAGCAAGTCCCTCTTAACTGGGATGTAGGTGCAGGGTCACAATTCAGGGTTTCATTGTACACTTGCTACAAAAGAGTAAGTCCAAGTCAGTTTAGCAATACATATTTCTGAACAAACATGCATGGACCCATATTGTCCATATGCTGGTATCCTCCTTACAGTGCTGATGCAGTGAGTGGTTACTGGCTGGATAGCTTCTGCTTTAAATTTCATATAAGCCATCAAATCACTAAATACCCTCAGGCAAGCTGCTATGGCTTGGCTTGGCTCAGATTTAGCACCAAGCCAGGTTTAGAACAAACCTAGAGCAAGAGAATGTGTGTACTCTCCTGCTCCCTCCCATGCAACATATACATCACCTTTGCTGACACTGTAACTCACCTTTTGTTCCATCTGCAAAAGCTTTTCACTTAGTTCCTTGTTTAGATTTTCTCTCTCTTGAAGTGAATTTCTCAAGCCTTCTACTTGTTCAACCTTTTCTGCTGCAATCAAAAGTTTCTGCTCCTTCTCCCCAAGCAAAGTTTCAAGTAAACCGTTCTTTTCATTTAACCTGCCCAATAAAACAAATTTCTGGACTTAGCAAATATTGGCCTGTATCCAACCATGTGTACATGAAACGGATGCAGTGTTTTCCTGAGTCTCTTCCATCCTAGCATCTCCTTCCAACTCCTGGAAATATCATGCCTGTGGTAAAGGTATCTGCAGAGAGCAACACCTGTTATGTGTCAGGTTGCTGCATTGAGGAAGGAGACAAAATCATTCTCTCTTCTCTCTCTTCCTTCACTGGAGCAATGCTTGTGGAAGACATGAAAGCATTTCACACCTTTCCTTATACTCCCTGCAGCATCATGACCTGCACAGATACTCCTCTGTTCAGGTCCTACAACATCAGGATTTATCTTTCCAGGAATCAGTAGAAGTTAACAAAACAGATAGGAACATGGGGGGGGGGGTGTTAAATCAGTATTCTGGGCACACATGGCTGGTTACTGGTCAAAGTGGTAAAACATTCCTGAGGAACAAAACAAAATTTAAAAGTATCTCTATGTTCCTGGAAACAAGATCAATTTTTCAAATAAAATAATTCACCTGTAATTCACTAATGAAATTAACATGCTAACTTCTAAAAATGTAAGTATTCCCTCCCTCTACCCAGTTATTTGCTATAAATTTAAACATCCTTGAATTTGTAGACATGCATAGCATGTCAACCTGGGTGATTTTTATAAACAAACAACAAATAAATAAATATGTGTATATGTTTTATACTTTACCCTTTAAGTTGTTCATTCAAATTGGAAATAAGAACTTGGTGTTTTTCTGCATCACGTGCTTGCTGATTACGCAGCTGCGTAAGTTGGGATTGTAAACGGTCATTTTCATTCTGCAAGGATATGGTATAAATGACATAAATTGAGATAAACAACTGGGTTACTTTTAATTATTTGAGTTAGAATCTATCATTGCAGTTCATTCATTATAACCCAGAAAAGCAACATCAAGAATTATTTTTTTCTAATACAAACAGTTCAGTTTTATTTTGAGAGTTATTGCTCATGGTGATCTGATCACGAGATTACCAGAACAGAGAAAACCGGTACCATCTTCATACAGAAGCACACCATGCATGCATACTGTGTGGGAGCAGCTTACTTCTAACCTAAGCAAAAGAAGCTTACATAACTACAGAAATTTGATCTCCAACAAAATTTTAATTTGAAAATCGCCAACACAGTTTGAATTCCTTGTTATTCCCTGCCCTCATCAAAAATCACCCAATGATCAGGAACTGGGTGTGAAATAAACAGTGAAGTCAATGCCAGAGGGAAGCAAGCAAGCTCCACTGACACAGTCAATTATGCAATCTAAACATGTTAGTCTACCCAGCTTCGTAACACTACTGTGCAAGGTTAAACAGCAAACCAACAGCAACCATAAGCAGAAGAAGCTCATACACATACAAAGTCACCATCAAGTGCTGGGTAGGTCAGACAACATAATAAGTCTCACTTCTAAGAAACATGAACTATCATTTGGGAATGGGCAGGACACACCTGTACAGCCCTCAATAGGTGCCCTTCTTCCTCTACACCAAATGCCACCTGTATTGAAAGTCTTTGTTACAACTCAGATATCACATTGAAATACTGCTATCTGCTGTGGCTTGAGAAAAATTCTGTAAATAGCCTACCACCACACATGCATTTTTAGTATGTTAGAGGAACTATTAGCCACACACTTAGCTCAAGAGACAAAATATTTAAACTATTACATTTTGTTTTTAAAAAGCTTCAAATCCTAACATTGCATGCTTTACTTGTTTGAAGTGAAGTGTCATGAAAATTTATGGGTGTGCTCTGACAAATTATATAAACTTTTTTTACATTCACACAACATGGAAAAGTAGAAGACATTCTAAGGATTCTAATTTGCTATAACTTGATTGTACTGATTACACTTTTAAAGAAGTATATACTATATGAACACTACATTCATATCTAACAGCTGACCACTTAAAGGCAATACTGAGTAGCTAGAGAGCTACTGTAGCAGAGTGGTTAAGTGGTTTGGCTGTGAATCAGCACTCTACTGGTTCGAATCCCACAACTACTTGAAGCCAGCTGGGTGACCTTGGGTCAGTCACAGCTCTCCAGAGTTCTCTCAGCTCCACCCACCTCACAGGGTGATTGTTGTGAGGATAACAACATACCTTGTAAACTGCTCTGAGTGGTTGTTAAGTTGTCCTGAAGAGTGGTATATAAATCAAATGTTGTTATTATTATTATTACTGCCATGAGCTCAGTAGGTGGCCTTGAGTAAGCCACTCCTCTCAGCCCCAGCTCCCTAGCTGTATTGTGGGGATAATAATAACACTAACTTGTTCAGCGCTCTGGGTGAGGCACTAATTTGTATAGAAGAGCAGTATATAAGCACAGTACTACTACTACTACTTGGTAGAAGAACTTCAATATCTTATGTCTCCTACTGTAATCTTAAGAAGGCTGAATAAATTTTCCTTTCATTTTTCATTGTTCATTTGCCTATCCCTATCGAACACCATTTTGACCTTTGTCATCTGTCCCAAACTCTTCTTTTGTATTGTTCAATTATATGAAAAAAATTTCTTTTGGATAGATTTCTTCATCTGATCAAGTAAATTATTAAATTTTAAGCATTTAAAAATGTTATGCAATATCATTTAGAAGATTATACTTTAGTAAACAACACTGACATTTAAGCACTTCATAGATCCAATAGCACAAAATACTGTTAAGATAAAGTGTTTTGCTGTTATAAAATTGAAAATGCTGCTAACAATAACAAACTATAACAAACAAAAACAATAAACTATAACACTAGCATTGTTCATCTTAAGTCTCTTCCCTGTGGTACCCCAAGTCCATACCTGTAGAGCTTCCATTCTGCCTTGGAGCTGTAATCTATCTTCCAAGCCCCGACAACGTTCTTCCAAGAATAGAATTTGTTCTTGCAACTGATTTCTTTCCAATTCCAACTCTTCAACTACTGTCCGTAAACCTATTTCATTCAAAGTACGTATTTTTATTTTGGCTGTCACCCTATTACAGACGTTTCTGCTGGTTAAACCTATGACTTACTGCAGTGGTTCTCAAGCTGTGAGTTGGGACCCACAAGCGGGTTACAATTCTCTTGCACGTGGATTGCAAGCCATGAGGGAAGAGGCAGAACAGAGTGAGCTGAGAGGAAGCTCGGGGAGTCTCAATAGCAAGTTTGAATTTGCCTCTACATTATGAGCAAAACACCCACGAACAACCTCAGCATTGCTATACGCTTATAAACACTAAACATGAAAAATAAAATATAAACGTTTTCAGTGTTAACTGATGTAAGATGTCTTTTTATGTTGGGAATGGGGGGGGGGTGGAAAAGCATAGTCATTTTTGCAAGTAGGGCCCAAAAATGCAGTGGGTTGGATCCCATCTAAAACTTCCACATACTCCTCCAGCCTCCCACCTCCCTCTGCAGCCTGAAATATTCAGTGAAAACCTGTCCTGGGAAGGTGGGGGACCTCTAGGACCAGCATATTGTGGGGTAGGGGTTTGGAGGGAAACTAAGCTAAAATTGCCCTCTTGCGCTTGCCAATCTTTTTGACCAGATCTCATCCAATACATTTAGAAGTGGGTCACACTTCAAAAAGTTTTAAAAGCTTTAACTTACTGAATGGATTAATCAAGTAAATCAATGTACATGCCATATCAATGATGTTTATATATATTGACCACAGGTGGCACAGCAGGGGCTACCTCCTTCTGTGTATGACAGAAGAGGAAATGCTCTTCTAAGAGACTGTGGTTTTGGAAGCACTTGAATTAAAAATTATATTAAAAACTGCTGTCTGATTAATCAGAGGCACTTTTGTAATGACCTGACAACCTTTCAGCCCTTAACAGAAGAAAAGACTACCTTTAGAGAGTCAGTATGGTGAAATGACTAGAAAATTCAGGCAAAAACCCATATCCCAACAAGAATTCCACTGGATAACCCTAAGCTAGCCACAGTCTCCCACTTTAATTTCCTCACAGAGTTGTTATAAGGATAAAAAGGCTGTAGAGAAAACTTTGTATGCTGCCTTGAGTTTTTTGGAAAAAGGGTAGAATAAAAATGTAACAACATATTTTTTATAATTTTTACAGTAACAAATCAAAACAGCTTTAAAATGAACAAATTGCCTGTAATTCATTAATTAAAAGTTGTTTTAATGTATTAAAATTAGGCTCCACTAACCGACTAAAACATGATTAACTGATTTTCGCCCTAATATATTTTGTATCTCACTTGCTCATTTTTTAAAAGGGGGAAGGGCTTCTCGGTACACAGAATTGCTTTTGTTTTCTGAAATTCAAAAAAACTGTCTTTATGTATAGTTTTAAAAAGAAATATTTCATTTTCTATTCTGCCCTTTATTGCAAAAGCCATGATGTTTTATACATTTGAAAATCTGGGATTTCAATAACATACAGTAATAGTAGAATGGCTAATATGAGTAATTCTGTGAAATATGCCCACTTTCAATCTCAAACACTTTAGCAGACCCAGGCAATATGGGCATATGAATGAATTCCTGGAAATATCTTTCAACTTTATTACGATCAGTTGCGATAGAGAAATGTAGCTTTTCATCAGTGACTGTTCTTGAGATAAAGTCTTGTCTGTATTACAAATACATGTATAATAACGAACACACAGAATACCAAACAGAACCAGAGAAGGATGGTTGGTTGGGGAACAAAATACTATAGACACTTACACAACAGGACTTGTAACATAAAATAATAATAATCTTACCATGAATGAAAATAATCTTTATTCAGATTTGGGAGACCAAAGTGTTAAACAACTGAATTCTAGTTTTGAACCAAAACTAGACAGTTCATCCAGCACGCACATGCTTCCAAATGAAATAAAAAGGCAAGCCAACAAAAATTCAACATAGATACAAACACAAACACAACATGGTTTGTTAGTTGAATTTGAAAAACAAAAGTAAGACAAAACAGATGCTGTGCATGCTTTAATAAACTGTCTAGTGGTTGTCACACCTGCACTAGGGGAAGTGTACTCTGGCCACCAACCTCCCATATTCTCTCCTTCAGTTGAATCAGTACTATCCAAGGTGATATTCAGTTCTTCATAGCACTGTTTTCCATCGAGGCCATAATCTTCCTATAGATGAGAGAAAAAAATCCCCTGAAATTAACATTCCATAAAACACATTGTAACCAAGGACAAAACATCATATTATTTTGAAACTCTTCTTAGATCGATGAACCAAACACTTCATACCACCAGGCCTAAATTGCACATATCTATATTCAACCTCCCCCCCCACACAAAGACACGACTTATACCTACGATTCTACATGAAGCCTTGCTGTTAACACTACCAATGAAAATGTGGGTTCTTAAGGCATCCAACATACCTGAGGTTTCCTGCTGGGCTGAGTACTCTTTCTTCTCTCTGGATGCATCCTGCCAATCCCTTGACCTGTAGCCAGTTCCTCCTCCAGCTCCTGCTGCCCTGAGACTATGGCTGGATCAGAGCAGCCAGGAAAGAACCAGTCATCCTCAATCAGTTTTGTGCCACAGGAAAGCAATCACAAATCAGACAAACATTTTGTACACATTCGCAAATGGGATCAGTGATACAGACAGAGGACTGTGGTAGGAATAAAAGTTATAGGAACACTCCATATCATCATTCACCTTGTGGTTTCTCTCATTACAGAGCATATAGGAAGAAGCCATATAAGATATAAATATCTTAGGCAAAATTGTTCAAATTAAAAAAATGATACTGACAAAGAGGATAGCCACTTACATAACCAAATTAAGCCTTAACTGAAAGCTCAGATAGAGCTGATAGTTATGGTAAATGCATTACTTCATTCATATTCTTCAGGTTAGCTTATATTTGTAAGGAAATGAAGCAAGTACCACTTATCTTTTTACTATTAAAGAGAGTTCTTATTGTAAGTACTATGAGGAGGTTACAAACGTGCATTGTACACTGCAACTGAATCAAGCCATGTCACTGATCAGATTTATCTGTCAATAACTCAGTAAGTCAAGAATTTCAGAACGTGCTAACTTAATTTCATATACTGTGAGACATGTTGTTTCTTTAAATTTAAGGACATTCCCATCTGTTTTGTGATACACAAAGCACAAATATGTAACATATTTCATGTAAAGCAGACAAAAGTCAGCATGAAGAAATGAAGGCAAAGTTGGCTCCATACTTCACATGTTGCTAAATCAGTAAATAACTCAACTGTAATTGTTTATCATCCATAAATAAAAACCTTTATTTAAAAAAAAATAACACCAAAGTAATGAGCATAATTTGTCCATTTCTAAACAATGGATTACAACTGAGTTTCAAGGGAAAGAGGCTGGGTTCAGTTAATTTATTTTTAGAAATTTAGTTATCTCTTACACATTGGATTAGATCCAAATGTGCTCTTGTACAAGTGGCAGGTACCTCTGCTTATGGAAAAAGTCTGTAATTTTTAATAAGGGTTCTCTGACCACTAGAAGTAGCTTTTTGGACACCAGAGAGGCTGCAAAAGAAAGGAAGAGGTGGAAAAGACCCATTCTGAGAGCAAAGTTTCAGATTCCATCTTCTGATTTTAAGCATACACCTCAAATTGTAAACTGAAATATGACACACAGCGCTTGAAAATGTGTATTTGGCCATGAGTCCTCCTGAGTGTACAGGAAGTGGCAAACCTAAATTTGTTGCAACACAATATGTGAAATGGGACCACGTTAATAGTTTCTTTGGGGACTATGAAGCATTCTTTTGTCTAGATTTGTCAACTGAAACTTAACTCGTTTCCTTAAGTACTGGAAGAACAACTGGTACTAAAAATTTTCCAATAGTCAACCACAAATTTTAAAGTAATCACTTTTAATTGGTATTTCTAGAATTTATTGGCTTTAATCAGTATCTCCCTATTCACACAGGAAAAGCCATTTTTGTTCCTTTCTAGGCCGTGTGAAAGCATCACATGCAGGTACTGAAACAATTGTGCATGTGTAGTCCTTGCTGTCACACTCCAATGTACTTTCAAGTACACAGATATGCCTTGCACCTGACATAAAGGGGGTATTAACATGTTTATATGCTGCTTGATGATTCAAAGAAAGATACATGCAACAGTAATATGAAACCAGCAACACCAGTATAACAGAAAGATTTTTTAAAAGAAGCCAGAACCAAATCAGTTAAAAGAGAATTCTACAAGTGCTTCATAGTACCTACAGAACTCTGTAATGGATTCATTTGATGTGATCCAGACACATATTTCTGAGGAAGGCTCCCACTACTATTTATGACAGGCAGAGTTTTCTACTTTCTACAGTGTTTTCTAGTGCTATTGCTCACTAAAGAAAAGGCTGACTTTCACCTGCAGGATTTCACTGATGGATCACAGCCATTTCCATGGAAGTGATTCAAGAAGTTCTAGCTACCACCATTTACCTTACCAACAAATACTTTATGAAGCACTATTCGCTTTTGATATTTAATACTAACAAAATTTTAATCTTAGATTCTTTGTAAATGTTCCAAAATGACTGTATGAATATAAGTTATTTGCTAATGTTCATATACTACAGCAGTAGTCCCCAATGTGGTCCCCACTGACACTTTTTCTGGTACCTGCTAAATGTTTTGAGAAATTAGGAGAGGCTAGGTGGGGCTCTTGCCCAGCAGGGTTTCTGATTGGTATGGTAACTAGGGATCTAACTGGGTGTGCAGATTTTTAAAAAGTTGTTTCAGCAACCACTGTCACCATAGTTCAAGGATCTTCACAGTGTTCCTGTGTGTGCATGCAAGAAAATATTTTTAAACAATAAGTTCATTTTAAAAAGGTATCCTGTTAAACAGAGTTTCTACCTGAAATGTTGAATATTTATGATTATTGCTATGCATAACAATGTTGAAGCTTTCACTTTTCAAAATCATGAGGAGAGGATATGGTGGTATCCTTTTGAATTAATCCTATGATCTGTGTATTTGTATATAATTCATTATGAGGTGAGTCTATTTTTCAGCAGAGACAGTTCAACATTTGGGCAATAATTGACAAAATATGCAAAATGGTAATATTATTTGCATCATGTAATTGAGAGATTAACACATTTTGGGGCTTACTGTTTTGCTCTTATCAACAGAAGCTGTAGATTTTGGGGGTAAAACCTACCTAAGCTAAGCGAGATAAGTGTACATACTATAAATATCCCTCTTTCAAACCATCAGCTCTCTGAAAGCAATGATTGTCTACCTCTAGATCTCACTCAGGCCTTAATTGTGCATAATTTTCACAAGACTGCAGCCTGGGCTTTGGCACTAGGTCCAACGGGGCCACTCAGACATCATTTACACCAGTATGAAGACCTGTTAGTGAATTCTATTACAGGGCTAAGTTCTAAAATGAGAGTTTGACTTGTTCTTGAAAAAATTTGACAAAAATATAACCACTGCATTTACGGTCTGAAAGTTCTTTTGAACTATTTAGCCAAACATTTATTCAAGTTTCTGCAAAAATTTGCTTTTCTAGAGAAAAGTATAATTTCTGGAGAAGTATAATTATTTTCTGCAAACCATATAGTTGCTTGATAAATATGGAGTCAGCTATTAGTACAAAAGACAATGAAAAAAGATTATGTTAATACAAATAAAGAACAGGCATTGCAAAAGGGAAGAAAACAGACATTAAACAACAGCATTTGTTATGTATGCGTCTAACATAAAACTCCACAAAGCACCACAAGCAGCTGTTATAACATACTATTGGAGATTTCCCACAGAAATTGATTTATAGAGGAAAATCAGCAGTAGTACTTTATAGGCTGTTGTGGTTGCAGAATCCTGCATGCACAAAACTGATGGGAAACTATGTTCTCAGTGGCTGACCAAATCGCAGTGTAGGTTAGGAGTGGAGGGGGAAGGGACATCAAGTGCTCGTCAGGTTTAACCATGAAGGGGAAAAACAAACAGAAAGGTCATGCTTAACCCAAGGGAAAAATGCAAATTAAATATTGAGTGGATACATAGGAAATTCAACATTTGACTGTACTAATGCATAAGGGCTTAAAGGTAACATGGACAATTTCAGTCTTTGAATTCTCTTAGCTTTGCCTTTCATCTGCATTCAGGCAATGGACCAATAAGTAGCATATACATATACTCTTGCCATGATGATAGTGGCCCACTTATTAAGAAAAGAAATTGTATCAGTTTGAGGCTCCCAGATCCTTTTAAGGGGCAAGAAAGAACTACAAAGGAAAAATAAAGGGGTTGAGAAATATGGCTATAATCGGTTCTCATAAATTATTTGCCGTGTCCCTAAGGATGACAACAATAACCCTTGCTTAGATTTCCACTGCTCTCAATGTTAAACATTAATCCATATTATAAAATATAGATTTGAATTAGTTTATTTTTTTTAAATCTCTCTATTAATAGAAGCATTTGAAAAGAAACTTCAGAATATATTTGACTATTGCTGGGCAACTTTCCTGTTCCACTGCCAACACTTGATAATGTCGCCATTATTCAAACCACTCACTCAGTTTCCTTTTGTAAGACCAGACCAGTATTTCAATGGTCACATTTCAAACTAACATTCTCTCCCTTTTGGCACACTATCATCATAATGCCTTTAACTGATTGTCACCTGTGGAATTTCACACATTTCCCTATGTATTCTTAATGCCAAAACATTAAATCCTAGAGGCAGTTGCAGTATCATGGCAGTGATTCCTCAGCAGTACATGCATAGTGCAGCTGTGCTAGACAAGGGACACAAGTCCCTCGTGAGCTTAAGCAGAGAGTGCCTTGCACTAGATCTTCAGGAAAGCTGAAGTTGCTCTGAATCTCTTATACCCAACTTTAGTAAAAACTGATGTCACTTCTGTTTGATGGCAGTGCAAGCAGAACTAACAGCTTTGTTGCAAGTGCTATGCTTCAGATGTCGTTTTAACCTGCTGGGGTAAAAAATACTAGAGCAAAAACTAAACCCTTAGGACTAAGAGAATAGGCAATCCCTACAGCCAGATGCTGCTCAATGCCCTGCTGTACAAATATGACTTGAATGATAAACAAGAGGTGTATATTGTCTATGAACCTTTGGAGCAGCAGATACAACTTGCATATTTCCAGTATTTGCCAAGCTAACAAAGACATGGTGACACTGCAAATATATTAACTCACCTTCTCTTTCCTCTTCAATTTGTGCCATTCTTAGAGCCATAGCAGATTTCTCTTCTCTGATTTGATTGTGCATGTCCTCAGACTCAGGAACAATCTCTTGCCATTCCAAAAGCTGACTCTGTAGTTCATCCACACTGCCTGATTCACTAGCCTGCAGCATATGAAATTGAAACATGGAATTAATACAAGCCAAATAACCTGACACAGGCTTTCTTGTACATACCCAGTTAGTGAAAACCAGGGCTTTTTTTTCAGCAGGAACGCGGTGGAACAGAGTTCCGGCACCTCTTAAAAATGGTCACATGGCCGGTGGCCCCGTTCCCTGATCTCCAGACAGAGAGGAGTTTAGATTGCCCTCCACGCTGGTGTGGAGGGCAATCTAAACTCCCCTCTGTCTGGAGATCAGGGGGCAGGGCCACCAGCCATGTGACCATGTTCGCAGAGGGCAATTTAAACTTTAAAAAACTCCCCCCTTGTTCCAGCTAACCCAAAATGACGTCATTGTGCGGTCTTGAGTTCCACCACTGAGTTCCACCACCTCTTTTCCCAGAAAAAAAGCCCTGGTGAAAACAACATACTAAATACTAAGTTTTAGAGCTGGCAAAGTGTTATTGTACATTTACATGGTGACTGTACATTTTGATGATCACAGATAGGTGAAAAATAATAGAATTAAATTGTTTCAATTCTACTACTGATCTTGCAGTGAACAGCTACTGCTCAAATGATTCCAGAGAATCATTATGGTTTGTTTTAAAGCCTCCACTTGAAATCCAGTTGCTTCAACCATTTGTGATTAATACGATAGCTGCCTAGTTGATTTAAAAGTGGAAGCAGTAGGAAATGGGTAAGGGAATGCACACATTTTTAAAATCCTGGAAGGTGAGATCCAGAGAACTCTGAATTGGTTAAAATGGGCTTTCTTTTGACACAGAAGGTAAACAGCCCTGAACTCAACAAACATACAGAAAGTCAGAATAAATGTAGTAGCATGTAAAGATAATACAGATAACATAACTATTAATAATTCACAAGATTTTCAGCACAGCAAATTTTAAATACTTCTCAGTGCTGTACACCTTTAAACATAATTTCTACTACAGAAAATTGTGTTATCAAAAAGCGACAGACCTGTGAAGCTGCTCTCTTTGTAACTTGTTCAAGGTCAGCTTGCAATTTTCGCTGCTGTTCTTCATAAACTTCCAGCTTAGTCAGCAATTCTTCTGTAAAAGCAATTAACTGTATTAACTGCTATCATCAGTAGTATGATAGAATAGAAGTAGAATAGTCATATAGAAAAATTTAAGTTCAAATCGCAATTGCAAATACATTCAATGTCCATCAGACTAGCCACTCAGGCACTAGGAAATTAACTATTACATTTCTAAAAATTATCCATATAGCTCTATCTGCATCCCAATACTGTCAGTATGATTCTCACATTATTGGTTGTTTCCTCTGATGCCATGGGTCCCTTGAAACCTCCCATTCTGCAGTCACTCCACTGGCTTCTGGGCTCAATTCTGGGCTCAATTCAAGGTGATGACTATCACATTCAAAGCCCTTTATGGCCTTGGCCCCTCATATATGTGCGACTGTTCTACCACAGAAGCTTCACTCATCTGGTCAGGGTTTTCTGCAGGCTTTTCCACACTGCAGTTGTGCAAAATCAATAGCTGCCTGCACATGTACTTTCTCTATGGTAGCCCCCACCTTATGGAATGGCCTGCTGGAGGCGGTCAGGAAAGCCTCCACTCTCCTGGCTTTCCACAAACTATGCAAAACTGAATTATTCAGGAGGGCTTTCTACCCAGATTACAGGACTGTGTATTAAGAAATAGCTCAGAGAGATGCCTTGGTAGGGATGGGGTCTAAATGCTACGCTGTTGGGTATTGTCTGCTGATATAGATATGCACCTACCAGGGAGTTTCCATGCTGCTAAACATGCCATAAAAATTAGTTATACTTTATTTCAGATAGATTTCATCTCAGTGCTTGGCTTTTAAGCTTGCTTAAAAATTTTCTGCTACTACTCATATTGTATCTTTTCCTTGAATGTCCTAACTGTTGTTCGTTATTGTACTTTGCTCTGTGAATGTCCTAGCTGTCAATTACATTGTATTTTCACCTGCACTGTTGTAGTCCGCCTTGAATCTCAGTGAGAAAGGCAGACTAAGAAGAAGAAGCAGAAGTAATCAGCACCCTGCAAGCACTGCAAGCTGCTTCCTAAACATGAGGGAGACTAAATATCAGCTCTCACATGTGGACATCCTGCCTGCGATTCTCTGGACAGTAATCCATAAGTATCTTTACAGACTGGACTGGCACTCTTAAGCATATTTATTTGCTTTCAAATTGCAGTAAAATAAACTGCAACTAAAAATACTGAAGCATGGTGTGCAATTAAACTGACTTTGGAAGCCTACAGATGTTTACTTTGTGCAGCAGATGCCAGGCACAGTTCTAGGCTTCCAAACTTCCTTTCCGTACTACATCACACTTAATACTACTAGACTCATATTCTGTGAAATTTTACTTTGAAGGAAAACACATAAAAGCAACTATCACCTAGAATGCAAACTGAACCTGACACGTCGGGATCTAGCACACAAGCCTCATGCTAATGCTTTTTCTAACATAAAGTCTGTTGAAAGGATTCCCAGTGGATGTTGCATTGGGCTTTCTAGCATCTAGAGACAGCATAGTGGAATGGCTAGTTGTGTTGGACTTAGACTGGGTGGCTACAGGCTACTCACTACCTCTAAATACAGGGAACAGAATCAATCTGGACTTAAACTAAGTGGAATGCACTGTGAAACCATATAAGACATCTCCGTCACCCCTTATCATCAGGCTCTACCCCTTTATTTCCAGAGTTTGGAATGCTGGAGATTTATCTACACTAAGAGCTCAAACAGATGAGACAAAGATCACTAATCCTGAAATAGCCATCAAATTTAGGGCTGTCACCCTCTGCCTCTCATAGTAGCAGGCAGTGTGTCCTTTTAAAATGAAGAGTAGCAAGCTGCACATGTCCCATTAGAGCTCTTGGACTCTCATGAGAACTGGAGCTTTGTCAGACCTGGAAAACAGAGAGTTGTTGGCAATCATTCTGGGCATCTGTCCCCTTTGGCTTGTCTAGGAGTTACCATGCATCTTTTCTGGACCTTAACTTAGTTACTACCAATCCTACCTACTGTCTACAGCATCCTATTAAATGTAATAGTAGTAAACAAATTAAGGCCCAGTAAAAAAACTACTGAGTTTAACCCCACTGAACATTTTGGCTGACTTGCGCCAATTTCTCTTCCTGTGGCAGACCTCCAATACTGTTCCTAGGGGGTCCCCTGACCTCCAGAAGCAACATTTCAAGGGGTATTTCAGGCTGCAGCAGGAGGGAGGAGTTGAGGAGGTTGCGCTACGCTGGCAGAAATTTTCTGTGGGATCCAAGCCTTCAAACTGAAACCCAAAACATGATTTCCCTTTTGCCATCTGTTCAAAATCTGACAAGAAACGAAAATCTTGTTACTATTCACCATTTTGAGTTTTAAGTTCAGAAAATGCTTGTAGTGTAGATTGTAGGTCTTCCTTTTCCTTTTCTAATTGTGAAATTTGGTTGTATAAAGCAGTCACATCATTACTCTTTGAAGTAACCTACAACAAAAAAGAAAACTTTAAAAATCCATTGCAGAGTGTGTGTCAAACCAAGAAACAGAATCCTATATTCATCTTACAACATGTTTGACACTGATAAAACATTATGGAGTAGCAAGGTTTCTCCAGTACAATGGTGCACATTACTTGCAACTCAATTAT
Source organism: Eublepharis macularius (assembly GCF_028583425.1). Taxonomy (NCBI): domain Eukaryota; kingdom Metazoa; phylum Chordata; class Lepidosauria; order Squamata; family Eublepharidae; genus Eublepharis; species Eublepharis macularius. Next base: position 94,893,087 of record NC_072791.1, on the reverse strand, counting down.
TCTAAGCATTTCAATAATTTATACTGCACAAATATTTTTATTTACTACAACATGAAGATCTTTCCACCCCAGCATCAGCTTTCTTGGGATATAATGAGCTCCTGGGGAGGGAGGAAGAAGATGAAAGACCTGTGATCACATGAACACTACCTGCTTGCAATTCACAAGTATTTTGAAATTTAAGTGGGTACTTCTGCACTGTTTTAGTCCTTTTAAATCTTCTCCTCCATCACCACAGAAACTTATGCAAAGCATTACTTCTTTTAAAAAGTATTACATACATTTTTCAGTTCATCTTCAAGCTGCTTGATTCTGGATTTGGACCAAGCTTTCAGCTTAAGAAACTTAGCTTCAGATTTGTTGGCTTCTTCTGATTTCAGTCTTGCTTCAGCTTAAACAAACAAGAACTTCAGTTATTATTCACAATTACAATAGTAAATGTATTTTTACAAAACCGAGCCTGATCTGTTGAGTTTAAAAGATAAAATTATTGAGGACTGTTATTAACACATTAAACATTACTAAGAGGCAGCTCACACACAGAACAGCGGTACAGGAAATCCATGTAGCAGGATGCCAGAGTAAGAGTCTGAACTGCACACCCTCCCTACCTGTAATGAAGAGGTCATGAATATGGCTTACCCAAAGCAAGTGTCTGAGCTCAGCTTACTTCTGTATCCCACCAGATGAATAACCTTTAGACTCCCACGTTACGGGCTAATCAGCCCTGTTTCTTATTAAGGGAAACCATGCTACTAGACTCACATAAGCTGCTTCAAAGCAAGATCACATGAGAACTGAATGTACTGAACAACCTATTGTAAAGGCTACTATTATTTAACAGGATACCTTCTAGTTGTTCCAGCTTCTGCTTAATTAGAGAATCTGTATCACTAGTTTGTTCCAAATTACTTTGTCCATTGGTACTTAATTTGGCTGCTTGTTTCTGAAGCTGAAGGAGGGCTTGGTCTTTTTCTTGCAGCTCAGTTTCATGCTTCTCTTGGATTGCCTGCAAGTCAGCATTATGTTTCTCTTTGACTTTTTTCATTTCTACCTCATGTTTCTCCATCATGTCTTTCAGCTGGGCTCGCATGACATGCTTTTCAGCATCTAATTTGGACTGGAGGTTATCTTTCTCTGACTGAAGATGTATCAAGGTTTCATTAACTTCCTGGATCAAAACAAGGATATTTCAAATAAACAGAGGTGCAAATTCATTTTTAACCTGAAAAATATTTCCTTTGTGTATACAGATAGACAGCTATTCTTATTTAAGCTGTTACAGAATATGTATGTGTTGGAGAGCCCTGACTCCGAGGGGATCCAAGGAGCCATCCACAGTATCCATGCAGCAAGTTAGCAATGAGGGCAACACCTTCTGGCCACTGGCTGGTAATAACTTGCCATTAGATGGCCCATTGCCTGACAGTCCTCTGGGAGAGAGTCTTAAGCTGAGGATGGGGAAACAAGGTGATGCAAACTCATTTTTAACCTGGTATTTCCTTTGTGTGTACAGATAGACATCTGTGGGCGGGGGCGGGGGGGCGGGGAGAAAGAAGGAAAGAGATAGAATGTGTCTATGAAGTATCAGATATAATACTTCATATCTACGGGTTCTGAGACACAATAGAGATGTTCTCTCTCTTTCTGTTTTCTCTGCCATGTAAGTATCAAAGGAATACTCCTCCCTGAGCTGCACTTGGGCATGTCTCCAGATTCCATGCCAGGGGCCATCCAGGCCTGATTTCTGTGTGCCAGCTGGAAAAACCATTTTCAGATAGAGAGATCTGCTCCCAGATCAGTTTTGCAAATAACCAGAGGCCCACAGAGTAAGGGATTCCCCCAAACATGTTAGCACACGCTTCACATGGCCTGAAGTTTCCAATAGGGAGAGATGACAACACCTTTCCTTCTCTGCATCAAAGCCAATGTGTGTGAGGTCTTTCTGTGCATGCAAAGAAAACACTGGAGTCTTTGTAAAGAGCAGACGAGAATCATTCCGTTGGTCACCAAAACTTTTAGAGCTCTGCATCGTAAGAAATTTAATTGGAGTCACTTCCAGATAGATTTATTTTTACTCACAATACCACTACTATCCTGTTCCCATGTAATATACTGAGGTTTACTGCAGGGAGAAATAACCTGTTTGTCACTGTTACATTTAAATTAAATAGAAAAGATGTTTTCTGCAAAGACAGAGAACACAAGAGTCAATCATAAAAGATGAAGAAATATTAAATCATTGTTGGGGGAAGGACAAGGGTATGGAATAATAACAGGTCATTAGAGGATCATGGAGGCAGAACTTCAGATATTTTCCCATCTGTTTAAGCAATATTCCAACATTTCTCTTTGCCTTATGAAGGCCCTGCCCAGCCCTTTTGGTGGTTGCACCTCTGGAACTCTCATGTGATCTGAGCAGTCTCTGTGTGAAGCTATCACTGCCCCTACAGCTCAACTAAGACTCATCCCCTCGTCTTCCCATCCTCAGTTTAACAGTGCAATCCTATGCAGAGTTACTCCAGACTAAGCCCATTCACTTCAATGGGCTTAGACTGGAGTAACTCAGCATAGGATTGCACTGTAAGACTATCTTCCAGAGGACTGTCAGGCACTGGGCCAGAAGGTGTTGCCCACGTTGCTAACTGGCTGCATGGATACTGTGGATGGCTCCTTGGATCCCCTTGGAGTCAGGGCTCTCCAACACATATATATCTGTAACAGCTTAAATAAGAATAGTAACAAACTGGTTGTAAAAAAAATCAGTACTTGCACCCTACTTACTTTTAGCTGCTGGTCCTTTATATCTAGTTCTTGTTGCAGCATGACTATCACTTGTGTCCTTCCTAACATGACTTCCTCTTTCTCATGCAGCTTCTGTTTCAAGGCCTTCAGTAACTGTTAAGGATAAAAGGTTTTCATTTTATAGAATAGAAGCAGACACAAGATTTCCATTACTCTACATCCAATCCTTGAATTGCTGTCCTGCACCACTCCCATAAAACGAAATATTAAGGTTCACATTTTAGGACATATGGTGCAACTTTACATTAACTTAGCTAACAGTTCTTCAGTGTACAAAAGGTAGGAAAAACCAAGCCCTGTGGTTACAAAAGGCTATCTCCTTATTCCCATTAACCCCCTACAATCATCCCATGAAGTTTATTAATTTTGCCTGCCCTGCTATTTTTCTTGCCCACGTTCCATCTCACAGAGCAGGGCAATCTGGATTTTTTCCTCTTAAAAATACAAGTAGGGCTTTGTTTTTGGTACCCCAGTCACCAGAGCATGGGAAAGTTTGCTGACTATGGAAAGAACAATAAAGACTGTCAGAGGGCATCTTGTGACCAAGACCACCATAGGTCAATGACTACAAGCTGGAAGCAATCTAAGATGTTACAGTGTGGGCAAGGTAGACAAATGGAGGATCACTACACGGAGAAGATGATCTCATGTCTGCCTATAGAAGAAATGGCAAGTCCCCTGGTGAGGATTTGATTCCCCCCGAGATGTTTAAGTCCTTCCCTGACTGGTGGGCTCCCATCTTAGCTAAATTATTCACCCAGGTAAATTCAACAGGGGTCTTCCCCTCAGGGTGGTATAGTAGTTCCAGTGTTTAAAGGAGGGGGGGGGCAAAGCAGATTTCCAGAATTACAGTCCAATAAGCTTGCTGAACATAGCTGCCAAATTGTATAGCAAATCTCTTCTATGTAAGCTGGAGGATTGGGAAGCCTCCAACCAAGTTATCTATCCTGAGCAAGCTGGCTTCCGCAAAGGGCATTGTACCATCGACCATTGTCAAACCCTCTACCAACTGGCATCCCAAATCAAGGGCCCTACTAAATCTCTGTATGCAGCCTTTGTGCTTAACAGCTGCTTTTGATTCCATTGATAGAGAACGCCTCTGGATGAAGCTAGCTGCTTCGAACATAGATAGGCGGCTATTGTTTCTTCTGTGGGAATTCCATTCCAACGTCTTTGCAAAAATCAAGGTGGGCACCTCAGGCTCTTTAACAGAGGCAATACCAATTCTGAGAGAGGTAAAGCAGGGATGTGTCCTGGCCTCTTTGCTTTTTAACCTATATTTAAACGATATTATTCCGACGTTATCCGCCCTGAGTTTTTCCCCTCCTCTTTAGGATCTCAGAAAATATCAGTTCTTTTATATGTTGATGATCTCTCTCTTTTATATGTTGATGACCAACACGGGTCTCTCTTACCCATGTTGACCTTAAAAGGCTTTTACATAAACTTGGTGACTTTTGCAAAGAAACAAAGTTTCCTGAAACAAAGTTATCCAGAGCAATTCGTATTGCTTCGGGAAGCTTCGGGCAAAGTGCCAGCGACCACAGCACTTTTCTAGCTGTTTGCATTTGCTAACAGAAAAAAAAGTTTCAAACTTCCTGCCCCGCTGCTTTTTGCACCCGATAGGAGGGCAAGAAAAGCGTTGGTGTTTTCAAATGCTCCGTCACTTTTTTCTGCCGATGAGAGGGAGAGGAGAGAACCCCCTCCTCCCTCTCCCATCGGGTAAAAAAAACAGTGGGGCAGGAAGCTTGAAAGCAAGCTTCCATTTCCAAATGGCAAGAAAAGTGCTGCTTTGAGCTTCAGTGTGCTCCGTAAAGATTCCTGAATCTTTACAGAGCATACCGAAGCGTTTAAACACCCAAATTGTTTTCCCGCTTCAAGTTTACCTGAATCTTTTTCGGGTGCACACCCCTAGTGCTGACTGTTTAAATATTTTATATACACCTATATTTTAAATGCTGTTTTAAAGTCCTGATATCCCCTACCATAAGGACCCTATTTGGGTGAAAAGCAACATAGAAATTTTTAAAATAAATAAATATTTATCCTGCGGTGGGAAAAGGTAAGTATTTGTACCTTGCTCTGAGCCTGCTTGTGTGGAGAGCGGGTTACAAATTTAATATAATCAATCAGTCAATCAATCAATTAATTTCCCCCCATTTGGAGCTAACTGCAGCCTCACAGGAGCTGTTTCAGTTGTTCTCCAGCAACAACTCTTCCCTGATCTCCAAAGCCAATGCTAATTAGCTTTAAAATCAACAGAGAAGATTCTAATCCAGGATTTTTTGTATTTCATTTAGTTTGGTCCTTTGGCTGTTGGTATAATTGAGGGGATATGCAGCAATGTATGTCAGAGACTGCAAGATAAAATAATTATCCCTGGATACAGCCTGCCGGACAAATCAAATTGACAGCGTAGCAGCAAACAGCTTTAACTAGGATGTCAGGAAACAAAGTGATGGCTTCATATGATGGCTTCAAACACTGCTTCTGAATTATAATTTACTTTCAATCTATTTTCTCTTACCTGTTCTAAATCAGCGCTCGCATCAGATTTGGCAGCCAATTTAAAGAGTTCCTGTTCATGTTTCTGCGCCAGTCCAATCAGCTCTTTTTCTTTTTCCTGGATAATATTTTGAAACATACGGATCTGAAAAAAAAGAACAAATCTCCATACAACTGATTCAGACAAATGAAGACCATTAAAGTACTATGCCAATGATTAAATGTGCTTGTAAATCAAGCATCAAAAACTAAAATTTTGAACTGTACCAATGAACTTCACTAAACTAATTTTGGTTGGAAACAAATTGGTGTTTAATTCAGGGTATCCCACAATACAACATTCATTATTTTAATAAAGCTCACCTGGATGGATTCAGATGCCTATATTTGCTTATGATGCCTGTCAGTAAAACAGGAGGCTGGCAGACACAATTGGTTAATTATTTTAGAAAATTTTTACACTGCATCTCCAGGGACCTGCCTAAGGAGGCTTACAAAATAAAGCATAATAAAGACATGAAACATTAAAAGTTTTAAATTAAAATTTAGTATTAAAACCCAGCCAAAGCATAAAAAACACAGATCACTGAGCTACTCATAATGAATTCCAGTATTCAAACCAGTGCTTTTTTCTAAAAACAGAGTTGCCGATACTCACGATGTTCTCAGCACAAGTCCCAAATGCCCAAGAGGTACCAGTACTCCATAACAATACATGCTCTTGGGAAAAAACCCTGCTTCGATCAAACACACATTACGAAGATGGTGTTAAAAGATCAACCCCTTAAAATGAAAAAGCAGGTTAAACAGAAACATTTTGGCCTGGAACCTAAAAGAGAAAAGTAGGCTCCAGACCAGCTTCAGAGGGGAGAGCACTCCACAGGCAGGGAGCCACTACTGAAATACCCTGTCTTTGATTACCACCCAGACAGAATGCAGGGCTTGTGAGGCGGATCTTAACTGGCAGGCTGGACAATATGAGAGGAGGCGGTCCGTGGAAGTACTCCAGCCCAAATCCATTTAGGTCTTTAAAGCATTTTGAATTGTTCCTGGAAATAAATGGGAAGTCTCTTCCAGCACTGGAATGATACAATTCCTGTATCTGACCTGACAGTAGACTGGCTGCTGCATTTTGGACCAACTGAAGTTTCCAGACCAAGGCCACTGATGAATTATTAGTACTTTAAGAAAAGACATTTAGCTCTCCTGCAATAACTACTGTAAGCAATATCCCAGTGTTTGGACAGACACATTTTTTCAAAGTCCCTCCTACAAACTGCCTGCCAATCTGTTCAGGCATGACCGCATGATGGCAGAATTAAGGAGTCAGGGAAGGCCTTACTGGTCAGTCCGATCCAGGTCTGACATAAGACATGCCCCTAAGTTGGCAGTGGCAAGCAGCCAGAACACTTTCATAAATTATTCTTCCTCCTTGGGTCCCCAGCACACTCAGCAGCTGGGCTTGCCAACAGGCTGACAGCAACATTCAAGCATCCCTGTACATGTTCTGCCTAAATTCACAGAAGCTGCACTCATTAAACAGCCAATATGTGTAGCAGTTAAGAGTGCCGGACAAGGTACAAGGAGGCTCAGGTTCAAATCTTCCTCTGTTAAGAAGCCCTTTGGGGTGACCTTGAACCAGTCACTCTCTTTCAGTCTAATCTTCTTCACAGAATAGTGAGGATAAAATGAAGGGGAAAAAGCTCTTTGAAGGAACAGCAAGATAAATGCAGAAAGTATATACTCGTGTCCAGTTTTTAATCTAGCACTATATTATTTCTCATCTTTTCCTCCCCCCACTTTAGTCCCTAGCAAATCAACATATATCTGAACCTGGCCCCAGAACATAGTTCAAAAAAATTGTGTAATAGGGAAGGGACAGAAAGGGTTTTCAAGAATTCTTAACAAGTAAACAGATAAAAAATGGGAGAGGTGGATTTACAAGCACACACATTGCAGCTTAACAAAAAAAATGCCAACTGAGATCTCATGAGATCACAGTGAGCATAACCAGGGATTTTTTTTAAAGTGAGGAGCTGAGAGGGGGAGAAAACAGTGATGGGAGAGCTGGGGGTGGTGAGCGAAGCAACAGGAGGAAAGGATGCAGTGAAGATGGGGGGGGGCAGAAGGAGGGGCTGTGACCAAGATGATGATTGGAGGCAGCAGGAGCAATGAGAGGGTGGTGACTTGATTATAATGGGGAGACGTGATGGCAATGGAGGAGGTAGCAGTGATGTGGACGATGACAGGAAGAAGGCAGCAGTGATGGCCCTGCCACATTTTAGAGGCCGTTGTTGGACTGTGTTTTATTGTTTTACTGTTTTATATAGTTTTAAATTATATTTTGTAGTATTTTTTGGTATTTCTATATCGTTGTGATTGTTGTAGTATGAGTTGTGATCTGCCCTGAGCCCACTTGCGGGGAGGGCAGGATATAAATCTAGTAAATAAATAAATAAATAATGGAGTGGAAGTAGGAACCAGCATGGGAGGCTTGAAGCAGTAAGAGCGCTTTCCACCCCAAGTTTCAACCATCAGCCAGCTGATACAGCTTGCAGCTGAAAGCACACCCTACCCTTATGAGCTAGCCAGGGAGGAGTGCACCTTGAAGATCAAAGTGCAATGACACCCACATGTATCTGTTGTTGGACAGCCGACCCAACTCTGTCCCAGATGCCTTGGCTGGAGCCTTTGAGTCCCTGACTGGATGGCTGAAACAGAGTCAACTGAAATTGAATCCTATGAAGATGGAGGTCCTGCACTTGGGTCATGGGCTGATGGGTTCGGGAGTCCGGCTCCTGGCCTTTGATGGGGCACTGTTTGCGCTCATCCCTGGTCTGCAGTCTGGGAGTGATTCTGGACACCACCGTGTCAATGGAGGCCCAGATTGTTGTGATTGTTAAATATGCCTTCTCCATCTGTGTCAGGTCAAGCAGCTTGTCCCTTACCTTTCAAACGATGACTTAACAACAGTGATCACCTGCAGACTAGATCACTGTAACTCGCTCTACTCAGGGTTTTCCTTGGATCGGGAAATTGCAACAGATCCAGAATGCGGCTGTGTGTGTCCTTACAAAGAGACCGCATGGGGCGCATGTAACACCTGTTTTGCGTCAGCTGCACTGGCTTCCGGTGGAGTTCTGGATTAGGTTCAAGGTGTTGGTCTTAACCTATTAGCCCTTAGTGGATTGGGACCAGCATATCTGCGGGACCGCCTCTCACCATACATTCCTTGGAGGGTACTTAGATCAGCTGATAATCAACTGCAGGTGGTCCCTGGCCCCAAGGATTCTCACCTGGCCTTGACCAGGGCCAGGGCCTTTTCTGTCCTGGCACCCACCTGGTGGAACTCTCTGTCTGCGGAAACCATATGGTTGAGGTTGGGGTGTGGGCGAGCTCCTTTGCCAGTCTCCTGTTGAGGGAGGAAATATAACCCCCCTCCCCCCGGTTGTCTGCAGACTCACTTAATTGTATACCATCTCCAACCACATGGAATGTACTGGGTTGGGTTGGCATATGGGCTGCTGTATAGAGTTGCTGCTTTCTTGTGCTGAATTTTATGTTTTTAATGTGTTTTAATGTGGCTTTTATTATGTGATGTTAACTGCTCTGAGCCCGCTTGTGGGGAGAGCGGGCTATAAATCCAATAAATACTAATAATCAATTTTCAGATCTAACTTTTCCCCTAGCCATCACTAGCCTGTATTCTGTGCACTTTCACCCCAAACTCCTCCAATTAGCTGGCCAGCCTCACCAGCACCCCTCCTGGGACACAGGAGAGGAGGAGAAGCAGTAGGCATGTCTCCTCTCCCATGAATCCTCATAGGTTCCCACTTATTTCTTACATTTTGAGTATACATGGCTTCTCTTTCCTGGAAGTGCTCTTTGTCTTTGTTTTGAAGAATTTTCAGATTTTCATTCTGTTCTTGGAGGAGGCTACATCTTTCTTCACTGTCTCCAATTTTCTTGGTAAGGTTCTGAACTAGAATTTCCATACTCTGTAATGAGGCCTCCTTTGTGGAAAGTTGATTCTTTAAAGTTCAAGAAAAGACAATTAAAAGAGTAACACAAAAATAATACAAATGGAATTAACAGCAGACACAGCTAAATTCTTATCAAGCTTACTGGAAAGTTGGCAACAGAGATTTGATAACACCCGGAGCAATTAAAGGCTTGTGTTTTTGTACAGGCTATTCAGCATACCCAGGAATATGCCACTGCAGTTAAGCACTTCTATGTGATAGGACTTACATATATATGTTCATAGCTTAAGTGTACCTTTAATTCACTGTTATGGATGAGTACTTCTTTGGCATAATTACTTGATCCACAAGATAACTGTAAATCAATTATATAGGCTTCTTTTTCAGCTAATTTCTTTTGCTTCTCAGCAAGCATGGCATCCATTTCAGCCCCGCGATGACGTGCAGCACCCAATTCAGCAATCTAGAAACAAAATCACGACTTTTAAAGAAATATTTTGCTACCATTTAATTAGCTGAGAGAGCAAACTCTCTTTGCTTATTATGTTTGCTTTTGCTCCTTCCGTTCTTTGTCATCCTATAAAGCATCATGTTCATTTTCAGGTTTCTCCCAACTTCACTGAACTAGAATGGCTAAATAGTTTCACCTGATGCCTGTTTCTACCGCTTGCATGAGATATTCCAATCTTACTAACAAAGCCATCACCTACTGCTATCACTTCAGAAAACTGGCTCAAAAATGACCATTTGTATCCCTGCCATGTCTGAACCCAGTAATATCAAGTTCTATCCTGAGTGAGACTGGTACTGATGGCTTCACTAAACCCACTCCTCCTCTAAAATTGCTACTACCACCATCAATATTTTTAATATTCCATAACCTGTAAAAATATTCAGACAAAGCCTTATCTCAAAAAGCTAAAAATACCAAGATTATAATCCTATGCACATTTCTTGGGATTAGGCACCATAAACTTAGTGGGACATTTCCAAAAAATTGTGCCTAAAACTACACTTAATTGCTTCAGGTCTATGGACTGCTACCTGGGAGTGGATTCCATTAAACTTAGTAGAACTTATTTATAAGTAAATTTGCTTTGGACTGGGCAGTAAAATCACACACAGACTTGCATGACCACTTAGTATTGTAGTGAACATGTTCAGAGAAATCTTTTAAAGGATGTGGACAAAAATCAGAGGAATATGGAAGCATTCTCATCCCACTGAACTCTATTTCTAATAAACCAGAAAACTGAATGCTATCTTTGCACTAACAGCTTGCAATCTGAAAGGATCTGCTCAACCTTCAGAACAGGGACAGTCTTCTCTTGGCACATGTGCCAAGGAGCATCACACCAAGCCATTTTGCTTACATTGGCTGGCTCTCTGTCAACTGAGGTGAGCCCCTGAAGCACTGCCAGTGTGAGCAAAGACAACAGAAATAGCTTATGGCCTTCACTGCCTCCTGGACATATGCAGATGCAGGGACTTAGCTTGTCTCCAGCATCTGGCCAAGTACAACTCTCATGCCACCCCCTTTTCTATTAAGATCTTTATCTCCCCCCTTTCATTTGCTAGAACACCATTATCTTTACAAGTAAATTTACATTTTTCATTACTCAGACCAAAACAGTTGCCTACCACTGCTTTGAAGAAATGCCTGCCAAGAACTGCCCACTTGGTCCCCAGTCCCCTTCTACCAAGAGTCCAGTGGGACTGGTCATGTTTTAATTTTTTTTTACTTTCAACTTCCCCCTCTCAACTAGGAACTACCTTACCCTGGTAGAAACTGTCACCTTCAAAAGAATACCCCATCCCCAGTCAGGATTTTCCCTAGATCTCTTGAACATCAAGAGTTTGTGATGTGTGTAAGAGAGAAACTGAGACCTGTGGCTTTCCCCCCATCATTTCTCTCCCTCTGTATTTGTCAAGGCTTTATTTAGCACTCCCGACACCTGGTCAGTGGAAAGCAGAGCAGCCAACAAATGTGAGTAAGATTCTATGTAGTCAGCTCATATTCAAAGATTGAGAATAAAATGAACTTTTAATATCTACACATAAAACCTAGAAAGCACAGAGAACTGGAACAATCAGTAGACAGACCAGTTAGGCAAAATCTAGAAAGAAAATATGAAGATGTATCTTGTTAGCTTATCCTATACTTACAACTGAATCTCAACACTGCTCTCTTAGGAATGACTTCAGGATGGAATATGTAAGGGCTTGCCTTACATATCACCATTTTCTTCAAAACTCCAAGCCAGGTTAACATTTATATAGATTCTCCTGCAGCCTGAGGAGCTTCCTTTCCATCCAATAGAGTTTGGAGAGTAGCTCACAGGTCTTGGGTTGTCTCCAAGCCTGCTTTTGACCAATCACTTCAAAAGTTTGGATAAGAGATTCATATGCCAGGCAGGGAAATTAAAACTGGACCATCTTGGCACCTCTGACAGCTTGACCAAATGAGAAATGTACCCAGGACTCGATTCTCTTTGGTTTGTTCACAGATCACTATATACTTTTCCCCTTCCTGGGATGCAACATTAGTACTTTTATTGCCTTTGGTTGTTGAGGATTTTCCAGGCTGTATAGCCGTGGTCTTGCCAAGACCACGGCTATACAGCTTGGAAAATCCACAACAACCATCATTCGCCGGCTGTGAAAGCCTTCGACAATTTATTGCCTTTGTCTACAGATGTGTGCATATTATTCTAAGAGCACATTTTATCCTCCCACAAGAAAGCCAATATTAATTTCAAAAGGATTACATGCTTATAAAGACATACCTTTTTCTGGAGTTCTTCATTTTTTTGAGCATTCTGGATTTCTAATTCTTCAACTTTCTTTTTAAGTACCAATATTTTTCCACGACTTGCAGCAGCATTATCCTGATCACCTTCTCTGCAGCCCTAAAAACGTAAACCTGATAGTTTAGCTTCTGAAAAAAACAAATGGCAAATGATTTATGTAACATCAGTGCTATAGGACGGCTACCTTTTCAATCAGTGCATGTTTTGGAATTCTTTTGTGTCCTGGGAGTAAAAGAAATTTTATTCAGTGAAGTTTACTCCCAGGAAAATGTTCTTAGGATTACATTCCAACTTGCCTAATCAGGCAATAAAATGAATGAACTGTAAAATATGAATTAAGTATGAACAAGAACAATTTTCAATAGAGGATTACAAGAGAGAGTCTTGTGAATACTCATAGGGAAATGGAATTTCCTTCCTCTCCCCAGCCCCTGCTTTCTCCCCTATTCCATCTGTCTCCACTATCTCCATTCCAGATCTGCTTCCCCCTTTACCTGCTCACTCACCTTTAATCTTCCTGCCACCCTCTTGCCAGTCTATGCCTTCTCTCATGCTCACTGTGTGTAGAGCTTCTGACTACCTTTTCAAGCTTAAGATTTTCCACACCCTCACCTTTCCTAGTCCATTCTCCTTCTCTCCTCCTGCACCTCCATTATAGTCCAAGAGAGTCTCGTGAGATCTTGGCCACCAGTTTAGGCAGCCCAGGCAATCACAGTCACAATGACCTTTTGTATTTTATTTCATTTCTCCCACTTTTTAAAATCTATATAGAGATGCAGGCCCATGATGCCTATATGATTCTTTTTGCTAGGGTGGGGGAGATACTTTTAAAATCCTAAATATATACAATTATCTCTCCTTGAACAATAATGAAATGCAGTTTATGGAAGTAAAGAAAGATTCCACTACTGGAATTTTAATAATAGCAGAAAGTATACTATCAACCATTGTATCATTCTGCAAAAGCTGGGAGCGGGGTGTGTGTGTGTGTGTGTGCTGTGCTTCAGTGGTTCTACTCTTCTAGGATATACCTTCATTGATAGTATCAGAAACCACTTTAAGGCCCAGGAGAATCAAAAGGGAAAACTATCAAAGATCATCAGTCAAGGAGACCAAGGCTTTTCCTATCTTAAACCCAGACCTGATTCCAAATTGAAATGCATCTAGAAAACCTGTACCTGTCTCTTCCAATACTGCCTGAAGCTGCGTAGACACCAACTGCTTGAGCACATTCCCCAAAAATGGAATGTTGGCAGTTATTTAGGACAGTGGGGTCCAGGGATACTCTCTTCAGGAAGGGCCTTATGACTGCCTCTTTTAATACCATCCAAACTACACCATTCCACAGAAAGAGGTTTATTACCTCCTGGATCCACTTGACCAACCCAGCTCAGCTTGACACTAACAGCCACAATGGGTAAGGGTTGAGTCTAGAGGTGGTGTTCCATACCCTTCTAAGAGTTTATTCACTTCATCAGGTCTTACTAACTGAAAGTCATTCGTACACCTGGGACTAGGCTATGGCATTCTAAGACTGCACTGAACTGTGGAATCTTAGTCACAGAGGATATGAGCAAAGGCTGCCATCATCACCCCTTTGCTGCCATCATCACCACAGAGTATGCATGATAATCTTCTCTCACCCATGTTTGATCACATTCAGTCTGCATTTTCCTTTATTTGTGCTCTGTCTACCCAACCATTGCAACACCTAAAGCTCCTTGGTAAACCAAGTATCATTCTAGCCTTCACAGGAAGGAAGAGAACAATCATGCCCCCAATCGAGGTCATCTCTGCATTCCACAGATAGACCAGGGATGTAGCAGGAGCACCAACATAGTTGATCTATATTTCTAAGCACATTTACCATAGAGAAAGTCCAATTCAATGTAATGAAGTTTACTTCTGAGTAAATTCTTACGATTGGGCTATTATGTTTATATCTAAACATGGGACACACACACAAAGAACCACACATCAAGCAAACACACTCCACATTTTCCACTGTTGAAAAGACAGCTCACAAGTTAATAAGCAACTTGACTCTTCAACATCAGTAACAAATTTGCAAACTTTATTTATTTGTGTTATTTGCTGAGACTCAAGGTGGATTACACAGCATAGGGTAAAAGCAGCAAGCAAACCATTGGAAGGGGGGATGGATGTTACATGAATACATAAAGAAGCACACATACAATTAAGGCCAAAATCTTAATTACAGCCTAAAATTTTAAAATTAAAACTCACTCTTTTTTGTTCAGGTTTTCCTTCTTGTGTTCCAGCTCCTGATAATTGCTTCTTAAGTTCCTCTAATTGTGAATTTAACGATGTTACTTTGGCTTTGTTTTGCAGCTTTAATTTGGAAATCTTGGCCTCAAAAGCTTCTTTTTCTTCCTAAAGGTTATTAAGAGCTTGTTTTTAATTGAAAATGCAATCTGCACATACAAATTAATTGCAACTATTTAAGATAGATCAAGACATAAATATGTTAAAACCCCATGTATAAGGCTAATTTTTGCATTAAAAGAACTTCAGTTCCAAGACAGGTGGCATTAGGCCCAACAGTGCATTACAGTCACCAATTTAGAAAGGGTAATTTTAACCCTGGGCTTGTAACAGCATCTGTTCTCACTTGGGAAACATTTGCATTTTGAGTGACAACCAAATCTGGCAATTTATGGAAAGTTAAAAGAAGGGAAATGCACCTGCTAATTATGATCACTGGTTGAGAATCCGGTTCTGAAATAACAATTGTTAAGCCACCATTTAGGAAAGAAGCTCCCTGTACATAGAGCAAAGAAATTCATTTTCACTACCTTGATATATACAAACAAATACCTTTAATTGTTGCTCAGTACTGCATAGTTTATTATCCTTTTCCTTGACGAGTTCCTTGAGCTGCACAGCCAGCTGTTCAGTTTGGGCTAGCCGTTCAGTCAAATCAGTCACTGACATGCTTGCTGCTTTGGAAGTCCCATGAGCCTAAAAGATATCAGAGAATTTATCAGCAGCAAGATAGGTGCAATACAAGCTTATATAGTTTTGGAACATAACATTTTCTGTATTTCTAAATCCACAAGAGAGCTGTGGGGAAATCTTTACAGGTTCTTTAAAAACAAGTGCTCCATCCCAACAATTTATGAAGCAGGAACTAATACAAACTATGAGATCTCCTGCCAGCTAAGGCTTCCCCACAAACATTAGTGGAAATAGCAGATCTTATTATCTGCACGGAACTGCCCATTTCTCATTCTGAGTGCTAGTGAAACACTTCTAAGCATACTGAGCTACTACCCTACAGAGTATATGCTTTAAAACTGAAATCTAAATATTTGTTCATTTTCACCTTATGCAATATATCATACTCTCTAAAATAAGTAACAAAATTCTTATTTGTAAAGCTGAAAATGTTTAGAATTGTTATACTGTGAATTACAATTTGTATAATGCAAACAAAGCGTTTTTTTACCCTACTTACTCCAGATTTAGGGGCTGAATCATCACCACTGCTCCATTTCCACATAATTTAAGATGGTCTGTGGAAGAGTATAAGGAATTTTAGTATAAGCTACAGGTATTTTAAACTACATTTTAAAATAAACATATAAAGCCATTTACTAGAAGGAAATAAAAAATAATCTTTTGTGAAACAATCAAACCTCCAAGACAGAGACAAACAAATTAAACATAAGGAGAGCTCTATTGGATGAGACCAACAATCTGTGCCACCAGATAACCCGTAAGACCCACCGGCAGGAGTACATAGGCTAGGCCTCACCTATTGTTGCCCTCCAGCAACTATTATTCAGAGGACCTTACCTCTGAATAGCGAGGTTCCATTTAGCCATCATGGCTAACAGTATAAAGAGTTGCCTTGGATCCTATGAAGCCCAAGCAGAGCTACACTGAATAATGGGAACTTTCACTCCTTGTGGGAATCTATGCCCCTAGAAGCCGTGCTTTGGCGCTTTCGCCTTTAACCTTCATTGGTAGTCGTGTCAAGTCTCACTATTTTCTGCCAGCATATCTCAAATTGTTAATATTCCTTCCACCAATTTTCATTCCACCTTCTTTTAGATCTAATCCAGCTTTCCTTATATCTCCCTTATGAACAGGTAGGGAGATAATATGCATCCTTGTCTGATACCTTTGCCAACTGGAAACCTTTCTGTTTCCCTATGTCCTGTCCTGACAGTAGTCTCTTCCCCGGAGTACAGGCTGCACATCAAAACTGTGAGATGCTGTGGCACCCCTCATTTCCTTTAACACTCTATAGCTTTTCATGATCCACACAGTCAAAAGCTTTGCAGTAATCTATAAAACACAGGCTGATTTTCTTCTGAAATTCCCTGCTATATTCTATTAGCCATAGTAAATTTGTAATGTGAGGCACTAGAGATCACATTGCAGAGTGGACGTAGAGATCATATAACTTCAGTCTTTTTCCATCTACATTCCTAGTTTGCTTACTAGGCCCTAGCATTGGCCTTTAAAGCCCTATCCAGCTTGGGACCCCATACCTTAAGAACTGCCTTCTCCTATATGAACCTAATCCACTCTAGGCATCTTTGAAGATCCTGCTTCTTGTGCGTTCACCATCTGAGGCTAGAGGTATGGCAACCTTAGAAAGAACATTCTCAGTTGCAGTGCCAAAACTTTGGAACTCCCTTCCCAGGGAAATTCGTCTGTCTTCCTTTATTGTTGTCTTCCATTAGAGAGTGAAGATTTTTTTGTTTCATTTTATACACCCCCAATAACTGTTATTGGCCTCTTCCCTGGTTTTTAGAGTTAAGTGCATTTGTTTTTATTGAATTACTGTTTTTTGAATTATATTGTTTTATTGAATTATTTTATATATTTTATTTTAAATGTTTTTAATGTTAAAATGTTTTAATGTTTGATATACACTGCCTTGGGGACCCTATTTGCGTGGAAAGGTGGCATAGAAATGTTTAAAATAAATAAACAAAACAGTAGTCAGAACAGGCAGACCATGGTGAATTTACAAGCTCTTTGTAGTTCACTACCATTAAGTGGCATTCTACTCCAGTCACAGCTCCCAAGCACACTTCAGCAGCAACCATAGGCTGAACACATTACAACAGTCTAAATGGAAGGTTAACAAAGTATTAGTAATTTCTGTCACATCCAGATTATAGTAAAAAGACTGTGGAGTAGCTACAATCTCTTGTCAGTGCCATAACCTGAGAATCAAATAACAAGCCAAGCTGAAGGACTGCACTGGCAGCCCAAAAATAAGCAGAGTTACAGCATTTCTCACCCCAATGAATTCAAAGGATTTGGAAGGCTGTAACTTGGTTTAGGATTACACTGCAATTCTAAGAGCCTACTCTTTCAAAGGGAATGTAAATAGAATCCCATTCAGATCAAGTGTATCAGCACTGTATCTTAAATTCTGCTAGATAAGTACTGTGCACAAGGGTTACAGTCCAAAAGTATTATCTTTTATGCCATCAGCACAATTAACTAAATATTCTTACATAAACTAAAATACAACTGATTTTTGATAGACCTGATAGCATTCAATGCCCAGGCTCAAAGAATACTTGCTCATAAGAAGCCACAGAATGAGCCAGCCATGATATTCTGAAATACATAGATTCTGCAGAGTAGGCTAGGAATCTCCTCAAATTATAATTCTTGCTTCAAACACTCAAGAGTCTAAAAATCTGGGATTCGTTTTCGTTTTCACGGCCATGTCGGACGTACCTCTCCGCAGGTCCGGGGGGAATTGTCCGAGCAGGCTGACTGGGCGGTTGACCCGCGAGGGTTAACCTCCAGGACTCCCAGGGAGGGAGCCTGGATCCGGGGTGCTGTGGGAAGAACCCTCTGGAATCCATGCAGGGGG
This sequence comes from Eublepharis macularius, assembly GCF_028583425.1. NCBI lineage: Eukaryota > Metazoa > Chordata > Lepidosauria > Squamata > Eublepharidae > Eublepharis > Eublepharis macularius. The sequence goes on along the minus strand of NC_072791.1, from coordinate 94,875,115 downwards.
TAAATTGCCCGCTTGCTCCAATGAAGGCCGGCAGACTTGCGCAGCACCGAGTGTGCTGCCGGGCCATGGAGAACAGCAATAAGCAGATTTAAGGTGAAGACCTGTAAGTAAGCGAATCCCTTCTGATTTTTAAGCGTATGCGAAGGATCGGTGGGAATTGAAGCTAAAAAGGCGCAGACTTCTTCCCCTGCACCGAGTTTTGGAACTTAGTTGGTGCCCCCCCCCCTAAGATGGCGACGAGAAAGCCGAGCCCAGCAATGAGCAAATTGGTGACGGCGATGCTACAGGGGAAGGGGGAAACGTTGGAAGAACTGGTGAGACGAGCAGTTTTCGATGCTGTGCAGCCTTTTGTAGCGAAACTGAATGAAATGGGGCAAAAGGTTGATTCAGTGGAGAGCGAGGTGAAAGCCATTAAAGAAACAGCGACCGGAGCAGAGCAGTCTGCGCACGAGAACGCAGTACTCATGAAAGCAACAAGTAAGGAAGTGAAGCTTTTGGAGAATCAAATAATAGGATTACAAGTGGACCGTGCCCAAACGGTATTGCGTCTTCAAAATATAAAAGAAGAGCAAAGTGAAAATTTAAAAGATTTGGTGTCTGGACTTTTGGCGCCATTCGCAAAGGCAACCAAAGAAGAGATAAAAAACGATATTTTGGAAGTCCGGCGGACATCTTCAAAGTATGCAATGAAGCGGCAGTTGCCTCGCGAGATCATTATTGACTATTTATCTAAGAAGACTCGGGACACCATCTTAGACAACTCGTATAATGTGGACTTGGACTATTTGGGCAATAAGGTTAAAATATTGAAGGATGTTCCATTTTTGGCTCGTAAAAGAAGATTCAAGTATAAGGGACTTGCGGCTTTCTTGAGGAAATGTGATATAAAATATAAGTGGCTGTTTCCAGAAGGCGTCTGGTTCAGATATAAAGATCAAACCTACAAGATTACATCGGATGTGCAGCTGACAGATTTTCTGTTTAACCATCAGGAGTTTCAACAGGAAGAAAGTTCGAAGTCTGAAGGGGAAAGTGGGGGGGGGGGAGGAAAGAGCGGGCGCAGCAACTCTAGCTGCGCAGAGAGAATTAAGACCGAGACGCAAGGGGGGGGGGGGAGAAGCTCTGATCCTGAATATAATTTGTATTGTATAAGACCTACCAATCTGATAGCATATTAGAAAGTTAATTGTTAAGAAAAATTGCAGTATGAAGGCAATACGAGACATGTAGTGAAGTGTTCGTTGTTTGTATGTTTACTTTCCCCTTTCCCAGTTTTCCCTCACCCCCCTTTTCTCTTTCCCTTCCCCTCTATATTTTTGTAGTTTACTGTGGTTCTGTATGTTAGATATTGAAAAATAAAAAAACTAAAAAAAAAAGAGTCTAAAAATCTGAATGAGGCAGAGTAGATTCACAGTTTATGTGTGATTACTTGTGAATGCTTTCCTCTGGTGCCACAAATCCATACACAGCCTTCAGGACCCCTGTTTAGAGCTGGCATCATGTAATATGTATAGAATTAATCAAAGGAAGTTGGAGCTTTGGAGATTATCCATTTAGCTATTAGCTCAGCACCAGAACACATGTAACTAGTCTAACATCCCAGGTTCTGTTCTTGGTATAAGAATCACTCAAGTAGTATAGCTGCTAAACTAACCAAGTATAAAAAATTCAGTTTTCACTGAACAGCAACAAAAGAACAGAACAGAGGTGGGCAAGCGAATCTAACCTTTCCTCCTCCTGCCACTTTCCCCTTGCAACCCTCTCCCTCTCATTACTTTTCTATTAACTGAAGGGGGGGGGGTCCATGCATCAAGAGAAAAGCAGAAGTGTAGCGGTTGAAAAGAGGTAGGCAGGGAAGAATTCAGCATCCTCTTTCCAGGCATTGTTTCAGCATTGATAGCACTGAGTCAGACTGACCATTAGACTGACTTAGCAGAAATCCTCTCTACCCTAATATGCTTAGCAAAAGTTACATACTTCCTCTCAGGGTATACAGTCATATGTATAATCACAGCTGTCGAGCCGCTGTGGAAAGGCACTCTCCCTGTTTTCGTCATATGTACAATCAGACTTGCAGAATTACGTTCAGAAGGAACCTGTTCTGCTGCTTTCCAGTAGCACCCAGCTGTGCTGCTCCACATAATTTCGCCAAGCCACCTCTTCCACTCTCCAGAGCAGATTCTCAAGTCTATATATTTTTTTAAAAGATGGCAAAAAACCTTGCAAGGTACTCCAAATAATTTTTTAAAGTTGGGATTGCTAGCTTGAAGCATGTTGGGAAGAAATAGCCAGCACTGTATTTGGAAGCAAATACATCTGCTACTCGAGGAATGAAGGCAAGCACAAGCCAACCTCAGCCTGCAACAAGGGGGAAAACAAAGCAAAGTGCAGACTGTTGTTTGTATATATGCCTTATGCATCCTTACACTCAGATTCTAAATGAACTTACATAGAGTGAAGTCCCACTTTTTCAGTTTGGATTACCTTCTCACAATGACCCTAATCCAGCAAGGCCTATTAAAGAAATGAACAGACTTACATGAGTACAGCAGGGCTTCTAACTTTCATTTACAAATAGCAGCTCTCCCATGTTTTCATGCTAAACTGCTTCAGAAACAGCACTGGAGATGTACTATATAAAAAGGAAAGTTAAAGACCCACAGCACTTGCCACACACAGTTCCAGACTGGAGTGTGTCTTCCAGCTGAAAACTGTCTCTAATAAAGCACCTTGCATACGTTTTATTGGGTATGTTAATAAGAAGTTACTTTTCAGGACTGGCAAGGGTTACAAAACAAGCTAAACAGCACTGCAAGAAACTCTCTGAACACCCAGTGATTACATTTCTTTCAGGAAAAGAAGCTTTAATGTTAACCAAAGTGGGGGGGCAGGTGTTTTAGACTTTTATTAGATTTTTATGCCACTCTTCTCCAAAATGCTCAGGGTAATCACACAATCACAGCCAGTCTCAGTATTTGTGACAATGTAAGCATGTGTTTTATGCTTGCACACATTCCTGTACTGAAGTGCTACTCTAACAGGAAATTAATCATATTTAAAGTAACACAAAGCACATTAGTAAGATATGTGAGGCTGTAAAGCACTACACTCTTTTCAAAGCAACTTTTATTTCTATATTCTACACTTAGCACATGTATAGCTGGAGAAATAATTTTGTATTCACTGCCATTGGAATTATTTTGCTTCCATCGTTACACACACATTCAACAGTGTTGCTAGGCCTTGTATGGATATTCATTTTAATTTAAACTAATGGTTGTATATACAAAAGCACAGTCCAATTAACACAGTATTACCCAGAGCACTTGTTCGTATGTGCTGCATACTCACAGCTAAAGTTAATTTTTGACTACTTAAACATGACCTAAATATCAAAAAGAAATGTTCTGAAAAGAAAAAAACCAAGGTTTGTACTTGCAGACTGAGTAAAGGGGAAAAAGGCTAATATAATATATTTATTTGTAAGCAATTGAAATTAACGATTTAAGGCTTTTTACTTTTGTTTTCCTAATAGTTTTTTTGTCATTTGTTTCATAAAAACATTTCTTCTACTATCAATGAATGCTTACAACTCAAGCAAAGAAAAAGCATTTTCTCAAGTTACATTTACAGTTAATATATTATTACAAAGATGTTTTCCAGCTCTTTTCCAACAATGAGGTTGCCCGTCCGTGTAATGCAAATTAAGGTCTCAAATTTGCACTCACCCTATCATGAATGCTAGCTTTAGCTGCTCCCAGAGATAAGATATTACAGGGTATGGCAGCAATCTTAAACACAGTTATTGTGGAATCAGGACAGCTGAGCTTGATGGTCCTTATTCCTATATAAACATTCCGATGATCTTACTGCCATTGTTTCATCTACTCCACAAGCCTTACAATTTGGAGCAGAGCTATTTTGTTCTACTGATCCTCAAGTGAAACCTGGCAGGCAATCCTCACTTGGGAGTAAACCCCACCCAACTCATGGGTGTGTAGGGTTGCCAGGTCCATCTCAGAAAACAGCTGGAGATGTTTGGGGCAGAGCTTAGCGAGGATGTGACAGAACATCTTATGATGTCACTTCCAGCTCACACACACCCAAACCTGCCCCTTCCTGTGATGTCACTTCTGGGGCACTCCCTCCAAAAGCCACACTTTCCTATGAGCTCACATCCCTTCTATGGCAGAGTGGGGATTCAAACCTGAATCTCCTAGATCCTAATCCAACACTTTGACCACTGCACTAGACTGGTTCTCAAATTTATTCTATGGATGATGTTTTCAAAAGGCTTTATCTACAATTCTTCACATAAACTCTTTATATCCAACCTGTTGAAGAGTTCCAGAGAACTTGGAAGCTTAGCTTGTACACTGCTTTGTGTGATTTGGGTTGGTCTTTTAAAAAGGTGTGACATGGCTTTTATGTTTTGTATCTCTGTGTTTCTCTTTTGTTCAGAAGCAACTAGTGAAGGCCAAAAGAATGTTCAGAATGTTTCTTTCTCTCTGCCAACCCCTGGATATCAGTCCCTCTCCTTTACAAACCGTGGACAGACAGCGTGGAATTTAGCAGCCATTCTAATAATATATACACTATGTATTTATCAACTATAATCTTTAAATTACAAATACATACGATGCAGCAGGGGGGAAAGCCTCTTAAAACCAAGCTTATAGGAGTTTATTTGGAAAGTAAGCTCAGCTGAATTAAGAGACCTATTCCTAAGTGAGTGTTCAATGATTTGCAACTTAAGTAATAATAATATGAATATACATTAAGTAATACCTACAATAGCATAACATAATTCAAAATATGGTCAGAAAATATTAAATTAAAACGTATATTTGGAACATGGGAGGGAATCATATCCTGTCACACTGCCTTCATCATTTAGACCACCTGATGGATCCCTCTTGTACAACTACAGGAGGGATTTATCATCACTCCCAAAGGGGGCGAACTGGCAGTGCTAATGTGCCTGCCTCTTTTAATCTAGACATTTGAATGCATATACATAGCTACTACTGAAAAGCTTGTTGGTCTCTAAAGTGCCACAGGACCTAAATCCTGCAGTCCAGACTCTGGTGATGCTGCCGAGGCCCCCCTCTCTCGCTGCGGCTGCCAGGAGTTGTAGAAGTGGCTGGAGGCGGCTAGCACGGCATCTGGCAGCGGACTCAGCTCGGCCCTGAAGATGCAGGCCGCAGGTACCAGGCGCCCAGGAGGAGGCGGCTGGCCCAGCCAAGAGCCGCCCTGACATGGAGAGGACCGGCTGCTGGCCCTCCACCGGGCAGCCGGCTCCTCTCGGCCGGGAGCAGGGAAGGCGCTCCTGGGCAGCGGTGCGTCTACATAAGCACAGGAGAGATGTGGTTGGGGGAGAGGCATCTTTCCCCAGCACAGGCGAGGGAAAGGGAGGCCTCTGCGCCGTTACCCGTTTCCGTGCGGCTCTCCGCGGGAGCCTCTTCTTGCAACGGCAAGCAAGAAATCATTGCGGGCAAGTTGAGGCAAAGGCCGGCGCGCCCCCTTTATGAGGCGGTGCCGAAAGCAGGGCCCGCTTCCGGCGAGGACGAGAGGCGCCCCCCCCCCCGCAATCGAAGACCGGGGGGGAGGCGGGCTACTCACCTGCCAAGACGGGGAGGGAGCTTGGCCCCACTCGGCCTCCGGAGAGAGCGAAGGGAGGGGCCTCTGCGCGGAGGCCGCCCCTACAGGCCGCGTCTCCGGCTCTTCCTCGGCCCACTCCAGGCAGCCCATAGGCCAGCCGCGACCATCCTCCCGAAACACGGCAGCCGGAACAGGGGCTGACCGTGGCGACTGCGGGGGACGCCGGCCTCGCAACACGTCGGTGATCGCGCAGCCGCCAGTGCAGCCAATGGCGAACAGGCAGCGCCCCCGCCCTCCTCCCCTGCCGTTCGAGCAGCCAAATGTTTCCTCCACCTGCGGAACGAGCGGCCCCTGGTGGCCCCCGGGCCTCAGTGCAGCACAGGGGCGACTTTCTTCAAAGAGGGCCTCTCTGCCAAGACGCTGGACTGCGGGGCTGTTCTGCGCAGAACAGCACGGGAAGTTGGGAAAGGAATTCTGGAAACAGTGCCGACTTCTTGCCAAGCCTGTCCGGCCGGAGCCAAAAAAGAGACGTGGGGCTTCTTCCTAAGCGACCCAAAGTATGCATGAGGGCCGACGGTTTCGTGAGCTGAGCCCACTTTGGTCAGAGTCGTGAAATATCTAACGATAATGAATATTAAGAAGACGCAAGACTCCTCGTGTTGTGTGTGTTGCTTTTCAATCCAAAACTAGATTTCTCTTTCCTGGCATTTTTAGGAAGAGCATTCATGAGGGTGAGCACAGGTTTGAAATGAGGGCAGGGTGCTGGGCGAGGGTTTCTTTAACACACCGCCCCTTCTCGACATTCAATGCCCTTTCCCTTGTCCGAAAAACAGCAACTTCAGAACAGTTTGCGTCAGGACAGGGACACAGGAGGAGGATTCTCTCTAGCCCAGCTCTGTGCTACCCTCCGGCTCATTATGCCCCTCCTTTCCCCCACCTATTCATAAACGTGACACCTCAAGTTTTGCCTCTGGGGTTTTGTTTGTTTCATCTTTGCCTCCCAGAAGGGGAGATGAAACTGACAGAGCCTTCTGGGAAGAAAAAAATGAAAACAACAAAGCCTCTGAGGAGGGATCTGGGTGGCTCTGTAGAGAGAGGAAATTGTCAAAGCCTCCTGATCTGTCTGTTACAACTGGGCTTCACACTAACACTGCATCTCCTTTCACTTGAGCATCTTCGTGTAATTCGTCTGGTGTGTTTTAGCTCAGAGCACGGCATATAAACCTGGTTAAGATGTCTACAAGGGAGGGGGGTGAGATGCCTGTGGGATAACCAGATTAATTTGTCAAGTCTGATCCAAGAATTTTGAACTTTCGTTTAACGGCTCAATAAAAGTAGCCACCGCCTTCAGGCAGTTAATCCTAGGCTGTTTTAGAGGTTATTAGTTATACGTCAGAAGCAACTTGATGGCACATAACACACATGTGTTATTTTTGGGGGCTTGGATTTCTAAATTCTTAAACCGCTACTGTACATGTGCATCTTTCCTTCTAGATCATACATCCTTTTTCAAAAAAAAATATTTGAATAGAAACTTATTAAAGTTTTAGAAACACAAGAGTATCATGAAAACAAATCAATTCAGTAATCAGAATTACATTTGGCAATACTGCAATATATCATGCTGTGCATGATAACTATTTTTCTAATTTAGTTTGCATTCTGAGTTAGGAAAGGCGACAAGAAGATTGTATCATGCTACCATGCACAGAAAAGTTAGTTTTGTTTGTATTAAATTTCTGGAGGTGTTCAACATTTTGAAGATTTGGGCTCTTTATAATATCTGGAGTTGGGATAAGGTATAGTTGTTCAGTTATAAATAAAATTGCATATATAAACATTTATATACATAACATTATGTTGTATATGTATACATAACATTACAAATCTTGAAGGATGCGGTTATCTTTTACTTTATTGGATAATTAATGTCCCAATACCCAGCTCTCTTCTGCTGGTGTTAGGGATGTTTTATAGCATTACCCCTAGAGGTCCTCTCAACCTACTAAAAGTCATCTTCAGTGAGTGGAGAGGCAAAGCTCATCTTTTCAAAATCAATTCTCAAAGAACTGCATTCTAAAGGCTAGTGTAAGAAGTCTGTCATATGGAATCCTTCCCTCCATTTTTAGAACATTCTTTATCTTACATAAATGTACCTCTTTTTTACTAGCCACACTGACAGAAAGGAATAGAGAATGATTTCTAAAATGTGAATCACTGGACTCAAGCTTTGGTTATGCCCCACAGAAAATACTCAGTTCACACTCAGTAGCTCTCTTCATTTGCCCATTTTGTGTGCCCAAGTAACTGAAAACAGGCTTGAGAACTGATGAGCCCCATCACCTAAGGGTGATCAGGAGACAGCAGTAACAGCTCAACAGCTCATGTTTTCAAATTTCAGTTCACTAAAGAGCAGCTTGTCCTTGCTTTTAGTGACTGGAAATGTTTTTTCATAGTTCACCATGCAAGCTGCTTGGCACCTACTGTTGGCCACATGTCTCTGCATTGCTTTGCACTCTTTCTTCTCCAAGCAGTGAAAAAGTCAGCACAGGCAATTAAAAGTAGAGGTTCCTCTGGAAGACAGCACTGGAAATTTGAGGTGACTTTTATCTATTTACAAATTCATGATTTTCACAGGCATGATAGAGGGTCAGAAGCAAACATGTGAGCATGCAGTCATAGTTCTAAAATACTATCAGCAGAAATCCTAAAGCAGCTCTTTAGCAAACTTGAGTCTGCTTTTTGTTTTCCTTTCCCTTGCTTAGTCTAAGCACATGAGTTTTAACCCCCATCCTGCTAACTGCTTCGACAAGCATTCTGTAATGGATTAATAATATGCCTATTATGTTTCTTACTGTTTTTACTTTGTAGATTGATTTGTAGGCCCTTCTTGGCCCTTTGTAGTTGTCTTCTTGTTATGTTTAATTTTTTTTCTCTTGTTCTATCTTTTAACTTTTTCATAATAAAAAAAATAAATTTTAAAAAAGGAAATCTCGCAGCTGCTTAACTGCTTATGGAAGTAGAATAGAATAAATTCAGTGGAAGGAGCTTCAGCATTACCTTTACATAATAATTTGATGCAAATGTTTCTTATGAAGTATAAGACCTATCATGATGTTCTCAGTATTTTGAATCTCTAAGAATAGCTTGTACATGATATTCATGTTGAATCCAGTGTAACAATCATCAATAAACATAAACTACAGTTCCAATGTTTTTGCACAGTGTAGATTGACCAAGAACAAAAACCCAGAATGGAGCTATGGCATTGGGGGTGGGACTGGCCTTTCTGGGGAACATGCAAAAAAAATAGCCCACAGTTCCAGGGAGTGATATGATTCTGAAGGCAGAGACATACACACTTGCACAGGACCTTTACCTTTATATGGAATATTGTATCACCAACAGTATGATGTTATACAATAGTGTTTGATGTACCAATTCTTGAAATAAAAAAGACAACTGAACACAGAGCCTAGGGTCAGACTGGGACCAGCATTTTTTTCTAACAGTCTATGGACAGAGCTATTACAAGCTTCTTCTATTCACAACACAAGCAGCAGCAAATCGAAGCATTAAGCAGGGTGATGGAGAAGCAGCCTAGCACCTTGCTTCTCCAGATAATCTGAAGCAGGGGGGTTACCATTTTTGCTAGGCATTGACAATGGCATTGATATATTTGTTGTATATATATTTGTATAGTACAGTTACCATTATTGTTTTCATCCACTAGTTGAAATATTGTTACACATTTCATATGGATTTGAAGTAAGTTTCCATTTTTCTTGCTTATGCTTATTTAATGCTATAAAAATGTGGAAAATATTAGAATAATCTATTTTTCCTGAACTAAAGAAAAAGTACTACTTCCTACAGAATTTCAGCAGCATGAACTTTCTTCTCACTTCTATTATACAGAAACTGAATTAATAGGGTTGTTTTATCCTAGAACGATTGCCTAGCCTTCTTATGTGCATGGCTCTAAGCTTGTTTACTTATAAATCAGACCCTCTGAGTTTAGCAGGACATAGTAAAAAATGTGTTTAGGATTATAGCCTTTAAAAGGAAGGCAATTGTTCTGAACAACTGTTTATGTTGTATTTTTATCTTGACAAACTGCAAGTTGTATCAATTGCTAAGGAAATAAACTTCAGCCTTGGTGGGCATTTCTTGTGCTCCATGAATCAGCAAACAAATCTTGATACTGACTAGCTTCTTTCTAATGCAATCAGAATCTTTACATAAGATTTGAAGCCAGGTATTCAGTGAGCTAGGCCTATATCATCCATATTACGTTCCCCGGAGATCGCTCCGATCAGCGAATAAATATTTACTTGTGGTCCCCGGCCCTAAGGAAGCCCGCCTCGCTTCAACCAGGGCCAGGGCTTTTTCAGTCCTGGCCCCAGCCTGGTGGAATGCTCTGTCAATGGAAACCCGGGCCCAGCGGGACATATTATCGTTCCGCCGGGCCTGTAAGACAGAGCTGTTCCGCCAGGCGTTTGGTGATTGAAGGGGGCGGTGCCATGTCGGCCTCCCACCTTTGGGGTGGGGAAGGTTCTCCCCACCACTGCACCTTGTTAATTTGTTTTATTATTTGTATATTGATTTTAGTTTTGTTTTTATCAATTTTAACTGTTCACCGCCCAGAGCCCCTGGGATGGGCGGTATATAAATTGAATAAATAAATAACACAGAGCTATAACCAAGGCAATTGCTTAACAGCAGGGCAAGGAATAAGGTTGTGTCAGATAGCAAGTCAAGATTTAGGGAAAAGAAGAAGATGGGAAAGGGTACAGCAAACAATGTCAGAGACCTGAGAAAACACAAAGAGCTTTAAAAGAAAAAAAATGGAGGGTAAATTTCAACCAAAAATTCTGATACCAAATCCTCTCTTCAAGTAGGTCTCAAGATCTAAGGCAGCTTCTCTAACAAGGCACGTTCAAGTGTTGAGAGAAGAGAGATCCTTGTATGATTTCTCCCTTTCTTCCCATGTCCCAGTCAGTGTAGCAAGAGAGTATCTCAATTATGCCAATAAAACAATTCCACATTTTCCTTTCTGCTTTATGGTCCACATGGAGCAGATGAATCAAAGCATTCCCTGAAGTCCTCTTTATTTTCCATTTATTCATCAGCCCCTTCTAAAGTTCCCACCTCCAAACAAAGGCTGGAGATCTGGAATTACAACTGATCTGCAGGTCACAGAGATCAGCTCCCCTGGAAAAAAGGAGTGTTTTGGGGACGAGCTCTCTAGCATTATACCTTGTTGACGATGTACCTCCCCTCCCCAAACCCTGCCCTCTCCAGGCTTCATGCCCCAAATCTCCAGGAATTTCCCAATTAGGAAACTGGCAACCTTAGCCATAGCAGCTCCTCTCAGTCCTAGCCAGCTGATTGGTTTTAGGAGGGAAGTGTGATATGCTGATTCAGCTTTGTTTTCTTTTAGTTCTATGCAAAAAGGCTCAACTAAACTTTTTCTGGAAGTCTAGTGTACCAAAAAACCTTGGAAACTCTCTTAATTATTAATTTTTATCCTTGCCATTTTCTTCAACTTTGTCAAGAAAACCATAGTGTTCTACATTTAAAATGACCACCAGTTTGTGCTGATTTCCTTCTTTTTACTAGATTTTTAAAAGCTATCAAATTATCCTGAAATGTCAAAAGGAAAGAAAAACCCATCCACTCACTCTCTGCCTCTCCCACACACATATGCAATTCCTATAAGGAAGAGTAAATTTTCTTTCCAAAAAGTAACAATAGAACAATCACCCTTTTATTTTGCATGGCATTTCTAAGGGAAGAAGTTACTGTACAGATAAACACCATGCATATGGATCCACTTAAAAGAATTTTCAAAATAAAATCCCATTACTATCAAAGAATTGCAATGTGCTCTCAGCAGATTCAGCTGCTTTGTTGTGGCTAGTGATACCAAAAACTGCTTAAATTCAGGTGAACCTGAACCTTCTAGAACAAACATCTGATTTCTTGTAATTCTGCCACGAGTTCTTCTCTTGTCATAGGTGTGGTATTGCCCCATTATCTAAGATCTGCCTTTAAAAGTCTTCAGTGGCTTCAAAATATTCTCTTTTGAAAATACAAGCCTCTCATGGCTACATTATTCAACAGGGTTTTGTCTCAGATAACTGCATCAGCTTTAATTGAGAACAATGGGTCATTTCTGTAATATAAACACAATGGATTTCTTATTATGTCTAGACAACCAAGGCCATTTTCTCTGATGAGAATAACAGATTGCATAATAGCTGTATTTTTGGAATTGTAATTACATGCACTCTCAGTAAACACATCACATATATTTTGTGCTATGCACACTTCAAAATGAGCTGCAAAAAAAGGACAAGTTTACAGCAAATTGACTACACTTGCTGTATTCTTGCAAAGCTGGACAAGTCCATTCTACTACACTTTTGAAAAAAGGTTACTACCCAATATTAAGCAGAGTTGCCCTGATATAACTTGTGAGATTAATGTAGTGCCAGAAGTCGTATCAAGGTGCTAGCTTTGATCAAAAGAGCCAGATGAGTTGTCTCTGCAGCAACAACCTGCATGAGAACAAAGCTGCACACTGTCAGAAAGCATTGTTCAAACAATAAGTACTCTGAGCATTTCAAGCACAGCCTTTTCATCAGGAACATATCTATGAAGTGATTATTCAAGTAGATCTCTGTACCATTCCTGTTATTGAATCATATGAAAGTGAACATTGACTGAAATCCAAAAACCTATTTCAGTTCAAGAAAAAGGCTTGCACTATTGCACTTTTTAAAAGTGGGTTCCATGCCACATTGAAAGGGATTTTGAAACTTTTCTCTGCTTAAAAAATTAGTTTGTCACACAGCTACTGTAAAAGAAAACGTTCTAAAAGCCACTCGGGTTCACTAGAACAAAACTATTTCCATTTACTATTAAGTTCTTTGAATTCTAGCCTTTAACAGGAAGTTACTCCTTCTAGAAAGAAAGAGTATAGGATCACTTCAAAGAAAACAGATTATAACAACTAAATATAATGATAATTAGAATATTCTGCATAAGTCCTGAGAAGGGACTTAAATAATATATCTAATTACCAATGTGGTCTCATCTGTGGATACTTAAATCTGGAGATTGGACCTATGAACAGTCTTTTCTACAAGCATGAGAAAAACCCAAGCCTACCTTTAAAAATTCTACCTTTAAGAAATGGACGCCCTCCGAGATCTCAGTGGCAACTGTGGGGGTTTGACAGCCTTCAGACTTTGGTTTCTGTAAGTTAAAGCCAGGGGGAGGGCCCTATCCAAGGCTATTTTGGCCTCTCAGTCCACCTCTTGCTTCCCTCTCCTTCCCTGGAAGGATGACTCACCAGGGCCAGGACCTGCATCAAATACTGGGCAGCTTGCTACCATGCAACTTCCTTAGTTTAATCAAGGCGTGGCAGTAGCTACTACTCGATGCCATACAGCTTACTTGGTACCAGTGGCAGCCTGCACACAACTTGGGTGACTTGGCCCAGCAGTGGCTATGCTACAACTCACCTGAGCAACTTGCTATGGCAAGACTTTTTCCAGAGAGGTTGCCAGGTTCCCTTACACTCTGGGCGGGAGGCTGGGGACCCTGCTCTTACTATTTTTGCCTTCCTGCATGCAAAGCATGCACGTACTCCTGGGCTGCATGAAGACGTTACTTCCGGGAAGTGATGTCATTGTGCCGCCCATGGGAGCCCTCCTGCACTCCGTAGTAGGCCAATTTCGGCCCATTACAGGCTGAATTGGGCCCATTTGGGGCTGAAATCAGCCCGCTGTGGAGCAGGGGAGCACTGCCAGGGCAGTGTAATGGGCCCTGGAGTGTTCCTACACTTCTCAGTGGGCCGATTCCAGCCCCAAATGGGCCCAAATCAGGTTCAAATGTCATACTGGGATCTGGGAGACCCAGCTTCAAATCCCTATTTTGCCATGGAAGTTGCTGGGTGACCTTGGCCAGCCACTCTTAGCCTAATCCTGGAAACCATGCTCTATTCATTCTTCAACAAGAATGAATAGAGCATGGTTTCCAGTCCTGAAAAACACCAGGCTAACAAAATACTCTACATCTTACAATAGCCCTGCAGATAAGATCAGCATATCAAGCTCCAATCCATATGCAAAAGAACCTCCTCAGGATACAGTGAAGCATTAGCATTCCATTAGCATTCCACACCCTGGGGAACTCTTACAGGACGACGCAACCCAAACCTACCTTCCTGAGTAGATATAAATTACCTGCTAACATCTTCTCCACAGTTTGACACCGAGAGATCTCTTGTCTTTCGGTGCTACACCTCTGAAGATGCCAGTCATAGCTGCTGGCAAAACATCAGGAACTACAATGCCAAGACCACGGCGATACAGCCCGGAAAATCCACAACAACCATATTTTAAAGGTAGTTGAAAAGTTTGTGTTTTAATACAACATAGTGACGCTCTTGTTGAAGTGTATCACTGAAACTCTTCTCCCTGAAACACTCATTTTGGATGTGCATGAAGGTTACACTGACATGAGCAGCTTCTTATCTGTGGTATAATCTAAGGCGACTTCTGGACAGCTTTAATGTTCCATTTTAATTTCCCTTCATTACCAGTTTATTTTCATTGTTTCCACACAGCTTGTTGCTTATCCCTTGCTGTCCTGCCATTTTTGTTTTTTCTCTGTTCTTTTTGAAACCAGTTTTTCCCAGTTTATTTTTTCAGAAATGGCTTGATTTTGGGGTGGTTGGGGGGGTTGCTTGTCTGTAATGCCTGTACCATTTCTCATTGCTCTGCCCACCTTGCCATTTTGTTTTGTTGTACAGTGGATAGCAAATGTATTTTTTTCCCAACAAAATTGCATGCTAGTGATGTATCAAATCAGCAATATACTGGGCATGCACTAAATGAATCCACAAATACCAAACAAAACATTGGAAAACTAACAGCTGGAACATTCCTTTCAAGAGCATACCTGAGCACTGTGCCTTGGCACCATTTTCAAGCTCTGTGAGCACCGTGTGCTAGGTTCCTTTTCAAACACACAGTCTAAAGAGAAAGGCAAGCCTGTGGGAGTACATGAGGTCTCCTGGAAAGAAAGGGAGACAACTGACTGGTATTTGATCTGGGATGAGGAAGAACTTCAGGATGCTTCTCATCACCCATGTGCTCCATCCTCTCCAGCATGTCCTCCTCAGAAACCAACCAAAGGGACATCCACAAGCATGGCCATGCACAGTAACTGGTCTATTCAGGGCTTTTTTCATAGTGTTATTCACCAATACTGAGTACCTCCCACCTTTGGCGGGGAGGATCACCTGAGTTTTGAGGGGGAAACTGGTACAAATCAACACAACCATATGTATGCACCTTTTTAAAAAAACAAAAGCAGCACTGGGTCCATTCCAAAATTCAGGATTATTCACAAATCAGAATGCAGCTACAAAAGCATTTCTTGGCATTAATAATGATTTACTGGTGGTTAAATGATTCTGAAGTAGAATTTGCCTCAGTATTCACCATAATCCTCATTCCATACACACACTCATACTTTCTGTGAATGAAATTTGCGCTCAGCAGTAACAATGAATTTGCTCTTTACATAAAGAGTATGAACACAGAAAAATGATTTACTTTTTATGAGTTATTTATTAACATACAAGATTGATAATACAGTGAACAATACTATTTACATATGTGTTTTGCATAGTGTAATTTCTGCTTTGATTTTTTTATATTTGTGGATTTGATGCTGTGCTTTAAGGTTTTTGTCTTGTGTTTTGTGAAGAGTTTTATGAGTTAAAGATTGTTGGTAGGTTGGATTTGGTGCCAGTAGGTCTTTTTTAGTAATGTATTCAGTAAAAAGCATCCATTTTTCTAGAAAGCATGTTGATTTAGGATATATAACTGGTTGTTGGAGACCGTCTGTTATTTTTTCAATAATAAAGTAATCTCAGATCTTACCATTGAAGGTGCTGCTTGTGCATTCCATCTTGATACTATTTAAGTTTTGGCAGTTACCAGGAGGTTGGATATGAGAGCTCACCTAATCAGGGGAAGGTTTATGCCTTGCCATTGGTCCAGAAATACGGAGGTTGTAGGGGGATACTGTATCCAGTTATGAGAAATATGTTTTATTATTTTCTTCCAAAAGTTATTTTTTTCGCATTGCCACTAACAGTTCCAATTTTACTTCATTTCTTCCAGCAGAGAGGAGAGTTTGTTTTAGAGACTAAACCATGTTGTTTTCAGGTGTGATACCAACAAGTTATGATTCAGTATGTTTGCCATCCTGTACTTATTACTTGAGAACTGAGTAGTCTTGAGGTCCAGATTTCTTTCCATTGGTCTGGTGATATTATTGTTTCACAATCTTGTTGCCATCTTGTTTGGAAAGTTGTTTTGATCTTGTTTGCTTGGATATATTTTTGAAATAAGAACTTTGGGGGTTGGTTCCAATTGGTTTAATATTTGTTCAAGGTTAGTTTTGGGTTGTCAAGATTTCTGTTAGTCGTATTTGTGTAGTCATATAGGAGAGTTGTAATAGAAACCACAGGATCTTATTTTGGATTTTCTTTTCAAGTTGTTTTTGTTAAGATTCTTTGATTTATCGTGATGTCCTTCAGTCGCATTGTGTTGGATTGTCTCTAGCTTACAAAAAGATTGTTCTTTACCTAGGGGAAACCAGTCTTGAGAAAGGAATGTAAATTTTGACAATTTGGAAATCAGTTTAGGTCTGTAAGTATCCCATACAATGAATATGTCTGTTAAGAAGCTGTTGACTTTTATTGAAGATGGATGAGATTTCCATGTGAAAGGATGATGGGTTGGATATATAATTTTTATCCAGTCTTTTTGTTCTTCATTTTGTAGCATCTAGGTAATGTTTGTTAGACGGATTGAGAGTATATATTTAGATCCGGATAGTTAAATTCTCCTTGTGTATTTTTCTTTCTTAGGATATGAAAAGAAATTCTTGGACATCTATAATTCCATAAAAATAATTGATAATAGATTGCGATTGTTTCATAAGACTTGGTGGTAAATTAGGTAGGATAGCTTGGAGGAGAAAGATTATTTTTGGTAGTACAACAGATTTTATAAGTGGTAGCTATCGAGCCAATCATCATGATGCTTATTCCATTTAAGTCCAGTTTTCCTGTTCCCAAAGTATTTAAAGAATTCTTTGTTGTTGGTCTTGGTATTTATTGTTAGTCTCAATATTTTTAGTGATATACTTCTCAAAATATCTTTTTTTACACCCCTAATTGTTCTCTTGCATTTCCTTTTTGCAAGTTTGTGTTCATTTTCGTCTCATTTGGGCAAGCTTTCCAGTTTCTCAAGCAAGTTTTTTCTAATCATTTCTTTCATCCTGCTTGTTGGCCATGCTTGTGAGCTCTGAGACTTTGTACTACTTGTGGTATACATTCTGAGTATTGAGGTTTTGAGTAACCTCCAAGCCTTGTCGAGAGATTTGACCCACCAGATTTCTAATTTTAGTGGTTTCATTTTTGAAGTCAAATACGACCAAATTGGGGTTTCCTGGCATTTTCCCACGTACATAGACATTAAAATTGATGCAACTCAATACCATTTCAGAGGGAGAAAGAAGAAGAAATAAGATGAAATTCAGATTATGATCCATCAGGACAGGCTTAATGCAATGTTATATGTCCCTTTTTTCTTTACCTCTAATTTGTCAGATACTGTTTATGTGTTGTAAACGGATTAGAGAGGGGGGGGTAAATGGGTCTTTAGTATCTTCTATTCTCACTCTTACCCCTTAAGAAAGAGAGAGAGAGAGAGAGAGAGAGAGAGAGAGAGAGAGAGAGAGAGAGAGAGAGAGAAGAAATAAGATGAAACTCAGATTATGATCCAGGGGCTTGGTGAATAAGATGGTATATGAGATATATTGTGATTTCTTTGTAAATATTTAGGTTTTGAATATAAAAAGTCAAAGAATAGGGAAAGAAACTAGGTCTCATATGCCTCTTTATGCTTAATGAAGCTCAACACAGACTTAATGCGATTTTAGATGTTTTTTTTATCTTCTATAACATGTTAGACACTGTGTATGTACTGTTAATGGGCTAGAGAGGGTGTGGTAAATGGGTCTTTAGAATCTTCTACTCTCATTCCTACCTTTTAGTCTTTCTTTTTTAGATCTCTTGTCTTCTCCTTAATTAAAAGGTAACTTTTGAGTTAAACAGGAGAAATTCCAGATAGAGGGAGTCTTATAAATCTCTTAATGTTTAGAGTATAAATTAGTCCTTAAGCTAAATCTATTTATATACTTATTTCTTTTCTCCTGCCCCATTACAACAAAAATACAAATACAAAATTTGAGATGGCCTGAATCTAGACAGATGAAAGATTGAGGGTAGGCTGGTACAAACATTTCTTTTCATATTTCTCTCCCTTAAGAAAATATTTAGTTAATGATATACCGCAACGTCTATCTATTTTTCTGCTCCTCTGCTTTGTCTTTTTTTTTGTTCCGTCACTGGAATGATTAAGGGATTAATACCCTTGGCTTAAAACTCAAAGGATTGGAAATTTGCCTTAAGAGGATGTATATCTAAAATATAAATAATTGTAAGAAATGAGATAAGAAAAAAAGCAAGGAAATTAAAAATTGCCTGGAGAGATTTAAATGGACGGCTGAAGGTATAAAGGGGGGTGGGGGAGAAAAGGGGTTTTTCCAGTTATTCAGTCGCTTTCTTATGGATGGATGGCTATATTGTAAAACTCTTTGAAATAATGACTACACAATGACTATCTTGTACATGAATCTGATACTGGAGTTTCTCTCTTTTCCTTTTATAAATATTCTAATAAGATTTTTTTAAAAAAATTGATGCAACTCTGCTCTCTGTTACCAACTGGTTCAGTCACATCCTCACCTCATACTAGTTCCTGGGCAGCACTGCAGAAGATTATATCCAGGGTCACCTCCCCTCCGGTCAATGCTGTAACTAGCTATTCTAGGGAACAGTCATAGGGTATCTAGAAATTTCACCTATTTGGCATGACTGGAATATGCATTTTTCCAGTCAATATGAGGGTAGTTAAAAATGTCCATTATTACAACTTCCTCTCCTTGGATGCTTCCCTGATTTTATTCTCCATCTTAAGATCACCTGAGCGTTTTGGTCAGGGAGCAAACAGTACACGCCAAGTACTAAATTAGTTTTGACGCCTGATATTATCACCCACAGACAGTGATTCTGTAGAGAAGTCCACCTTTTTAAAGGTTTGTAGCTTGTTAGACACTATGCCCTCCATGATATAGATATATATAGATATATATACACACATACTATACCTACATTTTCCCTTAAAACCAAGCACTCTCTCTCTTAAATTTTGGTTCAGAGACTGCTGGCATTAGCATAGAAACACCTCTAAATGGTGTCTCTTTCTAGATATCTCTGGTGTGTGCTTTTTCCACTTGGGTCCTCTCGCCTGTTGGCTATCCTGCTTTGCTTTATGCTCACTTTCCATATCCATCCCATCCTCCTTTGGGTAATCAGAAGCATTTCGCCCTTTGTCCAAGAATTCCTTCTAATGAAAGGCTATTTTCATTAGACTATTTTTAGCATGCTTGAACATGTAGAGAGTTGGTTCTTTTCATCCCACTGCAGAACCCCCAAATTCAATTATGTATCTGGGATTAGGGCTCTTGGGGAAAAGTATGTAAATTCAGAGTAGAATATAGCCCTAATCTCACTCACTTTGAAAACTGGGTATCAGTGTTGTCACAGAAATCAGAGATTTTACCATCTTTCACATAAATTGTGCATTCTCCAAAGCTTTGTTCTTTGGGCCATTTTCACTGATTGGGGCACCAGGTTGCACTGATCTGAATGGCCCAGACTATCCAAGTTGTCAGATCTTGGAAGCTAAACAGGGTCAGCACTGGTTCATATTGAGATACCATCAAGGAATACCAGCGTTGCTATACAGAGGCAGCAATGGCAGAGTACCTCTGTTAGTCACTTGCCTTGAAAGCCCCAGCAGGGGTCACCACAAGTTGGCTGCAACTTGACAGCACTTTACACACATACACACACGCTACCAGCTCAAACTGTTTTCATATTGTATAATGCAGAGCCCTGGAGATCTGTGAGGGTACTCTGGGGGGGGGGGTGTCCATGAAATGAGTGGTAAAGAGGGAGCCCCACACCATCAGGGAATTGCTAGCCAGATCCGGTAGAGAATTTAAACATAAAGCACATGTTGTTTTAATTAAGAACAGAAGTTCCATCAGTGCAGAAAGATGAAAGGAAAGAGACAGAACAAGGAGAATGGTTAGACTAAGTAGCATCATTAAAATTTAAAGAGATGTGCTTGGATAGGAGGCCAATGGGAACGCCACATAAACTGCTCCAAAGAGTAGGGCTGGTATATATGAACAAATTTAAAAATTCTAATGAAGAACAGATGGCACATAGAATTTACAAGAACAATTTATAAAGAAGCCAAAGAGCAGAGAGAAGAATATTATTCATGGCCCAAGTGCATATAACAAAAGCTTGGGCAATCACCTTCCAGTAAAGAGCTAGAAGCATTGTTGGTGGCAAGCTGGCAGAGTGAGTCCTTGATTAAGATACTCTTGAATCAGAAGGCAGCTCTTTGCATTGGAGGAACATGCCACGCTTTGTTGAACAGGTGGATACAACCCAATACTGTAGCACAGGAGAAATTTTATTCAGGAGCCAGTTTACACATGCAACAGAAAATAATGGACAATCCAACAAGGTGTATGTGTCACATTTTAAGCAACTCCTCCCGAGACATGAACAAGCGCATCATGGTGCTAATATGCTGTGTAAATTAGTCTCTCCCTCCAAAGTTAAATTCCACTCCAAAACTAGGACAAGCACGTGTTGTACAAAAACCAAACAATGACTTATGCAACAGTAAAGTGAACCATGGAGGCAAAATCACTAACAGCAATACAAATATTTTAACTTGTCAAAAAAATCCATGGTGCCTTGTAGCCCACAGTATGTGTAACAGCTGCTCTGAATTCTCAGCTTTAATTTTTTAAAAAGTATACAAGGGGAAAGGGAAATATCACCACAATGAAAGGGGCTAGGGGAATTTAGAGAACCTGTTACACAAATTGTTATGATGTTATATTAATACAATGGTATTCATTCACCATTTTTTTTAAATGAAAGAGCTTCGGTGGCCCAGGGAAGGGGAGATGGCTGCTAGTGGAGGACTACGGCAGGGAGACCTGCTGTGTGAAAGCCCTGTTACTGCTGTGCTGTATCACCAGCCTCAGCAGGAATGGAGACACAAGCCTTACCTCAAGGGGAAACCACCAATGTGTTCCAATAAGATATGGAGACATCATTTAAAAAGAATTATCAGTAGGATTAACGTAACTCTCCTGCGGCCCAGTGAAGCACAGGATACACTTTCCGGTTTAGCAGAGATTCAAAAGACTGCCCAAGGAGCCCTTCAGATCTCACACTAGAACCTTCTAGATAACGCTTCCAGGTAGCATGGCAAGGCGGGGGAGCAAATATTTCCAGCCCAAGACTTTAGGAGACATTTTCCACCAGGGTGGTAGCTGCCAATCATGATGTCATAGAGCAATGCACAGCAGCCACTTGATTTTAATGAACTATTTTAAATAGGTAAACTTGAGAACTAAATTTAGAATTCTAAAACTTTAAGCTTTAAAAAAGACTAGGTTATGCCTTTTGATGTCCACGTCTTTCCAGTTTACTAAGTCTTGCAACTAAAGATGGCTTTGCAAAGCTTAATACATCGTCTCAAGTAAAACAAAATGCATTAGCTCTAGCACTCCAGTTTTCTTCTACCACTTTCTCAAATTCAGCTTGTTGCAAACGGTTTCCAATAATATCAAATATTTGAAATGCTATTTGCTAAGTGTCACTTTTTCTGTTCATCTGAAAAGCAATGTACTTGCAGTCAGAACAGATGCTATGCCGAGTGTAATGATACTACCTGCCATTGTTGTTGGACTGCTATTACACAAGTTTTTATTACAGCATTTATACTTAAAGGTACCGATATGAAAGTGTGCTTCAATATCTTTGACATCACATGTGGACTTTTTCCAGCAGCTATAGACATTTGTTTGTTCACCTTAAAAGAGAGAGAGAGAGAATAAGAAACAAAAGTGTTAGACAAAGTAATTTACTTTTTTGTTCAGAAGATTAAAATGAGAGCTTTCATCAGCTAATTATAAACTATATTTAGTTAAAAAGGGAACTGAACAAGTAGATTAAATTTATTTATATTTGACCCAAAATTAGAAGCTTAAAACTTATTAAAAGTTCCTCCTCGTTTTTAGAAGCCATTAGCTTTAATATTCTTATTTCCATATCCTAATTGTATATCTGACTAACCTGTTAAACATGCAGAAATACTGATGTCATGAAAAAATCTTTTTTTTCACAAATGTTTTTGAAAAAATGTAAAACATCAACAATGCTCTCTCATCAAACCTATTTTAAAGACCACTCACAATGGAATGCTTAGGATACCAACTAAGCCTTATGCTGGTTTATAGGGTATACATATGCTGGTATACACTAGCACCACACCAATATAAACTGGCACCAGATACTGGTATAGAGGAGAGAAATAACAGTTCCTGGGGCATGCTGAGGGATGTGCAGCATGCCAATATGGTGCAGTGGCTAGCGTGATGGACTAGGATCTGGGCAACCCAGGTACACTTCCCTGCTCTGCCATTAAAGCTCACTGGATGATCTTAGGCCAGTCACACATACTCAGAATCACCTCTCAGAGCAGTGAGGAAAAACTGGAGGAGAGGAAAATGATGTAAGCTGCTTTGTGTCCCCAAATTATGAACCTTTTCACAATCTGGCATATTCTGCCAGGTTACACTGGTGAAAATCCTGGGGTAAATCTAAAGGCTCCCATTATTCTCACTGAAAGTGAACAAACAACTGTCTCCTTACACATATTTTAATGTCATAGGAGATTAATCTCAGCTTGCCTAAGCACTACATCAAAACCCTAATTAGGGCAGCCATTATCTTAGATTACAGGACACACTGGAGGGGAGGGGGCTTTGGTGATGAGAATAGTAGAAAAAGAGCTCTTTGCTAAAAAAATAAAAGCACTTTACATAAAGAAATAACAAAAAGACAAAACGCTTTTATATCATATTGCTAACACTATTCTGCTCAGAACTCTTATATGTATTCTACCTTGGGACACAAACAATGAACTAGACCCTCCACTCCTCCAAATAAGGATCAATGTAGGCCATATTGGTAAGCAAGGGTAGGAAAGTTCCTGCCTCAACCATGAACCAATACAAATGTTCACACACTCCACATGTACATGCTGTGTACTGAGCTCAACAACCCTTCTCTCCTCAGGTGGGGGGGTTTCTGCACAAAACACCTTTGGCGTACTGATGAGGGAAGAGGGAGGGACTAGGCAGCATGAAGGCATCTGGATGTGTGCTCAACATACAAATAAAAGCACCATCTGCCTATAGTGGAAAACAAAACAAGGAAACATAGTGGTTGAGGGAAGCTGAAGTAGACCAAAAACAGCGCTCTTTTGTTCAGAACTCTGTGATGATAACGACAGACACTCACAAATGCAGCTAAACATAACACACATCACATGAAATCACCAGATGTGCACTACTCTGGGAAGAGTTGACATGTGAGCATCGGAGCACACATACTTGCTCAAACATGCATAAGTCATCTCATGTACTTCCCCCCTAAGTAGCATACATGATAAAAACACAGGTGCATAAAGCCAACATGTGAATCACTGAAAGAAGATGTAACAGTCATGTTAAGTGTTTTACTTGCACATATCAAAAATAATCATGTGTAATATAAAGAAGTGCTCATACCCAGCTTGACCCACAGGCAAGTATCGTACTCTGATGAACAATTCTTCGGAGTTTTGCATGGATCAGGGCCCTGATTACATTCATAACATTGCAGGACACTTTCTAAATAGCATAAAAGAACAGGATAGTTATATGTAGATTTGATGCATGAAACCAGGGGTCATTTCCTAGAAAAAGAACTGCAGGAACTCATTAGCATATCTCATCAGCATATGCCACACCCCCTGACATCACCGGAAGTGTATCAGAAGGCACCATCCACCCCTCAGGTCTCTTTCCCCAAAAACCTCCAGGTATTTCCTTAAAGCAGAATGAACTCAAAGCAGCTTACCCTCCTCTGGAGAGCCATTCCTGCCTGCTTGCGCACACGCACGCACGCTCTCTCACAAGTCACAAATGAAAATAAAGCAGCAGAATGAGTTCAAAGCAGCTTACCCTCCTTTGGAGTTCAGCCTCACTTGGCTTGCACTCACTCATTTTCTCTCCCTCTCCCTCTCTCTCACGAGTCACAAATGAAAATAAAGCAAGCAGCAGAGCAGAATGAATTCAAAGCAGCTTACGTTCCTTTGAAGCCCAGCCCCACTCAGCTTGCACTCATTCACTCACTCATTTTCTCTCTCTCCCTCTTTCTCACCAGTCACAAATGAAAATAAAGCAGTAGAACCTGCTGTTAAAGACGAGGACAGCCAGGAGGAAAAGGAATCACGTGGGCGGGGCCAAAACTCACGTGACCTCTTTTCAGATCTACCGGAACGCCGTTCCGGGGCGTTCCACCTCCAAATGAGCCCTGCATGAAACTGAATTCCTCAAGAATTGTAAAACTGGTTTTAGCAGGCATTCTGGAAGGATTGAAGCAAAGAATACTGATCCTAGGAGAAAGACTGCTCTATTACACTGTCATTTTATACACTGAAGGGACTGACGTTATCACTTGATCTAGATAGAGGAGTTTCCAGTGCTATTTTTGTCTCCCATAAGCATCTGCAGTAGAACAAAATTCTTGATGTTTCAAAGCAAGGAAAAACCTACTGCATCCTTGTGGGCTACCCCTCAAACACAAAAATGCCCTTCCTCTGCAGCAGAATGGCATCGGTCACAGATCTTTCACTCTTCAATTTGTTTGAATGTCTCAATACCAATTGCTGCCCAAGCCCTCACATAATCCAAAACAGGTCTGGACCCACTCTACCATGCCTCTCTTCTCAGTATCTTGGCCTAGATTTGCAATATTGTTATTTCTTTTATTGAACCACCAGAATACCTACCAGAGCAGTAGAACAAAGCTACAAAGGCAACAGTGATCAAGAGACACTTCATCTTCTCATAGGTTATGCTTCCTTAACCTATAAAGCAAGAACCAAGTTAAAACACTGATAAAATTCCATGTTTTGAAGCATGCAGCTGATGGGGAGATTGTTTAGTACCCTTGAGATCTGAGGAGTGGATTCAAGAAAAGACTTCTGCTTCAAATTTTGGAAACATTGTGGTCTTTATTGTGATACTGATCACATAGAGAATTTACCCAGGTTCTGAAAGTAAATTCTCTACCATTCATCGCTATTAGATTTACTTTTATAGCCAAAATGTTAAAGCTTTCTCTCTTCTCTGCACCTATTTACTTCCCACTATGTAGTAGATGGAATAAGTTCATCCTTTGACCATTGTATTGCACATATGTCAGAAAGCTGTTTTTCTAGCTTTAAGCCATTACATATTTCCCTTGTAGGCAAAAGACACCCCTTGTGGTTTTGTAGGAGGCTACAACTTTTGGTTGTGGTTAGTCATGTAGCAATTACATATTTACAACAATGTGAGTTACACTGGCTGAAGGAAAACAGACTTTCTATCAGCTCTATGCAGAGTTTACAGATTTTAACTGAAAGCTAATATGGTGTTATTTTGGTTCATCTTTTCACTTTCAGAACCAATGTATACATAGAAGGAAAACCTAAAAAAAAAAGTATTTACCCAAAAGTAAGGCAAGATTCCCCCCCCCTAAATGTGCTATCAAGAAAAAGAGGGTGCCTTACATTTGTATACCAATAAATTACAGTCAGTCAGCCAGTCAACTTTGATTGGCATTAGTCAGCACAGTAAATACAGAGCAAGGTACAGAAACATAAAACATGGACTAGTTCTGAAAACTTTCTTGACGCAATTTTATAGCCATATAAAGAAACACTGCTACCTTCTCGGTGATTCAGGACAAGGAGTCATTCAAAAGGTGACAGACCTTAAGGGAATCTGGAAGGTCCCTCCTATTAACTAATTCCGAGTTTAAATATTTGAGGTGCAAATCTCCATATAGATGGCAATAGGGCAGGATGTGTGGAACTGTCTTGATACTGTTAACCACCATGGGAAAAGCCTAACCACAATGGGAATTGTTTATAATAAACATATATTGACCATTATCTACAGTACAACAAAAAATATTGTTTCGGTCATACAATAAATGCAGCAGACAAAATAAGTTAACTGTTACAGATACCCAGGATCTTGTTTTCTGGCTCTAGCTGCTGAGATCAATCTCAGCTAAAAATGGAAGAGGCTGTCGCTAGTATAGTGAAGTTCTGGAGACCAGAAAGAAAGCAAGACATTCCTATTTTAAAACCTTTGGAAACCAAGGTAATGGCCATTATTTTTAAAAATATGGATCTATTCAGTATGTGTCTGAGTAGATGCTTCCAAGAAAAGCCAGTTCGGTGTAGTGGTTAAGAGTGACAGGACTCTAATTTGGAGAACTGGGTTTGATTCCCCACTCCTTCACTTGAAGTCAAATGGTTGACCTTGGTCAGTTACAGCTTCTTGGAGCTCTCTCAGCCCCACCCACCTCACCGGGTGATTGTTGTGAGGATAATAATAACACACCATACATTGCTCTGAGTGAGCATTAAGTTGTCCTGAAGGGCCATATATAAATTGAATGTTGTTGTTATTGTTATTAGTTTTCAAAAAACAAGTGCAATTTGGCTGCTTACCTTGCCTTAGAAAATAGCACACTAAATCAATCTTTCTCCAGAGGTGATTCTTGGGTGATTCCCACCATCCAACCAGGGAGGCAGGAACTTAAATGTTTCTTCCTCTTCCTGTTGGTGTGTGGGTTGCCCTTTCCTTCAGTTCTTTCTTGCCTCCAGGAAGTGCAGAAGCATTAGCAGAGCTCTGCTGCTTCTTAGGCCTGTTAACCCTTATCTTATTTCTAGCTATTCCTTTTTTCCTTCTCTTTCTTGATCTAGCTCTTTTCCTACTCACCTTCTTCCTCTTCTTACTGTGCCCCTAGAGGAAACTCTAGGAGCAATCTCGGCTCCAACTAGGAGATGGACTCCAATGTCAGTTTTCTGGGCGAAGAGGAGGGAACAGGCCTCACACCAACTGCTGCTGCCACGGCAGGCTCCCAGCTTTCTGGTGACATCCTGCCTTTGTGGCTGGATCGGGCTCCCAGCAACGATACGGCTTCTCAGCCATGTGTGCCCATTAAGAAGGCTAGGATGCAAGCTCTGGATAGAGGATCGGCGGCACGACTCTGCTTGGAGGCTTAGCACGGCGCTTTGCAGCAAGAAAAAGAAAAGGCGGGAAAAGGCAGCGACAAGCACGCTAAGACCTGCACGGGCCAAGATGGCGGGTGGACTAACCTCCCGGTGGGAGAGTCCCTCTTGCCCCATTCCAAAGTGCGGCAACAACAAAAGGGAAGCTCCCGGAAAAGAACACGTGGAATACAGACCGGAGAGCAATGCAAGTAAATATATATGAAAATATTTATATATAAAGTGCCATTCCAAAGTGCAGCAGCACCCACAGAGCACAGAGAGCAGGCCCAGGGAGATGGGTAAAGTACCGGTTGATGCAGGAATGCACCCTTCATCTGAGCTAATGACCATGATCAAACAGGCCATGAGAGACGAGCTTGCTAAACTATGCCAGCCCCCCTCTAGAACCGACAGTGAGACACCCTCGCCCCCTCCCAGATCCAAGAACAAGCCCAGAAAGACTGCTTCCTGGCCCACCAAAGCAGCTCAAAAAGCTACCCAACCTAGGAAGATGGAGGCTGGAGTCCAATGGCCGGAGGGACATCCTCTGACAGTGAGGAGAGAGAGGAAGATGAATTCCTATCGAAGGTGAAAATTTCCATCCCCAAGCAGCCAGATAGACTATTCAAGCTGGAGGATTACCAGTACCTCCTTTCTAAATCCTTGGCAGCCCTAGACCTACAGGAAAGTAGCAAGGGGGAGGAGGAGAAAGAGAACCTTAAGCAGGGCAAGTCCTCCAGTAGACCCAGAGAGAGTAGGGAGTTTTTTCTCAGGGCCAACACTCCAGAGAAGGTCTTCCCTTTCCCCGAGTACTTCAAATGGCAGATGAAAGTAGAATGGGAAATGCAAGCTGTGAACAAGCAATGTTCCCATGCAGCCAAAAAATTATATGCCTTACCATCTTATGCCAATGAGTTGTTGCAGGTCCCAAGGTTTGACGTACCAGTGGCTGCTCTGCAGACATCGGACCCCCTCTCCAAAGATGGACAGGGGTCTGTTAAAGACAGCCTGGATAGAAAAGCAGAAGACTCCCTCAGGAGAGCCCATGAGGGAGTTGCCATGGCCATTAAAGGCCTCTACCACCATCGTGGCCAGGGCCTCCGTGGTTTGGGCGCTCAAACTGCTACAGCTGATACCAGGCAACAACAGATGCCTGGTCAAAGGGGCGAAGAGAATTCTCAAAGCCTTCACTGCAGATGCAACTTTGGATGCCATATTCTTCTCTTGCCCATCTTTGGCATCAGCGGCAGTAGCCAGAAGACTCCTCTGGCTTCAAGGTTGGCAGGCTGACATTAGATCCAAGTTCATCCTGGTAGCATACCTGCTTCAAGGTGACAAGCTCTTTGGGGACCACCTTGACAAAATCATGGTGGTGATAAAAGATAAGAAAAAAGTGCTACTCAGAACCTTGAGGAGAACAGATAGGCACCCATTTGGCCCATAGCCATTTCGGACATACCACTCCTTGGCCAGAACATGACAGGATTCTAAATGCTCGTCCTGGAACCCTCCAAGACAGAGTTTCAAAAGAGGCCCCTTCGGAGCCAAAACCAACAGATTCTTCCAAGCAAGAGACAGACAAGTTTAACAACAAAGCTCCCAAATCGTGACTCGTTTCAGGGGCCAGTGGGGGAGAGATTGCTTCATTTCCGACAAGCCTGGGAAGAGTCAAGAGCAGACGACTTAGAAGTGGTCTCCAGAGGCTACTCTATTCCTGGTTCGTCATCTCCCCACTACGGAGAAACTCCCAATGAAGGCGCATAACCCAACTGGTGGTCAATCATTTACTAAACGTTCAAGCAATAGAAACAGTGCCCCCAGGACAATGGGGTCAGGGCGTGTATTCTCTTTTCTTTTCAGTCCCGAAGAAGAACAGAGACTGGAGGGTGATTCTAGACCTGAAATTTGTGAACAAGTTCTTGAAGGTACGGAGCTTCCATATGGAAACTCTTCGTTCCATAGCAGAAGCCTTCAACTAGAGGAATTCCTGACATCAATAGATCTTACAGAAGCTTATCTGCATATTCCTATCAATGCGACTCATCACCGTTTCCTACATTTTCATGTGAACAACAACCATTATCAGTTCAGAGCCCTGCCGTTCAGTCTCGCCACGGCAACAAGAGTTTTCACCAAGGTTCTCATCAACCCAATAGTCCGCCTCAGAGAAATGGGAATTAACATCCATTTGTACTTAGATGACATCCTGATCTGCACCAGTTCCTGGGAAAAGGCACAAGATACTTGGACAACGATACAATTCCTTCAGTGCCACGGTTTCCAGATAATCTTGGAGAAATGGTCACTTTGACCCTATCAATCAATCTAGCATGTGGGGATGGTGCTGTTTATTCCTCCCCAAGGAAAAAAGTGCAGAAGACCAAAAACCTGGTCAACACGGTGATCCGGGACATGTCAGTTCCACTGTTGACTCTCTCCAAGCTCATGGGAACACTAGTAGCAAACTGCGAAGCCATATATTGGGGACGTCTACACGCCAGAGTTCTTCTATCCTTCTTGCATCCCTATCGACCTCTGATTATGACAAAGACAAACACGTCACCTGTAGTGCCCAGGAAGGTTAAGGAGAGTCTCTTATGGTGGACCAAGGACAGAAACCTAGGACAGGGCAGGAGTTTCCTGAACCGATCAGTGATCCAAATATTCACGGATGCCAGTCTCTCGGGAAGGGGGGCCTCTTTGGAAGGAGTCCCGGTCCAGGGACGATCAGCATCAGAGGAGACTCGCCTTCAGATCAACCTCCTCAAGTTGAGAGCCATCAAGCTGGCCCTGGCCAAATTCTCCAACAAGATGTTTTAATAAGCACAGACAATACGTCTGCGAAAGCTTACATCAACAAACAGGGGAGAACGCGTTCCTCAGTTCTCCTCAAGGAGGCAATCAGAATCCTGATGTGGGCCAAATTCCACCTGTCTTCGATCCAAGCGGAACACATCAGAGGTCAGGACAACATTCAAGCAGATTGGCTGAGCAGAAGACCATCCAGCTGGGGGAATGGGCTCTCAAAAAAGAAGTCTCTCAGATGATAGTCAATCATTTTTGACAACCAATCATGGACCTGTTCGGGTCTCATCTGAAGAACCATCAGCTTCCCCGTTTCCTGTCCAGGTACTAGCACTGTCAAGCAGAGGACAAAGATGCTCTAACATCTCAATGGCCTCAGGGCCTTCTATACGCCTTCCCACCAATTCCGGTCCTCCCCAAACTCCTGAGGAAGATAATGGAACAGGAAACTCACGTCATTGTGGTAACTCCCTGCTGGCCAAGACTACCATGGTTCTCAACACTGCACAGGTTGGCAACAGGCCCGCCATTGTCCCTTCAACCGACCCCAGACCTACTTCAACAGGGTCCAATTTGGCATCCGCATCCAGACTGTTCAGGCTGTCTTTAACAAACCCCTGTCCATCATCAGAGAGGAGCCCATGAGGCAGCAGCCATAGCCATTAAGGCCTCTACCACTGCTTCCATCGTGGCCAGGGCCTCCGTGGTTTGGGCGCGCAAACTGTTACAGATGATATCAGGAGACAACAGGCACCTGGTCAAAGGGGTGAACAGATTTCTCAAAGCTAGTGCCTCCACTGCGAATGCAACTTTGGATGCCATGTATCCTAACTTAGTTAGGGATGACCTCTCAACTATGCAGAATTATATCTACAAGCGGGTGTTTCTAAATAAGGTTACAGCATTTAAACATTAGCAAAAGAAAACATTCACACCAGAATCTTCTATTAATATATGGCTACCCCTTGTATTGTATTAGAATATATTAAACCAGATAAGGATGTAAGAAACGGAAGAAAAGAAATTTCACACTATGTATAGCTGATCATAGAATAGTTATTGTGCATAGTAACAGTATAACAACAGTAGTACATTAGTATTTGTAAAATCTTCATATATTTCTAATAAAAACATAAAAAACCAAACAAACAATAACAACCATGGTGTCTACCCTCCCAGTCTGGTTTAGGTCACGGTGGGAATATAACTGTAATGATTCCAAGTAAATGTGTGCCTGTGTCTTTAAATGCTTGGTTTGAGCTAGGTGAAGAGTGGGGGTGAAAGAGAGGAATGAGTGAGCGATATGATTGGTTGACTGAGATTGTGGGCAGAGTGAATGGAGATTAGACTGAGAGTGCAGAGAGAAAGGGGGGAGTCAGTAAAAAGCAGGCTAGCTGTGTGCTGCCTGAATATGTTGAAGTGTTTATGACAGAAATATAACCTGTGTGGAACCTGAACTGAGCATGTTTGTAAAAGGACACTCAGTTAGGGCAAGAGAGGCGAGCTGTGTGCAGCCTGAGTGTGTTCATGTATTTGTGAGGGAAAGGCAACCTGAGTGGAAGCCTGAACTGAGTGTGTCTGTGAGACTATATATTCATTCTATTTGAAGCAGGCAAACTGTGTGTGCGCCTGAGAGAGAAAGAATTGAGAGTGAAAAGAAAACAGGCTAGCTGTGTGCTGTCTGAGGAGTTCTCTGTGTGAGAAATATAGAGCCTAGAGAAAGAGGCTAACTGTGTGTGAAGCCTTACAAGAGATCTGTGTGAATGAGTTTGGATGAAGCAACTAGAAGAACTAAGAACTACTTTTATGTAACCAATACGCTTCTTAAAAAATAAACTTTTATTTTGTTTTGTTATATCCCAGAGTAGCAGTCATTGTTATCTCCCATTCCTACCCTAGGGCCACATAGAACCACGAAGGAGCCTGACGCATAAACACGTTACCAAAGGGAAAACTTAAATAAAATCTATTGGAATTTAATATTCCTGGTGGCAGCTAACTACCCAGAGGATGCGAAGGGAAAGATAAAAGAAAAATCTACCCCAAAGAAAGTGCAGGTCATAACAAGTGGAGGCATAGCGGTGGGATCCACACATCCTGAGGAGAAGAAAATATTTTAAGGGGAATATAATAGCCTGGGAGGAAGGAACATTCTGAGAGAAAGGCATTCTGAAGGGACAGATAGCCAAGGAGACAGAGTGTTCAGTTAAATCCTATGAGAAATATAGAACTGTTATAAAGGAAAGACATAGAAGAACTAGTAGGATTTATAAGAGAGAACATAATCTGGTGAAGTTTAGTACAATTGTAGAAGGAAATAAAAGTAAAAGAGAAATGGCAGAGTTTATGGGGATGAAAAAGGAGCTCTCTTTCAGAAGTGCATAGAGTTAAATTTACCTCATGAGGGGAAAAGTGTAGAAGAACTGAGAGTTATACTGATACAAAGCAGTGTGGAGCCAAGTAGAACTGCAGAGGAGAGAAACCCTGAGAGAATGTACAACCCTAATCCAGAATATTTAGAATTTCTGAGGGAAAAGCTGAAAGCTGAAATAGAACAAAAACAATTTGAGAGGGAAAAGCTGAAAGCTGAAATGGAACAAAAACAAAGGGAAAGGGAAGCTGAAATAGAACAAAAACAAAGGGAAAGGGAAGCTGAAATAGAACAAAGACAATTTGAGAGGGAAAAGTGGAAAGCTGAAATGGAACTTAGAGTTCAAGAGATGGAAAGACACACCAGTTTGGAAGCTGAAAGATTACAATTAGAAAGAGAGAGACTTAAGAATGGGGACAAAAAGGAGGGAAACTCTGAACCCAGAGCTGATTTACCTCGAGTTACCCCAAAAGATTTCATGGTGTATGTGTCAGGAGAAGATCCACAAATTTTCCTGTCCACTTTTGAACGATCTGCTCAGAACTGGGAAATACCAGAGACACAATATATGAAGTATTTACACAGCTTAATTAGAGGGGAATTGGCTGAGATCTACAACACATTTCCCTCAGATAAACCTGTTGTTTATGCTGAATACAAAGAGGCAGTATATGACAGATTTAGGCTAGGTCCTGATTACTTCAGAAAGAAGTTCAGAAGCCTAGTGCCTCAGAAAGAAAAGTCATTTAAGTCTTTAGTACCAAACTGACAGACTATTTTGATAAGTGGATTTCGTCTGCCAAAGCTAACTCTAAAGAGGGAATAAGGGATCTAATGATTTTGGATCAGTCTTTATTTCAACTTCCTTCAGAGATCAGACTTCTGGTTAAAGACAAACTTCCAGATAATGTCAAGCAAGCATCAGAGTGGGCAGATAGATTAACACTTAATAGAGGAGGATGGGATTGCCGTGAAAAGAAAGCCTATTCTTATAAACCAGAGTTTAAATCCAATAAAGGACAAGAGGGAGAAAGGAAAGGAACATATGAGAGAGCTGAGATTATAAAAAGTCAGGATAAAAATATAGAAAGAAACCAAGATGGATACTGGAATGATAGAAGATGTTATGTATGTGGTCTGAAAGGGCATTTAGCTTACAAATGTCGAAAGAACCAACCCAAGCAAACAACGCTTGACCATGTAAGGAGGGTCACTAGAACTGACTCAGATGATCAGAGTGATAAAGATGATAGAAATTCCGAAAGCTCAACAAACCCAAATTAAACACCCAGTAAAAACACTGAAGAAACAGTCTACTTGTGTGGGGTAAAGACAGATAAGGTTGCTCAGGGTACTGAACTGAGAGAGGTGGTACAAATAAATGGGAGAGACACTTTAGCCATTCTAGACACAGGAGCCTCAGTAACACTGGTCAGGGAGGATTTTGTTGATAAGAAAAACCTGATTCCAGATAAACAAATATCCTTGCAAGGTGTGTGGGGAAATTCTAAAAGAGTGCCACTAGCACAGCTAAAAATTAAATGGAGAGGAAAAGAAGAAGATTTTTCTGTAGCAGTTATTAAAGAACAGAAAATACCAGTAGCATTGGGAAGAGATGTAATGGAAGCAAAGGCAAGAATTCAAATATGCACTGACTCCAATGATTTGCTACAAGCTGAAGCCAGGGGAGCAGAAGACAAGCCCCTAGGTATCTTAGCAACAGACACAATTGATACGTTGCAGGAGGGAAAGAGAGAGAGACAAAGGCCCTTTTCGCACTTATGGTTTAAACCGCCATTTATGAGCATTCGCCCCGATCGCAGTGGCTTCGCATTGCACCTGTTCATTTCACACTGTCCACTGCAATTTCGATTTGGTGTCTGTGCTTCATTTCAAAACCTCGGTGCAATTTTGGGCTTTTGGGGCCTTGCAATTCACGTCACACTTTTTTAAAAAAAATTCAGCATGCATAGTAACGTTGGAATGTTGGAACCCTTCCCCCTTTTTGCTAATTGGGCTGTCCCCTGCCCACCGGAGAGGCAATTGGTGGCAGAGTTCTGGGGGGAAACATGTACCACTCACATGTTTTTAAATCAAGCCAGGAAAGGGTTAAAATGCTGCCGATTAATCTCCTCCCAGGAAGCAGAGGCTTGTTTCCAAAGGGCTGTGAAAAATGCTTGGTTTTTTTCCCCCTCTTTGGCAAAGTCTGAAACATGCCTGGGAGGGAGGGAAAAGCAGCCATTTAATCCTTTCCTGGCGTTTAAAGCCAGGAAGAAAGTGCAGGAACATTACAACGTTGCAACCCATTCTTGTCTTTAAAAAAAAAAAGAATGTGTGTGCATGCCCTAAGGGAGGAAGGAGAAAGCAGCTATTTAACACTTTCCTTGATTTTAAAGCTAGCAGGGAATTAGCAGCAAGTTTAGGAATCATTCCTGGCTTTTGAAAAAAAAAATAAAACAGCATGCATACCGGGAGGAAGGAAACCAATGAAGAAGCAGCCTTATGACCCTCAGCTCGCTTTACTAAAAAAAATGGTGGACAAGGAGTTCAGAGAGCTGAGGAGGGTGGGAGTGGTTAATTCTGCACAAACCAATCAGCTCCCAGGGAAAAGGAGAGGGGGGGAGAGAAGCAAAAAGGAGGCAAAAGTTTTCACATTAGCAAAATGCGGGCCAGCTGCCAGTCGGCAGCGAACTTAAAAAAAATCGGGGTATGACCGCAGGGGGAAAAATCGGGGATACAGCGGACAAAAAGCGGGACTGCATCCCATGACTGTTTTTAAGTGTGAAAACCTTGCAAACATGGGATGTGGAACAGGTACAAACGCGCTCTAAAAACCGAGTGTGAAATGTACCAAACTCCTGGTAGTAGTACTGCTGAAATGTCCCAAGAAAAAACAAGAGACATAAATAAAAACTCTGAGGAGTTTAAAAAGAAAATTATGAAGGATCCTGAGTTAAAGTACGTAAGAGAGGAGGCCAGGCAGAATGAGATGAATGCAGAAACAGACATTTTTGCATGGGAAAATGAGTTGTTACAGAAAAGGGTTACTAACCTAAAGCTAATTTGTGGAAAAATAGATACGTCACAGCAAGAAAACTCTTATCTGGATATAGAAAATAGAAAGCCAAAAAAGACTCTAACTAGCCAGAGAAACCTCAGATTTCAACTAGAGTCCTTAGAGAAACAGAATACACAAATTGATGAAGAGAATTTAGAACTCAGAACAGTTGAATCTTTGAAGAGTATGAACCTCAAGATGGCTCAGTTACAATTAGAAAACAAAGAACTGGAAAGTGAGAAACAACAGCTTCAGAAAAGTCTAGAGCTTATGAAAACTTCTTTTAAGAAGGCTAAACATTTAGAAGTCAGTTACCAAGGTTTGGATATAGAAAACCAAAGGCTGCAGAAAGCCCTAGAAAACAGCAACAAAAAATGCAGCATTTAGAAATGGTGATTTATTTTGCCGTTGTTGCCTTTTTAATTGTCTTTCTACTAATGTACAGAAGCTATCAGTCAATTAGAAACAGACTTTATGTTGGAGGACAGAAACAACTTAATAGTAAAGTTGCTGAACTGATTGAAGGCAAATGGAAAGTACTAGAAAAGCTCAGCATGTGCAAAAAACAGTATAAAGCGTTAGGAAACTTCTTGAAGGATGCTAGCCTTTTAAATGAGTCACCCAGTGCATCAAACATGAAGAGAGCATGTAAAGAACTGAGCTCAAACCCTGTTCGCAAGAAAGAAATAGACTGTTTAGGAAAGAACAGAATATTGATAGAGAAACAACAAGAAGAAGCAAACAACGACATAGTAGAGAAGGCCAAAGCTGAGATGACCTCAGCCCAGCAGCGGAGCATCCCAGAGAGCGAGATGACCTCAGCCCAGCAGTGGAACATCCCAGAGAGGAAGATGACACCCCAGCAGAGGAGGAACACAAGTTAAAGAAACTCAAGACTTTAAACCAAAAACCACAGAAGAGTGAGAAGTGGACTTAACTGGAACTGCAGCGACAATAAAACATTCCCTAAGCCAGAGAAAGCTGCACACAACTCTTCTGAAAAAGAGATGTGTTCCGTTTAAGGAGAAGGGGGGGATTTGTAATGATTCCAAGTAAATGTGTGCCTGTGTCTTTAAATGCTTGGTTTGAGCTAGGTGAAGAGTGGGGGTGAAAGAGAGGAATGAGTGAGCGATATGATTGGTTGACTGAGATTGTGGGCAGAGTGAATGGAGATTAGACTGAGAGTGCAGAGAGAAAGGGGGGAGTCAGTAAAAAGCAGGCTAGCTGTGTGCTGCCTGAATATGTTGAAGTGTTTATGACAGAAATATAACCTGTGTGGAACCTGAACTGAGCATGTTTGTGAAAGGACACTCAGGGCAAGAGAGGCGAGCTGTGTGCAGCCTGAGTGTGTTCATGTATTTGTGAGGGAAAGGCAACCTGAGTGGAAGCCTGAACTGAGTGTGTCTGTGAGACTATATATTCATTCTATTTGAAGCAGGCAAACTGTGTGTGCGCCTGAGAGAGAAAGAATTGAGAGTGAAAAGAAAACAGGCTAGCTGTGTGCTGTCTGAGGAGTTCTCTGTGAGAGAAATATAGAGCCTAGAGAAAGAGGCTAACTGTGTGTGAAGCCTTACAAGAGATCTGTGTGAATGAATTTGGATGAAGCAACTAGAAGAACTAAGAACTACTTTTATGTAACCAATACGCTTCTTAAAAAATAAACTTTTATTTTGTTTTGTTATATCCCAGAGTAGCAGTCATTGTTATCTCCCATTCCTATCCTCAGGGCCACATAGAACCACGAAGGAGCCTGACGCATAAACACGTTACCAAAGGGAAAACTTAAATAAAATCTATTGAAATTTAATATTCCTGGTGGCAGCTAACTACCCAGAGGGTGTGAAGGGAAAGATAAAAGAAAAATCTACCCCAAAGAAAGTGCAGGTCATAACAATAACCCTTGCTGTTTCCAGATATATATTCTTCAACAGTTCCCTTTAAGTTCTGGGAGCCACAGGGGAAAAGTTTATGCCTGCTCCCCATATACCACAGCCCAATCGTAATTAACACCCCTCCTACACACACACACACGCACACACACACACTTAATAATGAACGTTGTACAGATAGGATATTTATGGGCAGCACAAGCTAATGCTAAAGTCACTTCCTGGTACAGAATGATAAAATGCAGGACAGGAGAACCTGAGCTCTTCAAAAGAAAAGAAGTATAAAAATGTACTACACAGATGTTATACCAGTACAATCAAAACCTTTCATGTGCTTA
Source organism: Eublepharis macularius (assembly GCF_028583425.1). Lineage (NCBI taxonomy): Eukaryota > Metazoa > Chordata > Lepidosauria > Squamata > Eublepharidae > Eublepharis > Eublepharis macularius. The sequence goes on along the minus strand of NC_072791.1, from coordinate 94,837,640 downwards.
GAAGAGTTCAACCAATGGTCTCCAAACAAAAATAAAGGCCTGATCCCTAGCAGCAGTTTGAAAATTTCTTCCAGCTTATGTCCAACTTAAGTGTCTCTTACAGGCCATTATAAACCAGAAGGTGTTAGGTTCCTACTGCTCCATTAGCTGGTTAGGTAAATTAAAATGTTTGGTGAATATGTAAAAGATAAATATTCAACCAATTCATTTTTGACACAGTCAAGAGAATGCAGATAGAGCAGTAGCCTTCAGCTTTATTCAGAAGCAGAATCCACTTAACCCCAACATGAAATACAGAAAGCATTTTACATCTGTTGCTGTTAATTATGTATATGATTTAATTTCCTTCTTTATCTTATTCTTTAAAAATTCTGAAAAGATAGCCATGGTTTTGATGCTGCAATCCAAGTTCCCCACTTGCTGTTCCTAATCCATAAATTCCCAAAAGATGCCAATACTAATTACGAATTAAAAAAAAAAGCTCTGGAATTCTGACACAGGAAGAAAGAGCCAACCATAAAATGGCCAATACAGGAGAAGGATCCAGCAACAAAATGCCTGAGTGTGACCTTACGCATATCTCTAACAGTAAATCCTCAGCATTTCAGGGAGAAGCTCTTTAACAGGGTACATTTTAAAATGAACATATTGATTTAAAATACCTTCTTGCATACACACAGCTTACTTTCAGTCATGCAATGAAGATCCTTGTGCTGTGATGGCAATTGCTGCCAAAGCAACATTTTAAAAAATCTGATCTCCAATGACCAACCATAAGTCCTGCTGGGCAAAAGCTCCATTTGGTCCCACCCATTTTCTTAAAAAACTGGGCAGTTCCCAGGAAAGCCACTGGTGGGCACCAAGGCATCCATGGGTGCCATGCCAGGGACCTCTGGTTTACACCTCCAAGGATGGATTCCTTCTAGAAGTGTTATTAATGCAGCATGAAGGCAGCCAGTTTGTTTATTAAAGGTAACCTATGAAGTAGACTATATCATAATATTAATAACATGACTCCAGGTGTTTTCTAGGCTCCGGCCAAAAAGGGATTTTGAGTTTTGCTAGATACACTTGGCAGATCTTGTTTTCACTGTGGATTGTAATGGATTTGTTAAATCTTGTCTTAAAAGTGTTGGGTATAACTTAGAACCAGCACAACTGGATTCTAACACATAAGCTTGACCAATACCTAAAAACATATCTGGAGGCGTTTTCCTGTTCCAGAATTCTTTTAAAAATTTAAAGAATTTAAAAAACGTTTTAAAATACTTTTGTGTAACCATGAGCCTGATAAAGAGTTCTAGAGAGTTCAAGAATTCACACACTATTGTGTGTCGTTTGGCTGGACTGTATTCTAGGCTTTTGGATTTTACATCACAACAGTCTAACTTACAGCCAGCCCTGTATTAACATTTTTAGCTAACACACATCAACAACTGACTGAACACGTTGTACATATAAGATGTTTGCTGTTGGGATCACTATCTTGTCATCAATTAGTAAGTAAACTTACATACATAATTTTATTGCATAATTACATAGAATTTGTGGGTACCCCATATCCCAGAACCGAATTTGTTCATGCTTGGGAGATATAAATCATTCACTCACTCAAGATAGGCTGTTAATACTTGTTAATGTTTCAGTACAGCTCCAGAAGGGTTCGGCCACCAAAACTGCACAAATTACTACAAGAACCATATAAAGGTTTTGAAAAGCTAAAGGCCTACCAGTATATTGGACGTTTCTGCTTGGCTACCAAGTAAGAGGTATATTATAAAAGCGACTTCTCGCAATTTGACATTTCTCTTTTGGCTGTTTTGCTTTGTAAAGAGTTGCGCACCCCCTTGTTAAAAATTTTTTGATCTAGTCAAGCGACTTATATATACATGGGAGAGGCTGCCCCTCAATCATTTCCAACTCTTGTACCATTTCAGAGAAACCCAATAGGGGCCACACCCATCTCCGTCCACAAAGCTTCATAAGGAAAGAATTCTGCGCAGACAGAAAAGGAACGCCTGGGGAGAAGAGCCAATTTAAACACGAGGGGAGCGTATTACTACCGTTTCTGGATTTTGCTCTGCTCAGACAAGCTCAAGGGCGCAGTTTGGATATGGCTGCACTACTCACTGTTTACTAGTAATCCAAGAACACTTTCTGATCGGAGATACGCCCTTTGGCCAAGCGCTCTTTCCGACATTATTAATCCGTCCATTTGCCCACGGTTTCTTGGATCCTGTCCCCTCCCCGCAGTCCGAACAAGTTTCCAAGCCACTAAGCAAGGAAAAAGAATCCGAGATCCCGCCTACATTAGAAGCAGCACTGCTAGAACTGCCTTTTGCTTCGGTATTCCAGAATGTGAGAAACATTATCCATTACCGAAATTAGCGCCTGCTGTGCCCCTGCCCCCCAATCTGAAAGAACTGCGCATTGAGAGAACTCCAAGCGTCTTCTGCACTCCTCGTTAATCAAGGCCCATCGCGATGCACCACCACCCCAATTTTCCCTAGAAATCGTTACTACAGCCAGTATCGTTTTTACTACTAGAGGGGGAGTAGATATATAGCTATATTTACATGGGGGGGGGGAGATTCCACTTACCTGCAACAGAATCGCACTTTCTTATAACACTATCCGCAGTCGGGAATCTAAACGTTCGCCGTTTACAGCGCTGGACCCTGAGAATTTATATAGACACGCCTGCGACTGGCTAAAGGGCTACATCGTTTCTTGATGCTTCCTCTTCCTCTAGTAGGTGGGGCCACCCTCTGATCTCCAGTTCAGGTGAATCCCCTCAGCAGTATCAGTATCTCCCTCATGTAAAAGGTATAACAAACTAGGAAGATAGAACTCAAAACAGGAAATTTGCATGCAACGTGTAAACAATACGTAGAGAACAACATACGTAGTCAGACAAAACACACACCTCACAACAGGCAAGGCGGAGGTGTGGAAGCAATACAACATGAGTAGAAAACATGAGAATGAACATGGGCTGGCAGCGTGGGACGAAGAACAATGGGAGGGCAAGATGTCCTCCTGTCCTCAGAGGAGAAGGACCCTTCACGGTGAGTAACCAAGGGGCCGTTCTCCATCTGAGGCAGAGGACATCTTGGGTGCTCCCAAAGCAGTACGTTAGGCATCGGGTGGGAATGCCTCTTTGTCTGGTAGCACATGTTGAAGCACTCTCCGCCCAAACGCTGCGTCAGCCGAAGCGCTTGAGTGTAAACGATAGTGTCGGATGAAGGAAGATAGAGAGGACCATGTGGCGGCCTTGCAAATTTCTTCCACAGATGCGTGCTTTCTCAGGGCTGCATTGGTAGCCGCACTCCTCGTGGAATGTGCCGTGATGCCCTGCGGTGTGTTGAGACCGAGGGCCTTGTAGGATTCCTTTATGCATGACTTGATGCTGTAGGCTATTGCTGCGGGAGACATGCGCTGTCCATTCCTGGGACGGGAGACATTGATGAACAGCGAATCCGTTTGCCTGAAGTCCTCCGTCCGGACTAGATACGCTTTGAGCACTCTTCGGACGTCTAAGGTATGCCATTCCTGTTCCCTTGGGTGACGAGGGTTAGGAGCAAAGGATGGCAAGCTGATCTCCTGGGATTGGTGGAAGATGGAATACGCTTTAGGAAGGAAAGTCGGATCCGTGCGCAGAACCACCTTATCTCTGTGGAAGATGCACAAATCGGGGCGAATAGATAGAGCACCCAGCTCCGATATTCTGCGAGCAGATGTAATTGCCACTAGGAATATCGCTTTGAGTTTCAGCCATCTGATAGGGATGTCTCGGAGAGGTTTGAAAGGAGGCTTAGTCAGCGCCGAAAGGACCACGTTAAGCCTCCATGTGGGAAAACGGTGAACCATTGGGGGTTTCAGTAGTGTGGCCCCTCTGAGAAATTTTCGAATTAATGGGAGAGAGGATAGAGGAGCGCCCTTCTCGTCCATCCATATAGAACCGATGGCCGCGACCTGTCTCCTCAGCGTTGCCGCGCTCAAGCCGCTGTCGAGGCCTTCTTGGAGGAAGCCTAGCACAGAGTGTAAGGATAACTCCGCCCCTTGCTTTTTCTTGCGTCGGCACCATCTGTGGAAAGCCTTCCACGTGTAGTTGTAGATTTGTGTGGTGGATTTCTTTCTGGAAGCCATCAGTGTGTCAACTACCTGATGTGGGAGGCCCAGGCCTAGGAAGCAGCTCCGTTCAGCTTCCATCCGGTTAGGGCCCACCACTCCGGATGAGGGTGCCAGATCGGGCCCTGCTGTAACAGGTCTGGTACGATTGGCAGGCGCAAGGGCGAAGCGGTTGATAACTGTTGAAGGGCTGAGAACCACGGTCTCCTTGGCCACCAGGGTGCCACCACTATGACTGTGGCACCCAAGTCCGTGATTCTCCGAAGCAGTCGGGGGAGCAGCGGCAGAGGAGGGAAGGTGTACAGGAGGGCATCCGGCCAGGGGGCTGTGAGGGCGTCTATATCTTCTGCCGAGGGGTGGAAGTACCTGGAGAAGAACCTCTGGACTTGTCTGTTCAGCGACGTTGCGAAGAGATCCACGTCTGGATAGCTGAAATGCTCCACTAAGATCCCGAAGACTTCCTTCTTGATGGACCACTCCCCTGGATGTAGAGCTTCTCTGCTCAACCAGTCGGCATGAACGTTCTGCACACCCCTGATGTGCTCCGCTTGAATGGATGCCAAGTTGAGTTCCGCCCACTTCATGATCTTGATTGCTTCCTTCTGGAGGCGCGACAATCTGGTTCCCCCTTGCTTGTTCAGGTACGTTTTGGTTGCTACGTTGTCTTTCCGTATCAGGATGTGGGACTGGGCAATCTGGTCCTTGAAGTGTACTAAGGCCAGGTAGACTGCGCACATTTCCAGGACGTTGATCGGAAGGCCCTTTTCCGGCGTCCACCAAACCCCCTGGGCGGGTATGCTGTCCAAGGATGCCCCCCATCCCTTGAGACTGGCATCTGTGAATATTTGAGTGCGCTGATGTGAGAGAAAGCTCTTGCCCTGACCCAGGTTGTGGTCCCTGGTCCACCATCTCAGGCTGTTTCTGACCTCTAAGGGAACAAGAACCTTGAAGTTCTCCTTCCAGCCGATCTGGCACTGGAAGGGACGCAGGAATATCTGGAGCGGCTTGGCATGGAACTTTCCCCAGTATATGGCTTCTGAGTTGGCCACTAGGAGTCCCATCAGCTTGGATAGCTCCATCAGTGGAGATGCTTGTTGCTTGATCACCCGCTGTGCCAGCTGTTTGGTCTTGGACCTCTTGGCTTCTGGGAGAAAGAAGCTGCCCTTGATGGTGTCTATGGTCATGCCCAGGTGCTTCAGCCGCTGGGATGGGAGCAGAGAGCACTTCTCACGGTTTATTAGGAACCCGTGGCTCTCGAGGAAGCGTACGGTGTACTCCGTGTCCCTGATTGCGCCCTGTCTGGAGGCGGATCTCAGTCGAGGATATCGTCGAGGTATGGATGCACATGAATGCCTCTCTCTCGCAGCTTGACTATCGGAACCACCAGGAGCTTCGTGAAGACCCGGGGTGCCGTAGCCAGACCGAAAAGGAGTGCCCTGAACTGGAAGTGCTCCTTCTGGATGTAAAACCTGAGAAACTTTCGGTGTGATGTGGAGATTGGTACGTGAAGATATGCCTCCGTCAAATCTATAGACGTCAGGAACTGTCCCTTGCGAAGGGCTTCGGCAATCGACCTGAGAGTCTCCATCCTGAAATGACGCAGTTGGATATGACTGTTGACGTATTTGAGATCGAGAATGGCCCGCCAATCTCCGTTTCGCTTGGGCACGGTGAAGAAGATCGAATACACACCGCGACCCCTCTCGGGTGGTGGCACCGGTTCGATGGCCCTTATCTGTAAGAGATGTTGCACAGCTTGTAGGGTTATGGCCTTCTTGTGCGGGTCCCTCTTCGTGGGAGAAGGAACGAAGTGCTCTGGTGGAAAGGAGGCGAATTCTATGGAGTAACCATTGGAGACGATTTCTAATGCCCAAGCGTCTGCCTCTGATTCCACCCAGGTCTGACGAAAGAGGAGGAGCCTGCCCCCTACTGAGGTCCTTTGACAGTCAGGGCTTCTGCCCCTTGTCCTCTGACTCATGCCTGTTCCCACGAGAGTCTTGGGGGCGATTGAATCTTGAAGTGAAGTTGGAACGTCTGGCCTGATTCCTGGGTGGGTTCCATGGACGCTTGTAGTCTTGTCTGCTTCTCGGCAGAGTGTGTTGAGAGCGAAAGGGCTGGTTGAAATACGGCTTCCTTGGGGCATATTTTAGGGACTTGGGAAGTGCCTTCTTTTTATCCCTGGTCTCCAACAGGATCTTGTCAAGCTGGTCCCCAAACAGCTTGTTTCCCTGAAAGGGGTAAGATGCAACTATCAGCTTAGCCTGGACGTTGGCCTGCCACGCTCTCAGCCATAACAGGCGTCTGGCCACTGTAGATGATGCTATGGCCCTGGAAGAAAGAGAAAGGCTGTCTAGTGTAGCGTCAGCCACAAAGGTGCATGCCTTGAGAACTCTGTCGGCCCCGTCCAGCAAACGCTTGTCGTTGACAGGTAGAAGTTGGATCAGCCTTCTGATCCACACCACCGAAGCTCTGGACACCATTGAGGCAATGGCTGAGGCCTTAATGGCCATTGCTGTGGCTTCATGGGCCCTCTTCAGGACGGCTTCTCCTTTCTTGTCGAGGCCGTCTCGGATGGTGCTTTGGCCGTCCTCGGATAGGAGACCCTGGGATTGTAGAGCCGCAACCGGAGCGTCAATAATGGGGACCTGTAAGAACTCGTCCACAAAATTAGGCAGCACATATAATTTCTTTATGAGGCTAGGCATTTGCTTTGAGGCTGCTGGTGTAGCCCATTCTGCCCGGAGCTGACGCTCAAAATAGTCTGGGAAAGGGAAGACCTCAGCTTTGGCATCTGATCTAGGAAAAAATTCCTTATTTCCCTTAGGTCTGGACTTACGGTCAGAAGCCTTGGAGGCCCCCTCCTCCTCCTCTTCCCCCTCTGTTGCCCCCTTCAGGTCAAGGGCAGAAAGAGTTTTAGCTAGTAAGTAATTATAGTCCTCAAACAGGAAAAGCCTGTTAAGACTGTTGGGGAAGGCTGGTGTCAAACTCATGTTCTTCCTCTGACAGGAACGCTCCTTCTTCCGATAACTCACTTGCAGGGCCATCCTCATCCAGCCATGGAGAGGTGCTGGTGGAGGTCTGACAGAAAGATTGCTTTCTGGCCGCCTTGGTGGGCCAGGAAGCTCTCTGAGGTGCAGGGTCTTGGCAAGTGGGTTGCAATGGGGTGGCTGCTGGGGAAGAAGGGCCCGAGGCCTGCCCCTGGCTGAGCGACCATAGCTCTTCTCTAAGGGTTGCTCGATGGCTGCCAGGATCTGGGGGGAAAGAGTCTCTGAATCCTCACTTACTTGCTCTCCTGCAGTGGCTCCGGAGCGGTTCTGTAGGCTAGAATCATTATTTTGCTCAACTTCTCCTGCCGGGAGGTTGGCAAGCATGGAGCTGCTTTTTGGCGGGAAATCGCATCTGGCCGCTTTTCCTGCCGAAACTGAGCCGCGTTTTCTGCTGCCGCCTCCGGTCGACCTGGCTCTTCTTGCAGCCCCCTCTGACGTCTTGCTTGGCAGACGGGGGCGCTTCTTTGAAGACTGACCTTCCTTCCTGGAAGTGCCTTCTTCTGGGGACCGATCGAGCCTCCGCGGCGCGTCTGGTCCTGCTGAGACTTCTCCCGCCGTCGGCAAAATGGCTCCTAGATTGCAGCTGTCCGCTTTGTCCATAAAGGACTCTTCAGAGTCCGACGACTCCCTTGTAGACATTCTTTTCTTCTGAGGAGACCAGGGCTCCTCGTGAAAGGGACAGTGAGAGGGTTAAAAGGTCAGTGAAGGATAGGGTAGGAAGGGAAGACTAAAGAGAAAGGTATAGCAAAAGATAAGACACTAAGTAAAGGCAATAGATAGACAGGGTAGCTAAGCTAGCCTAGATACTACTGCTCTCCCCTGAGGCAGGAAAAGAACTGGAGATCAGAGGGTGGCCCCACCTACTAGAGGAAGAGGAAGCAAGATTAATAACTTCCTGCCTCCCCGATTGGACGGTGGGAATCACCCAAGATGTCCTCCGCCTCAGAGGGAGAACCAGCACAACTGGATTCAACTGCGCATCTAACACATAAGCTTGACCAATACCTAAAAACATATCTGGAGGCGTTTTCCTGTTCCAGAATTCTTTTAAAAATTTAAAGAATTTAAAAAACGTTTTAAAATACTTTTGTGTAACCATGAGCCTGATAAAGAGTTCTAGAATGATAAAATGCAGGACAGGAGAACCTGAGCTCTTCAAAAGAAAAGAAGTATAAAAATGTACTACACAGATGTTATACCAGTACAATCAAAACCTTTCATGTGCTTAGAAGAGTTCAACCAATGGTCTCCAAACAAAAATAAAGGCCTGATCCCTAGCAGCAGTTTGAAAATTTCTTCCAGCTTATGTCCAACTTAAGTGTCTCTTACAGGCCATTATAAACCAGAAGGTGTTAGGTTCCTACTGCTCCATTAGCTGGTTAGGTAAATTAAAATGTTTGGTGAATATGTAAAAGATAAATATTCAACCAATTCATTTTTGACAGTCAAGAGAATGTAGATAGAGCAGTAGCCTTCAGCTTTATTCAGAAGCAGAATCCACTTAACCGCAACATGAAATACAGAAAGCATTTTACATCTGTTGCTGTTAATTATGTCTATGATTTAATTTCCTTCTTTATCTTATTCTTTAAAAATTCTGAAAAGATAGCCATGGTTTTGATGCTGCAATCCAAGTTCCCCACTTGCTGTTCCTAATCCATAAATTACCAACATTCTAAAATATTCTTACTAGCGGTATCTAGATCTCCAGTTGGGATTGGTCCATATCAACCTTACCTTTTTGAGCCTGCGAGCGCCTTGGGAATTCTAAAGGGTTTTTTTACCAGTACCCAGATATATGGTTACCCTGATTTCTACCAATCCCCCCCCTGCCACTGCCCCAGGCTATGGAGATACCCAAAAGATGCCAATACTAATTACGAGTTAAAAAAAAAAGCTCTGGAATTCTGACACAGGAAGAAAGAGCCAACCATAAAATGGCCAATACAGGAGAAGGATCCAGCAACAAAATGCCTGAGTGTGACCTTACGCATATCTCTAACAGTAAATCCTCAGCATTTCAGGGAGAAGCTCTTTAACAGGGTACATTTTAAAATGAACATATTGATTTAAAATACCTTCTTGCATACACACAGCTTACTTTCAGTCATGCAATGAAGATCCTTGTGCTGTGATGGCAATTGCTGCCAAAGCAACATTTTAAAAAATCTGATCTCCAATGACCAACCATAAGTCCTGCTGGGCAAAAGCTCCATTTGGTCCCACCCATTTTCTAAAAAAACTGGGCAGTTCCCAGGAAAGCCACTGGTGGGCACCAAGGCATCCATGGGTGCCATGCCAGGGACCTCTGGTTTACACCTCCAAGGATGGATTCCTTCTAGAAGTGTTATTAATGCAGCATGAAGGCAGCCAGTTTGTTTATTAAAGGTAACCTATGAAGTAGACTATATCATAATATTAATAACATGACTCCAGGTGTTTTCTAGGCTCCGTCCAAAAAGGGATTTTGAGTTTTGCTAGATACACTTGGCAGATCTTGTTTTCACTGTGGATTGTAATGGATTTGTTAAATCTTGTCTTAAAAGTGTTGGGTATAACTTAGAACCAGCACAACTGGATTCAACTGCACATCTAACACATAAGCTTGACCAATACCAAAAAAAAAATCTGGAGGCGTTTTCCTGTTCCAGAATTCTTTTAAAAATTTAAAGAATTTAAAAAACGTTTTAAAATACTTTTGTGTAACCATGAGCCTGATAAAGAGTTCTAGAGAGTTCAAGAATTCACACACTATTGTGTGTCGTTTGGCTGGATTGTATTCTAGGCTTTTGGATTTTACATCACAACAGTCTAACTTACAGCCAGCCCTGTATTAACATTTTTAGCTAACACACATCAACAACTGACTGAACACGTTGTACATATAAGATGTTTGCTGTTGGGGTCACTATCTTGTCATCAATTAGTAAGTAAACTTACATACATAATTTTATTGCATAATTACATAGAATTTGTGGGTACCCCATATCCCAGAACCGAATTTGTTCATGCTTGGGAGATATAAATCATTCACTCACTCACTCAGTACAGCTCCAGAAGGGTTCGGCCACCAAAACTGCACAAATTACTACAAGAACCATATAAAGGTTTTGAAAAGCTAAAGGCCTACCAGTATATTGGACGTTTCTGCTTGGCTACCAAGTAAGAGGTATATTATAAAAGCGACTTCTCGCAATTTGACATTTCTCTTTTGGCTGTTTTGCTTTGTAAAGAGTTGCGCACCCCCTTGTTAAAAAATTTTTTGATCAAGTCAAGCGACTTATATATACATGGGAGAGGCTGCCCCTCAATCATTTCCAACTCTTGTACCATTTCAGAGAAACCCAATAGGGGCCACACCCATCTCCGTCCACAAAGCTTCATAAGGAAAGAATTCTGCGCAGACAGAAAAGGAACGCCTGGGGAGAAGAGCCAATTTAAACACGAGGGGAGCGTATTACTACCGTTTCTGGATTTTGCTCTGCTCAGACAAGCTCAAGGGCGCAGTTTGGATATGGCTGCACTACTCACTGTTTACTAGTAATCCAAGAACACTTTCTGATCAGAGATACGCCCTTTGGCCAAGCGCTCTTTCCGACATTATTAATCCGTCCATTTGCCCACGGTTTCTTGGATCCTGTCCCCTCCCCGCAGTCCGAACAAGTTTCCAAGCCACTAAGCAAGGAAAAAGAATCCGAGATCCCGCCTGCATTAGAAGCAGCACTGCTAGAACTGCCTTTTGCTTCGATATTCCAGAATGTGAGAAACATTATCAATTACCGAAATTAGCGCCTGCTGTGCCCCTGCCCCCCAATCTGAAAGAACTGCACATTGAGAGAACTCCAAGCGTCTTCTGCACTCCTCGTTAATCAAGGCCCATCGCGATGCACCACCACCCCAATTTTCCCTAGAAATCGTTACTACAGCCAGTATCGTTTTTACTACTAGAGGGGGGAGTAGATATATAGCTATATTTACATGGGGGGGGAAGATTTCACTTACCCGCAACACAGAATCGCACTTTCTTATAACACTATCCGCGGTCGGGAATCTAAACGTTCGCCGTTTACAGCGCTGGACCCTGAGAATTTATATAGACACGCCTGTGACTGGCTAAAGGGCTACATCGTTTCTTGATTGGTTCAAAATTCAGCAGCAGTAGTTGCAACTTGAAGAGGGGCGCTAGAGAGATTTTCTCTCTTATCTGATTAAAGAGTCTTGACCAGGCCCTTAGAGCTCTGTAAGAACATATTTAACCCCCTCCTCGCAAAACATGTAGGTTTCCCTGAAGCCCCATTAGCCATAGTACAGAACACAAACGTTGCAAAGAAAAAGTGGAGTGGATTTCGAGAAACCGGCTCCAAGCCAGGAATAACAGACTGGAATTGCGGTCTTTGGGACTGAAATTCATGCTCTGGGACTGGAATGACAACCTCCAGAGTGGTGGATGGGTCCTGGGTCAGGAAGGGGTGAAGATGTATGCAAATCATTTATGATTTTCCTGCTTAGTGACAGATTTTTTCTGGCCTCTCCAAAAATTTAAGCCCAGGGTCTTAACAGAGCCACATATACCTTAATATTCTTTCTTTATTATTATTACAGCACTTAGCCAGTACGTTACCTTAATATTTATTTGCCATTTACCAAATACTTGAGGCTGTATGCATTCCACTATCTCCCCCATACCCATGGACAGCGACTCCACTGCAGGCTTCAGCCATGAACAGAACCCAAGGTGGTTGGTTGATAAGAGCAACATTTGCACTTGGAACAGAGAGGAGGAGCTATCACGTAGCAACTTATAATAACATTCGATTTATATACTACCCTTCAGGATGACTTAACACCCACTCAGAGTGGTTTACAAAGTATGTCATTATTATCCCCACAACAATCACCCTGTGAGGTGGGTGGGGCTGAGAGAGCTCCTAGAAGCTGTGACTGACCCAAGGTCACCCAGCTGGCTTCAAGTGGAGGAGTGGGGAATCAAACCCGGTTCTCCAGATTAGAGTCCCACACTATTAACTACTACACCAAACTGGCTCTCAGGCAAGTTGGCTTGAGGCTTGAGGCAAGTTTCAAAGCAAAAAAAAAAAAGGAGATACGTCACAGCAAGAAAATTCTTATCTGGATATGGAAAATAGAAAGCCAAAAAAGACTCTAACTAGCCAGAGAAACCTCAGATTTCAATTAGAGTCCTTAGAGAAACAGAATACACAAATTGATGAAGAGAATTTAGAACTCAGAACAGTTGAATCTTTGAAGAGTATGAACCTCAAGATGGCTCAGTTACAATTAGAAAACAAAGAACTGGAAAGTGAGAAACAACAGCTTCAGAAAAGTCTAGAGCTTATGAAAACTTCTTTTAAGAAGGCTAAACATTTAGAAGTCAGTTACCAAGGTTTGGATATAGAAAACCAAAGGCTGCAGAAAGCCCTAGAAAACAGCAACAAAAAATGCAGCATTTAGAAATGGTGATTTATTTTGCCGTTGTTGCCTTTTTAATTGTCTTTCTACTAACATACAGAAGCTATCAGTCAATTAGAAACAGACTTTATGTTGGAGGACAGAAACAACTTAATAGTAAAGTTGCTGAACTGATTGAAGGCAAATGGAAAGTGCTAGAAAAGCTCAGCATGTGCAAAAAACAGTATAAAACGTTAGGAAACTTCTTGAAGGATGCTAGCCTTTTAAATGAGTCACCCAGTGCATCAAACATGAAGAGAGCATGTAAAGAACTGAGCTCAAACCCTGTTCGCAAGAAAGAAATAGACTGTTTAGGAAAGAACAGAATATTGATAGAGAAACAACCAGAAGAAGCAAACAACGACCTAGTAGAGAAGGCCAAAGCCGAGATGACCTCAGCCCAGCAGCGGAGCATCCCAGAGAGCGAGATGACCTCAGCCCAGCAGTGGAACATCCCAGAGAGGAAGATGACACCCCAGCAGAGGAGGAACACAAGTTAAAGAAACTCAAGACTTTAAACCAAAAACCACAGAAGAGTGAGAAGTGGACTTAACTGGAACTGCAGCGACAATAAAACATTCCCTAAGCCAGAGAAAGCTGCACACAACTCTTCTGAAAAAGAGATGTGTTCCGTTTAAGGAGAAGGGGGGGATTTGTAATGATTCCAAGTAAATGTGTGCCTGTGTCTTTAAATGCTTGGTTTGAGCTAGGTGAAGAGTGGGGGTGAAAGAGAGGAATGAGTGAGCGATATGATTGGTTGACTGAGATTGTGGGCAGAGTGAATGGAGATTAGACTGAGAGTGCAGAGAGAAAGGGGGGAGTCAGTAAAAAGCAGGCTAGCTGTGTGCTGCCTGAATATGTTGAAGTGTTTATGACAGAAATATAACCTATGTGGAACCTGAACTGAGCATGTTTGTGAAAGGACACTCAGGGCAAGAGAGGCGAGCTGTGTGCAGCCTGAGTGTGTTCATGTATTTGTGAGGGAAAGGCAACCTGAGTGGAAGCCTGAACTGAGTGTGTCTGTGAGACTATATATTCATTCTATTTGAAGCAGGCAAACTGTGTGTGCGCCTGAGAGAGAAAGAATTGAGAGTGAAAAGAAAACAGGCTAGCTGTGTGCTGTCTGAGGAGTTCTCTGTGAGAGAAATATAGAGCCTAGAGAAAGAGGCTAACTGTGTGTGAAGCCTTACAAGAGATCTGTGTGAATGAATTTGGATGAAGCAACTAGAAGAACTAAGAACTACTTTTATGTAACCAATATGCTTCTTAAAAAATAAACTTTTATTTTGTTTTGTTATATCCCAGAGTAGCAGTCATTGTTATCTCCCATTCCTATCCTCAGGGCCACATAGAACCACGAAGGAGCCTGACGCATAAACACGTTACCAAAGGGAAAACTTAAATAAAATCTATTGAAATTTAATATTCCTGGTGGCAGCTAACTACCCAGAGGGTGTGAAGGGAAAGATAAAAGAAAAATCTACCCCAAAGAAAGTGCAGGTCATAACAATAACCCTTGCTGTTTCCAGATATATATTCTTCAACAGTTCCCTTTAAGTTCTGGGAGCCACAGGGGAAAAGTTTATGCCTGCTCCCCATATACCACAGCCCAATCGTAATTAACACCCCTCCTACACACACACACACACACACACACACACACACACACACTTAATAATGAACGTTGTACAGATAGGATATTTATGGGCAGCACAAGCTAATGCTAAAGTCACTTCCTGGTACAGAATGATAAAATGCAGGACAGGAGAACCTGAGCTCTTCAAAAGAAAAGAAGTATAAAAATGTACTACACAGATGTTATACCAGTACAATCAAAACCTTTCATGTGCTTAGAAGAGTTCAACCAATGGTCTCCAAACAAAAATAAAGGCCTGATCCCTAGCAGCAGTTTGAAAATTTCTTCCAGCTTATGTCCAACTTAAGTGTCTCTTACAGGCCATTATAAACCAGAAGGTGTTAGGTTCCTACTGCTCCATTAGCTGGTTAGGTAAATTAAAATGTTTGGTGAATATGTAAAAGATAAATATTCAACCAATTCATTTTTGACAGTCAAGAGAATGTAGATAGAGCAGTAGCCTTCAGCTTTATTCAGAAGCAGAATCCACTTACATAGAATTTGTGGGTACCCCATATCCCAGAACCGAATTTGTTCATGCTTGGGAGATATAAATCATTCACTCACTCAAGATAGGCTGTTAATACTTGTTAATGTTTCAGTACAGCTCCAGAAGGGTTCGGCCACCAAAACTGCACAAATTACTACAAGAACCATATAAAGGTTTTGAAAAGCTAAAGGCCTACCAGTATATTGGACGTTTCTGCTTGGCTACCAAGTAAGAGGTATATTATAAAAGCGACTTCTCGCAATTTGACATTTCTCTTTTGGCTGTTTTGCTTTGTAAAGAGGTGCGCACCCCCTTGTTAAAAAATTTTTTGATCAAGTCAAGCGACTTATATATACATGGGAGAGGCTGCCCCTCAATCATTTCCAACTCTTGTACCATTTCAGAGAAACCCAATAGGGGCCACACCCATCTCCGTCCACAAAGCTTCATAAGGAAAGAATTCTGCGCAGACAGAAAAGGAACGCCTGGGGAGAAGAGCCAATTTAAACACGAGGGGAGCGTATTACTACCGTTTCTGGATTTTGCTCTGCTCAGACAAGCTCAAGGGCGCAGTTTGGATATGGCTGCACTACTCACTGTTTACTAGTAATCCAAGAACACTTTCTGATCGGAGATACGCCCTTTGGCCAAGCGCTCTTTCCGACATTATTAATCCGTCCATTTGCCCACGGTTTCTTGGATCCTGTCCCCTCCCCGCAATCCAAACAAGTTTCCCAGCCACTAAGCAAGGAAAAAGAATCCGAGATCCCGCCTGCATTAGAAGCAGCACTGCTAGAACTGCCTTTTGCTTCGGTATTCCAGAATGTGAGAAACATTATCAATTACCGAAATTAGCGCCTGCTGTGCCCCTGCCCCCCAATCTGAAAGAACTGCGCATTGAGAGAACTCCAAGCGTCTTCTGCACTCCTCGTTAATCAAGGCCCATCACGATGCACCACCACCCCAATTTTCCCTAGAAATCGTTACTACAGCCAGTATCGTTTTTACTACTAGAGGGGGGAGTAGATATATAGCTATATTTACATGGGGGGGGGAAGATTTCACTTACCTGCAACAGAATCGCACTTTCTTATAACACTATCCGCAGTCGGGAATCTAAACGTTCGCCGTTTACAGCGCTGGACCCTGAGAATTTATATAGACACGCCTGCGACTGGCTAAAGGGCTACATCGGTTCTTGATTGGTTCAAAATTCGGCAGCAGTAGTTGCAACTTGAAGAGGGGCGCTAGAGAGATTTTCTCTCTTATCTGATTAAAGAGTCTTGACCAGGCCCTTAGAGCTCTGTAAGAACATATTTAACCCCCTCCTCGCAAAACATGTAGGTTTCCCTGAAGCCCCATTGGCCATAGTACAGAACACAAACGTTGCAAAGAAAAAGTGGAGTGGATTTCGAGAAACCGGCTCCGAGCCAGGAATAACAGACTGGAATTGCGGTCTTTGGGACTGAAATTCGTGCTCTGGGACTGGAATGACAACCTCCAGAGTGGTGGATGGGTCCTGGGTCAGGAAGGGGTGAAGATGTATGCAAATCATTTATGATTTTCCTGCTTAGTGACAGATTTTTTCTGGCCTCTCCAAAAATTTAAGCCCAGGGTCTTAACAGAGCCACATATACCTTAATATTCTTTCTTTATTATTATTACAGCACTTAGCCAGTACGTTACCTTAATATTTATTTGCCATTTACCAAATACTTGAGGCTGTATGCATTCCACTATCTCCCCCATACCCATGGACAGCGACTCCACTGCAGGCTTCAGCCATGAACAGAACCCAAGGTGGTTGGTTGATAAGAGCAACATTTGCACTTGGAACAGAGAGGAGGAGCTATCACGTAGCAACTTATAATAACATTCGATTTATATACTACCCTTCAGGATGACTTAACACCCACTCAGAGTGGTTTACAAAGTATGTCATTATTATCCCCACAACAATCACCCTGTGAGGTGGGTGGGGCTGAGAGAGCTCCTAGAAGCTGTGACTGACCCAAGGTCACCCAGCTGGCTTCAGGTGGAGGAGTGGGGAATCAAACCCGGTTCTCCAGATTAGAGTCCCACACTATTAACCACTACACCAAACTGGCTCTCAGGCAAGTTGGCTTGAGGCTTGAGGCAAGTTTCAAAGCAAAAAAAAAAAGACTAGAGTAGCAAATATTACAGGAAGAAAAGGGGTAACATCAGAAGGAAGACAGCTGCCATAAAAGTTTGATTGTGACTGAGCTGCTAAGTCTTACTCCTATGACAAGCTGTCTGTTCTCTGCCAGATAGCTAACTGATGTTGTGTGATTTAATATTACAATAGTTTTGTCTACAAAATAGTTTTGAAATAGTTTTGTCTACAAAAAGGAGCAATACATTCTGTACATAAAGTGTCATAGTGACCTCCTGATTGATCTGTGATGATTTAATACAATCAGCATAGAGTTTTCATATTACTGTAACACTAAGAGATCTCTGTCTTTTGGTGCTACACCTCTGAAGATGCCAGTCACAGCTGCTGGCGAAACATCAGGAACTACAATGCCAAGTCCACAGCTATACAGCCTGGAAAATCCACAACTATCAGTTTTCATATTACCTCATCATTTGAAGTGCAGTTCTCTCAGTAGAAGCGATTCAAACATTCAGCCATAATTCATCTCTGTTTCTCCTGTTGTGTCAAAGCTTGCTCACACATTTCAATGGGAAAGTGCACATTTTCTTTTAAAGGAACATGCTAGAGGGTGCTATAGCCAAATATGCACTTACACTGTGAAACAGTTGTGCATTTCTTTCATTATTAATTAGAAGGATGAGAATAGGGTTTCATAACTATCCATAATTAATATGAAGATGAAAAATTTCCTGCTTCTAAACTGCCTTTAACAAAAAAAACTCAAGAGTATTCTTCTGTTCTGTTTCTTTCATTATTTTAGTCTCTCTCTCTCTCTCTCTCTCTCTCATTTTATCCAATATATTATCACCTGAAAAGGATGATCAAGTAGACATTATATACTTTACTTCCAAAAAGCTTTTGAAGAAGTGTTTTCAGTAAACTTAACAGTCATGGGATAAGGTTAGTATTTATTTATTTTATTTATTTACGTCATTTATAGTCCACCTTTCTCACTGAGACTCAAGGCGGATTACACAGTATGAGGTTAATACAATCAGTATCAAGTAAGTACATTTCAATAAAATACCATAAGGTAAACATATACTAGTTTAAAGACATAGTATTAACAAGGATCCAAGACATAGTAGAGATACTGAAGCAAAACGTAATTCTAGGACTAACATTAGACAACATGGAGCACAGATGGTACATAGGGGCACATATTTAAAGCAGCAGTTAATATAGGAGGCAAAAATGGTGATGAAGTCTATGATCCCTAACTTGTTAGTGAAGCACCTGAGACCCCATCCCTACAATGCAGCCCTTCCATTTGAGTAAAAAGCCTTTTTGAATAGTTCGGTTTTGCATCATTTACAGAAAGCCAGGAGAGTGGGGGCTCTTCTGACTTCCTCAGGCAGGTCATTCCACAGGATAGGGGCCACCACAGAGAAAGCCTGTGCATGGGCTGCTGCTGACTTCACCTGTGTGCAGCCTGGTACCTGCAGGAGACCCTGTTCAGATGAGTGAAGCTGCCGTGGAGGAACATGGGGAGGAAGGCAGTCCCATAGGTATGCTGGACTAAAGCAATGAAGAACTTTGTATGTAATAACTAATACTTTGAACTGAGCATGGTAAACGATGGGTAGCCAGTGGAGCAACTGTAGGATGGGAGTGATGTTCATGGTCCTGATCGCTCCTGATAAAACAGGGTTAACATACCTGTAACTTATGTTCATCGAGTTCTTCTGTGCTGACACACATGGGGACTGCGCAGGCGCAGGCCAGCCGCTGGAAAATTCTTTATCGCTTCTCTAGCTCCGAAGGGGCCGTTAGTCGCGCACCTCAGCGGCCGTTTCCCACCCCATGTGTGGAGGCACAGAAGAACGAAGATGAACAATCGAGCTGCAGCATTTTGCACTAATTGAAGCCTCCTAGTTAACTTAGATGGGAGGCTAATGTATAGAGCATTACAATAGTCAAGCCTTGATGTTACCATAGCATGGATCCAAGTGGCCAGGTCAACCATGTCAAGATAAGAAGCCATCTTCCAGCCTAGAGTGAGGTGGTAGAAAACTTTTTGCTGCTTCCTTAACTTGTTTTTCTAGTAATAGCGCTGGCTCCAGTATAACCTCTAGGCTTTTAACTGAGTCTGCAAGGGTCAGGCAAACTCTATCAAAAGTGGGGAGTGCAATGTCCTTCAAGATCTCTGCCTTCCCAACAAGCATCACTTCAGTCTTGTCTGGGTTCAATTTCAATTTGTTGTTTTTCAACCATTTCACCACGGCTGTCAGGCAGCGATCTAAGATTTCCACTGCATCTTGCGGGGACCTGGATAGCGAGATATAGAGTTGGGTGTCATCTGCATATTGATGACACTCCATAGCTGCGAATGAGTTCTCCTAAAGGCTTTATGTAGAGGTTGAATAATATGGGACTTTACCCTGCGGAACCCACGATAGATCCCATTCTGGAGATAGCTGATCTCTGACAGCAACCTTTTGAGTCTGTTCCATGAGAAACAATTTAAACCAGTCCAGGGGACATCCTTTGATGCCCACTTCTGTTTCTAAATGCCTCAACAGGATGGCATGGTCTACTGTATCAAAGGCTGCATTCAAATCCAACAGAAGCAGTAAGGAGGCATGGCCGTTATCCATATTCAGACAGAGATCATCTACTAATGCTACTAGTGCTATCTCTGTCTCATGCCCTGGTCTGAAGCCTGATTGGAAAGGGTCCAGAGTGTTAGAGTTATCCAAAAATAGAAGAGTCCAGTAGCACCTTTAAGACTAACCAACTTTACTGTAGCATAAGCTTTCGAGAATCACAGTTCTCTTTTTCAGATGCATGGAGGTTAAGAAGAAACTGGTCAGATATATAGGTGGAGAGGGGAGGGGGGAGTAGATGCAATCAGTAGCTTCTGGTAATGGGATCAGTTTGTTCTGACAATGAAATCAGTTACTTCTGATAATGAGATAACCATTCATAGTCTCTATTCAATCCAAGCCTGACTGAGTCAAATTTACATATGAATTCCAATTCAGCAGTTTCCCCGTTGGATTCTGTTTTTGAAAGGTTTCTGCAGTGGAACTACAGGAACTGAAAGGAACTACAGTGACCTTTAAGTCCTTGATGGAATGTCTTGATAGACTGAAGTGTTCTCCCACTGGTTTCTGGATGTTGCCATTTTTAACGTCAGATTTGTGTCCACTTATTCTTTTGTGCAGAGGTTGGCTGGTTTGTCCAATGTACAGAGCAGATGGACTTCTAGTTTACCCTCATGCCCTCAAGGTTGGGGGGCTGGGGGGCTGTCTGTAAATGACTTCTCACTTACAACCATGAATCGGCTAGCAGAGTCACCAACACAGGTACCAGACCCTGCAACAAACCCAGATGCCAGCTCTGCCCTCATACCTACCCAGGAAATACAATTACAGGATCCAATGGCGTCAACTACACTTTCTCTGGCTCTTACAGCTGCTCATCCTCCAACGTGATATGTGCCCTCATGTACCAACAATGTCCTTCTGCTCTGTACATTGGACAAACCAGCCAACCTCTTATGCTACAGTAAAGTTGGTTAGTATTAAAGGTGCTACTGGACTCTTTTCTATTTTTGCTACTACAGACTAACACGGCTAACTCCTCTGGATATATATGACCATGGAGAGTTATCCAAGAAGGTCTGGAGTTGGTTGGCTACCGGTCTCTCAATCACTTTGCCCAGAAAGGTCAGATTAGAGACTGGGCGGTAATTGGCCACATCATTTTTGTCTAGGGATGGTTTTTTAAGAAGTGGACAGATAACCACCTGTTTGAGCTGTCGGGGAAAGCTGCCCTGAATTAGTGATTGATTTACAATAGACCTTAGTGGCTCACTTATGTGGTCCTTACTTGAGGTTAACAGCCAGGATGGGCAAGGATCGAGCTCACAAGTAGTGGTTTTCATAGACATCAAGATATTATTAAAATCTGTCATTGTGATTGGTTCAAAGCAGTCCAAATATAAGCTGCATGATGTATTTGGCATTTCTTCTCTCTCGCTTGCCTTGCAGCTAGTATCTAGATCAGAGCGTATTTGTGTTATTTTATCAGCAAAAAACTTAGCAAAGGCCTCACAGTTAATTGTCTGTTCTTGGGACTGTGAAGGTTCAGATTTAGGGGTTAGGAGGAGTCTGGATATCTTAAATAATTAGGATGGTCGTGAACTAGCTGACACAATAGTTGCTGAAAAATAACGTTTCTTTGCCGCTTTCATTTCCGCTTCATAGGTCCTTCAGTGGGTTCTGTAGCATATTCTATCTGCTTCTGCGTTTTTCTCCAGCGCCTTTCTAAACGTCTTCCAACCCTCTTTAAGTCAGCCCGCTCCATGGTGAACCATGGGGCTGGTGTCCATCCCAAGGGCCAGAGCAGCCGATAGAAGGTAGGAGAAGCTGATGGGCTGTTTTCACACTGGAAGGAAGCAAGTTCCCTCAGATCACTGTTATATGTAATTTTTTCATAAATTATCTGAAATCAGCCAGTGAGCAATGAAATCGTCAAAGCTGAAGATTACACCAAGTTATTCAAAATGACAGAAACCAAAATGTATTGTGAGGAGTTGACAAAGGATCTCTCCAGATTGGGAGAACAGCAACAGTGTGGCAAATTAAATTCTGTTTAAGGGCAAAGTGAAGCACTTTGGGGCAAGGAATGCTAATTTTACAGCTATACTGATGGACCTTGAACTGGTGTTGCTAAGTAAGGAGGTGAAAGCATCAACATAGTGTGTGGCAGCAGCAAAATATATGGTCATTAGGAAAGTGATTAAAAATAGACAATATTTTCATTCCTTTGTATATTTCTATGGTGTAGCCAATAGCTGGAATACTATGTACAGTTGGTGCTCACCCTTAATAAAGCTATTGTAGAGCTGAAAATGATCTAGAAAATGGCAATCAAAATGATTAAGGGGAACAAATTCTCTATAAAAAAAAGAAGTTTCAAGCTATTCAGTGTAGAAAAAAAGATGCTGGGGGAAAAGGAGGAGAAAGATGCGACAGTAGTTTATAAAATTATAGTGTGAAGAATATGGAGATAACACTGCAGATAAGTGATGGGCAGTAGACTCAGAACACAGATTGTGTCTATCAATGGTCTCGATAGCTGGCCTTGTGCTGTGGGACCTTCTTTGGCATGTTGTTAGGTGCTGTGGAAAACAGTACGCTGGACTAGATTCAGAAAAGTTCTTCTGATACGTATTTCATCTTGTATATTGAGAAAACCTGGTGAAGAACTAGCTCATGTAGCACTTTGAAGAACATTTGAGCCCCATTACTTTTAGCAGTATTTACTTAATAAACAGTTTACTCAGTACATAGTAAAGTGATAGACTAATACCCCAGCTCACCCATAATTGCAAGTCATTGTTTAAAACTTATCAAAATCCAAGCTCACAGATCTATTAGATTTTCCTGTATCATCTTCAAGGAACCAGTTCTGTCATTACTGTTTAACCATATGCGTCTCCACTGCTTCTCTTTTATCATATCTTTTCTCTCTACTTTAAAATTATACAGTTGTTACATTACACTATAACCCACCTTTTGCATTATATATCATTAAAGCACATATTTTAGCTGTAACTAGTATTGAGTTCTCTCCCTATTTTCAGCCAAACAATTATAAAAATTATAAAAATCCATGTAGTGTTCACGAAAAGACATCTATACTGAAAATTGTATCATAATAGTTAAATGGCATGTGGGGGGGGGGGAATCAAACTATTTACATATTTATATTATATAATAAATGAGAAAATGTAGTAGGTAATACACTTCTCGCTTTCCTAACGCCTATAATATGATCAGAGACCAAATGCAGAATTTTAAAAAAATATCAGTTCCATTTCAAACACATCTGAATTACCTAGCTAGTGGTATGTTAATATTAAAATGTACAAAATCACCCAATTATTACATAAATTCAACTGCAAGATTTCCATTCATTTGTAGCAGTATAGATGAGCAGTATAAAATGATTGTAAAATGGCATGCCTTTTCCCCATTTTGCCATCACTGTTAAACTGCTTGTGAGAAAAAAAAACATCAACACCATTCTGATTTTAAATAAAATTTAAATGTATGAGAACCTCCAAATTTAAATTGTCTGAAAGAACAAACCTTACCACATTACTGACTTCCCACATTTGTCTACACCCCACAAATTCTCTCTCAAAAATATCAGATTAAAAATGTATCTGTTTTTATATCTGGTAAGATGCAAGACAGAACTGGAACCAGCATTCATGTTAATTGCTCCACTGCTTATTATTTATAATATTCAGAAATATTTGTGCAAGTTATTCCCCCATGGAATCCACTTTCAGTGGCCAACAGTCTTTGGAAAGTTTGATCAGGTGTGCCATGGGCAACGTCCAGAAGGAGCAGGAATGTCCAGAATTCTATGCCTGTCTTCATATTCATCTGTGTCTGTTGAGTCTTCATGTTCATCCATAACACATTCATTATGATTGGTTTCCTAATGAAAAAAACAAAATCATGCAGCTTAGGTTCTGATATTCCTCCAAAAACTACCAACAAAATTAAATGAACTTTTTTACTACCAACATATCTAAAAAGCAGTATGTATCATTGCAGAAGACAAATAAATTAGTGCCTTGTGTTGACTGCAATTATTAGTTTCGTTTTCTACAGCTGCCTTAAATGTTACTCAGTACAAAGTCCCTGAACCCTGCAGCACTTTAACTACTATAGTTTTGAACAGTATTACCTGTTTTTTATCTATTATAGGATACACCACTGAGTGCTATAGTAGATAGACATTCTAAAATCAAAAGGTAGTATGAACAACTGTTTAAGAAGGCACTTAATTTTAAATGCCTTATAGTCTTGATTTCACTCAATTTCACAAAATTCCCTGTAAAGACAGAGGCGATGTTGCTATATTGGTATGTGTTTTTGTAACTTCCAGGTTTAACTGCCATACCTCCTGTATTTAGCGCTGCCCCTGAAGACATCTCAGAATTGTCACTAGTGCAGAATGCAGCTTCCGATGAATTCTGCCTATGCCATACCCACACAAGCCCTACACAGCATGGAATTCTGCCTATGCCATACCCACACAAGCCCTACACAGCATGGAATTCAGATACCTTAGAAACCACTCCTTTCTATGTATGCCCCCACACAGGCATATTCTTTTAATTTATATTCCAATATTGCTTTAAGCAAGGAGCGCAGTTTTCAGAAGGAGGGCCTTTACTATAATTGATAAGGCTCTGGAATACTCTCCCTTTAGGTCAGAGTTCAACTATCTTACTCTTTTAGAAAGAGTTGCATATTGTATCTTTTTTGAGTGACAGTAGGTAATAGATTAATGGTTAATCTGATGCTGTCATTTTTAATTTTGTTTTTATGATTTTTTGTATTTAATTTTTGAGCTGCAGAACCACAGATTAAAATACTCAAAGTAAGATGTTTTTAAAATTTATACAAAAAAGCAAAATATAAAAATAGAGAAAAGAAACATTATCAAATTATATAAACACATACTTTTAAAAGTTCCTCAAGATGCCTGAAAAGTTAACATCCTTAAAGCTTTCACTATGGTTATTTCCAAGGGTAGCAAACCTTGTTGCCCTTATAAGTCCAGTTTAAAAACATCTTATTCTACAAACTTGGAACTATAACACGGATCATGATGTATGGGGCAATCCTAACCAGGTCTACTTGAAAGTAAGTCTCCTTTTATTCAATGGTGTTTATTCCCAGGAACATGTCCTTAGGATTGCAGCCTTAATCACCCAGTGAGTGATTCAATGAAATAAGGCTTGAATCCACTTTTACCTGACCCAAGTCTAACATTCTATACTTTTTTTCAAATAGAGGGCAGCGCAAGACTTGTTGACATTTCATATCATGCTTTATAGGAAAAATACAAATAAAAGACTCTAAAAATCAGCAACAGTTTCTTCTTACCATGCGTGCTGTGGATACCTTGAATGTTGGGCAAACCATATGAAATCTAGGAATGGCAACATTAAAAAACTTGTCTTTGTAGTAGAGACAATGGAATGTATAGTATCCTTCCATGTACCCTGATGTAGTGGCAAATGTTGTACAGCTAGTATATTCATAAACTCGACCAGGGCTTATTATTGGAAATTCTCCTGTAGAAGAAAAATTAGCAGAGAACATCAATTTTAGAGTTCAAACTGTTGGATATGCTACTTAACATGTAGGTTTTAAAACATTTAAACTATATTTAGAATTTCAGTTTTGTTTCAATAGCATATTAAATGAATATGAGCATTTACATAAAAAGACGAGTTTTAAAGTCCTATCTAGAAGAGAAAAAAGTACACTGCACCCTCAACATAGTTCTGGTATCACATTTTTAGCCTGCCTCTTTGTTTTCCATGAATCATTGCAAAACAGAAAGGCTGCTGGACCGTTGTTGTTGCTGTTGCTGCTGTTTTGTGAATGACAAAGTACCACTATAACCCCTGGTCTGACATATGTAGGCAAAAGTGCTAAAACAATCTTTGCACTTTTCCTGCCCCACCTCCTGTAACTGCCAGCATTTATTGTTTAAGTTATTTGCCCATCTCTAGCGCAAAGAACACCCAAAGAGACACACAATGAGACAGATACATAAAATGTATAAATCACAATACATATACCAATGAAACCAATAACACGAGGTCTCAGGAGCCTAAATGGTTTTCACTGGGAAATACCCATGCCAGTCAATGAACACAAAGGTTATGCTAGTGAATCAAGATAATGGTTACATGGTAGAGCACACAGGCATACATACATAATCTGAGCCAATGCAGTTCCAAATAGCATTATCTTGAAACAGAAAAGTATTATTTACCTACAACTCCTGGGCCCTGAACCTCCTCCACATCACCTTTGGCATTAGTTATTCTCCAGTATCTACTATCCAGCTGACAAGCCTTCTCTGGACGTGCATCTTTGGACATTTCAATCCTTACAAGTTACACAAAAAACTCATTTTAATGTGATGTCATTCCCATAGCAAAGCTTCTCCACAAATACCTCAAGGAAATGTTTAAGAAAAGGGGTCCACATGTACCTTGTGTCTGCTAGGGTGCTCAAGGACACTTTTTCTGGCACCTACTGAACATTTCAAGAAGTAGGTAGTGCCAGGTTGGGCTTGAGCCCAGCAGGGTTCATTGCTTCACATTGGCAGCAACCATAGCAGAAGGATCTTCACTACCAAATGTAAACTTCCCCGAGCCCTGAGCCCACTGATGCGAGGAGGGCAGAATATAAATATAATGAATTAAATTAAAATTAAATTATGTACCTTCCCACCCATTCAGCCTGGCCGGGGGGCGGGGCACAGAAAAGCCCACAGCCAAACAAGCAAGCAGGTTTGCTCTGCTTGTGGGAACTCTACAGCACAGCACCAGAGAAATCCATCTGGTCTGAACAGGACAAGTAAAACAAAGCCCTTCCTAACAAAATCTGCCAGCTTGCTCTTATCCCAATATTGCTGCTGCAGCCCAGGACAAAAGTAAGCCGGCTGGCATGAACAGGAGGAGAGAGAAATGCCCAGAGCACTGCTGTTGCAACCAGGGAGGAGAACACAACAGCCAGTGCATAAGAAAAGTCATGCCTGCTCAAAGCTGCTGGTGTCCTTTTGTCCCTGCACTGCTGCTGCTGAGCAGCTGCCTTGGGAGCAGAGCAAACTGGCTGGTTGAATGCAGGTGGGAAGACTCCCCTCACCAAGCCAGCCAGTCCGTTTTCCTCTAAAGTAGCAGTGCCTGGGACAAAAGTAGGCTGGCTGGCTTCAACAGTCCTTCTTTCCTCACCCCAAACCTGCCTTGTGCTTCTCCTCCTGAGTACTACTGCAACATTCTGGGACCAAAGCAAACTCTATCCCAGCCTTGGAATCACCCTTTTCTTCCCTTCCAGACTCAGGCTTTCTAGGTTGTATTACTTTTATTCTCTCTTTCTCATCCACTTTTCAGTTTATTTTTTTAAAATCCCTCCTCTTCTCCCTGCACTCACTCCAGCCTTTGCCTGCTTTTATACCACTTATTTTTCCACATTTTGGCTTCCTCCACATGTGTGTTTTATTCCCCCCCACACACAATTTCTTTTCTTTTTTTAAAAAAATCCCTTTTTACCCCCCCCCCCCATTATATACTAGTATCAGCTGCTTTTGTGGGATTTTATTGTATCTTCTCATATTGTATTACTGTGGATACCTGACTTGTGTTTTTGATGCTCATGTTATAATGCTAACAGTGGCTTTATGTAAAGTAGTTTACTTGTGCAAATAGTAGAGTAACATAATGAAAACACAATGAGGCTTGCTTCTGACTAAACCTGATTGGTCAACACACCGACAATGCTTTATACACCTAACTGGAATGTCTTTTAAAGTCATCACAGCTTCCCAATTTTAATGCATTTTTATAATCTGATTGGAAGTTGATAATAACATCATCAAACTGTGTTCACTTTATTTATATTCCTATTAAAATCTGAGCAGCACCTCTTATTGCAAGACTCTCAGCCCTTCAGCACCAGTTATCACTGTTACAAGGATAAAAATAGCCGGGCTGATAAGAGAAAGACTCATGTAAAGGAGAAGAAGTGTTATTTCATTATCCTTCTGTATAACTACAAGATGCCCCTAAAATGAAGACTGATACTGCCAGATGACAGTTTTTGAATATACATAATTTTTTGCATGTATGCAAGAAAATATTTTAAAACAATATTCATTTTAAAAAATGATCTAAGGAGGATAATGTCAGCACATACAAAGCACAATAATTAGCTTTACTCCACTCAGCAGTCATTTTGTGACTGGCTCCACTGTCTGCAGCAGCCATTTTGTGGTCATGCCCACTACCTTATATTAGAATTCCATAGGTTCCTGCAGGGTCCAAAAGGTTGGGAACCCTGTTCTAGAATATGTAACTACTTTTAAACGTCTCAGACTAAGAAGGAAGGGAGATGGAAGGTAGCTGTAGAGGATGAGAGTGCTCATCTTGCTACTTTCAAAAGTCAGTCTAGATGTGCACTGCAGTGCCAAGAGTTCAAAAGAACATTCACACAAAATGAAAGCAATATATTAAACTACACTACTGTGAGGGGATGGGATTACATTACTGATGTGCACCATTTATAATTAAAGTGCTATATTAATGAGCTCAACAAAAGTGCTATATTAATGAGCTCCAATGAGAGGTATAGTAAAGTGATGACAGGGTTCTAAAAAATAAAATGAAAGAAGCAAAAGCCTGTCTACCAACACCAACAGATGGAGTTTATTTAATATTCGTACCTGATTCTGTAAGTGAAGAAATAATGAGGTGGATGTATAGAACTGAGTTCAGGTAGAAATGATGTTGAGACTGAAACAGTAATGTCTCCTGTTCTTGCTACACAATCCTTATCATGGACATATCTAGAAAAAAAACTTTAAAAATGAAGGTATCTTATATGATATTAAAGACAGATAAATACTGAACAACAGTTTAGTATCACATGACAAATTAATGCATTCTACAATTCAAGCAGAACCATTATAAAACACTGCTGTAAAACGATGTCTACCTATTTCTGCTTCAGCCTGCCAAACACCAACACATGACTAACAAAGTTATTATATGCATTAAACACATTTGCATTCTGATATTCCACTTCTCTTGAATATTTTTATATTCACTGCATCAAATAAACCTGTAAAGTGACATTTTATTCTGACAGCACAGTCGTTTTATTTCAATTTAAAAAAAAAAACATCCCAGCCCATTTTGCTAAAAAAGAAGTTGTCCACAAGCCACAAAGATGTCAAAAATCAAGTTCCAGGAAACCTACATTTCTAAGGGCAGTTACAGACATTATGATGCTAACCAGCTGGCCAAATTAGCAGAAACATGAACCTTAAGCTGGAGACACATGGCTGTAGCAACCAAAGGGGGATATTGGGCAGACTGAGCAGCCCTGGACAGCCAACTCTTTATGTTACAACCCACAAATGTCCACATATTTGGCTAGCTGCATACTTCCATAGTCTCACCATGTTCAGAACACTGGCAGCAAAACCATGTTTCATATATTTAGGAAAGGTTAAAAGCGAATTTCTTTTTATATTAATTTGTGAAGGTAACTGCAAACACCAATTTATGAGCCATAGTTTTGACTACCATTTGTAAACAACTGCCATCAACTTCATTTGGAACGAGAGAACACACAATTAATGTTACCCTGCATAAAGGGCTACTAATGCCTAATCATTCATTCATGCATGTGTATATTTCCTTTTGATAAAACCTGTATCTTCTACCTACTCATGAGCTAGATCCATAGATCTGTGATCCTTTTGCCAATGCATCTTACCCACGTTCCCCTCCCTTCCAATCTTGGGAAAGTTGACTCTAGGATAAGCAGTCACACAGACTAATAGGAGGCAGATTGAACTGCAGTTTTTAGTCTGAATACTGAGGGGAAGTGTTCATTTTGTCATGTTCAGTGAATCTGAGTGGAGTTCTGAGTAATTCTGTTTAAATCAGGCAAACTGTATGTGTGCCTGGGTCTGTGTATCTCAAAGAAAGTTTGTATTTTAGAAAGAGGTTATTCTAACTAGGTCAGGCAAGCTGTTAGTGAAGATCTGTGTGGAAAATTAGTCTTTGTGACTGGGTTGGTGAATATATCTTTAAGAAGATGCATCTATTTTTGAAACCAAACTTATGAATCTATTCTGAAACCAATACACTTATCAGTACTCTGCAAACATCATGCTTATGTTTTTATAAATAAATTCTACTTCTGGTTAAGCAAAAAAATCCCCCTTTTTACTCCACAGCCTACATGCTGACCTGTCATACTACCATCTATAACAAAGCCTTCCTATAATATTTGTTAAACAGAGGAGATCCTAGATGAAAGCCTGTGGTGGCAGCAAAAACCTTTTGAGAAGCAGCAACATATGTCAAACAAACAGGGTAAAACACCACAGGTGGTGTTAGCAGTGAACTTCAAACCCATAAGGGAAGGCATTCTAGAAGTATAAGCCTGAGTAAAGTATAGAACACCTGGAGCTCTGTGTTTATGGAGAAAAAAGAGTGTTGGTTGTGACCAGGGTGCTCTTGTAGTAAAAGTTTCAGGTAACATAAGAAAACCAGTTTGGTGTAGTGGTTAACAGCGCAGGAGTCTAATCTGGAGAGCTGGGTTTGATTCCCCACTCCTCCACTTGAAGCCAGCTGAGTGACCTTGGGCTAGTCACAGTTCTCTGGAGCTCTCTCATCCCCACCCACCTCACACGGTCTTTTGTTGTGGGGATAATAATGGCGTACTTTGTAAACTGCTCTGAGTGGGCATTAAGTTGTCCTGAAGGGCGGTTTATAAATCAAAAGTTATTATCATTATCATTATTATTAACATAAGGAGGAGCTGTAATAAAAATCCAAGGAAAGATTAAAAATAAACATAAATCATTACATAGCCCAAAGCCACAATACCTGAAAATCTGGTCCCTGATGATGGGATAGCCTCCAGTTACTACATTGTTTACATAGGAGGTGAACCATTCCAAATAAGAACTACCTAAATGCCAAAAGATGATTTTTACAAGGAAAGATAAAGTCAGAGTTGATTACTAATTTTACATAAAAACAAAGTTCTCTGAGTTATTTACCTAAGTAGGAAATTTTCCCTCATTCTATATTCAACACAATGGGAAGCTTAATCTCAATAGTTTTATTCAAGACACTTCTTAATGCAAAAAGAATCTAGAGTTCTTACACCAATTTAACTAGATAATGCAAACCTGAAAGTATTGGGAAGATGCTCCATAGTACACATAGTACGCTACACAGTAATATTAGGCCAGTCCTTGTTCCATATAACATTGCCTTCAAGAAATACCAAGAGAATCATGTTTGCATGTGTATATCTGGAACACATAATTCTACTGTGCACTATTGTAAAGGCCAAAAGATAGTGAGTAGCCATGTAGTATATAATTCTAATCCCCTTCTTCAAAATAAATTGAAGAAAACCACATACAAAAAGGCATACAATATACTTTTTTCAAAAAGAAAAGAATAAATATCTTCATCTACTGCATTTCAGATTACAGATTTCCAAAATAGAGTGTTAGGCCAATACACATGGTGAAATGTAATGCAGTAGCAGATGGGAGGAAAGCTTCCTCTTCCTCATCTACTGTGTCCCCCTGGCATACACACACACCCCTGCATCCGAGAGCTTCCTGCTAAAGGGAAGAGTTATACAAGCAGCAGAACGTAGAAGAGTTAAGTATCACATGTCCTGCTATATCCTCATCAGTGCTGCAGATCAGTATTTATCTTGCACGCACTGGTGTAGGCCCCCATAGATGAAATAGTGTCATAAGTCTTATCTATTTGTTTTTGGAGTGCAAAGGGAGAAAGAAGTTCCAGGAAGCAGCAACTGATAGGAAGAGTTAAGCTATGCCTTCCCCCTAGTTCTTTTCATCTTCAAAGCATCATCATCAAAATTTGGCCTATTCTCCAGGGTTCTCCACCAACCCTTGTGGTGTTGGCCACATGCAAACCCAAGTGACTGTCAGCCAATCAGAGCCCATGGAACTCCATTGGATTAGTTGAGCCAGCCTCAGTTACGAAAGGGAAAAGGAAGTTTCTTCCCTCAGAGGGGGGATATCACGGCTTTGGATAAGAGTATCAGTTTAGCCAGGGTTTTTATTTGGCTTTCAGGAAGGATTTTGGGTAGGTGTAGGGAGGAAAGCTTATTTTTAGGTGATAAATAAGTACCATGGTAAAAGAAACCCGCTGGTAAAAACCAGAAGTACCAAATCTATCTTGGCAGTTTCTGAGAACAGAACCTGTGAGGTGAAACATGTCTTGGGAAAGGGGAAATCAAATCTCCCCTCAGTGTTGGGATATGTTAACTGAGACTCAATTTCAATGTGTTAACTCCCATTAGGAAAACTTATTATATCTAGGGAGTCGAGTTGAAGCCGCAGTTGAACATTCTATACTGTATTCCACACAAAAGCTTTGCTTTGTTACACATCTTATTTTCTGTAAATAAATCTTTGCTGTTCATCATCATCTGTGCCTTGTCTGTCCAGTCAAAATAGCTATGAAAGAGGGTTTATACTTACCTCACAATTAAGCACATTATTTTAGTAGGATCCCAAAAGAGAGCCCTTTAGGGAATACAATACTTACATGCTACCTACCAGTTAATCAAGCTTATGCTCCCCATCTCACCCTTTTATTTATTGTGGGCAGCTGGGGTTTAAACAAATGAAAAGGATGGACCAGAGTGTCTGGAAATGGACAGCTGTAAGTCCAGAGGGCAATTACCTCAAAAGCCTCTTCTCCTCTCTCATTCCTCCCTCCCCATCATTAGTTGCCACAACATCCCTCGTGAGATGCCTTGCAAAGGAGTAGACCACCTCAAGGCTTCATCATGAGATACTGCAATAAGGTATTTACCATGTCAAGGATTACCAAATAGACCTTCATGTATCAAGCTGGCTGATACTTCACCTTTCAAATCAAACCCTGGGAAAATGGATCTTAGGAGAGGGCAATAAAAGTTGCTGAAGGCAGTACACCATTTGCTCAAACTGACCTCTCTTTGGGATGTTTGTTATAGGTGACATCATGGGATGGATGTTATGTTGTTCTAAGCTTTTGGATGCCATCATAAAACAAGTTCTGTGGCTGATGCACACCTATGTACATAAGGGCAGCTTAGCCATGGAAGAACGGTTTTAACTCCCTAGTATGGAGGTAACCCCTCCGAGGGTTTAGAAAGGCTACTGCCTTTTGTGTGGGTGGTTCATCAGGGATGGAGAAAGGAGAGTGCTAAAGGAGGCTTGCCTCTATCCCTTGCCTCTCCAAGAGATGTTCACCCATCCCACAGGGATGTCCAGGTACTTTCTGTAATTTTCAAGGGGTAGTTAGACCTCCTCCTTTTCTTTCTTTTTATTAGCTGCTAAGCCTAGTGCACTGCATCTTCCTATATACTATGTGCCTTCTGTAATTTATATTCTACTGAGGTACAATAAAAATATTTCTTTGGTTAAATCAAGCTGTGTTAATGGTGTCCCAAAGAGCTGGTGAGGGATTAAAGCCTTTTCAGTTTGGTGGCAGCAGCCTGCCACGGGAACCAGCAGATAGTGAAAAGCACCCCCTTCAATCCTAATAGTATTGCTTGCTACTAAGTGACCATCATTTAAACACTACTTATTAATGAATGGGTTTGTTGCTATGGTCAGAATGCTAAATGTCCTAAAACTGCAATACAACATGTCTTTTTAAAATTGTTCCAATTCAAGTTCCAGAATACTTTTACCTGTAATAAACATATCAATTGCAGAGGGGTTTCGGGCCATTTGATCCTTTGGGGAAAAAATAGGGAGGAAAGGAGAAAAGAAGAAAGGTTATTTATTTGTAACTCCAAATGGATTCCCAAGAGACACAATAAGATTTTTATATGACAATAAGCTTTCTCTCAATTTTGTAGACATTTCTAGTCCTGGTCTCAGAAGCAATCATGTTACTAGAATCATTTTGATGGGTAGTTTGCATTCTCAAATCAGCTTTGCACACATTCAACAGACAAATCTAAGTTCCATTTTTTAAATGTGGTGTCCATTTTATAAAGTGAAAACTATGTTGTTTTTTAAATCATTTAAAACACTGTAGTCCATAACAATCAAAACATATGCTAGTATGCTTGAGTAAGCAAGCTAACAGCTTTTGAGAATTTATTTGCAAAGCTGAATGAATATATGATGTAAAATGCAATAAGCTACTGGAAAGAAGATTTACAGTTTGTAAAACCTGGCTATGCACTCAACAAAATATGGAACTGATATTTTAAAAGCAGGAATTGTTTTTTAAGATAACTAAATAGAACTTAAGATGCATAACCATCAATAATAAGGTGCCCTGCATTTTTCACTGCTGAAGGAAGTGCAAACCAATCCATGAAAATACCATAAATCAAATAAAGGAGTTTCTACATCTGAACGAGTTAGCATAGCATAACCAGAGACAGAATTATTCACCTATGTTAACACATAACATTGTTTCAATTCTCAAAACACCTAAGGACCAATCCAGAACAAATCCATGTGCTGTTACTATGTAGACCATAGCCAAATATTTTGACAGGCTAATTCTAACCAACATGTAAAATGCTACTTCCCCAACACCCCATTTCAAAGGTCTTGGTCACCAGCCTTCCTGTCTCTTCATCTTTGGTTTCCTGTCCACAATTCAATCAACCTTCTATTTACCTCATTTAAACTATGCCCCTGTTAATATTCATCCCCCTTCTTCACAAGTTGAATCATGGGGTTGAAAGTGACAGACCACCACTTTCTAGATTTGAGTATTACTCTGTCTTGTGCACATGGAAAATAACATTGTGTCTATCATACAGTTTCCTCTGTTGAGGATAGCATTTGCTTTCTGTCTAAAAGATCTATGTATAAGTCTCTTACTGGACACTGGTAGAAGATCTCATAACTATTGCGACCCTCCACGCTTTCCAAAGCCATGTATTGGCTCAATCCAGTATGAATGCAAAAAGTTAAGGGGAGGCATTGTTTCAGTCCAAGCCGCTGCTGAAAACCACCAGCTGCTGTATCAATGTCCAACAAATCTTCAGAGCGATAATGATTGGAAAGTGCCATGCTTCCCATCAACCTAAACCAAACCGGGGACAGGGGCAGAAAGTAACTTGATTAATAATTTTGAATTTTTAGATACCAGCAAATTAAATAGCAATTACAGCAGATTTCTCACCCTGGAACTACTAGCTTCTGTCCATTATGGATTCGAAATGAACATCGATAGTCATCAGGGAGTTTGCAACCAATTTGTGCTTCTACAGCAGCCAGGTCTTCCTCCTGCACACTATCTATAAACGTTCAAAAACTAAGTTTTAGCAGACACCTTCAGACAATACAGACAACATATGTTGTACTGAATGATTCAAGTCCCAACACTAAACTCATGAGTAAGCACCACTGAAGTAAGTAGTTCTTTTTAAGTATCAAATCTTCTCTCTTTCATATTTTTTTCCTCCTGAAATAGATGTTCATGCTTATGTTCAAAACAGTATGAAAATGCCTCAATGAATGTTGCTTTGTTTCCAAACAAACTTGGGTGCATAAACTTAACAGGTAAGTTTTATCATAATGTACCTCACAATAATTGGATTCTTTTTAAGATAAGCAAGGGGAAGAAGCCTGGCCTTACTTAAAACTGTAGATTTAAACAGGGATCACTACTATAAAGACAGAAAGGCTGACTGATGGTTCGCAGACTCTATCTCGTCTCTGGTGCTGGACCTACCAATGTTTAACTTAACTGTAGTAAGGGAAGGGAGAAAATTTACTCAGAAGGAAACCAAAACTATTTTCAAAAGTTGTAAAAGATATTCTAAATTTTAACCTTACAAAACCAAAAGGGAGATGTAATGCACAAGCCATAGCCACACTAAAGTGAGACATAATTGTGAAACCTTACTGCTAAACTGTATCATTTTCAATAGACATCCTATACGAATACAGAAGTTGATCATACTTGTCCTAAAGGGACTTGAAATGTAATTATTCATATTAAAAATAGAAGCATACTAAAATTTGTACCTTCCCTATAAATCACTTGGTATGTGAAGAAGTGTAATGCTGAATAATAATAGGACATGAAGGTGGAATTCTGTTCCCTATTGCTTAGGGGGAAAATAACTTTCCATAATTTACAATACTGGGTGTGTCCTTGCCACACTTTTTATAATAATATGTAGGGCTGTGTGCTTCAGAATCCGCTTTGGGTAAAAAAACCCGAAGCGGAGCCGATTCGGAAATATTCTGTATTTCCAAAGAGGGGCAAGCATGCTGGGGCCCGCTTCAGAAATACCGAAGCAAGGCTTTCTGAAGTGATTTGGATCGCTTCAGAAAGCTTTGGGGCAGCCGCGAGCAATACATTGCCTGCTGCTTGCATTTGCAAGCAGCCTGCAACATATTGTAGCAATTTGAAGGCTATTCAAGCCTCCCGCACTTTCTTTGGAGAGGGGGAGAAGGAGTGAGTGACTCACTCTAACCTCCTCCTTCCCCCTCCCAACTCTGAAAAATTGGCAGGAAGCTTGAATAGCCTTCAAAACTGTTAGAAGAAGACTTCTGGACTCTGAGTGGATTCCCTACACTGCTGCTAACTGGACCTGCATCTCACTGGTAGGTGAATCACACTGACTCACAGGGGTCTTTTCTCTTTGGGTGAGGGGTTGTTTGGGGGGATTGGGAAGGGATTTGTTTTAAGTTTGCATTTTATTTTTATTTTTTTAAAATTTAACAGTGGCTTCCCTGGGGCAGACTCACGCCAAGGCCTGGTGTGTGCCCAGCCTTTGGCCTAGTTGGTGGGGGGGAGGTGTTCATTTAACTTGATGCTTGCCCACTGCTACGCTGTTTAAAGTTTTTCACTCTGGCTGTCTTCCATTTCTAGAGTGGCTGGCTTTTTAAAGTTTTTAAAAAGTTTTGAAAGTTTTTTTCTGTGGCTTCCACACTTTTGGAGTGAGGGGTTAAAATTTAGAATTTTTAAAAAAAGAGTTAATAGTTATTTACTAATACTAACCAGCTTCCATTCCGTTATGTCCTAGAGACTGAGAGACTTGAGAGCCCCCCCCTGCTGCTGCTGTGGCTGGTAGAGGCTTTCGTCTCCAGTTTGGCTGCGGAGGACTTCCCCTGTTGGATTCCTGCCTGCCTGACCCTCGCTGGACTGCAGGACTGGTGAGTGAGTCAGTGACTCACAGGATTTTCTCTGGGAGGGGTGTTTGGTTGTCTGGGTGGGTGTGGGGTGGGAAGGGGAGGGTTAGGGGCTTGACTGGGTGGGGGGAAGTTTTCTAATTTTTTTTCTAAATTTTGCAGTTGGTGAGTTTAATGTTTCACTGCTTTTGGTAAGGGGGGTTGTTCGTATTAAGAGTTTTTGAAAAGTTTGTTGTTGGAAATTTGAGGTTTCATTTCTGTTTTTGGTTTGCGGGGGAACTGTTCTCTTATTTATATTGTTATTAATGGTTGCTGTTTTTGGAGATTGAGTTTGTTTCACTGTTTTTGTTGAGGGGGGGAACTGTTTCTGGCTTGTGTTGTTTTAAAAGTTTACTGCTGGGTTAGTGAGTCTTGGGGGGGAAGGGAGTGTTTGTGTGTGTGTTTGTGTGAGTAAAGTAAATGAAAGTTTAAAAGGGTTAGAGAGTCATGGGGGGGGAGAGGAAGTGTTTGTGAGTGTGTGTTTTTGTGTGTCTCTGTGTGAGTCAGTTGTAAAGTGTTAGAGAGTCTTGGGGGGGAAGTGAGTGTTTGTGTGTGTGTTTGTGTGAGTGAAGTAAAGGAAAGTTTAAAAGGGTTAGAGAGTCTTGGGGGGGAAAGGGAGTGCGTGTTTTTGTATGTCTCTGTGTCAGTCAGTTGTAAAGTGTTTATGTTTGCCACTATGGAAATGCGGCAAATGGGAGAAAACTTCATACAAGCAGTTAAAGGAATTTATAAAGACCAGTGTGCAGCGATTGTAGTTAACGACGATTTGACCAAAAATTGAAAATAAGTAAAGGTACAAGACAAGGTTGCCCATTGTCTCCATTGTTGTTTATTTTGATCTTGGAAATTTTGTTGATCCAAATACGAGAGGACGATGCAATTCGAGGCATAAAAATAAAGGAATTTTCCTACAAAGTCAGAGCATTTGCGGATGATGTAATGTTGATGGTTGAAGATCCAATATATAACATGTCAAAAATAATAGATAAAATAAAGGAATTTGGAGATTTGGCTGAATTTTACGTGAATAAAAAGAAGTCGAAGATATTGTGTAAGAATATGACGAAGCAAAAACAGCAAGAATTAATGGAGATAACAGATTGCGAGGTAACTAATAAAGTGAAATATTTAGGGATTGAGCTGACTGCGAAAAACATAGACTTATTTAAAAATAATTATGAGAAACTGTGGCAACAAATAGAGATTTGATAAAATGGAATAAATTAAATTTGTCATGGTTGGGAAGAATAGCAGCAGTGAAGATGAATGTGTTACCACGTGTGACGTTTTTGCTGCAAACTATTCCAATTATCCGAGACTTCAAACAATTAGATAAATGGCAAAGAAAAATTTCAGACTTTGTGTGGGCAGGCAAGAAACCCCGTGTGAAAATGAAAGTATTACAAGATTCGAAAGAAAGAGGTGGACTGCAATAGCCAAACATAAGACTATACTACGAAGCAATTTGTCTGGCCTGGTTAAAAGATTGGATAACGCTAAAAGACGGTAAATTGCTGGCTTTGGAGGGACATAAAAAAATTGTTTGGATGGCATGCCTATTTGTGGTATGATAAAGTTAAAGCAGACTATGTTTTTGCATCACTATATTAGAAGAAGCCTTTTCACAATCTGGAAGAAATACAAGGACTATACGGAAGATGGTATCCCCTCATGGGTGGTACCATATGAAGTAATAGATCCGAGAGCTATATATAATGAACAACAATGTCTAATGTATAAAGAGATAATGTC
Organism: Eublepharis macularius; assembly: GCF_028583425.1. Classification (NCBI taxonomy): domain Eukaryota; kingdom Metazoa; phylum Chordata; class Lepidosauria; order Squamata; family Eublepharidae; genus Eublepharis; species Eublepharis macularius. The sequence goes on along the minus strand of NC_072791.1, from coordinate 94,799,181 downwards.
GATGGAACATAAAATGTTAAAAATAAAAACACAAGAAGAATTATCTTCCCACTATGGATGGTTTCAATATAGGCAAATTAGAGATCTTTATAATTCGGATTGTTTAAAAGGAGGAATAAGATTGAAAAACTTGGAATTAGAAGAAGTGATTTTACAAGAAGGTAAAAAAGACATTTCGAAAATATATAAAATACTTTTAAAATGGCATACGGAAGACGAGACAGTCAAAGTCCAGATGGTGAAATGGGCAATAAACTTTCATAAAGAAATAACAATGGAATCATGGGAACATTTGTGGAAAAACACTCTGAAGATTTCAACTTGTACCAATATTAAAGAGAATGTATATAAAATGATGTATAGGTGGTATTTAACGCCTAAGAAGATTGTGCTTAGAAATGCTAAGATGTCAGATAAATGCTGGAAATGTAAAAAACATGAAGGATCATTGTATCATATGTGGTGGACTTGTGAGGTAGCTAAGCAATACTGGGGAGATATAATCGAAATAATTAATGAGGTTTTGCAAACCCAAATAAATAAGAACCCAGAATTGCTGCTACTGAACTTGGGAATGGAAGATGTTCCAATGCAGTATAGAACATTGTTATTTTACTTGACTACAGCAGCAAGACTTTTATATGCGCAGAAATGGAAAGTGCAAGAAATACAAACTATAGAAGATTGGATTTACAAATTGTTGTACATGGCAGAAATGGACAAAATGACAAGAAAACTGAAAGATCTTGATCCAGGAGAATATTTTGCAGACTGGGGGAAATTGAAACAATATTTAGAAAAAAAAATGGGATGTGAAAGGAGGACTGTGGCAGTTTGAGAACTATTAATGTGTGATTATATAAAGGGGAGAGAGAAGTAACTTTACCATTAATGGGGAAACTTCGTTATTAATTAATCTAAGCTAATATTATTATTAAGAAGATTGTATTAAAAATAGATAGGTTAAATAGTGAGGTATAAATTGGATACATTAGGGAATTTGAGATATAGAAGAATTTGAATATGCTTAGAATAAAGGATATAATATATATAAGATTTAGAAGAATATAGTTAAAAGTAATTTAAATAATAAGATGGGTTAAGGGTTGGAAAGCTGTTGGAAGTCTATAAGGAGGGGGGGAAAGGGTGGGGGTTGATATAATTTGGATAATATGGGGAATTTGTGTAAAATTTATGTACTCACCAATAAATTTTTTTTAAAAAAACATGGCCCCCCCAAAGTCCAAACTTTCTGAAACTTGGGAGGTCATTAGAGAAGAGGTAGGAGGTCCCCACCAAGTTTGGTTTGCCTTGGAAAGAAAATGCCTCCCCCCAGGCTCCCGGAAAGCTGGGAGCCAGTTCCCCACTGAAATTGATATCCGAATCTTTCCGGGGCAAACCAAAATCTTTACGAAGCGGGTATTCCGAAGTGGCTTCTCACTTCGGAATACCCTTGATTCCGAAGCGGTTTCCCGATTCAGGTAAATCCAAATCAGGAAACCCGAAGCAACCTGCCTTTGCACAGCCCTAATAATATGTAGCCATGGCGGAAAATGAACATTGTGGATCATTATGCCAAATCCACAGCTCAGCGCAATTTCTACTGAGTTTCTTGAAACAGAGCTAAGAAGGTCCCAACTATTGCCAACTGAACAAGAAAACAGAACAAAAAAAGTATTGATAACATTTTTAGGCTTTGCATTCAATCTTGCCACCTAGGATGATTACTAACAAGTATCTGCAGCTTGACATTCTTAAAAAACCTTTGTTTTATACACTTAAGACAGAAAAATGCAAACACTGACCAAGTTACCCGAGACATTAATATATACACACACACACACACACACACACACACACACACACACACACACACATAAACAATACCTTTCAAAGAACCAATCATCCGAGGACAGCGCTGTGCTAAATACTTCTCCAAATCATTCCATGCTTTTTTAAGTGTAGCATAATACTGAATATACCTTCCTAAATCAGAATAGATATCCATAAATATTGCCTTCCAACTCTTATTTCTTTGAGATTTCTCCTTTCTAAAAAGATAAAGAAAAAGTATTTATTTTACAAAATTTATACTTCATCATGATACCTCATAAGAGACACCAAAGTGGCCATTAAAAACACAGAACAAAATCACTTCTTAAAAATCATTAAAACCAATAAAAACACCATCATTAAAATAATTAAAACTAGAACTAAAACACATATACAGAAACATAAAAACAGTTAAAATATTGGGCAGGATGGAGGAATCACTGAGGAAAGGCCAAAAGAAACAAAAAAGTCTTCAGCCCCTGGCTCAAGACGGCAACAGAAGGGGACATTTGAATCTCCCTGGGGAGAGAGTTCTAGAAGTTTGATGCCACAACAGAGAACAGTCTCTTCCGAATTGCCATTCGCTTAATCCCAAAAGGTAGGGGCACCCAAAACAAGGCTTCAGAAGATGACCGCAATGGTTGGGTAGGTTCATAAGGGAGCAAAGAAATAAAACTATTGAATACTCATAGTTTTTGCACTCAAAAGCTAGAGCACACTTCTGTTTGTTTTCCTTTTTCAGATGATAGTTTCCTTAAATGTGGAAGTCCAACCTTAGTTAAGTCAAAAAGTCTAGGATGCATGTAATCCAGCCAAAACGGAGTACTACAGTTTCAACTGTGTTCAGTTTAACTCTCCTGTACAGCATCAACAGCTGGAATGTCTAGACTGTAGGTAAATAAGGATTGTGTCACTTTGCTCCCTCCTTCCCCAATGCTGCTTAGATTCCCTGTGAAAGTAAGAGAAAGCAGTTGGAGAGAAGCCAAATTCATCCATAATTTCATCTGCTGCCAAGCTTTCCTGTAGGATATTGTGCTGTCATTGAACAATAGCAATAATTAGCATTTTTTTTCAAGAGTAAGCAAGAAAATCTTGCTGAGTACAGCAATCTATGTAGCATGGATGATCCAGTGATAGTATAATATCCAGTGCTATGAGAATGCAGCTCTTGTAATCATTTCAGACTCAGAAAGCTAGTAGGGATGGAGGATACCAAATAAATACTAATAGTAAGAACATGAACCAAGTCATGTAATACTTATTGAGGGGCCTTTCAGATTCTTACAGTGCAATCCTATGCAGAGTTACTCCAGTCTAAGTCCATTGAAGTCAATGGTCTTAGGCTGGAGTAACTTTCCATAGGATTGCACTGTTAGTCTTAGGAGTGGAAATGTGGGATATAAAAATGTTACATGACAACAAGAAAACAGCAGAGCATAAAAATGCTTAATTTTACCCGAATCATGCCCATATAACACAATAATTTTAACACTATGGAATAATCTTCACAAAGACACTTTAAAAGTAGGCAGAAATTATACTTGTTCATTATTCCAAGTAGTACAGAAAAAATAATAAGTAACCCTTAAATTTTATAAAAAAGGAATTTGCTTCTTATTTATTAATTCATTCTAGAAAATATCCCACAGGCAATGGACACTTTGGCACAGAAATGAATTATGATCTCTTAGTCAAAAGAAATTTGGACTTGGACAACAAAAAGAAAATGTTGTATGAATTTTAACAAACATGCTCTGAAAATTAAAACCTGTAAAAACAAGTGTGTTAAGGCGAGCAGCAATTAACTAGAACAGCAACATAAACAAGTGTACGACATTTTACTATAAAGTACTGCTCTCACACAAAGCTTAGCCTGCGTTTAGTATGAAACAGCAGCATGCTGACAATAAAATTGGTCTACAGCAACACAGCTAGTGCTTTATATGAGCCAACTCAAAATTGTAGTTGACATGGGCTCAGAAGTATACATGAATAGGCCTGAAGTTAACCTAGTACATTTTATATTGATCTGCATTCTGAAAGCTCCAGTAGCACATTTGTCGCTGAAGGAATTCTTGTTTAGAAATTGTTACATCAGGAACCCAGAGGATTACTAAGTAGTAGAATTTTAAGTTTCAGGAAATCCACCAAACTAACCTTTGAAAGTATACTGGGAGCAGAAGAACATTACATAAGACACTATCAAGAAAGAAGACACCACTGAAGTTTACATTTCTCATTAAATAAGTCAGTAAAATGCTATGCAGAGTTACACCTTTCTAGTTCATTGAAGTCAATGGGCTAAGAAGGACGTAGCTTTGTTTAGGGTTGCACTGCGAGCCCTTCAGTCCATGAATGAGAAAAAAGCTCAATAGCTGGTATAAGACAAACAAAAGAGCTACATAAAATTTTCAAATATGTTAAATTGAGTGTGATTTCTAAAGGAATGCTAATACAGCATCATTTAGGAGTGTAAATTAAACACAAGTTAGAATTTACCTAATCTCAAGAATTTCTGAAAATAAGAAATCAATCTTAACTGGCCCACAGAACCATTCAAGAGTGGTCTACTGCTTAAACAGAGATGTTCTATCAGATCCAGGGCCATATTTAGGGAGAGCAGGAGGGTTGCTTGCTCCAGGCGCCGCCAAAGAGAGGGTGGCAGGTGCAGCTGCTGGCCAGGAGCATGCAGAGCTGGTGGCAGCTGTGCGGGAAGCTGCATGTGGGGAAGGGCTGGGAGACCACCCGCACTGCCCTGCCCACTTGCCATGTCGATGGGGCAGCTGGCTCACTGGGCGCCAAGCTGGCCCTCTGGCTCCTGCAGGGGCTGCTGGCCGGGAGCGCACTGTCAAGTAACGGGTGGGGAGGCAAGCGTCCTGAATTGTGGGAACGCTCCCAGGGGGAGCAGGAACACCCTGCATGATGACGTCACTTCTGGGAAGTGACGTCATCATGCAGTCCTGGGAGCACACACGCGCTCTTTGCATGCATGCACATGTGGTGACAAGGGCCACTACTGGCCAGGAGTTGCCTCAGGTGCCTGTAACCCATGCTACACCACTGATCAGATCTACAGAAGAATCATCATTACCCCAGCATTGTAGAAGGCCAAATGTAACCATGTTCAAGTATTATCTGGTTACCTTCTCATAATTTCTAACACTCTTCCAAAAGTTAAGAGAAACCCAAGCCATCTCTACAACCTTATAATACAGGAAATGCTGCAAGTGCATACTCAGTAGATTTAAACAAACATAACTCAGCCAGAAGCAATGTTTGAGTTTATGAAAATCACATGCTGTTCATACTTACTCAGACATAAGCCAGTATTTCTCACAATGCCTCCTCCACAACGGATCATGACTAGAAATTTGACTTAATCTACGACTTACACAACAGCAGCTGTAAATAGAGTGATTTTAAAACTTATTTTCAAGACATAACAGAATGATTGGATACTGTATTTATCACTATATCAACATCATGAATCGTGAAGCTGAAGAATTTGTAGAGCTTTAGAACAGTTCAAAATGCTAATTTTACAGAGATCCTCAATGCTAATTTTATTTATTTTTCTAGTAGAAAAAACAGCATGGCTGGTTCAAATAACCTAATATAAGGACCTAGGAAGTGACCAAAGTTTTCATTGGTGAATCAGATGCCATGCAGTAACTGACAATGCATACTAGGATACTCTTGTCCAATATTAGGGATCAGTATCTGTATACACCACTGCAGAATGGTACTGTAAGGTGTGCTCTCTTCCCCATCCTCCCACCTGCTTAATAACTAACTGGGGCTGATCTACCTTTTGTATGGTTGGCATAAGGGACTACATCATAACTTCATAGACTATTTCATTGCTACCTAATGTGGTGGAAGAATGCATTGTCTGTCTCATACACCACCACCACCCCACACACAGTAACACTAGATTAGGCCTATAGAAGTCCAGGATAAAGATGAAGAATGAGTTCACAGTCTGAATTTATAGAAAATTCATCTAACATTGGTAAGAGGAAAAATTATCTTTAAAAATCTGAAGTTCATTTCATTGCTTTGCAATGACTGTTTTTGTAATTAGAACAAGTATCATGTTAGATGATGATTAAAAATATTTTTATGGCTATAATTTAATGTTTTACAAATATCTGACCATGATTAGACACCATATTCATCAGCCAAATGCCCAAATGTAGTGCCTCATTTATAAAATTGACAGTTACAGTAACTGTTGTATAGTAGGACAACTCTCATTGACCACAGCTCTGGAAGCTGGTGCCACTGGATCTATTCAGGTATTACACGACTCCTACTCTTACAGGACTCCTACTCGGACTCCTACTCTTCCTCCCCTATTTCTACTCACTATGCACCAAAGGTAACAACCATTACTTGAATGTCAGATCTCCCTGTCTGAAGCCCATTTATTCCAATGGTTACCAACATTTTAGAGCCTATGGGCTTCTTTGGAATTCTGATATAAGGTCGTGAGTACAACCACAAAACTGCTATTTCAGGAGGTGGAGCCATCAGTAAGTGAAGTTACACATAACTCTAATAGTAAGTCTTCAACAGTGTGGACAGAAGCTCTGTTTAACTAGCAAGAATTGTAACAGAATGGAGCAAGTATGATTATACTTCATTACTGAACACATACTTGATCTCTATTCAACTTAGACTGACTAATGTTAAAATTCATTTCCCCTCTCCTGTTTGCATTTCCATTACTGGTTACGTTCATCTTTTAAAAGTGCCTGAACTTTAAATCATGGTTCAATAATTATTTTAAGCACATCAGATGGCATTTTCTTTATTGTTCTATATTTCCCTTTAATGTCTATTTCATTTTCTCAACCCCTTAAATTTACATCTTTGGTTTCTTGTTTATTTCAGTTTCCTTCAGTGCTTCATACAAAGTTTTAATTTGTGGGTAACATAATTTCAAGTATTATTTGTTTGTTTTATCAGCTTTCTTAGTACATGTACATTTCTTTACATGTCCCTTATCCATTCTTCTGTGCGTTGAATGTGAAAATATTTTAAATAAACTTCATTTATCCCCACCATATGCTCAGAAATGCATATATGCATATGCAAAATTCTTTCAATTTCTGGTCCCTCTCCTTTAAAAAAACTGCAACCCCTTTAGGACTTTAACCACATGTGCTACAAGATTCATGTGGTGACTGGATGATTACTTTACTCTTGCTCAGCCTCCCCTCTTTTCCTGTCACTTTCTACAGAATGTTAATGGTTGTTGTGGGTTTTCCGGGCTGTATTGCCGTGGTCTTGGCATTGTAGTTCCTGACGTTTCCTGATGTTAATGTTGCTTGCTTGCTGATCACTGTAACCTCATCTACCACAAGCTGTGCATTCAACTGCCATCACTTTCAAAGTGCATAGTATAAAAGTTAAACATATTCTAAATTAAACAATAATTTGAGAGTAATACATCTTATACAACCAATAAGTATATAAACAATACATTTATAAAAGTCTTGGGAATAAAACAAGCAGTACCTTTAAATTTCTTTAAGCTAATAAAGAAATTATTACATATTTGGCTTCCCTGAGCCAAACATGATATTTCTCCTTCACTCTTCTTCGCTTCCCTCCATCTAAGCTACTGTATCAATTAATTTAGCCTAAATAATCAAAGAAATCCTTCCATTTGTTCCAGAAGTCGGTTATTGGCCTATTTTGTAGGTAAGTAGTTAGTTTGGCCATTGAAGCATATTCATAAATTTTATCTCTCCACTCTGGGAGACCAGGACAAGCATCGGTTTTCCATTTTCCTGCAAATAATACTCTTGCTGCTGTCACCATATAACGGAAGAGATCTCCTTGTTCTTTTTGGATTTAAGAGAATGCTTTTCAGATTTAATTCAAATTCAAATCTGAGTGTGAGAATCTTTTGCATCTCTTCATGTATTTTTATCCAGTATTTTTGTGATTCCTTACAAGTCCACCACATATGGTAAAATGTTGCATCCATATTCTGACACTTCCAGCAATGCCCACTGTAACCGTTACTAATCCTTGCAATATCTTTGGGAGTAATGTACCATCTAAAAAACATTTTATACCAATTTTCTCTCAGTAACTGGCAGCCCGTAAATTTTATGTCTTTAGTCCATAAGTTTTCCTAAAAGTCCATCGGAATGGTTCACCCAAAATTTTGCATCCATTTTATCATATAAATTTTGACTTGTTCCATTTCTGTATGGCGTTGCAGTAATATTTTGTAAATCTTCCCCAATAGATGCAACAAGTCTCCAGATATTAATAGTTCATATTGTGTTACGCATAACCTCACTCCCTGACATATTGTAGTTGGGTTCACTACCCTGTATCAGAATTCCAAAAGTGGTCAAAGGCTCAAAATATTTAGAAAGTAGAGACCTAACTCTACAAGCACTCTGCTCACCCTGTGCTCAAGTCTCCTGCTTTCCTTCTTGGCCACCACAGATATCTATGTATGTATTTACAAAATTTATGTCCCACCTTTTGACCCAGCAAGGACAACCAAGGCAGCTAACAACTGCAAGCAAATGAAACAAAAAAATGAAAGTGATGGAAGGGACAGATGAATATTCCAGGGAGAGCTTCACAACTACAATGGCCCTCTCTCAATTAATACAATGTATGTATTTGCTGCTAAAGGACAAACTAGCCATTAAATAGCTAATTTACCAATGGGTTTCTGTTTTTGAATGAAAAGCAGCCACAGGATGCTGCAGATTTGACTAGGGAAAGGGTAGGAAGGCCATATTTAGTCTTTCCCCCTCAAGACTCTTCTACTTATGGGGCAAAAAGACATGGGCAGCTCTCTGTTCCCTACTCACATTGTGGGTGTAACAGTATGGAGGGGGAAGGTTAAAGGAAAAGTATTAACAGTATCTCCCCCACTCTGACAGCCTTCTGTTACTACTTTTCATTTTGAAAAGTCAATAGCCACAGTTTTCACATAATGTTTAATTTGACCATAAGCTTGCAGTGCTACTCAGTTTCCCAAGCTTCACTTTCAACCTTCCTTTCTTGTACTACGAAGGAAATCCCTTTACATTGAAAATCTTACCAATACACATTTCTCCATTACAGGATTTTAAGAACCCACCATGTGGTGGCATTAGGGCAGAACAGCTTTAACATGTTGCACAGAATAAACCACCTGTTGAGACAGCCAGACTACGGTGAAAGAAACCTGTCTGTCAGCAAAGAGACAGCTTGGAGCCCTTTTTAAGGCACTTATTACTCACACTTGCCATGGCAGAAAAATCTCACTGTGAAACCCAAAACAGCCCTTAATAATAATTAAGCGACAGTAAGAGGGGGGAGGGGATAAAACCTGATTTCCACAGACTAAAATAACTAGTCAGCTTTCCCTTCCAAAAAAATACCCCTTCCCACAATTTCACCTCTAGAAACACCCTCTTCCCTTCGTTCTTAAGTTCCCATGAAGATGCCTCTCACTATATGACCCGCCTCAAGCACCCATTAATAACCTACCTAAGGAAAAGTCGGCCCTGCACTTTCCCTCTCCTGTTACTCTAACCGATCCCTCCCGCCGCCGCCGAGGCCCTCTTCATCCACTCCCTATCCATTTTCTTGGGGCGGCCGCCAGGAAGGAAGTGTTCAGTCTCTGCAAGGTACAGAATGCGGCACAAAGCAACGCGCCGAGCCCAGCAGCTTCCAGTCCCCAAGGGTGCCTCCCCACAACGGCCAAGTTCCCCCACCTCATGAGGTCCCTATAATCCAGAAGGCTAAGGATGAGCAGCAGCGGGTCAGTAGGTAGCTGCTCCAGGTGAAGAGGCTGCAGGTCCAGCTCAACTGACGCCGCCATCTTGACGCCTCCCTTGTCGGCCCTTCGCTCAGCTCCTGGTCTCAGGCTCCTCCCTAGCTAGCTTGGGTTGGACTAATTGAGTCGAACAGAGGCAGAGGCCTCCTTCCCGGCTGACAGGCTCCGCCTCGCCCCTCACGCTGGTTTGTTATCAAAACACACAACAGGCGATGGCGTGTTCAAAACGGTAGCCTCAGATACAAGAGGCATCAATGCCTGAAGTGTTTGTAGTGCTTCGCCGGGCATGGGATGCCAGGAATAATTATTATTTATTCGTTTTATATTCTGCTCTCCCCGCAAGCGGGCCCAATCCGTACAAGCTTTCTTGAAAGTAAGACCATTGAGAGCAACTGAGTTTACACGGAATCGCAAGTAAGAATAGCATAGTGTAACCCGTGCCATTTTCTCTTAAACGTTTCATTTTTATTAAAAGTTTAGAATTTAGAGTCTGGGGAGTAAAAGGTCGCAGAGTGAGTCTGGCTTGCAGCAGGCGAGAGAAGGCCTAGGGCTTGGCTGAGGAAACGGCTGATTTCTTTGCAGGCCCAAGCCAGAGATAGGAAGTCTCAAGAGCAGGAGCCGTTGAAAAGCACATAGGGGAAGAAGCAGCCCTGCACTTCTATAAGTAGACATTTTGGACTTGCTGTTCTCTTTGTATCACTGGACACATTATTTGTTGGGTCTTACCTGTGTTCAGAGTGCCCTTTCTGAAGGCTACTGAAGATCCTGTGTCTGCAAATATTATGTTGATAGCAATTATGATTATATCTGTAGTTGTAGAGTTGTTGGGTTTTGGATAAATATTTGTTACAAGTTGGAACACTATCATATTTTGAGTATTTTCTTTGTAAAGCAATTTCATGGTTACTTGCCAAGCCACAGGGTTCATTTATTGACTTGAAACTCCCCCCTCTAACTCTCCAATTGGAAAAGATAATTTAGGAGAGGGATCTATAGTTGTCATGGGTCTGTTGTATTACAATAGCAGTCTTGACTAGCAATGCCACTTTTTTTCTGGAGGAGATACTGAGGGCTGCCAACACTAACACCACTTCGGATCTTTACCATGGAGATTAATAAAATATCATTGGGCACAGCTTTCCATTGTGTTTTTGATGTTGAGGTTTTTGGATACAATTCAAATTGTCCCAAATTACAAATACAACACTTTCTCTACCAGTTCAGAGGAGGAGTATCTGTTGTGTAATGAGTTGACTGATAGCCCTAATCTATGCCATGCACACTGTGTGTACTCCCTTAAAATGTTTGAGTCACCTGAAAGGAAAACAACTTTTTTATCAAAATATAAACCTACCTAAAAACTCTTTAAAGTTGAAGAGGTCTATTTATATAAAATTATAGTTCACTCCTAGCTCGTCTGTCACTTATAAATAAGAATGGCAATTAATCTGGGTTGTACAGAAAAAGCTTCAAGAAGAACAACACAGCTGGCAACAGGTGAGGACAACTTTAGTTTCTACTGCCTAATGTAGTAGCGTTAATAAAGTGGCCTCAGGGTTCTGCTTCAGAACTTATTTTTAATATCTATGCTCAGTCATGGAACTCATAAAATAATAATGAAGAATAAGTGTAAAAAGATTGTTTTTCCTCACTGTGGACTAAACAACTTTTCTACCCTGGTGTTAGAGCAAGTTGTAGTTTCTCAACAAATTTGAGCCCTAGCACCTCCTATTTTGGAAGTTAAATTACCCTGTTAACATCTCATAATTTCCTCCATTTCTGTTCAAACATCATTCTGAATTTTCTTTAAGATTCATGTATTTCCTGTGAGCCTTATCTATATAATACAGGCATGACTTTTCCCCCTTAGTCATGCAGTTGGTTATTAAGGCATAAGGAAACTTTATATTTGCTGATCATTTTGCTTACAAATCAGCATGCATCTGGTATATGTGAGATACAATCTGAAAATCACTTTCCTGGTAGTAAGCCCCATTGAATACAATAGGGATTACTCTGAGTAGATCTGCTTAGAATTTCTCTCAGAATGAGTCACATGCACTCCAGCATTCAGGGAGAGCTATACTATTTATTTACTTATTTATTTGCTTCATTTATATCCTACCTTTCTCCTCTCTGAGGACCTAGAGTGGCTTACATCATTTTATTCTCACAGCAATTCTGTGAGGTAGTCTAGGTTGAGAGAGTGACTGGCCCAAGGTCAATCAGCAAGCATCCATGGTGGAGTGGGAATTTGAACCTGTGTCTCCCAGATCCTAATCCAACAGTACCACATTGGCTGTTTTGCATTGTAGGTTTGGGTTGCATTCCTAAGCGTACAGATGTAATGAGCCAATCCTGTGTCATGCCATGAAGACAACAATTATGTTAGGGTTAATGCCAACATAGTGCAGTCACAATCCAGACAAAGATAAAGCAATACACCAGATAGAGAAACAAGTGCTAATATTGCAATGCTACTTACCCAGTCCCACAGCATCACTGGAAAGTCTGCTGCCACACACCAATCATGATATTATGTGCCAATGATGCTCTGACATTAAATGTCCATGGAAATTATGTTGCAGTGGCAGTGCTATATTACTTACCCTGCTCAGTACATATCCCTTTACAGTATAAACAATTCACAGAGTTCGCAGAAACAGCCTATAATACATCCCATATTTAAGGCCTTTGAAGGCCAGTTGTTATGAACGTAGCAACTTATATTAGCAGCTACATGCCTGTCAGTCCCAAATCTTAGTAGACAATGCACAGAAGCCAGCAGGCTTCAAACAGCCATACTTGTACTAGAAGAAACACCAGGATCGCACAGAGAAAGGACTACCATGCTAATCACCACATCTGAAAGAAAACTTTCACATGGGCAATAGGTCCTTACTACCATGATCTGAGACTTGTGAGAATCACTGCCTCTACATTTCTGATACTAAGAACACTGTGCACACCCCATGTGTATTGATGTCTGAAGGGAAAGGATTGAAAAGGCTGCATAACCAATAAATATTACAACACTCTGGAATAACCTAGATGAGTCTTGTTAATAGAAAAGAGACCAAGGCACCATCTTCTACTAGCTAATTAGTTGGGATGAAATTTGCATGAAGCAATACATAACTGATAGCTCTGTAGGAAGAGTGCTAAAATGGGAAGCAGATGAAGTGGGTTTGAGTTCCAATATGGAAAAAGGAAAATGTGGCTATCACATGGTAAAACTTACTTCTTTGCAGTGAATCTTGCTAATAACAATATTGTTAGGTGGAAGAGGGAGATTGTTGGAATACAAGATGTCAGGATAAGCAAATTATCTCCCAGAATTTAAAAAGTATCTGTAAGGGTTATAAGGAGGCAAGAGTTATTCATCTATTTTATCCCTTCCTGCTTGTGGCTCCTTATAGATACAAGGTCAGAGTGAGGTACCTTATAATGCATTTCCCGATATATATGGAATGGATCGTATACTTTTGGTGAGTGATGCCTTTGGTTAGTTAGATTCTTGCATTACAGAGGGGAAGTTATTTGGAAAATCATGCTGAATGTTCCATGAAACATTGTTGAATTTGCTTCTGAATAAATAAGTGCAGTGAACACATTTATTTGATGGTGAATTATACTGAAATCAAAAGATTCTAATCCAATAGCACCTTAAAGTCCAACATGATTTTCAGGATATAAGCTTTCAAGAGCAAAGCTCTCTTCTTCAGAAATCAGAGATCCTTCTGAATAAACAGAGAATTAAGCTGTAGCCTGCACATCATATAATTCTAAAAGATGATGGAGTTTGATCTGATCTATCATTTATAACAGATTTTATTAGATAACTTCTGCATCAAAATGCCCTCTTAGAATACTGACTGATAAGAGTTCAGTTCTATCATTTGGGAACATAGTATTTGTTTTTTTCTTCTTCCTTTCATTTATCTACTAAGTGTAGACAAGTACAGAAAGAAGTTAGAATATTTGTTTGAAACACCTCTTTAAATATATATAGAATAGTGTGGCAAGTCATCCACACAGCTGAACCAAAAGAAAAGATAAGAGTTCAATATAGCCATTATTCACACATCCCTGGGGACTACAATAACTTTTTTCTAGGGACAATTTTAGAAAGCATTGTCTGTCCCTTGTACAGTGGTAGGAAATGGTAATATCAAACACACCCTATGGCACCTTAATAGGCAAGCATCACATTTCCTTCACAACATAATTATGTGACATTAAGTTCTAAATCTGGTGATAGACAAGGCAGTAGGCTGAACTCAACAGAATTTAAAGTAAATAAAGCTAAACCTTTTATGCTGCCTGTTAGTTAACACAAAATCTACACATAAACCAAAACCCAAGGCTTTCAAAGTTCATCTTTCTACTGGAAAACCAACCTTTTTTTCTGATTCAAGTTGTTTCCTGAATAAAGGAAGCTACAATTTGTTGTTCTCTTGCACAGTAAAATAGATCTTGCCTAATTATTCAAGGGTATTTTTTATTCCAATGTTCCAAACTTTTCCAGGGGGAATTGCCAAAGTGTTACAACTAAGTTTGCCAGCAAAGTATCTTGTCCCTTTAAAAGAGGCTTAATGGATGGAAATAGGCAGTTAAAAGCTTTTCATGGCACAGAGGCAAATAACATCCCATTAAAGAGACTGAGCATTTTTTTCTCCAGGTTGTTGGCAACCCTACTTACAACTGCCAGTGAAATAAACAGTCCACATCATCAGCATGGTAACTGATGGTGTTATTAGTAAATGGCACAAGATCCAAGTCCACTGAGCTTTGCTTTATGTAGTTTCTTGTGTTATAGAAGAAATCCTGCTATATAGAAGGCAAGCCATATTGGCAATAACTCACTTTTTATCCCTACACAGGCGCACTTGCAGGCCCCTCCATGGGATAAAAAGTGAGTTGTTGGCAACACAGCTTGCCTCAGTGGCCCCAAGGAGTCCACCGTGGTAGCGGGGAGCCCCAGTGCAGCAACGTGTCCCTCCAGAGGCCCGGGAAGGCCCAGTGCAGCAGTGGGAAGGCCTAGTACGGTAGCCCAGCCTTCCAGAGGCCCTGAGGAGGCTGCCATGGCTTCAGGAAGGCATGGCAGTGCAGCCCTCTGAAGGTACAGGAAGGCCCAGTGCGGCAGTGGGAAGGCCCAGCAGAGTGGTGCAGCCCTCGAAAGGCCATTTTCTAGAGCTATATATATAAATAAATAGTACTTAAAGTATCTCATCCCAAAGATGCATAAAACTGAAAATAACCCATTTTTGTAACTTTCACCTATCAAGACATTTAGTCACTGTCTTTCAAACTGGCATCACTGAGTAAAATTTTTACTGGATTTGTTTTGATATTCCTTTTTGATGGTTTTAATGTTGTATTGCTTTTAAAAGTGATTTTGGAGCTTCTGTTTGTTGACTGTGAATTTGTTTTGTTGTTATGCTGTTTTTTATTTTTAGAAAGCAACTTTGGATGCTCTTGTTGGTTGAAAGGCAGCATTTCAATTTTCTAAATAAACTGGACATGTAGTGGTGGTTCCAACAGATTGACTGGAAGTATACGTAACTGACTTGGAAAATATATGATGTTGCTGAAAGTAAGACAGGGTCTGCCACAACCCCTGCTACTTATAAAGGAAGCCTGCTAGAGCTACCCAGCAGAAAGCGATGTCTGGATCTGGCCTAAGGGAAAAGTCCAGTACTGACTGGGAGAGAATGGGGACTAGCTACTTGCACCACAGATCTTGGCTCTGCAGAAAATGATAGATTTTCACAGGGAACAATGATATACAACAACAACAACATTTATATACTGCCCTTCAGGACAACTTGTGTTATAAAAGAAATCCTACTATATAAAAGGCAAGCCATATTGGCGACGACTCGCTTTTTATCCCCATGCAGGCACACTTGCAGGCCCCTCAGGATAACTTAAAGCCACACTCAGAGCGGTTTACAAAGTGTGTTGTTATTATTGTTCTCATGACAATCACCGTGTGATTTGGGTGGGGCTGAGAGAGCTCTGGGAGAGCTGTGACTGACCCAAGGTCAGCCATCCGGCTTCAAGCGGAGGAGTGGGGAATCAAACCTGATTCTCCAGATTAGGGTCCTGCCGCTCTTAACCACAACACCAAACTTGCTCTAGACACTGCCCCCTGTGCTTGAGGAGAGGCCCCTGATGGACATCAACCTACTCATACTCACCTGAGAGGCTACTTATCTGAAGAAACTTCAGCTATAATAAAGTTGTAACTGCAAAACAAAGAGTGCTATCTTGCTCCTTTAACAGAGGCTAGCATGAAAAGAGCTAGCATGGACATTATTTTCCAATACTTACCTACAGTTATTTTTAAAGACCTATTACAGTTCTGCAGGACCTGTAAAACGGAGATGTTCTGCCAGGCTTTAGTTGAGGACCACCAGGTGTCCCCCCTTATCCTATCTAAGATCACTACCTCTTCTATGATTGCCCTCGGCTATGCGTTTTACCCACAGCTATGACCTATGCAGGTCTTTTATTAGTATCCAAAGAAGCCTATGTATAATGGTGCCAGAGTATTTTAATATAAGTTTTTAAATCTGTTTTTAAAGTTGACTATTAATTTATTGTGTTTTAATGATGATGTGAGCCACCCTGAGCCCATTCGTGGGGAGGGTGGAATATAAGTCAAAATATGGTTGGTGTGGGTTTTCCGGGCTGTATTGCCGTGGTCTTGGCATTGTAGTTCCTGACGTTTCGCCAGCAGCTGTGGCTGGCATCTTCAGAGGTGTAGCACCAAAAGACAGAGATCTCTCAGTGTCACAGTGTGGAAAAGATGTTGGCAGGTCATTTATATCTACTCAGGAGGGGTGGGGTTGAGCTGAGTCATCCTGTAAGAGTTTCCCAGGGTGTGGAATGCTAATGGCAGGAGGCTTCACTGTATCCTGAGGAGGTTCTTTTGCATATGGATTGGTGCTTGATGTGCTAATCTTCTCTGCAGGGCTATTGTCGGGTGTAGAGTGTTTTGTTAGCCTGGTGTTTTTCAGAACTGGAAACCATGCTCTGTTCATTCTTAAGGTTTCTTCTTTCCTGTTGAAGTTTTGCTTATGCTTGTGAATTTCAATGGCTTCCCTGTGCAGTCTGACAAAGTAGTTGGAAGTGTTGTCCAGTATTGTGGTGTCCTGGAATAAGATACTGTGCCCTGTTTGAGTTAGGCTATGTTCAGCCACTGCTGATGTTTCAGGTTGTCCAAGTCTGCAGTGTCTTTCATGTTCTTTTATTCTTGTCTGGATGCTACACTTTGTGGTCCCGATGTAAACTTGTCCACAGCTGCAGGGTACACGGTATACTCCTGCAGAGGTGAGGGGGTCTCTACTGTCTTTTGCTGATCATAGCATCTGTTGTATTTTTCGGGTGGGTCTGAATACTGCTTGAAGGTTATGCTTTTTCATAAGCTTTCCCATCTGATCAGTAATTCCTTTGATATATGGCAAAAACACTTTTCCTGTAGGAGACTGTTTTTCCTTGGTTGTTTGATTCATCCTGGGTTTGATTGCTCTTTGGATTTCATTTCTGGAGTAGCCATTTGCCTGAAGTGCGTGGTTTAGATGATTAATTTCCTCATTAAGAAAGTGCGGCTCACATACCCGTCTCGCACGATCCACTAGTGTTTTCATTATGCCTCTTTTCTGTCGGGGGTGGTGATTGGAGTTTTTGTGTATGTACCGATCAGTGTGAGTTGGTTTCCTGTAGACCTTGTGACCTAACTGAAAGTTTGCTTTGCAGATGACCGAGGTATCCAGAAATGGGAGTTTTCCCTCGATTTCTTTCTCCATAGTGAATTGTATGTTCAGGTGGATGTTGTTGAGATGATTCAAAAACCCCATCAATTCTTCCTCCCCATGGTTCCAAATGATAAATGTATCATCCACAAACCAGAACCATACACTAGGTTTGTGGGGTGCTAATTCTAGAGCTGTTTTTTCAAAATGTTCCATGTAGAAGTTTGCTATAACTGGGCTGAGAGGGCTCCCCATGGCCAGCCCATCCATCTGTTCATAGAATTCGTTATCCCATTGGAAGTAACTGGTTGTCAGACAATGATGGAATAAGGCTGTTACGTCCTCTAGGAAAGTCAAAAGTCAAAATAAATAAATAAATAAATAAATAACAACAACAACAACAACAAGAGCATTCAATTTATATACCCCCCTTCAGGACAACTTAATGCCCACTCAGAGTGTTTTACAAAGTGTGTTATGATTATCCTCATGACAATCACCCTGTGATGTGGGTGAGGCTGAGAGAGCTCTGGAAAGAGTTGTGACTGACCCAAGGTCACCCAGCTGGCTTCAAGTGTAAAAGTGAGGAATCAAACCCAATCTCCAGATTAGAGTCCTACCGCTCTTAACCACTATACCAAAATGGCATAAAGGTTGCCCCTTCAGTGTAAGTATTGACAGATGCTGCATACACTTTTTCACCCAGATCATATAAACATGCATAGTTTTGACAGCACACAGTGGTTAAAGTAGTCTATAAACAGCATAAACTACTTGTGGCTTTCAGAGGCCCAGAAAAGCCCGCTGCCTCAGGGCTTCTGGAGGCCTGAGAAGGATCCTCAGCAGTGGAATTAGACATGGCGCTGTGGCCCTGGGCCTTCCTGCTGCCTCGGGTCCCGGTGTGGCCCAGCCCAGCGGCCCGCTGTGGCATGGCGCTGCGCAGCCAGCGGCCTGCTGCAGCGCAAGTGCAGGCAAGGGGCAGCAGTGGAGCCCACTGCTGTGCTGGACAGAGAGAAGGTGGGCAAACCACCATTTTCTCCCTGCCCAGCTGATCCATGGGCAAGGGGAGGTGGCAGCGGAGTCCGCCTGCTGCTCAGCTGGGCAGGGAGAAGCAGGGAAAGCCTGCTTTCTCCCTGCCCAGCTGATCCTCAGGCAAAGGGGGGCCTGCTGCCACACTGGGCAGCCCAGCCAGCTTTGGCGCAGCCTGCTGCTGGGCAGCCCTCTGTAGTGCGGGCCAGCTGGCCAGCACCCACTGCTAGATTCCGTTGTATTAAATTACAACGGGCTCTAGCGCTAGTTATAAATAATTAAAGAAAAAGGCCACAATCATTATATACACATCCTTAGAGACTGATAGGACTTCTTCCTGCAAATTACAGTTAGAAAAAGCTTTGCCTGCCTCTCATATTCATGGAGGTGATATTTACATTTAGAAATCAGAATAGGTGTTTTCTTCCATCAACCGTAACCCAAAATATTGTGAAAGTCTCACTATAATTTTTTAAATTTTATTTTTGTTATTTATAGTCTGCCTTTCTTACTGAGACTTACACAGTGTAAGTCAATACAACTGACAGCTGGGAAATTCAGTGAACAATGCAATAGAGTATGTATTGCAGACATGCATAAATTCAGATACAGGGATACAATGCTGAAACAACACTGACCAAAATATAAGTAACTAGCTTGATGCCCATGCTTCACAACAGTATTTAACTACTTTAAATCCAGGTATAATATTTATGGGTATGTAACTTTTTTGGGTTGGGGGGGGCGTGCTTTGAGTTGGTTTTGTAGTATAATAGCATAGTACCCAAGCTTCACAAAAGTGTTTGAATAAAGCGAAGTATGTTGATGCCTAAAAGTGATAAAGTGAATTTTGAAATGTAATATTTATTGAAGAGATTTTTAAAAGGAAAAGATTGTAGTGCAATAAGTAAAGTGAAAAATACGTACAACCTTTTTTTTCTGCTGAAGGACCTCTTTGTAGACCTCATTGGTGGTTTCCCCCCACTTTGGAGCTCCCACTTTGAGGAGAAGCTTGTAGGCTTGGAAGCCTGGAGGGACATTCTGTGTGCAAAGCAGTTGTTTTCTCCCCAACATACATCCCTCCTCTTTATGGTTGCCAGCTCCAGGTTGTGAAATTCCTGGAGATTTAGGATGTGAAGCTTGGAGAAGGCAGGGTTTGGGCGCACACGCGCATGCACACGTACGTGCGCGCACACACACAACGCAGCTATTTTATCCAGGGGAACTGATCTCTGTTGCCTGGAGATCAGTTGTAATTCTGGGAGTCTCCAGCCACCACCTAGATGCTGGCAACCATACGTCTCCTGCTCATGTAGAAGAAATTCTTCTTCTACCACCTTTGAGGCTGAGCATCAGGGCATTTCTCTGAGCAATTTCTTTCCCCCTCTTTTTTACCTGCATAAAATTGACACCTTTGTTTAAATTTAAGTAAAAATGCACCTTTTGTGGCTTGTTACAAGAACAAAGCAAGCTCTCTATCTCTTTCTCCCTCCTTTCCTTTCTTATTCATAACATGAAATCTCAGGATCTGCCTCACCAACAAACACACCTGAGTTTGAGTTGAGGAGGGTTGCCCTAAAAGTTGAGCATTCTGGGAGAAGGAAGGCATGTGAAATTCTAAACAGATCCACTCTCCCTTGTTTCTCCTTTGGTGGCAATGGTGGCGGGAGGAGGCTGGGGTGGGGGGAATAATCCCAGGTGAGCAAGGGAAGGGACCAAGGATGGTTGGGCTTCAAAGCCCATCAGATGCATCATCTTTGGGACCTTTGCTTTGGATCTTGGCTCCCTCCCCACTTCCTTCTTGCTCCACTACAGTTTGGATCCTATTCAGAGGCAGCGTCTCTATTCTCTTTGACTCACCCACATCCCCTCTTAACTTTGCTGCCAGGGAAGACATTTGTCCTGTATTTTATAATCTGGCCCTTTCACCCCCTTCCCCTACATGTCTTTCTTTCTCAGCCCCATTTGGCTTGGTTCATTTTTTTCACATGCATAGCTTTCCTCCCAGACTCCCCTCTGCTCCAGACTCCTTTGTCTCATTATCAGTAAAATACACACAACATAGGTAGGACAGGGTGCCTAGACTCAGTGTGACCCACTGCTAACCCTAACCCTAATTCTCAAAGTGTTTTAAGGTGGTGATTATAAGCTTCTAAAAACTGATTTATGTGATAGTTAAATGTTTGTTTGTATATTTGTATTTTTGTATGTTTGTGGACTGCATTTTTTTTTAAAAAGGCACTCTCAAAACTTTTATGCAAGTCAGCTCACAAAATAAATTTTTATGCAAGTTTCAGCTCACAAACTAAATTTTTGGCTCACAACACTGCACACCTTGAGGGAACATAGGTCAAGCAACCACTCAGGACCTCTACTATATTACCAGGGGATTTGGATAGAGAGATATAGAGCTGGGTATTATCTGCATATTGATAGCATCCAGTTTCATAGCTACAAACGATTTCTCCTAAAGGCTTTACATAGAGATTGAATAACATGGGGGATAAGATTTCGCCTATTGGAACCTCTCAAGATAATTCCCAAACTGAACATAGCTGGTCACTAACAGCAACCCTCTGAATCTGCTCCATGAGGAATGGTTTAAACCAGTCCAAGACCCATCTCCGTCTCCAGGATGTCATGGTGTACTGTATAAAAGGCTGCAGATAGATCTAGAAGGAGCAATAAAGTATTGTTTTTGCCTATATTCAGACTGAGGTAATTAACTAAAGTCACGAGAGTCATTTGCGTCCTGTAGCTTGACTTGAAACCAGACCGAAAAGGGTGTAGAGCACAAGAGTTATCCAAGAAGATCTGAAGTTGGTCAGAAGTTCAATATAAATATGATTTTGAATATAAATGATTATATTGTCGAAGGCTTTCACGGCCGGAGAACGATGGTTGTTGTGGGTTTTCCGGGCTGTATTGCCGTGGTCTTGGCATTGTAGTTCCTGACGTTTCGCCAGCAGCTGTGGCTGGCATCTTCAGAGGTGTAGCACCAAAAGACAGAGATCTCTCAGTGTCTCAGTGACACTGAGAGATCTCTGTCTTTTGGTGCTACACCTCTGAAGATGCCAGCCACAGCTGCTGGCGAAACGTCAGGAACTACAATGCCAAGACCACGGCAATACAGCCCGGAAAACCCACAACAACCATAAATGATTATAGTTTACACTTTGTATATTTGTAAACTGAAAGAATAATAAAAAAGATTCATACACAGACCAACATTTATTCTGCCTCACCTTTTTCAATTGCCCTCCTGCCTAGAGGGAGACATTGGCCGATTCCAGATGACTAACCTTAAGGGGCTTCATGCCGCCCTCTTCCGGATCGCGATGGGGAAAATGCGAAATATCGCGTTTCCTCGCGCGAGTTTTGCACGTCGTCGCAATTTTTGGCTCACAACACTGCACACATCGCGATCCGGAAGAGGGCGGCATGAAGCCCCTTAAGGTTAGTCATCTGGAATTGGCCATTGTCTCCCCAGTCTGTATAACATCTGTCAGTTTGCCACCCACCCCACAGGTTTTGATGAGGAGGGGACAATGTGAGTGCCACTGGGTTTTATAAATTGGAAGTGTTTTTATTATGCTACCTGTTTTTATACCTTGATGTAACCCTGCTTTGCAGGGAGAGCAGAATGTAAATAAATAAATACATAACATTTGGCATCCAAATCAGAGCATATTTGTGCTGTTTTATCAGGTAAAAACCTTTTTCAAAGGTGTTGTCTGTTCTTGAGCTAGTAACTATTCAGATTTAGGAGTCAGAAGATGTCATGATACCTTAAACACTTTGAATGGTTGTGAACTAACTGATGCGATGGTTGAGGAGAAGTAATGTTTCTTTACCACTATCACCGCTACTTCATAGGTTTTCTAATGGGCTCTGTGGCATATTGTATCAGATTCAGTACAAGTTTTCTACCAGCATCATTTTGGATATCCTCAGTCCCCCTTTAGGTCAGTTAGCTCAGTGGTAAACCACGGGGCTTGCTTCCATTGCAGGAGTGGGAGAGGTGATGAGGGGCAGTCTTGTCAATAGCTTCAAGGAGCTTCTCATTCCAAGGTTTCACAGCAGCCTCAATAGAGCAAGTGTTTGGAATTCTAAAGTCCCCCATGGCATTTTTTAATCCAGAAGGATACACAAGCCTTTGTGGGCAGATCATTCTAATGCCCCCTCCCCTTTTTGTGTGGTGTCACAGCCATATTTATCCTTCTTAAGTTGCTGTACAAAATCAGTGTTATTAATTGGGCCTAGTGCTAGGTTTATAGTTTGATAATTATCCAAATGCATCTAATTTCTGTTATTCATTCCTGAGCTGTCTATTTCTCCTGAAGATTTGCTTCATAGATTTGTTACTTGTATCTCATATTTCAGTAAGACAACATGTTAAACATCACTACTGTCACTTAATTTTTGACTGTGTAGACCAGATATGGGCAACTGGTGGCCTAGAGGCTGTATCTGTTCTTTCTCATGTACCATAGAAGTGATAGAAACACAGAGCTAGAAGGGACTCTAAGGATCAAATTCATCCAGTCCCTTAGTTGTTTCTTCACGAGGCTGAGAACAATGAGGAGAAATCAGTCTCAGAAGATGTGTAAGACTCTAGTATGTTAAAACTCCTAGAAATAAAACGAGGATTGTACAGCTTCCAACTTCCTCAGTCTTCCCAGCAAGAGAATGTCTGAACACCTGTGACACAGTGTAGAAGCCGCTGGAATGTCTATGCCTTCATTGTTGGAAAGATGTAAAAGAAAGCTTGCAGTATACAGAGAAGGCCGAGAGTGGGTGTCATGGCCCAGTCTGGACTCAGTGAGGTCTCCTCCAGAGGAGAAGAGCCTCGTGTAGCCAGCCAGGACTCCTCAGGAGAAGAGGAGTTCTGTGTAGCCAGCCCTAGCCCTAACTCAGCAGAAGCCGGTGATCAGGAGCAACAGCTGCTGGCTGATCAGAGCTTACAGCCAGCAGCCGAGGCACCAGCACCCCCTGGCTCCAATACCACAGGGGAAGCTCAGCCAGGAACATCCAAAGCGACAGGTGCAGTGCAGCCAAGGGCCTCCACCCCCACAGGTTCACCCACGCCCAAAGAACGCCACAGACAACGCCAGAGATTGGAACTGCAGGAGAGATGGTGCAGTGCTCGTCTCCTGAGCCAACGTCAGCTGCTGGAGAGCGATGAGTAGTGTCAGGATGGAGCCCCAGCAGCTGGCACGCCTGGCTATAAAAGCCAGTCTGGAGAAGCTGCCAGGTGTGGAAGCAACATGTTGATTACCTGCAACCACTTCCTGGAACTGTGCATCTTGTTCTTGTCTGCATCTTGACTGGATGCTCTTGTGCTCTGGCCTATGGACTGGACTTGGCTTGGCTTTTGGATCCTGGACACACCCCTGGCGTTTACCTTGTGCTCTGGCTACAGGCTGGACCTGGCTTTTGAATCTTGAACAGTCCTTTGGCTTCGTGTTAGTGCTTGGACTATCAGCTTGGGCGGGCCCAGCCCATGACAGTGGTCCTTGCACAGTTAAAGGCAGTTTTGTTCTCAGGTTTCCTTTCTAGTGCTCTCTGGGAAATCTAGATCCTGCACAAGATTCCCTTTAATACTGAAAGCATTTATTAGCCTATGGGGGCCATCTGAAATCTAGATGCTGGATTACCCCTCCCCCCACCCCCGTGCATTTATTTAACCAGATGTTTTAAAACAGAACACTATTTAAAGCAAAAGGCTAGAAATCAGGTCATGTGATTTATTTTCAACATGGCCTTGGCCCCTTATATCTGCGGGACTGCCTCTCTCCCTGTGCAGCTTCACTGAACAGGGCCTTCTACAGGTTCCACCCTGCAAATGGGCAAAATGAACAACTGCCAATACATACACTTTCTCTGTAGTGGCCCCCACCTTGTGGAATGGCCTGCCTGATGAGGTCAGAAAAGCCCCCACTCTCCTGGCTTTCTGCTAACTATAAAAAACTGAATTGCTTAGGACAGTTTTTTTACAGAAGTAATAGGGCTGCGTTATAAGGAAATGGCTCAGAGAGATGCTTGTGATAAAAGGACTATAGACTACACTGTCTGGTGATATAGGTATGCTCCTACTGATTAGTTTCTGTGTCATTTGCATCCTATGGGCTATGTGTCAGCTAGAGCCGTGTTGAATGATACACAGACACATCTTATTTGGTTGAAATGGCCACAACTTTATCAATTAAAGCCCTTGGAGCATTGGCAAGGCTTAGGGCAGTGGATCCCCAGCATCAAAAGGCCCTTCACTGTCCGATGCATTGTTCCCCAGCAAGTCTGCTAGCTACCGCTGGATGGCAAGTGATGTTCTGTCACCAACAGCTGCTGGACAGCCCTTGCCACCCCGTCAGGGCTGAGCTGCCCATTATGCACTGTTCACCCCCTTGCATCAAAACTGCCAAACCACCTAAAGTTGTGACTGGCCACCCCAGCTGCCCTGAAACTCAAGCGTGGGCAGGCAGGGAAGTGTCCTGCTCCTGCTCCTGCTGTTTGGGAATGGTGCTGACCACACGTCTTCCCATGGAACAGGGTCTCTTGGTCGTCTCCTCCTCTTCCACAGCTGACGTTCATCTCACCCCCAGCCTAGACTTCGAAAGCAACACAGCCCGCAGTGAGTCTGTGAGCTTCCTATAATGTCTTCTTAAATGGCTTATGCTTTGTTTCAGCAATGCTTGTTTGTATTTGTATTTCTGTTATTCATATCTTGCTGTATTGTTTATTGTGTGTCCCAGGCTCAGCCATTGATCTTACTACTTTTACACTTGTGTAATCCGCTTTGAGTCTCAGTGAGTTTACATAACTTAAATAAGATAAAATAAATAGAATGCAGGTGATTTCCTCTTATATGGCAAGTTTCACTAATTAATGCTTACAGAGTGCTTTCTCTCTTATAAAAGCTTGGAGTCCAAGTATTAATATTACTATTCTTTTATTAAACAATTTGCAGAGTTCCTCAGTCTTATTAGGCATCTTCTGAAGAGAGAGCTTTTTACAGCTCTCAGAAGGATGAAACAGGTTATTTAAAAAAAAGTTAATCTCAGACTAACCTTCATGTAGGGTGTTACTAGATCTGAATATTAATTGAAAACTCTGAGTTCAGTAGTTTTCATCAATTATTGTACTCTATTTTATGTTTTCTAGGGATGAAGAATATTTGTTTTTGACATACAGCAGAAAAGAAAATGAACTGTCCAACCTGAATTTTCATTAACTGCAGTGCAGCATCCTCTGCAAAACAGGTAAACCTGCCAAAGATGTAGTCACTAGATGTTAACTGTGCTATGCTTTTGGAGCTACTAAAATCTTTGTTTCTTGCATGTGCCTCTGAAGTGGTATGTATCTTCCTGGTTACAAGATCAACCAATAGTCTTAATGTACTGTTTTCCATTGCAGTTTGCAACGTGGTAAATCTCTGTACGTTCTAGTAGATGTTTGAAAGCCAAGGGGCACAGAAATGAAATGTTGGCTTAATGGGGTTTAGATACTGAAGGAAAGTAATTCAGGAGCAGAAAGACAAAAAGTGCAGCACTCGAGGCCTCCTCACTGTGAATTTATAGCACCAGACTGACAGTCATATAAATGAGTGATGTTGCGCAATGTTCTTTTGCAACGATACTGCAGATTCAGCAGAGTGTCTTCAGTTTTATGCAGGTGTGTCCAGAATTCAAATAATTTGGGCTGGGTAGGGGGAACAACAGTGTTTGGGAGACAGTATTACTTTAAGACAAAATGAAACAGCTGCAGTATGAAGCTTCAGCTCAAGATGTTACATTGACAACTCATTCCTGGTTTACTCTTCTACTAAAAACTCTATTATGTTGAGGTGATTTTACCTTTTTTTCCAAGGGCACAGAATTAAAAAGTGATACTGCCAGTAATATTCTCATCTTCCAACCATGACATTGAAAAATGGGGACAGTGAAAGAAAATGTTGAATAATGATGGGCATTTTAAAAATCATGCTGATCTTGAACACTTCCAAAGGATAATGCAGTTCAGATTCATTGTCCTTCTCAGGGTTTTCTTGTTTTACTTTTGTTGATCATGATGAAATCTTTTGAAGAGCTGTTTCTGAAGGACTTCTTAAGGGCATGAAAAAAAGCAAAAGCAAGTAATTGCTATTGTTCTTGTAAAACAAGAAAATATGGAGATTTTTTTCATATGGAAGCAAATTTGTCCATGATTCATACTAAGTTCAGAATCAGAATTCAAAAAATAGTGAAATAGAATTGGTTGTGAGTGTGCAAAATAAAATAGAAGTCCAGTAGCACTCCACCATCCTTCCCAAAGTGTTATGCCAGCAAAATTAGTTGGCACTGCAGTCTTATACATTAGTATTGGACATCTTGAGCCTGAACAGCAGCAGTGTTCATAAATTTTGTTCAGAGCTTTGTCATAGCCATTCATATTTTAGCAGTTGTACTAGAACTGTATTGCAAGTTGAGCCATTTTGTTAGTCATAGTTTACACTCAATTTGCCTTTTGTCATCCGTCTCTTTCTTCCCTAACAAGCACATACGTTTTTTTATGTGTCCACATGTTGGACTAATAGGGCTTTCCTGCGATTATTTGTTTGTCAAACACCCTCCTAAGTCCATCAGTGGTTTTTTAATTCCATTTTTTATTTTAAATGACCTCCCACTATATGGATTTTAAATGGTCAAACAATAGGGGAACTATTATACATTTATAAGGGAACAACAAAGTGAGGCTTTGAAAGATGCACAGGATATAAATGAAAGAAAAAATACAAGAAATAGGAGCATATGTCTTTTAAAAAACAGCGAATCAACATGAATCAGGTAGGATCGAACAAAATGAGTCAGTATTTAGTTTTGATAGGTAGGTAATAAATAATTAAACCAGACAGTGTGTTCTGAAAAAGCAAGTTCTGAAAAAGAATTGTGTTCTTTTTATGCAGTACAACATTTGTGGCAGTCATAGATTACCTGTTAGATTCAGGATGGAATAATATACAAGCCAATATGGAAATTACACACTAACGGGTTCACTTCCTGACCTTGTTTGCAGTAGTTGAGCTTAAACAATTTGAATCAGTTTAAGCTAAACAACCATTTTTTTCTTTGATCTGTTCTAGATTGTGGCACTATTTTAATCAGTTGCTCATACTTTGTTTGCTTTCTTATCATATATACCTCCATAATGCCCATCAAATTTTTGGATGTTATGCTGGATGTCCATCCCTTAGGAGGGTGGATGGATAAGTCACTATCAGCTTTGCTGCCAGTTTGCAAAACACATTTCAAATAAAGCATGCCATTCTGTGCCTTATTAATCATACATGTCCTGCAGGGAACTGATATTTTCTGCTTCAAGATACTGAGTCTGATGGCAGAATTGCATCTAAAGCTTCTCATATCCAGATGCTTAGAGCATGTGAGTCCTAGCTACATTTTTGTATGACATACTTCATATCCTCATTTGAAGATAACAGCATAACATTTGGTCCAGATGTAAGGAATGAGAGATATGGGTAGCCACAACATTGTTTGTCTCTGCAAAAGTGATTTTTAAAAAGCCCTCTAGTGTCAGAAAAGGTATCACCCAACTTTTAAGAACTAAAGTAACTTAAAAGAAAAACAGAAGATTCACAAAATGGTGGGGTATTGCTTAGATTGAAGGGGGTAAGTTTGTGGTCTCTCCCCCCCCCCCAAGCAGGATGTTGCTAGATCTGCTACCACTGAGAATTGCTCCACCTAGAAAGCATTTTTAAAAACCCAATAAATAAAACAATTGCATAGCATGAGGCAGGGAGGAGTTATGCCACTGGCATTACCAGTATTCAGGACAGGAGGCATTGAAACGCTCATATCATTGCAAAGTACACTGTAGTCACAACAGCAATGGAAGTACCATTTGTGGGAAATTTTCCATTTTCTAAGTTACATAATCAATGTTAGGGAAATGCAAATTCTCCAGAACAAAAACGGGAAGAAATCTGAACTATGAGCAACAACTAGGTAGTGGCTGCACTTTTATTGCACTTAAAAGTACCTGGAAAAAGCACTCAGTATAATTTAATGAAAAGAACGACAACTCCCAAATCAGTTATTTTTATTAAATCTGCAGGATCGTACTACACACAACAAATTATTTATTGTTATTGTCTAAGTTAATAAAATAGCTGAATAATTCTTTAAATTTATATTTGTATAGAAAGGAGTGGTAAAGTTTCTCACCTTCTTACAATGGCACCAAAAGATAGCTACTCATCCAAACTTCTTGAAATAATTGCTTCTCATTTAAGGCTGCACCTAGTCCTGCACCAAGTTAAAAGCCTGCAAATCTCTTTGCTTTCTAGAACACTTAAATGAATGTAACTAGGTGAGTGTAAATTGCTGCAGAATTGCAGACAACAGTTATACTTTTCATTCTCATATGGGAAAAGATAATTTTCCTGCAAAAGAGAAGGCCCTCTTTCTATATCCAAAACATAAGGCTTTGGAGAATCAGTTTGTTCTTAGTAACTGGAGTTTCCCTCCCACCCAGCCCCACATTGTTCTGTCTTGTACTAACTTTGGGATTATGGTCTATGAAGAGTAAATAGAAATGTAGTAAAGAAAAAATCAGCTGTGCAAACCTAGTTTGCAAATGTCAGAATCATATCTTTTTACATGTGACTACTGAATTCTCCAATCAAGAGAATTTGTGGTTATTTTTTATATTGGTTCCCTGGCTTTCATCATCACCTCTGAGAATGTCAGTTTATCATCAAAACGTATTTGCTAACAGAAATCCATCTATTTGCTATTCCCTCTGTCCCCAGTCACCATTTGTACATGATGCAGTGCCCATGAATTTGGCAACATTTTGTCTACTTTAGACAAGCACATAGATGTTGAGAGTGATAATCTTCTCGCCATAGCTAGGTATTTGTGTCACCCATGAGATGAATTTTGGAGACTATGAGGCACAAATGGGCTATATCATCCCATTGATCTTAGTCCACTCATAGATGTCCTGCTCACACACTATGTCTGAGTTGATGAGAAGGTATCTGTCACCGACACAAAAGTGTTTCTGGCAAGCAGCACATTTGAAGCATTCCAGATGGTACACTTTGTCCTTCACTCGCATGGTCATCTCATAGGCTCGGATTCGCTTGTCACAGGAGGCACAGAGGCCATCTTGGCCAAAAAGCCTTTAGGGAAAAAAATCAAAAATTATTCAGAGTCAAATGGATTTGTTACAAAAGTAAAACACAAAGGCCTTAGATATTTGACTTTGATATGTAAAGTTGTATAGAGCTTTAAATAGATTTGTTATCATCAGATGTACAGGGACATTCAGAATTTTCTGAAGAAAGAGGGAAATTGGTGCTGTTCTGATAATTCTCTTATGTTTTCTCACTTCTTCCTATGCATACTAATAGACATTGCCTGCTAGCTGATTAATTGGCTTTGTTCCAATTTGGGCTGTTATTACACAAACTGATTTGGGTGTGTTTTGGTAACTGGGATTTCTTCCTACTCAAAACATAGACATTGAATCATTTCTGTTACATTGAAGGAAGAACAATGGCTTCTGTGAATTACTAGAAATCCCCCCTAAACCCAAAGGCTTTCCAGGATTGCTATTTACTCTAATGTGTCTTTAACCACATTAGGACATCCTGTAGGAGTTCACCATTATTGACCTATGTTTACAAAGGGCTTTCTAGGCAATGCACAAGATAGATATAGAAGGTAAGCTATATTAAATATTAATTAATATAGATTGCTGTCCACAGAACTTATTAACTAGTGTAATATTCCAGCTCTAAGAGCCCCGTGGCATAGAGAGGTAAGTTGCAGTACTGCAAGCTCTGCTCATGACCTGAGTTTGATCCTGGTGGAAGCCAGGTTCAGGTAGCCAGCTCAAGGTTGACTCAGCCTTCCATCCTTCCGAGGTCGGTAAAATGAGTACCCAGTTTCCTGGGGGTAAAGTGTAGATGACTGGGGAAGGCAATGGCAGACTACCCCATAAAAAGTCTGCCAAGAAAACAGTCATGATGCGACATCCACCCATGGGTCAGTAATGACTCGGTGCTTACCTTTACCTAATATTCCAGCATGTATATTTTATCATATGTTGCAATAAGGGTAGCAAAATAAGAACATTTTAAAAATATATGTGTGACTAAGGTCAAACAGTTTAATATCTGCTGTACAGCTGCAGGCAAAAAGCATTTTGCTTGCACTGAAAACATCACTGTTAATTCCTTGTCTACCAGGAGGTGTCACTGTTCATTTTGCCATAAGCAATGGTAATATAAGAAGGGTATTTTTCATGTGATACAACCCTTTGTGTGTGTGTGTGTGTGTGTGTGTGTGTCTGTATTCCAACCAATGTAGAGTTTACATTTGAATTACAGATGAAAGAAATGGAAAAGCCAATTTAACAGCCTATGTCTATGAAATTCTTCATTAGCAAACACAGATAATTAACACATTCTACTGTGAAAAGATGGAACCTATCCAATTACAAGGCACAGAAAATGCATTAATTTAACAGCCCATATTTTTTGACATTACAGTGACAAAATATTCAGCTAGTGGAAATAGGACTGAATCCTTTCAGGGTATTGCACATATGCTGGAGATTAACTGCATATTACATTATACAAAGCCAGTCCTACACAAACAAAATTGCTACTGGAAAAGCTCTGAAGTGGAATAATTTGGCCTTTCCAGATTTGGCTACTCAGTTTCAACTATCATTCCTTCTGTGCAGGCTGACTTTTGTCCCTCTTACTCTTGTTTAGGGTTGCAACTTGCAAGCTCTGGGATGGGAAATTCCTGGAGATTTTGGAGGTGGAGCCTGGAGGGGAAAAAGAAAGGCAACAGGATACCTGAGATAGTCTCTTCGACAGAGTTTTCTGCCCAATTTATAATACAGCCGTCTTCCCACCTCTCCAAGTCTACACCCGCACAAGTCACAGCTGAGGCAGTCTTCATGCCAGTACTGATCAATGGCTTTGAGGAAGTAACGGTCCCCAATGTTCTGCTGGCAACCTCCGCATGTTAACAGGGAAGGGGGTATTTGAAGCACCTCATCCACTGGCTCCCTAGTAAAAAGAAAGTCTTTAGAAACACTTGGAAACAAACCAGAGCAAGCGTTCTGGTAGCCTAATTCAAAACAGGATTTCTGACCTTTCCCCCCATTGCACTTAAAAGATGAAAACCACATAGATAAGAGGGGACTCTAGGTATGGAAATACCCTGCTTGGGACTTTATATATTCCATGATGGGGCAGAAGGGCTGATTTAAAACAGTGCAAAATTCAATATCCTGAGAAATCTCAGCTTGGATTTTAGAAAACAAAACAGCAGTTTCTAGTCCTTTAAATCTGCAAAAATAAGTTTGACAATATATGGAATATACGGAAAATGCTCTGGAAAATGTCTGAGTGGAAAAGGGGCAAGCTTAAGTGGCTCTTTGCTCTTTCCCAGTATGAGTAGAAATGCAATACTCTGTATATATAAGCAAAACACATGGAAATTTATATAATTTGTATAATTTATAAAAGATTCCTGCCTTTTCTGGGACAGAATTATACATTTCTTTTTAGTGTTTTAGTACAGAGTATACACTGCTGTGGTTATATTTTCTTTTAATTAATAGAATGGTATAAGAAGTCAACAAGAATGAGAAAATTCTTCATTAATAAAGAGTTAGGGGTTTTTTTTGCCCCAAATCTGTCTGTCACATATTGTCAATCATTTTGATAACTTAGTTAGAAAATCCAGAAGTTGTACCCAAGTAACAACCAATTGCCTCCTCTACAAAGGATTTTATTGTTGTGCGCGTCATAACCTCTGCAGGCGCTGTTGCTATTAAAATAAGATTTCCCCTTCAACAGCTTCTGTATGACGTGTGGTTTGCGCTTTGTGTTCTCCACTAGTGCTGTGACAATGATTTTGTAGGCAGAATGAAGAAAAACAAGGCCTGTATATGAGAGAAACGATCTAAATTTTAGTTTCCCATTTCTGCTTTGACACATATAGCCATTTTCTGTCCTAAGATGAGCATTTTACATAGTTTTTCAATAAGATAAATATTTGTAAATAGTGTGTTAAATTCCTAATTTGTATTGTTGCTTTCACTCTTTTAAAGTAAAAAGTTCTTTATGGTCTTGTCCACTTTTGTCTACCCGAGAGAGAAAGAGAGATTATTTTTATACCCATTTTACAGATTAGGTAGGCTGAGGTAGAGAAAATAAGTAATTTGCTCAAGGTTATCTAATAAATTTAATGCTAAATTTGGATTGCAGTGTCTGTACCACCAAATGAACTCAAAAGATGGTTGAGCATGTCAGGTCCAGTATATATCTTAACCATACTGACTCCATTTTCTAATGCTTTTAGTGTTTAAGTGTTTTCTCCTCAGGTGCACCAGTTCCCAGGCAGCATTCCCACCAGAGGACTGTTTTGTCTAACACCGTTCCACCAGGCATTGGCCTTGAAGGAGAGCAGCTTCCCAGGACTGAAAGATGTTGTTTTGAGAACTGTGGGGGGAGGCTGTTCCAGATGGGTATTGTTACTCTGTATCCTATGCTTGCTCTTCATTGGTAACAATGATCATGTACCATCCTGAGTCTCCTATTCAGGACAGTGGACTATAATGGACCTTTTCTGCAATAAAACTTCCTTTGCTAGACATTGGACTTATTCTTGCTTCTAAAGGGAATCTTGCAGAGAGTACCTTATCTAGCCACAGTCTGACATTTTGTTACCAATCATGTCTGCGTCGGGCCCAGCGGAATCCAAGGCTGTCCCGGACAGGGATCCTTTGTTTGATCCGTATGCGTCTCCCGACAATCAACCGGTGCAAACCCAAGACTCCCAGGAGCCGGGAGCAACCGGGAACGGAACCGGAGCCTCCACTTCTACCCTGCCTCTCATCGACTTCAGTACTCGAAACGAGACCGAAAGCAATCTCGGGGCAAGGCCGAAAGCAACCGCTCTCCCCTTGATCTCGGTGCCCACCCCGTCGGAGTGGGGAGCCAGACCCCGAGAAACCAGAGAGCGCCGGGCAGGTGGACTCCATCCCCGAGTCTCGATGGACGGACGCCGAAGCCTAGAAACCGTCCCGGAACTAGATAGCAGCCAACCATGGCGATATTGGAACAGGACGTTTGAGCAGATGGAGGGGGACACGTCTCGCCGAGGCGCCCTGAGTTGGGATTATTCCGAACTTGCCCCGTGGAAGGAGCCAACGGAAGTCCCTGAACCAAGTTGGGAGCAGATACAAGGTCGCACCTATGCGGTAGATACCAGCATCTCGGCCGTGACGGGTATGGCCAAGGGAATTCTAGCCGCGAGGTCGCGAATAGTTCAAGGGGACCCTCCTCCATGGGGCCCTTTCTCCCCGGTGAGTACAGCGAATGAAGGTTCCCTGAGCGAACAACCAGGGCCAAGTCGTATACAACAATTAGAAGCTAAGCTGATGGATATGGAAGAAAGCTTGGCTCACGCCATTCATTTAATTTCCTCAATGGGGGCAGGGGAAAGACTGTCTCCTGAAGAGATGGCGATACAGATAGCTACCCTTCAAAGTGTCATCTCCTATCCGATGGAGGAAGTTCAGCAGCGGTCGTCGCCTACCGGCGGGGGGGGCACCTATCCTGGCGAATCGGGAGAACAACCCAAGGAACTTCCCCCTCAGCGGGAAACTCCACCGAGAAGGGACCACCCGGTTGTGCCATCCGGTGAGACTCCCATCGAACCTCCTATCACGGGAGGGGATGTGCCGCCAGACGAGACCCCCGTTGAGAGGCCTACGGAAGGGGAGGAAAAGCCAAGTGATACACCGGTGATACCCCCCCATACTTCCCCGAAAACGGTCCGGCCGGACCAAGCGGGAGCACCCGTGGCTCCATCAGGGGAGGGAGCCCCTGGTCAACCGCGCGAAACTGTTCCCGTCGGGCAACCTCCGGGAGATGGTCTACCAGCGCCAAAAGGCCAGCCGACGCTTCCCAGAACTACAACGCCCGGAGGGGCAAGCCCGCGCGGCCTTCCACCCATTCGGCCTTCGCCGCTGCGGCCCCTTCCGCTTCGACCACAACTAACCCCGCCGCTGCAGCCGATACGTTTGCCACTGGAACAACCCGTAAGACCGCCTCCGACCCAACCGATGGGACCTACACCACTGCGACCCCACCAACCCACCCCTCAGCGGCCGATTATTACTCCGCCACACCAACCTCAACCGCCAGCACCTCAACCGCTACGGCCAGCACCTCCGGCATTGCCACCAGCCCTGCCGAGAGCACCGCCACCAGCCCTGCCGAGAGCACCTCCGCCAGCCCAGCCGAGGCCGGCACCCCCGGCTCAACCGGTGAGGCCACCGCCAGCACAACCGGGTCCCCTCATACCTCAAGTGCCATTGAGGCTTCCGGCGGACTTCTACCCAGCCCCGGCTCCGAGGCAAGACCTCCCAATGGGTTGGGTGAAACTGGACGCCACTTTTGACGGGGATCCCTCCAAACTGGGCTTTTTTCTAGTGCAAGTCGTGCAATTCTTCAACCGGTGGGGACACCTCTTCGGCAGCGAGGCCAGCCAAATTGAACACCTCGGCTCCCGTTTACAAGGGAAAGCAGCGGACTGGTACGTAGGACTATATAATATCGGGGCCCCAGAACTCGATACTCTCCAGGGGTTGGTGGATGCTATTAGAGCACAATATGAAGATCCCTTAGAGGAAACCAGGGCCCGAACAGAATTGCAGGCCATTAAGCAGGGCAGCATGGCAGCGAGAGACTATATCACGAAATTCCGACAATTGGCTGCCAAGTGCCCCAGGTGTGAGGAGTCCACAAAAATTATTCTGTTCAAACAAGGACTTAATCCGAGACTTTTGGACAGAGCCCTCATGCAAGACAATCCCCCTACGCTGTTAGGTTGGATTCAACTTGTTTGCGAAGTGGAAAATCGCATTTTAGAAGTCCGTTTGGTTGAGCAACAACAACAAACGGGACAACGAAGACCATTGACCTTACAGAAGGGAGCTCGGGGAGCTGGCTACGCCACCCGTGGAGCGAGAGATGCTAGATGGCAACAAGGGCTGTGTTTGCAATGCGGACAGGCTGGTCACTTTGCAGCACAATGCCCCTACCGGCCTGTGCAAAGACCTCCGCTCCAATTACGGCGTCCAACCCTTGCTCCGTTCCCTACGCTCCAACGCCCGACTCCAGCTCCACGAGCAAACAGAGGCCGCGGCGCTTCCCAAAGGCCAGCCTCAGAAAGAGGGCTGGAAGCGGAAGAAGTTATGGAATACGATCCCGCTTCCCCATCTGCAGAAGTCAATCCAGAAAGTTCCCAGTCGGGAAACGAGATGGATCTGTCGTAAAAGGGCCCAAACGACAGATCCGCCCCAAGCCCGTCCCTGCACGGAACCGGCCACCTGGGTCCATTTTATTCATGCCAGTGACTTTAATCAACCCAGAGAGAAAAATGCACATTCGGGTGCAAGCTCTTATTGACTCGGGTTGCTCAAGAGACATCATAGCCCCAGCTCTAGTCAATGGACTGGTCTTACCAACTCGGGATTTACAAAATCCAGTAATTTTTGAACAAATGGATGGTACCAATATGAATCCGGTCACGACTGAAACCATCCCGGTGATCACAGGCATGGGACAACATTGGGAAAAGAGGTCCTTTGTCATCAGCTCTACTGCCAAGTACCCGTTAATTCTAGGCAGCAAATGGCTATGTGATCACAATCCCTACATAGACTGGGCTCAAGGATGTATTACCTTCAATCATGCCAACTGTAAAAATCACCGTTGGAATCAAAACTGGGGCGAAGACCCAACTTATAAAGAAAAGGCCCTCCTCACCCAAGAAGAAGTCAACCAAATACCCGAACCGTACTGGCCTTTTCTAAATGCTTTCTCGGAGGAGGAAGCTGATACTCTACCCCCGCACCGACGAACGGACTGTGCGGTGGAAATTTTACCCGGAGCCTCATTGCCTAAAGGACGACTCTATCCCATGAGTCTCCCTGAACGTGAAGAGCTCCGGAAATTCATCGACACCAACCTCCAACGAGGGTTCATCCGCCCAGCCTCTAGCTCCCACGCCGCTCCAGTTCTCTTCGTGAAAAAGAAGGATGGGGGGCTCAGACTGTGCACGGATTTCCGAGGACTAAATGCAGTGTCCACCAACAACGCCTATCCTATACCGCTCATCCGAGACCTTCTCAACGTCGTGGCCCAAGGTAAGATCTTTACGAAATTAGACCTAAAAGATGCTTACTTCCACGTTCGTATCAAGGCAGGGGATGAGTGGAAAACCGCGTTTAATACGCCCCTCGGACAATATGAATACTTAGTTATGCCTTTTGGATTGGCGGGAGCCCCGTCTGTATTCATGTCCATGATAAACGAAGTTCTACATGAATTTCTGTACAAAGGGGTGGTGGTGTACCTTGATGATGTTTTAATTTATTCGGACACCGAGGAAGAACATGTTCAAATGGTACAAAAGGTCCTGGCCACCTTGATGAAGAATAAACTGCCCATCAAATTGTCCAAATGTGAATTCCATAAAACCGAACTCACTTACCTTGGGTATTGTATCTCACAAGAGGGGTTGAAAATGGATCCAGCCAAAATACAGGCGATCCAGGATTGGCAAACACCCACCACCCGCAAAGAACTGCAATCCTTCCTGGGTTTTGCCAACTTCTATAGAGACTTCATAGCAAATTTCGCCCAAATCACACTCCCCTTAACAGAATTGCTGAAAACCAAAGAGAAAGGGGACCAAGCCAAAAAACCCTCTGCTAAACTACAATGGACCCCCGATTGCCAAACGGCCTTCGAATGCCTTAAAAAGCAATTTGTAACGGAACCCATCCTCTCCCACCCCAACGAACAGTCCCCCTTCATAGTACAGGTCGACGCCAGCGATACGGCGATAGGGGGGGTTTTGCTGCAGAAGGGGGAGGATGGGAAATTGCGGCCTTGTGCATTCTTGTCTAGAAAGTTCTCAGAGGCAGAAAGGAATTGGAATGTGTGGGAGAAGGAGGCCTTTGCAGTGAAAGCAGCTCTCACTAACTGGAGGCATTGGCTGGAGGGGGCGAGATACCCTTTCGAGGTCTGGACAGATCATAAAAATTTGGAGGCCCTCCGAAGCCCCCGCAGACTGAATGCCAAGCAATTGCGGTGGGCGGAATTCTTTTCCAAATTCAACTTCACCCTCAATTATCTCCCGGGCAAAACTAACTTTTTGGCGGACGCCCTGTCGCGCATGCCCCAACATAAGAGCAAGCGGGCGGAGACTGTCGACACGGTCTTCTCGCCTAAGCAACTTGGGGGCGTGGTGACTACTCGCAGCCGCGCTAAGCAGTCCCTCCCGGCCGACCAAGAATGGAAATCGAAACTTAAAACTGAAGTGGAGAAGGAGGGGAATAAAGCTCCGCGAAACAAACTAACCCAATCCCCACAGGGGGATTGGCTAGCTGGGAGCAAGTTTTATGTCCCGGACAGCCTTAAGTTGGAAATCTTGCAGCGCTGTCATGATGCTCCCACTGCTGGACATTATGGGTATCTGAAAACTTTACACCTAGTTCAAAGACAATTCTGGTGGCCGGGCATGCGCAAAGACATTTCCCAATACGTTAGTTCCTGCCCTGTTTGCCTCAGCGCTAAAACCAGAAAAGGGAAACCTCCGGGTCTCCTGCAACCATTGGAAACACCGAACAGGCCCTGGGAAGTAATCTCCATGGACTTTATCACTGATCTGCCTCTTTCAAAAGGACATAATTGTATTTTAGTTGTGGTAGATCTGTTCTCCAAACAAGCCCATTTCATCCCCTGTACTACTATACCCTCCGCTCGAAAACTAGCGGATCTGTTTCTAAAACACATCGTAAAATTACATTCTTTTCCGTCCAAGGTGATTTCGGATCGCGGCGGACAGTTCGTTGCCAACTTCTGGCGGGAGCTTTTGAAAATGTTGAATATTGAACAAGGTATCAGTTCAAGCCACCACCCACAAACCGACGGGCAATCCGAAAAAACAAACCAAATATTAGAACAGTTCCTTCGTTGCTACATCAATTTTCAACAAGATAACTGGGTGGACCTTCTCCCTCTAGCTGAATTCTCCTATAACAACAGCGTACACGCTTCAACGGGAGAAGCCCCCTTCAAAATTGTATATGGGACTCACTTCAATCCCTTCCCTTTGGACGCACCCCCTCTCCATTCCTCTAAATTGCCAGATGTATCCTCATGGTGGGGGGAGGCGGTGCAGCAATGGACTATCATTAAGAAACACCTTGAAAAAGCCAAACTGGATTACAAAAAGTACGCAGATCGCCATCGTGTGGCCGAATGGGAATTACAACCAGGAGACCATGTGTATATTTCCACAAAGAACCTAAAGCTAGCTCAGACAAGCCGCAAACTCGCTCTGAAATTCTTAGGACCTTTTCCTGTGCGCAAGGTAATAAATAAAGTGACTGTTGCTATAACATTGCCCAAGAACCTTCGCCATGTGCATGATACGTTCCATGTCAGCCTGTTGAAGAAAGCTCCCACCGACAACAAATGGCATATCAAAGCTCCACCCATTCCAACTTTAATTGACGACCAAATACACTATGAGGTACAACAAATTTTGGACTCTAAAATCAAGAGAAATCAGCTTTTTTACCTCATTAGGTGGAAGGACTTTGATTCTGGTTACGATGAATGGGTGAACTCTGCACATGTTCATGCTCCTAGATTGACCAAAGCTTTTCATACTCGCTACCCATATAAACCAGGGGGGGATCTATTTTAAGGGGGGCAGAAATGTCAGGTCCAGTATATATCTTAACCATACTGACTCCATTTTCTAATGCTTTTAGTGTTTAAGTGTTTTCTCCTCAGGTGCACCAGTTCCCAGGCAGCATTCCCACCAGAGGACTGTTTTGTCTAACACCGTTCCACCAGGCATTGGCCTTGAAGGAGAGCAGCTTCCCAGGACTGAAAGATGTTGTTTTGAGAACTGTGGGGGGAGGCTGTTCCAGATGGGTATTGTTACTCTGTATCCTATGCTTGCTCTTCATTGGTAACAATGATCATGTACCATCCTGAGTCTCCTATTCAGGACAGTGGACTATAATGGACCTTTTCTGCAATAAAACTTCCTTTGCTAGACATTGGACTTATTCTTGCTTCTAAAGGGAATCTTGCAGAGAGTACCTTATCTAGCCACAGTCTGACAGAGCAGTCCTTTCTGTCTAGTCCTTCTTTTGCTGTAGTTAGTATCGTGCCCTTAAAAAGAATAGGATATGTATATTGTTCACTCTGAGATGTTGAATCTTTTGCTGAAGACCATTATGAATCATATGTCTAGTATGGCTGTTGTGGGTTTTCCAGGCTGTATTGCCGTGGTCTTGGCATTGTAGTTCCTTACGTTTCGCCAGCAGCTGTGGCTGGCATCTTCAGAGGTGTAGCACCAAAAGACAGAGATCTCTCAGTGTCACAGTGTGGAAAGGATGTAGGTCATTTGTATCTACTCAGGAGGGGTGGGGTTGAGCTGAGTCATCCTGTAAGAGTTTCCCAGGGTGTGGAATGCTAATGGAGGGAGGCTTCACTGTATCCTGAGGAGGTTCTTTTGCATATGGATTGGTACTTGATGTGCTAATCTTCTCTGCAGGGCTATTGTCAGGGATAGAATGTTTTGTTAGCCTGGTGTTTTTCAGAACTGGAAACCATGCTCTGTTCATTCTTAAGGTTTCTTCTTTCCTGTTGAAGTTTTGCTTATGCTTGTGAATTTCAATGGCTTCCCTGTGCAGTCCGACAAAGTAGTTGGAAGTGTTGTCCAGTATTTTGGTGTCCTGGAATAAGATACTGTGCCCTGTTTGAGTTAGGCTATGTTCAGCCACTGCTGATTTTTCAGGTTGTCCAAGTCTGCAGTGTCTTTCATGTTCTTTTATTCTTGTCTGGATGCTACGCTTTGTGGTCCCGATGTAAACTTGTCCACAGCTGCAGGGTATACGGTATACTCCTGCAGAGGTGAGGGGGTCTCTACTGTCTTTTGCTGATCGTAGCATCTGTTGTATTTTTTGGGTGGGTCTGAATACTGCTTGAAGGTTATGCTTTTTCATAAGCTTTCCCATCTGATCAGTAATTCCATTGATATATGGCAAAAACACTTTTTCTGTAGGAGACTGTTTTTCCTTGGTTGTTTGATTCATCCTGGGTTTGATTGCTCTTCGGATTTCATTTCTGGAGTAGCCAGAATTTCTGGAGTAGCTACTCCAGAAATGAAATCCGAAGAGCAATCAAACCCAGGATGAAATTCACAAGCATAAGCAAAACTTCAACAGGAAAGAAGAAACCTTAAGAATGAACAGAGCATGGTTTCCAGTTCTGAAAAACACCAGGCTAACAAAACATTCTATCCCCGACAATAGCCCTGCAGAGAAGATTAGCACATCAAGTACCAATCCATATGCAAAAGAACCTCCTCAGGATACAGTGAAGCCTCCCGCCATTAGCATTCCACACCCTGGGAAACTCTTACAGGATGACTCAGCTCAACCCCACCCCTCCTGAGTAGATACAAATGACCTACATCCTTTCCACACTGTGACACTGAGAGATCTCTGTCTTTTGGTGCTACACCTCTGAAGATGCCAGCCACAGCTGCTGGCGAAACGTAAGGAACTACAATGCCAAGACCACGGCAATACAGCCTGGAAAACCCACAACAGCCATCGTTCTCCGGCCGTGAAAGCCTTCGACAATACATCATATGTCTAGTATGTTTTCAGTGTATGTCTGAATAATTAAAATGTGAATGCAACAAATGTGTATGCAAATATATATGTTGTACAGATTGGAGCTGTGATTGGCTGCAGTTTCATTGTAATGTGTGGAAATAACCTTGCCAGAAGTTGTTTCAGATGCAACCATATGTACACTTGGGAATAAGAGTCCCATTTCCAAGTAAAAATACATAGGATTGGACAGCACACGTGAGAAAGTGGCTATTTAATTAGCCTGTAAGGCTGTAATCAAATAAAGTAAAACCCCTGCTTCTACACATTGTTGGATAATGCACTCTCAATGCACTATATCAATAAATAGTTTGCAACTTGATTTTCCTTTATGAAACAGGAAAATCCAATTGCAAACCATTGCTGTAGTGCATCAAGAGGGTGTTATCCAAAACGTGTGAAAGCAAATGATAAACATATTTAGAATTGGGGTGGAGAACACTTTATTTCCTTAACCAAATAAATCTTTTTAAAAAATATTTATTTATTTCCTTGCCCCAATAAATTTATATATATTTCAAATCTTCCTTTCACTGAGTTTAGTTGACTACAGGGCACTTTTTAAACATTACAACACTGCTTACACTTTTGCAGGCAACAATTTTGTGTTAAGGACCTGTGTGTTTGGCTCTGGCCCTTGTGGTTGCAACAGGCCTTGAAACATTACAGTGACACCATGGGATGATTCTGTAGAAACACAGCTTCCATAGCAGGAATATAACATTCAAGGATAGACTTGCCATTCCCCTGCTGGGGGCGGGGATCCCCTCCTCCCACCTTCCCCCCACCCCCACTTACCTGGCCAGCACAGGTGCACCCCCAGGCAGCATGGTGCACCCCCATGCCCCATTGCGGCACGCTCCTGCGCCCTGAAACAGGCCAGTTTCTGGCTGAATAGGGCCTGCGGGGGGGGGCAATTCAGCCCTTTGGGGAGCGCGCTCATGCTCCCAGGCTGCCCTTGGACCCGCGTGATGACATCACTTCCCAGAAGTGATGTAATCACACATGCCGGGAGCACGCATGTGAGGGAAAACACTGAGGCCAGTGGAGGGTAAGTGCCTGCGTCCCAGTCTCCCGCCGGGGGACTTAAGAGACCTGGCAATCAAGGATCAGAAGACATTGGCTCTTCTGAGAGTTTGTTCGGTTTATATTTGTCCATTTGTGAGTGCATGTTCTTCTATGTGGTGTTTTCACCTGAACAAAGCTAAACCTAATGAAGTAATTAATACTGTTCTTCTTAGGTTTTATTTCAAAGACCTAGACCAGTATTATATAAGCTGTATGAATGTGGGAAGACGTAACCTTGTTTTTCAGTGTCAATTAGCCCTATCAAGAATGGCACAGAATTCCATTCCTGGGCAAAACCTTATTATTTGTAGGAGAAAAGTTGAAACAATACACTTGCTAGCATAACAGAAATGAGAAAGATGTTTCTTAATATAAATACATTTTATATTATATTTTGTAATTTCTTACATTAATATTTTATGTTAACCACACACACACACCAGCTTCTTTGTTCCCTGGATATTCCATTTGGCAACTACTGTTGAAAATTACTCCCTGCGAAACACTGACAGCCTGCACAGTCAGCAACTCACAGTAAGACTTTCTAGTGCATGTTTAACCCTAAGCTCATAAACATTGTCACTATAAAAAAAAAAGACTTTGCGTTCTCAAAGTTAATCACATGATTTCCTGGCATACATTATGGATCTTGATCAAACTGTTAATAACAACATTCCCGCCATCCTCTGGCCTGATTGCTCTGGGCAATTTTCATAAACGACGCTAATTAGTGTGTTTGAACCTCTCTTACAACATTTGCACCACATGCAAACAGCTGCAATCTGAGATACAATTCAGGAATGAAAGCAAATGTACATTCTAGCCCCTATATTGCATCCACCATACAAATCTATTTACTTATAAATTGATGTAAGCCTGTAGCAATGTCCAGAACTACCCATTCTTTCCCACATAGGCACCTAGAACCCAGGCCTAGGCAAGTCCTGACTTTACTAATTCCTGCCCTATCAAGCCCTCACCTTAGATGAGATCCAGTTTTTAAAAGTCTGAGAGGAAATTCCACAGAAACACA
Source organism: Eublepharis macularius (assembly GCF_028583425.1). Taxonomy (NCBI): domain Eukaryota; kingdom Metazoa; phylum Chordata; class Lepidosauria; order Squamata; family Eublepharidae; genus Eublepharis; species Eublepharis macularius. The sequence goes on along the minus strand of NC_072791.1, from coordinate 94,755,854 downwards.
CCCCCTTTCAATTCAGCAGCCTTACCCACTTCTTATTAACTTTTAAAAAATGAAGACTCTTCTATCCAGACTACAGCCTCCATTTGTGACTCTGTTGCTGCGTTCTAGGTTAAGAAGCTGTTCTTTCAGGAGCATTAGCTGGTAAGATAACAATTAAATTACTAGCTGATGTGGAGGAAGAATGACAATGTACCCACCCCGACATGGAATTCATATGTAGCTCTGTCTTATACTGAGTCAGACTTGGCTCATCTAGCACTACTCTGCCAGCTAGCGGCTCACCAGAGTTTCAAGCACAGAAAGCACTGGAGATTCCATTGGTTAGGGTTACACCCTGCCATTGAGCCACTGCCCTTGTCTCCCTTTTCATTACAGCCCTGGTTACCAAGAGGCTATAACAACTGCCTTTTCTACCTCTTAGAATAATAACAACAACTACTGAGGCTAGAAGAAAAACTCAGACATTTGACTGTATTACGTTGGAGAAACAAGTGAGCATTGCTGTTGTATTTTTTCAATCTGTATCTTTTCAAAACAATATCACAAAAAGTGATATTTGAAGGCGAAACTTTTACAAGATGTATTTCGTTGAATTTTTAAAAAATAAGCTATTACTTTCAACACTGGAAACATAATGAAGTTCTCCAGATGTTTGAAACTAAATCCTGTTTTGTCAGTATATAGTAATATGGAAAAACAAGTGAAATGTTTCTGTCATCATGACACCGCCCTACTGTGCCCTTGTTTAAGAGAACCAGCACGTGAGCCGTGTATTTAGAATGTTGAAAATGAAGTCAGTAGCAATTTTTTTTTTTATGAGGAGGTCCAAACCAATATCCTCAAAACATAAACATTTATTCTGGACGTTATTTAAATCAGATGTGTCCAACCTACTCCATGTTAATGTTGAACAGGACTGGAGATTTTTCATGAGTCTGTCATGAAAGTGTTCAGGCTACTTGAAAATGCAACAGAATTATAAGCATAACATTATGCAGCCTATCAAGCCCATATTCAGAAATTATCTGCACGACAACTTACGGATCCATAGAAACACCAAAGGAACAAGGAGAATATAGAAGAGCTCCTTTGCAATAAATTTATCATTTTGATATTTCAGATGCACTTTCCAATCTCACATTGATACGGTTTGGGATTGTAAGGCTATGCTGTACAGCTTGGGATAGTTCTTTAAATTAAGAAATGCCCATATAATTGTTTTCTGATAGTTGGAATTTTGCTAGACCATAAGTTGCTAGAGGAATGTCACACTTTGATGTTGGCATTTAAGATTAAAGTTTGAACAGGAAGATTAACATGAATAGAAAAAGATGAAAACAACTGTAACATAATGCATAATGTTTTTGCCTTTTATAAGGTGTTAAGATATATGTGAAACTGTTTTATCTGAATACAATTGCAGACAGAACCTAACCACACCTACTTGGGAGTAAATTCAATTGAAATCAATTGGACTTCTCAGAAAGCAGGGTTAGGATTAGGTCATAAGGCTTTCCAGGAAACTGACTGCAAAACTGCCCAGCTATCCACAATATAAGTTCCTTCTATTTCAATGTCACTTAAGACTGAATAACTGCACACAGCATCAACTTCTTTTTGTTCATAACTTGTAAATTGACAGATTAGATACGGATACATGGATATTTTAAAGGAAAATATTGAAAGTTGCAATAAATCTGCCTAGCTAGAAAACTACAAAGCCAATAAGATTTAGAAAAATAAAATACAGCCATCATAAGCGCAGCCATTCAGTTTGCGCTTATATATTTACTCAGAAGCAAGTCTCACTGAGTCCCATGAGACTTGCTTCCTGGTAACTTTCAACTGGGAAGTCTAGTTAATGTATTGCAGCAAAAAACCCAAGCAAGTCTCTAGACTCCTTGTTATGTTTGCTCCTGTATGTAGGATTGAAGTCCTGAAGTTCAAGTATAGTGACAATACTGCCAATACAGTACACTGAAACATCTCCCAAACTGTATGTGTTTTCATTAGTTTGGGAATACAGAAGGATGGTCACAACAAATCAATCTAAAAATTCTAATTCTATAATTATTTAAGACTGTTTTTATTTCGTAGGCTCATATGTCATCTGAAGGGAGAAAAAACAGAGCTCTGGCTTGAACATAGACTTTTTCCCCTTGATGTTTTGTAGAAAGTTTCAAACTGGTGGTTTGCATTATGAAAATGTGGAAGTTGAGCACACATCTGATAACAGCCTTGACCTTTTAGTCTAATCAGCCAGTTTAGCTGGGCAGGGAGGGAAATGAGAGGAAGGGAGACTGAAAGCAATGTAGGCTTTTGGAAAGCATTAGGCTACCTACCCCATCCATCTGAAATCCCTTTCATCAGCATCACCTAATCTTCAGATCAGAGGAAAAGACACTTATCCTAATGATCTTTCCTCTCCCCACTCCCACCCTGAACAGGAACGTAATAGGAAATCTGATGACTGTTGTAATTTGTCTCCAACTCTAAATGGGGAACTGGTGTGTATCTCTGGATTTTGGCCGCTATCCCTACAAGTAGCAGTTAAGAGTCCAATGCTAGCTTAATAAAATACACTAAAACAGCCAAATACTGCACAGTTCATCCATATAAACAGTGTGATTACAGTACAGAGAATGGGATAGGAAAGGGGGGCTTTCTAGAAATACATGCACACATCTATTAACCTGGAGAAAAAAAATGCAGCCGTATTGTATTTCTCTGCAGCTTGCACTTTCTGAGAGCAATCTCCTTAGAAGCTGGCACCAAAAATACTGTCAAACGATCAAGGTTCCCCTGATTCCCACATGCTCATTGATTACAGAGAATATGCATTTATTGAAAGGTAAAGTTAGGGATAGCTAGAAAATTAAGAGGGAGAGGAAGGCCACTTACTCAGAGGGCTCGAGGCTTTTTCTTTCGATGGCTGATGACATTGGCAGTCTTGGTCCTTTGTGGTGTGGTGGTGGTTTTGTCTGTGATGAGATCTGCCCCTGCTGCCCCCACAAAGGCTGCCTGTTCCTGAATGCCTTTTCACCAGTAGCAGCAGAGTGGCACCTCCACCCCCCTTTCCACTCCCAATGACATTCACAGGATTTCCTTCTGTAAAACCAAAGGAGGGGAGGGGAGAGAAAAGGTGGGCAGCTGTGTTGTTGTTGCTGTTGTGTCTCTGCAAGCCAGGCTAACCCTGAAGAGCTAACCTCCCATCCTTGCAATCCTCCTGTTTGCTGTATGAGTAACTAGGCAGAGACTGCTGCTGCTTCTGTTGCTCACTATCGTCTCTCAGCTGTCACTGTTGGGCTTATCCTGGAAGCTCGCCTTTGCCGGTCTTATGTTTTCTGCCTGTGTAGCTGAGGGCACGATCTAGAGAGGGGTTCCTGTGCTGCAAACGCAGCTTCGATCATCCTCAGCTCCTCCGCCACCACCATTATTATTGTAGTTGCTACTATTATGACTGTTATTGTTGAGCTAGCCTCAGTGGTCTCCGCAGAGTCTCTCTGGTTTCACATCCTCTTTCCTGATCACGATTCAAATACAATAGAAGGAAATGACACTTAAAGAGACAGCTGTCTATTTCTTAACTGCACTCTTGGGGATTTAGCAAGCCAGAACAGCAGCATCTCTCGTGACTGAGTTAACTCTTTAAAGGGCCAGTCCTTCACTCAGATGCAGCTAAGGCTGAGACTGGGAGGGAGCTGACTCTGCATTTTTACAATATATTGTGTGTGCTAATGCATTTTTAATTGTACAGTTTGCAAGCTGGCAGAGAGGCAAGTACATGGAAAGTTGCCTTATTGGTACCTTCATTGTTATGTGCCCCAGCAATTCATTATCCATAGTACTGTGTAGATCAGAAGTGAAACAAACAAAAAAAAGCCAAGACTAATTAGTGCCTTCCTACTTTGGATCTCTATATTGTCATATGCTGATTATTAAAGAATCTGTAAATTTCCCTTTCTGCATTTTGACCATGCATGGCCATTTAATAAATGCATCCCTTGGAAACAGAGCAAGTTTTGGAATAACAGCCATTACAGAGTGGTGATTAATTGTATAAAAATAGATATAGGAATGAGCATACATATAGTAACCAGTAATGGAAAAATACGGTATTTTATTTCATCCTCTCCCTTCCCCCATCTTCACCTCTACTCTCCAAGCAGGATTATTCACGCAGTGAAACGATTTGCACCCTTGTTAAAATTAAGCTTCACTTAGTAACTGCAGTAACAGCACCAGGTTCTGCCAGTGGAGGTGTCCCTCTGAACTAGGTGGGAACGATTGCTCTGATGATCCCTGTATAATAGTAAAATGGCCAAAACTACAGTGAAACATTCAAGGAACTCTCACTGTATATATTTATTCCTTTTTAAAAGGTTCATTTGTAATTGCCTTGCTTTAACAACATTGTATCCCTTGAGTTTTTGTGAAAACTTCAGGGGAATAAGATCTGAGGTGACAGGACCTCCTCTAAAGGCCATTGGTATCAGATGTAGAAATCTCTCCTGTTGGCTTCAGTGGATATTGGGTCAGACTCTGGTGCCCTTGTTTGTTTCATATATAGGAAACTGCCAGTATTTTATTTTGATAACAAGAGGCTCTGGGGCACTTTCTGACCTTGAAGCTATTTCTTTAAAAACTCAGAATTTAGGGGCTGTTGGCAGGTATTTGGTGTGACAGTGTGGTGTAGTGGTTAGGATCAGACTAGGATCTGGGAGAACCAGGTTAGAATCTGCACTCTGCCATGAAAGCTTGCTGAGTGATGTTGGGCCTGTCACACACTCTCAGCCTAACCTACCTTACAGGATTTGAGTCCAGTAACACCTTAGAGACCAACAAGATTTTCAGGGTATAAGCTTTTGAGAGTCTCCAAATACCCAGAAAATCTTGTTGGTCTCTAAGATGCCTCTGGACTCAAACCTTGCTTTTATACTGCAGACCAACCTGGCTAACTATCGGAAACTACCTCACAGGTTTGTTGTGGGGATAATATAGAAAGCAGGAAAATTATGTAAGCTACTTTGGCCCACTGGGAAGAAAGGTGGGAATAAATACAATAAATAAATAAGTAAATGATGAGGAACAGGAGAGGTATCCCAAACTTAGTGCTGGGTCAGTAAGTGTGCAAATTGATGAGAAAGGGGAAATCTATAATAAAATCTCTCAAGATCTTTTAAGAGAAAAAACAGCTCTAGGAGCTCCAAGTATGAATCCAAGCTATAGCATGCCTAGAAACATATGTAAGTTAACCCTTTTGCCTATATAATTTTCCTGGTAGAAATTTCTCTGTGAGCTGAGAAATAGGTCCCTAGATTGTACTTTGTTCTGTCCATACCAGGACTAATTGCAACTTAGAAAAACCAGTTTCTATTGGGAAAGGGATGGAGGGTTAACCCCTCCTGCCCCAGTACTTCTGTCCAAATTGGAGCACATGCAACTGCCTTTTAAATACATCAGGCAAAGTATTTTATTCATCTATTCGCACTTCAAATTGCTTTCCATGCCAAGTTATGTTATATTCACCTCACAAAATAGTGACATTACAAATTAGGTGCAAAACTGTTCTGGGAATAGGGTGTTCATGTGTTACTGATGTGATACTTATACATACTAATAGAAAGCCAAGCAACATAACCCATTTTTCTCCAACATGCTGGCTGTACAGAGCTTTTTCATTCATTGTTTGATGCAGGTTAGAAAAGGGTATGTGTGCCTAGAGGACAGTGACAGCTCCATCCACCACTCTTAAAATATTACACCTGTCTTTACCAAAAATGTGCATACATTTGAACCTCACTGCTAACACAACCTGTGGCATTTTGCCCTGTATATTGCTGCCTCCCTGACTCCCTCAAAAGGTTTTCTCTGCCATCAAAGGCTTTTGCCTTAAACCTTGGCCGATTCCAGACGGCCCTCCCCATCGCGAAAAAGCGATATTTCGCGTTTTCTGCACGATGACGCGCGACGACACGCGACGTTTCGCGATGGGGAGGGCCGTCTGGAATCGGCCCTTCTCTTTTTAATGGATATTATAGGAAGGCTTGTTATAGATGGTAGTATGACAGAATAGTCAGTGAGTAAGGGTGATCCTGAGATATAAAGCAACAAAAAAAGAACTTATTTATAAGTACATTATTCTGATGGTTGCAGAGTACTGTTAAGTTTCAGAATTGTTCTTAAGCTTGACAGTTATATATTCACAGACCCAGTAACAAAGACTTACTTTCCACACAGATCTTCACTAACAGAACAAACACTCCTCTCATCCACCCAGGCATAGATTCACTCAGGGTTTTCCATACAGCTTGCCTGACCTATATAAAGTGAGACCCTTTCAGCTTCCACACAGTTTGCCTGACTTAGATACACATGGACAGCTCAGGCTCCAGACAGTTTACCTGATTTGGCTAGAATCTCCTGGCTGGCTAACTTTCAGAAATGTACAGACCCAGACTCACTCTCAGGCTCCATACAGTTAGCCTGACTCAACTAGAATGAACACTTTCTCTCAGCACACTGACAAAAAACTGCAATTCATTCCACCCGCTAGAGTACAGTAGAATCACAGCACACTCCTTTTACCCATCCAGCCCACTCCTCCTTTCCTAAAAGGCCTGCATTTAAACCCACAGTAACATATACTAAATCCCCCACATTAACCAGCAGAAATAAAATACTCAACCTTAATTACATGTAAAATATTACAACATCCAAGTATGTAGTCAAGCTCCTTTGGCTAATAAGTACATAAAATCTATATACACTGAGCAAAAAAAATACATTTTGATCTACAAAAATAGATCTACCAAGAGCAATTATAAACTATTCCCATATAACTACAATAGTGCAAAAGAGATCAAACCCCCAAGTGTTAGTGAAATATACCAAAAACCTTCAATGTTCACTTTTAAAAGTTCATGTATTATTGCTAGCTCTAAGTATTTGTTCTAGCTAGAGCAGGAAATTAAATTAAGGGACTTTTGTCTCTCCCAGGTTAAGTATAGAGGGCATTTAATGTAAGTTATATACTCTTGGGTCAAAAGAAAGAAACAAACAAGAAAGCCAGATTAATTCAAATGTTGGGAACTTTGTTAAATGGCTTAATGATGTATCATTTGATCTTAAATAATATAAGACATGTTAAAATAAAGTGAATAAGAATAATTTTATAATAGTTTATAATTGCTCTTGGTAGATCTATTTTTGTAGGACAAGATGTATTTTTTTTTTGCTTAATGTATATAGATTTTATGTACTTTTGTTGTTAGCCATAGGGGCACCCTCTTCCTTAATAAACAGACACTTATCTAGTATTGGTTGTGCCTGCTGCATCTTGACTAGTTGGGAGTAGATAACCATATCTGCATCAGTCATTTTCAGCAGATCTCAGGCATGTCTAGGTGTATGCATCTGTATGAGCAGAATAGGAGGTTTCCCTTGCTGAACTGGAGCAATTATAGTTTCGTTTCGTTTAGTCGGTGTTTAACCCGCCCTCCCCACAAGTGGGCTCAGGATGGGGTACAACAGTCATAAAATACAATTGCATAACAAATTTTACAATAAAATTAAAATCATATATATACAAAAACCTCCGATGGTTGGCTACACATTCCTGCTTTCAGCATACGAAGAGGAGACAGACAGACAGACAGACGAGCTGTACTCGAATACCGGAGACCTGTGGGAGGCTCAGAGATGGTCCTGACGCTGGCCTCAACCGTAAGCCTGGTGGAACATCTCCATCTTGCAGGCCCGCCAAAATGATACAAGATCCTGGCAGGCCCGAGTATCCTCAGACAGAGAGTTCCACCAGGTTGGGGCCAGGACCGAAAAGGCTCTGGCCGAGGCCAAACGAGCCTTCCTAGGGCTAGGGATCACCAGTAAGTTCTTACCTGCTGAATGAAGCACACATGGGAGAGACGGTCTCTCAAGTATGCTGGTCCCAATCCGTTTAGTGCTTTAAAGGTTAAAACCAACACCTGGAAACGGATCCGGAATTCCATGGGGAGGCAGTGAAGCTGCTGTAGGATTGGTGTAATATGTGTCCTGTATGGAACACCCATCAGGACACGAGCAGCAGCGTTCTGGACCCGTTGTAGTTTCTGGGTCAGACCCAAGGGAAGCCCTGCGTAGAGTGAGTTACAGTAGTCCAGCCTGGAGGTGACCGTTGCATGGATCACTGTTGTTAGGTCCCGGGCTGAGAGATAGGGGGCAAGTTGCCTGGCTTGCCGCAGGTGGAAAGAAGCAGTCCGGGCAACAGATGCGACTTGGGTCTCCACAGACAGGGAGGAATCCAAGATCACGCCAAGACTTTTAACCGATGAGATGGGCGCCAATGGGGCCCTCCCAAAGGCTGGGAGATGGAACCTCGCATCCGACAGCCCAAGGCCCAAGTACAGAACCTCCGTCTTCGCAAGGTTCAACTTCAGTCTGCTCTGCTTCACCCAACCAGACACGGCCTCCAAAGCTCTCAGAAGGGCATCCAGGGCAGAGCCAGGTCGGCCACCCATCAACAGATACAACTAACTGGGTGTCATCAGCATACTAGTGACAACCCAGTCCAAAACTCCGCACCAGCTGGGCGAGGGGGCGCATATAAAGTTTGAACAACAGGGGGGAGAGTATCGCCCCCTGCGAGACACCACATACCAGTGACTGGCGTGTGGACACCCTTTCCCCCAGTGCTACCCTCTGTCCCCGACTGTGGAGAAAAGAGACAAGCCACTGCAAGGCCGTCCCTCAGATCCCCACATCGGCAAGACGGTGGGCCAACAACTCATGGTCGACCATGTCGAACGCCACTGAGAGATCTAGCAATATCAACAGTGCTGACCCACCTCGATCCAGGTGTCTGAGGAGATCGTCCGTGAGGGCGACCAACACTGTCTCCGTCCCATGGCCCGGACAGAAACCGAACTGGTATGGGTCCAGGACAGAAGTCTCTTCCAGGAAAGCCTTCAGCTCTTCCACCACCACCAGCTCAATAACCTTTCCCAGGAACCGGAGGTTCGATACTGGGCGGTAACTGGATGGGTCTGTGGGGTCCAAAGTTGGCTTTTTAAAGAGAGGCCTCACCATGGTTTCCTTCAACACCCCGGGAAAAGCCCCAGAGCTTAACGGTTAATTAATAATATCCTCCAATTGGGCCCCCAATCTATCGGCACTGGCTTTCAACAGCCACGACGGGCAGGGATCCAGGGAACACATAGTGGGCCTAACCAGCTGCAGGATCCTGTCCACGTCCTTCTGGCTGGAGGCCAGGCTGAACTGATCTAAAATCAGACTGGAAGACGGCCAAGGGGCCTCCAGTTCCCTCCGTGGCTGGCAGATCACACCAGAGAGACAAGATTTTATCTGCAAAGAAGCTCCCAAAAGCCTCGCAGCTAACGACCGAATTCCTAATTTGGCAGTCTCCCTGTGAGAGGGAGACTAGAGACTGAACAACTTGAAACAATTTTGCCTGGCGTGAGCTTGCAGACACTATGGAGGCAGCAAAGTACTCCCGCTTCATCGACTTCACAGCCACCTCATAGGCCTTCATAAATGCTCTATAAGATGATCTTGCCTCTTTACTAAGATTCTGTCGCCACACTTGCTCTAGCCATCTCAGTTTCTGTTTCATCTGACGTAGCTCCTCTGTATACCAAGGAGCCAGTTTGACACGGGGACGGAGAGGGCGACAGGGAGCGATCTCGTTGATGGCTTTCAAGAGATGGTCTCCTACCAACTCATCCAACAAACCGCCAGGGGGCATAGGATCCCATAGAGCATTCTGGAAACCAATTGGATCCATGAGTCTCCGCGGGCGAGCATAAATCAGCTCGCCACTCATGCAGGAGGGGGTTGGCACTCCCAGATGAAATGAAATTATGTGAAATTATGTTACAGTTTCACTAGTATTTACTTAGTATTATGATACCAACCTAATCTCACAATTCAGCCATGCACTTGAAGTAGTTTTTAAATGTCCAGTTCCATAGCGGCACCTGTAAATACCCACCCAGGGTGTTCTCCAGCCAAATCACTGGGCGGCTCAGTAAGGAGGGCACTGATGATCTGCTGGAGATTGGCTTGCTCCCAGCCATTAGTTGCAGGGGAGGTAACTGGCTTCACCTCCTGGGCCCTTGCCACCAGTGGATGGTCCAAGCCAAGCCTCTTGCTTGGGGTGACAAAGTATCTTGAATGAGCCCTGCATTCACTCATCCCAGACTGTTTTCAAATTTCCTTTTAATTTGAAAATTTCCAATGTAGTGTCAGGGAGTTGACATGAGAACAGCTCAAAGAAAAATGCTGAGAATTAATAGCAAATGTATCACCCCTCAAGACTCATAAAAGCCCCTGGGCTTCTTTTAAAACCCATTATAATCAACTACAATTGGGAAGATCAGATGGGAAGCTGCTGAGTGGATAAATCACAAATTAACCAATAATTGAAGTATTTTAAGCAGCCCAAATGACTTCATCATTTAAGGAAAAGTGCTTGTAAATTTGTTGATAGATTCTGGGAAGAAATTTCTGAGGACTGATCTACATTAAATAAAAAAACAACATTCAGTATTTTGGTCTACAGGTGGTCTGTGTACACTGATGGGGCCTGAAGGCAGTGACTGACTAGGGCCATTTCCACACTGATGATTTGCCACAGGTGGGAAGTGTTTTTTCTCCCATGCTTCCCCACAACATTGTGGTGCTTTTGTGCACCACAGAGGTATTCCTCAGCTTTTCTGTAACCGTTCCTAAACCTGTTTTGCTGCAGTGTTTTGGGAAAGATAACAGGAAAGTAGGTAGAAAAGTCTGATTTTTCCCAGTCATTTCCGCAGGGCAGCCATTTCCCCATACCCAATTTTGGCAGCAGCCCCCTTTCCCTATGCTTACAGGAGGCTTTTTGAGGGTTTTTAAATTGGCAATTGGCATATTGATGTAGTGGTATATCTACTGATATGTCCATTATCGGTTAATAAAATGTTTGGAAAAAGAAACACACAATTCCCCAACAGTGAGGGGGGGAATGGCTGTTGTGGAGGCTGGCACAGGAAAACTGGAGTGTTACATTGGCAGCTGCAGTGACACTGGGATTCCATAAGAATTGCCATGTGGTAAAGGCCTCGGAAAGCAATCTTGGAGTTGTGGTACAGAGCTCAAAGAAAACATTGACTCAGTGTATGTCACTGGTAACAAGGCAAATTCTATATTTGTAATTCATAGCCCTATGACCTGCTTAAAATAATTATTTATAAACTCATATATAAATGTTTTCCTAGTGAGAGCCCACTACTTGCGTCTGACAAAATGGTCCACGAGAGCTGATGCTAGAATAAACAGTGGAACTGTCAGCTGCTCCACTTCCTTTCCGTTGCTTCTGCTGCTGTGCCAACTGTTGTAGCAAGGGAGTCTTCCAATTCTTGTTATTGTTGTGCCTGTAGTCTAAAGGGTTGGATCATAAGTTTGCCAAACAACTGTGAAGAAGTTGTTAAGATTTTGTATCACAGAAGAGGTTCACATTCTGTCCCTGAGGATAATTATGTACTACTATGCAGGAAACAGTCTGATCCTGCAAACTGGCTCTTGATGACTTGCAACTCTGTGGAACTCCACTCCCTGGTCATTGGAGCCAGGGGAGGGGTGCCCTCCAGGTTGGCCTCACTCCCTAGCAGAATTAGGGTAGGCCTCAGAAATGGAGGGAGAAGGGGGGTTTACAGCATGCTCAGCGCTCTCTCCCTCCATTAGACTGCCAGCTCTTCCACCACACTGGTCTTGTCATGCTCCGCTTGCTCATTCTCTCTCAATACTTTCCTCTCACCTGTCTCCTAACTTCTCCTCTCTGGCTTCCGCCTGCTTTTATGGGGTCTTCCTGGTAGGTGCCCCCTCCCCTCCCCTGGTTCTGCCCTATCGACGGGGTTCTGCCTCCCTCCCCCAGTGACTGCCAGCCAAGCTGGTGTATGGGAGCATTTCCCTTGATGCTCCCCTGCTGTGTGTCCCTCCCCAGGGTGGTTTGGCCTCTTTGCAGAGCAAGGCTAGCTGGGCCTTGCTATGCCCGGCGTTGCCACTTCCACTAGGATGAAGCCTGCTGCTCCTGGAGCTTCATCTGGCTTGTGGTTCCCATCACCCAGCCTGCCGCATCTGTGGCCTCCTGTGGCTTCACTGTCTCAGCAGGTGCTGGGATGCACCCGGTTGCCGCATCAGGGGCCTTCCCCAAGCATGCGTCTGCTTTCTGGGTGGTGTCGGGCCTTCTTGCCCTATGGGCTGGTTGCTTTTTAAAAAAAATTTTTTTTTTATTGGATTAGAAATCAATATAATGCTCATTACAATCAATTCCCTTTAAATATTCCAGTTCTAACCCCCTCCCTCCCCCCCTTTTGTTGACTTCCAACAGTTTTCCAACCCCTTGTCCATTTTTTCCCTTACTCATTTCAGACTTACTTTATTCTATTAAGCATATACTTTCATTCTCTTCTAAGCTTATCTATTATAACACAGTACTATCTCTATTCCCTTTCCCACTTAACTTATCAAACTAAGTATTACATTCCTGACATATATTCTTTAATAATGTAACATTTTATCTGATTTTTGTACTCTATACTCTGTCTTACTCATTCTAGTCTCATCAATATGGGACAATCAATTTGTCCCCTGTTCTGCATAACTCTAAGTACTTCTATAAACATTGTATACATTCAATATAAGTCAATCAATTTAACTTGTACTCTATATGTTGCTATTTACTTCCTTCCACATTTCTTATATTCATTCTATTTTGATTATATAGTTACCTATTATACAGTTATCCACCAGAAACATACTTAGTTAACTTATCCCCTTATAATTCTTAAAATAACACCTCTATAGTTTAATACCATATATAATAATCTAATAAAACAATTGCTTAGAACTTCTTCTTTAACTTCCCTCCCCCCGGTAAAGTCACTTCTCTCTTCTTTTATTGTATTTCAGTAATTTTCAAACTGCCACAGTTCTCCTCCCACTTCCCATTTTTTCACCAGATATTGCTTCAACTTCTCCCAATCCATATTAAACTGTCCTGGATCGAGATCTCTCAGTTTCCTTGTCATTTTGTCCATTTCCGCCATGTACAGCAATTTGTAAATCCAGTCCTCCATAGTTGGCACTTCTTGTACTTTCCACTTTTGCGCATACAAAAGTCTAGCCGCTGCTGTCATGTAAAATAACAATGTCCTGTATTGTGCTGGAATATCCTCCATTCCCAAGTTCAGTAGCAGGAGTTCTGGGTTCTTATTAATTTGAAATTGTAAAATCTCGCTTATTGCTTCTGTTATTTCCCCCCAGTACTGCCTAGCTATCTCACAAGTCCACCACATGTGATACAACGATCCTTCATGCTTTTTACATTTCCAGCATTTATTAGACATATTAGAATTCCCTAGCGCAATTTTCTTTGGTGTCAAATACCAACGGTAAATCATTTTATAAACATTTTCCTTAATATTGGTGCATGTCGTAATCTTCATCGTATTTTTCCACAAGTGCTCCCACGCCCCATTGTTATTTCTTTGTTAAAATTTATTGCCCACTTCACCATTTGAACTTTAACTATCTCATCTTCTGTCCACCATTTTAACAACACTTTATAAGTCTTAGAGATTTCCTTTTTTTCCTCTCGCAAAATTACCTCATCTAATTCCGAATTCTCCATTCTTATCCCTCCCTTCACGCAGTCCGAGTTATAAAGATCTCTGATCTGTCTATATTGAAACCAATCATAACTGCCGCTTTGGGGGACGCGGTTAGACATGGGCACAAACCCAAAAAAATTAACGAACCAGCGGTTTGCGGTTCAGTGCCAACGACGATCCCGAGGTCACAAACTGCAACAAACATTTTCTGTTACTGAACCGGTTTGCGGTTCGTTGGGCGCAGAACGGCCCCTGTGGCACTTAGAGAGCTCATATTCCCGGGGAGTCTTTTGCAGGCTCTCCTACAGCAATCACCCAAGTTTGTACAAGATTGCAAAAGGGATCTTGGAGTTATACCCTCTCCAATCCAAGGCCCCCGAGAAACTCCCACTCAACACAATTAGAGCCACCGGTTGATGTTGGCCCAGTGTACAGAAGGTGGGTGTTGATGGTGGCTGCTGGGCCTGGTGGGCATGGGGAGACGGCGACGAGCCACCTCCCCTTTAGGGGGCGGGGGGTCTCACCGCTCGCCGGCGGCACCCCTTATGTGCCCGCCTGCCAGGCCAAAGAGGAGCACGCTGGTATTCCCGGCATGGGTGGGAGAGGACATGTCATTCGGACGGGGGCCTGATCCCCCAGCAAGCGAGGGTCCTCACCCGAGGGTCCCACTGAGGAACAGTGCGGCAGAAGCCGACAGCACCAACCTTCCTGCCTTGCCGGAAAGGACGGGAGGGAGAGGACATGTCATTTGGAGGGGAAGTGGGAAAATCCACCAACACCCGCGAGGCCTCCTCTGAAGCTCCCACTGAGCTACTCTGTGGTGGCAGCCGACAGTACCCAGCTTCCTGCCTCGCGGAAAGGACGGGAGGGAGAGGATATGTCGTTTGGAGGGGTCGGGAGTGCTCCAGAGAGGGACAGGTCAAAAGAGGGTCTGTGAAGTCGGAAGATCCTAACAGCTGTGAGGCCTCCTCTGAGGATCCCACTGAGGAACTCTGCGGCAGCAGCCAGCATCAGCCACCTTCTTGCCTTTGCGGAAAGGATGGAATAGGACAGGACCGGAGAGGTCATTGGGAGAGGACTGAGTGTTCTGGAGAGGGCGAAGTGAGAAGAGGGACTGTGTACTTGTGTGGGAGAGGAGGGCCGAGCACAAGGTTTCCTGGCCGCATTGCGCAGCAGGACTGGGACGGAGGGACCCCACATCCACCCTGAAGGAGTGCGCAGACTGCTGTGGCAGAGGCTTGTCCGCTCCCCTTGTGTCACAGTGGAGGTTGTTGCCAGCATCACTCACCTTCCTGCCTTCGCGGAAAGGACGTGACTGGTCGTGGTGGCATTACCCATTCACCCCTGTCCAGAGGGGACCGCCACTGCTATTGGCAGGAGCCACCGTGACATGCAATTTTATGCGCAACAGCAGTTGATCTGTCCCTCGTGGCCCAAAGCTGAATCATCATACAGCACCCACTGTCCAGCCTTCACAGAAAGGGTGTGAGGGCAAGGGACCCATTACCCTCTGCTCAGCGGGGGCAGCAAGTGCCCATGGAAAGTGGGGGTACTGTGCGGTGTCACGCTAACACCAGCAACAGCAGTAGAGCTGCTCCTCGTGGCAGAAAGTGGCATCAGCTCGCAGCACCACACCTTTCTGCCTTAGCGGAAAGGACATGACTGGTCGTAGCGGCATTACCCATTCACCCCTGCCCAGAGGGGACAGCTGCTGCTGTTGGCAGGGGCCACCGTGACGTACAATCTTATGTGCAACAGTAGTTGATCTGTCCCTCGTGGCCCAAAGCCAAAGCATCATACAGCACCCACCGTCCGGCCTTCACGGAAAGGGTGTGAGGGCGAGGGACCCATTTCCCCCTGCTCAGCGGGGGCAGCAGGTGCCTATGGAAAGGAGGGGTACCGTGCAACACCACACTAACACCAGCAACAGCTCCTGAGCTGCCCCTCATGCCCAAAAGCAGCAGCGGCAGACCTCAACCACCTTTCTGCCTTCGCGGAAAGGACACGTGACTGGTCATGGGTCCCATTCCCCCCATGCACAGAGAGGACAGCAGGTGCACATGGATAGGGGTGCACCGTGCAGCTGAAACCTGTCAAGCTCAGCAAAAGCTTCTGAGCTGCCCCTCAAGATCCAAAGCGGCGGCAGCAGACAGCACCCACCTTCCTGCCTTGGTGGAAAGGGTGGGAGGGACCCATTCCCCCCTGCTCAGAGGGGACACCAGGTGCCCTGGAAGGGGGGGGTACCGTACGGTGCCACTCACACATCAGCAACAGCAGCAGAGCTGTCCCTTGTGGCCAAAAGCAGCGTCAGCTGGCAGCACCACACCTTCCTGCCTTTGTGGAAAGGACGGGATGGGAAAGACAGGAGAGGTTGGGAGGCATCTGAGCAAATCCAGAGAGGGAGAGGTGTAAAGCGGGAACGGGAACTTGTCTGGGAGAGGAGGGCAAAGGGTCACTAGCAATGGAAGCAGCCCCGAGAGCTGAGGGAGGCTTAAGCCTGCTGTGGACGAGCTGGGCTGGCTACAACCCCAGGGTGGCTCAGAGCCCAGGTAGGTCAAGGTCCATGGGAGGGTGCCCCAGTAGGTTGAGGTTCACCTTGATGAATGTCAACATGTCCACCAGGTCCGGGTACAGACGTGCGTGGTGGGGACGGAGGAGGTCTCCCAGGTGGGAGAACACCCACTCGCTCTGCATGCTGGTGGGAGGACAGGACAAGATGTTGGTGGTGATGATGGACAGGTCCGGCCGTCGGTCAGATTTCCTCACCCAATACTGCAATGGGTTGGCATGGGGGGGGCTCGGGGGGCTCAGAAAGGTACTCGTGCACCATGGCCCCTGCCGAGGCCTCCACTGAGAGGGATGTGCCTGCCGTGCAGCGGCCAACCACGCAGCACACCGACGAGACCCAGAGATCGAATGTGGCCGTTGGGGTGGCTCTTCCCTGGCGTGGCTCTCTTCCCACCTCCTGCCCCTTGCCCTCACTCTCCTCCACCGCCTGCCCCTCACTGCTGCCCGATTCCTTGTCTCCTGCCCTCTGTCTCTGGAAACAGAGCACTGCTCTGCGAAGCTCCTTTTTCCAGTGCTGCATCTGACCCGCCTGCGCAGCAATGCTGCCCTTGATCCGGGGGTCACAGAGGGAGGCCAGTTGGTAGGGCACCTCACAGCATAGAGGATGCAGGTGTTCAGCAACGGAGGCCTGGATCCTCCGGACAAAGTCCCGGACTCTGGGGAGCAGCTCTTGCCCTTGCTGGAGCTCCTGGGCCAGAAACTGGTCAAGGCCGTGGATCAGAGGGAGGACCTGACCCAGGCCGGCCTGGTAGGAGCACAAGAGGTCAGTGGCATCCTTGAAGGGTTTCAGGATCCGGGACATCTGGGCAAGGACTCTCCAGTCCATGGAGCTGAGGCTCAACTCCTCTCCCCTCCTCAGCTCATCCAAAGAGGACAGGATGTATTCCAATGCGCCCTTCTGCTCCACCAGATGACATATCATGTCGTAGGTGGAGTTCCAGCGGGTGGGCAGGTCCTGGAAGAGTTGGTGCCTCTGGAACAGCTCGCGGGAAGAGTTTATGCTGCAGCAGAAGTGGGAAGCGATGCGACGGAAACTGTCCAGCAGATCGCGCGTCTGCAAGATTCCCTCGTCCCAGCTGTCCCTCGGCTTGCTCCCCAGCCCGAGCATGTCCCACATCACAAGGTGCAGCTTGTGTGCCATGCACACTAGGCCCGGAAGGGATGCCTCTTTCAGGGCTGCCAACACGTTGGCTCCCACGTAGCCACGGACAAACCCTTCCACCCCTGACATCCACTCCCTCAGAGCCACCTTGACGGTGGCAGCGATGTTCTTCCCGGTGTGGACCTCGTCCATCTCCCGGGCCTGAAGAAGAACCGCCCTGTAGCCTGGGGTCAAGCTGGGCACCTTTTTACAGCTGACAGATCTTGGCCTGGGGAGGCAGAGGTCCTCTGGTTGCCCCAGTGGGCGGTGATGGCAAGGTACCCATGATGGCAGCCACTCCACAGGTCGGCCGTGAAGTGCACTGTTCTGCCTTTGGCGGCTGACAGGTCTCTGCGCACCATGTCTCACACTGCCTCGAATAGGGCGGGCATGACTCGACGCCCAACGGTGCACCGTGATGGCATGGAGAACCATGGGGCAAAGTGCTGGAGCAACAGTTGGAAGCCCACGCCCTCCACGACTGATAGGGGGAAGCCTTGCAGGGCAATCGTCTGCGCCACCACACAAATGCCCAACTCCTGAGCTCTTGATCTCACCCTTTTCAGCGAAGCCACCCCTGACCCCGGTGGAACAACTTCCCCCAGGGAGGCCTGCCTGACCCTTCCGCTCCCACCAGCCGCACCCTCGGGGCAAGGCTTCTTGCTCAGGGTGCATTCCAGAGACCCTCCCACCGATCCTGGATCAGACGAGCTGGTGGCCCTTGGTCTCCCCCCGACGGATGTTTCGCTGGCCAAGGACGGAGACCACAGGCTCGGGTGGTGCCTCTTCAGGTGCCGAGACAGGGCCGTCGATGACAGATGCTTCGGGTCATTGCCCCTGCGCACCAGGCCCTCACACACACAGCACCGCACCATGCAGGAGTCAGTAGGAAGGGACCAAAAGTGCTTCCAAACATTGTGGTTGAACCGTGGCCCACTAACGGTTCCAGGAGAGGGAGGATGAAGGGTTGCTGCTAGATGTGCCACTGAGCTGGCAATGGAAGACAGAGTTTTTTTTTTTTTTTTGAAAAATTTTTATTGGGTTAGAATCCATTATTTCCACATTTACATTCAATTTTCCCCAATTTTTTCATCTCTAACCCCCTCCCTTTCCCCCCCCTTTTTGTTGACTTCCAACAGCTTTCCAACCCTTTGTCCCCTTTCCCTTACTTTTATTAGCTTCCTCTATCTAAAACAAATATATTTTCTCCATTATTCTAAGCAGTACATCCTTAACTATTTTTAACATTATATGCCCAAACTGTAAGCCTTTGTTTCCATCTTAGATAAACAATTTATCCCAATTTTTCAATTTCAGGTATTTCTATATATCATAAACCATATAGATCATACATTCGTTTATATCAAACAATTTGACTTATTCTCTATATATATTACTCATTCTATCTTTTTATAATAGTTCTATATATCTCTCCTCACGTAGTCAATCAATTTGACCCATCTATATCTTCAGACATTCAGTTTGGTACAAAACTTGTCAGAAAAAAAAGAAAATATTGTTAGTTAATCGCTCCTTATATTTAGTCCTTATAATTAATTATTTTCTCTATGTTCTGTTTGTTAACCTATATATATCTATATATATGTCAATCTATTAATCTGACTGCTTATTAATTCACATTTATCTCTTCTCCCCCCGGTAAAGTCTCCCCCCTCTACTTCAATACTTCAGTAGTTCTCAAACTGCCACAGTTTTCCTCCCACCTCCCATTTCTTCTCCAGGTATTGTTTCAGCTTCTCCCAGTCTGTGTTGAACTGCCCTGAGTCCAGATCTCTCAATTTTCTTGTCATCTTGTCCATTTCAGCCATATACAGCAATTTGTAAGTCCAATCTTCAATAGTTGGCACTTCTTGTACTTTCCATTTTTGCGCATACAAAAGTCTAGCTGCTGCTGTCATATAAAATATCAACGTCCTGTGTTGGGCTGGAATTCCCTCCATTCCCAAGTTCAGTAGCAGGAGTTCTGGGTTCTTATTAATTTGAAATTGTAAAATTTCACTCATTTCTCTTATTATTTCCCCCCAGTACTGCCTGGCTACCTCACACGACCACCACATATGATAGAGGGAGCCCTCATGCTTCTTACATTTCCAGCATTTATTAGAAGTATTCAAATTTCCTAGCGCAATCTTCTTTGGTGTCATGTACCAACGATAGATCATTTTATAAATGTTCTCTTTGATATTAATACATGTCGTTGTCTTCATTGTAGTTTTCCACAAGTATTCCCATGCCTCCATTGTTATTTCTTTATTAAAGTTTATAGCCCATTTCACCATTTGTGTTTTAACTATCTCATCCTCGGTATACCACTTCAACAGTACTTGGTATACCTTGGATATTCTTTTCTTATCTTCTTTAAGAAGGGTCTGCTCTAGTTCCGAATTCTCTATTCGTATACCTCCCTTTACAGAGTCCGAATTATATAAGTCTCTGATCTGTCTATACTGGAACCAATCGTAGTTAGGTGATAGTTCCTCTTGTGTCTTTATTCTAAGTTTGGATGCTTCAGTTTTAGTTATTTCTTTATACGTTAAACATTGTTGTTCATTATCAACAGCTCTCGGGTCTATCACCTCATATGGAACCACCCACAAAGGGGTTCCTTCTTGTAGATAAATTCTGTACTTCTTCCAGATTATGTATAGACTTCTCCGAACAAAGTGATGCAGGAACATCGAGTTGACCTTTACTTTGTCATGCCATAAATATGCGTGCCATCCAAATATTTTTTTATATCCCTCTAGGGCTAATAGTTTCTTGTTCTTTAATGTCATCCATTCTTTCAACCAAACTAGGCAGATTGCATCATGATAAAGTCTCAGATTGGGCAGTTGCATTCCGCCTCTTTCCTTTGCATCTTGTAAAACTTTCACTTTCACTCGAGGCTTCTTGCCTGCCCAAACAAAATCTGATATTTTCCTCTGCCATTTTTCAAATTGTTTGGAGTCTCTGATGATTGGTATTGTCTGTAGCAAAAACATTACTCTTGGTAACACATTCATCTTAACTGCTGCAATCCTGCCCAACCATGACAAATTCAATCTATTCCATTTAATCAAGTCTCTCTCTATCTGAGTCCATAGTTTTTCATAATTGTTTTTGAATAGATCTATGTTCTTTGCAGTTAATTCGACTCCCAAATATTTTACTTTACTTGTTACTTCACAATCCGTTGTTTCCATTAACAATTGTTGTTTCTGCTTAGTCATATTTTTGCATAATATCTTTGACTTCTTTTTGTTAATGAAGAAACCTGCCAAGTCTCCAAACTCCTTGATCTTATCTATCACTCTTGGCATGTTCTCCAATGGGTCCTCTACAATTAACATTATGTCATCCGCAAATGCTCTGACCTTGTATGAATAGTCCTTTATTTTTATTCCACGAATTTCATCATCTTGACGTATTTGTATCATCAGAATCTCCAATACTAAAATGAACAACAATGGAGATAACGGGCAACCTTGTCTTGTTCCTTTACTTATCGTCAATTTCTTGGTCAATTCATCATTCACCACAATTGCTGCAGTCTGGTCTCTATAAATTTCCTTAATTGCTCTGATGAATCTTTCTCCCAATTGTAGCTTTTCCATAGTGGCAAACATAAAGTCCCAGTTTAAATTGTCAAACGCTTTTTCAGCGTCAACAAAGAAGAAACCAACCTCTTTGTCACAACGCTTGTCATAATATTCAATAGCATTGATCACTATCCTTAAGTTGTCTCTTATTTGTCTGTCTGGCAAAAAGCCTGCTTGTTCCTCCTCTATGACTTCCGAGAGCCACCCCTTCAATCTCTCCGCCAATATCTTCGCAAAAATTTTATAGTCATTGTTGAGTAGCGATATAGGTCTATAATTTTTCACATTAGTCAGGTCTTGGCCCTCTTTTGGGATCAATGATATATTCGCTTCACTCCAAGTTTCTGGAATCCTTTGATCCCTTAAAACCCCATTCATCACCTCTTTTAGGAATGGTGCCAGTTCATTAGCCATTGTCTTATAAAATTTAGCCGTAAGTCCATCTGGCCCTGGCGCCTTTCCTAGATTTGCAGATTGTATTGCCTTACTTATTTCCTCGTCAGTTACTTCACTATTCAACTTATTTCTCCAAGCTTCCGAGATTTCTGGAAGTTTGGTTTTCTCCAAATATGACGCTATTGATTCTTTGTTTACTTCTTTTTTATTATACAGCTTAGCGTAAAATTTATAAAAGGCTCTACTAATGGTAGCCTGCTCCAAATACGTTTTGTTATCTTCGCAAATTTTATTTATTATCTTCTTTTCCCTTTTCTTCTTCAATTGCCATGCCAGGTACTTCCCAGGTTTATTAGCACCCTCAAACGCTTTTTGATTCAGTCTTTTGAGATTCCACTCCAATTCTTTATTGCTCATTGCTGTTAGCTGTTCTTGAAGTATTTTAATTTCCTGGTATACCTTCTTTTTCCCTGGTCTCTTTTTTAGCTGTATTTCTTTGGCTTTTATTTTCTCCTCAATCTCTTGTCTTTTCTCCTCTTTCTTCTTTCTTGCTCTACCATTTAAGTCCATTAGTATGCCCCTTACAACCGCCTTGTAAGCATCCCAAACTTTATTGGTTGGTACTTCTTTATTCACGTTGTATTGTATAAAAAACTTTGTCTCTCTTCTCAGTATTTCCATATTCTCTCTTTCCTGTAACAAGTCCTCATTTATTCTCCATGCTTTCCTTTTTCTCTTTTTTCCAAATTTCCACATAATTGGGTTGTGATCTGAGCCTACCATAGGCATTATTTCTACCTCCTTAGTCCATAATGCTAAGTCTTTTGAGGCCCAGATCATATCAATTCTTGATAATGTAGAATGTCTTGCAGAATAAAAAGTAAACTGTCTGCTTTTAGGATATTCTCTCCTCCATACATCTTCAAGAGTCTCTTGTTGAATCAACTCAAAAAAAAGCTTTGGTAATAGTCCTCTTTTCTTTTGTGCCGTTGTAGTCTTTTTGTCTAGTTCCAAGTCTGTCACTCCATTGAAGTCTCCAGCAAGAATTATCTGGTCGTATGCAAGATCGTCTAAATGCTTCCTTAAATCCTCAAAGAAGCTTTCTTTTGCACCGTTAGGTGCATAAAGTCCGACTACCAACACTCTCTTTAAATTCCAAATACATTCCACTGCTACAAATCTAGCTTCCACATCTCTCATAACAAATTTTGGCTGTAGCTCCTCTTTTATGTACAACACCACTCCTCTTTTTTTCTTGTTGGAGGCCGCTACATATTCTTTGCCCAATTTTCCAGATTTTAAATATTTTACATCCTGCTTTCTGATATGGGTCTCTTGCAAACAAACAATGTCACATTTTTGTTTTAGTAGCCAGTGAAAAGTATTTTTCCTCTTATTCGGTGAGTTTAGTCCATTTACATTCCAAGATAATACTTTACACTCCATACTCATGATCTTGTTGGTAAGTCTTTTTCATTGTCCTTAATAAATCGCTCCATCTCTCGCTCAGATCTGATGCGTTTTTTGGCCCCTCCAAACTCAAAGGACACTCCTTCCGGTAACTCCCATCTGTACCTGATTTTCATGTCCTTCAAAATCTGAATTAGCACTTTATATTTTTTCCGGTCCAGTAACACTGATCTGGGCAGTTCCTTCATTATAATAATCGTCTTGCCATCAATCTCCAATGGATCTTGAAACTGTTTTGTCACAATCCTCTCTTTCATATTTCGTGTTGTAAACTGCACAATCACATCTCTTGGTAGTTTCCTCTGGGTTGCTATTCTCGAATTCACACGGTATGCCACATCTAGGATAGCCACAACTTCCTCCTCCTCCTTCCCCAGGTACTCAGCCAACACCTCAGTCATCTGTTCTTGCGCTGACTTTCCTTCCACTTCTGGCAAGCCACGAAAACGTAGCTGCTTCTCCATATGTTTAGTTTCTGCAACTGACATTCTCCCCTTCACCAATCTCATCTCTGTTTGTTGCGTGTCTGCTAAATTCTCCATCGCGTCTTCTACTGTTTTAACTCTCTGCTGCGTTCCTTGTAATTCACTTCGTATTGTTTCCATACCTTTTTTCACTTCTGACAGCTCCGATTTTACTGTCTGTGTAACCTCTTTAACCTCTTTTATCAGCTCCAATTTCGTGTCCTTAAGTTCTTTAATCATATCTAAAAGTTTTTTGTCCAGGTTTTTATCCAGGTTTTCTATTGCCGATTGCCACTCTTTTTTTGACATCGTGGGGCTTGCTTTAGCTCGCTCCCACGAATCCGCTCTCTTCCTTAACTCCGTGGCGTAAAATTTAACGTTTTTCTATTTTAAATGTCCCGGTCTTCTTATAGAAATTAAATTTTAAAGAGTCCAAAATGTCGGGCGTCTTTTCTCTATGGTTTCTCTATGATTTTGTAATCCAAGATGGCCTACTTCCTCTTCCGCTGAAGCCGCGACCCTTCCCCTTTCAAAAATGGCGATTCCCTACTTCCTGCCCTCCAGCAAGGGCCGCTTCTCTCCAGCCACTCTGTTGTTATTACGCACTTCCTGTCTCCCGTCTTCCCACAGCAGATCTTGCGATGGTGTCTTTTTCTCACAGCTCCAAAGCCACAGGTATTCAAAACAATAGTCCCATTTCTTTAATAACTTCTTTAAACTTAGTCTCTTTTTAAATTCGATTCCTGCCGAGTCTTCCCCTCCTTTTCACTAGTCTGTTGCAGTTTAAAAATCTACTTTTTTTCCTCTCTGTTTTTATCAATCTGTCCCGTCT
Organism: Eublepharis macularius; assembly: GCF_028583425.1. Classification (NCBI taxonomy): domain Eukaryota; kingdom Metazoa; phylum Chordata; class Lepidosauria; order Squamata; family Eublepharidae; genus Eublepharis; species Eublepharis macularius. The sequence goes on along the minus strand of NC_072791.1, from coordinate 94,731,720 downwards.
CAGAAGATAATGATCTTTACCTTCTCTTCACTTTTCTCGGGTTGTAATCGCTGTTTCGATTTTAAGTTCTCCTCTCAGCTTCTTCCCCCAATCGATGCTTGGGTATGTAGGTCTTATGCCAGCCGAATTGGCCCCAAAACTGCCGCAGAGATTATAGCCGACCCGTCGCAAGGTGGGACCTCAAGGATCGGGGGGAGACTCGTTGTGTAGAACCCCCCCTCGTCCGAGATCTAGCTCACCCTAGGGTCTTGAGCGTTCTTTGCCTGCTCCCCGCCTGAGAGCAGTCGGCCGCGGGCTATTTTCACCCCGCCGGCCGGTTAAAACGGCAGTCCGGTCAGCTCCGCAAGTGGAGCTGCGTTAGACCTCCATGGATCCCAAATAGGAAGTCGGCAATGGAAGACAGAGTGATGGGTGAACTGCAGGCAGGGACAGCACCACCGGTAGTTTGGGATGGGGACGGGCTGGATGTTTCACTGAACCCCAACCATTCCTCCAAGGATCCATCAGCCTCTTCCTCTCCAAAAATTTGCAGGAGTTCCTCTTCCGCCACTGGCAAGATCTCTTCAGCCTACTCCACAGCTGCAACTGGTGATTTTTGGGGAGCGGGAGTCTCTGCTGCTCCAGAATCCTGCACAGCATTGCTTCCCGTGCTGCAACTGGGACAATCTCTGCACTTTCCCCCACTCTTGTCTGCCACCTGAAGCCTCATCGTGCCAGCAAACAACAATTGAGGAGAAGAAAGGAGATGACACTGTGAGCCCTCAGCTGAGGTGCCCACCGAGCTTGGCCTCAGGGCCTGGCAGCAGCCCTGGCACCAGAGGGAGGGAGGGACTAGAGCCCTAGCCCACCACTCCCACAGACCTGAACAGATCAGGCACTGATTAATAATAATCAATGTGAGCCCTCAGTCAAGGTGCCCACCAAGCTTGGCCCCAGGGCCTAGCAGCAGCCCTGGCACCAGAGGGAGGGAGGGACTAGAGCCCTAGCCCACCACTCCCACAGACCTGAACAGATCAGGCACTGATTAATAATAATCAATGTGAGCCCTCAGCCGAGGTGCCCACTGAGCTTGGCCCCAGGGCCTGGCAGCAGCCCTGGCACCAGAGGGAGGGAGGGACTAGAGCCAGAACCCACCACTCCCACAGACCTGAACAGATCAGGCAGTGATTAATAATAATCAATGTGAGCCCTCAGTCAAGGTGCCCACCAAGCTTGGCCCCAGGGCCCGGCAGCAGCCCTGGCACCAGAGGGAGGGAGGAACTAGAGCCCTAGCTCACCACTCCCACAGACCTGAACAGATCAAGCACGTATGTGAGCCCACAGCCGAGGTGCCCACTGAGCTTGGCCCTAGGGCCTGGCAGCAGCCCTGGCACCAGAGGGAAGGAGGGACTAGAGCCCTAGCCCACCACTCCCACAGACCTGACCTGATCAGGCCCTGATTAATAACAATCAATGTGAGCCCTCAGTCAAGGTGCCCACCGAGCTTGGCCCCAGGGCCTGGCAGCACCCCTGGCACCAGAGGGAGGGCGGGACTAGAGCCCTAGCTCACCACTCCCACAGACCTGAAGAGATCAGGCAGTGATGTAAGCCCTCAACCGAGGTGCCCACTGAGCTTGGCCCCAGGGCCTGGCAGCAGCCCTGGCACCAAAGGGAGGGAGGGACTAGAGCCTTAGCCCACCACTCCCACAGACCTGAACAGATCAGGCAGTAATGTGAGCCCTCAGCCAAGGTGCCCACCGAGCTTGGCCCCAGGGCCTGGCCGCACCTCTGGCACCAGAGGGAGGGAGGGACTAGAGCCCTAGCCCACCACTCCCACAGACCTGAACAGATCAGACACGTATGTGAGCCCTCAGCCAAGGTGCTCAACAAGCTTGGCCCTAGGGCCTGGCAGCAGCCCTGGCACCAGAGGGAAGGAGGAACTAGAGCCCTAGCCCACCACTCCCACAGACCTGACCTGATCAGGCCCTGATCAATAATCAATGTGAGCCCTCAGCCAAGGTGCCCACTGAGCTTGGCCCCAGAGCCAGGCAGCAGCCCTGGAACCAGAGGAGATAGATCCCTATCCCCCAAATCCAAGCTGAATTATACTCTCAGTCTCTCTCCCCAAAGGCTAGCAAGTGGCAAGCAAGAGCTCTGTCCCACTCCACTGCTCACTGAAAGTGAAACCCAGCCTGGGAGCCCACGGCTATTTATAAGCACAGGTCCCATTGAGCAATGCAGGAGGTCTGTGTTTGGCCATCAGAGCTGCCTATCAGGGTTTGCAGGGATAAGATTGGAGTGCCCATGGCTACAGGACACCCCCTTCCCCCTCCCTCCCCTGGGTGTCTTCTCCCAACTTGTAACTGCTTTGCAGCTCCGTGGTTAGAAGGAAGACCTGCCGATCCATTTGGGTTTCCAGGGTGACAGAAGGAGTGCAGACAGAGTTCAGGCATTCCCCTGGCTCCTTTGCCAGGGGAATTGATTGCTGGCGCCTGACTGTTTGGCTTCCCGAACCGCGGCTGAATGTGCCAAACCAGGCCTCTCCTGAACACCGGTTCATTTGCCATGGACAATCACGAACCGCCAGATCATAATCGCGCGATCACCATTTTTGTGGGTTTTTGAAGTTCGTAATGCGGTTCGTGTCCATCTCTAGACACGGTTGCCTCCCCGTGTGGTGTTTTGGGCCCTGTTGTGGCATTGGCCATCTCTTCGTCAGGCTAATGAAGTAAGTCCACAGGAGTGGGGGCTACCATCCCCGGACAAACTCATTTTGTGAACTGTCCCTACTGAAAAATATTGTGCTGGATATGCTGTTGTGTTGCTTCTGTCTGTTGTGTTGAATCTGTGATGGCTCTTTCATGTGTACAAGTTATTGTTCAATATTTCAGTCATCAAGTGATCTATGGTTTAACTTCAGATCCTGTACTATCTATCTGAAAAGGCTACAACTTAAATAGCCAACACCCAAAAGAAAGGCTGAGGAATCTTTAACAGTGTGGTAAAACAGTTTCTGCAGTCAACTCGTGCTACCACAAAATATGTGGAATTTACTCAGCTGGCCCAGGTCTCAGTTGACTAGATCACATTGAGAAGTTCACATTTCCAGTTTTATTCCACCTCCACCCCTAGCACATCCAGGATTCCTTCTCACTGCCTCTACCAGGTCATAAGATAGGGGTACAGTTTTCCTAGTAACCTGGACCTCAGACTCTCCATTTATGGGTCTAAATTCTACAAATTCAGATTCAGCCTCATATTCCAAACTACTGTGGAGGTATGAGAAAACTTTTAAAAATTTACTTGTTAGAGGTGTTTTGAACTGAACAGGTTTTTCTCTGTCTTCCCTTTGAATCTGGGTAAGCATGAGCCAAGTTAGACTTTCATATGTGAGTATAGAGGCACATATCACCAATGTCAATGGCAATTTCAGAAAAAATGTTTTGTCTTTAGTTGGAAAACATATGGCTGAGCATCAATTTACCAACAACACTTGAGTAAAGGAAAATAAAATGAGCAATAAATGCTGTCTTCTTTCCCCACGTTTAACCTCTTATCATGATAAAAAGCAGAATAATGTGAAAAGTTTCTGATTTCTTACTCAAGTTCTATTTATATCTCTACCATTCTCAGTCATCTTATTGTCCTCCTTAAAGTCTTTTTCCTTCCTGACCAGGTTCTCTGATCTCTCCTTCTTACAAAAGACATAGGAGCAAACTAAACATTATATTGTCCATGGGTCTGACAGCCATTTTGGTACTTGATAAGACATGGGAGGGAGAATAAGATAACTGCACTGTGGACCTGATCACGATTGGGCTCTCATGACATTTTTAAATGGCCAAGTTCAACTAAAATGGCATTTGCATACATGGGTCAGACTCATGGACACTATAACATTTCTGTTGGCTCATAGATTCTATATATAGTAGATAAGACCCCTATTCCTAATGGGAAATCACCAGCTAGAACTTAGAGGATTCTAGTTACTTCCAATGAATATGTGTTTTCTGGGATACATCCTGCCAGCTTTTGCTGACTGGAATTTGAAAGGACTTCTGGTGGAAATCTATTTTCAGGTGGGCAGCTGTATTAGTTGTCGCAGTAGAACAAAATCTGAGTCCACTGGCACCTTAAAGACCAACAAAAACTTCCAGGAAAATCTATTCCTGGAAGATGTAATGTTTTTAATTGTTTTTAAATGTTTTTAGCCGCCCTGAGCTGGCTTCTGGGGAGGGCGGGATATAAATATGAAATAAATAATATTCAACTTTTTGTCTATCTGAAAAGGTAGCTTTAGCTTAGACTCTGGGAATTCACAGAGTGCAAATTCAGCATTCACCTTGGAGGATTGTACATTTTTACACAGGTACCTAGGCTGATGTGTCATTCCACCATGAAGGACATTTCAAAGTTTTTAAGGTACTTTCAATCTAAAATACAAAACAAAACCCAGACGCTCATTCTTGATTTGAAAATAATCTTTCCTTGTTGATATAATAGTCTGTTGATGATAAACAGGACTCTTTTGTTTACCAATAACTGGGAGAAAACAGAGAAAACCACAGTCAAATGCCCCATACCTTAGAGGTTCAGTGTATCATTCTTCTGTTTTTGGTATTTGCATTAACTCTGGGTAAACAAACAGTATGCAGGAAATACTGCACGAAGATAAAAGTTGTCATGGAGCCTTAGGTAATCTGTATCACAGAAACACAAACCAACATTTGGGTTTTGTGTGGCAGATGGTGTAACCACACAACATAAGGAGGGCCCTTTTCAAGACACACACAAAAAAATTGTGGTGGAACCAGAAAGGTGAGCCCTTTCCTAAGAGGTGTGCTTCAAGTAAAATTAGTGGTAGTTCCATTCAGATATATAATAAGTTCTTTCCCTAAACTTTACTTGGCTATACATATTAACTTGACAGTGTTTTTTTAAAAAGCAGGAAGCAAAATAAGTATTTTTACAGCATTCTAGAGATGGCATGGATTAACTGACAAAGAACTCTTCAGGAGAAGAAAACACAATGCAATGTAAGTTCGATTCACAGAAGTAATTTCTCTCATGTCAGATTTGTAAGTAATAATTGTATAGCTGTACTGTTGCCTTATCCTCAAAAGGTTAATAAATGGTCTACAATATGGGATAAAATTCTCCCACCCACCCACCGGAAGATTTCTACATGTGCACTCATAGTTACTTTTCTTTGTCAGATTAAATAGCTATTTCTATCAGCATAACAAGTTCTTTAGTCGTTTAAAAACCTATTTATTGATGTACGTATGTATTTATCAATATTTAAACTTCCATATCCTTTTTGAAACAACAAAGAAAATGTCTCTTTCTCCTTTAGTTTTTTCTGTGTGTATTTGTTGAAATTCTGTGTTCTGCAAGGTTGTTAAGCTTTAGATTTTTTGGAGAGAAAATTAACCCAAATAAGATCCAATCAGTGGTGATTAAGAGTGATGATTCTATTACTCTCTTCTGACGGAAATCCAAGACACTGGGTTACTTATTACCTTTTGCTACGGTTGCCATCTCTCAATTGGGATATTCCTGGAGATTTTGTGGTGATGTCTGGGGATGGTGAAGTTTGGAGAAGGAAGTGACCTCAACAGGGATGTGATGCCATAGAATCCACTCTACAAAGCTGGCATTTTCTCCAGGGGAGCTACTGTCTGGATCTCAGTTGTAATTCTAGGAGAACATCAGGTCCTTCCTGGAAGTTGGCAACACTACCCTTTGTTTTTATCTGATCCAGCAAGAACAATCTGTGAGCAGAAATGTGCTGTTGGAAGGTGGAACCTCCACATCTAGCACCTAAAGTGTGCTTGGAGTTTATCAGTAGCTCTGTCAGTGTTGATCACCTTGTAAACTGAGGAAAATGGATGTTGAATTCAGTGTGGTTCCTTCTCCCCTATCAAACAGTTGCATATCTATTAGAGCTTACAACACCGGTCAGGAGAAGGAAGTCTATGGCCACACAATCTCCTGCTGTATTCCAGAATCTTTAGATGATTGGGCTGGCATAATATCCAAATGGGAAACTAACATATCTCCTTCATGGATAGATGGTAAAATGTCATTTTATCTGGAGATTGTGCTTCTCACTATGATGGAGACACATGAGTTTCCCTTTTGTATCACAGGCTAAAAGCACATATACATCTGTTTTTCAATATTTTCTGGAATGTGTAATGCTGTGTCATGTGGTCCAGTTTTAAATGCCAAGTTGTCTAATGAAAACTGGACACTCATAATTCTGGAGAAATGCTTCAATAGCCTGTCTTTTGATCTCAAGTGAGAGCTACGTGTTCTTGTGAATGAATAAACATGAGCTACTAAAATACTTAACTCAGCTGTAATTGAAGACTATTGATTTTTTTATTTTGTAGATAAGGATTGGGGGCGGAATCAAACATTTTTAAATGTCTGGTTGGCATGTCACGTAACTTTACTCATAAATGGGAAATTCTAAATACAAATTTCATGTGAAAGAGGCATGTTTATTAGAAATGGGAAGCCGGAACCAGGATTGTTCGAATTCCAATAGGAAAATGTTGTAACGAGAATATCCTGCCGTGAAACAAGCATCTTTCCCTGCGCCTGCTCCTATGTGCATTTCCTGAGAGGTAAGTATCATTCAGGTGAGTGGGTTTAGTCCCAGATAAATATATACAAACTTGCAGCATTATATGTAACTCTGCACCAGTGCAGGGAAGAGGATTTGATGACCCTTTAAGTCCCTTTGAACACCATAATTCTATTGTTGTATTGTTGGTCATATTCTTGCTGTGGCAAGCTATTACACCAGCAGTATCTATTACATACTCTGAACAATGCAGCTCTGGGGTCTCTCAAGTGTGAAAGGCAACATATAAAAACAATTCCTTCTTTTAAACCTGCTATCTTTTCAAGGCTCCTCAAAGCTCTTTTATCTGGTCACTTGGCGCACTACATCATTCCAAGTGCTCTTTCTTTCCCATGTGGGAATCTATACATTTTTTGCCTGCAGTTGTACAAGGAGAACACAGCTATGCATCATTCTTTATAAGCTTAAGAGAAAAGGTCAGCCTGTTATAGAGCCTGAGTGACATAAACAGGGTATAAAGTTAATTGCTTTGGAAAATTTGTGATGAGTCAATGATTCAAAAGACTGGGGAGCTACATCCTACACTATCATCACAACTTAATCAGTTAATAGCATTTCTTATTAAAGCACATGTCTGTAGGTAGCCTTTTAGGTTTAGACATGGGACACTGAGGTATTCTAGCAAGGTTCTTATTGGCCTAGATGGCCTTAAAAGGGGATTAGACAAATTCACAGAGGATAGATGTATAAGTGGATAACAGCTAACTGGAACTGTCAAATTCAGAAACAAGTCTAACTCAGAATACAAGTTTCTGGGGGAGAGCAACAAGGGAAAGAATTGGTGTATTTGCCAGAGGCATATGAACAGCTGTGGTGAATAGGATGCTGCTGTCTTGGACTTTCTGCCTGATCTAGCTGAGCTCCTTTCGTGCTCTCATGTTCTTAGTTGGCTCAAACATCTTCTGCTCTTATTGGGTAGTCTTGGCTGAGGTATGATCTATGTTCAGCAAAATGGCTACTAGAATCCTTCCTGCGGTGGACTGTACACAGTGTACACAGATGTACAGATGTACACTTGGATATATCCAGTCCAAAGAAATACCCTAAAATTCCTTCCCATTATTTTTAGGGTGTAACCAACCTTGGTATCTGTATGATATTTGGGATTTTTCAGGATACTGATTAATAGAGTCCTGAAGAATCTGGAAACATTCAGGTATATCCACCAATATTCAGGGCCGCCATTTAAAGGCTCCCAGGGCTGTTTTTCTTATGGTTTTATTTTACAGGATTCCTGGGCAACAGGAGGAAAGAGGGTAAGGAGGCAGTTCTCACTGGCAATAGAATTAGGGGGAAGCACAAAATGTCTGCCCAATCATGACAATTCTCTCATTCCTTTAACTGCTTTCTGAACATGGATGAAGATGATGAACGGTATACAGCTGGACTCCGTTTCATGGCTAGATTGTTTGGAGTGCTGCTGCCACTTTCACTGCTACTGCTCTGGTCTCTGCCTTGGAGTGCTGCCTGTCCGGAAAGATCTTAACTGCTTTTGCATTTTCTGAGTTTCTAAAACATTTTTTTTTAAAAAATGTTTAAAGAGTGTGCTGGGGGGGTCCAAGTTGTTACTGTTTTTAAAACTTTATCTTTTTCTATTCTTCTGATTCTGGTTTTACAATTGTTCTGCAGTAATTGTTTTAAAGATCTTTCTATGTTGTAATTTTGGGGAGAGTGGTTTTGTGGAGTTTGGGGGTGTTATGTTGGTTTTTTTAAATTTAATTGTTTCAGCAGGTTCTCAAGGCAAATTTCTGGTTAGGTTTTAATAATCATTAAATGTTGGTTTAGCTTGCCCTCTCTGGTTTGATATTGTTTCTGTTGGTTTGCCACATTGGCTGTGGGGTTCTGCTTGGCTTCTGTGGTTTGACATTGGTTCTGTTGGGCTTGCAATAGTGTCCCTTGCTTAAGTTGGATTCTCTGGTTTGACATTGCTTCTGTTAGGCTTGCAACATTGGCCTGTGGGTCTGCTGGGATTCTCTGGTTTGATGTTGGTTCTGTTGGGCTTGTTGGTTCCATTACATTTGGAGGCTTTGGGGCAATTATTGCTCTTGGATGTTTGGCTGTTGTCTTCCCTGAATTCCACCCCCCCCAGGAAACAATGGAGACAAGTAGGATGGCTGGGGCACCTTTTTCAGGGGGGCACAGAATTGGACCCCTTGATCCAATTCATTTGGAGGGTCTTTAATAGACAAGCAGCACTAAGCCCCCCCCCCAATTTTGGTGTCATTTGGTTGAAAAACAGCCATTTCAGCTCCTCTTGCCCAAAAAAGTCAGACATAGGGGATAATGGAACCCAAATAATTCTAAAATGACAGATAAATAAAATAATAAAAATAAATAAATAAACAAAGCCCATATCCATAAATGGTACTGGGAGGAGTCCAAAACTGCTAGATGCCTGTATTTATACTCTTCCCAGATTCTGAATCTGAAAAATTCCATGCGGGGGGTGCACATCTCTGTATACCACTGAAAATTGCATTTTGGATTCTCCATATTTAAAAGAAATACAACCTGTTTGTGGGACAAGTTGTGCGACTGGGCTAGAACCAATATTCTAATTCTCTACATGCAGGAAATTTAAAAAAAAACAAAACTTGGGGAAGAATTACAAATCTCTCTCACATCCAGTCTGAATTCTGCCATCCCAGGACTGTAGAGTATAATTTGATTGAACTGAATCTTTGTCTCTTGAATCTTTGTCTCTCTGCTTGACCTATTCTCATGCATGCTTCAGAGGTGACAAATTTCTGCAGAGAAAGCTCACAGCAATGCACGTATATTTTGCTATGTAAGGCTGTATATAATTTTGTTGTGTGTACACAGTGCAGTACAGCAGCATTCCAATATATGTATACACAGTGAGATGCAAATGTGATCAACAATGTGACATTGTATTAATATTTTTCATATTTTACAGGGAAGTATTTTTCATGTAGGAATCTGAAACAGCACTGATAGATAGATAGATAGATAGATAGATAGATAGATAGATAGATAGATAGATAGATAGATAGATAGATAGATAGATAGATAGATAGATAGATAGATAGATAGATAGATAGATAGATAGATAGATAGATAGATAGATAGATAGATAGATAGATAGATAGATAGATAGATAGATAGATAGATAGGCCGTCATCACACGGCCATAAATTTAGCGCCAAACTAGCGCCATCTTCCACTGAATGTTCACCTTATTCCAGGTCTCTTGTGATTTCACCATTCTCCCCAATTCACACTTTGTGACTCTTTATGTCGTCTTTATCCACTTCCATGTGAATGCCCTGGATCGACTATGAACGCTTTGCAACACCAAAACGCTCACTGTCCCTGATCATCTGTTTCACCAAACACTGATTCTCCTGCCCTACACTCCCACAAGCCCCAGCGCGACCTGCAATTAAGCCTCAAAGTATTTTTTTTTAAATGTCAGCCTTATAGCGCTATAGCACTATTCTGCCATGGGCTGGAAACCTCTGCTACCTATCACAGTTGGATTTTGGGTTGGCCCAGCACAACATTGGTATAATAGAAGAGGGATATAGCGCAAATATGCGAATTTTTTTTTAAAAAGGGGGCGGGATTTTTAGGGCCCTGTTTCCAGAGGTACTTTGACTGACTGTCGAATTGCACTTTTCCCTTTTAATGTGACTGACTGGAAGCGCAAGCAGTCATCAAAAGATGGGAGAATCCGTTCTAATAACGATAACAGAAGAAATGATTTCTAGTGCAAAACTGACAGAATAAGGGCCCATGTGATGACAGCTACAGACAGACAGACAGACAGACAAAATGAATTACTTCCATACACTGTGGATCTCTTCCAGTCATTTTAAGCATGATGGTTGTTGTGGGTTTTCCGGGCTGTATTGCCATGGTCTTGGCATTGTAGTTCCTGACGTTTCGCCAGCAGCTGTGGCTGGCATCTTCCAATGCCAAGACCACGGCAATACAGCCCGGAAAACCCACAACAACCATCGTTCTCCAGCCGTGAAAGCCTTCGACAATACATTTTAAGCATGTTTTCCTCAAATTTTGCAAAAGTGAGAAAATTCCAGTCTCAAACTGTTAAACCAGCAGGGAGCAAAATATGGGGTTTTATCTTTAAACACATCCCCCCCAAAATGCAGGGAATTTTGCAGGGGACTACTTAAATCCTATGAGAAAAAGCAGTTCCTAGATGATGAGATAAAAATCACTTTTTGAGCATATTTCTTCCCATTCACCAATACTCTCTCAGACATGGGTGATGGTTAACCATAGACACAACAAATCACCTGTTTTTGTTCTCTGTATGGGATGAAAAGAGATTATCACAATACAGATGGGCTAGTTCCGCTTGTTAAGGTTGCCAAGTCCAGGGTGGGAAATTCCTAGATATTTGTGGATGGAGCCTAGGGAGAGCAGGTTTGGGAAGGGGAGAGAGCTCAGAGAGGATGTGATGCTAGGGTCCTCTCTCCAAAGCAGCCATTTTCTCTAGGGGAACTGGCCTCTGTAGTCTTGAGATGAGCTGTAATTCCAGATCTCCAGGCCCCACCTAGAAATTAACAACCCTACAAGTTGCTCTAGAGCGAACTCTCTTGCACAAGCCCATTTGAAATGAATGGGAGTTATGCAGGACAACATCCATTGAATCATGGAAAGGAGGGGGGTTAGAAATATTTAAATAAATAAATCTTGAGGCCTGCACTCCTCACGAGCAGACTATTTGACTTAATAGCTAACAGAGATGAAAACAGCCAACCAAGAAAACAGCCAACCAAGAAAAGAGATTCATTATGTCAAATGAGTACCCAGTTTCCTGGGGGTAAAGTGTAGATGACTGGGGAAGGCAATGGCAAACCACCCTGTAAATAGTCTGCCAAGAAAATGTCGTGATGCAACATCCTCCCCATGAGTCAGTAATGACTTGGTGCTTGCACAGGGGGCTACCTTTACCTTTTTATGTCCATGTTACATATTATGAAAAGTTAGTTTAAAAGACAGGGTGTGTTTTATAGGTGCCATAAGTATTCATACACCTACCGTAAGGAGTTTATCTTGTTTCGTTGATTCATCTTGCTCCCATCGAGACCTTTCTGCCTTGCACACAAGTGGGATCCGATTATTCCAGTCTTCCTGCTTCCAGAAGTCTGTTGCTCCTCAGTGTCAGTGATTTACTCTTTCTTTGGCCAATACTTCCACTCTTTTCTCATTGCCACTTATGTCAATGTGTCCCACTGTTGATTACAATTATCATACTAAAGTGTGAATAAGATGTCAAAGCTGAGGAAAACATCTGGCTTCAAAAAGACTACTAACTGCAAAGTGGGCTCTACTCTAGGGAAAATATGGAGAAGAATGATCAGGCAGTTAGGGACTCAGCTGAACTTTTCATTCCTTTGGGATAATTCTCAGCCATAATAATTATTAGAACCTACAAGGCCACTTCCATTTTCTGAGTGTATTATAAACAACTGGTTTATATTGGAACAGGGCACCAAAATGCTTTTACATGTTCTTTTTGCCTGAAGACAGATTTAAGGGAGTGGTAAAAAGGACACAAACAGATTGTGACTTCTACTAGTGTTCTCTGGTGGCAAGATGCAGAGGATCAGTGTGATGGACTGCACTTTTTAAAAACTTAGAAGTGCTGTATAAACAGCTGAAGGACAGTGAAGGGTTAATTCTTCACAGAAACAGAGAGCCTTGAGTGACAGACTACTCCAAGGAATCTGATTGGGTAGCATGAGCTGAACTGAGAAAGACTTCTGAAGGGGATGTTGGGGAGAGGGGAGTCTGACTTCAGTCCTAGCTGAGAGGAGTTCAGTACTGACAGTTTTGAGATTCAGCCCTGACTGAGAGCAGTTTAACACAAACAGGAGAACGGCAGGGGCAGGAGTTGACAAGGAAGTTTGGGAAGTAGGCACAGACTCCCATTCTGGCCAAGGAAAGGGGATAGATCTTCTAGTGACAGGAGAATTTCCCTACCCAGTCAAAAGGGAGTTAGCTCTGAAATGTGAAGAGATCCCTGTTCAGGGCCATTTTCACACTGCTAACCTGCTTCCATGATGTTGCGAAACATTGCGCAAAAAATGCGGAAGATAGCGTCTTCTCGCAAGAGTTTTGCATGATGTCGCGCAAAACTCTCACGAGAAGACGCTATCTTCCGCGTTTTTTGCGCAATGTTTCGCAACATCATGGAAGCAGGTTAGTAGTGTGAGAACGGCCCTGGTGTAGTTATAGAAACTACCTTTGGAGACCTTAAGAGTCAATTTAAAAACTCTAGACAAGTAGTGGTGTTTCAAGAGAAGGCGTTTGGGTACTGGAAAGAGGGTACCTGCCTTCTGGAAAGAGTAAGAGAATACTCCAAGTGTACTAGAGTATTTGGGAAACACTAGAACAAAAGCCTCTCAACATAAAGATGCAAGTAACTGTGAAGAGCTTAAGAAACTCTCAGTCTGAAACGTTAGATCATAGGTCTGTGCATTAGACCTTACGTCTGTGCATTGAGTGGGCATTAAGTTGTCCAGAAGGGTGGTATATAAATTGAATGTTGTTGTTGTTATTGTTACTGATTTTACCTCAGAGTTATCTATACTGAGTTACCTCAGAAATTTTCAACCACTGATTGCACCTGAGCTTTCCCCTCTATGTTAAATAAAATAGTTTATTTTTGAATTTAAAATCACCTCTTGTACCAATTAAGTTAAGTTAAAAAGGGGGACATCATAACCAACATGGGTTTTGAACATGGAGGCTGGATATGCACACAGTGCACAATATCCCTTCAAATAAAGATGTACTCTCATGGGATCTATTGTACGCAGAGCACATGATGGTACATCCATTAATTAGATAAAGTCCTTCTGTTTTCCTTTTCATTTCAGCTATTTAGTGCTTTCACACTGACATCATTTGGTAATAAGAGCTCAAGCATTTTCTTGCTTGATCAGGCCAAAGGGCCATCAAATCAAGCAGTACAGGTTGCATCTAATGAACAGCTTTCTTCCCTTTGCAGTCCCCTGTAACCAGCTATGCAACCCAAGTTGTTCCTGGGTATCAGTGAAGTATAGGGTCATAAATTGTGTAGGCTGGATTGGAATTCCTTTTCTATATGCAAGCATGCATTGAAAATCTTACTGCTACTTAATTACTTTGATGGTATGGATGAATGGTGGGTTTGAGTGAGTGAAGGGAAATGAATTTTAGAATGTGTCCTGAGTTGTTTGTTAGCCACAATTCCACACTGGAACTTTTAGTGGGGAAAGTCTCCTAAAGAATAAGTGCAATCTAGTATGGTAAGAATTCTGCACCAGTATCACACTAGTTCATGTAGATGGTGGGTGCAGGCTACTGCTTCCTGGCCAGGGAACCAATACAGGTTCCCCTCAAACTGATGTGGCTCACAGGTCTAAGGTCCACTGAATGTTTGCATGTGATCCTGAGAAAGGCACATTATGGTATATTTTAATAAATATGCACTGAAGCAAAAACATGGCCATTTGATTCTTGAGTTTGATAGTTCACCTGTTCATTTCCTACCAATTCAATGTGTTGTATTACTAGTAAAATTCCTTTTACCATGACAATAATAAAGGAGATGGTGGAGGATATTGTATTTCCAGAAGCCACACTGTGTTGGGGTGGAGTGATTGGAAAGTTCTTTCAATAAAGCAATGGTGTCCCAAGTTCAGTTATCTTCCTTTTCTTATGGGAACAAATAGCAGCAGTTCACATGGGGAAAAGGAAGTGGTGTGGGAGCTATACTTATAACAGGTTTCAGGCAAGAGGAGAGGGTTTTTCCTTCTCAGCTATGGCTGTTTCCACACAGTGATTCCCGCCCCCCGCCCAACCCCGGTATGAAATACAAGAGGGCACCAACTTGAGGAATGCAAGAAGCCCCCAATTTTAAAAGAAGCATCCATACAGCATTCTGAGTTCAATTCACGAACCTCCTATGCATCTGTCTTTAAATTGAATCAAAGAAAGATGCAGTTTAAAGGAGGAACTGCAGGGTGGCTGTAGTCCATGCATCCATGTGAATGCTCCAAATAGCAGCTGCTACAGGGACTGAGTGGAGCCGAGCTCCATCTTTAAAATTGTGAATATATTTTCTGCACCTTCTCTCCTTCTTTTTGGACTTTTAAGGGGCATTTTTATTTTCCCAGCTGAGCTGTGCTTTAGCTTTACTATGTGACTCAGCTGGGAAAGGTGGGGGTTGCCAGACCGTTGGCACAGATGAAGAAAAGGGGGGGTATCAGCAGTGAGTGGCACATGGACAGGGCATGTAGATGCTGTTTCTGCCACTGCTGGCATGGCTGCCATGCTACTGCCCTGGAAACAGCCAATATCCCAGATTGCATCATGCTTACTTTGTCCCACAAAACGTAGTAGATTGAGAACTGAGGATGGTATACATCTGCGTAGCCCCACATGTTTCTTTGATTGGTGTACCTTGGCTTCCAGTTCTTGGTCATGCCAGAATGTGACAAAAATACACGATCTCTGTGCTGGTACATGATACAACTATCATTCTTAAATAACTAACAAAGTTTTTGGCATCAGGCAGCTGTTCTTTACAAATTATCCCCTAGTGTTCCCTCTTCTAACTCCTTTCAAATAATCTTCCAGCACTTCTTAACAGGACAGAAATCTCTTCACATGGGAACACTGGGTGCATTATTGGAGTTATTTTTTGTACATAACAAGGTTGTGTTGCAGGCATTCCAATCCCTTAATTATTATCCTTGACCTTGGGAAAAATAACCGAAAATAACAACCCCAGCGAGATGAAGCAGCTTTGCAATTACATTGCATAATGTTGTCACACGAAGGAGGTTGTCAGGGAGATAATGGTAAACACCAGCCTGGGCTCTGTCTGAAAAATAATTGGAGCCAGCTCCCTTTGTGGCTGGTGTAAAGGAGCAAAATGGAAGAGTAAATTAGCAGCTACTGGAGACATTAGCAACAACATTGTATTTAGCAGTGACCAGAACACTGGCTCTCTTAAACTACTGTGGCATAAAATTGCTTGGCTTCCTTTTTTAATGGCAGCCAAATTTTCAAATGGACATCCTTTCAATTTAAGCAACCTGAAAGTTGGCTACAGTATGATCTTTATTTATGCCTGATGATGTTACTTACAAAGAATAAAACATGCTAGTGTGACAGATTTCCTTTTTTTTAAAATAAATTTTATTTTTTAATTACTAACACTACAAAAAGGGAAAAATGGGAACAGGGGGACAGGGAAAAAACAACATATAAAAACACACACACTACATCTACAGGTATTGCTTTCCCTTCATACTACAATTGTTTAAAGTTAAAACTTTATAATATGCTATTAGATCGGTAGATCTTATAAAATACAGACTACAATCAGGATCAGGTCTTCTTCCCCCCCCCCCCGCGTCTCGGTCGCAGCTCTCTCTGAACAGCTACAGTAGCTGTGCTCGCTCCCTCCTCCCCCCCTTCAGCTTCTAAGTTCTCTTCGTGTTGGAACTCTTGATAGTTAGACACAAAGTCCCTTAGCTGTGCTTCCGACGTTATCTTGTAGGCTTGGTCTTTATAACTAAACCAGATACCTTCCGGAAATAACCATTTGTATTTTATTTCACGCTTCCTCAGAAGAGCTGCAAACCTTTTGTATTTGAATCTTCTTTTCCGAGCTAAAAATGGAACGTCCTTCAATATCTTAACCTTGTTACCCAGAAAGTCCAAATCCACATTGTACGAATTATATAAGATGGTGTCCCGAGTCTTCTTAGATGAAAAGTCGATAATAATCTCGCGAGGCAGCTGACGCTTCGTTGCATATTTTGAAGATGTCCGACGGACTTCCAAAATGTCGCTTTTTAGCTCTTCTTTAGTTGCCTTCGCGGATGTCGCCAAAAGTTCCGACACCAAATCCTTTAAATTTTCATTTTCCTCCTCCTGCACATTCTGGAGACGCAATACCGTCTGAGTACAATCCACTTGTAGCCCTATCAGTTGATTCTCCAAAAGCTTTACTTCTTTGTTTGTAGTTTTCATGAGTGCTGCGTTTTCCCGAGTAGACTGCTCTGCCCGCGAGGCTGCTTCCTTAATGGTTTTCACTTCGCTCTCAATTGAGCCAACCCTTTGACCGATTTCATTCAGCTTATCAACAAAGGGCTTTATAGCTTCAACGACCGACCGCTTAACCAGCTCTTCAAGAGACTCTCCTTTCCCCTGCAAGGCAGCCGAAACAGATTTGCCCATAGCAGGGCTCTGCTTTTTCGTCTCCATCTTAGGGGAGGGGGAATCCGCCAACTAAGTTCCGAGACTCAATGAAGGGGAAGATATCCGAACCTTCTTAGCTTCAACTTCCACCAATCCTTCACATACGCTTGAAATGACAGAAGGGATTCGCTACTTACAGGTTTTCACCTTAAATCTGCTTTTTGCCGTTCTCCATGGCCCGGCAGCATGCGATGTGCTGCGCAAGTCTGCTGGCCTCCGTAGGAGCAAATGGGCAATT
Organism: Eublepharis macularius; assembly: GCF_028583425.1. Lineage (NCBI taxonomy): Eukaryota > Metazoa > Chordata > Lepidosauria > Squamata > Eublepharidae > Eublepharis > Eublepharis macularius. The sequence continues at coordinate 94,714,600 of NC_072791.1, read as the reverse complement.
TACCCCCTGCATCGACATCAGGGGGCTCTTCCCGGCACACTCCGGACCCTGACCCCCTCACTGGGAGTCCTGGGGGTTAACCCTCGCAGGTCAACCGCCCAGTCAGGCTGCTCGGGCGCTTCCTCCTGGACCTGCGGAGAGGAGCGTCTGAAATGGCTGGGAAAACGAAACCGAATCATGTGACAGATTTCCTTGATATCCCAGCAACTGGGAAGGCTACTATGCATCATGGGAGATTCGCTTGTCCTCTCAGTCAGACTCAGGATGTCTCATGGACTTCCTTAAGGTCAGACAACGTCCCTGAGGGAAGAATTTAGCTCTTGGCAATTCCCTGTTATTTTGCCTCCTGCTTTCTCCCTAATTGCTGCCGTACAACACCTGTTTCATCTCAAGAGACCGTGTCCAGCTGTTGTCAGTGCCACCACTATGCTCTGCCAGCAAAAAGGAATGCTGTGTGCATACCAAAGATAAGTGTAAGAACAGGAGGATCTCTTATGAGGAAGTACTGGGTCTTTACTCACAATATTTGAACATCAGCAGGCATTCAGATTTTTTTCCTTTCCTGAGAATCACAAAATGGAGCTTCTTATATAAATACATGAAGTTGCCTTATACTAAGTCTGACCACTCGTCCATCTAGCCCAATATTACCTACTTTGACTGGCAGCAGTTCTCCAATGTCTGCAGGCAGAGATATTTCCTAACTTCTTTGCTTGAAATCTCAGAATTTACAAGAGCTTCTAGATGTGCTCAGCCACCAAGACCCATCTGTCAAGAGATGAAGATTGTGGATTAACAAGAGAGTCTAAAATTAGGTTGCCTCTGTACAGAGATATCACTATGGTTTGGCCTCCAGAAAGCAGATTTTTAAAAAAGAGTATTCATAAAACATTACCCCTTAATTGGTCACTTTCTGAGGTTTCTCCTACTTTGCTCTGATCTATCTCAAACCAGGTTTGATACAGTATTTTGGAAATATTGCATATATGTCCACCATGTGAATGGGAAGGTGCACGTTAATGAAGGTCTTGCCCATATTGGCACCATTTTCCTTGCCTTATCTCCCACAGCCACAATATCCCCTCAAGCTACTAGAGGGCATTTGGGACCTTTATTTAAAAAAGAAAAAGGTAACTGTAAATCATTCTAATGATTTATGAACATAATCTACTAGTTTCTCTGAATTTCTAGTTTTAATTTTTTTTAAAAAATCTCTAGCCCTTTTCATTGCAGAGATACACTTTCCACCTTATATCTCTATGACAAAAAGTGCTAGACACTTTTAAAATGAAAACGGGATTCAGAGAGACTAGAATATCATGGCAATAGAACAATATAATATTAATACACTATAGTAGAATAGCAATTAATGGGTTGTCTGGGCATGGCATCCCCACTCCCGCACACCCCTACTCTATAGGAGTCTCTAGCAGGGAGTAGTCTCACCTGGTCACTGCTGAGCCAGGCAGCTCAACCAGGGGATGTGGGTAAAAGTGCAAGGGCAAAGCCATGCCCAAAAATATAAAAACAGCAGCCTCAGAGCCTGGAAGGCCTGGAGCATACCGCAGAAGAGAGTAGGGGTCCTAAGTGCCTGCTAGTGGTGGGCAATTGCTTGGTGGTTTACCTGCATGCCCATCAGTCACTGGCGACTAGTGGGAGCTTTCAGGATCCCCGGAGATTGCCCACCACCAGCAGGCACCCCAGGAACATATGCGGTGCACATGCTGCCAGCTGCCAGCAGACACGACATCACTTCCAGAAATGATGTCATTGTGCTGGATGCAAGAGTGATCCTGCACTTCATTTGGGCTGATTCTTTGAGCGCTGGCCCTGCGCAAAGCGACATCATTATATTACTGCTAGGAGCGCGAGCGCACTTTGTGCACACACAAGTAAAAGATTCCCAGTAAGTACCAGGTCCTCCTTTCCAGCGGGAGAGTATAGTCACCTGGGAACCCTAGAAGGGAGGCAGGGCTGAGGCAGTGTAGGAGGCCAGCAGCAGCTGGGGCCTCCTGGGTAGGTAGCCGTACTACCTTCTAAAACCCTCTGAGAAAGGCAGGGTAAGAGAAAGGAGGTTCCAGCCAGATAGGTCATTTCCCAAGATTCCTTTCACTCACCTTGGGCCTGGCTCTGAAGAGAGGGCATTTGAAGAGTCCAGGGTCAGCCTAACCCCAGACAAGCCTTTATTAGGCCAGCCCAGGAAGGGGGAAGGGTCAAACTACTCCCAGAAGGCATTGGGAGAAGCAGATAGCTAGGGAGGGAGAGGGGCCAGGAAGAACTAGAACCCCTCTGTGATTCAGGCTCATCCAAGGCCTTACTGGAAAAATGGGAATGCTAGAGGGTGCTGCAGCACCAGACGCTGACACCTCCCCAAAAGCCCTTCAGTGCTGTGGCTGGGGAAAATGTAGTGAAAATGGTGACTGACAGGGAAAACTGCATACAAAAATACTATGTGGATTCTGGAAATGGAGAATGCCTTTGAATGAGCAGAGGTGATGACAAGAAAACAGAGAATCCTCACCATGTGGATGCAGCCTTACACACCCCTGTATTTTAGGGCATGCCGTTCTATAGATTTGCAACTACAGAGTATGCACCTTAGATGTTATTTAGTGAAGAAATAATGATTGCATTTGAAACACAATAGACATAGTTTAGTCTAACTAACTATTCTTGGCTGTTGGAAAGATAAGCAAGCTGTCCCTGCTGGGAGCTTGTTCCTCTGCCCACTTGGGAGAGGCACCCAAAAGTTCTGTTTTGGCTGAGATAAAGAAATGCAGGAAGCACACGACATTTGCATTTCCTGTTGCCCCAGCATGATTGCTATATTCTGATCTTCTCAAAGTAAGCCTAATTTGAGCATGGATAGGTTCTTTTCTTCAGTGGTAAAAACTGGTACTCTACTCTTAATCATAGGTGTAAACTACGGGGTGGGGCTGAGGGGCTCGAGCCCCTCCCCCAGATATGGCTGGGGGGGCTGAGCCCCCCCAGACAGCCAGTGAACTACATGGGGGCTAAGGGGCTCAAGCCCCCTCAGATCTCACATGAGGGTCTCAGTTACAATAGCCAATGAAGCACAGGGTTGTCCACCCTTCCTGTTATATCATATTATAATTTCTATGATTCTTTGGGGCTTTGTTCCTGTTTTTTGCTTGTATGTATTAGTGTGTTTATTAAGAATTTATCAGTTTTAAAGGTATTGCAGTTTGTATAAACAATTTACAAATAAATGTTATAGAAGAATTAAGAGACTCTGATAGAAGATATTTGATTTTGAAAACCAGGCTCCTGGAAGGCAAGATTTACACACTAGCAACAATATACGCACCAAACAATGCAAGAGAAAGTTTTTATGAAACTGTTTTCCAATCCATTTTCAATTTTCAAGAAGATAATGATCTTCGGAGACATGAATGGGGCAATGGATCTAAGAAAAAGATAGTTGTGTGGGGGGAAACAAAGAAGGCAAACTGCCCCAAAATGTGCTTTCTCCCCTCCTATCAAGAAACTATTTTTTGAAGTAATATCTTAAATAGTACATGATGGTTTCAGTGGATTACATGTCTAAAAGATTTTTTATCCTACAAAGGGAACACAAAGTTTACAAACTATAAACAAGCTTGTGTCTCTTTTACATTGTGGGCGACTGAAGCGGTTTACATAAATAAAAGAAAGGACCAGAGAGCATGTGAGATTTTGACAGCCATAAATCCAGAGAGCATTTACCTCAGAAGTCTCTCCCCTCTCTTCACTTCCCCCCATCTTCTCCAAAATGTGTTTAATTACACGGAAATGTTACAATTGGAAGATGCTTGTAGGATCAAGAATCTGAATATTGGAGACTATACTTTCTTTTCTTACAGGCACCAAACACATTCAAGGATTGATATGTGCTGGATATAAAAAACATGAGTTATTTATATTGTTTTTTATATTATGTTTACTCTTTTTCTTTTGATATCATTATAATTGTGCTATTGTTTTTATTTTCTTTTTTCTGTTCTGCTTATATTTATAAAAATAAATTTTATATAAAAAAGAATGTATACACTGCCTTAAAATACCTTTGACTATGACACACTAATTAGCTTAGTCCTTAACCCTGGCTGGCTCCACCCATTTTCAATGTAGCAACAGTCAGATTGCAAGACCTCTGTTGAATATAAGTGCATGGCTACAATTTACATTCAGGGAACATTAGAAGATTCCACTTCTAATGCTGTCCCATTTCTCAGGTTTCAGAGGGGGAGAAACCAGAGAGTTAGAAAGATAGACAGGTCAGAGCATCTGTTTACTGTTTATTCCTTTACTTCTCTTTGATGTGTAGATTACTACTCAGGAGTAGAGATGGGCACGAACCGAAATACGACCCAAAAAAATACACGAACCAAGCTGGTTCGGGGTTCGCGAACCAGGGGTCGTGGAAGCTCCTTTCCACGGAACTTCCACAAACTGTATGCTGGTTCGTTGGGTCGTATTTACAGGGACAGTTTAAATGGCCATTTCCCCAGTTAAATTGCCATTTAAACTGCCCCTTTAAGGGCCCTGCTGCAGCAGGTTCTCCCGCCCCCCGCTGCCTGCCAGCTGATAGTTTAACAGGACCTGCCTGGGAGGGCCCTTTAAACTGCCCAAACCCCAGCAGCCTTCCTGCCCTTCAAATGGCTGCTGCGGAAGCCATTTGAGGGGCAGGGAAGCCGAAAACTGCCTCCCTGCCCCTCAAATGGCTACTGCGGCATTTGAGGGCCATTTGAGGGGCAGGAAGGCCGTTTTCAGCCTCCTCCGTCACCCTGCAAGCCCCCAGAGAGGTGGAAGAGGCCGAAAACGGCCTTCCTGCCCCTCCTGGGAGGAGAGGAAGGATGCGGCACTGCAGGACAAGGTAAGTGTGGGGCTGGGCTGGGGGGGTGGAGGGGCATTGTTAGGGGGGTCCCCATGGGTGCCTGGGTCCCCCTAAATTTGTGCAGAGCCCCTCCCTAAATCTCCCATGGCCCCGCCTCCATAGATGGTGGCAAAGGAAGCCCCTCCCTGTGATTCCATTGGCTCCTCCCTGTGATGTCACTGGCATAGCAATACCTCTGGCCCAGCCCCAGCCCCCCCCCCAGGAAATTGGAAAGTCTATGTCCCTACTGTTAATCACTTTATTTGGGTTCTGCCTGAGTAAAAAACCTGTTTGCCTAACTTATCCTTCTCCGGTATTTTTAAACTACTGAGATACAATTTTCTGGGATGGGCTAGGGAAGCTGGTTAGCTTTGTGCCAGGTGAGAGTGAGGCCATTCAGATTCTACCAATTCTCAAACTATGACAGTTAAAAATGTAAACTCTTTATTCTGAGACAGACAAAACACAATGTTTAAATAAACTGGATTGACTATCACTATGGTAAGTATCTCAGGGCCACTATGTTAACAGTCAGACCCCTCCTTCCCACTGAGGGGCAGTTTATAAATATAAAATCATAAATACCATCCCTCATATGTCAAAAGCACAAGGAACTGCCTGTGATGAAATGAAGCAAAATGGATGCCAGCCAGGTAAGAGCCTATAAAAATATTTTTAAAAGGGAGTCAGAGCAGCTGATTGACTAATTGCCCCCTCCATGCCCTAGAGAGGCACATAATTTAGGACAAGAAACTCCTGACTAATCTCATCCACGCCCGGCATTACTTCCCCTCACCCGTCTACCCTAATCTAGCAATACTTACACTATGCAGCAAACCTGATAGCTTTTCCCATCTGGTACTCCAAGAATCATCAAGCCTATAGTCCACCTCAGGTAGACCCATTTAGCCTCTCCCAGCTCATTAACCAACTCCAGAAAATCCATTAAGTCATTTTTTTGGTGCTAAAATGTTAACTTGCCCCAGGGAACATTTTGTCCATTTGGGCCTTTTCTTCTTCTCTGTGACATGCCGGTCATTTTGCTGCAGTCTCCGCAAACCCCTATCCTCAAGATGGGTAACTATCACCTTACCCAAAATTGCTTTCTACCCCTTCCTCCCTGATTTTCTCTTAGTTAGCCTTGTAGGTGTGCTGTGTGTGATTTTTGTACATTTGCCCTTTTATTTCTCTTTTAATAAAAAGACCTTTCCAGTTGAACATCTGGCTGCTTTATTTTGAGAGTTCTCTAAGGGAATAATTCCCGTAAACATAGGTGGAGAATTCCAGTTACCCCTTCTCATTTGTCTCCTTTAAGCAAATTCGCCCAGCTAATTAGGAGACTACTTATTTGGGTAACAACTGCTGGGGAGACAATACTGGACTGGCTGGCTGATCTGATATTGCACGGTAGTTTTTACATGTAATCTTATGTCTATCTATTTTTATGAACTTCTCTCTTGGAAACCTTTTGTCAATTTCAGTCAGGTTCTCAACAGCCTAAATGCACCTAGAAAGTGAGTGTATGCCATCAAGCCATTTATAAATGAAGATGGGTTGAAAGAGGGAAATATGCCCTCACCATGACAGAAGCAAGTCACCTGACCAGCGACCAAGAATTGTTCACAGGAATTGACAACAGGGTAGCCCAGGCAAACCTGATCTTATCAGATCTCAGAAGCTAAGGAGGGTTGGCTTTGGTTAGTAATTGCATGGGAGACCTACTACAAAGATCATGGTTGCTATGCAGAGGCAGATAATGGCAAATTACCTTTGTTAGTCTCTTGCCTTGAAAATCTAGCAGGGGTTGCCATAAGTCAGCTATGACTTGAGGGCATTTTCCTCCACCACCATGTAAGTCAAAATCTTCGTAGCCAGATGAAAAGGTATCTCTGTTGAAGCAATAGGGCACAAATTTTTAAACTTTCTTACCCTAAATGTGAACAAATGTAAAGGATATTTTGTATGTGCCAGAACTAGGATGGTGGGCTACTCTCAGTTAAAAAAAAAAAAAAGACTCACAAATGACAGCCTTTTGGTGCATTTCCATGATAAGGTGTGTGTCAGACTGTGGCTAAATAATGTCCTTCTCACAGATTCCCCTTTACAAGCAAACAAGAGTCCATTGTTTGAGTAAGGAAACTTTACTGTAGAAATGGTTCATTATAGTCCACTGTCCTGAATAGGAGACTCAGGATGGTACAAGATCATTGTTACCAATGAAGAGCAAAGCATGAGGTACAAGGTAACAGTTCCCAGCTGCACCAGCCTCCCCCCATAGTTTTCAAAACAACATCTTTCAGTCTCAGGAAAGTTGCTCTCTCTCAAGGCCAGTCCTTGGTGGAACGGTGTCAGACATAACAATCTCGCATGGTGAGAAGTCGGCCTGGGAACTGGTGCACCTGTGGGGAAAACACTTAAGCACTAGAAGCATTAGAAAATGGAGTCAGTACAGTTTACATATATACTGGACCTGACATTCTGCCCCCCTTAAAACAAACTTCCCCCCGGCTTGTATGGGTAGCGAGTATGAAACGCTTTTGTTAACCTAGGAGCATGAACATGTACAGAGTTCACCCATTCGTCATAACCAGAATCGAAGTCTTTCCACCTAATGAGGTAAAAAAGTTGGTTACGTTTGAATTTAGAGTCCAGAATTTGTTGTACTTCATAGTGTATTTGATCATCAATCAAAGTTGGGATAGGTGGAGCTTGGACGTGCCATTTGTCATCAGTTGGGGCTCTTTTTAAAAGACTGATGTGGAATGTATCATGCACATGGCGCAAATTTTTGGGTAAACTTACGGCAACAGTCACTTTGTTGATTACTTTGCGCACAGGAAAAGGTCCGAGGAATTTCAATGCTAGTTTGCGGCTGGTTTGGGCCAGTTTCAAATTCTTGGTAGAAATGTAGACATGATCTCCAGGATGTAAATCCCAATTGGCCGCACGATGGCGATCTGCGTATTTTTTGTAATCCTGTTTGGCTTTCTCGAGGTGTTGTTTTATAAGAGTCCATTGGTGAGCGGCCTCTCCCCACCATGAAGATACATCCGGCGAATTAGGGGAATGAAGAGGGGGAGCGTCCAGCGGGAAAGGGTTGAAGTGAGCTCCATATACGACTTTGAAAGGGGCCTCCCCAGTGGAAGCGTGTACACTGTTGTTGTATGAGAATTCAGCAAGAGGGAGAAGGTCCACCCAGTTATCTTGTTGGAAATTAATGTAGCAACGAAGGAATTGCTCTAAGATCTGATTAGTTTTTTCGGATTGTCCGTCGGTTTGTGGGTGGTGGCTTGAGCTGATTCCTTGTTCAATATTCAACATTTGTAAAAGCTCCCGCCAGAAGTTGGCAACGAACTGTCCGCCGCGATCCGAAATCACCTTGGACGGAAAAGAATGTAATTTTACGATGTGCTTCAAGAATAAATCCGCCAATTTTCGAGCAGTGGGCACAGCAGTGCATGGAATAAAATGTGCTTGCTTGGAGAACAGATCTACCACTACTAAAATGCAATTATGTCCCTTCGAATTAGGTAAATCAGTGATAAAGTCCATGGATATTATTTCCCAAGGTTGGTTAGGTGTTTCTAATGGCTGTAGGAGACCCGGAGGTTTTCCTTTCCGAGTTTTGGCGCTGAGACAAATGGGGCAGGAACCAACATATTGAGAAATGTCTTTGCGCATGCCCGGCCACCAGAATTGTCGTTGTATTAAATGTAACGTTTTTAGGTATCCATAATGACCGGCCGTGGGGGCATCGTGACATCGTTGTAAGACCTCCCGCCTGAGGCTGTCAGGGACATAAAATTTGGTTCCGGCAAGCCAATCCCCCTGTGGGGATTGAATCAGCTTAGCTTTGGGTGCTTTACCCCCCTCCTTTTCTACTTCAGCTTTAAGTTTCGTTTTCCACTCATGGCTGTGCGGGAGGGGCTGGCTTGTCCAGCTGTGGGTAGTCACCACGCCTCCCAATTGCGTAGGTGAGAAGACTGTGTCTATAGTCTCCTCCCTTTTGCTTTTGTGCTGGGGCATGCGCGATAGCGCGTCTGCAAGAAAGTTAGTTTTGCCCGGTAGGTAATTTAAAGTGAAATTAAATTTGGAAAAGAATTCCGCCCATCGCAATTGTTTGGCATTTAGTCTGCGAGGGCTTCGAAGGGCCTCCAGATTTTTATGATCAGTCCAAACTTCAAAAGGGTGCCTCGCTCCTTCTAGCCAATGCCTCCAGTTAGTGAGAGCCGCTTTGACAGCGAAGGCCTCCTTCTCCCACACATTCCAATTCCTCTCAGCCTCAGAGAACTTCCTTGATAGGAATGCACAAGGCCTCAGCCTTTCATCCTCCCCCTTCTGCAATAATACCGCTCCAATGGCTGTATCGCTGGCATCGACCTGCACTACGAAAGGGCAGTTTTCGTTGGGGTGGGAGAGGACGGGTTCTGTAATGAACTGCTCCTTCAGGCATTCAAAGGCTGTTTGGCAATCGGATGTCCATAGTATTCGGGAGGAGGGTCTCTTTGCTTGGTCCCCTTTATTTTTGGTTTTTAAAAGTTCTGTGAGGGGGAGCGTGATCTGCGCGAAATTTGCAATAAAGTCTCTGTAAAAGTTGGCAAAACCTAGGAAGGACTGCAGTTCTTTACGGGTGGTGGGAGTTTGCCATTCTTGGATCGCTTGTATTTTAGATGGATCCATCTTCAAACCCTCTGAGGAAATACAGTAACCCAGGTAGGTGAGCTCGGTTTTATGGAATTCACATTTGGACAATTTGATGGGCAGCCTATTTTCCATTAATGTAGCCAGTACTTTTTGGACTAGTTGAATGTGGTCCTCCTCGGTGTCTGAGTAAATTAACACATCATCAAGGTACACCACAACACCTTTATAGAGGAATTCATGTAAGACTTCATTTATCATGGACATGAAAACGGAAGGGGCTCCCGTCAAGCCAAACGGCATAACTAGGTACTCAAACTGTCCAAGGGGCGTGTTAAACGCAGTTTTCCATTCATCCCCTGCCTTAATACGAACGTGGAAGTAAGCATCTTTTAAATCTAATTTCGTAAAGATCTTACCTTGGGCCACGACGTTGAGGAGGTCTCGGATGAGCGGGATGGGATAGGCGTTGTTGGTTGACACAGCATTGAGTCCTCTAAAGTCCGTGCATAGCCGGAGTCCCCCATCTTTTTTCTTTACGAAGAGGACGGGAGCCGCATGGGGACTATTGGCTGGGCGGATGAATCCCCTTTGGAGGTTGGTGTCGATGAAGTTTCTGAGTTCCTCCCGTTCACGGGGATTCATAGGGTAGAGTCGGCCTTTGGGCAGTGAGGCCCCTGGTAATATTTCGACCGCGCAGTCGGTTCTTCTGTGCGGGGGTAAGGTATCGGCTTCTTCTTCGGAGAAGGCGTTCAAGAAAGGCCAATAATATTCAGGTATTTGTTGTATATCCTCCCTGGTGAGCAGAGCTTTTTCGGTGTTGGTGGGATCACTGCCCCAATTTTGGTCCCATCGGTGGGTTTTACAGTTGGCGTGGTTGAAGGTGACGCACCCTTCAGCCCAATGTATGTGGGGGTTGTGATCACAAAGCCACTTGCTGCCTAGAATCAACGGGTATTTGGCCGTAGAGCTAATGACGAAAGATCTTTTCTCCCAGTGCTGGCCCATGCCCGTGACTACTGGAATTGTTTCTGTGGTAACAGGGTTCATGTTAGTGCCATCCATTTGTTCAAAAATCACCGGGTTTTGCAATTCTCGGACTGGTAAAACCAGTCCATTAACTAGGGCTGGGGCGATGATGTCTCTTGAACAGCCCGAGTCGATAAGAGCTTGTACACGGATGTGCATCTTCCTCTCTGGGTTAAGCAAAGTCACAGGCATGAATAAAATGGACCCAGGCGGCCGGTCCCGCTTAGGGACTGGTTTGGGGTGGATCTGTCGTTTGGGCCCTTTTACGACAGATCCATTTTGTTTCCCGACTGAGGGCTTTCTGGATTCCCCTCTACATTAGGGGAAGCGGGGTCGTATTCCATGATTTCTTCCGCCTCTAACCCCCTGTCTGAGGCAGGTCGCAGGGGAGCGCCGCGCCCTCTGCCCGTCCTGGGAGCCGGTGTCGGGCGTTGAAATGGAGGAAATGGGGTAGGGGTTGGACGTCGTAATTGGAGTGGAGGTCTTTGTACAGGCCGGTAAGGGCATTGCGCTGCAAAGTGACCGGCTTGTCCACATTGCAAACACAACCCCTGCTGCCATCTAGCATCTCTCGCTCCGCGAGTTGCGTACCCAACACCCCGTCCTCCCCTCTGTAGAGTCAGAGGGCGTCTTTGTCCCGTCTGCTGTTGTTGTTCGACCAAGCGGACTTCCAAAATGCGATTTTCAACTTCGCACGCGAGTTGGATCCAGCCCAAAAGAGTAGGCGGGTTGTCCTGCATAAGGGCTCTATCTAGAAGCTTCGGGTTCAGCCCTTGCTTGAACAGAATGATTTTGGTGGATTCCTCACACCTAGGGCATTTAGCAGCTAGTTGTCGGAATTTTGTAACATAGTCTCTTGCCGACATGCTGCCTTGTCTAATGGCTTGCAATTCTGTTCGGGCCCTAGTTTCCTCTAAGGGATCTTCGTATTGCGCTCGAATAGCATCCACCAACCCCTGGAGAGTATTGAGTTCCGGGGCCCCAATATTGTACAGTCCTACATACCAGTCTGCTGCCTTGCCTTGTAAACGAGAACCGAGATGCTCAATTTGGCTGGCCTCGGAACCAAAGAGGTGTCCCCACCGGTTGAAGAATTGTACCACCTGCACTAGGAAAAATCCCAGTTTGGAGGGATCCCCGTCAAAGGTAGCTTCCAGTTTCACCCAGCCCATGGGGAGGTCTTGTCTTGGAGCTGGTGCTGGGTAAAAGTCCATCGGAACCATCAAGGGCCCTTGCGGCACAAGGAGGGGTTGTTGGGGCCAAGGTTGTGGTAGTGGTGCCGGCTGTGCTGGCGGCGGTAGCCCCGGCTGGGCTGGTGGCGGCGGCCCTGGCTGCGCAGGCGGCGGTAACACCGGTTGGGCTGGCAGCAGTGGTCTTGGTTGGGTTGGTGGCGGTAGTAACGGCCGGGCTGGGGGCGGCAACCGCGGCCGGGCTGGTGGTGGCAACACCAGAGGCGCCGGCAGTAGCGGTTGAGGCGGAGGTGGCCGTAGAGGTTGGGCCATGATCGGCCGCTGAGGGGCGGGTCGGCGGGGTCGTAGTGGTATAGGCCCCATCGGTTGATTAGGAGGTGGTAATATTGGTTGGTCTAGAAGCAAACGTACCGGTTGCTGTAGAGGTATTAGTTGCGGTCGAAGCGGGAGGGGCCGCAGCGGCGAAGGCCTGATGGGTGTTGGACCGCGCGGGCTTACCCCTCTCGGCGTTATTACTCTGGGAAGTAGGGGCTGTTCCTGTGGCCCTGGTAGACCTTCCCTTGGGATTTGCTGAATGGGAACAATTTCGGGCGGTTGGTGTGGCGATCCCTCCCTTGGAGGGGCCGGAGGCTCTTCTGACTGATCCGGCCGGACCGTGATTGGGGAAGCTGGAGGGGGTATCACCGGCGACGTGGTCGGACGGGTAGGCCCTTCAGCTGGAGTATCCCCGGGAAGTGGATCTCCGTCTGGTCCCGGGGGTTCCGTTGGAGCTTCTCCAGGCAGCTCAACTGGAGTATCCCCGGGAGGTGGAACTTCATCCAGCCTCGGGAGTTCCAAGGGAGTTTTTCCCGGATCTTCAGGATAGGTTTCCTCCTCTCCTTCCACTCGGGGAGGGTCGATAGGGCTCTCGCCAATGATGCGGGACCCTTCTTCACTCTCAGCCGGGTAGCTTGAGTGCGGCGGCTGCCACGGGACGGTATCCCTCATATGTGGAATGACGCTCTGTAGTGTTGCTATTTGCACTGCCATTTCCTCAGGTGACGGTCTTTCGCCTGCTACCATTACCGAGAGCAGATGTATGGCATGAGCTAGGCTGTCCTCCATATCGATCAATCTAGCTTCCAGCTGTTGGACTCGACTAGGGCCCGATTGTCCCATCGTAGCACCTCCTGCGACGGCGGCTACCGGGGAAAACGGGTCCCAAGGTGGAGGATCTCCCTGCTCGTCTTGCGATCTCGCTGCTAGAATTCCTTTAGCTAGGCCCGTCACTGCCGAAATGCCGGAATCTACAGCAAGGGTGCGATTTTGCATCTGCACCCAACTTGATTCAGGAACCTCCTGTGGCTCCTTCCACTGGGCAAGTTCTGAATAATCCCAACTTAGGACGCCGCGGCGGGACGTATCCCATTCCGTGTGCTCGGTCGTTCTATTCCAAAACAGCCACGGTTGGCTGCCGTCAAATTCAGGGACTGTCTCTAGGCTCCGGCGCCCGTCCATGAATAATTGTTGGTGCACCCCACTGGCCCTGCGCTCCCTCGTTTCTCGGGGTCTGGGTCCCCACTCCTACGGTGTGGGTAACGATAACAAGGGGAGGGTGGTGGCCGTCGGCCTTTCCCCTCCACGGCCAAGATCGATGAGAGGCGGGGTAGTAGCTGAAGCTCCGTTCCCCGTTGGCACAGGCTCCTGGGGTTGCACTGGTTGTTCGTCGGGAGTCGCATACGGGTCAAACAAAGGATCCCTGTCCGGGACCGCCTTGGATTCCGCTGGGCCCGACTCAGACATGATTGGTAACAAAATGTCAGACTGTGGCTAAATAATGTCCTTCTCACAGATTCCCCTTTACAAGCAAACAAGAGTCCATTGTTTGAGTAAGGAAACTTTACTGTAGAAATGGTTCATTATAGTCCACTGTCCTGAATAGGAGACTCAGGATGGTACAAGATCATTGTTACCAATGAAGAGCAAAGCATGAGGTACAAGGTAACAGTTCCCAGCTGCACCAGCCTCCCCCCATAGTTTTCAAAACAACATCTTTCAGTCTCAGGAAAGTTGCTCTCTCTCAAGGCCAGTCCTTGGTGGAACGGTGTCAGACATAACAATCTCGCATGGTGAGAAGTCGGCCTGGGAACTGGTGCACCTGTGGGGAAAACACTTAAGCACTAGAAGCATTAGAAAATGGAGTCAGTACAGTTTACATATATACTGGACCTGACAGTGTGTACTATTCACAAGGGGGGAAATGTCCTAGTAGATTGCCAACAACCATTTATATAAACTCATAATTGAAAATAATCAAGCCAGACTAGCAACTCAAAACTCGAATAACAGGTCATTCACTTATGGCACAGACTTCTAGGGCACAGATACCCTGAGACAATAAAGGAACTTATGAACAAGAACCTGACAAAGGACTTAGTGATGATTTTAAATCTTTGCAAATTTGCTTTTATAATATCCAATTACAGAGCTTATTGAAATGTCCTTGAAATTGACTGTACTAACTCACCCTGTATATTCCACCTTGAGTCTCAGTGAGAAAGGCAGACTATAAATGATGTAAATAAATAAACAAACAAATAAAATTAAAGCATAAAGGAAGCAAGAAGTTCTTCATCCTTTCCCTGCCTTCCATTTCTTCACTCCAAATACACACACTATGGCTGTTCTGCCACAGGTTCCCCAAAGCAGCAAACATACTTCAGGCATTTTGCAGAGGGAGAAGCCACTTGAGATATAATTTGAAACTGAAAAACAGTGCCTGGTGGGAAAAGGATTAATCTCCCCCACCCAGCTATCCACTTTTCATTCTAAATGCTCCCTTCCACAAGGAACAGTTCCTTCCATTTACAGCCGCATCAGAGTGTTCACACCAATCGATTCTCTGTTCTTTTCTCCATGTCCTCGCATGCCTGCACACATAACCCAAAACACCAACCAGAGGGCTCTTTTGAAAATCAGTAAATTGTTATATCGACATACCTAATCCAATCATTTTTAAAAGCTCTCTGGTGTGAAGGAAAATGACACTGGCTGCCAGAGTCCTTGTTGCTTTTTAATGTTTTTTAAACTGGTGTCGGCAGAGCACTCCTGCACTAGAGAGGCATAACAAAGAAAGACAGTGTCAGCTGCTAAAAACGTCTTGAAAGCCCTAATATTTTTTTAAGCACCCAAAAATGGAATGAGAGCTGTCTCGTGCATCAGTGATGCAAAGGGCACTATTCAGAATGAGCATAGCCTCATATGGCTATTTCCTTTAAATGCGAGAGTTTCCTGCTTTCCAGGCGGAGAAAAACTCCTTGTGTGGAAGCAGCCCAGGTGTCTCAAACAATAACTACATTCTCATAAGCAGTCACACCACAGCAGCGAATGTGTAATCTGGGGGAGGAGGAAAGGAAACCCCTTTTTCTCACTGACAATATCATTGTGCTGGGAATGCGTGCATCCACCATACAGAAGGACTTCACTTCAGGAAAAATATTTGTATCCTGTACAAGAAGTGAACAACCACACCTTTATTGTGTTATGGACAAAACATCTGGAAATCACCTAGAAACAAGTCCATGAAATGCACTCCTACCATATTTTCTCCAAGTTCACTTCTCACAAGCACTCTCTTGGCATCAACTATACTTGTTGGCACAAATACATCTTTCAGAGCTGTTCTGTTTTTCCTTGCTACTGTCCAATTAGAAGGCTGTCAGCAAGAAGGCCATCACTCATCTAGCATCGCCTGACAGGGCTGGACACAACTGTACGGTTTCAGAAGATTAAGGGACACTTTCTTTTATATTATCTACTGGCTCTGAGCTAACCGGAATCAAATTCTTTTTTGCTGATGAGTGTGTGCATGCATGTGCATATCTGGATTCGCTATAAATCCTGTCTTCATTAACAGGACATTCAGCTACCTTTCACAAAGTTGTTAGCACATGCTAATAACACCTTATACAAACAGGTAACAAGCATGGGCTACTTAAATTTGTTTAACTTTAAAACAAATGTGCATGTTATATAAGCCTGTATTTGTGATTTTTAAACACACTGAAGGAAGTGCTGCAATTCATACCTAATTCTGGAAGCATGGCAGATGCAAAGCACAGGACAGTGTTCTGCATGAACCCAAGCCCATATGAGGTAGCCTGAGGGATAACAATATGAATGAATCCTCTCATTTTAATCTGCCTTCGCTTGTGTAAACTTGGTCCAGCAAGTAATTAATCACAGAAAGGGGTGGGTTCTAGTTCATCTGTTATCCCTGTATTCTGTGGGGATAACAGATGAACTATATGTCATCAATGTCACTATGTAGAACTTAATAAACAAAGGGAAATATACACCTTTAACATTTTCGTCTCTTTTCTCATCAACTTTAGGACTAAAATATAGAATGCTTCATATTAGAATAATATGTAAGAATCAAAACTGTTCCATTAGTATGGAAGGTCCATATTTCAAAGATGTAATAACAATTATTCCAGTGGGGCACTATGAGCATCATTTCCCTATGGTTCATATTGATAAGAGGAATGCCATGGTGGTTATATTTGGAAATGCAAACCGTTTGCTAGGTTTGAATGCAACCTAGAAGAAATAATCATTTTTATGATCCCTTTTCATCACAATTAACACCAACGAGGAGGAGATAGAATATCTATGAAAAGGCCAAGCAGGGCCCCCAGATACCAGGGACTTTGAATTCTGGTAGAACTTGGATAGCATTTGGAAATTCTTTAGATATTTGACTGCCAAATTTTGTGGTATTTATCAGCAGAATTTCTCCTCTGGTGTTTTGAAAACTCACATGTTCTTGGTAAGGGTCACAAATGAAATAAAAACCAGCAGCTTGCTAAATGTGTGCTACAGCTGGGCTTTCTGCTTTTAGGAACTAAGAGCAAACTTAACTAATGATTAGATTATCCATACTTTGGCTTTGTCCAGAGAAATGTCTGGCCGTTCTGGTAAAATCAGTGGTTCTTAACCTTTAAATCCACTAGTACCCATCAAGTAGCTGCATAGCATCATTACTGACTATCTCTCAAGCCACAGGTAAATATTTTAACATAAAAAGTCAAAACAAAAGAGTAACACTACACACAATGGTTGTTGGGGGTTTTCCGGGCTGTATTGCCGTGGTCTTGGCATTGTAGTTCCTGACGTTTCGCCAGCAGCTGTGGCTGGCATCTTCAGAGGTGTAGCACCAAAAGACAGAGATCTCTCTCAGAGATCTCTCATATTGATAAGAGGAATGCCATGGTGGTTATATTTGGAAATGCAAACTGTTTGCTAGATCTGAGAGATCTCTGTCTTTTGGTGCTACACCTCTGAAGATGCCAGCCACAGCTGCTGGCGAAACGTCAGGAACTACAATGCCAAGACCACGGCAATACAGCCCGGAAAACCCCCAACAACCATCGTTCTCCAGCCGTGAAAGCCTTCGACAATACTACACACAATATTTTAAACATATTTTAAAAATAAATAAATTTTAAAAATAGCATCCCAGAGAAGACAACTTGGTATAGGTATATTATACTCTGACCTAGATAGCTTAGGTTAGCATCATCTCATCAGCTTTCAGAAGATAAGCAGGGTCAGCTCTGGTTAGTGCTTAGATGGGAGGCCACCAAGGAAATTTAGGGTTGTTACAAAAGACAGGCATGGCAAACCACTTCTGAATGTCACTTGCTTTGAAAACCCTGCAGTGTTGCCTAAGTTGGCTGTGACTTTATGGCCCCAAAATTATGATATATGAATACAACAATAAAATTTATATTATAATTATTTTAACTGCTAAATGGTTTATCTGTTTTTGTGCTATGGCTGAGTTTTTAGTGGCTATTAATTTTTAAAATGATTTTCAAGTTTTATTACTTTTTTGTTTAATTTTGTAAGCTACCTCAAGCAGTTTCTCTGGAAAGACAACATATAAATTTTCCAAATAAATAAATAAATTGTTGTGCCTGATTGCCATCAGTCACCTTCTTAATGTTAAATTCGATTCCTATTTGCTGTGCACCATGTTAAGGATCAGAAGGATAAATCCAGACTCTGGGATGTTATCCTCAGTATGGTGCAAGCAGTATAAAACAACATGCTTCCACAGGTTGTTAGAAGCCAATACAAGTGGGAGAAAGGGCTGTCTAAAATTCTAAAATCCTCCCAAAGTTCTGAATGGTCTCTGAGATTTGTTGATTGCCCCCTGGAGGACTGTATTGCCTGTTAAGAATCTCTGGGTTAAATGATACTGAGATTGACAATTTCTATATATCAACTTTACCACAGAGCATAAACATTACCAGGCAGTGCAAAAGAAACACAGCTTTAATTTTTTTGAAGCAGGAGAGTCATTCTGCTTTGTCAGGTGCTGCAGAAGGAGTGATGGTCTGCCTCAAAGCATAGTTTTCACTCCAACTGAGTGTTACTGAGAGTTTGTTTGGTCCTTTCACTTTTAGCATTAAACAGGCTGACAGCTGAAATGACTGGGTCTGAAATAAAATATAGGTTATTTGTAAATACAAAGTCTGATCTGCCAAGCATCCCCACAAGCTATGAACCTGCTCCTTCAAGGGAGTGTGACCCCCTCTAGGACAAGCTGAATCCACAGTCCCTGACCAGCAACTCATTGATCAACAGCAGTTCAATCTAGATTGAGCTTCCATTTATTGGCTCTCATCCCTCCCATTACATTATCCAGGCATCTATTCAGGACTTCCACAGAGCCACCTGGCATATCTATGAAGGAGAAATAGATTTGGGCGTCATCCACCCTCACTCAACATACCCTAACGACCTCTTCTACATGTAGATGTTAAATATCATGGAGGACAAGATGGAACCGTGTAGGACCCCATAGCATAAATGTCTCAAGGTCGAGCACCCGCCCCCACCCCCAGCACTACTTTCTGGAATCATTTGTTTAAGTAAGAGCAGAACCAATGAAGCATGGTGCCCCCTCCCCCCAAACCAGCCAGCCTCTTTAGAATACCATGATTGAAGGTATGCTGAGAAGTCCAGGAAAATCAACAGGGATGCACCCCCCTGCCACTCTCCCAGCAAAGATCATCAGTTAGGTTGACCACAGCCAGGCATGAATCCAAATTGAAGTGCATATAGATAATCTCCTCCCAAACTGTTTGAAGCTGTTTAGCTACCACCCACTCAAGCACCTTGCCTGAGAATGGAATATTGGCCACTTGGTGGTAGTTGTTCAGGTCATTTGGGTCCAGGGATGCCTTTTTCATCAGGGGCCTCACAACTCCCTCTTTCAAAGGGGTTGGAATTACACCCTCCCACAGAGGCATTTATTACCTTCTTGACACAACCAACCCAGCCTAGCATGATATTTTTTGCCATGAGTGGCAAGCAGCAAGATTGGATGTGGTGGGCTGCACACTTCGAAGCACCTTGTCCAGTTCATCAGGCCCCACTAATGGAAACTCATCCTTAAGACTAAGAACAGACTATGCTCCAATAACATCATGAGACTGAACCAGTAGAACTGTAGCATCTAAGTCATGGCAAATGTAAACAATTTTATCTGCAAAATACACTGCAGAGAAGTCACAGCAGGCTAGAGTGTTTGACCTCTTTGAATGACACTGGGATTGCATGCGCAGAAGCTCCTAACACTGTGCAGTAGAGGAACACTCCACAATAGAAAGAGAAGGAAAGCATAGGATCCAAGTCCATGGAAAGCCATTCAAAAAGTGGCTTTCCATGAAAAGTGGAAGTATGGCTAGTAATGTTTGGTTCATAATTTGGGTGGACAATACAAATGCCTAATATATGAAATGTCATGACTAGCATGAAATTTGAAACCAGCAGTATAAGATAAATGATTGTACCAATCTGTCTTTGATTCCTGAGGTTCTTACCTGTTCAGCAAACATGGATGTTCTGCCTTGGGAGGATTTTCTTACCTTTCTCTGTTGTTGCAAGACTGCCAAACCCAGACTGGCTACCAGTAGTTATAAAAATCCTTCCGTCAGAGCAGCTACTATTGACTACCAATGATTTCTTTTGTTTGACCTTCCTTACCCTTATGCCCAACCTTGCATCCCTCTTCGTCATGCCTTCCCATAAAGTGATATTTCCTCTTTGATCAGGTTGTTTGTCACACTACTGTACTGCTGTGCTTGGTACTGAGAAACTCTAGGTTCAAATCCCTGTTGAGCCATGGATCGAGTTGGTTTTGGGAAAATTGCTGTAAGTCAGCCTTACTAGCAGGATACTCTCATATATGATGTCCCAAGTTCATTGAAAGAACAATGAAATCCAAATGTGGAAAACAAAAAATAAACCTACTGCTATTATTCACACTTTTGGCTCCTGACAAGGTATGACCAAATCTCCTGACTGATTCCATAGCCCTGGCATCTCAAATGATGTATAAACAGGTGCAGGGAAAATGAACAGGGGCAGATCCCGCTGGTAAAATATGCTTTAGATGTGCAACCAACCTGCAGCAAACACACAGTATGAATATGGCCCTGTGTTAACCCTAAATAATACAAATAAGCAACGTCTACACTACTTTCAGAAAGAACATCTGGTATTAATTAATTTAGAATCAAGTTCTGTTATAAACAAGTCAGCTCCACCAAAGGCAAGAATATTAAAAAAAATAAATTTACTCTGGCTTTGTAACAGCATGGCTCAGAATAGAATCTGGCTCAGGAAGATTTAAAGATAAATTCTACTTGGAATTATTGAAGCCTCTGTGGGAAAAAATAGTTACAATATCACAGTATTCTTTGGAATGGATAGAAATCTTTGTGTTAGATCGCTCTTCTTTCTGTCTCATTTAATCAAAACCTTTCACTGTAATCAGCTCTGATTCTAAGCTTCTATCTGCAAGGAAGCTTAGAAAATCAAATCATTTAACATGTTTCCTTCCTTATTTCTGTGCTGGTTTAATTTATTTCACAATTTCTGCCACTCCTGTTTCTACACAGAGCTGAGTGTTTTGTTCTATTTCAGTTCAGTAGCTTGTTAAATTCTTTCCATACAATTATTTTGGGGAATAAGATTTTGCATGTCTTCCTTCAATGTTATCCTCCTGTTATGGAGATAAAGAACTTGATTTACCTATAAGCTAATTAAGCAACAGTGCAGGGATTGATTATGAGGGATCTCTAAATATAAAATAATTTACTAAATTTCAAGTTTTACATAACTGGTTGAAAACACACATTTTTGGTAAAACTTTAAAACCTTGTCCAGAGTCTGAGGCTCAGTCCCCAGACTTACCAGGAAGAGGGGATGGGAGACAGTTGGGGGACAACTACCCAGCTACCCCAACGGACACCCAGGGCCAGCGTGGACCAACAATAGAATGGGGGAAAGAGGCACCCCAGCCACAGGAGGGCAGAGAAGCTCTCAAGCCCCAGAGGGTCAGGCGAGGCAGGTGGAAGCCAGCTAGCCCCACCCTACGGTGGGAGGCCAGGGAGCCAGGCAGAGAGAGTGAGGAGGACCGTCAGGAGGGAAGTAGACTTGAGGGAGAAGGTACAGGGAGCAGGGGCAGCCAGCCAACAACCTTACTGGCAGGGGAGGAAAAGCAGCAGCAAAGGCAGCTCAGAGCCATGCCTCAGCCTCCAGGCAGGCTAGAGAGGATTAGCCAGGACCAGGAGAAGCTGGAAGCAAAGCAAGCCCAGGTGTGGTGACCTGAGGCACTCAGCAAGGAAAGCTTGGCAGCTAGCCAGGAAAGCACAGGTGGGGATGATCAGGGCAGCCAGCAGAGAAAGCCCAGGTGTGGCTGCCTGAGACAACCAGGGCCATGGCTAGAGTGCAGAGGGGGGGCATAGCTGGCAGGTGGAACTGGGAATAGGGGAAAGGATATAAGGAGCATCTACCCACAGGGGTGGTGGGTTGTGTAGGAGTGGGGTTTTTTTTAAAAAATTTTGGAGTGGGGGGGGGAGAGTGCGTTGAAGGGACCTGCGAGTGGACTAAGAGGGTGTGAGGGTGAGGTATTCCCCCTCCTCCTTCCACTGAGTGGGATCCCACATATTCCCTGAAGGTCCTTTAAGGTTGAAGTCAGGCATGCCGGCGACTCACAGGGTGATGCCCAAGCAGAACCTGACACTCCTAAAGTTGACTTAGGTGTCTTCCACATAGGTTGTCTGCACGAAGTTCAATGCTTTTGGTAACTGTTTTTTTCCTGTTTTTTCACAGTATCATGGTACATTTGTTAAACTTTGGAAGTTTCCCTGGCTTTTCTCCAATCTTTCTCAAACCTGCGTTGCTCTGGTTTTCGGAAAGATCACAGTAAAGCCAGGAAGGCTGCTGTGTGGGTGGGAAAATTAGGATTTTCCCCGACCTTGTCCCTGAGGCAACCATTTCCTAACTCCTGCCACTCAAGGAATTTTAATTTTTTTAAAAAATTGGCACTAGAATATCATTGTACCAATAGATGTACCAGTTTCTCTGAACTCCCAGCTTTCATTTTATTAAAGAGTAAGTCTCTAGCCCCTTTCCTTGAGGAGATATAAGGACAATGACATATCTCCACATGGGAAGTGGCTAAAGACTTTTTTAAAAAATGAAAGCTGGGAATTTAGAGAAATCAATACATCTGTTGGTACACCCATTTATCAATATATGGCTATTCTAGTGCCTTTTTTTAAATTTGCAAAAGTTCTGGTGGCCTGGGGAGGGGTAGCCTGTTCTGAGAGACTGGGGCAGGGAAAGTGGAGAAACCTGTCATATGGAGGCCACATTGCACCTGCACTTTATCTGCAGCCGCACCATCAACAGGGAACTATGAAATTATATCCCTGTCTTTAGGGCCTCAGCATGTCTTAATTCACTCCTGCGGAGACATCACATTTCCCCACAGTCAAGCCTTAATTTTCTTGAGAAAATGTGATTCTACTTTCAGATAATTCACTCATTAGTATCATGTCAAATTATACACAGTACGATTGTGTGAAAGATCTCAGAAGCTAAGCAGGGTCAGCCTTGGTTTGCAATTGAATGGGAGACCTCCAAGGAAATCCATGGTTGCTATGCAGAGGCAAACAATGGCAAATCACCTCTGGTCGTCTCTTGCCTTAAAAACCACAGCAGGAGTCACCATAAGTCAGCTATGACTTGATAGCACTTACCACCACTGGTTTCTATTGGAATAATTTATTTATTTATTCAACTTCTAGTCCACCCTCCCCGCAAGTAGGCTCAGGGTGGATCGCATCATTTACACACTCTATATCCATAAAATTTCATTAAAAACATTTTAAATTTCACATTCAATTTACAACAGTGATAAATAAGTTTCCAAGATGGCAGAAATCACTGTTTAGCTATATTCACCAGCAATTGAACAATAAAAACAGAGTGGCAGTCCTGATTGGGAAATTAAAACAATCATTCACCTCCCCCTCCCTACAAGGCTGGTGGAGGCCTAGCCCAGCCTCAGCCATATATGTCTGGTGGTACATCTCTGTCTTACAAGCCTGGCTGAAGGACAGCAAATCCTGCTGGGCTCTGGTTTCAATAGACAGAGAATTCCACTAAGCCAGGGCCAGGATGGAAAAGACCCTGGTCAAGCTGGCCTCCCTGGGGCCAGGGACCACCAATAATTGTTTTTCTGCTCATCACAGTGCCCTCCAGGGGGTATATGGGGAGAAGCAGCCCCACTGATATGCTGGTCCCAGTCCACTTAGGGCTTTATAGGTTAACACCAAAACTTTGAATCTGATCCGGTACTCCACTGGAAACAATACAGCTGACACAGTATAGGTGTTATGTGTGCCCCATTTGACACTCCTGCAATAACATGCGCAGTTGCATTTTTAACCAGCTGTAATCTCCAGACCAGTCCCAAGGGAAGCCTTGCGTAAAGCAAGTTACAGTAATCTAATCTATAGATGACCATTGCCTGGATCACTGTAGTTAAGTTGTGGATCAAGAGGTAAGGGAAAAGCTGTCTGTCCTGTCGTAGGTGAAAAAAAGATGATCTGGCTACCGCTGCGACCTATGCCTCCATTGTCAGGGAGGCATCCAGGATCACCCCCAGGTTCCTAACCCTCAGAACAGGCGCAAGTAGCACTCCATCAAGGATTGGGAACCAGAGTCTCGAGCCTAATCGCCCACGACTCAAGTGCACAACCTCCATCTTTGTAGGGTTTCATTTCAGTTGACTCTGTTTCAACCATCCAGTCATGGTCTCAAAAGCTTGCTCCAAGAGATTCAGGGCCAAGTCGGGCTGGCCGTCCATTAACAGATATAACTGGGTGGCATCTACATTTTGATGGCACCCAAGTCTGAACCTTCGCACTAGGGGGACAAGGGGGCGCATATAGATATTAAACAGTGGCGGAGAGAGTATTGCCCCGTAGGACACCACACACCAAAGGGTGGTGGGATGACAATTTCTCCCCTAGCGCCACCCTTTGTCCCCAACCGTGGAGAAAGGAGACTAGACATTGCAGGGCGGTCCCTCAAAGCCCCACATCGGCGAGGTGGTGTGTCAAAAGAACATACTCGACCACATCGAATGCTGCTGAAAGATCCAGTAACAGCAGCAGCAACAATCCACCTCATTCCAGATGTCCATGAAGATCGTCTGTACGGGCGACCAGAAACATCTCCGTCCCATGTCCCAGGTGGAAACTGGACTGGAAAGGGTTTAGGGCTGAGGAATCCCTCAGGAAACCCTGCAGCTGCTCTGCCACTGTTCGCTCAATCACCTTACCCGGAAACAAGCAGTTTGAGACTGGGTGGTAATTGGTCAGGTCAGTGGGGTCCAAAGCTGGCTTCTTCAAAAGAGATCTCACCATGGCTCCTGGAAAAACTCCGGAGCCCAGTGACAAGTTGACAATGGCCTCCAGGGAAATCCGTAACCCATCAGCACTGGCTTTTACCAGCCATGAGGGGCACGGATCCAAAAAACAAGTGGTGGGCTTCACTGCTTGCAGGGTCCTGTCAACCTGATCATCTCCAGAGAGTGGACTGAAATGATCTAACAGTATTTCTGAAGATGGCCAAGGGGTCTCTACGTCGCATACTGTATCAACCATGGCCAGCAAGTTGTGGTGGAGAGGCAAGATTTTATCAGCAAAAAAGCTCCCCAAACCCTCACAGCTAATGTTTGAATTCAAAATTTGGCAGTCTTCTTGCAATAGAGTATCCAAGGACTGGACCACATTAAACAATTTTGCCGGGCATGAGTTTGCTAACCCAATGGAAGCTGTGTAAAATTTCTTCTTCGTAGCATTCACTGTCATCTCATAGGCTTTCATAAGCGTCCTATAAGATGTTCTGGCCCCTTTGTCTCGAGATTGTCACTACACTCAGACAAGCCATCTTAGCTTCCACTTCTTCTGTCGTAGCTCCTCTGTATACCAGGGAGCCAGTCTAGTGCAGGGGCAAAGAGGGTGATGGTGAGGGTGCAACTTCCTCAATGGCTTCAGAGAGACGGGCAGGCCAGTCCTCTACCAACTCATCTAACAAACTGCCAGAGAGCATCAGATCCCACAGAATATTCTGGAATCCAATTGGATCCATAAGTCTCTACGGGTGAGCATAAATCCAACTGAGCCTTCAGGACGAAGTGGTCTGACCATGGCACCAACTCAGCTATGTCCAGATCCACATCCACATCCCAAATATCACATCTAGCATGTGGCCCGCTTGATGTGTAGGGATTGTGTTTTTTTGTATTTAATGTTATTTGTACTCTGTTTTAATGTTTTTTGTATACTGTTTTATCTGTTTTTAAATGTATTTATGTAAATTGAAATGTTGTACTCCGCCCTGAGCCCGCCTGTCAGGGAGGGCAGACTAAAAACCTAATATAATAAATAATAAATAAATAAAATAAGTTAAGAGAGTCCCAGTGCTGCCATGGATGCCACCAGGCCCATAGCCTATGAGAAGGCAGCAGCATCAGCATGGACATTGAAGTCCCCCCAGTACTAACAGTCTGGGGTACTACAAGGCGCACCCCACCACCACCTCCAACAGGCACGACAGCGCATCTGCTGGTATACTAGGTGGCTGGTACACCAGATAGATAGCCAAACTCTCTTCAACAACCCACACTAGGCCTACACAATCAATGCCAGATATCTCAGGGAGGGGAAGCGGTCTGAAGGAGAAAGGCTCTTGGGTAAGTATTGCCACCGCTCCCCCTGACCTCCTGTTCGGGACTGATGGAGGAGTGAAAACCCTGGGAGGGTTAGTTCCTCTAAGGCGACAGTTTTGCCCTCCCTCGCCCAGGTCTCAGTTATGAATACCAGGTCCCTATCATTTGCTGCAATGTTTTCATTTTTAGTGTTTTCATTTTAGTGTTTTCATTTTATTATTTATGGACCTGCCATTGCACAATATCAGTGTCGAAGGGGGGCTATTTTCAATCCTAGCTCCACAAGCATGCCTTGGGATGGGACATAGGTTAGAAGGGCACCAAGCCATACCGTATCTCCGTAACCTTCTCATCTTAGACGGGGTCCCACAGCCATACCTCCCTCATCCCCAGAGGACTGGGATCTCTGGCTCCATGCTGGCCACCCCACCTATAACCAACACCCTCTGCCTTACTCACCCTATAACAATAACAATAAGCTGTATAAATAATTCCAAGCCATACAAATTCTGCATTTAATTCTGAGGATCAAATATAATTGCCCACAAGCCAATGGCTTAACCCCCCATTAAATGGCTGTCAATTAAAGCAATTTCACCAAAGGATTCACAGGATTCTGTTGGAGTATTGTTAGTAATAGAGGCATTGCTTCCTCTCCCCCACATGAAGCTGTATATTTCCTCACAAAATGCTCAATTAAATTGTGCAATTGTACAATTCCCTGCAAGTGGACATAGTGATGGCCACTAGCACAGACACTGCAACAGACAGATTAATGGATAATGGGTCCATATCAATGGCTACTAACTATGGAGACTAAAGGGAACCTCCACATCCAGAGGCAGCAACCCTCTGAATACCAGTTTTTGGAAGGAAGGTCAAAGGAAGACCTTTGTCTCTCTGTCCTGTTTGTTAGTTCTCAAGGGCTCTCCAAGTATCCTAACATGTCTGCAGGAGGACAATCTTGATCTGCCTGGTGACCTTTGTATATGAGCCAAATTACACAATATATATTTTTAACTCTCCTTCCCCATGGCCACAAAGCAGCTGCTAGGAATATTTCTTTAAAACTCTATGGGGGGTTGATTCAGCTTGGGACTGCACCATGCAGGAAGGAGAACCTCTTTCCTTCCTCCCCACATGCCATTTTCTTTTGCCCAAAGGGCTCTGGGAGGAGTTATTTGCCCCTCTTTGGAGCTACACATGCAGTATTCTGTGCACATGCAGTATTCCCCCCAAAAGGGGGGGGGCGGAAATAACTTTCCCTCGTATCATTTCAGCTTGGAATACCTGTTGCAGTACTGACCACAGGTGCTCCTCTGTGCTCCTTTAAAAAGCAGTTCCCTGAATCTGCTGTGTGACTGCAGGGAAAGAGAGTCAGGTCCAGGTTTGTTAAAAATCTTCTCATGTAGTTTGGCCCTGCCTAGCCCTGATCTGGATAGCTCAGGCAAACTGGATGTCATCAGATCTCAGAAGCTAAGCAAGGTGGGCCTAGGTTATTAATATGACTTGATGATACTCTCCACCACCACCAGTTTTACCCTAAGCCCCATGCATATCTCTAGATACCAATCAGGGCACATATGTCTGATGCAGTGTACATCACTCCTTCATTATGATACACACCCCAACAAGATTATCCATTCAGCAATCCTGAAAGAGAATGGAAATAAACTATTCCTAAATTGAGTGGACAGAATAAAAAATAACATCTATAGTTAGATCAAGGCAGTACAAAGGAAATCCTGTTTTCCCTGGCTGGGAAAATGTATCTCTCCTTTCTGGAAAAATAATGCAGAGATTATTGAAATACATTTTTGTTAATTTATAAGTGTCCTATGGCAAGAAAAGATTTATTTATTTATTTGATTTATACCCTGCCCTCCCCACAAATGGGCTCAGGGCGGCTAACAACATTCATAAAAAACAGTGAATCAATCATAAAATCATAAAATCATAAAATCAATAATAATCTTTAAAAAGTCATTAAAATAATCCAGGCACAGGCTATTTAAATAAATATTTGGGAGTCTGTATATGGGCATAGCAGATGGCTGAGGACAGCCCCAGAAAAGTGGCAGTCTTAGATGGAACGAGGACACCTGCAGGCACTCAGCCAAAGGCCCGGCGGAACATCTCTGTTTTACAGGCCCTGTGGAATTGTAACAGGTCCCGCAGGACCCGGATCTCCAGTGGGAGAGCATTCTACCAGGCCGGGGCCAGGGCAGAAAAGGCCCTGGCCCTGGTTGAGGCCAGACAGATGTCCTTCGGGCTGGGGACCACCAGGAGTTGCTTGTCTGCAGAGCACAACACCCTGCAGGGGACATAATGGAAGAGGCAATCCCGCAGGTATGCAGGTCCCAGTCCGTGAAGGGCTTTAAACACCAAGGTTAACATCTTGAGCACACTGGTATTCCCGGAGTGGGTGGGAGAGGACCTGTCATCATGAGGGGAGGGGGAATATCCCCCAGCCACCGCGGGTCCTCACCCGAGGGTCCCACCCGAGGAACAGTGCGGTGGCGGCAGCCAACAGTACACACCTTCCTGCTTTGCTGGAAAAGTTGGGAGGGAGAGGACCTGTCATCATGAGGAGGGGGAGGGGAATATCCCTCAGCATCCGCGGGTCCTCACCCGAGGGTCCCACTGAGGAACAGTGCAGCGGCAGCAGCCAGCAGCTCACACCTTCCTGCCTTGCTGGAAAGGATGGGAGGGAGAGGACCTGTCATGAGGGGGGTAAGTGGGAAGATCCCCCCCCGCACAACCTCCAGGCGAAAGAGGAGCGCGCTGGTATTCCCGGCGTGGAGGGGCCAGGAATCTCTATCTGTCTCTACATACAGTTCTCCGACCATATACCATTCTCTAACTGTTAACAGCCATTCTGTAGTGTTTGTGCATACATTCTAGTGTCTTTTTCATTATACTGATACATTCTGGACTGTTTGTCTCTTTCTCTGTTTTTGATTTTCAATCCTTTTCTCCATGGATGTGGCGTGTTCTGTTCGATTCTGTTTCTCCCTCTCACTGTCTATATGCAGTTTTCTATCTCTCTCTGTCTCTTCCTGTGTGAGTCCACCACTATTTTTCTGAATCTATCTCTTTCTACGTATATATCTGACCTTTATTATTTCTTTCCATCTCTAGCTGTCTTTTTTCTCTTTTAATAACTATGTTGTTTTCTATTTTCCTTTCTCTATCATCATCCATATGTAGGCTTGTGTGTCCATCTTTTTCCTATGGTTTTGTTTTTGTTTTTCAATACATCTTTCTATCTGTCTCTCTGTCTTGTTCTGTCCGACATGAGGAGAGGGAGGGGGAAGATCCCCCAGCAGCCGCGGGTCCTCAACCGAGGGTCCCACTGAGGAGTAATACGGTGGCAGCCAACAGTACCCACCTTCCTGCCTTGCCGGAAAGGACAGGAGTTGCGGGACACATTCCCACCCAGCTGAAAGAGGTCCCATCAGTCCCGTTGACAGGGGAGCCACCACGTTGTCAATCAATTGTATCCGTACACAATACGGATCGCTGTGCGATCGCAACTGAGCTGTGTAACCAAGGAGGGAGCAGTAACAGGATAGTCCCTCGTGAAGCAAGAGCTGACCTGATCCGCCGTCCTGCCTTTGCGGAAAGTAGGGGATGGGCAGGACAGGAGGCATTGTTTGGATGGGTCAGAGTGGTTCCTGAGAGGGGGAGACGGAAATGTGACAGCAGCAGCAGCAGCAGCTGAAATCGACCACCTTCCTGCCTTTGCGGGAAGGACATCAGTCAAGCAACCCATTCCCCCCTGCTCAGAGGGCTCTGCGTTTGCGATGGATGGGGGCACCGTGTGGTTTAACTATATGTGAAACAGTTCCTGAGCTGCTGCGCAAGTGCCCAAAGGAGGCTGCCATCAGCAGCATCACCCACCTTCCTGCCTTGCCGGAAAGGATGGGAGGGAGAGGACCTGTCATGTGGGGGGTAAGTGGGAAGATCCCCCTGCAAGCGCCAGGCCAAAGAGGAGCGTGCTGGTATTCCCGGCGTAGGAGGGAGAGGACGTGTCATTTGGACTGGGGGCCTGATCCCCCCAGCCACTGCGGGTCCTCACCCAAGGGTCCCATTGAGGAACAGAGCAGTGGCAGCCGCCTCCTGAGCCATCAGCCTCAAGGTTGTAAGCGGCGTTGTCCCAGACCCCAAGGGGACAACCTCTGCCAGCACAGCCTGCCGGAGCACTGTGCTCTCACCAGCATCACCCTCAGGGCACAGTGATCCTCCCACTGACCCCCACTCAGAAGAGCTGGTGGCCCCCTTTCTCCCCCCAATGGATATTTCACTGGGTGAGGAGGGAGACAGGCTCAGGTGGTGCCTCTTCAGGTGCCGAGTCAGGGCTGTCGAAGACACGTGCTTTGGGTTTTTGCCCCTGTGCATCAGGACATCACAGGCACAGCACTGCACCACACGGGGGTCATCAGGAAGGGCCCAAAAGTGCCTCCATACAGAGACGTTGTAACGTTGACCGCTAACTGTCCCAGGGGAAGGAGGACGAACGGTTACAGGCTGCGCTGCGGGGCTAGACACGGTCAACGGGGTGAGGGGTGGACTGCAGGAGGGGACACCACCGAGAGTTTGGGATGGGGACGGGAGGGATCTTTCATAACACACATACCATTCCTCCAGGGATCCATCGCCCGCCCACCCCTCCTCAAAATGTTGAGACAGATTCTCTTTTCCCTGCGCAAAGACCTCTTGGGCCTCCACAGCCCACATAGGTGAATTGTGGGGAGCGGGAGGACTCCCTGCAGCCGCCGAGCCACAACCAATACTGCTTTTCACAACTGAACCAGGAGGACTACCATCGCACTTCACCCCATAACCACCCTTGGCAGCCAACACGAGAGGAAGACTCATTGTGCCACCAAACTAGAATTAAGGAGGACAGGAAAGGAGATGAATCTGTGTGCCCTCAGCTGAGGTGCCCACTGAACTTGGCCCCAGGGCCTGGCAGCAGCCCTGGCACCAGAGGGAGGGGGGAACTAGAGCCCCAGCCCTCCACTCCCACAGATCTGAACAGATCAGGCACTAATAATACTGGGTGAGCCCTCAGCTGAGGTGCCTTCTGAGCTTGGCGCCAGGGCCTGGTAGCAGCCCTGGCACCAGGGGGAGGGAGGGACTAGATCCCTAGCCCACCACTCCCACAGATCTGAACAGATGAGGCACTAATAACACTGTGTGTGCCCTCAGCTGAGGTGCCCACTGAGCTTGGCCCCAGGGCCTGGTAGCAGCCCTGGCACCAGAGGGAGGGAGGGACTAGAGCCCTAGCCCACCACTCCCACAGACCTAACCTGATCAGGCACTGATTAATAATAATCAATGTGAGCCCTCAGCTGAGGTGCCCACTGAGCTTGGCCCCAGGGCCTGGTAGCAGCCCTGGCACTAGAGAGACTAGAGCCCTAGCCCACCATTCCCACAGACCTTAACAGATCAGGCTCTAATAACACTGTGTGAGCCCTCAGCTGAGGTGCCCACTGAGCTTGGCCCCAGGGCCTGGCAGCAGCACTTGAACCAGAGGCTGTGGCTACAGCAATAGCCCAGCACACCAAGATGCCTGGGAAGAACAGGCACAGAGACTAAGAATAATAATAGTAATAATAAGAATCATAATTAAAATTATTAGGATTGTGATAATAATACGAATCATTTGGTGAGCACTCAGCCCAGGTGCCCACCGAGCTTGGCCCCAGGGCCTGGCAGCAGCCCTGGCACCAGAGGGAGGGAGGGACTAGAGCCCTAGCCCACCA
This sequence comes from Eublepharis macularius, assembly GCF_028583425.1. Lineage (NCBI taxonomy): Eukaryota > Metazoa > Chordata > Lepidosauria > Squamata > Eublepharidae > Eublepharis > Eublepharis macularius. The sequence continues at coordinate 94,683,010 of NC_072791.1, read as the reverse complement.
CTCCCACAGACATGAACAGATCAGGCATGTATGTGAGCCCTCAGCTGAGGTGCCCACCGAGCTTGGCCCCAGGGCCTGGCAGCAGCCCTGGCACCAGAGGGAGGGAGGGTCTAGAGCCCTAGCCCACCATTCCCACAGACTTGACCCAATCAGGCCCTGATCTATAATCAATGTGAGCCCTCAGCCGAGGTGCCCACTTAGCTTGGCCCCAGAGCCAGGCAGCAGCCCTAGAACCAGAGGAGATAGATCCCTATCCCCCAAATCCAAGCTGAATTAGTCTCTCTCCCCAAAGGCTAGTAAGTGGCAAGCAAGAGCTCTGTCCCACTCCACTGCTCACGGAAAGTGAAACCCAGCCTGGGAGCCCACTGCTATTTATAAGCACAGGTCCCATTGAGCAATGCAGGAGGTCTGTGTTTGGCCGTCAGAGCTGCCTATCAGGGTTTGCAGGGATGACATTGGAGTGCCCATGGCTACAGGACACCCCCTTCCCCCTCCCTCCCCTGGGTGTCTTCTTCCAACTTGTAACCACTTTGCAGCTCCGTGGTTGGAAGGAAGACCTGCCGATCAAGGTAAGCTGGGCTTCCATTTGGGTTTCCAGGGCGACAGAAGGAGTGCAGACAGAGTTCAGGCATTCCCCCGGCTCCGTTGCCAGGGGAATTGATTGCTGGCGCCTGACTGTCTGGCTTTCTGAACCGCGGCTGAACGCACCGAACCAGGCTTTTACCGACTGCTGGTTCGTTGGCTGTGGCCGATAATGAATCGCCGGATCGTGATTGCGCAATCGCCATTTTCGTGGGTTTTTGAAGTTCGTAATGCGGTTCGTGCCCATCTCTACTGGTGACAACCTAGCCCAAAGCTGTGAGCTAACTAGGCGAGGGGACGCATATAGATGTTAAATAGCATCAGGGAAAGAATCGCCCTGAGGGACACCACATACCAAAGAATGGCGGGTGAACATCTGTTCCCCAAGTGCCACCCTCTGTTCCTGATTGCAAAGGACGGAATTCAGCCATTGCATGGCTGTCCCACAAATCCCCACATCAGTAAGGCAGTGGGTCAGAAGATTATGATCGACCATGTCGAACACTGCTGTAAGATTTAAAAGTATCAGCAGCACCAACCCGCCCCAATCCAGGTGTCGCTGCAGATCATCTGTGAGTGGGACCAGAGCTGTGCCCGCACCATGGCCAGGCCTGATGCCGGACTGGAATGGATCCGGGATAGAGGCATCATCCAGGTATACCTGCAGCTGTTCCGCTACTGCCCTCTGAATTACCTTACCCAGGAACGGAAGATTCAAAACTGAGCGGTAATTGGCTGGATCAACAGGATCCAGTGATGGTTTCTTTAATAAGGGCCGCACCACTGCCTCCTTCAGTGAGTCTGGGAAAATCCCAGAACTCAGAGAAAGATTAATGATGTCAACTAATGGTGCCTGAATCCCACCACCACCAGTTTTCACCAGCCATGATGGGCACGGGTCCCGTGGGCAAGTGGTAGGTTTCACAGCACCCTGGACCCTGCCTACCTCCTCCTGGGACAATGGGCTGAACTGATCTAATATCAACCCTGAGGATGACCAAGGGACCTCCAGTTCACATACTGCATCAACTGTGGTGGACTGTTTCTCATGATTTTGCTAAGATTATATTAAAAATTGCTCTGTAGACTGTAATGATTTCTCTTTTTGGAGTACAAATTCTCCTTGATATATACATTATAAGATGTAGGAAAGAATCTCTCTTTTTTATATGTTCCTCAAGAAAAGGCACATCTCATAATACCTTTAACTGGAGGGAGAAAAAACCTCCAAGTTGTATCCTTTAATATGTTTGATCTCAGCAGCAAAGAAACTCAAATTGTCTTTTAACATTTTTTTAAAGTCATAACACAAAGGCTGATGGTTGCAAGAAACATGGAAAAATCCAGCAGAAAGGGTGGATACAATCCAGAGGAGGTTTTCCCCCACCAAAAAGGGGAGGGCACATTCATCCCAGTTTTACCTCTTGTAAACTGGATTGGCTGGGTTTTCTATTAACTGCAAAGCCCATCTGATCTGAGGCAACAGTGGTGAAAGGAAAAATATCTCTGTATCATGGAAAGCAAAGACTCTCTAAATCTCTTTTATCAAGCTCTTTAAATTTAAACTGAGGAACAAGGCTTTCAAGAGGATATTCACCTGCTATTCTGAGCAAGTTGATTTAGTTGCAGCCTGGATCTGACAATGTCTTAATTTTCTTAATTCTTTTTGTTCTGTTCCTGTTTTGTTTTACTGTACTCAGTAATCATAGGGAAACTCTTCCCCCTTTCTACTTATGATATTGTTGTTTGTCCAATATGTTGACATTCCTCTTCTAGGGCATCACAGTATTGTAAACAAATTATGTCTAAGTGAATATCCAGTAATTGCACCCTAGAGGAAATAAACCAAAATCTATACTTTATGAGGATGCCTTGCCTGCTAACATGCTTTGCATTACTTGGCAAGTAATAGGCGATAGTTTTCAATAGACAATTTACTTTTTCCCTTTATGGGGACTTATGGGCAATGTTAAGTGGAAAACAGGAACAGGCTTTGAAAATACAATTGGCCAGGAATCAATCATTTCTGCTTGACTTCCTGTATGCCTGACTTCCTGTACCCTGCCCCTCTTCTTCAACTATAAGCTGCACTTCGATAGGCGTACTTTTGGCAGATGGCTTCCTGAGATAGGACTTCCTGTTCACCACAGCATGCTAGATTGATGAATATATTTTTTAATGAACTACCTGCATATTTCTCTGTGGAATTTAAGAGGAATCTGGTGCAATTACTGTATCAAATGTAATAAAGCTGTACCTAGTTTCAAAAGAATAGCATTACAAATTTAAAATCTGGACATTTTATGGAAAGTTTTATAATAAATATAGACTCTTGTAGGTTGGGCAAAATTCCAGAGTAGCATCTTTTCTAGGGCTGCTGGCATGTTATTTTTAGACACAATACTCTGAAAATATGGAATAAGCTTGTTTTATCGAGCCTGATTTACAAGGAGAAATATTCATGGACCAGTTTCAGTTACAGGGAAAAGAATACATTTCAGTAACAGAGGAAGCACAAAAAGAGTACAGCTCTTTCTTCACCACAATGTGGGGTTTTTTCACTGCCATTCTCCTCAGCACTTTCCTTATCCGTGTGGACATGTTCTAGGGATAGAACTGTGGGGCTGAGTTATTGAGGCGCCAGGTATTGAAACCATCTCAAGTTGGTGCCTTGATGGTTGGATATGTCTGTTATGCCAAGATGAGCATTGGATTGGATTGGGAAGTTATTGTGCAATTGTCAGTACTGTAGGGTAGGGTTGCTAGGTCCAGGTTGGGAAATTCTTGGAGATTTGGGGGGTGGAGCCTAGAGAGGGTGGGATCTGAGGAGGGGAGGAGCCTCAGTGGGGTATAATGTCAAAGAGCTCACCTTTCAGAGCAGCCATTTTCTCCAGAGGAATGGGTCTGTGTTGTCTGGAGATCTGTTGTAATTCTGAGAAATCTCCAGCTACCACCTGGAGGTTGGCAACCCTACAGTAGGGTGAGCTCTTAGGGTGGGAGGTAGGGTTGCATGGCTTCCTCTGCCATGCTTTGCTGGTGATCTGGGAAGTCCCTGGTTCAGATTTCACCTCTACCATAAACTCACTAGGTGGCTTTAGGCAAGTCACTATTGTTTCAGCTCCACAATTGCAATATGGGGATAATGAAACTGGTCTCTCTAATAGGACTATAATAGAGATTACAATAAGACAATGTGTATGAAACGCTTTTAGTACTGAGAGCACTGTATAAATGTTAAACATAATTATTACTGAGAAAATTCCCTGTGACGTAAAATGGTAACATGTCTTAGTGTCTTAGGAAATTCCTGGAGATTTTGGGGGTAGATCCTGGAGAGGAAGGGCTTGAGAAGGGGAGAGGAAGGGCTTGAGAAGGGGAGGAACCTCTATAGGGTATAATGCCATAGAGTCCACCCTGTAAAGCATTAATTTTTTCCAGGGGAACTGATCTCTATGGCCTGGAGATCAATTGTAATTCCAGGAGATCTCCAGGTCCCACCTGAAGGCTGACAACCTTACCGGCAACCCTACCTCTGTGCAGTTCCAAATCCTGCAAGGGGGAAGAAGGGGATTCAGGTTTCATACCCGCAGCATTTTCACAAGCAGAGGGCCTGTTTGCCTCTTCCTTGGACTCCAGGCACCCTGGGTTGGGCACTTGGAACAAACAGAAGCTAACAGGCCTCTCCCCCATGGCTTTTTCCACTGGCAAAAACGGGGTAGGAGGGAAGTCTGAAGACCCGCTTTTTTCTTTGCAGCATTTAGAACTGTGCTGAGCAACAGAGAACTGTTTAAAGATTAGTCCCTGCATAAGCGTGTGACTGAAAATCAAATTGGGTGCCTAAACCTAACTTATGTCGCACATAATGTGTATTTTGGCCCTGGGAAAGCAGATTCTGCCCTTTGCTGTTTGTATGCAGTGATGGGAAGTGACACTTGCACAGGAGAGAAAAGAAACATAGCAGTCTTATTGACAGGAACAGGTCCTTGTACACAGTTAATATGATATTTTCTCCCTGAAATGGTCCTTTTACTTAGCAATAGCAGCAGTTTGCTAAATTCTTAGATTAAGATTTGCTAATGAACATTCCCATCAGAACCAATATTTTTTTAAAAACTTTTTATTGTAATAATGCTTAATTAATAAAAACAGTTACAAATATATTACAGGTAACAATTCCAGAATATCAATAAATAAACAAGTATTCATGGTGAGATATTATTAGTATATCACACAAGATTTCTATGGAATAATCAAAATAGAGTTTCGTAAATTGTTAATCAAACTTTAGCAGTATACTTGGAAGGAATAATTTTTTTTTTAAAGGCAGTAATTTGTAACTATTATTAAGGTTCTTATCAATTATGCTAGAATAAACCCTCCTTCCCTCCCCCCCTTCCTTCTTCTTTCCCTAAATCTAATTTGCAACCATGGATTCTAAAGCCCTTCTAATTCCCTCTCTCCCTCTCCCCATTTCCCCCATTCCCCCCCCCCACAACATATAGACAGTTCTGAACTCAGTGGCCTGCAGGTGGTTACCTCACAGGTTATTGGTATAGAAACCAATTTTGAGAACAGAAATAGACAGTGGCGGCTAAATGCAATACCCTCCTATCCCTCCACCACCTCAGTTCCCTATGAAGTCTTGATTAAATGCTTCTTTCCTTTTTGTCACAACATAGATGTTATATCCTAAATGCTGGGATCAATTCCACCGAACTGGTATTTTACTGTTCTTAAAGGGAGATAAAGCAGTTGGCATTCTTCTTTTCTGTGTGTTTCTCTCCGCTTCCGTTGTGGTTTCAGTTCCAACAGCTCTGAGAAATGTTGCTCCAGATTCTTGATCTGTTGCTCTATAGATTTTGTCTTGATGTGAGACCTCTAGGTTGACAAGGTTGATCCATTTATAGCTTATTTGGGCATTCCTTAATGCTTCAGTTACTTCTTTCAATTATTTCCTTTTGTTCAGTACTTCTGATGGTAAATCTGTGAGGACTAATATTGGGGTTCCATTATAGTCCAATGTTCCCCTCAATCTAGCTGCTGCAAGGATCTTTTCAGGCTCCCATCCTGAAATGTAGCTATGATGTCTCTGGATGTCTCCGGCATTCCACGGACCCACTCTATAAACGTTTTCTATTCTTGGAGCCTCGTCCTCTTTCCACTGCAGCTGCTTTGTTAGTCAAGAAGCCAAAAAGTTTGATAACTCATCATTTAAATCAATATTTTCTTTAAATCCTCTGAATTTAATGTTTCTCTGTCTTACTGTCATTTCCAATTTTAATAATCTTTCCTGAAGATAAGTGTTTATACATTGAAGTTCTTTGACTTTCATCTGAACTGCATTGCTGATTTCCACAGCTTTACTAGCGTTTTGAGTTGCCTTATTTAGTTCAGTTTTCATTTCAGCGAATTGTGCTGTAAATTGTTGCGATAGCATTTTCATATTGTCAAGCAAGTTTTGTTCCATTTGCTTTATTAAATCAGTAAAGTTGTTTTGTTGGGAGAGTGGGCTTATATCAGTGATTTTATCTGCGCCCGCCATTTTGTTTTCCTCTTCCTGCGTCTTCCCTGATGCTATTGCTGTTTCCCGGTTTGGAAAGAACTCCTGCAAGTTTTTTACCGCTTTTACCTAATGCTTCTTCTTCTTGGACATCTGCTTCCCCATGTTTTACGAATTTTGTTTTGTTGTGATGATTTTAAACGGGATGTTGCAGTGGGGAGGGACGGAAATCTTGAATTAAACGTCCTTGCTCCTCCGCGCTGACACCATGCCCCCATCAGAACCAATATTAACCTATCTAAACCTTAATAAGCCCTGAAATTTCATCCTAATAAGTTAAAAGTGAAATTTGCTACTGTTCCGGCCTCAAGTTTCTGAATCTGTGGGTCTCCTAACAAGCTAGGACTTACCCTACAAATGTTCACTAAGCAGGGTCTAGGATACAGGTTGTGACCTTGTGAACTGGTTGATCCAGCCAGCTTCTCTGCTTAGTTCAGGGCTTAATATTCCTGGAGACCAAGAGGCCCCACCTGTTCCTGGCCTTCACTGGATGAAGGCTTGATATGCTGTAAAGCACTATGTCCACTTAGTTGGTGATTTAGCTCAGTAGCTGGAACTACGGGTGCTTCTGCATTGCATCACCTAGCGATCTCATTCCCCTGGTGGGGGCAGGGGCTCCCCTTCACCAGGCCAGCAGGAGAAAAGGTGCAGGAAAGGATTACTTCCACGTCATGCCAGGAATGACAGCATTCCTGGCACAAAGTGGAAGCATGGGGTTATACCTGGAGCCAATTGGGTTCTCCCAGTGCCTCCCCTTCAGTACCCCCCTGATCCCCCAGTTTGAGCCCTGGGGAACTTGGCAACTCTAGCATCTTCTCCTCACATGACCACTGTCTCTGTTGCTCTCATTAGGTAGGAGAGAACTTGAGGGAATGGTAGTCAAAAACCTGACCCTACAAGGCTGGGGACTGGCTGCCCTGGATTGTGGGAAATTGGCCGCATTCTGTGGAGTTGAGCCTTTGAGATAAATCCTCCAACTGAGGTCTCAAGATCCAGAGGACCTGGCTATGGAAGAGGCACTGGGTCTGGAGGGGGTCAAGAGATATTGTTGCCTGGGCCTCCTAAACATCCCTCAGAATGGGTTTTGGCTCCTCCTAGTCATCATCTGAGGAATCTGCTCCTGAGTCCAGCTCAGGAAGGTTCATGACACCTTCACTCATTTAGTCAGATTAAGACCCTACTGAGACACATAGTGTGTGAAGACATAGTCCAAACAGAACTCCTGCCAAGGATCTTCCAGTCTAGTGATAGTACAGAATGTAGATGAATTAAATAGTATTTTATTGCTCTCCAAGAAAATGTATTATTTCTGTAGACCAAATTATGTTTTGTTTAGGGTGAAAATTAATGTAATATTTTTGGAGTAAGAGGCAGTTTTGGTGTTCTCTAAACATACATTTTCTGTTCTAAGACAAACTGTAAAAAAGGGTTGTACCCATAAGATCACCAACTACCTCAAGACCCAACAGTTTTGTAATTTGTGACGCTTGTGAACGTTAATGTGAAGTTGAATGCTGTATAGAAACATAACTAAGGGTAATGACTTTTAATCTCCTGCTATGTCGGGTCACAATGTAACTTTATATTGGTATGAGTCAGTCTCCCTGGGAAGCCAAAAATTGCTGCAGCTGTCCTTTAAAAACATTTGTTTCCTTACCCTCAGGAAAACATAAATAAGTTTGATATCCAGTTATCCCTTTTATCAGGTTTACATAGATAAGCAAACTTATCGATTTCATTTATGCTTGTCCTCCAAGGCTAAGAGAGGCTCACTGCCATAATGTAAGTGCCTACCAGAATATATGCAGGGCTTAATAGTGGGCAGACAGAAAATGTCATCAGTTTCTTTTCAGGAATGCAGTATTTAGGTAGTGAAGGGAACAGTTTTTGGTCACTGTTCAGGGCAAGAGAAGCCCAAAAGCTTTGGATACATTTACTCTGAATAGTAGTTATTGAGATAAAGATGTGATCATAAATAAGGATAAAGGTCAACATGGACAGACTGGGAGGCCAAAACGGCCCTGCAAAAGGTCCCTGCTCCTCAGTCCATTCTTAGCACTGCCCCTCCCAAGAGAAGACGGGAAAGAGAAAGAGCAGGCTGAAAGGCTCCCCTGGTTATCAGCCCACCAAGATTTTTTCCAGTGGCCTTAATAGCCAATCTGCTGCTGAGGACCAGTGAATAGCTCATCTGAAGTCATTTGGCCACGATTGTATGTTCCTTGCCCTTCTCTTTGCTATGGTTGGTCCTTGGACTTATAATTTTTGATGGAAAGAGCCAGGGCTTTCCCCCGAAAGACGGATGAAATCTGATGATACCTGACATCTGTTTAAAACCCACCTTATTTCATGGGCTTAGGGTGAATCATAGCTGTACGGGCCCATCCCTGGACTCCTCACCAGCCCACTCGCAGGAACATTGCCTGGCAGGAGGAGTGACAGAGGCCATGGGAATCCCAGTTCCATACTCAACATGGCAGGCCAAGGTAGGTCACGAACCCCAGAAGCAGGGAAGGTTGCAACAGCCATGATGAGAGCACTATACTACCAGGAGGAGTGGGCGGCTAGGAGGTAGAAGGGAGAGCCAATAGCATTGATGGTCTCAGGGAAACAGCAGGTCTCCGGGAGATAAGCCTGGGCCACCTGATAGGAAGGTATGAGAAAACAAAATAAATAATAAAATCAAGTAAACAATAAACCACCTTTCTTTCAACCACCATTCAACCACCATTCCTGCTTACACTCCCTCACTAAAACAAAAATAAAAATAAAACGACATAAAAGAGAGATATAAACTGTATTTAAAAAAATAGAAGAATAAACTAATGTAAGATAAAATTAGCAGCCTCTAACCAGACCACTGCCTGCACCAGCTTTATCCAGAAGACCTCCTGGGAGTCGCTAATCAGATGTCAAAGGGAGGGCCTATCACACAGAGGAAAGTTGCTTTTCCCTTCTCTGATAGGTGAGAACATGGGGGAGCATAGAAAGGCAGGTTTGGGTGAAACTCAGCCCATAAAAGGCATCTCACAACAGGCTGGGGTGGAAGCATTTGGGTACTGCTTTATAGCTGTGAGAGTGTAAGTTCCTGTGAGAGAGGAACCAAGTGGCACAACTCTTCCTCTCCCATTCTGAGCCCTGGGGATCCAGGGGCTGACCTCATACAATGGGGGATGGACAGACAATGGATCTGGCCCGGGAGGGAGCATCACAAGAATAACTAATATATATTTTTGTTATCAAGATGTTTGCAACATGGACAGGTATACAGTGGTATTCCCAGAGGCTCATCAACAGTTCTGGAGCTTAATTTCCTTGAGCTGATGCAAGGGCAATGTAAGATTTCATTTTTGAGGTTGAATTGGGTTTAGTTAACAGTCTTTTAAATCATGAGTGTTTTTCGTATTTTTATACCGATCTACCAATGTGTTAAGAATGTATTTCCCTGGCCTGCAACTTTTCAGGTGGACCTGCTGCATCATGATGGGCACAAGCTAGGCTTGATCTACATGCAGGTTTAATATCAAACTTTCTCAATGTTTTTCAGGGTTTTTTTTAGTGCTGTGTCTGGAAAATTGAAAGACAAGATGGTTGCAAAGGTTTCTCCTGCAATTATGATTGATGGAAAGACAGTCATATTGTCAGAGAGGTAAGCATATATGTTTGGTGTTATATATGCCCTCAAAGAGCAAAAAGGTCCTAACTAGCAAACTGGAAAAAAGCCACAAAAATTACCCAAGATCTATGGTTACCATGTGTGATCTGTATATGTGTAGGTTAGTCACACCTCTTATATGACTGTGTTTGCTTCCCAAACTAGACCCAGAGTCACACAAAATAGTCAATTCTAGAAGAGAATTCCCTCCTCTGCAGTCTCCTGTCCTAGCCCAAATAGACAGAATATGTGCCCAGACCTGGACTTAACTCACTGCACTTTTAGAGATTCTTGACAAAATTATGGGGCTGCAATGCAATGTTGGAAAGAAAATGGATATGGAGATCTAATAGAGCAATCACAGAAACTTTATTGAAATGAATCAATCAGTCAGAGGAGTATTCACATACACTGCAGCACCAACATACTAAGTATCTGTACTTCAGGCTCAAGGCTTACATAACATTTACCCACATTATGCAACATATATCTCAGAAGATGGAGGGTTGAAGAAGGGAGGAAAAAAAGAAAAAGGACAATGACAGCAGAGTTAAGCTTTATTCATCTGGTTGTACATAGGAATATTGTCTGATGTGGCTTATGATGCCAAAGATCTGAGCAGATTTCAAAATTATACACTAACCAAAAGATTTGGAGCCCTGTAACAAAACAGCAAAGGCAAGAAGGAGAAATCTAGGCAGATATTTGGGTTGTTGTAATCTCAAAGATATACATCAGGAAGAACATGTGGAACAGGACTGTCTCTCTTCCATCTTACCTTGCCTGACCTGGAGGGCGGGAGGGTGGGAAGATATGGAAGGTTAGCAATGGTGGTGGCTCCTCACTGCGCGGCAGGCCGGGGGGCGGCGGCGGGCCAGGGGGCGGCGGGGGGAGCGGCGCAGCCACGACCCCCGGGGCCCCCCGGCCCGCCACGCGGCGGGCAAGGTGTCTTTGTCTTGGGATGGGGATGGATAAATGGGATGGATAAATGGGATGGATGTTTTTGTTGCACTCTCCCAACCAGGAGACAGACTCGTCCTAAGAGTTTAATGGCTTCTTTCATTAACAAACGCTAGTCTTTTTCATTAAGTGATGTATCAAAATATAAATGTTGATTTAAATAAAACACAGAAAAATAGAACAGATGAACACAACAAGAATTAAGTTTCCTAAGTGAAAGTTTTACAAGATGCAAAGGAAAGAGGCGGAATGCAACTGCCCAATCTGAGACTTTATCATGATGCAATCTGCCTAGTTTGGTTGAAAGAATGGATGACATTAAAGAACAAGAAACTATTAGCCCTAGAGGGATATAAAAAAATATTTGGATGGCACGCATATTTATGGCATGACAAAGTAAAGGTCAACTCGATGTTCCTGCATCACTTTGTTCGGAGAAGTCTATACATAATCTGGAAGAAGTACAGAATTTATCTACAAGAAGGAACCCCTTTGTGGGTGGTTCCATATGAGGTGATAGACCCGAGAGCTGTTGATAATGAACAACAATGTTTAACGTATAAAGAAATAACTAAAACTGAAGCATCCAAACTTAGAATAAAGACACAAGAGGAACTATCACCTAACTACGATTGGTTCCAGTATAGACAGATCAGAGACTTATATAATTCGGACTCTGTAAAGGGAGGTATACGAATAGAGAATTCGGAACTAGAGCAGACCCTTCTTAAAGAAGATAAGAAAAGAATATCCAAGGTATACCAAGTACTGTTGAAGTGGTATACCGAGGATGAGATAGTTAAAACACAAATGGTGAAATGGGCTATAAACTTTAATAAAGAAATAACAATGGAGGCATGGGAATACTTGTGGAAAACTACAATGAAGACAACGACATGTATTAATATCAAAGAGAACATTTATAAAATGATCTATCGTTGGTACATGACACCAAAGAAGATTGCGCTAGGGAATTCGAATACTTCTAATAAATGCTGGAAATGTAAGAAGCATGAGGGCTCCCTCTATCATATGTGGTGGTCGTGTGAGGTAGCCAGGCAGTACTGGGGGGAAATAATAAGAGAAATGAGTGAAATTTTACAATTTCAAATTAATAAGAACCCAGAACTCCTGCTACTGAACTTGGGAATGGAGGGAATTCCAGCCCAACACAGGACGTTGATATTTTATATGACAGCAGCAGCTAGACTTTTGTATGCGCAAAAATGGAAAGTACAAGAAGTGCCAACTATTGAAGATTGGACTTACAAATTGCTGTATATGGCTGAAATGGACAAGATGACAAGAAAATTGAGAGATCTGGACTCAGGGCAGTTCAACACAGACTGGGAGAAGCTGAAACAATACCTGGAGAAGAAATGGGAGGTGGGAGGAAAACTGTGGCAGTTTGAGAACTACTGAAGTATTGAAGTAGAGGGGGGAGACTTTACCGGGGGGAGAAGAGATAAATGTGAATTAATAAGCAGTCAGATTAATAGATTGACATATATATAGATATATATAGGTTAACAAACAGAACATAGAGAAAATAATTAATTATAAGGACTAAATATAAGGAGCGATTAACTAACAATATTTTCTTTTTTTTTTCTGACAAGTTTTGTACCAAACTGAATGTCTGAAGATATAGATGGGTCAAATTGATTGACTAAGTGAGGAGAGATATATAGAACTATTATAAAAAGATAGAATGAGTAATATATATAGAGAATAAGTCAAATTGTTTGATATAAACGAATGTATGATCTATATGGTTTATGATATATAGAAATACCTGAAATTGAAAAATTGGGATAAATTGTTTATCTAAGATGGAAACAAAGGCTTACAGTTTGGGCATATAATGTTAAAAATAGTTAAGGATGTACTGCTTAGAATAATGGAGAATATATATTTGTTTTAGATAGAGGAAGCTAATAAAAGTAAGGGAAAGGGGACAAAGGGTTGGAAAGCTGTTGGAAGTCAACAAAAAGGGGGGGAAAGGGAGGGGGTTAGAGATGAAAAAATTGGGGAAAATTGAATGTAAATGTGGAAATAATGGATTCTAACCCAATAAAAATTTTTCAAAAAAAAAAAAAAGAATTAAGTTTCCTAACATTTCTTAATGAAATCTAACTCACTCAGATTAACAATGAAATGCATTCAAGTTACCGTAGCACATATTACAAGGGTAACTTTCCTGCCTAGATCTTCATGAGATTTCTTTTGGCTAAACCCCCGATCTGCTATTTGGATTTCCATTTTTATATATTATCTTATGCAGAAATCTAAGATCTTTTCATATGATAACATACATAAATATCAAACCAATCATAATTTAAATCTTTTTTACTATTTCAAATCATGTGACATTCTACCTAGCCAAAAGTACCACTATGCCCAGCTGCAAGATAAGAGAGATGGATAGTAAAAATGACAGGAAAAGTTACATGACCAGATCATCCTTGGTCTCTGCTAACAATTACAGAACATTTATCTGATACTGTTCACTATTTTTAATTGGCTGTCAAAGATAAAGAAGCACCTGTTATACACCATACTAGAAAAAGAACTACTTTGAAGTTCATACAGCGTTATTTAGAATGCATATGTTTCACTAAGTATGTGTTCTAAACCATAATCAGCAGTCTACTGGTTTGAATCCCACTACTGACATGAGCTCAGTAGGTGGCCTTGGGTCAGCCACTCCTCTCAGCCCCAGCTCCATTGTGGGGATAAGAATAACACTAACTTGTTTACTTCCGGTTTGGGATCCATGGAGGTCTAACGCAGCTCTAAGTGCTGAGCTGACCGGGCTGCCGTTTTAACAGCCGGCGGGGCAAAATAAGCTCGCGGCCAACTGTTCTCAGGCGGAGAACAGGCATAGAATGCTTAAGAACCTCAGGGCGTGTTGATCTCGGGCGAGGGGGGTCCTGCGCAACGGACTCTCTCCCGTCCCTTGAGGTCCCACCCGAAGACAGGTCGGCTAAAATCTTTGCGGCAGTCCTGGAGCCAATGCGGTTGGCATAAGACCTACATGCCCAAGCTTCAACAGGGGCAAGAAGAACTGATGGGAATTTGAGATTGAAACAGCGATTACAACCCGCGAAAAGTGCTTGAGAAGGTAAAGATCACTATCTCTTGAAACGGGACAGATTACTTAAAGCAATGAAGCATTAAAGTAGACTTTTAAACTGCAACAGATTGATTATAAGGAGGGGAGGATCCGGCAAGAACTATATTAGAAAAAGGACTAAGCTAAACGGAGTTATTAAAGAAATTGGACTATTGTTTTACATACCTGTGGTCACAAGGAGATATCAGGCTGTGAGAAAGTTTTACCATCGCAAGAACTGCTGTGGGAAGTCGGGAAACAGGAAGTACGTAACAGTGATAGAGTTGCTGGAGAGAAGCGGCCCTTGCTGGATGATAGGAAGAAGGGAACCGCCATCTTTGAAAGGGGAAGAGCTGCGGCTTCAGCGGAAGAGGAAGTAAGCCATATTGGATTACAAAAACCATAGAGGAACCATAGAGAAAAGACGCCCGGCATTTTGGACTCTTTAAATGACTTTTTTGCAAAAAGACCGGGACATTTAAAATAAAAGGACACTAAGCCAAGCGCCACGGAGTTAAGGAAGCGAGCGGACTCGTGGGAGCGAGGTAAAGCAAGCCCCACGATGTCGAAAAAAGAGTGGCAAACGGCTATAGAGAACTTGGATAAAAAACTTTCAGAAGCGATTAAAGAACTCAAGGATATGAAAACTGAGCTGGTGAAAGAGGTTAAAGAGACAGTAAAGAATGAACTGGCAGAAGTGAAGAAGGGAATGGAAACAATACAAAATGACCTGCAGGCGACACAGCAAAGAGTCAATGTAGTGGAAAATGCGGTGGAGAACCTTGCAGACACGCAACGAACAGAGATGAGGGTGATGAGGGGAAGAATGGCAGTTGCGGAGAGCAAGCATATGGAGAAGCAGCTGAGGTTTCGCGGCTTGCCGGAGGTAGAAGGAAAGACGGCCCAAGAACAGATTACCGAGGTGTTAGCTGAAAACCTGGGAAAGGAGGAGGAGGAAACTGTGGCTATCCTAAATGTGGTGTATCAAATAAATTCAAGATTTGCGACCCAGAGGAAATTACCAAGAGACGTGATTGTGCAATTTACGACTAGAAATATAAGAGAAATGATTGTGAGTAAAGAATTTCAAGAACCATTGGAGGTTGATGGCAAGACGGTTATTATTATGAAGGAGCTACCCAGATCGGTGTTGCTAGATCGGAAAAAATACAAAGCTTTAGTCCAGATTCTGAAGGACATGAAAATAAGGTACAGATGGGAATTACCGGAAGGAATGTCCTTTGAATTTGGAGGAGTGAAAAAGCGCATCAGATCTGAACTAGAAATGGAAAAGTTTTTGAGGGACAATGAAAAGGACTTACCAACAACAAGGTTATGAATATGGAGTGTAAAGTTTTATCTTGGAATGTAAATGGACTCAATTCACCGAATAAGAGAAAAAGTATTTTCCACTGGCTATTAAAACAAAAATGTGATATTGTGTGCTTGCAAGAGACTCATATTAGAAAGCAGGATGTAAAATATCTTAAATTGAACAAATTGGGCAATGATTTTGTAGCGGCCTCAAAAAAGAAAAAAAGGGGAGTGGTATTGTATATAAAAGAGGAGCTACAGCCAAAACTAGTGATGAGAGATGTGGAAGCCAGATTTTTAGCAGTGGAATGTACATGGAATTTAAAGAGAGTGTTGGTGATTGGAATTTATGCACCTAACGGAGCAAAAGAAAGCTTCTTTGAGGATTTGAGGAAGCAATTAGATGAACTTTCTTATGACCAGATAATTCTTGCAGGAGACTTCAATGGAGTTACAAATTTGGAACAGGATAAAAAATCAGCAACTGTACAAAAGAAAAGAGGATTACTACCAAAGGCTTTTTTTGCATTAATGCAACAGGAAACTTTGGAAGATGTATGGAGAAGACAGAATCCCAAAGGTAGACAATATACGTTTTTCTCTGCGAGACACTCTACGTTATCATGAATTGATATGATCTGGGCCTCAAAAGACTTAGCGCTTTGGACTAAGGATGTGGAAATAATGCCCATGGTAGGCTCAGATCATAATCCAATTATGTGGAAGTTTGTAAAAAGAACTAAAAGGAAAGGATGGAGAATAAATGAGAATTTGTTACAAGAGGGAGAAAATATGGAGATGTTGAGAAGGGAAACTAAGTTCTTCATACAATACAACATGAATAGAGAAGTACCAACCAATAAGGTATGGGATACCTATAAGGCAGTAATTACAGGCATACTAATGGACTTAAATGGAAGAGCCAGGAAAAAAAGAGAGGAGAAGAGACAGGAGATTATGGAGAAAATAAAAGCCAAAGAAATACAATTAAAGAAAAGACCAGGGAAAAAGAAAATATACCAGGACATTAAAATCCTTCAAGAGCAGTTGACGGCAATGAATAATAAAGAACTGGAATGGAATCTTAAGAGAATGAACCAAAAGTCGTTTGAAGGTGCAAATAAACCTGGGAAATATCTGGCGTGGCAATTGAAGAAGAGAAAGGAGAAGAAGACAATAAATAAAATATGTGAGGATAATAAAGTATACCTGGAGCAGACGGCTATTAGTAGAGCCTTTTACAAATTTTATGCTAAACTGTACAACAAAAAAGAAGTGAATAAAGACTCAATAGCGACATATTTGGGGAGAATGAAGCTCCCAGTAATTTCGGAAGGATGGAGAGATAAACAGAATAGTGAAGTAACGGAGGATAAGGAAGGAAATACAATACAGATAAGGAAGGCAATACAGTCAACAAATCTGGGAAAGGCGCCAGGACCTGATGGATTTACAGCCAAATTTTACAAGGTAATGGTCAATGAACTGGTGCCATTCCTAAAAGAAGTGATCAATGGTGTTGTGAGGGATCAAAGGATTCCAGATACTTGGAGTGAAGCTAACATATCATTGATCCCCAAAGAAGGACAAGATTTGACTAACGTTAAAAATTATAGACCTATTTCATTACTTAATAATGACTATAAAATTTTTGCGAAGATACTGGCGGAAAGAGTAAAGGGATGGCTCTCCAAAGTTATTGAGGAGGAACAAGCTGGTTTTTTACCAAATAGACAAATCGAAGACAATTTAAGGACAGTTATAAATGCTATTGAATACTATGATAAGCATTGCGACAAGGAGGTTGGTTTCTTCTTTGTGGACGCTGAAAAAGCATTTGATAATTTGAACTGGGACTTTATGTTTGCCACTATGGAACAGCTACAAATGGGGGAAAGATTCATAAGAGCAGTGAAAGAAATCTACAGAGACCAGAGTGCAGCAATTGTGGTGAATGACGAGGTGACTAAGAAACTGACTATAGGTAAAGGTACAAGACAAGGTTGCCCGTTGTCTCCACTGTTGTTTATTTTGGTCTTGGAAATATTGATGATACAGATTCGAGAAGATAATGCAATCCGTGGAATAAAAATAAAAGACTTTTCCTACAAGGTCAGAACATTTGCGGATGACATAATGTTAATTGTGGAAGATCCAATTGAGAACATGCCAAAGGTAATAGAGAAAATTAAGGAATTTGGAGACTTGGCAGGATTCTATGTAAATAAAAAGAAGTCCAAGATATTATGCAAAAATATGACCAAACAAAAACAACAGTTATTAACGGAAATAACAGATTGTGAAGTAACAAGTAAGGTGAAATATTTGGGAATTGAACTGACTGCAAAGAATATAGATCTATTCAAGAATAATTATGAGAAACTGTGGACTCAAATAGAGCAAGATTTGATTAAATGGAATAGATTGAATTTGTCATGGTTGGGAAGAATTGCAGTAGTTAAGATGAATGTGCTGCCAAGAGTGATGTTTTTGTTACAAACAATACCAATTATTCGGGACTATAAGCAGTTTGAAAAATGGCAGAGGAAAATATCGGACTTTGTTTGGGCAGGCAAGAAGCCTCGAGTGAAAATGAAAGTATTACAGGACGCAAAAGAGAGAGGTGGAATGCAACTGCCCAATCTAAGACTTTACTATGATGCAATCTGTTTGGTGTGGTTGAAAGACTGGATGACGCTGAACAACCGCAAATTACTGGCCTTAGAGGGATATAAAAAAATATTTGGATGGCATGCATATCTGTGGTATGACAAAGTAAAAGCAGATTCTATGTTTTTACACCATTACATTCGGAGAAGCCTCTTCACAATTTGGAAGAAGTATAGAGATTACCTACAGGAAGGAATTCCCTCCTGGGTGGTTCCTTATGAAGTAATAGATCCGAGAACTGTCAATAATGAACAACAGTGCTTAACGTACAAGGAGATAACACGAATAGAATTTTCTAAACTAAGAATAAAGACGCAAGATGAGTTGTCTCCAAGTTACGATTGGTTTCAATATAGACAGATTAGAGATCTTTATAACTCGGACTGTGCGAAAGGAGGGGTAAGAATGGAGAATTCGGAATTAGAGGAGGTAATTCTACAAGAGGATAAAAAGGAAATCTCTAGGACTTATAAAGTGTTGTTAAAATGGTACACAGAAGATGAGACAGTTAAAGTGCAAATGGTGAAGTGGGCTATAAACTTTAATAAAGAAATAACAATGGAGGCATGGGAATACTTGTGGAAAAATACGTTGAAGATCACGACATGCACTAATATTAAAGAGAACGTCTATAAAATGATTTATCATTGGTATTTGACACCAAAGAAAATTGCGTTAGGGAATTTGAACATGTCTAATAAATGCTGGAAATGGAAAAAACCTTGAAGGATCTTTGTACCACATGTGGTGGACCTGTGAGGTAGCTAGGCAGTACTGGGGGGAAATAATAAGAGTGATAAGTGAGATTTTACAATTTCAAGTTAATAAGAACCCAGAACTCCTGCTACTGAATTTGGGAATGGAGGATATTCCAGCACAATACAGGACATTGTTATTTTACATGACAGCAGCGGCTAGACTTTTGTATGCGCAAAAGTGGAAAGTACAAGAAGTGCCAACTATCGAGGACTGGATTCACAAATTGCTGTACATGGCGGAAATGGACAAAATGACAAGGAAACTGAGAGACCTTGATCCAGGACAGTTCAACATGGATTGGGAAAAGTTGAAGCAATATTTGGTGAAAAAATGGGAGGTGGGAGGAGAACTGTGGCAGTTTGAAAATTACTGAAATACAACAAAAGAAGAGGGAAGTGACTTTACCGGGGGGAGGAAAGTTAAATGAGAAATTCTAAGCAACTATTTTATTTGACTACTATATATAGTATTAAGTAATAGAGGTGTTATTATAAGAACTATAAGGATAGAAACTAACTAATTTCATTTCTGGCAGATAATTGTATAAGGGAGAAATTATATAACTAAAATAGAATGAACATAAGAAAGGCGGAAAGAAATATATAGTAGCATACAGAATAAAAGTTAAATTGATCGACTTATGCCGAATGCATATTGAGTTTACAGAGGTACCTAGAAATAGGTAGAGTATGGGTCAAATTGATAGACTATTTCCGGCAGACAACTGTATATTGGAGAAATTATATAATTAAAATAAAATGAATATAAGATAGAAGGAAGTAAAGAGCAACATATAGAGTACAAGTTAAATTGATTGACTTATATTGAATGTATACAGTGTTTATAAAAGTACTTAAAGTTATGTAGAATAAGGGACAAATTGTTTGTCCCATATTGACGAGACTAGAATGAATAAGATAGAATATAGAGTACAAAAATTAGACAAATGATTTTTATTATTAAAGAATATATGCCAGGAATGTAATACTTAGTTGATAAGTTAAGTGGGAAAGGGAATAGAGATAGCACTGTGTTATAACAGAGAAGCTTAGAAGAGAATGAAAGTATATGCTTAATAGAATAAAATAAGTTTGAAATGAGTAGGGGGAAAAATGGATAAGGGGTTGGAAAACTGCTGGAAGTCAACAAAAGGGGGGGAAAGGGAGGTGGTTAGAACTGAAATATTTAAAGGAAATTGATTGTAATGGATATTATAGTGATTTCTAATCCAATAAAAATTAAAAAAAAACACTAACTTGTTTACTGCTCTGGGTGAGGCACTAATATGTGTAGAAGAGTGGTATATAAGCACAGTTATTATTATTATTTATATTTCCATGACACCATCCCTTGACCTGTGAAATTAAGTATTTTGATAAATATGAAAGTGATACAAAATATAAATGCATTGCATAATGTGTGAGTGTACATATACAAACTTTAAAAATTGTATTGGATAATACCACAAAGCATGATTACTGAGAAAGCTGCTTTCACTGCTTTCAGTGTGGAGAGCTGCTTGTTGATCAAAACAACCTGGCGAGCTGTCTTCATGCAGAGTGCACTTGATTCTCTTGGCTTTCAATTCTGCTTTCGTTCAGCATGGGTAAATCAGTGTGTCAGCAGTAAACATTTGTATCACTCCTCTCTGAATGACCTTTTAAATTTTACTGCCTATCGTGTCAAAGCAATTAAAATTAACAATACAGTTACTAAGCTGTTAAGATCAATTAATGACTCTTAGGCTTTATCTATTGATCTAGTGACATCTTCAAAACCCACTGGTAACAGACTATACATACTTCTCTTCTATTCACAATATATACACAAGGATTGATTACATATTTTTATCTTCTAAATTACATATTTAAATGACATATTCTTATCTCCTAAATTAATTAGTCAAACTCTTTACATCAAGGATTTGTGACAAGTTGTGGACAGACTATGCTTGGACAGAATGAACACTGAGAATAAATGACAACAAACAAATTGGAAACTAAATAAATCACTTTTATTTAACAAAAATTTCTTCTGAAGTCTGTTTAGAAATTAAACAATAGAAACAAATAAACTATGTGGCATTCCTCAAATCCACGTGTAGGATGCTATGGAAGTGGTACTTAGAGGGAAATTAATCTCCATTGCCTCCTGTCATGAAGAGCGAAAAGAAAACATTAGAAATGAAATGATATCTAGAATAAGAAAACTAGAAGATGAACACAAAAAAGGCCGCCCAATCTATAAACTTACTTGCTTGAAAATTAAAGGAAAAAACCTCCTCACATTCTATACAAGCTATTAAAGGCACCCAGGAAAAACTCAAACTAATTCTGTAAAATTAGCCGATGTATTTGCTGAATACTACCAAACCATTTGTACATCAGACAATCCTGACACTAATCATATTTTAAATTATTTATCATCACAGGAAATTATTTGGAAAAAAACTCACAAGAACATAAACAATATCTGGACCAACCAATCACAACAGAAGATGTTACAGTCACTATCAAATCCTTGAAAAAAATAATAAAGCTTCAGACAGGGATGGATTCCCTGCCAAATTTTTACAAAAAAATACATTCACCTACTTTCAACTCCACTAAATGCCACATGCAACTCTGTTATGATAGGAGGTAGCATCCCTCTATCTTGGTCAGAGGCTGAAATAGTAGTTACTCCAAAAAAGGACAACGATATTACAAATACTAAATCTTCTCAACCAATACCCTTACTGAATCAAGACCAAAAGATCTTTACAAGCATATTTGCCAAAAGATTTTCTAAATTTAAATAACCAACTACATTCACCTTGACCAGACTGGCTTTATGCCAATAAGGAATCTTTTTGACAATACACGTAACACTTTAACTATAATTAATTTCTGTGAAGCATAACAAAACCCCTGCATTACTTCTGGCCTTTGATATAGAGAAGGCATTTGATTAAGTGGAAATACCATATCTAAAACTTTTACTTCAAAAAATGGGTTTTGGTGACCAATTCTAAAATGACATTAATGCTCTTTATCTTTCTCCAAAAGCTACAGTTAGGACTAACAATGTACATTCGATAGATATCCATATAACAAGGGGAACTAGACAAGGCTGTCCCCTTTCCCCATTTCTGTTTGCCATAACTATAGACAGGGCCGGTGCTACCATTAGACCAACTAGGCAGCCGCCTTGGGCACAGACCTCAAGAGGGGCATAGTTTTATACATATTACTTTCTTGAAAAAATGCAACTAAGAAAACCTATTGAGCACCCCCTAAATGGTCCTGTCCACAGACATCAAGCAGCTCAAAAGCTCACCGTAACATTCATTCATTCATTTATTTATTTATTTATTTATTTATTTATTTGATTTATACCCTGCCCTCCCCACAGATGGGCTAAGGGTGGCTAACAACATTAAAAATACATTAAAATCACAGAAACATACAATCAATAATATATTTTTTTAAATGATTAAAATACTCCAGGAGCAGGCTATTTAAACAAATATTGGCAGTCCGTATACAGGCATGGCAGATGGCTGAGGGCAGCTCCGGAAGAAATGGTGGTCTTAGATGGAAGAAGAAGGACACTCGCTGGCACTCAGCCAAAGGCCCAGCAGAACATCTCCATTTTACAAGCCCTGCAAAACTGTAAGAGGTCCCACAGGGCCCAGATCTCCAGCGGGGAGAGCATTCCACCAGGCCAGGGCCAGGGCAGAAAAAGCCCTCGCCCTGGTTGAGGCCAGATGGATGTCCTTTGGGCCAGGGTCCACCAGGAGTTGCTTGTCTGCAGAGCGCAACACCCTGCAGGGGACATAATGGAAGAGGCGGTCCCGCAGGTATGGAGGTCCCAGTCCATGAAGGGCTTTAAATACCAAGGTTAACACCTTGAACCGGATCTGGAACTCCACTGGAAGCCAGTGCAGCTGGCACAGCACATGATGAATGTGCGCTTGGATGGGCGTTCCGGTAAGGACACGTGCCGCTGCATTCTGGATCAGCTGTAACTTCCGGGTCAGGCCCAAGGGCAGTCCAGGATAGAGTGAGTTGCAGTAGTCTAGCCTGGAGGTGACCGTTGCATGGATTACTGTGGCCAGGTCCTGGGGTGAAAGATAGGGCGCCAGTTGCCTGCCCTGTCAAAGATGAAAAAAGGCAGACCTGGCAACAGTCATGACCTGGGCCTCCATTGAAAGTGTGGCATCCAAGGTCACACCCAGACTCCTCACCATCAGTGAAGGTTTCAATTGTATCCCATTGAAGGCTGGGAGCCGGTTCCCAGCTCGATTGCCCCATGATACAGACACAGAACCCCTGTCTTCAGGAGATTCAATTTCAGGCGACTCTGATGTAACCATACCGTCACAGCCTCAAGACGCTTGACCAAGGAATCCAAAGCAAGATCGGACTGGCCATCTGTAATGATTCCAAGTAAATGTGTGCATGTATCTTTAAATGCTTGATGAGATAGGTGAAGAGTGGGGGGTGAAGGAGATGGATGAGTGAGTGATATGATTGGTTGAGGACTGAGAGGGTGGGTGGAGTGAATGCAGTTTGAGACTGAGAGTAGAGAGAAAATTTTTAGTCAGAAGAAAGCAGGCTAGCTGTGTGCTGCCTGAATATGTTGAAGTGTTTATGAGAGAAATATAACCTGTGTGGAACCTGAACTGAGCATGTTTGTGAAAGGACACTCAGTCAGGGAAAGAGAGGCCAGCTGTGTGAATGAGAGTAAATGAAGTAACTTTAAGAACCGAGAACTATGTTTATGAAACCGATATGCTTCTTGACTAAATAAAAGTTTATTTTTGTTTTGTTATATCCCAGTGTAGCTGTCATGCTATATCTCATTCCTATCTTCAGGGCCACATAGAACCACGAAGGAGCCTGACGCTTAGGAACGTTACCAAAGGGAAAATTTAAATAAAATATCTTGGAATAAAATATTCCTGGTGGCAGCAGACTACCCAGAGGGTTAAGGGATAGATTAAAAAAAAATCTACCCTAGAGAAAGTAAAGGTCATAACACCATCCATCAGCAGATAGAGCTGAGTGTCATCCGCATACCGGTGACAACCTAGCCCAAAGCTGCGGGCTAACCGGGCAAGGGGGCCCATATAGATGTTAAATAGCATCGGGGAAAGAATCGCCCCCTGAGGGATGCCACATACCAAAGAATGGTAAGCAGACATCTGTTCCCCGAGTGCCACCCTCTTTCCTAGATTGTGAAGGAAGGAGTTCAGCCATTGCAGGGCTGTTCCACGAATCCCCACATCGGCAAGACAATGGGTCAGAAGATTATGATTGACCATGTCAAATGCTGCTGTAAGATCTGAAAGTATCAGCAGTGCCGACCCACTCCGGTCCAGGTGTCGCCGCAGATCATCTGTGAGGGCAACCAGAGCCGTCTCTGTACCATGGCCAGGCCTGAAGCGGGACTGGAATGGATCCAGGATAGAGGCATCACCCAGGTATACCTGCAGCTGTTCTGCTACCGCCCTCTCAATTACCTTACCCAGGAACGGAATATTCGAAACTGGGCGATAATTGACTGGATCAGCAGGATCCAGTGATGGTTTCTTTAATAAGGACCACACCACTGCCTCTTTCACTGAGTCTGGAAAAAAACCAGAACTCAGAGAAAGATTAATGATGTCAGCTAATGGTGCCCAAATCCCATCACCACCACTTTTCACCAGCCATGATGGGCATGGATCCAGTGGGCACGTGGTAGGTTTCACAGCATGCAGGACCCTGCCCACCTCCTCCTGGGAGAGTGGCCTGAATTAATCTAATATCAACCCTGAGGACAACCAAGGGGCCTCCAGTACACATACTGCATCAACTGTGGTGGACAGATCCCGGCGGAGTGACAACATCCGATCCGCAAAATAGTCTCCAAAAGCCTTACAGCTTATTACCGAATTTACATTTTTATTTGTCCCATGTGTGAGGGACGTTAAAGACCAAATCACTCTGGAAAGTTGTGCTGGGCAAGAACTAGTGGACGCAGTGGAAGCTGCATAGTAGTCTCTCTTTGCAGCTTTCAGTGCCATCTCATAGGCCTTCATAAACGTCCTATAAGATGTTCTTGTCACTTCATCATGGAGTCGCCGCCACACCCGCTCTAGCTGTCTCAGCTCCCATTTGATTTGTCGTAGCTCATCAGTATACCAAGGAGCGACTCTAGTTTGGGGGCAGAGAGAGCGACGGGGAGCAATCTCATCAATAGCTTCAGAGAAACGGGCATTCCAGTCCTCTATCAGCTCATCCAATGAGCCACCAGGGGGCATCGGATCCTGCAGAGCATTCTGCAATTCAATTGGATCCATTTAACTCCACGGGCGAGTATAAATCAGCTCATCGCCCAAGCAGGAGGGGGTCATGGTGCCCAGACAAGCCCTCAGGATGAGGTGGTCTGACCATGGCACTGCTATAGCTTCATCCAGATCCACCTGTATCCCGAACCCAAAGATCAAATCCAGTGTGTGTCCTGCTCGATGTGTGGGCATTGATACAAACTGGGAGAGTCCTAATGCTGCCATGGAGGCTATCATGTCCATGGCCTGTGAGGAGGTAGCATCATCGGCATGGACATTGATGTCCCCTAAGACCAGAAGCCTGGGGTACTCCAAGGCCCAGCCAGCCACCGCCTCTAACAGGCCAGGCACAGCATCTGCTGGTGCACTGGGCGATCGGTACACCAGACAGATGGCTATACTCTCCTCGGCATCCCACACCAGGCCCACACAATCAATACCAGCAATCTTTGGCAAAGGGAGCAACCTGATGGAGAAAGACTCTCGAATGAGCACCACTACCCCAACAAGACATTTACCAATATGTAAAACAAGTATGAGAAACCTGTACCATAAATGTGTTTGAATATATATGTGTTGCAAGGTCTGAGATTCAGTCATTATGGGGTTAATGTGTTTACCTACCATGCTATTGTTTAGATTGACCTGGAAGGGGAACCTGGCTCAAAGCCAATAATCTGCAAGCCCGGGAAACTTGAGAGTGTTTGTAAACTGTTATTAGTCAACAGGTCAGGTGATTTTCTTTCAGGGTCAAGAAGAAGATTCTCCATTCAGTTATCCCAGCTCTTTGTTTGTAACCAGTAGTGAGAATGTAGCTCCAGGCATTTGTTATTTTGTAGGCAATCCTGTTAACCTTTTTTTCCTTTAGAAGTAAATGATTTTAAAAGCTAAACTTGTGTGCTGACTCTCTATTGATTCAAGATCCATTGCACCTCTGAAGAAAAGCTATTTTTTAACCTTTTCCTCCAACAAAGTGGACCAGTTGAAGTAATTATTAAGGTGAAAAAGATGCTAGCGATTCGTATATATTGTTCTTTGAAAAACAGCAGTATGGTATGGCTTTGGATAGGCAATATGAGATCATTAACTCTCGAAAAAGGCAAACCTTATGAGTTATATCATCCTGCTTTCAGATAATACTGCCAGTCATTGCTGCATCTCAAAATAGTCTAGGAGACTCAAAGTTATCTCAGAAGTCTCAGTCAACTTGAGAGGAACAATCCTTACTGAAACTACTCCTTTTTAGCTCTCCAGAGAACCAGCTAAAAAGAAGAAAGCAAACAAACTAAGTAACTGCAGACAAAAATATCTCCTTTTCAAGTACAACATAATTCTCTCTCATTGTCTCACAGCAAACATGAGAAGGGGGTGGGAGTAGAAGACACTCTGTTGTGCCAGCCAGGAAAAAGGTGGGGAAATAGCTTCCAATGCTACAAAAAGAAACTTTTCAGCAACTTGAGGAAGCCAAGCAAGAAGTGAGAAGGAAAACAAAAGGGAAAAGGTGGGAAACTGTCTCCAGAGCTAAGAAAAAAACCCACTTCATAGAGCAAACTGTATCCCAGCAACACCAAGAGAAGAGGCAGAGTGGAAAACACTAAAATCTTCACAGCTATTCTGCTGTGTCTGGAAAGAAATGGGCAGAAAGTCAGCTTCATGGCTGCAATAAAAGGGAGGAAAGTAGGGAAATTCTACTGTAGCAATGCGCAGAGCATACTTGCTGCAGAGGAACAAGTGCAGGGAAAAATACCTCTGCACTAGAACCTACAACTATATAGTCAAGCTTTTAAGGTTTCCTCAAAATCTGAAAATCCTTTAAAGAGTTATGATGACCTCATCCAATCCTTAAGGCCACTTTTTGTAGGTGCTCGAGAGGGAAAACTGGTCAAGACCAATTTGTCATCTAAACCTTAGTTTGATCAAAGCTGTATTTGTGCTAAAAATGCTTTAATCTATGCCTATAAGCTAGCACTGAGAGCTGATGAAAAGACCAGACAGGATGCATATCGTTCTCTTTCATTTTTAAAAAAGAAAGATAAATCACTGGTTGCCCGCTGTAAGAAAGAACATACCAGAAAACTGTGGGCCAATATAATTGAAGCAGCTACGAGCAAAAACTCAGTGGTGTTCTGGAAACTAGTGTCAAACTGCGCCTCCACAGCCACCTCCCCCTTGGCTTCCTGTATCCCCCCAGATAAATGGACTTCTTTTTTCCAAAAAATGTATGATGATCCTATTCAACCCCCTCCTGCCCTAACAATAGAAAATCTGGCCAAATGCCCCCCAGTTCATGCCGAAGAGGTAAAAGCTTATATTAGCCAGTTAAAGAATGCAAAAGCCCCTAGGCTTGATGGAATCTCTCCAGAATTACTAAAAACAAATAAGGACTGGTAGGCAACTTTCCTAGCCTCCCTATTTACTTATATTGATGAAACTGGCTACATCCCCAATGATTGGGGAATGGCTATAGTAGTCCCCTTCCATAAGAAGGGAAAGAAGGAGGATCCATCCAATTATAGACCAATCAGCTTACTAAGCATTGTAAGCAAGTTGTCTACAAAACATCTGCTGGAGAAATTTTTAGACTGGCTAGAACAGGAGGATATAATTGCTCATGAGCAAGCTGGGTTTAGAGCTGGCAGGTCAACAATAGATCACTGCCTAGTAATGCAACACCTTGTAGAGAAATACGCTACAGGAGACCAAGCATCACTTTACCGGGCATTTGTTGATTTAAAAGCAGCTTTTGACACAGTCTCTAGAAATAGA
This sequence comes from Eublepharis macularius, assembly GCF_028583425.1. NCBI lineage: Eukaryota > Metazoa > Chordata > Lepidosauria > Squamata > Eublepharidae > Eublepharis > Eublepharis macularius. Next base: position 94,655,316 of record NC_072791.1, on the reverse strand, counting down.
CTTTGGAGGAAACTGCAGGCCTCCTCTATTGACAGGCGACTGCTGTTCCTTTTTGGGGCTATGCACAACCAAACTGCCCTGAGTAAGTTGCAGCCGAATTGGGCATTTGACTGACCCCATTCAAACTTACAGGCAGGTGTGCCTTCTAGCCCCCTTTCTGTTTATCTTCTACATCAACAATTTGGTAAACCTTTTGAATGACCCTGGATTGCACCCTCCCAAATTAGCAAATAGGCACATTCACGTACTGCTCTATGCAGATGATGCTGTATTACTTTCTAGGACCCCCATAGGGCTGAAACGAGCCCTAAAAAAATTCTCCCAATTCTGTGATACTGAACACCTTCTAACTAATTACCAAAAAACTAAGATCCTGGCTTTTGGTAAAAATCCAAAGATCAAACAATGGGAGCTTCAGGGGTATCAGTTAGAACAAGTTACCAGCTTCAAATATTTGGGTGTCGTTTTGCAAGCCTCAGGTACCAAAACAACACATAGCAGCTTCATTGCTGATGTGGGAGAAAAAACAGCACACGGTATACTGAAATTCTATCGATCACAAGGGAGGCAGTATGTACTGGCTGCACTCAGATTGTTTAAAGCCAAACCATTGGCCCAATTAGTATACGGATCATTCTTGGGGCTGCCATCCTCCTCTTTCTCTCAACTTGAGAGAGTGCAGTCCAAATTCCTTAGAGCCCTATTACAAGTGCCCAAATGCATGCCTAACTCATGGGTTAGACTGGAAACAGGAATGTTAAGGGTAGAGGCCAGAATCACCATCCTTTCCATTTTCAAATGGCTGTCAGGACGTCTAAACCCGCAAGGTCTGCTCCTTCTGTTATTCCAAGACAAATTTCAATCTAATTGGCAAAAGGCGACTCTGAAATCCCTGGGAAAATTGGGTCTTTCCCCTCAAAGTTTGCTAGTCATGGGGTTAGACCGAGCAAAATCACTCATTAAGCAGAGAGTGACAGACATTGAAAGACAAACAGATTTACTTAGAGCACCAGGTTTTATTTCTTCAGATACTACTAAATATATTGCCGCTCCTGCAGCCTATTTTTACTTTCTTGAATCCAGTAACTCCAGAAGGGCATTTACTTTAGCTAGGAGTTCAACTCCACCCTCTGCCATTCTGGAAGGAAAGTTTAAAGCTGTCCCTTACTCTCTTAGGCTTTGCTCCTGTCCCCTAAGAGAAACTGACTCAATGGAGCACATCTTCTTTAACTGCCCAAGTCACAGTAAAATTAGAGCAGAATCCATTAGTAGAAAGATTCCCTGGAAGTTCAAATAAAATCAAACTCGATTATCTTTTGTCTGATCGGAATCACCAGACAACACATCAAGTAGCAAGATTCTGTGGCCAGGTCTACAAGCAACGTAAATCGCATAAGGCAGACTGAATGTATTTTAACCTTTTAAACAACTAATTTATGATGATCTTATTTTTTTACTCTTATATTTATTCATCATTCTTCCCCTGTATCCAATCTCGACTGTTTTTAAACTGATTTGCAAATGGTTTTATATGTACTGGTCACAGACTGTAATAATAAACTTGACTTGACTACCTCTGCACTAAGAACAGCAGAAATACCTGAACCTACTTCATGGGATGAATTATCCTAACTACCACCAGAAGAAGCTGAGAAATGGAGAAAAGCGGAGGGTGTGGTGTCAGTGTTGAATAGAATGATAGCACATTGAAAGAGCTCCGTCTCTCCCATGCCTGAAATTTAAAATTTATGTTGGAAGGGTAAAGTAAAAATATTTACCCTTCCAACATAAAGATTCACTAAGAGATCTGAAAGGGAGATTCATATTTATTAAAGGCACTATAGAAAACCAAACTTACACATTTGGCTCAATTTATGCCCCAAACCAAGACAGCCTAATGAAATTCTAAAACAAAGTTCATTAGAATACACATGTATCACTTAGTATAATGTGCTGTAAACCATATTTTCATGACAAACCCACAGAAACAGCAGCAACATAATCTTAAGAGTATAATGGAGAGCAACAAATAGAAACAGAAGGATTAAAAGTATCCTGCTCACTAGGTTGGAGGCAAGTTCTGACGACAACAGGGCCAACAACAAAGATTCTCAGGTCAAACTCCATGGTCAAGTAACAGATTCCAAAATCAAAGACTATGACCCACCAAGGCTCAGGCAGCCAGAGCCTAAGAGCTCACCAACAGCCAAGTCCAGAATACCACAATTGTGACTAGCTAATCCCATGCTAGCTGCGGCCTTATAAAGGGAGTTTCTCCTACAGGTGAGGCTGGGTTCATTAAGCTTCTTTCTCCAAGCTGGCTCATCTCTGCTACTCAGGAGGAGTAGATCAGATCCTGTACTGGCTCTCCTGACATTTCCTCAGCAAGGGGAAGGCCATGGGCTGCCAGGCATGCGCTCCTGTGCTTGGTCCATGCCTCTGCCCGTACCCTCAGCCTTCGCTGCTCCTGGGGTTCTTTGGGAGACAGTGGCAGGTCTGGCAGCAGGCAGGTCCATGCTAAGGCCGCCTGGCTTGATGACACTGTGGTTGCCAACCCTCCTGGAGATCCCCACAAATTACAACTGATCTCCAAATGACAGATTTTAACATTCTCCGAGACATGGAGGCTTCTTAGGCTGGCCTATGTGGAATTATACCCCACATAGGTACTACCTGACAATTGATGCCAACCCACCTAGAGAACTCCGAGAGTTACAAATGACTTTCAAATGACAAGTTTTAATTATCTCAAACAGAATGGTGGCTTTGGAGTGTGGCTTCTGTGGAATTATACCCCACTGAGGACCCTCCATATTATGATTGCCGTACCTGGAGATCTCCTTCCATTTCAGCTGAACTCCATATGTCCTATTTTACCTAAATTGGAGACAATGGTGGTATTGGGTATTGGCAACTGGGGTGTCTGAAGCACCTCTTTACAGTAGTTGCCAATCCGCCTGGAGATCTGTTTCCATTACAACTGAACTCCATATGGTGACGTTATCTCTCTTGGAGACAATGGTGTCATTGGAGGTCAGTGCCTGTGGCATTATACCCCTCCGAAGCCCATCTTACTGTGCTTCCTAATATCCAGCTGGTATCACCTGGCCCATAATTTAAACCCTATCCTCTGCTGCCAACAGGAACAGCTCCCTGCCCTCCTCTAAGTGACAGACCTTCAAATACTTAAAGAGAGCAATCATGTCCCCCTATGACATCATGCAATTTGGATGTTATGCCTCTGTTGATAGACCCCAAGATCGCACTCACCTTTTTTGTCACTTCATCACACTGGCTGCTCATATTTAACTTACGTTCCATCTGAACCCCAAGATCTTGTTCACACACACTGCTAACCAGAAGTGTATCCCCCATCCAGTATGTGTGTTCCTCATTTTTGCTACCCAGATGTAGAACTTGGCACTTATCCTTGTTAAATTGCATCTTGTTCACATCCACCCACTTTTCCAATGTGTTCCGATCTCGTTGAATTCTATCCCTATCTTCTGATTTTGTTTGCTGCTTCTCCCAATTCAATGTCATCTGCAAATTTAATGCATAGCCCCTCCACACCCTCATCCAGATCATTTATAAAAATATTGAAAAGTACCAGGCCCAGGCCCGAGCCCTGTGGCACCCCACTGGGCACCTTCCTCCATTCAGATGAAATGCATTGACATCTACTCTTTGAGTGCGGTTCTCCAACCAGTTCCCTATCCACCTAACTATCCTAGAGTCCAGTCCACAGTCCTCTAGTTTACCCATCAGAACATCATGAGGAACCTTGCCAAAAGCTTTACTGAAATCCAGATAAACTACATCAATTCTCACGATCCAGTAAGCCTGTCACTTGATTATAGAAGGAGATGAGGTTGGTCTAGCAGGACCCATTGAGGACAAATCCATGCTGACTTCCACATATCACTATGTTGTCCATCAGATGCTTGCATACACACGTGTTTAATATCTGTTCAAATATAAATTTTTTTGTCACTGCATCACACTGGCTGCTCATATTTAACTTACATTCCATCTGAACCCCAAGATCAGCTGTAATTTAAGGAGAACTCTAGGCCCCATCTGGAGGTTGGCAATCTTATCCAGTCTCCCGCTCTTCAAATCAGCTCTGCTGTTCTCCTCTATATGCTTGAATCATCTCTCCATGCACTTACTGACGCTTTAGTCAAATCCCTCTCCAAATACCCACACTTTGTGCAGCTTTCTGACCGACATGTCGCCAAGTTTTGTTCACATTCATCCACTGTTCAATGTTCACACACAGCCCCTTTCCATTATTGTTGCATTCACCTTCATTTTGACCCACTGACTGAATTGATCTATGGGGAAGCAGTTTCCTTTGTTTGGTTGATTATATATATTAACTAGCTTGATGCCTGTGCTTCGCTATGGTATTTAACGACTTAAAATCCAGTTATAATATTTATGGATAAGTAACGTTTTTGGTTTGGGGGGGGCGGGTTGAGTTGGTTTTGTAGTATAATAGCTTAGTACCCGAGCTTCACAAAAGTGTTTGAATAAAGTGAAGGGTGTTGATGCCTAAAACTGATGAAGTGAATTTCGAAATGTAACATTTATTGAAGAGATTTTTAAAAGGAAAAGATTGTAGTGCAAGAAATAAAGTGAAAAATACGCACAACCTTATTTTTCTACTGAAGGACCTCTTTATAAACCTCATGGGTGGTTTTCTCCCACTTTGGAGCCCCCACTTTGAGGAGAAGCTTGTGGGCTTGGAAGTCAGGAGGGTTGAGCATGTTGAGGAACTCCACAGGGAGTCATTGAATGTGTCCTGAGTACTGTTTAGAATGTTGGGATGATGACCAATCAGGGACACATATGCAAATGACCTCAGGGCACAGTGGCTGAGTTGGCAGTTGGCAGGGGGAGTGGGATGAGCAGCCTCCCAGCCACACAGGGAAGCTGTATCCCTATGGGAAAACACATTTTACCCCTTTTTACCTCCTTAGGGGCCAAATTTCTTAAAATCCCTTCTTAGTGAGCCACTACACCACAAAAGGAACGTTCTCCCCAAATTTCATGCTTTTAGGTTCAGGGGTTTGGGCTGGGCATTGATGAGTCAGTCAGGACACTTGTCTTTAGATAGATAGATAGATAGATAGATAGATAGATAGATAGATAGATAGATAGATAGATAGATAGATAGATAGATAGATAGATAGATAGATAGATAGATAGATAGATAGATAGATAGATAGATAGATAGATAGGACATCTCTTTTTGATTGTTTGTTGGAGCCTCCAGCCAGGCAACCGGTATTGGCTTGAAGCCATATTTTAAGCCCCAGGCTAACTCCAGACAATGGGGAGGGGGTTTGAAAACCTGATCTGGGTGCACATAAAGCCCTGAGCCACTGCAGAAAACCCTGCTGTCTGCTGTTCTTTTTTTTTTTTTTGAACTTTTTATTTTCTGATTTTCTGGAATACATAACAATTTAAACAAAAATTTTACACATAACATGCAAAAAACATAAACAGTGAACCTTGGAACAGTCAATAAGAGATCAGCTATCATTGAAAAGTACATTATTGTTAGAGAAGGTACAATACTAGAGAAGATTCATAAGATTGCCAAAAAGCTGAAAGTGTTCATATCTGCATTCGGCAGTTTATTGGTAGCATGAAGATGGTTCAAAAAAGGTATCCATTGTGTAAAGAATGTTGAATGATGCTGTGGATTATCAGTAGAGTGAAGATAATCCGCTATTTTCTCCATGGTGAAGATATCCCACACTTTCTGGTACCACTGCTGCAATTTTGGAAGTCTGTCTTGTTTCCAGTATAACACAAGAAGCATTTTCGCTGCAGCTAATAACAAGAGTATTCAGTTTCTCCTGATCATTGGTACTGTTGGGTCTTCCCAGAGACCCAGCAGGATCGTCTCAGGATTTTTAGGTACATCATAGCCTGTGATTTCTGTAACAGACCTCAAGATTAAGTCCCAGAATGACTGGATTTTAGGGCACGTCCACCAGAGATGAATATAATCTCCAATTTGGCCGCATTGCTTCCAACAAAGCGGGGCTATAGTAGGATTAAGGTGATGGAGGGAACTAGGTGTCACGTACCATCTCGATATTATTTTAAAAGATGACATTTTAATATTGATTGCTTTAGTTTTTAGGTGTCTGCCTGACCAAATCAGGGCCCATTGGTTGTCCGTTAGTATGTTCTTGCAATCCCTATTCCATTTCATTTGGTATTTTAAGGGTGGATGTTCATTTTTTTAGGTTTAAAATGGAATAAATTCTTGCTATAAGTCCCTTATGTTGAGATGATATTTGTTTTAGCAGGAACTCAAAGTCTGTTAGCTCATGTTTCAAAGTATTTGCAATTGGTTGGCTGTTTATAAGGTGTGACAGTTGTAAGTATTGGTACCATGGCAAGGTATCAGCTGCATCTTTTTCAGTTTGCCCTTTACTTAGGATGGCCCCTTGTTTGGTTATATCCATAATTCTACTTTTCTTAAGTATCTTCCATTTCTGGAATGAGATTAAATCCTTCCCAGGTGGAAACCAAGATTGGTCCAGGAAGGATGATAACGGAGAAGGAGTGGGGTTAGATACTGCCTTACCCTGTCCCAAGTTATTAGAGTAGATTTCAGAAAAGGATTGGTAAATGTTTGAAGTGGTCTGCTTTTATGATCTGTCCAGATTATATCTTTTATGTCATGTGGGGAAATGTGTGTCGTTTCAGCACAGCTCCAGTCTAAATTTTCTGTAGGATTTAACAAAAGCACTATATTAGCTAATTGAGCAGCCATGTAATAATGTTTTAAATCAGGTATAGCCAATCCACCTCTATTGGAGGCACGTTTCATGGTTGAGAAGTTGATTCTAGGGCGTTTGTTAGCCCAGATAAATTTATTTATGAGACTTTGCCATGACTGGATATCTTGATCCGTGAGATGAATAGGCAGCATACGAAAGTTAAATAAGAAAAGAGGTAAAATCATGGATTTGACTAGCAGTATTTTTTCAGCCCAGGACAAATTTAACTTGTCCCAATCGTTAAACTTATCGTTAACCTAGAAGCTGAAGTTGGTTCCCAGTTTCTTATTCGCAGTTCCTTATTCCTTATTTGTTATTCGCAAAGCCAAAGGAAAATATTGTGGGAAAACTGAAAAGCTCTAAACTCCAAAATGAAGTTTTCAAGGGCACATATTATACACCTCCATATTCAGAAGACTCAGCACTCTAAGTGGACCCATACTGGGTCATCCTACAAAACCCAGATCTTGAGTAAACAGCTTCAAAATAGGATGCCCCCAGAACAATTGAATAAGAAGAAAGGGGCGGTAGCTGAAGCAGAAAAAAACTTTGGATCACCCCAAATCACACAGATCTGAACTCCAGAGATTGTCCCCTACAAGAGGATATGTGCTGGTGCTGATCCAGTCTCTGGTTCTGGACCTAAGGCCTCCTATGTGGCCTGCATGGAAAAAACTTGTATTAGGCATTGCTGTGAATAAGGAAGTGGGGAACTATAAGCCCTCTGAAACCCAAAACAATCGTTGGATCACTCCAAATCACACAGATCTGAATTCCAGAGACTGTCTCTGGTTCTGGACCTAAGGCCTTGAATGTGGCCTTCTTCCAAGCACCCTGTATTAGACATGGCTTTGAATAAGGAAGTGGTGAAAATATAAGCCCTCTGAAACACAAAATAATCTTTGGATCACCCCAAATCACACACCCCTGAACTCCAGAGACTGTCCCCTTACAAGAGGACATGTGCTGGTGCTGATCCAGTCTCTGGTTCCGGACCAAAGGCCTGGAATGTGGCCTTCTTCCAAGCACCTTGTATTAGACATGTCTTTGAATAAGGAAGTGGTGAAAATATAAGCCCCCTGCAACCCCAAATAATCTTTGGATCACCCCAAATCACACACCCCTGAACTCCAGAGACTGTCTCCTACAAGAGGACATGTGCTGGTGCTGATCCAGGCTCTGGTTCTGGACCTAAGGCCTCCTATGTGGCCTGCCTGGAAAAAAACTTGTATTAGATATTGCTTTGAATAAGAAAGTGGGGGAAATATAAGCGCTCTGCCCCCCCAGAGTGGTTCTGGTGCTGTGAGCTCCCTTTTCAGCTGCTTCCAAGAAGCTTGTATTCGGAAAATTTTCTCTCTCAAAGCAGCCCTGGTCTCGGGTCTGCTCAGATTTGGAGCCTGGACTAGAGTGTTGATTTTTATGCCCTTTCCTATTATTCCAATTCAGATATACTGTAATACCAGCACATGTCCTTTTGTAGGGGACAGTCTCTGGAGTTCAGAGGTGTGTGATTTGGGGTGATCCAAAGATTGTTTTGGGTTTCAGAGAGCTTATACTTCCTTACTTCCTTATTCAAAGCCATGTCTAATACAAGTTTTTTCCAGGCAGGCCACTTAGGAGGCCTTAGGTCCAGAACCAGAGACTGGATCAGCACCAGCACATGTCCTCGTGTAGGGGACAGTCTCTGGAGTTCAGCGGTGTGTGATTTGGGGTGATCCAAAGATTGTTTTAGGTTTCAGAGGGCTTATATTTTCACCACTTCCTTATTCAAAGCCATGTCTAATACAGGGTGCTTGGAAGAAGGCCACATTCCAGGCCTTAGGTGCAGAACCAGAGACTGGATCAGCACCAGCACATGTTCTCTTGTAGGGGACAGTCTCTGGAGTTCAGAGGTGTGTGATTTGGGGTGATCCAAAGATTATTTGGGGTTGCAGGGGGCTTATATCTTCACCACTTCGTTATTCAAAGCCATGTCTAATACAGGGTGCTTGGAAGAAGGCCACATTCCAGGCCTTAGGTCCAGAACCAGAGACTGGATCAGCACCAGCACATGTCCTCTTGTAGGGGACAGTCTCTGGAGTTCAGGGGTGTGTGATTTGGGGTGATCCAAAGATTATTTGGGGTTGCAAGGGGCTTATATCTACACCGCTTCCTTATTCAAAGCCATGTCTAATACTGGGTGCTTGGAGGGAGGCCACATTCCAGGCCTTACGTCCAGAACCAGAGACTGGATCAGCACCAGCACATGTCCTCTTGTAGGGGACAGTCTCTGGAGTTCAGGGGTGTGTGATTTGGGGTGATCCAAAGATTATTTGGGGTTGCAGGGGGCTTATATCTTCACCACTTCCTTATTCAAAGCCATGTCTAATACAGTGTGCTTGGAGAAAGGCCACATTCCAGGCCTTACGTCCAAAACCAGAGACTGGATCAGCACCAGCACATGTCCTCTTGTAGGGGACAGTCTCTGGAGTTCACGGGTGTGTGATTTGGGGTGATCCAAAGATTTTTTTGGGTTGCAGGGGGCTTATATTTTCACCACTTCCTTATTCAAAGCCATGTTTAAAACAGGGTGCTTGGAGGGAGGCCACATTCCAATCAGCACCAGCACATGTCTTCTTGTAGGGGACAGTCTCTGGTGTGCAGGGGTGTGTGATTTGGGGTGATCCAAAGATTGTTTTGGGTTTCAGAGGGCTTATAGTTCCCCACTTCCTTATTCACAGCAATGCCTAATACAATTTTTTTCCAGGCAGGCCACATAGGAGGTCTTAGGTCCAGAACCAGAGACTGGATCAGCACCAGCACATGTCCTCTTGTAGGGGACAGTCTCTGGAGTTCAGGGGTATGTGATTTGGGGTGATCCAAAGTATTTTTCTGCTGCAGCTGCCGCCCCTTTCTTCTTATTGAAATGTTCTGGGGGCATCCTATTTTGAAGCTGTTTACTCAAGATCTGGGTTTTGTAGGCTGACCCAGTATAGGTCCACTTAGAGTGCTGAGTCTTCTGAATATGGAGGTGTATAATATGTGCCCCTGCAAACTTCATTTTGGAGTTACAGCTTTTCAGTTTTCCCACAATATTTTTCTTTGGCTTTGCGAATAACGAATAAGGAACTGCGAATAAGGAACTGGGAACCAACTTCAGCTTCGTCCTACACCCAGTTAGGGTTGGCAAGTGTCTCCTTCTATAGCCAGAGGCCTCCCTCTAGCAGTCACCTGACATCACTTGGTAGGCTGACAGGAGAACAAAATAAGAGGAAAATCACCATTGCATTGAAGGCATAACATCATTCCTGAGGCTAACACTGCCCTCTCACATCTCTGCTGCCTCTGCTGCTGGCTGGCAACCCTGCACCAAGGCCGAATCCATACTTCCCTACCTTCCGGTTTTCCTGCGCAGTTATTGCGCTGGATTCTATCCCGCAATGTCCCAGGCTTTGTTCACATTCCCTTTCTTACTGAGTCAGTGTCACGCTATGCTTTGTTCACATCCCTGGGAGAAAAGTGGTTTAAGGGGCGGGTCTAGATCCACTGTCGCCAATGACAACATGACTTTTTAAAAATTTAATGAGAGATTTCCGCTATATCGATTTTCCGCTGTATTGCAAATATGTTTGATTCATAGAAAACACCACGCTGCATTGCATGCTCAGCCCATGTGAGACCGAAGTAGCATTTTCTGTTGGTCAGAGAGCCCCAGGAGAGCACAATGGGTCACTGAAAAGATTGCAGACATTGGTGGGACACAGGTGTTCACATGGCCAATTTCCACAGACTATTGTGTTACCGCTCAACTATATTTATAGGATAGTGATTTTTTCGCTATACCGATAATTTTAATTTTTTAAAAAAACAAACAAACCTGGAAATAGTCAACCTTTGCAGCCACAGTCCGCTTATCGGAAATTACCTGGACTGTCCTTTGGCAGTAAAACATAATTCACTGTAATAAAAAAGGTTCTCCCCCACCCCGCACCCCGATGCCTCCATGGGCTTTTTACAACGCCACTTCCCAAACTGCTTGGGAATTGAAACAGGATTGCGCAATAGCTCTAGGAAAGCACCCTTAAAAAAAAAATTAACTGGACGGGGGTGTGGGCATGCCTCGGACAGAGTTGGGACCATAAGAATTGCTTGGCAAAGAGGGAGGGTGTTCTGGAAAGGCAAGAAACAAGGAAATGGGGGTGGTTAAGAGGGGGCAGTCTCTTTGTGAACCACTTCTATTTGTTCACATTCATGGTGAGAATTGCGCAAGAGAAGCATTGGAAAGCATGACAAACTCGTCTGAGGCGCAGCGCAACAGATGCGAAAGAATGGTGGGATTGAGGTGAAAGTATGTGAACAGCCCTTTGAGAAGCTCATAAATGGTGGCGAAATAGCGGCAAATTTGAGCCGTGTAGATTCAGCCCAAGTACCTGTTCTCCTCTAAGGGTTAAAAGGATCAGGTAGAAGAGTGGGGTGAGGAGGTGCAGATCTGTCTGCCACCTGGGAAGGGGGTGCCTCATTCAGGAACAACCCTACTTCTGTGACATTTGAGCACTCCAGATTGTCTTGAGCACAGCAATTCACATATGAATTTCAGATCACAGAGATGTTGAGGTCCACTGTTTTGTTTTAAACTACTCACAGCTACCTAAATTCTGATTTACGTTCTTCCATAGCAGTCACATAAACCTAAGCATCTATCCAAGACTTCTACTTGCTTAATATTCCCTACAGCATTTCCATTTGAAGATATTCTTTATTTTCTAGGCAAATTAATTTTCTGTTGTACTTGATGAGGTAGTAGGCCTTAAAACCCTGGGCTTATGGTATCTGGATTTTCTGTTCTACCTAACCATTTTATATTCATAAGAAATGCAATAAATTTTGAAATTATATCTCACTTCATTCTCTTCATACTCCAAAAAGGTGTCCACAGGTGGTAATAAAATGAGTAAGGACTGATAAATTTAAGCTCTATCCCGATCAAGCTTCTGTGGTTTGATAATATGGCCAAAGAGTAATTTATGAGTCAGCCTGTCCTCTCTGAAAAGAGCAGGTGTACAACTTGGTGGTACAGGTGTCTTCTGTGGCACACAGTGCCTGTAACCAACCTCAGCTTGTTCATCAGATGTGGCTTTTCTTTGATGATGTGGCTATTGTTATCTGTGCTCTGATCACACCCAGATTAGATTACTGTGGTGTGCTTTATGTGGGGCTGCCTTTTAAAACTGTTCAGAAGCATTAACTAGTATAGAATGTGGCAGCAAAAATATATAGGTTCACTCATCCCTTGTTCTTACCTGTATGAACCTGCTTATTCTTTCTCGTTTCCTGGGGGATGGGTTAGCGTCGGGGATGTTTATGTTGTGGCACTCAGATTATGGAACTGTCTCCTCACAGATATTTGGCATCTTGCTTACTGATCTTTAAATGTCAGGTGAAAGCATTTGTATTCTTCTAGATTTTTTTGTTGATTCATTGATTTATGTTGTCTTAGACTGAGTTTTTCTACTCAGTAAAATATTAAATGTAGCATTTGAGAACTACAACTCTCTTCATCAGATGAGAGCTGTAGTTCTCTGTTTCTACTTAGTGTATCTGTTTTGAACCTCTGGTTATTTTATTTTATTGGTATGATCCTGATTTAAAACAGGATGTAAATATTTTTTTAAATGAACAACTTTATATCTTTTAAATTTGCTACAAATTATTGATGTATGTATGATGCAAGGTCCAGACTACTAGAGTCCTGGTTCGAGTTCCACCTTGGTGCCATACAATATTAAAAATGTCTTCATGTGTGTCACTTAGTGGGTCATTTGTATGTCTAAGAGGAAGATTTATCTAACTGAGGCCAGAAATACATATATGTATCCATCAAGATGAGATAATAATTAGCTAGTAGAATACATTTTAGACCATGTTGAATACTCCCCCCTCCATGAAAAAAAACCTATGCAAGGAAAAAGCTAGCGCAGTTTGGAAAAAAAGTTCTAGCCAAGGTCTTTCCCTCATGAGCTAGTTTTCACTTACAGGTTATTTTAATGTTACTTAAAAGATGGCACTGATTTGCTGCAGCTGCTAAAAAATTAAAAATAAGCACAGCCAATCAATTGCTGTTTCATACCATGGAGATCATTTCACATCAGCTGATCAGTTCCTTATCCACCTGAGGTGCCTTTTATATGGTATTTCCTGTTTGTGAAATGTAAAGCTCTTTTTTTTGCTTTAACCTATCAATATATACAAATAAATACATTTGACAAATTAACAAATATGTAGGAAAATATTCAAAACCAGATTCCCCTACCTACAACACAAAGTCTAGCCCATTTGATCACTTCATAATCCCTTACATGATATAGTGAATACACATCCCACCTGTACATGCATACATCTCTTTGTAAGAAAGAGTCAATGAGCATTCACTTTACAAATGAATCTGGGGACCACTACCTTGATAAATGTGGGGTTTCAATTACACATTCAGTTGTACATGGATTGACTGTAACATGAGAATTACTTAACATAAAAAGAAAAATCAAGAGTACACTGTAAACAGACTGAACATGTACTCAGCTTGTGAACAAGGCTTGTGTGCTGTATATCTACTCTTAGCTTTGGCAGAAGTGGGACAGGGATGCTACAAAATGTCAGGGATTGCTTTTAGTTCCTCTTCTGCCCCTTAAATTATATATATAAAGTGCAGTCTGAGGGCATGAATTACGGAGTTAATAGAAAGCAAGCTAAAAATACATTTTCCAGTTGTTTTAGATCATTGCTGCTGTGTAGTCTCTTCCCTAAAGTTTATTTTTTCTTTCTCCATCTATCCCTTTCTTCCTCCCCTACTTTCCCCTTCCTTTTATAATCCATCCAAAAGGTGGGAGGGGTGTTACAAGGAATGGCATTTAGCCAGCCCTCCTCACAAGCGGGCTCAGGACAGGGTACAACATTCAAAAAATACATAATTATATAAATTCAATTAAAATCATATCATAAAATCCTAACTCAGATGGCCTATTTCACATTCTTGCCCTCAAATACAAAGACGAAGACACCCGGACAGACGGGATGTCATTGGATAGGAGAAGGCGACAGGAGGCTCAATGATGGGCCTAATACTGGCCTCAACCATATGCCTGGCGGAACATCTCCATCTTGCAGGCCCACCGAAATGATACCAGATCTTGGCAAGCCTGAGTGTCTTCAGACAGAGAGTTCCACCAGGTTGGGGCCAGGACTGAAAGCCCTGACCCTGGTTGAGGCCAAACGAGCCTCCCTGGGGTCAGGGATCACCAGCAAATTCTTACCTGCTGAACAAAACGCTCTCCGGGGTACATATGGGGAGAGACGGTCCCTCGGGTATGCTGGTCCCAGTCCGTTTAGGGCTTTAAAGGTCAACACCAACACCTTGAAACAGACCCGGGACTCCACAGGAAGCCAGTGAAGCTGCTGCAAAACTGGTGTAATATGTGACCTGACATTATTGACATTACTGACAAAACTGACATTAGAAATCACAACATTCAAATACCAATGGGAGAACATTTTAATCTTCCAGAAACTTCATGGGGAGATTATAATGTGAGATTGCTGAAATGGAGTTTATTTACAAATTCAGAATAATGGACACCCCCCTTCCCCAGGGGCTGAACAGAGACTTAGGATTCTTATCTCACTGCAGATGCTAATTTTTGCTCTAATCAAACTGCATTGTACTATTCTACCTTTACATCCTGATATCTTCCTTCACTACACGCATCCCATCTAATCAAACTGCACTGTATCTTTGTATCATGAAAGTCATTCCTTGTAACACCCCTCCCACCTTTTGGATGGATTATAAAGTTCAGGGATCTCCATTCCTACTCGTATCTGAAGAAGGGAGCTCTGACTTTTGAAAGCTTATATCCTGAAATCTTGTTGGTCTCTAAGGTGCCCCTGGACTCAAATCCTGCTGTTCTACTGCAAACCAACACAGCTACCCACCTAAAATACATTTCCAGGGGAAAACTGGATGTGACGGCAGGTAGCTGTAAGAATCACCAGAAACTCTTTGGTAAAACCATATGGTAAATTACTTATGAGTTTTCCCTGGAAGTGATGATGTCATGTCAATGCCACAAGTGGATTTTTAATATTTAAATTTAAATTTTTAACCCCCTACTTGAAAGAGCAATGAGCAACAAGAGCCCAGGGTAGGGGATCCCCCTCATTGACTGGGGTCTTTGCAGCCCTAGCTCCCACTACAGGAGCAGATCTGGTAAGCCTAGGCACTAAACGCTATTTCCATTGAATACATATGAGTCTAAGTGAGTCTAAAAAACTCACTTAACATCAGAGAATCACAAAAGCACAATTGCTGTCAAAAACACTTTATTTCTTGAACAGCTTTTGGTTACACAGCAGGGGGGCACACCAAAGGGCATGGCAGCATTCCACCTCACAAAAATAACACAACTCACTTAACATCAGAGAATCACAAAAGCACAATTCCTGTCAAAAACACTTTATTTCTTGAACTGCTTTAGGTTACACAGTAGGAGGGCACAACAGGGCATGATAGCAGTGTACTACACAAAATAATACAACCCACTTCACTGTTTTTGACAGCAATTGTGTTTGAGTGAATCTCTGATGTGAAGTGAGTTGTGTTATTTTTGTGAGGTGGAATGCTGCCATGCCCTTTGGTGTGCCCCCCTGCTGTGTAACCTAAAGCTGTTCAAGAAATAAAGTGTTTTTGACAGGAATTGTGCTTTTGTGATTCTCTGATGTTAAGTGAGTTGTGCTATTTTTGTGAGGTGGAATGCTGGAATGCCCTTTGGTGTGCCCCCCTGCTGTGTAACCTAAAGCTGTTCGAGAAATAAAGTGTTTTTGACAGGAATTGTGCTTTTGTGATTCTCTGATGTTAAGTGATTTGTGTTATTTTTCTGCGTGGGGGACTGCTGGTGTAATGTGTCATAATGCTTTGCCTACTTGTACTTTGAAAGGGAGAAAATAATTTTTTTAAAACTTTATTTTGTGTTGTTCATGTTTTATTCTTTGTTGTGCAGTTGGTTCCCATCATAGGGAACAATGGGGCTGGCTGGCCAGCCATCTCTGTAGGTGGTGGGGGAATTTGAGGGAGGGTGTCTGTGGTTCAGGTGCTCTTTCACAGGGACCAGCTGGCACTCAGAAGTGTGCCCACCATTGTGGCACCCCTGGGCTGTGCAGAATTGCCCAGGGAAAGAGAGTTTAGAAGTTCCCACCAGCATAGGGAACAAAGGGAGAGGGCTGGCCTTTGCCAGCCTGTTCCTGGGGTTATGGGTGTGGGGCTGCTGGGGGTGGATTTGGGTCTGTGAGGGGCTAATGTGGGGATTTGGGCCTGTGTGTGGCAGCTGGGGGGGAATTGGGTTTGTGTGGGGCTGTAAGGGGTGGACTTTGGGGGCTGAGAGCACCTACTTGGGGAGGCCATGAAATGCCCCCCCAAGTGGGAGCAGGCTGAGCCTTGGAGGGGGGTGGGAGGAAAGGTGGGAGAAGGGCCCCTGAGGGTAGGGGGGCATTTTGCATGCAAAATGCCACCCCTGGCAAGACAAGCCTCCCCCAGCTGTAGTAGAGAAAAGAGCACCTACTTGGGGAGGCCATGAAATGCCCCCCCCCAAGTGGGAGCAGGCTGAGTCTTGGTGGGGGGGTGGGAGGAAAGGTGGGAGAAGGGCCCCTGAGGGTTGGGGGGCATTTTGCATGCGTAATGCCACCCCTGGCAAAGGAAGCCTGCCTCTTCATTTTTCCCCATAGGAAATAATGAAGAAGAAGATGAGCAGCAGCAAGCTAACAATATGCTCACCCTTCCCTTTCTTATGCGAGGATAGGGGGACCTGGTTTGGGGGGCCATAACATGGCCCCCCAAAGTCCAATCGGTCTGAAACTGGGGGGTTGTTAGAGGGGAGTTAGAGGAAGGCCCCCACCAATTTTGGCTTGATTTGGTGGGAAAATGCCTCCCCCAGGCGTCCAGGAATACGGAGGCATTTTCCCATTGAAAAACCCGAATCAATCCGAATCAATCCGAATCGATTCGGGTTATGGTGATTCGGAAAACCCGAATCGATTCGGATTTCTCCGAATCGATTCAGATTTCTCCGAATCGATCCGAATCGGGGTGATTCGGGTTTTTTCAGGTTTGCCAAAACCCGAATCGCACACCCCTACTTACGACCATAAATTACACTAGAAAAATGCTTTTTCTAACCTAATTTTGCTTGTATTTTCAACCTTCCTCTCCACAGCAATCCCAAGCAACTTTTAAAAAACTACAGCTCCCAGGAATCATTGCATCACCCACACTTGAAAATGTGCCAGGTCTTGTACAGAGAGACTCACAGTGCATAATCCTGAAATGGATTATGTATTATGCATTATCAGAATGCCAGCATGAATGCCAAGCCAGAATGACAGCTCTCATGGCCAATATAGACCTGATTCATCACATGAAGGACTAAAGCATGAGTAGACTTGAGGGAAAGACCCAACATTAAAAACAAAATGTCAGTAATTTAGCAAGATGATATTTGGATTCATTAACAAAATGCATTTGCACCTGTTACATGCTGTACAAGAGACCCTTGTTTCATTGTTGTGGTTTCTGTTCAATCCCACATTGCAGTTGTGCACATGCAGGTCAGCTGGAGAAAACATTTCCTGAGCTTTCCGGTAGACTCAGAGTGCCCTTCCTCCCTTTGCGGTTTTCCCACCAAAATCATCACATGACCAGGAGGACAGGTGCTGTTCCCTCTTTTTGCTGCCACATAGAGAGGATCTCCATTGCAGTTCTCTGTTTTTCTCTCACCTCATTTTTGAGATGTAGAAAACTTGTTTCTCTTTTAAAAAATGTTGTCATCAATAGTCATTCTAGTGAGGGATAAACTACAATTAAAGAAGAAGTTTCTGGTTTTCCACTTTGTTGTTCTAGCTCAAAAGAGACCTCTTCAGAATTGTGCCATCTGTGAGTCTAAAATGGCACTGATGAACAACCATTCTCTGTGTCTTATCTGCCTGGGGAGGGTCACATAACAGAGCTGCTTGCTTTCTGTCACTTACTCTGAAGGCATTATCTGATAGAGCCTTCAGTACACAAATGGCTCTTTTACAAAGCCTCCTTGCTAATGTCTAGTTCTAAGGGCTAACACAGCAACGTGACAGCCCTGGCTCCAGTGGTAACTT
This sequence comes from Eublepharis macularius, assembly GCF_028583425.1. NCBI lineage: Eukaryota > Metazoa > Chordata > Lepidosauria > Squamata > Eublepharidae > Eublepharis > Eublepharis macularius. The sequence goes on along the minus strand of NC_072791.1, from coordinate 94,637,335 downwards.
TTGGAACCATCGATGTAATGTTTGAGGTTCCTTGGCTGCTTCTTTTTAAAATAGAAATTATAAACCTGCACATCTAAGCCTAATCCTTTTTGAAGACAGGTTTTTTCCTGTTGATTCCATGTATGGCTGCACTCCCTTCTTCCTTCCAAAAAATGGTGTTGCCTTTCCCCAGCATTCTCAAGCTCATTAATGTAAGATTATGCTATCATTCAGGAATGTACAGAGGGTTTCTTTTAGTCAACACAAAGTAACTTTATTCAGCAGAAACAAAGAAAAACACAAGACCAAACAGAGGCCTTCCATAGCAGTCCTTCAGCCAGCTTACTCAGTAGAGCTGCCAGTCTCCCAGTGGGGGTGGGGAATCCCTCACTCCCAGCCTCTACCCCCCACCACCACTCACCTGGCTAGCAGGATGGAAGGCTCAGGGAACAGGCCCAGGTTCCAAAAACCTCTAGGGCTAGCATGCAACAGGCGAGCTCCTGCCAGGCACAATGACATCAGTTCCTCAAGTGATGTCATCATGCCTGCCACCAGGTTCAATGACATCACTTCCAGAAGTGACATAATCACACCTGGTGGGAGCATGCACCAGAAGATTACCCGTGTTAAGTGCCAGGTCCCCCCCCCCACCTTCCAGGAGGACAAGGGGTCCTGACAACCCTTTTACTGAGATATGAGTAAAACTTGGCTGGAACTGTTCCAAGTTCTGGTATCCTGGAACGAATATAATAGATTAAACAGATTCTTCAACATTATGATCACTTCAACTGGGTGAGAGTTCTAATTTCAGTTGTATTCATCTTGTCTCTAGAGTCATTCCTATATGAGTTTGTAACAAGAGCCAGTTTGATATAGAGCCAAGCTACAAGTGATGAATTACACTTACATGGCAAGTGGAGCGCAAGTGAATGGCAAGTGAACAGGGACGAATACACGTGAGTCTGTTCACTTGCCATGCAAGTGTAATTCGTCACATGTTGCTTGGCTCATGTGGTTAGATCACTGGACAAGGACCTCAGAGATCCAGGTTCAAATGTCATTCTGCCTGAAAGCGCACCTGTGATCTTGGGGCCATCACATTATCTGAGCCTGACCTGCTTCACAGGGTTGTTGTGTGGCTGTAATGGAAAAGTGTAAAATGTAGTGTAACCCCCAGAGTCCCAAGGACCAGGTTCAATATTTACCAATTCAAAATATAAATGCAATTTATTGTCACACAACGATGAAAACATTCCCAAAGTTATTAATACTGGATCAGTAACCAGTGACCCCAGAGTACAGTCCTACTCACAATCCCATGGCCTAGTGTGCAGACAGTTCTGTAGATTTGGCCTGAGACTGCTTGGAACAGCATCCCAAATATCTAGAAGGCCTTGCCACAGCCGGACTCTTCTTGTGAAGCTGCTGTCTGAATCCTGGGGCTTGCTTGTTGCCCTAGGAGCAGTTTCCCTTTTCTCCTAGCAAGACAAAGTGGGGCAGCTCTGTACTAGGGTGATGGTCTCAAGCAGTAAATTAGTTTAGCTGCCAGCAATTCCTGCTCTTGCTTCTTCAGCTCTTCCCGGCTACTGCAGCTCTTCCAGCCAGTAGTTTCAGCTCTACGATGTTCTTAGCTCCAAAGCTTGGAAACAAGCTTTGCCTTCCAAACAGCAGCAGCTCTCCTCTCTCCAGTCTTTTCAGCTAGCCCAGTCCTGTATTATACCACCTTTCTCAGTCATGGTGACCTCTTTTTTTTATATACACATGTCCCATGAGCCTTTGCTAAACATGCAAATTAACACAACCCTAGGTACAGCTCAGTTATCTGCCAGTCTGGTCTATCTATGTATCTGCAGGCTATTAATCAGACCTAGATCCTAGGCCCCCAACCCTTTTTTCAGTATAGGCTTACAGTAGTGAGCCAAGTTTCCATTGGGTTGAAAGTGGAATTGAGATAAACTTCACACCCATGTTTTTAACAGATGTATTATGCTTCAACTCAGAATGGGTGCCCCAGGGAAGGAAGTCCTGCACACAGAAACTTTCATTAAATTGGCTGCTTTCAGGACCCGTACTACTCCTGCAAATATATTCTTGATTTCAGTGATCATCCTTGTTGCTGATGGTCTACAGATTGAATAGCACTTCATCACTAATTCTATCACTGTGGAGCGTGAATGCTGTCAACTATTAGCCTCGGTAGGAAGCAGAATTCCTCTGCTGCAATTTCCCTTTAAGTTGCTAATCAACAGGATATTATGACCCTTTTCCCATCCCCTTTGAAGGGAGCATGAAACAAGTTTTAACCCCACCTTGGGGTATAAAGAGTATTAGCCAAAGTGTTATAAATTGAGGCTGTTGAACATCTCCAAAGAGTCCAGTAGCACCTTTAAGACTAACCAACTTTACTGTAGCATAAGCTTTCGAGAATCAGTTCTCTTCGTCAGCTTACACTACAGTAAAGTTGGTTAGACTTAAAGGTGCTACTGGACTCTTTTCTATTTTGCTACTACAGACTAACAAGGCGAGTCTGGATCTATCTCCAATGACAGATTGTCTCCGTATAATAATTCAAAAGCTCAGTGACACTCTAAAGACTAACATTTATTTTAATACGAGTTCATCTTACTCCTTCAGATATTTAGTGTTTCACATCCTTTAACTGTAGTGTATGTGACAAGTCTGTTCCTTTAATCTGGTCCAGTGTTTTAGAATGCCCTAGTCCATGCTAAGATTTAGTATTAGACCCTGGTTAAACCCTGACCAGCCAGATCCCACCTGGATGGTGCTTCTTAACAGACTGATCTAATTAATTTATTAGTGCTACTAGCTAGCCTATCCTCCCATCCTTTTCCCCAAAGGATGGTTACTAAGGGGGGGCACATTTGGTCATGGGGGGAGTTAGTGAGAAATATTGTTTTCATTGTTGTTTTGGATTCTGTGTGGTTCTGCCTTTCCTTTTTTTGCGCTTCTGAGGAGTTTCTTATTTTCCATTGTGTGGTATTTTCCCCAGTTTGTTGGATTTTCTAGTTGTGTTCGGTTAGTGGGTTACCACTTCACTTTTTTGCAGATTAAATAGTAATTGGAGTGATGTTGCATTTTTCAGTGTTAAGGTTTGTACAGGAAGGCTCCTCTTCCTCTGCAACATTATTGGCGGGGTGTGTGCTCATTATACTGATACTATGGAATGACTACTTTTGCTTGCAGTTACTAACTTTGGTAAAAAACAATGCCAATCCAGAAAATTGGCAGCCATTTTCACACTTTTTGCCACTATGCAGAAAGGATGGCTTGGGGCATGTTATTAAGGGGCTGTAAAATTGCAGCCTTTTGTTCAATTCACCTGAAATTTGAGGATTCTTTAAAAGAGAAGGTGTACTAGGTCCCCTGATATTTTGATACCATTTTGGGGGGAAACTTCTCAGAAAAACCTGCCATTTTCCATGTATGGAAAATAATGGGCAGATCTGATCCGGTCTTAACGAAAACATAAATGGAATCCAATGAATTTTCACTATATAACAACAATATTTTTGAGAATTCTTAAAATGAAATCCCCTTTCCCTTTCTCACGTTACAAAATAAAACCGTATTTTTCCAGTGCATACCCCTATTCAAGACTCTTTGGATTTTATCCTCCCAAAGCAACTGGACACTGGAAAACATGGCACCCTTGCAAATCATGTTGGGGCTCACAGACAAAAAACCATCAAGACAAAATTTGGAAAAGGCTCTTGTGCACTTTTTTCTCCAGTAAACTTTTACTTGTGCCAATAAAATTGAGAAGGAAATCTTCCAGACTGTAAATAATTTTAAAACAAATATCTAAATCTAAAAGATAGGATACAACATGGGTGAATCAAAGGGCTGAGTTGTATCTTTTTGTCACTAGCAATGTCACACAGTAGTCCATTGGGACTTTTGATGCTTCCACATTCATCAAGGTGCTGCATTTGCAATATAATATGTTTTGCAGCCCTGACCTGGATAGCCCAGGCAAGCCTAATCTCATCAGATATTGGAAGCTAAACAGAGTCAGCTTGGTTAGAAAGTGGATGGGAGACCTCCAAAGAAGACCAAGGTTGTTATCCAGAGGCAGGCAATGACAAACTATCTCTGCTAGTTTCTTGCCAACTGGGGTTGCCATAAGTCAGCTAGGACTTGACAGCATTTTCCACCCCTACCACCCCCAATATTTTGCATGTAAATAAGATTTTGTATTTTATTTCTGTGGTTGATGTATGGTTTTTAATATTTGTCACTGTGGGTTTAAATGCAGCCCTCTGAGGGAAAAAGGAGGGGACTGGATAGGTGAATGGAGTGTGCTTTGACTGAACAGTAGTTGCAGCCTAGGAGGTGGAGTGAACTGAATTTTTAGTAGGGTTGCCAGGTCCCACGAAACCCAAACCAGGGGACAGGGGGATCGTGAGGGTTACCAGTAGAGATGGGCACAGTCCGCATAACGGACCTAATTTCGTCACGAACTTACCCAGTTCGTCCTTCGCGAACACGCGGGCCGTAGGCGCGTTTTTCTCACGAAACCACCGAACATTGGGGCTTTCTGTCCATGTGTCCGTTGGCCTGTCATGCCAGGATTCCCGCTCAAACAATTTCCTCGGCAGCGGTGTGGAGCCACCTTCCCCGTTTGGAACACACCAATCTTAGCCCAGGAAACCTTGATTGGCAGCTCTGTCAGCCAAACAGAGATCACCAGCCTTTCTGCATAAAAGACAAAGCACGCGAAGCTCCGCTCCATTTTGCTGGCGTGGGGACGCGAGTTAGCTTAGCAACTGCTTGCTGTGGGGAAGGGTTTTTTTTTTGTGAGAGCGCGGCTTGTGCCTTGGGGCTTTGGGGCTTCAATTGCAAGAGAGCTTACTCTTTTCTCCATTCCTGTTTAATTTTTTTCTCCTCCTTTCTATTCTAGTTTTCTTGAGAGCACTTTTAAAAAAATCCTTTTACCGCACTATCGGGTTACTTTGTTTTTTTTTTTGCGTTTTTCGAGTCCTTGGGTTCTTCTTGGGCTTAATCCCCCTCCCCCTCCCAATCTCTTCCTTTTTTCTGGGTTGCCGGTGGGTTCTATTGTGCTCTGACGCCACCCACTCACAGACCCACAGTGGGTGCAAGGCAGCTTTGGGCGTTGTCTGCCTGAGTTCTTGCCTTCTTTCCCCCACGTTCTTTCTTGGCTGCTGATGAGATGCAAGTGGAGGGAGAGTGCTATTAGGCTCTGTGAAACACCCTCTCTCTGATGACCGGCAGCAGGTTTTGGGGGGCTCTGTCTGCTTCACTTCTTTTAAAGCCTTTTTCACTCCCTAAATAGTCGGTGACTTGGGGGGATATTTCCAGCCTGGCTTTTGAGGTGCAGGGAGAAGACTGCTACTGGCCTCTGTGAAACACCCACCCTAGAACCACTGGCAGCAGGTTTTGGGGGGCTTTGTCTGCTTCACTTCTTTCTAAGCCTTTTTCACTCCCTAAATAGTGGATTTGTATTTGTATATTGACGAAACAGTATAAGGCACATGATGACTGAGCTTTACAAACATATATTATCCTCCTCCCGATGACAAGCTCTGTCCCTGGCACCTTTTAAGTACCTCCTCTTTTTCTTGATATGATTTGTATGCTGACAAAACAGTCTAAGGCACATGATGAGCTTCCTTGATGGATTGCATCACGTTCGGTGAAGTGGGTTTTGTTAGCGACCGTCCTGCTCTTGCGAGCGCAAGGGCCCCTCTGAGGGTCAATCCCCAAAGTCCAGTGAGAAGTAGGACAGTGGCCCAGGTCAGCTTGCTTGATAGCAAGCAAGCTGACACACCACGTCACTAAGGTGGGACTCGTTGTCCACTGCCCAAAGAGGCTCCCTCTGAATATGGTAGCATAAGTTTCCTTCCCTCAAGGTGTGGAAGACATCCTTTCCATCCATCCCGTGCCTTCCATTCCAGCAAGGGGCCTTTGAATTGCTACATGATCCTGTTGCGGAGTTGGCTTTCTCTCAAGTACATCCATTCATTTCCCATCATGGAGAGTTGGTCTCCCCACCCCCGGGGAGGGCATCTCTTGTTGATGCAGCCCCATGTAGGTGGGTTTTGTGGGCAGCCACCTCTCCTGGACAGGAGCACAAGTCTCTCTCCTTCCCCCAAGGGTGGGTAAGGGTCAGTCAGAATAGGGGAGGGGAAGTTGTTGTTTGTCTCTTTGGAAAAGTGATAATCGAGGAGCGTTACATGAGAACCTTTGGTGGGGAAAGTCGACTGAAGTGAAAATCTGTGGGAAAACCAAGGCCTTTTCTGACTCAAACCGGTTCTCAAACCGGTTCTCGAACCGGTTCTCGAACCGGGCCTGGTCCGTTAAAAGTTCGTGGACCGTTACTTCCGGTTTGGGATCCATGAAGGTCTAATCGTGGAGCTGACCAGGCTGCCCTTTAAGCGGCTGGCGGGGCAAAATCAAGCCGCGGCCGACTGTTCTCAGGCGGAGAACAGGCATACAACGCTCAAGCACCTCAGGGCGCGTCGATCTTGGGCGAGGGGGGGTCCTACGCAACGGATCCTCTCCCGACCCTTGAGGTCCCACCCTAAGACAGGTCGGCTATAATCTCTGCGGCAGTCCTGGTGCCAATGCGGTTGGCATAAGACCTACATGCCCAAGCTTCAACAGGGGAAGGAAGAGTGGATGGGAATCTAAGATTGAAACAGCGATTACAACCCAAGAAAAGTGAATGAGAAGGTAAAGATCACTATCTCTTGAAACGGGACAGATTACTTAAAGTAAAGAAGAATTAAAGTAGACTTTTAAACTGCAACAGACTAAGTATAAGGAGGGGAGGACCCGGCAAGAATTATATTAGAAAAAGGACTAAGTTAAACGAAGTTATTAAAGAAATTGGACTATTGTTTTGAATACCTGTGGCTATAAGGAGATATCAGGCTGTGAGAAAGTTTCACCATCGCGAGAACTGCTGTGGGAAGTTAGGAAACAGGAAGTACGTAACAACAATAGAGTTGCTGGAGAGAGGCGGCCCTTGCCGGAGGGCAGGAAGTAGGGAATCACCATTTTTGAAAGGGGAAGAGCCGCGGCTTCAGCGAAAGAGGAAGTAAGCCATATTGGATTACAAAAATCATAGAGGAACCATAGAGAAAAGACGCCCGACATGTTGGACTCTTTAAAAGTTTTTTTTGGAAAGACCGGGACATTTAAACTAAAAGGACATTAAATTAAACGCCACGGAGCTAAGGAAGAGAGCGGATTCGTGGGAGCGAGCCAAAGCAAGCCCCACGATGTCGAAAAAAGAGTGGCAATCAGCGATAGAGAATTTGGATAAAAAACTTTTAGAAGTGATTAAAGAGCTCAAGGACATGAAACCGGAGTTGGTGAAAGAGGTTAAAGAGGTTAAAGAGACAGTGAAAAATGAGCTGGCAGAAGTGAAGAAAGGTATGGAAACAATGCAAAATGACCTGCAGGGAACACAGCAAAGAGTCAAGGTAGTGGAAACCGCGGTGGAGAACTTAGCAGATACTCAACGAACAGAGATGAGGGTGATGAGGGGGAGAATGGCGGTTGCGGAAAGTAAACATATGGAGAAGCAGCTGAGGTTTCGCGGCTTGCCGGAAGTGGAAGGAAAGACAGCTCAAGAACAGATCACTGAGGTGTTAGCTGAATACCTGGGGAAGGAGGAGGAGGAAGTTGTGGCTATCCTAGATGTGGTATATCGTGTAAATTCAAGAATCGCGACCCAGAGGAAACTACCAAGAGATGTGATTGTGCAATTCACGACCAGAAATATAAAAGAGAAGATTGTGACTAAACAGTTTCAAGATCCATTGGAGATTGATGGCAAGACGATTATTATCATGAAGGAATTACCCAGATCGGTGTTGCTAGATCGAAAAAAATATAAAGCTCTAATTCAGATTCTGAAGGACATGAAAATAAGGTACAGATGGGAACTACCAGAAGGAGTGTCCTTTGAATTTGGAGGAGCGAAAAAGCGCATTAGATCTGAATCAGAGATGGAGCAGTTTATAAGGGACAATGAAAAGGACTTACCAGCAACAAGATTATGAATATGGAGTGCAAAGTTTTATCTTGGAATGTAAATGGACTTAATTCACCGAATAAGAGAAAAGGTATTTTCCACTGGCTATTAAAACAAAAATGTGATATTGTATGTTTGCAAGAGACTCATATTAGAAAACAGGATGCAAAGTATTTGAAATTGATTAAATTGGGCAGTGATTTTGTAGCGGCCTCTAATAAGAAAAAAAGGGGAGTGGTATTGTATATAAAAGAGGAGCTACAGCCAAAGTTAGTGATGAAAGATGCGGAAGCCAGATTTTAAGCAGTGGAATGTATATGGAATTTAAAGAGAGTATTGGTGATTGGAATCTATGCACCTAACGGAGCAAAAGAAAGCTTCTTTGAGGACTTGAGGAAGCAATTAGATGAACTTTCTTATGACCAGATAATTCTTGCAGGAGACTTCAATGGAGTGACAAACTTGGAACTAGATAAAAAGTCAGCAACTGCACAAAAGAAAAGAGGATTATTACCAACGACGTTTTTTGTATTGATGCAACAGGAAACTTTAGAAGATGTATGGAGAAGACAAAATCCCAAATGCAGACAATATACGTTTTTCTCCGCGAGACACTCTATGCTATCAAGAATCGATATGATCTGGGCCTCAAAAGACTTAGCGCTTTGGACTAAGGATGTGGAAATAATGCCTATGGTAGGCTCAGATCATAATCCAATTATGTGGAAGTTGGGGAAAAGGAGTAAAAGGAAAGGATGGAGAATAAATGAGGATTTGCTGCAAGAGGGAGAAAATATGGAGATGTTGAGAAGAGAAACAAAGTTTTTCATACAATATAACATGAATAGAGAAGTACCAACCAACAAGGTATGGGACACCTACAAGGCAGTAATTAGGGGCATATTAATGGACTTAAATGGAAGAGCCAGGAAAAAAAAAAGAGGAGAAGAGACAGGAGATCACGGAGAAAATAAAAGCCAAAGAAATACAGTTAAAGAAAAGACCAGGGAAAAAGAAAATCTACCAGGATATTAAAATTCTTCAAGAACAGCTGACAGCAATGAATAATAAAGAATTGGAATGGAATCTTAAGAGAATGAATCAAAAGGCGTTTGAAGGCGCAAATAAACCTGGAAAATATTTGGCATGGCAATTGAAGAAGAGAAAGGAGAAGAAAATAATAAATAAAATCTGTGAGGACAATAAAGTGTACCTGGAACAGACAGCTATTAGCAGAGCCTTTTATGAATTTTATGCCAAATTGTATAATAAAAAAGAGGTGAATAAAGACTCAATAGCGACATACTTGGAGAAAATGAAGCTCCCAGTAATTTCGGAAGCTTGGAGAGACAAATTGAACAATGAAGTAACGGAGGAAGAAATAAGAAAGGCAATACAGTCAACAAATCTGGGAAAGGCGCCAGGACCGGATGGACTTACAGCCAAATTTGATAAGGTAATGGCTAATGAACTGGCACCATTCCTAAAAGATGTGATTAATGGTGTTTTAAAGGATCAATGGATCCCAGACACTTGGAGTGAAGCTAATATATCACTGATCCCCAAAGAGGGGCAAGATCTGACTAACGTGAAAAACTATAGACCTATATCGTTACTTAATAATGATTATAAAATTTTTGCGAAGATACTGGCGGAAAGAGTGAAGGGATGGCTTTCTGAAGTTATTGAGGAGGAGCAAGCTGGTTTTTTGCCAAATAGACAAATCAAAGACAATTTAAGGACAGTTATAAATGCTATTGAATACTATGACAAACGTTGTGACAAGGAGGTTGGCTTCTTCTTTGTGGACGCTGAAAAAGCGTTTGACAATTTGAACTGGGACTTTATGTTTGCCACCATGGAAAAGCTACAAATGGGAGAAAGATTCATAAGAGCAGTAAAGGAAATTTACAGAGACCAGAGTGCAGCAATTGTGGTGAATGACGAGGTGACCAAGAAATTGACTATAGGTAAAGGAACAAGACAAGGTTGCCCGTTGTCTCCACTGTTGTTTATTTTGGTTTTGGAAATACTGATGATACAGATACGAGAAGACAATGCAATCCGTGGAATAAAAATAAAGGACTTTTCCTATAAGGTCAGAGCATTTGCGGACGATATAATGCTAATTGTGGAAGATCCAATGGAGAATATGCCAAAAGTAATAGAGAAGATTAAGGAGTTTGGAGATTTGGCAGGATTTTATGTAAACAAAAAGAAGTCAAAGATATTATGTAAAAATATGACTAAACAAAAACAACAATTATTAATGGAAATAACCGACTGCGAAGTAACAAGTAAGGTGAAATATCTGGGAATTGGACTGACTGCAAAGAATATAGATTTATTTAAAAACAACTATGAGAAACTATGGACTCAGATAGAGCAAGACTTGATTAAATGGAACAGACTGAATTTGTCATGGTTGGGAAGAATTGCAGTAATTAAGATGAATGTGTTGCCAAGAGTGATGTTTCTGTTACAGACAATACCAATTATCCGAGACTCTAAGCAGTTTGAAAAATGGCAGAGGAAAATATCAGATTTTGTTTGGGCAGGCAAAAAGCCTCGAGTGAAAATGAAAGTGTTACAAGATGCAAAAGAAAGAGGCGGAATGCAACTGCCCAACCTAAGACTTTATTATGACGCAATTTGTTTAATGTGGTTGAAAGACTGGATGATGCTGAAAAACCGGAAATTACTGGCCTTAGAAGGATATAAAAAAATATTCGGATGGCATGCATATTTATGGTATGATAAAGTAAAAGCGGACTCTATGTTCTTACATCGTTATATTCGGAGAAGCCTATTCACAACTTGGAAGAAGTACAGAAATTACCTACAAGATGGAATCCCCTCATGGGTGGTTCCATATGAAGTAATAGATCCGAGAACTGTCGATAATGAACAACAGTGTTTAACATACAAGGAGATAACCCGAATGGAATTTTCTAAACCCAAAATAAAGACGCAGGACGAGTTGTCTCCAAGTTACGATTGGTTTCAGTACAGACAGATCAGAGATCTTTATAATTCGGACTGTGTGAAGGGAGGGATAAGAATGGAGAATTCGGAATTAGAACAGGCACTTTTACAAGAGGATAAAAAGGAAATCTCTAAGGTATATAAAGTGCTGCTGAAATGGTATACTGAAGATGAAACAGTTAATGTGCAAATGGTGAAGTGGGCTATAAACTTTAATAAAGAAATAACAATGGAGGCGTGGGAATACTTGTGGAAAAATACGTTGAAGATCACGACATGCACCAATATTAAAGAGAATGTCTATAAAATGATTTATCGTTGGTATTTGACACCAAAGAAAATTGCGCTAGGGAATTTGAATATGTCTAACAAATGCTGGAAATGTAAAAAGCATGAGGGATCTTTGTATCACATGTGGTGGACTTGTGAGGTAGCTAGGCAGTACTGGGGGGAAATAATAAGAGTAATAAGTGAGATTTTACAATTTCAAATTAATAAGAACCCAGAACTCCTGCTACTGAACTTGGGAATGGAGGATATTCCAGCACAATATAGGACATTGCTATTTTACATGACAGCAGCGGCTAGACTTTTGTACGCGCAAAAGTGGAAAGTGCAAGAAGTGCCAACTATCGAGGACTGGATATATAAATTGCTGTACATGGCGGAAATGGACAAAATGACAAGGAAACTGAGAGACCTTGATCCAGGACAGTTCAACACGGATTGGGAGAAGCTGAAACAATATTTAGTGAAGAAATGGGAGGTGGGAGGAGAACTGTGGCAGTTTGAAAATTACTGAAATACAATAAAAGTAGAGGGAGGTGACTTTACCGGGGGGTGGAGAGGTAAATGAGAATTTCTAAGCAACTATTATATATAGCATTAAGTATTATAGGTGTTATTACAAGAATTATAATGATAGAAATTAACCAATTATAAGGATAGAAACTAATTAATTTCATTTCTGGCAATAATTGTATAATGGAGATAATTTTATAATTGCAATGAAGGAATTTAAGTAAGGTGGGAAAATATATATTAATGTATAGATTATGTATTAAATTGATTGAATTGGTTTGGAGGTATATATGGGTCAAATTGGTTGACTATTTTTGGTGGATAGTTGCATAATGAAAGAATAATACAATTATATAATTAAAACAGTATGAAGATGAGATATGTAGAAAAAGAAATATATAGAGTATAAGTTAAATTGGTTGACTTATATTGAATGTACTGTTTATAGAAGTATCTAAAAATATGCTAAATGAGGGATAAATTGTTTGCCCCATATTGAAGATGAGATTATAAGATAGAGTATAGAGTACCAAAATTAGCTAAATGATTATTATCAAAAGAAAATATGCCAAGAATGTATTATTTAGTTATGTATTATTTAGTTGTTAAAGTAAGTAGGAAGACAGAAGGAGCACTGTGTTATATAGATAAGCTTAGAAGAAAGTGAAAGATTATGTTTGACAGATAGAATAAATTTAAAATGAGTAAGGGAAAAGGGACAAGGGGTTGGAAAACTGTTGGAAGTCAACAAAAGGGGGGGAAAGGGAGGGGGTTAGAATTGGAAAAATTAAAGGAAACTGATTGTAATGTACAATTTAATGATATCTAATCCAATAAAATTATTTTAAAAAAAAAGTTCGTGGACCGTGGTCCGTGGAAGCCCACGAACCCTGAACTGGTGGTCCGTAGGCAAATGCCGGTCCATGCCCATCTCTAGTTACCAGAAAGCATCCTTGTTGCACTCTGGAGCTCCTAGGCCCATTCCCTGCACTTTTACCCCCCATCAGCCAGGTAAGCGGTGGGGATGGTGGAGGCTAGGAGTAGGGGAATCCCTAGCTTTTAGTCAGTGCTGAGGGAAAGGTTTTCAATCAGCCTTTGTATATCTCAGTGAGAGGTTAATTTGACTAAATGAGACAAATTGTGTGGAAACCTGAAAGTTTTTTTCTGGTTAAGTCAGGCAAACTGTGTGCACCTGGGTCAGTCTGTGTATAGAGAGAGATTATTCTATCTAGGTCAGTCAAGCTGTGTGGAAAGGTCTGAGTAAATCTGTGTCTGCATGGATGAGATTATTATTCCATTAGTGAAGATTTGTGTGGAAAATTGTGTGACTGAGTCTGTGAATATACCTTTAAGAAGATATAATTAATTTTGTAACCACCAAGCTAAAGAACTATTCTGAAATGAATATGCCTATAAGAGTAGGATTGTCAGGTGTCTGTTATTCACTTAGACAGTCTGGTATTTTGGGGAACTCTTTGGGGGAAACGTTCCCCAAATACTGGACACCTGTGACCATTACACTCATGTACTTTTGTTTAAGGGGAAATGGCCCCCTTTTAAATCTCCCAACCACCCATGTGCTGACTATTGTGTCAAACTACCATCTATAACAAACCTTCCTATATTATCAGTTAGTAGGGTTGCCAGCCTCCAGGTAGTGGCTGGAGATCTCCCGGAATTACAACTGGTCTCCAGGTCACAGAGATCAGTTCACCTGGAGAAAATGGCTACTTTGGGGGGTGGACTCCATGGAATTATGCCATGCCAAGGTCCTTTCCCTCCCCAAACCCCACTTTCTCCAGGTTTCACACACCCCAGATCTCTAGGAATGTCCCAACTTGGAGCTGGCAACCCTATCAGTTAGCCTTCCTGCATTACTAGTTAAACTGGAGATCTAGGGTGAAACCCTTTGGTGGCAGTGAAAATCTTTAGAGGGAGGCAGGGAGGCAGGGAAGGTATTCTTGAGGTAAAAGCCTGGGTAAAGTAGAAAATACTTGAAGCTCTGTTTGTGTGGAGAAAAAATGAATGTTGGGACCAGAGCTCTCCTGAGGTGAAAGTTTAAGGTAAGGAAGAGCTGAATTAAAAGTCCAAAGGCAAAGGTTAAAAACAAAACAAAATCTGCTATCTGCTGGAGAGTTGCTTTTTTCCATTGAGAAAATTTTGGGGTTAATTGCTGGGGAAATTATATTTTCCAACACATTATAAGCAAGCTTGGATCAGGAGAAACTCTCAATGAGGCCCTGAAATATTTTAATCAAAATTCTGAATTTATGACCCATAAATTCATACTCCTATGTACAAATATCCTTAATTAATTATAAATATTTTTCTTATTCTATCACCACTATTATGCTAGATGAGGGATCGTCATATTATCTCCTAAGATAGCCTGGTCTATGATTATTTGAACAAACACAGTGGAAAGAGAATCCTTTCTAAGAGACCTTGAAATGGACGTTGGGAATTAAATTGATACCCACATTTCTGCTCAAGTTGATCTTTTTTTATAATCCTCATACAGGACAAACTTCTTCTGTTGTAGCTTCTGAAGAGCAACACAACAGATCTCAGCCGCCTTATGCCCCACATCTCCCCCACCCCCGTTGGCCTACTAATCCCCACGCCGGGGCTTGCCCGGCAGTGGCGGTCGCATTGCCTAGGGGGTGGTGCCTAGCAAGGATGTGATGTCACTTTCAGGTCACTCCTCCCCCCCACTTGCATCTTCCTCTGATGTCACTTCAATGCATCATGTCTTGTGGTTTTCAAGCATCTGACGTTTATTCTATGTGCCTCTTACATTAACAAAGTTTGGCCACCCCTGCTATATATTATGATGAGCATTCTGTGTCAGATCTCCCATGATTAAAAATTGTTAATACCTCTCATGTGGTGGTTTTGGTATGGTAAATTCCATCAAGATCATAGTGTTGTGGGAGGAAAGGTTTAACTCCCACATTGGATAAGCTACCAGTCAGGCCATTTGTTTGTCAAGGTCAGTATTGTCTACTGGCAGTGGCTCTCCAGGGTCTCAGGTGGAGGTATTAGACATCACCTGAGCCTTTTAATTAGAGATGCCAGAGACTGAACATGGGAGGTCACTGATCAATAGCATTTTGGGGGCAATTTTGATTTAAATTGAGGAAGCAGTCAGGAGGGAGGGTTAACTTCATTTCCCCATCACCACAACATCAAGTCAATGCACACATACCCTGTGACTACTGTTTCTTAAAACAGATTACCCATATCTCTTGCTGTCACATTTAATTTTGCTCCAGGTATAATAAAATTATTTTGAATGTAATGAGCTTTTTATCTAAAATTAAAGAAAGATTATGTAAGTGTGGCAAAAGTGGCTTGAATGCACCTTTCCTGGCCTGAAAACATACTTTTTCATCCTGAAGCAACCTCTGTAAAAACAAGCACACATAGTTTTGCTTTATTGCAGGGTATGGGAAAAGCCAGGTAGTGAGCATTGTTACCAGAACTGCTCTTTTTGAATGGGGAATTAGCTAGCAGTCTGGAACTAAATTTAGTGCGGATCTTTTAACCAATATATACTGGGGTCCCTCTCCAGACGCTCATGCAATAAAGAGGCAGACTAAATAAAGATACATGTTTTACTAAATAATGTGGCGTATGCCTGAACTAGCACACACATACAAGGTTACATACAAGAGCTCGGAAAACAGAGTAGGAAAACAGAGACGGTTGCATTAGCGGGATAGCCCACTTGAGAGCGATGAAGTTGGGTATACTCACAATCCTGACACGGAGCAAAGATGTGGCAGCGAGATGAGGTGGTCTAAAGCCTGCACTAGATCCAAAATACAGTGACAGCAAGGAGTCTGGCTAGGAATGGCACGCGCACCATGTGGCCTGGGAGACCAGCTTAAATACCCCAAAACGTACCCTGGGGCTGGTGCGGTTCCCGCTGGTTCTCATGGGTGAAACAAAGGTACGAATGGCTTTACAACTACCCTAGATGGGCCATCTTAGAATCTGATTGTATTATTGTGACACCTTGGGAAGAGAGGACAAAGGAGGGAGGGGGAGATCCGGGCGTATTGAATGGATGTTCCAGCGAACAGGGCTTGTCCCAACGTCATCAGCTCTGGAATGCAGAGGCTGCTTTGAGATACATTCTCTAAGTGCTTGGGATGGTCGGCACTTAGCTTCTTCTCCGGGGCGGCTATTAAGATATGCAGAGCAGGGTGAGGCTCGCCGCTGAGGACGTGGTCTGCTCGCTTCTCTGGAATGGCTTCTCTCAGAAGGCTGCTTCTCTGGGTCTTCTGGCTGCCTAAGAACATGGCTGCCGGCTGGGCATGTCTGGGGCTGGCTAACAGGCTGCCCGGTAGCGAGGGCAAGCTCGGTGACCAGCCCGCGGGAGGCTCCAGGCAGGAACTGGCCAGGGGGTGCCTGGTCAGGCTCGCTGGAGGTCTCCCTGGCTGGCACCTGGCTGCTAACAGCATGGTTTGGGCCCAGGTGAGGCAGGCTTCCATGGAGGCAGGGAAACAGCATGTATAACACAGTCCACAGCAGGAATAGGGCACAGGCACAGTCCGTGGTCGATAGCAAGCAGGCAGGAAACTGACACGTGAAGCAGAGTCCAAACAGGCAGGGAATAGACACATGTATTAAAAGTGCACACGTGCAAGGCAGTCTTTGGTGTAGTAGTAAAACAGCAACGCAGGAAACTCAAACACAGTTCCTGGCAGGCCTTGATGCAGGAGAAGGGGGCTACTTGGCAACAGCATCTATTGGCTAATACCTGGGTTCATATCATAGCATCATATCTTCCAAATCTCTGGAGCACTTCTGCAAATGTTGATGAAGTATCTGTGAATCAAGTGAATGATAGATGTAAAAGCAAGAGGAGACAAGGACAGGGTCCTCCTGGCATCATTTCTCTGGGCCCAGTACAAATCTGTAACATGCCTTCCGGCATGGGAAATAAGCACCCATACCTTTTTTCTGAAATTAAATAAATAGGCCATATAATGTTAATAATATTGTGATTCAGGATGGGCTCCTCTGAACTCCTGGTCCCCAGAGTCCCCTGTGCTTGGGCCCTGGGGTGACTGCTGTAGCATTTGACTTGAGAGACATGTTTTTGGTAAATTGTGAAGCTGGGTTTCCAAAGTGAGTGAAAATCCCACTGTGACCGCTGTTAAGAATTTTAAATTTGTCATTACCTAAGTACCTAAGGCCTAATTTTAGGTTGATGTGATGTGTTTTCATAATCAACAAATGTGGATACTTACATACCTAACCAAGCAAAGAAACTCTGAACAGCTTTGTTAATCATATTATTCCAGTACCATAAGCAACATGACAAATTTCAGATCAGCTGCAGAAATCATCTGCTGCTGTGTCATGTAGTTGTCTTCATCTAGCAAATATCTGCAATTTACTACACTAAGAATAGACAGGATCTAGAAGTCCTCAAGCCCTTCTCCTTTAAGAGGTCACAGCTGTTTTCTTGCTTTCTTCTTTCCTGCTAGGAGTTCTCACTTCAAAAGCAAAGACTTCCCATGTGAACAATTGCCCAATTATATCTGTGTAAAACAGTCAATAATCTATTTCTTTACTACTAGATAAAGCTGAGGGAACCTGCTGAATCTATCAGGAGTATATTGCGGCTAGCGGATGCTTGACAATGACCCTTTGTTGGGAAGTGTAAAAAGAGGTTATCCCTGAAGGGCAGTGACTACCTGCAATCCCATAGGGCAATTTTACCTGTTGTCTGATAGGAGTCCTGCAGTGGGCTTATTTATTGAAAGAAGGTAGGCATCAGGCACCGTACTGAGAGATAATGATATCTGTAGCACAGATGCATGCTGGGTGCAGCAACCTTCTTTGGAATGTTCCTAGAACTGCAAGCACTGCAGTCTACTAATGGATAGCACAAGCCGTAGCATGGCCCTTGCAAAAAGGGGCAACTTGTTTTTTAAAATATGCTTACCTCTTAACAGTGCTCAGGAGTAGGAAATTACACAATGGATGTTGAAATGCAGGCTGGGTGAGAAGTTGTCATTTGAGTAATGGATGCCTTATTTCCTGTTTTTGCTAAAAGCTAGAGCTCAGCGTAATTAGCGAGTGAGAAAGCAGCCTTGGCAGCTAAACAAAAAAGCACATTTTGGGCCAATTAAAATTGTTTATGTAGTCACTGAGAAGTATTTTTCACCAAACAATTAGAACTCAGTGTATTGATCGTAACAAAGTGTGACCTGTTGTTAAAGGATGCGATTCTACAAAATGCAAGTTAAAGCCATCTTGCAAACCGAAAGAACACAGAGGAAGCATGCAGAATATGTGGTAAGATGTAGCCAATTCCCTTCAACACTCAATTCCTTCTGTTCTGCAGAATCCACTAAATGAAGGATCTCAAATGCCCAGTCCAACAGTTATCAAAGAATAAGAAATGACGCAATCTTATGCATATATGAACCAGTACAAATCTTGGTACAATATATGATTTCAGAATAACAGAGCACAGGGTGTCTTAAAGAGCCACAAGCTTACCACACATTCTGCCCTCAGTCCACACTGTGATGCAGTTTGAAGAGGGGCAAGTGCAGACTAAAGATGGGCCACACGGACAGCATCTGACTCAGTACTTAAGAATGGTTCAGATGTACAAAATTTTCTCCACACAATGCATCCTAGCCTTTCGTTTAGAAATTGTAACACCCCCTCCCATATATTAAACCATTAATACATTAAGTGAACATATTCTGAATTGTCTCTTGATAACTGAACAATCAGGTGAATGTGTGAACTGCCTCCATTGAAAAGAATTGGGTTTGAGTCAAAGAACTTTTGAGTAAAAGGAAAAAGCCACTAGCACTGTTTCACAGTAGTAATGCACAGAAGGTTTATTCCAAGTTATAACAGATTTGGAGTTGGATCTAGTGGATCATTTCCATTGACGCAAGAGATTTCCATCAGCGAGGCAAAACATCTTTGCTTCCCCTGTTCTACAGCAGCTCACAATGCCCACTATAATGTTGTTCCTGGATAAGAAAGGACCCCTAAGAACAATATGAGGGGGGACTTAGAGGTATACAGTGGAAGGGGAAATGCAAAAAAAAAGAAGGCAAAATAAATTTTAAACTGAATCTAATCCAAGCTTTGTAATAGCTCTCATGTTTCTACTTATAGAAGAGGTTGCACAAGCAGAAGAACATTGTTAAGAGTGTTTGTTCATGAGTTATTTGCCCCAGGTTCAATGTTGTTGGGAAATGGAGTTTTTCTCAAATCTTTTCTCAAATCCCAACTTTTCTCAAATCTTTTCCAAAACTTGTGCCATAGTTTTTGGAAAGATCAAAGCAAAGCCCGGATAAATGCAACATGGGACGGAAAGTTCAGATCCCCTCAGTTAACACGCAGAATTTTCTCCAGTGACAGCCATTTTCTTTTCCTATCACCAGGACTTTTTTCTTTAACAAAATAATCATTATACTTCTATTCCATTATACCAATATGTATATCAAGTTCTCTGAATTCTCAGCTTAATTTTTTAAAGCAGATCTCTAAGATCTATTCCATAAGTTAGGCTACCACATAAAGGCCATGTTTTATATTTCTCATTCTCTGTTACAATAATGAGTGATAGAATGGTAAGGTATAGCCCAATCTTGTGGAATCTTGGAAGCTAAGCTGAGTTGGTACTTGGATGAGAGACCACCAAGGAAGACTGGAGTTGTTCTGCAGAAGAAGCCAATAGCAAACTGCCTCTGCTCCTCACTTGCCCTGAAAGCCGTTTCTGGTGTTGCCATGTTGGTTGGAATCTGATGGCGCATGTGTGCACACGTGCATGCATGTGCACATGTGAATGTGTGCACACACTACAATAACTCAACAAAGCAATAAAGGTTTAAAAATAAATAAATTCATTGCCCATCAGTATTGTAAAACAGCCAGTTTAAAAGATGCATTGACATCGTTTTCAATCAAGGATTCTGGGCTTCAGTTGCCTCTGGTGTTCCTGTAATGAAAATGATAGTTCCATCTTGAAATACAAAATACCTATTAACTTTGTATGAAAACAGAAAGGAAAAGACGTAAATGCTTAAATATCTTTTATTTTTCAGAGGTGTCACACAAAGGGTGGGGGGAACACAGTGATGCTCTGTAAACCACACAGATGTACACCTTTCAAGATTTTAAAGAACCAGTGTATAGTATGTTGTCAGCTACATAATTAAGGATGGGGGGGCTTGACCTACTATTAGTGGATTAACAGCACTTGTACTGTAACCACAGCTTAGAAAGCCTCGTATCTGTGTAGTCAGAACTATGTGCTGCCCCTTTAATGATTGGTACTCATGGGAATTGTAGTCCCCCCTCCAATATAGAAGTTTATTGTAGGCTTCCTGTGAAGGTGTTAAAGTTTTTATGGTCCTCTTCCCCCCTTTGTTTCGGACCCTTTCCCTCAAGGATGCAACAGTCATAATGAATTTACCGCTTGTCTACAACAAATCTGGACCAATAAAGATGTATCTTGCTTCTGAATGAACCATGTGTAGTTCACTGGCTCCAACTGTAAGTAAGGATTCCTTTATGATCTGGGTTGAGGAAGGCAGCGCATTAAAGCTATCTGGAAGCCAGCATCTTTCCTAGCTGCTCCCAGAATAGTAAATTCATTAAAAGGCTCGTCTTGCTCCTTCACAAAGTAAATTCATTAAGAAGCATGTTCTTCTCCTTCAAGATCACCATAGTGAATTAATAGCTACAGCATGTTTTGCTCTTGCAAAGATAAAAAATAACATGTGTGCATGTCTGCATGAAGGGGAAACAAAAACAAAATCTCAGCTCCCTCTTCTCCTGGCTGCAAAGGATTCCCCTTACCAGAGCCTTTCAGTTGCTAATTGACTGATCAGCCTGGGAGCCCACCTTCGCTAGCCGGAGAAGGAAACGAGCAGCTTAAATAAGAATGTTTCAGCCGCCTGCATGCTTTATTCTCAAGCAGAGAAAATGTTTCATGCCTTACAAGCCTGTCGTTTCTGAGTTAAATGTTTCTTAACTTAAAGTGGAGGAGAGCTCCGGTATGGATCAGCTCCCTCACTCTGCTTCAAAAGTACCTCATGCCTTTGAATTGCAAAACAGCTTTAACTGCTAAGGTATTGCTCTAAGCTGTGCTTCATGCCGGCCTGCTCTTGTAATCCAGAACGCTTTATCCACAACCCCTAAATGCTGAGCACACAAAGGAATTCAAAATCAAAAAGAGTCCAGTAGCACCTTTAAGACTAACCAATTTTATTATAGCATAAGCTTTCGAGAATCAAGTTCTCTTCGTCAGATGCCTGATCAAAACTGGGCAGATACAGAAGAGGAGGGGGAAAGAGAGGGAAGGAGGGGAGCATAAATCACAAGAAGGCAGAATGCAATTAGCATAGAGGCAATCAAAACATTCCTTTGCTTGGAAATGTAAACATTTCCTTTTGGTGTGCAGTCCTTTAAGCGACCTTTAAGTCTTTGGTGGAATGTCCTGGTAGATTCTACCAATCTACCAATCTACCAGGACATTCCACCAAAGACTTAAAGGTCGCTGTGGTTCAAAAGAAACCTTTCAAAAACAAAATCCAACGGGAGGCTGCTGAATTGGAATTCATATGCAAATTTGACTCTGTCAAGCGGGGACTGAATAGAGACTATGAATGGTTATCACATTACCACAGGTAACAGATTCTCTTTACAGAGGCGTGATCTGGGGGAGCCCAGTGACGCCTGGTGTGAGCTTTCGGGGACCACAGTTCTCTTTGTCAGATGCAACTGGCAGGGAGAGCTGTGGTTACCGAAGGCTTATACTACATAGGAATTGGATACCTTCACTGCTACAAACTGACTGCACACCAAAAGGAAATGTTTACATTTCCAAGCAAAGGAATGTTTTGATTGCCTCTATGCTAATTGCATTCTGCCTTCTTGTGATTTATGCTCCCCTCCTTCCCTCTCTTTCCCCCTCCTCTTCTGTATCTGCCCAGTTTTGATCAGGCATCTGACGAAGAGAACTTGATTCTCGAAAGCTTATGCTATAATAAAATTGGTTAGTCTTAAAGGTGCTACTGGACTCTTTTTGATTTTGCTACTACAGACTAACACGGCTAACTCCTCAGGATCTATGACAAAGGAATTCATACTCTGAAGAGCACACACGTTTGAAAGCATCTCCAGAATCCAGCACTAAGCTGGGAAAAGTTGCTGAGCGCAAACAACTCCTCAACGCAAAATTCTGATTTGCACAGCTGACAAAGGGAACTTGCAAAGCTTTCAGCATCAGAAGAGTAGGCACGGCTAAGGAGCACACCCACACCCCTAGTGGTCTCTTAGAGCAACTACAACTGAATTCTTATAAAGCTCACTCACTTCGCCCCCGGTGGCCAACTTCGGAAGTGCAGCCAACAATTCTGTTCAAGCTATACAGAAGTCACGTGCTTGCGCTACCACAACAGTGCCACCGCAACAGTGCCATCCTAGTGGGCTGAAGTAGTACTGCCGCTTCATCGCTGCATCACGGTGGCCAGCCTCGGAAGTGCAGCCAACAATTCTGTTCAAGCTATACAGAAGCCACGTGCTTACACTACAACAACAGTGCCACCGCAACAGCGCCACCCTAGTGGTCTGAAATAGTACTGCAGCTTCAAAAAAATTTTTTTTTTGCCGCAATGGAAACTCCTGTGGGAAATCCGGCAGGTGCAGAGGTTATCGCGGATCCTGCCAATGCACCCACTACTTCCTCCAATGGCAACGATGAAGCTGAGTCCAAAGTCCACCACAGAAAGGAACATTGATGTTCATGGTGCAAAAATTTTTACGTTATCCTCCTTCCACAACTTCATCGTCCAAGCACAGCAAATGTCTGAGCCCAACCTACGAGAAGGTGATGTCATCCTCCTGAAAGACAAGGATGCTCCTAGGAACTCGTGGCCCATGGGACTTATAGATCGAGTTCTACCCAGCGCGGACGGGTTGGTCCGCAAGATTGATGTTCGTGTAGCCAGACACGACGGCCCGAAGATTTTCACCAGACCAGTCACCGAAGTGATCCTGCTTGTTTGGAAGACTGATCTTGAAGAATGAAGCTCAAGCTTTGCATGCCATTTGTTGCTTATATGCTATATTTAGCCTTTATTGCCTAGTTATGAGAATAGTGTAGCATGACATATATGCTTAGACTTGTTAGGATACTCCACTAGCTTGCATGTTGGGGTGGAATCCATAGGATCCCAGGCGGGGAGTGTACTGTAACCACAGCTTAGAAAGCCTCGTATCTGTGTAGTCAGAACTATGTGCTGCCCCTTTAACGATTGGTACTCATGGGAATTGTAGTCCCCCCTCCAATATAGAAGTTTATTGTAGGCTTCCTGTGAAGGTGTTAAAGTTTTTGTGGTCCTCTTCCCCCCTTTGTTTCGGACCCTTTCCCTCAAGGATGCAACAGTCATAATGAATTTACCGCTTGTCTACAACAAATCTGGACCAATAAAGATGTATCTTGCTTCTGAATGAACCATGTGTAGTTCACTGGCTCCAACTGTAAGTAAGGATTCCTTTATGATCTGGGTTGAGGAAGGCAGCACGTTAAAGCTATCTGGAAGCCAGCATCTTTCCCAGCTGCTCCCAGAATAGCACTAATCAACCAATTCAAGCTCTCAGTTTCAAGTGTGTATTTCCCAAAGATAATATGATATATATTATCATATATAATATGATGCTATTAAATGTTAACAAAATATTATTTATGAGCACTAAAATTACTCATGTTAACAAATACAACTACTTGGTTATGTTGAGGATAACTCAATTTCTGTTTGCCAAACACCATTAATAGAAGGCAGAATGAATTTTACTTGTACTCAAATAATGGTCTTTACAATAATTAATGACATGCTTATTTTCAGGAGTTCAACCCAGAAACAAATTCAGAAATTGAAGCCGCTGCTCCCACCCCCAGTAGTTAAGGATTTATGCTTAGGGAAAGGATTTCTTCCTAACAGGTATGTATAATATTAGTTATGGATCCTGGAACCTGATGAGCTTCTCAACAACTGTCAGCTTGAAGAACTAAATTAGCTTTATGCACAGGTGTTATACCAATATAGATAAAATCACATGACAGTAATCAATACTGAGTAATACTAGGCCAAGCTCTTGTATTCTCTAGATGAACTTTTAAACTTTGCATGAACTGTCTGTGTGTTTTTTCTATGCGTTAGGTAATTCTAACAGGTGTGCTTTCATCCTTTGAGAGTTCATTAAAATAGTGGACTCTATCGAGGTTAATGTTCCTCTATCAGAGATTCAACCAATGGTGATCGCTCAACTTAACTTTTCCTGACACTTCTCAGAGATTTATAGTTTTCTTTTGCAGATCTGAGTATGATGTAATTTTTTACTAATTGGAAGGTTGTACTATAGAAATTATGAATATTCAGTGAAGCATCAAACCAATCATTGTTTGTTTGTGCTATCATGTGAATAGACCTTAAATATTTGCATATGATGAGGTATAAAATTGCAAACACAGATAGAATGGTAGAGCTCTGATGGAAGAAATCTCTTGAGAGAATTTAGGTGAGAAATTTTTACCTATGCATTTCATAGAAACTTTGATTAACTTGGATTTTAATTTTAAAAAGGGATTGATAAACTTGGAATTTATTAAGAAATGTTAGCAAACTTATTTCTTATTGCCTTTCTGTGTTTTTTTTATAGGATTTATATTAATAGCCATTTATATTTTGATTACTTGCTTCATTAAAAAACTAGGGTGTATTTTCAATAAAGTGAAATAAACTCTAGACAGGTGTCTGTGTGTTTGATAAAGAGTTGCAAAGCAATATTGAACCCTATATAAATAAATGTACTGATAAACAGCTGGTTCAAAGAACATATCTGTTTGACAAGTCTGAGAACTAATTGCTGTAAGCTTTCCAGGAGAGAGATACATCTTTCTCTTGGCTAGTAGAAGCTTAGTTTCAGATACAGGCAAAAGCTCGTTACACAAGAGCCATTTAAGTATCAAATACCCCCCTTCTATCAAGCAAATGTCCTTTTAATATAAATTAAAGAATGTTATCCACCTAATATCACCAAGATATCTTTAATATTTATTTCTTTATTTCACTAAATTTATTTATTTCATCCATTCTCCATCTCTCTTGATGAAACTCAAGGCAGATGAGTTACCCACTAGAGACTACTCACATTCCAGGTCCAAATGTCACACATTCTACATACTTGCACATTGTATCAATTGCACTTACTCCACATGTTACACATCAACAAATAACGTAGTAGTCTACTAGTCTTACTGGATTTTCTACTAGGTTTGAACATGGTTGGTCGCAAGATTATGCTAGACCAACTGTAGGACTATGGAGCTTTAGCTTTTCTCTAGCTCTTCCTGGGCAGAAGGACATGGTGGGGACATCATTCATGGACTCCAAGAAGATAACTTGAAAAGTTCCATAAAGCTCTAAAATATCTCCTTTTTATTTATTAACTATTTGAAGCCACTGGGAAAGATCATTAGATCATCAACATCCTAAAAATACTTAGCCTTGCGGCTTATTAAAAGATCCAGTGAGGCTGTGTTAAATTTTACAAGGGATCAAAAAATCTTTAAAAGATTGTGCTGTAATTACACTTGGTTTCTTGTTTTATGAGTTTTCATACTCAAAAGCACAGTAGAAAGTTTTAACTTTAAGAACCTTAAGAAGGAAAAAATCTGTTTCTGATATAAATAAGTGTTTACAATTTGGATTTTAAAAAAAGCTTTAACACCTGTGGTGGTAGCCAGAGAGTTTTCCCTGAAAGACTATACCATCTACACCAAGGGTTGCACAGCCAATTAGATTATAGCGCCACTGATTACTCACAATGCTCTTCCTGTGAGGACAGGCCCCGATGTGTTGTCTTTTGATAACGCTGGCTCCTTTAGGGCAATAATGCTGATACAGCTTCCTGTCTAATCATAAAGCAATTACTGTACCTCCAGAGAGAAAAAGCACTTTCAGACATCTAGGCTTAACTTAGATGTGACAGTCAATCCTTTCCTTGCTGGCCTTAAATGTCAGCTAAAAGTGCACACTTAGAAAAATATGTGACAAACATGAAACAATGGATAATGGGCATAATATCTGCAGCATCTTGAAAAATAAGAGTCCTCTGGCAAAGGTTATTATAGCAAGAAATTGTTGAGATTTAGTGAGGATAAACTGCATGTATCTGACAGTGGGTTCAAGCCCTTGAAAGCTTATGTCATTATAAATCTGTTAACCTTTAAGGTTTACAACAACACCCCCACATTCCAGAAGGGTAGCCATGTTTTTGCTACAGCAGACTAATACAGCTATCCCTCTGGAATTTGAGATTGGATGTAACTTTCACTTAGCTTGCATAAAGAAAGTTGGCATAATTGGCTGTCGGTTCCAAGGGAAATCACTCAGTAGAAGAGGCATAATGATCTACATGCCATTTGTAAGAAATCTGGTACGTAGACTGCAATCTGTGTACACATTTGTCAGGTGTGAAATCTGAAGAGGTACAAATTGGAGTGGAAGCTAGTGGCTACAATTAGCCCTTCAATCTCTGATACTTTATGGGGAGAAAAAGAAATTGTCTTGAGGGAAAAGGGACGATCTTCTTTCCTGTCACTTACCTACCACCTTGTAGATTGTTTGTTTCAGCCAGTTTTCTTCAAAGTACTTCACTTTGTTTCTTCCTTGTTTGTTTTTTACCTGGCAAATCATAAGTAGATGTAGTAATAATGTATGTTATTGGTATTGCTGAAGTGCTACAAAAGGTGACCTGCATATATAAAAACAGAATACCCAGGTAGAACAAAGTTGTTCTGTAAGTGTATTAAATTAAGCAAGATAGGCTGCCTAAAAGCTCAAACAAAAGACGTGGAAGACTTACAAAATCTGAAAATATTAAAAACATTTCAGTATGAAGTGTCTGAATATATAATAGCTTGAAATGAATGCTAATCTGCTCTGGTTTCATTGGGCTATGTTATATGTTCTGATGGTAAGTATGAGATGGACCCAAAAAAACCCATCTCATTTAGCACTTCAAGTGCATAGCAGCTGCATGGTTTCTGTTTCTAAAGTGGGTTTCTTTGCATCCTATATTTCTAAATGTAGTGCACAGCTTCGTTAGAAATTGTCTCTTAAACTGGAAAGTGAAGTAGTCTGTTTTACAATAGAAACTGCAACACATGAGAGAAGGAATGCATTTCCAGCTTTGTTATGGTGTCACACAATGCATTTTTCAGTAAGTAGATGTCACACCCTCTACTGTAAGGGTTGTCTGGTCAAAATGTCCCCCCAAAAAAGTTGCCAAGCAGTAGTGTCAGTTCTTTGGGCCTTTGAAAGTAGAATTGGGCATGTATTTTGTAAGCTACCTATGACAATTTGGAGCCCTTGAGTCCAGTGTAAGTAGAACCTGCATTACTATATGAGAGGTGAGCACCTGGTCTTGTGTTATATTTCAGCTGATGTTTCATTGCTTTCTCTAGGAGCCATAAACTCAACCATCTGTGCAGCAGGCCAAGACATGCAGTTTTGAAGTCCCTGCTAGAGAACTCTCTGGACAGAAGGGGTGTGTGTGTGTGTGTGTGTGGTGAGAGACACACTGTATCACTGAAGCAGAACAGAGAAAGGAAATGACTCAATCATCAAAAGGCCCTCTTTCCTCAGGGAACTGTCCCTAATCAGTATTAGCCCCTTACAATAATACTATTTCAGAAGCACTGTGAACCAGAGCACTGTGTAGCCATGTAAACTTCTTCCTGGATTTGCCAAACAAAACAGCATTCAGCAATTAATAGAATTTAGCTATTAGCCCTGCTATGATAAAGCAACACAAACTTTGCCTGCTAGTTATACAGCCATTTTGTTTTTGAAAATGTGGTTTATTTCCTGTGTTGTAATTTTCTCTCTCACACACACCATGCAAGAATAATAAATGGCTGCATTTTGTTTGGCTTCAAGCATTATGGCTATGGAAATTGTCCTCATTACCCTTGCAAGAGCTTTTACAAAGCTTCCTCATGGGAATTCCCTGATTAGTCATCGCTTTAGTATTAAGCTTGGATAGTTTGTAGTACATGCCAAGGATCTACTGAAAGCTCTACCTTTTTTAGTGTTTGATAATGCACTGAGGCAATGCCAAAAGTTGGCAATAAACATTGAAGACCAGACAACAAGCATGCCCTAGCTCTGGGAAGTGGATATTACTAAGCCTTGGTTCCTTATAATTAATGGTGATTAGACACAGAAACAGACGTGCACCACCTCAAATACAAATGAGCAGTTTGTTCTTCTTTCACGCAGAAAAAGAACACTAGCCAGAGTGAAAGGAGCCATGGCCTCCTAGCATTTTTTCATTTTTCTTACCTGTCTCCCGTTTTCACAATGAGCTCTTGCTCTTACTGACAAAGCTGACTCTTCAATTTTGGTGGGGGTTTTTTTCACCACGCCTAGTACTGATTTGAAAGCACAAAGAAAATCAGCGCTGCATTGGATCAAAGTTTTAAATTGTTCACTGCAGTAGTACTGGGTCACAGCATCATTGGAATGAGCACAATAGCAATATGAATTTAGAAAACCAGAGACAATAATTGTATGTAACAAAGGAATTCTGTAAACATCCCACCCTTGGGAAACATCATTTACACCCATAACAATAGGTGGGTTGGTCTCCAAATCAAACCTAATGCAACTGCAATATATCAGTATGTATCACATTGTTATCTTACCTTCCTCCAGGGAGTTCATGGTTTTCTCCACCTGCATTTTGTCCTTACAACAATCCTAAAGTAGGTTAGAGTGATTGGGTCAGGGCCACTTGATAGGCTTTCTGAATGGCGGGGGTGGTCTATCGGTCTGCAAAGTGGTGAAGAAAGCCAGCCATGCCTGTTGCCTCTTCTCACAGATTGCCTTCTGTTGATTTGGCATCCTAAGCAGCTGTTTCAGTCTCTTGGGTGGTGAACCAGTCCCACCTCACTTTACATCTTATGCGCTGTCCCAAATGATGATACCTTGAGGCTGCCCTGAAATGGGTTTGAATATATTCAGACATAATGCCATGGTTTAAACTTCCAGACATATGGACGAGCTGTGGTTTAGTGCTATTTGTCAACCTTTGCTTTCATCTGCTCTGTATTTCACAGTCACTCTCTCAGTGGTGTTCTCCAGATGTGAACCAATTACAAGGAACTATGGCTTTTCAGTTCAGATATCCTGCACAATACTTTGGTATTCCCTCATTGATCTCTGCTTCCTGCCAAATGTTTTGTTATTGTTATATATATATGTATGTGTATTTTAGCTTTGATTTTGTTTTAATTATGTATTTTCATTGTTTTAATGGTTTTTAAGATGTGATTTTTATTATGCATTTTTAACTTGTTAGCTACCTTGATGGCCCTTATGAGGGCAGAAAGGTAAGGTATAAATTTTGTAAAATAAATAGTTAACATGTACCATAGTTTTCAAACACACTTTTGATGATATTTTCTGATTCTGATTTGCTGGCTGATAGTAAAGCATTTTTGCCAGTTCAGATGTCATTCAAAATCCTAGGATCAAATGTAGTAGAAAATTTCTGTAGGGGGATTTTTATTGCTGCCTCCCCCAAAGCAGTTCCTGAGCTTTTCAGTTGGGAGACAGAGGGATCTCACTCCACTGACATAAATGCCTTCCATCACTGGACATTTTATGCAGGGTCCAAGCCACAGGTAGGAGTCCTTAATCATAGTTTAGGATGAGGTTTGAATTCAGCAACAGCATCCGGTTATTTCGCCTTAAATTGAGAAGATATGTTATTATCTGATTCTCATAGACTCTGTGAACAGGGTACTGAGGATCAAATGAGGAGGGATCCACATCTGTTAAATAGCTAATCATTCATATTGAAAATAGAGAGCAGGGGTCTTGTTAAACAAAAAATAAGAGCATGTGGGAGAGGGGAGGTAAACACTGCCTTCTCGTACAGCTTACCTTGCTCTGCTCCCTGACTTTAAGCATCTTCTTGCCCAGCTTCTATACAAGTGAACCAGGTTGGAATGAAATGCTTAAAGTAACTGCATGCAGCAAGATAAGAAAGGAGATGAAGTAGGGTTTAGCTCTTCTCACCTGCACACATTATTTTCTGTATAGTCACCCTACACACTTTACATGATTACATGAAGCTGCCTTATACTGAATCAGATCCTTGGTTCATCAAGATCAGAACTGTCTCAGGCTGGCAGATGGAGTTCTTTCAGATCACCTGCTACTTGATCCTTTTAACTGGAGATGCAAGGGATTGAACCTGGACTTTCTGTATGCCAAGCAGATACTCTACCACTGAGCCACAGTCCCTAGCAAGTGCAAATGGTTGGACATATTAATAAATATATTTGGATTCCACCTTTCACATCTAGCTTGGCCCTGAATAATGCCTTTCTAGCCATGTTGCAATCATCAGTAGGAGATCATTACAGCAAAGTGTGAACAACTTATATTGTGATCCTGAGGTATAAAAACAAAAAATGTGCTTTATTACAGCATCTTCTCCTTCAGAAATACATAAAGACTTTAGCCAGAAATTATGCAGAAATAAGATTATCGTAAAGACCAATCCAGAAAAGATAATGGAACAAAAAGAATGTTGTGTGCTTAATGAAAGTCTGTATGGAAAACAGCATGAAGATTCAGATGAAGCAATATCCTTTTTCAGTTGTACAAAAATTATGGACAAAATCCAGGAATAAAAGTTGAGAATTATATTGAAAGTTTCTGTGAAAAATTATCTTTTGGGTAAATTACTCCAGCGATAAATGTCTTTCTTTCTTTCTTTCTTTCTTTCTTTCTTTCTTTCTTTCTTTCTTTCTTTCTTTCTTTCTTTCGACAAGGCAACATTACATAGGTATATATATGATGGATGTATATAATATACAGATTTCAGACATACATTTAATAAGAACCATGTGGCATAGGGTCATCAGCCAACTTCTCAGTGCTAGGTTTAATTTGTTTGATAACAAGCACAAGCCCATCAATGAGAACAGTACTTTGCTGAAGTATTTGATGATCCAGATATAAATAGTAGGGGTGTACAATCCAGATCTGGAATTCAAGGAAAGGCTGGATTTTTTTGCTGATCCAGCTAAATTTGGCTTTTCCAAATCAAATCACAGAATACTGGATGTGATCTGGGAACCTGGATCCAGAACCCTGGATAAATCCAGGTAAATCTGGGAAACATGGCTTCAGCCTCTGGCTAGGTGCTTCCGGGGCTTCTGCTTTTTTCCCCCAAAGAAAGGTGGGAAGGGGAGTGAGGCAGAGGATGAGAGAGCGGGAATGAGGCAGCAAGGGGGAAGTGGGTGGCCAATCCATGGAGGAGCTCTCCTTGCCTGCTCATTTTTCTTAATTGGCTTTGTCTTTTCAAATAGAATTATGGACAATAGAGATACTATATGGAACTCACATGTTGTCTATTAAGGAAAGCCTTCATGCAGTTACATTTTCAAACAATGGCAACAGCATATCTGGACAACAGAGCCATTAAAATCCCTGTAGAAAAACATCAACAGTTTGGTGTAGTGGTTAAGAGCACAGGACTCTAATCTGGAGAACCGGGTTCGATTCTCCACTCCCCCCACTTGAAGCCATCTGGGTGACCTTGGGTCAGTCACAATTTCTAGGAACTCTCTCAGCCCCACCCACCTCACAGGGTGTTCATTGTTGTGGGGATAATAATTACATACTTTGTAAACCGCTCTGAGTGGGTGTTAAGTGAATGAGTCCTCGCAATATGACCCGTTGGTCAATATACCTATGTATCTTCACGTGGATGTAGTGTCTTGGACTATGTGATTATTTCAACGGATCTGAGAGATCATATTACTAAGTTTGTGATAGGCGATCGTACAGAAAGTGACCATTCCCCTATGCAGTTGTCTTTTAGATTATGCTGTGCCGTAGATAGGCTCCCTTTACTTAGTTCTGAAAATATCGATCTCCCAGTACACAAGAGGATAAAATGGTCATCAACCTTCTTGGCACAGATTCAACAGTGGATGCACAGTGATATAGGGGTACAATTAAATCATAAGTTATCCAATGCTAACTCTTTAGCTGAGGCGCTTTCTGCTCTTAAGTGCATTTTGGATAAGCTTAGTGATTTTGCTCAACCGCCTAGTTGTAAACAGGTGAAAAGCCTGATTAACCCATGATTCAACACTGACAGCCATTAACAAAAAAAGGCTGTGTCAATTATTTCAGCAAATACGTACTGGCATTTTACCATGGATTCCCTCTGTTTATTATGACATGAAAAGGGAATGCCAATGCTTGTTAGCCCAAAAGAAACAGTAATAATGCCTTTTGGTCTCTGGTCTCTGGGTTTAAACGCCAGTCTGGCAATTCTAATGCTAGTTTAATCCCTTCCCAGGATTGGGTCTCTTACTATACTAATCTATTTAATAACCTTCCTCAACTGAACTGTCTAGCGATATGTTAACGTCTTAGACATGCCAGAGTGGCCCCATTTCTCATGAAGAGATATGAGACCATATTATGAGTCTTAAAGCGGGTAAAGCTTCGAGCCCTGATGGCCTCCCCACTGAACTTATAAAGAATAACTGATTGGTGGTCCCATTCTCTTGCACGCCTGTTTACATTAATTGATAAATTTGGTACCTTACCAGAAACTTGGCTAAATTCAGTAGTAATTCTGATTTTTAAAAAAGGCGACCCCAAAAGGTTAGAGAACTATAGACCCATTAATCTTTTGTCTATCCTAGGGAAATTTTATGCCAAGCATCTCCTTAGGAAACTATCTGAGAGGATGGCTCTTCACAACCTGCTGGGGAAAGAGCAAATAGGATTTGTAGCAAATCATTCTACCTTAGACCACTGTGTCATGCTATCCTTTTTAGCTGAAAAATACCTCCAGTATTCCAAAGGCAGATTATATGCAGCTTTCACTGATTTACATAGGGCCTTTGACTCAATTGACAGGCAGATTTTGTGGAGCAAATTACACAATTTGGCCTTGACCAATGCCTTTTGTTTCTGCTGCATCAGTTACATCTCACTAACACCTGCCAGATTAGACTTGATAGCAGAGGCTCATAAACTCAGAAAATCCCCATGACAACGGGTGTAAAAGAAGGCTGCATTTTAGCCCCTTTTTTGTTTAATTTATTCTTCTCAGACCTTCCTGCTCAGTTGGTTAAACCAGATGGTCATGCCCCCAAACTAAATTCTGATTTGGTCCCTAT
The DNA here is from genome assembly GCF_028583425.1 of Eublepharis macularius. Classification (NCBI taxonomy): domain Eukaryota; kingdom Metazoa; phylum Chordata; class Lepidosauria; order Squamata; family Eublepharidae; genus Eublepharis; species Eublepharis macularius. Next base: position 94,604,270 of record NC_072791.1, on the reverse strand, counting down.
TTTACTATATGTGGATGACGCAGTGGTTCTCTCTTTGACTAAGGTAGGATTAAAGCACTCTCTATCAGCATTTATCTTGTTTTGTAGTCAGAATTCTTTAGCCATTAATTTTGATAAAACTAAAATCATGGTATTTTCTAAATCATTGAAGCAATCTCTTTGGAAAATCGATGGAAGAAAAATCAAACAGGTTAAGTCCTTCAGATATCTGGGGGTCCTCTTTCATTACAACTTAAAGTGGGCTTTACATCAAGAGCATTCTATTACCTTGGCTAAGAACAAGATGTCTGCTATAATTTATTTTTTACCATCAAAAAGGCAACCAATATGTCCCAGCTGCTCTTCAGATCTTTCAAGCGACAATGATCTCTCAGTTGTTATATGGGGTACCCATGTGGATTCAGGGCTTTAACCAAAAGATTGAACGAGTTAACACAATCTCTCTGCGCCACATGCTTGGTATCCCCAATTCGGTAGACTACTCTGTTCTGTGTGCTGAGTTGGGCCTACATACCATAGAATCCAGCTCTTAGATTGCTACCATTAAATACTGGTTACATCTTTATTTTTGGTTTTCCTTAGATAGCCTTATTGCTTCTATAAGGGCCAATCAGTTTGTTTCTCAATGGTCCCAATCAATATTTGAAAAAAATAATACTCTGGGTATTGATTTAGATTCTCTGGCTAATTCTAGTGAAACATATATTCCGAATAATTCGCACGAGAATTTGGGACATTGATTCGCAGGAGATAAATGCTGGAGCAGAGAGGACTTGCTCCCCTGGTTTTTAGGTCTTTCCTTTCCATATAATGCTATGGCTCAGTATTTTTCGACTCTAGCAATTCCCTCTCAGCGCAGAGCTGGCCAGACTTAATATATTTTCCTCAGTCATGGTCACTGGCAAATACAAGGGTATTCCTCATGAGGTAAGATTTTGCAGGTGTCACCACCGTGAACCTGATTCCATTCAGCATATACTTTTATACTGCCCGCTGTTTATCCAGCTGCGCTCACAATTGATTAGCCCTCTCTTTCAAACTCTTAAGATAGCAACTACTAGAGGAGTGGAATTTTTGCTAGCAGACAGATCTCCTGAAATTACTGAATAGGTGGCAGAGTTTCTGGCAAATGTGCTGAGGGTGAGAGAAAAGGGAAAAATGGAAAAGGGGATAGGAAGGAAGAGGGTGGGGGGAAGCAGGAGGGAGGTTTAGTGTGATGCCTGTGATTGTTGTCGGGTTCCTGAGGGGAGGGTTTATTGTTGCTCTTCATTTTCATTAGTAGTTAGATTTATAACCACCTGTAATTTATTTTGCTTATATTTTGACTAATTGGCAAATTGTACTGTATTGCCCTTGCCATTGCCATTGCCTTCTCGATGCTTTTACTATGCCAATAAAGGTTACTGGAACTGGAACTGGAATTACATACTTTGTAAACTGCTCTGGGTGGGTGTTAAGTTGTCCTGAAGGGCAATATATAAATCAAATGTTATTATTATTATGTTATTATATCTTTGTGTTGGTGATCAACGAACAGTTTCACAGCATGAATGGATTCTGAAAAAATCTCTAAAGCGGTTTAATTTGTCTAGAAGGTTCCCTACTCTAGTTTATAGGTAAACAAATGTGAAAAGTGTGTGTGTATCTTCTGTATATATATATATATATATATATATATATATATATATATATATATATATATATATATATATATATATATAGTTCTTCTGTGAATTCCTTTTCTGAGCACTTTGTAATGACTTACAGTGTTAAGCAAATAAATAGAATTATATTTGTTGTGTCCCACATTCTTTTTTAAAGAGCCAATGGAAGAAATCTAGAATTTTATCCTCAGGGGCTGAGCATGATAAAACTTTCCCCCACTGATGATCAGAAGCCAATGCAAGAAACAAGGAGCTGCATTAAAAAAAACCCATCCTAGATTTGTAGGTTATTCTAGTGAGGCCATATGGTTCCTGTTAAGAATAACTTATCTAGAAGGAAAACTGGATTCACTGTAAATCAACTTATGATATAGTGATAGCAGAAAGGCAGCCCAGTGTTGGTTGCTGTTCCTTCCTAAGAAGCTCACACAATGCTGGTAGTATACGGAAAGAACTCTTTCCCAGAATAGAAGTATTTTTCAGCTACAGTGTATATGGGAGAACATTAACTTCCAACTTTACAATTATGCAGGCCTCAGGGCAGGGGTATGTCAAGCGGACCCTCCATAGGGCCCTCAAAAACTGCTTGACAAAGGGATGCTTGCTCAAGGATATTTTTATTCAGAGACAAGGTCCATGTACCAAGAGACAAGCTTCTTTGTGATTACATCCCACTGCCCTTTTGGTGTTGCCATCTGGGGCCAGGAAGGATCTTTTGGAACCCTGGCTCCACCACCTTCTGCCCTCATCTCCTGCTTGTCCCACCCTATCTCTTCACTCGTCCTAGGCTGCCTCCCCCCCCTACCTCCGCCTGGCCCAACAGTCAGAGCTGCAACCACTAAGAGTGTGGTGCCAGCCATAAGAGTCAGAGCCAAGCTACAAGTGACGATTTACACTTGCATGGCAAGTGAACAGACTCACGTGTATTCCTCCCTGTTTACTTGCCATGCACTTGTGCTCCACTTGATCAAGTAGAGTGCAAGTGAATGGCAAGTGAACAGGGAGGAATACATGTGAGTCTGTTCACTTGCCATGCAAGTGTAAATCGTCACTTGTAGCTTGACTCTTAGTCACCACCTGGCCCTACTCCTGCCTTGGCTGTGCTACTGATGTGGTGAGAGCACAGGGCCACGCACCCATAGCCACCAGCCACCCAAAGGTCGGGCAGGAGCTCAACAGTGCCCCTGCCCTTGGCAGACATCACCATGTCAAGCAGTGCCTGAACCTGCTGCAGCATCTCCTGCTTCTGCTCCTGCTGCTGCACAGTTCCCCTGTGACCTCTTTCATCCCTTCTAGGCTCCAGTGAGTGTGTCCAGCCAGGGACAGGACTGTTGCCTGATGAGAAGCAAATGGTCATTTCTCTTTTGAGGTCTCCTTGCCATTTCTCTAAAATAAAAGGTGTTGCTGTTTTTTCCTTGACTATATTTTGTGGAAATGGTGTTATGAATAGTATTCAGTCATATACCTGGATAATCTAATGAGGAATTTATATAATGCAAAACATGATTATTTACACGAGACACAGCAATGATGAAAATTCTTTTAAGTTTTTAAAAATTCTGGTGGGTGATTGAAATCATAGTGTACCTACTAATACCCAAGGACTGGTTTATTACCCAGAATACTTCTCTCATTGCTTCAGTTAATAGGTGTAGAGTCTTTGTTTGCTTATATTCCTTGCTACCTACATGAAATATAAATTGTCTCGGAGTGGCTTACTAATAAATTGCCAAATAATTCTCCTAGTTAATTAAACTGAAAGGCGAAAGATTTATACGATTTGAAGAGAAACCAGAGTATTAAACTGAATAGTTTCCTCCTATCTCAAATAGTTTGAACAGAACCTTCCACACTTTCTTAACCAATCAACTATTACTATTAAAGAGACTGAAAATAGAACAGTATCATAATGTCCTAATTTATGGTACAACTATATTACAATACTGTGCACAGTTCCGAACACTTAAAGAAGTGCATCAGAGTACTAGAGAAAGTAAGAACTAGATCAATGAAAATGATCATGTGCTTGGAGCATTTTCCCAACAAGAAAAGGTGAAAGAAGCTTTCTCTATCTAGAAAAGGGGAATTAATGCAAAGGGGAGTGTTTGAGCATGCAAATATGGCAGCTAGGAAAATGTAAACAACAATATCCAATCTATCTGGTAATGGAATTCATACAATCTATCAAATGGATGTTTCACTGTGCCTGAAAAATATCTCAGTTTTAAACAGTATTGGTCAAGTATTTCTGCACTTTCTCTCTGTCTGTCTGCAGTACAAAAAGAACCTAAACCTAACATCATATATATGATAGACAATGTCTAAGCATTGAAGGAAGGGTGAGAGCTATTTTGAATTGCTAGGAGAATAACTGGTGACACCTGAGTGACCTTCTGCCATCCTTGTCTATCTCAAACTATAAGGCGCCTTCTGAGGGCAGAGGTGCAAGGCCAAAAAGCCTATTACACTGCATTATGGGAAATGCAAAGGCAGCTGAAGCACATTTGAATTGAGATGGAATTGAGATGGAAGAGAGAGGAAATGAAAATTAAAGTGGCAGCTGCAAAAAAACAAGAAGGAACAAACCTTACATATGGTCAGATTACTTTTCAAACTGGCCTAATGAAAGTTGCCTAATAATCAAGAAACTACTTGAAAGAAATCATTCTCCCTCTGAGGTGGAGGACATCTTGGGTGATTCCTTTTGCCCAGTCAGGGAGGCAGGAAGTTGAATTGTTCTTCCTCTTTCCTGTTGGTGCTTGGAACCCCCCCTTCAGTTCTTTCCTGCCTCCAGGGAGAGTAGTCGGCTAGGCAGATTGCTCTGCCTTTTCTTGCTCACAGACACACTTCAGCTCTCTTAATCTTTTCTATCTCACTTCCTCTTTCACTCTTCCTTACTAGCCTAACATACTGCATTTCCAGTTCCCACTTTGCTCTCTTCGTCTTTTTTCCTCTCTTTTTTCTTATCTCTACGGTCTCACAGACCGAAGATGCCATGAAATCCAGAGATTCCGAAGGGAGTTTCATGGACACTGAGGAAGAAGCACTAACATCAGTTACCCCGGCTGACGAAACCTCCGATGTCCCCGATACCATCCTGCTCCTGGGCTGGAACAGAATCCCAGCACCTTTCCGGCCCCTGAGGCAAGTACTCTTGCAAAAAAGCACCAAATATGTCAGCAGGAGCCAGGATAGTCAGCATGTCTCTGCCAGGAGGCTGAGAAAGGCACCACAACTAAAGCCGCAGAAAATGTAGGAAATGGCAGCATTCATGCCAAGACCAGTGCGGCTTCCAAAGATGTGCTTGCCACCCTCCCGCTGGGAGAAAGCACCCCAGGCACTTTCTGCACTGTTTGGAGCCTGCCTGCTGGTATGACCACTGATGCAAGGGTGGGTATGTTACCAGAACTGCTCTTTATTATAATGGGGAATTAGCTGTAGCAGTCTGTAACTATTAATATTAAGCGAGGATCATAACCTATGTTTACGGAGGTCCCGATCCCAGACACTCTAGTGAAAAAGAGGCAGACAAGGAGTAAGGTCCAAACACGTGTATTGAGTGTAGCGTAAGCCTAGCTTGCACAATCATACAAAGAACATACAAGGTCTAAGAAATACAGGGTATGAAATACAGAGACGTTCGCATTAGCTGGTTCCCAACGATGGTAAGGGAAATACTCACAATCCTGGAGCGAAGCAGAGACACGGCAGCGAGGGTGGCCCAATGCCAGCACTGGAACCACAGACGGACAGCAAGGAGGCCTGGATAGGGAATGGCCGAGGCCACAGACAGCGAGGGGTTCTGGATGGGAATGGCCGAGGCACCGAGTGGTCTGGGAGACCAGCTTAAATACCCCAAAACGTACCCTGGGGCTGGTGCTGTACTTGGTGGTTCTCACAGATTAAAACAAAGGGTCTAATGGGCTACTGAATGGCTTGGATGGGCCACTTTGGTAATCAGATTGTGATAAGTGACACCTCAGGAAGAGGGGACAAAAGAGGGAGGGGGAAATCCAAGTGGGCTGAAAGGATGTTCCAGCGGACAGGGCTTGTCCTGATGTCATCAGCTTTGGAATGCGGAGGTTTCTTTGAGATGCATTCTTTAAGTGCTTGGGATGGTCGGCACTTAGTTCTTCTCCGGGGCGGCTCCTAAGATATGCAGAGCGGGGCGAGGGGCTCTCGCTGCGGACGTGGTGTGCCCGCTTCGCCGAAATGGCTTCTCAAAGCAGTCTCTTCCTCTGGGTCTTCTGGGTGCCTGAGAACATGGATGCCGGCTGGGCATAGCTGGGGCTGGATAGCAGGCTGCCCGGTAGTGAGGGCAAGATCGGCAACCTACCCGCGGGAGGCTCCAGACGGGAACTGACCAGGGAGCGCCTAGCCAGGCTCGCTGGAGGTTTCCCCGGCAGGCGCCCGGCTGCTAGCAGCGGCTTGGGCCCATATGAGGCAGGCTTCCATGGAGGCAGCGGGAACAACACTTTAAAACACAGTCCAAAGCAGGGAACAGGCACGGTCCGTGGCAGATGGCAATGCAGGCACGGGGCACACTTGTAACAGAGTCCAAACACACACTGGGAATTCCAGATATAGGTCAGGGCAGGGCTGCCCAGAAAGAGAGTCCTTTGTGCAGTTAACCAAACATGGAGTCAGTAAACTACACAGTCTATAGCAGAAGCAAGGTAATTGACACGCAGGCAGGAAACTGACACGTGTACCAGAACACACACGTGCAAAGCAGTCTTTGGTGTAGCAGTAAAACAGCAACGCAGGAAACTTTAGCACAGTTCATAGCAGGCTTCAAAGCAGGGGAGGGGGCCTACTTGGCAACAATTCCCCCCCTCGGAGATCCCGGGACGTCAGGCGCGCGGGTCTCCGAACTTGACTTCAAAGGCGAGGTGGTCGGCAATGTCCGGTGGTCGAGCTTCGAGCGAAGGAGGAGTGGGAAGGGAAGGAGGGGGAGGCGTCACTCAAAAATTTAGTTTGGAGAACCACCTAACCGAATAAGTGCAATTTAGATCAGCCAATGGGCTGCAGGTCTCTGGGTTCACACCGGGGGGTGTGCTAAGTGCAACCGTCAGAATAAATAGTAATAATTCATAGCAATAGTAATTCATAGTAATAGGCAGCAATGATCAATTCATGCATATAAATAGCAGTAATTCATAATTGTGTACATTGATTAATTCATGATTGAAGGTAATTCATACGGAATTCATGATGGGTTAAAAGCACTAAAAACCAGGAGCAATTAATATACATGGATCAATTCATGGATAGTTAAAATCATAAATAGATACATAGGATTAAAAGCAGGGACAATTAAAAGCAATTCATACAGGGTAAAGTGAAATGTGCAAGCATGGCATAATTCATCAAGGGTAGAGTAATTCATAAATGGCTAAAATCATAAATACATATATGTGATTAAAAGCAATAGTTCATGAAGTTAAAAGCAGCAAGAATAAAAGCAAGTGCGTGGAAACAATTCATGAGGGGTAGGCGGCGGAAGGGCTCATGGGGGCAGAAAAATACACTCTGCAATTAAAAACCAAATCAATATGGCTGGATTAAAATCAAATTCATAGACTAGAACTGCCTCGGCGGAGGGAGTCGGGTTAAGAAGGCAATTCAAGGTTAAAATCAAATTCATAGGGATAAAGTTCATGGGCGCACTTGCAATAGATAGAGAGAGGGACTAGTTCGGGGCTAAATTCATGGGAGTAAAATTCATGAAAGCAATGGGAAGAAATTCATAAAACAATAGAGTAACAAAGATCACAGACGGCTCAGTCCGCAGTACAGCTGCTGGACTGGGTTGCATATATACAGGAACAAGCAAGCTTAGTTCATGTGCTCCAAAACACACTTCCACCCCCCCTTGCTGTCTGCGTCAATCCGCAGGGCAGGGTCGGCAGGCGGCGAGAAGGGCTTCAGGCACACAGTTCTAGTCCTCATGGAGGTAGTGCCGCTGGCGGTCGTTTGGAGACGGGCCGTGGGCTGGGAGGCAGAGGAATATGTCCCCCCCTAGTCCACAAGAGGGCCTCGGAGCGGTGTCCGGCAGCAAAGCGTCCATGGGGCCGGTGCAGGATCCGTACACATAATAGAACATAATCATAGTTCATAACGGCACAAGCAATAGAACAAACAAGGGTTAAAGGAGGGCGCCAAGAACGACCCTTAAGGCAAAAGAAGGTCGGGGTTATAGTGATCCAAGCGGTAAGACAGCTGGAGTTGCTGGAGCTGTCGGCGGCTCCAACAGCCCAAATAAAGTAATGAGGCACATAGTAAAACTTGAAAAGCCAAAATAACAACGATCGGGTGCAAAGCCAAATTGTAAATTCCAGTGGCAGTGGGGCTCCAGCCAAAGAGGGTCTCCCACCACGAATGCTCGCCGGTGGTCTTAATCCGCTGGACCAGATCCAAAATCTCCTTTCCGTTGTGGGACACAACCAAAGCAGTAGTGTCCCCGTCCCTCTGGATGCTCTGGAGGGTGCGGTGGAGCTGCGGGTGGGCCAGGAGTTCGTGGATTAGCTCCAGGCCGATGCCGAGGGAGATGGGCTTCACATGTCGATAGATGGAGGGTGCCACCAGGATCTCTTCTTGGGTCCAGACCGGTACCGTGTAGGTGAAGTCGCAGGCTGCCACCGAAGACAGGTTGCAAAAGCAGCGATTGACTCCCGGGATCACGGGCTTGAGCTGGAACGAGTTCAGGATCACAAAGTCGCAGGCCGTTCGCACGCAGGCACATCCTTTCCCAAGGTAGACCACAGCGGAGCTGTTCTCCCGGACGACCTCGAAAGAGCACTCATTGAGGGCGTCGACTTGCGGGGCTACACAGGGGTGATGAGGTGCAAAGGCTTGGTCCTGGCAAATGAAGCCGGTCTGGTCTCGATGCTGGCACCCTTGGAGGCTGACGAGCTGCCATCCGGTCGGGGTGAAACGGGCCCAATGGTCGGGGTGGCGGGCGTAGAGGACCTCGGTGTCGCTGACTTGGAGTCCCAGAGGCACGACTGGATACACGTGGAATGACTCGTGCGCACTGGCCGTTAATAAAAATAATTTAAGCTCCTGGGTGGTCGGTGAGAATGAGGAATTTACAAGAGACCACCAGGATTCAAGCTCCAGTTCTATGGGTGACAATTTGGGCATAATCAATCTTTTAATTTCCAGGGGCAAGTGCCCGTCCGTGGCTTGCCGAATTAGCCCCATGGCCACAGCCTGATTTAATTGTTGGGCTTGCATACATGCCATGGCTATTGACACGTTGCGTTCAAAAGACTGCGTTCCTTTGAGCAGCAGAGAAAAATCTCTTTCAATTTGACTCTCCCAGTTAACTAAAATGGAGCTGATCTCGTGTTGCCCATTCGAAATGGAATTTAGGGACTGCACCACCGGTTTACCTAAGTCGGAGATGCTAGTCGTGACATGGGCAAACTTATTAGCGAGAGTCTCAATGTTGACCGAATCCATGATTGCTAAGCCTCCGGCTGCAGGAGCAGTCCAGTCGGCAATGCTTCGTCTGGCACGCGAGAGAGAGGGGGAGGGATCGATCCACAGTTGTAGCCATGCATTCCAACCCTTGCTACCGGCCTCCAGATAGGGAGCGCACTGCGGCAGCCTCTGGGTTACATTTAGCTCAGCTAAGTCTATGCGGATCTCTTTTAAAGACATTTGCGGGCGGACTAGAACTCTCTCTCGAATGTCAGTCTTCAAAACATGGGAGACCACTATATGCGTGCCGCCTTGGCTTAATTGTTCATTGCTAACAATCAAAGGGTCAATTTGGATGGTGTGGGTCTCCTGGGTCCGGATCAGCAGGGAGTAATTGCCTGGTTCATGAGTCAAATTTACAAAGAGCAGCCCAAGCCGGTGAAATTTCTCTACTAGGGGCTTGGTTTGGCATTCGGGCGTCTGTTGAACCAGTAGCCAATCGGGTGGGCCGTGTTTGGCTAGGTCTTCCTCTTTTACAATCCAGGTCAGGTTCTCCCAGCGTTCTATAGCGAAGGAGAGAGCTGCGCCTGAAGGGGGCGTGATAGTGACAGATGCAGTTTCAGTGGCAGTGGTGCCTAGTAGGATGGTCATTCTAAAGGGGTCTCCTGCCTTCCATACTGCGGCCGACACTAGAATAACTTCACAGTATGGTCCGAAAGCCTCAGTAACAAATGGCGAGGTTTCGAAGTTGGCAGGGGTGGTATATCTGTCTACCACCGGGACTGCGGTGGGGGCTGGCCTGATACGGGGAAGGAACATACAAGGAATTGGAGCAAGAGGTGAAACCGTATCAGTAGGCGAGTAACAGACTAATTCTTGGGACAGAGTTTTTACTCCCACACATAAAATAACAAGCTCTGGGGGTCGGATCCACTGTTCTTCACAACTGCGGAAGTTTGTGCGATCCGTGGGGGTGGTCATATTGCTCTGCTGCACAACCTTGCAGACCATCATTTCATTCCCTGCTAGTGTATTGATGCATCTCCAGTGGGGGTAGGGCATTAATTTGGACGGGCGTCCCTCTATTAGGGTGCCTGCCAGCACGAGCAAACACAGAGTAGCCAAGTGCCTCATCTCCTGGCCTTCCTTTTCCTTTTGTGGTGAAAATATCCTGGGGAGACCTGCGGATATAAGTACAGGTTCCCTGAGTTTCTTGCAGCAAAATAAATGAAGTGAAGTAGGGAAAAAGAAAAGGGAGAGCGTTTTTCTGCCAGCACTGTCTATTAGGTGGGGCTCGAACGAGAAGTCCCGGAGCACTAAGCGAGCCTTCCAGCTTGTTGCTCTGGGGAACTCCTGTGCGAAGGTTTCTTTCTAAGGCATGTATATTTCAGGGGGGACGTCTTTACGTCGGGCAAGGGTCGGCTGTGCGTTAGGCGGGATTATGCAAACTCGCCCCAGGGGTCCCTGGGTGCCTGGACTATGTGGCCTTCAGGTGCCCCTTGCTTGGCGGCGGGCTATTTTTATTTTGCGGGCTGAGAGCTGTCGGTCCGGCTCGGCCTGGCCTTGCCGGTTTAAAAAGAAAAAAACTAAAGAGCGGTTTCCATTAACTATAAGGGTTGCTGCAGACGGGGGCCCTCGCTTTAATTTTCAAAAATAGGCCTTCGTCATATATTTGCAGGACTAGCAATTTTTGGAGGGACTCCCTCGGGAGGCCCTATTTTCTGGTTTCAAAAAAAAAGGTACACCGGGCAAAAAGAAAAATACACTGAGCAAGAAAAATATAAGGAGCAAGAAGCATACGGGTGTGGGGTACTTTCGGGTTGCCCTCACTTGGAAGGCCTGGCAGGGCTTCATTATAACTTCAACATGTCTCCCCCCCTTCTTTTCCCTTGTGCGGTACGGGCAAGGGAAAAGATTACGTGGGGCGGGCGGCTGCTGGCGGAAAGGGCCAAAGTGGAGCCGAGAGCGCTTGGCGGCGTTTATCGAAAAGTGGCGGAGGCGGCCGAGATCTGTCGGCGCCACTGGGTCTGGGTTATTCGGGGGTCATCTTGGCGCGGGGGATCCTGGCTATGTAAATGAGGTACGCTGCCCCTTGTGCGTAGCGAACGCACCTCAATAACATATTCCAGAGGTAACATATTTACAAAATACTGGCGGGTCTTTTACCTTTGCACTAAAGCGTACTAACTGGTGGCGCCGTATAGCAACTCACCGTGACGGATATGAACATTAGTAAAAGAGGGATGTTGGGCTATCTGGGGGTCCTTTTCCAGGGGAGGCACGGCCCTCAAAGCCAAAGCCGACCATCATGCGAAAGCGTGGGTCTGGCAGGTGAGACCCCGAATCTACGTAGATGCGGGATCTTCACCAGCACGGCGGGTGAAATGTTTTCAAATACAGAGATCACCTTTGTTGGTGTGTCTCCAATATTGGAAACGCATTCACTTTTGGGCTAAAGCCTCTCCAAACACTTTCACACACAGCAAATCTCTTTTGCCTGTGCAATTTTTTCCGAACATGCGGCTTACAATCCAATTAAGAATCACTCTCGGTGGTGGTCCTATTTGGCTTTGGTTGCCGTGTCTTTCCCTAAGGGTCCCAACTGTGGGGCCCGCCTAAGGAAGTTAAAGAATAGAATTAAAAAAACTCTTGACACTCACACTTACATCTACATATTCTACTGTTTCTTTTATACTAAAGCTACAAAGGTCTGGTCTAAGGGGACACAGGGTATCTCTGGCCCAGGGTGAAGGGATATCTGGCGAATCACTGGGCAGAGGGGGGCTGGGCTGGTGGCGGTTCCCCCAGGGTCGTACACAGGAGGGGCGGTTTGGAGCGGCTTCCCTTTCCATTCTTTTAATTGAGAGGCGTGAAAGTATTTTAGCCACGTTCCTCCTGTCTTTCTCTGGATGGCTACCTGATAGACAGCTGGGGAGACTCTTTTTGTGATAGGGACTGGGCCTTGCCATTTGGCTGCTAGTGAGTGCGCCTTTTGCGAAAACTTCCTGTACAGAACGAGCTGTCCTTCCTCCCACTGCCTGGGGTTCCTGACCCATCCTAATTTGCGGTCCATATCTTTCTGAGCTGTGCCCAGCTTCTGGGCTACTTGCATGTGGACGGCGTGTATGGATGAGAGCAGGTCTTGGACCCAGGCGTCATTAATCACTACAGGCTGCATATCGGAAGGGAGCTGCGTATCTAGCCAGAAGGCTTCCGGGAGCTGCATTCTTCGCCCTGTCATTACCATATGGGGTGTGAGCCCGTGAACTGCGGTAGTGCCTCTAATGGCCATTAGGATTATGGGGAGTTTTTCATCCCAGTCTCTCCCGGAGGAGCGAACCATCTTGCGGAGAGCCTCCTTGAGGGTCCGGTTGGTTCTTTCTATGGCGCCTGAAGCTTGAGGGTGGCCGGCTATGTGGAAACGTTGCTGGATGCCCAGTGCTTTACAAAGCTCCTGTGTGACTTCTCCGATAAAGTGTGAGCCTAAATCAGAGTCCATGACTCTCACAATGCCCCATCGCGAAAAAACATTATTAAATAGTAGTTTGGCTGTGGTGGCTGCATTGTTGCGCTTACAAGGGAACGCCTCGACCCATTTGCTAAAGGGGTCAATGATAGTGAGACAGTAGCGATTGCCGCGAGCAGTGGGGGGAAGGGGGCTGATAAAGTCAATCTGTATGCGAGCCCAGGGTCCGTCAATTCTCTGATGCTGGAGGGGAGCTCTAGGTCCGGTGGGGTCTGCATTGACCATAGCGCAGGACAGACAGTTGTCTACCCATTGCGCTACTTCGGTGCGCATGCCAGGCCACCAACCAACCTCTTTTACCCTTTCCAGAGTCAGGTCCTTGCCTCGGTGTCCCTGCTCGTGGACGAACTGAATTAGGTCGGCCCTAACTTCCAATGGCACTACCCAGTGGCGTTCGCCGGCTGCATCTACTGCCCAAACTATGCCTTCCTCTTCTCTGATCATGAGTCTCCCTGTTTGATCCCTTCCTGCGGCTAGGAGGTCGGTTATTTCTGGGTCAGATAGCTGCAGTTGTGCTAGGTCTAGTGTTCCTGCGGTTCCCTGAGCTTGGCTGCGGGCTTGTGCCCGGGTGGTGACAGGGCGGAGGGGACAATCGGTGGCTGATTCCGGTAGGGGAGCATTTTCAGTGGCGGCTGCCTTGGCTGCGAGGTCTGCCTGGTCATTCCAATAAGCGGTCTCAGAGTTCGTCTTCTGGTGTTCCTTGACATGGGTCACCTGCGTTGGGCCTGAGCGGGACGGAAGGAGTGCTGCTACTTGCTGCCATAGCTGTAGGTGGGCTACGGGTTTCCCATCGCTAGCTCTCCACCCCTGATTCTGCCACACTGGGAGCCAGACCGTGGCGGCTTTGGCCATCCAATCCGAGTCTGTGTAAATGGCAAGTGGGCTTTCTGGGGGCTCAAACTCAAGCACTGCCAGAAGCGCTTGCACCTCAGCCGCTTGGCTGGAATGGGGGCGGGCTGGACCTTTGAGAGTATGGGCGTCGCTCACTCGCACGGCGCCGTAGCCTGTCCGAGGGGAGCCTCCAACGTGAAAGGAGGAGCCGTCGCAGAACCAGCAGGTGAAGCCGTTCTGTCGGGCTTCCTCTAGCGGGACTCCCCAAGTGACTGGCCAAACAACCTGCGGTGGCGGGTCCAGGGGGCACTCGTGCTCGGTCCCGGTTACTAACAGGCCATAGGGGGCTGGTGGCTCAGTGGTCTCCTTTTTAAATTCTACTCCGCGGTTGACCAGGGCCAGGGTCCACTGTGCTATGCGGGCGTTTGAGACTTGTCCGTCTTGTATCTTGCCAGACAGAATATATTTGAGGGGCGTGTGAGTGGTTTGAACTATTGTACGTGAACCTCCTATGATAAATTCCCAGTGGGTCAGACTCCAAACTAGAGCAAGGCATGTCTTCTCGCATGGACCAAACTTAGCTTCTACTGCGGTTAGGTTGCGAGAGGCATAGGCTACTACTCTAGCGGTTCCCGCTTGCTGCTGGGTGAGCGTGGCTCCTATGCTCTTGTCTGATACTGCTAACTGGATAAAGAATGGCTGAGTGACATCTGGATGGGCTAGGGCCGGGGCTGCGGCCAGGCTGCGCTTTAGCTCGGCTAAGGCTGTCTGTTGCTCCGGTCCCCACTCCCAGGGAGTGTTCTTCTTGAGGAGAGCATAAAGGGGGCGAGCTTTGTCTGCGAAGGACTCGATGAAGTCTCGGGAAAAGTTAAAAGTTCCTAGAAGGGCTCTGAGGGAGGGGACATCGGTGGGTGCAGGCAGCTTGGAAATGACCTCCATTCGCTGGGCGTCCGGGGTGCGACCCTCGGGTCCCAGGGTCAGACCCAGGTACTTGACGCTGGTCTGAACCAATTGGGCCTTTTCCCTGCTTGCCTTGAACCCAGTCTCGCGGAGGAGTTCCAGGACTTCCCTGGTGATTTGGCGGGCTACTTCTTCGGTGGGGGCGTGGACTAAAATGTCATCCACGTAGCTCAGTACGTGGGGCCTCGAGGAGGGTTGGAGGCGTTCCCACATCTGAACTACATGGGCATGACAAATGCTGGGGCTGGAGTGGAATCCCTGGGGTGTCCGCTTGAATGCGTATTGCTGGCCGCGGAAAGTGAACGCGAACTTGTACCAGCAAGACTCATGCAACCGGATGGAATGGAAAGCGTTGGCCAGGTCTATGACCGAGTAGAACCGGGACCCAGCGGCAATGGCCGTCAGGATCTCGTTGTACTTGGCCACAACCGGGGCAACTGGAGGGGTGGTTGCATTCAGGGCACGGAAGTCGACCGTCATTCTCCAGGTCACTCCATCTGCCTTCAGAACTGGCCACAATGGGGCGTTGCAGATGGACTGCATCGGGAGTATGACGTCCCACTCAAGGAGTCCTTCTATAGTTTTGGCTATCCCTGCCTCAGCTTCCGCTGGGTACTTGTACTGTCGTTGGGGAGGGGGGTCCTTTCCTTCAATCAGGACGCAGGCGCCCTTCACTATCCCACACTCGGCCTTGTCTGTCACCCATACTTCAGGAAAGTCCTGAACCCAGGGGTCTCCTGTGATGGGGGCGAGAGGAAGGGGGGCCTTGAGGGCTGCGCATCGATGGACTGCATTAACAAAGTCTGGGCCTCCCGGGATGCGCCACAGGAGCCCGTTCGCTAAGTCAATGGTCAGTCCCTCGGCTCGGAAGAACGGCATACCCAAAAGTCCATCATCTTCTCCCCGGTTTGCGCATGCCGAAATCCGGGTGGCCAGGTTCCCAACGGAGAGGGGGATATCCTGCCAGACCGGGGATTCCTGCATGCCGCCTCCAAAACCGGCGAGCTGCATGGTTGTGGGGGTCTGGGTGCCCTTTGCAACTAAGGTGGGCCGGAGTATATTAAGTGAAGCTCCGGTATCTATGAGGAGAGTGGCAGGCTTCTTCTTTTCCCCGGGAGTCCCGATCCCTGCCTTCACTGTCGGTCTCCCCCATGTGTCCGGCTTTAGTTTGGCAACTATGCCCACGGAGGGAGACTGGGACTCGGGGCAACCCTATTCTGATCCTGCACCCTGATCGGTGGAAGCGGCGCTTCCTCTAAAGGGGTTGTTGGGGCTCGGGCGTTCCCGGACCGCAGCTATCGGGGGACTCGAGAAGGGAGGGTCTGGCGGTAACGGGGGCGCCGACGGGGGTACTGGGGGCTGCTGCTGGTCTTCCCACTCCATGATCGCCTTCATTAGAACGGACGTGGGCTTCCCATCAAATAGCTCCATGTTCGCTCCAATGTTTTTGAGGCGCATCCATAGTTCCCAACGGAGGGAGTCCCTGGACTGGGGCGTGCTGCCGCGGTCCCGGTAGCCCTCGTGGTCGCCCTGCGATGCTCCCCAAGCGTTAGACTGATCTGGAGGCGGGTAGACCTGATGGTTGTACGGGTGTGATGCTCGGGAGTGAGAAGGGGCTAGGGGCGCATCCTGTGATCGGGGCTCGTGGGGTCCCTGCTGGGAGGAGGAACCATAACTCGGGGTGGGCGCAAAGGAAACTCCCGGACGGTAGTCCCTCGGTCCCCTTCCCCGGTTAAAGCTGCCGCTCCTTCCCCTCAGGATTCCTCCCCTTGCTTCCGGATACGGGCTGCGTCCCTGTGGTCGGTACTGAGAGTGGGGGCCATGATTGGCATAGGTGACTGCACTTATCGGCTCGCTCTCCTTCCTACGAGAGGCCGGGGGCTTCACATGGCGGATGGCGCCGGTTTCTCGCAACAGGCCAGCAATGCTTCTGATGCGAGCTTCCAGGTCTCTCCATGAGATGCTCCCGGGCTCCACTCCTGCTAGTGCTAGGCGGGTGGTACTATTGAGTCCATCTAAGACTGCTCTCCTGAATTCTAATTCGTCAAAGTCGGGTACATCGCTTGCATCTAAATCTACTTCATCTGCTAGCTCAGCAAGAAGCTGCTTCCTGGCTAAATATGCCTCTGGGTCCTCTCCAGGTTTCTGGGACTCCGCGATATACAGGGCTTTCAAACTCTTGGTGGGCCACAGGAATGCACAAATTTCTTTAATTGCTCCGTACTGACTGCGGGTGGCTAACCTTCGGTTAGAGATATAGGCATTCAGGGCCGAGACTATTTCAGGGGCAGCGCATTGGCGGGCCAGCTGGGCCACATCGGAGCCACTAGCGGAGGGCTGGGAGGTGGTCACATGGGTGAACCACTGGATGGCCGTGTCTCGGTTTAGGGGTCCCATGCGATCTACTATGGCTTGGAGCTCATCGGGCCTCCAATTGCGGGTTTCCTTAACGACCCGGTCTGTTTTCCTGCCATCCTCGTCCATGGATACAATTTCCTTGGTGGCTATTGGGTGGAGGGGCTGTGGGGCTTCCGCAGGCTGGGGCGAAGGGGGTGACCAGTTGTCGGTACTACCTTCGGGGAGGGCCAAGAGGGCTGCGGGATGCACGGCGGAAATTACGGCCTGCTGCATCCCCAGGTGCTGCTTTAGGGCCTCTAGCTCCCTCTTACAAGCGGAGTGGTCTGCTGCGGCTATCTTTGCGACTTTCTGCTCTGCCATGAACTGGGCAGCATGGGTTAATTTGGCAATTTTCTCCTGACCTTCAATTACTGCGTGCTCAGCCATATCGGCACGAGCGGTGGCTACTTCAGCCTTGTGCTGGGCGTCCTGGAGGGCAGCGGCTAGTCCCTGCTTCTCCAGCATGAAGTTAACGCGTTCTGAACGCCACTCGGCTGCTTTTTCCTCATGTTCCTTCTTTTCTCTCCTTAGCTTTTCTATCTCCTGTTCCTGTTCTTCCTGAGCTACCTGTAGCTTATTAATTAGGGACACGCTGTCCTGTAGGGCGGTGAAAAGTGCCCAAGCTCCATATCTATCTTTCTTGCTTGACCTAGGTTTCTCCTTCTCACAGAAATCCTGGAAGGCGCTTCTAACTATCTGGAGTGGGTCGGGTCCCTTGAAGGAACCGGCTTCCCAGGGGCAATCTCCCTTCTTAACTAGCCACTTCTCCAGGCGGGGCACGGTGGGGGCTGCCCGGTACATTTTTTTTCTTTTTAGTTTAAGGCTGATCTCGGGGGAGGTTAAAGAGTGGATCAGCGACACCAGGGGTGGGGCGATTAAAGCTGCTCAAGGGTTTTAACAACTTCTTCCTCTCTATGTCCCTTTTGGGAGGTTTATCCTTCCCTCAGGTCCTCAAGGGTTTTTACCAGGGGGTTTTAAGGTTCTACTTTTAGGGTTTACAGGGTATTTTAAGGGTCCTACACTCAGTTCTTCTCCACCGGGGGAGAAGGGAAAATTCCTATTCCCGTTTCAAGCTTGCCTACAAGCCACGGGACCAGGAAAAGTGTACTGGCTCAGAGGGTGCTCTCAAGCTCTCTAAGCCCAAGAACAAAAACGCTCAGTGCTTCCAAGCCTCTGCTTAGAAGCTAAAGCTCAGGGGTCTCCCAAGCCTATACTCGGAAAACCAAAGCTCAGGGGTCTCCCAAGCCTATGCGCTCAGAAAACCAAAAAGTGTTCCCAACCTCTGCCCGGAAACTGCAACTAAGGGGTCTCCTAAGCCTCTGCTTAGGCAACCAGAAATGCTCCCAAGCCTCTGCTCAGAAGCTACAAATGCTCTCAAGCTCTCTGCCCAAGAACTAAACTCCAAAAAGTCCCCAGGCCTCGTGCTCAGAGACAAACGGTTAAACTGCCTCCAAGCCTCGACCAAAAGACTAAATGTGCTCAAGGACTGCCTCTGCAAATCCCCAAGCAGAAGTGCCCAGGAGTAAAGCTTACTGTACTCCCAAGCGAGGTGCGCTCAAGAGTTCTAACAACTCCCAAGCAAAAGTGTGCCCAAGAGTCCCACTGACTCCCAAGCGAGGTGCGCCCACGAGTCTGACTTAAAACTCGCAAGCGGAAAGGCGCCCAAGAGTCTAACTTAAAACTCTCAAGCATGGTGCGGCCGGCTGCCGCGGGGCTTCAGGAACCTGGCTTCAGATTCCCAAAGCTAAACTGACTGAACGACCAAACGGACTATCGATCCCTTCACGTTTCCTCCGGAGCGGGGATTGAAGCCTAAGTGCTGGCAGGAACGGGGTTTGGACGGACTTAGGAGAGACGGGGGAGGGCGGAAAAGAGTTTTATATGTGCTGCTTCAGGATATATATAAATCTATAGAGCCTACTTCTGGGATCCCACCCACATAGACGCGTTTAGGCGGCCCGGAAGGTGGCCAGGAACTTCACCAGTTCAGAGGTCCTCACCCACAGTACATAGGTTATAACGGCTGGAGGGCCTCGCGGTGCACCACAAAAGGCAAATAGTCCAAAGCTGGCTGAAGGAGGAAATGGGGAAAAGCCAACCCACAAGATAGAAATGCTCACTAGAGCCACACACACTCACACTTTTAATTCCCTGAGCTAAATTGCGCTCTTTACACAGAGGTCTGGAAAATTTTCCTCTAAGTCAGTTCGATGAAGACACGCGTGTCGACTCACGTGCATTCACACGAACTGGGTTATTGCCCGCATTCTCCACCAGTAAACTGTTACCAGAACTGCTCTTTATTATAATGGGGAATTAGCTGTAGCAGTCTGTAACTATTAATATTAAGCGAGGATCATAACCTATGTTTACGGAGGTCCCGATCCCAGACACTCTAGTGAAAAAGAGGCAGACAAGGAGTAAGGTCCAAACACGTGTATTGAGTGTAGCGTAAGCCTAGCTTGCACAATCATACAAAGAACATACAAGGTCTAAGAAATACAGGGTATGAAATACAGAGACGTTCGCATTAGCTGGTTCCCAACGATGGTAAGGGAAATACAATCCTGGAGCGAAGCAGAGACACGGCAGCGAGGGTGGCCCAATGCCAGCACTGGAACCACAGACGGACAGCAAGGAGGTCTGGATAGGGAATGGCCGAGGCCACAGACAGCGAGGGGTTCTGGATGGGAATGGCCGAGGCACCGAGTGGTCTGGGAGACCAGCTTAAATACCCCAAAACGTACCCTGGGGCTGGTGCTGTACTTGGTGGTTCTCACAGATTAAAACAAAGGGTCTAATGGGCTACTGAATGGCTTGGATGGGCCACTTTGGTAATCAGATTGTGATAAGTGACACCTCAGGAAGAGGGGACAAAAGAGGGAGGGGGAAATCCAAGTGGGCTGAAAGGATGTTCCAGCGGACAGGGCTTGTCCTGATGTCATCAGCTTTGGAATGCGGAGGTTTCTTTGAGATGCATTCTTTAAGTGCTTGGGATGGTTGGCACTTAGTTCTTCTCCGGGGCGGCTCCTAAGATATGCAGAGCGGGGCGAGGGGCTCTCGCTGCGG
Organism: Eublepharis macularius; assembly: GCF_028583425.1. Taxonomy (NCBI): domain Eukaryota; kingdom Metazoa; phylum Chordata; class Lepidosauria; order Squamata; family Eublepharidae; genus Eublepharis; species Eublepharis macularius. The sequence continues at coordinate 94,584,395 of NC_072791.1, read as the reverse complement.
ACGTGGTGTGCCCGCTTCGCTGAAATGGCTTCTCAAAGCAGTCTCTTCCTCTGGGTCTTCTGGGTGCCTGAGAACATGGATGCCGGCTGGGCATAGCTGGGGCTGGATAGCAGGCTGCCCGGTAGTGAGGGCAAGATCGGCAACCTACCCGCGGGAGGCTCCAGACGGGAACTGACCAGGGAGCGCCTAGCCAGGCTCGCTGGAGGTTTCCCCGGCAGGCGCCCGGCTGCTAGCAGCGGCTTGGGCCCATATGAGGCAGGCTTCCATGGAGGCAGCGGGAACAACACTTTAAAACACAGTCCAAAGCAGGGAACAGGCACGGTCCGTGGCAGATGGCAATGCAGGCACGGGGCACACTTGTAACAGAGTCCAAACACACACTGGGAATTCCAGATATAGGTCAGGGCAGGGCTGCCCAGAAAGAGAGTCCTTTGTGCAGTTAACCAAACATGGAGTCAGTAAACTACACAGTCTATAGCAGAAGCAAGGTAATTGACACGCAGGCAGGAAACTGACACGTGTACCAGAACACACACGTGCAAAGCAGTCTTTGGTGTAGCAGTAAAACAGCAACGCAGGAAACTTTAGCACAGTTCATAGCAGGCTTCAAAGCAGGGGAGGGGGCCTACTTGGCAACAGGTAACGTATCTGGAGACCCCAGGCATTGGCAAACAATGAGGGAGAAGATAATTAAAATTTGTCAACCTCCCTCCAGAGTTGATAGCAATGACTCCTCCATTCCCCCCTCCCCTCCTAGCAAGCAATGCTGCACAGAGCCACAGTGGCCCACTAAAGCTTCCCCAAAGTCTGCCCCAGTCAGGTCCAAGGGCAAGGAGCACATTTAGGAAGGGAAAACTTCTTCAGGAAGCGAGGACAGAGAAGATGGAGAGTTTCTGAGGAGGAGGAGGAGGAGGAGGAAGAGGTGTCCATCCCAGAGCAATCTAACAGGCTGTTTAAGATAGACAAAACAGGGTTAACATACCTGTAACTTATGTTCATTGAGTTCTTCTGTGCTGATACACATGGGACTGCGCAGGCGCAGGCCAGCTGCCGGAAAATTTCTCCATCGCTTCCATAGCTCCGAAGGGGCCGTTTGTCGCGCGCCTCAGCGACCGTTTCCCGCCCAAACGGTCACATGTCCTTCCAGCGACCAACGGCCCCTTCCCTCAGTTCTCCCTTGCCGCCGCCATCCAATACATACAGGCATAACCTTTCAAATCACCAATCCTCATTATTGTTATCATACCTATTGTTATTCTGCATTGGAATTCACAGCGGGGCAGGAGGGAGGGATGTGTGTCAGCACAGAAGAACTCGATGAACATAAGTTACAGGTATGTTAACCCTGTTTTCATCTTCGTTCTTCTGTGCCTCCACACATGGGAGAGTACCAAGCTTCACACAATAAGGAAGGTGGGGTGAAATCCAACTCAATTTTATTATACAACACCTGTCCTAGCACCAGGACCAAGAGCTAAATAAATCATTGTTCAGTAACATTCAACTTGTTCAATATATATATATACATATATACATATATACACAAAGTGTCATTGTCAGTTATTACAATAATACCCTCCAGTATCCCCTTAGGAAAACAGGGAGTGGAGGACAGCTTTGGCTACAGAAACCTCTTGCTCTGCATTGACATCCATAGCATAGTGTTTAACAAACGTGTCAGCAGAGGACCACGTAGCTGCCTTACAGATATTAACCAGCGGTACACCCCTGACGAGTGCCGAAGAGGCTGCTTGAGACCATGTGGAATGGGCTCTGACCTGCAGTGGGCAAACCACCCCAGCCAGAGAATAGGCCTTACTAATGGCCGATACAATCCACCTTGACAGGGTCTGTGAAGATGCCCTGTGACCCTTGTCCTTGGCTCCAAAACCGACAAACAAGTGAGGGCTATTACGGAATTCACTTGTCCTATCTAAGTAGAAAGCCAAGGCTCTTCTTATGTCTAAGGTATGAAGGGCCCCTTCCCCTTTGGAAGATGGCTGTGGAAAAAACGCAGGCAGCGTAATATCCTGTGACAGGTGAAAGGCAGACACCACCTTTGGCAGGAACTTGAGGCATGGCCGCAGGACCACCCTATTCTTACGGAACAGAAGGAAGGGCGGGTCAGCCCTAAGCGCTGACAACTCACTACCTCTCCTGGCAGATGTTACAGCCACCAAGAATGCTACCTTGTAGGACAACAAGTCCAAAGGGCATGTGGCTAACGGTTCAAACGGAGGCAACATCAGCCTCGACAGCACCAGGGACAGAGACCATTGAGGCACAGGAGGTAACACAGGCGGGTAAAGATTAAACATCCCCTTCAGGAACTGACGTGATTTACAGTGTGAAAACACTGTGCTACCGTCTACCTGATCATGAAAGGCGGAAATAGCAGCAAGATGGACTTTGAGGGAGGTAACTTTTAACCCTTGGTCCCTCAGCTGACATAGGTAGTCAAATATGAGCCCCAGGGGGCTACTGGTAGGCACCACTTCCTTAGCAAGTGCCCAAGCCTCAAACCTACACCACTTAGCCTCATAGGCTCGTCTAGTGGACGGCTTCCTTGCGTTCAGCAAGACTTTCTCCACCTGCTCTGAAAACACTACAGGCGGGGTTGGATCCGCCAGACAGTCAGGTGCAGCTTCTTTGGCTTGTGGTGGAGCAGGTTCCCGTTCCGCAGGAGATCCTGCTGGGGAGGCAGACTCACATATGTCCGATTGGACATCTGCAGTAGTTTGGGGAACCATACTTGCCTCGGCCAGAAGGGTGCCACTAGAATGCAATCTGCATTGTCATTTTCTATTTTGCCCAGCACCCTCGGTATTAGTGGGAATGGTGGAAACATATAGTGCAACCTGTGGGTCCACGTAAACTGGAAGGCATCCCCAATAGAGAGGGGGTCGCTCCCTGCCCTTGAACAAAATATCTGGGCCTTGGTGTTTGCTGAAGTTGCGAACAAATCTATGTCCAGTTGCCCCCACATTTGGAAGATCTGCCCAATGTACTCTGCGCTCAATTCTCACTCGTGGTCCAACATGTGCACCCTGCTCAGGGCATCTGCCCGAACGTTGTCTGATCCCGCTACGTGTATAGCCCGAAGCATCACACCATTCTGGATCGCCCAGTGCCAAACGAGCGTGGCCTCCCTGCAGAGAATCATAGATGCTGTGCCCCCTTGCTGGTTTAGGTAATACATGGCAGTCGTGTTGTCCGTCTGCACCAACACCTGATGGTTTTGTAGAAGTGCTGTAAAGGACACAAGTGCAAAATGAATAGCCCTTAACTCAAGTACATTAATGTGCAGGTTCTTTTCCCATTCTGTCCAAACATCTTGTACACATGCAGTACCACAGTAAGCACCCCATCCTATTAGGGACGCATCAGTGGTCACTGTAACTTCAGGATGCTTGTAACCAAACAGGGTCCCTCTAAACAAGTTGTCTTCTGACATCCACCAATCAAGGGAGGATAGGATAGCCCTAGGTATGGACAACTTGAGAGACGGAGGATGACGTAAGGCATCATACCTCCTCACGAACCAATTCTGAAGCGGGCGCAAATGCAGCCTAGCAAAGGGGACCACAGAGGTGGCCGCTGCCATATGCCCCAACAAACACTGGATGGTGCGAACAGATTGGAAACGGTTCCAGACCCTTCAGAAATTCAGCCCTCTCAAGGGGGAGCAGTGCCTTACCCTCTACAGAATCTAAGATCGCCCCAATATAGGAGACCTTACGGTTCGGCACCAGTTTTGATTTATCAAAATTTACTAGAAGCCCCAAGCGTTTGCAAGTGTTCACTACTAATTCCACATCTTGCAACAGCTTAGCCTCTGAATCAGCCACGATGAGCCAGTCATCAAGGTAGGGAAAGATGGAACAGCCCTCCTCCCGAAGGAAGGAGACCACAGGAGCCACACACTTGGTAAATACCCGTGGCGCCGTGGATAGACCGAAGGGAAGCACCTTATAACGGAACACCCTTCGCTGATAAACGAAGCTCAGGTATTTCCTGTGCTCCTCTCGTATTCCCACATGGAAATAGGCGTCCTTCAAATCGAAGACAGCAAACCAATCCCCTTTCCGTAGCAAGGCGATTACAGCTGACAGTGTGACCATTTTGAACTTAGTCACCCTTAGAAAGGCATTAAGGCCCCTTAAGTCTAGAATGGGGCATAAACCCCCATCCTTCTTGGGGACCAAGAAGAACCGAGAAAAGAAACCTTTCCCAGATTCGTCATAGGCCACCTCCTCCACAGCACCCTTGGCCAAGAGCGACACTATTTCAGCATCCAGCTCGGCCATGGTATTATTTACAGCCGTTAGGGGTGAGCTACACCTAGGCAGTTCCAAGAATTCCAGCCCGTATCCTTTATCAACGATTGTTAAGACCCATGAGTCAGATGTTATTGACTCCCAGTCAAACAAGAAAGGCTTCAGCCTGTCTGAAAAGTTCAAGGATGCGGCTGGATCACCCCGTCAGTACTGCCTCCCAGGCCCCTGCTGATCTTTCTGCTGGGCCGGGGGCTGAGGCATGCGGGGCTTAAAGGGCTTACGCCTCCTGGGCTGTTGTGCAGGAGTGTAGTGGCAGAGTAGGCAGGGTACTGCTGGTAATAGGGCTGCTGCTGGTACCTGCCCTGATATTGGTACGGATTGTACCTTGCAGCGTACCGTGGTCTGGAAGCAGATTTGTCCGCTGAGGTCAATCCTAACGAACGGGCAGTCTGCCTGTCCTCTTTCTTTTTCTTCAGTGCCTCATCAGTCGTCTTGGAGAACAAAGAGTCCCCTTCAAAAGGCAGGCCCTTGATTCTTGACCTCACTTCCTGAGAGAGAGCTGTCGACCTGAGCCAAGAGTGGCGTCTGAGGACCACAGCTGAAGCCATTCCACGTGCAGCAGTGTCAGCAGCGTGGCTCCCAGCATTCATCTGCTGCTTGGAAAGACGGATGGCTTCTGTCTGCAGCAGGGACACCACCACCTTCTTGTCAGCAGGCAAATCCCCGACGTAGGAAGCCAGCTTCTCCCAAAGATATAATTGATAGCCAGCCATGATGGTCTGGTAGTTGGCTATCCTAAGGCCCAAGGAGGAGATGGAATACTGGCGCCTGCCCATGGCATTGATCCTCCTGCCTTCTTTGTCCGGGGGTGCGGAAGAGGGGCCTGACCGACGAGGCTGGATCTCCTCAGCAACCAATGAGGAGGGTGGAGGGTGTTTCACCAATGATTGCCAGGTGCCCTGCTTGATTTTGTACATCTGTTCAATTCTTTTAGATGTAGCTGGCTGGTCACAGGGCACCTTCCACACCTTCTCCACTATTTCCTCAACACCTTCCAGCATGGGGAAGCCCACCGTAGCAGGGTTGTCTCCGTAGATCCGATGCAGGAGCTTGTCTTTAGTCTGCGGCGTGGCCGAGGAAATATCCATCTCCAATGCCTGTGCCATGCGAGCCATCTGATCTGCGTAGATCCGAAGATCCTCATAAGGGGAGCTGGTACTGGGCGCCACGTTGTCATCTGGGGACGGCTCCGACCACGACTCCGATCTGTAGTCCCCGACACTCTCAGCTTCCTCCTCATCAGAACCAAGCACCGACTCCTCTTCTTGGAACGGTGGAGGCAGCCAACCCTGCCTCGAGGTGGATGGCCTTGGTTCCAAGTACTCAAACCTGGCAAGGGCCCCCTTCCATTGGCAGTGGTAGGCCAGAGGGATGTACGAGGCCTGTCGATGCCAAGACTCCAGGGAACACCTGGAACCGACACTCCCCGCTTCCAAACGGCGCCGACTTTGCACGGAAGACGCCGGAGACAGAAGAATAGCTGGAGCTGGCGACGGTCGGCTCCAATGGTGGGCAGAAGGGCTCGGATCCGCGACTGGAGAAGGATCACTAGGGATCACAATGAAAGCCCCTGGATCCGGCACCTCTTCTGGAGCTGGCGAGTCCAGGTGAGGGGAAGGCGTGCGAGGAACCACCATCACTACTTCCTCAGTCGAAGCCCGACGTGGTGACCAAGAGTGCCGACGCTTAGCCTTCTTCAGCTTCTTGGAAGGAGGCTCAGAAGAGGCCCTCGGAACCGAAGCTCTCTTGGCGGTCGACCTCTTGCTCGATCCCGGCCTCGGATCCGACACTTTCCTGGGGGTCAACTTCCCGGAGGCGTGCTGATGTCTTGGCACCGCAACAGCCGTTGGTTCCACCGATGGCCTCGGATCCGCGCTCTTCGGTTCCGACCCCGACGCCTTCGGATCCGAGTGAGCCGACAAAACGCTTTGGGGCAGTCTCACCGACCCCTGCGCTGGAGAGGCCGCTCTCGACGCCATAGCACTCGTCGGCCGAGACTTCGACGCTGACTTCACGGATGCCACTGAGCCCGCTCGTGACTGCCATTCAGCAGAGGGGCTAGTGCCGGCCTTGGGGGAGGGCAACGGAGTACCCTCGGACATCACCCTTCGCCACAAGGAGGAATTCAAACGGGCCTGATGCTCCTGCCGGGCCTTGTGGGTAAATTTCTGGCAGATCTTGCATGCCGGAACGTTGTGGGTCTCCCCCAGGCAAAATAAACACATGTCATGGCCATCGGTCTGGGCCATTTTTGTGTGGCACTGAATGCAGTGCTTGAATAAGGCTTTTGAGGCCATATTAGGGTCAGGCAAAAGGCGTTGTCAAAACAGTCCTAGTTTATATTTACCAAGTCCAGTCAAGATCCAAATCAGCTAGAAGAAGAATAGTCAAGTCCGAAGTCTGAAGTCAAAACCAAAACAATCACTAGATCAATCACAAAAGCACGGAGCTGCGAAGCAGAAGTTCTCTCCAAGCGGCGGCAAGAAGAGAACTGAGGGAAGGGGCCGTTGGTCGCTGGAAGGACATGTGACCATTTGGGCGGGAAACGGTCGCTGAGGCGCGCGACAAACAGCCCCTTCGGAGCTATGGAAGCGATGAAGAAATTTTCCGGCGGCTGGCCTGCGCCTGCGCAGTCCCATGTGTGGAGGCACAGAAGAACGAAGATGAACTATCAGTATTTGCTCCCAAAACCTTGGCAGCACTAGAACTCCAGAAAGCCCCAAAAGGGGGAGAGGATGATCCTAAGTTGGGCAAGGATGCATCTAGACCTAAAGGATCTAGAGTATTTTTCCCTAGGGCTAATACCTCTGAAAGGGTTTTCCCATTCCCAGAGTACTTCGAGTGACAGGTGAAGGCAGAATGGGTGGCCCCTGCAACCAGCAAACAGTACCCTAGCTCAGTCAAAAAACTATACACTTTACCTGCCTATGCTAATGAGTTGTTACAGGTACCAAGAATTGTTGCTCCTGTAGCAGCCCTACAATCCTTGGGACTACTGGTGGAGGATGGCCAATGGTCTGTAAAAGACAACCTGGATAGGAAGGCGGAGACCAACCTCAGATGAGCTCATGCAACATCAGCCATGGCTATCAAATCCGCATTAACCGCTTCCATTGTTGATACACTTACTCCCAGGAAACCACAGACGTCTCTTGGTAGGAGCTAACAGAATTCTGAAGGCTAACACCTTCACTGCTGATGCCACCTTGGACACTCTGACCTTCTCTTCTAGGGCCATAGCTGCGACGACGGCAGCTAGGAGACTCTTCTGGCTTGGACAGCAGATTTGCATTCAAAATTCATCTTCATGGCCTACCCTTTCCAGGGTGATAAATTAATCAGTGACGCCTTGGAGAAGGTTTTAGTTGAAACCCATGATAAGAAGAAAGCACTCCCAAAGACTCTTAAAAGGGCCGAGGGACACTGCTTCAGCCCACAGTCCTTTCGTTCCCACCACACACTGTCCAGATTTCGCCAAGAGTCCAAACGCTCATCTTGGAACTCCACCAAATCAAGCTCCAAAAAAGGCTTCTTTGGACCAAAATGTTACAAGCACACTCAACACAGAGGAGAGCAATAGGATTTCGGTACCAAGGCACCAAAATCCTGACTCGCATCGAGTCCCGGTGGGAGCGAGACTACAGATATTCCAGCAAGCGTGGGAGAGGTCCAAAGCAGACACGTTGGCCCTCGAAGGAGTCTCCAAGGGATACTCCATCGAATTCAAATCCTACCCACTGGACCAATTCCTCAAATCTCCCCTTCGACAAGCATCAGTAAATTACCCTAAAGGCAATCCAACACCTTCTGGACATCAAGGCAATAGAACCTGTTGACTGCCACGAATCAGGCAGATGGGTCTATTCCATTTTCTTTACTGTACCAAAGAAAAACGGGGATTGGAGAGCGATCCTAGACCTAAAGTTCATAAATCAGTTCATAAAACTGAAACGTTTCCGCATGGAGACTCTACGCTCCATCTCCGAGGCTCTACGATTCAGAGACTTTCTTACTTTAACAAACCTTACAGAAGCGTACCTACATATTCTGATTCACCCAGCTCCTTGCCGGTTCCTGAGATTCTGTGTAAAGGGCCATCATTATCAATTCCAGGCACTTCCTTTCAGCCTAGCCACAGCGCCCAGGGTCTTCTCTAAGGTGCTTATCAACTCCATAGTCCATCTCAGGGAGAAAGGGATGCACATCCATCCTTACCTGGATGACATCCTCATCACAATAGCCTCCAGGGAACTGGCTGCCCAAGACACCTGGAAAGCGATTCAGTGTCTTCAGACGCACAAGTTCCTAATAAACATGGAAAAGAGCTCCATCACCTCATCACAGAGGCTTACTCATCTGCGGATAGTGGACACCAGAAAAGGCCATCTTTTCCTTCCCCAAGAGAAGATATGCAAAACCAAAGAGTTAGTCAAGTTGGTGATTCAAAATGACTCTTCATCTCTTTTGACCCTGTTCAAGCTAATGGGGACCTTGGTACCAAACTGTGAAGTGGTCTACTGGGGCCATCTTCACTCCAGAGAACTATTGTCTTTCCTCCCTCCTTTCCAGATTCAGATCGTGTCTGGATCCAACAGAGTCGTCAGATTACCAAGGAAAGTCAAAGTCTCAGATAGTGGTCTCGAGAAGTCAATCTGCGACAAGGCAAGTCTTTTCTGAACCCTCAGAGAGTGCAACTATTTACGGATGCAAGCCTTTTGGGTTGGGGGGCAACCCTGGAAGGACGCCTAGTCCAGGGCCTCTGGTCAGAAGAAGAATCTTGTCTCCCCATCAATCTTTTAGAGATTAGGACAATCCATCTAGCCCTCTCCTACCTCTCCAGCTCGATACTGGGAAAGGAAGTAGTGATCCGCACAGACAACATCTTAGCCAAGACGTATATAAACAAACAAGGAAGGTCCAAGTCCTCCAGACTTCACAGAAAGGCAATACGAATCATATTGTGGGCGGAACCTCATCTATCTTCCATTCAAGCGGAGCACATCAAAGGAACTGCCAACCTGCTGGCTGACTGGTTGAGAAGACAAACTATGCAGTCAGGAGAGTGGACTCTCAAACAGGAAGTATTCCAGTTAATGATGACCCAGTTGGGTCAACCGTTCCTGGACTTACTGGCAAACCATCAGAACCATCGTCTCCCATGGTTCTTCACCAGGTTCTTCCATCTGATGGTGGAGGGGACCGATGCCCTATGTACCCCACGACTTCCTGCCGATCCCAGTGTTACCGAAACTGCTGCAGAGAACAGCAGATCAGGGTGCGGATGTGATATTAATAACCTCTTGGTGGCCCAGGAGGCCTTGGTTTTCAACCATTCAGTCAATATCATCGTATCCACTTCTTCGCCTTCCATCGATACTGGATTTACTACACCAAGGGCCGATACTCCATCCCGACCCAGATTGGATGTGTCTGACTGCATGGAGATTGAAAGGAACTCCCTGTCCACCTTGGGATATTCTTCCCAGGTAGTTAGCACCATCCTAGCCTCAAGAAAGAAGTCAACAACCAGGAACTACAACACTTCCTGGAAGGCATTCGTCAGGTGGTCGAGATAAAAGGTGAACTACTTGAGCCCTCAATTGGGCTCTATTTTAGCCTTTCTCCACGACGGACTGTATTCTGGCCTCAAAGTAGCTGCTTACATAAACAAGTTGCAGCCCCGTCTTCTGTGCTACCCCCCAGAGGGTGTCAGTCTTTCCAAACATCCACATACTGATTTAACTTGCTTTACTTCCATCGTGACTCCTGAGTGAGTGAGAGAGAGTGCTTGCAAGACGCTGCTGGTGTAAAGAAAGGCAAGCTGCTTTGATTTCACTTGCTTTATTTTCGTTCGTGGCTCATGAGTAAGAGAGAGAAAGAGAGAGATGTTAATTAGTTTGGACAACTATATGAGTTGTTTTTTCTAAACTAAAACCTCAGTATTCAGGTTTAATTGCAGTGTTGGCACTTTGAAATAAATAAGTTGGTTTTGTGTTGCAGGTTGGGCACTTGGGCTCAAAAAGATTCGCCCTCACTGCTTTAGGCTGATCCTGCATTGGGCAGCGGGTTGGACTAGATGGTCTGTATGGCCCCTTCCAACTCTATGATTCTATGATATACATCATTTTCTCAGGGGAGCCACTCAGCTAAGCACACCAGTGATTCACCATTTTCCTACTTGGAGACTACACATAGTCCTCTCAGCTCTAACCAAACCACCATTCGAACCTTTGAGAGAGGTTCCACTAAAATGGTTGAAATTAAAAACCATCTTCCTAGTGGTCATCAGCCAGGAGAATCTCTGAATTAGGGGCCCTATTGATTAAACCTAGTCTCTGCATTTTCCATAAGGATAGAGTTGTTCTTCATACAGACCCCACCTTCTTACCAAAGGCCACCTCGAGATTTCATAGGTGCAAGAGATCAACCTTCCGTCTTTCTGCCCCAACCCATCTCACCCTAAGGAGAAGGAATGGTACAATCTCTTTAAAAAAAAATTATTGGTGAGTTTATATTCCATATTTAATACATACATTCCCATCATATCTAATTTACTCTAACCCCCACCCTTTCCTCCCCCCTCCTTATCGACTTCCAACAGCTTTCCAACCCCTAACCCTTCTTATTACTTAACTTGACTTCACTTATATTCTTCTATAACACATATATCATAATATTTCTTACTCTAAAAATATTCAAATTGTCTTATATATATACTATATTAAAATCACTAATCCACCAATGTGTCTCTTCCTTGATTAAACTCTATATTCTAAGTAAGATTTACTTAAACATAATACTAGCTTAGATTGTAATAATTAAATCCCCTCTTAGTGGTAAAGTCGCTTACCTCTTCTGTTTACAACATCACATTTTAATAGTTCTCAAACTGCCACAGTTCTCCCTTCACATCCCATTTTTTTTCTAAATATTGTTTCAATTTCCCCCAATCAGCAATAAATTGTCCTGGATCAAGATCTTTAAGTTTTCTTGTCATTTTGTCCATCTCCGCCATGTACAGCAATTTATAAATCCAATCTTCTATTGTTGGTATTTCTTGTATTTTCCATTTCTGCGCATACAAAAGTCTTGCCGCTGTGGTCATATAAAATAATGTTCTGTACTGCACTGGAACACCTTCCATTCCCGTTCAGTAGCAACAATTCTGGGTTCTTATTTATTTGGATTTGTAAAATCTCATTAATTGCTTCAATTATATCTCCCCAGTATTGCTTAGCTACCTCACAAGTCCACCACATATGATATAGTGACCCTTCGTACTTTTTACATTTCCAACATTTGTCTGACATGTTAGTGTGGAATGGCACAATCTCGATGTCCGGAGGGCTCTAAAGATGTACTTGAACAGGACCAAGTCTTTAAGAAGATCGGACTCCCTCTTTGTCAACATGTCCCCACCTAACGTGGGCAAAAGAATGTCAGCAAAGACAATCAGTAGGAGTATTAGAACATGCATTGCAGAGGCCTACAAGTTTTGCAACAGAGATGTGCCTGAAGGAATTACAGCGCATTCGATCAGAAGTGCTGCAACCAACGCAACCCTTCAAAACAGCACCTCAGCAGAAGAGATTTGCAAGGCCACAACCTGGTCAACTCTCTCTACCTTTGTGAGACATTACAAACTAAATCTGTATGACTCGGCGGACGCCACCTTTGGGAGGAGAGTTCTGCAACACGTGATGCAGGATGAGGAACACGACCCACCCAGTAGAAAATAACTGCTTTGGGAGCACCCAAGATGTCCTCCGCCTCAGAGGAAGAACGGACCTTTGGACAGTTACCGAGAAGGGTCCTTCTCCTCTGAGGCCAGGAGGACATCTTGCCCTCCCGAGTTCCTCGTCCTTTTGGTTCTGCTAACTTTTCTCATCACGTTCTTTCCTTTTTTACATACTATTATCTTGTCATGTGTGCCCCATCCATGCCATTATTTGATGCTAACCTGTTATTCTGAACCAGTGTTTAATGCTGTACCTTGCTGTCATTTTGCCAATGCCATAACTGCTTTGCTTTCACAGGCTTACTGAAGCTGCAGGTGTGTTATCTAACGGCTCTGGGAGCTCTCAGTGCTTGTACCCTGCTCGCTTCCATGAATTACTGTGTTTCAACTTTAATCTCCTGCTTTCTCAGTGTCACTTGATAGTTAAAATATGTGAGAAGTTCTCAGGATGGGTTCGTGCCAAAAGTTATGTTTTACTGATGGGAGGGGGGAAAAGAGTAATTGTGTTCTTTAAGAGGAATGGTTTTCCCACACGTTGCCATTCCTGTCAACCTGTTTTTACTGCTTAGTTGCTTACCTTGCTTCTGAGTAATCCTATGGACATATCTGTGGAAATGATCTGATTCCTGAATAAAACCTTTTAACCAAAAGCCTGGATTCTTGCTGTAATGGTACAGGGGTCTATCTGCCATAGCCTATCATCCATAGCCTGACATATCTCTCCTCTCCATTCCAAGTCCATGTCCCTATTTTCTTTCAGATTTATCAGGTATACTAAGATTATGTGGTAGTTCCATCACCGAGTTTTTACAGAGTCTACTGCTGTTTGGAGTTCCTGAACTGAAGAAGGGGATGTTCCAAGCACCAACAGGAAAGAGGAAGAACAATTCAACTTCCTGCCTCCCTGACTGGGCAAAGGAAATCACCCAAGATGTCCTCCTGGCCTCAGAGGAGAAGGACCCTTCTTGGTAAGTGTCCAAAGGTTAATTTCCATTCACTGGTATTTCTGAGGAGTTGCCACGATTGCAACAGATTCTGCTTGACACCCAAGCATTTCACACTGTTTGAGAAGTTTCAAATTGGTGTCCTGCATTTTGTTTCACATTCGCTTTGAAGCCCTGGTTTTGTTGCAGGCTTTGCGGGCTTTGGAATTCACGTCACTCCCACTTTTTTTTGAGTTTGCACATGTGTTGTAACGATACCACTTGAAACCCCACCCCTCCCTATGCACATCAATACTGCATCTCTGTGTGGCCATTTTTGTACCCTAACTTTTGACATTTGAAAATAGCACCAAGTGGTGTTGAGAGCTGATTGTCCCTGCCCAGCAAATTTTCTGGCTACCATTGGTCTTAGATGATCACGTGAACCCTGAATGGGTTGATTCAACTGCTAATACTTTATCCTCTACTCCCAGAGCCACCACAGAGACCTAGAATTATATTGGTGAGAATAAAAAAACTCTGCCTCTTTTTATTCTGTGAAAGGATTTTGGAAGAGGGAAAATCAGTAACTTCTTTAAACTAATATATTGTTACAAAATAATTGTTTTCAGTATCTAAATGTATCAGGTCGAATCTGTCAGCTGTTCAGCTTGCAAAAGAGAGAGAAGAGCCATCTTATCACCTCCTGACCCCTCTGGCATCGTATCTATAAGCGTCTCCAGCATTAGCTTTCTGGGCATTGCATGGGGCTATTGAGGAAAGGCGTGGACCAATTTGCTGCTGGCAGAGAGCAGGAGGGGTCCAACCCATCACTTTCATCTATAGAGTAAAATTACTTTCGATTTCTGGGAGAAAACCAGTGCTGTAGTGTCGTCCTTTTTTTTTTTTTTGCTGTGAGTACTGATCAAAAGTCCTCATTGACATGTACTTACAGCAAAATGACTTCATTGTACAAGTAAATTTGTATTCTTTTTCCTACAAAGAGACATCTCTGCGTAAGGAAAAAAACAACAACGTAATCCTGAGGGATATGGTGGTGGAGGTGGCTGGCAGTCAAAGCAAAACATTCTGTTCTGTTCTGAAGGTTCTGTTCAGCAGAAAGGCACTGAGATACTATGCTATTGGTTAGATTCCCCACATGGAAAGAGGTAAGAGGCAGACAAAAATCCTGGAACTCACATTTTGTTCCTGCAAACCACAAAAGGGGGACAGGGCAGCCTAGCTGATGCTCTGTCTCAGAGATCCATCATTTCAGCTGGGACACCACTCCACTACTCTCTGAATGGCAGCAGCTCCCTTATATTCACCATGAGTTCATTGCCCCTGCACCAAAAGGCTGCATGACTTACCAGACATCAGCAGTGCTGTGGGAGAGTGTGGGACACAGAGACTCCCCTCTTAGCGTGCACGTGCGCACACATGCACACACACACTCACAGATCGCTCACCAGCCCATTCCCAGTGCATGCTGCACACAACAGCCAGCAAAGTGTGCGCATGGGAAGGGGGTGAGGATCTGGGAAGGAGGTTGGCTTTTAGGGTGCCACTGGACTCTTGCTGTGTTTAACAGCTGTACCAAACAGAAGTCCATAGGAACCTGATTGACCAACCATAGCCATCCCAGCCTGAGTGTCCCTGAATCCAAGCCCACCTCCTTAGATGGGTGAAGGTGCAAGGTGAAGGTGCAAGTGGGCAGGGAGGGGCTTAGAGATAGTCTCATCTTGTCACAAACTGACAGGAATAGAGTTCTAGCACATCCAAGACTTTGTTGAACTGCAAATCATGAAGTAGTCCAATGAATTGGGTTGGCAGCTCCCTTTGTCTAATATGGCACCCATGTCTTTGTCAGCTGCTCTCAGTGACCATGAGATGACAGGCTGAGGCGTCCTTAGCACAGGATGCATCTGAATGAGGTGGACTTCCCAGGCTGAAAACCTGCCTGAGGCAGGATGCTCCAGAAGGTGGGCTGGAACGGGTGGCTGGGAAGGGTAGCAAGAACAGCAATGGTTATGCTCCCCACTCCCCTCATTGAATCAAAACCTGCTCAGAACAAAACAAAAACATATACTATTATGTACTGAGGCTTGTGCTCATAGTGATTTCAGCCGGGCAGTGATTTCAGCTCATGCGAGTAACTTGCAAATACTATATACACGTGCTCCCGAAGGAGCCAGATATATACACCCCAAATGATGCCCCCTTTTAGTAACTCCCCAGTGAGAACACAGACAACTAGGATCCTTCATTTGCATGTGCTAACAAAAGGAAACATGTTTACAAGGCAGCAATTGGTTCATATCCCGGAGGAATGATTGGCTGCTGCTAACCCTATTTCCCAATAGAACTGTAGACCTGAGGAGCCTCGCTTTACTCAAAGCTAGCCCAATACATAACATATACAGTGATGGCAAACTTCACAGATGCTGACCTGGCCACAGTCATGCCTATGGCACTCTGGCAGAGCCTGCTGCCCCACTCCCATGGAGATGGTATTTGCCAAGGAGTGCCACTGAAGTGCATGCTGTTGCCATACAAATGACATCCAACCCATGAGCATTTGCTTTGCTACCTCAACTGCTGCATCCAGGGCTGCTGCTGCTGCAAGGTCCTAGGATCTTGCAAGACAATGGGCCCTGGGTTGCATGGTCAGCTGATCCATGGAGTGGAACACCTGCCAGGTTCCCCAACTGCAGTTGTACCCTGTCCCCCACCTGAGGGGGGAGGCCCCCTGGTAAGGTTCGCTGGCTGCAAGCATTCCAGCTCTTCCCTGTCCATAAGCAGCTCTCCCAGTAATATTTCCCCAGGAGTCCATCCCATTGCATGACATGATGCTGGACCATGGTGCTGGGAAGACTGCCTTAGTCAGCTCCCACATGTGCACACTTACAGCCTTAGCTGTGGGAACTGGTATTGCCAGGGCAGCACCCAGCCTCATGCAAGGGGAATGGGTAGGCAACTGAAGACTGCTGGGGCAGGGCAGCTGGATTCCCACCCCTGCTTACTGTTATTGCATGCTTGCCCCTACGGCTAGGGCCTCTGGAGATGGTGTATCTGTTAGGATTCTGAAATGAGATGTACTAGTCACTCAGTCTGGCCTTTTGTCTCCCTCTTGGGTTTTAGTACTGAGTGTCCTCTCTGTGCTTCTCCTGCCACCAAAGTACAATGCTGCACACTCTTAAGTCCACATGGGGAAAAGGTCTGAGACAATGTCCCATGCCACATGCCCTACATACTGAATTATGGGGAGTCCTAGCTGGAGTTTATGTAGTGCTGGGTGGACAGTGATTGGGTGCTGGGAGGGAGTTTGGCCACTGCAGGGAAGTGTGATCTGTGTAATATATTTTTTTCAGGGAACAAAGGTATCACTCAATGAATCTGATGAAGTGGGCTCTAGGCCTTGAAAGCCAATGCTTCTATAAATGTTAGTCTTCTAAGCACCACAAGGTTCATCATTATTTTTACAGAAACATTGTTAGCTATTACTTTTGCATAGTATTACTGGCTGTTTTATTCACAAATTTAGAGTATTGTCATTGTTGTACTCCAGAAAGCAAGATCTGGGTCCAATAGCACCTTAAAGACCAACTAGATTTCCAAGGTATGAGCTTTTGAGAGTCAGACCTCTCATTGCCAGAAGCTAGGAATCTGGATGACATTCCAAACAAGTTCTAACAAAGAGGCCATGATTTAGAGCCATTTTTTATTATACCTTCTCTGGTATGAGAGGAAAATATTATGTGCAAATATCTGAATTTCCTGTTGTGTACCATAGAAAGAAAAGGGGAATTCCTACCCAAATGTAGCGAGGCACGTGCACTGCATCCACTGATCCATGGCCAACAGCTGTATGAAAACATGCTCACAAGCAAGGCTATGGCTACAAGGATAATTTCACCCTGCGAAACTCAGCTGTTTGGCTTTTTTACATCATCAATGGCAGACAGCAGACAATTCATAATTTGATCAGGAGTGAGAAGGAACAGTTGCTTTTATTTTTGCCCTGACAGAGAAAAAAAGATAGGAGACAGCTATGCACTGGAGCTTTACATGTCATTAACTAATAAACTAATAAACTAATAAACTAATAAACTAATTAACTAATTAACTAATTAACTAATTAACTAAGCATGTCATTAACTAATAAAAGGAAAATTAGTCCAAAGCACAGGCTTAAATCTAGCACCTTTGCTCCAAGCATGCTTCTGTCCAGGCACTGTAGAAGCAGTCCTCCACTGTGGAGCTTGGTTCCTCTCATGCTAAGCACTTTGAGGCTCATTGAAAAGCTTGGAATTGAACAAACAGAAGTGCCTAGCATGGAATGAAGCACAATCTGCAACAAAGGCCAGCCTCCACCACACAGCCCAGAAAGAAAGGTGTGCACAGTATGGGATACAAGCCATAGCACTGCCAGAAAGGCATTTACCATAGCAAGTGTAAAACAGAAGTCAACAAACCTTTGACATCCTGACACAGGTTGGTGGATGCAGCTACAAAATGGCTGCTGTGGGAGGTGTAGATACACCCAAAGGAAGCCTGCGTGCAGGGGGGAAGAGGAGTGATTTTTAAAAAATACACTGAAAGAAAGGAGCGAGAGAGAATAAAACCAACACTGGTAGCAGCTGCCACTGAAATATTTTTTTAAAAAATCTGCACAGCCAATGACATCTCCAATGGCCAACTGGATGCCCAGCTAGGCAGGTGCCAGGAAAGTTGTTGGAGGGTGCCATAGTGCCCACAGGCACCATGCAAAGGTCCCTGGTTGTAGACTCTGCACAGATGGAGATGGAATGCATTTGGAGATCATAAGTGAAAACAAAATAGTCCTAACATTAACTCCACAAACACTGAATATACATATATATTCCTCATATATAGCATTTAAACAAAGAATAAAAGATTTTAAGAATTCCATAACAAGTGTCAGATTGCATCTCTATGTAAAATCCCATATAGGTGGAAAATCAACATATAAGCAGACCTGCTTGTAAGCACACTGACACAAGAACTGATAAGGAAAAAAAATGTATGTGGAATTGGTTCAAACTGTGTAAACAGACAGTGTTGGCATGTCAATTATCAGCAACACTATGATAATGAGGCAACAGCTATCCCTCCTCCCACACATCCTGCCATCCCAGAAGCAAGGATAAGAAAACAACAAAGAAAGAAGGAAAGTTTGTGGTTAAAGTGGGAGTGGTAACCACCCATAAAATCATTATCAATCCTCTCACAGACAAGCATATAGCATGCAAAGAAGGTGTTCTAAAGTGTTAGCAATTGAAGTGGGACACAAAATAACAGTGTCTTGGTATTGTCAGTCACTCTTGAACAGAGTACTGAGAACTCCCCCCCCACCCAACTTCAAAGTAGAAGATGGTCAAACTATTTCTAGGAACACTTTCGATATCTACTGTCTCTCCACCTCTCCTCAGCTTTTGTTGTTCAGATGGCAGAATATGCTTTAGTAAAGTGGATCTCTTTGCAACAAAGACATTGCAGGTAAAAGAGCATCTAGTTGTTCAAAACCTATTGTTGTTCAAATTTAAAGGACTTTATAGGCTATGAAAAGAAAGCACAACCCTATTAAAAAGTAAAAAGATATCAGGTCAAATTCTCTCCAAGAGAATTGTCAGCAATAAATTTGATATTTAACAAAAAAATCAGAACAATCCTCAGTAGAGCAATGTCAGCTAGCAGTTGTAGGCTAAAATCTGTTCCCCACCTAAGATAACTGAAAGGAGGAATGGAAGATCCTATCACACTGACATCATTAACTATATTTTCTCTATGACAAGAAAAACATCCCTATTTGATATTCTTCATTCATTTTTGCCCCTCCTCTTATATTAAAAACAGGCGAGCTAGCTAACTTAAGTTCTACTGGAAAAGGTGGGCTCTTTCTTCTATGGTGCAAATGAAAGAATTGCTATACAGATTAGTATCAGTAAAGCAATATAAAATCTTAGAACAAAAAACGTTAACATGGATGTACTGTTATGGTAACATAACTGCCAACAGTATTCTTACATTATCATCATATTCTGTGTAATATTCTTGATTACTGTGCTGATATAAAGCCATACATCAGTCCTCTGATACATGCAAGATAGGAGCTTCTTGCTGTGAAAAAGAAAGGAAGAAAGGTAGCTAAATAGAAAACGGGATTTTAAAAAGTTTTGTTACCAACATGATATATGGCTCAAATGATAAAACTAAAGCAAAAACCATGTTTGTTACAATAAAAAGTTCTAATCACATTTAAAATCTACTCATTTAGGTTCAACCCTGCTTCTCTAGCTAACAGAGTAACTATTATTATCTTACATGGTATGAAATCAAGGCATTATGCCAGTTCAAAAAATGCCAGTGGTTTGGCTCATGGTCTATTCACTAACTTCAATTAGCACAGCTGAACATTTGACAAACTGGCCCTTTCCACATGACACACTTTAAGCCAGCGATGCTGAGCATTCACACTAATTGCTGCTGAAACGGCGTGGGGTCCCATCATTCTGCACTGCACAACCTCAAGGCTATTTGGTGTCTGCTGATGAGTTGAGATGTGTCTGTTTGTGGTTATGTCACTCTGTTCCAATCACCCATCAGCCACCAATTGGTATATTGTAAATCTAATAGTTTTTCCATCAAGTAACCATAACATTTCACCTTTTCTGTTTCTGTGTCCCCTTTGATTTCCTGAATTAGTGTTCATTAAAGCCAAAGTTAAGCAAAATATCTGGATGGGAATGAATTCACAGGTATGCTCTTACACAGCATGGAAATGGAATTTTTCTCCTACGTCTGCCACATTATTTCTTTTACATGTTTGTTCCTCTAACAGAAGAACTGTTTTCGCCCTGCATGCCTTGGGCCCATCATAACTGCATGTCAGGTGCTTTTAACAGGAAAGGGAGAACTTATGTTGAAAATATTTAATGTGTGCACATTCTTGCACTGCATCATGGAGTTGTAATTATTTTTCAGGAGATGGCATATTGTTCCCTAAGCAACTGCTGAACTATACCACCATCAACTACAAATTTTTGAATGTTAAAGCTGGAAAGGAAGAAGTGCTATGGATATGAATTGAAATGGCACAAAATGCTTGGCTATGCTCTAAGATTGAATGTATAACTCTATAGATGTAGGAAGAGATCTTTGGTTCTGGTGAATTTGCAAACAAGAGGGAATTGCTTTAAGATGTTAACACCAGTGGTATTTAACTCCATGGCAACTGCCAAAGATCTATCTGGGGAGTGTTGATATTGTCCTTGTGAAAAAGTTGACTTTTTCATTTATGGTGGACATGAGAAATGACTCACGACACTGGATACTAGTAAGTTAAATCATTGCAGAGATTTTAAAAATAAGTTTACTTTTCAAGTGTTCTTACTGAACTATGTATTGATGGTACAATTTTTTTCAGACGACATATTGTTTCCTAGGCAACTTCGTTACTCTTGACCTTGGCCATGAAGAAGGGCAGCTCTGACTGCCTTCATCATATTCTCCTCACTCAACTTACCCAGGAAAGCATGTAGAACTGACTATTTCACAGATCTAACATGGCATTCAATTTGATTTGGGAACAAAAAGGTAATCCAGGGAGACCTCTAATGAAGACCAGGGTTGCAGAGGCAGAAAATAGCAAACCACCTCTGTTAGTCTCTTGCCATGAAAACCCCACCAGGGGTTGCCATAAGTCAACTATGACTTGAGGGCAGAATTTCATTTTCAATCCAGTAAGTTTAGCATGCGTGTAAACGAAGCTTGTTCATGGTAAATTTGAATGATGATCATGTTTGTTTCAAAGTTCCCATAACACCTAAGCAAGATATGAATTGGTAATTTGCAGATTTTGACCACTTTCATACAAGAAGAAACAAAAATATAGGCTGATATGGGCCAAAGCAGACAAGATCTGTGAATGAATCCCCAGCTATTTCCTAAATTTTAAATTGCAGCTGAACAGACACCCAATTTGATTGAGGCTGTTATAGTGTGTGTGTGTGGGGGGGATGGTTTAACTCTTTGCAAACAAGCTGTTTTCATGACCTGAATACCCCTTGGGCTGTTACTGGCCCCAGTGGGGCAAACATTTTTGTAAAAGAAATACATTTGTGCCTCCTGGTACATTGTGGAATATTTAATTGTTCTTGCAAATTCTTTGGCAGAGAAGTTGCATTGGATTGAAACTCAGGGCTGGGATAAATAGCCCCTCCCTGAGCTGCTTTTGATAAAAATAAAGCAAAAAATCCGTGCTGCATTCACTGAGGCTTATATTTGTATGTATGTATGTATGTATGTATGTATGTATGTATGTATGTATTTCATATTTGTATTCTGCCCTCCCCGCAAGCGGGCTCAGGGTGGATAACAACCTTAAAATCATTTTAAAATGTTCCATATTAAAACATCATATAAAATAAGCAGCACTGTTTGCCTGGCAGCAGCAATACAACTATTAACAAACAATACAGTAGTACAGCACAGTAACAGCAGCTGAAAAACAAACAGTGGTGGGCAGCTTTCATGGGGGGGGGGGTAGATGTTGCATCCTCCGGCCACTGGAGGCCCAACCTCAGCCATGAGCCTGGTGGAACGACTCTGTCTTACAGGCCCGGCGGAAAGCTAATAAATCCTGCCGGGCCCTGGTCTCAGTAGACTGAGCATTCCACCAGGTAGGAGCCAGGACTGAGAAAGCCCTGGCTCTAGTCGAGTTGAGGCGGGCCTCCTTGGGGCCAGGGACCAATAACAATTGTTTTTCTCTTGATCGGACAGTCCTCCGGGGAATATACTGGGAGAGATGGTCCCTCAAGTATGCTTGCAGCCCAACTTCCTGTCGTTTTCTGCTTTCTCATACTGAAGTTTTCCCATTAAAATTACACAATTCTGTAATACTATTTTTTGGTCAGTAGCATATAAACAGCACAAAATTGTCTGTAATCTAAATGATACAAAAAGTTGTTAAAATGCTGTAAATATACAGATTAATTGTGCTAATGAACACTGAAAATCTGTTATATGAAACAGTTTATAATAATAACATATACAAACAAATCAATAAGGGTGTATTCCTATGTTCTTTCTGCAGAACCATTTATGGAGTTCAAAGAAGAACAGGTATAGATCCCGAAGATGTGTGAATTCCAAACTACAGACATGTCTTTGTAGATATTCTCCAGGTTTGTCTGTAACTTTTGACAATCTATACTTCTTTACAAACAACATTAAAACTCAGAGCAAGAGATGAGCAAAGAGCTGGTATAATAAAGTCTATTTGCATAACTGAAATAGGACATTACTGATAATTGACATTTATTAATAACCTAAACAGTTTCTGCAGCCCAAACACTGGTTGTTGCAAGTCCTTTAGCACACGCAAGATCTCACAAGAATAAATACACACAGGACTACACTGAGATTGTTTTAAGTGTACTGGCATAAATCTATGCAAGGTCTACACTTGGACCTGTTCACTGCTTTCATTTCCCTTTCTCATAAAGCATTTCTAAGATGCCATTTAGTTCCGTACTACTTGGCATTCTCCTTACATACTGTTTATTCTACAATCTCACCTACCCCTCCAATATTCTGTGATTTAAAGATTTTTTCTTTTTTAAAGAGCCGTATCTAATTCTGTCCTGAGTCACATTTGGCTCTAGAGCCCCAGGTTGCAGATCCCCAGTCTACATGCTGGTGTGGGAGGTTCTCTGGGGGTTGGCAGTTTTGTGGCTTCAGATTGGATGAGGGCCATGGCTCTTCTAGTTGTTTCTCCAAGGAAAAGATCCAGATTAAAACCTCACTCATCATGGGCAACCAAATCAGGTTAAGTGTTCTTTAACATGTAATCTAAGAATCTTGGTATGCTCTACTCACAGGTAAGTATTTCATTAGATGTAGACCTTTCTCAGGGGGCTAAGAGAGGTTCTTTACACATAACAGAAGCATGGGCTGCCAAGCACCTTTCCTGCTGCCCATGCTTAGCAGAGTGAGGCCATCTTATGAACTCTGAAACAGGCCGAGTCTGCTCTTCTCCCTTTCTGCCATGACCCTGTCTCCTTCTGTTTGTGGGGGGTGGCATTTCCCACTCTACTACCAATGACATTGTGCCACTTCTGGCCCAGTTGTTTCAGCTTCGAGTTGGGACAAGAATGCTGTCAAGCTGTTGTTAGCACCTGAAGAAGGGCTTTCAACAGGTGGCATAAACAGGATGCCTCATACAAACATTAAACAGAGCTGCATGTAACACAGGAGAAAGGCCACATTCTAGCACACCAATGGGCCAACAAACTTATCTATTAATCCAATATGAATAGGGTTCTCCCCATACCAGAGATTTAGAGAAGCTTTCAACTTACTTCATCAACTGTGTGTGCTGGTTGAAAAATAAAATACTCTAAAGGGGAAGGAGGCTTCTTGAGGGAAAGTTGGAAAACAGCCGGTGGGGAAAAAGTTAATCACCATCCTCCTTTCTCTGCTATCCATTGTGCCTTCCCAAAGTGCCTTTTAAAGCAAATAGAGCCAAAGCTCTATTTGCATACATTCGCCCATAATATGCAATTTGGCTTGAAGCTACATCCAGTCACATCACAACATAACAAAGGGGCCACATATTCTTAATGTCAAAGCTTGATTTGATCATTGAAACACTGGTGCCATCTGCTGTCCAGCAAAAAAGTAGGTATTTTGGTAGAAAAAAAATCATAGAATCACACGGTTGGAAGGGACCTCTAGGGTCATCTAGTCCAACTCCAAAAAGCTTGCTGTTCTTTCATTAATGAGGCACAGTACTATTAGATGCTTTCATTAAGGTGATTATAGCAACCATTTCAAAGGCGAAAAACATCAAAGGGGAGCAAACATTGCTCATCTTCATTCTTTAACCTAAAACTATGTACAATCAATCGCTGTAGTCAATAAAACCTTTGCTAAAATTATGTAATAAAATGTCAAAAGCACTGTTAACTGCAGAATTCATGTTTAAGGATATGACACTCTGAACCAAAATGGACAGAAGGTACAGCAGTGTATAATGGTGGACTACTGGCCAATTTCTGGTGGATCAACTAATTCTTGCTGTCTGCCAGGATACTTGCAAAGTATACTGGAGGACTAGGTGGACCTTTCCTTTATTTCATCCCAGAATTCGTAGGGCCATACTAGATGTGCTGTTTTCTAAGAGTTGGATCCGGATTCCATGGATCCAGCTCTTTAAATAACAGTGAATTTAGCTAGAAAAGATCCTTAAAGATAAAGGCATCTCTCTGGGAACCAAGATCAAGATAATCCAAACTATGGTATTCCCCATTACTATGCATGGATGTGAAAGTTGGACAGTGAAGAAAACTGAGAGGAAGAAAAATGATTCATTTGAAATGCGGTGCTGGAGGAGAGTTTTGAGGATAGCATGGATGGCCAAAAACACAAATACTAGATCAAATCAATCCTGAATTCTCCATAGAAGCTAAAATGACAAAATTGAGGCTATTGTACTTTGGTCACATCACAAGAAGACAAAACTCTCTGGAAAAGTCAATAATGCTAGGAAAAGTGGAGGGCAGTAGGAAAAGAGGAAGACCTAAAATGAGATGGCTTGACTCAATAAAAGAAGCCATGTCCTCCAGTTTGCAGGATTTGAGCAAATGATAGGGTTGCCATAGACTGGAGGTGACTTGATGGCAGATAACACAAACACACATATTTTGTTTGGCCCTTAATCAATATCATTTAACAAAGACTGATTATGCTTTAACTGGCTAAGAAATCTTGAAAAAAGCACTTTTGTTTGTAAATTTAAAATATATATTTGACCACAGATCTTTAATAATTTAAAGCGTAGATCAAGCAATTGAGCAGTTCTAGGTAGTAGTGTGAATTCTTATAGAATTTTACACATGATAATAAAACATCAGTATATCTCATTCTCAACATGGCCCCATCTGAGGATACTTGAATTCAGAGACTTGAGGCTGGGAGAGAGGACCCTTCCAGGACAGTTTTACCCTCTGAGGGGGTGTGAAGTGGGCTACGGTTGACAATAATCACCAGGCAACTTCCTACCGCCTGACTTGCATGATTCACCCAGGCTTGGCTGTCTACTACTGTTCATCAGTAGCCACCACACATTAACCAGTGTGTTAAAGTCGTTAACATTTCAGATTAGCATCTGGGAAACCCAGGTTCAAACCCCCACTCCGCCACGGAAGCTCACTCACAGTAACTTTGGGTCTGTCACACATTCTCAACCTAACCTACCTTAAGAGGGTGATTATGAGGACAAAATGGAGGAAATTAGAATGGTATAAGCTGTCTTGGGTTCCTGTTGTAGAAAAAGGTTAAGTATAAATGAAACAAATAAAATAAATAATAGCAGTGTGCAGCTGGTGCATTGCGATTAATGTCATAAATTTTGAACAATTTATTAAGGTGGCAGTTCTGATAAGAAGGGTCTGTTGCTCTGTGGGAGCATACAAATATTGCACACAGAAGGCTACAGGTTCAACTCCAGCCTTTCTAGATATAGATCTGAACAGTAGGCATTAGAAATTATATTCTTCCTCCTCAAACCCTGGTGAGCCACAATAATACTCAGCTAGATCAACAATAACCTGATCTAGTATAAGAAAGGTTCAGATACACATTTCTATCATTCTTATAATTGCAATGTCACACATTAAAAAATTAAGACTCTCATTTCCTTGTTAGAACAGCCAGCCATGAATGTCTAATATTTATTCAGATGAGAAAACAGAGTATAATTAACTCCTTCATGTCCTCCTCATGAGCAAAGTAATTTGGCTCAGGCTAGCTGCTCCTAAAAACAGAATATAAGACTTGATGAACTAATACAGCAAACCATTTCTTTTTCTGCTTGTTGTTGGTTTCACATTTACTGGTGTGGCTCATTGTTCAAGGGATCCATTAGGGATCCTTATATTCATGGACCTTGACTTTATGAAGAATCTCATGCTTCTTGGAATTTATACACTGAGGAACAGCTCAAAGTTATAATATGAACTAGCAAAACATTGCCACTAGAAAAAAATCGTAAGGCACTCTATTAATTGGAGTATATCTTCAAAAATTCCAAATTACTAACAATTTAGTAATTAGCTACATTTTGTCTTTGAAAGAAGAAGTTTGCATGCACTGTTAATGTAAATGTAGATGGAGAAAAAGATCAGTACCGGAATCCTTCCTGCCTCTCTCTCTTTCCCCATTGTTGCTCAGCAATATAGTCTTCTTTGTTTACATCTCCAAGACTGAAAGTTCTTCCTGAGTTTCTGATTATCAAACCACATGTAGCCTGCCTTCAACCTGTTGTATCTGAGGTACACTCTTCTTTCAGAGATAATATATCCAAAGCAACATACATGGGGTTGGATCCAGACTAAATTGGCAATTACTGCCAATTTCTCCTTCCTACTGCAGACCCCCTCCCATGTCATTCCTCAGGCTTCCCTCTCCTCCAGAAGTAGTTTTTTTGTGGACTGCACTAATAGGGGGAGAAGAAAATATTTGTCATTTAAAAATATAGTCTGGATCTTAGCAATTTTAGCAAATGTATAAACTGTTATTAAGCCTAGAAAGAAGAAAAACAAGTGAAAGTATGAATGATAAAATGGGGAAAGAACTTTGGATGTAATATACAACTTGAACAATGGGAGAATATGTGGTTGAAAGGTCTTAAATTTATATTAAACTTGGGACTGAAAGTAAACTTTTACAAAATGCTGTATAGATGGTATATGTTACTGGAGAAATTAGCAAAAATGTATAAGAATGTTCCAAATAGATGTTGGAAATGTGAACAGCAGGAAGTAACATTTTATCATTTATGGTGGACATGAAACAAAGCAAAAAAAATTTGGGTACAAATACACTCAATTATTCAGAATATGGTAAAGTCTAATGTACAAATTAAGCTAGAAACTTTCTTGTTGGGTCTAACGGACAAACTGTTGGAAGTCACACATGGTACACTTTTTTGGTATATGACAAGAGCAGCAAGACCTTTATATGCTCAAAAATGGAAAACTACATTATTGGCTGATTCCGCACATGTTGGATAATGCACTTTCAATGCACTTTATCAATCATTTGAGGTGGATTTTTTGTTCCGCACACAAAACAATCCATTCCAAAAGATCTATAAAGAGGATTTGGAACTGCATTATCCAATGTGTGCGGAATCACTCTACATTTACAGTAGAGGAAGGGCTGGAGAAGATGATGGACTATGCCGAGATGGCTAAATGTGTATCTTTTGATTAGGAAAAAGTCACTGGATAAATATTTTGTTACCTAGAAGCCCCTTATAGACTTTTTGCAAGAAACAGAGAGAAATAAATTGTTGGTTTGTGCATTTAATGAGTAAGAAGATGAGAAAATTCTTTCTTTCTTTTTTTTAGATGGGAAGGATGTCCGGGGTCTGAGTCCCAGCCCCCAGACTTGCCAGGAGGGAGCAGTGGGAGGCAACCGGGAGGCAGTGGCCCTACCACCCCAGCCAGCAAGCAGGTCCAGAACCTGCCCACTCCAGGGGGAAGGGGCGAAAGGCCAAAGCCTCAGAGGGCTGGAGGGAGCAGGGAGAGACCAGCCAGTCCCACCCTCCAGGGGGAAGAGAGGAGGCTAAGCAGGACAGAGGAAAAGGGCCAAGACAGGGGGAATAGGGACCCAGCAGCAGCCCAAACAGAGCCCTTACCAGCCAAGGAGGAGAAGCAGCCACTACAGCCCAGAGCCACACCCCGGCTAGAGGACAGCAGCCTGGCTCAGGAGTTGCTAGGAGCCAAGCCCCTCCAGGTGGAGCTGCCACAGGCATTCTGGGGGAGGAGATGGGTAGCCCCTCCCAGCATCAATGAGCAGGCAGCCCAGAAGCTGCCAGCGCAATTCCTCACAAGCAAGGCCAGGCAAGCTCAGCAGTGTAGAAGCCGGCTGGGGCAGCTCCTCGCGAGCAAGGCCAAGGAGACCTCAGCTGGGGATGGCTCGCATTCAACCCCACCCTGCCAGCAAGGCAAGGAAGCCAAGAAGGGATTAGTGGTAGGAGGGAAACACCTGAGGAAAGGCACAGCTGGGCCAAGTCAGGAAAGGGAACAAGCCTAGAAGGAGGGCAGGGTGGGGAAAGGAAACCCTATATAAGGTGGCTAGGAAGAGCTCTGAGGTGGTGGGTGTGAGTAAGGAGTGATGGTGTGGAGTGAGAGCAGAGTAGTGCAAGAATGGAGGCTTGGAGGAGAGTTCTGGGAGGAGGAGATGATGGAGGACGCAGGGGGTAAGCAGGCCAGGTTGAGCAGACCAGCGAGTGGATTGAGAGGGAGTCAGGGTGATGTATACCGCTGCTCCTTCCACAGAGCAGGGTCCTGCAGCATCCCTAGTGCCCCTCTGATGTCAGGGCCAGCCCAGTCGGTGTCCTGCTCAGCGGCAGCAGCGACAAGCCCTGACAAAGGACATATAGCCATCTAGGATCAATTTGGAGCTAAGATATAATATTGATACTAAAGGTAAATTTGGAGTTTGGGTATATTGTGTAATATTTACATATCTTTTCACAGAAAAAATTGGTAACTATTCCCAAGGTCAGCCTTGGTCCAGTTTGCCTGTCAATGGCTCACGCCTCCGCTAGTGCTCTTCACAGACATGGGGGTTGTGGCCACCTGAATGTCTGGCCCTGGAGATAAGCGATGGGAGGCAGATGCCAGCCCATGCACCACCTTTTCCTGTCCCATAGGAGCCTAGTCAGCAGGCGCGCAGAGATGGAACTGCCGGCTTAGGCAGCCCCGGGGCCCAAGGGCCATGCCACAGCTGCTGGACACCCCTTGATGGCGGCCCAGGTAAGCTTGACTCTAGTGGGTGTAGGTCGGCTTGGTGAGATGCACCACCGCTCTGGGGGCCAGATGCTTTAACTCACCATCTCTCATAGATAGGAACCTGGGTGTCCCTGTCTGGTGCCCGGTGATGCCGCCACACCTATTGGGCATCCGCCACATCCACCTCCTGACCGTGGTGTATGCCCATGTTGCCCTTTGATGACAATGCACCAGATGTCACCGGTGGTACCACACTCACATCCCGGTCCTCCAGCTTGATGACATGGCCTGCCTGGACTGGTTCCGACTGGACCGGGCAACCATTCAAGTGCTCTGTGAGGAGCTCATCCCCATGCTCCAAGGGCCATGCCACAGCTGCCAGACACCCCTTGATGGTGGCCCAGGTAAGCTTGACTCTAGTGGGTGTAGGTCGGTTTGGTCTGTCTATTTACTCAGACATCCTATAGAATGAGAGACCAGCATACAACCATGGGGTTTGTCAATAGGTGACAAACATTGTACTCCTATGCTGATTTAATCCAGTCTAAATCTATTGATTCCAGTGGGCTTACAGTGGAGTAACTGCATAGGATTGCACTGCATAGGATTGCACTGCAAAGACAGTGAGCCCATAACATATTTATTTACTTCACTTTTCTTCCCAATAGGGGATCAAAAACATCTTGCAATTTTCCCATTTCCATTTTATTTGCACAATAACCTTATGTGGAAGGTTAGGCTGAAAGTATGAGATGGGCCCAAGGTCACCCAGCAAGCTTTGTTTAGCATATTTTTCTGATGAAATTTGCCATGATAAAGAAAATGTGTGATCATGTCTAATATAAGCAGGCCAGCATAAACAAAAATTCCAGAATTAGACATCAGAGCATAGTTTTTATCGGCACGAGGATTTACACATCAGCTTTAATTATTTCCTTTCACAGTAGGAAATATTATAAGGCGTTTGACACCTTAAATCATAATTATTTAATGCAGGTATTGGAGAAATTTGGTTTTACTAGACCGTTCCTAAATACTATAAGGGAAATTTATAGGGGCAGTAAAGCAGTTATTAGAATAAACGATAGACATACTAGAGAAATTTCAATCCAGAGAGGAGTAAAGCAAGGTTGCCCTTTATCCCTGATGCTATTTGCATTAGCAATGGAACCCCTAGCAGATAGGATTCGAAATAGTGGTAGAATTGAGGGATTTCAAATAGGTAAGGAAGAACTTAAGTTAAATCTTTTTGCGGATGATATTCTGCTGACAATAAGTAATCCGCTACAGGCAATAAGAGAACTGCTAGTTATTTTAGAAGATTTCAAGTCAAGCTTGGTGTCAGTATTAAGAAATCTGAAATAATGTTTCTTAACGTAGATAGGGAAACTAAAAGAGAGATATTCGTTCTAACGGGGATGAATTCAGGAGCAAGAGTATATCTTGCTAGAAACATATAGAAGCTACAAAAAAAGATCACTCCCATCCTGCAGCCACTTCATTAGCTATCTATCAGTTACCATGCTAATTTGAATGTATTAGCTACCACGTACAAAGCTCTTCACGGCCTTGGTCCAGCATACCTATGGGACCGCCTCTCTCCCTATGTGCCTTCACGGCAGTTTCACGCATCTGAACAGAGTCTCCTACAGGTGCCACCCTGCACATGGGTGTAATCAACAGCTGCCCATACACGTGCATTCTTTGTTCTATGGAAAGGCCTGCCTAAGGAAGTCAGGAGAGCCCCCACTCTCCTGGCCTTCCACAAACAATGCAAAACTGAAAAATTCAAAAGGGCTTTTACACAGATAGGAGGGTGATAGGGAGACAATCTCAAAGAAATGCTTCACCAATGAGGTAGGGACCATAGACTTCACCACTATGTTGCTGTATTCCTTTAAAGTATGTGCTCCTATATACTACCCTACTGGGTAGTTCTATGTTGTTTAATGTCAGTCTTAGAATTGCTTATACCGTTTTAGCTTTTCTTCGACTTTGTATAGGATTTTTGCTAATGTTATATCTTTGTAAACTTGTATTTATCATGTGGCATTTTATTGAAATGTCCTTGATACTGACTGTGCTAATCTCACTTTATGTAATCCGCCTTGAGTCTCAGTGAAAAAGGCGGACTATAAATGACATAAATAAAAAAAATTAAAAATGCCCATATTTATCATTTTCTATTTCTCACTAATTATCTCTTTCTTCTTCTCTTTCTCTATTAAAAAATTAAAAGAAATGGTGGCAATGTTGTTGGTGTGATCCATAGGACAGGAGCATAATACAGTCCTAGCAAGCTGTAGTTCCTCTTTGTACACTTCTGTAATCTATTTTCAGAAGCATCTGTATTACAATGAAGAACTTTTTTATAGCACTTCAAATGAGTGGTAGTCAAAAATTATTACAAAAGCAGCTGGGAAACAAATCAAGGCCAATTACTTTTTTGCCATACGTAATTAAGTTGTTAAACTTTTGCAGGCACTGTCTGAAGTGCACCCTGTTTTTCTTCCAAGATTTCAGTATCACAGAATGCAATTTCCCAAGGCTTGATAAAAACTATTGTGAATATACACAGGAATGAACAAAATTATTATTTTTTTAATTAACAGAGCATCAAAAATACATACATACGGCCCAATATTTTCTGAATTCCTCTGCCTTTCAGATACTAGTTCTATGAATCAGAAAGTTTTGCATTTTTCAGCTGGCTGGACACATCTACATAGTTACAGTGACTCCAGCTGTTTTCAAAAGATATTTCCTGTTCACAAACAAAACTGCCCAGCAAGAGAAAATTCTTGCTATGTCCAAACTATGAAGATGACTAATTTTTCATGATACAGTTATATTCAAACTAAAGAAGTCTCACCCCTCTAAATAAGGATTGCAAGCTTACCACAGTTCAGTAAATAAACTGGGATTATTTTTATTCGAACATGGCCATAGATGTTAAACATTAATGTGTCAGTGAATGACAGCAATAAAATATTCAAAAAGCTATCTCTTAGGAAAAAATATACAGCCCCAAACCGGACAGCAGTCAAGGAACTAGGTATCTGAAACTCAAAATCTTATACTATGCACATCTAATTCTACATAGTTAATTGAGGATCATCCTTTGCATGATGAACATATCAAGGCTTCAAATAAGTTGAAGCAAAGCAAAGCACCTTTTCTACAGTCTTTAAAGTAAAGGGGGAAAGGTTCCTTACTACAAAAAGGAAATACACTGAATGCAACAAGATCCAGCTTATCAATTAAAATCTTACTAGTTTTTTAAAAAGTTATAATCAAATAGATATGCGTCAAGAAGTATCTTATGGGCGTATGATTGGATTGAGAAGAATGTGTTTGTGGGCAGAAGGATTTCAGCTTGTAGAGCATGGTTTTCTTACCTCTTCCCTCCTGCTGCAGCCCAAAATGTTCCTCAAAATGCTCCTCCTGGGGCTGGTGATCTCCAAGAATGGTAGTTCAGGGGCATTTGGGAAAGGGGGAAAGCCAAAAATTCTTAGTCTCTCGAATTGAATCGGATACCTTTATTGGCATAAAAGGACATACATATGCACAGTCAGCAAGGAGACAACAACAACAACAAATCTCTTGCCCCATCACTTAAACCATTCTTCTCTTCATTGCACCACAAAGAAATTTAGCCACAGACTCAATGATTCCAGCGTTATATGTGGATAGTAAAAGGCGTGTCTTACTGTCGTCCAACTGACCTTCATAATTTTGAAGCAAAGGATCGTTGTCGTACTTCTGTGCAGCCCCACATTGGGACTGCGCAGGCGCAGGCCAGCCGCGGAGAGATTATTCTAGCTCTTTGAATCTGTTAAAGGGGACGCTCAGCTCCGCCGCGCATGCGCGGTAGCGTTCCCGCCAAAACACGACTCTTCTGAGCGAGCGTCCCCATCATCCCCTCAGTTCCTTTTTCGCCGTCATACGAGAGAGGTTCTTTCTACTCAGCTTCGTGTCAACTACTGCTGTTCCGTCGGTTAGTTGTCTTCGTGGATTTTGCGCAGATATACTTTTAACAACACAGTATATCTGCCTGCTGCGATGTCTCAAGTCATCTTTATTCAAGAAGTGTCAACGCTGCGACACTAAAATGACCCACACTGATGGGCACGATCTTTGCCTCTTCTGTCTGGGTTAGTCCCACATCGTGGAGCGCTGTGCGGTGTGCCACCCCGAAGGCGCGGAACGACAGAAAGGCCAGACTGAGGGCTTTCCTCTGGGAGAAGAATCACCTCCCTCCCAAGGCATCGGAGACGCCGGGTAAGGAGTCCCGTTCGACCGCTCCTTCCCCGTCTCCGGCTGTTCCGAAGCCCTCGGATCCGGCTGTACCCTCCACCTCGAAGGCTCCCTTGTTCCGAGTCTACGGCTCTGAGGAAGAAGCGGGCAACCTCCGTTCCACCCGAGGCTGATGGGGCTGTTTCGGAGCCCCCACCCAAAAAGCCCAAGGTGCATTTGAAGCACAAAAAACGTGCTTCATCTGTGGCCGTTACTCACCGGGGTGATGCTTCCACCGCGCCTGTACTCATTGAGGAGGAGGTTGAAGGATTCCTCTGTACCCCGTCTCCGCCTCGCACGCCTCCTCCGGTCGTGCCAGAAGAGTATGTGGACATACCGAGTTTCTCGGAACAGGGTCTAGCATTCGAGCAATCCCTGCCTGTTGCTCTGGACTCGGCGTATTGGCCTGGGCTTTCGGTTCCGACGACAGATCCGCGCTATCCTGCTCTGCCGCAGTGGCCTCCACAGGTGCCCCCCGTTCCGCTACCACCATCACAGTCTGTCCCGGGAGTCGGGAACCTGGCAACGTGGCAAGACTTCGTCTCTTGGGTGCAGTTTTTGGCTGCCTTCCTCCAACGTCCACCGGTTCCGACACAGCCGCCCGTTCCAGTCTACCAGCAGGTGATACCTCTGGTCCCCTCGACCTCACATCAGCCCTCGACCACGTGCCGGGCCCACCCGTCGGTTCCATCTATGTTGCTGCCTGCTTCAGTTCCGATGCCTCCCCCTCCGGAGTTCTCTGGTTCCGAGGATGAGGAGGGTGCTTAGTCGCCGTCGGAATATTCTACCGACCTGGCTTCGGATCCGTCCCCAGAAGAGTCTGTGGGGGAAACGCGCTCATCCTCCTCGAACGATGACTACTGCATGTTTGCGGAACAGATGCTGCGTATGGCTGCTGCTCTTGAAATCGATGTCTCGGCTACCACTAACAAGCCGAAGAGCAAAATCTTGGAGGCACTATACTCCGGCTTCCCGGCCACGGTGGTGTTCCCTCCAGTCGAGGATCTCATGGATAACGCTCTCTCCCTGTGGCAGAGCCCCTCGGTTCCGGTGATGGTACGGAAGATCGACCGCTGTTACCGTCTGAAGCAGGACGACTGTCCTTTTCTCTTCAGCCACCCCAAGCCTTCCTCTCTGGTGGCCGAGGAAGTGCACGCCCGGTTCTGGACCGGTTCCTCTTCTGCCCCGGCTGACCGCGAGGGCCGCAAGGTCTACTCCTCCGCGTCCCTTGCATTCCGCATTGCCCACTTTCAAGCCATCATGGGCTCCTACAATTTATTTTTGTGGCAGCGTCTCTCGGCCCACCTGTCAGATCTGCCTGAGGACCGGCACCCTCTGGTAAAGGCCCTTCAGGCGGAAGCCTTCAAGTTGGCCAAGCAGCAGATGACGGCTGGGAAGGATGTCGCTGACTGCTCAGCCCGTGCCATGGCGTCCTCTGTGCTTCTCCGGCGACACGCTTGGCTGCGTTCCACCGCTTTGCCCCTTGACAAGCGGGCTAAAGTTGAGGATTTTCCCTTTGAGGGATCCCTTCTGTTTTCAGAGAAGACGGATGAATCCCTCTCCCTGATGCAGAAAAACCATCAAACCACAAAGACCCTGGGGGTGATCGCATCGCAGCAGCAGACTGCACCGAGGTACTGTTCTAACTGGTTCCAACCCTACCAACAGCCATACCAGCCGTATCGCCAGCGTCAAGGGAGGTTCCCCTACCAACAGCCCTATGACCAGCGGTCCTATTCTGGTTCTCAAAGGCACGCCTCTAAGCGGTCTGCCCGTTCCAGAGGGAGGCAAAACCAGCCCTCTTCTCCAAAGGCCCCGGCTTCGGGTCAGAAGTCGTTCTGACGGCAGGAGGATGCTACCCGGTTGGCCCCTTCGGAGACTGTTCCGCTTGCCCTGTTTTTGGACAGGCTTCATTCCTTCCTGCCCATTTGGCAGCGTGTAACTGATGACTCCTGGGACCTTGCTATAGTGACCCGTGGTTACAAGTTGTTGTTTGTTGAACCCCCCCGTTTCACACCCTCCTCTTTCAACTCCCTGTTATGATGTTATTCTTCAAAAAAATGTTGTTGAGTTAGTTACCAAGGGTGCTGTGCGTGAAGTTAATCACACAACCTCACCTTATGGGTTCTACTCCAGATATTTTCTGGTGGCTAAGAAAGATGGGGGTTCTCGGCCCATACTGGACCTACGAGGTCTTAATGCCTATATCAGGGTCCAGAAATTTCAGATGTTGACCCTGTCACACGTGCTTGAGCTGCTAGAAGTGGGTGTCTGGCTAGCCACCATTGATTTACGGGACACACATTCCCTCCCTCCTGCCCCGCTGTGAGTGCTGTGGTTTGCATTTTCGGCTCTCCGGTGGCTCAGTTGGACTGAGGGGATGACGGGGACGCTCGCTCAGAAGAGTCGCGTTTTGGTGTGAACGCTACCGCGCATGTGCGGCGGAGCCTTGCGTCCCCTTTAACAGATTCAAAGAGCTAGAATAATCTCTCTGCGGCTGGCCTGCGCCTGCGCAGTCCCAATGTGTGTCTGCACAGAAGATACTCGTCGATCAACAGTTACAGGTGAGAAACCCTGTTTTTCTATATAAATGGCGCAAATGATCACAATACAATGAGCAGTACAGGAGAACATGTTCAGTACTTTCTATATCCCTCAAGCCACCTTGTGGAGTAAGGAATGTTCTTAAACCTCCCATGGAGTACTGCAGAAGGAAGAACATTAAAATGCGCTAACATAAATGCTCTCCGAATATGAGGGAAAGTCAAACCAGAAAAATACTCTGCCAAAGAACCATTAGAGGAAATCCCCCATCTCATAGGGGAACATCTACCAGAGGCGAGGCTCCTAAGTCCTTGCATCTCAATATCTACAAGTCTTTGTTTAATCAAAGCAAATGCAGACCTCTTGGAAAGAAAAACTAATTCATCAAGGCAAAGCCCGATTACAGAGATTTTTTTTCCTATATCAGCTAACCATGCAGAAGACTGGGATTCAGTTAACATGTATGCAATAAGACTATTGGGGGTGCTCCTGAAGTGCAAATGCAGCCAGAATTTAATTGTTAGAATCCAGGCTTTTGTCTCTAGGCGTCTTTGGTTGGTCTCCAAACATATAGCTGCATAGGGAACACACGATGGCAGCCCTAAAATTTTCCTTAGAAAATTAGATTGTATTCGTTTGGCTTCTTTATTAAAGGCTGTGATCCATATTGGAATGCCATAGAGCAGTTTAGCACTAATTTTATGATTAAACACTTTAAGGGCTGCTGGGATATATTGATTTCCCTTAGTATAGAAAAAGCGAGTAATTGCTAATACGTTGTTGTTCACAGATTTTATCACTTCTTTTTTGTGAGTTACCCAACTAGCTTTATGGTGGAAATAGATTCCTAGGTATCTAAAACTTTTGACCTGTTCAATCACTCTCCCTCTTATATTCCACTTAACTGGTTTCCAGGTTTTCCCAAAAGCCATGATTTTGGATTTATCAAAATTTAAAGTCAATTCACAATAGTCTAAAAAGCGAGATAACATCCTTTTCATTCCTATTTTCTTAGTCTCTCTCTACGCAAGACATCTGACTCATGTTCTTCATGTGCCAGGAGATGCAATGTTAGCCAGGAAGTGTAGTTTTAAATGACAGAGCTGGGGAGATAGCTCTGGAGGGGATGGATTATTTTACAGCCCTCCGCCACCTCTGGCATGCTGGACTGTCTCCCCTTTTGGAGGCTTTGCCCTGCTGAAGCTCAGTTAATTCAAAGTTTTAATAACAACAACAACATTCGATTTATATACCGCTCTTCAGGACAACTTAATGCCCACCCAGAGCGGTTTACAAAGTATGCCAATATTATCCCCACAACAAAACACCCTGTGAGGTGGGTGGGGCCGAGAGAGCTCCAGAGAGCCATGACTAGCCCAAGGTCACCCAGCTGGCTTCAAGTGGAGGAGTGAGGAATAAAACTCGGCTCTCCAGATTAGAGTCCCGCGCTCTTAACCACTTCACCAAACTAAGCAGCAAGGACTGGGATAATATTTTTATTGATGACTCCTGTAAAAAAATGCAGTCATGATTTTCAAATCTGATCACTAAGGTGCCAGTTTCAAGCTAGTGGTAATCAAGTACTTAGAACAGGGGTGGCCAAACTCTGGCTCAGGAGCCACATGTGGCTCTTCTAGACATATTGTGCAGCTCCCAGTGGTCTCTATCGCCATGGCCATACATTTTATTTTATTTTCCTCCTCTCTTTCCATCTTTCACTCCCTCCTTTTCCTTCTTTCTTCCCATGTCTTTCCCTCCCTTTTACTTTCTTTCTTTCTTTTCTTTCTCCTTCCTTCCTTCCATGTCTTTCATATTTTCAATAAAAACGCTGGGGTTACCAGGTCTGACTCAGATACGTGGGGACTTTGGGGGTGAAGCCTAGCAAGGATGTGATGGTCAGGTGATGGTTCTTCCCAAGCTCCACCTCTTCTGATGATGTCACTTCCAGTATACTGCACCAAAACCCCATCCCTTCCTGTGATGTCACTTTCAAGACACTCCCCTAAACTCACCTCTTCAAGTCACTTCAATGCATCTTGTCTTGCGGCTCTCAAACATCTGACATTTATTCTATGAGGCTCTTACATTAACCAAGTTTGGCCACCCCTGACTTAGAACTATGATAAATTAGAATGGTACCTTCATGTTTATTACGTCAGTAAATATATGCCAAAGACAAGGTGTTCTAACTGAAGAGTCACTGATTTAGTTATTCTGGAGTTGTAGAATCAGTGGGCTGGCCTTCAGATAATGGCACAAAAGTTCAGAATCTGCTTTATTTAACCAGCTTATGTGAAAAGCACTTTATGTGAAAAGCACAACCTCTGCCTAGCTATATTCCTTTAATAAAAAAGATGCCAAACAAGTTATAAAGTTGCCTCTTGATAGATCTTCACCAATTATAAGGTGCAATTTTGACTACGTTTGTGATGGTTTAATCTCTTTTCTCTCCCTTCCTCAAAGCTCAGTAGATGTGAACAAAACCTTAACAGTGAACTTACCCTTGCATCCTGTTGCTTGCATTATCCTGTGTGTTTCTACCTTCCTTTACCTTTTGCTATATACCTTCCATAGTACTTGCATCAGCTGTCAAGCCAATTTGTAACTGCAACACAAATCTGTATATTAAAATCTATAAAAACATTTTATTTTGAGCAATTCAAGTTATTTTATTATAGGGACTTCCCAACATGGTAGCTGACTAAGGGGACTTATCTCTGTGCCTCTCATGCTGATCTGCTCCCTGGGCTTGTTTTCAAGCCAGGCAAAGTTGAAAAAATCAACTTGAGCCTGTCTCTTTGATTAAGAGACACCCTTACGTGCACTGCCGGGTGGATCTGGGGGAGTTTGGCTCTTTTTAATTAAGGAGCTGAAAGTCCCTTCCCCGGTGAATGCAACTAATCTCTCTCGCTGGAGCAAGATTGTACACGGCTGAACGCCAGATAAGCCAATACTGGGACTTTCTGTGAATATTTTTCTTGGATTTTGCTAGGACCTTTCTATTTTCTTCTTTTTACTTTATCTTTTTTTCTCTCTTGCTTCAAAAAGAGACTGTGAATTTTCCCATACCTTTGCACAGGACGACGGACATTCGAAGGATGAAAGACGTGCTTGTACAAACTCAGCACTATATATCAAAGTAAGAGGTATTTATCTACGCTAAGTTTTTGAGACTTAAAAATTAACTGGGACCTTGTTTCATCTTAGCATGCTATAGACAAATATGAAACAACTGCATCTGGGAATCGAGCCAATGTTATCTCTGCCTCCTTTCTTTTTTATTTTCTTGGCCGCTTTATTTCACTCTTCTTCTAAGAAGAAATAAAACAACTGACTTCAAATCGTTTTGATTGTTGGGTCAGTCTTGGACTACAAACTATCTAAAAGTAAGGGCTTAAAGGATTTTTAACTTAGATGCTTTATAACTTTATTATGAGACAGAAAAACATGGCCAGACACTGACTGCTTTCTAACTGCATAGTTTGGACTTGGGTCTTATAAGTTCATTAAGAAAAACATCTGTGCTACACAATCACCACCTACTGGCTTCAAAAACGAATTGACCAATACTTTTGTTTTTTAACTCACTTATTTAAAGGACAAATGTTTTGAGGTACTTAGGTCAAGGAAGAACTAAATGGAAGAAAAATGGTTGTAGCTATGGAAAAGGCTAAAGCTGAACCAGTTCTGGAAGGTATTACAGATATAATTTCTCCAAAAAAATTGCTTTTCTCTCCAGCAAAATTGAAAGTTTGTTTATAGAATTAAAGCAAGAGTAGGTAAAACCTTTAACCCAGATGTGCCAAGCAGACTAAGAGATTCAAGAACCAGATCTGGAAGATAAGGGATCATCCGTTTGTTTACAGCAAACCAACCAGATCATAAATAGATTTTTTGATGACCAGGAGCTCAGATTAGAATTGTCATGGCCCAGTCTGGAACTGATGAGTCTGAGGGCTCCGGAGGAGGAGAGGAGCCTCGTGTAACCAGCCAGGACTCCTCAGGAGAAGAGGGACCTTGTGTAGCCAGCCCTAGCCCTGACTCAGCAGAAACTGGTGATCAGGATCAACAGCTGCTGGCTGATCTGAGTTTACAGCAAGCAGCTGAGGCAGAGGCACCAGCACCCTCTGACCCCAATACCACAGGGGAAGCTCAGCCAGGGACATCCAATGCCACAGGTGAAGCCCTGCTAGGGGCTTACACACACACACATTCACCCACACCCAAAGAGCACCACAGACAGAAGCAGAGGCTAGAGCTGTAGGAGAGACGGCATAGTGCTCGCCTTCTGAGCTGACACCAGCTGCTGGAGAGCAAGGATGAGTAGCATCAGGAGTGAGCCCCAGCAGCTGGCTGCAAACCACGCCTGGCTATAAAAGCCAGTCTGGCGGAACTGTCAGGTGTGGAAGCAAAGTAATATCTACCTGCAACCATGCTGGGTCTCGTGCTTGTGCCCACTCCTAGACCTGATGCTATTGATAACTGACCTTGGACTGGATTTTGGATTCTGGACACACCCCTGGTGTTTTACCTCATGTTCTGACTACGGATTGGACTTGGCTTTTGAATCTTGAACTTCCCTTTGGCTTCGTGTTGGTGCTTGGACTTTGACCACTCTGCTTGGGCTGCCCAGCCCACAAGAATCACCTTTTGGACTCCAAAAAATAAACCAGAGAACTCAAGAAACCAGCCAAGTCATTCAAAAATTTGAAAAACAGCTGAAAAAAAATTAGGGAGTTGGAAAAGGAAATTGAACTACTACATCTATGACAAGCAGACCTTCTATCAAGGGCAGATGGAGAAAAACAAATTTTGGAAATGGAATTCAGAAGCAACAATTTGGGCTTCTGTGGAGACTATGTGAAGATTCAAGGTGACTTTGACCCAGGAGGCATTCTCTTTTGAAATCTTAAGGATAACTGAAGCAAAGAACTTTGAGAACATATATTTTGTTATTTACGACTATGGTTAATCCAGTTAACTATGCTATGGAATTCTCTTTCAATTTCCCTTTGTTTTTTTCTTTTTACATAATTAGCTGACAGAAATTGTCAACATTCAAGTTTATGTTATTCTTATGTTTCTGTTATGCATTTATTATTTTCTGTACTTTTTGCAAGATTGGATCAATCTATTATACATACAATAAGCTAATCAATCAAATTTAGAATCTACATTGAATGTCATATAGACTACAGAATGTTTAAAGTTCCATTTATGCATTATTTTGTTAATTGTTACCTTTTTTTTCTTTTTGTATGTCAGATGAGTCATTCAATTATATAGCAGGCAATTTTATAAGGTTTGATATATATTTAAAATTAAAATTAGATCAAGAGGTAAATAAAATAATTAAATTAGTAATATAAGATACTAAATTCAATCAGGCTGAGTAAAATGCTGAAAGCAAAATGTTTGGAGTGTCTCCTGACAAATTTTAAAGATATTTTTTATTTTATTTAGATGTAACTTATTGATGATGGAGGGATTTATTTAGAAGCTCATATAGTCTTGTTATTTATAAGTAATTTGACTTGTATATGGGGTTAAAAATGTTAATTTTTCCTTTTTTCTAAATATTAATTTTGCATATGTTTCTATTTTTTATTACTCTTGTGCTCTTTGCATTATTGGATCAATTTAGTATCAACTTTAGAATGAACAATTGATATTAAAATTGGGTAACAGTTAAATGGTGAAATTTATACCAAATGGTGGTTAAATATAAAATACAAAATTGTTCGAAGTTCTACTTACAGTGTCCCCCTAATGATAGGTTATCAAATATATTTAGTAGTATTTTAGCTTATTTTTTCTCCTTTCCCCACCTTATAATGGAAATGAGGGAGAGGAGTAAAAGTATTATATATTTTGATTGTAGTTCAATTTATTATAATCTTTTAGATGTACCTTACAGTACTTTGTGTAAGGCTCTATGCACCCTCAATTGTTTTCTTTTTTTTCTAAATAAAAATTTATAAATCCAAATATTTATTACAAAGAAAATTACAAAGGTGAGATAAGCAATGCTTTGAATGTCTGAAGTCCTGGAATTTAAGGATCCCTCAAGGTGATGTCCACAGCAAATTATCCTTTAGGAATCCACTGAGAGGACCAGCTCTTTGCTACTCCCAGGTACAATCCAAACTTAAACACTGTTAAATCTCATCGAGTGCCGTGGGGGATTCAAGCCTTTGGGATTTAGAATTAAAAACTAGTTTTAAAAAAATCCCAAGTAGCAAGCACTTCCATAGAGGTCCAAGAGGGGCCACGCTCTAACCCTCTCAAACCAAGCGAACCCCACCCTGGAGGCCTGACCCCAAACGCCCACCCTCACCATTGTACTCTATATTTAGGAGACGTCCGTGCCTGAAAGACCCGCGGCAGACAACCCAGCTCTCGTGAGGGCGCACTCAAGCGCCTTGTTCAGCTAGGAAGAGCAGCCTCGCTCGCTGTCTGTCAGGCAATCTGCAGGACAGCACACGGGCTAAGGACCCGTTGCTCGCGCCCTGAGCCGTCTGGCCGTCGCGCGCGCACGCTCTTCTCTTTTTCCTCTGGTATCTCTGCGCAGGGTGACCGGGCTGGAGCGGGTATAGGCGACCGTTCCCCCCTCCCCTGGCGGCAAGAGCGCAGAGCACTGAGTCATTCCCTTCTCCCCGGCTTTCTCTGTTGCACTAACGCGAGCGCGCGCGCGTACACGCACACACACGGTGAGGAGGGGAGGCGAATGGGGACGGGGCTGGAACGGCCGTTGAACACGGGGCGGGGGGGGGGGGGACGGGGCCGCAGCGAGGCTGCTGGTCACGTGGGTGTCGAGGCCGCGCGCGGTTACACCGGCAGACCGCACAAATCAATTGGGTCGCGTAGAATTCTTGGGCGCGCGCTGACAGGTGCGGTCAGGTTCGCGTGTTCGAAACGGGGGTGGGGTGAGAAGGTTCGAAAGAAGAGAACGGAACGAGCGCGGCGCGTTCTGTCCCCCCTCCCCGTCTCTGTGTCGTGTCCCCTCTGGCGGCCCGTCCGTTCCGCCGGATCTCCCCCCCCCCCCCGGTCTCGTAACGCGCTCTCGGTCTTTCCTCCTCAGAGAGCGATGCCCTCAGCCACCAGCAGCGCCATGGCGAGCAGCGGCAGCAAAGCGGGAAGTGAGGCAGCGGCAGCAGCTCCATCCCAGGCGGCGGCAGTTCCGAGCGGTGGCACGAGTTCGGTACAGACCGAGGCCATGAAGCAGATTTTGGGTGTCATCGACAAGAAGTTGCGCAACCTGGAGAAGAAAAAGGTGCGGTGCTCCCTTGTCTTTCAGTGGCTGCGAACGCGTATCGGAGGGAGGCTTGTGGGAAAGACTGACGCGAGCCTCGGCGGGGTGAGACCCGAAAGGCCAGGAGGACCCTTGCTTCGCCACTCCCGGCTTCGGGAACAAAAGGCGGGCGGCGACGTCTCCTTTGTTCCGAAGCTGCGGCGGGAGCCTCGGCGCCCTTCTGCCTTCGGAGTGTTCCTCCGCCTCCCCCGCCCGCGTCCCCCCCCCCCGTGATGGGCCATTCAGAGGCGACCCCCCCCCCTCCGCTTGTGCACATGGAGCCGTCCAGGGCCCAACATGGCGGCGAGAGGCAGCGGCTCTTTCCAGGGAGGGAGCTTCATTGTGTGAGCGGCGGCTGCACAAAGGCCCGCGGGCTTCCTTCCTGCCCGAGACGCGCAGCCTCCGCTCAGTGCCTCTGCGCCCCCCCCCCCCCAAAACCTGGATCTCCCGTGCAGGTATCCCGGGGCGTTTAAAGTTCTTCTGCACAAATTGAACGCCTCCTGCAGATTTGTTGCTGTTCCTGTCTAGCTGACAAAAAGGTGGGCGGCTTAGGGGTTGAGGGTGACAGCCCACTAGTCACGTAAAACAAATAATACATTAGATCATGAATAGGGCACACAGTAGTTTTTAAACCTTGCTTTTGAATAGTAAACGATTGTTTTTGTGTTATATAGCAGTTTATTCTGCCATTCTGTATAGGGTTGAAAAGTAAACCCAGTTAAGTTCAGTGGGGCTAGGTCTTTAAGTCTGTATGCATATGACTGACCTAATTCTGAGCGTTTTGTGAGTGGCTAGTTAGCATAGTATTCCTATTTTTAGATTATATAGGTAACCTATTGTGGGAAATAAACCCAAAGAGTTAATGCATATCCCTATGCCCTCCCATACTTACTCCAAAAAGTATGTGATGGGATTACAGACTACACAAATCTGCACTCGTGATGGCACACATTGCTATAATTGAGGAAATACAAGTTCAGTAAACCTGGTACATCCTGCATTCTCAAATGCTGATAATATAAATGTAAATTCCTTAATGTTTTATATTTACATTTAATTTAAGTTGCTAATTTTTATGCTAACAATACACTTTAAAGACATATTAGCACTCATATTAAGTGTCTAATACAGAGGACAGGCTGCCATCCATATGTGCTTATGTGTTCAAATTGAGCATATATCTGATGTGTTCTGCTACTTTTAGTAGCTCTTCCCCATTGAACTTGGAAATCTTCTGAATTTCAGAAATGTAGGAATTACATGTGGCAATACCTTGCTTATGAACTGCTAAATAAAGTTTGTGCCAGTACTGTCATATATAGAGATGTATGTCAGTTCACTAAGTAATGTCCACTGTGCGAGCAGTTGCATTAACAGCGAATAGAATATGCAGACGCTTATTTCCAGTAACTTGCTGGGAAAACTTCCAGTATATATCATTGCAGGAGTAACAAAGTTTTGAAATGCTATTAGCAGCATAAGAGGAAAGAGATTGTGGCCCTCTGATTAATAGCATTTGTCTTAGTATGGGGGCAATAATTGCCAAACCTTCTCTTTTTTCACTGTGAAAGTTGTCAATTTGTTTTTGTGGTTTTTGTTTTTGAACAGTTACTGATTCACAAGAGGACTTACTTTCATGTTCCGTGGTTGCTTAGTTTCCTGAGGAATGTTTAGGGAATTTAAATAAGCAGTGTTGTATAAACATCAACACTGGTAAATGCCTTTGGTTGTGATTTATGACAAAGATAATAAATAATTTTGTATTGATCCAAAGTGTGTAGTGGTGTTATCTAAATCATTGACACCATGAAACAATTATAAAGGATTAGTGTAACAAAACCTCTTTGTAAAAGTCATGTGACTATTTCCCCTTTAAGAAAATCTTTTTCCCCTATGTGTTTTAGAATCTACTAGTAGTAATGC
The DNA here is from genome assembly GCF_028583425.1 of Eublepharis macularius. NCBI lineage: Eukaryota > Metazoa > Chordata > Lepidosauria > Squamata > Eublepharidae > Eublepharis > Eublepharis macularius. The sequence continues at coordinate 94,539,519 of NC_072791.1, read as the reverse complement.
TTTTTATCAAGAAAGCATATATTCTAGGTTCCGTTTCTTGAAAGAAGAGAAGTTAGATTGTACAAAAATCCCCAGCAGGTGGTCTAGCTGAATGTGTTGAACTGTGCTTAGGGTAAGTTTGGGAGGAATAAGGAGGGAAGTAATATTACTGTTGGTCTTGAAGCTGATAGTGTTGCAAAGTCAAGGACTCTGCTGCTAGCTAGAGGGTCCAAAGCCTTGCTCTCCATTTTGAAATTGAAGAAATGCTCTGGCAGCTTTCTAAGATGTGTAGCATTCCATACTTAGTTATTTCTTTCTTACTATCGTACAGATTTAACACAATATTCCAATATAGCCCTGTTATGACATACATAATGTGCTTTAATTGGGATCATGAGCCATGACCCTGTAAAACTGCCTCTGTGTGAAGTGTACATTTATTTCAGACCTTCAGTATACCTTTCTGGTTTTTGCATTGTATCCCCTGGATTAATCTGCTGCATGTATCTAATTTTATGGGGAAAACTTTCACTATCTTAGCAACATTGTGATTTTATAAAAAATGTAATCTGAACCATTTTTTGTATTTTACTTGACCATTTTGGAACACAAAAAGCTGCTGTTTGTAATTGTTGTTTTGAAAAACTAGTTGTTTTTTAAAGTTGAAAAACACTTTCATCTTTACATGCTGATGCAGTGGAGAGCATGTACATTCTAAGCCATTGTAAAAGTCTAGATCTTGTCCATTAGCTATTTGGCAAGGAAGAGGGAAAGGGAAACCAAAACAAATTCTCCACCCCTCCCACTCCATCAACAGCTGATTATTGGGATTTTAAAGAGCTCCACAAGTGCAGCCTTTGCTGCTGGATTGGAGATACCTGTTTTCACGTACTGTTCTGTTTTTATTTAGTGTTATTTTTAATCCAGCCTTTTCCCTCAAGAAGCTCAAGGGGACATTTATAATTTCTCCTCTTCTGTTGCTCATTTGTTTAAATATTTATGTCGTGCTTCTCTGTGTCCATGCCTGAGGTAGTCGAAAACATAATAAAGCCTTTACAAAGTCGTAACGTAATTTAAAAGAAAAATCTAAATCAGCCTTAAAATCAGTTACAGAAATTAAAAAACAACAGTAACAGAAAACCAGATTAAACCAACCACTAAAATACCAGCCCTTTGGGGGTGGGGAATAAATCATTTATCACAATCTTCCTCCCCAATTAAAAGCCTATTCAAACAAATAATTATTTGCATAGCAGCTAAAAACAGTTTTGAATGGATAGCTGTGTTGGTCTGCAGTTGAAGAGCAAGATCCAGGTCCAGTAGCTCCTTAAAGACCAACTAGATTTCCAAGGTATGAGCTTTTGTGAGTCAAAGCTCTTTTTAAAAGTACCTGGATCTTGCTCTTTGCCTAAAAACAGTGAGTCATGGGGCCACGCAAAGGGATAGTGGAAAGGCATTCTATAGCTGAGGTGTCCCTATTGAAAAAGCCCTAACTTTCATATCTGTGGGAGTGAGGATGACCTGAATCAGGACTTGTGTTGAACAGTAAAATGTCTGGGCAGGAATGTATGGGAGCAGATAGTTCTTTAGATAACCTGTTCCTGGGTTATAAACGAATTGAAAAATTAAAAGCAGCACTTTGAATTTGGCCTGAAAACAGACAGGTGGACAGCCACAGCTGCTGGCGAAACGTCAGGAACTACAATGCCAAGACCACGGCAATACAGCCCGGAAAACCCACAACAACCATCAATATTTACGTAGGCAGTGGTGTACGAATATGAAGTTCGGTGATGTGACTGGTCAATACAAGATTTGACCACCTGGCTAGTCAAATACTGTCATCATAACTGAAGACAATTATCATCTGGCTTGATGCATGTGATAAGTACAAAAACAAATTGGTTAACTCTTGTTTTGAACCGATGAAATATAGTAATTGCAATGTTTTACAATTTGGTTTAAATATGAACAATTCTCTGAACTTTTCTGGCTTTTATGCACAACACTAGAGTTCCTTACTGTAACAGTAGTCAATAGATCTTGACTGGGCAAAGGAGAACTTTTGTGTGTGATAAGAAGTAATCCCACCTCTGAGTGATTTTGTCTTGCTGTTTCTGTGTGTGTACAGAGGCAAGAGATGTGGAGTCTTTGTTTCCAGCACATGCACACTAGTAGAGGGTTCTTCCCAAAAGCAGCTGAAAGTAGTTTCAGAAAGGTAGCTTCATGAAGGGAGCTTTGGCTCTTGAAAGCTCATACCTTGGAAATCTAGTTGGTCTTTAAGGTGCTATTGGATTCAGCTGAAAATAGTTACTCTTTAGGAACTTGTAATCCAGCAGGTAGGGCTACATGGATCACTGGAGGATCCTGACCAGTGGAATGAAGCCCACTGTAGTAAAGTGAATATTAAAATAAATAATATGATGCTATTCTGTACTGCCATTTTAGTAGTTGGAGATCATTGCTTCCAACATTCGGAAAATGGTGCTTAACTCAAGCCTAGTAAAACCACATTTAGAATATTTTGTTCTGAACATCGCCAGGAAATTAAAACAGGGAAAAAGTGTTAAATGACAATGATTAGTCTAGTTGGCAAGTTACAGGAAAAGGGTGAAGAAACTTAGGACGTTAGCCTCTTAGAAAAAGTTTGATGCTAATAGTTTTAATATTTTAAAGAAAGAACTCAGTTTAATATTCCAACATAAACAAAAAAGGGAAAGCTTCACAAAAGATGTTATATGGTGGAAGTCAGTGTTGGTGGTTGTGGTAGTGTCTCTGGTTAGAGATATAAAATTTCAAGAAATTTTGAACCCGTTATTTTCTTTTCATTTTTCCTATGTATTGTATATGCTTGATTCCTGTTCCCCTCCATTTTTTTCCAGAGAGAGAAAATGGAGGGGAGTGGGAACCAAACATATGCAATACTTAGTTTTCTATCAAACCTAAACTTCTATTACTAATTTAACAACATCATTTTATTGAACTGCATCTTCCGGTACACTCCCTTGTGTCATTATACTCCAGCTTCCTTCTTAATGTGCCCTCACTTAAGACTATGCATGGCTACTTCAAGATCACAAGACCTTTTTCTTGGTGGGCCCAGTCCTTTGGAATGACCTGCCAGAGCAGGTGAGGAAGGTGCCTTTCCTTGCTGTGTTTAGGAAGCCATGTAAGGCAGTCCTCTTCCAGAGAGCCTTTGATGGAGACTGAAGTTTTTTAGTAGATCTTGTCCAAGGAGATAAGGCAGGATAAAAATATTTTAAATAAATAATTTTATAACGTAGTCAGAATGTAAAATTGTACTATTTGGCATATTTATGGAATTTAAAAGTATAAATGTCTTTTTAATAAAAATTGCAAGAATACTTAATTCTTGAGAAAGAGTTGTAGGCTGCTGCACCGTATGCTACCATATCACAGGTATCTTAATTTTTCCAGTCTGAGATGTAGCAAAAATTAAAATTTGAGAGAAGAAAACCAATTCTGTAGTAAACAAAAGGAAATATTATTTGGACAGAAACGTTCCCGTATAGTCACAGTAGATATGACTACCACCATATGGTTTGGGACTGACATAGCTTAAGGACTGCCTACTCCCATCTGTCCATGGTGGCCATCTTCAGGGGCCCTTCTTTGGGTGCCCTTGCTGTCTGAGGCTAGATGGTTGTCAACTCAAGAAAGGGCCTTCTCCATTGTGACACCAAAATCATGGAATTTTCTTCCCAGGGAGATATGTCTGTTCCCCTCTATCATTGTCTTCTGCCAGTGGAAAGTTGCCTCTAGGTAAAGATGGCTGTCCTGTAAGGAAGTGGTTTCAAAGAGATGGTAAATGGATAGGGACTGTAGACTATATTGCTATGTACTGTCTGTTGTAAGGATATTCCTACTGGGTAGGTTCTGTGTTGTTTAATCTGTTAGGTTTAGAATTGCTTATACTGTTTCAGCTCTAAATTGGTTTTCTGCTTGTTTTCAAATCTCTACAAATTTGCCTTTGCATATTCTATAGCCTTATTGAATGTCCCTGCTAACAATCATATTAACTTGCACTGTGTAATACGCCTTGAGTCTCAGTGAGACAGGCAGACTATAAGTAATGTAAATAAATAAAAATATATATGTCTGCAGTTTACATAGGAATTATTATCTAGTGCTGTATATTGCCTTATATATATTTTTATGCTGCCCATTTTGAGTAAAACCTTGTCTTTCATTTCACTCATTCCAAAAAAGGGGTGTGTATGGAATCGTAGGAGTTATTTTCAATGTTCATTGACAGTCCTCAGATTTTCTCATGCTATATATTTTGAGTGAGAACCTTTCCTTGGCAAGTGTTTCACTCATTTGAAAAGAAAATATTTCATAGGATTTTTTTCCAGCGCTCCCCCAAATTTCCCACTTACTCCATCAGAAAAATTGACAAAAGTCCGGTGTGTGTATGTGTGGTATTTCCTAATTTTTACAGTATTTTTTCTCCCAGGTGTTCACATCTCTGCTTCTGATAGCCTTAACTTTTATAATGGCATTTGCTAGTTGGATTATTCAAGTAACAACATTGCTATATTAATTTGAAGAAATACTGGAGTAAGTAGATGATAGTGAGATTGAGTTTTTAACACCAGTTCAGTCAAACCTTTGTGTAAAAACAATGCCCATATACAATCAGCAAAATCAGATATTTAGTGGGCTTTTACATGTGGAAAAACTAAACAATGAGCATCACAAGAAAAAACTGCTTTGATTATTTCATAGCCTTCTGTTTGTTCTTAATGTCTGAGAGCGTGGCAGCATGTGGGCAGTTTCTGTTGCAATTGGTTTTTAGTGGCTAGAAATAAGACACTTGGCTACCAAGAAGAAACACCTGCAGGTGAGCAGTAAACTGAGAGTTTACTTTATCTTTTTAAAAGAAAAAATTACCAAATTCATAATATCTTAGACTTCAAGCATCAGGTGTATCACATTTTTAGGGCATCTTTGGACTGTCTGAAAAATTGAGAATGAACATTTTAGTCTTGCGTTCCTCACAACCTTTTCTGATAGACCCATCCTAGGTTATGATCTGTTACATCCTTGGCCTTTCCTGCTGTGGTCCTGAAGTGGCCTTCTGGTGATGGTCTAAGGCAGAGCTATTTCAAAGAGGTGTTTTAATTTTTTTGAAAGGTACTCAAGTCCATGTGGATTTTGGAGTCTCATGTTCAAGAGAGCAGTAGTAATTATAAAATGGGCAAAGAGTTGCCCAAATAAGATGAGACTCCACTTTTCCTGTGAAACTTGAAATAAGAAGGAAACATAAAATGTATGTGTAAACTTGATATCTTCTCAGGATTCTGTCGCGTGAGAGCTATGACTGTTGCTTGAGATGTGCTGCATAGATTTGTGGTGTGTCTCAGACAATTAGGACATAAATATAACCTTCATTTATTCACAATGAACTTGTTTGAAGTATTTCTGTATGTGCACATTGCTAATGGGTATTTTCTGTGTTTCCAGAGCAAACTTGATGATTATCAAGATCGAATGAACAAAGGAGAACGCCTTAACCAAGATCAGCTGGTAAATGGATCGATTGACATGTTATTACAAGTCTTCCTATAAATGATTCATTTATTTTAAGCTTTGTTCAAATAAGCTTTTTTATAATGGATGTGAAGAATGGGAAACCATATTTTCCTGTTTTTTAATAGAAAGCATTGTAACCAGATGGTCACAGTGTCGTAGAAGACCGGGGAAGTTATTCCCTGCAAATTATGAGGAGAGAAAACAGCATGCATTTGATTTCTTGTGTATCTCCACTGGAAACAATGGAAGTATATGACTAATCGACTGTCTCAAGGGGTCATCCTAGTTATTAAGAATTGTAGGTGTCTGGTTGGAAAGGAGTCCAGTGCTTTAGCTTTTAATGCTCAGGTTTCTGTTCAACCTCATAGTTTATTTGTGAGGCTATGGAGATTCTTTTTGTACCAAGCAGGATTTGAATGACCTTTGGCCATCAGCACCTAGATATACTATCTGCTGGATCAGGGGGGGAAAAGAAACACTTTCACAATTTTGAATGTTGCCAGAAAAGACAGAAAGTTTTGAGTTTTTAGTGGCTGGCAAGAAGTGGCCTTGGCAGAGCTGCAAGGATTACCGTTAGGGAACTGATAGTTCTGTGCATTTAAAGTGTCACAACTTTGCTAAAGTTATATAAAAATGTATTGTCTAAATGCTAAAGTTGAATTCTCAGTAACTGACTCACATTCTCTTTAGCACCTTAGCATACTTTAAAGATACACACACAGAGCAATCCTAAGCAGAGTTACTCCATTGATTTCAGTGAGCTTAGGCTGGAGTAATTCTGCTTATTTCCTTCCATTCTGCAGGATGCTGTGTCCAAGCACCAAGAAGTCAGTAATAACCTGGAATTTGCTAAAGAACTACAGAGGAGTTTCATGGCACTGAGCCAGGATGTAAGTAGAACGTAAATGATATAGTGCAAACTAGCCATCGAACAGGAAAAGTTTGACACTAAAGATAATAAAAGTTTATGTAGAACTGCATATTTTTTGGATTTAGTATGTATGCAGTTTTTATAAATCTATTATGAAAGGCAAGTTGTTCTCTAGAATTATGCTGCTCTCTTGTTTCTGCAGTTTTTATAAATCTATTATGAAAGGCAAGTTGTTCTCTAGAATTATGCTGCTCTCTTGTTTCTGCTATCCAGTGATCCAGATACTTGGTGATCTCTGTCCACCAAGAGCAGGTAATTTTAGAAGAAAAGATTTCATGAGGACTGGACTAGGGAACATACTCTGTATGTTCCCTAGAGACAGAAACACTTTGGTTATGGACTGAACAACGAATTGGTATCTGCATAGACCAGGTGTCTGCAACCTTTTATAATTAAAAAACCAAACTTCATTAACATGAGTGAGAGATCAATCTTGATTAATAATCCGTAAAGTTTCAGTAGCCCAAATACCAGTTGTTGTAAGTAAGAATGTGCGCTCTAAAAAGATTTGGGTTTCCTGCTTTGGGTTTACCTGAAGCAGGAAAACAGTTCAGGTGTTTAAACCACTACAGCACACCAAAGTTCAAAGCAGCACTTTTCTTGCCAATCGCTGGTTTTTTCACCTGGTGGGAGGGGGAGGAGGAACCCCCTCTGCCCCTTCCCATCAGGTGAAAAAGCGGCGGAGTGTTTGAAAGCAGTACGTTTCTTGCTGCTTGAAAGAAAAGTGTTGCTTTCAAACTTCCACCATGCCCCTTTTTTCACCTGATGGGAGGGATGAGGAGGGGGAAGATTGAAAGCAAACAGCACTTTTCTTGTTGTTTGCAAATGCAAACAGTTAGAAAAATGCTGCTGCTGCTGCTGCTGCTTTACCCGAAGCTTTGCAATGCTGGGGCTGATTCGGGAATCTGAAATCTTTCTTAATTGGTCCTGGTTCGGGTTAAAAACCCGAATCGGAAACCTGAAGTGCACATCCCTAGTTGCAAGCCCTTTATTAGAAAGCAGCATACACAAGGGCTTATGAAAAGCAATAAATATACACAGGACTGCCCTACATGATTGTTGTAGTGTACTGGCATAAATTTTAATGGTTTGCACCTGGATTACGGCAACTTTTCACTTCTATTTTTTGTAAAGAATCTTGAAGCCTTTTTAGTCTTATAAAAATCTTTGCATGCTGTTCTTTCACATGCTGGTTATTCTAGCATCCCAACATTCCTGCCCATCTAATGCAACTGAAGTTGAAGGTTTAGTTTTCTTTTTCAGAGAGCCAGATTTGGTTCCTTACTGAGCCATAGTTGCATATTCCTGGTATAGACAGTGTCTGGGTTTGGACCTCCAATAATGATTATTTTAACTCAGAAACGGAAGAGTGAGAAAATGAGCAAAAGAAGAAGGGAACATGAATCTATAGTATATCCTTGACTTGACCATTGTCTCTGTTGACACTTATTCTCTACATAGCCCATATGGGACATCTTAATTCAGTTGTATGTGCTGTGCAATGATCACTGAACATGAAATATAGGGAAACATGATTCAAGCATGCCTTTTCAAAATGTTTTTTGCAACTCCAGTAGCATACGTGGACTCAGTTCAGTATAGTCAACCTTGACTGCAGTATATTAAAGATATGCTATCATAGATCTAAATGGCAGATGCTGGAAAATAATCTACAGCTTCCTACATGTAATTAATTCATTTAATCTATTTATATGCCATCTTTCTGCCATTGTGTTCAAGGCAATTTACAGTTCAGAATAACAATGATATAAATAGCACAAAAGGGGAATACTAACTTTTAGATAATGTATATATGTTCCATAATGACTGGGTGGAATAGTTGCTGCAGGAGATCTTTCTGGAAAGGTGTGGAGCCAATTGGCAGTTGGTCCCTTGCATGCTGATGGACAGATGCCTTGATGTGTCCCCTCTCTGGTGTGATGGGTGGAATGTGCTGATGGAAGCAGTTTGGGAGGGGCAGAGCCATATGACATCTGGTCCCAGCAACCCAGTGGGTGACAGCTCAATGTATTTCCAGTGAGTTAGAGTTACTGCCCACATTGTTTTTCATTGTGCACCCTGTTAAGTCTGACAGAGCTTCAACATAGCTTCTTACAATCTTGCCGCCCTCTTCCTCTTGTACCCTGAAATCAAAACAAGGACTATAATCAGTGAATGCTGGTTAAGTTGTACGTTTGGGGGTGTGCTGAAGCAAAATTTGACAAAGAAACAGCCCCCTTCTTTGCTTTGTTACAAGGAAACAGCTTTCCATAGGAACAAATGTGCTTTTTTAAACATAGCTCTGCTGAAGAGTGGGAGACTGAGTCAGGGTTTTAATCCTTCTGTTTTCTCTGCTTAAACTGTTAACAAAAGGTTGAAAGAGTTTCCTGGCTGCAGTCAGACTGCTTTTTCTTAATGTTTTCATCTTTACTTAATATGAGTTCCGTAGAATCCCTAAAAAAGTAAAACAATTACTTAATCAGCTTCCCCTTGTGTGTACATGTTATATTCAGAAATCTTTTCCTCTTGGGGCGTTGTCACTGATTCTGGCCCTAAACTCTCCTTCAAGTTCTGTATGCATGGTACAAATATCCCGATTCAGTATCCAAACTGCTTCCTAGACTTCCTTGCCTGCACAAGTGAAAGTCTGAATGCAGCCTGGGTTTTCCCCAGATTTTCTGCAGCTTTTCTTCTTGCACACAAAGCCTGATTTTTTTGGTTTTACATTCAAGTAAAGACAGCTTTTTTGCAGTGCAGAATGTTTTCTTTGGTGTAAGGCTGCCTTTTGCCCTCCCCTTTATCCCCTTGTGTCCTGATTGGTTGAAGAGCAATGTGCAGTTACAACTTTTCCTCCTCTTTCTCTCCCTCCCCTAGCTTTTTTTTTTAAAATGTCCTTGTCCCTGTGTGCAAGTTTGGCAGTAAACAGAAGCTATCAGGTTGACACACTGATTTCCATGTTTTTTTAATTAAAAAAATGTTGCCATGTTGCTGTTGTAACAAAAAAAAAGTGTTTTAAGTGTTGCATCATTGGGGGAAAGAAAGCTGCAATGGCTAACAAAGTGTTTTCAGAGATACCAGAATCCTGCTTAATCCTTTAAAGTTTTCCTCCAGAACACTTCAGCCAGTCATATGACTCCCTCTGTCATCCAAACTTGCAATGCGTGTGCACACAAAACCCTACGCTGATGAAACCACTGATGTTCAATCTCAGTAGGGTGAATAGTGGGAGGAAGCATGCAAAACCAAGGATTTTAGGTTTATTTCACAAATTGTAGTTCGTGTGTTATAGGAACGAGGTTTTAATAATAATAGTTCATTTATATACCACTCTTCTGGATAGATTAGTTCCCACCCAGAGCCATGAACAAAGTCAGTGTTGTTATCTCCTCAGTACAGCTGGGGAGCTGGAGCTGAGAGGAGTGGTTTAACTAAGGCCACCTGGTGAGGTCACAGCAGTAGTGAAATTCGAACCAGTGAAGTGTTGCATCTCACCCTGTCTTTTCATCACTTGATAGGGTATTTGTCAGTGGAAGGAGTGTGTGTATGCCCCATTGTGTCCCCCCCACAATCTTTTTTGATCCTGGGGAAGTTGATTCCTGGAGTTTCAGGACCCACGTGGACATAACAGCCAAATGGGTTTAGGGGGGAGCAAGGAGGGAGAAAGGGGCAGAATCACATCTCCACCCTCATTTGTTATGGAGGGGCCCCATGGGTCCCATGACCCTAGGATAAAGCTCTGCCTTTTGAGAAATTATGCTGGAATATATGCTAGTCCTTAGAGTGCTGTTGGACTTCTGTTGTAATTTGTTACAATAGACAAACATGGCTACCATTCTGGAATCTCTGAGGGTCAGTTCAAACATAGTAAAAACTGTGGTTTAGTTAAACTAGCCACAGTTAATTGATTGTCTAAGCCCCCACCATAATACTAGGTATGATTTAGTTTGTTACCTTGAGCTAAGATTTGAAGCTGATTTATTAACCACTGTTGATCTTAATTATGCTTTTGTGTTATATATGAACAAAGAATCCTGGCTAAATTGTGTTTTTTTTTCTCGGCTGAAGCTGCTACAGAGTTACCTGTTAAGAGCAGCATGAAAATTAAGTTGCTCTTGCCTTCAGCTGGCTCTTGCTATCACTCTTACCAAACTTTTTAGCTTTGAGGTCTGCCTTGCAACAGATTCTCTTCACCCTGTCTCCACTATCTTAAAGACAACTGTACAGCAATCAAAGGGCAAAAAAAGTGAATGGAGTCCCGACTATCTTAATTTCCTGTGCTCAGTCCACACAGTGGTTTATACAAATACCCTACTTACATTTATTATACTGAGACAGTGGCAAGGGCAGGAGGGGCTGAGGGTTGTATGGAGGAAAACAAGACTCTTGTCTCAATGTTTCTCTTCAAGGGGCTTTTGTGAGGTTGGGGACTCCTGTACTAAACATTCCATCTATGAGGTAGGCGGCAGAATTTGCACTGAGATGAAAAATTGCCAAGTTGTGTAAGTAACACTCTGTTTGTGGTATCCACTAGTGTCTTATATGTCTTAAAGCAGAGATGGAATGTTTGGAGGGTACTTGGTTGAGTTTTCCTCCAGAAGTTGTACTGAAATTGGAATCAGACATTTATTTTCCTTCATTTGGGGAGAGAAAGGGATAAATGTGAAAGCCTCGTTACTTCTTGAACTACCTCTGAGGAGGGGAGGCATGGCTCAGCCCAGTTCAGAGGTTTCCCTGCCCTTGCATCGCCTGCAGCCAAACATAAGTGTGTTGGTGATTTACTGGTGAGGCTTTGACAATAGTTGGGTGTCATAAGGTAGCCTAGAATATACTTTGGGGAGAGAAAGGGGTAAATGTGAAAGCCTCATTGCTTCTTGAGCCACCTCTGAGAAGGGGAGGCATGACTCAGCCCAGTTCAGAAGTTTCTCTGCCCTTGCATTGCCCACAGCCAATGTGTGTCAGGGCTTTTTTTCTGCAAAAAGAAGTGGTGGAACTCAGTGGGTTGGCAGCACATGGGACAACTCCTGGCAGGAGGTGCTGCCTCTGACACCAGATGTGCGTGTGCAAAGTGTGTGCATGCTTCCGGGACCGTGTGATGGCATCATTTCCAGGAAGTGATGTCATCGCACAGAGCGCATGTCAGGTCTGTTACCCACAGTCCCTCCATCTTCTTCAGTTATTGCAACCATCTCCTGTGTATGTGTCTATTTTTCACATAAGCTGTCCAGTTCCTGGGGAGGCTGCACTCTTACCTGGAACGGCTCACCACAGCAGCCTTGGGACAGCTCCGTCCTACTCTCCGAATGACTGTACCCAGCTGGTTGGGCACCAAGGGTGGGGGGCACGTAGAGGGACTGAAACTTTGTAGCAGGCACTCCATACGTCATTCTCAACAAGAGACCTGTGTACAGCCAGACACTTTTACATGCCTCTGTATAACCTATGGACATATATATGCTGAAGCTATGATATCTCATTAAAGAACCTTAACTCAAGAGAGCTTGGATTTCTTGTTGCAAAGGGTGGGAGTCAGCTTCAACGTATCCTTCTCTCCATAGACTGACAGCGCAACCACGCCTGGGAGTACTCCCACAAGGGGGGGGGAGTTTAAATCACCCTCTGCACCAGCGTGGAGGGTGATCTAAACTCCCCCCTTGCTCCAGCTGACTGGCCCCAGCAAGGGAAGAATTCTGCCCCACCAAGGGCAGAATTTTAAAGTTTAAATCGCCCTCTACGCTGGCACTTGTGGGCCCAATCCTAGTATCACTAACTTATCACAGATAATATAAGATGGTTTTGCATTGTTTCTAAACCAAACGTGTGGGAAGTTAAAGTGCTTGTAAGAAGGGGATAGCAGTGTGGGTGCTAATTTGATGCGATGTGGATGCTTTCTGGGTATGAGAGATTTTCCAGAGATCGAAACTATAGAGAATGAAAGGGAAAAAAGGTGGAAGGATATTAGCAGGCAAGGAATCTGCAGAACACAACTAGTACTCTGCAATGGGTTGTAGCTGAACAGTGGTATGGTTAGCTTATGAAACGTGAACTTGACTTTTAAGAAAGTATTTCAGATATTTTCATTATGTGTAGAGGATATTGGATTTAAAATTTTGTCTTGCCTTTATTTTATTACAGAGGTACTGTGTACAGTAATAGCTTTTTTAACCAGCATCCATGGAGAGTGGGTTTTTTTGGGTTACTGTATAAGTAGAATAACATAACTTTTAACTGGCAGTAAGAGAGTGGCAGTGGCAGGCAGGCGGCAGGACCTGTGCCCTCCTCAGTGCTGCTGGCCACCAGGCCTAGCTCAGCAAGCAATGGCAAAACAGACAGTGGGTCTCTACTGGTTCCCAGCCATGACTGCAGCCCGCTTAACACTGCTGGCCTCTTGCTGCTCCTGGGCCCTTTGGTCAGCAGCAACACTGAGTGTGTGTCGGTAGAGCAGGTTATATTGGGCCCTGGTTATATTGGGTATTGATGTTTCTAGTTAATTAGATGCTTGGTTAAAAAGGCTTTTATTGTACATTAATAAGTGAAAAGAAGTCACAAGGATGTTTAACTACTTTTTAAAACTAGATTCAGAAAACAATAAAGAAGACAGCTCGACGGGAACAACTAATGAGAGAAGAAGCTGAACAAAAACGTTTAAAAACAGTACTTGAATTACAGTATATTTTGGACAAGCTGGGTGATGATGAAGTACGTAATGATCTAAAACAAGGAACGAATGGAGTGCCGGTATTAACAGAGGCAGAACTGTCAACACTAGATGAATTTTACAAGCTAGTTGAACCTGAACGGGACATGAACGTGAGGTATTGAAATAAATTATACTGTCCAATAGATTACACTAATGAAGCAATCCATTTAGTTCTTTTACACTGTATGAGTTTTGAGATATGTTATACTTGCTAATATTTTTGTTAAAGGTTGAGTGATCAATATGAACAGGCGTCCATTCATCTCTGGGACTTATTGGAAGGAAAGGAAAAACCTGTATGTGGAACAACCTGTGAGTATACTTTTATAACAATAGAGTTAAAGTGGTACTTTAAACAACAAGCTATGAAATATTCGAGCTAATTCATTTTGTGTCAGTAGTTGTTTAGAATCTGAATACTTAAGAATATGCTAGTTTACAGCATACTGCATTCTGTACTGATGCAGCTTTACTCAGCATTTAACAGAAACTGCTGGTTTCTGCTTCTGCATTGTTATTGTGTAGCTGATGATGCTTAGTAGCACTTTGCTTTCCTGAAGCTAGGTTATTGGAAGTGCTTTCTAAACAAAATTGTACTTCATGCAGAAAAAGCAATAGAAGTTTCTTATGCCAGTGAGAGAGAGTTGTAAATAGTTGTAGGAAGATCCTGTAGCAACTTTTTTAGAGATGGATGGAAGACCAGGGTGTGTACTAGACTCTCACGTATGCTAAACTAACCTTTTGTAAAGTATTGGAAATGGTTTTCTTCAGCTGTGCATGGAGAAAGTAAATAAGAAACTAATATTTTGCAGAATCAATTAGGAAAGTACAGTTTATTATTTTTTTAAATAGCAATCAGTGTTGAAAAAATTAAAATTACAATTTAAAAACATCAGAACACATGAAGATGTACACAGCTTTTAAATGTTTGCCCACAAGGCTGCTCTGATCACTAGAGCAGGGGTTATTAGTAGATCCTCTGTTTAGGTCAGTAAGAACTACCCTTGCTCTAATGCATGCTTTCTCAGTGGCTTTTAGGGGTGTGCACATGGAAAAAATTCAGTTGATTCGGGGTCATTAATGGGAAATGGAAAAAAAATGGTAATCCCCAATACCGAATTCATTCTCCAATTTAGTTCGGTAATACAGAGCGAATTTGGTAAAATTTGGCCATTGTTTCCTGTGGGAAAACTCAATTTGGAAATTTCTGGTGGCCTGGGGTGTGTGTGTGTGTGTGTCATTTTTTAACTGAATTTCACCAAATTTGCAGGGGACCTATTTCTAACTGTCTTCTAACTACCTCCCCAAGTTTCATGAAGATTGGACCCCAGGGGTCCTTTTATGCTGCCCCCCCCCGAAGAAGGAACCCCCAGCCTCCTCCAATCTCCATTATTCCCTATGGGGAAAACTATCTGGGGGCTATCTAGGGGGCTGGAGGTGACATTAGCAAGCAAAATCCACCAGATTTGCAGAGAACCTCCTTCCTGACTGTTTTCTAAAGACCCTCCAAGTTTCATTTTGCAACCCTCTCAAGATACCCAAAAAGTACACTCAAACACCACTAGGTAATTTAACAAATTACCCCCCCCCCAAAAGAAGAACCAAATTTTTGTGCCAACAAAAAACAGAGCCCAGCCAAAAAAAAAAACCCCACAACCCACCAACCAGACATCTGTAAAGAAAGCCCAACAGCAGGAAAACAGCTCCCTCCCCTCCAGCAAAAATGTACAGCTACAAAGAAAGCACCCACATCAGGGGAAAACACCCCCGCCACCAAAGAAGGAGTAAATTTAATAAAATAAACAGGAACTATATAACTCCAAACAATAAATTACCCACACCACAGGATAAAACACCCCCCCCCGAAGAACAAGCAGCGAATATGAAGCAGTAAATATAAAGCCAGAAATCAAATCCCCCTACACAAAAGCTCAACCAAAGCACCCCACACACACGCACACAGCAAAAAAGCAGGTTTGAAAATGCAAACTAACTCCCCCCCCCATCCTTTCCCTCCCAGACACCAGGCCAACCCCCTCCCCTCCCAAAGAGGAAAAACCCACTCAGTCGAATGACTTTCAAACCAGTCCTTCAGGTGCAGCTCAGTCCTCAGGTGCAGTAGCAGACTCAGAAGTCCTCCAACCAAGTGCATATCTGAGCAGCAGGAATCACTCCAGGATCCAGGCAGTCGCAGACCAGCCAGAGTCTCAGCCCAGACCACAGAGAGAGAAAGCACCCAGCAGCTGCAACTACAGCAGTGTCTCTTTATCTGACTGAGGCAAGCTACCTATGTATTGTCGAAGGCTTTCACGGCCAGAGAACGATGGTTGTTGTGGGTTTTCCGGGCTGTATTGCCGTGGTCTTGGCATTGTAGTTCCTGACGTTTCGCCAGCAGCTGTGGCTGGCATCTTCAGAGGTGTAGCACCAAAAGACAGAGATCTCTCAGTGTCACAGTGTGGAAAAGATGTTGGCAGGTCATTTATATCTACTCAGGAGGGGTGGGGTTGAGCTGAGTCATCCTGTAAGAGGATGACTCAGCTCAACCCCACTCCTCACCTCTGCAGGAATATACCGTATACCCTGCAGCTGTGGACAAGTTTACATCGGGACCACAAAGCGTAGCATCCAGACAAGAATAAAAGAACATGAAAGACACTGCAGACTTGGACAACCTGAAAAATCAGCAGTGGCTGAACATAGCCTAACTCAAACAGGGCACAGTATCTTATTCCAGGACACTAAAATACTGGACAACACTTCCAACTACTTTGTCAGACTGCACAGGGAAGCCATTGAAATTCACAAGCATAAGCAAAACTTCAACAGGAAAGAAGAAACCTTAAGAATGAACAGAGCATGGTTTCCAGTTCTGAAAAACACCAGGCTAACAAAACACTCTACACCCAACAATAGCCCGGCAGAGAAGATTAGCACATCAAGCACCAATCCATATGCAAAAGAACCTCCTCAGATACAGTGAAGTCTCCCGCCATTAGCATTCCACACCCTGGGAAACTCTTACAGGATGACTCAGCTCAACCCCACCCCTCCTGAGTAGATATAAATGACCTGCCACCATCTTTTCCACACTGTGACACTGAGAGATCTCTGTCTTTTGGTGCTACACCTCTGAAGATGCCAGCCACAGTTGCTGGCGAAACGTCAGGAACTACAATGCCAAGACCACGGCAATACAGCCCGGAAAACCCACAACAACCATCAAGCTACCTAATTTAACCCTTTGCAGCAGTTTTAAAAAGGCAGTCTCCTTCTTGAGAATCCCATTGGCCAGAAGGAGAGCTGCTGCAAGGATTAGCCATTCACTCCCACCTCCCTTCCCACTCCCTTCTGCCTCTGTCTCACTCCTCCCCCCATCTGTTAAAAAAGGCAGGAAGCAGTGTTTCTTTGCTGTTCTTTAGCAAAGGAACAGCCCAGCTGTGCTTCCCAAAGTTTACTCAATATTACTGATAAAGTTGGTAAACTTAAATTTGGTATTTCTGAGTTTATTTGGCAATACAGATTTAATGTATTGTTGAAGGCTTTCACGGCCGGAGAACGATGGTTAAGAATGAACAGAGCATGGTTTCCAGTTCTGAAAAACACCAGGCTAACAAAACACTCTACACCCGACAATAGCCCTGCAGAGAAGATTAGCACATCAAGCCCCAATCCATATGCAAAAGAACCTCCTCAGGATACAGTGAAGCCTCCCGCCATTAGCATTCCACACCCTGGGAAACTCTTACAGGATGACTCAGCTCAACCCCACCCCTCCTGAGTAGATACAAATGACCTGCCAACATCTTTTCCACACTGTGACACTGAGAGATCTCTGTCTTTTGGTGCTACACCTCTGAAGATGCCAGCCACAGCTGCTGGCGAAACGTCAGGAACTACAATGCCAAGACCGCGGCAATACAGCCCGGAAAACCCACAACAACCATAATACAGATTTAAGTTTGGTAATTTTTATCAAATACCAAACTCAAATTGCACACCGCTAGTGGCTCTACCTGGCATGTAGAATAGGCTTCCTGATAATGTAAGGAAGGCTCCAATTTTCTACAGATTTCAAAGGCTTCCTGATATATTTTGGGGGCCTATGATTAGAGGTTGTGGTTTCCTTCTTTTTATTTATATTTCTGATAATATGCTCTCATCTTTTTCTTTGAATTTGTTGTAAGCCATTTTGAGTCCTGTTGATCTGGGGAAAATGGAACATGAATATTTTAAATGAATTACATTTCTTTTAGGTTTTTAATTTTTTTGCTTCAGTGCTTACTGTATCTTTGTTGGAAGAATTGTTGGGTTTTGTGGCAATTTTGGATTGAAAATGAATTTTTATGTTGGTTTAGTGTGCATGGAATACCTCTTCAGACTGTTTCTTAGACATGCCTGAGTACAAATTTCTGATTCTATGTGTGTTGAGATGAAGCTTTTCATAAGAAGACCCTTGCTAATTTTTTCAGTTGGTTTCATACAAATGCAGGAATTGACATGCTAGATGAGAAAAATAGTCTGTTTAGCTCATTATTTGGTTTTCTGATAGTAGATTTTGGAAATTTTCTAGCGGGGTGTGTAATTATAGTATCTGTCTGGATGGTAAACACCACCATCTTGGTGGAGTTGCTTTTTTGGTTGTTGTGGCTTCAAGGGATTTTAGTACTCTTCTCTATATGTGTGATCTAATCTGAAAAATTCAGTTATACCTCTGGCCATGTCAAAATTTGATAGCATTGAGTGATGCTAATCATTGGCTTTGTGAGAACTTTTTCTTTGTGTGTCTGTCATGAAACGGTCACCTGTCAGTTTTATTGGGGCAATTGGTATTCTGTGCACAGGTTTCTATGCCTTTGTGCGTTATCTGTCTGAATCTTATTTATTAAACACATTTTAAATGGCATGGAAACACAGACCTGCTATCTGTTATGTAAATAGGTCAAATTGGCTGTGAATTATCCCCTCCTTTATAGCTGAAGATCATTTGCTTCATGGGTTCCTAAGGATTCATCTATAAAGGTATATGAATTTGAGACACCACTTCCATAACAAACCTCTTCACGCTGAGTCTTTTCCAGAGATGAGAACAAATTAATCATGTGACTGTTAACGTTTCTGCAATAAAAATGCACATCTCTGCCACTTTGGGTCCCCATTGGGAAGAAAAGTAGTGTATAAATGAAGTAAATAAATGGAATAAATTTAAGAGCGCTAATTTCCTTCAGTTACCCATCTTCCTTCAGACAGTGTTGTATGACAGTGTCCTGTTAGACATTTTTTCTTGCTTTAACTTCATATTTCCCTTCTCAATTAAAAGATTTTTGTTTGTTATTCCTATCAAATTATAAGTTTCATCTTAGCTCTGTCACAACTAACTTCCTGCATTTAAACTCAGTACTTGGCCAGTTCTCAAAATGTTGATCTTTCTTGTCTCTGTTCAGATGTATAATGTCAACTTCCTGTTACACTTGTAACCAAGCTAGAGAAGTTGTTGTAGCAGTGGGCTCATCCTTTCATACAACACTATGAACCTGATGTTGGTGATACAAACATCAGCTCACCTAAGAAGGTGGGGGGGGGAGAACAGTGACTCACTGATGAAAGAAATGAGACTGCTCCTCATACTGTTATTATATGGCGTATTGTATTGACAAAGAGCAGCAACAGGAGTCCTCCAGGTTCATTTCAATGGTGCTGTCAAGCCAAGTAATGTTCACCCATTCCAATTCCATGTGGGGAAAAAAGAGTAACACATTTAACAGGTCATATCCTAGCATATAGGCTCTGATAGGGTTCCCCCCTCTTAAATAAGCACTGAAGTGCAAACATTCTAATCTGTTGAAGTGCATGTACATCCATCATCCATTAATATCACAAGACTATCTTGAAAGGATTTGAAGCTACAGGATTATTTTTATGTATCTGCTAAAAGTATGTGGAAAAATTTGTTAGAATATTTGATAAAATTAATGAAAAGGGAGGGACAAGTTGAACTGCAATGGTTTGTTTTATTTATAGATAAAGCCCTTAAAGAAGTCATTGAACGCATTCTGCAAACAACTTACTTTGATAGTAACCACAACCATCAAAATGGATTATGTGAAGAAGAAGAGACAGCCCCTGCATCAGCAGTGGAGGATCCTGTTGCAGAAGCTGGTAACTTAAAAATGCTTATTTGTATCCTGAGACTATGCATGTTTAATCTAAACTAAGTCCCAAATTGGGAGTTAGTCACAAATTGGAAGTTACTTCCAAATAAATATGCATGTGATTGTCTCCTTGGCTTCTTTACTCTAATTTACAGGCACATTGTATTGTTAGTTGCAGTTAATTGTTGGGTGAGCCACAGAAAAGGAGCTGATCTTACTCTTGTAGACCTAACTGTATCTGTGATACAGACTTTCATTTCTGATCTCCCCCACTGCCCCCATAGACTGTTTGGGTGAAATTTGTAGTGTAGATATGTTTAAATTACAGTTGTAGTGATCATGGTCGGCTTCCATAAAAGTTGGCTTATTTTGTTGTGTATAAATTTTGAGTCCATCATTGTGTCTTCTGTGCAGTCCCACATGGGAGCTGCGCATGTGCAGGCCATCCATGAACGTTCTAAAGTCCCTAAAGGTGCGAGATGCTTGCCTAGCCTTCTCTGATGCTTTTCCTCCAGGCACGGATATAAAAGGTGAGGTGAGTGGCTCCCTCCCTCAGTTCTTCTTTAGCCACCAATGAAGAAGTATGTGTTTTTCACTCCGCTCCTCAATTTCATCAATAGATGCGAATTCTAGTCTTCACCTCCATGGCTTCAAAGGCCTTATTCAAGAAGTATCCATGTTGTGGAACCAAGGTGGCCCAATTGGATGGGCATGACAAATGCCTGCTGTGTCTTGAGTGAGGGCCATGACACCTTGCAGTTTGTGGTCTGCCAACAATTTATGCCCAAAGTGTGCCATGAAAGGGCCTTGTGACATAAAGTGACTCTGGGAATCAGCCATGAAGGGTTCTATCGACTCTGATCACAATGCCTCATATAATGGACTCCTGCACCCAGAACAGGCCTCCTTGGTTCCTCCTGCATGTTTGACGCCAGCTACTACTCAGAACTAATCGGTTCCAGCCAGACCTCTGATGGTTCCACCTCGGTGCCAATCAGAGCCGCCTGTGAAAAAGGCTAAGCTCAAGTTGAAGCATGCTGGTAACATGTTGACTTTGAAGTCACATAAGAGGAAGAAATCCTCATCTTCAGCTCCAGCCACATTGGTTGCATCAAGTCTGCCCAGGGTTCCAAGAACTCCATCTACAACCCTTAGACTGCACTCTGCTTCGGTTCCATTCCTTTCTGACAGTGAGATTCCTGAAGTCATGGAACTGTCTACAGCTATTTCTCCATTGCTGCTGTTACCAATACAGCCTGTGGAAACACAAAAGGGTTCCTCAGATCCATCTGAGAATGACAATTGATTAGAATTGGTTCCTCACCATAGAGGCCATCCGTTCTATTATTCTCCATATGACTCCCCCTACCATTACTACGCTTACGGGCTTGAAGCCTCACCGGGCATGTATCCATCCTCCCATTACTTCTTTTATGAGGAAGGTCCCTATCCTTTGGTTCATGCAGAACCAAGACAAAAATTGAAACCTGCCTCGGTTCCAGCCATGATTCCAGAGAATAACACTACCCCAGAATCGATGTTGAGCCAAACGGTGCACTCTGATGACAATTCTGATACTGGATCGAATCTTGCATTGGAACCTTCTCCTCCAGCTGCTATATCTGGATGCGTTAATGTACTTATGTACAGCAATTCTCCAATTGTTTCCCTGTATTGTTTATTGTTGGGCAGGAGTTCATCATTTCCTTGTTGCTTTAGGTAATTTACTTCCATAGGAGTATCTGCTGGTTTACAATTTTTCATTTGCATATATTCCAGAAACTCTACGACCTTCTGTTTTTTTGTTGAGAAGATAGCTCCCATCCTCTTTCTACTTGGACTCCCAGGTAGTAGGTGATAACTCCTAACTCTTTGACTTCAACCTCTTGACTCAGATGTTGGACTACTTCATCGTAGTCCTTCTCCTCTTCATAACACAAAATCAGATCGTCAACATAAACCAGAATGTAAGTCCATCTATTGTCTTGGTATCTTGAGTAAAGGCATTGTTCAGTTTTGCCTTGCTTAAAACCTTCTTTGGACAACATTTGGTGTAGTTTTTCATTCCAACACCTAGCAGCTTATTTGAGCCCATATAAGCTTTTTGCAGTTTACACACAAGACACCTGTCCTGGGATTGTTTGAATCCTGGTGGCTCTTCCATGCAAACTTCCTCTTTTATTTCACCTTGCAGAAAAGCTGTTTTTATGTCTATATGCCTCACGCGTCTTTTGCACTGCAGGTATACTCAGGAGCACTCTTGGAGGAACTTCTGGGAAGAGGCAAGAAGTAGCCTAAGAATACCAGTCTGGAGACATGCAACAAAGAGAGAAGGAAAGAAAGATCCCACTCTGCCAACAATCTTACTGTCAGACCTGCTGCCCCTTGCAGGTATTCTGTGTCTTCTGCCTTCTCTGTACCCAAGACGTATTTCCAACACGTAATAGCCCCTTACTGGCTGAGACAAGCCTGGTTTGCCACTCTGTTCCAAATGGCACATGGCAGAATCTCTCTTTCCTATAATACCATATCTGCCACAAGATACCCTGAAACTGACAGCATGGCTGATATACCCTCTGAACTGAATTTCTCCTCCCCAGTCCAGAAGGTCCTGTTGGAAGCTTGGAAACCATCCACCAGGAAATCATACCTGGCCAAATGGAAAAGGTTTTCTCTTTGGGCTGCAGACGACGAATTGAACCCAGTCTCAGCCTTGTTGCCATCTATTTTACACTATCTGGTCTAGCTAAAGGACCAAGGTTTGGCTAACTCCTCCATTAAGGTTTGCCTAGCGGCCATTTTGGCCTGCCTTGACATTATAAATGGAAAATCTCTCTTTGCCCAACCACAATGCAAATCCTTCCTCAGAGGTCAAGCAAACCTATATCTTCAGCCTCCGGGCCAATCCTCCAATGGAGTCTCTTCTTGGTTCTCACTGCACTCATGCGTAAACCTTTTGAGCCCCTAATTACCTGCTCCCTGAAGGTTCTAATAGCCAAAACATCCTTTCTGGTGGTTATAACATTGACTAGGAGAGTGAGTGAATTGCAAGCCCTGAGATATGACCCTCCTTTCATTAAGATGTTCGCAGACAAAGTGGTCCTCCCCTTTCTGCTGAAGGTCGTCTTTACTTTTCACTGTAACCAGAACTTTGTCTTACCTGTATTTTTCTCTACACCTTTGTCTGACACAGAGAGATTTTTGCACACACTTGGTGTCAAACATGCTTTGTGCTTCTACTTGGACAGGACAGCTTCTATCTGAAATGACCCTAATCTCTTTATCTCATTTAAAGGGCCAAAAGTCTGAAGGTCAGTGCACAGACCATTTTGGATAGTTTGACTCATTAAGGATTGTTATCAACCTAAACAACCATGTCCACTGCACATAAGAGCGCACTCTACAAGGGCTCAATCCACTTCATCAGTTTTCAACTTGGGCATCCCTCTAGTGGATTTGTGTAAGGTGGCCACCTGGTCTACGCCGTCCACTTTCATCAAGCACTATGCCATCAAAGTAGACTCCGGAGGGGATGCAACTGTCAGCAAGGCAGTCCTAAAGAGTCTTTTTGCGTTAAGGAACTTCATGCCCACCTTCTGGGTAAGTTAGCTCACTAATACCCCATGTGGGACTGCACAGAAGATACAGTGATGAAGACAGGGTTGCACTTAGGTGTAACTGTTGTTCATCGAGTGTTGTTCTGTGCAGGCACATATCCCTCTCTTCTTCCCCGCCATGTGCTCCTTATTATTACTTTCCTTCTACACCGGGAACTTAGAGAATTGCATGGGGGAGCCCCCTCACCTCACCTTTTATAGCCAGGCCTGGGCAAAAAGCACGCAAAAAGGCTAGGCGAGCATCTTGTGCCTTTAGGAGCTTTAGAATGTCCACGGCTGGCCTGTGCGTGCACAGTTCCCATGTATGCCTGCACAAAAGAACACTTGATGAACAACAGTTACAGGTAAGTGCAACCCTGTTTTCTTAACTTCTTGCATTAGCTGATTTATTCTTACTGAAATTAAAATGGACTTTATACAAATACTGATTATGATAGTTGCAAAAAAGGATGACAAAAAGTTAACTGTTTTGCTACTGAAGAAGAATGCCAGTTCATGAACAGTTGCTGGCTTTAGATTTAAACTGTTGCAGCTACAATTACTTCAGAGTAGAGGTGGGCATGAACCGGGGAAAAAACGAACTGTGCGGTTTGTGGTTTGTCCCATTTCACGAACCATGAACTTTCACAAACTTGCCCCAGTTCGCGAACCGGTTCGTTGAGTTTAAATGCCCCTGCTGCTGTGAAACGGCACAGAAAGGGGCATTTCACCCCCGCCAGCTTGGATCAGCTGCTTGGCGGGGAGATCCCCGCCAAGCAGCTGATCTGGGGGTGGAAATGCCCCTTTCCGTGCCACTTGGATCAGCTGCTCTCCCCGCCAAGTGGCTGATCCAGGGGTGGAAATGCCCCTTTCCCTGCTGCTTAGCAGCAGCAGGTAAGGAGTATTGGGGTTTAACACAAACCAAACGAACCAGCAGATCAGTTAATGGATAACGGGCTTCCATGAACCGCTGGTTCGCGAAGCACAAACTGGCTTGGTTCATGACAAACTTTAGTTTGTCTTAAGGTTCATGCCCATCTCTACTTGAAAGCCTACTTAACTTGCCTAAAAAATTAGGTGGTTTCTTTGGGAGCTTACTTCAATGCTAAAATTAGTTTATAGTTCTCTAATAAGTGTCCAGACAATCTTACAGCTGTGTTTCTAAGACTGTTGAGTAGAACAGGATGTGTATCCCCCGTCTAGTGTTTAGAATACAGATCTATGAAGGGGGTACAAGTGCAGTATAGAATGCAAATATATTTAATACAGTTTGCCTAAAAAGATCTATTCTCTTTGTAGAGCCAGAGCCAACAGAAGAATACACTGAACCCAGTGAAGTTGAATCAACAGAGGTATTGTTCAGTGGAGAGTTTGTAGTCACCATTTCAAAGTGAATGCTGCTGTCTTACTGTTCTACTCTCTTACTTTTATTTTAGTATGTAAACAGACAGTTCATGGCAGAGACTCAGTTCAGCAATAGTGAGAAGGAACAGGTAGATGAGTGGACAGTTGAAACTGTTGAGGTAAGGTATTCTGTATGCTGTAGGTAAAGTTACTATCTCTTTCTTTCCCTTGTCATATGCAGCTATTATCTAAATAGGTTTATGGTGTAGCTAGTGTGAGCAGAACTTTAGGGTATAGTCAAAAGTTAATTTACATTTCACTATTAAAATTCAAATGAGAGTATCATTATAGTGAAAATCTAAAGGATTTTGAAATTAGTTCATGAGATAATTTTTTCAGTACTACTTTGAAATTGTAACGTTTAGTCATCAACTGCTGATAGTTACTGGTCTTTCTATATTCTTCCATTGGCAACAGACAACCTGTTCACTATTCAGATTGTTTCAATATCAGTTGGAAGTAACGTCTCCATTTAGTTTCAGAAGATACTTTCTAGCATATATTAACACACAACTTAACCTAGAATAGAAGCTTGTTAGATTTGTCCTGTGTAATTTCAAATGTTTCAGCCTCTGAGAAGTGGGCGGTGTCATCCTGCTGGAACCAGCTTCTAATCTTTTTGTTCTAACCACTTTGTCAGTAGTATTGGCACTGGGATTTCATGCAGAATTAGCATATACACTTTTTAAAAAGCTGAAAGGATTTGACATCTGTAGTTTCAAACTTTGGCTATTGCTATTTAAGACATTCTTGCAGTTAATAGTTAATCTTGAGGTTGCATGATAATCTCACGTATTTGAAACTCTTGAAGGAAGAACCATGTATTTTAAACCCTTAATGTTGACAGCAGTGATGTTACATTTGAATCAAGTAAAGTCTATGGACTATAAATACAAATTAGGTTAAAACATAGTATTATCTGTGCCTTTTTTTGCCATGTAGTGTTTATTACAGCCCTTCTTTGCTGCTTAATATGCTAATTTTGGATTTATTTTTGCTTTATAATTTAGTTCTGCAGACTGGAGGTAGTATGTACTGATGATAATTTCAATGCATGTAGCCCACAAACATGAAGCATATCTTTGGATGCTACGTCATTTGAGCAAATGTTTAATTTAGTTTAGTTTAGTTTATTCGGTGTTTAACCCGCCCTCCCCACAAGTGGGCTCAGGACGGGGTATAACAGTCATAAAATACAATTACATAGCAGATTCTACAATAAAATCCAGCAATTAAAATTATATATATACAAAAACCTGATATAGTTGGCTACAAATTCCTGCCCCCAGCATACAAGAGGAGACAGACAGACACACGAGCTGTACTCGAATACCGGAGACCAGTGGGAGGCTCAATGATGGTCCTGATGCTGGCCTCAACCGTAAGCCTGCTGGAACATCTCCGTCTGGCAGGCCTGCCGAAATGATACAACATCCTGGCGGGCCCGAGTGTCCTCAGACAGAGGGGATTTCATCAAATCTGTATGGTTTTATGTAGAATAACAACAGGAGCTAAATTGGCTTGGATTTTAAGCCTTGCCCTCTGCTCCAAGTGCTAGAAGCTTCCACTTATACAAATGTAGAGCCTTTCAGTTAACCGAAAGCTCAGTGGAAAGAGTTTACCAGCAGACAAACAGGAAAAAAGGGGGGTGCATAGGGACGCAAACCTTAGGATCCATGCCATTGGCAGCAAGCTGTGAGAATTTGCTGCCATGGAATTACAAACTTAGCTTCAAATTTTCTAACTCAGGATTGCTCTTAGTTGAAAGAGCATTATTGAAGTTGCTACCTTTAAAATAATCATGAATGGAAATGCCCAGAAAGCAATTGGGGAAGGAGTGTTTGAAAGCCTATAATGAGGAAATGTACTGAGGAAGTTGTTGGAATAATATGAAGCTAAGTTCAGTAGCCTCGTCAGGGTATATCTCTCCCCCACACACACCAAAAACGCTGGGATGCTAGGAAAGTATACAGGATGGACATGCACAAACAAGCAGTCTGTATTGGGGAGAACATATGGAGTTAATTGTCCACCTTGTTCGGATAAATTCTTTTGATCATTATTATGATCAGAATCTTAAGCATGTTAGCGAAACGACCAAGACTTGAAATAAACTTCTGTCCAAACATCAGATTTCCAGGCTTTCATACTTTTGACTTTTATTGACTTCTGCCTCTCACTTGCTTCTGGCTTTAGCTATGCTAAAGAAGTAGAACTTCTGACTTTATCTCAGAATCAAGCTTGTGTTCCTTCTTTGGAGTTTTAAGTAATTTGGAAGAGAATGTTGCAAAATGGTTTTCTTTGTGATGTTTAATACTTATCTGTGCAAGAAATTAATTCCTTTATATATGTTGTGGAATTAGTTGTTTTGATCATAATAACGGGCCAGTTACTAAACCTTCTGACAGACTTTTACATTTTCACCACTTCTGATGTCATCTGATGTAGGTAGTAAATTCACTTCAGCAGCAACCACAGGCTACATCTCCTCCAGTTCCAGATCCCCACACGCTTACTACTGTGGCTCAAGCAGATCCTCTCGTTAGGAGGCAACGAGTACAAGATCTTATGGCACAAATGCAAGGCCCCTACAACTTCATGCAGGTAAGTATTTTCTTTTTCATTGCTTGTTGGGTTGGATACAAACAAGCTTTAGCACTAGTGGAAGGCATTTGCTCTTGCTCAGGAGAAGGGTTCTGTGATTTCAATGGACATCCCTCTTGACCCACAGTTCCTCATGCTGACCTTAGTCTGTTCACTTCAAGACTTTTTGAGAGGCGTAGGAAGGCACAGGCAAGCTAGATGAGTTTCTCAACGTTAATCCATCATCTTTCTATATAAAAGGGAAACTATGTTCCCGACGACCCACTGCTCAGGAGCACCAGGATAAAAAGTGCATCCTAGCCAGCCCTCCTCTCAGGAGGGCGCCGCCGCCGCGAGATGGCTGGGCAACCCCGCTCGCCTCTGTAGAGGGTGCCACCGCCATGGGATGGCCGGGCCAGCCAGATGCAGCCATCGCCGCAGGATGACAGGCGAGCCTGCACACCTCTCCAATGGGTGCCGCTACCAGAAGATGGCCGGGCGAGCCCACCCCCCTCTCTGGAGGAGGCCATTGCCACAGGACAGCTGGGCGAGCCTGCCTACCTGCCTCTCCAGAGAAGCTAGGCATTCCCGGGTTTTCTAGGGACTGTTTTTTTAAAAAAGGGCTGTTACTAATGTAGAAAAATAAGGGAAATTTCACATAATTAGCATTATATCCTATGATCCCGCTATTCCCACTGGTTTCAGTCAGAGTTGAGCACCTGGCTAGTTAGTACTCTGGAAGAGACTTTACTACTGTTCTAATATGCTTGAGTTTTATCTTAATTATCTAGGACTCCATGCTGGAATTTGACAACCAGGCTCTCGATCCTGCTATTGTTTCAGCCCAGCCTATGAATCCAGCACAAAACTTGGACATGCCACAAATGGTTTGCCCTCCAGGTTTGTAATGGTAAATTGTACCTAGCTAGGGTATGGCAGCAGTTCAGCATAATTCAAGTGTGCCAAATTGCTAAATATTCAGAAAACTAAATCTGGCCATAGTAAATATCTATTTAGATATTTTCATTGACTTAGCTTGTGTTCTTTCATGAAAAGTGATCAGTAGAAGCATCTGTAGACCGCATAGTGTTGTGGTTAGAGTATTGAATGAGAATCTGGGAGGTTCAGATCTCAACTCTGACATGGAAGCTTTCTTGGTAACCTTGGGCAGTCATACTCTCTTAGCCTCATGTACTTTACAGAAAGGTTGTTGTGAGGCTAGGAGGGGAGAAAGGTGTAAGCTGCTTTGGTTCCTATTGGAAGAAAAAAGGTATAAATAACAATAAATGATTCTTGTAGCTGCATTTTAAAGTGAATTACCCTACTCAGCTGTTGTTCATAGTCTGTTAAATGGCTTTGCCTTTGTAGTAGTTTCAGGATTATTAATCAAAGACCAAATAGTCTAGGTTGTGAAGAGCCTGATATAATCAACTGATCTTGCAGCTGTTAGCTGAGTTTGAAAACTAATGGAAATTATTCTCATGTAATTTTCTATAGCAAAAATATATTAGAATGATGTATACAGAAGAGCATTAATTACATAATGACATACAAACTCAATATGTCAAATACTTCTGTATTTCCAGTTCATACTGAATCCAGACTTGCGCAGCCTCCCCAGGTTCCTGTGCAGCCTGAAGCCACGCAGGTAAGAAGAGTACCTTGCAGACTTATGACTGTGTGTGTGTGTGTGTGTGTGTGTGTTAAATCTTAAAAACATTGAGATAATAGCTTAAATCTAGTAAAATAGCTTAAATCTAGTGTTTTTAGATTGAAAAGTCCATGAATACTAAATGAAGTTTAAGTTCAAAGTCTTCAATATTCCTATCACAGAAAATTTATGCAAAGCTACTAATGGAGATTATAAGCTTTGCTTGTTGCAAATCACATTCTTCTTATCTTCAGCTACTTCTGTAGGGAGGTGAAATATCTAAGGATAGCAAGTATTGAGAGAGCCTTGTGGGAAGAATAGCAAATTCTGCTGTTGATGTGTTGACCATCTCTAAATGCTGTTGATGTGTTGACCATTTTACTCTAAAATGTCTTGATACCCTGTTATGGCACAAATCTGAAGTTACATGATTACTACACAGTCCTGGCAATATTGAACAGTGCACCAGTTCTTCGGAATACATTGTTTTGTCCTGCATTTTATCAAAGATGGAAAGTAACGTGCATTTCTTTCTAGTCAAATCCTATGAATACTAAGGTCTGCTTCATATAAGCACTACCCATATGGGTGGCCTCTTGCAAAATAGTTTGTGGATGGAGTTCCATGTAGTAGGCGCACACAAACTTTAATAACATTATTGCATAATAATGAAAATATTAGATATCTTTGCATATTTGCTGAACTTTTAGTCCATTTTCCAGTTTGCCTAACCTGTCTCTTTGGTAAATAATTGGTAACATTATATCTAGCAATGTAGGCAAATAGTTACCTATATAGTTTTCTTCTCATTTTAAGACTAAACAATTCTACAAAAAAATTCTTTTTTTTTTTAAATAAATTTTTTATTAGATTAGAATCATTTAATTTCACATTGCAATCAATTCCCCCATTTCCCAATTTCTAACCCCCTCCCTTTCCCCCCCTTTTTGTAGACTTCCAACAGTTTTCCAACCCTTTGTCCCTTTTCCCTTACTCATTTTAAATTTATCTATCTAACAAACATATACTTTCCCTTTGTTCTAAGCAATAATTCTTTAACTATTTTTAATACTCTATACCCTATCTTTAAGTCCCTTCTTCCATATTAGACAAACAATTTGTCCCGTTTTTCATAATTTCAAATATTTCTATAAACCATAAACCATATAAACCATACATTCATATAAGTCAACCAATTTAACTTATACTCTATATGTTACTTTTTCTGCATATCTTATCCTCATTCTGTTTTAGTTACAATTAATTATATTATTATTTTAATTCTACTTTAATTATACATCTATATAACTATCATCAAAAGTTATCAATCAATTTGACCCATATATATCTTCAGGTAAACTTATTCAATTTAGTACATTATACAGTTTATACCAAAAATGGTATTAGTTGATCAGTCCTTATAATTAGTTATTTTCTATCAATATTCTATATATTATTCTATATATAATAATCTAACAAAGTAACTGCTTAGAAATTCTCATTTGCCTCTCCACCCCCCGGTAAAGTCACCCCCCTCTGCATTTTATTATGTTTCAATAGTTCTCGAACTGCCACAGTTCTCCTCCCACCTCCCATTTCTTCACCAAATATTGTTTCAGCTTCTCCCAGTCTGTGTTGAACTGTCCTGGGTCAAGGTTTCTCAGTTTTCTTATCATTTTGTCCATTTCCGCCATATACAGCAATTTGTAAATCCAATCCTCAATAGTTGGCACTTCTTGTACTTTCCATTTTTGCGCATACAAAAGTCTAGCCGCTGCTGTCATATAAAATAACAATGTCCTGTGTTGAGCTGGAATGCCCTCCATTCCCAAGTTCAGTAGCAGGAGTTCTGGGTTCTTATTAATTTGAAATTGTAAAATCTCACTTATTACTCTTATTATTTCCCCCCAGTACTGCCTAGCTACCTCACACGTCCACCACATATGATACAGGGAACCCTCATGTTTTTTACATTTCCAGCATTTGTTAGAAGTGTTCACATTCCCTAGCGCAATCTTCTTTGGTGTCATGTACCAACGATAAATCATTTTGTAAATGTTCTCTCTAATATTAATACACGTCGTAGTCTTCATTGTATTCTTCCACAAGTATTCCCATGCCTCCATTGTTATTTCTTTGTTGAAATTTATGGCCCACTTCACCATTTGTACTTTAACTGTTTCATCTTCAGTATACCATTTCAGCAGTACTTGGTATACCTTGGAAATTTCCTTCTTGTCCTCTTTTAAGAGTGTCTGCTCTAGTTCTGAGTTCTCTGTTCTTATGCCTCCCTTTGCACAGTCCGAATTATAGAGATCTCTGATCTGTCTGTACTGAAACCAATCATAATTTGGTGATAGCTCGTCCTGTGTCTTTATTTTAAGTTTAGAAGATTCTATTCGGGTTATCTCCTTATACGTTAAACACTGTTGCTCAGTATCGACAGCTCTCAGATCTATTACCTCATATGGAACCACCCATAGGGGGGTTCCTTCTTGTAAATAGTCTCTGTACTTCTTCCAAGTTGCATATAAGTTTCTCCGTATGTAGTGATGCAAGAACATAGAGTTCGCTTTTACTTTATCATACCATAGGTATGCATGCCATCCAAATATTTTTTTATATCCCTCTAGGGCCAATAATTTCTTATTCTTCAGCATCATCCAATCTTTCAGCCACACTAGGCAGATTGCATCGTAGTAAAGTCTTAGATTGGGCAGTTGCATTCCACCTCTTTCTTTTGCATCTTGTAAGACTCATTTTCACTCGAGGCTTCTTGCCTGCCCAAACAAAATCTGATATTTTCCTCTGCCATTTTTCAAACTGCTTAGAGTCTCGGATAATTGGTATTGTCTGTAGCAAAAACATTACTCTTGGTAACACATTCATCTTAACTGCTGCAATCCTTCCCAACCATGACAAGTTCAGTCTATTCCATTTAATCAGATCTTGCTCTATCTGAGTCCATAATTTTTCATAATTATTTTTGAATAGATCTATGTTCTTTGCAGTCAGTTCAATTCCCAAATATTTCACCTTACTTGTTACTTCACAGTCTGTTATTTCCATTAACAGTTGTTGTTTTTGCTTAGTCATATTTTTACATAATATCTTTGACTTCTTTTTGTTAATATAAAACCCTGCCAAGTCTCCAAACTCCTTAATCTTCTCTATCACTTTTGGCATGTTCTCCGTTGGGTCTTCTACAATTAACATTATATCGTCCGCAAATGCTCTGACCTTATAAGAAAAGTCCTTTATTTTTATCCCACGAATTTCTTCATCTTGTCGTATTTGTATCATCAGAATCTCCAATACCAGAATAAATAACAGCGGGGACAACGGGCAACCTTGTCTTGTTCCTTTACTTATGGTCAGTCTCTTAGTAGCCTCATCATTCACCACAATTGCTGCATTCTGGTCTCTATAAATTTCTTTAATTGCTCTTATGAATCTTTCTCCCATTTGTAGCTTTTCCATAGTGGCAAACATAAAGTCCCAGTTCAGATTGTCAAACGCTTTTTCAGCATCAACAAAGAAGAAACCAACCTCTTTATCACAACGCTTATCATAATATTCAATAGCATTGATCACTGTCCTTAGGTTATCTCTGATTTGTCTATCTGGCAAAAAGCCTGCTTGTTCTTCCTCAATAACTTCCGAAAGCCATCCCTTCACTCTCTCCGCCAGTATCTTCGCAAAGATTTTATAGTCATTATTAAGTAACGATATAGGTCTGTAATTTTTCACATTAGTCAGATCTTGGCCCTCTTTGGGGATCAATGATATGTTAGCTTCATTCCAGGTATCTGGAATCTGTTGATCCTTTAAGACTCCATTGATCACCTCTTTTAGGAATGGTGCCAGTTCGTTAGCCATTACCTTATAAAATTTAGTTGTAAGTCCATCTGGCCCTGGCGCCTTTCCCAGATTTGTTGACTGTATTGCCTTTCTTATTTCCTCATCCGTTACTTCATTATTCAATCTATCTCTCCAAGCTTCCGAAATTACTGGGAGCTTCATTTTCTCCAAATATGTCGCTATTGATTCTTTGTTCACCTCTTTCTTATACAATTTAGCATAAAATTTATAGAAGGCTCTACTAATGGCTGTCTGTTCCAAATACATTTTGTTATCTTCACAAATTTTATTTATTGTTTTCTTTTCCTTTCTCTTTTTCAGTTGCCATGCCAAATATTTCCCAGGTTTGTTTGCACCTTCAAACGCTTTTTGATTCAATCTTTTCAGATTCCACTCCAATTCTTTGTTATTCATTGCTGTCAGCTGTTCTTGAAGTATTTTAATGTCCTGATAAATTTTCTTTTTCCCTGGTCTCTTCTTTAACTGTATTTCTTTGGCTTTTATTTTCTCCATAATCTCCTTTCTCTTCTCCTCTTTCTTTTTTCTAGCTCTTCCATTTAAGTCCATTAGTATGCCCCTAATTACCGCCTTGTAGGTGTCCCAAACCTTGTTGGTTGGTACTTCTTTATTCATGTTGTATTGTATGAAGAACTTTGTCTCTCTTCTCAACATCTCCATGTTCTCTCCCTCTTGTAACAAGTCCTCATTTATTCTCCATCCTTTCCTTTTACTCCTTCTCCCCAATTTCCACATAACTGGATTGTGATCCGAGCCTACCATCGGCATTATTTCCACCTCCTTAGTCCATAACGCTAAGTCTTTTGAGGCCCAGATCATGTCAATTCTCGATAGTGTAGAATGTCTTGCGGAGAAGAACGTGAATTGTCTACTTTTAGGATTTTGTCTTCTCCATACATCTTCTAAGGTTTCCTGTTGTGTCAGTTCAAAAAACAACTTTGGTAACAGTCCTCTTTTCTTTTGTGCAGTTGGTGATTTTTTTATCTCATTCCAAATTTGTCACTCCATTGAAATCTCCAGCAAGAATTATCTGGTCATATGAAAGTTCATCTAATTGCTTCCTCAAATCCTCAAAGAAGCTTTCTTTTGCTCCATTAGGTGCATAAATTCCGACTACCAGCACTCTCTTTAAATTCCATATACATTCCACTGCTATGAATCTGGCTTCCACATCCTTCATTACAAACTTTGGCTGCAGCTCCTCTTTTATATACAACACAACTCCTCTTTTTTTCTTATTAGAGGCCGCTGCAAAATCATTACCCAATTTTTTCGATTTTAAATATTTTACGTCCTGTTTTCGAATATGGGTCTCTTGCAGACATACAATATCACATTTTTGTTTTAATAGCTAGTGAAAAATGCTTTTTCTCTTATTCGGTGAATTAAGTCCATTTACATTCCAAGATAAGACTTTACACTCCATAATCATAATCTTGTTGCTGGTAAGTCCTTTTCATTGTCCTTTAAGAAACGCTCCATCTCTCGTTCAGATCTGATACGCTTTTTGGCCCCACCAAATTCAAAGGACACTCCTTCTGGTAATTCCCATCTATACCTGATTTTCATGTCCTTCAGAATCTGAATTAGCGCTTTATATTTTTTCCGATCTAGTAACACCCATCTGGGTAATTGCTTCATAATGATAATCGTCTTGCCATCAATCTCCAATGGATCTTGAAACTGTTTAGTCACAATCTTCTCTTTCATATTTCGAGTCGTGAACTGCACAATTACGTCTCTTGGTAATTTCCTCTGGGTCGCAATTCTTGAATTTACGCGATATACCACGTCCAGGATAGCCACAACTTCCTCCTCCTCCTCCTTTCCCAGGTATTCAGCTAACACCTCAGTAATCTGTTCTTGCGCTGTCTTTCCTTCCACTTCCGGCAAGCCGCGAAATCTCAGCTGCTTCTCCATGTGTTTACTTTCCGCAACCACCATTCTTCCCCTCATCAGCCTCATCTCTGTTTGTTGCGTATCAGCTAGATTCTCCACCGCACCTTCCACTACTTTGACTCTCTGCTGTGTTCCTTGAAATTCATTTTGCATTGTTTCCATACCTTTTTTCACTTCTGACAGCTCACTTTTCACTGTCTGTTTAACCTCTTTTATCAGCTCCGGTTTCATGTCCTTAAGTTCTTTAATCACTTCTAAGAGTTTTTTGTCTAGATTTTCTATTGCCGATTGCCACTCTTTTTTCGACATCGTGGGGCTTGCTTTGGCTCGCTCCCACGAGTCTGCTCTCTTCCTTAACTCCGTGGCGTAAAATTTAATGTCCTTTTAATTTAAATGTCCCGGTCTTCTTGCAAAAAAAAACTTTTAGAAAATCCAAAATGTCGGGCGTCTTTTCTCTATGGTTCTTCTATGATTTTTGTAATCCAAAATGGCTTACTTCCTCTTCCGCTGAAGCCGCGACTCTTCCCCTTTCTAAAATGGCGATTCCCTTCTTCCTGCCCTCCGGCAGGGGCCGCTTCTCTCCAGCAACTCTATTGTTATTACGTACTTCCTGTTTCCCGACTTCCCACAGTAGCTCTCGCGATGATAAAATTTTCTCACAGCTCCATAACCGCAAGTATTCAAAACAATAGTCCAATTTCTTTAATAACTTCTTTAAACTTAGTCTTTTCTCTAATACAACTCTTGCCGAGTCTTCCCCTCTTTGTAATTAGCCTGTTGCAGTTTGAAAATCTACTTTTATTCTTCTTTACTTTTAACAATCTGTCCCGTATCAGAAGATAGTGATCTTTACCTTCTCATTCACTTTCCTTGGGTTGTAATCACTTTTTCAATCTTAGTTTCTCCTCTACTCTTCTTTCCCCTATTGAAGCTTGGGTACGTAGGTCTTATGCCAACCGCATTGGCCCCGAAACTGCCGCAGAGATCGTAGCCGACCTGTCACAGGGTGGGACCTCAAGGGTCGGGAGGGGGCCCGTTGCGCAGAGCCCCCCCTCGCCCGAGATCAACGCGCCCTGAGGTCTTGAGCGTTCTTTGCCTGCTCTCCGCCTGAGAGCAGTCGGCCGCGGGCTGATTTACCCCCGCCGGCCGGTTAAAAACGGCAGTCCGGTCAGCTCCGCAAGTGGAGCTGCGTCAGACCTCCATAAATCCCAAACCGGAAGTCAATTCTACAAAAAAATTCTGAGGTAAATTAGAAGCCATCATATGTTACCAGTTATCTTCCCATTGTATTTCCTCAGCTATTTCTGCTGTACCAGTAATTTAATTCCTTTGCTGATGTGACAAATTAGGATCAAATTAAGAGTTTATTAATCAGAAAAGGAAATGTAAGACTCTCAAAACATGTCCTAGAAAAAATGGAAACTAAAAGTTTAGTATTATACTAGTTACAGAAAAAATTGCTTAATTTTACAATGGTGCCACAGATTTAAGGAATGCGCTAAATTATGTAATGGTAGTCCCCATACTAGCGCATTAATACATCGTCTCCTGAATTAGTTACTGTTCTTCAGCTTGGTTCAGATGTCACACGTTGCACATATTGGGAGCTGGAGCTGCGCCTCAGGAAGTTGTGCTCAACAATGCGAGTGTTGTCCTATGTGAGCTGTGCAGTCATGCATATAAGCAGATACACAATTTGTCCAGTTTGCATGATGGTTCTACCATTTTGATCCAGGAAGAAATTGCACATATTGTGTATGTTGTGCAGTGTATGTTGTGTAAACTTGCTTCACCAGTTCATTCAGGCTGTTGTGTGTAGTAATGTGCAAACATGCTCACCATGCTGAGTCCTACCACATCACATAAAGAATATTATTGTGGGTCCAAATGTCAAAATCAGCTTTAGATAGTTGTAATCCTGTTACAGTTTACTTAAGCAGTTCTTATTCTTAAATTTACGTATTTCTTAAATTCTTTAAATTCTTAAATTTACATATTTACTTGAGTGCAAACCTGGGTGTCTCTCCCCCTGGTATGTCATTTAAAAAGTTATCTTTCTCTCTCATAGAAGTTAGCTATATCCAGTTAAAAAACATTTGGGGGTGTAACTTTTTTCAGGGTGGGGGGAGTCATCTTACATTTAGGGTTGCCTTCCTTTTGAATAAACGCTAATGAATCTGAATTATATCCTTCAGAATCTGCCAAAAGCATAAAACAACATAAAGCCCATAAAATACAAATACAAAATAAATTACTCCTAATTTAAAACAGCAGCCAGTAAAAACAGTAGTGTAAAACTAGCATTTAAGCAAACAGCATAAAAGTGGGGAGGGAAGATAACATTCATTTGTAACCAGAAGACTGATTGTGGGGAGACAAGCAAATACTGCTACAGCAAGAGGATTCTGTTCAAACAAAAAATCACTTATTTAATTTGGACTTGATAAAACTATTGAAATAAGACTTTTCTGTTTATGTACTTGGATAAAAGATTAACTTTAGCTTTTCACCCTTTCAGTGTTTTTAACCATGATTTAATTATGCTGAAAAATGTTGCTAGCATAGATGTTCACAAAACCTCAAGAAAATCATATAAAGGATTTACCCAGAGATCCTGGCAGGAGTTTCTGCTAAATCTTA
Source organism: Eublepharis macularius (assembly GCF_028583425.1). NCBI lineage: Eukaryota > Metazoa > Chordata > Lepidosauria > Squamata > Eublepharidae > Eublepharis > Eublepharis macularius. Next base: position 94,502,555 of record NC_072791.1, on the reverse strand, counting down.
AAACTTTGACAGGTCCCTTTGGTTTCTTCCACAAGTGAGGGATATACAGCATCCCAGCCCATGTTTCAGCCTTCTCATTCAACTGAGCAGCGGCCTCAGAAAGAATCAGTTGACCAGATTCAGGCAAGTTATGAGACTTCAGTTTGTTTGGCAAGGGTACTACCATACTACATTTCCACAGTTATAGGTGAAGGTAGTGTGTTGCCCTCTAATGGAAAACTAGGATATCAAGATTTTAATTTTGCTTTTGAGTATGAATTGTTTAGTCATTTTTTTCTGGATTATTGGTATATTTTAATTTTGTTTGTGTCTTCTGATATACCTCCCTTTTATTAGAACCATTTATTTTAGAAATGCAGGTTTAAGATTGCATTCAAATAATCAGAGGATGAGGAGATAAAATTGATATTTACTTGATAGGAAGGACACTTTTACATAGTGTGACCTCTTCAAGGATTCATTTTTCCCACGTTAATTTGAGCTTCGAAGGTAGTGGGAAAGAGACTTCTAGTAATTGCTCCACCTTAGTGTAGAGCAGGACAATACAGTTTGGGTAATGGAAGTCATAGAGTCTGTCTTTGCCTTAGGAACTCTTGCTGAACAATTGCCTCAACTTGTTCATATAGCATCTCTTGATATTAATTGTTTCAAGACTTACTAACATAACATCAGTCTCAATTTATTTACCAGGCTTCAATAACTTTAAATGCAGACCAGACACCAACATCATCACCACTTCCAGCTGCATCCCAGCCTCAGGTATTCCAGGCTGCCACTAGCAAACCTTTGCATAGCAGCGGAATCAATGTCAATGCAGCTCCATTCCAGTCCATGCAGACAGTAAGTACTAAACTAGTATCATGCATTTACTTTAGATGGCAAAATGTTTGGAAGTCAGTATACTGAAATAGCAATGATTAATTGTGCTGCAAGTAAGTTTACAGGGCACAAGAGTTGCACAAGAGCATTTAGTGAGGAGTATACCAAATATATCACGGAGTCCTATTTATTTTTCATGTAGGTATTTAACATGAATGCACCTGTTCCTCCTGTCAATGAGCCAGAAACCTTAAAGCAGCAAAACCAGTACCAGACCAGTTACAGCCAGTCTTTCTCCAGTCAGCCTCATCAAGTAGAGCAATCAGAACTTCAGCAAGAGCAGCAGCTCCAGACAGGTACACTTATGAAATATGGAGCCTAAATGTTTAGTTCTAAAAACAGTTTTTCAAGAGATATAGATCAAATAAAACAAATGATAGCTAAGAATTTCAATCTGAATAAAGTTTAGTAGATGTATGGTGAGAAGAAGCAATTTTACAATTTTTCAGGGATATAGAAATAGAAAAATGCTGTACCACATCAAATAAAATCATTTACCTCTCCTGGTAAATGAAGAGTAATTTAGAGTAATACTATTAAATATGTTAGTGTTATGTTGAAACTAAGCCCTATATAGCCCTATATGCAGACATCTAAATAACATTCTACCATGCTTAGGTAATTCAGACTGCCATGTTGGATTTAATTATGTAAACAATCTTTCTTTAGGTAGGTAAACATTTACTGTCCTACTTGGTGGCTCTTAAGCAGAGTAAATTGGTGAGTTAGCTTGATATTCTTTGAATCTTTAGGAAACTGAAGTTATAAATACCAACCTAGTACTTTCTTGGTTCTTTCATTTTAGTGGTTGGCACCTACCATGGTTCCCCGGACCAGTCCCATCAAGTGGCAGGTAACCACCAGCAGCCTCCACAACAGAATACTGGGTTCCCACGTAACAGTCAGCCTTATTATAACAGCCGAGGAGTGTCTCGTGGTGGATCACGCGGCACTCGAGGCTTAATGAATGGATACAGGGGACCAGCCAATGGGTTTAGAGGTAAAAACTTAAAAACCTTTTGAGACTAATTCTGAATGTGTTTCAGAAATGCAGAATGTCCAGAACATTAAGTGATATATTGGCATGCTTTTAACTTTTTTAGAAAAAAAATATATTGCAGAGCAGTCTGAGCTTGTGTTGTATTTGCTCTGCTATAGATTTCAGTGAGTAAAGAAGAAAAAATGAGACAAAAGTGAAAGATGCAAAGAAACTAACAATAAAACTGTTTCAGTGGAGAGTTTAACATAATGTAGTATGAAACTGACTTTCTTGCGTTTGTAACCTGCTAAATGGCTGCATCTTTTTTCAGGGTTTGTTGCTTCCTTGGTTTACAAAAGCAAGTCTTTCATTTATTCAGACTATGACATTTGGTGGGATTCTTGGTTTTGGTGCCTGCAATTCTTAAATTACTTTTAAGTAATGGCGTTACTAAATGTAAATAATATACAATATGAAATCTTGAACAGTACTGAAGACATTGAATGGCGCACAGGAGCCCAGGTGCAGTTTAAACACTTATCGACTAATTTTGTATAAAAAAGGGGTGTGGCACAAACTTAGAGACACTTTGTCTAATAACTTGCCATCCTGCACTGCATCATGAAGGCTTAGCATATTCTATATATAAGGAATGTTATTATTGCTGCCATATATATAAAAAGCTAACTGGCAAATGAGCCTCCTAAGTGCTGCAGTTTTTCCCTGATCTGTGAGATGACACACAGGCTGCTTTTTATAATATAGAATACTTTTTCTTTATTTGAATATTGCTGTTCTGTTGAATATATTCACCTGTCTTCCATAAGATGTACGATGCTTTTCAATAAGGTTTTTTATCCTGATTTTTAGGAGGATATGATGGCTACCGCCCTTCATTTTCCAATACTCCAAATAGTGGTTACACACAGGGACAATTTAATGCTCCTCGAGACTATTCCAACTACCAGCGGGTAAGTTGATTGACCTGGAAAAAAAACTCCAGTATTGGAGTAGAGGTTTTTGAGATTGTTGAATCTTGTTTTTTTTTTTCAGTTGATGAATTTCTTATGTATAAATATAATTTGATAAGGAATTACTATGCTGAGTGCAGTACTAATAAAAATCCTGTTTATTTAGTGCTCAGCAAAGAAAAAAAGAGGAGCTTCAGCTCAAAGAGGACTTGATAACCAAAAATGTTGAAAGAACAAAAAAGAAAAACAAGTACCATAAGTACCAGTATCTTTAATAAATTCCAAGAATTAAAACTCTACGATTAAAACAATATCACTCTGGTTTCTTCTCCTAGGGTAGAAATTCTTGAACAATTATACCCATACACATGGAGATGTCATACATTTACAGGCATCCTACATCATTATACACATGTAACCAAATATGTTTTGGCTGTGAGACCTTTCTCCATGGTCTTTGTTTAATGCACACCATATATTATAGAGTGCCTGACCAAGCACTGAATAAACTCGAAAAAGATGTAGGTACTCTTGGAGTGAGTAGTTCCACTTCCCCCATTCAAATAGAACAACAACCAAAGACACTTCGGTGTATATGATAATTTTTTACTAGTCCAGATGTCTAAGATCTCTATAATCCAGGTCAGGATAACAAGAATAATGTATATAACCACAAGAAATCCAGAAGCATCTTACCTAAGGTTGCTTAATCAACTTATGGCTGTACCTTGTGGGTCATAGCTCATTGTCTTAGTCACTGTGCTATACTCGCTTCAATTTTCTTTTAAATATATAGGTAAAGCCTACTTTGGTCTTTGGGAGCAGTAATTTTAGCATAAGATGGAAATAGACCAGGCCCTAAATATTTTCTGTTTTCTAGTCTCTTGTGGAATTATGTCTGATTGCTGGCTGGGATCTGAAGAGATCCTTGTGTGCCTGAAAAGTGCTTGTGTATGTGTGTGCTTTTACTTTAAAAAAAAAAGCCTACCTAGTATCCCCTAACATGGTTTCCAATACTAGCTAGTAGTGGGTTGCCAACTGCTTGGAGAAAAATATACTGTCCCTTTAATAGAGGCTTAATGTGATGTTATTGACCTCCATGCTGTGAAAAGCATTGGCTGCCCAACTTCTACATGTTAATCCTCTATTAAAGGAACAGATCAAGATGGGTAGCCATGTTTGTCTGTCTGTAGCAGTAGAAAAGAGCAAGAGTCCAGTAGCACCTATAAGACTAACAAAAATTTGTGGTAGGGTATTAGCTTTCATGAGCTCACTTCTTCAGATACCAGGTAGGTATCTGAAGATACCAGGTATCTGAAGAAGCTGTGGCTCATGAAAGCTCATACCCTACCACAAATTTTTGTTTGTCTTAAAGGAACAGGACATTTTTCTCGATGCCTCTTTTCAACCTTAATCAGGAGGGCTATTTAACTTTCAGGGGCAACTTGAGGAGGGGTTGCAGTAGGGTAAAGGGCCTGTGGAACACCGCATATGGCGTTTGGGACTGCATATAGTGCCTGTGAAGTATTAAAAATGGGGGTGGAGGATATTAAAAGCTTTTGAAACAACTTTTTAAAACAAGTATTTGGTCTTCTGTTTTATTTCAGGATGGATATCAACAGAATTTCAAGCGTGGCTCTGGACAAAGTGGTCCTCGGGGAGCCCCTCGAGGTAATATTCAAATGATGAATTTCTGATATGCACCTGGAGAGGGTTGCAGACTAAAGGGAACGTCTCCTATATTTCATTTCAAATACTTTTAAATTTCCAAGCTATTTGTTGGAAGCTGCTAATTAACCTTTGAGCTGTGTATGGATTACATTTGCCTGCTGAGGTTTATATTTAAGGCTACTTGGATATTTTGTACTCTTCACAAATAAGTCTTGAAAAATGTAAGCTTACCCAGTTATAGGTGTGCACTTATACCGTAAAAAGGGTTTGGCAGGCTCTTAGCCCCTTTTCAGCCTCAATAATTGCTGCATTTGTATCTTGCTATTGCTCCTTGAGTTTTAATAAAGATGCTGTGTTACTTGTAGCCTTTGTGGAGTTCTGTTTTTGTATGTGTGTGTATGGTACATAGGTTTTGGTGCATTTTTGTATAAGAATATTAGAAATTTAAATATTTTCTGCTTTTATCCTGTTTGCCGCATATATATTTAAATGTGCCAATACTTCATTACTAAATTAAGCAGTGGGCTTGATCTGGTCTTGGGCATGGCACAGCACCAGCACAGACGAAAGTTTGGAGGGTGATAAAAGAGGCAGTGCTCTTTATGCTTCCTAGGCGAGGTAGGGAACTCTGTATGCAGATCTAGTGCTGTTGCTTGACTGGATTGTGCCTAATATCTTTAGTGGGTCAGCTATTAACTCTTCATAAGTTCTGTAGACAGCTAAATCTCAGAATTTGGTTGAAGTTTCTTGTTAAAAAGTCACAGATAGCAGCAGGATGTTACAGGAATTTCTAATAACTTTTAGTAACATGAAGCTCTGAAACATTACTGGAAGTTAGTCTGATAAAGTGTTGTCTGATCCAATCTATACTGGAGGTAGGCAACTCCTGGGACACATGCTGAACTGAACACAATGCTGTTTCTTTTTGCAAGCATCAAGCTTGTGAAGTGCTAGCAGTGTGGGAGAAGGCGATAGGCAGGACTTAATGCCCATCACCGCCACCTCAAGCCACCCAGCCACAGGTGCTCATCTTGCTCCTAATCTGTCTGGCCAAGTACAACTGTTGTCTCCTCCCCTTTCCCAGTTTGTTTTCTGGCACACCAGCTGCTGTGGGGGGAGGGGTAGCCTGCTCTTGGTCTATAGTAAAGTAAAAATAGTTATGCCTATTGAACCTGTACATAAAATCATGCTTTATTAACTACATTTCAGTATGTAGTTGAATAATTTTTGAAAGCATAGTCTAGGGCCCACTGCCAGTAGTAAAATTTGATGCATTTGATGCACAATTTACTTCCATATCTCTTGTCATGAGACAAATATACTGGGGAAAGAGAGCCATTCTGAATACCAAATGATCCCATTTGATAAAAAAATAAAACACTATTTTTATGTTCTAGGTCGTGGAGGGCCCCCAAGACCCAACAGAGGGATGCCTCAAATGAATGCTCAGCAAGTGAATTAAACTAATTCACAGGATTACATTTAAACGCCAAAAACATACTGGCCAGTGTACCATACATGTTACCAGAAGAGTTATCTCTTTGTTCTCCTTTTTAGAGGAAGTTCATAGTAAAGGGATTATTTTCATTACCCATAAAGACAGTTGTCAACTTTATATTACCTGGATATGGAAAGAAACGGCGTTTACTCTGCATGTTCTAGCCTAAGCATCATCTTGAGCCTTGCAAATGAATTCCAGAATTTTTACCCTTGCTCTGATTTAAAGAAAAATTAGCAGTTTCAGGGTAATGAAAATCTCAATAGTTAACAGGCAGAAATGACCCATGACTGACTCCATTGATATTCTATAGCAACGCAGCAAATTTGGATAAAAATCAATAAATCCCTAATTGGTATATTTAAACTTACACAAAAGGAAGATTGAAGAAGCGAAGTGTGAGTTGATAGCAACTACATTTCAGCTGTTTTGGTAGAGTGAAGCACTGAACATTTATAATGATGCCTCTATGGTAACTAAATAACATGGTGGGCAGCTTATGCACACCCTTAGTTACAGCATTTTCCTTATAGGCCTGACCTGCTGTGGCAAAGGGATGCATTAATTGTTTTGTGTTACTGTTGATATATTTCTGCAAACTCCAAATTATGCTTTGATCAGCATTTTTAAATTTTCTGTCATAAATAGAAGATGTAATTTGGATTGCTATCCTTATTACCAATGTGAAGTGTTAAAGAGCTCTCTCCTGAACACATTTCTTGGATAGCAATGACATTTGTAAGGATTGGTATTCTTTATCTTTCCTTATAACTTGCACATTGTCTGTCGCTAATACTTGATCTTGCTGTATTATCATCTAAATAACTTATGCAGGTACTGATGAAAATTAATGGATATTCATAACACTTTTGGTCACATGTTCTTTCTTTTCTGCAGTCTGAAGGTTTTAAGAAATCTCAAGTCTCTGCTGCTGCCCTTTTAAATTGCTCTCTTTTGATAAGCACCAGTATGTGTTTGGATTGGTTTTTCCTTTTAAGGGAAATTACATCCAGCAGTTACAGATCTAAGCAAGATAAATAAAACATGTTTATAAAAAATGTATTATTTAACATGACTGATTGATGCAAGCTTAATAGTGAAATAGACTTAACACATTATAAATGGTGTTACATTCCTGAGGGTGTTTAGGTTGTGAATAGATGGTCCCAACACAGAGATGGTACAGTACCTTTAGATATCCACCAAGAAGATTTAGTCCCCTGTCTGTTCCCAAGTGGCATTGGTAGCTGATTGACAATCATCTGCTTGGGATTGTGAATGCAGTTTGGATCAGCACTCAGAACTGTGTGTATGGCAAAATGCTGGGTGCAGCAGTCTAGCCCAGGGGATTCTTCTGTTTTTGAGCAAATCAATGCAGATTTCTGAACTGAAAAAATGGTCATTTTCTCCCCATGTGAATTAAAATTATTTCTGCACCATGAACACTATTAATTGCATTGAAAAACAAGAATTGCCAATTCCTTTTTCAGTTTTGCCATTTCCTTTTTAAGTTGATTGAGCAATGTGTTCATTGGTCTTCGGGAAGTTACAACATCCTTGTCTGGCCACATATCTCTGGAATATGAAAGAACTTCATTTGTCTCAATGATTATGTAAACCTTTTCTTTGAGGATATATGTTATACCGTAAACACTAAATATTACTCATAGCAGAAGTTTTTACTTCAATCATCAGTTTTAAATGCCTAAAACTTTTCGGTTGGATACAGATCTGAGAATGGAAGGAATTGGCAGAAGTGGATCTCTCATGCCTTTTCCTAGTAGCCCCCTGTACAGCTTTTACTGTGGGATGAATGACTCTTAAGACTATGCCATGTGGCAAAGGGGGCTGCAGCAAAGTAGAAATTGACAAAATGCCCTCCCATTCATGCAAGATTCCTGAGAACTTTTTCTTCGAGGGGTTTCCCATATCTTAGTAGCTTTATGGTGGTCTCCTAGGGGAGTGTCAGATGGGGAAGGTCTGCTTCCATTAGCTTCTTCCATTCATAAGAGTTTGAATCCAACCCAGGAAAGTGTAGATTAGGATTGTATAATAAATTACAAAATTTTATGCTGAGATAATGCTGGTTGTAATCTAGAGAAGCAGTGGCATTCTTGTTTGTTTTACGTAATCCTAACCATGGGGTGGGTAATGACCTCTGCAGTAAACTGAAGTCCTGCTATGAAATGAGCACTGAGATTCTCAGGCTTCAGAATTCTTCAGCCCAAAATACTGTATTGTCAGGGAACATTTTAGACCACATTGGGAGAGGTTCACATGGGAACTAGTTGGTTTTTGTTCACTATTATTCTAGGTGGCAATGTAGCATCTCTTCTGTATCTGAATTTAGTGAAACAGAATTTAAAAGAAATAATTAGGTTCTACTTTAAAATTAGTTATTGTTCTCTTGAGATGGATTCAACATGACCAAAATACTGAGTTTGGGGCCTATTTTGGGTTTTGTTCCTACTATGCCTTATATTCATCAGGCAATGACCATCGTGATTGGGAAAGGCTTGTCAAACCTTCAGAGCTTGGAGAACAGTTCTGATTCAGTTTCTGCAAGTTCTGAGCAGTGAAGAATTTGTTGTATTTATTTGCCCATTCTGTCTCCAGCTGAGACCCCCATTCATCTGCTTCAGAAGTGTCCAAGGCTTGATTGATCTTTCATTGTTCAGAGGTTTGAGGGTTCTTTTCTTTGAAGTTAGTCTTCAAACACATAGTACAGTACCAAGAAAAATTAATTCAGCTGATCTGCTGCCATTCCTAACCATCTTTTTTATAATGGTACTCTGAGTGAACTGTGCAACAAAAGCGTCTTGTACCACCCACTCTACAGTTGATGTCTACATTATAAAAAGAAGTTCCCTGTTGTTCATTAACCATCAGTTTACAGTTCATGTACACACTTGTCAAGCATTTTCATACATGAAGCTAAAAAGCACTCTTGACTTCCTCCTGCTTGTCTTACATCTGAATGCTGTTAAAGTGGGGCAAAATGTGTATGTGGGAGAAAATGATGGAAACATAGGCTTTTGCAGGAGTGTTACAGAATGATTTAGGGTAAAGCTGATTTTAAAGTGTGTGTAGGCTTTAGATAATAAAGTGTGCAGGACTGTAGGCCTGCCTGGAGATGTGTAATTGCACCTATTGGCTTTTTAAAATTGCAATTCTTTGAAATGACTTACACAAAAATGGTTGATGATCATAATTTTTCTGGCAAATTTAAGATCGGATATTGTGGGTTTACATTTAGGATTATTTTCTAGTCTTCTGTTAAAATATCATTAGTGTCAACACAATCTAACAGGCAACCTGCTGCCTCTCTCTGCAGTGTTTGGCTGTTGAATATGTTTTGTTAAAATGTCCTTTTGTTCACTCAGGTGTGTTAGGCCGTTCTTGTTTCTACCACGACTTTACAAAATTTAAATGCATCTTGGTATTTTTTTTATAATGTTGGTGTTGTTATTGTAATCTAGTTCACCTTTCCCATCTACCAAGTTAACTTTGCTGCTGTCTTGAAGAGTTATTTTTAACCATTGTACAAATTTAAGGAGTATAAATTATCTTTGGCATTTCCAAGAGTTTTATTTCATTTTATAACTGCACATTGCATCTGAAAGAAAAAAGGTGCTTTACTTCCTCTACATTAAAAATTGAGTAAGTAAAACTTGAGGGCATTATATTAATGTGACTGATAGCTTGTATGGCGTGTTAGAATTGGTCAGAGCTAACCTTTTAATCTGTATCTATGCAAATATTGTGAGTTTTAAAAATTACACATCTGAAGTTAGAGCTTATTTTGGAAATTCCTGCCAGGAATTGAAATTGGTGCCTTTGCCTGCTGTATTCTGAATTTGAAAGACTGCAGATCAGGTTGGTGAATCATACGGTTGCCTTTCACTGCTCCAGTCCACTCGTGGAATTTGTTTTGTAGTTCATGTGTGGCAAAAGCTTGGGAATTGGAATGCTTATTAAATAATGAAATTTAAATAATTAGAAGCTTTATTTTTATATGCTGTTAGTTTCATAACTTCTACATAGGACTTCATCACCATTTTCTTCCAAATGAGTTTCTGTCAATACTAATAACAAATTGGAGCTAAATGTATTCCATGTTAACAAGTACAAAAATTAAATCCTAGTTTGGAAGGGGGACCTAGAATTACATGCCAGAATGAAAGTTATGAGACATCCCAAAGACTAATCTTTTGCTTATATTATTATTGACTTCAGAGGGGATTTTAATCTATATGTGATTATAATGAATATTGTTTTTCTGTTTCATTTATACCGCACTTTTCTCCCCAATGGGTACTCAAAACAACTTACATCATTCTTTCCTCTGTTTTACCCTGTGAGGCTGAGATTCTGTGACTACTCCAAGGTCATCCAGCAAGCTTCCATGGCAGAATGGTAATTCAAATCTGGGTCTTCCAAATCCTAATCTGGCACACTGGTTTGGTACCTGATGCAATTATAAAATAGCCTTCAGTTGATAGATGTATTATTGTATAACATCGGGCAAAAAGTGAATATAAATGTGTGTCTTTGCAAATAATGACGTTGGCATGTTTGAAGAGAAGTGTTAGTTTGAGCCTCCTTAGGGCAGGTTTTCAAGGTAGTTTCAGACTGGACACTCAAATGAGGCAGATGTGCATGAGTGGTTTCCATATTTCCATTTATGGGAATTAATACACAGTGAAACTGATCCACTGCAGTGCTCTGTGTGGAGTATAGATGTGTGAGTTCATGCAGCATAACATGAAATTAGTTCATATTCTTTTCTACTCGTAGGTGTCCATTTTGAATAAAATTGTTATTTATGAGTAGTTATTACAGGTTTAAGGATCTGGAAAATGTCCCTGAATGTATAAATTCTCATAAAAATTCCTGTTCCCTGATCAGTTTAAATTAGAGTTGCCAGGTGCATATTGGGAAATCCCTGGTTTGAGGAGGGAAGCGCCCACAGTGCTGTCTAATCCCATAGAATCCACCCTCCAAAGCAGCCATTTTCTCCAGTGGAACTGATCTCTGGTGGGTGGAGATAAGTTGGAATTCTGGGAGATATCCAGCCACCACCGGGGAGCTGGCAGCCATAGTTTAAATACATTCCTTGCCCTCAATTCCCTATTTGTTTAATTCAGTAAGGGACAAATTATGAACGTTTGTTGTTGATACCAATCTCAGTACATGTTCAGATGAAAGAAAATTGTTTTTGTCAGACTGATCCACTTGTGCATACCCTTGCTCATCCTACTATATAAAAGGCTAAGCATATTCAAGAAAACTCACTTCCTACCCTGGTGTGCCACTAGAGGACACTGCTTGGGAGGGAAGCCCAGATGAGGCAGCCAGACCTTCAGAGAGCACACCATGGCGGGAAACCCAGGCCAGTATCAGGCATGGAGCAAGCGGCAATGCCTGCCCCTGCCCGCCCTTCACCCAGATGGGATCAGGAGGGGAGCAGGTGGTAATGCCCGCCTCCTGCTTTAACCCAGCTGGGATCAGGAATGGAGCAGTTAGCAATGCCCGCCCACCCTTTACGCAGCTGGGATCAGGCATGGAACGGGGCAATACTCGCCCTCCACCTTCACCCAGCTGTGATCAGGAGCGGACCAAGTGAAAATGCCCATCCCCTTTTCACCCAGCTGGGATCAAGAGCAAATCAATGCCTGCCCCCCCTCACTTGACAGGGATCAGGCGAGGAGCAGGTGAGAATACTTGCCCCTTCACCTGGCCAGGATCAGGAGCGGAGCAGGTGGCAATGCCCGCTCCCTCCTCCACCCAGCCAAGATCAGGAGCAGAGCAGATGGCAATGACTCCCTGTTCATCCGGCCATGATCAGGCGTGGAGCAGATGACAATGCCTGCTCCCCTTCACCTGTCCAGGATCCAGTGCAAAGCAGGTTGCAATGCCTGCCCCCCTTCACCCAGCCCAGATCAGGCATGGAGCAGCTGACAATGCCCACCCCCCCTTCACTCAGCTGGGATTAGGTGTAGTGGAGGTGGCAACACCCCCCCTCCACATACACACACCTTCAGCCAGCCAGGATTAGTCATGGAGGAGAAGGCAGTTCCCACCTGCCTGCCCTGCCTCTCTAGAGCTCGCTGTATTTTTTCCTACAACTGGCTTTGTTGCTAGTTCTGAAATACTGCTGGGTTACATTTGGAAACAATGCATTTTCATGGCAAAGCATTTTGGCAGTTCAGCTGCTTTGGTTGTCATTCGAAAGAGCATTTATATTAATTTATTCTGAGGCTGTATTGGTCAGGAGTGTTGGTTTACCTTACAAGGTTGTTGTAAGGATTATAATATATGGAACAGTACTAGTAAGTATACTAACAAGTACCTATATGGTTGTAAGCACCTGGGGACAATCTGTTTGTGCACATGTGATTGATAGTGGTACTGATGGTGTTGCATAGCGATTGCTGTACATCTTGGTGGCCATTGGGATGGACAATATTTAACCTGTTAAGAATGGTACAAAAGAAACAGTGCCAGAGTCTTAGTTAAACCTTTATTACTAATCAAGGCATCGTCTTAAACATTCAAGATACAGGTACTGACATCCAGTAACTAAATATTCTCATGAAAGGGGAAAGGACAAGACAACTTTCAACAAGAGTGGCAGCAGGATAATTTTTCTTTCAACAGTATTTGTCTTGAAAACCAAATGTGAAGGAGGGATGTTAGTGTAGTTGTGAAATAAAAAATGCAAGTCTTGAAATTGTATCAGTTTTAAATAAAAAATGATTCTAGAAGTGAACAAATTACACTTTCAGGAGAGCTGCTGGTGAGTGTCCATCCTGTGATGAGCTGTATCTGTTAATTTATCAGCCTAATTCCAATGTTTTGACAAGCTATTCCATAACAATATGCGTTAAAGATTAGGTTTTCTTAATGGAAACGTGTTTGAAGTGGAAGATTCATCCTTTCTTAAATTTCAAAGCTGAGATTTTGAGCGAAGAAACATTTTTCTTATTAATCCTTTATGGAGCCAAAGTTAATTGGTACAGCTGTGGAAACACGACCCAATTCACATTTTAACAGTTTAACATGGAGTTCATTTTCTTAACATAGTGATCTCTACTGCCACAACGTTTCAGTGAAGTTAGGCTCTAGGAAAAAGTTTCCTTGCCATGCTGCTATAAATCTTTTAATCTTTGGGTTTCCTTGTTACGGGACTTGCGTCTCTGAAATATACTGATGACGACCCAGAATGCAGTTCCCTCTTGCTGTAAGATCTTAACCGATATTCAAGTGGACTTGCTTCCAGATAAATACTTCTTATACGTAACATTTTATTCTTAGATGTAACATTGCTATTAATAAACAGTAGTAGTTCATTTGTGCTGAGGTAAGGGGGATTTACTTCCCAGTAACAATTTGCATTAACATAACCCAGTGGCTTCTTGTGTGTACCATCAAATCAATTTATGCTGACCTTATAAATTATTTTATTGTTTTTAGTCTGCCTTTCTCGATGACATCCAAGGGGTATTGCGTACTGCAAGTGAATACAATATAACAAATACCTAGGATATTCACAGAGCAAGTGTCAAATATGATAATTAGGCACTCAATGAAAACCGATATAATAGGATATAGTAGTTGCAAATCTGAAAACTAGCAGAAAGCCAAATATAGATGAAACCCGAATTAGTGTAAATAATTGACATCTTTAACAAAGTTGAACTCCGTAGGAGCACATCTATGTTAGCAGCCAGCGCCCAGTAGCCCTAGTCTCCATTGCTGTCTCTTACCAAGGTCTTTGAACTATTTCTTACGACAGCCCGATAATCTGAACAGAACCCTGAATAATTCAGTCTTGTATAGTTTGTGGAAAGCCAGGAGAGCGGGAGCTTTCCTGACCTTCGGCAAGCCATTCCGGAAGAAAGTGCCTGTGCAGGCAGCTGTTGATTTAGCGCAAGTGCAGAGGTAACCGCAGAAGGCCCTGACTAGATAAGTGAAGCTGCTGTGGCAGAATATGGGGTGGGGTTGTTGGTTTTTTTGCAAATATGGGGGACTGAGGCCGTCTGCCTTGGATCTCGGTGAGAAAGGGGGACTTAGAAATCATGTGGTAGTCGTGACCTTGAATTGAACCCAGTAACTGACAGCCAATGGAATTAACGGTTCCTCAGAGACTTAAAATTTTATTCCGAAGCTCGCATTATTAAGTGCATGGAGCGCACATCTTTAGGAAAAATATACATGCAAATACCCACTTCCTTTTTTGTCGCTTGTAACTCCGTTTATCTTTTATGAATGCTCCAGTCTCTCTCTCCAAGGAGTCACGGGATGTACAACTGAAAGGGATAAATCTTGAATTAAAACGGCAAAAACGCATAGGGTGGAGTTGCAATCCTAACCACTGCTCCTCAGAAAATCTATTTAATACAGCTGAGCATAAAATGAAGGGCGCCGTGAAGCACTTTTCATGTTCAGAGGGCTAATCTAGCCCCCAAGAGGAATTTGTGGTAGGCAGGCAACAGCAGCCACCGAAGACCAAGCTTCGCCTTCAGCTCCTCCTCTTCCTGCCTGAGAGCATCCGGTAAAAGTCGGAGCGCGCACCGAAAAAGGCCCGGCTGGAGAGTGCCTGTTTCTTTTCCCCTGAAGTGGGCGGGACCTCCGCTGATTTTTCTCCGACGTCTTAGGGGCTGTCCGCGGGTCTTTGCCTTCCGCTCAGCCCACATGGTTGTGCACGTGGGAATGTGGCCTCCGAGAGTACAGGCTGTGGCTGCAGCTTCGTTTGCCGCCCGGATTTAAGCGGAAGAAAGGTGAGAAAAGACGGGGGTGGAGGGTTGGAGCGCTCTTGGATCACACAGTTGCGTAGCTGGATTCGAGGCTGGGAAGTGTGCTGCTGTACTTTTGTGTGATTTATTGTCAAGCGAAAATGCATAACTTTCTAGCATAAAGGATAAACCACCTTGGAGGCCTGTTGCTACTGGTCTCTTTTTTTTATGGAAGATCTTTTTCCTTTCCCACCGGACATTTGTCCAGCTTCTCTTCCAGTGGTTGCAGACATTTCAAATAAGGTGTTTGCGTTTCTCCTCCTCCCATTCTATCTGTTGTGGGAGGGGGGGCTCATAACTTTTCTAGATTCCCATGGAAACTCGCGGACTTTCAAAGTAAATTCACTTACAATGGTAGAGTTTAGATGAAGGTGGGTAGCCCTGTTAGTCTGTCTATAGCAGTAGAAAAGAGCAAGAATTCAGTCCACCTATAAGTGACAAATTTCCAAATTTCTGATATGAGCTTTCATGAGTCGCAGCTCACTTCTTATGAGTCCATATGCCCTTGTGTCTTGGAAAGTGGAGTGATTTCAGATGCCGAATGACAACTGTGAATGACAATAGCAGGCGTGATTGGATGGGGTAGGTTATGCAGAGGGGTAGTGGGTGTGGAGAAATCAGCATTGGTAATGAGACAGGAAGTCTAGGTCTTGATTCATTCCAGGTGGATGCATTGCCCTGAGCTTTGTTATCAGTTGCAATTAATCAGTCTCTCGTTCTAATCTCCCTTTGAAATTTCTCTGCAGGATAACTGCAACTTTTAGGTCGGCAACTGAATGTCCTGGAAGGTTAAAATGTACCCCCCACTGGTTTTTGAATGTTTTGTTTTCTGATGTCAGACTTATGTCCATTAATTCTTTGTCGAAGAGACTGGCCAGTTTGTCCAATGTAGAGGCTGGAGGAGCATTGCTGACATGTGATGGCATAAATTACATTGCAGGATGAGCAGGAGTATGAACCCAAGATGTTATGGCTGATGTTTGTTGGGTCCACTGATGGTGTTCTCGGATCTGTATGGGAGCAAAGTTGGCATCTTGGTTCCCACATTTGGCATCAGCAATGCTCCTCCAGCCTCTACATTGGACAAACTAGCCAGTCCCTTTGACTTAAAAGTAGTAGTTCTCCTGCAGAGAAATTTCAAAGGAAAATTAAGAGAGACTGCTGAATTGCAGCTGATAATGAAGCTCAAGACAATGCATCCACCTGGACTGAATCAAGACAAAAGCCTTCCTGTCTCATTACCAATGCTGATTTTTCCACATCCACAACCGCTCTGCAAACCCCACCCTATCTAATCATGCCTGCTATTGTCATTCATCAGCTATTGTCATTTGATTTCTGTAATCACTCTACTCCACAAGATACAAGGACAGATGGACTCATATCCTAATGGTAGAGTTTATTTTCACATAAGCATACTAAGTCCTTTATTACCACATGGATTCTGCAATCCTATGCATTTAGGAATAAGAACTATTAAAATCAATGTATTTATTTGAGTAAAAATGTGCAGAACTAGTCTTAGCAGCACAGAACTGGAGCTGAACACCTTAGAACTATCTATTATATTTTTATCCCACCTTTCATGCAAGGATTATATGGTTTTCTTCCATGTGAGCTTCACAACAACCCTGTGAGACAGGATAAAGGGACTGTCCAAGGGCCCTTACAGTGCTATCCTAAGTAGAGTTACTCTAGACTAAGCCCATTTAAATCTATGGGGTTAGACTGGAGTAACTCTGTTTAGGATTACACTGTTAGTGAGCTTCATGCTGAATGGGGGTTGCCTCCTAGAATCCGGCATTCTAACTGCTGCCGCACCTTGGCTCTCTTTGTTATAATACCTCAGGGCTATTTCTTTATTCTTAAAGAAATAACTTCTTAGAATGTAGGAAATACAATTGATAAATGTAAGTTAAAAGTAATAAGTGAACTCTCTCAATTTCTTTCCCACCTGTACTAAATTTAGGCTGCAGAACTAAGCACGCTTACTAAAGAGTAAGGTATGTGGGATTTACTACTGGGTATGTGTGTTCAGGATTGCACTGTTAGGAAAATGTGACCTTAGAAAGTATGGACCAATGTCTATCAGTTTACAAGCTGTATTTAACTTTTTTGTTGCTACTGTGATGTTGATGTGTAGCATTTCCCACAGGGTGAGGGCTAAAAGATTAGTCTTGACGGCACCTAGAACTTTTTCTCTAATCTACCCTACCCATTTGAATTGCACTGTTGCTTCAAGGGGGTTGGAGTGCATGATTCTCCCTTCCTCCATTTCATCCTTTTAATGGAAGCAACTGATTCTTGATTGTTTCTTCTAGGGCTACTGTTCTGAGAACCTGTTGTGGAATTATCCCAGTAAAACATCTGAGTTAACAGGGTCATACTATAAGAAAGTCACATTTAACAGAAGTTACTACTGGTATTTTTCGCTAGCAGCACTCCAGACAGTCTGGCTGTTGCCTCTTCACCACAGTATCTAGAAGTTCATGACAACTTATTTTTCTTTTTTAGTTTTTTTTTAAAAAAACACATTTTTATTGGATAGGTTGAAAAACATAATCACTTCAATATCTCTTTCTCCTACAAAATACATATTTCATCCCAACCCACCCTTCCCCTCCCCTCCCTTCTGACCCCCAACAGCACTTATACCCTTTGATTCACATAATATTCCCTCTAATTGTATTATTTCTCATACTCTTCTAAGGTAAAGTTACAGTCGATATAAAATTCAACAGATTACATAATGCTCGTCAAAAGTTATCCATGGACCACAATTGGTCCTTTACATCCCAATTCTTTTCCAAATAATCTTTAAATTTTTTCCAATCCATCAAAAATCATTTGAGCTTTGTTCTTTTAACTTTCTAGTTAATTTGTCCATTTCCACCATGTGCAGAAGTTTTTGTATCCATTCATCAACTTCTGGTCTCTTATCCTGCTTCCAATATTGCGCATACAACAGTCTTGCAGTTATTGGAGTTGGAGTGCTATACATGATTCTCCCTTCCTCCATCACATTTAACAGAAGTTACTGCTGGTATTTTTCGCTAGCAGCACTCCAGACAGGCTGGCTGTTGCCTCTTCACCACAGTATCTAGAAGTTCATGACAGCTTATTTTTCTAACACTTCTTTTGGCATCTCCAGTGAGAATGTCTGTACCTAGGTTAAAATACCTGCCTTCTGCTTGTGGGCTACCTAAATACTGGTGCTTAAGCGTCTAAAGGCATTTTATAAAAAAAAAACACCCCAAATTTTCTTGCACTCTACTAGCAATTATATTGTAATTACACTTATTATTTCTGGTATGAATGAAAGTAAACTTTAATATGGGATAATCAATTTAATGATTCTGAAAAATTCCAGAAAAGGGGCAAGAGTTACTTATATGAGTTGCATGAAATTAGTGCCCTATAATTATTTGACCAATTTACTATTTCCCAAATATAGAAAAGGGGCCTCCACTCATCTGAAGGCCAGGTCTACTTGCCATGGCTTTGTAAAGCAGTCAGCTCCGCCCTCCCTAGCCCCTATTGGGTCAGGCTGGCATGGGGTGTTGCCTGGCTTCCCCCCAAGCCTCGGTCTCCCACAGGGAAGGAGGTGCGTGTGGGGGGAGGGTTGCTTGCCTGCTATCTCCCCACCCTCACTCCCTGATTTCCACCCCCAAGCCTCGATCTGCTGTGGGGAGAAGGGGTGCGGACGGGGTGTAAGTCGGCTTGCATGTCAGACCTGCAGAGCCCAGGTCTACTCACCATGATATTGCACAGTAAGTAGACCTGGCATCCGGACCAGCAGAGGACAGATCTATCTGCCACAGCTTTACAAGGCGGGTAGACTTGATCTTCGCACATGTCTGCAGGCCAGGTCTACTCGCCATGGCTTTGTTTGGTGGGTAGACCTGACCTCCACTCATCTGAAGGCCAGGTCTACTTGCTATGGCATTGAACGGGGGGGGGAGGGGGGAGTAGACCTGGCTTCTACATGTCTGAAGGACAGGTCTGTTCACCATGGCATTGCAAAGCAGGTAGACCTGATCTCCGCACATCCGAAGGCCAGATCTATTTACCATGGCTACTTAGCCTCTGCATGTCTGAAGGCCACATCTACTTGCCAGGACTTTGCAAGGTGAGTTGACCTGGCCTCCAGACCTATAGAGCTCAGGTCTATCTGCCATAGACTTGCAGGGCCAGGCCAATTGGGGCGGGGGAAGCAGGAAAATGCCGCTCCCTAGGAGCACACTGATGGTGCAGCATGCTCCTATGCACCACAGTAGGGCAATTTCAGCCCAAAGCAGTCCCAATTTGACCCCCTTTCTGCCCCCCCCTCCCCCAAGTAGAACTCCCAGCTCGAATCGGGGCTGAATAAGCTGGCTGCAGGGTGCAGGAGTGCTCCTGGGTCCTTTCTCCCCACCCCCCCGGCAGCACTCCTGCTCTCCACAGTGGCCCAATTCAGGGCCAATTCGGGTGGCTGCAGGGTGCAGGAGCACTCCAGGGCCTTTCTCCCCCCTCACAGCAGTGCTCCTGGCTCTGCAGTACCCAAATCAGGCCTAGGATTGGCTCGTGGAGGGAAGTGTTCGCCTACCAACCCCTCTGCAGCCCAATTGGGGTGAGGAGGTGGCAGGATGGATGGGCCCGTCTTCCAGCCCTTTCTCAACATGATCGGCCAGCACTGGGGAGGGAGCAATGCGAGGCCCAGCCACCCTGTCCTCCCCCTGCCCAGATTGGGGTGCAGCAGAGGGCGCAATGCCAGGCCCTGCTGCCCTGCCCTCCCTTTGACCAGATCATGTTGCAGTGGAGGCGGCAATGCCTGGCCCGCCTGCCCTGCTCTTTCTAGAGCCTGTTGTATTTTTTCCCCACAACGGGCTTTGTTGCTAGTTTTAGTATAATTTATGTAATGTTTACATGTCGTTGCTGATATTCTATTTACTTCTAAGCAGTAATAAATAATCATTCATATTTATGTTAGTTGCTTATTAAAATATGGTAAGGCATTGTAGGAGAACCTAAGTTTGTCTTTGTCCAATCTGGTTTTACCAAATATGACATGACTGTAGGGCATTACAGTGTTTCTGTATGGGAGAGTTCATAAGCAGGTAGGCTTCTTGAACTTCTCAGAGTTAAGAATCTGCAAAAGTTATGTTGAAATATCATTGCTAAAGGATAGCTTTTCCCGTTTCTTTTGCTTACTTCAAATCGGATACTTAAAGAGGAGTGATATGTCTGCACTAAGAATGAAAAGACTGAAAACCAACGATTACTGTCATCTTTACAGAAATAGTACTATTATTGTTGTCATCTCTAATATCTTTACAGGGTTTTTAGCTGAAAATGCAGCGCAAGAAGGTGGATAATCGCATTCGAGTTTTGATCGAGAATGGAGTGGCTGAACAGCACAGGACTCTCTTTGTTGTAGTCGGGGATCATGGCAAAGATCAGGTGAAGATTAACCTGTGGCCATTAGGAGTAACTTTTTAAAAAATATGCAGTGTTTGGCTGTTGATGTTCTTATAGAAACTCCTGTGTCTCATTTATTGAATCTATAATGGTGATGGCTGGATAGGCAAACACAAGAGATGTCTTTGCACCTTATAATATTACATCATAAACCAGTGGATAAGTCAATGCAGTAATTTCCCACTGAAATGTCTCCCCACTGTCCATTCCCTTATGTGCATGCAACAATCCTAGGATTTGTTTGTGGAAATAATTTCAAAATGTATCTGCATATTTTTAGTTTACTCTGTATTTTCTGTGTGTGTGCTGCAGGGCAAAGTACTTGGAGAAACCTCAAGAGTTTTGTCCCCTTTTGTGACTTGTATATTGTAACTTCTGTATTGGCATCTTGCTACAAGGCTCTGAAATTGCCTGTATTATGCTGCTTCTCTGCTTTTTTTACTGTTTCAAAATGGTTTTGCTGTCACTAAAGGCTTTTTCCTTAGTTCTCTCTCAGTTTGTCTTGTATTACAGGAAGGCTTGGTTATAGATTGTAGTATGACAGAACAGTCAGTATATAAAGATGGCTGTGAGGTAAAAAAGGGATCCTATGTCTCAGGTTTTATTGGGTTTTTAGTAAACAGGGAAAGGTTACAAGAAGACATAAACATTTAGCAGATTCATATACAAGACACATATCCATCAATCCAAATACAAAGCCGCTAAATAAGTAATTAACGCCCCATATACCTTCAAGTTTCCCTTTTATTTTCTGTAGTCATTATTTAATTTCTGTGCTTTTTAATCCACTTACTCTATTCCTTATGTCATTTCTAATAATCTTTTCTTTTGTGTATATTATAAATAGATCACCTTTCCCATCTTTTGCATTTTAGCCAGAGATATTAATCCCTTAGTCATTCCAGGAGTGGGAGATGGAAATAGTAGAACAAAATATATCAGCAAAACAATGGTATACATCAATATATAAAGGGAGCATTTTTGTGCTAATTTTCCCTCTTTCTTACATCTGTTCTGGCCAAGCCTTCCAAACTTGTGTACTTGGGTTTTCATAGTAATAAGGGTGGGGAGGCCAAATCAATATTTGGCTTAAAGACAATTTTATATTCTATAGGAAATATCTCTTTACTCTATTTTGTTCCAGCCTTATTGATGAGGCTGGAATGGCCACATACCTATATGGGTAAAACACAGTTTTACATTTTAGAAAGAGTAGCTCCTTCATCTATTTTGTCTTAACCATCTGCACTTATTTACTTGGGTTCTCATAATCGTGAGGTTGAGAAGAGCAGATACACGTTTATCTTAACCACTCATTTATATTCTGGAGAGAAGGGCTATAATTTAAGAATAGTTAAAAAGCTCCAAGGGCCCAGTTATTACATTATCACTCTCCCTTTGACAGCAGATATTCGAAATCTATTATAATATAGAGCCTCTAAAACTTTCATTAAATCTGTATTGCATATCATTAAACATAGAGAGGAAATCTAGGTCATAATCCGTGTTTCTCCTTCCTAATCTGAGTCTTATCCTTGTTTTTTCTTCTTCCTGTAAAATGGTACATCCAGTCCTTATTGCATCTGCACCACCGAAGGTGGATTTCCTTATCTTCCAGCCAGTTCTGACAAGGGTTGATAAAATGTTGTAACTTCTCTGTTTATTTTTCTGCTTTAAAATCCGCTGCACTCTTTCCCCCCCTTTCAGTAGTAGAATGCTAGGTTCTCTCTTTGCAGGTCTGCTTCATGGCTCCACCCCTTTCTTGCTACTGCCTTGTATCTTCAAGAAGACGTACTGGTACAATCATCCATTTTGTAGATTATATTTTTTCTCATTTTGCTCTATTTTTCTTTCAGTTAGATCTGTCTCTTTAGAGATTTCTTCTGTGTTGTCATTTTTTGTCTTACTTTTGTCCATTTCTACTCCAAATGTCCTGTCTGCTTTAATTAATAGTTCAGTCATTCATTTAGAAATTTCTTGCAATTTAGAACATACTTCTTCTTCCCAGGAAGTCATTTCAAATTACGTTATAGGTGTTATGTCCAAACTCATCAAACTGATAAAAAGCTTTGTTTTGTTAATTATGTTCAAAGATTTATTGCTTTAAAGCCATCTGCTGAGAGAATCTCTCCGTCTCTCCCTCCTCTCAGCTTTGCTCCGGCAGCCGCCTCGCAATCAGGCTGGTTAGCCCTCATAAAACCATAAAACAATCTCCTTACTTGATGGAAAGCATTGTGGAATCTCTTGAGCTGTCTTCGAGTTGTTTTTATCTGTCTTGTTAGGAATCTGCTTTATTCGCTGTAGTTCATTTTGGTTTGTCGGACTTTCGGTTTTGGCAGTTCATAGCCATATTCGTTGGTCCTTGCTTTCAGAACTGGTGTCGGGGCTTCTCGGGGATTGCCAGACCCCTTGAGCTCTTTCACCTTGTTCCAGCTTGCCTCCCCTCTCTGGGGGGGACGGACGGACACCCAATTCTTGAGTCCCAAGGAACCAGGAAGGTCACAGCAGAGAGCTCATAAAACTCAGCTGCCATAAATTCACTGCTTCATCCCAGGAGTCACCTCTGTATTGGATTCTTAACAATGCTATGCCTTTGTAAAACTGTGTTCATTTACCCTATGGCATTGTTTATGGAAATGTCCTTGAAATTGACTGTATTACACTGTGTAATCCACCTAGAGTCTCAGTAAGAAAGGTGGACTATAAACAAACAAACACAAATAAATTTTTAAAACCCACATTAACCAGCAGAAAGAAAATACAAAAAAATATTTATGTACAAAACATTACATATGCCATCTGAAAAAAGAAGGGGTCATATTTAATTCACATATAAGTTACAGTGAATAATTTTTTTGGTAACTTTTGGGGTGAATCATCTTCCTTTCAGGTAAGTACAAGGTATGTGTATTTAATGTATTGTTATCCACCCTGAACCTGCGAAAGCGGGGACGGCGGAATATAAATATAATAAATTAAATTAAATTAATGTGAAACTGCCCACATGAGGAGGTCAAGAAGGCTCCCACACTCCCGTCCTTCTGCAAAATGGCCAGATGAATAATGTTTAAGAAGGCATTTTTTAAAAAGGGCAATAGGATTTTTGTCTATAATATCTACAGTTATTGTATATATTATATATTATGTAGATATTATATACAACAATTATTGTAGATATTATTATAAATATCAACTAGATATTATCTGGTTTTTCTTTGTTGTTTTTACCTTGTAATCTGTTCTTGTGTATTGTTTATAGTATATATTACTCTCGATAGCTGTGCTGCTACATTGTCATTATTTCCTTAAAAGTTCTCTTTCTGGTCATTTGACAGGTGGTCATTCTCCATCATATGTTGTCTAAAACAGCTGTTAAAGCTAGACCATCGGTATTGTGGTGTTATAAGAAAGAGTTGGGCTTTAGCAGGTAAAAATTGTTGCCTTCTCTCTGTTTTTAAATAGTCGCCAAATGTGTGGTGAAGCTACAAGTTGTAAAATATTTTCCTAATTGTTCATAGTAAATATTCTGGGTAGATCAAAAAATTCAAAATGGCAGGCTATGTGTACTCCCTTTGTTTTACTGACATGAATAGAGAACAGATTTGGAGACTTCCAATGCCATCGTAAGCAGAATTACACTCAGGCCCATTAGCTACTATGAGCTTAGAAGAGTATAACTCTGTTAAGGATTGCACTGTTCTTCCTCTTTGTCTGTGTGTGGGCCAGACATACCTCTTCCAGTCTTAATTTCTCTAGATTTCTCATATAGTCTCCTTAGTAATATCAATAGTTAGTGTATCATTTTCCTGTTGTAACTGCTGTGTCTGGAGCTCTCTTCCACCTATCTAAGGTCCTATCTTTTTCTTTCAATTTATATAAACAGACTGGTGGTGGTCCTTTAAGAGGGCATATGCATGTAGTAGTTGTGGGTTAAAAAAAGTAGACCATAAAGTTAGAAATAGAGTGATATGCTTTGCGCCTAATCCAAGAATATAATTTTAAAATCTGAACTTTTCTCCAATGAGAATTTCTAATTTAATCTTTTTTCCATTCCAGCCACCGTAAAAAAAGGATGAGGCAATTGCAAAAGAAGATTAAAAGTGGGACTTTAGATCTGAAGCAAGATGACCCTTTTGAGCTGTTTATAGCAGCAACAAACATTCGGTACTGTTACTACAATGAAACACACAAAATTCTTGGGAATACTTTTGGCATGTGTGTTCTCCAGGTAGGAAGATGTTTCAAATATCAGAGTCCTCTTTCGCATATCATTTGGGCAGGTTACATGATTGGTATGTCCAGACTGCCGTAGGGCCAAGCTACAAGTGACGAATGACACTTGAACGGCAAGTGAACAGACTCGCGTGTATTCCTCCCTGTTCACTTGTGCTCCACTTGATCACATGTGATCAAGTGGAGTGCAAGTGGAGCACAAGTGAACAGGGAGGAATACACGTGAGTCTGTTCACTTGCCGTTCAAGTGTCATTCGTCACTTGTAGCTTGGCTCGTAGTTGTTACAATAACAAATGTCTTTATTTAAACATTTTCCAAAGTAAATTTAAATGCGCTTACTTGAATGTGAAGTGAATGCACTTTGTAAAATTTATGAATTAAAGGTATCCAACATTTCATTCTTTTAAAAATCTGGTATTAGGTTAGGAATGGATTGAAAAACTTTAATTATACCTACATGAGGATGATGCAAGGGGCTTGCTTGTCAATTCCAAGTTAATATAAAAATCCTTAAGATACAAATCTGACTAGATTGCAGTGAGGGGTGTTTCACTTTCTCATGGCCCCATAAGTCTTGGGAACTTTGTGGTTGGATACACGCCCTTGTGAGTATTTACATTAAGTATGAGGCTGATGGTACTTAAACAGCTACTGTATAACTTAACCAGAAAACATAGTGAATTGGATCAACAGCTTCTGTGGATTTTCTTTTGCAACTGTCTTTGCTGCACATTACAATCTTTTGCTCTTTTTACTGTCCTTGTTCTATTAATGAAAGTGTGGGGGGGACATACTTCTGGTGATTCCTCCTTCTTCCTCTCCCATATGGAGGGAACTGGTTGTTTGAGAAACTCTCAGTAGCTTTCCATGGGCACAGGGAAGTGTGGAAAAGGTGGAACAAATACTTTCTGTTAATTTGGTATATTTGCAAGAGGTCTGAAATTTTCTTCAAAAAACTTGCGTAATTTTTTTTTTCAGGATTTTGAAGCCTTGACACCAAACTTGCTTGCTAGAACGGTTGAAACAGTGGAAGGTGGTGGCGTAGTAGCAATTCTTCTGAGAACAATGAATTCCCTAAAACAGCTGTACACGATGACCATGGTATATCTTGGTGGGATGCTATCTCTTGAGTTTCAGAGAGAGCTTGGTACAGCTCTCCATGTCTGTGGACAGTTACACTGCTGACCATTTGTTTTTCCTCCTGTGTTTCTATACCAAGGAATAGTGGGTTGAGGAAATCTGAGATGGCTTAATGCTAGCTTTTTCAGTCATGGAACCTGATCCAGAATGGATGACATATATCTAAGCTTGTGCAGAATATCCTCCTAGATCTATAATGGTTATTAGGGTTTTTTCCTTTATAGCAGTATTTCTTTGTTTTTAGTAGTTGCTGGACAAGCTGTAATTCAGCTGGAGGAATTTTCTTGGCATGGAGATACCATGTGTAATATTATTCAAGTTTTTTAAAAAATTGAGTTACCGCTAGAAGTTTGTCTACATGCAGGACCATAATTTTGAGTGTCCTGGTAGGTATGTTGCCAAGAAATTAATAGCATCTGAAATGTAGAGCAGGGATGAATCTGACATGGACCAGCTTTCTTAGTCTTTCATGAAGCATTTGTTTTGGGTTTTAGGAGCAAATAATGCAAATTTTCAGAATTTAATTTTTGGCAGGGTAGAACTATCAGACTAGAGGAGATATCTTTTTAATTAGCTTAACATGTTGTACTCTGTGTAACATTCTTCAGATTTCATTTTCTGTTCTAGGATGTGCATTCTCGATACCGGACAGAGGCACATCAGGATGTAGCTGGCAGATTTAATGAGAGGTATGTTTTATGATTTTTTCCATATAAACATGCATGGGGAGGAAAAATGTATTTGTCTACCTAAGTGGATTGTTGAAGTTTTTGTCAAAAAGTGATTCCCCATTTGCTCAGGTGTCCTATGGCAGACAGTAGTGGTATATTTTCAAGTTTAACTATAGTTGTAAGTTTTCTTGTGGCCAAGTAAGATGTGATGGAGGGAACTATGCGTTCTTTTGTGTCCACCCATTCATGTGTAAAGGGAGGAGGGTTTATTTTTTGCACAGAGAAAAATGTACTCGTTAGGGGAGCTAAACCCTGCACCTTTCCATGTCTTGCATCGTTCCATTGCATGAGAAATTTTTTGCCCTTGACTTTTGTATTGGTAGAGAATCAAGTGGTGGATGGGTGTGAGGTCAGGAGGAGAAGCAAAAAGATGGGGTTTAGCTCTACTTGCTTCATCAAGAGGGAGATGTGTCCCATGTAGGCTGTAGGATAAGGAATAAGTTGCAAAGTAAGAAATATATAACTATTCAGGTTCTCTGCTGGTGATGCCTCTCTTGTCTCTTTGGGTAGGTTTATTCTCTCTCTGGTCTCTTGTAAGACATGTATGGTAGTTGATGATCAGCTTAACATCCTTCCAATCTCCAGCCACGTTGCAAATATAGTACCTGTTCCACCCCGATCACAGGTAAGTTTGTGTTAGATAAAAGTTGAAGCTTTGGACTTTGACTATCAATAAAGTAATTAAATGTTAAGTACAGAAGAGTATTGTAAATTTGTATATTTTTTTAGCTAATAAGGCTTCTGCAGGAGAAATTTCCCTTAACCTTGTATCTTCTGTTTGTGAATTTCATGATGGAAGCTATTTTGATGTGGACAATTCTTCTCTTCATATAGGAGGACAGTCTGAGTCCTCAGGATATGGAACTGAAGGAGTTAAAGGAGAGCCTTCAGGACACACAACCTGTTGGAGTGCTGGTTGAGAGCTGTAAAACTCTGGATCAGGCAAGTGTTACATTGATACTGGAAGAAGGTGTGGATGAGCCCAAGTCATTGTGGTAAACCACTATATTAGCATTACATTTCAATGTATATAGCTTTTTTTAACATCTCCCTCTTCTTTGTTTTTAAACCTTAACCTATGGAGCTTTCTCCCCTGTGAGTTGGGTTTGGCCCCCTCATTACAACATTTCAGTGTCAACTTAAACTTTTAAATTATTATTCTGGAATGCCTTTGAAAAAGAATGTCAGAGTCCCTGGCACCCCCTGTTGGCGGTGGCTGGTCTGACTCTGGCAGGGCAGCATTGGGCAGATCCACTCTTCCCCTCCTATCGCTGGCCAGTTGGCCAGCCTGGCCCTGGTGCTTGGTGACCCTGTGGGGCTTCCCCTATGGGCCTCAGAAAGGGTTGGATACAGAGTTGCAGCACTCCCGGCTCCTGGCTCCACCAAAGAGGCTGGCCCTTGACAGCAGGAACAGACCTCCACATGCTCTCCTCCCTGGCCTGGGTCTGTAGCTCTTCTTTTATCCCCACCCTCCAATGCCATCCCCGGCCCATCTCGCACGAACCCGCCCCCAAATTGAGTCCCACCACTTTGGCCAGGCGAGGTCACACCTCCATGCCCCACCCTGCCTTTGGGTGCTCAGGAGATCCTGCGCCCATCGCTCCCTGGGCTGCCCAATCATGGCCCTCCATGGCCTGCTTGGTCAGGCACAACAATGAATCTCCTCCTTGCCAGGGTTGGCCCTGGCCTGACCCACCTGGAGGGTGGGACTCTCAGCGCTGGTCTGTGCTGTTGGCTGCTGCCCTAGCTGGGCAGGCCTGGCATCCTCGCGCCTGTGCCAGTGTCTGGGAAGCGGCCTGGGTTGGCTGCATTGCTGTGCCATCCTGGGCCAGCGGTCATCTTCCCCGCCCGGCCTGTGAAGGCCCTTGTGCCATGGCAGTGGTCTCAACGGTCTCAGGAGTGTTGGAGGCCCCAACAGCAGCTGCAGTGGTGGTGCTGGTGGCTCCCCGGCTGTTGGTGGCTGTTCCTTAGACCAGGACGTTGCTGGCCTGGCTGCCACGGTGAGTGCCCATAGCGTCAGCTCCCTGCATGGCCCTGAGGGCTTTGGAGGGAGGGGTTTCTGAATCTGGGGGCCACTGGGGGGCCGACCCTGGACATAATATTTTAAATTGCTTTAGTTTTAAGTTGTCAGTTTTTATGGTTATTGTATTGCATGTTTCTGTCAGCTGCCTCAAGTATACCCTTTATAGAAAGCTGACATAAGGAATCATGCCATTTTCTACTTGGTCGTTTGCTGCCCAGACACAATAATCAGTACTGATTACTTGTTTGATTACTTGTTTTGCTAGGCAAAAGCCGTTCTGAAGTTCATTGAAGCCATTTCTGAAAAGACACTGAGAAGTACTGTGGCTTTAACAGCAGCCAGGGGGCGTGGTAAATCTGCAGCCTTAGGATTGGCTATAGCTGGAGCAGTGGCTTTTGGGTAAGTTTCTGGTTAGCTAAGCACAGATTTGCTTCAGTAGCTGAAGTGTGCTGGTACATGATTTAATGTTGTGTTTCCTGTCACTTTTTATTAGTTATAAACTTATAGTTTAAGCCTATTTGATTAGAAGGTCAAACATAAAAAGCATTTTAGACAGTCGTAATCTCCAAAATTCTAAATATATTTGAAAAGAGCTTAGTAAAAAGTGAGCCCTTCCTATATTCTGAAATGGCAGAGACCGGGCACAGGTTTCCCATCTTAGTGAGAATTAGGCCAGAGTCACAGGGCTGCACTGTAATTCATTGATGGTTCTGTGGTTTGCGCATAAAGTGGTAAAGGCATATTATTCTTGAATCCTACGAATATTTTTTGGTTAACTCCAGTTTCTCTAAGACTTGGCATTCTTCACACCACTTTATAAATGAAATGTTTATAGTTTGCTGAATAAATATTTTTACCATTTCTATACATAAAATACTGTATAATCTAAAGAAGTCTTGTGGTGCTTCTAAGACTGAGATTTATTTTGACATATATTTGCAAGCATCAGAGCACATTGCTCAGATGCCTGAAGCATTTCCTTGGCTGACAGATATATACACGTCATGGGGGAGGGGGATATCATAATAAATTTGATAGTATTTTAAATTATTAAATATGCCACAGGACTCCTTTTTGTGTTTTTCTGCAGTAGACTAATACAGCCACCACTCTGAAATTATAAGACTTAAATCCATCCCTTCTTTTTTGTGTGTAGCTATTCCAACATTTTCGTCACCTCTCCCAGCCCAGATAACCTTCACACCTTGTTTGAGTTTGTTTTTAAAGGCTTTGACGCATTACAGTTTCAGGTAAGATGAACATGTCATGCAGTGCACTTCTGTAGAGCTGTGCTTTCAGGTGACCTCCAAAGCCAGAGGTTTCAGGAAATCATCTTTAAACTGAGTCAGACCATTGTTAGACCTGCTGAGGTTAGTAGTGTACTTTCTGACCTAAAGCAGGCTGCTGGATCATATGCCTTCAGAGCTTAGCCTGTGACCAGTTACCTAATTAGTTCCTGTATGACATGATAATTTTCAATCAAAGGTCCCTAGTTTATATGTAATTTTTATTTGCACTGCAAGAAGTTCTTTGATTAGGTAGCTGAATAGAGAATTCGAGTCATCTGCCTTGCAATCCTGTGTCGCTTCATATAATTTTAAATGTGTAAAATACTGCCTTTTCAACAGGTTATGCTGAATGATGAAGCCTTGAGTTTTAATTCTGTTATCATTCATGTTACATTTAAGCCTGCTATAACTTTTGGTTATAAGCTCTTAATTGAAGAAAATTGGCTTTCTTTGCTGTGTGAGAGACCAAAATGAAGTTAATGGTAAATCAGTCTATGAATGAAATCAAGTATCTGTTTAAGGAAGACAGACATTTGTTTCTCAGTTAGTGAACACAGACAAATTACATGTTTGAAGTATTATTTTAAATTCTTTGCCTGAACCCATATTGTATTGCAAATAGTTATTTTGCAGAGTGTAACGCTAATAGTTATTGGATGAAATCTTAACACTGTACTTCTAAGCAGCTTTATACCCTTCTAAGCACATTCATTTCAGTGGACTTAGAGAGATGTAACTCTTCTTAGGATACCACTACCATTCTAAGAACTAAGCCATTCAGAATTTTCACCCACATGCACATGCACATTGTATAGAGAATACATCAAATAGATGTTGTGAGACAGGAATAGCCGTTTTTTCCATTATCTCCTGAACTTGATGTATATATGTGATGTATATATGGTGCAACTACATGTGCGTTCTAACATGGCTGTGTCTGGTGATAATTTATTCATCTCTTTCAAAATGGAGAACTTTTTATGTAGCTGGCCTGTCCATGTTGGAATGTGCCATATATCTTACAAGAAAGATGCAAATTTGCATCTTGATCCTGGTGCAATTTGATCCTAGTGCACTGCATTGTACTCTGGGAGCAGGTTGCCAAGTATGTTACTATTTAAAATAGCAGTGAATATTCTTCCCCTTTTGTTATGCTATGCAGCTGTTATTTGTTTCTCAAATATTGTTTGCAACGGCTTTCAGGAGCACTTGGACTACGAGGTTATTCAGTCTCTCAATCCTGAATTTAACAAAGCAGTTGTCAGAGTTAATGTATTCAGAGAACATAGACAGACTATCCAGGTAAATATAATCTTTGATACAAGTTTTCTTTTTCCTTTAAAAACATCATGATTCCTGGGATTCTGTACATGCAATAACTGCTTTGCAAAGACCAGGCAGTATTGTTTCTATGCAGTCAGGTTTTATTCTTTGATAATTTTTCAAAGCCATGAGTTTTGGATGTTACAGGAAGATACAGAACTGAGAGCAGTGAAGTGCTTGGAGTGAACTAGGGCTGGGGAAATATGGGTCCAAATCTCCATTGTCATGAACTTTACTGGGTGACCTTGGGCAATAGCTTTTATAACAGCACTGTTGAAGGTGAGGTAATTGGGGCTGAAAGTGGTTCCTCTTAATCTATGCTGGCCAAAGACCACTTGGACAGTTCATTGCAAAGGGAAGATGTAAACTGGGGATTTCCTGTTCACATCTCCTCTAAGCCATTCTCGGATCCATTACACTACAGCCTATTTAGTTTTTGTAAAGTTTATATCCCACTTTCCTCCCAGTCAGCAGTTACACAATCAGGAAATGTTAAGCTGATTGTGTAACTGTGTTGAATAAATGTGCCCATGATTTAAAGCTGTATTCTCTTCTGTAGCCACAATTTCAATTTAAATCCTAGTCACTGGAATTGCATAAGGTATTTTAAAAATGGCTTACTTCAGATGGAACAAAAATTGAGGGAAAAGTGAATGGATTGGTTCCTGTGTTCTTTTGGATTGATTTAGCTCCTAGCAGAATGGTCATTTTACTCTATTTAAAAATCTCATTTTCCCTGACGTTTTTTTGACAAGTATATACACCCTGCTGATGCTGTGAAACTGGGTCAGGCTGAACTTGTGGTGATTGATGAAGCTGCTGCTATTCCCCTGCCCCTGGTGAAAAAACTGCTTGGCCCTTACCTTGTATTTATGGCTTCTACAATCAATGGGTAAGTATTCTATTTGGGTAGGGGACGTCATTCAGTGATTGAACACATCCTTTTCATGCTCAAGGTCCAAATCCAGTCCCCGGCATCTCCTTTTAAGGGATCTTAGAAAGTGTAAGGGCTGGTTCACACATCAGTGTATGTAATTTGGGGACCGTCTGTTGAATATGTGAAGAGAACATATTGAAGAGAATTGTATACCGTGGGGATTCGAACCTGGGTCTCCCAGATCCTAGTCTGACACTCTGACCACTGAACCACACTGGTTAGATGATATAAAAATTTTGTCAGCAGTTATTCTTAGACTTCACAAAAACACATGCAGACCATCCTTTGAAGTTCATCAATGAGTGCCAGCTATCCAGCCAGCCTCTAGTGATGTATAATTGTGCTCTAAAGTTATTTAGCAAGCAAGTTTGCATTTTTGGAATTGTCCTTTGGGCACATATCCTGCAAATTATTTACTTAAGGAAATATGATTGCCTAATGCTCTTCTTAGAAGGGCAAATACCGGATTGGGGGTTTATGGAGTGCTGCCTCAGCATTACAGCTGTCAGTGTGGTTCTGTTGTAGAACAACAACTGAAGTAGCATCCCATGTTTGGCAAGTGAGAGAGTACAGCAGAAGATGTACATATTATCTGTCTTGACAGCTGGATGCTCGTGTCCCTTTGAATACTACATAGAGGAGCAATTAATGGCCTTGTGTAGCACTGTTGTGTCCCTCCAATGTCTGGAGACAATAACCTGCTCTTCTCCTGGCTTTGTGATCAAGTGGGAATGCCATTCTTTAGTTCAGTACTTTAGCCTTAAATATCTTGCTGTTTATGTTTTCTGTTTTGAAGTGCGCACAGCCCAGCTGTAACCATGTTTACTCTTAAATAAGTTTCAGAGAAATCAGAGGGACTTACATTGAATAACTGTATCCCAAGTGTATTACTGTTATTTTAACCTCTTTAGCATCCGAAATGTTGAAGAATAGCCAGAAATAAAACTGAAACATTTGGATTATATTGGCATAAAGAAACTTTACATAGAAAGATTACTGTTGTCAATTCTCTGACACTCTAAGGGTGATTCTATCTATTCAGAAACATCTCTTATCTTTGTAGTCCTTGAGAATGCAGATGCTTGCTCATTTGTTGTAGTGCTTCATTCTCCTGTGGTCCAGAAATTCCTTCCTGTGGGTAAATAGAGAATTCTTCTTCCTGGTTTTTGTTCCAGTACATCTGTGGTCTCTACACAAGCACAGGACTGAGCTAAGACTTTACACGGTGTCTCACTAATAATACCCTAGATAATCCCAATGCAAGAACACCATAAGTGAACCAGATTGATCCCAGAAGCATTAAGTTCATTCTCAGAAGGCCAGTTGGCAGATAGTTTCCAGGAAGTATGTGCAAATTCACCTCCTACAGTGGGCTGGTCTCCAAGGAGTTGATCTCCATTGTTTTTAAGGCATCAGGACCCTCTGAATGCTCTTCTCTGTGATTGCTACACAAACTGGCTCTGAGACCTCAGTTCTATGGCTGGAATACATATCCCTGGGATCCTCACTGCCCCTACTATGCTTATTGATGTCTTCTGTGAGGAGAATAAACCTCATGAACTGAGACTGTTACTTAATCATCTTATCTATCTAGGGGCAAATTGCTGCATTCATACTTTCAGTACTTACCAGTCTGCTAGGCATATCAGTTCTCAGCATGGGTATTCTCTGTCAGAACCAATAGCTACCACATACGTTTTTATTTACTTCATTTATACCCTGCATTTCTCCAATGGGGACCTAAAGTGGTTTACATAATTCTCTCTCTCCTCCATTTTATCCTCTACAACCCTGTGAGATAGATTAGGCTGAGAGCATGTCACTGGCCCAAGGTCACACAGTTTGCTTCCAAGGCAGATTCAAACCTGGGTCTCTCAGATTCTAGTCCAGTACTTCAAGCCTTACACCACACTGGCACCTCACAGGACCTGATGGAAAACCTGCCTCAAGAAAATACCAACCTACAAGCTACTGGATTGGAACCTACTACTACAAATCCAAATACACTTTTGATACCAGTCATTCTAAGTACTGATCGTACCATTGACCCAGCTGCAGTCCTGTGCTGAAGTACAAGTCCTGACTCTTCCAGGAAAGAACTGAACAGGAAGGCACAATCACCTCTAGGTATGTGTGCTGGCACCTCCTGGTCAGGGGAAGTGGTGGCATTAAAAATCTCAGGCCTGGGAGTCTGTGGACAGTGTTCTGTGGAGTCATATAGAGCTTATTGGTAGGACTACACAGACTGCCTCTTTAATCAGTAACAGGTAAGCAACCTGTTCTGTCAGGCATAAAGGCATGGGCCTAGCTTTCTCTGATGTGCTGGGTTTTTTTTCAGTTGCAGAAGAATGAAGCACGACTACTCCCCCAATCTCTGCATTCTCAAGTGCCAGGGAGACATGTACCATAAGAATCTTTCAGTCGTTAAATCAGCTCCAAGTTCTGTTTCGAGCAGTATGTTAAGTGCCAGAGGATTTGTACTTGTTTCTCTTTCCACTTGATTGTGTGTGTTGTCTTTTTAATAGCTATGAAGGCACTGGTCGTTCCTTGTCTTTGAAATTGATCCAGCAGTTACGGCAACAGAGTGCACAGGCCCAAGCCTGCATGGCAGCAGAGAACAAGACAACGACAACAGCTAAACTGTCCTCAGGTATTTTACCAGGACTGCAGAACTTGAACTCTGTGTTGCTGATCTGCTGCTTGCACTTTTTTCAGATTTGTACAGAAGAAAGAGATGCCCAGTCTTTCTCTGGAAGTTCAAGGGAATAGTTTCATGTAAATGTACCCATAGATGGGGGATCTTTTGACATGAGTAGGCTTCCCATAAAATGCCCAGAGGAAATCAATGTGTCGTACAGATTTCAGTCGTCACAACTGAGCTGTTGATTGACCTATCCATGAATATGTCAGGTCCTTTCAGAAATTCATCTGAGCTAGTGTCCTTTGCTACTCTTTAAGTCTATGAATTCTATTAGTTAAGTTCAATCAACAGCCAAATGAAATCCTAGCCAGGGGAAATCTGCATGTAGGGAGTCAGTGAACCTCTAGACAGCATTTGCTGGTGTAGCAACCCCACAGGAAGACACCTTTATGTGTCTTATTTGTGGACTTTCTAGAGGCATCTAGTTGGTCAGTGCTAGAAAAACAGTGCTGAGCTAGCGGGGGGGGGGTTGCCCTGATCTATTGGGAATTTTCTTACATTTACCATATTGAAGGATGAAGGCACTTTCTACAAAAACATCACAAGAACAAGATCCAGAGGAGTTAGTGATGTTTGTAGTTGCAAAACAGTAAAGAGTCCAGTAGCACCTTTAAGACTAACCAACTTTATTGTAGCAGAAGCTTTCGAGAACCACAGCTTTCTTCATCAGATGCAGAAGAGAGCTGTGGTTCTCAAAAGTTTATGATACAGTAAAGTTGGTTAGTCTTAAAGGTGCTACTGGACTCTTTACTATATCACAAGAACAAGATGTTTATAACACAAAGGAGCAATTTAATTCCCTAAAAATTTTGGAACAATGTGTTACAAGTACTCCTTTCTCTTTTACAGTTTTAATTCTTTCAAATTTATTTTCCCACTGATGTCTTATGTGTTATGATAGAAATAAGAAATCAGCAATCCCACCCAAGTTGCATTTAAAAAAACCCCAAAATTTGTACAAAGAGCTCTGCATTGAAGATAAGAGTTGGCCGTTTTCCCTGGTAAGCTTTCCCAGGAAAGAGCTGGTGCATGGGCAGAATCAGATTGTTAGTGGCTAAAGAGTGTACGATGCATAGCCACCACTTCCCCCAACTCAGCGGTGCTCATGCAGTTGCCAGATCTTCATGCTTGCATTCTCGTGCTGTTATAGATCAGTGTTTGTACTTTTAAACATATTTTATGGGAGCTTTATATGACCTCATTTGGGACTGTGCAGAGTGGAGAATCCTTTGAACTCATCTGCCAAGAATGGAGATGAGAAAAAAGGGTGATGGCTGACTCCCCTCCCCCTCCCCCACAGAAACCCAAATTCCCTGTTGGTCTTAGACTTCTCGTGTGTCACGTCTCTTCCCAGTCCGTACACTGCATGAAGTTTCCCTCCAGGAATCTATTCGATACGCCCCAGGAGATCCTGTTGAAAAGTGGCTGAATGACTTGCTATGCTTGGATTGTCTCAGCATAACTAGGATTATATCTGGCTGCCCGCTGCCTGAGTCCTGTGACTTGTATCCTTTCTACTGTAGATGATGTTTGTGCTTTGTGTGATGCTCTAAGGTGTTTTAATAGTTACGTATGATGGAAGATTTGGCTTTTATATCCTTGGCACCTTTAAAATACATCGTGATGGACTGATTTATGTAAGGCCTGCCATGTAGACTTTACATGGCACTAAATTGCATCTTGGGTGTTTGTGCAACCTTATCACAGTTATGTCATGACAAGGTGTAAATATATGTATATTTTTCAAATGCAATTTGTCCACTAGAGAAAGGACATTGATGGTGGGTTTGATGCATAGATGTGCATGTCTGGGCAAGCATTGTGAACTGTGCACAAGAAGCTGGCACTTAGGACACAGTCCTATGGATGTCCTCTTGGAGTAAGTTCCACTATTTTCAGTGCGCTTAGTTTCAGGTTAAGTATGTGTGGGGTTACAGCTGAAGCCTTACTACCTTCCCCCACTACTTGTAGAGCCTCTATGCTAGGAACAATCTAGGTCCAGGCCTTGAGACCACTTATGTATCATGGTGAAGCCCTCTTTTATTAAAATGGTTGTAGCAATAAACCTTACAATGGTTAGACTACCTGGCAGCTTCCTTTGTCTTACGCTGTGTATTTGTAGGCATTCTGACCGCTATAGCCTTACAGTAGGAGAGGAAACATTGTTTGTTCTTCTCAACCTTGTAACATTTAAAGGCAAAGCAGTACGGAGTGATGACCACTTTGAGTGCCCCTTGGTTCCTTAGTTGCAGGCCATCCCTTTCTTGTTGTATAGGCATGTATTAACTCTTCCTTACCTTGTAAGTTGGTGAATGCCCTCTGCATGCAGGACTGATGTCCCATCATTACTTCCAACATTAAGAAAGGCTTTCTGGAAATGAAATGGAACAGGCTTTTATAAGGCAGGATGCCTTCTCCCATATCTACCAGTGATTATTGCTAAAAGCATTTAGATTTTTCTTCCAGTGCATAACAGTACATCAGATGGAGTCTGATGAAGGTGGCCACCTTCAGTATTGTTTCCCCTTAACCTGTAGCATTTAGATATTATGTGAACAGAGACACCCTCTTCTGCTATCACAGGGCATCAGAAGCTTTTCTTCAGAGGCTGATGGCTTTGTACGTAGCCTCTCACTACAAGGTTGGTGATGTTATTTATTTTGCTGTGTTAGAATCTAATGGGGACTTGTGACTTTTCAAGAAAAGCTCTATGTACTTACATTTTATGTAGTCTTCTTGTTTGGCATAAGCTGTGTTTTTAGCCCTACTTTTTTGCTTTCTCCTTCAGTTATTTCTATTTGCATAGCTGTAAATTCTCATCCATAATAAATCTTCTGAGAACAGAAAGAATCTTGTCAAAGGCTTTCACAGCCAGAGAACGATGGTTGTTGTGGATTTTCAGGGCTGTATAGCCGTGGTCTTGGCATTGTAGTTCCTGACGTTTTGCCAGCAGCTGTGACTGGCATCTTCAGAGGTGTAGCACCAAAAGACAGAGATCTCTCAGTGTTACAGTGTGGAGAAGATGTTGGCAGGTATTTATATAGAATCATAGAGTTGGAAGGGGCCATACAGACCATCTAGTCCACCCCCTGCCCAGTGCAGGATCAGCCTAAAGCATCTCTGACAAGTATTCATCCAGCCTCTTCTTGAAAACTGCCAGTGAAGGGGAACTCACCACCTCCCTAGGCAGCTGATTCCACTTTTGAACTACTCTGACGGTGAAAAAGTTTTTCCTAATATCCAGCCGGTACCTTTGTGCATGTAGTTCTAGCCCATTGCTTCGCGTCCTACCCTCTGCTGCCAACTGGAACAGCTCTTTGCCCTCCTCCAAATGACAGCCTTTCAAATATTTAAAGAGAGCAATCATGTCCCCCCTCAACCTCCTCTTCTCCAAACTAAACATTCCCAAGGCCCTCAGCTTTCCTTGTAGGGCTCAGTCTCCAGACCCCTGATCATTCTTCTCGCTCTCCTCTGCACCCTCTCGATTTTGTCCACATCCTTTTTGAAGTGAGGCCTCCAGAACTGCACACAATACTCCAGGTGCAGCCTGACCAAGGCAGTATAGAGAGGGGCTATGACCTCCTGCGATTTTGACACTATGGCCCCTTTGATACAACCCAGGATTGAATTGGCCTTTTTTGCCACTGCATCACACTCACTGCTCATATTTAGTTTATACTCCACTCTTACCCCAAGATCTCTTTCACATATACTACTGCCCAGAAGTGTCTCCCCCATCCAGTATTTGTGCTTCCCATTTTTGTGGCCCAGATGTAATACTGTGCACTTGTCTTTGTTGAATTGCATCCTATTCACAGCTGCCCACTTCTCCAGAGTATTCAGGTCTTGTTGAATTTTAATTCTATCTTCTTGGGTGTTTGCTACCCCTCCCAATTCGGTATCATCAGCAAATTTAATGAGCAGCCCTTCCACTCCTTCATCCAGATCATTGATAAAAATATTGAAAAGTACCGGGCCCAAAACCGAGCCCTGCGGCACCCCACTGGACACCTCCCTCCAATCTGATGAAACGCCGTTGACCACCACTCTTTGAGTGCGGTCCTCCAACCAGTTCCCTATCCACCGAACTGTCCTATAGTCTACTCCACACTCTTCCAGTTTGCCCATTAGAATGTCTTGGGGGACCTTATCAAAAGCTTTACTGAAATCCAGATAAATCACGTCAACAGAGTTCCCCCGATCCAGTAAGCTGGTCACTCGATCAAAGAAGGAAACCAGGTTGGTCTGGCAGGATCTGTTAGGAACAAAACCATGCTGACTTCCCCGGATCACTGAGCGGTCCTTCAGATGCTTACAGATTGATCCCTTTAAAATCTGTTCTAATATCTTCCCAGCAACAGAAGTCAGACTGACTGGCCTGTAGGTTCCCGGGTCATCCTTCCTCCCTTTCTTAAAGATTGGGATAACATTCGCTCTTCTCCAGTCTTGTGGCACATCCCCAGTCCTCCAGGAGGCCTTGAAGATGATGGACAGGGGTTCTGCAAGTTCTCTGGAAAGTTCTTTCAGCACTCTTGGGTGCACCCCATCCAGCCCAGGGGATTTGTATTCATCCAGTGCAGCCAGATGCCTCTCCACTACCTCTCTGTCAATGTCAATTAGCCACTCAGGTGTCCTGCCACATTTTCTACTATCTCTAGATGTGCCTGAATTCTTCAGGGAGAAAACAGAGGCAAAAAAGTCATTAAGCCTGTCTGCTTTTTCTCTGTCCTGCATCAGAGTTTCTCCATCTACTCCCAACAACGGTCCAATTGCCTCTTTTACCTTGTGTTTGCTTCTCACATATCTGTAGAAGTTTTTCTTATTGTAGCAAGCCCCCCTGGCCAGACCCAGCTTTTACTGAGCTTTGGCCTCTCTGATGGTTGATCTGCAGTACCTAGTAACCCTCATAGAGGTCTGTCCTTCTCTCCATTTCCTGAACATTTCCTTTTTCTCCCTTAGCTTATTCTGGAGCTCTCTGTGCATCCACATCGGTTTCTTGGAGCCCTTGCCATGTTTCCGTCTTGCTGGGATAGTGAGGGCTTGAGCTTGCAAAAGCTCATGTTTGAGAATGGCCCACCCTTCACTCGCTCCTTTCCCTTCCAGCACACTCCCCCACGGAATGACTCTCATCAAGCCTCTGAGTTCATCGAAGTTGGCCCTACGAAAATCTAACCTATGAGTCTGGCTATGAACTTCCTTAGCTCCCCACAGCAACTGGAATTCAAGAAGGACATGGTCACTTCCCCCTAAGGTCCCCACCACCTTCATCTCATCTACCAATTCTTCCCTGTTTGTTAATATCAAGTCTAGTATGGCCGAACCCCTTGTAGCTTCCTCCATCTTTTGAAAAAGGAAGTTATCGGCCAGGCAGGTCAGGAAATTGCGTGATTCATGACGTTTTGCTGAGCCTGTCTCCCAGCACACATCGGGGAATTTGAAGTCACCCATAATTACAAGGTTCTGATGTCTGGATACTCTGCCAATCTGTTCAAAGAGGGCAGCATCCATTTCTTCTCGCTGGTCAGGTGGTCTGTAGCAGACTCCAACAATAATACCCTTTGTCCTTCCTCCCCTTATTTCTACCCATATACTTTCCTCCGGGCTGTCCGCCCCATTCTTCATAACTTCTTGACAATCAAGCCCTCTCCTCACATACAACGCCACTCCACCTCCTCTTCTACACTT
Source organism: Eublepharis macularius (assembly GCF_028583425.1). Taxonomy (NCBI): domain Eukaryota; kingdom Metazoa; phylum Chordata; class Lepidosauria; order Squamata; family Eublepharidae; genus Eublepharis; species Eublepharis macularius. The sequence goes on along the minus strand of NC_072791.1, from coordinate 94,462,239 downwards.
CCGGTTTTTCTTGAACAACTCATACCCATCCACTACCACATTCCAGTCATGGGAATCATCCCACCAAGTCTCAGTAATTTCTACTATATCATAGCCCTCTGTTTGCAATAGAAGCTCAAGCTCTTCTTTCTTATTGCCCATACTTTGGGCATTGGTATATAGACACTTGTAGCCTTGTACCTTTGTTTGACCTTTCCTGCCCAGGTGGGTCCCCACTGTGTTCACTTCATCATTGAAGTCGCCGTGTCGATCGTCCCCTGCCCCTTGCGGCATCAGTTTAAAGCTCTCCTGATGAAGTTCTCCAGGTTCGTTCCAAATGTTTTCTTCCCTGCCCTTGAGAGTTGAAGCCCATCATGTGCTAGAAGGCCTTCTGTAAGAAAACCTATCCCATGGTCCCAGAACCCAAAGCTCTTCTGCCAGCACCACCATTTCAGCCAGCAATTCACCTCAAGTATGGTCCGCTCCCTGCGTGCTCCTCTTCCTGTGACTCCTATCCTACTGTGACTTCCTGTGACTTCCTATCTACTCAGGAAGGTGGGTTTGGGCTGAGTCATCCTGTAAGAGTTTCCCAGGGCGTGGAATGCTAATGGTGAGAGGCTTCACTCTATCCTGAGGAGGTTCTTTTACATATGGATTGGTGCTTGATATGCTAATCTTCTCTGCAGAGCTATTGTAGGATGTAGAGTATTTTATTAGCCTGGTGTTTTTCAGGACTGGAAACCATGCTCTATTCATTCTTAAAGTCTCTTCTTTCCTGTTGAAATTGTGCTTATGCTTATGAATTTCAATGGCTTCCCTGTGCAATCTGACGAAGTAGTTGGAAGTGTTGTCCAGTATTTTAGTGTCCTGGAAAAGGATACTGTGTCCTGTTTGAGTTAGGCTATGTTCAGCCACTGCTGATTTTTCCGGATGGCCAAGTCTGCAGTGTCTTTCACATTCTTTTATTCTTGTCTGGATGCTACGCTGTGTGGTCCCGATGTAAACTTGTCCACAGCTGCAGGGTATACGGTATACTCCTGCAGAGGTGAGGGGGTCTCTACTGTATTTTGCTGATCGTAGCATCTGTTGTATTTTTTGGGTGGGTCTGAATGCTGTTTGTAAGTTGTGCTTTTTCATAAGCTTTCCCATCTGATCAGTGATTCCTTTGATATATGGCAAAAACACTTTTCCTGTGGGAGACTGTTTTTCCTTAGTTGTTTGATTTATCCTTGGTTTAATCGCTCTTCTGATTTCATTTCTGGAGTAGCCATTTGCTTGAAGTGCGTGGTTTAGATAATTAGTTTCCTCGTTGAGAAAGTGTGGTTCACATATCTGTCTTGCACGGTCTACTAATATTTTTATTATGCCTCTTTTCTGTCGGGGGTGGTGATTGGAGTTTTTGTGTAAGTACCGATCCGTGTGAGTTGGTTTCCTGTAGACCTTGTGATCTAACTGAAAGTTTGCTTTGCAGATGACCCAGGTATCTAGAAATGGAAGTTTACCCTCAGTTTCTTTCTCCATAGTGAATTGTATGTTCAGGTGGATATTGTTGAGGAGGCCAATCTTCTACAGGACCACATTGGAAAAACCACATCTTACATCAAAGATTCAGCACATTTCATCAACAAAATCAGTTCTCTGAAACTCAATCCACAGGACATACTTGTCAGTTTTGATGTTGTATCCCTGTTTACCAAGGTTCCAGTAAAAGACACTATTGCACTTATTAATCAGATTTTCCCAGAGGATGTAACAGCCTTATTCCATCATTGTCTGACAACCAGTTACTTCCAATGGGATAACGAATTCTATGAACAGATGGATGGGGTGGCCATGGGGAGCCCGCTCAGCACAGTTATAGCAAACTTCTACATGGAACATTTTGAAAAAACAGCTCTAGAATCAGCACCCCACAAACCTAGTGTATGGTTTCGGTTTGTGGATGATACATTTATCATTTGGAGCCATGGGAAGAAAGAATTGATGGGGTTTTTGAATCATCTCAACAACATCCACCTGAACATACAATTCACAATGGAGAAAGAAATCGAGGGAAAACTTCCATTCCTGGATACCTTGGTCATCCGCAAAGCAAACTTTCAGTTAGGTCACAAGGTCTACAGGAAACCAACTCACACTGATCGGTACTTACACAAAAACTCCAATCACCACCCCCGACAGAAAAGAGGCATAATAAAAACAATAGTGCAAGACGGATATGTGAACCACACTTTCTCAACGAGGAAACTAATCATCTAAACCACGCACTTCAAGCAAATGGCTACTCCAGAAATGAAATCAGAAGAGCGATTAAACCAAGGATAAATCAAACAACTAAGGAAAAACAGTCTCCCACAGGAAAAGTGTTTATGCCATATATCAAAGGAATTACTGATCAGATGGGAAAGCTTATGAAAAAGCATAACCTTCAAGCAGTATTCAGACCCACCCGAAAAATACAACAGATGCTACGATCAGCAAAAGACAGTAGAGACCCCCTCGCCTCTGCAGGAGTATACCGTATACCCTGCAGCTGTGGACAAGTTTACATCAGGACCACAAAGCATAGCATCCAGACAAGAATAAAAGAACATGAAAGACACTGCAGACTTGGACAACCTGAAAAATCAGCAGTGGCTGAACATAGTCTAACTCAAACAGGGCACAGTATCTTATTCCAGGACACCAAAATACTGGACAACACTTCTAACTACTTTGTCAGACTGCACAGGGAAGCCATTGAAATTCACAAGCATAAGCAAAACTTCAACAGGAAAGAAGAAACCTTAAGAATGAACAGAGCATGGTTTCCAGTCCTGAAAAACACCAGGCTAACAAAATACCCTACATCCTACAATAGCCCTGCAGAGAAGATTAGCATATCAAGCACCAATCCATATGCAAAAGAACCTCCTCTGGATAGAGTGAAGCCTCCCTCCATTAGCATTCCACACCCTGGGAAACTCTTACAGGATGACTCAGCCCAAACCCACCTTCCTGAGTAGATATAAATACCTGCCAACATCTTCTCCACACTGTGACACTGAGAGATCTCTGTCTTTTGGTGCTACACCTCTGAAGATGCCAGTCACAGCTGCTGGCAAAACGTCAGGCACTACAATGCCAAGACCACGGCTATACAGCCCGGAAAATCTACAACAACCATAGAAAGAATATTGCTTTTTATTTTATTAGATTGATATTCAGTGTAGCCAGCATGGGGCTGATAACTAGGAAATGTTGTGACTTCTGAAGGAAGAATGTGTGCCTGGTGTAACGTTGACTTGCATTCAAAAGACAATTTTTGTGCCATTTACAGAGAATGTTTAGGAACTCCTAGGCAGCAATTAAAGGAATCCCTTGAATGTATTAAATAATTGGGAGTACAGATCACTGGTTGATTATTTTGTCCCCTTCTGTCACTTCTGACCTTCTACCTAGCATATATTGCTAGCATATTCTCAGGATTTTATTTTTTAAAGCCCTTAACAGTTAGTGGACTTAGATGGGTGCAGTTCTGCTTGGGGTGGTCTTGCTAGTTTCGAGGCTTCCTCTACATAGTGAAGAAATAATTGAACAGAGGGCATTCCCATTAGATGTGGGCTGCTAAAAGGTATAAATATGTTAAAACTTGCTGCAAAAATAAAACAATAACTTCGATGCACTGCTGCTGATTTTTTTAAAAGGATTAAATCCTACCAACTGTAAATAAAGATATTCACAAAACAGGCCTTTCCCCTTCTCCTTTCCTCTGCAGCCTCCTGAACTCCCTGAAAGCTGTTCTTGAAGTTTGGGGTTTATTTTTGGAATGCGGGGGCGGGGGGGGGGCGGGGGCTGCAGCAAGAAGAGCAAATCAGAAGAAATCACTCCTTCCCATCTTTCTTGAAATCTTCTGCAAATAATGCAAGTACTCGTACAGGAAACAAAGGGATAGATTTCTGCCCATTTTTACTTGTTACAGCCACCTGCATCACATCTCACTCTTATTCCCAAGGGTTCCCCCATCTCTTAAAATTGTTTTTCTAGGGACACAGAAATCTGTATGGGGAGATAATAAATATCATGGTTCATAGGATCCAACCCAATTTATATAGTGTGTTTATAATTGTGGATAGTTTCTGCATCTTTGTTGTAGATTATATAGGTTTGGTGAGACAATTATTTCAGCAAGAACAGTGTTATAGGTTGGATCCAGCAGTCCATCAGCAGAGAAGGCACTGACAGTCACGGATCCTTCCTATGCACGTTTCTGACCATGGAAAGGTTGATTCCTAGTGTTGCGTAACCCATGTGGACTAATAGCATTGTGGCTTGGGAAAGGGCTGCATGGGGAGAAAGGGGGCAAAATTGCCTTTCTGCCTCTCCGCACTTGCTGAGTCGATGTGAAAGAGGAGGGGATGACACTGCATTCTTACAGCTCCTTAATGATGTTCTGTGACCTACATAGCTACAACTCTACAGCCAAATCAGTTTTCTCAGAGTCAGAAGGGATTGCAGAAGGGAAGGGAATATGGGATGGATCTCTAACACTACTTGCAATTGATCACAGGATCCAACCCTATACTTGCTTGTCAGTTTATAGACCGTCAAAAAAGAGTATGTAGTAGAGAACTAACTCTGTAGTATGGTTGTGCTGTTCCAGAATTCTCCCAATGACCTCCAGATGCTTTCAGATGCTCCAGCCCATCATCTCTTTTGCCTTCTGCCTCCAGTTCCACCTACACAGAATTCCTTGCCAGAAGTGCTTGCTGTTGTTCAGGTAAGAGGAAGAAAGTTTTTGTCTTTAATTAGGAAGGAAGCAGCAGAAAGATTCGTAACAGTGTCTTGTTTTATGTATTGATGGAACTAGGTACAAATCTTGTAGCAAGCTAGAAAGCACAAAGCATGCTGCCATTATTCATACAGTGTTTCACTTAGGGTGTCCAATAAGCTTTAATCTTTTTAATATAAGTTTAGAAGAAATTGGTGACAATCTAGGAAGGTTGCTGCAGTTGCAATTAATATGTTTATTTAATTTTTTGTATCCTACCTTTATGATAAAGTTCAAGGTGGTTAATGACAAGTAATTAAAGTACATAGCAATGAATTAGAATAAAACTTACTAAAAAACTAAATTTGAGTCCTCTTCATATATCTTCATTACTATAAAAATTCTTCCAAATTTCCACAAAATTCAACAATATTAAGCAAATGCCCTCTGGCACCTTACGTTTTTACAAGTCTTTATTAAACTGATAATGAAAGGACTTGGAACATGATCTGCTGAATGTCATTAGTGTTGGTACTGAAGAAAGTCGTTTTCTAACAAAGGCCAGCCAGACAGATACAAAGAAGGGATAATCAGCTGCTGTTCTTTCTTGGGCAGACCTAAAAGGGTGCTTGGGTTGGTGCGAGGTGAAACACTCCTTCAAGTAAGTGGTCTCTGGGTTATGAGAGGCTTTAAGCCACCATCTCGATTTGAATCCAGAGGCAAAGAGTTAACCACTGCAGCATAATAAGACCATATCAGCTCAACCCACGAGCAAACTGGTGGCTGAAGCTTTTTAGTTGCTTCAAGGGCAGCCCTACAGAGAACACATTACAGTAATAGATCCTAGAGATTACATAGAATGGATTAGCATGGTTAGATGAGTAGAGTTTTGGAGGGGAACGTTATTTCCTGACTGGATGCAATACATGTATATTTTGAAGGCTCAGTTTAATATAGGCTTGCAGTCATGTATAAGTTTGGTAAAATTTGTAACAAAAACAAAACTCTCCCTTCGTTGAAAGAAATTTCAAGCAGGTTCTACATTTTAAAAAAATTACAGCTAGGATTTCTGTTTTATTGGAGCAGCATAGCAGTCTGAATTGGCTGAGACCATACTCGTACTCCTTTTGTAAACATTAAAACCATTACTTTAGACAAACTGCGTTTGATCAGATACCTCTAGCCTGTTCAGTGGTTGATTGCGGCACTACGCTCAAGCACCTGATCTCAGCTTTCTACTCAGTTTCCTCTCTCTTTTTGGCAGGTGTGCTTAGAGGGTGAGATCTCCCGTCAATCCATTATGAACAGTCTGTCCAGAGGGAAAAAAGCATCTGGAGATCTGATTCCATGGACCATTTCAGAGCAGGTAGCAAAGCAGTGCTCAGTTTGTATTTATTTGGTTCATCTTCTATCATGAATACTCTTCAGTTCAGTCAGAATGACTCCTCTTCCTTTTATCTTGTCATAGTTCCAAGATCCTGATTTTGGTGGCCTTTCTGGTGGGAGAATTGTTCGCATTGCAGTCCATCCTGATTATCAAGGGGTAACGTATTACACTGTCTGTTCTGACCCTGTTGATAGACTGAGATGGGTAGATAAAAAAAAATGCACAAGGTGCAGCTGTTTCATACAGAAAATGTTACTATTTTGTAGGGCAACAGGATAACAAGGAATAAGTAAACAATATGTGTGCTCTCTTTCCATCAAAATGATCCACAGTCAAAAACAACGCAGTGGTCCTTGGTCACAACAGGTTGATTAAGCCATTCTCAAAACCAGGCTACAAAACCAATTTATATGGATACATCACTATGGCTAGTGAATAAACTCTAGGTTATAAAATTTGGGCTGTTTGCTTGGATCATGCCAGGTAGTGAAACAAAGGAAGGGCCCCCCTCTCTAGTCCCTCTTACAACTTCGCTAGCATCACTGACCTGTTGGAGCAGTGGAGAAGGAGCACTGGAGACGAATGCCCCATGATGTGGCCCTCATTATGTGCTTACATACCAGAAGCACTTGTTATGGAGGCAGAGGTGAGAAAACAAGTGGAGGCAGAGTGTATAAAATAGGGTGTGTATAGTGGGGACCAGAGAGAGAGAGATGTATGCCAAACACTCGCTCAAAACTATTCAGTGATTGGGAACACTGAAGAGCAGTGTCCTTCTGCAGATACCCAGCATCTGCCAGGTCCAGCGGAAACAAGTCTTTGGAATGATTATATTATTCCAAAACAGGATGTTAGTGGAATTGCCCACTCCAGAAATTAGGCCACATCCTTAGGTGCCAGTGCAGTTAATCAGTGAATGCATCTTTTGTAACTTGTTAACAACTAACAATCTGAGTGACTTTTAGCTGCTTTTGTAAAGCGAGAGTGATCTTGCATTTATGTCCAGAAAAGAAATGTTGAACTGGGGCCGTTTCCCCATGGTCTAAAAATAGTGTGAGACTCACAGAAGACTGCCAGCTTCCTCACGTGATTTTTGAGGCCATTTGTTTACAAAACACCACAAACGTGATTTGTGGCGTTTTGTAAATGGATGGTGTCAGAAATCGTGCAAAGGAAGCCAGCAGCCTTCCGTGAGTCTCGTGCTAATTTTAGACTGTGTGAAATGGCCTGTCTTCAATAGACATCTTTTCAGCACTCTTTTCTTTTAATAGTCCTCCTTTGATTCAAAACTTCTTTCACCAGATGGGTTATGGCAGCAGAGCTTTGCATTTGGTGCAAATGTACTATGAAGGCAAGTTTCCTTGCTTGGAAGAAAAGGTGGCCCAGAAACCAAGAGAAATTGCTACTGTGAGCAGCGAGGTATGAAAATGGTGTCTGTGATTGACATTTCTTTCTGCATGGATATATCAGGTCTCTCTATAGGACTATTTTAGTGTGCTTTTCTATTAAACTTCTCTACTCAGTACTCTGGTGGGCAGGCAAATCTTAAGCAATTCCTTTCCTCTATTAAGGTGACTCTTCTCTTGTTGCCTCAGGCTGTCAGTTTACTGGAGGAAGCTGTGACACCTCGGAAGGACTTGCCGCCTCTCCTCCTCAAACTGAGCGAGAGGCAAGCAGAGAATCTCAACTACATGGGTGTTTCTTATGGCTTGACACCAAATCTGCTCAAGTGAGTTCAGCTGCATTTGTGTATGAAGTGGAGTGGCAAGACTCTGGTACTGCATAAAGGGGCCACTCCTGTATGTCTGAGGATTATAATAACAGCTGTGTCAGAATATTCTCCATTTCATTTTCTGATCAAAAGTAATAATAATATTTGATTTATATACTGCCTTTCAGGACAATTTAACACCCACTCAGAGCTGTTTATAAAGTGTATTATTGTTATCCTTACAACAATCACCCTGTGAGGTGAGTGGGGCTGATAGAACTCTGAAAGAGCTGTGACTGACCCAAGGTCACTCAGCTGACTTCAAGCAGAGGATTGAGGAATCAAACCTGGCTCTCCAGATTAGAGTCCTGCCACTCTTAACTAGGGTTGTGCAATTCGGGTTTCCGATTTGGAATAAATACCGAAATCGGACCCAATTCATAAAGATTCAGGATTTCCAAATTGGGCCCAGCATGCTGGTCCCAATTCAGAAATGCTGAATCAAATCTTTCTGAAGCAATTCGGGTCACTTCGGAAAGCTTCAGGACGCTTTCAAACCGCGGCTGACTGCGGCTGACTGGCGGATGAGGAAGCCCCCTCCTCTGCTGGTCAGCTGAGCCAGCCACAGTAAATTCAGACTCCGCTGGCTGTCTTTGGGCTCCCTCTTCCTGTCAGCTGGAGTCAGCTGCAGGGTTTGAAAGTGCCCCTTTCAGCTTCAGCTAATCAATGGAGGAGGAGGGTCCCCCGCCCATCAGCTGAAGCAAGCAGCGTGGTAAACTTACTGCCCTGCCGCTTATTTATTCCAGTGGGAGGGAGAGAAGGGAATCTTCTCATCCCCCTCATCAGATGGGGTGGGAAGTTTGTCAGTGTGCTCCAAATCTTTACGGAGCATACCGAAGCCAGTTAATAAGCGATTTCTGAAGCTGCTTGCAACTTTGGAAATCAGTTATTTCCGACTCTTTCCCATTTCCAAAGTGGGAAATCCGATTTTTGTTGTTGCATATCCCTACTCTTAATCATTACATCAAACTGACTGATCAAGTATCTGAAGAAGTGAGCTGTGACTCACGAAAGCTCATACCCTACCACAAATTTTGTTAGTCTTATAGGTGCTACTGGACTCTTGCTCTTTTCTACTGATCGAGTAGTGGTACTCTTTGGAAACTTTTGTGGCAAAATTGTGGAATTGTTTATTTTTACTTGATCTTGTTTCATTGTTCTTGCTGCTTCTCATTCCTAGATTAGTTGCATGTTTGTTTGTTTTACTCAGTCAGGGATCATGTCAACAATGTGATGATGATGCAACACTTTGTAGCCAACCAGACTAGATTGAAGATTAGAGATGGGCACGAAACGGGAAAAAAACAAAACGAGAGTTTAGTGTTTCGTCGCGTTCCGTGAATCATGGAACACGAAACATGAAATTGTCCCATTTCGCGATACGATTCATTAGTTTTGTGATTTGTCAGAACCCAGGGCACTTCAACGGCCCCCTTCATACTCAGAGATGCCAAATTCGCAGGGAGACTTCAGCAGGCTCTCTTCCAGCCATCCTCCAAGTAGCTCTTTTCAGGCTTTCTTTGCTAACTTTTCCTTCACATCCTCCTGGCCTCCTGCTTTCTACTGCTGCTGGAAGAAAAGTCAAGCAGAGCGGATCTGCTTGGGTTTTCCTCTCTTCAGGTTCTCTTTGCTGACTTTTCCTTCCCGTCCTCCTGCCGATCTGACATGCCCTCCCCCCTGCTGGCCTCCAAGTTCTTAAAGGAAAAGCCAAGCAGAGTGGATCCACCCAGGATCCGCTCCAGGGAGCTTGGGGCAAAGTGGGGGGTGGGAAGGCATATCAGAACAGCAAGAGGATGGGCGGTAGATTGTCAGGGAAGGGTTCCTGAAGCTGGCAAGCAGCAAACAGTGGCAGAAAGAGCTGCTGAGGCTGCCACCGCCGCTGCTACTCCACCATCCTGTTCTTAAAAATGGAAAAGGAAACAGCGAGGGAAAGGAATCTCTGACTACCGTTCCCAAGTAAACTTGTGCAGACCCGCATTGCTCAACTCTCAGGTTGGCAGGGAGAGCTGCCTGTCAAGGTTATTTGGGCTAAGATTGGGGTTTCCATGGCAACAAAAGCTCTGCAGACATTCTGGGCCTATGTTGCCTAGGGAATCAATGGATCGATGCCAGCCTGTCTGGCAGCACGAAGCATTCATGAATCGAACAAATCTGCCCCCAAAGTTGTGGATTTCGTGAAAAACCCAGCCCTACAAAATGCATTTTAGCGATACATGAATCAGCCCAATTCATCATTAAATTTGATTCGTATTTCAATTTGTGCCCGTGCCTATTGAGGATGATATCAGTGAGGGCAACAGAGTGAAAGAAAGCTAAATGAGCCATCTTTGGAGGTAGTGCTGAAAATTTACTGGAAAAAAGCCAAGGCAATTTCTGGGACTGCCAAAAAATCTGCAAAAATGAGTGTGTAATTGTAATATATATGATATATAAGTTTTATATTTATATCCATTCATCCATCCATCCTTCAAAAACTTTATATGCTTTAAAATACAATGAAGTTTCTTTTGTTTGTCTTTATTTTTTATAAACATTTTATTAGTTTTTTCCATTAGGGGTAGGGAAAAGGGAAAAGCAAGAAACGAAAGAGTATCTTACATTCTGGTTGAAACAGCACTCTACTTATCTACATTTTTCACACTGCTAATCACTCAACTATAATTACTAGAAAGAAATTACAATATTGCCTTCATATAAGTACTACATTCAAGTCTTTATATTTGCTTCTCATCCAGTTGTAAAAGGGGGTCCATGGTGCAGCAAAGTCTTCTTCCATTTGTCTTTTCATTAGTAAAGTTATTTTGTCTAGTTCTGCATTTTCCATTATCTTCATTATTAGCTCCTCCTGCTGGGGTATTACTGGTCGTCTCCAATAGAACACTAGTAAAATTCTTGCCACTCTTGTTTGTTTTTGTATAGATTTTGGAAACGAGCTGGATTTATACCAGTTTATCTGAGGCAGACTCCTGTAAGTCTAATTTCCTAATATACCTAACCTATGGAGTGTCAGTCTAAATTAGAATTGCGGGGATTACTGGGTTTAACTGGCAGGTTAGTTAATTTTAATTACAGTTAATTAGTGGTGGCAAAATTTAATGGATGGTAGGATTGCAAAATGGCTTCTTTTTGTAGCCTATTTTGGTTTTGATATGTCTGCAGTAGGTTATCTAACAATGTGGTAACTTTTGTTTATCTACTCATAGATTATCCTATTGTTGCCTTGCTTTAATGTTGCAAAAGTTAGTTCTGTTAGGGGCTTGGTAACATGCAAATTATTTACCTTTAATTGATTAATGAAAAAGTCTCAAGTGATCGACAACCTTACTATAAATATGCTACTAATGTTGTGCTAGAAACACAACTCTGAGTTTATTTTTTGCAGCTATCATTGATATAAGTATGATCCTACTGTGTAGTTCCTATGTTATTTAATATGTCAGTCATGGAAATGCTTATGCTCTGTTTTAAGATTTCTTCAGCACTGCGTTGGATTTCTGCTGGTTTTTAAATCTTTGCAGTTTTGCGTGTATATACCTCTTACATATTTCTTGAAATGTCTTTGATATTGACTATACTGACGCACTCTGTGTAATTCACCTTGAATCCCAGTGAGAAAGGTGGACTATAAATAAAATAAACATTAAAAAATGTGAAATACTAGTTAATTGTTTGATTTCTACTGTTGCTGATTCTGTCCCTGAGATAAACCTGTTTTTAAGCAGTTGTGTATAGTGCCTCTTATAAATGCTGCAAGAATGGACAAATGTCTTGATTTCTAGAATGATCTGACGGGGGAACATTCCTGTATCATGCTGAAGATGCTGAATGAAGATGAGGAGAATGAGCAGGAGAGCTGGCTAACTGCCTTCTGGAAAGGTGACCTGTTAAGGACAACATTTTGGAGCTGGAAGTAGTTTTGCACAATAACTTTTACTGTCTGAGTTTCATGTGGGAACTGGTACCTCTGTGTGAACAGCGAGTTTCAGTATGACATATTAAGCTGTATGAATTTTTCCTTGGTGGTAATTTCAGACCAATAACTCTTCACATGACAGGGTGGTGATAAAGGCATCTTAAAAGGATTGGCTGTTTTCTGAAGTAACCATATTGTTTCTTTCACCTTTGGAGTGATTAAGTAGTATAAACTATCCTTTGAGACTTAAGTAGTAATTTTTTTTATTTTCTGCTTGTTCTGCAGATTTCAGGAGGAGGTTTCTCTCTCTCTTGTCATATCAGTTTAGTGCTTTCTCTCCTTCATTAGCTTTGAATATTTTACAGAATCGGAATATCAAGCAGCAGTTACAACGTAAGTATGTGGCTGTGATCTTCTTACAAAGTATTTATGCTGATTAAAACTGAGCCCTAGAAAATGTGTGAAAGCTGCAGCCCATTCATGGGTGTTTATTTTCTTCTTGCCAAAAGTCTTCAGCCTTTTCATGCCCAAGGTCCACATTAATCCTAACTTGCAACATCAGGCCCAATTTCAGCTTTTTTCTACCATGGATTCTCATTTTTCTGCTCTCTTCTTTCCCTGTCCTTTTCATGCCTTTCCCTCAAAAAGAAATACTCTTTCTCCCCTTCTTAAAGCAAACAAACCCCCAAAGATTGACAGTGAAAGTGTTGTGATTTGAATATCCAGTTCCCATTCTTGATAGCAAGTATAATCTCAAAATCTCTTTCCATTTTTCAAATAATTCACGTCTCACTCAGCGATCAGCCGCAGTGAATTAGAAGCTCTTTTTATACCATATGATCTGAAGAGGCTAGAGATGTACTCGAGGAACATGGTGGATTATCATCTGATTATGGACTTGATCCCTACCATCTCGAGGATGCATTTTCTCAGCCAGCTTGGAGACGTTACCCTTTCTGCTGCACAGTCTGTAGGTGCCTTATTTTTTTATCTATGTATCAGTTCTTCACTGTGACAGCCATTTTAATTTAGGCCATTTCACTTGATGATGGCATATCTGTGAACCAGCATGTGGCCTCTCAATGGATACTTATATTAGAATTGCTTTAGTACATTGTGTGTTTCAGTAGTACGTTTTTGTTGAACTTGTATTCTATTTCTCCATGAAACTCATTGTGATATATAGGGGGATGCTAGAGGGTTTCTCATTCAGAAATTAGTCAGACATGCTTAGCTTCTGAATCTGTTTGTTTACAGTCTCACTGAGACCTAAGGTGGATTAGAAAGTGCAAGTCAATATGATCAACAGCTAGGATATTCAATGGGTATGGATTGCAGAAAATTGAAAACAGGCAATTGAAAACAGAGATATATAGATGAAACATTGAAAGAGGAGTATAGATGAAACATTGTTGAAACAAAGCTTAAGTAATTAAACATGACATCTTTCATGATGCAACAATGTACATGAACAAGTAGTACCCAGTAGAATAATTTACAGTCCCTGTCCCTTTACAAAGGCATACATATATCTGAACCTTTTCTTATGGCATAGCCCTATTAACTGTACAATAAAGCCCTCCTGAATAATTGAGTTTTGTCTAGTTTGTAGAAAACCAGAATAGTGAGAAATTTCCATCCTGACCTCTGCAGGCAGGCCGTTCCATAAGGTGTGAGCTACCATAGAGAAAGCACATGAACAGGCCTGTACAGGCAGTTGTAGGTTTTGCCAAGCTAGAGAGTGGTATTTGTAGAAGGCCCTATTCAGATGAGCTGAGCTGCTGTGGTGGGCATAGGAAGAGAGGCAGTCTAGCAGATATGTGTTAGAACTATATTGCATTTCTTCAGGCCATTATCCCTAGCCAAATAATCAGTTAAGTCAGCCTACACAATATAGCACTTACAGCATGATTGGTAGTGCCCCCACAGACACACCGTGAAGCTTCTTGGTCAAACTCCAAATGCTCATTATCTGAGGAACTTTCCATTTCTTTGTACAAACTATCACAGGTCTGTCAGAAGGGGGGAGCTGAGAGAACAGGACAAAAGGTTAACTGGAAGTGATTCGGAAAGAGAGAAGAGATGCTGTTCTGTAGGATGCAGAGACAAAAAGAATGGAGAATGGGTTCTAAAATCCCAGAGTTAAAACTGTAAAAATTTTAAGTGGGGGAGGTGAAGAGTCCCAATTCTTCTTGACAAAGCTCAGTGTTTATTATATTGAATCAAAGAAAGGTAATCTCCCTCTCTTTTTTTTACAGGCTCTTCTTCTTGGAATTGGCTTACAGCACAAATCTGTTGATCAGTTGGAGAAAGAGATAGAACTGCCTAGTGGTCAGCTGATGGGCCTTTTTAACCGTATCATTCGCAAAGTTGTTCAGGTAAAAATCAATGTGTTGTTGCATTTTTGGGAGGACTGCTGAAATCTCAAGATTTACCAAATGATAGAAAATGGTAGCATCCAGATCTTGTGTTGAAAGAAACAAACCAATATAGAGCCACTTTCTAATGCAAGGTGTCTTGCTTCAGTAGAAGAGGCATGTTCCACCAGTAACATGTTCCTTGTACTGAAGGAAGGCTCCAACCATTACAGCTATGGAACCTTTGGCTCCAGCTTGATACTTGATTTGACTTTACATACACTTTAAATCAGCAGTATACTTCAAATTTTGCCGCAGTGATTCTTAGGACTTAAATGAACTGTTTCTGAGGTTCTAACTACCCAAGGTATTCAGTTACATTTAATTTTCCTTTGTGCCTTTGTGGGGCGGGGGGAGCTCAACCCTTTTCTTCCTGCTGTTTATTGCCTCAAAATGTTGCACACAGATCCAAACTTCTTTCTTACTGGGAGGAAGGGGTGTCGTTGTATGGAACTTGCATATGACATTTAATTTGAAGGGGAGAGCAGGGTTCTTGTTTACCAGTTAACAGGAAGGGAAAATGCTGTAGAACTCTCATACCATGTGGCCAGTTTTTTTATTTACTTCATTTATGTCCTGCCCTTCTCTCTAGTGGAGACCCAAAGTGGTTTATATCATTCTCCTCTCTCCTTCATGTTATCCTCACAACAACCCTGTGAAGTAGGTTAGGCCGAGAGACAGTGACTGGTCACCCAGTGGGCACCCATGGCAGAATGGGGATTTGAACTTGGGTCTCCCAGATCCTAGTCCAACACATAACCACTATACCACACTGCCTCAATATACTATCTAAAGCATAAATTCCATCACTTTTTGGTTTTCTCTAGTTATTCAACACTATCCAGGAAAAAGCTGTGGAAGAGCAGATGGCAACAACAAAGGAAGTTGTAATGGAGCCAACCCTGAAATCATTAAATGAAGATTTGGTACTTATATTCTCTTAAGATTTCAAATGGTAGAGCTTCCAGACTGGTGTCTTTTACCCTCTCAGACCAGAGGAACGTTGCTTTAATTCACAGTCCATGGAGAGTAGGGACATTCATGGCATTAATGCCGTGGATCAGTTAAAATTAAAATGTGGCACAAGGCAGTATTTGGGGGGGGGGGGGTTGAAAGGGCTTCAGCCAATCAGGGTGGGCTCTTGGAAGCTACGATACCCCCACCATCCTACTCCCCCCCCATTTCATACAGTCCCTCCCCCCCACCCCAGTTTTGTTCAGCCTTGGCCATATTACTTTAAAAAAAAAAAGGACTGGACTTAGTTTAATTATTTTACTCGTTTGGGCATCATAGAAAGCTGTGGGAGGCCCCTGGGATGTTAACACTGAATGGCCAACTTGCTGTTGTCTGGTAGGATTTTGTATGGTCTTGATATAATTTAAAAACGAATTTTTTTTCGTGTATGTTACATGTAAAATTGTACTTCCTGGTGTAGGAAGAAGCAGCAAAGGAGTTTCAAGAAAAACACAGGCAAGAGATTGGGAAGTTGAAAGACCTTGACCTTTCACAGTAAGCGGCTTCTTCCCACTCCTCTCTTACACTGAATAACTTGTTTCCTAAAGACTGGGCTTAATTGGCCTAAACCACCATGTCACAGGATCCACTAAAGGCCAAGAATGCTACAGGAAAAACAAGTCTTGTTTGGGTATCACATTAATACTAGACATGATCCTAGTGTGTTGGCAAAGCCAGTTTGTTATATTGATATTGAGTACTAAACAGTTAATGCAGGACAGACTTTAATTGACTGTTTTTCCAACTTTTGAGGAGAAGTTCAAATTAAACAGGAAGGTGCTTATAGACTCGTAACCTCTTATCACAGTCAAGAGGTGTCTAGGAGGAGGCATGTTGTCTTCTGCAGCTTTGCTGAGGTGGATTGTCTAGTGCAAAAGAGTTGCATCTCCATGAAATCATACCAGGATAGAGCAAAAATGACGGGCTAGTGTTTCATTGGGAAGGGGATGTCACAGCCACTTTGTTGGGGGAAAATATTGAACCTCTCTCTTTCAGCTTGATTGTATGACTTGCTGTGAGCCAGTTTTTTTGGCTTTTTCTCTTGTACCCTTAAATTGTTGTCAAGTTTAGGAATGTCATATGTAACATATAAACAAAGATTGAATACTGAGAGAGCCTATATGAAGCTCTATAACTTTCTTTTCCCACTCCAAAGACTACTGAAGTTGAACATCCTGTGTGTCTGAGCTAGCTTAATGTGTTACACTTAGTTTAATTTGGAGAATATGTCCCTTGACACTTCAGTATCCATCCTGCACAAAATCTCATCTTGGAAGAAAAAAATATTCATAAGATTCTCTGAGCCTGTTGCATACACAACTGCTGGCTTTGAAGTAAGCCTTTGTTGCTGGAGAGCATCATAATTGATCTACTTGAAAAGATTTTCTGCTTCACATTTAGATATGTAATCCGAGGTGATGACGAAGAGTGGAACGAAGTGCTGACCAAAGCAGGACAGAACGCTTCCATTGTCAGTCTGAAAAGGTTAGTGCAGCAGGAAGTTCATGTCACACTTGCCTCTAAGGGATATGTCCTACCCAATATATCCAGCAGCAGAAGATTTAAATGAACAGTAGTGGAGAAGGTGAAATGATGCATTCCAGGTCAGAGAAAGAAATAAGAATTATGCCTCTTGCTGTGTAATAGAAGTCCTTTAGTTGTGCTAATTTATAATGTTGCCCTCTTATTAAATGTTAGGCAGGCCCTTGCTTCTAAAAAATATGTCCTATCTGATTTTGAGAGCTATTTGTCGTTTCTTTTCAGCTTCTGAAGGAAGGTAGGAGGGCAAGTCTCTGTTCTGTGAAAGCTGACTTGAGGAACTGTATGTTAAAACAGAATCCTCTTGGAATTGATTCTTTAGTTTTGGTGGGGTTTGTAGAGAAGTGCATACCAGTTTGGCTCCCTGTGGGTGTTTTTAGTGATGATGGCTGGTTTGTCAATATTTTTGCCTGCATTTTGGTTCCTAATGTACCTTCTTGCTGTATAAATACAATGTTTGACTGACTTGAGCATTGTAATATTAGATACTTTAAATGTACCCTGCCATGTTTATTTACTTCAATTATAGTCTGAGTTTCTCACTAAGGCTTAAGGCAGATAACATAATTAAACAACAGTGCAATAAAACAGTATAATAAAACAGTGCACAAAAAGTGGATTACTGAAATTAGTGAATACAAAAACAACAACAGCGTAACAAATACAATAAACAAGCCAGTAAAGCAACACCACAATAAAGTCACTGCAATAAAAACATTGTAGTATATACAGTTAATAATGTAATGAAGCTCAATTCATTTAATTTAATTCAGACTTTTCCAAGGGAACTCTGAAAATAACAGAGTTGCATCCCTATTAATGCTTTCTCCTGTGTTGGCTGTTCTATGACATACCTTCAGTTACACACAAATGGAAGCAATTGACAAATCGGAGAGGGATATGGAAGGATAACTATGATGAATTTTTGACATCTGTGCTCTTTGAAAAAGAAGCTTGGAAACGGACCTTATGAGGATCTGGACCGTCCGTTAGAGAACGCAGTCACAGAACCAACTACGTGCACCTATGATTATAGGTCTTCTTGAGATCTGTGACATTCACAGTGTCTGGAATTACCATTGTACTGTACCTGTATTGTACCTGTATGCAAGGCGAATTGAGTTCTATATAAAAAATAGTGTCATAGGATGCCATAAAGCAATTGCACTTTAATAACAACAATGATAGCACTTTGAGCACGGGACACTTTAATGAATTGTTTTTAGAACACATAGGATGCCTGTATAACTGAGGTCGAGGGAGGTTGCAATATATGGTGTAGTACTTGGTTGTGTTAAGAGAAACAAAAAGAATTCATTACATCCTTTTTTCTGTATAAATAAATTTGTGAAGTAACACTTGATTAATATATCCTTTAAAATAATTGTGGAGACATCAGTATCACATGGGAGATTCTTTGTTTTGACATTATATTACCGTGTTGCTCTAATTTCGTTGGATACCTTCAGTTACGGCTGTATGGTATTTGATTAGGAATCACTATCCTGAGAATATTTTTAAAAGTTACTAGACATTAGCTGATTCCGCACACGTTGGATAATGCCCTTCCAATCCTCTTTAGAGATCATTTGGAACTGAATTTTTGAGTGTGAAACAAAAAATCCACTTCCAAACGATAGCTAAAGTGCATTGAAAGTGCATTATCCAACTTGTCCAGAATCAGCCATTGTTGGGTTTGAACATGTGCAGACACCAGTAAGTAAGAGCAAAATTTAAGAATCTTGCATAGTTCTTTGCCCTTCCCCATGCCAGTAAGTAACATTCAGTTACTTGAAGAAGAAAAAGCAAACTTACTTTTCTGTCATGATATTTATATAGCCTGTAGAATTTAACTTTAAAAAAAAAAAAGATTCAGAATCTTGGTGCAGAATGTTGACTTGAATGTCAACAGTGGTGGCACTATATTTACTTCACTTCCTGTGTTTTTATGTTTTTCTCAGTGACAAGAAAAGAAAATCAGAAGGTGTAATAGGACCAAAACAGGAGAAGAAATTTAAGAAAAAAGTCCCAAAGCAAAAGTGGAAGAAATGACCCCCAAATCAACATATGGATCTGAACTGTTTCAAGAACGCCCAGCTTCTTTTATAAATCAAATAACTAAAAGCTGCCATACCTTGGAATGGAAATGCCTGAAACATTTAAAATATACTGTGTGAAGCAGCACTGCTCAGAAGATATTTTTATACTGCTGCCAGCTCAGCATTTGTGCTGCATTAAAAGGGATTGCAGAACAGCACACAGGAATCCTGGCTGCTTAGCCCTGGGATTTTGAGCCTCGGAGACCGATAAACATCCTTCCCGTTTCTTTACAATTGTTGTTCTTTCTGGTGATTTTTGGAGAGAGGCCTGGGTTTCAGCGTGTGTGTTTTAAACTGAAAGCTGATATTTTTTTCTATGATTAGTACAATGGGGATACAGCATTTAGTAAGATTTTAAATGCTCAGTTTATGTGCTTGCCCACTATACTTTATTAGGCTTTTGATTTAAAAAAAAAGAAAAGAATACCAGCTTCAAATTAGATTACATCTTCTGTTGAATGCTGTCACTTCTGTACATTTCTGGGGTCGCTTCTGAACGTTAGTAATTTATTCTGCCCTCATGGTCTGCTAGTACTATGCAAAGCATAGGATATAGGGAATATATTAGTGCTTCCACATCCTTTCCCTGAGTTGCATCATTCCTGCTTCTCAGTTTGTACCACTGAGTATATATTTGGTGTCATGTCATTACAGTAAATCAGCAATGAAGTAGTCCTGATTGCATGGTGTAAGCTCCAAGAATGATGGAGTGTATTTGGACTCAGCATTACCACCAAGTACAACAAATAGTCCTTTAGGAATGCCTTGATGGTGCTCTTGTTTTAATACCTAGTGTATTGTTGATATGACGATACTGTGTCTCCAGCGTTGCCAGATCAGCAAACAATATCTGGTACAAAACTCAGTGTTGTAAGCATATCCAAATCTCTCTTCTCTGTTTTTCCTCTGCTTCTGGTCCTTGTTGTTGCAAAGATGATAGAAAAATCAGCTGCAGTGCCTAGTGAAATTTCAGAAGCTGGAGGGTAACTGACCAGGAACTCTGATGCTATATGACTGTGTAACATGAACGGTGTGATTTCAGTACTCTGTATAGCTCTGTTCATACCCCATTGTTACAGTTTCCTGGGCATTCTTTTTATAGCATTATTTTCCCAGTACCTGCAGAGAAAATAAAAACCTAGTTCTTGAAAGCATAATTTAAACTTGATAAAAAAAGCATAATTTAAACTTGATTAAAAAAAAGTGATGAATTTGGCTTAATCTTCAGGCCAACAGTGTCCACCCAGGCGGGTTCTACCATGCTGCAGGTCAGGAGACTGTAGTTACAGAATCCTGAGCTCTGTGTTTTTGTTGGCCAGAGCAGCAGAACTGGCACCTTTTTGTTGCTCTACACATTAAAGCACATTTTCCTATTCATTTTAGCTTGAATTGAGCCAGTTTCCTTTGGACTGAGCTATTTAGGGTTTGAGGTCTTGCTTGCCAGCAGTGAACAACAGGTTTATGAAGAACTAGACATGGTTGCAAGCCTCAAATGTTCCAAAACCGCAGGCCACCAAATTCACAAAATTAGCTTATAGTGTGAACTTTTTAGAAAGGTTTCTTTTGCTTGTGACTTTTTTAAACTTTGAGGTTTCTGAATGGTTATGGGTTTGTTTTTAAAACTTCCCTGTGAAGTCCTGAGAGTTGAGAACAACCAGCTTTACAGGGGGAAAAAGATTCCTGTTCCCAGGGCTGAAATGTGAGCAACGAATTAAAGCAGCTACAGGAATATGGTTCTGAACTACAACATCTAGAAAGAGTCATCTTGGCACAGGAAGCTGAATTTTCAAGATATGAACTTCTTTCTAATAGTTGCAGTCATGATGAAAATTGGCTCTATGCTTTTGCAATCTTTGAGGAGGTCATATACCAAAACACGTTTACATGCCAGAACTTAATATAAATATAAAAAGGATAATAGTGCATGCAGTGTGCTCTGTTAAACTGCTTTATGCCTAGTAAAACCTATGGTACAGCCTTAAAGTAAAAACATGCAAATACATTTTTAATTTTTAAAAAATTAGCTCAATATTGTCTTCCCTTACTGGCAGCTGCTCTACAAGGGTTCAGGCAGAAATCTTTTCCAGCTTGAAACATAAAACCCTCTAACTGGAGATATCGGAGACTGATCCTGTGACCTTACTTTAAGCAGAAGATATGCAGTACCAGCTAGTCATTTTCACCACCACCATGAATGAAATTTATCTTCAAGGGAGAGCTCTTTTGTTCCTTTTTTGCCATTTACTGGTGAGCTGAAAGGGAGAAAAAAGTACATAATAGGCTAGTATGCAATGGCCTCAAATCTTGGTACCAATTTTAGAGCATGAACACAAGAAGAAACAAAACGGCAACTTCCTGCTGCAATATCAGGTTGGCTGGTCAAACCATGTTCCCATCCATTGCAACTGCTAATGCTGGACTTGTTTCAATACTGCGCTCTGGTTTATCCCACACAATTGATCTTGTTATAATCCTGACAGAAAGTTACTTGGCAATAGTTGCCTATAGTGCGCACTCAAGCAACGTTACACCTTTCTGAATCGCTAGGTTCAGAAAGGTGTGACTCTCCTTAGAATTGCACAACTACTTATGGGAAGGGATGAAATTCAAATGTGGGAATGCCTGGTTTATGACTTACTCTTTTAGCCACTACATTATACCATCTCTCAAAATCTGTTTCTAGTTTTAAAGTGTGACACCCTGTTCTAAGGTTTCATATAAACAGCCCAATCTATTGGTCAAAAGAGCACAGCAGAATTTCTGTGTGTTTTCCCTTCATTAATCATGTAAATACTTGGCACATAGTTACTACTTGAAGTTAGCTGGAGTGGTAAAACAGCAGCTGGTGATAATCAAAAAGGCTTCTTAGTGGATAATCTCAGACTTCGAGAAGCTGAGTACTTGCCGTGTCTTATGCCATTGCTTATATGTTTTTAGTGGTGTGTGAGGACTCACTGAACTGTTCTTGTTTGTTAAAAACTTACTGTTACTTATTAAGCACTTAAACATTAGACACTATCATGTGCACATACATACACCCAAATTCTCACTTGACCTTCAGTTTCATTAATGTCTGCAAAGCATAGTAATCACTGAAATAACCTATCAGACTGGAGAATGGTTTAAGGAAAAGCCAATGAAAATGAAGGTCTTTTTAAAAGAGAACAAATATAAGTAAAAGATTACATGGAGAAATAAATGCTAAATTTATATCAGATAAAACCATATATACTGCCTGCTGAACATATGACTAGGTGATAGATGTGATGAGCTGATACTTGACTGAAAGGAAGACTGCTGGATCAGAAAGACTTTGAAAGGGTGTGTTTTGTGTAATTTACTTGTTTTGTGGAGCAAGAAAACTTGAGCTGTCTCTCTCCACAGATAGCTCCACGTGTTTTAAAGAAGTCAGGCCTTTTAAAAGTTATTTATGTACTTCCTGAATAGGCATATGGTTTGCCAGCAGAAGGTCCCAGGGTTAATCTGTGGCAAATGTAAATGTCTTGAATAGCAGGGCTGAAAAAGACTTCTTGTAGGCATTCATTGCTAGAACAAAGACGATACTGGGTTTGAGGGGCCAGAGTTGAAGCTGCATGTAGGGTTGCCAGGTCCAGGTTGGGAAATTCCTGGAGATTTTGGGGGTGGAGCCTGGAAAGGATGGGGTTTGGAGAGGGAAGGGGCCTCAGTGGGGTATAATGCCATAGAGTCCACCATTCAAAACAGCCATTTTCTCCAGGGGAACAGATCTTTGTCTCCTGGAGATCAGTTGTAATTCTGGGAGATCTCCAACCACCACCTGGAGGCTGGCAACTCTAGCTGCATGTGACATCCTTTTGTTCTTGAGTGTTAGGCCTCTGTACCACTGAAGGCACTTGAAGTAAAAACGCTGGTATGATAGTGAGGGGCCCTATATGTAATGCAACTGGGGACAGAGGTAGCAGGAGTTTTAAATTGCTTCCAAATGTATCCTTTGGCATAGTATGACTGCTGTAACTCGAGAGCACAGATGTTCTTGTTTTACGGACTGTGCAACTTACTACCCATTAAACCAAAGTAAACAGTAGGCCTGTCCTTGCACATATCTGTATTTGGGGGCACTGGCGTTTAATTGAAAACCTAGCTGTCAATGTTATGTAATATGGGGAAGAAAAAGTAATGAGTGTGTAGTAGGTAATTAATTCTGTCTGCCCAAAGAACTGTTAATAGCTGTAGAAGATACTAGCTCAAATAGTGCAGGTAATGAGAATATATGCTTTCAAAAGACACTTAAATAATTGCTAATGATAGTAGTTATTCATTTTGTCCACTGTGATTTCCATGTTGTATTCCTGAATTCTGTTCTGCTGGCAACCTTTGGAGCAGTAGTGAGAGAAAATAAAATGCTGGCATTCACAAATGGTGTGATGTCACACTAGAAATCACTATGAGCTCTATATATAGTTTTACCAAAGAGTTTCTGGCGATGCCTAGGGTAATGAGACTACCTCTGGTTTTTCCCAGTAGTAGTAGTAATAAATGCTTATATACCTCTTTTCTAGACAGATTAGTGCCCCACTCGTAGCATTTTTTAAAACTCAGTGTATTATTATCCCCACAGTGCAGCTGGGGAGCAGGGGCTGAGAAGAGTGGCTTACCCAAGGCCATGTACTTAGCTCATGGCAACAGTGGGGTTCAAACTGGCAGACTGCTTATTTGCAGCCCAACCACTAATTCACTTGCATATTCTTAATATAATGAACCAAAATGGTTATAGCTATTCACGTGTCAGGAACTACATGATAACAGAATTAACAGCTAAGAATATATGATTTATCTTAACTATTTTCACAAGACATTAGTTATATGAATTTTGAGTCAAGTATGTGTTTGTCCTAACCTTGATGGCCCAGTCTAGCCCAGTCTCATCAGATCTCAGTGGCTAAGCAGGGTTGGCTCTGGTTAGAATTTGGAAGGGAGACCACCAAGAAAGTCCAAAATTGTTAAGCAGAGGCAGGCAATGGCAGACCACCTCTGAAGTCTCTTGCATTGAAAACCCTACAGGATTGTCATAAGTCAGCCACTTAAGTCAGTCTACTATAACCCCAATGTTGCCTTCCCCCTCAGTCTCAGCAAGTTCAGTTCCCATTAGTGTACTTAGAGTTGGAGAGGGTTTTTTTTGTTCCAGTGTGTATCACACATTGCATGTCATTATTACCCACTTACCCAATTAATGGGGAGATCCTCCTGGAGCATTTCAATCAGCCTTGGTTCTCACCATCCTGAATAATTTTGTCATTTGCAAAATTGACCACTACATTGCTCAATCCCAGTGCCATATTATTTATAAACAAATTAAATAGCACTGGCCCCAACGCAAATCCTTGGGGGACCCCACTGTTGCTTGTCTCCATTGAGAGGACTATCCGTTTATTCCTACTCTGCTTCTTTTCAATTAGTCAGTTTTTAATCCACAAAAAGGATCTATCCTCTTATCTTTTGATTCCTAAGTTGATTCAGAAATTTTTGGTGAGACACCTTGTCAGAGTGAGGCACATTTTGAAAGCTCAAGTATATAATGTCTACCAGATCACCATTATCTACATATTTGTTAACTTTTTCAAAGAATTCCACAAGGTTGGTGAGACGAGTCAGGAATTCCCTTTGCAGAAGCCATGCTCAGCAGGCATTTTTCTTCCATGTGCCTAATAATTCTCTTTTATTACAGTTTCTATTAATTTGCCTGAAACAGACATTAGGCTAACTGGCCTGTAATTTCCTGGTTTCCCTCTAGAATCCTTTTTAAAAATTGATGTAACGTTTGCTACTCTCTAGTCTTCTTGTACAGTGGCTGGTTTTAACTACAAGTTACATATACTGGTTAGTTAGGTCAACAATTTCACATTTGAGTTCTCTGAGAACTCTTGGATGTATGCCATCAGGCCTGAATACTTACTGGTTTTTAACTTCCCCGGTATATCTAGAACTTCATCTCTCATTATCTCAATTTGACTTGGTTCTTCAGATTCTGTTCCTGATAGGGCTGCCAGGTTCCCCGGTGGGGGTGGAGGATCTGCCCTCTGCCCCCTGCTGCCACTCACCTGATTTGCAGGAGTGAGAACCCAGGGAACAGGCCAGGTGGCAAAAAATCTCCTAGGCCAGCGCTCTTCAAGGGCGCTTCCTCCAGGCACAATGACATCACTTTCTTAAGTGATGTCATCGTGCCTGGTGGGCATGCTCCCACACTTTATAGGGGCCCAAATTGGCCCCTGTGAAGCATGGAAGCATGCCCACCACCAGACAAGATGATATCACTCTGGAAGTATTGTCACTGTGCCCTGCGGATGGCACACATGCACAACAAAGACAGCACTGGTAACTGCCAGATCTCTCTTCCCCTCCCCCGCTAGGAGGGTAAAGCAACTTTGCAACTCTAATTCCTGAAAATAATTGCTCTGACATGGGTACATGCCCCACACTTTCCGCAGTGAACACAGGTGCAAGAATGCCTTTCTGCCTTCCTCCCATTTTCCTTTAGCAGTCCTTTTATTCCTTGGTCATCCAGACTCAATTGCCTCTCTGGCCAGTATCCTGTTCCAAATGTACTTAAAGGAACATTTTTTGTTTCTCTTTCAGTAATCCGCTCCTCAAATTTTATTTTTGCTTGCCTAATTTTAATTTACCCTTCTTTTGCCAGACCCTATGCTTCCTTTTGTAATACACAAGAAAAAATGATTTTACTCTATATTTAACCTGGAATAACTATACATATTAATCTTGTGGTCCTTCAGTCTGTATACTCTTGAAGACATTGGAATGGCTTGGAGAGCGAGGGGCTTAAGCACATTACAGCCTAGATGACAGGTTGCTTGGGAAGTTAGCTGGAAGAAGAGTAGGGAATCTTACGGTTTCCTTAAATATGTGAAATTGGGGAACCCCCAACCCCACTTGCATTTCACATGTGACCTGTGACTAACCTTAAAAACTGTGTGTGTGTGTTTGTGGGGGGGGTGTGCCTGGAGCATGGTACAGTTGCAGGAGGAGCTTCAGCCTTCCTTTCCTTCCACTTTGTGCCACTTTCACTAGAAAAATATGGTGGGAAGGTGGAGTGGTTTGACCTACTGATGGTTCCATATGTCCTGAGCAGATACCCACCCCTGCAGCCATTTTTTCCAGCAAAGACAGTAAGGGATGGAAGGGAGGGCTGGCTGAAGCCCCTCTAGCTGCTACACTGTGCTCTGGAGCACATTCCCACCTCCACTTTTTAAAACCTGGGTCTCAGGCCAGATTTGAAATGTGAATAAAATGGCTCACATTTCAAGCATTGTGTGAGAAGACTCTTATCTGTAACTGCTTTGGGGTAGACAGTTCCAAGAATATCAGTTTGGCAGCCTCCAGGAGGGGCCTGGAGATCTCCTGGAATTACAATATCCCCACAATACAGCTATCAGCTCCCCTTGAGGAAATGGATTCTATGGCCATATTCCCTGATGAAGTCCATCTCCTCAGTAGCAATATAGAAAAAAACCTGATTAAGTTGTAGTCCCTGGGAGGAGCCAATCCATTTTCTGTATCTTCTCAGTTGGGGCCTGTGTAGAAGGAGAGAAGGTCCTTCTCTGTGGCCTGGAGACCAGTTGTAATTCTGGGAGATGACCAGCCACTACCTGGAGGCTGGCAACCCTATAGATACAGTGCAACAAGAAATAAATGAGAAAGGTTAGTTAATATAGCACTTAATCTTTCTGGAGTTCTAGAATCAGGAGGAAGACATTTTGGCTGGCTGGGACAGAGGCAGAATGATGAAGCCTTTGATCAACAAAGGTGGTGACTTTTTTGCTCATAACTATTTCACATTGTAAAATTGTCCAGCTAGTAGCAAAGACAAGAGTACTATGGCAGAGTATACTTCTCATCCATGCCCACATCAGCTTGTGGATAGTGGGGCAAAGGTGAATAAAGCAGTTTTCTGACTGACCCCTCTGGCACCGCCTAAGAGTGAGTTCTATTTGAAAAGCACTATCTGACAAATCACAACAAAACTTGTAGCTTCAAATACATGGCAAAATAGACATCCACATTATTTCTCACACTTGTTTAATCATGGTGTGAAGCAGCCCTACCTTCATTTTGTAAATATTTTTAACTTTAAAAAACATTACCCATTCTTGCATTTGTTTTGCACTGATCAACCAGCAGAGGGAACTATGACCTCTAATCTGCCATTCAAGTAGACAAAGCTTTTGAAGCAAGAGTCCTTACATCCCCCATATTCAGAAATGACCATTTTAAAAAGATTGACAGAAAATATATTGACAATGGCGCACTAAGAGCATCATCCCCATGGGTCAATGCACACCTGCAGCTGAGTGATCTCTGAGGGGCAGGAGCTGAGCTATTAGTCCAGCAGAGCTCCCATGAACACTTGCCTGGCATGATGGAGTGCTGTGACTAATTGGAGTGAAATGTCGAGGCTGTGTATGGCTTGTGTAGCTCTCAGCAGGTGGTGGAAGGTGATGTGACCTAGCTGTCAACGTGATCATTCTGCTGCCTCAAATATCCTTGGGTGGTTTTGACAGCAGGCGGCACCTACCTCACTCGCGGGAGAAGTGCTTGTCAAGAAGGGGATGTTGCAAAGGTGCCCTTGAGCTGGAGGATAGATTTTACTATTCTTCTGCAGCAGTCTCACCATGGTCATGAGAAGAGCAGGAGAAATCTTTTGTTGGCAAAAAGTAATGAGGAAGAAAGGTTATAGTGAAGTATTTTCTCCTTCTCCTCAATCAGTAGGTTTACCTTTGGTTCGGCATTAGGTACTTTGTTAAATACACCCCACAAGATCGTGTGCAGTTTTTTTCCCTATTGACCTCCATTCCCTGATTCTTCAGGTTCTGTCTTATCCAAACCTTCCAGGCTTCAACCTCTGAACTGCCCAAACTCACCAGGTTCCACCCATAGAAAAATGTTGTGATGCTTATTTGCATGTCCTCAACCCCTAAACCTCTCACCAGTTGCCAGCATTCAGCTGGCGACCCTACCTGGATGCCATGTTGGGGGGGAAAGGTAAAACGTTTATTTTTCTCCCCAACCTTGAGGCTCCTTGCATAATGCCACCAAACACCCCTCTTTCTTGGCTTGCCAACTCCAGCTTGGAAAATGCCTGAACATTTGAAGTGGTGCTTGGGAAGGGTTAGGGAAGAAGTTCATCCAGATGTGTTCATAGAATCATAGAATTTGGAAGGGGTCTTCCAGGCCATCTAGTCCAACCCCCTGCCCAATGCAGGAACAGCCTAAAGCATCGTTAAGTCTCTCTTTGAAGACTGTCAATGAGAGGGCACATCCCTAGGCAGCTGATTCCACTACTGAAATACTCTTAACATGAAGTTTTTCCTAATGCCCAGCCAGTACCTTCCCTCCTGTAGTTTAAACCCACTGTTTCAAGTCCTAGCCTCTGTTGCCAACTGTAATGATTTCAAGAAATGGGTGCATGTATCTTTAAATGCTTGGTTTGAGCTTGGTGAAGAATGGGGTGAAAGAGAGGAATGAGTGAGTGATATGATTGGTTGACTGAGATTGTGGGAGGAGTGGATGCAGTTTAGACTGAGAGCAGAACTACAAGTGACAAAAGGCACAGGTTGGACACTTGTCAGCTTCACTCAAGTTTTGATGGGAAATGTAGGCAGCTTGGCGGAATGTTGGACAAGTGACAGTTGAAAAGTCCATTGGACAGCAGTCAGAGAGCCAAGCTGCAAGACTAGGATGCCTACATTTCCCATCAAGAGAGGGAGAAAAAAGTCAGTCAGAAGAAAGCAGGCTAGCTGTATGCTGTCTGAGTATATTGAAATATTCATGAGAGAAATATAACCTGTGTGGAACATGAACTGAGCATGTTTGTGAAAGGACGCTCAGTCAGGGAAAGAGAGGCCAGCTGTGTGCTGCCTGAGCAGGTTTAATATTTCTGTGAACAGGAGTCAGAGAAAGAGAGGCTAGCTGTGTGCTGTCTGAGGAGTTTTAAGCGTTTCTGTGACAGAAATATTGAGTTAGAGAAAGAGGCTGTGTGTGAAGCCTTAGAAGAGATCTGTGTGAATGAGAGTAAATGAAGCGACTTTAAGAACTAATAACTTTTATGAAACCAATACGCTTCTTGAAAAATAAACATTTATTTTGTTTTGTTATATCCCAGAGTAGCTGTCATTGTTATATCCCATTCCTATCCTCAGGGCCACATAGAACCACGAAGGAGCCTGATGCTTAGGAACGTTACCAAAGGGAAAATTTAAATAAAATATCTTGGAATAAAGTATTCCTGGTGGCAGCAGACTACCCAGAGGGTTAAGGAATAGACTAAAAGAAAAATATACCCTAAAGAAAGTAAAGGTCATAACACCAACAAAGACAGCTTCCTTCCTTCCCATAAGTGAAAGCCTTTTAAATACTCAAAGGGAGCAATCATGTATCCCCTTAACTTCCTCTTCTCCAAACTGAACAGGACCTTCAGTATTTCCTCATACGGTTAAGTCTCCAGGCCCCTGATCTTCCTGACTGCTCTTCTCTGCACCCATTCCAATTTGTTCACATCTTTTCTGAAGTGAGTCCTCCAGAACTGCACACAATACTCCAGGTGGGACAATGACATCCTGTGATTTGAATGTTATACCTTTGTTAATACCCCCCAATATTGTTTGCTTTTTTGCTGCTGCATCACAATGCTCACATTTACAGTGCAATCCTATGGAGAGTTACTCCAGTCTAAGCCCATTGAAGTCAATGGGCTTAGACTGGAGTAACTCTCCATAGGATTGCACTGTTAGTTTCCTACCCACCCAAATCCCAAGTTCTTGTTCACACACACTGCTACCCAGAAGTGTGTCTCTCATTCAGTATGCATGTGTTGCATTTTTGCTACTCAGGCGTTGCCATAGTGTTTCTCTTCCAAAGTTAGTATTTCCTCCATGGGAACTGATCTCTGTAGTCTGGAGTTCACTTGTAATTACAGAAGAACTCTAGGCCAATCTGAAGGTGGTAACCTTACCCACTTCTGAGGAGTTTGTAGCCAGTGGTGTATAAAAAATATCGTACCACTCTGTGTAGGAGGAGTATTTCTTGAATTCCTCTCTGTTCCTGCAGTGCCTTCTGGACAGATAATTGCCAAGGGTGTGGGCCCTGTGTATAGTCAAGCTATTGATGGAGGTCTGGAGCAAGCATGGACAAAGTGGTATAATCAATTCTTCTTCCCCTTCTCTAAGCACAGTTTTTCTGTGGAAAAGGGTTCATTGTATTCCCTTGTCTCTCCTCACTCCAACCCACTGACTCATATGGCCATTCCTCTACATAGACCCCACATCAGGAGGAAAGATCTCTGCAGGGGTTTGAAGGGGCTCTAGGAACTGAGGAGAATGAGGGAAAAGTCTGTGCGACTTCTGTGATAGACAAATGCCCATAAATATTTCAAACAGAATGTTGTACTATGCTAGGCCTGAGAGCTTCATATCAAGGTCTGTCCTACCCTGTTCACTTCTGGTTACCTACGTGCTGGGGAACCTGGGAGCGGAATGGCCAGGGCCGCAGTTTAAGCCCTTGCAGCCAGTTTAGTCTTCACCTTACTTCCCTCTTCTTTTTGGTAGGCTACACTCTCTCAGGAGCAGGTCTTGTTTGTTACTGGCACTGTTGCAGTGATACGCAGATCAGGACCACCAAGCTCCCAGTGGGGCCTGGAGATCTCCCAGAATTATAACATGTCTCCCTACTACAGGGATCAGTTTCAGCACTAGAGAAAAGGGCTGATTTGGAGGGTGGACTCTATGGCGTTAAGATTAAACTCTGTTGAGGTCCCTGCCCTCCCCAGTTTCCATCTCCAAATCTCCAGGAATTTTCCAACCTGGCCTTGGCAACCCTACTTGCAGACTGAGGCTGCAGCAACTGTCAAGATTATTTTTTTGGTGTGTGTGTGTGCTGTAGTGATTAGAATGCTGGGCTAGGGGACCCACGGTTCAAATTGCCACTTGCATTGAAACTTACTGGGTGGTCTTAGGCCAGTCACTTGCCCATAGCCTAACCTGTCTTCTAGGGCTATTTGAATAAAATGGAGGAAAGAAGAAAACGATGTGATCGTCGTCGTCCTTCTGTGCAGCCCCACATTGGGGACTGCGCAGGCGCAGGCCAGCCGCGGAGAAGATTCTTTTAGCTTCTAGAAATGTGACGGGGACGTTCGGGCCCACCGCGCATGCGCGCCGGTGTTCCCGCCAATTTTGAAGTACAAGTACCCGAACGTCCCCGGCATTCCCTCAGTTCCTTTTTCGCCGCCGTTCGAAAAGGTTCTTTAGCTGTCGCTCGTGTCTTCGGACTGTTCGTCGCTTGTGAGTTATCGCTTCTTTTTCTGGGACACGCCTCCACCATGTCCCATTCCTCTCTATTTAAAAAATGCCAGCAATGTGGCACTAAGATGACCCACTCAGACGGTCATGACCTGTGCCTTATCTGTTTGGGCGAGGGGCACGTCGTGGAGCGCTGTAAGTTCTGCATGGCCTTCACCCCGAAGGCGCGGAACGACCGCAAGGCCAGGCTCCAAGCCTTCCTTTGGGACGCCAACCTTCTGCCGCCCAAACCGTCTGGATCGTCCGGGAGCAAGCCCAGCTCTGTCGCTCCCTCGCCGGCTCCGTGTAAGTCGCCGGAACCGCTCCCCTCGGATCAGACGGGGCCGCCCGTTCCGGAGGGCTCGACTGCCTCCGGTTCCGTGAGTGTTCCGTCCAGTCGGAAGGCGAAGAAACGCGCTTCGTCGAAGCCTTCTTCGAAGCCTTTGGCCACTGCGGCTTCTTCGGAGCCCCCGCCAAAAAAGGCAAAGGCCAAGTCGAAAGCCAAGAGCCGTGCTTTATCGCCGGCCCCGACGTCATTGGCTGGTTCGCCTCCCAGATCGGCCCCTCCTGCTGAGGACGTCAGGAGTCTCCTGCACACTCCTTCGCCTCCTCGTACGCCTCCTCCGGTGGTTCCGGACGACTATGAATCGTTCCCTTGTTTTTCGGAACCGTTCCAGGAGTTTGAACGCTCCCTGCCATCTGCTCCGGTCCCGTCGGAGGTCTCCGTTCCGGCGCAGCCAGTCTTGTCGGTTCCGGCGCCGTTTCACCGATCCGTTCCAGTGCCTGCTGCTCTACCTCCTTGGCAGCCTGTCCCGGGCTTTGGGAACGTGGCCTCCTGGCAAGATTTCGTGGCTTGGATCCAGCAGTCCGCCCCCTTCCTGCCTGGCCCATCGGCGCCCTTGACCTCGGTTCCGGCGCCGTCGACTCTGCCACTTGCTCCGCCTGCTGCTCGGCCGCATCGCCATCTTTCGGCTCCCGAGCCTTGTACCTCGGTTCCGACGGAGCGCCCTTCGGTTCCGACGCAAACCCCGGCGGTTTTCTCCGACTCCGAGGATGAAGAGGGCCTGGCGTCTCCATCTGAGTACTCCTCGGACGCGGCTTCCGACCCTTCCCCTGATGATGCTGTGGGGGAGCTCCGTTCGTCGTCTCCTAATGACGACTACAGAGTGTTCGCGGAGCAGCTGGTCCGGATGGCCGTGGCACTGGAGCTGGATGTCGCCTCTTCCACCTCAAAGCCCAAGAGCAAGCTGCTGGAGCCGCTGTACTCTGGCTCTCCTGCCTCGGTGGCGTTCCCCCCTGTCGAGGATCTCGTCGACAATGCCCTCGCGCTCTGGCAGACCCCTGCTTCCGTTCCGCCTACGGCCAAGAAGGTCGAGAAATATTATCGGCTCAAGCAGGAGGATTGCCCTTACCTCTTCACCCATCCAAAACCCTCTTCCATCGTGGCCGAGGAGGGTCAAGCTCGGTTCCGACGCGGTTCCTCTTCGGCTCCGTCGGATCGGGAGGGCAGAAAGCTAGATGGCATTGGTCGGAAGGTGTATTCTTCGGCTTCCCTGGGGTTCCGTATCGCCAATTTCCAAGTGATAATGGGCTCCTACAATCTCTTCTTGTGGAAGCGACTATCCTCCTACCTCTCTGACCTTCCCGACGATCGCCGTGCCTTGGTCAAGGCTCTCCAGGCTGAGGCTTTCCGGTTGTCAAAGCAACAGATGACAGCTGGCAAGGACGCCGCCGACTCTGCTGCATGTGCGATGGCATCCTCCGTGCTCTTGCGTCGGCACGCCTGGCTTCGATCTACGGGCCTGCCCCCCGAGAAGAAGGCCAAGGTCGAGGATTTCCCGTTTGAGGGTCCCCAGCTCTTCTCAGAGAAAACGGATGAGTCCCTTTCCCTCATGAAGAAGAACCAGCAGACGGCCAAGTCCCTCGGGGTTGCGCCTTCGGTTCCGCTGACGGGTCCGAGATATCGGTACGGCAGGTTCCGGTCCTATCAGTCACCCTACCAGCAGTTCCAACAGCGCCAAGGAAGGTTCTCCTCCGGTCAATCCTATGGCCACCGTTCCTACTCTGGTCAGCAGCGCCACTCTTCGAGACGCTCCGGCTGGTCCAAGGGACGACAGCAGCCTCCCTCGCCCAAGCCCTCGACTTCGGCGCAAAAGCCCACGGTCTTCTGACTAGACCAGGACGCTTCCCAGTTGGCCTGCAAGGACACTGTTAATGTCTTGTTCTTGGACAGGCTACGGCCTTTCTTGCCCCATTGGCGACTCATTACTACTGATAACTGGGTCCTCTCTATTGTGGCCCGTGGTTATAAGTTATCGTTTACCACTGCACCCCCTCTTTCGCACCCCCCTCGTTGTGCTTCTTGTTGTAATGTTGTGTTACAAAATAATGTTTTGGAGTTGGTTAACAAAGGTGCTGTCCGGGTGGTCGATGTCTCTGCTTCCCCTTGGGGATTTTATTCAAGATACTTTCTTGTGGATAAGAAAGATGGGGGGTCTCATCCCATTTTGGACCTTCGGGCCCTTAATACTTACTTGAGGGTGGAAAAGTTTAGGATGCTTACTCTGTCACGAGTATTGGAACTCTTGGAGTCAGGCGTCTGGATGGCCATTTTGGATCTCAAAGACGCCTACTTCCACATTTCCATCTTTGAGGGCCACAGAAAATATCTCCGTTTTACCTGTGGAGGCGCTGTCTATGAGTACACAGCCTTGCCCTTTGGCCTGGCCTCGGCGCCCAGGGTGTTCACTAAATGTATGGCCACCGTGGTGGCACATTTACGGTCTAGTGGCTGTTTTGTCTATCCATATTTGGATGATTGGCTCCTGGTGGGTCCCTCCTCTGATTCCCTCCGGGCCTCTATCGCCCTCACCTTGTCCGTGCTAGACGGCCTGGGGCTAGTGGTCAATTTGGGGAAGTCTGTGTTGTCCCCAGGTACGAGCATTAGGTTCATCGGGGTCCACTTTGACTCTCTGCTGGGCCGGGCTTATCTACCCCCGGACCGCTTGAGCAGGCTATCCTGCCTGGCCCGCCACTTCGTGCATAACCGGTTCCAAACTGCCCTCCTGATTCAAACCTTGTTGGGCCTCATGGCCTCCTCCACAGGGGTGGTGTGTTTTGCACGCCTGCACATGCGGCCTCTGCAAAACTGGTTTGTTCGGGTTTTCAACCCTCTCGCTATGAGTCAACACCGTGGGTTTTCCATCCCGAGGGTGATACAGCGGTCCTTGGTGTGGTGGACTGTCCCTGAGAATTTGTCCAAGGGTTGTCCTTTTGGTCCCTTCCTGCCGGAGGTCACCGTCTTTACGGACGCTTCCAATCTAGGCTGGGGAGGGCGTTGTGGGCGCCTGTCTGCTCAGGGTGTTTGGTCCCCCCTTGAGGTAAACATGCACATTAACCTCTTAGAGCTTAGAGCGATCCGTTACTCCCTTGCTTCTTTTGCAGATGTCATTCGGAACAAGAGGGTGCAGGTCCTGTCGGACAATACCACAGCCTGTTACTATCTCAACAAGCAGGGAGGAACGGTCTCGCTCAAGCTCTGCAGGGAAGCGACTACGCTCTGGAATTGGGCCATTACCAACAACGTCCTGCCCAAGGCCGTTCATATTGCGGGGGAGAGCAACACAGCAGCAGACGCGCTGAGCAGAGTGTTTTTGCCCCAACACGAGTGGTCCCTCAACAGGGCTTACCTCCATGTGGTTTTCCACATGTGGGGCACCCCGCTCATCGACCTCTTCGCCACAGCCCACAACACACAGGTTCCCCTGTTCTGCTCCCGGGCCGGGATTGGCCATCGTTCACTGGGGGATGCCTTCCAGATACCCTGGTCTCCAGGGCTCTTTTATGCCTTCCCGCCCTTCCCACTCCTTCACAAGGTCCTGTCCAGGATCAGAGCCTTCCGGACCCATTGTATCCTGATTGCCCCTCGGTGGCCTCGCCAGGATTGGTTCCCCCTTTTACTCTCCCTGTCACAGGGGCGGTGTCTCCCGCTTCCACACGCCCCAGACCTGCTACTCAGGGACGGGGTGTGGCATCACGATGTGGCAGTGCTAAATCTGACTGCCTGGCTCCTCTGCGCCCCAGACTAGGCCTCTCTGCTAGGGTGCTTAACGTGATCTTGAATGCCCGAAAACCGTCTACCAGGTTGTCCTACCAGAGGAAGTGGTCACGTTTCTCTAGGTGGTTAGCCCCCAAAGGGGTTTCCCCTTTCACTTGCCCGCTGCCTGTCATTCTGGACTACCTCCTGGACCTGTGCTCCCAAGGTCTGGCGTTCTCCAGTGTTAAGGTGCACATGGCTGCTATCTCTGCCTTCCATGAGCAGATTGATGGGAGGACTGTGTTTGCACATTGGCTGTCCAAACAGTTCCTGAAGGGCCTACTGAAGTCCTTTCCTCCTAGGGCCCATCCTATTCCTCAGTGGAGCCTGACCCTGGTGCTCTCCCGTCTGATGCTCTCCCCTTTTGAGCCCCTGTCTACCTGTCCCTTGCCTCTGCTCACGCAGAAGGTGGCCTTTTTGGTTGCAGTCACTTCCTCCAGGCGGGTTGGGGAGTTGTCTGCTCTAAGGTGTGACCCCCCCTTCCTGCAGTTCTTCCCCGGTACGGTCATGCTCCACACTAGTATGCAGTTCCTGCCCAAGGTGGTTTCCAAATTTCACCTGCGTCAAAAGGTGGTCCTTCCTTCCTTTTTTCCTACACCCTCTTCCCCAGAGGAACGTACTCTACACACATTGGATGTGAAACGTGCTTTATTGTTTTATTTACATCGCACCAAGTGTTTCAGGAAGTCTCCTGCTCTGTTCTTGTGTTACTCTGGCCCTCGCAAGGGCTCGCCAGCTTCTGCCCAGTCCATCTCTCGCTGGATTGTGTCTGCAATTAAACTTTGTTATCAGCAAGCTGGAGTCCGGTGCCCGTTGTTGATTACTGCTCATTCTACTCGAGCACAAGCTGCCTCTGCTGCCTTCCTGCGAGGAGTGCCACTCCAGGACGTTTGCCAAGCTGCAACGTGGTCTACCGCTGACACTTTCATTAAACATTATTCTGTAGACGTGAATGCACGCCGTGAATCCGCTGTTGGCACGGCTGTTCTGCATTCTTTGTTCACGTAGACACTCACACCCGCCCCCATTGGTGAGATGCTAGCTATTCTCCCAATGTGGGGCTGCACAGAAGGACGACGACGATAAACAGGGTTTCTCACCTGTAACTGTTGATCGTCGAGTCTCTTCTGTGCAGACACACATTCCCTCCCGCCTGCCCCGCTGTGAGTGCTTGGTTTACTCCATTGTTTCTCCGGCGGCTCAGGTGAACTGAGGGAATGCCGGGGACGTTCGGGTACTTGTACTTCAAAATTGGCGGGAACACCGGCGCGCATGCGCGGTGGGCCCGAACGTCCCCGTCACATTTCTAGAAGCTAAAAGAATCTTCTCCGCGGCTGGCCTGCGCCTGCGCAGTCCCCAATGTGTGTCTGCACAGAAGAGACTCGACGATCAACAGTTACAGGTGAGAAACCCTGTTTTTTTGTCTGGAACTTTTTGGAGGAAGGGTTGGGTAGAAATGTATTAAATAAATAATTTGGGTACCTGATTCTCTTGTCAAGCTTTGGTTCTAGTTAAGTCTCCATTTGGACTCCATGGAGACTTAACAGAATCAGAACACCATGCTGTGGTAAAAGTGAAACTGGTTTTACCTCCAGCTTCCTTGCATAGTCCAACCTAGTGTCCCTAATTATTGAATCCCTAACACTGTAACAAACCACTTTATTAAACAAATAAATGGCTTGTATTTCCAGCAGCGAGAACAACTGTGGTAAAAACAAGCAAAATTCCAGTGGTTCACCCACTTTTCCAAGGCCAGATAATTTTTGGATTGCAGTCCATGTGTCAGTCCATCTCCACCATTCCTAGCAGTAACCTTTTGGGAGCAGCTTTCTGAACAGCTGTCAGCTAAGCTAGTGTGGATATGTGGGTGGGGGTGGGTGGGTGGCTACTGTCACATCATAGCTGTCTTATGGTGGCCCCTGCTGGGGTTTCCAAGGCAAGAGACTAACAGACGTGGTTTGCCATTGCTTGTTTCTGCAGAGTGACCCTAGTCTTCCTTGGAGGTCTCCCATCCAATTATCATCTGAGACCAGCTGTATTTAGCTTCCAAAATCTGACAAGATCAGGGTTGCAGGGGGTATCCAGGTCAGGACATGCGTAGGGCAAGGTATATCTAATTGTATAACTGAATACATGAAGCCATGTGGGTGAAATGAGAATCCCAGATTCAAAAGCACGTTGTCCTAGGGCCACACAAGTCAAAAGGGACCCTTTTAAAGAGCAGTGAAGTAGGACTACATTCAACAATATCCCTGTTTTTTCAGCTCTGCATGGGATTTCCTGGTTTTTAAATCCTCCCCCTAAATGTTAGTGCTATATTATCCTTTAGAATGTGATTACTGTATTCATTTCCCCTTTTC
Organism: Eublepharis macularius; assembly: GCF_028583425.1. Classification (NCBI taxonomy): domain Eukaryota; kingdom Metazoa; phylum Chordata; class Lepidosauria; order Squamata; family Eublepharidae; genus Eublepharis; species Eublepharis macularius. The sequence goes on along the minus strand of NC_072791.1, from coordinate 94,424,591 downwards.
TACATAGAAGTAGAGTGGGGGTGGAAGCCCTGTATCCAACAGTACAAGCTTATACTGAGAATGAAGTTGATCATTGCCACCCATGCCCTGACTTAAGTTTTATGTAACTGAAAGCTTAGAGCTTTCAACTGAAGAGGGCATAAGAGAAGGAGATAGATGCCTGCTGTAGGGGCTATAACTTGTAAATTTGAAAATTCTGTGCCCTGTTTAAAGTTAATATCTTACAACAAGCCAGAATCATTTAACAAGTGCAACAGTTTCAAACAAGTTCCAGTCTTTAGAAGGCAACCATCTACATAATCATGCTTGAGAACAGATTTGGCAGAAAAAGGGCTTTACTTAAAGCATGTCCATGAATGCAGCACTCAGCTCACAGAGCTTGACTTTTGTAGTATAACGCTTCCCTAAACCCTGAAGAAATAACCCATCTTACACCACTTGTAAAGTTTAACCAAGTTATGTTGTTAATAAAATCTGGTACATTTACATAAGTGACAACATTAATGTACAGTTAATGTAGCAGACAATATTACAGCAATACAACAAGATCCAATTTTTTTGTACAGATAGCTGAAAAAGCTATTTGAAAATTATTTTCAAGAAGTACAACCTTTGAAGGTGTTTTTTAACAAGCTAGTGACAAATCTTGAATCTGTGATTTTTTGGGGAGAATTGAAAGGACCATGTGTATATATTTAGACCCGAATTGAGGTATACAACATCAATTTGTTTAATGACCAACTTGCACAGCCATTGTGGATATACGTTCTCTTATATGTGTATGCAATCTGAACAATGAGAATGTTCTTGATCCACTATTAACGTATGCAGCTTATGGAGGTGCCTTCTGGCTTTCTGTGCGGATGAATTTTTTCAGCTTGTCAATCCTCCTATATGATATTTCAGTACCATATGATGTCAGTATGTTATGCCAAGTGAGTAAACCTCTGTTCACTTCATTGTGGAGATACAAATGGTCCAACTATGAATTAAATGTATGGGAAAAGTTACCTTCCTTTGATTTAGTTCCATACCTGTCTTTCTTGTCAATTATCATGTTGAACTAGGTTCAAATCCCTTCTCAATCATGTGATAAAGTGTGCGTGTGTGTGGGAATGAACCGTATAAAGTGCCCATGAACTTCTTGGAGGAAATATAACAATTAACAGATGAGGGCTTGCCTTGTTGCTGAATGGCTCTGGCTGTTGTTATTCTTTCTACTAATATAATTATCGGCATATATCCAACAATCCGGTCTTCACTGAACAGGACTGTCCCACTTCTCCCTCCCACTGCAGCACATTGATCCTACCTCTACTTTCATTCCTGGAATGGGAAAGGAGAATAAATAGAAATCATTCTTCCCTTTTTCCAAACTCAAATGCTAATAAGTCTTTGGACCTGCATTGCTGCTACCAGCCCTCAATTAGTTATTTCCTAAGAGGGTTGATCTTTTATTTAATTTTTTCCCTCAAGCTCCATGAAAATAGAGGCATTACAGCCTAACAAAATACAGCAGGCACTCTATGCAAGGCTGAAAAAACCCTAAGTCTGTAAAGAAAACTCCTTTCCTTTGCTTCTAAATCCAACTGCTCCACATTTCTACTACACTTTCAATTATCTTCCCTGAAACTCTATAATGCACTTGTAACACCTCTCCCTGCCCCATCCTTCTACCTTTGTGTGCCTTCTCTCTTCCTCTTTTATTCATTCAACAAGAACCCTTTAACAGAAGCAGCATTTTTCACTTGTAAGCTTTGGCAAAGATGACATTATGGATCTTTTAAAAAACACTTCCTCCTCCATATTCCTCAGTAGGGAATGCAATGATGGCAGCCACCATTGGCAAAGTGTTCACTGGGAGTGAAAAACATTCTTTCCATTTATAGTCAGAGATTTCCCAGTGCTACCATCTACTTTCAGTACAGTTTTTAAAATTATGGCCCCAGTCTGGCTGTACTAGCATATAAACAAGCTATTAGTAAGTAAGTCATTCATTTGAATGCACATCACACTGTGCCTCCCCATCAAAGCCATGCAAAGCAGATGGACTGACTCCAGGGCCGGTGCGCCCATAGAGGCCAGGTAGGCAGTGGCCTCAGGCGTGAGGGCACTGGAGAGGCGCCAGAGGGGGTGTCGGGGGTGGAGGCGAGCGCCGCGGAGCTGGCATGGCTGGCCCGCAGCTGCTGCAGCCAGCCAGCCCCGTGCCACTGCCGCCGCCGCCAAACGCCCACACGAACCGCTGCCAGGGTGGCGTGTGGAGCACGGAGCAGCCTCCACCCGCCACCCCAGCCATCTGCTGGCGAATGCCCCCAGCTTGCGCTGCGCACAGAGAGGTTGCCGCAGGCACCAGAAACCCTGGCACCAGCAGTGACTGACTCTAGTTTAGACTTGCACTTTCCAATATCACGTGGGTCTTGCACATGTAAGTCTGATGGACATGTATCTCCTTAGCTTGACTGAGGTCTGTGTGGCTTTTTGTGCCTTTGTGCTCAGTGTGGAAGTAAGCACAGTGGTGAGGAGCAACCAGGAGACCAAGTGTTTATGGCAATTATTGCTCAAATACAATACAAATTAGGTCCCAGCACTTAATAATACATACAGCACAGTATCTGTGCAATGTTTGGACAAAATTTATTCCCCTGCCCTGCAGTCAATGGTGCAGTTATCACAGTTGTGATGGTCAAAGCTGGAATGACTTGGGCAGCATAAGATTTTGGATACCATGTAAATGTCAGTGGAGCTGCTGAGAGCCACCATGGTTTCTGCTCACCCCCTCCCCCACTCCCCAGGATATATGAAAATCCATCACAGGATTTGTCAATAGGCTGCCAGGAAGCCCCTTGGAATTCTGTCCCTCAAGACCCTCTTCTCTAAGCAGCCCTGAATTCTAGTAAGTAAGGGTTGTTCGTGTTTTTTGTTAAGTTTTAAATCCTGTAACTACTGGCTAGTGCTGAGAGCACCAATAATCATGAATGAAAATTAATGTAGACACTGTTAGGTAGCACTACTATTACATGATTCATCTGAGAAGTCAGTAGTGGTTCATCTAACCACATTAGCAACTTTGTGTACCTTAACAGGCAAAGAGCAGGAGGAGGTGAGGCCTAGTTTTGTTTGCAGTGTGGCAATCAGGTGTTATTACTATACATTAATGAAGTAGCATGTTGTTTGTATTTATATAAAAATGAATGACCCTGATTAGCCAAAATCTGCTCTTTCAGCCTCCACAGTGTTTTATAGACATGGTCTATCATTATCACTGATTGTGGTCTATGCACTGATATTTCAGAGAAGCATTTTGGACAGTCCGAGATGTAGGTTTAGATAGCCCACTTGAGATCTCCAGCAACCAAAGGAGTCAAAACTACATAATGTGAGAGATCCATGATTAAGATCTCATGTTTTTCTGTTCAACAGCAGCTCCACGTGGCTGATTTAAAGATCTCAGACAGGTTGCCAAAGGAGGGGGAGTTTGGCTCTTTCCCATCATGCCTCATCTGAAGCTCCAATTAGAAAAAGAGAAGCCCAGCAACTGCACCTCTATTTTTTTCTTCCTCATCTCTTGTGCCATGTTTAGTTTTGACCCCCTAGAAACTTTTGCATACTGGACTTCAGAGGAGAGTTGTGTGATTGCTTCCTACTGAAACAGATCACTATATGAGCAACATCCCTTTTATTTTCCTGTAGTTTCCAGATCAATTTGTTGTGGCAACTGAAGATGCTCTCCAGAGAAATCTTTTGCTCTGGAAGCATCATCTTGGAGGGAGTTCTTTCTGCATAAACAGGTGGTCCTCATTAGCCGGCTACAGAAGCCATAGTTGGCAAGGTCCCCTCCTACTGCAGTTCCATGAGCTGATGCATCTTGATATTCACACTCTTGAAGTGACGTAAATTGAATGAAGTCGGCCAGCCAGAGTGGACTGCAAGTCCTGCAGAGGATCCAGGCCCTGAACCTTACTGTTCCTGCTATAAATGAGCTGTTTGAAAGATTCCTGCTCCAGCAGTGAGATCATGTACTTGAGGAAGAAGCCCTCACAAAACGAGGCAAGCTCATGTGCATTGTGAATCTGTAAGACACAAGGAGATGTCAGCAAGAGATTTTTATGCAGCTGTCGATTATCACTTCCCTCTACTCTGTTTGATAGCTTCATTGTATAGGAAGGCTTAATACTGGCAGCAAATGGCTAAGAAGATGTAGAATCTTAAGTCTGAAGAAGATTTTCTGTTTCCCTGTGTGGGGCCATTCCTCAGGGATATTTTAAAGAGGTTAAAAAGACTCTCCTTCATAATCTTTTTGTGATCACCTGCTGGCTTTTGAGCCAAAGTCAAGTAACTCTTAAAGGAAAAGAGCAGCTGGTCAATGAAACAGCCAAGATGATACCTGTTTTATTATGTATGGGTGCAATCATGTGGCACACCATGGCAACATGATAAGTGATACCAGATGGTACATGGTATTAGCAGTCAAAGAAATTCTGTGCCTATGAGATGTGCCTTGGAAAAAAGGCAGTTAATGAAACACACAAGAGTTTCTTAAAAAGCCTTCTGCTTGCTGTTTTTGGATATATGGTTCTCAGTTATCCACTGAATAATTGTCATCTTGGTATCATTGGCTGAAGATGAGACTAAGATTGCTTCTTCTTCTGTGCAATAGCTAATACTGGTAGAAAAACCTTTGGAAAGAAATACTATTAAAATAGATGAGAGGGAAGCAGTTTTTGATGTTCCCCTTCCACAGCACTATTAGAGATATTACATATTACCTGAGAAGTGAAACTGACTAGCCTATTTCCAACTTCACGGCAGCAGATGGAGAATAGTATCCAATTAACTGTAAACAGAATGAATTCACTAAATGGATCCCTCCTAGTTTCATGCCTCCACATAAAAGCTATTATTTGAGTACATAAGGAAAATAGCTCTCCTATAAACACAGCAAAAACTTCCCATGATTCTTTTTTGCTGCTGCTGCTGCTGCCCATACTGAATATCACTTGTTCTTAAAAGTCCAAGGACAACTTTTCAGGGGGCACAGAAGACTGACTGCAGAGGTAAGGCAGGGTAATGTGTTATCTCAGTGTCCACAAACAAGGAACTATATGTGAGACCTAGTTCTCATAAATAGCAGTGAAGCTGTCATTGAAGTAAAGGCTCAGTTGACAGGAAATTGGTGGATGTCATCCAGCAGCCATTAATAGATCTACTACCCTGTTAGACAGCTAATTGGAGCCTTCATATTTTTAAAGAGCAGACTTCTCAATATTTAGATGCTGGAGACAAGCAACAGAGGAGGGCTTCCAGTAGGATATTGTTGGATACAGATGCTGGACTAAAGGGAACTTTGGTTGGATCCAGCAGGGCTTATTAACCTCAAAAGTGTTTAAATGTTTTGAACATTGTGCTCTGAACATAAATGGAAGACAATTTGGCCTTTACCTTTGCATATTTATAGATATTAACACAGCTTTCTGTGCTGATGGTCTGGGCACAAAGTATTTCACAGTGTCGCTGAAGGCCATCCAACTGGAACAGGCTTGCAGCTGATAGCAACTAAGGGAGATGAGAGGGAAGCCATTAAAGTAACAGTAAAGTGAACACATGAACATCCATGAAGCTGCCTTATACTTAATCAAACCATCACTCCATCAAGGTCAATGACTGTCTACTCAGACTGGTGGCAGCTCTCCAGGGTCTCATGCTAGAGTTCTTTCACATCACCTACTTCTGGTACTTTTAACTGGAGATGCTAGGGACTGAATCTGGGATCTTCTGCATGCAAAGCAGATGGTGTACCACTGAGCCACAGACCCTCCCCATAGGATGATAATGTGAGAGGCCCCAGGGGACAGACAAATAAAACTGCATACCTATTTGTCACATTGCTTATTCAATGTTTATTCTGTTGGGAAGCTTTTTCTCCTCTTTCCCCCTTTCTGTTCTTGGTGAGCGGCCATTGTCTCTCCATGCAGTCTCATTTGATGTACTCATCAAATTCCATGGATTTTAGTACAAGCTATACACTGATGACACTTGGTTGTAGCTTTCTACTGAAGATCTCTCCCCATCAGCCCACTTGGATGGCTGCCATCTCTATCATGTTTAAGGCAGAATTACTAATCTTTCCACCTAGTCCTTCCCCTCTTTAATCATTCTCTGTATCTATTGCCAACATCAGCATTCAACTTGTTGTCCTGACACACAACCTTGGTTTTTCCTGTCTTTTCTTCCCACAATTATTTTGTTGCCAAATTGTGTGCCCTTGCTCATGCAAAGGTAATATCCTGCATTTACTACTGCAGTGTCCTTCCACCTTTTCATCACACCTCAGTTCATTCCTCATCTATCCAAATGCTTCAGTCCCAACTGTTTACCACTTCCTGGTGATGTACCTCCACATCTCCTTCTGTATTCCGCACACATTTCTTGTCCTTACCTCTATAAAGCTCTTCGTAGGATGGCTCCTCTCAACCTTCTGACACTGCTTTTTTGTTATCTCTCTCAACTGCACCATCCACAAATCCCCCCCACAGTCTCTTGCATTCTTTCATGACCACCCCTTTGTGCTCCACTGCCTTCTATCGAACTCACTTTGTAAACACATATGGATACCACCAGGGCTTTTTTCTGGGAAAAGAGGTGGTGGAACTCAGTGGGTTGCCCTCGGAGAAAATGGTCACATGGCTGGTGGCCCTGTCCCCTGATCTCCAGACAGAGGGGAGTTTAGATTGCCCTCTGTGCTGCCGAGCGGTGCGGAGGGCAATCTAAACTCCCCTCTGTCTGAGATCAGGGGGCGGGGCCACCAGCCATGTGACCATTTTCAAGAGGTTCCAGAACTTCGTTCCACCACGTTCCAGCTGAAAAAAAGCCCTGGATACCACTCTTTCTTCAAATTCACCTTTTTCAAGGGGCCTTTGTCTTCACAATCCATATTCCCAATGGTAACAAAAATCTTTTAAGTACATGTAAACGACATTTGCTCACATCCAACCCTTGAAAACTTCCTCATTGTCTAGATTATAAATTTCTTGAAGGACAGGACCAGTCTCTTATCAGTTAAACTCTGATAATAAAATTGATGGCATTGCAGAAACAATATGACTGCTTATAAGACCAAAATACACACAGATCCACAATGTGCAACTTAGCTGCAAAATTTGTCATGGGTAGAGAGAATGTGGTATTTCCATGACCCAAAAGCAGTCCATACAAGTCTTGGGGGTGGGGGAGGGGTGGATCAATCACACTATAGATACTTTCTTTCTTTACCAGGCTTTAAAGCATTTGAAGTGGGTGGGTATTTTTGATAAGGAAACTAGCTTGGTGAGGCATTAACTCTGACCTCTCCCCACATCAAAGTCAAGTCCCCTGAGACCCAATCCCACATAGCTGGTTTTTTGCCACTAAATTATAGGGGGAAATGACTATTGATCTCAAACATCAGGTGGTTTGGCCCAAACAGTCCTAAAAAACTTGAGGCCAGAGTAGCATATGCATACCCTTGGAATGCTGCCGAAACCAGCATCCCTGTGTTGTTCTCCCTCATATTGTAAAGGGATGCTCACTTCGTGACATACTAAGTTTTTTCACCATATCACTTGCTGGCGCTAGGAGTGAAGCTAGAGAAAACTGACAACATCTTGTCAGGACATGACAGGACAAGAGTTCCAACACATTGCTCTGGAGCCTTCATGTGGGAATACTCTTTTTGGTGACATCCTTGCTGGTGCACAGAACTTGGCACACTAGCATAAAACAGTGAGGACTCCTCCGGAGGAGAGGAGCCTTGTGTAATCAGCCTAGACAGCCCTGACTCAGCAGAAGCCAGTGATCAGGAGGAACAGCTGCTGGAGGATCAGAGTCCATAGCCAGCAGCTGAGTCAGAGGCACTGACACCCTCCAGCTCCAACACCACCGGGGAAGCTCAGCACAGGATGTCCAAACCTCCAGCTTCACCCAGAGAGCACCTCAGACAGAGGCACCGTGTAGAACTACAGGAGAGATGGCAAAGCGCACACCTCCTGACCAGACGCCAGCTGCTGGCTGAGAGCGATGAGGAGTAACCACAGGATAACTCCCACTGCAGCTGGCTGCAAGCCAGCCTCTCTATAAAACCCAGCCACAGAAGACCAGAAGGCGTGGAAACAACGTGTCAGTTCCTGCTACTGCTGCAACCACTCCATTGAACCTTGCCTTGCCCTGTGACTTTTGGACAGGACCTTGACTTTGCTTTTGTGGAGCCCCAAACTTAGTGGTAATTGACCTACAGACCTCTGGACTTGGCTTTTGGCTTTTGGCCTCTCTCCTGGCTTTGGACTTGTGCTTTGACTTTGGACTGGGATTTGACTATTCGGCTTGGGCTGACCCAGCCCATGACAGTCTTCAAGGACACTTTGTCAGAGAGGAACATAGCATTCACCTTAGTACTACATTAGTTGTGAATTCCTGAGGACGTACATGTTTATTGTACATGTTTTTAAATTGATATTGAGAACAGCCTTGAAGATTACATAGTCTAGAAATTTACTAAAATAAATATTAAACATTAAAAAAAACACTGAAGAACAATATTAATTATACTCCTTTGTTATGTATTTATCCACTATAGGAATACAACAACAAAGACTACTGGGTTTTCAGGAGCATCTGGATTTTCACTCCAAAATTTTGGCCCTCCAATTATTAGCACTGAGATATAAAGAGTACAGTATATCTATTCTGTACTCAAAAAGAAAACTTGTTCTTGAAGCAGTGCCATAAATAAAAGGCAGAAAATATGCTCACCTCTAGGACATCAGTCGTAGGAATTTCCATAGATTCTGTTCCACCATAATATAAATATTGCATCAGCATCTGAAACAGGCAATGAGAAATCTGAGCTCACAGGTTTATCATGGGAAACATGCTAACTCCTATTTTATGTCACACAGCCGCTTGACTCCCAGTAGATGTTTCCATGATTTCAGTTCAAGAAGTTAAATACTGTGTGCTAAGCTACATGCAGGGCTTTCCCACGCACTCAACTTATTCCTAATTTTCTTAGCAGTTGATCAAGCATGGGAATTTGTTTGGGTACAGTTCTTTCACACTTCTGCTTTCCCTTTGCATTTTTACAGTTGTGGAACTGGTTTATTTTGTTCTGCTCATGCCTTAAATAGTCAGGATTTTCAAGGGAGGGTGCTGTCATTAGCGGCATCATCAGTGACGTCACAGCACCCCCCCCCCCTATTTTTGAGCATGCTTATAATGTTCTAGAAGGGCTGAATTTTTTTTTAAAAGATCGAAAGTGAACACATGGGGAAGACTAAAAAGGGAACAGCTCTGCCACCCATACCTATGCAGTCCAAACAGTCCAAACTGGAGGGCCCCATCTGGGCTGACCCAGAGCTAGGAGGTGGAGGCTGGAATTGGCCAACCAACCTCTGTTGGGATGGAGCCTGGAGCAGCAGTGGCTACATGCTTTTCAAACTGCACTCCTTTTTCTGGTGCCAGAAGTGGCTACCCCTTGCAGCAACATAAGGAAAAAGGCATATCTCTGCAATGGAACAGGCTAGAGATGTTTTTAAAAAATGAAACTTGGGAATTCAGAGAATCTGCTGCATGTGTTGTTACAATGGTAGGTCAATATAATGGTATTTAAAAAAGAAAGCAAAGAAAACTAGGTGTGGGGAGGTGTGGAGAAAAAATCAATTCAAAATTGGCTTCCAGAAAAAAAAATAGAGTAAAAAGTTGTCTCAAAAGAACTGCCCCCCCCCAACCTCCAAAGCAAAACTTAAGGCAAAAAAATGTGTGTTGAAATTGGGATAAATCAAAGCAGGGTGGGGCCAGAAACGATGGGAAAAACCTGTGCAGAAACTCCTATACACTTTTCAAATGTGAGCGATGGATAGTTCTGGCCAGTTAAGTCTAGATGCAAATATAACAATTACAGCTCAGTTCAAGACTAAAATTTAGCTTCACCCATTTGCAAACTGCAAATAGGTATGCAACTGCAGTTTTAACAGTCCAAGTGCAAACATATTTGACTGACAGCTGAACAAAGAAATAAATGGATCCTTGTGCGTCAGTTTTACGGACTACTGCTTTCAGGATTCCTGCCTCAACAGATCTAGGAAGAGGGGAAAAGCCCCTTCTGACCACAGGATTTCAATACCCTTGCTTTTATTTACATGCCAAAACCAATTCTACGCCCTTTTAATCAAGAATAAACCGCAGCTTTTTAGATATTAAGAAAAGTAAAATCCTTTTCAAGAGACCCACATAAGCTTTCAATAATTTGTGCTAATTCAATACAAAACCTGCAAGTTTTTCTGACTCTGTTCAGATTTAATTCGCTTAACACAGCATGAAAATTATGGCTGGAAACTTCCAGGAGTCTTTGGGGAAGGCTCACATGACATGGTTTTTGGCCATGCACGCCACATGGTCCTGTCCTCTAATAGGGTATCCCTCAGGTCACAGACAAATGCGCGAAACTGGAAGATCAAGGAAATGGTAACCTGCAGTTCCTACAATCATGGCAACTGCAAAAATTACTACCTACTACTAAGGCCAAATTATACAGGAGGTTAGGGATGCATGACCAGATACTCCAACATGTAATTCAGACTTTAAAAATGACAGCAGCGGGAGGTAGGGGGCGGGCGAGTATGGAACGGGGAAAATGTGTGAGAAACTTTAATTTCCCCTGCTCCATTTGTCTGATCAAAATGGATTCCCTTGATACTTTTAATCCTTTGAAGCAAAATAAATAAATGAAAATTAAAGAATCAGGTAACCATTCTGTCCTCTCACACACACACATATGGCAGGGCTCTTTTTTGGGTCTATATTACATGCTAGGGGATTCAAGAATAGATCCTCAATATTACATGTAACTTTGTGTTGACAATATTAGCAATCTCAAATTCACATATTGTATTGTCTGATTATTACATACTAAGCAATTGCTTGTTTGGATATTGTGTAAACTAAATATTGTGTACTAACTCAGTTCGATGAATGAATTTGAGCATGACTCTTTTAGAATTTTTTGGACCTACATTTTTCACGTAAGCATAAACTTCTTCCCTTCAAGGTAAGTACAACAAAGTGGTTCATGCCATGGTAACATCTAGATTAAGTAACTGCAACTGCAATTTGCTCTATGTGGTGCTGCCTTTGAAGAATGTCTGGAAACTGCAATTGGTACAGAATGCTGTAGCCAGAATGTTGACTGGAGTGGGTCCTTAGGATCATATCACTCCAGTCTTATTACATCTATACTGGCTCCCAATTTGCTTCTGGGCTGAAGGCAAGGTGCTAGTATTGAACTTTGGCTTGGGACCAGTATATCTTAAAGATTGCCTTCTCTCTCATGAACCTACCTATCCACTCCAGTCATCTTTGAAGGCCTTGCTTCAGGTGCCAACAACAAGGAAGAAAAAGGCGAGGGAAACCCTACAAACTCAACTCAAACAAGCAGGGAGAAAATAGAGGGGTCAAGTTACAACCTAAAATGTAAAATATATCCCAAGAGACTATTTATTGTAAACGTGCACAAAATATAGGATGAAAAAAAAAAGTTTAAAACGTAAGGCTTGAATGGCGGGCTAAATGCGTATACAGAAAACTGCTAAAACATTCTCCATACACAGATGATGGTACAGTTCGATGACCAATGTAAAGACAGACCATGAACAACACAAAGACCGACCATATGCATTTTGCCCCTAAGTCCTTCCTCAGTGGTCAATTGTACAATGTTTATAATCAGGTCTTTTTCTGAACCAGAACGCCCTGGAACGGCATTCCGGCACCTATTTAAAATACCCACATGGCTGGTGTCATGCAAGTATTTTTAAAATGGCCTATTTGGGCCATTTTGGGCCCAGATTGGGCCTAAAATGGCCTGGATAGGGCTGCTGCTGGGCAGGGGAGGGTTACCCCACCTGGCAGCAGGTTTCAGGCCAGAATTGGGGCCAAAAATGCAAGGATCAGGCCACTGTCAGGTTGGGGAGGGTCCTCCCACCTGGCAGTGGCCTGTTCCAGGCCAACTCAGGGCTGACCCGGGCCACTTTGGGGCTGTTTTGGTCATTTGGGGCCCATTTAGGGCTTAAAATGGCCTGGATCAGAGCCAAAATGGCCAGGACCAGGCCACTGCAGGGCGGGGGTTGGATTCCCCCACCTGGCAGAAGCCTGTCCCAGGCAGATTCAGGCCTGGTCCAGTCCGTTTTGGGCACGTTTTGGCCATTTTGGGCATATTTAGGGCCTGAAATGGCCTGGAGCAGGGCCAAAAATGCCAGGATCAGGCCGCTGTCAGAAGGGAAAGGGTTCGACTTATTTATGGCATGACAAAGTAAAGGTCAACTCGATGTTCCTGCATCACTTTGTTCGGAGAAGTCTATACATAATCTGGAAGAAGTACAGAATTTATCTACAAGAAGGAACCCCTTTGTGGGTGGTTCCATATGAGGTGATAGACCCGAGAGCTGTTGATAATGAACAACAATGTTTAACGTATAAAGAAATAACTAAAACTGAAGCATCCAAACTTAGAATAAAGACACAAGAGGAACTATCACCTAACTACGATTGGTTCCAGTATAGACAGATCAGAGACTTATATAATTCGGACTCTGTAAAGGGAGGTATACGAATAGAGAATTCGGAACTAGAGCAGACCCTTCTTAAAGAAGATAAGAAAAGAATATCCAAGGTATACCAAGTACTGTTGAAGTGGTATACCGAGGATGAGATAGTTAAAACACAAATGGTGAAATGGGCTATAAACTTTAATAAAGAAATAACAATGGAGGCATGGGAATACTTGTGGAAAACTACAATGAAGACAACGACATGTATTAATATCAAAGAGAACATTTATAAAATGATCTATCGCTGGTACATGACACCAAAGAAGATTGCGCTAGGGAATTTGAATACTTCTAATAAATGCTGGAAATGTAAGAAGCATGAGGGCTCCCTCTATCATATGTGGTGGTCGTGTGAGGTAGCCAGGCAGTACTGGGGGGAAATAATAAGAGAAATGAGTGAAATTTTACAATTTCAAATTAATAAGAACCCAGAACTCCTGCTACTGAACTTGGGAATGGAGGGAATTCCAGCCCAACACAGGACGTTGATATTTTATATGACAGCAGCAGCTAGACTTTTGTATGCGCAAAAATGGAAAGTACAAGAAGTGCCAACTATTGAAGATTGGACTTACAAATTGCTGTATATGGCTGAAATGGACAAGATGACAAGAAAATTGAGAGATCTGGACTCAGGGCAGTTCAACACAGACTGGGAGAAGCTGAAACAATACCTGGAGAAGAAATGGGAGGTGGGAGGAAAACTGTGGCAGTTTGAGAACTACTGAAGTATTGAAGTAGAGGGGGGAGACTTTACCGGGGGGAGAAGAGATAAATGTGAATTAATAAGCAGTCAGATTAATAGATTGACATATATATAGATATATATAGGTTAACAAACAGAACATAGAGAAAATAATTAATTATAAGGACTAAATATAAGGAGCGATTAACTAACAATATTTTCTTTTTTTTTCTGACAAGTTTTGTACCAAACTGAATGTCTGAAGATATAGATGGGTCAAATTGATTGACTACGTGAGGAGAGATATATAGAACTATTATAAAAAGATAGAATGAGTAATATATATAGAGAATAAGTCAAATTGTTTGATATAAACGAATGTATGATCTATATGGTTTATGATATATAGAAATACCTGAAATTGAAAAATTGGGATAAATTGTTTATCTAAGATGGAAACAAAGGCTTACAGTTTGGGCATATAATGTTAAAAATAGTTAAGGATGTACTGCTTAGAATAATGGAGAAAATATATTTGTTTTAGATAGAGGAAGCTAATAAAAGTAAGGGAAAGGGGACAAAGGGTTGGAAAGCTGTTGGAAGTCAACAAAAAGGGGGGGGAAAGGGAGGGGGTTAGAGATGAAAAAATTGGGGAAAATTGAATGTAAATGTGGAAATAATGGATTCTAACCCAATAAAAATTTTTCAAAAAAAAAAAAAAGAAGGGAAAGGGTTCCCCCACTCAGCAGTGGCCCGTTCCAGGCTGACTTGGGCCCAATCCAGGACGTTTCAGGCCTGTTCTGGCCATTTTGGGCCCATTTAGGGCCTGAAACAGCCAAGATTGGGCCCCAAAATGCCAGGATCAGGCCTCTGCTGGGTGAGAGAACACTGCCCCACCTGGCATTAGCCCGATTGTGGCCATTTTTGGCTCCTTTCAGCCCTTTTGGTCCCAATTTTGGCCCAAAATGGCCAGGATTGGGCCCAAAAAGGCCAGCATCATGCCTCTGTGCAGTGGCCCAATCCTGGCCATTTTGGCCCCCTTTCAGCCATTTTGGGCCCAATTCGGGCCCAAAATGGCCAGTGTCGGGCCCAAAACAGCTAGCATCTGGCCTCTGCTGGCCAGGTAAGCACTCCCCTGGCCAGCAGCAGCCCGGTTCTGGCTATTTCAGCTTGATACTGGCCATTTTAAGCCCCTTTCAGCCATTTTGGGCCGTATTCAGGCCGAAAACAGCCTGGATTGGGCCCTAAATGGCCAGGTTCGGTCTGCTGCTGGGCAGAGATGTGCTCTCCCGTGCAGCAGTAGCCTGTTCCAGGCTGATCTGGGCCGTTTCAGGCCAGTTTGGGCCTGAAGTAGCCTGGATCTGGCTGCTGCCGGGTGGGGGAGTGCTCCCCTGTGGCTCAGCAGCCCATTCCAGATGAATTCAGGCCTGATCTGGGCTGAATTTTGCCTTATCCAGGATGAATCGGGCTCCCCGTGCAGCATGGGAGCACTCCTGGGTTGGGCATGGCCTGCGTGATAACATCACTTCCCGGAAGGGACATCATCGCGCAGACCTGGGAGAGCGCACGTACTGCATGTGCACGCATTTAGTGAGGGGCACGCCACCTCCTCCTGGGAGTTGCCCCGGGTGAGAGTTCTCTCACCTCTGTCCCTAGAAAAAAAGCCCTGTCCCCACACCCACACATTCGGAAACCAATAATAAAATGCTCCTGGTGCTTTATCTAAAACTTTGGTAAAATACAAATGTTGCAGCAAACCCAGGACTGCACTCACACAATGCTCTTCATTTGCTATTGTATTCTGAGGCTTGGTTTCCAATGTATTTGGGTGTGTTTCATCAATCTGCAGTAGAAATAAAGTTTTAGCAATTTTTAGCACACACATATAGCCTGCCGTTCCGGCCTTAAGTTTTAAACTTGTTTTTAATCTATATTTTGTGCACATTTATAATAGATACTCTCTTGGAATATATTTTACATTTTAGATCGTAACTTGATCCCTCTATTTTTTCCCCTTGCTTCAGATGTCCCCTGACATCTGAGGTTAGATGAGTGGGAACCCAAAAAAAGCCTCCTCAGTTGTGGTGCCGACACTCTGAAATTCCTTGCCAGAGATTTGCCTGTCTCTTTCTGTCATTGTCTGCCACCAGTGGGCAAAGACCTTTTGTTTTGCATACTCCCAGTAAACTTTTACTAGCCCTCCTTCCTGGTTGTGTGTGTTTGTTTATACATCTATACGTTTTTATCGTATTTACACTAGGGTTGCCAGCTCCAGGTTGGGAAATTCCTGGAGATTTGAGGAGTGGTGCCTGGAGAGGGCAGGATTTGGGAAGAGGAGGGACCTCAGCAGGGTATAATCCCATAGAGTCCCCCCTCCAAAGCAGCCTTTTTCTCCAGGGAAACTGATCTCTATGGCCTGGAGAGCAGTTGCAATTCCGAGAGATCTCCAGCCACCACCTGGAGGCTGGCAACCCTAATTTAGACATACATTTTAAATGTTGTTTTAATGTTTTAATATCTTTTGTTTGCCACCTTAGGAACCCTGTTTGGGTGGAAAGGCAGCATATAAATGTTTTAAATAAATAATAAATAACACATTGCAAACTGCAACATGTCAAGCACTTCTCAGAATCTTGAGATGTCTGAATCAGGTCCCATTACAGTTTTAGACAACAGAAAGAATGACTGTGTTAAACATACCTTGAATATATTGTATTTCATATCACTGATTTCAATAGTCTTACTGCCTTGGCTGTCTTGTTCTGTTTTACTGGTCATCAGTGTCTTAAATCTGTCAAAACAGAAGATTTCCACAAGGAGCTTTTAAAACTACAATTGCTTGGATTTGTTTTCAACTCTTGCTTGGATTTGTTTCTTTCCATTCTACAATTCTTATTGTCATCTCTTTCCTAACAGAAACTCTATGCCTTTAACAGCAGTATGTATTGATCTCATTCCCCTGGAGGGGCACAGGATCCCCCACTCCCAGCCTCCACACCCCACCACCTCTTACCTGGACAGTGAAGGGAAAAGGCATGGGGAATGGGCCTGGGAGGCAAAAAACATCCAGGGCAAGTGCACATCAGGCACGATTCCAGCTGGGCTCCCGTGTTTCACAGGGGCCAATTTTGTCCCACAATGGGCTGAATTGTCCCTTCGTGAAGTACAGGAGCATACCCTTTGCTGCTGTAATGACATCACTTCTGGAAGTGATGTCATGGCATCTATGCCGGGAGCAAGAGTGCACTTTGCGCATAAGAGCCTCCTGGTATGTACCTGGTCCGCCCTTCCAACTAGGAGGGTGTAGAGACCTGGCAACCCAGGCAGTATGGCAGGCAGAAATTAAACAGGTGCAGAGATGAGAATAATTCTACTCAGACATGGTAAGACCCATCATATGGTTAATATTCCCAGGTCTCTATCCCCTCCTGGCAGGAGATGGGGGTCCCAGGACTAGCCTCTGAGGCCTACTTGTGCACACACACTCCTGGAGAGGTGTGATAATGTCACTTCCGGGAAGTGATGTCATCACGCTGGCTATGGACATGCTCCTGTGCTTTGTGTGGAGCAAATTCTGGCCTGAAAGCTGCCCACAGCCAGCACAACACCATCACTTCAGGCAGTGATGTTGTTTAGCCCCCAGGAGCATGCCAGGTGTGCGCTTTCCCAGGTTGCCTGCTAGTGGTGGGTGATCACCAGGGGGGTTTGCTACCTCCAGCAAACCCCTGGGAGATTGCCCACCACTGGAGGGCAACTGGGTCCACACAGGGTCCACACAAAAGTTCTTTCGCTCTCACTCAGCAGAGCCCACACAATATACTTTATTAAAGTAGGTGTGCTTCTACTATCCCCCCAGTGGCACACTGTCTCGCTCTTCAAATCCACAGTATAGCCTGAACCCTTGGAATTTTGTACCCTTGCTCCTTCTTGCTGGCCCTCCACTTGTTTATTTTCTGCTTGCTACACAATTTTGGATTCAGACAGAGTGACCGAGGCCTAGCTTGGACTTCACACTGGAACCGTGGTTTCAGAAAAGAAAGCAGGCAACAGAACTCTCCCCCCACCTCACCAAACACACTTTTGCCCTCTTCTTTTTATTTCCATCTGCGTCATTCATGCCTGTTCAGGCTTACTTGTACTGTTCTCCATTGTTGGTTAAAATGAAACAGGGAATGCTTCCATGGTTAAAATACATTTCTAAAAAAGAAAGAGCATACTGGCTTTCCTTTAAAACCACGGTAACCATTGTCAAAAAATAGAGTGGAGGAAGAGGAAAAAAAGAGAAGAAAAATCTTATGCTTGAAATCCCACCAACTAATCCCGAGCCATAATCCCTCATTTAAGTGTTAAATATGAACTGAGACTGAGAAGCATCAAGGGCTTCATCAAGGGCAGAAATGCTGTCCCTAACATCCCTCATGATATTCTGATCACTAGATCCTGGGCCTGCAATGAAAATTCACACATAAACCCTTGTTATAACAGAATCCTTTATGTGAGGTTATTTATTTTGATCCATGTAGGTGGTTTACAACATTGAAACAATACAACTAATATTATAAAATACTAGGAATCCCCTAAACTATTGTTGCCAACCTCCAGGCAGGGCCTGGAAAGCTCCTGGAATTACAACTTATCTTCAGCGTCCGGAGATCAGTTCCCCTGGAGAAAATGGCTGGTTTGGAGGCTGGACTGCATGGAATTATACCCTGCTGAGGTCCCTTCTCTCCCTAAACCCTGACCTCCACAGGCTCCACCCACAAACCCCCAGGAATTTCCCAACCTGAAGCTGGCAACTTTACCCTAAACAGACAAAAACTGAAGTTTACAAAAAAGTCTACAAAAAAGAGAAATGTCATAATTCATATTCAAACTCAGCCATCAATGTTGATGTGTTAACTAGAGATGGGCACGATCTGAATTACGATTTCAAACCCCCCCCCCCCCGATTTTGCCATCGTGACTCAGCTAATCGGTTCTGTCCATGGCAACCGATCCAGCGGTCAGCAGTTTGCCTGTTCGGGACGTGATCGGATGGGTCAGTTTCTGTTCGGAATTGCAGACACTCTTGCACTAGTAATTTATTCCCGGGGCAACGGAGTCAGGGAAATGAGCTGTGTTTGCCCTCCTTCTGTCACCCTCGAAACACGAATGGAAGCCCAGCTTTCCTTGATTAGCAGGCTTCCTTCCAACCACGGAGCAGCATCCCAGGGGAGGGAGGGGGAAGGGGGTGGGCACAAAGGAAAGGCAAAAGGCAGTGCGGGAGGCTGGGAGGCCACCTGCGCTGTTTGCCTTTCCCCAGGACAAGGGGAGCGTGGGCAAGCCGGCCGCCCCTTGTCCTGGGGAAAGGCAAAAGGCAAAAAGCAGTGCGGGTGGCTGGGAGGCCACCTACGCCGTTCGCCTTTCCCCAAGACAAGGGGCGCGTGGGCAAGCCGGCCGCCCCTTGTCCTGGGGAAAGGCAAAAGTCAAAAGGCAGTGCGGGTGGCTGGGAGGCCACCTGCGCTGTTCGCCTTTCCCCAGGACACGGTGTGCGCGGGCAAGCCGGCCGCCCCTGGTCTTGCGGGGCAGGTGAATGGCGCGGGCAGCCTCCGAGCCACTCGCGCTGCCGCCAGCTCCACAATGCACCAGGACAGCCGGCTTGCTGCGTGGGCGGGGGCGACTCAGGGGCGTGTGCGCACGCGTGCAAGAGCCTGACTACGGTTGCTCTGGGCGCTGGCCTCCCCGATTCCCGATTGCAGACCGGAAACGAGAGTTGATCGTTTAGAATCGGTGGCCTGCATTCGGCAGCAGCTCAGATCCACAAACGGCTGAATCAGAATTTTTTTTTGGATCGGGCCCATGTCTAGTGTTAACCTCCAAAACAGTCTGAAAGCTCTGTCAGCCCATCATGTAAAACCAAGAAGGATTGAACCACAGGCCACAGACCTCCCTAGGGAAGATTTCTTTGAGCTTTCAGACCCTTCCAAAAAAAAATAACTTACTTAAATACATCGAATGTAAAATAAATACTTGTTTACTTGTATTCATAATTTCCTCCCTCCCAATTCTTGTATAATGTCAACAGCCTACACTCTTCATAGTCCTATTCAGAGGACAATAAGAACAGGAAGAAATAAATAGGAACTCCTAACATACATTAGCTAGATTTGGGCACCTTGCCATATCAAAACTGCTTTTAAAAGAGTGTTCTATCTATAGTCGAAGAAATGAATATCTGCAATTATGACAAACTAAAACAGTGATTGTTTCTATGAGGGGTTGATTCATTGTATTAGATCCATGTTAATATTTACAAAGGTGCAAGAACTTCTATCTACAGAGCACAATTTTCCCACTTTCCCCATCCTATGATGGCTCAAAATGCCCTTAACAGGTAGGAAAATCATGTTGCATGTCTGGAATTCCTTGCACCCATGGAATTGTTTGTTTGGATCCAAATCTCTGATTCACCTTTCAGTGACTCAGCAAAAGTGCCACATGACACTTCCAGAGTAAGAGTCTCACCTGTTTGAAGCAGTAACCAACAGAACTTTGTGTGCATAAAACAGTTTTCCTTCCACTAGAAAAGTAACATCGGACATATCTTTGTTATTTAAAAAGTGAGGATCTGGAACAGGGGAAAAATGAAAACAAGTATTAATTATAAAACAAAAACAACGGTCTCAACATCAGTGATGATGAATATTTAGTGTCTTACCTAACCGAGCTGGTAGGGTCTTTCTAATTTCAGGAATGCTGGGAATGGGGCTGCTTCCATAGCAGTGAGTGAAAATAGTTGCAAGCTGCAGGTTGGTTGACTCATTCTGAAAAGAAGAATGGAGATATAATTTTCATCAGAACCAAGCTATCGGAGACCAACTCTACTGGTTTCTTAACAATTCAGGAAATGGAGGACAGGAAGTTAAAATTCATCTTTCTGCAAAGTTTGTGTACGGGGATAATTTTTTAACCTATCCACACATCCTCAATAGCAAAATCTAAAATCTCTTTTAGCTAAGAAAAGTAGCTTCAGACACCCCAACCCATGAACAGCAGCTTGTACACAGAAGCAGCTTCCAAGCACAGAAAATTACCTCAGAATCTGGCTCCTACTGAACTGGCTGGAAGTTTTGTTTTTGTTTTTGTTAATGTGTATGGGGAAATGAACTCGTCAGGAGGAGAGCAATGATTTTGCATGTCTAGAGTTGGACTGAGGCCAGGGTCTTAATGAAGCAAAGCTACTAGTTAGTTCTGTAAAATATAACATTGGCATTTCAGTTTTTGCAGACTGCATGTATTATAGTAACAGACTTGCACAGACAGGTTAAAACAATTTTCCCCCTTTTCTCTGAGAAGCAAACTTCCCCAATCCCAAGTGTCAAGTTACTACAGAAGAGCTCAATTTCCATTAGAATGCAGGTGTGCTAGGAAGGAGGTGTCTTTAAGTGCTTTTCCTTCTGATGCCTGCCAATGTTGTATTAAATAGGCTCAAGAAACACAACCATGGTGATCCCTGCCAGGGATCACCATGGCCAGGTTTTCTTGCCTCAAGACACGGATATTTGTATAGTGTTGTAAAATAGATTACTTTGCTAGTCCGGAGAATATCAAACATGAGCTGCAGTCCATCGTTAACCAGCTCCTCATTGTAGTCTTCTTCCTTAATAGTGACAAATTCTCGCAAGAGGTTCTGTACTACTGAGTAACGAGACTGATAAAAGGTTGTCCGTAGTGATTCAATCCACACGTGGAGCTTCCATGGGATTCCTGGGGTCATTGAGAGACAAAGTAAAAATGCTACTTAATTTATTGACATTTCTGTGGGTGAATGGCAGTAAAAATAAAGGAAGAAGTTACAAATTATCTTTCTACATCAAGCCGATTTACAACAATTGTGCTCTTTGGAGGGTTTCCCTCATTTGCTTATTTAAACTGTATTTTTGTAAGTCACTGGAGTCTCCACTGGGACAAAAGCTGGTAAGAATACTGAAATAAATAAATTTAGTCTAGCATTCAGCAATGATGCTGGGAAATGATAGAGAGAGGCATCCCATGTTTGCCCACGGAGGCAGGAATACTGCCTCTGAATCTGCATTTCTGTTTGTCACTATCCATATAAAATGAAGGTATTTAATGAAGGGAGCCATGACTCTCAAAAGCTTATACCCTGAAAATCTTGTTGGTCTTGAAGGTGCTACTGGACTCAAACCTAGCAGTTTAAGATGAAGGGACTCACAGAGCTGCAAGGATGTAATGTCTTGTTTATACATTTATTGTTGTGGGATGGTTGCTGCTTCCCTAGTTTTCTCACATGGCTTCTGGTACTGATTGAAGCTCCATTTATGCAATAAATATCTACCATACTGGCTTTATTCACCCTAAGTAGGGTAGATATTGCCAATATGATACCTAATCATGAGATGTGCCCCTTATCATTTATGTAGATATTGCATACATTATCAGTAGGGGTGTGGGAGAAAACGTAGGACATTACCAAACAGAATTATGCATTCTAGGTAATGCATAATTAGGGCTTACCTCAGCCACTACTATAAGGCAAGATTTTGTGTTACAAACACAGAACAGGTCTTTACAAAATGATGCTTTAAGAGCAAATATTTCTAGATTATTCAGACAAGATGAGTTTTGTCACATACCACTAACTACTAGGCCTATAATCTAAAATCTCTCATTTCTTTTGAATGATATCTGGGGGAGGGGGATTCTGATATGCAGTTCTGCACAAAATATGTAGTTCCTTATCCGATTTATGTGATTCTAAAGATAAATGTGAACAGTTCTGAATGAATAGTCAAAGAAAGAAAGAAGCAGAAAAACAAGTTTCTTCATTCAATAAACGTTTGCAACACAAATTATTTTAAGTTGTTCTAATTCTACTGTAACTTGCAAACTGTCTGTGCTTGGAATGTCTACTGACACAGCTCTGGTGATTCAGAAGTAAGGAGGGAAATGCATTCTGCATGCATGTTCAGAGGTTTGGTATATAGGGGTGGGGTAGAGGTGGCTGTGATCATTCACTGGGAGGAAGAAGAGGGGCATGTCCAAAAGCACATCCACCCTCACCAAGGGAAATGCTCAGGTGTGCTGGAGCACCATGTGCAATGGGAGCAAATAAGGAGCATATGCTAATATCCTGCCAACTCCAAAATCTACCAGCTATCACAATACGGCTTTTAAATTTCCTTAGGACCCCCCAACCCCCCATTGCTCTCATGCTGACTAGATGCAGCACAATTTTAAGAGCCATTTAGACACAGGAATTATGACTGATACTGTTTGTAAGGTGATCAAAGTGGAACCTGCCAACATTCCCTCTTCTATACAACTGATGAAAGTATAAGATCTCCATCTTCTATTGCCACAAAGAACCTATTATGGCAGATATTCAATTTAATTCAAAAGGGCATTGCATAAAATTGTAAATGTTGTACAGTACAAGAAAAACGAGCATACGTGAGATTGTGATTTCATGGTAATTCAGTACTATTGTCTTTTTTTCTGTCAAGCTCTGATGCTCAACAACTTTTCAAAGTTTTCAGCCTTCTTCCTATGAAGATGAAAGAATAGAGCTACTAGAAAATTGAAGAACTATTTTTTTTACACTTCAAGAATATCCAGAAATGTGTGCCCTGGCAATCCTGAAAGTCAATCTTAATATCAGGATAGTAAGGAGTCCAGTAGCACCTTAAAGACTAACCAACTTTATTGTAGCATAAGCTTTCGAAAATCACAGTTCTCTTCGTCAGATGCAGCAATACCAGGAAGATTATATTAATGCCCAAGACATATTTTCCATTTATTTACTGCTAAAGGTTTAAGCAATCAGTGAAGTTCAGTTAATTTGTCTAATGGAGTGGTTATAAAGTAAGAATATATTCCTCATAGCATGGACAGGTTCTCCTAAGGCTTTGCACAGAGGTTGAATAACATGGAGAGTTAAGACTGCACCCTGTGGAACGCAGCAAGATAATCCCCATTCTACAGATAGCAATCATAAGCAGAGTTAGACCCTTCAACAGATTTAGGATATAACTGTGTTCATTAGTGCTGTGTCAAGCACTTAATATGCCAGATCACACAGGTGGAACACCTGTATGAAAAATGTAGGCGCATTCAGACATTGCAAGCAAACTGTGCTTTATTTCTAATTTTTTAAAAAAGCTAGTTTTGTCTTGGGTTTGTGTACCCCCTCTCTCCTATACAGAACCAAGACTGAAAACTTCCTGGTTTTAAAGAAACTACAGTTTGCTGTGACATCTGAACTGTGGCACTTTGAAACACTGCGGTTTGTTTTTCTGCTAATGTATGTGTTCGTGGTGGTCTAAATGTATTAAGTAACTCAAAAGGTTGTTTACAGACAAAGGAGTGACTTAATGGGAGTCCTTCCATGTCTTCAGTTTGTAAGCTAGGAGGCAACACGTTGTTCAGTAAGGATTTCCTCTTACCAAGTGCTCTGAGATCCATCGTGATATCAACATAGCCATGCTCTGCACTGTAATACATGGCTTCTTGCAAAGCCTTCATCCTGGTTTTACATAGCTTAACTTGACCCTCATTGGAGCTTCCCTGGCTGGAAGTATCACTTTCCACACCCTCTGCTAAAATCTCTTCCAGTGAGAGAACATCTCCTTTTGACTGCTGTGGCTGGGTTAGAAGCTTGAGCAGAACATTTCTGTAAAAGAAAAGCAAGAGCGATTATGTATTAATAGGTGAAATGTCACTAGAAAATGAGAATGAAGTATATTTCAGAATAGTCTCATAGTCTGGTTTAATAAACATCTAGTGCCACGTAAACGTTTTTTAAAAACTAAGAAGTTGCCCTGTCAGCAAGATAAACCATGAGTAAAAGCAAACAACAACATGAAATACTTTGAGAATCTGTAAGAGTGTTTTAGCACTCTTTGCTAGCACTACCTTAAAAATATCCATAGGAATCTTGGTCTTTTCAGTTCATTCAATCCAACACTGAGTCCCAGGAGACAGGCAGCAACAGGTAGAATAAGTAACCTTGTGTTGGACTAAAGAAAGAATGGAACCAGAATGTTCTGTATGAGTTATCCTACATGCTGCCGATCTCAGGGGACATACTATCCACATACTTCCAAGATGTATCTATATGTAAGAGTAAAGGTAAAGGTACCTTTACTCTTATATATAGGTATGTATATGTAAGATACATATCTATATGTAAGATACATATCTATATATAAGAGTATGGGCTACGATTTGTGTGTTTGTGTTTGAGTAATCAGAATTATATAAACAAACATACAAGTCCTCTGTGAAGGGCTGCAGTTTTTAAAAGCTTACAAATGCTGTACAAATAGCTGAAGGTCTGTTAAGGGTTAATTCTTCATGGAAACATAAAGCTTTGAGTGACAGGCTGCTTCACGGAATCTGATTGGGTAGAAAGACTTCTGAACTGGATGCTGGGGAGAAGGGAGTCTGATTTCAGTCCTAGCTGTGAGGAGTCGAGTAAGTTTGGCGATTTGGCCCTGTCTGAGAGCAGTTTAACACAGACAGGAGAACTGGGAAAAAGTTGACAAGGAAGTAGACACAAATTCCCATTTGGAACAAAGAAAGGGGACAGATCTTCGAGTGAGAGGAGAATTTCCCTACCCAGTCAAACAGGGAGTTAGCTCTGAAGAATGAAGAGATCCCTGGTCTGGTGTGATTAGAAACTGCCTTTGGAGACCTTCAGATTCAGTTAAAAACTGAGGAAGAGTACTGGTGTTTGAAAAGAAGGGGTTTGGATCCTGGAAAAATGGTACCAGCTTTCTTAAAATCAAAAGAGTAAGAGAATACTCAAAGAAAGTGTACTAGAGTGATTAGGAAAACACTGGAACAAAAGACTTCCAACATAAAGATTTAAGTAACTGTGAAGAGCTTAAGAAACTCTCAACAACAACACCCCAATGACTGCCACACAGCCAAATCAATCTTTATTGATTATGAAATTACTGCTAGTTGGTGCTCTCTTTGCACCCAAATTGGGTGTTTAAATTTGCTGTAGGAATAGATGGCCCATACTAAAGGATGCCTTTGCCCTTCCTGGCAATTTTTTCATAAATGGGCATTTGTTTGCTGTGAAATAATAAGCCCACCAAAAACTTCTCTATTAAAAAATAACAAGATGTCATCATGGAAGTATTAAAGGGCAGAAATCGATGACAGCAGTATGTCTCATTCAACCCCAGTATTTCCTAATACCTCAGAGTTAAACAACAAGCACGATCTATAATCAGATCTGAGATCTTTTTTTTTAAAAAAAAGGGAGTCACAAGGTGGGGTGTGAGAAGCAGATGTTAACCACAGGTATGCTGCTGGAACAGAGTGGAGATATCTGTTAACTCTTTCTCCCATTGCGTTTCCTGAATAGAAATTGTCTGTTCAGCAGCTATTTACCCCAGTACAGAAAAAGACAGGAAAGCTGTCTCGTTCCCCTGAGTTCTAATAGCAAGCATCTTGGCAATGAAAAGTGCAAATAAAAATGTAAATGTTTTTATTGTTTGTGAAAGTGATACTGTGTAAAATCTGCTACCTTAAATTGCACCTCATTCCATCACCAAAAGGGCTGGTATTGAAAATGGGGGGGGGGTGTTGCCGAGTAGGCCCCCTCCCCTGCTTTAAGGCCTGCCATGAACTGTGTTAAAGTTTCCTGCATTACTGTTTCACTGCTGCACCAAAGACTGCCCTGCACGTGTGTGTTCTGGTACACGTGTCAGTTTCCTGCCTGCGTGTTAATTACCTTGCTGCTGCAATAGACTGTGTAGTTTACTGACTCCATGTTTGGTTAACTGCACAAAGGACTCTTTTTCTGGGCAGCCCTGCCCTGACCTGTATCTGGACTTCCTAGTGTGCGTTTGGACTGTGTTACAAGTGTGCCCCGTGCCTGCATTGCCATCTGCCACGGACCGTGCCTGTTCCCTGCCTTGGACTGTGTTTTAAAGTGTTGTTCCCCCTGCCTCCATGGAAGCCTGCCTCATACGGGCCCAAGCCGCTGCTAGCAGCTGGGCGCCTGCCAGGGAAACCTCCAGCGAGCCTGGCTAGGCGCTCCCTGGTCAGTTCCCGCCTGGAGCCTCCCGCGGGCCGGTCCCCGAGCTTGCCCTCGCTACCGGGCAGCCTGCTATCCAGCCCCAGCCATGCCCAGCCGGCATCCATGTTCCTAGGCAGCTAGAAGACCCTGAGGAAAAGACTGCTTTGGGAAGCCATTTCGGCGAAGCGGGCACACCACGTCCGCAGCGAGAGCCCCTCGCCCCGCTCTGCATATCTTAGGAGCCACCCCGGAGAAGGAACTAAGTGCCGACCATCCCAAGCACTTAGAGAATGCATCTCAAAGAAACCTCCGCATTCCACAGCTGATGACATCAGGACAAGCCCTGTCCGCTGGAACATCCATTCAGCCCACTCGGATTTCCCCCTCCCTCTTTTGTCCCCTCTTCCTGAGGTGTCACTTATCACAATCTGATTACCAAAGTGGCCCATCTAAGCCATTCAGTAACCCATTAGAACCTTTGTTTTAAACTGTGAGAACCACCAAGTACAGCACCAGCCCCAGGGTACATTTTGGGGTATTTAAGCTGGTCTCCCAGACCACACGGTGCTTAGGCCATTCCTATCCAGACTTCCTTGCTGTCCGTCTGTGGTCCCAGTGCTGGCATTGGGCCACCCTCGCTGCTGTGTCTCTGCTTCGCTCCAGGATTGTGAGTATTTCCCTTATCATCGTTGGGAACCCGCTAATGCGAAAGTCTCTATATTTCCTACTCTGTGTTTCTTAGGTCTTGTATGTTCTTTGTATGCTTGTGCAAGTTTAGGCTTACGCCACACTAAATACACGTGTTTGGAACCTTATTTGTAGTCTGCCTCTTTTTCACTAGAGTGTCTGGGATCGGGACCTCCGTAGACATAGGTTAAGATCCGCGCTAATTTTAAGTTACAGACTGCTAAAGCTAATTTCCCCATTATAATAAAGAGCAGTTCTGGTAACAGGGGGTGTTTGTCAACATTGGCCTCCACAGTTGCCTTGACACTGTGTTTTATGGGGAGAGCTCTCTTGTCTTTCTTTGTGTCCCTATCCTTACTCTCTATTTATATTAGATGTTCGTCTGAGCCAGTGTTGCATCCTTTTTAATTTACACACAATGTGAACCAAATTATTGTTGTTGTTGCTGCTGCTGTTGTTGTTATTGTTATTATAGACATGAAGGCCAGCAGAGAAGTGTTATGTGGTAACAAAAACACACATTCCTGCACCACAACTGCCAAAGAACAAAAAGCACTTCTGTCATGGAAGCAACATGTCTCAGAGGCCAGCTGTGAGTGTTTCAAGAGTAGGTTCAAGTGCCTTAGAGGCTTCTGAAGCAGGAAAGGCAAAACGAAGAACTAGATGTCTGTCAGAAACTTCTTTCATCTTTCCTTAGCAACCAGCTGTCATATATGCAGAAGCTGCAGAAAGATTGTTTTTAAAAGTTTAAGGCTAGTACTTAAATTCTGCCCCCCTTCATTAGGAGACAGAAAAAGGTTTCTGTGGTGACCGGAGGTGAGGCACCTTATACTGCTGGTGGATCACAGGAAGAGGTTTACCTATGTCCGTGTGCGGCAGCATGGCTAAAACAGTTCATGTCTTCATGAAGTGACGAAGATATCCCATTTGCTTCAAGCATACTTAGAAGTGGATCTGCTCCCCTGATCAACAGCAAGCTGACCATCTCATAGTTGCCTAGAAAAACAATTGCCAGAAAAACAATGATGCTTCTTATGTACTTTACAGATATTAGATCAACTGGCCAGTCATTTATTTATCCACATGTTCATTTATAGAGATTTTTTTCCTGAAGGCTTGCCAAATTGTTTTCACTGTGATGGCAGGTTTCTGTATCTGTAAAGTAGCCTGCTAGGAAGGAATGTGGGTGGGCCTAGGGGTTTTTGGTGAACTCAGTCCTGCTGGCACACAGTAGATCAACTCAGGAGTTCCAGGTTTCCCCTGCCAAGTAGGTGTGCCTGCCTGCACTTGCTTTTGCTACTAGTTGCAAATGATTTCCTTCAGTGTCTGACCACCTCCCAGAGTAAGTAACCCAGTACTTGGACTAAGTAGTAGGGCCATCTCAGTGCCATTAAAAAGGCCATTAAAAAGGGGGTACCCAGTTAAAGAGTGCCTTTTATGGCTGCTGAATGAATGTTTGGGGGGAAAGGAGCATAGGAGAGGCTTGTATGGTGGTTTGCTGGAAGAACTATTGTTACAATTAATGAGTGGTGCTGAAGGGGGAAAGAGATGTGACATGGCGCCTCTACCAGATGGTGGCAGGAGAAAGCAAGAGAGGCACTGGGATTGCTGCGGCTGCTGCACTATGAAAGCATATGGCTGCTGAATGGATAGTAGTGCCTGGCTTGAGTGCAAGGGATGAAATCACTTGCCAGCACTGAGATCTGCTATCCACTTGGTAGGTGTGGGCCTGTACAGTGCTACACAAGCAGCCCTGGGGTCTCCATTGTCACCCTCTGGTAAAGGCACCAAATCCCCCTTCACCAGTGAACTATCGTACAAGCCTGAAAAGGCCTCTCCCCTTTGGCACCACTTTATGATCAGTGCTACATCGTGACATTCATCCCTCTGCCCAACCTTCCCAAACTATCCCGCCTATCTTGACCTCTTTTCCTCTTTCTTATGCTTTTGGTGCTTGTGTCCATTCTTATGACAGTGGAAACGAGCACCAAATCTCTTTAGATCTCATTCCCATTTACTGCTTGCCCCCTCACTATCCCCCTTTCCTGCTCTCTCTGAGAATGCTGCTTCCTCATCCAGAAAACAGTCATCTTGCATGATCTGTCATGCTTTCTCCTCTCTAAAACCTGGCTTCTCCTCCCTTGCCGTTGCCTGAGCATTGCTGTTTTCTCTTTTCAGCTATCTCTTTTTCCCACATACCATACTATAAAGAGCACACTGGTGGTGTTGATATTCTTTGAATTGTACAGGTTCCAGTGCCTGCCAGAGCCTCCACCCCACAGCTTCCCAATATTTAAACTCTAACCCTGTGACTCTCCCTATACATCTGCTGTCATATATGATCCCACCTCCCAACTCACTCTTACTGTTTTCTTCACTTTGATGCATGGATCACATCTTCTTGTCTGGAAACACCCCCATCTTGGAGATTTCAAAATTCATGTTGATAGGCCCAACTGGCTCCCATGTCCTTTTCTATAACTCATTCATTGATGTTTGCCTTTGGTCTAATCTTGCCCCCTCCCTCCACTTTGGCCATTTCCCATTTTGTCTGTGCCAAGAACTGCTCTGCCTCTGAACATGTTGCTATGGAATATCCCCATGTCTCACCTTCATTTTATTCCTTTAGCAATGTCCACAGTTCCCACACATCCCTATCCTATCTCTTGTTCCTTCAGTGACCTGCAGCATATTGATTTACAGAAAGTGTTGTCCCCTCTTCACTTTTCTCTCACTGCTGCCCACTCTAAGGACTCCATAGATTCTTACTTAACCATCCCATCACTTCTAATTTATTGTGCTCTCTCAATGTAACAATACTCTCTCACTCCCCAGTCTAACATGCCATTTGATAGCTCCATTCATACAATTTTGCAGCTAAATGCCTCTCAAGAACAAAACATCTGATGATTTTGTCCACTGTTCCTGAAAATTCTCTTTCTCACCTGCCACCTACCTGGCTAAGCAAACACCTTTTTGCATATCAACATAAGGAGTCCTCAGTGCATCTTCTTTTTCTCTACATTGTCTGCCCCTCTTATGACTTGTCCCCCATTTTCCCCTCTATGCTTAAGATTTTGCCTTTCTTCAGCGATAAAACTGAAACTCTTTCTCCCACCATTCCTTTCTCACTCAGCTTTCCTTCTTCATACACTTTCCTCAACCCTTTCCTTTTCTCCATGTCATTTGCTGAGCTGACTACTATGCTGTCATGGGCTGAATCCACACAGCCGCGGAGCGTCCCGGCGTTGTGCTAAATGTTCGCTAAACACCCGGAAGTGTAGCGTCTTTCTAGCGCGATTTCTGAATTACTATTATTTCTGAATCACGCTAGAAAGATGCTACACTTCTGGGTGTTTAGCGAACATTTAGCGCAACGCCAGGACGCTCCGTGGGTGTGTGGATTCAGCCTTTGTTGAACTCCTTCACCTGCTCCTTTAAACCTAGCCCTTAAGAACTCCAACTGCTTGTCTGATATTTCCCTCTGTATGTCTCATTGCCATCTCAGACTCACAGTGAAATCCTAAACAGAGTTACTCCAGACTAAGCCCATTGAAATCTGGAATAACTGGAATAAATCTAGAAGACTGGAATAACTCTGCTTAGGATTTTACTGTCAGTATTAAACTGATCTCCTCCCTTCCCCTTCAAAACCCTCCTCTCCTCATATACTTTTCGTATCCACTAGCTACCCACACTGTAAAACTGGCATACAGTCTCAGCTTTATCTTTGACTATTCTCCCTCCTTTGCCCTTTACACTGAGTTTTTGACAGCTCATGCAACTTCTTCCTTTACCAAACTGAAAAACAACCCACTCTGTCCTCTTTGCTTCCTCATTGAAAATTTTGGTTCATACTTTTGGCACTACCTGCCTTGATTTCTGCAACCTCCTTCACTCTGGCCTTCCACTGTTTCTCCTCTCTCCTGTCTATCCAGAATTCTGCAAACAAATAAATCACTTCTCACATTGCTGAGTGTGTGACAGCCTCCTTCAATTCCTGCATCGGCTTCCTCAGTGGAAACTTGTCAGTGTTATCTTTCTAAGTACTCTTCTCTCATGTTCTGATACTGCTTTCCTTCATCTTCTTTCCCCCAATTTCATCACTTCTGGCTTCCAAAGATCTCTTATGTCCTCAAAGATTCTGCCCTTTCTCCCCTGCCTTTTATGCCTGAATGTCTCTTACAATACCTGTGTGATGACACAACTCTTTCCTTTTTCAAATCCTACCTCAAAGTCCATCTTTCCCGTGGAGCCATTAGCACAACTTAGTCCGCATACCACTCCAGACTAGGAACAAATGCATATTTTTCCTATATACCCTGCCTTGGTAAACCTCCCCTGTCTTTGGTGTATCTCCTGTGTCAGATTTTCAATTGTAAGCTCTTTGATTCATGGGCCGATTCCAGACGACTAACCTTAAATCGCTCCATGCCGCCCTCTTCCGGATCGCGACGGGGAAAATGCGAAATATCGCGTTTCCTCGCGCGAGTTTTGCGCGTCGTCGCGCAAAACTCGCGCGAGGAAACGCGATATTTCGCATTTTCCCCGTCGCGATCCGGAAGAGGGCGGCATGGAGCGATTTAAGGTTAGTCGTCTGGAATCGGCCATGGATCTGTATCCTTGTACTCTATAAAATACCAGAAACATTTTTGGCAGGTTGTAAAGGCTGAGGGAGAAGGCACACACAGAGCAGTGTATAGAGTCTATGTGTGCCTCAAGACAACATATACTCTAGATATATACTTTTGTATGCTGATACAACCTATTTCCATAATCTTTTCCTTTCAAAGGAGGAGGAAAGTATCACAGGAATCAGGCATTTGTGCATACAGCTAGGGTACATATTACCTTAAATGTGCAGAGTAGGTTGCACACACAGTGTAAATATGTTTTTCCCTCTCCTTGCAGGTACTTAAGCCTGGGTATGGACAGAGGTGTGAATCAAAGAAGAGGAGCCCAAAGGCTCTTGGTCCATGGCTTGTTGCTTGGGGCTTACACTATCCAGCCAGTGTATTAGGTACCACTAATGTTTGTTTTCTTTGTTTGTCTTCTTTATTTAAATTACACCGTGTAAATTGTTTTGGAAATTTCTGTAAGTGGCTTTGGTGAGGGAGGAAGTGGGACAGAAATGATCAAACAAATAATATAGTTCTGGTGTCCCACTGTGAATACAGGACTCTCATTTGCAATCCTGTGAAAACCATTAGTTTAAAAATAATGGGGAAAAACAGATGTATTTGGCAGTTTTGAACATACTGTTCCTTCTCAGTCTGCGTGTTCTGACACCTTGAAATCAGACTGCATGCAAAAGGATTTTCAGGCTGCTAGCTGTAATACTGAGGGTCTGCACTCCCTTCTGCAGAAGAGACTCCTGTCCCCTTTTCTGTTTCTGGGGAGTGAAAATGTAGCGCTTGTTCAGACTTGCCTGCTGCCGAAGCCAGCTGAAGTGGGGTCTCAGTGTAGTTGTCTTCTCCACTATTCACAGCAGAGCCCTCAACACTGGCTCCTGCATCCAGCAGCAACTGCAAAAATCACAGCAGCAACAAACAGTTCAAAAAGGAGCAGCAGACAAAGCTCATCAAATTTACAACATACCCCCATTTTACTTATTCTTTCTTGTGTCTCGTGCACTAATTAAACATTGTTTTTTAAGCATTTCAACTCTGAGAAACACCCTTGCATTTTAAGATGCATGAAAGTGCAATGTCAGAAGGACACTACCTCTGCTTACAAGAGAAGATGGCAATAAGGAAGTCTCTTGGAAATGTTAAACCAGCTTTTATGTGACTTCACTTTTTCTCCCTGCCTGCCACCATGCCCAAAACATCTTCTCTGCAACCTCTCTCTCTGCTCTAAAATCTCTCCTCAAAAACCACCTCTTTAGAGAAGCTTTTTATTTAACCCCTTAGTTCCTATCCCCAATTGTAACTAGTATGTGTTATTTGCTTACATTTATTCACTGTTTCCTCCAGTTCTCCCTCCCTTCCTTATCTTCCTCCCACTGTTCAATTTAGATCAGAAGTTCCTTTGGAATAGGAACCTGTGATTATTAATTGCTAATGAAACTCCAAACTGATGACATGATGTACCAAAAATATGTTAATAATAATGTAAGTTACAATTTGGTCCACCCTAGATTTCTGTGGGTGCAAGAGGAGGCAATTTCTATTGATTCACCTTCCTGTAGGAGACATCCGTCTGCACCTAAGCTATTCTTGGGGGTCTCCTATCTCCCAGAAGTAGTATTTTGGTGGGTATTTAGGGTTTTCAAAGGAGGGGGAATCAGGCAAAATCTGCCCTTGCGCTTGTGGAAATCTAAGCGGGATCCTGCAACTAAGGGAGAAGGCGAGCATATTATCACTAGGGATGTCATGGGCACACATTTATTGCATCTTGTCATGCAGCTGGCTTTTCTCAGGTATATCTTGAAGTATAAAATAATATGGGTGAAAAACAATCAAAATGAATGCTGTCCTTAAAAGGAATGTTTTGCTTTGAACTTCTTTTTTTTTTTTTTGAAAAATTTTTTATTGGGTTAGAACATTTTTATTTTTACATTACAATCAATTTTCCCCTAATTTTTCGTTTCTAACCCCCTCCCTTTCCCCCCCTTTTGTTGACTTCCAACAGCTTTCCCACCCTCTGTCCCTTTTCCCTTACTTCTATTAAATTCCTCTGTCTAAAACAGATATACATTCTCCATTATATTAAGCAGTGCATCATTAACTCCTTTAATTATTATACACCCAAACTATACGTCTTTAGATAAACAATTTATCCCATTTTCCAGTTTTGAATAGTTCTATATAAACCTATATATCATAAACCATAAAAATTTCCCACATTTAAATCAAACAATTTGATTTGTTCTCTATATATTACTCATTTCAACTTTTTATGGTAATTCTATATAACTCCTCAGATACTCAATCAATTTAACTCTTCTATACATTCAGTTTGGTGCATATAAATCTTGTCAAAGAAAGAAAATATTGTTAGTTAGTCAATCCTCATGTTTAAACCTTATCATTAATTATTCTCTATCAGTTGACCTATACATATCTATATATATCTCAATCAATTAATCTAACTGCTTATAAATTCACATTTCTCTTCCTCCCCCGGTAAAGTCACCCCTCTCTTTTATACTTTTATTATATTTCAGTAGTTCTCAAACTGCCACAGTTTTCCTCCCACCTCCCATTTCTTCTCCAGGTATTGTTTCAGCTTCTCCCAGTCTGTGTTGAACTGCCCTGAGTCCAGATCTCTCAGTTTTCTTGTCATCTTGTCCATTTCAGCCATATACAGCAATTTGTAGATCCAATCTTCAATAGTTGGTACTTCTTGTACTTTCCATTTCTGCGCATACAAAAGTCTAGCTGCTGCAGTCATATAAAAAATCAACGTCCTATGATGGGCTGGAATTCCCTCCATTCCCAAGTTTAGCAGCAGGAGTTCTGGGTTCTTATTTATTTGAAACTGTAAAATTTCACTCATTTCTCTTATTATTTCCCCCCAGAACTGCCTAGCTACCTCACACGACCACCACATATGATAGAGGGAGCCCTCATGTTTCTTACATTTCCAGCATTTATTAGAAGTATTCAAATTCCCTAGCGCAATCTTCTTTGGTGTCATGTACCAACGATAGATCATTTTGAAAATGTTCTCTTTAATATTGATACATGTCGTTGTCTTCATTGTAGTTTTCCACAAGTATTCCCATGCCTCCATTGTTATTTCTTTATTGAAATTTATAGCCCATTTCACCATCTGTGTTTTAACTATCTCATCCTCAGTATACCATTTCAGCAATACTTGGTATACCTTGGATATTCTTTTCTTGTCTTCTTTAAGAAGGGTCTGCTCTAGTTCCGAGTTCTCTGTTCGTATGCCCCCTTTTGCAAAGTCTGAGTTGTATAAGTCTCTAATCTGTCTATACTGAAACCAATCATAGTTAGGTGATAGTTCCTCTTGCGTCTTTATTCTAAGTTTAGATACTTCAATCTTAGTTATTTCTTTGTACGTTAAACATTGTTGTTCATTATCCACAGCTCTCGGATCTATCACCTCATATGGAACCACCCACAAGGGGGTTCCTTCTTGTAGGTAAGTTCTATACTTCTTCCAGATTGTAAATAGACTTCTCCTTACAAAATGATGCAGGAACATCGAGTTGACCTTTACTTTGTCATGCCATAGGTATGCGTGCCATCCAAAAATTTTTTTATATCCCTCTAGGGCTAATAGTTTCTTATTCTTTAATGTCATCCACTCTTTTAGCCAAACTAGGCAGATTGCATCATGGTAAAGTCTCAGATTGGGCAGTTGCATTCCGCCTCTCTCCTTTGCATCTTGTAATACTTTTACTTTCACTCGAGGCTTCTTGCCTGCCCAAACAAAATCTGATATTTTCCTCTGCCATTTTTCAAATTGTTTAGAGTCTCTGATGATTGGTATTGTCTGTAACAAAAACATTACTCTTGGTAACACATTCATCTTAACTGCTGCAATCCTGCCCAACCATGACAGGTTCAATCTATTCCATTTGATCAAGTCTCTCTCTATCTGAGTCCATAATTTTTCATAATTATTCTTGAACAAATCTATATTTTTTGCAGTCAGCTCAACTCCCAAGTATTTCACCTTACTAGTTACTTCACAATCCGTTGTTTCCATTAACAATTGTTGTTTCTGCTTAGTCATGTTTTTGCATAATATCTTTGACTTCTTTTTGTTAATGAAGAAACCTGCCAAATCTCCAAACTCCTTGATCTTGTCTATCACTTTTGGCATGTTCTCCAGTGGGTCTTCTACAATTAACATTATGTCGTCTGCAAATGCTCTGACCTTATATGAATAGTCCTTTATTTTTATTCCTCGTATTTCCTCATCTTGTCGAATTTGTATCATCAGAATCTTCAATACTAAAATGAACAACAATGGAGATAACGGGCAACCTTGTCTTGTTCCTTTACTAATCGTCAATTTTTTGGTCAATTCATCATTCACTACAATTGCTGCAGTCTGGTCTCTATAGATTTCCTTGATTGCTCTGACGAATCTTTCTCCCAGTTGTAGCTTTTCCATAGTGGCAAACATAAAGTCCCAGTTTAAATTGTCAAACGCTTTTTCAGCGTCTACAAAGAAGAAACCAACCTCTTTGTCACAACGCTTGTCGTAGTATTCAATAGCATTGATCACTGTCCTTAAGTTGTCTCTTATTTGTCTGTCTGGCAAAAAGCCTGCTTGTTCCTCCTCTATGACTTCCGAGAGCCACCCCTTCAATCTCTCCGCCAATATCTTCGCAAAAATTTTATAGTCATTATTGAGTAGTGATATAGGCCTATAATTTTTCACGCTAGTCAGATCTTGGCCCTCTTTTGGGATCAATGATATATTCGCTTCGCTCCAAGTGTCTGGAATTCTTTGATCCCTAAAAACTCCGTTCATCACCTCTTTTAGGAATGGTGCCAGTTCATTAGCCATTGTCTTATAAAATTTAGCCGTAAGTCCATCTGGCCCTGGCGCCTTTCCTAGATTTGCGGATTGTATTGCCATATTTATTTCCTCATCAGTTACTTCACTGTTCAGCTTATTTCTCCAAGCTTCCGAGATCTCTGGAAGTTTGGTTTTCTCCAAATATGATGCTATTGATTCTTTGTTTACTTCTTTTTTATTATACAGCTTAGCGTAAAATTTATAAAAGGCTCTGCTAATGGTAGTCTGCTCCAAATACGTTTTGTTTTCTTCACAAATTTTATTTATTATTTTCTTTTCCCTTTTCTTCTTTAATTGCCATGCCAAATATTTCCCAGGTTTATTAGCACCCTCAAAAGCTTTTTGATTCAGTCTTTTAAGGTTCCACTCCAATTCTTTGTTACTCATTGCTGTTAACTGTTCTTGAAGAATTTTGATTTCCTGATGTATTTTCTTTTTCCCTGGTCTCTTTTTTAACTGTACTTCTTTGGCCTTTATTTTCTCCTCAATCTCTTGTCTTTTCTCCTCTTTCTTTTTCCTTGCTCTACCATTTAAGTCCATTAGTATGCCCCTTACAACCGCCTTGTACGCGTCCCAAACTTTACTGGTTGGTACTTCTTTATTCACGTTGTATTGTATAAAAAACTTAGTCTCTCTTCTCAGTGTTTCCATATTCTCACTTTCCTGTAACAGGTCCTCATTTATTCTCCAGGCTTTCCTTTTTCTCCTTTTTCCAAATTTCCACATAATTGGGTTGTGATCTGAGCCTACCATCGGCATTATTTCTACCTCCTTAGTCCATAGCGCTAAGTCCTTTGAGGCCCAGATCATATCAATTCTTGATAATGTAAGATGCCTTGCAGAATAAAAAGTAAACTGTTTGGTTTTAGGATATTCTCTCCTCCATACGTCTTCGAGAGTCTCTTGTTGAATCAACTCAAAAAAAAGCTTTGGCAATAGTCCTCTTTTCTTTTGTGCTTTTGTAGTCTTTTTGTCTAATTCCAAATCTGTCACTCCATTGAAATCTCCAGCAAGAATTATCTGGTCATATACAAGATCGTCTAGGTGCTTCCTTAAGTCCTCAAAGAAGCTTTCCTTTGCACCGTTAGGTGCATAAAGTCCGACTACCAACACTCTCTTTAAGTTCCAATTACATTCCACTGCTACAAATCTAGCT
Organism: Eublepharis macularius; assembly: GCF_028583425.1. Classification (NCBI taxonomy): domain Eukaryota; kingdom Metazoa; phylum Chordata; class Lepidosauria; order Squamata; family Eublepharidae; genus Eublepharis; species Eublepharis macularius. The sequence continues at coordinate 94,386,888 of NC_072791.1, read as the reverse complement.
TCCACATCTCTCATAACAAATTTTGGCTGCAGCTCCTCTTTTATATACAACACCACTCCTCTTTTTTTCTTGTTGGAAGCCGCTACAAATTCTTTGCCCAATTTTCCAGATTTTAAATATTTTACATCCTGTTTTCTAATGTGGGTCTCCTGCAAACAAACAATATCACATTTTTGTTTTAGTAGCCAATGAAAAATATTTTTTCTCTTATTCGGTGAGTTTAGTCCATTTACATTCCAAGATAATACTTTACACTCCATATTCATGGTTTTGTTGGTAAGTCTTTTTCATTGTCCTTGATAAATCTCTCCATCTCCCGCTCAGATCTGATGCGTTTTTTTGCCCCTCCAAACTCAAAGGACACTCCTTCCGGTAACTCCCATCTGTATCTGATATTCATGTCCTTCAAAGTCTGAATTAGCACTCTATATTTTTTCCTGTCCAATAACACTGATCTGGGCAGTTCCTTCATTATAATAATCGTCTTGCCATCAATCTCCAATGGATCTTGAAATTGTTTGGTCACAATCCTCTCTTTCATATTTCTAGTTGTAAACTGCACAATCACATCCCTTGGTAGTTTCCTCTGGGTTGCAATTCTCGAGTTCACACGATACGCCACATCTAGGATAGCCACAACTTCCTCCTCCTCCTTCCCCAGGTAATCAGCCAACACCTCAGTCATCTGTTCTTACGCTGACTTCCCTTCCACTTCTGGCAGACCACGAAAACGAAGCTGCTTCTCCATGTGTTTAGTTTCTGCAACTGACATCCTCCCCTTCACCAGCCTCATCTCTGTTTGTTGCGTGTCTATTAAATTCTCCATCGCGTCTTCTACTGTTTTAACTCTCTGCTGCGTTCCTTGTAATTCACTGCTAATCGTTTCCACACCTTTTTTCACTTCTGACAGCTCCGACTTTACTGTCTGTGTAACTTCCTTGACCTCTTTAATAAGCTCCAATTTCGTGTCCTTAAGTTCTTTCATCATGTCTATAAGTTTTTTGTCCAAGTTTTCTATTGCCGATTGCCACTCTTTTTTCGACATCGTGGGGCTTGCTTTAGCTCGCTCCCACGAATCTGCTCTCTTCCTCAGCTCCGTGGCGTATAATTAAACGTTTTCCTTTTTTTTTTAAATGTCCCAATCTTTGCCAAAATTAATTTTTTATATCCAAAATGTCGGGCGTCTTTTCTCTATGGTTTCTCTATGTTATTATAATCCAAGATGGCCTACTTCCTCTTCCGCTGAAGCCACGACCCTTCCACTTTCAAAGATGGCGATTCCCCACTTCCTGTCCTTTGGCAAGGGCCGCTTCCCTCCAGCCACTCTATTGTTGTTACGCACTTCCTGTCTCCCGTCTTCCCACAGCAGGTCTCGCGATGGTGTCTTTTTCCCACAGCTCCAAAACCACAGGTATTCAAAACAATAGTCCGATTTTTGTAATAACTTCTTTAAACTTAGTCTCTTTTAAAATACAACTCCTGCCGAGTCTTCACCTCCTTTTCGCTAGTCTGTTGCAGTTTAAAAGTCTACTTTCTTTCCTCTCTGTTTTTGTCAATCTGTCCCGTTTCAAGAGATAGCGATCTTTACCTTCTCTCCAGCTTTCTCGGGTTGTAATCGCTGTTTCGATCTTAAATTCTCCTCTCGACTTCCCTCCCCGATCGAAGCTTGGGTATGTAGGTCTTATGCCAGCCGAATTGGCCCCAAAATTGCCGCAGAGATTATAGCCGACCCGTCGCAAGGTGGGACCTCAAGGATCGGGGGGGAGACTCCTTGTGTAGAGCCCCCCCTCGTCCGAGATCTAACTCACCCTAGGGTCTTGAGCGTTCTTTGCCTGCTCCCCACCTGAGAGCAGTCGGCCGCGGGTTATTTTCACCCCTCCGGCCGGTTAAAACGGCAATCCGGTCAGCTCCACAAATGGAGCTGCGTTAGACCTCCATGAATCCCAAACCGGAAGTCCGTTTTGCTTTGAACTTCTGATTCATCATGCTACCATTGCAAGAAGACTCTGAGGATTGTTGTCCACAGATCTGTCCACTATATATTTGTTTTAATATCAGAACTGATGATGTGATTAATTCCTACATGTAACTGGAGATGTGTGGAGTTTTGAGCTTCCAAAAATTAAATGTTTTACATCTGGATAACAGGGAGGGAGTAAACATTAATTGTAGTTAACATAAACATTGCTTAGAAAGATCAAGGCTTAATTCCTTCTAGTCAGTTATGTTGACAGGATTCTCACCTCTGTCTTTGGAGTAAAATGTATTTATTATCTCAAGTGTAAAGTAAGTGTGCCCAGCCTTTCCAATACTAAAGAGTGCACTGGCAAGAGGCCAAGTCTTTGAAAGAAGAATCTAATTTTCATGGCCATTTGCATATATGGATAATGCAATACTGAATGCACACAACCTACTATTGCTTGCTACTTATGTGAACAGAAATAACTTATTATACCTCCAGCTAATAAACTGCTATTGTTGTATTTCAAGAGCCTATATCAAATCAATGGGTCCTAATTTTGCATAAACTTTGACCATAACAGACAGTATCATCTATGAACATGGTCTGCACCAGAAGGCACCTGATATATTAGAGAAATTCTGCTGCAAGTTATTGTGGTTTTGTAATGACCATGAAATTACTATTTTTAGGCTCTGACTAAACGAACTTTTGGATATATTTTCAGGGTCTTATTAAGAAGCCAGTCTACTTTTGTATATGTAAACACATCATCTTATATTTACTGAGCCTACAGAAACTGATTAACGAAGGAACCAGTTCATACTTTTTCATTATTTTGAGAGAGGGAAAAAAGCAATACAAAAACTAACATAAATTATACATTTATTATGCAGACTGTGTTCATAGATGATACTTGATTATTTTATTCCCTAATTAAGTAATATCAACAAGATTTAAATTTCCAGATGACTCCCTTAGCCTGTAATAACTAATCACATAAACAGTTTTTTTAAAAAAAATTTATTGGATGGGTTCACATACATTTCAAAAACATTTTACAACAATATACCCATTTTCTTAATATATGTTATCCCACCCCTCCTCTTTTCCCTTATTGACTCCCAACAGCACTCTGACCCCTTTTCCCCTAATAACTAACTCCAGTCTAAATTGCTTTTCCCCTATTGTTTAAGGCAAAGTTTTATCTTATATTTCTAAATCTCTCAGTAGTTATCAAGAGACCACAACTGATCTTTCACGTCCCATTTCTTTTCTAAATATTTTTTAAGTTTACCCCAATCTTCCACAAATTCCCTAGGATTTCGTTCTTTCAATTTCCTTGTTAATTTGTCCATTTCCGCCATGTGCAACAATTTCTGAATCCAATCTTGAATTTCTGGTAGCTCCTCCTGTCTCCAGTGTTGAGCATACAGTAGTCTTGCAGCCATCATCATGTAATAAACCAGGACTCTATCCTTAACATTAACATTTTCCATATTTAACCCCAATAATAACAGTTCTGGGCTTTTTGCTATATTACTTTTCAAAATTGATGACATTTCAGCAAAAATCTTAGACCAAAATAGCTTAGCTTTTTCACAAGTCCACCACATATGGTACATTGAACCTTCATGATTTTCCTTTTCCAGCATTTGTTTGACATTTGATTATTGGCATTTGCTAGTTTTGTTGGTGTTAAATACCATCTGTACATCATCTTATAGCCGTTCTCTTTTAGACTAGTAGCTGTCGATATTTTCATTGTGTTTCTCCAAAGATATTCATTCCCAAGTGTCCATTGTAATTTCTCTATTAAAATTCATTGCCCATTTTACCATTTGAACTTTAACTGTTTCATTCTCCGTGTACCATTTCAACAAAAGTTTATATATCTTAGAGATAATTTTTAGGCCATCACCTAACAAAAGTTCTTCTAGGTCCCCATGCTCCTGTCTAAAACCTTTCTTTCTTTTATCAGTTTCAAATAGATCTTTAATTTGCCTAAATGGTAACCATCTATATTGAAATGGTAACTCTATATTGTCTTTAATCCTAGGTTCGTTTTTGTCCCACTTCAACAGTTCTTAGTAGGTTATCCATTCTTCTCCTTTATATTCCAGACTTGGGTTCACAACTTCAGCTGGTACTATCCACAATGGTCTTTCTTCACCTAAAAACATCTTATATTTTTGCCATACCACAAAGAGATTCTTTCTAACATAATGATGAAGAAACATAGAGTCCATTTTGTATTTATCATACCACAAATGTGCATGCCATCCAAACAGCTTATTATGTCCCTCTACAGCCAATAATTTACGATTAGACAATTTTACCCATTCTCTCAGCCAAGTTAGGCATATTGCCTCATGATATATTCTCAAATTTGGTAATTGCAAGCCCCCCCCCCCTTTCTTTGGCATCACATAGCACATTCATTTTTATTCTCGGTTTCTTCCCTGCCCGCACAAATTCTGCAATTTTTCTCTGCCATTTATCAAACTGCTTTTTGTCTTTTATGATTGGAATCGTTTGTAATAAAAACATCACTCTAGGTAATACATTCATTTTAACTACTGAAATGCAACCTAACAAAGACATATTTAGTTTATTCCATTTAATCATATCTTTTTCTATCTGAGCCCATAGTTTTTCGTAGTTGTTCTTAAACAAATCTATGTTCTTAACTGTTAACTCAATTCCTAGGTATTTCATTTTCTGAATCACTTCGCAATTTGTTATTCTCATCAAGTCCTGTTGTTTCTCCTTTCTCATATTTTTACAAAGCAATTTGGACTTAGCTTTATTTATAAAAAATCCTGCCAGGTCTCCAAACTCCTTAATTTTGTCCAATAATATTGGTAATCTCTGAGTTGGTTCTTCTACTAAAAACATTACATCGTCCGCAAAAGTTCTGAACTTATATGAGAAACCTTTGATCTTTATTCCATTAATATCGTCATCCTCTCTTATTTGCCTCAATAGGACTTCCAACACCATCACAAATAATAAGGGCGAAAGTGGGCATCCTTGTCTCGTACCTTTTCTTACCTCGAATCTTGCTGTTACATCGTTATTTAAACACAGTGTCGCTCTTTGGTTCTTGTAAATAGCCTTCACTGCCTCTATGAAGTCTTTCCCCAAGTCCATCTTTTCCATTGTTACAAACATAAAGTCCCAATTTAAGTTGTCAAAGGCTTTTTCTGCATCCGCAAAGAAAAAGCCTATCTCCTTATCAGGGTGCTTGTCATAATATTCCACGGCATCTAACACTGCTCTCAAATTGTCTCTGATTTGTCTATTTAGTAAAAATCTGGCTTGCTCTTCTCCAATCCAGTCCATTAGTAGTTTCTTGAGCCTTTCTGCTAATATCTTGGCGAAAATTTTATAGTCATTATTTAAAAAAGATATTGGCTTGTAGTTCTTTACATCCGTTAAATCTTGTGACTCCTTTGGGATCAATGAAATAGTGGCTTCGTTCCAGGTGTCTGGAAAGCCTTCTCTTTTCAAAATACTATTCATCAGCTTTCGTAGGGATTGCACTAGGTCCATTTTCATTATTTTATAAAACTTTGCTGGTATTCCATCCAGGCCCAGTGCTTTCCCCACTTTGGTTGACTCTATGGCATCTAAAATTTCCTGTTCCGTAACTTGGCAATTTAAGGTCTCTTTCATTTCCTTTGTAATCTTTGGTAATTTAGCTTTTTCAAAGTATTCATTGATTTTCCCTTGTTCTATTGTTCTTTTCTGAAATAATTTGGCATAATATTTATAAAAATCTCTCTTTATGGCTTGATGGTCCATTAATTCTTTCCCATCTTCTATTATTTTATTAATTATTTTTTTCTTGTTCCTCTTTTTAAGTTGCCAAGCTAGATATTTCCCTGGCTTGTTTGCCCCTTCAAATGATTTCTGCTGTAACGTCCTCAGTTTCCATTCTAGTTCTTTATTAGCAAAAGTCTGTAACTGTTCTTGCAATAGCTTAATTTCTTGGATTATTACTTTCTTACCCGGTCTTTTCTTTAACTCTTGCTCTTTTTTTTTGAAAATTTCTCCTGAATTTCTTTAAATTTCTCATCTCTTTTTTTTCTTGTCCTTATTGTTCAATGTAATCAAAATTCCTCTCATCACTGCTTTATATGCATCCCACACCATATACATTGGTACCTCTTGGTCTACATTGTATTGGAAGAAGAATTTCGTTTCCTTTTGGATATATTCTACATTTTCTTGCTTCAGTAACAGATCTTCGTTCAATCTCCATGTTATTTTCCTGTGTCGACTCGAGGCCTTCCACATTACAGGGTTGTGATCTGAGCTCACTCTTGGCATTAACTCAATTTTCTTTGTCATACCACTCAACTCCTTTGTTGTCCAAATCATATCAATTCTCGAAAATGATTGATGTCTTGCCGAGTAAAATGTAAAATCTTTAACTTTAGGATTCCGGCTTCTCCAAACATCCATCAGCTTTTCCTGTTCTATCAGTTCAAAAAACGATTTTGGTAACTTCCCCAATTTTTGCTTTGTCAGCTTAGTTTTCCTATCTACTTGCAGGTCCACTACCCCATTAAACTCTCCCATCAACATTATTTGGTCATATGAATGTTGGTCTAAATTTTGTATAATCTCCTTGAAAAATTCATGTTTTGCTCCATTTGGTGCATATATTCCCCAAATCAAAGTCTTTTTAGAGTTCATCATTATTTCAACCGCCACATATCTTCCATTTGCATCTTTAAAAACTAATTTAGGATCCAATTGCTCTTTTATATATATCACAATTCCCCTTTTGTTTTGCAGTCGTCATAAACTCTTTCCCTAATTGGCCATTTTTCAAAAATTTTGCATGTTGCTCTTTTATATGTGTTTCCTGCAAGCATATTATATTGCAATTTTGTTTCTTTAGCCAATGAAATATTACTTTACGTTATTGTGGTGAGTTCAATCCATTAACATTCCAAGATATTAATTTGTACTCCATCATGTTATTTTCTGTCTGTTCTGGGAAAGTCCTTGTCATTTTCTAATAAGAATAGATCCATCTCATGCTTTGCCTTAATAGTAATTCTCTTTGCCTGAAATTGGAAGCTCAATCCTTCTGGGAGTTCCCACCTGTAACTTATGCTCTTATCTCTCAACTTTTGCGTCAATTCTCTGTACTTCTTCCTTTCCTGTAGAATTCTTCTGGGAAGCTCTTTCATAATTCTCACTCTGTTCCCTTTTATTGACAGAAGATTTTCAAAATGCTTTTTCAGGATTTCCTCTTTCACTCTTCTTGTTATCAATTGAACAATAATATCTCTTGGTAAGTTCTTCTGTTGCGCATAGGTGGAATTGACTCTGTATGCTAGATCCAAATTTGTTGCTATCTCTTCTGGTTGCATATTTAAAAATTCCGCCAGAATTTCTGTTATTTGCTCCTGCGCCATCTGCGTTGTAGTCTCAGGCACACCCCTAAATCTCAGCTGATTTTCCGTGATCTTACATTCCATTACAGCCATCCGTTCCTGCAGCACTCGATTTTCTTCTTTCAGGTTAGATGTCTTAGATGTCAGCTCTGTAGTTTTCTGTTCCATTTCTTGAACTGTCTGATTTGTTGTTTGCAGCTCTTTCTTAACTCCCTCTATATTCCTTTCCAGCTCTGTTATTTCTGACTTCACCAATTCTTTTATATTTCTTATCATGCTGTCCTCCATCTTCTGCATCGATTGACTCAGCTCTTTGTTGCCCTTTAACATTTTTCCCCCAGTGTTTCTATTGCTGTTTCTATAGTTACCTGCCATTCCTTCTCCGCTTTCTTCATTGCTCCTGGACTTGATTTTGCGCCCCCCCCAGGTAGCTGCTCTCTTTCTAAGCTCCGTTTTTATTTTCCAATGTTTTTACTTAATTCCACTAATTTAAAGTCTATTTTCTTTTAAAAAATCCAGTCCAATTTAAGCTTTCAAAATATCGGGCGCAATTTCTCTATGGTAACTTCCTGTTTACTTCCTGATTCCTAGAATGGCTGGCAATCTCTTCCGTTTCAATTCCCACTCCTTATTCTCACGGTTTTTGCTTTGTTTTGCTTCCGCTATCTTCTCTCTTCCTCTGCTTCCTTGTTCCTGTTGCTTCTCGTCAAATCGGGCCTCTCTAGGCAACTCCTTCAATGCTCTCTGTCCTCTCGCGATATTTGCTGCACTCGTACTCCGACTCCCTCCCTTTTCTCAGGGTTGTTATCTTTGCCACGACCTCAGGTATGCATAAACAAAAAATACTTCCATTCTTTTTTGCGCTTTAAAGTTTGTCAAACTCTCTTTTTAGTCCCAAATTTATTTTCTCTTTTCCTCTTATGTCCCAATCATCCACTGTGTTAAAATTTGAGTGGGTCTCTCTTCTATTTTCAATTCCGGAAAGTAAGATAACAATCTTTACCTCTTTTGTTCCTTGTGGGATCTTCGTGCTGTTTCTTTTTGTTTCCAATTGTTCAAATCTGGTCTCGAGGCTTGGTTTCTGGCGACCTTATGCCAATCGAATGGCTCAAAGAGCACTGTAGAGATTTTAGCTCGTCCTTCTCCGAGGGGACCTCAAGGTGGTAGGGGAAATCCTTTATTCAGAACCCCCCTGTCACCGAGATCACACGCTCTCAGGGTCTTGTAGCGTTCGAGACCCTCCTCTGCCTGAGGAGGGGCGGCTGCTGGCAATCCAAGCACTTGACAAGCCCAAAACAGATACTCTTGATGGCCGATCTTCTGGACCACGACAGGTCTACATTAATCCCAAACCGGAAGTCTCTTAATGTAATTAAGATCTTAATGTAATGAGAGATCATATGGAGATCAATCCTTGGATTGATATTGTCATATAAGCAACAGGATCATAGTAAACTGGTGACTATTCAGATATATTTGAATGGTCATGTGGACAAACAAACAAACGAACGAACAAACAAATGCTCTTTCAGATCGCTCGCAGCCCCACTCACCTCATAGGGTGATTGTTGTGAGGATAATAATAATACACTTTGTAAACTTCTCTGAGTGGTGTTAAGTTGTCCTGAAGGGCATTATATAAATCAAATGTTGTTGTTATTAACAGCCCTTCATAGCTGTACAAAGAACTGGATTTCTTTCCTCCCAAATTCAAACCCAACAATGGTTGTTGTGGGTTTTCCGGGCTGTATTGCTGTGGTCTTGGCATTGTAGTTCCTGACATTTCGCCAGCAGCTGTGGCTGGCATCTTCAGAGGTGTAGCACCAAAAGACAGAGATCTCTCAGTGTCACAGTGTGGAAAAGATGTAGGCAGGTCATTTATATCTACTCAGGAGGGGTGGGGTTGAGCTGAGTCATCCTGTAAGAGTTTCCCAGGGTGTGGAATGCTAATGGCGGGAGGCTTCACTGTATCCTGAGGAGGTTCTTTTGCATATGGATTGGTGCTTGATGTGCTAATCTTCTCTGCAGGGCTATTGTCGGGTATAGAGTGTTTTGTTAGCCTAGTGTTTTTCAGAACTGGAAACCATGCTCTGTTCATTCTTAAGGTTTCTTCTTTCCTGTTGAAGTTTTGCTTATGCTTGTGAATTTCAATGGCTTCCCTGTGCAGTCTGACAAAGTAGTTAGAAGTGTTGTCCAGTATTGTGGTGTCCTGGAATAAGACACTGTGCCCTGTTTGAGTTAGGCTATGTTCAGCCACTGCTGATTTTTCAGGTTGTCCAAGTTTGCAGTGTCTTTCATGTTCTTTTATTCTTGTCTGGATGCTATGCTTTGTGGTCCCGATGTAAACTTGTCCACAGCTGCAGGGTATACGGTATACTCCTGCAGAGGTGAGGGGGTCTCTACTGTCTTTTGCTGATCGTAGCATCTGTTGTATTTTTCGGGTGGGTCTGAATACTGCTTGAAGGTTATGCTTTTTCATAAGCTTTCCCATCTGATCAGTAATTCCTTTGATATATGGCAAAAAACACTTTTCCTGTAAGAGACTGTTTTTCCTTGGTTGTTTGATTCATCCTGAGTTTGATTGCTCTTCGGATTTCATTTCTGGAGTAGCCATTTGCCTGAAGTGCGTGGTTTAGATGATTAATTTCCTCATTGAGAAAGTGCGGCTCACATATCCGTCTTGCACGATCCACTAATGTTTTCATTATGCCTCTTTTCTGTCGGGGGTGGTGATTGGAGTTTTTGTGTAAGTACCGATCAGTGTGAGTTGGTTTCCTGTAGACCTTGTGACCTAACTGAAAGTTTGCTTTGCGGATGACCAAGGTATCCAGAAATGGGAGTTTTCTCTCGATTTCTTTCTCCATGGTGAATTGTATGTTCAGGTGGATGTTGTTGAGATGATTCAAAAACCCCATCAATTCTTCCTCCCCATGGCTCCAAATGATAAATGTATCATCCACAAACCGGAACCATACACTAGGTTTGTGGGGTGCTGATTCTAGAGCTGTTTTTTCAAAATGTTCCATGTAGAAGTTTGCTATAACTGGGCTGAGAGGGCTCCCCATGGCCACCCCATCCATCTGTTCATAGAATTTGTTATCCCATTGGAAGTAACTGGTTGTCAGACAATGATGGAATAAGGCTGTTACATCTTCTGGGAAAATCTGATTAATAAGTGCAATAGTGTCTTTTACTGGAACCTTGGTAAACAGGGATACAACATCAAAACTGACAAGTATGTCTTGTGGATTGAGTTTCAGAGAACTGATTTTGTTGATGAAATCTGCTGAATCTTTGATGTAAGACGAGGTTTTCCCGATGTGGTCCTGCAGTAGATCGGCCAGATGTCTAGCTAATTCATATGTCGGTGAACCAATGGCACTCACAATGGGTCGGAGTGGGACTGAATCCTTATGTATTTTAGGGAGTCTATATAGTCTAGGTGGCTGTGCTTCTGTCTTGCATAGTTTTCTGTGCGTGTCAGGATGTAGTGAGGAATTCTTGATCAGTGCATTTGTTAGCCTGGTGATTTTGCAGGTGGGATCTCGTTTTAGTTTTTTGTAGGTGGAGGGGTCCAGGAGTTCCTTAATCTTCTTTTTGTATACCTCTGTTTTCATGATCACTGTAGCATTGCCTTTATCAGCTGGTAGAATGATGATGTCTGTATCTGCATTGAGGGTCTTGATGGCATTTTTCTCCTTGCGTGTTATATTGCTGGTGGGAAGCTTTGCCTTTCGTAGAATCCTGGCTGTCTCTCCTCTTATTTCCTCAGCTTCCTCTTCAGGTAGATGACGAATGGCAGCTTCTACATTTGCAATGATGTCTTCCACAGGAATTCTGGTGGGGGTGACTGCAAAGTTTCCTCCCTTTGCCAAGATGGAGGTTTCTTCTGGTGAGAGTTGATGGTCTGTCAGATTGATGAGAATGTGTGCATTGTCGAGCATTGGGCTTGTCTGTCTTTTTTCCTGTAGTCTAAACTACGCACTTCAGGCAAATGGCTACTCCAGAAATGAAATCCGAAGAGCAATCAAACTCAGGATGAATCAAACAACCAAGGAAAAACAGTGTCCTACAGGAAAAGTGTTTTTGCCATATATCAAAGGAATTACTGATCAGATGGGAAAGCTTATGAAAAAGCATAACCTTCAAGCAGTATTCAGACCCACCCGAAAAATACAACAGATGCTACGATCAGCAAAAGACAGTAGAGACCCCCTCACCTCTGCAGGAGTATACCATATACCCTACAGCTGTGGACAAGTTTACATCGGGACCACAAAGCATAACATCCAGACACGAATAAAAGAACATGAAAGACACTGCAGACTTGGACAACCTGAAAAATCAGCAGTGGCTGAACATAGCCTAACTCAAACAGGGCACAGTATCTTATTCCAGGACACCAAAATACTGGACAACACTTCTAACTACTTTGTCAGACTGCACAGGGAAGCCATTGAAATTCACAAGCATAAGCAAAACTTCAACAGGAAAGAAGAAACCTTAAGAATGAACAGAGCATGGTTTCCAGTTCTGAAAAACACTAGGCTAACAAAACACTCTATACCCGACAATAGCCCTGCAGAGAAGATTAGCACATCAAGCACCAATCCATATGCAAAGGAACCTCCTCAGGATACAGTGTAGCCTCCCGCCATTAGCATTCCACACCCTGGGAAACTCTTGCAGGATGACTCAGCTCAACCCCACCCCTCCTGAGTAGATATAAATGACCTGCCAACATCTTATCCACACTGTGACACTGAGAGATCTCTGTCTTTTGGTGCTACACCTCTGAAGATGCCAGCCACAGCTGCTGGCGAAACGTCAGGAACTACAATGCCAAGACCACGGCAATACAGCCCGGAAAATCGACAATACATCAAACCCAACAGTCCAATAGATAAAATGGGGTGCATTAGTGTATGTGTGTGTATCTGTTTTTATTGATTTGTTTAAATATTTTTATATATTTTATTTTAAATGCTCTTTTAATGTCTTAGATGTTTTAAAGTTTTGATGCTTGCTGCCTTGGGGACTATTTATTTTTTATTTATTTTATTTTGCTTCATTTATACCCTGCCTTTTTCCCCAATAGGGACCCAGAGCAGCCTTATATTATTCTCCTCTCCTCCGTTTATCCTCACACCAACTTTGTAAGGTTGGTTAGGCTGAGAGTGTGTGACTAGCTCAAGGTCACCCAATGAGCTTCCTTGGAAGAATGGGTGATTTGAACTAGGGTCTCTCAGAACCTAGTTCAACACTAACCATTATATAACCACTATACTACACTGCTCTCACTATATTTGGATGGAACAGCAGCATAGAAATGTTCTACATACATAAATAAATATATGAAATAGAGAATTCTCAGCACCATCACTAGGATTCCTTGGGGGGAATTCCACTCCACTTAAACTGGTATAAAATTGTTAGAGGTTTATACTGTAAATTTAACCTTAGAAGCATCTGCCCAAAGAAAATGGTAGAAGTACCCATATTTGGAGCCTACATGTCCTGTCCATTAGAGACATATGATGCCTTCTCTTTTGCTTACCTGAACCACAGAGATATGTCCATGTAACACAGCAAAGGTGAGCGCAGTCCAGTGCCGGCTGTCAGGGTGAACTGATGGGTATCGGGAAGTACTACCAGGGACCTGTGAACATTGAAAGATACTTAGCTACTGAAATTTGTCTTCTCTTCACATGCCTTAGATAAGTTTGTGAGTGGCACTTACTTGGTAAATTACAGCCCCGGGGAGTGTCAGATGGACACAACTCAGAAAGCATTGCCAACACCAATCAGTGTATTCATTCCCTTGGGCCTCTCTAATGCATCTACTGGTTTCCTTTCAACGCTACTCTTTCAGAGGGAAAATATTTAGTTCTTCGATTTCCCCATTATCATGCCAGTGTTAATCATTATCTCATCTGTGGCAGGTTCTGAAGGTGATTTAAGCTTTATTGCTGTAGAATATATTATTTTGTAAATGGGAAAGCTCATCCTAAGCCTGTCCAGCCATAGATGTGATCCCAATGAAGAGGCATGTGGTGTTTCTGGGGCATATTTAGTAATGGTTCTTGCTAGTTTGAAGTCTGAACAGAGTCACTGAGCTTAGTCCTTACTTACAGGTACATCTAGATTTGCTCCAGCATCGATTAGCATCTGAACCATGGCTTCATCTCCAGCGGCACAGGCATACATAAGTGGAGTCATACCCTTTAAGAATAAAAGTTATAGCCAGTAACAAATAAAAATCCAATCAAATTATAACCCCCACAGAATAGCTTCATGTGCAGGCGCATTAAGCATTAAGTAATATAAATATTTCCACACTCCCCTTATATTATGTACTTCGGGCCTAATCCAGCCAAAATACATTTATTTCAATAGAGGACACTCTAAACATGTTCTTAAGTCTGCCATTGAAATCACTGGGACTTATCATATATAGCTGGCTGTGGTTGTGTTTCCAAGAAGGATAATCTGCCTGGTCTGGATGGCAGAGACCTTCCTGTCTAGATGACCATGTGGCCTAGGATCCCTTGCTGGTGCATGTTGGTGGATCTTTTCTCACCAGATTCCAGGACATCGTTAGTATGTGGGCTGGGCTGGACACTGGCCTTCCCCCTGGGGAATCTGGGTCTCATTCCTACAGAATTGGACCTGCCAACATTGTGACAGAAGGTGGGTTGCCCTCAGCTCACATCCAATCTATCAGGCGCTGGGCTTCCAGGGCATATAAGGGGTACATCAGTGACCAGTCAGATTCTAGCACCTTTCTGTTCTAGTTACAGATGCTGTGGTGGCTCCTGGGGCTGGATGGTCTGGCAAGAGACTGTTGGGGAATCAGTTGGGGACCTTTATGTGCATTTGGCCCAAGTGGTCTGTGCCTGGTTGCTCAGGACTGTTTGCATGCTGGTTGCTCCTTGACGGAGCAGAAAGGAATTTTTCTCTGCAAGGTCAGATTGGCTGTGGGGCTGGGTTTTTTTTTTGCCTTCCTCTGGTGACAGGGCAGGGGTGGTGGTGCGGGCTTTGAGCTCCAATTTGGCTGCAGCCATTGGCGCTCTGTGGGAGTTGGGTGGCACATTCTCCTCTTGTGGTGGTTTTGGGGCATAGGGCTGGATCCCCTGGGGTGAGTCATGCTGGCTGGGTGGCTCACCCCCACCACATTTTATCAGGATCCCCTTAAGAGATCTGAAGGAAGCTGAAGGTACACGCATGGACTAGCTGTTACAGGCTTCATCATGGGTGGCAGGGACTACTAGGGTCATGCCTGGACAGGTGCCTGTGGGGCCCAGTAGGTGAGCTAGGGAATGTAAGCGTGCATTGTGGGAAGTGTCCCTTACGCCATGCTAATGCTCCAATGACTGTCATCAATAAAGTCATGGTTAATTTTCATCTAGCAATGATGTGTTGTGTATTCTTTGCCCAAGCAACAGCCTCATGCATAGCCTATGCAGACACAATGAAATCTTTCTCCCTGCTCAGCACTCTTTCACTTTTGTGCATATGAAGCTTGATCTAGAAGCAGCCTGAAGCACAGAAGTTTGCATATAGTTCTTGCTGGATTAGGGCAATTATCCCTAAATATTTGAAAACTGCATCATAAATTGACTCTGATAGGATTGGAATTCAATGCATGAAGCAAGAACTGAATGATTTTCTTGCTGCAGTGATGATGTGATGCACAAAGGCTTCAATATGTAACTATGCAACTCCCCGAGACACATTACAAAACAGACTGTAAGTCCTGGACCACTGATATCAATGTTCAGCAGGCATTTGTCCAGGCCACTACCACCCACTGGAACCTTCAGAATGTTACCTGGACACTACCATTTTGTTTAGCTCCGTCTGAACCATTTCACTATGAGCTTAATCTATCAATATCCCTCTACAATAGTTAATCTGTCGAAGGAAGGGGAATTTTTCAAGGTCCTCTACGTACCTGATCATCCATTGTATTAACTCCCTCAGGACCCAACACTGCTATAGCCTGATTGATCAAATCTGTTCTTCCGCAGTTCAACATTCGAAACCCCAGATCTTGCTGGAATTTTTCAGTGGCTGCCTTAGCATCCATTCTCCGCAAGGAACTAAAACAACACTCAGGCCTGTTGAAGACATAACACAAAAGGTACAGCTGTTATTTTAAAAGTGTAGTGTCCTTGTATTCATTTTAGTTTTTCCTTCTAACATATCTTGATTTTCCACTTTACAAAGACCACAAAAAGATGTTATGAGATACACAGAATGGCTGTCATTTCATATCACTTCCTCTTCTATTCATAATGTCTGAGACTTGGTCTATACATAGAACAGGTAAGTAATATGTTGCCAGAAAACAGAGGCAGTTTAATGGGCAGTACACTTTGGACTCCTTGTGAGTGGAAATCATATTTCTTAATATTCCTCCAGGTTAAAAAAAATCCTACATGTTGAAAACTAGTGCATCAAGGAGTGGGTTGAGCTAAAGCCTTGCTCCCTGGTGTGCTGGTATTTTATTTACAAGGAAATTTTACATGAGGGAACACATCTACCTGCAACAAAAGGGTTTCAGTCCACTCAACTACCTGAAGATTCTACTGCCTCATTTTTGCTGGATCTACGCATTACAATACGCAACATGGTATTTTCTTCCCTGTACGGGGCTGCCCATTCATTTTACATATGCCTTTCTTTATGTGTGTGCAGATGGGGTTCTTCAACTGAAATTATTAAGCAGGTATGGGGGGCAGGGAATCCCCATTACAGTTACCTCAGCTCCTATAGCCCTATGTAGATGGTTATTGTTGCTTTTATTTGTTGTATATTCTCACTTTTGTTATTGACTGCTTCCCAGAAGACATTTTTTAATAGTACCTGAGGTTTGAGGGATGAAAGAGTGCTGAGAAGGAGGATCTGGAATCCCCCCCCCCAATTTGTTTTTATTCAGAACATTCTATAAAAAAATTAGGATAATTTGTTTAATAAAATGTAGCACCCTGTTAAATTCACAAGCTCTTTTGCAGATTAATATAGAGGCAGATTGATGGAGTCCAAGGGTAACTTGGAAGAAAGAAGTCTCACAGTGACATTGTGAACCATTATTTTATTACCTGAATCATGCAAAAGCAGGAATGTTAATATTTTCCCTCAGTGCAATTTTATTTCACAATTTCAAAGTTCAATAAAAAGCATGATTAATCTTCATACCTGCCCATTTCTTTTTATGAACACTAAACCTTTTAATAGATTTACAAATCAGCACTCTAAAGGATGTTTAAATGACTCATCTAAAGCCATATATGGGCTCAGAACCAATTTTTGACAGAAAGTTATTA
Source organism: Eublepharis macularius (assembly GCF_028583425.1). Taxonomy (NCBI): domain Eukaryota; kingdom Metazoa; phylum Chordata; class Lepidosauria; order Squamata; family Eublepharidae; genus Eublepharis; species Eublepharis macularius. The sequence goes on along the minus strand of NC_072791.1, from coordinate 94,370,185 downwards.
GATAAATCCCTTCCATCATACATAGGATATATTTAGAACTAGTAACTCTGCAAAGAGAGCAGTAATAAATTATGAAATTAATCTCTTCATGAATACAACTGTCTGCTAATATTTGGATTTTGGAATGGGTATTTAAAGAGAAGGGTACCAATTGTCTGAGTTCAGGATTGCTGCCAATTGTCTACAGTCCTCCACCAGAACATTGATAGTGACTGAAACACAAATGGCAACTGTTGGTTTTTGAATCTATATACTGCCTGCATATAAAGGAACTACACTCTGTTATACTTGGTATGTTTCCTTCATGTTCCCTAAGAGGTGCATCAAATATGAGAACATGCTTAAACTTTTCTGTGTAGGAAATCTTATGCAGTCTGCAAGTATGCTATTATATATGATAATCACACATGTGCATCTTTTGATGTATGCCTAATGTTGTACATGTGCTAGGATACCAGGGTCTCCTATGGTATCCCAGTATGCATTCATGCTGCCAAAGACTCAGAAAGACACATGTGAAATTGTCATGTGCAAGGACTGATATAAGGGCTGAATGCTTCTCTCTCTCTCTCTCTCTCTCTCTCTCTCTCTCTCTCTCTCTCTCTCTCACACACACACACACACACACACACACACACACACACACACACACAAAACTAATCAAGTCTAGGTAGTGTCTTTAATTGACTGTATTTTGGGTTGAATGTTGAAAGCCCTCCACATACTTGAGCTGCCTGGGTTCACAGTCCAGCCCTGGTAAAAGCAGCCTGGCCGTTTGCCTTATGTCATCACTGTCCACTGTTAAACTGCGTCGGTGCTCAGCATACGTTATAGCAACTCGCATCCATTCCATAAGTGGGGGGAGAAGCATGAAGGGCCTGCAAACAGAAAGGAAATTTACTCTTAAAGCAGCGTACTTACATTTAAAATAGAGATATAAGTAAAATATAATAATAAAAGATACTCAAAGAAAGAGTGACGTCCCACACAAACATGAGAAAAGCTGCTTTACATGCAAATATCCTAAGATTAATTTACAAAAATATATGACAGACTATGACGGCTGTGAAGGATCATGGAAAGGGGATAACTCTTTGGATAACTTTTTGGAAATCATACTCCACCACCCCAAAACCTTTCCCTTCATTGTTTTTATATTTCCAGAGACTTCAGCAGGCTAATTTCTCCTTACCACTTCTTTCCTCTTTTAACTGCCCATCAGCTGCTCACAACTAGATCATTTTCCATCCTCATCGGGTCAATTATGAAGATCCCCCCCCTCCTCCTTCTGGTTAACTTATGAAGTTATATTTTTCTGCACAGCTGGGGAGTCTCCAGAGGAGACAAATATCTCTATTTATCTAGGTGATTTGCATATATTACCTGGCAGCAAGTCACCCAGGTTAAATGTGCAGTGGCTGCAGAAGAGTTAAAAAGTGGTTGCCATTGTTGCCCAGTGCTGCCAGGCCTGGCTCCATGAGTCCTCTCTCCATGGAAAATTAGGGATGGACTGGGAGACTGAAACAGGCATGGAAAGGGACCTGCCCTTTCCACTGGCCTTTTACTGACAGAAACCAGGGCTTGTTGTTGCTGTAGCAATACTGTTGTACTTGCCTAGCACCCCCCACAATGGTCATTGAGATCTCAGAGGGCATTCATTTCTTAAAGTTACGAGTGCTGCTTCTATTATTTGGGGGAGAGGGGGCTATAACTCCTGAAGGTTTGTTTTTTTTTGGTTTCAGGTTTTTCTGCCAACCCAAGACTTTTCTCAGGTTTGTAGAAATATGTCTTGTCTGTTTATGGCCCTAATATATGGATTTAAGAATCTACACTCGGGTTTGGTTCACAATCAAATTTAACAGGTGGAAGACCCACAAGGCTTATCCTTCTCCCCCTGCTTTGTGGAGGCTCTCACTCACATGCTCACCTGCCCACCTGCTTATAGTGCTGCTGCCACTTACCTGGTTCACATGGCAGTGGCAGGGGGATAGAAACTGCTGCAGCACCTCCTCCTTCCACCCACCTGCAGCACTTCTACCTTTGCCCACAGGGCTTAAGTTGCAGCAGCAGCAGCTCCTGCTCTTCCTCTTCTACCTGGCCACCTGCAGAACAGCTGCTTGTCTGGGTCATGTGGCAGCAGGGGCAGTGGTACTTGTGTTCCCCTGCCACTGGCGCCAGTGCCGCTTCCTCCTCCTCCTCCTCTTTTCCTATCAGCTTGTCTCAAAATGATTGTCAGGATTTCACAATGTAGCCTTACTTATGTGGGGAAAAGAAACAAATGTACTTGAGATCTCCTCTGAGATAGGTGCTAAATGGTTTTATGCCCCTGGTGATCTCAGCAGCCGGGCTGCGCCTGCGAAGGCCGCGTCAATGGTGGTGGCGGCCATGGCAGCACGTCGCTCCACATCCCCGCAGCCTCCTCCGGCGGCCTCCGCATCTGTGCACCGCTCCGCCGTCCCGCCTTCCTGAGGCCCTGGCGTCTGGCCACCTCCTGGATCCCCAGTGAGTGCTGGGGGTCGCTGGGTGGGGCTGGCTCTGGCGGGGGTGCTGGAGGGGGCGGGATGAGGCCTGCGGTGGCCCAGTCTGGGGCAGGAGGGTCCTGCCCCGGACAATGATTACAAATAATGGGATTTGAGTCGAACTCCTTTTGCAAAGCTTTCAATGCGCACACTTTCAACTCTTGGCTCATCAAGTGTAATGTTTCCATTCTGCCACTAGCAAGGTGTGTTTTGCACAGACCACCTCAGAATATTAAAAGCAAAGTACCCTATTTTCTCTGTGTGTATTTTTCTCCAGTGTTCAACTATCTAATTAACTTTCTTACCACACAGTGAAATGTTTCCTCCTGCAGAGCGTTCTCCACCTACTGTTCTATTACCTTTGAATATATTTTCAAACTCATCTGTGTATTTATTTGTAACTCTCCATAAGGGTGTGGTGTGGTAGGGCAGTGGCCATACACACACACATACCTCCTACAATGTTCTGCTTGGTACAGCAACTTCAAGATGACATTACTTATTGATTGTTTTAATCAACCTTTTGTTTCATCTTGAGGACTCAGACACTGGTCACATATGAGAAGCTAAAGCTCACATCAAGGGATGTACCAAGACATGTAACCTCCTCAGGCCTTTTAGAGGACCAAAATGGATGCCTGTGCTGAACAAGGGTGCTCCCCTCACAAACATTTTATCAGTACAACAGGTCTGTTCACAGACGTCTTACCTGCAACCTGACAGATCAGAAACAAGGCAGTTTTTCTTTTTTAAAAAATGGAAAAGGCAGCAATCCTAGTGTTCTACCATAAAAAAACTCATTCTGAGCAACCATTTGGAATACTTGCGCTGTCAGTCTAGCCGTGGCTGTTCAGTGCTACAGCAAAGTAGATGGGAAGTGAGCTTGTGGATGCAAATGTGTCTTGATTGCTTTATACAAAAAGAGCACTGGAATAAAGTAGTCCTGAAAGAGTTGTGTATGTTACTGAAACAGGGTCTATCACAATTATGTAAAAATACCAAGTTAAATGTTCTCAAGTGGTCATTTAGAATGCACAACCATCACTGGCAGATGCACCTAAGGAAGGACCTTCCTTCCAACTCCTTTTTCAAGTGTGTGAGAATTTGTTGTTATTATTAGATGAAAATAGTGCATTTTAGTGGCTCACAATTTGTTTCTGATTCAAAATAACTGTCACACAGCACATATTTTGTCGTGTTTCAAGAATCTGGAGTTGGTCTTTCTGAGGTGATTATTGGTCACTGCCAGCTCAGAGGAACTGGTGAGCTTGGCCAGTTGATTTGTTTGCAATGAACAGCAGAAGCTGCTTAGTCAATTGAAAAAAGACCATTGAATTACCACCAGAAATAACACTTACTAAGTGGAAACTACAATGCTATAAAAGTTGTCTACTGCCAGAAGTACAAACAGCCAGAAGTTGTCTACTGCCAGAAGTGCAAACACCAACTGCATGCAGTAGAAGAATTTCAGGGTGGGAAGTACTGACTAGAGTGAAATAAATCTCACTGCTCTGAGAAGAGTTTGCTCTTCTAGGCTGTCTGCAGTTGGTCTTTTCTATTGAACACCAGGAAAACTTTCCTTTTCCACTGCTGCAGCACTAAGCCCGATCCAGGGATACTTGATAACCTTATAAATATACAGAGCCAGGGCTTGTGGCTACCTTTTCCCCAACTGCTCCACTATTTGCAACCGTCTCCAATATAAATCAAAGGTCAGTTTTTAAAAGTTTTTTTTTTAAATCCATGAAGCTGCCAAAGAAGAGCATCAATTTATCAAGTAACAAATGATTCCAAAAGATTTTTAAAAAAATCTTCCTGAAACAGTAGGCTACATCTGCAAGGAAACTGGCAACCTTGTATATTACCTTTAAAAAAGTATATTGTATATTACCTTTAAAAAAACCTCATATAATAAATAGTGGTTCTATTCTAGGGTTACCGCAGGCCCCCTTACCTGAAAAGATTGAGGGTGTGGGTAGGGGTGCTGGGGCACTGATCATAAGCAGAGGTATGCTGGAGCATGCTGTGCACATGCTCTGCATGCTTCCAATAACATCACTTCTGGTTTAAACCAGAAGTGACGGTGTCTTAGCAGGCCCAAAACAAAATTTTTGCTATGTTTGGGGCTGATTCTTAGAGAACTGGCCCTACTGAGGGGCCATAACTTCTGGTTTAAACCAGCAGTGATGTCATCAGGGCTGCAGAGCATGTGCATGCTCCAGCCTGCCTCTACTCACCCTTCTAGTGAACCTCTGTACTGAGAGGTGGCAGAGGGAAGAGGCTGGGGGTGGGGGGCCTGGCAGCTTTAGTCAGTACATAGCTGAATAAATAGATACGTGCACACCCTTTGCTTTCTAAAGCAAAAGTTAATGAAGACTTTCAAAACTGGTATGGGCATGAATTTATGTGAAGTGCTACATAACCTGAAAATCCAGTTGAACCAGGGATGTCAGTAGTGGATGGCCAAAGGCAACTCTACAGTATTACTTCCCAATCTTTGAATGGTTGTAATAAGTACAGAGGTTCACTAGTATTGGCCTGGATCCCATGTAGCACAAGTAGAGGTGTGCTAAATAAAGAGCAACTGAACCTTCCCTTCCACTGTAGTCTTCTGTGTTCCCACCTTAACTGGGCCCCCTATGGATTAGTTGGCTCCCAGGAGCATCATGGGAGCCAAATTGAGGAGCTATACAGCAATCAGTGAATATCACCCTTCTTGTCTTCTATGAGTAGAAAAGTAGCAAAAACGTGTCCCATAAGTGGAAGAGGAATATAGGGTCCAAGGCACTAACTCAGTAACTGTCCTATTTAGCATGGGAGTGTTGTTCTACACAGCGGATCAAAAAGCGTAGGAGAAAGGTCCAATAAGAACTTTCCACTGGACCTCTATTAATTAATAGTAAAGCATATAATTGCATTGCTATATAGGTACTGGGTTTCATTGAGAGTGAGCTGAGCACACTCAAAATTGTTTTTATTGCACACAATACTGTTGCAGGTATACACAGCAATGTCCTGGTATGTAAAGAAGTGCAGAAAATCTTGTTCCCATGATAACTATTAACTACTGCAGTGGATGTTCTAATAGTTATTTGCAACGGTGTACAAGTTTTGGACACAATCAAAACACTTGTAGATCTTTGAAACTCCCCAGGCAAAGGCTTATTGAAAAATATTGATATTGAGTAAATTGAACTTTTAGTGGAAAAGGAGGCATATTGCATAGCAGAGACTAAGTAGCATGCACAGAATCGGTTCATAGGGTCTAATTCAGTGTAATCCTAAGCAAAGTTATACCCTTAGATGTCTACAGACTGAGAAGAGCGTGGTTCTGTTTAGAACTTCTCTGCAAACAGACTATCAAGGGTTATAGTTATTTGAGTGATTATTGGAACAGCGTTATTTATCAAATTACCATAATGATGAGCAGTGAGACGTAACCACCATCAATGATCCTACATACCATCATTATCTTTCCCACAGATTCAAACAACTGAATGATTGCAATAATCAATTTTATTGACAGTGTGAATAGCATACCATCTAGTTATTAGTTTTAGACAATATTCTCATAAATTTAAGAACTGCACAACCTTTTTTCATCTTCCTAGCTATATCCTCATTCTTTGAGTAAAAGTAGTTTTGTCAGTGTCTTGTGTCTATTTAACCATTTCCTTTTCTTTTGTTCTGTTTCTCATTTGTATTTTAATACTGTCTTATATTATTTTGAAACCATATGGCTTGCATCTTTACATTTTAAAAAGTTTCAGATTTTGTCAACTATCTTAACTGGTTCTGTCTTTTCAACCTTAAAAAAGGTCTTACTGGGAGATAGCTAAACAATATTTTACTTTTCACCTGAAACTACTTTGTTTCACACCGAAAGTGTGAATCACACAAATCTTTAAGAGCAGTCAAAGAGGATTCCATTCTTGTTTGGATGCATAAAAGCCATCTGTCCATGAAACGTCTAGACTGGGAACCTATTTTCTTTTCATACACACAATTCACTGGCATGGCACAGGAGCACTTTGATACTAGTATGCTTGTGGGGGAGGGGGCTGAAAAATGCTATGCAGCCTCAACTGATGTTTTACACATGTGATTATTTATTGTGTTCCTATCTCACTTTCTCTGCAGGAGATGCCTGTGCACACAAAAGTATAATATGTTTTACACATGTGATTATTTATTGTGTTCCTATCTCACTTTCTCTGCAGGAGATGCCTGTGCACACAAAAGTATAATATGGTCTATGTACAGTATTTATCCAATTTGTATCCCACTCTCCCTTCAAGGAGCTCAGGGTGGCATTCATAATTTTATCCTCAGAACAACAATCCCTTAAGGTACATTAAGCTGAGAGATGAGGATGCCCCAAATTCATATACTGGGCAATCCTATGTACCCTTCTATAAGTTCATTGAGAGTCAGGAAATTACTGCAGGGGAAATGAAACCTAAGTGTTCAATGATGCAGAATTACACTCTTCTAAGTCCACTGAAGTTATGGACTTAGAAGAGTAAGTCTGTTCAGGAATTCACTGCCAGTGAGCATCATGGCAGAGTGGGGATATGAACCCAGGCTGTAGTCCAATGCTTTAACCACTATCCTGTACTAGCTATCACTGCCTTCCATCCCGGTACTTTTCAACCTGGTGCCAAATGTTGCAGTATGCATTTCCCCCCACCATGTAAATTGTCTCTGTATGGGGAATGGGAGGCATGTATCAAACAGCTCTCAAGAAGAAAGTATAATGAAAAAAGAGAGAGAAACGTGGCTTGCACTGCACAGGAGGGTTAATATTTATGAAAGTAAGAAATCCTGCACAGAAATAAGTAAGCAGAGCAGATACAACTGAGCTCAACACTCACCAAATAGCGGAATGATAAGCCACTGGGAGACTTTAAAGTAAGATAAAGCCCATTAGGCACAGCAGTCTAGCCCCATCCTTTACTACTACAGTATGTGGCTGCCACAGGCAAAGTTATTTTCAATGTGTCTAATGGGTTATACCAGCTGCTTTCCCTCCAGGTCTTCTTCCTCAACATTTTTGAGTCATTTGGTTGTTGAGTGGTTCACTACAGCACTAGATAAAAATAGCACAGAAGAGTACACACACCACACAAGGACAGTGGATTGTGTTAGAAACCTCAACATTTACAGTGCAATCCAGAACACCCTGCTAAGGTGTTTTCCGCATGGGGACAGGCTTGTGTGGTTTCCCCATAGCTGCTGCAGCTACTGAGACAGCAGCCCACCCACCCCCAGCAGCCATCCCTGCTTTTTAAATTAACTTTCCCAAAACTTTGCAGCAAAGCATGTTTGGGAAAGATTGGCAGAGACCTGGAAGGAGCATGAAAAAAACCCTGCTTCCCTACAGCATCAAACAGGAGGGAAATTTAACCCTTGTAGAAAAGGTCTACATCAACTGAAGTTATAGGTCTTAGAAGGGTGTTATTCTGCTTAGAATTGCAATGATAATGCCAGAAACATAGAATCAAGAAGTATACAATAATAAAATACCATCCATGCAGATAGCACACACCAATAAATTCCTTTTCATAGGGATCTTATTTTCATAGCACCATATTTCTGCTTTGCAGCAAACCTGGGCAGATCTTGCATATCTTATTATTAGGAGCCATTATCATTATTAGCATATCTTATTATTAGGAGCCACGACTAACCTACCTTACTGCAATAATATACATGCAATGTCTTGAACGGTAAAAGTGCTATAGAAATATTAAGTATTACATAATAACAAAAATGTGTGAAATTGACTGTACATAAGTAGAAGTGGTACAAAGACTTTGCAGTGATGCCCCTTGTGAAGCTTCTATTTATACTGAGAAGTTTTTTTGTAACAGTTTTAATACCAGCCCTGTTTGAAATTCTTCAGCTACACAGTGCAGCTGGATCTGTTTGCTTCCAAGTTACCTCACAGAAAGCCCATAGTGCACTCTCAGGCTTACCACAGAGAGTGATGCTATCAGAGCCTAGGCAGCCAGACAGCACTTCCCCTGCTTCTTGGTTCTTAAAGGGATAGTATCTTTTTTGAAAACCACCTTACCACGACTGCTCCTCTATTAAAGATGGAAACATCCAAATTATATCTAAAATCATAGATAGAGTAGAATAAGAGTAAAATCTTACAGTGAGAGGAAAACCTGAGTCACTCTGAATGTTATTGGTGATGCCTACTACACAATAGTGAGTTTAGCGGTTACAGTACCAACACCCCCCACTTTACCACAGAAGCTTGCACAATGACCTTAGGCCAATACCTCTCAGCCTAAGCTACCTCATAAAATTGTTGTTGTGAGGAGAAAATGGAGGAGAGGAGAATATTGTAAGTTGCTAGGGACAGCTTTACCAGATTATTGGATCACAGGGGTCCTGCCTGTGGCATTGTCATGTTGATGCTGATGGACTGACATCACTTCTGGAAGTGACATCATAGGTTTGCCTTCCTCCTCCTGAGGTAGGGAAGCCCCATCCCCACCTGCTGCTCCCTGGCTCCACTCACATGGCCAGTGATGGGGGGGAGACACGAGGGTGAGGAGAAGTGCATGCATGTGCTCCCACACTCCCCCATCACGCCAGCAATAGAGGAATCACGGTGCATGCTCAAGTCGAACTCTGTGAAAACCACCCCTTTGGAGGCAGTTTCTACTTAGCTCCACTTCAGTGCACACAGCAACTCCTCTGTTGCTCTTATTTTCCAGCACAAGAACAATGCATAGGAGGTAAATATCTCACTGTCCCATGCCCCCCAGCCCCCTGTACCCCTGCTTTGGCCGCTGGAGCCCCTGGCAACCCTATGACATTATCACATTGCTGAAGGCACCAGAACCACTCTGATGTTTGGGCAAAACTTTGTTTTTGCCCAAATATCAGGGTTTCACCCAGCGATGTGATGACGTCACTTCTGGGTGCTTGGGAAATAATGCAGCATGTTGCCAAGAAGGGCTTGCACTTCTGGTAAGTTCCTCCAGTTTCCTGCCATTTTCCCTCTGCTGGACAGTTGGGCAGAGGCGAAAACACTATTTGGGGGCGAGGATTCCCCAACTCCAGTGGGGGGCCTGGCTCTGGGTCCCCACTGGGGAAAACAGAATTATATAAATATCTAAATAAATGAGACTGGGAAAGCATCAAGGATCAGCATGGTCAAGCCTCCATAAATGTCCCAGGAGAGCATATCACCAGCTCTTATGTTTTAGGGCCCAAGGACCAACAGCTGATAGATATGCTGGAGAACCCTGAAGGATTGTACATGCAACCGCTTCCTGCAACACTTCTCCCAACCCAAAATGACTGTGGATATCTCATTTTCCTACAAGATTTGACAGAATAATTGTTCTGTGAGATGTACAGAGGTCCCAAGAGAGAGTGCTCACGGGGCCTGAAAGAGCAGGAAGGTCACACTCCAGTAACAGTCCACTCCCGTCTCAAGGATGGAATACATATGGATGTGCGCACGGGGCTTACAGAACAATACTAAACATGTCTACTCATCAGCCCTATTAAACGAAATGGGACTTACTTCTGAGTAGACCTGTTTAGGATTGCTCCCATAGTTTTCTGAACTCTCTTACCTGTGGGATGTTATACACTGGATGAGGTGAATCAGTCTGCACAACAGTTAATGTATAGTGTGGAAGGTTTGCCACCTCCGGGTTGGAAAAATCCTGGAGATTTGGAGGTGGAGCCTGGAGAGGGTGAGGTTGGGGAGGGGAGGAATCTCAGCAAGGTATAATGCCACGGAGTCCACCCTCTAAAGTAGCCATTTTCTCCAGGGGAGCTGAGCTCTGTAGTCTGGATTTCAGTCAAAATTCTGAAAGACCACCAGGCTCCACTTGGAGGCATGCACACGCATATACCAGAAAATTAAGGTTCTGGTATGTGTTCCAAAGCTGGAATATATGGCATTGCTCCTTTCAGACAAAATGGCAATTGTGCATATCAAGAGGATTGCTTGTAGTGCATTCTCCCTGTATGAGCAGTCAGACTTAACACCTGAAAAGGGCTATAGTCATTGTGCATTCTGGGTCAGGTCCTAAAAGGCACTAGATTAAAAATCAGAGCTCTCTTTTGTCCTCTGCCCCTGACATATATTATTTAAATACTGTTAAAGCTTTGCAATGCAAAGTATACATAAATAATAGGATTCATAGCATAGCTTTCTAAGACAAAGTAATCCTTTCTGTGATTTATAGGAACTCCACGAGTAAGTTTAGAGTGGGTTTTTTTGGTGTGCTTGGGATAGAACAGGGGAAAGGCAGGCATCCCTTTCCCCTCCCAACAACTTCAAAAGTAACAAAGTAAATCTCCCAGTTTGCAACATCTAATAAACAAAACTAAAATATATTATCCCTTGGAGATACAAAAGTAATTACATCAACTCATCAAAATGCTGCAGTTTCAGATGTTTGATGTGCTGAGCTTTCTTCCTCAAAAGGTTTGCACTGTTACTTACAAAGAAAGAGCAGTTTCACCCATACACTGCTCTGAATAGGCAGAACTGCACTGAAAGGAACAAAGAAGTCTGCATGCGTAAGAGTGCCCTGGAACTTACATTAAGGCATACGTTGCTCTCCAGGATGTCATTTATCATGATGGTGGTGTGGATCTTGTCCTTGCTGTATGTGATAGCATTTGGACCACTTGCTTTTTCTGATGCTTGAAAATAGAATTATTTTCCATTTCCATATTGTTTTTTTTTTATAATCCTGGCACTGAGATCACATGTATGAAACGAATGCACTACACGCAATCCTCCCAATATGTGCAATTGCTGTTTCTTCCAAAAAGGACAACATGTGGATTTTCTGCCCCACTACAAAGCTGGAATATATACACTTTGCCCTTTAGGAAGAAATGGCAACCACATATATCTGGACACATGTAGCATTTCTGTCCCATATGTGTTAAATGTAAGAATTAAGCAGGGAGTTCTTCTGCATCATTGAGCTATTTATTCCTAACTAGGATTGCCAGGCAACCAGAGGGAAATGGGGAGAGAGACACGAGGCAGTGTGATGTCACTTCTGGAGAAACCCCAGAACTGATGTTATGATGCTCTTGGACTTACTGGAAATGCTAATGATTCCTAGCAAGGATGGGCGCCATTGCCTAATGGCAATTTTTGAGATTATTTTTATTCTGTGGGCTGCAGCAACAGGAAATGGGAGACAGGGAATCCCTTGCCACTGCCTGGGGTTTGGCAGCTCTCTTTCTAACTAATAGTCCAGGCAAGCATGATCTTGTCATATCTCTGAAGCTAAACAGGGTTGGCCTTGGTTAATAATTGGATGGTAGACCTCCAATGAAAACCAAGGTTGCTATGCAGAGGCAGGCAATGGCGAACTACCTCTGTTAGTCTCTTGCCTTGAAAACCCCAGCAAGGTTTTCTAACTTTCAAGTAAGCATGCTTAGGATCATTGTCCAGGCCTGTAATCCTGATCCCTGCACATTTACTAGAAGGATGTAACTGGACTTACATTTGAATAACTGTGCTTAGGATCAGGCTGCATTCTAAAAAACACAAAACGTATCATTAAATTACTAAACACCACATATTAATGTAAGCACATTTAGCTTAGATAATGGTTCTAAAATCTGACTTCCGGTTTGGGATTCATGGAGGTCTGACGCAGCTCCACTTGCGGAGCTGACCGGACTGCCGTTTTAAGTGGCCGGCGGGGGAAATTTAGCCCGCGGCCGACTGCTCTCAGGCGAAGAGCAGGCAAAGTACGCTCAAGACCTCAGGGCGCGTCGATCTCGGGCGAGGGGGGGTCCTGCGCAACGGATCTCCCACCGACCCTTGAGGTCCCACCCTGTGACAGGTCGGCAAAGATCTCTGCGGCAGTTTCGGGGCCAATGCAGTTGGCATAAGACCTACGTACCCAAGCTTCAACAGGGGAGAGAAGAGTGGAGGGGAAACTAAGATTGAAACAGTGATTACAACCCAAGGAAAGTGAATGAGAAGGTAAAGATCACTATCTTCTGATACGGGACAGATTGTTAAAAGTAAAGAAGAATAAAAGTAGATTTTCAAACTGCAACAGACTAACTATAAGGAGGGGAAGACTCGGCAAGAGTTGTATTAGAAAAAGGACTAAGTTTAAAGAAGTTATCGGAGAAATAGGACTATTGTTTTGAATACTTGCGGTTATAGAGCTGTGAGAAAACTTTACCATCGCGAGAGCTGCTGTGGGAAGTCGGGAAACAGGAAGTGCGTAACAACAATAGAGTTGCTGGAGAGAAGCGGTCCCTGTCGGAGGGCAGGAAGAAGGGAATCGCCATCTTTGAAAGGGTGAGAACCGCGACTTCAGCGGAAGCGGAAGCAAGCCATTTTGGATTACAAAATCATAGAGGAACCATAGAGAAAAGACGCCCGACATTTTGGATTTCTAAAAAGTTTTGGTTTGAGAAGACCGGGACATTTAAATTAAAAGGACATTGAATTTAACGCCATGGAGTTAAGGAAGAGAGCGGACTCGTGGGAGCGAGCTAAAGCAAGCCCCACGATGTCGAAAAAAGAGTGGCAATCGGCAATAGAGAATTTGGATAAAAAACTTTTAGAAGTGATAAAAGAACTCAAGGACATGAAACCGGAGCTGATTAAAGAGGTTAAACAGTGAGCTTTCAGAAGTGAAAAAAGGTATGGAAACAATGCAAAATGAGTTGCAAGGAACACAGCAGAGAGTTAAGGCAGTGGAAGGCGCGGTGGAGAATTTAGCTGACATGCAACAAGCAGAGATGAGGCTGATGAGGGGAAGAATGGCGGTTGCGGAAAGCAAGCATATGGAGAAGCAGCTGAGATTTCGCGGTTTGCCGGAAGTGGAAGGAAAGACAGCACAAGAACAGATTACTGAGGTGTTAGCTGATTACCTGGGAAAGGAGGAGGAGGAAGTTGTGGTTATCCTAGACGTGGTATACCGTGTAAACTCAAGAATTGCGACCCAGAGGAAATTACCAAGAGACGTGATTGTGCAGTTTACGACCCGAAACATGAAAGAAAAGATTGTGACTAAACAGTTCCAAGATCCATTGGAAATCGATGGCAAGACGATTATCATCATGAAGGAATTACCCAGATCGGTGTTATTAGACCGGAAAAAATATAAAGCTTTAATCCAGATTTTGAAGGACATGAAAATAAGGTACAGATGGGAATTACCAGAAGGAGTGTCCTTTGAATTTGGAGGAGTAAAAAAGCGTATCAGATCTGAATGAGAGATGGAGCGGTTTATAAGGGACAATGAAAAGGACTTACCAGCAATAAGATAATGACTATGGAGTGTAAAGTCTTATCTTGGAATGTAAATGGACTTAACTCACCAAACAAGAGAAAAAGCATTTTCCACTGGCTATTAAAACAAAAATGTGATATTGTATGCTTGCAAGAGACTCATATTCGAAAACAGGATGTAAAGTATTTAAAATCAAGAAAATTGGGTGATGATTTTGTAGCGGCCTCTAACAAAAAAAAAAGAGGAGTGGTGTTGTATATAAAGGAGGAGCTACAGCGAAAGCTTGTAATGAAAGATGTGGAAGCCAGATTTTTAGCAGTGGAATGTATATGGAACTTAAAGAGAGTGCTGGTAATTGGAATTTATGCTCCTAATGGAGCAAAAGAAAGCTTCTTTGAGGACTTGAGGAAGCAACTAGATGAACTTTCATATGATCAGATAATTTTTGCTGGAGATTTCAATGGAGTGACAGATCTGGAATTAGATAAAAAATCAACAACTGCACAAAAGAAAAGAGGACTACTACCAAAGGTGTTTTTTGAACTGATACAACAAGAAACCTTAGAAGATGTATGGAGAAGACAAAATCCTAAAAGTAGACAATTTACGTTTTTCTCCGCAAGACACTCTACATTATCGAGAATTGATATGATCTGGGCCTCAAAAGACTTAGCGATATGGACTAAAGAGGTGGAAATAATGCCGATGGTTGGCTCAGATCATAATCCAATTATGTGGAAGTTGGGGAAAAGGAGTAAAAGGAAAGGATGGAGAATAAATGAGGACCTGTTAATAGAGGGAGAGAATATGGAAATGCTGAGAAGAGAGACAAACTTCTTCATACAATACAACATGAATAGAGAAGTACCAACCAATAAGGTTTGGGACACTTACAAGGCAGTAATTAGGGGCATACTAATGGACTTAAACGGAAGAGTCAGAAAAAAGAAGGAGGAGAAGAGACAGGAGATTATGGAGAAAATAAAAGCCAAAGAAGTACAGTTAAAGAAAAGACCAGGGAAAAAGAAAATTTACCAGGACATTAAAATACTTCAAGAGCAGTTGACAGCAATGAACAACAAAGAACTGGAGTGGAATCTTAAAAGATTGAACCAGAAGGCGTTTGAAGGTGCTAATAAACCTGGGAAATATTTGGCATGGCAATTAAAAAAGAGAAAAGAGAAGAAAACAATAAATAAAATCTGTGAAGATAACAAAACACATTTGGAACAGACAGCCATTAGTAGAGCCTTTTACAAATTTTATGCTAAATTGTACAATAAGAAAGAGGTGAACAAAGACGCAATAGTGACATATTTGGAGAAAATGAAGCTACCAGTAATTTCGGAAGCTTGGAGAAATAAACTGAATAATGAAGTAACGGATGAGGAAATAAGAAAGGCAATACAGTCAACAAATCTGGGAAAGGCGCCAGGGCCAGATGGACTTACAGCTAAATTTTATAAGGTAATGGCCAATGAGCTGGTACCATTCCTAAAAGAGGTGATCAATGGTGTTTTAAAGGATCAACGGATCCCAGATACTTGGAATGAAGCTAATATATCATTGATCCCCAAAGAGGGGCAAGGCCTGACTAACGTGAAAAATTACAGACCTATATAGTTACTCAATAATGACTATAAAATCTTTGTGAAGATACTGGTGGAAAGAGTGAAGGGATGGCTTTCGGAAGTCATCGAGGAGGAACAAGCCGGTTTCTTGCCAAATAGACAGATCAGAGACAATTTAAGGACAGTGATAAACGCTATTGAGTACTACGATAAGCGTTGTGATAAAGAGGTTGGTTTCTTCTTTGTTGATGCTGAAAAAGCATTTGATAATTTGAACTGGGACTTTATGTTTGCCATTATGGAAAAGCTACAAATGGGAGAAAGGTTCATAAGAGCCGTGAAAGAAATATATAGAGACCAGAATGCAGCAATTGTGGTGAATGATGAGGTTACTAAGAAACTGATTATAGGTAAAGGAACAAGACAAGGTTGCCCGTTGTCTCCGCTGTTGTTCATTTTGGTGTTGGAGATTTTGATGATACAAATACGACAAGATGAAGAAATTCGTGGAATAAAAATAAAAGACTTTTCATATAAGGTTAGAGCATTTGCGGACGATATAATGTTAATTGTGGAAGACCCAACGGAGAACATGCCAAAAGTAATAGGGAAGATTAAGGAGTTTGGAGATTTGGCAGGGTTCTATATCAACAAAAAGAAGTCAAAGATATTATGCAAAAATATGACTAAGCAAAAACAACAATTGTTAACGGAAATAACAGACTGTGAAGTAACAAGTAAGGTGAAATATTTGGGAATTGAACTGACTGCAAAGAATATAGATCTATTCAAGAACAATTATGAAAAATTATGGACTCAGATAGAGCGTGATTTGATCAAATGGAATAGACTGAACCTGTCATGGTTGGGAAGGATTGCAGTAGTTAAGATGAATGTGTTACCAAGAGTAATGTTTTTGCTACAGACAATACCAATTATTCGAGACTCCAAGCAGTTTGAAAAATGGCAAAGGAAAATTTCAGACTTTGTTTGGGCAGGCAAGAAGCCTCGAGTGAAAATGAAAGTTTTACAAGATGCAAAAGAAAGAGGCGGAATGCAACTGCCCAATCTAAGACTTTACCACGATACAATTTGTTTAGTGTGGATGAAAGACTGGATGACGTTGAAGAATCGGAAACTACTGGCCCTAGAAGGATATAAAAAAACATTCGGATGGTACGCATATTTATGGTATGATAAATTAAAAGCGGACTCTATGTTCTTACATCATTACATACGGAGAAGCCTATATACAACCTGGAAGAAGTATAGAGACTATTTACAAGAAGGAACCCCCCTGTGGGTGGTTCCATACGAGGTAATAGATCCGAGAACTGTCGATAATGAGCAACAGTGCTTAACATATAAGGAGATAACACGAATAGAATTTTCTAAACTTAAAATAAAGACGCAGGATGAGCTATCTCTAAATTATGATTGGTTCCAGTATAGACAGATCAGAGATCTTTATAATTCGGACTGTGTAAAGGGAGGGATAAGAATGGAGAATTCGGAACTAGAGCAGATACTTCTACAAGAAGACAAGAAGGAAATTTCTAAGGTATACAAAGTATTGCTGAAATGGTATACTGAAGAGGAAATCGTTAAAGTGCAAATGGTGAAGTGGGCCATAAATTTTAATAAAGAAATAACAATGGAGGCGTGGGAATACCTGTGGAAGAATACAATGAAGATTACAACATGTATTAATATTAAAGAGAACATTTATAAAATGATTTATCGTTGGTACATGACACCAAAGAAGATAGCTTTAGGGAATTTGAATACGTCTAATAAATGCTGGAAGTGTAAAAAACATGAGGGATCCCTGTACCATATGTGGTGGACGTGCGAGGTAGCAAGACAGTAGTGGGGGGAAATAATAAGAGTAATAAGTGAGATTTTACAATTTCAAATTAATAAGAACCCAGAACTTCTGCTACTGAATTTGGGAATGGAGGGTATTCCAGTTCAACACAGGACATTGCTATTTTACATGACAGCAGCGGCCAGACTTTTGTATGCGCAAAAATGGAAAGTACAAGAAGTACCAACAATCGAGGACTGGATATACAAATTGCAGTATATGGCGGAAATGGACAAAATGACAAGAAAACTGAGAAACCTTGACCCAGGACAGTTTAACACAGACTGGGAGAAGCTGAAGCAATATTTAGTGAAGAAGTGGGAGGTTGGAGGAGAACTGTGGCAGTTTGAGAACTATTGAAATATAATAAAATGCAGAGGGGAGTGATTTTACCGGTGGGAGGAGAGGTAAATGGGAATTTCTAAGCAGTTATTTTATTAGATTATTATGGATATATATACATTTAGAATAATGACAGAAAGTAATTAAGTATAAGGATAGACTGATTAATATTATTTTTGGTAATTGTACAATGTATTAGACTGAATGACTTGGTCTGAAGCTATCTAGGTCAAATTGACTGACGATTCTTGATGATAGCCGTATAATTGCATAATCAAAGTAAAATAATATAACCAAAGTAGAATGAAGCTGAGATATGTAGGAAAAGTAATATATAGAGTATAAGTTAAATTGGTTGACTTATATGAATGGTTTATAGAAATATTTGAAATTATGCAAAATGGGATAGATTGTTTGTCTAATAAGGGACCAAAAGATAGAGTACAGAGTACTAAAATAGTTAAAGAATTATAATTAGAAGAAAGATATTATTTAGTTATTATTCCTGTTATTATGTAGTTGTTAATGTAAGTAAATATGAGAATAGAAAGAATATAGAGATAAGCTTAGAAGGAATTGAATGTATATGTTAGTTAGACAGAAGGAATTTAAAATGAGTAAGGGAAAAGGGGCAAAGGGTTGGAAAACTGTTGGAAGTCAACAAAAAGGGGGGAAAGGGAGGAGGTTAGAAATAGGAAATAGGGGAAATGAATGTAATGTGGAATAATATGATATCTAATCCAATAAAAATTTTATTAAAAAAAAAAGATAATGGTTCTAAAATCTGTTAAACCATTTGATTAACTGAACGCTAGTGGCATCCAGCACTCCAGAGGAGTTAGCTGTGTTCGTCTGTAGTAGCAAAATAGAAAAGAGTCCAGTAGCACCTTTAAGACTAACCAACTTTACTGTAGCATAAGCTTTCGAGAATCACAGTTCTCTTCATCAGATGCTTGGAGGGTAAGAAGAAACTGGTCAGATATATAGGTGGAGAGGGGAGGGGGGAGTAGATGCAATCAGTGGCTTCTGATAATGGGATCAGTTACTTCTGATAATGAGATAACCATTCATAGTCTCTATTCAATCCAAGCCTGACTGAGTCAAATTTACATATGAATTCTAATTCAGCAGCTTCCTGTTGGAGTCTGTTTTTGAAAGGTTTCTGTTGAACTACAGGTCAGTTGGTTAGACTTAAAGGTGCTACTGGACTCTTTTCTATGTTGAACTACAGTGATCTTTAAGTCCTTGATGGAATGTACTGGTAGATTGAAGTGTTCTCCCACTGGTTTCTGGATGTTGCCATTTTTAATGTCAGATTTGTGTCCACTTATTCTTTTGCACAGAGGTTGGCTGGTTTGTCCAATGTACAGAGCAGATGGACATTGTTGGCACATGAGGGCATATATCACGTTGGAGGATGAGCAGCTGTAAGAGCTAGAGATAGTGTAGTTAACGCCATTGGGTCCTGTAATTGGGACTGTTGCAGGGGTCTGGTACCTGTGTTGGTGACTCTGCTAGCTGATTCATGGTTGTAAGTGAGAAGTTGTTTAAGGTTGGAGGACTGTCTGTAGGCAAGGAGAGGTCTTCCACCCAGGGCTTCTGAGAGGGAGGTATCATTTTCCAGGATGGGTTGTAGATCACTGATGATACATTGGATGGGTTTGAGCTGGGAACTATAGGTAACAACCAGTGGTGTTCTGTTGTTGGTTCCTTTAGGTTTGTCCTGGAACAGGCTGTTTCTGGGGACTAGTCTGCCTGTCGATTTGTTTCCTCACTTCATTTGGTGGGTACTTAAATCTCTTAAGTGGGAGTCCCAATCAAGAGCATTGGAGCAGATACGACTGTAATGTAAGGCTTGGCTGTAGACAACTGACCAAGTGGTATGTTTAGGGTGGTAGCTGGAGGCATGTAGATATGAGTATTGGTCAGTGGGTTTCTGGTATAAGGTGGTATTTATCTGTCCATTATGTAGTTGTACAGTGGTGTCCAGGACGTGTACCTGTTGTATAGAGTGGTCCAGGCTCAGGTTGATAGTAGGGTGAAAGTTGTTGAAGTCCTGATGACATCTCTCGGGGGCTTCCTTCCCATGGGTCCAAATGATGAAGATGTCATCCCAGAATCTTAAGTACAGGAGTGGTTTCAGTGGATGGGAGCTGCACTGTAGGACTGATTCAGATGTAGACCAGTCATGAATTTCTAATAAGTTCCAGGCAGTCTAAAACTAAGAAAAGGAGCACTTTGGAGGAAAAGCCTAATCAGCACAAGCATTGAGCAGATGAAATTATTTTTGAAAGTTTTGATTGATGTTGCATTTGTACACAATATGTTGTTGCTGTGTCTGTAGTCTTTGTGTAACTCAATATCTGTTTGAAGTCAATGCCAATGTTTTCTTAGTGAAATGTTAAATTAGATTTTTCTTTTCTGTGGTTGATAATTAACTGGAGTCTGTGAAGAGCTCCAGAGATAGTTTTACGTCTAAACTGAAAATGAAAAACTAACAGTGCAATCCTAAGCAGAGTTACACCAGTCTACACCCATTGATTTCAATGGCCTTAGACTGCAGTAACTCTTCTTAGGATTGCACTGTAATACTTGCTATGCATGAGGTACACTCTGCTGATAAAGACTGGTTGTGTAATATGCATATGATCACTCTCCTCATTTTTGGATAAACTGTACTTCATTTTGTCAGTTTCTTTACCTATGTCTATTTTATTTCTTCTTAGCTCCTTGTTTGCCTACTGTGTTCTTGTGCACTGAGAATCAAAATGACACTCCAAAACAATCTTCTAACTCTATTCAGTGGGATTCTACCTGGTGAAGCTGACCTTGTATGACTGGAGTTAGATCTTAACCATCCCCACACCACAGAGCCTTGTTCCAGTAGAACCTCTTTCACAAGGTCCCCTGTTCCAGAGAATAGGATCCAGCCTAGGACTGGCGGGCAACTGGAAGGGGCATGGGGGTGGGCAGGGACTTGGGGACAGTGTCAGCATGATGGTAAATCCATCAAGTTTCTGGCCATTCTCAGAGGGGCATGACATCACTTCTGGGTGTTCCCCCAAAGTGACAGAATGCTCTTGCTGCAACTGCAATTTTAAAATGTGTTTTTCTCCTGCTGGCTGACAGACAGGTGGTGGGCAGCAGGGGGTACTAGTGGGAGCTCTCTCTCCATAGCAGGAAATCTGACAAACCTAATCCAGCCACTAGAGTTTATTAAAGAACTCCAGCAGAATGTACTATACTCATATAGTAATAGCACAGGTTTTACCCTGCAATTGCTTTTATACAACTATAAATGTAAACTGTAAACAGAATGTCAACCCCTCTCTTCCACCATAATTAATAATTAAATAATTTTATTACATTTAGAACCAGTTCAACTGACATAGGCTGTAAAACTACCTGCTGAAAACAGAACAGAATGGAAACAATTTACAAAATGGTTTTGGGTTCCATAAAGAGAAAGCCAGGATAAAAGTTTTTACAATAAATATTTAAATAAATAAATGACTTTTGTGTAAAGAACAAACTAAATGTGATGCAGAACTGTAAAAATTATCTCCTCTGTGATGCAGAGTGGTAAGCTGCAGTACTGCAGCCCAAGCTCTGCTCACGACTAGGGGTGTGCACTGGAAAAAAATCCGGAATAACCTTAAACCTGAAGTGGCAAGCTGCTTCCAGTTCGGGTATTTAAGCTGCTTCGGAATGCTCTGTAAATATTCTGAGCGCACCGAAAATCAAAGCAGCCTTTTTCATTAGATAGGAGGGGGGGAAAGTGAGTTCCTTCTTCCCTCCTCCCATTGGATGAAAAAGCCTGCCTGGAGTTTTGAAAGCTCAAAGCAGCCCTGCAAAGAGCTGATTTGAGCTTTTAAAACTCCCAATGGGAGGGAGGAAGAGGGAACTCCCTCTTCCCCCCTTCCACTGGGTGAAAAAGCCCAGTAGAGTTTTGAAAGCTCAAAGCAGCCCTGCAAAGAGCTGATTTGAGCTTTTAAAACTTCCAGGCTGGCTTTTTCATCCAATGGGAGGGAGGAAGAGGGAACTTCCTCTTCCCCACTCCCATCGGGTGAAA
Source organism: Eublepharis macularius (assembly GCF_028583425.1). Classification (NCBI taxonomy): domain Eukaryota; kingdom Metazoa; phylum Chordata; class Lepidosauria; order Squamata; family Eublepharidae; genus Eublepharis; species Eublepharis macularius. The sequence goes on along the minus strand of NC_072791.1, from coordinate 94,348,553 downwards.
AAGATGTTGGGAGCTTTGAAAGCAGCAGCAGCAGCACTTTTCTTGCATTTGCAAAGGGCAAGGAAAGTGCTGCTGCTGCTGCTCTACACAAAGCTTTCCGAAGTGTTCCGAATGCTTCGGAAAGCTTTGATTTGGGCTTCTCTAATTGGCTCAGCGATGCTGGGGCTGATTCAGGAACCCCCGAATCTATACAAATCAGGCCCTATTCGGGTTAATAACCTGAATAGGAAATCCGAAGCGCACACCCCTACTCACGACCTGAGTTCGATCCTGGTGGAAGCTGGGTTCAGGTAGCGAGGCTCAAGGTTGACTCAGCCTTCCATCCTTCTGAGGTCGGTAAAATGAGTACCCAGTTTCCTGGGGGTAAAGTATAGATGACTGGGGAAGGCAATGGCAAACCACCCCACAACAAAAAGTCTGCCAAGAAAACGTTGTGATGTGATGTCCCCCCATGGGTCAGTAATAACTCAGTACTTGCACAGGGGACTACTTTTACCCTTTTTTACTCCTTTAAAAACTGTAACGAACAGCCTTGAAACTAGCCAATTCGCATATGGATTGCAGTGCTGAGGGATAGATTGGCTTTTTAAAAACCTTTTAAAAAACCTTTTCCACGTGTCATTGTTGTGATTTTAATTTTCCCTTTCCCCACAAGTTGCTTTCTACTTCGTTGGAACACATACATATTCTGAAGCATACATTGTGAAAGATGTCCTTTTAATGCCATTAAATCTTAAAATCTTAACAACTCAGAGTGGTTTACGAAGTATGTTATTATCCCCACAACAATCACCCTGTGAGGTGGGTGGGGCAGAGAGCTGGAAGAGCTGTGACTGACCCAAGGTCACCCAGCTGGCTTCAGAAGGAGTGGTGAATCAAACCCGGTTCTCCAGATTAGAGCCCCGCAGCTCTTAACCCTTACACCAAACAGGTTCTTGTTATTAAATTATGAGCACATATTATTAAAATTAAGAGTCCTCTCTTCCTGTTCAGGCCAGCTAACTTAACAGACAAGTCAGCTGACAGCAACAACTTCAAGTGCCATGGTGTACCTTCTACAAACCAACCTCAGTGGTGCTACACCAGGGAAAACAGTGCAGGGTGACTTAATGTGGGCTTTGTGTCAATTCACGATCAGCCATGCAGTTCATTCCACACCAAAATTTGATTGTACATTGACTGCTTGCTGATACACAGCCAACCAGTAAATATTATAGATTCAGGCTGGACTGAAATGTTGGACTCTTATGGAGTTAAGAGTTCAGTTCATGCAACTAATGCGGAGACTGATACTTGTCACATGTCAAAATGAACAGTCTTCTAGTATACTGCTTTTAAGAAAATGGTGTTTTGACAAAACTGCTGTTATTTTCAAGTATTACACTGTAGCCTGGTGTGATCATTGCTGCAATATGCTGGCCCAGATTCCTCATGACTCTAAAAGATAATCAGTTTCTATGTGATGATGCTGCAGTATTATCCCAGGATTGACGCTTTTTCTTCTGGCAGAAATTGTGCATCTTTAACAACTACATAACTTGCTAAAATTCAATAGATGTCAGTTGCTCTTGCATGAAGATGCAGCAATAGGGGAAAATGACATCAGGTAATTTCTACTTGTTTTGCAGCTATTAAAGGCACAGAGCATTTGTTGTGGGGTGAGGAAGTTAGCTGGAGCCCATCACTTCATGGGTCCTGATGGTTGAAGTCTGCCATGTAGCATGAGCAGAAGGTACAAGATGAATCCATAAAGTAATCCTCCTGGATAATTTATACTTTCTATTGTGAAGTAACAAATAAAGGAGGCTAAAGGGTGCCTGGTTTCAGATGCTTCTGGTTATACCATCCAGTAAGGGAACCCTTAATTTGTCGATTGAACAGCTGTTAAGTGGTAGAATTTCACTTCCATTGGTGGAGAAGAAAACATAAATTTAACACATGAAAGAGATTAAAATTGTTATAATCAATGGCTTCAACAAAGAGTATCTGAAAAGGTTTGAAGTGAAAATTTTTGAAAATGTAACTGTAAAAACAGTAAGCTCAATAGCATCTATCAGCCCTGAAGTCTACTTATTTTATCACAATGGACACTGGAACAGGTCAAGAGAGCTATGGAATACTTATATAGATGAGATACCTTTTTTCCTTGGGGAAAAAGAGTATTTCATTGGGCCTGTAAGCTAGCTGAAGCTGTTACCTCAAGATAACGGGCTGTTCTGAGTATGGAGAGAGTGACTGATGGGGTGAATGAGGAGCCAAGAATCCTTGAATGGGCGTGACTTTCTTTATAAGGGTATGGAAAAGGTTTATCCTGCAGTGGCCATCCAGACCCTGTAAGGCTCACAGCGTGGACCCAGAAGTCAAGACCTTTCCCTTGTTGCTGCCTTCAGCAACTGGCATGCAAACGTAAACTGCCCTCTACAATGGAGATGCCATTCAGTCATCATGGCTGCTAAGTATTGACAGAGCTTTCCTCCATTAAACTGTCTAATCCCCTTGAGGGACTTGTTGCCACTATTTGTAATGATGATTACTATTGATGTCCACCTGGCCAGCTCCATGACTAAGAACCCCATATACAAACTCTTCTTCACAGTCACTGTGTCACACAAACCCTTAGAATTATTGGCTTATATCCCACCACTCTGCTTAACCAATTTTGACCCTTTCCTCCAATAGAAGCTCTTGCTCCAGAAGAGCTACTTTTAAAGGAGGAAAGCTTCATGCTTGGCTGCATGGAATGGTAGGATACAAGTAACTAATACCCATGTCAAAAACGTTATCTGTGAAGGAGACCTTACTTTCAATTAGGTATGTATTCTGCCATATTGATATACTCAGCTAAGTATCTGCTTTTTAAAAAGTGTTCATATATCAACTGATGTTATTAAGTAGTGTTAAGAAATACTTCTTTTCTCCATGTACTTGACATCATTAAAAGCACACATTATTTTAATTGGCTTACCGGATCCGAAATTATGGATCAAACTGTTGATGAGTTTAGGTATTTAATTAGACGCAAAATTTGTAGGCATAGTTGCAACTAATGGTATTTATAAATCAGTTCACTGCCTGAGGAAGTTGCTGTAGTCAGATATCTGTGTGATGGGTTGTGACCTAAATACATAAGATGAAGAGATCCACTTGTAATTCTAAGTAGTCTATAATAGTAAGTCTAGTTATTTGGAATAACTAATAAGATCTTTTAAAAAAAATTCCATGTAAATGTAGTCATGCTGCTTGGCTCTTCAGTAATAGGTTTCTTGAATCTAAATATTGGTAATCATGTTGAATGTTACGGTTACCTAACAAACATCAATACTTTTATTAAAATGAGTTCTGCTATTGCTGTTTTTGAGTCTTGGCTTGGATTCTGAAGAACATTATTAATAGAAAGAATTTATATCAGTAGAATGTACCTTCTTTACCTTCCTCCTCCTGCTGCATCCCCAAATGCCCTCAAAATGTTGCTTCTGAAGAACAAGTAGGGTTGTCAACTCCACCCTGAAAATTCCAGGAGATTTCAGGGTGGTGTCTGTGGAGGAGGGGAATTGGGGAAGGATTTCACTTAGCATATCACAGTGTTTGCCATCTGAAGCTGCCATTTCCTCCAGGGAAAACTGTATGTATAGTTTGAAGATCAGCTATAATTCCTGGAGAGCTCCAGGACCCACCTGGAGGTTGGTAACTCTAGGGATAGGGAAACCTAGGAATGGTTGAAGGGGGGAAATGGCAAAAAATTGCCCCCTTTTAATTTGTGGAATCACTGTGGGATCCAACCCCTCATGAAAGTATCTGTGAGTCAGGGGGATACACATATCTTGGGCAGCAAGGTTCTGTTCTTCTAACGAATGGATTTTATTGCAAATTTTACACACATCTTTGTTTGCTTCAGATGTGGAAGCGGCAATGGCAAGAGTGATTGCCAGCTATCCATAAAAAGTACCTGGCCTACTCCTGTGCCTTTAACATCAGGTTGATTTTTAGAAGCCACAGAGCTTGGCACATGGTGGAGAGAGAATTATTACTTGCTAATACTTGCAGACCAAGCTTTTATTCAAGTCATAGGAATGGTGGCTGACCACCCTATACATAGCAGGAGCCACAGAGCTGGATTTTTCTGATGAGACTGGACAAGTGATAAACAATGGCAATCTCCAATAGACTGCATACAAAATGTACAATAATGTTCCTGCAGAACCTCTCTGGGCAATGACTATTCTGTTTGTAAACTTAACTAGGTTAATGGCAACTGATTGTGAATTACAATCTTGCTGGCCACAGATAATTATTTCTTTGTTTTCCACTTTCCCCCTTCCTACTGACACTTCAGCCTTTTCTCTTTATATTCACTCTTCCAGGTCATTCTTTACTGGATTTCTGGAAAGGGGACTGAAACTTGAAGACTGATGTGTGTAATCATACTACAGAGCATTTGGAAGAAAAATCACTTATTTTTATGAGAACTAGCCTTCTAGGTTTGCAGAAAAACTGTAGTTTATGTCTGAACCACAAACTGTGGCTTATTCCCAAGATTTGAAACTGAGGTTAATTTTGGTTTACGGTTATTTGTGATTCAAACTGCGTGCTATGAAACCAGAAATATTCAATTTCCAAGCAGCATACTAGGGCAAGAGGAAGAGAATAGAATTTATGAGCCTGAGGACTTCCAAGACTTGTAACAAAAAACATGGTTGGTTATCACAACTGAACGCAGCAAGTGTCAGTCTGATTTAGTGCAAACAATTTGATATTAAATAAACAGGTTGTTTTAGCATATTAAATATATAATTGATAATGGCAATCAGTATACAAAAAGTCTGCTTATGGCCTTGCTGGAGGTATTGTAGCAAGAAAACCAGCCACGTACCGGAACTTAGTAAACTAACTGTACACTAGTAAGCTAACTGTGCACTATGATAGAACTGCAGTGTAGCATGAGACAAAATCAAAATGCATATGAGTCCAAAGTCTGCATTCCCAGAAGAAGTCACACACTGTGGCTCAGTGTGATTAACTATCAAGCCTTCACCTTGCCTCCTTCCAATTAATCTCAGCTGGGATTGGAGAGTTCAGCTATATTATCCTCAGGACTCCTGATCTTCCTAGGGCTCATGTAGCCAGAGGCACAGAGAATCAGGACTGGAATTCAGTGCAATAAAATGCCATTTCATGATGAGATAGCCAGGCCTCTGAGAAACTGTTTCACCACATAATCCAGAGCTTGTTGTGCTGCCGTGGGATCTCCCCACACCCAGCCCAATTGAGCAATGTCTGAAGGCGGGACAATAGCCTGAACATTCCATTCCCCTAGGGAGCATCCATTCCAATACAGTCATACCTGGGAACCTAGTTAAGCCCTTACTCAACATGATAACTTCATCTCCTGCCCTATTAGCACCCCCTTCTTGGCCAGCATTTTAAGTTCCATTTTTCCAGGATTGCTCCCATCAGTTTCATCCCAAGACTCCAACAGTTTCATCCCAGGACTGTTCTTTTTCCACTATTACTCTTGGCAGCCCTGTCCACATCAGCAATGTAAGGACCTCTCCCTCTCTCCTAATTCCTCTTTCTTTCTCTGGGTCTTGCTCAGTAATTTCTCAATCCCAACCTGCTCCCTCACGTCCTTCCCTCTGGCCCTCCAGCCGCTTCTTTCCTCCTCCTCTCTGATTCTATCTGTGTGCTCCGTTCCAGCAACCTTCTCTCTCCTTCTCTATCAGCAATGCACCTTTTCTCTCAGTTTTTCTTCCATAATTTGATCCCCACTGCTAGTATTCTTGTGTCTCTTTGTCCTATCCCTCTCTCCCAGGCCCCCCCCCCCGGTATCTTTTTGTGGACACTGTGCACATGGGTGCCCTCTGCTTGGACTACGCATGGGTGGACACAGTTAACTTAATTTGGCTTGCTTCCACTATGCATTAATTGCTCTCTATTATATTCCCTGATTTGTGTGTTTGCTTTTTCATTGCATTCTCTGAATGGTATGTATTTTTGGAATCTCCCTCCCTTCCTTGCTATCCTGGTATTCAATTAAAACCACATTTAGTTCAATTAAATGTTGTCTCCTCCTCTATCTTTCCCATATTTATAATATTGCCTTAAGATTACTCCTGTGCATATCACAGCTTAGGAGCCCATAACACAGTCAGGAGTTGCATGTGTAACAGCCACACATATATATTCCTCGTCCTTTCTTAGTAATAGCAACTTTATGGTATCTGGTGTGATCGGAACTTTCAATAAGTCCTGACCCAGTGATACAGTAGATGTGTCTGCCCCCCAAAACAGAACCTTGGCTGCATCAGATATCTTCTGTTAAATGCCAGCTGTTGCAGTTAGCTAGGGAGAATGAGAAACCACAAAGTAATATGGATTGAGTATTTTTGCTTGGGGTGTTTCTAGCCATAGCTGCTCCCCACAAGACTAATCAGCTTCAAAGATGGGTAGAGCAAGTAAAGTAGAAAACTACACGTGAAGGATTATAAGGGAGTATACAAAACCACCATATTGGCGTAGAAATTCATTTCAACAAACCAAAGTACTAAATAATTGTATAATCAATATTTCTTATCACAAATTCAAAATCCCACAAGAATGGTAATAACCAGTATATACAATCTATTCCAATATATCTTCTTGCAAAATTCAAATTCCCACAAAAATGGTCATATCCAGTATACACAATCCATATATCACTCCTATATAAGCAGTGCACTCTCTCCCCGCTGGTATGCACTCTTATACACCGTCATTTATGATTGAAAGTCCAACAGAAGAACCTCCATAGGCAATTTCAACAGATACACCGTCTCACTTCCTCATGGCCAGTTGCACCTGCCAAAATTCCCTCCTCCACACAGCATTAAAAGTGCAAGAACCCAGCCCTCCTTTACATCTGGCCATCATATCAGGAGGAAGAACAGTACCTTGAAGAAAACCACTGACACAAAATGAGTGATTTTTGAAAGCACTAGATCAATCCTTTCTTGTGAGGAAAGATTTTTTCACAGGTGCAATGCTCCATCCATTCTGCATAGATCTTATTCACTTCACTGGGACACAAGCAATTTAGGTTTGCAAATTTAACATTATAACAGCTACTGCTCAAGCCTGTTTGGAAGTCTTTCCTCCTGGGAAACTCTTTCCTTTAATTCCACATGAGCTGTCACCTGGTTCTGGTTAGTGTGGTGAGCTGAAGAATGCACACCTGGGTACGATGGCTTTGTATGTTCCAAGGCTGAAGCCTAGCAGTGGAAACAGGCTCTTGGGCTAATCCTTAGTGAGAGCGGCCCCCGGTGGGCAAATAGGCAAGCCATTTGCACCATTCTGTTCTTCTCATCAGTTTCTTACTCCTCTGCTGCTGGTGTTGCGGTGCTATCCTTGCTGCCTAGACTGGCCCTTTAAAACTGGGATAATCCATCTTTCCAGCTGTAAAAACGCAGTTATGTTACCTTCATAAGCAAGCTTATTTGGAGGGGGGTGGGTGCGGGTTCATTGAGATGTGCATAGCAAACATCATCTGTAGTAAGCAAAGGAGTTTATATAAAATAATTTGCCTGCATTTGTGAGGCTTGTTCTGTGGAGCAGTCCAAGTGGGAGTGTGTACATTTGCAAATGCAGTAAATACAAATTTACCAGTCCACAGTTTTTATGAATGGACTGCAGAGGGCAGGAAAAGCTACTTGTGAAACTGGAAATGTCTTTTTAACCCTGATCCTAAAATATGTTCTGAAACAAAGGACTAGATAACTTCATGGGCAAGAAACTTTCACAGATGTTTTCCTACCTCATCTCCATAAAACCAAGAAAACAAGAATGCACTCAACACCTTGGGAATGGTCAAGGAAAGAAAGTATTTTCTACTAGGCAGTCAGGACTTCTGCACTTTCCTTTGAGATCCATCAATAGTTAAATATATCAGGCAGGTGACTGTCTCTGAGGCAACTCGTGGAATTGAAACCTTGATTCTCTATAGCACATATGATTGCCAGGTGTCCAGTTTTGAACTGGCTAGTGCAGTATTTTCCATTTCTGTCCTCTAAATAAATTGAGAAAATAATGGATATATAAATGTCCAGTATTTTCTAATTAAGTAAGGCTGCAACCACTGTGGCCAAGCTCCATACATATGCTCTTCCTTTCCTCTGTGGCTTGGCAAAGTGTCTGCTTGACAAGCCCACCATAGCCACCAAGGTTTGAAAAGAACTGAATCCACCACTCAGCAGTCAGGCAGGTTGCTCTCCCCCCCCCCCAAATCCTATTGGCTTAACTGAAGAAAGCTGAAATCCATGTGCTGGGCTCAGCTTTTCTGTCACAGGGATGGGGGTGGAGGGCGGAGGGCATCAGAGCATCCCGATGCACTTAATTGCCAATCTGCCCCTGCCTGGCTAAGAATGTGTAACTAGTCCAAAGTCACTCAGCGAGTTTCCATGGCAGAATGGGGATTTGAGTAGAGTTGCTGGTCCCCCGGTGGGGGCAAAGGATCACCCGCTCCCAGCCTCTCCTTTCCCCCCTCACCTGGCCAGTGGGAGGAAAGGCACAGGAATGGGTCTCCCAGGGCACACACCCAGTGTGGTGCAACGACGTCACTCCCAGAAGTGATGTCATTGCACAGATCCTGGATTTTGTGCCAGGCTGATTTGGCCCATTTGGGGCCCCAAATCGGTCTGGTGCGAAGCCTGGGAGTACTCCTAGGGCATGCACAATGACATCACTCCCAGAAGCCAGGACCAAGGACATCCTACAGGTAAGTGCCAGGTCCCCCCCCCTCCTGCCGGGAGGGTAAGAGAATCTGGCCACCCTAGATTCCAAGCCCTAGTCTGACAGTCTAACCAGTACATCACACAGGCTTTGGGGTGGGGTACTGTTAAACAGTAGCAAGCACCTGGTCCTGGGTAAGTTACACAAGATGCTTGACAGCAAGTTGCCTAGTGGTCACTGCCAGGCCTGGCTCCAATGAATTCTTTCTCAAAAGCCAAAACACCCTGAGAAAGGGCACTGTGCCCTCTCCCTGCCTTTTACTGACTGAAGTCAATCCTGGAATCTGTGGTTGCTTAGCAATGGTCACTGAAGCATCCATTTTTTAAAGATACAGGCACTCCTTTTATCATGTGGTGGGGGTTATCCACCCATTTAAAAAAAAAAGATTTCAGATTTTTTTGCAAACCTGAGTGTTTTTCAAGTTTGTAGAAAGAGATGTCTTGTCCCTTCATGGATCCAATCTCCAGATTAAAATATCCTCAGATTTGGCCAGGTTGAGAATTAAATATATTGATGATTATGATAATGATGACGACATATTGAGTGACAAACTTTTATTAAGTGTGTCCAGTATTTTTGTTGAAACCATCTGGCAACCCTAGTAGTACAAATGGGCAAAATGTATGTTTTCCTGTGAATTAATAAGGCCTGCACAACTTGCAACCCACTAAGCTGAACACAACCCACTTGCCATGCATGGTGGCCAACTAGGGGCTTGATAAAACTCCTGATTCTGCAGTATACGTGGATTGCCAGACACTTGACAACCCCGAGTACACCATACAAACATTATAAAACAACAGAAGGTTTAATTTTAAAAAAGAACAAAAGCCTTGTAAAAGCTGCCTCCATTTAGCTAAGAATTCCTGGATTGTTGTGGCAGCTACTACCATGACACAGTGTACAAAATGGGCTTTAAAGCTAACAAATTATATATAAGCGAGTTAGATCCAGACTGATGTTTCTACAGGTGCAAGCCTTTGCACCCACAGACCTTATTTTCCTCACTTCCATCCTTTCCAGCAGAAGAATTTCAATGGGAGTGTCAGGCTGCCTTGGGAAGGGGGAAGCAGGAAAACTGCACTCCTCTCACGCCTGCAAAAACATCAGTCTGCCATTTAAGAATGAAATGTGTTCTTTTTGATTTTAGCAATATCATGCTGGGATATATTTTTGTCAATTGTTTCACAGGAAAATGTAAAATTATTACATTTATTAATTGCTAGTGTCTAATCTAACACTTTTCATTTGGCAAATAAATCCTTAGGACAGGGTACACAGACCATTGTACTACACAATGTAACAAAATTGTGTTATAACATAGATACACTAACACAAATAACTAGGATCGACATATACATGTTCAGTGGTTTCTTTTCTTTCCTGAATACAGCTACTGAACTTCTTATGAAGATAAAGTGTGGGTGAAAAAGTTGTAGAGTGTTGCTCCAATATTCAAGAATGTTGATATCTATAAATCTTCATGGAGGGGTGGGAGAGGTCTTTTTACAGAAAACAGCAATACATTTTATCTGCCATGAGATTGCTTTTCTGTTAGAGTCACAAGTGCTTGGGACTTGATGTTTTAAAATGAAAGATTCTTACATAAGAATCCCATGACGTTAGGAGTCAGGAAAGTCTTGCAAGTAAAAATTGGCAACTGAGTCACTGCTGTTATGTACAGTCAAGGAAGTTCTTGTTTTCATCAATTTTGCTTGTATTATAGAACAAATTTTAGGATATAGTGCCATAGAATATTATCCCCCACAGTTCCAAGATGCAGATCATATACGATACAACAATAGATCCAAGGCAGACCATCTAAATGTTTGGCAAATGACAGTGCTCTTTAAACAGAAATACTACGTCATGGGGAATAAACAGGTTGGCAGACAATGAATGCTGACATTGAGGGGAATGGGAAATCTATTTTTAAAATGTTCATCTCCCAATAAAGCTACTCCATTAAAGTGCAGGACCCTCCCCCTCCCCCGCCCCAGCAGTGTTATTGCTCATTTTGGTGTACAGAACAAGAAGTTGGAGGATACAAATGTAAGATACTCCAAGAGCAGAACATGCAGGAAGAAATCAATTCCAATGTATCCTCCCTACATCTCCTATGCTGCCAATTTATATATACAGATTAGGATTGCAAACTGACCAGTAGAAAGACTCAAACAGTTCACTTAATCTTTGGGGTGACTGTCCAAGTGCATTGTACAAAGTAAGAAATTTGGCCTGTAGAGTTGGATTTTTTCAGTCTACAGCCTCATTTTCACTCATTATGCATTGTATATCCTACACATATACAGGCTGTTCAACTGGGCTCTCTTCTCTACTTGACTGGATGCTGCACATAAAATTCCATAGCCATTCCTCACAGACTCTGTTGCTCTGCGGCAGATGGGTGGCAGAGCAACGTGCTCTTGTGGGAGGAGCAGCAGCAGCAGCTATGGAGATCATTCTCCCGAGCATTTACTGGTGGAGCCCCACTTTCAAGCACCAACAGTTTCAAAATCCAAATTCAGCAACTCAACAGGATCAAATTATTGCCACACTTTCTTAATGTACCATTGGCCTCTCACAGATGTATATGTGATATACGGGAAAGTATTTTCTTAAAATTAGGAAGTCATTATATCATTTTTGAACCTGATACTAAAACACATTAACCAGAACAGAACCCACAACATCAATTTTTAGTGCACTGCACAGTGACTGACTGAGACTGTATGGGTTTCTAGCTACTTCACATGCAGTCTCATTTTAACAACTCCTGACACATTTTGAGGGCCTCTAGCATACAAAGCCCAGAACAAGGTCTCTCTTGTTCAACCTATCTGGCCCTTCTGTATTCATGAAAGGCTTTTTTTTTTTATTTTGCAGCGCTCACAGCTTTTCCAGCCTACAGTGTTTCTACAAAGTTGGCAAGTTCTGAATTTTTATTTCTAGTTGGATGGCATACTCCCCCTCAGTGCTCTGAAATAAAATGCTTACTGGCTTTCTTCACAAAAACCAATTGAGATACCAAGTTGGACAGCCTCCACTCTTACAGACTGTTTGTTCTATTTCCTTGCTGTCATTCAGAGTAAAATTCTACACCGTAGTAAATTTTAGGCATTCTGTAAATTTTGGTATGTGGGCAAACTGGATACCTCATACAGTTGTGCCAAGGTAGACTCCAAAATTAAAGGAATTTTTCTTAGTATTTCTGTATCACATTATTTGCCACAGCAAGAAGGTTCCTTTATCTTTTAGCGAAGGGCTTTAAGGGAGTATGTAAGATGCCATATGCCATAAGTTTTACAAACAACAAAATAATGTAAAGCAGCTATGAAATCCACATGTCAGCTACTTTCAGGTAACTGATTCAGACCTAACGAAAATATAAACAACATAACAAAGAGCTAATACCTTATGCTACTGCTGATGTTATAACTCAAATGACAATACAAATACACCACCTATTATCCTTTCTGCACCATCCTTTTCTGAAAGGAATTTTCAGAGATGACGTGAAGGGTGATAGATTGAATGCTCTTCCCAACTCTGCAGCTAGCCTAATCTGCAATCCTGACTAAGGCCATGCATGATTGCTTAGGAGATAGCACCACTGATCACAAAGAGATTTTTGAACGAATGTGTATAGACACACACTGGAAACCACAATCTCCTGGGGATTTATTTTGTTTATTTCTTTTTTAAATTTGACAATGGATTATACAGGATCCTTTTGTCCCTGCATAGGTAACAACCAGGCTCCAAATATCTTATAATATTGAACTGAATGACACTGATATTAGTGATGAGAGAAAAAGATCTGACTTAGGCAACCAACATACAAGCTTCACATCTGTTTATTTTTCTCATTCTGGAAGTATGTCATTGTTTATTAGATCTCTGTGAAACCCAAGACATGTTGTAGCACAGGTATCTATATGAATTCTTACAAAATGTGTTCTGTGATCACATCGTCTTATGATTGTTGAGTTCTTCAGGCAGCCTGGGGTTTGTTACAATGCAAAAGAGGCTTGCTCTCATTCTAGTACATAGGTGTGGCAAGCATTTGGCAGGTTGCAGCATAACTTTTCAAGAGAGCACAACCTTCAGCGCCAGCTTGTCGAAGTTCTATTATTAGTGCACCGTGAAAAGGTCCCGTGTTGATAGTGGCATGCACATACATTACAACAACAAATGTGGAAAGTACTTCATGGACTTCAGGGCATTTTTCTGGGAAAAGAGGTGGTGGAACTCAGTTGTACTATATGTGCGCTGGGAAGTGATGTCATCGCACAGGGCATGGCCACCTCCGGGAGCATGCCTGTGATTCGAGTCCACTCGCCTCCACGCCCCAGGCTGTTTCGGGCCCAATCCTGGCCATTTCGGGCCCATTTCAGCCATTTCGGGCCCCTTTCTGCTCAATTTGAGCCTGAAATGGACAGGATTGGGTTGCTGCCGGGTGGAGGAGTGTTCCCCTGCCTGGCAGTGGCTGGATTCTGGCCGATTTGGGGCCCCTTTCAGCCAGGATCAGGCCTGAAACAGCCAAAATTGGGCCACTGCCAGATGGAGGAGTGTTCCCCCACCTGGCAGAGGCCCGATCCTGGCTGATTTGGAACTGATCCTGGCCATTTCGGGCCCAATCCTGGCCATTTTGGGCCCCTTTTGGCCATTTTGGGCCCAATTTGGGCCTGAAATGGTCAGGATTGAGCTGCTGCTGGGCAGTGGAGTGTTCCCCGCCTGGCAGAGGCCCAATCCTGGCTGTTTCAGGCCCAATCCTTGCCAATTTGGGCCTGATCCTGGCCATTTTGGGCCCCTTTCGGCCATTTTCAGCCCAATTTGGGACTGAAACAGTCAGGATCGGGCTGCTGCTGGGCGGGGGAGTGTTCCCCTGCCTGGCAGAGGCCCAGTCCTGGCTGGTTTGGGCCCATTTCAGCCATTTTGAGCCCAAAATGGCCAGTTTCTGGCCCCAAACAGCCGGGATCGGGCTGCTGCCGGGCAGGGGAGTGTTCTCCCGCTCGGCAGCAGCCTGTTCCATGCCAAATTGGGCCTGATCCTGGCTGTTTCGGGGCCACCCAAAACAGGAGCTGGTTGGCCACTATGTGAACAGAGTGCTGGACTAGATAGGCCTTTGTTCTGATCCAGCATGGCTCTTCTTATGTTCAAGACAAACACCCCCACCCGCATTTTCAAGATTTAGTTTCATTCTTTCTCATCCTTACCCTGGCTGGGAAGTTAAAATATACTTAATAGTGGAATAGTGGACACCTCTGTTAATATTATGAACTGTCAGGTTAATGGAATAAGATACTGTGCCCTGTTTGAGTTAGGCTATGTTCAGCCACTGCTGATTTTTCAGGTTGTCCAAGTCTGCAGTGTCTTTCATGTTCTTTTATTCTTGTCTGGATGCTACGCTTTGTGGTCCCGATGTAAACTTGTCCACAGCTGCAGGGTATACGGTATACTCCTGCAGAGGTGAGGGGGTCTCTACTGTCTTTTGCTGATCGTAGCATCTGTTGTATTTTTCGGGTGGGTCTGAATACTGCTTGAAGGTTATGCTTCAAGGGCACAGTATCTTATTCCAGGACACCACAATACTGGACAACACTTCTAACTACTTTGTCAGACTGCACAGGGAAGCCATTGAAATTCACAAGCATAAGCAAAACTTCAACAGGAAAGAAGAAACCTTAAGAATGAACAGAGCATGGTTTCCAGTTCTGAAAAACACCAGGCTAACAAAACACTCTATACCCGACAATAGCCCCACAGAGAAGATTAGCACATCAAGCACCAATCCATATGCAAAGGAACCTCCTCAGGATACAGTGAAGCCTCCCGCCATTAGCATTCCACACCCTGGGAAACTCTTACAGGATGACTCAGCTCAACCTCACCCCTCCTGAGTAGATATAAATGACCTACCATCATCTTTTCCACACTGTGACGCTGAGAGATCTCTGTCTTTTGGTGCTACACCTCTGAAGATGCCAGTCACAGCTGCTGGCGAAACGTCAGGAACTACAATGCCAAGACCACGGCAATACAGCCCGGAAAACCCACAACAACCATCGTTCTCCGGCCGTGAAAGCCTTCGACAATACATGTCAAGTTAATATTTCCCAACGATCTATCAAAGCAGTGAAAGGGTGATTTCCCCCCTCCCTTCACCTTTTACATGTATGGTGATATGTATTAATCTGTATTCATACAGATTACTAATACAGAACAATGAGTGCCTTTCTGGATTAAACAACACAAATAATATTGTAGCTTAAGTATGTAACCATATTGTGTGTTTGCGGCCTTTAATAGATCTGGTTTTAGATTTAAAACACAGATGAAATCAGAGATTAGCAGTTAGCAATCTGTTTTTATTCTTATTGCATCTGATATGTGGCCTTTTGTAAATGCAACTTTGCTACAGCATGGTTTCAGAAGAGCAAGATTTGGGTCCAATAACATCTTAAAGACCAACTAGATCTAGATGGTCTTTAAGGTGCTACTGGACCCAAATCTTGCTTTACTTCTAAAGGCATTCATCTTTATGTTATATGACAAACAATTGAATCTTTTAAAAATATATGTAGTAAAATCAGTCCCAGCGATCCAAGTGCTTCTCATTTAGCACCACAATATAAACAACATCCTATTATTGAGGGCACCTGTGAGGGGTGGATGTTATTCCCTGCTGGTGGGATTCCCAGAAGCACCTGGCTGGCCAATGTTGGACAGAAGAGACCTTTGGTTATTTTATTCTTATTTTATTCTTAGGAAATGACAGCATATGTAGTTACGTTATCCTCATTTTTACAGAGGGATTTAAAAACATAATTCAGTGATTCCACTGCTTCCTCTACATAAAGATGTATGCTACTGAATTATTAAAGTCTGCAGGAAGAAAGAAGAAAGGAGACAGCAGTCTTCCAGTGTTGAAGAAAAGGTGTTCTGTGCAAGCCCAGAAATATTTTTCTTCCAGGACTCGGCCTGTGCTGAAAACAAACTTTTGTACTAGTGAAATCTTGGCAGAAAGCGAGTAAGTAGTTGTGAAGGTTGACCGTAGTAGAGACAAATTCTAAAAAGGTAGATATATTTTAAAATATCTTTTTCAGTTGAGTACTTTTTGACAGAGACTGATGTTAGGAGTGTGTGATTCAATATATCCTGTCCAAATGATACCTATGAGAGAATCGTGATTGGATAGACAGTTGAGCTCTCCCTAACATGTAATTCCACTTGCCTCTGAGAGTTGCCTCCCTCCCCATCCTCCCTTTTTTTTGCTCAGGAAAGTTGCAAAGCAAGGGGGTGGGAGGCGCTGCCGAAGAAGAATATTTTTGGAGTGCATACCTTCTGCTACCAGGTTAGTTCTGTTGGAATTCTCTGGTTTGGCATTGGTACTGTTGGGATTTGTTAGTTCTGTTTGCACTGGGAAGCTTTTGGTCAGTGGTTACTCTTGGGCATTTGGCTAAGGTGAAAACACTGAATTTCCTCCCCCAGGGAACAACGAAGAGTAGCTGGGCCCACCTAGTTCAGGAGCCCACAGAATTGGACCCCTTAACTCAATATTCTTGAAATTTGTGAGGTCTGTAGAGGTCAGTCAGCCCTCACTCTTATGCAGTTTTGGTGACATTTGCTCTAAAAAGAGCCTCCCAGCCCCCTGGAACGATCCCCCCATAGGGAATGATGGGCTCAGTTAATTTTAGAATCCTTAAAAAATGGATTCGAGTACAAACTCGGAATTGAAGGACCTGGATATCAGAATATTGATATTTATGGCCTTCCTCATACCCAAATCCAAAAATTACCATTTTTAGGCAATAAATTGTAATAAAGATATATTGATGGAAGCTTGGGAGAAATTGTGGAAAAATACTATAAAGATATCAACATGTACCACGATAAGAGAAAATGTGTATAAAATGATTTATAGATGGTATCTCACGCCAAAAAAGCTAGCCAATGGAAATAGTCAGATGTCAGATAAATGTTGGAAATGTGGAAAGCATGAGGGCTCTTTTTATCATATGTGGTGGACGTGTGAAAAAGCTAAGCATTTCTGGGGGGAAATAGTAGACGCTATGTCAGATATATTGAAGAAAAAAGTTGTTAGAAACCCAGAATTGTTACTGTTATGTATGAACCTAGAAGACTTTGACAAAATGGACAGGATAATGGTATTTTATGTGACTACGGCGGCTAGGATAATTTATGCACAGCTGTGGAAGACAAAAGAGATACCATTGGTGGAAGATTGGATTTTAAAAACATTGAGCTTGGCTGAAATGGATAAACTAACGAGGAAACTTCGAGAGGAAGATATGGAAGAGTATGTAACAAGTTGGGAGAAATTTAAGAATTATATAGAAAAAAAGTGGGACATTAAAGGGAAGGTGTGGTCTTTGGATACTTTCTGAGGGGAGGATAGTGTTCTGTTACTTTGAATTAATATAGAGGTAGTAATCATTATATTAGAGGTAAAAAATCTAGTCTGTGATAATATACCATTTTATTGATATATGTAGGTATAATATGTTATAATTTACTAGGTTATAACGTTATGAATTGGATAACAATATAAAGGATATTAATAATTTTGAACATTATAGATATGATAGATATATGTAATAGTGCTATCTAAAGATATGCAATGGTATAAAATATATTAATACGACCCATTCTTAGAATGTAGTATATAGCTATTAATATAGGGGACATATTATATTGTAGGTTATTGGATATTATTGATAGATAGTACTAAAAGATACGGAATGTTAGATAATGGTTTTTATCATTAGATAGGTATTATTATTTTATATATAGTTTAGCTTGGTTAAGGTTTTATTTAAGAGGTAATAAAGGGAATGGAAAACTGTCAGAAGTCAACGGAAAAGGGGGGGGGAATATGATGGAAAGTTAACTGTGTATGTTTTTATATTTGTATAATGACCCATCCAATAAAAATTTATATATAAAAAAAAATTACCATTTTTAGTGCAAATCCTTAACTGATGTCTCACTTCATTCAATGGGGCTTATTCCTAGGCCTCTCATTCGTATTTAATTTATAGTTCAATATTCTAGCTAAATTCCTTAGCTGGGCAGTCTTTCTGATTCTGCTTGCTCCTTTCCTCACATCATATTCTACTGTAAACTGCACAGTGTAAATCATAAGTACAAACTTTTCTTTAATAATCGTATCCCTGTTTCTTTCTAATGAACAATTATTATTCTATTAATGGTGCCAGGAAGCCCAGTGTTTTGCTTTGTCATTATAATTGTTTTGAATCAGGGTCATATGGGGTGGGAGGGGGAGATATAATCTTTGTCCAGGGGCCCATGACGGCGCTTGGCAGCCCTGGTTGCTGGAGGGACTGTGGGGCTCAGCTCCCAGCCCTCGGTGAGTTGGTGGGGGCGGGCCTTCATTACCCAGGGTTGTTTCCACCCCTTCATAATCACATTTTCTCCCTAACCCCCTTTCATCGTATTGATTGATAATGAGATCTGGAAAACCCATAAGCTTTGTATTTTGCGATTTTTTTTTAGATACTAAAAATGGTATTGAATGACTTGCTTTGGGATTTTTTCTATGAACCAACACAATTTTCTACAAACACTGGCATTTTTTTATATCAGTGGACAATAAATACCCTTCTCAAAATGAAACTTGCATGTTGTAGTCATGGGCCCTTGGCAAAAAAACCCATCACTCTCCTTGTTATTCTTTTTCAGAAGTGTTTAGCACAAATGAAAGTACAGTTTAGCACAAAACAAAAGTTTTGCACAGCAGCTAAAAAGTCACTGTGCTGACAGCATCCATATTATTTGCCTCATTACCTGACTAAGAGTTTTCACTGGGTTTGCAGTGCACATCGAAAGGATGTTCCAGAGAGACAATGGAACACAATGGAGCAATGAAGAGTTCACAGCTGATTTAGCGCAGCAAAAAAAGGCTGCCTCTACGGTCTTGCCAGGACAGAATAAGTGAATCAATGCCTCTGTGCATCACGTGGTGTGACTGGCAGACTCAAAGCCAATCTTAACATACCTTTTCCTCTCACTGGAAATGAACAAACTTAAATTCATTAGACTTAGAAACTCCGTGTTTCTCCCATGTTAAACAACTGGCATTGAGGTTATTGTGGTAGGACATAAAATAAACACTGGAAGGTTTTCAAGGGCTGCTTGGATTTTTGTTGCTTTTGGTCTATCTGGTTTCTAGGTACTTTTGGATTTGATATATTTGGTTTCTAGGTACTTTTGGATTTGTGTTCCTATTTAGGTTGCATTAATATTTGCCATTTGTTGAACCTGGAAGAAGAAAACATTCATTTTCTTCCTTACAACTAATTCAGGCATCTGGATTGAGGTGGGTCGGTGCAGCTTGTGTTACTCAATCTCACAGCAGCGTTTGACATGGTCGGCTATGATTTGTTGGCCAGCTGCCTCGCTGATGTGGGGATTAGGGGGACAGCCTTACAGTGGCTGGTCTCCTTTCTCCAGGGTCAGGGACAGAGGGTGGCGCTCGGGGGAGATCTATCGCTCTATCACCCTTTGGTGTGCGGGGTTCTGCAAGGGGCGATACTCTCCCCAATGTTATTTAACATCTACATGCGCCCTCTCGCCCAGTTGGTGTGGGGGTTTGGGCTGGGCTGTCATCAATATGCGGAAGACACCCAGCTTTTTCTGTTGATGGACGGCCGGCCAGACACGGCCCCAGACAATCTGGCCAGAGCTCTGGAGGCTGTGACGGCATGGTTGAAACAGAGCAGGCTGAAACTGAACCTGGTGAAGAAGGAGGTCCTGCAGCTGGGGCGGGGGCTGCCAGATGTTGGGATCCAGCTCCCTGCCCTGGATGGGACACCACTGGCAACTTTGCCAGTGGTGAAGAGTCTGGGCATGCTCTTGGATGCCTCCCTGTCGATGGAGGCCCAGGTCACGGCGGTTGCCAAGTCTGCATTTTTCCATCTTCATCAGATCAGGCAACTTGCCCCCTACCTGACGCCCCAGGACCTGGCTACAGTGACCCATGCAACGGTCACCTCCAGGCTAGATTACTGTAACTCACTCTATGCTGGGCTACCCCTGGGCCTGATCTGGAAATTACAACTGGTCCAGAATGCGGCGGAGCGGGTCCTGACTGGTATATCCTACCAGACACATATCACACCTGTCCTGCGCCAGCTGCACTGGCTTCCAGTTGAATTCCGAATCAGGTTCAAGGCATTGGTTCTTACCTTTAAAGCCCTGAGCGGGTTGGGACCGGCATATCTTCAGGACTGCCTCTCCCTGTACGTTCCCCGGAGACCGCTTCGATCAGCAGATAAATGTTTACTGGTGGTCCCCAGCCCTAAGGAAGCCTGCCTTGCTTCAACCAGGGCCAGGGCCTTTTCAGTCCTGGCCCCAGCCTGGTGGAACGCTCTGTCAATGGAGACCCGGGCCCTGCGGGACATATTATCATTCTGCCGAGCCTGTAAGACAGCGCTGTTCCGCCAGGTGTTCAGTGGTTGAAGGGGGCGGTGCCATGTCAGCCTCCCACCTTTGGGGTGGGGGTGGGGTTCTCCTCACCATTGCACTTTAATGTACTTGGTTAATTTATTTTATTATTGCCTATTGTATGTTGATTTTAGAATTATTGTTTTCTTGTTATTATTGATTTAACTGTTGTTCACCTCCCAGAGCCCCTGAGGATGAGCGGTTTATAAATGGAAATAATAAAAAAATAATAAATAATTCAATGGGTTCGGACCCTTACAGCCTGTAAGATACTCTTGGAGGTGCCTCTTCTTCCCCTTCCCCTTCCCACAGAACCCTTTTCTCACCTGTGAAAAGCTGATGCCAAGAGTAGGGAAACCTCATGGAATAAATGCCACAAAGTGGGAGGGAGGCTGAGAAGGAATTGGGAAAATTGCCTTCTTATGTGAGCAGAAAGCTTGCTTGGACAGATGAAGAGGAAGACAGGAGCAATTTTGCCCAGTTCTCCTTTCTCGCTGCAGCTCCCCATACACTGGAGTGCATTTTGTCCTCGATTCTCACCTGACCCCAAGTATCTTTTTTCAGCAGTTCCAGGGAGCTGCTGTGAGAAGGAGAAAATAGGGAAGATCTGCTTTTATAAATACCTTACGCTTATGTTTCACAGCAGTCAGTCACATAAAATTACATAAAATCAGATGCATTCAATATCCATTATAATGAATGGAAGTTATTCCATAGTGTTCAATGAAATATCTAGTTTCCCTGATCTAGGGTTATGTGTACATGGAAGCAATGTTCCACATGTGTATGAGAATGAGAAGAGGTACTGTGCATGTCATTCCCCAGCCAGGGCTCTGTATACATAAACCTTTAAAAATTAGAATACTTTCAATTTGCTATTTGGGACATAGAAGGATGGGTTGGATTCAGTATCCCCTCCTCTTCTTTGTCAAATTACAAATAAGACTGAAACTTTATAAACAGGGTATCACTTGTGCAGCCCAAGATGCCACATATATGCTCTTGTTGAATCATGTTTAACCCACTATATAAAAGGCTAAGCATATTCAAGACAACTCGCTTCTTACCCTGGTGTGCCACCAGAGGGTGCTGCTGTGGAGGGAAGCCCAGATGAAGCAGCCAGACCTTCAGCGAGCACACCATGGTGGGATCAGGAGGGGAGCAGGTGGCAATGCCCATCCCTCGCCTTCACCCAGCTGGGATGAGGAGCGGAGAAGGTGGCAATGCCCACCTGCCCTTCACTCAGCTGGGATCAGGAGGGGAGCAGGTGGCAATGCCCGCCCCCCCCTGCTTTAACCCAGCTGGGATCAGGAACGCAGCAGTTAGCAATGCCCGCCCACCCTTTACCCAGCCGGGATCAGGAGTGGAGCAAGTGGAAATGCCCATCCCCTCTTCACCCAGATGGGATCAGGAGTGGAGCAGGTGGCAATGCCCACTCCTGCCTTTACCCGGCAGGGATCAGGAGTGGAGCAGGTGGCAATGTCTGCCCCCACTTCACCCAACCGGAATCAGTCACAGAGTAGGAGGAAATGCCCACCCCCCTTCACCCAGCCGGGTTCAGAAGCAGAACAGGTGGCAATGCCCGTCCCTTCACCCAGTCGGGATCAGACAAGGAGCAGGTGACAATGCCCGCCCCCTTCACCCAGCCAGGATCAGGAGTGGAGCATGTGGTAATGCCCACCTCCCTTCACCCAGCCTGGATCAGAAGCAGAACAGGTGGCAATGCCCACCCCCCCTTCAACCAGCTGGGATCATGAGCGGGGCTTGTGGCAATGCCCACTCCCCCCTTCAATGAGCCGAGATCAGGAGCGGAGCAGGTGGCAATGCCTGCCCTTTCACCCAGCTGGGATCAGGCAAGGATCAGGTGGCAATGCCTCCCCATTCACCCAGCCAGGATCAGGTGCAGAGCAGGTGGCAATGCCCCATCACCCCTTCACAAAGCTGGGTTTAGGCACAGAGGAGGTGGCAGTGCCTACCCCCTGTCTTTAGTCAGGTGGGATTAGTCATGGAGGAGGCAGTGCCCTCCTGCCCGCCCTCGCCTTTCTAGAGCCCATTAATTTTTCCTACAATGGGCTTTGTTGCTAGTTTTAAATATTACTTTAAATTTCCTGTACAACTAAGTCTCAAACTGAAATTACTGGTGTTGTTGCAGCACATAATGTTGATTTAACAAGAAAACAGAGTTACAGCTTGAAAAGCAATTCTGGCATTCCACTCTCTGGCCCAAAGCATACGAGAAGAGAAGTTTGTGGGGAAGACTAAAATTGCTTGTATTTTAATGTACATCCCTCTCTGATCAACAGTCCTCATTTGTATCCAACAGGGAAAAAAACAAGTGGCCAGTGTGCTAGAATCATGCTGAGCTGGCATGGGGGAAAAAATCCCAGCACAGAATTTGTGCCTGCTTGCATTCTCTGGTCCACAAAGCAATCTTGCAAAGCGATTAGTGACCTCTATACCCTGTGGCTGCATGGGATCAAAGTTTCAAGCCCCACAGATGCTCTTTTGGTCTCTTCTATCATGACTACTGCATTTTCTAAAGCATAGACTGGGGAAAGCCTTTAGAGAGTTATGCTTGCTTTGCGATTTTGTTAAGGGTTTCCAGTGACCAGACATTCAGCTCCTGGGATTAATTTTTTACCACTTACATCTTTACTTCTAGCCACAGCAACATAAAGCAAAACAACTGTGGTATTCTCTCATTGTCATTGCATTCTTGTGGTAGGGATGGGAGAGGATTCCTTCAACAGAATTCTTTTCCCCTGAAGACATTTTTAGACTGGGATTTTTAAGAAAAAAGAAGCACATACAACTATGTGGACAGTTGAGAGCTAGTTTGTTGCAGGACTCTAGTCTGGAGAACGAGATTTGATTCCCCACTCCTCCACTTGAAGCCAGCTGGGTGACCTTGGGTCAGTCATAGCTCTTCCAGAGCTCTCTCAGCCCCACCCACCTCACAGGGTGATTATTGTGGGGATTATAATGATATACTTTGTAAACTGCTCTCAGTGGGCGTTAAGTTGTTCTGAAGGGCAGTATCTCTGTATCATGCATCTGACGAAGAGAACTTGATTCTCGAAAGCTTATGCTACAATAAAATTGGTTAGTCTTAAAGGTGCTACTGGACTCTTTTTGATTATATAAAATGTTGTTGTTGTTATTGTCATAGATATACCACCATCCAGAATTCCAGACTGTACAGGACAGTGGGATTTGTTAAAATATATTTTCCTTCCCTCGTTATTAATATCACTGCCAAGGGCCTCTAACAAGGCCAAGAAGTATGAGCAGGGAAAGTGAGGGTTCCTAGTGCCACATGATGTCATGATGGAAGCTCTTAATGCCTCACAGCTGATCAGCAGAAGGGAAAGGAAACTAAGCCACTATTCCTCTTCCTTCTTTGGGGAAAGAGCATGTGTATTCTGAACAAGCCTATTTTAAGCAAAGTTGGAGAGTTTCAAGGTATGGGAGAAGCAGGTTCCAAAATGATGTGGAATGCTATGAGGAGGGAGACTTGTTAGTAGTCAGACCCCCTCCTCTCACTGAAGGGCAGTTTATAGATATAAAATCATATATACCCTTCCTCAAATATCACTCCAAGTGCAAGACGCTACCTGGCTTGAAATGAAACAAAATGGATGTCAGCCAGGTAAGAGTCTGGGAAAATATTTTAGAAGGGGAGTCAGAGCAGCTGACTAATGGCCCCTTCCATGCCCCGGAGAGACACATAATTTAGAACAATGGGTTTCCCAAGAAACTCTTGACTAATCTTGTCTATGCCTGGCCTCATTTCCCCTTATCCATTTACCCTAATTAAGCAACACTTAACACTATTCACCAAACCTGACAGCTTTTCCTATCCGGTACTCACAGGGTCATCAAGCACCATTTATATCTATTATCCACCTCTGGAAAACCTATCAAGTTCTTGTTTTGGGGACAAATACGTCAGCTCGCCACAGGGAGCATTTTGCCCTATATCTGGAATCTCTAGTCGCCAGTATATATGTGTGTGTGTTTTCTGGGACCTGTACATACACCCCCAAGTCAGTTTGGGTCTTCTGTTCTTCTCTCTATGAAATGCTGGTCATTTGCTGCTGCCTCTGCAGACCTCCATCTTTGAGACTGGTAATCAAGAGCCAGTTTGGTGTAGTGGTTAAGAGAAGCAGGTCTCTAATCTGGATAACCAGGTTTGATTCTGCACTCTTCCAGTTGAAGCCAGCTGGGTGACCTTGGTCATTCACAGCTCCCTCAGAGCTCTCTCAGCCCCACCCACCTCACAGGGTGATTGTTGTGGGGATAATAACATACCTTGTAAACTGCTCTGAGGGGGTGTTAAGATGTCCTGAAGGGCAGTAGATAAATTGAATGTTATTATTATATTATTAATTATAGCCATCCATGAAATTGCTTTCTCCCCTCTCCTCCCTGATTTCCTCTTAGTTAGCCTTGTATGTGTTCTGTGCGTGATTCTATGTTTACCCTTTTATTTCTCTTTCAGTAAAAACCTTTCTGGCTGAACATCTGGCTGGTTCTCTTAAGTTCTCTTAAGGGAAAAATCCCCATAAACATGAAGAATCCCAGTTTTCCCCCTCTCACTTTGTTTCCTTTAAGCTAATTTCCCCTAACTAATTAGGAGGCTGCCTAGTTGGGTAACAGGGTAAGTGAGCCAAGAAAATGGTAGCAAGGTAAAAAATAGAATTTTTCTTAGGAATCAGAAAATCTGAGATAGGCTAAACTCATATATATTATACACTATTTTATCCCTGGATATTATGGCTGCAAATTGGCAGTCTTCCAGGTAAAAGAGGAAAAAGCCTACTTCCAATCCTGGACATCTGGCAATCTTTACTGAAAAGTACACTTTGTGAGTAATTACATAGTATCTGCCTTATGAAAGTTGACGACCAAGACAACTTGCTTCCTACTTCTCATTCCAACACAGCTTGGCAAAGCTATGAAAGAAAACTGGCAGTATTACAGGAAAGACTGAAGGTTGATATGAGGAATTCAGCAGAACTAACTACACAGTTTTAAATGCATGGTGCCACACAATGAAGCCCTAGTAGTCTGAAAGGTATTCTTGGACTATAAACTGCCAGACCTACCTCTCATTATTTAGAGCCATCCTTGGTGGATCCAAGTTGGGGTTTTCCATTGACTCCATCTGAGGGCAGCGTAAAAAATAATAAAGAGTATGAAGGGCATCGGGAGACCAGGAGATAGGTTGCTGCTGCTGTTTGGTTTGTCGAACAGGGCTCATGCCTGGGTGGTGGGAATTCAAACACTGCATATGGTGCATTGCTCGTGACACCAAATCACCTGGAAAAGAAACAGAGAAGGAAAAAATAGTTTTATTTTATTTTCATTTTCATTATTTTATTTTCATTTTCAAAATAAAAATAGTTTTATTTTATTTTCATTCCGATGCCCCCTGGCAATACGTTAGATGAGCTGGTGGATGATTGGCATGGCCGTCTTTCCGAAGCCATCGACGTTATTGCCCCCTGCCGTCCTCTCCGAGCCCGCAAACAGGTAGCTCCTTGGTTCACTGAGGAGCTTCGCCAGATGAAGCAGTCTCTGAGATGACTAGAGCGGGTGTGGAGGGGGGGTGCGACGAAGAGGCAAGAACATCTTATAGGACGTTTATGAAAGCCTATGAGGTGACAGTGAAAGCAGCAAAGAGGGATTTCTTTGCTGCTTCCATTGCATCCGCTAGCTCACACCCGGCTCAATTATTTCGAACACTTCGGTCCTTGGTCTCCCTCTCTCAGGGAGACCACCAAATTCTTAATTCGACTATTGGCTGCGAGGCTTTTGCGAGCTATTTTGCGGGCAAAATCTTGTCCCTACGCCGTGGCCTGCCACCCACTGTTGATACAGTAAGGGAACTGGAGACCTCTTGGCCGTCTTCTGAGTCTGTATTAGATCATTTCAGGCTGCTCTCCCGGGACAAAGTTGACAGGATTCTGCAGGGGATGAGGCCAACCACCTGTCCTCTGGACCCCTGCCCATCCTGGCTGGTGAAGGCCAGCCAGAGGGGCTACGGGACCATTTGGAGGCCATTGTTAACATCTCCCTGAGCTCTGGGGTTTTTCTTGGAGTGTTAAAGGAGGCGGTGGTGTGGCCCCTACTGAAAAAACCATCTTTGGATCCCACCAACCAATCCAGTTACCGCCTAGTGTCAAACCTCCCATTCCTGGGCAAGGTGATTGAGCGGGCGGGTGGCGGTACAACTACAGGAATTCCTGAATGATGCTGTAGTCCTAGACCCATTCCAGTCTGGCTTCCGTCCTGGCCATGAGATGGAGACGGCCTTGGTTGCCCTCACAGATGACCTTCGCAGGCATCTGGATTAAGGTGGGTCGGCGCAGCTTGTGTTACTCGATCTCACAGCAGCGTTTGACATGGTCGACTATGATTTGTTGGCCAGCCGCCTCGCCGATGTGGGGATTAGGGGGACAGCCTTACAGTGGCTGGTCTCCTTTCTCCAGGATCAGGGACAGAGGGTGGCACTCGGGGGCGCTTTGGTGTGTGGGGTTCTGCAAGGGGTGCTTTGGTGTGCGGGGTTCTGCAAGGGGCGATACTCTCCCCAATGTTATTTAACATCTACATGCGCCCTCTCGCCCAGTTGGTGCGGGGGTTTGGGCTGGGCTGTCATCAATACGCAGATGACAACCAGCTTTTTCTGTTGATGGCCGGCCGGCCAGACACGGCCCCAGACAATCTGGCCAGAGCTCTGGAGGGTGTGACGGCATGGTTGAAACAGAGCAGGCTGAAATTGAACCCGGTGAAGAAGGAGGTCCTGCAGCTGGGACGGGGGTGCCAGATGTTGGGATCCAGCTCCCTGCCCTGGATGGGACACCACTGGCAACTTTGCCAGTGGTGAAGAGTCTGGGCATGCTCCTGGATGCCTCCCTGTCGATGGAGGCCCAGGTCACGGCAGTTGCCAAGTCTGCATTTTTCCATCTTCATCAGATCAGGCAACTTGCCCCCTACCTGACGCCCCAGGACGTGGCTACAGTGACCCATGCAACGGTCACCTCCAGGCTAGATTACTGTAACTCACTCTATGCTGGGCTACCCCTGGGCCTGATCTGGAAACTACAACTGGTCCAGAATGCGGCGGAGCGGGTCCTGACTGGTATATCCTACCAGACACATATCACACCTGTCCTGCGCCAGCTGCACTGGCTTCCGTTTGAATTCCGAATCAGGTTCAAGGCATTGGTTCTTACCTTTAAAGCCCTGAGTGGGTTGGGACCGGCGTACATTCGGGACTGCCTCTCCATGTATGTTCCCCGGAGACTGCTTCAATTAGCGGATAAATGTTTACTGGTGGTCCCCAGCCTTAAGGAAGCCCACCTTGCTTCAACCAGGGCCAGGGCCTTTTCAGTCCTGGCCCCAGCCTGGTGGAACGCTCTGTCAATGGAGACCCGGGCCCAGCGGGACATATTATCGTTCCGCCAGGCCTGTAAGGCAGAGCTGTTCCACCAGGCATTCGGTGGTTGAAGGGGGCGGTGCCATGTCGGCCTCCCACCTTTGGGGTGGGGGAGTTCTCCCCACTATTGCACCTGGTTAATTTATTTCATTATTGTTTATTGTATGTTGATTTTAGAATTGTTGTTTTCTTGTTTTTATTGATTTTAACTTGTTCACCACCCAGAGCCCCTGAGGATGGGCGCTTTATAAACTGAAATATAAATATAAAAAATAAATTAATGCCTTTTGTTCCAATGGTTTCTACTAGTGCAATCTAGAGGTAGCCAAGCTAATTATCTTCAGAAGATTCTGAATGCTGACTAATTTGTGCTTATTACCAAGCTATTTAAAATTAACCAGACTTTCTACTGGAACCATGGAAGCCTGTATTTCACTATTTAAACATGGAGTTTCCAACTCCTGGCACCTGAGCTTTACCTGCAGATGTGAAGCACGTGGCATCCAAAAACATGATTTTTTTGGTTGGTTGGTGACCCTTTGCCTTAGGAACTGATATTTAATTGGTGCCTACCTTACTGTCTGTTAGATTCTAGGTCAAAACATTTCTTTTTACCATTTTATGTAGTTTTTCTGCCCCTGGCTTGTTTTATGTCCTGTTTTTTAATTATTATTTTCTTTTCCTCACAATTTTATTGTATTGTTTTTAATTTTTGAGCCACTTCAATCAAGTCCCTTGAAAGGCAGCAAATTGATTTTTCTGAATAAATACCAAAT
This sequence comes from Eublepharis macularius, assembly GCF_028583425.1. Taxonomy (NCBI): domain Eukaryota; kingdom Metazoa; phylum Chordata; class Lepidosauria; order Squamata; family Eublepharidae; genus Eublepharis; species Eublepharis macularius. The sequence goes on along the minus strand of NC_072791.1, from coordinate 94,320,086 downwards.
CTTCCACCTTGGAATAAGATTATCTTTCTACACATGCATTCTCCTCATGTGGTTGCTATAGGCAGTTAATTGGTGTAGGAGATTAGCAAGATTTTCTACATTTTTTTTGTCGATAAGTAAACAGTTAATGTTAAATTGCCTGAGAAGATATGAGAGAGAGGACACTGCAAGAAGGCTAAATCTGAGTCAGTTAACTCTTCAGTGACTAAATTTATTCTTATCTGCTATCTATTAGGCTTGCCAGGTGCCGGCAATTTATGTCTCTGCCCGTCAATCACCAGCTGACAAGGGAGGAGGCAGGCTGGGAGAAATGGGTGTGCACACAGGCCTGATCAATGATATCACTTCTAGAGCAACCCAGAAGCAATGGTGTTGTGCCAGAGCCAATTCTTTAACACTTGGCCCAAAACATAGCATTTTTGCTCTGATTGGGACCAAGTGTTGCAGAAGTGGCCCTTGTGTGATGTTATCATTTCCAGGTTGTGCCAGAAGTGACATTATTGACCAGGGCTGCAGGAGCATGCACATATGTAAATACCTGCCACCCCCACCTCCCACATGCCAAGTCCCAGAGGGGACCTGGCAACCCTAGTTTTTTCCATAATTGTTCTTTCCTGGGTCCTTTGCTTCTTTGTTTGTTTCTTTCCTCTTTAATGTCTACAGTGACATATGGCCAGAACACTGGAGTGAGATTTAGATTGTCTTGGGATTGCCTCCTATATTAGCAGTGTGGAATTTGCTTCAGAAGTAGGTGAGGCAGAAGCAGGAAAATGAATGGCTACCCCTCTGCGGTCTCACTCAGTATGTTTTGCAATTAAAGATTAAAGTTACCTTGCAGGAACGTACCTTTATGAAAGAATGTGCGTCTCTCGGCAATTTACTCAAGAGTAAATTTCTACTAGTAAATTACTACTGTCAAGATCCTGTGCTCAGCTCCCAAAGAATCTGGGATTAGGGCTAAAGAAGGTATAAAGTTTGGGCAGGCTTAAACCCCAGAACCTCTCACCATAGAAAACATCAGTGAAAAAAGGCCAAAGGGGGCAGTGTATGCATGTAGTCTTAAGCCCCACCACTTCTCACTACAGAAAAACAATGTATCTGGGAGGATTAAAATTATCTGATACAAGAATAATTTCTACTTTGAATGCTACTACTACTACTACTCTGGACATGTGCAGAGGTTGGAAACAGCGGTTATCATGAAGGTATAGTGCAGGAACCTCCAGTTTTAATAATCATCTCAGCAATAATAAGCAGGCCGACTCAAAAGTAAGTCCCATAGCATGGCATAGAGGTCTGATTAATTACTATTTTCTCCACCTCCCTTTATATTCTCTAGTCTAGTACCACACTGATCCCTACCCTTTCCTACCTAGGATTGCCAATGCTACAATGGAAAATTCCTGGGGATTTGGGAATGAAGCTGGAGAGGGTGGAATTTGGGGAGGGGAAGGACCTCAGTGGAGTATAGAGTCCACCCTCCAAAGCAGCCATTTTCTCCAGCAGATCAGATCTCTGTCATGTGCAGATCAGTTGTAATTTTGGGAGATTTCCAGGCTCCATCTGGAGATTGGCAACTCTATTCCCACTAGTGATGCCAGGTGCCTGGGGCCAATCTCCTGTCAATCCATTCCTCTGCCTGACGATTATCAGCTAATTGGCAAGATAAGGCAGGTTCAGGAAACAGGGGGTGCACTCCGTGGCACTTTGGGAAGTTTGAGCTGATCCCTAAGGAACTGGCATCAATGCTATGATGTTGCTTTCACTAGAAATGATGTCATCTCAGGCCACTGTGGGGCATCCACGCAGTTTGTGCGTGTGCAAAAAGTTAAGTCTTCTGAGCAATAATAACTCCCAACCCACTGTCAATTGCCAGAGGAAACCTGGCGACCCTAATCCCCACCCCAGACCTAGGGTTGCCAGGTCCCCTGAGGTCCAAACCAGGGGATTGGAGGTGTGCATGGGGGGAATTTACCGTATGTGCATATAAAGTGCATGCAAGCTCCAGAGGACCTGCTTGTTGTGCCAGGGATGATGCTAGTTTGGGGACTGATTTTTATCAACTCAGCCCCGCATGAGGGCCTTCACTTCCTTGTCACACTTCCTTGTCACACACTGGGAATGACGTTATTCCTGGTGTGACAAGGAAGTCCAGAGCTCCTAGGCCTGTTCCCCACACCTCCCCCCCTGTTGGCCAGGTAAGTGGGGGCGGGGGGGGGGCGGGGAAGCAATGGAACCCCCTGCTCTCACCAGGGGAATGGGATCCCTATCCAGACTCTACTTCAAATGAAATTCTGAACTGTTCTCAGATGGCTCCTTTGGAGAAGAAATTCAGGACTGCACATTTCTGCTTCTATGTTATTGTCATTCCTCAAACTGTTCTGAGGCCTTTCATATCAATTAGTGAAATATTATTTCTGCTACCAATGAGGTTGGGGTTTCATGTTTGAGAAATGCAAATATAATTTAGTCAAATAAAGCTTTATTGGGCAGTTTTGTGTCAGGTTTGGGTATTCATTCTCAGGGTAGCAAGTTGAGCTTGCAGGGCCCACAGCTAACTACATACCAGATGGCTTCTTCCAAAACTTCTAAGCATGCCTGTTTGTGGTAAAATAGTAAAGAGTCCAGTAGCACCTTTAAGACTAACCAACTTAACTGTAGCATAAGCTTTCGAGAACCACAGTTCTCTCCGTCACATGCATGGAGGGTATGAAGAAACTGGCCATATATACAATAACCTGGCATGAACAGTTCAATTACATTTTACATTTAACACAAAGTTAATTTCCATGTTATTTTTTAATTTGTGTGGAGAATAGTCCATCTTGTCATGATTTTGACCACATGATTGTGACAACACACATTCAAAGATACCATGAGGTACAATCCCTAACAGTATGAGGAAGCACTACCATTAATACACTTCAGTGACATTAGCAAGCCATGTCTGTGGCATCACGGTACCACACCCATGATATCATCAGACCCTGTCATGTCTGCACCCATCTATGCCATTTATATTTCTCTGATCTAATATATTAATCTCATGCATTGCTCTTATGACTGTGCTTTGTACTGTAGTCACATAATTAAGCACCAATGTGGACCTGCTTGAAAATGAAAGTGCCTTACTCCCAGAACAAACAACTATTATCTCTAAAAGTATGTTCAGTGATCTTGCAGCCGTAATGTAACTCTTCACAGGGGAAAGACGGAGTTTTGATTCCTTGTAATCTTCTGCCTTTCTATGTCCAGACTAAGCTATTGTGTTCTCATGGAACTTTTTAGGATTTTCGTGCCTAAATGCTAACTGCTCAAAGGGAGGGGGGAATAGTGCTCCTTATATCAATAGTGCATATGCTTGTATACTCATTCCTGCCAACCTATCCCATCTATGGATGTACCCACCAACTTAATGGATCTCTAAATAAAGACCTTTTCAACCAATGCATTGGACTGCTTGCTGTGAGGGGTTTGGGATCTGTCTGCCATGGACTGCCGTCCCTAGAACTGACAGACCCTGTCTAATGGTATTCAAGGTTTAGGATGAAATTTGAGCTCAGTAGCACATTAAAGAAGATCTGGATCTCAAAGTCCTAACTACCACCCCTCTGTAATCCTATTTAATATGGTGGGTTGTGTTTATTTCAGTGGTTTGCAAGTCATGTATGTTTCCTTTACAGTATTTTCATCATCCAAATACACAGACATGTTAACATTTTATTTAAAGTTTTCAAATGTCACAATTCAAAGTTAGGGTTTTTTGCCGTATCACTGGTCTAAATCAATACAATGCTTCATTATTATATACATGTGCATAGCCATGGATTTCTATTTTTTTCTGGGAATCATCTGTTGTTGTTTTTTTAGGGTCAAGGGCTTACAGGAAATAGTCTTCCATTGTACTACTTTGATGGTTACAATTGTGGGAAAATATAGAATGAAAATAGCAACGAGAGCTTCAAAGTTGATTCCTGAAAAGGGTAAAGATTTCTTTCCGACTATTGAAGGAAGGAAACCTGATACTATGCACACTTACTTGAGTGTAAGTACCAACAAAGCTGGACTTACTTCTGAGTAAATATGAACAGGACTGGGCCACCGGTTACACAAGTTTGAAAAAAAATATGGCACTGTATTACATTTTGTGTGCGTTAGCATCCTAGGAATTGTCTGCTGAGGGTGTTAATCCACAATACCACATTATTAAATAAGAGGTACATTTGGAATTCAAATTCACAGCACAGACTAACACTCACTTCCTATACCTTCTGTTCCTTCCTTGTTACAGCGGCAACTTATGGCCACATTTCTTTTTTCAAAGCTAGTAAGGGGAAATGAAGGCGATCCATTCATTAATGCAGTCACTGAGCCAGCCAAATCAGAGAGTAAGGGAAAGGAAACTCCATTCAATCGTGATTTTTGCTATAAATGCTCTCTTGTGTTGCAGAATATATAGAGGTACGTTAGAAACATTTTTTCCCCTAAGAAACCTCAAATTAAGGCAAGTTACAAAATAAATGGTGAGACCTTAAAGGAATGTATTGGCTTCTGACAGCCCTATGGTAAGGGACTCATATAGAAATGCCAACAAGAATGTTTTTCAGGAAGAAGCAGGCCAGCAAAGCAGATCTTAAAGGGGCATTGTGGAGTGGTGCAGGCTTGAAACGTAGTTTGCATTAATCAAAACAGAAATGGACTTTCCAAACCTAATATGAACATAAACGTTCTCATGATTTCTTGGGGGTGGGGGGTGGGGTTAGGATAGAAATTAGGGGAAATTGACTTTTTTGTTTTAAAAAGTGAGAAGGCAAAATTGGTTGCACGAGTGGAAAGCTGACAATTTGTGGCATTCAGTCACTGAAAACGTGAATGTCAAGAACTGTTTAATGCAGGATTGTCAAATTCACAGCCTCAAGGCTGTATGTGGTATTCCAGGCAAAGATTATGGCCCACCAGCCAGGTGCTTGACAAATTCTTCTCCCCCCCACCCCCCCTCTCTTTAAGCAGTTCCAGGTGTCCTAGGGAAAAGCTTTCAGTGAGCCACAGTCTATAGCTGGCCTAATGAATGCTGCCCAGAGGCTGCTGATTTAACTGGAGAGACAGCCTATATTTACTAAAATAGAGGCAACATGACTGAAGAAAGCACATTTTTGTACATCACTATAGTGTATTAAGCCCAGTAACATAATTTCCATGAGCAGCATCCTGAAATATTTATATCTTGCACAACATAGGCCCAAGCAAAACAAAAGCAAAGCCAACGGCAAGATTTCTATTGATTTTAGTGAGAAGAGGCCCTGTACGTTGAATAAACAAACTAAACAAGTTATGAGTTGCATATGAAACTCACTCAGTTCAGAGATGCTTCCAACACAAGTTGCCAGGAGAGACTGCTCTAACGTTCGAAGTTCTAGCTGGGCATAAGCATCAGCCCGCCCATTGCTGCCCATGGATCCATCATTGTAAGGGCTGAAGTATGCCGGCAGTGAAAGCACACCTGAAGAGAGAGACCAGAAAACAGGCTTCATAGAAAGCACAAAAACAAATGAAACCACAGAGGATAACCTAAGCCTCTGTGTTCTAAAAACAGTGCAAGCATTCATATCAGTCACACTATGTGCATGTTGTTGTTACATATCTGAAGCTAAGCAGACCTTAGTTTGTCAGGTTACCGTTGCCAACCCTGGGTTAAGAAATATCTGGAGCTTTAGAGGTGGAGCTTGAAGAAAGTGGGGCTTGGAGAAAGAAGGGACCTCAGCAGGGGATAATGCCATAGAGTCTACCCTCCAAAGTAGGTGTTTTCTCCAGATCAACTGATCTCAGTAGTCTGCAGATTCACTGAAATTTCAGAGAACTCCAGGCCCCACCTGGAAGTTGGCAATCCTTGACTTTCTTGGTAAATCATAAAGCTGAGTTATGGGAAGCAAATCTGATTGATCCAACTAGTGTTGATATCAGGTGGGATGAACTTTCAAGAACAAAGAGAAACTTAAGATTTGTCAGTCACATCTTTGGCTTTACTGTAAACTCTCCTGATGGCTCAACAAGGCAGGGATACCATTAACAGATATGCCAGGACTATGTATGTACTTTCAAGTCACAATCATTTATGACAACCTCATAAGGGGTTTTCAAGGCAAATGAGAAGCAGAGGTGGTTTGCCAATGCCTGCTTCTACAGAGTCTGCCTTGGTGCTCTCCTATCCAAGTACCAACCCTGCTTAGCTTCCAATCTGATAAGATTGGGCTATATCTTGCTGTATTCCTTCCCACCTGGGTAGGTAGGGTTGTCATATTCAAGTTCCCAAAATCCATACTATTCTAATTATTGCTAATTAGGCAGATCAAGCACCTTTTCATCTCCTGATATCTACCAGAAAAAAAAAGTTAGGGAGGGATCATAGAAAATGTATCTTTACCTGACTTAGTTCATTCATGTTGGGATTTGCTCAGGCTCTCTTCTAAGACAACAGGAAAGTTTGTCTGGGAGAGAGAGGGATGGAGCAAGGCCCAGTGCCCCAGAGTCTCCAGTTTGATGGCTCTGCATTAATGTTTAAGTAGAAGTTCCTCCCCGGGGGCGGGGGGCGGGGGGGTGTCTTATTTTTATTTTATTTATTTATTTTATTTATGTCATTTATGGTCCGCTTTTCAAGGTGGATTACACAGTGTGAGAATAGTACAGTCAATATCAGGAACATTTCCATAAACAATGCCATAGGGTAAATCGATACAAGTTCACAGAGACATAGCATTAGTAGGAATCCAATACCACATAGTGGTGAGGTCTAGTGGTGGTGAGGTCTATGGTTCCTTAACTCATAAGCAGGGGTTCTGAGATCCTCTCCCTACAATACAGCCCTCCTATCTGAGTAAAAAGCCTTTCTGAATAATGAGATTTTGTACTGTTTGCGGAAAGCCAGGAGAGTGGGGGCTCTCCTGACCTCCTCAGGCAGACCATCCCCACAGGGTGGGGGCCACCACAGAGAAAGCCTCTGTATGGGCTGCTACTGATTTCATCAATGTGCAGGGTGGCACCTGCATGAAACCCTGTTTGGAAGAGTGTAGCTGCCATGAAGGAGCATAGGAAGAGAGGTGGTCCCGTAGGTATGCTGGACCAAGGCCGTGAAGAGCTTTGTAAGTGATAACCAATACCTTGAACTTAGCATGGTAACTAATGGGTAGGCAATGGAGTGACTGCAGGTTGGGAGCGATCTTCATGCTCCTGCTCGCTCCTGATAACAGTTAAGCTGCAGTGTTTTGCACCAATTGGAGTCTTCAAGCTAGTTTAGATGGGCGACCTATGTACAGTGCAACTGTGATGGTAAGCTTATCAGTTGCCCACTGGTGATAGGCAGTCTCCTGGGGGTTTATCCAGCTGCCCACCAAATACTGGCGATCGGTGGGAGATGGCAACCCCCCCCCCTCGCCCCAGCGATTGCCTGCCACTGGAAGGTAGCCTGGGAAAGCACACATTGGGTGCGCTCTTGGTGGGGCGTGACAACATTACTTCCTGAAGTGATTTCATCACCCCAGCCACAGGAGTGCACTTGCCCTTCATTGGAGTCAAGCATGGGAGCGCAGGAGCCCTGGCAGCCATGATGATGTCACTTCCAGGCAAAGCACATGCATGAGGAGAATTTGAAGGGTAAGTCCTGGATAACCAACCTCCCCCTGGGAGGGTATAGGGACCTGGGAACCCTATGTGATGGACAGAACTGGCTCCAGCTCCACCTCTCCTGAGAATAGGCTTCCCAGTTGCCAGCAGTTAATCTCCCAGGGAGAGATTGAGAGACAATATTGTTGCAGCTCCCATAGGATTAAAAAAGCACCAACAGCAGTAACCCCAATATAGTTATTCATATTTTTTAAATGCAAGTTTAATGTATGTCTACATCTGCACATATGGGGCTCTTTTTCAAGAGAAATCAGTGAATGCCAATCAGAAACTCATTCATAAACAACTCATGCCATGTGGCTCCAATAACACACGTAGATGTACATGCAGTTAAGCTCACTGATATCAGTGGGTTCAAATTCACTTTGCTCTGTACTGGATGGTGACCATGGCCTTTCAATACTTTTCCTATATGCCGGGAATATTTAGTTGCCTTTAACATCCTCCTGAAAAATTTCTAGTACTAACTATTCTGATATACACAACAGAATTTCACTTTGTGATTTACCTTATTTGTTCTAAGGTGTTCACATGTTATCTGGAGGTTAAAATGGGCCTCTTACAGGAATATTCCTCCTGAATATTTCCTGAGCTTCTGGCCTTTAAAAATATACTTTAAATTGTGAGGTAACACCACAACAGCCGTACTAAACATTTGTACATCTATATGGTGATCAAGACTAAACTGAGCAAAAATAATTTGTTTCTGGCATTTCTCAAAGCCTTTGAAATAGGAGTTCAGAATGAGCCATGTTTATTCTACCTTACTTAATACAGGAAACCTGCTTATGGGCTCTTTCTACCAGTGCTGTTAAACACTGGCGTGACAAGGTGGAGTTCCAGTAAGCCAGATTTTAAAAAACAAATTATTTTGCCAACTTAAGGGTTTTTTTGTTTTTGTTTTACATTTTGTCTATAACCCAATACTTTTTAAAGCAATTGAAATATTTCCAGCACTTTTAATCAAATCAGTTCAAAGGGGGGGGGGGTGCGAACCTGAATTCTGTATTTCAAAAACTCATGGATTCTAGTAATGCAACCTTTCTGCAAACATTTTCTGACAAATTGGGTTGGATCCAGACCAGACATTTCTGTGGGTGCAATGATTTCCATTTCTGCTGTGCCCGCCATCCTGTTTTTGGAGGAGACACCTGCAGGAACAAGATTTTTTTGGGGGGGGGGGCATTTCAGGCTGCCTTGGGAAGAGGTAGATGGGAAAATTGCAATCTTGAGTAGAAATCCCTGAGCCCTTTTTTACAATGTTAATTAAGATGGCCAAAATATTAGGAAAAACAGCATTTTATACATTAGTCCTGGTTTTTGATCAATATTAAAATCTAGGGGTTTATTTTGGGTTCATTAAGAAACTTTTCCAATTAAAATTAAAGTCACTTCCCTACAGAAAGATTGTCATCCAAAACTTCACACTCTTGTTCATTTTGTAGCCCTTCATAACAGAGTTCTCTGCTTTTTTATATATCAAGAACTGGGAAGCTAATTATATATTAAAATAGATACATGATAGATAAATATATCAGTACAGTTATATTTTGACAGATATCAAAATTGTCTCAATATAAGCCCTTGTAAAATACACATCCTAACAGCAGAAGCCATACAGTTTATAGAAAACAAGTCATGTCAAGATCTAAATTTAGTCCCCTAGGAGCCAAAGTACCCAACTTAAAGATCCAAAAACTCTCCCTCTGGAGAAGTTTTGTCATAGGAATTCTTCCTTCATTATCACGCACAACCTCCAGCGCTGTAAACCTAATGTCCGTCTCACTGCGTTGCAGCTGTAAAAAATGGGCTGTTAAAGGAGCCTCAGTAACACGTCTTCTCACTTTAGAAAGATGTTCCTGAATCCTTATCCGAACTGCCCTGCTAGTGCTTCCTATGTAGATTTTATTGAATGGACATTGTATAAGGTAGATAACGCCCTGAGTATTACATGTGGAGAAATTATATAATTTAATCTCCTGATCCAATAATGGTAGGGAAACCACGTGCCCCTGTAGTGTAAAGGGGCATACACTACAATGCCCACACTTAAAGTGTCCTATCGGTAAGTTGCCACATCATCAATATATCGGTTGGAATCTGTGTATATTCTTAATGAGACACACAATCCGTTCTATGCCAAAATATGTTCACATGTTATCTGGAGGTTAAAATGGGGCCTCTTACAGGAATAGCAAAGAGTCAGTAAGAGGTGTGAAAAGAGTAGAATGGGTGCTGATGTAGTGCAGTAACTAAAAGAATGACCAATGATCTGAAATGTTTTTGGTTTAAAGACTTCAGTATGTAATATTAGGCAGTCTCCTCCTTCTCAGGACATCATGTATAATATGATAATAATACTTCATACCTCACAAGGATGTCGTAAAGATTACAAAACAATAGCCCTTTTAGTCATTATGGTCAGTTGTAGTGGGAACCAGGCAACAGCACATATTGGGAGTACGTGGTACATCGAATCCTCCCCATATGCCAGACTGCCATTTTATTCAAAAGGGCCAATAACATGCGTATTGTCTCCCTCCTCATGTGAGTCCAAGAAACTCCCTGAATTTCGCAAATCCCCCCTGCGCACTCTTGTTCTGCCACCACAAACCCCCTCTCTCGACTCATGCTCTAAGTCCCCACAGTAGGGGGGGTCTTGGGCCGAGCCTCCAGCCATTTCCCTACTTACCTGGTTCATGGGTGCCCCGGCCGGAGGTTATGTAAGGTGCCTGGGGAGTTGACTGTGAGTGCGTGAGGGGGCTTAGCCACTGTAGGGGCACGAGCGGATTAGTCCCTGTAGCAGTTGGCATCCTATGCTCCACTGGGCCACTTGGGTGGGTCCGGGCATGAGGAGGGGAATTGACTATCCACGCACAATGGGCATCTATGAGCTATGCTGTCATTTATTGTGGCGTAACTTTCCTCCACTGCTGGGGGTATTACCAAGCCTGAAATGACTTAGGGAGCTGACTAAGTCACACCCCACCCCCTGGCCCATTGGCGCAGGGACTTATGTTGCAATTTCGCCTGCACATGGCTGCAGCGGCCAGACATCAGTGGAGAGCCTGAACGGAGCACTGCTGGGCCGCTGGGCCAGTTGGGAGGGGGTATGTTGATGTAAGTCTCGAATACGCTGGTGTAACTCCTGGTCGGCTCCCAGAGCGCTCCCCACCTCCGGACTGCACTGGAAAAAGGTTAATATACGAGAAACAGTTTGAGTATGAAATATACAGTAAATGTTAGCATTCCTATTTGCCCTCTGGGACTCTTGCCACAGATCGCATAGGGCAACCACACTATCATGTAACAAGAGTGTGAAACAAAGCTTTAAAGACTTTGTTCTGTGAGAAATATACAGATACTATGCCCTGCTGCTGGAGACTGCTGATCTTCACAGGGCATAGGTCAGGAGGCATGGAGAGAAGTTATGACGCTATGTGCTTCTCATTATTTTTTTTTAAAAAACCAAACAAAATGAATTTTCTCACATTTTGTCCTATGAACAGAACAAAAACAAGTAAAGAGTAAGTGTAGCTAGTTTCAGGAAATTAAACTGAAAGAAAAATATTTGGAAAAGCCCTAAAGGTGTACATTTACCCACTTTTAATAAAACATTAGAACCTACGTTCACCTATGGCCTTTAAAAAAATCGAATCATGAAAGCCAGGTTTACTGCGCAGGAAAACAGAGCTATAGCTGTCAATATGTTAAAATGTTTTTGGATTTGTTTATTCTTGTTAATGAATTTAATAATAATTACCCAAAGGCTGTAATTAAAGCTGAACTTTAAATTCCCAGATTCTGATAATAACATTAAGACATGCTAACAATATTTCAAGAACTTGCAAAATATGCACAAGTTAACAAAATCTGTATGACTCTTACCTAATTGTGATACAATAGCCATTCTATAACTTTAAATCTATGATAAATCATAGCCCATTTATACTAACATTGATATACAAGAATCTGGAAACATTGACAAAAGAATTATGACTTATGCCTTGTAATTCATTTGGAAAAGATTTTATGTTTAAAATGCTGAATCTGTTGCAAATAAAAATCAATCTTTTTAAAGGTTAAAGCCAAATTTGCATCTCAGTCTTCTTGACAAAAGTCCTTGCTTTTTTAACATCACATAGATTTTGCAGTCAGTATACATTAATTTTACATGAACTTTTTATTACATTCTTTGGTTTGCTATTACTGCTATGATGACAGTGGCTTCTCAGAGCACCAAAGTTCACAAACAAAGCAGCTCGTATATTCTAAAGCCTCATCAGCGAGAAAAAGTAAGAATTTTAGAGATTTTTCTTTGGACTGAGATCCTTTTTAGACTGGATAATGGACATGATCTGTTCTTTTGCACATACTTCATCTAAGCATGCTCCAGTCACAACTGATTGTGGTTCTCCATCTTTACTGCTGATTGCGGCTCTCCATCTGTACATTTACCCACAACAGGAATGCCTTCCAGCTTGTGTTTGTCATTCTCCAGTTTTTGGAAATTGCTCAATTTCCTTCTCCAGGGCTGCAATACATTTCTAGGCAGTTTGTTTTTATTTAGTAAATTTGTATCTTCCCCCTCCAAGGAGTTCAGGACTGCAGACATCCTTATCTTTTCTTCCTTTTTAGTCACATAACGATTCTCTAAGTAGGGTTGCCAGTCTCCCAGGGGGGTGGGGGAATCCATCATCTCTTGTTGCCCTCTGCTGTTTGGAGTGGCAGCAGAAGAAAAATTTAAAAGGCTATCAGGCTGACCACACGATGTCACTTCCAGGGAAAACCCAGAAGTGACATCAGGTCTCTCCAGGGCTTGCCAGAAACTCTATGGTTTTACCTCTTACCCATGACCCTGGTCTCCTGCTGGTTCCCAAGCCTCACATCCCTTTCTGTGAAGTATGTTAGGCTGAAGGAGTGTGATGGGCCCCAAGATACCCAATAAATTTCATGGCAAACTGGTATTTGAAAATGGGTCTCCCTGGTCCTAGTCCAGCACCCTAAGCACTGCATCATACGGACTCTCAGAGCCTAACTACATGTTATATTGCTTATGGTTCTACCCATGGTCTGTTGATCCAGAAATAGGTGGGAACCTGGTGGTGAAACTCAGTTCTCAGGCATACTGGGAATTGATTTAAATCAGGACTATGATGCATGGGTACAGGGGACTTAAGCCTTCCCCTACATGCTATTTTTCTTACCTGAAACAGCCCCAGGGAGCCAATATTTGCTATGCTGGCATGTTCCAATAGCCTATATGCATATTGATGGTCAACATACAAATTTCCCCAATGAATCAAACAATGGGTCACTGGGGCTGTTACAGGTTGGAAAAACAGTGCAGGAGGGAAGTCCCCATACCTGTGTCCCCATACCTTAAGTCCCCATACCTGTGTGCTGTGCTTCTAATTCGAATTGGGTCCCTGAGCAACTGGGAATTAAGTTCCAACATGTAACTCCCAGAATACCTCTGGTGTGACAGGACATGGGGCAGAACCATAAATATTGCAGCATTGCCCTCCAAGTCTAGGGAAGATGCTTGTATCAACCATTCTCTGTTGGATATATCATTGATACAGGAAAGTGTATGGGACTGAGTCTTTTCAAGACACCCACAGTTGCTACTACTAAGCAACACCTAGCATCATGTTAGATTCTGGTCAGTACTGGTTTTGCCAGCAGATCACGTGAGAAGGAAATGGAGGATGGAGGGCCAGACTTCAATCTGTAGTCCTTTTTCCTCTTGGCTACTGCTAAGGCATTTTCCCACAAATGCCACTATTACAGTGAAACCCCCAAAACAGTTATATCATTCTAAGTCTAATGCCTTCAATGGACGTAGAAGGGTGTAATTCTGCTTAGGACTACATTGTTAAGCACCTACTTTTCTTTTTGGGATGCTGACTAAGGAAAGGGGACAAATTATATTTCTCCATAGAATGGATTTGGCTTCCAGGCACTGATTCCAACAGCCAGATTTTTTTTGTACCCTTCAATTACAGCCTACCTTAAGATACATGTTTGTAATTATAGATGCAGGTGAAGGTTGATCATTATCATTATACTGGTGATATACTTGCAAGTGTTTGCAACTGAACACAAACCAGGGCTAGCCAACACCGTATACGATGAGTCCTCTGCCAAGGAGAATATTCTAAGCCAACTGAAACTGCAGACTGAACACTGGAATTTGGCCAAGCAATCAAGAAAAAGATCCTTATACAAAGTGTGCCACGATATATTAAAAGGCCACGAATGATCAGGGCTTCTATTCATGTGTCTTCCACATCACAGCAAAGAGCACATTGTTCTACTAACATATTCTGAAACACTGATTCATTACTGCTTCCCAGCGCTTAACCACACCTGCTAACTCAGATTCACTTCCTGGAGTCCCATATTTATTCCTGGCCAAACTCCCAACCAAGTTGTTTTTGTGTTTATCTCTAGTGACAGACAGCTGTGGATCTGGTCAGCTCATACATCCATGTAAGACATACACCAACAGTGTGGTCACATCCGATTTAATTTTTTTCCTTGATCCATGATTTGAACTTTGGGGCTCTTTATTTCCTAATTGTCCGTTCTGTATCCTCTACTGAGTAGCCTTAAGCAAGCTCATATAACCACAAACACACATTTATGTGAATGTCTGATTGTGTTGCCTTTTTTTCTGCCTTTAGATCTCATACTTACTATTCCTTGTACCATCATCTACATTAGCCTTAGGGGATTGCTAGTTATCTATTGATCTGGTAGGATCCTAACTGGCCAGTTTCATGTCAAATGACATTCTGTCCTGAGTAGATAATTCAGCTCCACTGAAAAAAGAAAAAATGAAATATGTTCCCAGCACAGCATCACAAAAATATTTTCCTGTTTGCAATATTTGCTAATGAGGCTTCTCTTCTTTCATAGATATAACCTCCAGTGGATGACAAAGTTTGTAGAAGTTATTTAATCCAAACTCTGAACAGTGAATGAGCACTAACCATCAAATCAATCACACACCAAGACAGAATAATTGCTGAGTTTTCTTTTTTAAAAAGTATCTATCTTTTTGGCTAACTGGAAACTCTTTATTGACTTTCTGCACGAAATAAGGAATAGTAACTTGATGATTTGTGGTTTTGATCATTAAGAAGATAATGGGGGAATATAAAACAAGTAGAAGGGAGGCAGTAGTGGAAAAGAAAATTTTGGAGAGATTGGAATTTTGAAAAAAAAAAAAAAAGATAAGTGTTGTAGAGAAGAAGAATGGAAATGATGTATTATTGTTCTTTTTCTTTCTAAGTTCCAAGTTCTGTAACGGTCTATTTTTTTCCTTACTCTTGTTTCTCTGCCCTTTCTATGGGCTTTTATTTCTATTAATAAACATTTTAAAAAGCATATTTCCTTGTTTAATCATAGCCTTCCTCCATGGAGCAGAAGGGCTGTCCACTATTTTATTCTCACCAAAACCATATGAGGTAGTTTAGACTGACAGATGTAGAGCTAGGACAGTGTACTTCGTGGCTGATTTGCAGCCTGCTTGCCCCAAGTAACTACTACTGTTATCATTATTCATCCATCAATATACACAGCATTTTAGAGAGTACGACGGGTCCTTCCCCTAAGGAACTTGCAGTCTAAAACACACCACATGAGAAGGCAGGAAAGTGGAAGCAGGGAGAAACAGGGGAATACTAAAGTTAAGTTTGGCTTCAGTAGGAGAGAGGAACAAAGGGATTGTGCCAACAGCTTCGTAGAAAAGTGATTTTTAGAGAAGGGCTCTGAAGAAAGCGAGAAAGAATCTGAACAACAGAAGGTGATCCTGGAGACAGCTCCAGGCATAAGGGAAATAAGGCAGAAAAGCCAGAGTTCTTTTCAGGAGAACCTTTAAATCGCTGAAGGCGGTGGAGGTGGACTGAAATCATGGACAAGGATATTTGGGGGGCAGGAGAGTGGAGGCAAAGCCATTAAGGGTTTTGAAAGCAAGGATGAGTAGCTTGTGTAGAACCTGCAAGCAGATCTAGCAGAAGCTGATACAACCCATGGGGTGCAGTAAAGCATTTACTTATGACAGTTGCCTGTACATATGCAATCATGTTAAGCACACCTACTGTGTAAACTAACTGGTTCACCTGTAGTATTAGTGTGTATTAGCAATCAGTGGGTGGACATGCTGTTGGCGTGCCAATATTGCACATAAAAGGACAGCACACAAGGCAAGTGCATTTAAAGAGGCCGGGGTCATGTGAATCATTTATTTATTTACATCATTTATAGTCCGCCGTTCTCACTAAGACTCAAGACAGATTACACAGTGTGAGATTAGTACAATCAATATCAAGGATGTTTCCATAAGCAATGCCATAAGGTATTATAAGGTTTATAAAGATATAGCATTAGCAAGAATCTGATACAGAGTTGAAGAAATACTGAAACAAAACATAAGCAATTCTAGGACTGACATTAGACAACATGAAGCACAGGCAGCACACAGGATCTCATATTTAAAGTAAATGAGCAGTATGTAAGGCAACATAGTGGTGAAGTCTAAGGTCCCTAACTCATTAGCAAAGCATCTGAGACCCCCTCCCTATAATACAGCCCTCTTATCTGAGTAAAAAGCCTTTTTGAATAATTTGGTTTTGCATCATTTGCGGAAAGCCAAGAGAGTGAGGGCTCTCCTGACTTCCTCAGGCAGGCAGGCAGGCAGGGTACAGGCCACCACAGAGAAAGCCTGTGTATGGGCTGCTGCTGATTTTGCCCATGTGCAGGGTGGCACCTGCAGGGCCGGCGCCAGAGGTTTTAGCGCCTGCAGCGGCGGGCGCGCACGCGCCCCACGGGAGGCGCGATGACATCATCGCAGACATCATCACGCACCACAGGGGGGCTGGGCTGCGTGCGGACCGCCGAGCGCAGAAGCTGCGGGCTGCTGCTGGAGCAGCGCGTGGAGGCTGCTCCGTGCGCTGCCCCAGCAGCAGCTCACAGCTTCTGCGCTCGGCTGGGGCGGAGGAGTGCGCAGCGGAGCTGGCGTGGCTGGCTACAGCTGCTGCTGCAGCCAGCCAGCCAGCTCCGTGCTGCCGCCGCCACGCACCCCAGCTGGGCGCAGAAGCTGCGAGCCGCTGCTCGAGCGGCGCACAGAGGCTGCGCCCGGCTGAGGTGTGTGGTGGCGGCGGCGGCAAGGGGCTGGCTGGCTGGCTGGCTGCAGCAGTAGCTACAGGCGGCCCTGTCATGCCAGCTTCGCTGCGCGCGCCTCTGCCCCCAACACCCCCTCCAGTGACCGCACGCCCGAGGCCACCGCCTACCTGGCCTCCATGGGCGCGCCGGCCCTGGGCACCTGTCCACAGTTAAATGCTTTTCTCCTGGCCTCTGTCACAGCTAGTTTACGGGTTATTGGTTCTGCTTAAGGATCTACAATGCTTTAAGTGGGCATTAACAACGTTCTAAAAATCAGGTGAAAAAACACAAATCTGGAAGCCTTTCACAGCACATTCGAAAAGAAAAAAGTTGCTTATCAATTAGTTCATTTAACTTTACATTTAACGCTTTCCAATTTGTTCATTTATCTTACATTGTTAATTTATTGCTTTAACTTTACATTTTAACCATGCATTCAATCCCCTAAGAAGCTCTTGTAGCTTAAAGCTAAAAGCTTAGTCCTTTAAGTAATTCCCGCTTGTAACTTGAATCTTGTACTTGTGCCTCTTTTCCAGGTTTCCTCTTTCACTTGAACGATATTATCTCTTGGTGAATTCTTCTGTTGTACATAACTGGAGTTAATTCTATATTCCATGTTTGTTTTTAACTCTTCTGATTGCTTCTTTAAAAATTCTGCCAAAACTTCTGACATTTGTTTCTGCACACTCTGCTTTGTTTCCCTCAGTATATCGCGAATTCCCAGCTTAATGCCTGTAGCTTTGTACCCAATTTCTGCCACACGATCTTGAAATACTTGTTTTTCAACTTTTAAACTCGATGTCAATTCGGTGTTTTTTTGCTCCATCTCTTGAGCTATCTGCTTTGTTACTTGTAGCTCATTCTTCACCTCCTCTTCTGTTTTTAGTAAATCCTTTATGTTTTTAATCAACCTTTCTTCCATTTTCTGCATAGATTGGTTCAATTCTTCATAGCCCTCTGTAACTTTTTTTCCCAGCGATTCTATAGCCGTTCCTATGCCAACCTGCCGTTCCTTCTCTACTTTCTTCATGCTTCTACACTAGATTCTTCCCCGCCCCAGATATCTTTTTTTCTTTTATTTTAAAAATCCAGACTACTTTAATCTCACCAGATATCGGGCAGAGAGTCTCTATGGTAGCTTGCTTCGTCCTCTTCCCTTCCGGAGTGGTGGGTATCCACTTCCTTTTGGCCTCTTGTTGCTATATCTCACGTTTTTTCCTTTGTTTTCCTTCCGAGGTCTTCTTTGCTGCTTCCACTTCCTTCTTACTCTCCAGATTAAGCCTCTCTAGGCAGTGTCACTCGTTGTTCTCCTTGCATTCTAGCCTCTCGCGATATTTGCTCCGCAGCTTCTCAGCCTCCTCCCCTTTTCTCACTGCCAGTTATCTCTCCCAAAACCACAGGTATGCATAAACAAAAATTAATTTCACTTCTTTTACGTTTTATAGTCTATCGAATTTCACTTTTTTCTTCAAAATGCCTTGCTCCTGTCTTGTTCTATCAGCTCAGTTCATGATTTTAACTTTTACTTAAATTTCTCTTCTCATTTCAAGTCCGAAAGCAAGATAAAGATTTTTTACCTCAATTTGTTCCATTTGGGTCTTTCATGCTGTTTCTTTCATTTCAAATTGGCCAAATCTGGTTCTGAAGCTTGGTTTCTGGCGACCTTATGCCAAACAAATGACTCAAAGAGTACTGCAGAGATTTTAGCTCGCCCTTCTCCAAGGGGACCTCAAGGCGATGAGGAAAATCCTTTGTCCAGGACATCCCCCGCCGCTGAGATCGCTCGCTCTCCGGGTCTCGTAGTGTTCTAGCTCCTCTTCTACCTGTAGAGGAGTGGCAGCAGGTGATCTAAGCACCTGGCCTGCCCAAAACAGTCACTCTTGATGGCCCAGCTCCCTAGACCACGTCAGGTCACCATTAGCCAAACCAAATTTATTTTTTTCTATGGACTGGGAAAATGTAAAAGTAAAATTTATTTGTAAAAGGTGGAAACTACAGATGGAATTATTTGAAGAAATAAGTTTTTAGTTTCAAGTTAAAAGTGCTATTTAAGGGATTGAAGTTAAAGCAAAAGTGTAAAGTTATGTGTAATTGGTTAAAGAAAAATTGTAATAGGTTGAAGATTGGATTTAAACTGTTGTATATGGTGGAAATGAATAGATTGATAAGGAAGTTATGAGATAAACTTAGGTGAAACTGCTTATAGAATGGGGGAAATTTAAAATCAAATCTATGTGGAATTAAGGGGGTTCTGATAGAATAAGAATAGTCCATTGATAATTATAGAAATGTAATAATAAAGAATAAGTTAGGATTTTGCCTTTAATTATAGGGACAAATGAAAGTAACATAGAGTTAATGATAAGAAATAAAAGAGTCATAGTGCTGTTGGGAGTCAACATAGAAAAGGGGGAGGGGAGGGGGAGGGGGTGGGCTGCATATATTAATATATGGGGAAAATGTGTTGTAAAATGATTGGTAAAATGTATGTCAACCCATCTAATAAAAATGTATTTAAAAAAAAAGAAAAAGAAAAAAGTTGCAATAACTTTGGGAAGATTTCCTGCACGGCATCATAAATATGCATGAAAACTTCAGAAGACCCTGAATGCGCAGGAAAACCTGTCATCTGAAGTAGAGATAGGCACGAACAGGGGAAAAAAACGAACACGATGTTCATTGTTCGTTGCCATCCACGAAGAGGGATTCATGAACATTGACAGACATGACATGTTCACAAACTCGTTTGTAGTTGGAGGTTCATGGGAGACAGAACGGCCCCCTTGGGACTTAGCTGAACTTGAGTCGGGGAAAGGAGAGTCCATGGGTCTCCCCCTTTCATGTCATTTTCTCTTCACAGTGGCAAAAACCGGAATGTCTGCAGGAAGCTAATTGAGGAGTTACAAAGTGACCTTCTCAATGTCCAATACCCACCAAATTTTAGGGGACATAGTCTGCACCGTCCTCTGAAGAGCCCCCAAGTTTCAGAAAGATTGAACCCTACGAAAGACATGATTCATGGGTCTACCCCTTTCATGTCATTTTCTCTTCACAGTGACAAAAACTAGACTGTCTGCTGGAAGCTACTTTGAGGGGTTACAAACTGACCTTCCCAATGTACAATATCCACCAAATTTGCAGAGGACACAGTCCTCACTGTCCTCTGAAGACCCCCCAAGTTTCAGAGAGATTGGACCCTGGGAAAGGCATGAGCCATGTGTCTCCCCCTTTCCTGTCATTTTCTTTTCACAGTGGCAAAATCTAGACTGTCTGCTGGAAGCTACTTTGATGGGTTACAAGCCAGAAGGAAAGCCAAAAGGAGTTCAGACAGTCCATGCCTATGTTGCCCGGGGAATTGACTGAAAGGCAGCAGACTGTCTGGCTTTATGGACAGCTGATGACCACCATGAAGAAGGCTTGGAATGAACACATGTTTGCCGGGAACGGGGCCTCACGAAAAGCTTGCTCACGAACAGCAGATTGGGCTGTTCGTGGGTTTTTTTTGTTCGTATTGCTGTCCGTGCCCATCTCTAATCAGAAGGGAATAATATTGCAATAATTAACTGCAGTAACTAGATGAAGCCACAATGTTAGTCCTTACACAACCTGTAGGTATAGCCTAACATTCTGAAGGCACAAGCAAAGCATCATTTCCACTCGTTTCCTGTTTTTTTTCCTACAGTTTCAGTTACTGCAGCAGATACCATATCAGAACACCTTCCCATGAAAAGAAATGGGCAGTAAAATTAGGCAAAAGCATAGAACCCACCTTGTTTTTAAAATGTCTGCTTACAGATTCCAATTAGATCCTTTAAAAACCAAACCTCTAAGGGACTGTAAATGTCACTTGGATAAACAGAGAGAAGCTTTATGAGGTGTAGTATAATGTACTACCAGCCTGGTGAACGGAGTGGAATGGCTGAATAACATTACCAACACCGAGTCTGGACTAAGGCCAGGGGCTGGATTCTAGGAACTAGACTCTTGAATTCTGTTCGCCAACTGAGCTGCTGTGACTAGATCATTTTCTTTTATCTCTGCATCTAAATTGTTCATGAGAAAAATAATACTAATGCTTAATTTCCATACTGAAGCCTCTTTGATAACAATAAAATGCTACTTCTGGCTCTGATGCAGAATGTCAGGGCGCTATTTTGGGGAAAGGAAAGGAGATTCTTCAGAAAGACCCAAAGACCAACTTTTGTATACATAGCTGAAAATCATAGCCTAGATACATTTAGAGGTAATTTCTCATTTAGTAAGTCCCAGGGCTGGAAGGCCTTTGATACAGCATGACACTAAGCAGGAACTTTTCTGGTCAGTGCCTGGGTGGGAATATTTCAGGGAAACATACATTGGCTGTCCTGAATTCTGTGATGGCCAGTTTGGTGAAGTGATTAAGAGCAGCAGGACTCTAATCTGGAGAGCTGGGTTTGATTCTCCACTCCTCTGCTTGGAGCTATCTGGGTGACCTTGGGTCAGTCACAGCTCTCTCAGAGCACTCTCAACCCCACTCACTTACAGGGTGATTGTTATGAGGATAACAATAAAAACACACTTTGTAAATCACTCTGAGGGGGCATTAAGTTGTCCTCATAAATCAGCAGCAGCATCCTGAAGCATAAGCTCATTATGGGCCCCACAATGAGCATTCCAGGGCTTCTTCAATGTAGGTACACTACATATTGACTCATGCACACAACAATACAGTGTTCAAGGAAAAAATAAGGGGATGGAATGGGATAGGGATCTAAAGAAATACAGAAAAGACTGCAGAAACA
Source organism: Eublepharis macularius (assembly GCF_028583425.1). Taxonomy (NCBI): domain Eukaryota; kingdom Metazoa; phylum Chordata; class Lepidosauria; order Squamata; family Eublepharidae; genus Eublepharis; species Eublepharis macularius. Next base: position 94,298,457 of record NC_072791.1, on the reverse strand, counting down.
TAGAACAGATAAGGCTCATAAGACTGAACGCAATTCAGAATTAGCCCTAACAAAACCTAATATTCTAAAAGTCTATGTAATCTTGAGTTTTCAGATAAATGTCACAATATCCATTCTGTGAAATATAAATTTGTGTTTAAAAGTAAAGCTGATATGTCTGTAGAAAGTCTTGTTTGCACTGTTAACTATCTTCTGGATAGTGACATGGTTCTATGCCAGCTGTTTATTGAGAAAGAAGCCATCTGCCATTTGATTTTGATGTTAAATATTTTGAGCTATTTAGTAGGCTCTTTTTCTACAGGATAGGAAAATGTCTTCGTCGTGATACTCAAATCATTGTTAGCACTTAAAATAATACATACTGATGCAGTGTAATGACAAATAAAGAACTTCCAGTCTCACATTAAAAAAAAAAGAAGTTACAGAAGGGACAATGGAGAGAGAGCTGCAGTGGCCAAGAGGGTGAATCAAGTACCTGGAAATTTCTCCTCTGCCTTCAACTCATGCCACTACATCTTAGTCTTCCAATACGAAGTACAGCAATGGGTTTTTTTCTGGGAAAAGAGGTAGTGTAAGTCACACGGCAGAACTGATCTCTGTCTGGAGATCAGGGGGACTGGGCCACCAGACACATGATTATTTTTGAGAGCTGCCAGAATGCAGTTCCACGGCGTTCCATCTGAAAAAAAGCCCTGGATATTAACACTGACCTACCTTACAGAGCTTTTGAAAGATTACTAAAATACTCTTATAAGAATTACTGAGAGTGTATATAAAATTAAATGAAACAGATTAGAAAAGCTCCCAGATATAAAGTCACACTTGCTACATGCTTTTTGTTAGAATGCACAGAGATCTATATGCTGTGCTCCAGAAGAACATTAATATAACTTATTTCAGTATGCACCTATAGTGGGTGGAGCCCAGCAACTAGCAGCTCAGCAACTAGCGGCAGAACGTAGATTTTTCAACACAGGGGTGAAATTGTTAGCCGTTAGACCCTTCCTCTTGCTGAAGGCCACTTTATGGATATAAAATCATTAACACCCTTCCTCATATAGCGTAAGTGCAAAGCACTACCAAGCCTGAAATAAAACAAAATGGATGCCAGAAGGGCAAGAGCCTGGAAAAATATTTCAAAAGGAGAGTCAGAGTGGCAGGCTGACTAAACACCTCCTCCTTGCCCTGGAAAGATACATCTTAGGACAATGAGGTTCCCAGGAAGCTCCTGTTTTTTTTTAAATAAGATTTTATTAATACAATAATACATTCATAACATGATAAGAACAACAACAACTAAGGTGATGTGCAAAAGCCATTAACAACCATACATCTAATAACAGTTTTCTCAAGAAACGGTAGACTAAGGTCCATAAAGTAGGTATTCAGAGTGGTTCCTATGAATTATTTAAATAAATCTTGACCAAGAAGAATTAGAAATCCAGATTAATAATCGTTTGGTATGGAAGCTTTGTTAATAACAGGTCATTATTTGACAGAAAGTCCAGAAACGGTTTCCGTTTTGCATAGAAATTTGTTGTGCAGTGTGGCTTTTCCCTTTGTTGCAATCTAGCGGTTATTTTCTCCACAATTAGTTGCTCCCAGATTTTGTTATACCAAGTATTTAAACTAGGAGACTTATGAGACTTCCAGTTAAGGGCTATAGAGGTTTTTGCCGCAACCAGCAACATTGAAATTAACTGTTGCCTAATAGTTGGAAGTTCTCGATCTTTCCAAATATTTAAGAATATTAATTCTGGCTGTAATGGTATATTATATGATGTAATGAGAGCAGTTTGTCACTGGATTGTGTCCCAAAAGTCTTCTATACATGGACATTGCCACCAGCAATGTAAGAAGGTACCAATCTGTCCGCATTCTTTCCAGCATAAGGGGGAGCTGGTGGAATATATTTTAGACAGCTTATGTGGAGTGAGATACCAATGATTTATAATTTTATACAACTAAAGTCTTATGTTTATGACTGGAGATTTTACTGTGCTTGATTTCCAAACCTGTTGCCACTCTTCATCAGAAATGCTTATCTCGCAATCCTGTTGCCATTTTAAGTGAGTAGCGTCAGTTTTCTGTGTTACATCCTGCACCAGTATGTTATATATTTTTGAAAGCAGCCCCTTTTGGGTAAATTCAGGAGTTTCTAGCAATAGTTCCAGTTCCATCTTGTTTTTTTTCATTATGTCTCCTAATTTGATATCTTTACAAAAATGTGAAAGTTGTAAATACAGATACCAGGGAATGGAACAAGAATATTTTGCTTCCAGCTTAGTTTTTTGAAAAAGGCCTTCTTTAGAGGTAATTTCTAGAAAGCGTATCTGTTGTGTTTAGCAAGCATAATGCAATATCACCAGGTAACTATTTTTGAGAGCTTAAAGTGGTGTGTCGTGATAATTGTGGGATTATTTTACCCTTATACTTGTCACAGCTGTTTAGAATGGCTTTAATGAATATATTATGCGCAATCTCCGATGGTCAAAACTTTTTATCCAGCCAAAGTATATCCTGTATTGTCTTAGAATTACATAGTTGATCTAAGAGAGTGAGCCAGTCAGATTGTCTTACCTCATGCAATATTGTCCATATATTTGTTATCCTCGCAGCAGAGTTATACAGTGCTAGATCCAGATAGTTAAAGCCCGCGTGAGTACCTTAAAAGCTACCCTAGGGCGCTTATACTGCCAAAGAAATTGATTCAGTAAAGTTTGCCATTGGTTCAGCAATTTAGGTGGGATTATTATAGGAATGGTCCTGAACAAAAATATTAGTTTCGGTACTACAAATGCTTTTATTATATATCTTTCATACTAGTTCAAACACTGTTTATTCCACTTAAGCAAACTTGATTTAATCTCCTTCATTTTAAGCTTATGATTAACTTGAAGTAATTGGTCCAAATTTGAAGGAATGTTAACTCCTAGAAAAGGCAAAAATTGATTAGCCTACTAAAATTTATATCTGGTTTTAATTGAATTTTCTATAGAATTTGGCAGATTTATAGGCAAGATACTGGACTTACTTTGGTTGACTGTCAGTCCTGAGAGCTGACTGAAATTAGCCAATTCATTATTAAGAGCTGGTATCGACGACAAAGGTTGAGAGATATATAATAAGAGGTCATCAGCAAAAAGGCTTAATTTAAATGTGTGCTGGTTGATTTCTATTCCTTTAATGGACGTGTTTTTTCTTAATGAATTTGCTAAAGGCTCTATAGCGATAATAAAGACTATTGGAGAAAGCGGACAGCCCTGGTGTGTGCCTCTATGTAAGGTTATATTATCAGAAGAGATTCCATTCATTCTAATTTTGGCTACAGGGTGAGCATATATCGTATTAATAACACGAAGGAAATTTTGTCCAAAGTTCATTTTCTGAAGAAATGCATGCAAATATTCAATTTCTAAGGAGTCAAATGCCTTCTGTATATCTAAGGCAAGGATTGCCGATTGTACTTGGTTTTGTTTACAATGGGATATTATATTAAGAGCTTTAAATACATTATCTGTTATGTCCCTTTTAGGTATAAATCCAGACTGATCCATATTTATATATTCACCAATAAAGGTGTTTAATCTTTTAGCTCCTGGTTAATTTCATCCATGCTTTCCCTCACTTCCCTCACCCACTTACCTTGTTTAAGCACCACCTAATGCTATTCAGCTAACTTGGCAGCTTTTCCCATCTGGTACTCAAAGAGTCATCAAGCACCATTTTCACCTATAGCCCACCTCAGGTAGACCCATTAAGTCTCTCCTAACTCCACTGTCCACCTCCAGAGACAGCCATCAAGTAACTGTTTTGGGGGTAAAGACATCAAGCTTGTCCCAGGGAGCATTTTACCCTATATCTGGACTCCTTAACCACCAGTCTGTATGTGTGTGTGTGTCTTTGGATCTGTACACACGCCTCCAAATCTATTTGGGCCTCTTCTTCTTCTCATGGAACACTGATTGTTTTGCCACTGCCTCTGTGAACCCCTGTCTTCAAGACTGGTAACTATCACCCTCCCCGAAATAGTTTTCTCCCCTTTTCCTCCCTAATTCTCTTAGTTAGCCTTGTATGTGTGCTGTGTGTGATTTCTGTACATTTGCCCTTTTATTTCTCTTCAATAAAATGACCTTTCTGGTTGGACATCTGCCTGGCTTATTTCAAGAGTTCTATAAGGCAATAGTCCCTGTAAACATAGGTGGAGAATCCCAATTACCCCCTCTTACTTGTCTCCTTTAAGCTAATTTCCCCAACTAATTAGGATACTGACTCTTTAGGTAACAATATGTTCCCTGTATCCAGCTGCTGGCTGCCACATTTTGGACCAACTTAAGTTTATAAAGTTTTCAAAGGCATATACAGTCCGGGGACATGTAGACTCAGAGAAGGTTACATTAATACCCACTTAAATTGCATCTGGGCATAGATAGGTAGAAAGAATTCTCAGATGAGGAAACAGCGGGGGAGAGAGATTCATTTTCAATGACTGAACCTGTAGTGGGACCAATGATAAGGTAACACCCCTTGTACAGAAGGGTTGGTTTGTTCCAGAGACTGTGCCATCTAAGATCCAGCAAAGTGGAGCATACCCAGTATATGTTCACAGCACCTTGTTTATTTATTAACAATGATTTTAATAATCTCAAAAGTAAAAGCAGAATAAGATATGAGAAACATGGACATTACGTTGCATGTTGCCTGTTAAACTCCTAAAAACGCCTTTAAAAAAGTTTTATTTTAAAAATAGTTTTCAAGCCTTCATGGTTGTGTAGAAGCAGTAAGAAACAAGCACTATGAGCCTCCTCCTCCAGTGGCAAGATTGGCTTCATCAGGAGGAGGCAATTGTATTACAGGGCCAGCACATCTTGTAGAAACAGCTGATGGAAGAAGAATGCGTAGTCCCATTCTTCAGGGAAAACAATGGATGAGAGAGAACCAGTGGCAAACAAAACGAAAACAAACAAACCCTCAGCCCCAAAGAAAGAGACACTAGTGGCCCAGATGCAAAGTTGGTCAGAGACAGTGAGCAGTGGCAGGCCATTGGGCCTTTGAGATATATAGAGGAAGGATCCAAACTGGAGACCAGCAGGGTCAGGTGGCTGGTACAGCTATTAGAAGATAGGTCCAGGGCCCAATGTGCAACATGTATGTGTTAAAACAGTTGAAACAGGACACCAAAATATCTGAAGTTGGCTTTCTCTGTTGTCATCCAGGCATTAGACTGGCGAAAGCTGAGGCAAGATTACTTCTGTTAGTGCCTTCTGCATTGGTCTGTGTGACAGGGATAAAGGCTGGACTGCTGAAAGGCTGCCCATCTCTTTCTCCCTAGTTTGTTGTACAATGTACATCCTGCTCTATTACTCCTTTCTGTCAGCCATTCCTTCTTGTGAGGGGCTCCTTCCCATTTTTTCTTCCCATTCTAGCTCATCCTTCTCCATGTATTCTCACTTCATGGTCATTCTCTCTGTGTTCCTTCCCTGGCTTTATTTAGCCCATTTCTGTTTCAGGCTTATATATAGATTCTTCTGTTCTGCTTCATCAACCTAATAGCCATTGTTTATGGCCCTGGGTCCAATCTATCCTTCCAGGCAATCTCTCATATTCATATAAACAAGAACACAAACTATAGTTGTTTCTGAAAAACACCGTTGTTTGCTCAAACTTTCAGTAGTGATCAAGTAGTCACAGGGTGGGTTTGGCAATAGGATTAGAGCCCTCCAGGAAAACTGCACTCCCATCATCTGATACAGAGGCATGTTTTGATCTACGCCACTTGCCTTTGGCTATTTACAGAAACACAACAAGCATAATTTGTACTTCATCACTGAAGGGTTACCCTTCTTAAGCAACCATTAAGAGTCTATAATAGTACAGTGCTATATATATAACCCTTTCAATGAGCATTCAGTTTTCAACAATACCACATTGAGTCCTGGTTTTTTGAAGGATGTCAGTGGTCACTGGTATTACTGACATCCTGAATTTTATTTCAGGACTATTTGCAAAGAACAAATGGTGGAACAGGGACTATCCTAAAAATATTCATATATGTCAGACACATATTGATGAAGAGCGGTGGATCAGTAGCAAATATTAGGAGTTTATCTGGTGCCTTAAAGAAATGTAATTAGCAGCTTCTAATTATAAAAAGCAAACATTAAAATGGCTAAATCTTTTACATTTGTGATGTACCACAGTGGGAACTTTAGGAGCATATCACCTTGTTGTAGATCTTTCCAGTTGACTGAGGGTGCTGCTGCTAATTGGACCATGCAAATCATAGCCGGAAGCCCTAACCTAATTAGAGTCCTACTCCATTCCCAGTAATTCTCTTCCTGATAGTTCTTCTTTTATTTTATTTTTTAGAAAAGGCCTCCACTGACTGAGCTGCTGCCAGTACAAACACCAGAAGAGCTAAAAACAACCACAGCCATTCCTGCAACAATGACTAGTATTATTTTATGTTACAAGTAAAAACAAAAATTGTTGTCACAAAAGTCAGACTTTTTATTAAAGGCATCAGATTGTCTGTCATTGGAACGTTATCAAGGCACAACCCTACTAAAAGTGGAACATTGATCTTAACTGACTGGAAAGCCTTCTATCATTTAATGATTAGCAAACTAGCATGTACAATACTGAGGGGTCCAATAACACTCATTACTGGAATGGGATAAACACACAATGTTATCTTGGCTTTCACATTGGTAAGTTGGTATATACAACAAAATATAAATAGTAGAAGCATAAAAGGAGAGAGAAATTCAGGATCAAATGCTTCCAATACACAATAGTCAGTGTAAAATTGTGATGTTAACCAGCTCCCTGAAGTAGCCCAGGCCACAGGGGCCACTCTATGCTAATGACTAAGGTGTCAATATTATTGCACGTATTATTGCTGTATGACTGATATGCAGCTCTGCTAGTTTGCATACTTTGCTAGTTTCAGGCTGTTATCTGGCATGGATATCTCATTATCTGAATACTTATCACTTAACTAGCTGCTGGGGGGAAAGTGTGTGTGAAGGGATGTCAGGTGATATGGAAGTTCTTTCTGTCGTATTTAAAGACTGCAAAACATCACTTTATGTGATGTGAATCTCAGCTCTCATTTGAAAAACAATAAACTATGTTTCTAGCCCATATGCTAAAAAGTCAACTATGAAAGAATGTGGAAATTGCCAGGCAGAAGCTGACTAAGACTGTAGAAAAGACTAGGATTATTACTCACTTAGAAGGCACAGTATTTGCCTGGTGTTGGGATAGTAGTTGTGTAAGACTAGTTTAAACAATGACAAGGAGGGCGAAACAGTAAACAAGCACATCTTGCCAGAGGCAAACAAGAATGTTAATCTTGCCTCCAACTTAGACTCAAGGCTTTTCTTAAAGCCAACCTTGGGGCCAAACTCTATAAGAAAGAGAAACTGGAAAGTCAATTAAGAAAAATAATGAAAGAAAAACATTCCCTTTGAATTTCCAAAACTTCTTTCCAAAGAAGTTCAAAGCATTGTAGAAGGCATTACAGACTTCTGGAAACTGACAAGTTAGAAAATGTGCCATCAAATGCATCAATTAATGTAGATACAACTCATTTTCATACTTTTTTAAAAAAAATGTGAAATAAGAAAACTTACTTATTCCTTGGTGTTTTAATCTTGCTCAGGAGTAAGAACTAGTTTGCAGTATCCACATGCATGTAACTAATATGGTGGCTAGCAACACCTGCACAAGATTCAAAATGTGGAACCATCAGCTGTATAGGCCCAGATTGGGAATCTATTGGTTCCTTGCTGAGCCACCCATAGTAATGACACTAGTGTGCAACTGAAATCAGGCCAGCTGTTCTTTCCATTTGAAAGCTGCTAGGGAGAAAGCTCCATTACCAGAAAACCCAGGTTGATATCTGGATGCTTAAAGAACACTATCTTTTTAAGATGGTGGTGCTGGTGACACTTGCTTGGTCCCTTGACTCTTAGTCCATGGCATCCTGCAAGGCTCTATTTTGTCCCCATGCTTTTTAATATCTGCATGAAATGATGGAAGAAGTCATCCAGAGATTTAAGTTAGGTTGTCACCAAGATACTTCCAGTGGATCCCAGGGAAGATGTGGAAAAAGTGTGAAGTGGTGCCTGGAGGCAATTAAGCAACAGATGAGTGCTAACAATTTGAAACTTAATCATGAAAAAATACAGGCGCTACTGGTGGATAGGAGGATTGATGCATGAAATGAGGTGTCTCCTATTCTGGATGGGATTGTACTCTCCTGAAAGGAGCCAGTTTGTAGCTTAGGAGTGCTGCTGGACCCAGGCCTCCTGTTGGATAAGCAGGTGGCAGCAGTGGTCAGAGATGCCTTTCACCAGCTTTGGCTGGTGAGCTAGTTGTGCCCTTTCCTGGACAAAAAAGACTTTCTACTGAGGTACATGTCCTAGTAATATCTAGACTAGATTACTGCAATGTATACTACATGGGATTGCCCTTGGAGAGTATTTGGAAGCTATTACTTGTACAGAATGCTGCAGCCCGACTGCTGACTGAAGGAACATAACACTACAGTCTTCTTCCACCTACATTGGCTCCCAATCAGCTTCTGGGTCCAATTCAAGGTGGTGGTATTGATTTTGAAGCCCTATATAGTTTGGGACCAACATATCTTAAGGATCACCTAATCCTATATGAACCTACTGGATCACTGTGGTTGTTCTCAGAACCCCTTCTCTGGATGCCCTTTCCATCTGAGGGTAGATGCATGTCCTGGTAACATCAAGATTAGAGTAGTGCAGTGTGCTCTGTGTGGAAGCTACAGGTGGTACAGAATGCTACAGCCAGAAAACTGGGTTGTGGGGACCTTATCACTCCAGTCTTGTTCCATCTTCTCTGGCTCCCAATTTGCTTCTTATTGTTCCATTAGTAACAACACCATGTACGCCTGAAGATAAAATGGTTTGCCAGTTTTTTAGTTATACCCACACAACTGCCATGCCACTGCCTTTAGAAATTGTGAGTATATGGCTATGTTCCAAAAGACAGTTAAGTGTACTTAAACACATTGAAATAAATTGATTTCATTTGTTTTTTATCGCTATACCTCAATATGAGCATAAATGAACCATTTACAGAAAATACATAAGATTTTTTCTCTTAAAAACACCTCTAACTTCCTCTGATACACTCCTCACCAGTAACAAGGTAATCATTATATGTGCATTTCATGGCGAGTTTCCTTGCAGCAAGATTCAGGTCCTCAAGAGTAAAAAGAATTGTGTCTTCTTAAATGGTTCCACAACCTTTCATTAATCTATCTGAGCTGACATTCTGGAGAGAGGGAAAAATCCCGTAATTCTTTTGGGTTTCCTACAGTTTAAAGATGCAAAGCTAAATTCAAAAGTGCATAATGTTGGAGAAGACTTTAAATTAATGAAGCAAATGTATTGGTAATAAACTTTCAAGTTTTTTCAAACTTGTCAGCAAATCTATTTTATATCCCTCCATTCAGCTTTGATGCTCGCTAAAGAACGTCTCTAAATGGGGGACCAAACTTGAAATTGCTAATCAGTGAATTTATGACAGATAAGAAAGGTAATATGAACACTAGGCAAGAAATCCAAACTCAAGGGGAAAACATTTCATGGTTGATTTATCATCAAATAGTATCTAAGTTCAAAGAACAAACACTCAAAGAAGGTGGCAGATTAAGAGAAAAATCAGAATTCGAATTACTATTAAGTAGTGACTTGAAGCATTTACTAGGAAAAATTTATAAAATTCTACTGCAACATCACACAGAAAAGGAACAAGTTAAGAATTGTATGTTGAAATGGATGGAAAACTTTGGCGAAACCATCTCCATGAATCAATGGGAAGATCTATGGATCAACAACATTAAATTTACAGACTGACAATTGTTAAGAGAGAACTGGTACAAAATGTTCTTTAGATGGTATACTACGCCCAAAGATACGCAAGAATTAGTAAGGGCTATAGTGGACAGTGTTGGAAATGTGAATGTACGGCTGCAACATTTTGTCACATGGTAAACATGCGAGGAAGCATGAAGATATTGGATAAAGATACCTGAAGAGATGCAGAAGATTCTTAGGCTCAGGTTTGAGTTGAACCCCCCCCCCCATGCTATTAAATATTTTACCAAATAATGTTATAAAAGAACAGAGAGATCTTTTACGCTATATGGTGACAGCCGCAAGAGTACTATATGCAGCAAAATGTAAAACAGATTCATGTCCTGACATGCCTGAGTGGACAGACAAGATGTATGACTATGCATCTATGGCTAAATTAACTTCCTATGTGCACAATAGACAAGTATCGGAATTCTGGAAAAAATGGTGATTTCTTCAATTATTTAGGTTAAAACTGAGATAAATTAAAGAAATTATATTATAGAGATAAACAGAAGAGATGACTGATTAAAAATCATTGACATTAAACTCTGGGTATAAGCAACTAAGGCGAGGGGAAGAGAGCTATCATATAATTGTATACTTTGAATACATTTTTGTTAGTTTAAATCTAATTCAAATGTAGTGCTTGTATAAGTTCCTATACACTTTCTATTGTTATTCATATCTTTTCTTTTTAATAAAATCTTTACTCAAAAAAGAAAAGAAATTACTAATTAGTATTAACATAATATTTCATTTAGTACCTAATTAATGACACTTTGACATCCAAATAAAGAACGTGATGTCTATTCATTGGCTGTGTTGGGAAAAAAAACATAGGATATTTTTCTTTTTTTAAAAAAAGCTTTTGTGTTTACTTTTGAATACAAAGATGTCCAATTCAGAAAGTTGTGATTTGATATAGCAAATAAGAAATTAAAAATAGGTAAGATAGATTTTTTTCTTCGATTTAAATAGCTACAGATTGGATGTGAGCAGGGTTCCCGCGAACGTGCGTTCCTGCGCTACGGCACAGGAATTGTCACAACTCAGTGCAGAGCTGAGAAGCCCAAGCGCACGGAAGGCGCTGGAGGAGGAGCCGCGGCAGGCGCCCACACGGCCTTTTCCCGGCCCCTCGCCAGGCTTGGGGGAAAGAGCCATGGCAGGCTCTCGTGCAGCCTTTCCCTGGCCCCTCACTGGGCTCTGGAAGAGGAGCCGCGGCAGGTGCCCGCGCAGCTTTTCCCCAGCCCATCACCGGGCTCTGTGGGAAGAGCTGCAGCAGGCGCCGGTGTAGCCTTTCCCCAGCCCTTCGCTGGGCTCTGGAGGAGGCACCGCAGAAGCTGCCTGCAAGGCCTTTCTCCGGCCCCTCGCCAGGCTCGGGGGAAAGAGCTGCAGCAGGCACCCAGGCAGCCTTTCCCCCGGGCTATGGAGGAGGCACCGCAGCAGGCACCCGCATGGCCTTTCCCCAGCCCTTCCCCAGGCTCGGGGGAAAGAGCCGCAGCAGGCGCCCGCCGCGGCCTTTCCCCCAGCCCCTCGCCAGGCTCAGGGGAAAGAGCCGCAGCAGGCGCCCGTGCAGCCTTTCCCTGGCCCCTCGTTGGGCTCTGGAAGAGGAGCCACAGCAGGCGCCCGTGCGGCCTTTCCCCAGCCCCTCGCCAGGCTTGGGGGAAAGAGCCACGGCAGGTGCCCGCACGGCCTTTCCCCAGCCCCTTGTTGGGCTCTAGGGGAAGAGCCAAGGCAGGCGTCCACGTGGCCTTTCCCAGGCCCCTCGTTGGGCTCTGGAGGAGGCGCTGCGGCAGCCGCCCACACAGCCTTTCCCCGGCCCCTCGGAGGAAAGAGCTGCGGCAGGCATCCGCGTGGCCTTACCCAGGCCCGTTGCCGGGTGTGGAAGAGGAGCCATGGTGGGCATTCCCAAGGCCTTTCGCCAGCCCGCCAAGCATCCTCTCTGGCCCAGTGCTGGAGGAAAAGGCGGCAGCGGCAGGCACCCATGCTATTTCTCACCAGCCCACCGAGCAGCCTCTCTGGCCCAGCGCGGGTGCTGGAGGAGGAGGAGGAGGAGGAGGAGGAGGAGGAGATGGCGGTGGTGTTTCACACTCCTAGGGTTGCCAGCTCCAGGTAGGGAAATACTCTTTTTGTGTGTGTGTAAATTCATGACTAAGGAAATCTATTTTACATGCACACAAAAAAATGACTTCCTAGTCACAAAGACTTGCATGGCAAAGAAAATTCATGACAGAGCTAGGGTCTGAATCTGGAAATTTTACACGGGCTGGTAAGACAGGCTGTCCTCTAGTTAAATTACTCCATGGGGAGTGGGGAGCTGCGGCCTCAGTTTTACCAGTATTTTTGTACATCAATGGCATTCTGCTTATATCTTCAGGGGAGAATAGATCATTGCAATATAGTGTAATAAAACAGAATGGCAAGCAAGGAGAAGGCAGGACTTCAATGCTGACTTTACACTTTGACTTGATTTCATTTCAAAGATTCCATGACCATAACTCACAAAGAGAAAAGAAAAGAGTTTTAAAGCCATGAAGCTTCTAGGGTGACTAAAGGCCAGTTCTAGGCTGTTCCAATGAGCAGCTCTCAGCTGGAAGCTAAATAGGTGCTCCCCCTGCAACTTCAGCCAGCTTTCTTCTTCTTTCTGCAGACCTGGCCACAGAAGAGACAGGAAATGCCAATCGACAGAGCAGAGGTAGAGGGAAGGATGACTGCACATCACATTCTGTTTAGGATTTGCTTGTGGGCAAAGAGGAACCCTTACTGAAGCTCATCTGCCTGATGTTGCCCAAAATGCAAAGAAAACTGGCAATACACTGATGCACATGGAAAGAAATGGTGTCTGAGCCATTTGCAGGCATGCTTCACAACACCTTTTTATATAAAACATAGAAGGGAATAGCCAGAGAGTGAGTGCATTGCGGGGCTGGATGATGCACAATTCTTCTTCTCTGTAGATCCAGAGGAGTTAGCCATGTTAATCTGTAGTTGCAAAATAGTAAAGAGTCCAGTAGCATCTTTAAGACTAACCAACTTTATTGAGGCATAAGCTTTTGAGAACCACATGCCTAAGTGGGTGTCATCAACATATTGATGGCACCCAATACCAATGCCTCAGACAACCTAAATCAAAAGTCTTTTAATCAAATGTATTCTGGTTTTCAAAAAGGCGCGCTCACAACTTGCAAGTTGCTGCTCACAAATTGGATTTCTGGCTCACAACACTGCACCGCTTAGAGGGAACATTGGATGTGAGTTTTTTTAAATCACAACCCTAGCTATTTCTCTGTGCATATACAGATGTCCAAGTCTTGCTTAGTTTTCCATCTCAGTAACAAAATGGAATAGGGAATATTATTGGCCTGGAGCCAATACGAACAGGTTTCTAAGTTCATATGATTAGTATATGAGACAAATGAGTGCTGTACGAGGTGACAGTGCTGAAGAGAACCAGGGTCAAGATTCAGACCCTCTCCCTCTCTCAAAGAGATGTCCTATTTATTTATTTATTTATTTATTTATTTATTTATTTATTTTTAACCCGCCCTCCCCGCAAGCGGGCTCAGGGCGAGGTACAACATTGATTAAAATACAACATAAAAACAATAAATACAGCATAAAAACAGCAATCAATAAAATCATTTCAAGATGGCAGTCCTGCACTCCTGCCCGTCAGCATACAAAAAGGGGAGATAGTAGCAGACAGATAGATTACTGTACCCCTTTTTGGGGCAGCCGGCAGTGGACCCTCCATAACCCCTCATAGAAGGAGACTGGTGGAAGGCTTGGCACTGATGGACTAAAATTAGCCTCTATCATATGCCTGACAGAACATCTCTGTCTTACAGGCCCGCCTAAATGATACAAGATCATGGTGGGCCTGAGTGTCCTCCTCAGACAGAGAGTTCCACCAGGTTGGGGCCAGGACCAAAAAGGCCCTGGCCCTGGTAGAGGCCATCCGAGCCTCCCTAGGGCCAGGGACCACCAGTAGATGTTTTCCGGTTGAACGAAGCGCTCTTTGGGGCACATACGGGGAGAGACAGCCCCTTAGGTATGCTGATCCCAGTCCATTTAGGGCTTTATAGGTCAGAACCAACACCTTGAACCGGATCTAGAATTCTACTGGGAGCCAGTGAAGCTGCTGCAAGATAGCTCCAGTTAGGACATGCGCAGCAGCATTCTGGATCCATTGAAGTCTCTGGATCAAGCCCAAGGGCATCCCTGCATAAAGCGAGTTACAGTAGTCCAACCTGGAGGTGACCGTTGCATGGATCACTGTTGTTGGGTCCTGGACTGAGAGGTAGGGCGCCAGTTGCCGGGCCTGCCGAAGGTGGAAAAAGGCCGTCCGAGCCACAGCTGCAATCTGGCCCTCCACAGACAAGGAGGAGTCCAGAATCACGCCCAAACTGCTAACCAATGGTATGGGCACAAGTGGTGCCCCCCCAAAGGCCGGGAGAAGGATCCCTGGCTCCGACAGCCCACGGCCCAAGTACAGGATCTCCATCTTCATGGGATTCAACTTCAGCCTGCTCTGTTCTACCCACCCAGATATGGCCTCCAGAGCTCTCAACAGTGTGTCAGGGGCAGAGTCAGGTAGGCCGCCCATCAACAGATAGAACTGGATGTCATCTGCATATTGATAACAACCCAGTCTGAAACTCCGCACCTACTGGGCAAGCGGGCGCATATAAAGACTGAACAACAAGGGAGAGAGTATTGCCCCCTGTGGGACGCCCCCTGTGGGACGCCGCACTCCAAAGGAGTGCCACCCTCTGTTCCCTGCCGTGAAGAGACAAGCTACTGCAAGGCCGTCCATCAGATCCCCACATCGGCGAGGCGCTGGGCCAACAAATCATGGTCGACCACATTGAACGATGCTGAAAGATCTAAAAGGGTAAGCAGCGCTGACCCGCCCCGATCCAGATGCCTACGGATATCATTCGTGAGGGTGACCAACACTGTCTCCATCCCATGACCCGAACAGAACCCGGACTGGTATGGGTCCAGGACAGAGGTCTCTTCCAGGAACACCTGTAGCTGATCTACCACCACCTGCTATGCTGTCAACAATCTGGGTGGGTCATATACATGGAGGCCTGGATATTGTATAATACTGTTATAATGGGGACAATGTCTTGAATAAAAATCTTAACCCTCCCTGTGAAGGCTGTCCACCATCCTGTTTTAAATGTGTATGGATTTTTATTGTATTTTAATATGTTGTTTTTATTGTATTTTGTATTTTAATATGTTGTTATCCACCCTGAGCCCGCTCGCGGGGAGGGCGGAATAGAAATTTCAAATAAATAAATAAATAAAATCAGTTTTATCGTCATACTCTCACTAAGTTCATATCATACATGATGAAGGAAACCTGTGATTTGACTCTCTGAGGTATTTAATTTTATTTAAAAGCTACCATGTCTGTGTGTAAAGTGCTGTCAAGTCACAACTGATTTATGGTGACCCCTGCTGGGGCTTTCAAGGCAACTGTGAAGCAGAAGTGGTTTGCCATTGCCTTCCCTTCCAGAGTTTTCCCTGGTGGTCTCCCATCCAAGTACTGACCCTGCTGCCTTCCCTCCCAAAAGTTATTGTCCTGGTCTTTAAATAGGACCAGCCTACCAATGGTGGGCTAGAGATTTTGTTAACCTTTTTTCAATTTGTGCTATTTCCCCAGTTTAGATTTGCTCTCAACAAACTGCTATTAGTCCCACTGGGGCAGGGGGAGAGGGAGGTATGAACCTGCCTTTTCTCCAACCAGGAATAATAGCAGCTTTGGAGAAAGGTTATTTTTAATGCAATCCTAAACAGAGTTACAGAGTTCTAAATTCTTTCACTTCAAGAAAATTAGAAGAATGTAACTGCTCAGGATGGCACTGCTAGACACGGAAATGAGGCTGGGAGCTAAAACTGCTCCCCTCATTCTGTGGCTGCTTTTAAATAAGATTTAAAAAGAGAGGCAAACTGATTTGGAGTTACTACTCTCTCTCCTCTCCCCAGTCAGTGGGGAGAACATTACAACCTGGTTGTACTTGGAAATGATGCCACAATGCTCAAGCAAATCCCCAATCTCTATGGTAAAAACCCATAGATTTGTGGAATTAGTAGAGTGTTGTGACATCATTTCCAGGTACAACTGGTGCCATGTATGCCATGTGATATTGCTTTCTACTCCCACCCCCATTTGTGCTCCTTCTAGAGTTAAGAGTGGGGGTGGGGGTCAGGAGCCAGCATGGGATATTGCCCATTATGAAGGACAGCTTGGTGAGCCTACTCCTGAAACATGGACTTAGGGTTCCCACATGCCCACTGGCATTAGACAGGATTGCCTAAGTTTAATTGAGCAGGAGATGCAGAGACATACTATAGCCTGGGTGGAGCTATAGGAAATGTTCTCCTGCTCGAAAGACAAAACTGGGTCAGAATGATTTCTGGCAGGAGAGGATATAGCATAAGCATTTTATAGGGATCTGGATAAACACCTCTTCTAACCTAGAAACAGAAAGATAAAAAGCGCTACATCAGCTTACATGTAGTAGGAAGCAATGCTGCAGCAGATTGTAAACACAAGTGTAGTGTAAAATGTGTTGCTTGGGACTAAAAGCCTATTTGCATTCGGTACGTACAATGTAATCCTACATCACACTGGTGCATGTGTGAATAATGTAACCGCATGCACTAGTGTCAACCTGCCACCCACGTAGTCACATTATTAATACACAGGCCTGCCAAGCTGCATGTTGAAATGGATCCCATGCTTCTGGACTTGTATCTGAAAGGAACTGCATTGCACTGCCATAAGCAATATGCGAGTTTTCCTAATATCAGTTATACCATTCAAATATCTCCCCGTTCTAGAGCTTTTTAAAAATCCATGGTCAGATACTTACATAGTCAGGAATGATTATTGTCAACCTACCATAGGGAAACCATCAAGGAATATTGCAGGGGAAAGCAATGACAACCTACTTCTGCTTCTCACTCGGCTTGAAAGTAGGGTTGCCAGCCTCTGGGCGGTGGCTGACGATCTCCCAGAATTACAACTGATCTCCAGGCCGCAGAGATCAGTTCCCCATGGGAAAAAAAACTGGTGCTTGGAAGTTTGGACCCTATGGCATTATACCTGCTGAAGTCCCTCCCTTCCCCAAACTTGCCATCTCCAGGCTCCACCCTCAAAACCTCCAGAAATTTCCCAACCTGGGCTGGCAACTGTACTTGAAAGCACTTTGCTGGGGTTGCTGTAAGTTGGTTGCAACTTGACAGCACGTACATACATACTAAAGGAAAAGAAAGTCCCATTAGAAACTTCCTATTATCAGTACATTACAAGACTGGGTTTGCTCTTCATTGAGGGAAGACTGAAAGAATTCTGCACCAAAATGTCCTCAACATACACTGCCTGAGCAAAGGCACTACAGAAAAAGAAACTCAAAACGATTCTGAAAGCTCATTTTGAAAGGAGATCTAAGAGTAGTTTATGGAGTGGACTGGCACACGCATGTGCTGGAGATACGACTTCTATTCTGTGGCATCAAGAGGACATTATCAATCATACCTACATGTTAAAGGAATACACATCTTTACAACAACTAAAAAACTCATAATAACCCATCGTTGCTCTTCTGATTCTGGAAACGTTTGAAAAAAATACAATGCAAGCCTTGCTGTGTGTGTGTTATGTACCATCAAGCTGTTTCCAATGAATTAATGACCGCCAAACTAGGCCTCCACATATTTTGATACTATATACAAGGAAATACAAGGAGATAGAATAATACAATAAACATGATGATTAAACCAGGAGATTATAGAAGTTTATAAAGTTATGTATAGGGTGAGGAAAATGGAGTACTACCACTTGGGGGTACTCAAATGAAACTGACGGACAATAGACAGTAGTGGTGTCCACTTGAAAAGATGGCTTCAAAAGATGATTTATGGAGAACATGTCCATCAATGATGCTTAGCCATGATGACTACAGAGAACTTCCATATCCAAAGTCAGTAAACCACCAAATACCAGTGCTAGAAGGTCTCTGTGTCCTGTTAGTTGGACTCAAGGGCAACCGGTTAGTCACTATATGAAACAGGATGATGGATTTGATGGACCACTAGTTCGATCCAACAAGTCACTTCTTATGTTCTTATGAGAAACTGAAAGTGAAAGTAACTAATCCTCAATCTAAGGCATGGGTCCCCAATGTGGTGCCCTGAGCACCACAGTTTTCACAAACACCTTTTCTGATGTCCACCAAATGTTTTAGAAAGTAGGTGAAGCCTCATGATGCTTCTGCCCAGCAGGGATTCTGATGGGTCATTGGAAATCCAATTGGTTGCGCAAATTAAAATAATGTAGTTTCATCAGCAGCTGCCACCAGTCAGGGTTGCCAGTACCCTGATGGTCAAACCAGGGGATGGGGTGTGGTGAGTACTTACTCCCACATGTGTTCTCACACGCTCCCACATTACTCCATCATGACCTGCCACTTTTGTACCATGTCAGAAATGATGCCATTTTCTGGAAAGGTGGGAATGTGCATGCCCATTTTTGCCACATGCTTCCCAGGTAGAGTGTATGAAGTTGGCAAATTCCCTGCATTTCTCCCCCCGCCCCCAACTGCTCACCGGTCAGGTCAGTGGTGGCAGGGATGGTGGCTGCCATACCCCTCAGTGGAGTACTAGCAGCTCTAACCATAGTGTTGATTTTATCCTCCCTCACTTCTCTTTCTCAGTGTATTTTTAAAATGGCTCCTCTTATCCCCTGAACTTGGGCTTTCTTTTTGTGTGTGCCTCTACCTTCTGTGGTAACGATTTGATTGCACCCATTACCTTATGTCAGAATTCCATAGGTGCTCACAGGCTTTAACAAATTAGGGACACCCCCCCCCCCCAATTTAAGGAATTTTCAAAGTTCTGGAGGGCATTGTAATGCAGCGGCTAATAAGAGATAATTTTTAATGTCCCCTGCCTTCCTCAGCTGAGCTTCCTACAGAGCTGTTGTGAGGCTGAAACAGTCCCGCATGAAGATAGTATGACAACATAATAAACATCTATCTTGTAGCAGATGGAGCAGGACACACCTGCACAGTCAAGACATTGTTCTTCTTATCTGTGGTTAAAATCACACAGCAAAGAGAGAAATGAGGCAAAGCAAGAATCCAAGTTGCTAATCAGAGCTTTTCTGCTCACAAAGGTCTAACAGAAGGGATGGCAAAGAGTCCTGCTCAGATTCCAGCAGGGAAGAGAAATTTAGACAGGTGGGAGAAGCGGTGGCTCATGGTGCTTTTAAGCTATATTATTTGTGGTCATAAAGAAAATGCCCCATAACACAGACTTTCACATGTGATGCTGTTATGCAGTCGCTCTTCTTGATGCAGGATTGTCACCAAATTTATATAACCAAAAAAAGGACAACAAACAGACTAATCATCATTATTACATCCTGATATAGTTTGTGTTTTGTGCAATTTCTGTTATGTGACACAGAAATTCAGTAGCACACCTATGACTAGTAACTTTTATTCCAGCATAAATGTTTTTGAGTCTGAGCGCTCTTCATCAGATAAAGGGAGCACTGATTCATAAACGCTCATGCTGAGAAAAAATTTGTTAGTCTTTAAGTTGCCACTGTGGGCTGCTTTTTAATTTTGCTGCTACACGTAGGGATCCCATTCCCCCAGTGGGGCAGGAAATGTCCCGCTCCCACCTTCCCCCCTACCGCTTACCTGGCCAGTGGGGGGAAACATGAGGAACGGGCCTACCAGGCACGCTCCTAGGGCCAGCATGATGACATCACCGTTTGGGGCCCAAATCGGCCCGCAGCAAAGTGCACACACTCCCCAGTCTTCTGTGAGACCATGCACGTGTGCAAGGTGAGTCCTTGAGAGTCAAGAAGGTAAGTGCTGGGTCCCTCCTCTCCTGCCAGGAGGGTAAGGGGACCTGGCAACCCTAGCTACAGACCAACACAGCTACTGTTATGTTCATTCCAAAAGTTTACTAAAACCTGCTCATCAGGGTTACATTATGAATGCTGTGCACATTGTGCGTGTGTGTGTGCCTTTCTTCCACAAAACAACTTGGGGCAGGGCAGCTTTTATCCATACTTTTAAACTTTGCTCTTGTGATTCACTACAAAAACTTGCATGGAACCAAATACACTGTGAAATTACACACTGCTGTCCAGTGTATTTTTCCTGCTTTCTTACTGCATCACAAATTGGTATTTTTAACATAGGATGTAGTACCCTTCCACACTAAGTTTTCCACCCCTGGATTCTTTACCATGGCGTATGGAGCACCACCAGCCAGCCCTTGGTGACTCCAAAGAATCGGTGGCACTGAATACAACATCTCTGGGTGCACTTCTCATCTGGTCTGGAGTTTTAGATCAAATGTATACTCCATGACAGGCTAAACCATCCATCCTAAGATAATAACCAAGTAAAACAGCTTATTTTATCTGATGTTTATCTACAAATGACTGGGAGTGACATTTCCATAGCTTTAAAAAAATAGGGAATTAAGCTGCTAGTCCAACTTCTTTTTCCCCCTTTCATAAGAAGAACAGCCTTGACTATAGTTTAGGAGACTTGCTGCCAAGATATGAAACAGGCAGTTTTATTTTTTTTAAGAGTTCAATTGCTTGGCTTGGTGTAAAGTGTCTTTAATTGCTTTTCACTATATACTATCAGATGTTATACTCCCCTCAGTTTTAACAGAAAAAACATTGGGTTTTAAAATGCAGCAACACTGGAATCTTATAATGTATAATGCAAAAGGATTTACAAATCTACATCACCCCAGCCAAATAAACTAGTTAAATGACTTCTAAAGATTTCTTTTATGGCCTTTCATTGTGGCTGGCGTATATGTGCTGGCTCCAACAGCCTGCCACGTTTCAAATCTGGCTACTTTAGGTATCTGCGACATGAAAAAACAATAATCTTAGTTCATACCTATTTTAGAGTATCTTTTGCATGCATCAGTTTTCTCAAGTCACTGCAGCATAAACAGATTGCTCCTGTCTAACCATGTAAAATCAGATATAGCTTGCTCAGCTATATTTCTGTGCTTTAATACAACCATTGATTTATCTTTCTGACAGATATTCAAGGAGAAAAAGAGTCTGCAGAACTGATATGATTTCATCTCCTAGTCCTAACCATACGTAACAGTCCCTTTCACTCTGTGCTCTGGCTGCAAATTGATGCTTGCCGACAGCTGAAAGCCAGGACTATTGCTCAGTCTTCAACACCTGCTTCATCCACTGGTCCAAAGAGCTCTAAGAACCTTGAAGAGGTCTTTAAAATAATGTTTTACTGAAGTGGACTTCCAAGGGCAGACCATAGGGTGCCCACACAAAGAATCAATGAGAAAGCCTCCAAGAAAGAAAATGGTTAGAAGCCAAAATTATGGGTTGGCTGAGGAAGAGATCACAAATGATTTCTGTCTGTCAGCATACAAGAAGTACCCCACCTGCCGCAACCTCTCCAGCTGTTTGCTCAGGGCAAACTCTTACTCTGATAGTATTTTGACGGCGCCCTCATATCTAGCATGCCTTTGAATGACCAAAGCAGATTTTTAAAATCTGTAACTCATACTAGCACATCCACAGTGCAATCCTATGCAGATTTACACAAGTCTAAGCCTATCAAAATCAATAATTTAGGCTAGCAGGATTTGAGTCCACAGGCACCTGAAAGACCAATAAGATTTTTCAAAGTGCAACGTTTTGATGATCAGACCTCTGTTCCTCAGACACATTCAGAATCTCGAAAGCTTATACTCTGAAAATCTTGTTGGTCTCTCAGGTGCCAATGGACTCAAATCCTGCTATTCTACTGCAGACCAACACGGCTACCCACCTAAAATAAACTTAGGCTGTAAGAACGCTGCATAGGACTGCATTCTTTGACTTAAGAGTTTCCACTCACAGTGGAAGTGGAGGCCTTAAATGTTGTCCTAAGATGTTATTCTACAACAAAGTAGACTTCCTGAGAACCTGCATCCTTGTGCATACTCCTGCAAACTGAACCTGACAGAGATGATATATATAGGAAAAAGAACTGTTAGGAAGCAAGGTAGCCTTCAAAGCACCTTGTCACTTTCGCAACCTGCAATTCTTCCGAACTCTCTGGAAATTAAATTCATGTCAGACCAGGTCCTCCTTTGCTGTTTTCTTGTAGTTTAATTTTCATGGTTATTTATTTATATTCTCATATTAAAAGGGCATGTGCTTTCTCTGAGAACTCAGAATACATATGAGAAACCACTCGCGAAGGATACTACAGCCTGATATTTCATTACTATTTAACATACTCCTAAACTAATCAAAAGCATCTGGTTAAAACAGCATCGAGATTTCTATAATGCAGCCAAATTAGATACCAGAAACTGGACTGCCGTCCCCCTAACACAGAAAACGGGCCTGTTCTGAGCTTTCAAGAATGACTGCATGTATTACATGGACCGGCTTGTCATTCAGTAATACTCAACCAGCTATGCAGGCTGCAATTCTAAGAACACTTTCATGGAAGTAACCCCCATTGAATAAAATAGGAATTACTTTATCAATAAGCAGACCTGCTTAGGATAGATCTTCATTGTCTTGTGGCAGGGATTTCTGATTGCCTTGTGGTTGGTACTTGCTATTCCTTATCTGACCACCCATGCCTTCTTCTGCAAAAACTAAAATAATAAAATTATTATTCTACCAGGAGTAGAATATATAGGGCACAATGTACTTTATAAAATGCTCCTATGGCTCCAGTCAGATTCCCACATGTTCATTTCTACAGATCTGAAGATTAAGGGGGGGGGGGAGAATCTTGGTTATAAAACTTAAATAGAAACTACTAAGGAATGTGAAACAGACAAAACAAGTCCTGACATTATTTCTTATACCTGCTGACTCCAGGACAGCATGTTTGCAAGAAAGTTTGTTTAGGATTACAGTTTAATATGGTTTGCATTAGCAGCAGAACCCAGGATGCAAAACAGTTTGATCCCTGACCAGAAAGGATAATGCTGAGCTCTTTTACTTGAAAAGAGAGTAGGGTGGGAAAGGAAGGGAGCCAGAAACGTCTGTCATTTCTCACCACACTAGCTCTACAACCAATCTCTGAGCCACTCATTTTTATTACAACAGAAACTAAACAACTAAAAGAGTAGTGAATGAACCCTGTGGGTGTGAGAGCAAGATAGAGATGACATAAGCTGGTACTGCAGCAGACTATGAATCAGATGCTATGGAAAGGGGAAGTTCTGGCCTAGACAGCATATCCAGTGTTCCAAGGTCATTGTATGCTGTCATAGCTATGCACCCCAAGACAGTGAGAGTACTCCATGTCATTCCTGTAACAACAATACAAGTAATTATATTTAAAGAGGCAAAATGAATGTTAGATGCATGTTTTCTGTGAGTGGCTGGGTTCTGATATTTTATTTCTAATTATGTGTATTGTGAGCGGAAGGACTTTGAACCTACGCATCTTCTCCACTCCCCAGTGAGAAACTGTGTGTGCTGTTAATGGGGGGACCTAGTCTCTCTCTCTCTCTTGATAGGGCCAGATAAGCAGGTACTGCTCCAGTCATTGGGTCAGATCAGAGCAAAGGTTCCACTTGCACAAGAGCGCTTGTGCAAGTGTAAACACAAGAAAAAGATCATGGTATCTGCTTGTGCTAAGCCAAACTTCTTGTATCTCCATTCACATTTCTTCCTGTGCAAGATCTTGTGCAGTCTGGACACTATAATATATACGGAAGAAAGCACTGAGTGTAGCACAAGGTCTTGGCCAAGCAGAACTGCACTATGTTTGTTTATGTTTCCATTTGTGCATTGGTGGGTCCAAGCTACTCTTTACAAAGAATCATAGTAAGTGAATATGAAACTAATTGCCCTTCTTCTCCCCTTGCTTCAGCCACTCAGCCTTGGTTGACTGGATGATATATTAAGATGAGCAAACACATGGTTGTGAGGCTCCATCCATGTGTATGCGTGGGGGGAGAGACCAACACAAAATCAGATGTACATCTGCACACAGCCATTTATACATGTGCAAGGCTCTCTTCCAGTGTTTGAGAACTTTGCTTTCCCACGGTTTCTTATTACATGGTGAAAGCCTACATACAGTTGTAACGTGTAGACTCTGTGCTGATAGTGTGCGGAATGCTCACGGTTATGCAGGAACCTCTGCCACAATACTACTGCCCATACACGTTACCCTGAACATGTTAGTTATAGTGCTACAGCTAGTTAGTTTGGAATATATGTTCATAATTACCTTTACCTAATGTATGTATTCATTGCAAGGTCTTATTGCTAGTTTGGTTTGGTAGTAAAATATTTTTGCTCTCAGGCTAAAAACTATACCAGATATATAGATATGGCATCTGATTGATTTTATCACCAAAATAAAATGAACAAAGACAAAATTTCACCATCTTTTGGGCATGGAGCAGGGATCACTTGTGCAGTGGGGGGGGGGGGGAGTTGTGAAGTTCCTGCATTGCATAGGGGGTTGGACTAGATGACCTTAGAGTTACCTTCCAACCCTATGATTCTATCATTCTATGAAAATAGTATGAATGTTTTCATTATTTTTAAAATAGTTTTTCCTTATATTGCTACCTGTATAGACTAATAAAAACTTATTTATAGCTGCTAAAATCCAACTATTAGGGAGTATTGCCATGCCTTTAAAATTAATCTAGTTCTAGACTTGGAAGACTCCATGGTGAGAGAGTTCTAGAAATGTGCAGATGGTATTGAAAATGCTTCCTTACTGTGCTCGGTGCTCAAAATGGATGGGTGCATAAGGCCAAAAGGTGTTCTGTACCAACAGCAGACAGTGAGAAAATTTTATAGGGGCCTTGCAAATGATTACTTGAGGGAGAGATTCCTATAAGTCTGCCTTCCTCTCGCTGATATTTTCTCTGCTGACAATGCAGTGCATTTGTAAAGAAATTACTGCGGATTTTGCTAGAGGTATACATTAGACCTAGAATTCTGTTATTCTATGAATTGACAGAGTGGCGAGACTATAACACAATAATGGGTTCAACTGTAAGCTGTCCTTGCACAAATAAGAGAACCATGATTTCTGTGAATTTCCTACTCAAGATGCAGTACCTTGAGCAGTTACTCTTGGTGCTCCAATCACCTTTTCAGGCAGCATGAGGAGCTTCAGGGAAAAGCAAGAACTCTGTTCACACTTTTTGGAATCCAACCCACTTTTTCTTTATTTTGTCTCTTGCACCCAATCCTCTGCTATAGTACAGAGTTTGGAGCTACAGTACAGAAATTCCAAACTTTCTGTCTCCCTTATGCTACTAGAGCTTTCTTATGAGCTGCTGCCCCCTACATCTTGCTTTCTGGTTGCAAATTTCAAAAGGCATGGAGTTTAGTCTAATGTCAGATAAGCAGTCCTAAAGTCTGGATTCTTATCTGAAGTCATTCTACAAAACTGGGCTGGGAATCCCTTGAGAACGACTTTTTTTTTTTTTTTGGCTCCTGGTGATTTTTATTCCTGGTTGCCAGCTTAAGAGTCTTTCCTGTCAGTAAAATGATTTATATAAAATTTAAACATTGAAAACATACATTGTTCTTCTGTTAAATTAATGTATCATTTCCATGCAACAGAATTCATTAATTAAGAAATTGAAACTGTCCCTTATTGAAACTGTCCCCAGGAACAGGGAGCGAAACGTCACATTTTTACCATCTCTGTTTGGCTTCTATTGTTTCTAGGTACCTAACGCAT
This sequence comes from Eublepharis macularius, assembly GCF_028583425.1. Lineage (NCBI taxonomy): Eukaryota > Metazoa > Chordata > Lepidosauria > Squamata > Eublepharidae > Eublepharis > Eublepharis macularius. The sequence continues at coordinate 94,272,794 of NC_072791.1, read as the reverse complement.
TTTCTAAATAATCTCCTGGCTTTTTGACATAAGGATTACTAATTTTTTCTTTACAAGTGACCCTTGGGTTTCAATTAGTGCTAGAGATGGATTCTGATGACTACAGGGGCACTGGATTTCTTTCAAAGGGAACTAATCAAATTCAGAGAGGATAGATCTATCAGTGCCTATTAGCCACAAGGCTAAATGAAACCTCTGTAGTCGGTTGCAGTATTGTCTCTGCACACCAGTTGTTGGGAGGCAACAAAGGAAAAAGGATACTGCTTTCACACCCTGCTTGTGGGCTTCTAGGAAGCATCTGCTTGGCTACTGGAGAAACATGATGGGAGACCTTTGGTCTGATCCCACAAGGCTCTTCAGCTGTTCTAATGATTCCCAAAGAGACAGGAGCCCTCTGGCAGGACAGAAGCTTCTGTATCAGGATAAGGAGGTCCTTTTCCTCTGAATCTTCAATAGTCGCTAGGCACGTGTCTACCGACAAAACCTTCATGGGACCAGAAGGCCAAGCGCTAATTTCTTTTGTGCTTAGAGTACTTTTGTGCTTACTATTTGTCTCTGAAGGTAACAACTTGTGTGTTCTCATACAGTGGTGGTAAGTTTAAGGGGATGGGGTAATAAGAAAAGTTTAATAATAACATTCACTTTATATACTGCCCTTCAGGACAACTTACACCTATTCAGAGTGGTTTACAAAGCGTGTTATTATTATCCCCACAACAATCACCTTGTGAGGTGGGTGGGGCTAAGTGAGCTCTGGAAGAGCAGTGACTGACCCAAGGTTAACCAGCTGGCTTCAAGTGAAGGACTGGGGAATCAAACCCGGCTCTCCAGATTAGAGTCCCGCTGCTCTTAACCACTATACCAAACTGGTTTACAAATGGATATTAATGCTACAATAATAATACCTAGGTTGCCAACTCTGAGTTGGGGAATTCCTGGAGATTTGGAGGGAAATTATTGGGGACACTAGGGTTTGGGGAGATACCTCGGTGTGAGGGATAAGGAAATAGAGACCACCCCCTAAGCAGATATTTTCACTACGGAACTGATCTCTGTCATTTGGAAATCAAGGGTAATTCTGGGAGATCTCCAGGCAACACCTGGAAGTTGGCAACCTTAATAAATCCATATGAATTTAACAAAGCTGGTGACAATTGGAGCTCAGGATTACACAGCCAGCATGGTGTCCTCACCAAAACATCAAGTACATTAGCCCTGCCCCTGAATCTCATAAAGATGCTGGCTGCTATCTTAAATAGCCACATGCACAGACTGTAGAAAAGCACCCTTGAAGCTGGAGGTATTTTGGAAGGTTTATTTCACAGCAAATCATCCACCAGAACATTTTTCTGTTTAAAAGCTATTCAGTCAGATGATCAGGTGCAATAAAAGCTTGCAAAAATCCTCTAGCTGTGTATGCATTTTTCTTGTCCTTTTAATGGATGTCTAGAACTGTAGCTTTTATTTTCCAGGGAGAGGGGGGGGGGGAAAGGTAACAGACTGGCAGAAACAGACCTATACGGAAAATGAATTTCATCTGCAGCAATGTAAAAAAATTCAGAGAAAACATAATAGGGTGGATCAGTTACCCCTGTGGTTTTGGTCACTCATGACCAGTTCGCTTTTGCTGCATTTACTTGTCTCTTGTAATATCCCCCAGTGAGTCCCCCACTGAATAAATCTTACTTTAAAGCTAATAAAAAGAACCTCTGTGTGAGAAGGAGGCAGGTTTATATAAATATCTACGATCTGCAGAAATAGAAGTAAATCTTAGTTTTGTCATACCCTCTGTTAGCACCTTCAGCAGTTCTCCTATAACAGCGTAGCCCTATGGGATGAAAGGCTCCTTAAGAAAACACTGTGTGATGAATGCTCAAAAAACAAAATTGGCCTTTTGGTTGCAGGAGGTATTTGGGTGGGGGGCAACAAAAATGAAATTGGTACTATGTTGCCATCCAGCAAATTTGTATCCGAGTAAAAGAAGATGATTGAGACGGGAGGCTCAGGGTGAAGAGAGATCTGGGGAATTGTATCGGCATCAGATTTCAAAAGGCTCTGCTTAATGCATTTCTTCTTACAAGTCCAAATATGTAGGAGCTCACAAATGTAATTTAATCAACACAGCTTACCATCTCAAAGGCCTTCTTTCACCCAAGGTGACTCAATGACCAGCTTTGGAAATACAAGAACTTTTTCTAGCCCATTCTGTTTTATTCTTACCCCAAGTACTCTGAAAGTTTAAATATGGTCTAAAAAAGACACATACCCTGCTCAGTCCACAACAGCAAAACAACTGTATAGACCTTGACTACCTTATACAGCAGAACCTGATTTCCTCACTAGCCCTGTTTAGGTGTTGCAATTTTTGCGCTTCAATTGGGGGAAACAGAAGAATGAAGTGCCACTGATTCTCCTCTTATGGGTGGTCACCTTTTATGTGCATAAGGCAATGTGCACATTTTCCAGCTTTGGTACACGCAAAACATACCCTCAAAAATCTGGGTTTCTGATTGGGTATACTGAAGCTGGAAAATACATATATTACCCTGTCTGCACAAAATAGTTACTGCACATATCAAGAGGATCATGCGTAATGCAACCTCCCCTTAAGCACAGATGAATTTCCATAACCATAGATATATATTAGCTGGAAGCCTGCAATCAAAATTGGATTGGATAGATCATATCAACTGCATATTTATGGCATTTGTTTGAAGACTGAAAAGACCTAAGGCAAACCAGAATATGGCTATATATGTTTATCAGTTCCTGCAGAATTTTCGAAAGGCAATTAATGTCAACATTTCAGCTGATGCCTTTTGCCTTTTTGTGTGGAGGAAAAAAATAATGTATAACGATTTTAAAAGATAGTCATTTATATCATTTAAGGGCAAAATAACAGGTTATTAAAGGCTGCTGGATTTGAGTCCAGTGGCACCTTCGAGATCAACTACATTTTGAGGGTGTAAACTTTCGAAAGTCAGAGCTCCCTTCTTCTGCTGTTCAAGAGTTTTGGCCTAGGAAACGATCAGCTTATACCAAACATCTGACTGAACGGATACTTCATGAAGCTTTTATTCAGGAGACTCATAAGACCAGAGAAAGATGATAAAAGAAAGAGGATCAAGTGTAACAAGCAGATGAAAACACCTATTATATGTCACCTGAGTGAAAACTCAAATACCTTCTTTCTGTGTGGTGCATTACCTAGCGAATGATACATGGCCCAACATTGAAAAAGGCTGAGACCCTATAAGGGTCTTTTCTGACAGAACTAGTCAGCTTGACCTGAGCTTTCACAGCTAGTTCTTGGTGTACCCCCAGATCAAATTACACCTTTGGATTTCACTTGGGAAGCAGATCGGTTACCTGACATACATCCCTTTGGAAATTGATTAAATTTCCCGGCAAATTCTTACCATAAAGGACATGGCCTTACTGTATATTTACTAACATTTGCAAGTATATGAAGAATACAAAAATCCTTATATACAGACAGCCAGCATGTGAATGATTGCTTACTGGCCTGGTAACCAGCATCCTTTCCACCCTCTCTTGCCCAGCTATTTCATGTGGCGGAATGAGGTGCCTTCCATGAGGATAGTTGTGTTGGTCTACAGTAGAACAGCAGGATTTGACTCCAGTGGCACCTTAGAGACCAACAATATTTTCAAGGTGCAAGATTTCAAGAGTCAGAGCTCCCTTCTTCAGACTCGTGCCTCCTCTTCATCTCACATTTGACAATGACAAGCAATGGCTCCCTAAACCACTCTTGTACGTGAGAGTTGTGAATGCAAATTCCATTTTACCTGTAATACAGACCAGTCTTCAAGCCACATTCATACTGAATGACTCTGGAAGCTCTGAGTAGTTCACTGGTCTCTTAGTATATTTGCAAAAAACACAAGCCTTTTCAGAGTGTAATAAATTTACATGCAAACACTTCTAAAGCAAATGGCCCCTTTTCTTCCAGGAAAAGCCACTTTGGGAAAGGATGAATGAGCAGAAATTAAAATGGAGTAGAGGATTTGTTCCTTGCCCACTGCTTCAACCAAACTCCCCTCTCCATATATTGCTGAAGGCTTAAAAATTTAAAATTAAAATTTTTAATTATTAAAATAATTAAAATTCCTGTTTAATAAATGGGACATTCACACATAGGCTGCAATTTGGAATTTTTTAAAAAAAACAGGCAGAGAAATGGCTAAGCACTTCCCTCACCCCAACTCTTCTTTACTCTAGATTGCAATTTCCTAACATGATTTCTTTTGAAGAACATGAGACACAGTTTTGGTTTACACACATTTATTTGTAATTTTTAGTTAGACCCTTAGACCTGAACGATACAATATTCCCACATCTTCTAATAAGAGAAATATATATATATATATATATATATATATATATATATATATATATATATATATATATATATATATATAAGAGAAATATATATATATATATATAAGAGAAATAAGAGAAATATATATATATATATATATATATATATATATTTAAAATGTCATTTATAGCTATGTTGCCCTAGTTATATGTTCTGACAATAGTATGTAAAAAGAGATTTAAATAGGTAGAAAGTTAATGAAAGACACAATGAAGGGCTCTGTGTCACATCTGCAATTACTGGGACATGCCAATAAAAGCATCCTTAAGAAGAAAACTTCATTGTATGCATATATAGGGAAAGAAAAAGGCAATTTTGAAACAGCAGCAATTAAATACATGATTCAAGAAGTGACTGATACTAATATACTTAGTCAGGAAGTATGAGGTCATTACTGATGACTGAATCACACATCAGTCTGACAAAAATAAACAGAGATATGAAAGATCACACAACCTGAAATCCAGTCTAGTGCTCCTTTCTTGACCAAACTTGCTACCGTAATACAATGGTTGATGCAACATGGAACTTTGTCTGATCAACTAACTGGAGTTCTTTATATCAGAGATACTCATTTCTGTTGCCTTTCCTATAGGAGAAGGACATAAAAGTGTTATGCCAGAGCTCTCAATGGGGCTCTGGCATAACAGACTTTAAATTGATCCAGATCAATAATATGTTCCATATTTGTTCTGAGATGTTGAAGAATATAGCTTTTGTATCTGGAACTTGGGAATGTTTTATGTTCGGAGTTTCATTATCCCTTTGGGCAACTGGATGTATTTGATAGTCTTAAACTTCATTTGTAGTCCTCCTGGCCTTTTTTTGCTGGATAGGCAGGGCTTTTAGCAAGCAGGACTGAGTAAATGTTGATCTTTTGATTTAGAATTTTGTTCATTTTGGGGTACTTTCACAAGAAGAACAGAAAGACTGCGTTATCCTGTACTCAGGGACATGCATGGCCTGTGAACCAGTGGATTTAAGAATACACTAATAAGCACAGAATTCCAGGCTTCACTTTTTGTTTGTGCACAATAGTCATTGGTACAGTACTGGTGGAGTCCAGCTAAACTTCATTACAAGCACATTTCTTAACTAAGCAGTGGATAGTAACAAAGAAGACAAAATGAGAGTTGGGGCTCTGAACATTGCAACTTAATGGAGGAACAGCAGCAACAACTAGCTAAGCTAGCATACCAATGCAAACATGAGTCTTTACCTGACTTCTCTGAGACCTGGCCAAGGTTGGCAGTCACTAAAGAAGGGAAAGAAGCCCTCCTACATGCCCAATGTCCCACCACCTCTTTGATTTGTATTTAGCAAATACAGTCAGAGAGCCAGCATGTTTAGTGGTTAGAGTGTTAGGATCTGGGAGAACCAGGTTTGAATCTCAATTCTGCCACGGAAGCATGCTGGGTGACCCTGGGCTAGTCACATGCTCTTAGCCTAATCTACCTCACACGGTTATTGTGGGGATAAAACAGAGGAGAGGAAAATTATGTAAGCCACCTTGGGTTCCTATTGTGAAGAAAGGTGGGGTATAAATAAAGTAAATAAATAAAAGTCACTGAAGAGTTATTAAGTGTCATGAGATTATTGTTGTTGTTATGTGCCGTCAAGTAGCCTCTGACTTATGGCGACCCTATGAATTGAAGACCTCCAAAACGTCCTATCATTAACTATGAGATTATACAAGTGTGTTTTTTAAAATTCCAGACAGAAGCGCTCTCTAGAGTATGTTTCCCTTTATCTGATATTCTGGCAGCTCAATCATATACATACTCATTCAGAAGAAACTCCCACTACCTTTTAAAGGGCTTTCTCCCAAATAAGTATGTAAAGGATTTCAAATTTAGCTGAGCACAACCTTTCTGGCACAGACTTGTGAGTCCACTTATTAGTGGCATGACGAAAGGCTCGTGCTGGTTTCTACAGAAATAGAGACACTGAAAGAGAATTATTACTTGCTATTTACATATTTTTGTTTAAAAATAATGCTTTACAAGTTACCCTGAGTCAAATCCCCAGACAAACTGTGCTCAGCTCCATGCTGAGAGACTGAATCTTGTGACAGTGCAATAACTATGGGAACTGATCACCGTTGTGTCTGTGCCTTCTGGCTCCTGTTCATCCTATCCCAGTATGACAAAATTCTCTCTGGTGAAATCAGGTCGTGTTTCTTCAATTTTTTTTTTTGGCTTCAGAAAACCAGAAGCTTCAGACATCATAGGCTAGCTTCTGAATGTGCAGTTATTTGGATCTGAATTGTGTCTTGTTGGAAACCAAACCACTTCATTTCCACAAAATGCTAAAGCACATATAGGCTTTTGCCTTACTAGAGAAAAACTATTCACACCGTCTACAATCTACAGTCAGCACGATTGTGACTCTTATACTCCATGGGCAGAAACAACCCTGCCCAGAAACAAGACTTTGGGAGACAATATGACGAGTATGAAAGTGCCAAGGCGTCCTCTTCCCTTGTAACATCCTCTAATCCAGGCACATATATGAGTCTTAGAAGGAAGGACAGTCACCTTCGATTAAGACAGTAGGAAGGAGAACACAAAGCCCTTTCCAACTTCACGTCCTCATCTTTTGCCAAAGCTGGCAATGATGTCAAAGCCAGGGACAGTCTGCTCCCTGATCCGAGGGGAGGAGACATCTTTCCCTGGTCTAGCCCTCTGACTCTCAGACAGCAAATTGGCTGTTAACTGTCCTATTTTGATGTTTTAATCCCCCCACCCGCCATTGCTCCTGCCCCTTAATTTGCTGTCCTCTGTAACTGATGGCTAACTCATTGAATGCAGAAATGCTACTGTATCCTTAGAGCATTCCTTGCTGCTCTTCCACCCCACCCCCAAACATGTGTTAGTAGTTAGAAGACATTTGCTGAAGCGCAACATTTGGCAATGGAGCAGAAAATGTGTTCTATGGTTGGAACATAACAAAGTATGAATTTTATTTCAGTGCTGTTCTGTAGAAATACAGGCACTGTCACAACACTAAACAAAGTTATCTATAATCAGTCCAATGATATAACACTAGGAGAAAACTTAAGATACACATGGTCAGCCAGAAGTCATTCTCTGACTTGGTCACAGATCCAGAGTTAGCCATGTTAGTCTGTAGTTGCAAAATAATAAAGAATCCAGTAGCACCTTTAAGACTAATAAACTTTATTGTAGCATAAGCTTTCGAGAACCACAGTTCTCTGAGAACTGTGCTACTGGACTCTTTACTATTCTCTGACTTGGTGCTATGACTAACCCTCCCGTATTTCTTTCATGTTTCTCTACAACATAATCTTATCAAAATGCTTCTGGATTTGCTTTGGTGTTTTGCAGAGGTTGTAGATAGACAGCAACCATTCAGTGAAGGATTAGAGGATTACCGATAGCAGTTCAAATGAAAACTTTTCACAAATAGTTGTTCTATCAGACAGATTCATGAATGAGCTTTACGGCTGCAGGTTCTCCATGTCTTGCAAGTAGCATGGTTTGGCTAAAGCAAAAATGGTTAGCATTGTAAAGTCAATAGATATAACACTTCTTAGGGTTGAATTGTTCATAAACATACTTGCACATAGATTGCACTGTTTATACATGTGCCATTTCTTCCACTGAGCATTTTTAAAGACCTCACAAAAGTGAAGAAAGAGGAAGTGTGCAAGTCTTGTTCATGTAACAGCTCAGCAGAATTTGGCGTGATGTCTGAACCTAGTCATCTCTCAAGGAACCATTGTCACAGTTCTTAGAGTTTGACATGTTAGAGAAATCTGGAAGGGAGAAGGGTGTAAAATAAGCATGATCTTCTTTTGATACTTTGGGAACCACTATATGAACAGGAACCATACAAAGATTTGTATTGGGATAGCAAAAGGCAATCAGGAACAAAAGAGAAATGAAAGGAAATGTGACAAGATTGTGGGTTTAGCATAGTCTAAAACTAAAATACACACATCTGTCTTTCAGAAGGGAAAAAAAATTAACTACAAATTAAAATCAAGCTCAAACAAGCTCCCATTCAAAGTCCCCAGCACTTGTGCCACCATCACTCCCCAAAAGCTTGGCAGAAAAATTACTTCAAACATCAACACATCTGGACTGTTTCTAGCACCGCACTTGTTTCAGAAACTCCTAGGTCTAATATAAAACACTCCCCTCCAGTATTCTCAGCCCTATACAACACTATCCCTGATATCTCCTCTTCTAAATGCAAGAGGATGCGCTCAGTCACAGAACTAAAATATAGGCATTCCAAATAAATAATGCTTTATGATTCCTAACTGTGGGATTATTACTGGGCTTCACATAAATGCATACAAACTACCAATTTTGGTGCAAACTATGAAGGTTGCATAGCAATTCATGGGACTTGATAAATTTACTTTGAGATGATGGGTTGGCTCTTGCAGAAACTGACTAACAGTGGAAATGGTGGTGATTTTTGCCAACTCCCCCTCAAGATCTGTGGGAATTCCCTGGAAGCAGCATTTGTGGCATTTTGAGCTGCATCAGGAGTGGGAAGGAGAGGAAGTCCTGTTGGGCGGAATGAAATCCCCTACATCAACTGAGACTTATCACGTGATCCAAGCCCATGTCTCACTAATTTTAATGGGACATCATGCCTAACTCAGAGGCTCACTGTGGCTTGTAATTCAGTCGTTTCTCTTTACAGAAATAGGACTATAAGATTGGAAACAACCATTTAGTCCTGTTTATAAGATAAAGAACAAACCACAGGTAATGGGTTGTGGCGAAGGAGAGGAGAGAAGGGCTGTATTTATGTATGAAATTTGTCTCTTTGACAACTTTATCATACTGTAGTTTTAAGATATGTCTGCAGTGCTCTGAAATAAACTTAACACAGACTTCACAAGTCCCATTCAGTTCCCACACAGCTCTATTAGTCTCCGGGTGAAACAGACAAGATGGTGTACAAGGCTTGCCAATTTTACCATTGCCTTTTCTTCCTTTTTTTCTGCTTATTAACTTGCACGCTCATTCCCACCATTGCAGTGAAGCAGCAGTAGCACTGTGGGTATGGGAAAGGGATGAATAGGTGCTCTCAGGAAAAGTAAAAGGCAGGCCCCCCTACCATTTGCCCTCTTTGGTCCACAAGCTTGACTCTTGGGGTTTAATAGCATCAGCTTCTCCCTCTGCCTGTTTGCCTCCCACCTCTCTTTCCGTCAGCTGCTATCTACTCACTTCAGTGCTCCACCCAGCCCATTAGCAGTACTCTGCAAGCTTTGCAGTCTTACACATCACAGGATACAGAGGTTGGGTCCAGGGTCCACACCTTGTGTCCTGAGCAACTGTCAGGCGTGAATTATGGGTTATGACCCAGTTCTCATACATGTGTGGCTTGATCCAGATCACAACTGTGCTACAAGTGGAGAAGGGACTGTTTTGTTGCTTTTTGCCTGCTGAGGAAACAGAAATGAACACATCAGTCAAACAGTGCCCCCGGGACCATATCAGGTTGGAAAAACAGTGCACGAGGGAAGGCTGAAGATGCTTCTCCACATATATCACAACAGGATCTGAATCAGGCCTCACATGTGTGGGAACTAAGAAAAACCTAAAACAGTCACATGTGATTGTCACACTAGCATACAGGTGGACACAACCTATGTTTTCTGTAATATACGAGCAGGAGCAGTTCAGTCACTCACCGCTGGCATCTTTATTCTTGCAACGATAAGAGGACAAAAATGAGCTAGGGTTGCTCTGAGGGATGACTGGCAGATAATAGAATCCCAGTGGTGGTGTGCCTTAAAAACTGTATGAGAATGGGGGTACGTGTTCTTTTCCTACACTAGCTGGAGGGGTCTGATTACATTTAAAATAGGGAATGGCAATAATGTCCATTAAATAAAACCAGTACAAGTGATTCCTGAGTGATCATTAAGTTGTTTTACAGTGACTGGGGCTATAGTTTTGCCATAGGTTTCTTCCACTCATTGCTAATAATTTACCTTGTTTTACCTTCAGTTTTTCCAAGGCCTTAAAGTCTAACAACTCTGCTTAATATTTTTCAACCAAGATTATTTTTCAAGCACTTTGTCCTATTACTATAAGCAACAATTCTTTGTATTACATAATTGATACCAGAGCTTTTTTTCTGGAAAAAGAGGTGGTGGAACTCAGTGAGTTGCCCTTGAAGAAAACAGTCACATGGCTGGTGGCCCTGTCCCCTGATCTCCAGACAGAGGGGAATTTAGATTGCCCTCCACGCCTCTGGAGCGGCGTGGAGGGCAATCTAAACTCACCTCTGTCTGGAGATCAGGGGGCGGGGCCACCAGCCATGTGACCATTTTCAAGAGGTTCTGGAACTCTGTTCCCCCACGTTCCCCCTGAAAAAAAGCCCTGCTTGATACGATTCCCTAGAAAGGATATTATGAAAAGTACAGATGGTAGCAAACCTGCAGATAAATGAAACAAAGTGAGCCTACAGCCTACTGGGGTTAGGGCAAATCTGCTTCCAACAGGAGTGGAATAACTTATCATTGCTTTGGTTCAAAGAAACCTTTATATCCTATCACCTCAATGACAGTTGCTATATGTTGTGTGTAGACATGCCAAACCTCTTGAATACCCAAGGGCATCAGCTTGTAGGAGCTGCTTTCTGGGCTTCCATAAATTACTTTAGTCATTCTCATTTATCTTTAGGTGCTATCAAGAAATGCCTTTCTATTTCAAGTTTATTAGGAGGAAGTCAGTATTTGTCATCACCAATGCTGGCAGCATTCACAAATCATATAACTGCATTAAAAATAATAAAGCTGGCTTCTTGTAAAACAATCAAATAATTGAATGAGAGTCACTACAACAGAAGCAACATATTTCTGAGTCTGAGTGAGAATGTTGAAGAAATTAGCACACAATGTGAAAATGGGTATAGAAAGGGCTTGTTAAACAGAATAGGTAGTGTATGGTGTGTTGATTTCTGCTCTGGCTTCTGTCTGCCTCTGCTCCTGCTCCTCTAGCTGGGCAAGTGACAACCACATTATTCTACTCTCCAAAGCTTCAGCAGCAGTGTGGCTATGAAAACTAACAAAGTAGCATTGAAAATATGTCAAGAAATAATGTATTTCCTTGACTGAAGTGGTACGCATTCCTAGGCAGCGATGCACCCTTCTAAATCCATTGAAGTGAATAGGTTTACAAGGGTGTTCAGAACTGCATGTTTACAAGAACATTTTCCTGGGATTAAGCCCCATAGAATAGACCTGAATGGGATTCAGAGAAAACTGCTATAGGATTGCTCTCTTAGTTACTCAGAAGACAAAAGTTAAAGATGGCTTTAAAACCAGAAAGCTGTCAACGAGTTTGGCGCCTTTTGGTAGAAATGAGCCTCTTAGAACAAGAGCAGAGTGATACGGTCCCTCTGACCCACTCCAGTCAATATTCTGGCCGCAACAATTTGCACCAACTGTAGCTTCTGAACAACCTTCAAAGGCAGCCCCACACAGAGCACACTGCAATTGTACAATCCACATGAGGCTTCCAGGGCATGTACCACAGTGGCAAGATCTTTCCTGCCCAGGAAGGCCTGCAACTGAAGGTAGTGAATGGCACCCCTGGCCGCCACTGCCACCTATTTTTCCAACAGAAGGCCCAAGTCCAGCAGCACTCCCAAGCTACAAACCTGCTACTTTAGGGGGAGTGCAACCCCATCCAGAAAAGGACAGATCCCAGTTCCTGGGTCAAATCTCCCCCCTACCAGTAGCACTTCAATTTCATAGAGAATAAATTTCAGTTAGTTAGCCTTCATCTATCCCAAAATTGCCTCCAGACACCTGTTCATTATTTCCATGTCCTACGTGGGATGTGCTGGAAGTGTGAGACAGAGCTCAGCCCAAAATTCTGGATGACCTCTTCCAGTAGCCTGTGGGCAGAGCAGCAGTCCTCCAGCATCCCCCAACTACAATTACCCCCACTCCAAACCTCAAAAAGACGTCCAGAAAGATATCATGAACAATGGTATTAAAAGTCGCTGAGAAGTCTAGAAGAATTAACAGGGTCACATTCCCTGTCCGTAGGGTTGCTGTTCCCCCAGTGGGGGTGGGGGATCCCTCATTTCCAGCCTCCCCCCCCACTCACCTGGCTGGTGGGGGTGGGGGGAGGCGTGGGGACAGGCCTTCCAGGGTGAGCTCCCAGTGTGGTGTGATGACATCACTCCCAGGAGTAAATCATTGTGAAGGCTCTGGGAGTGCTCCCAGCTTCGCACTGGTTATTTCAGCCCATTTGGGGGTGCAAATCAGCCCAGCGCAAATTCTGGGGTCTGTGCGATGACATTACTCCCAGAAATGACATTATTGCACTGTGCTGGGAGTGCACGCATGCTTCACACACACGTGTAAAGACATCCTAAAAGACATCCCCACCCCCATGCCAGGAGGGTAAGGGGACCTGGCAACCCTACCTGTCCATCTCCCAGCACAGGTCACACACCAGGGGTTCAGTCCCATAACCAGGCCTGAAAACAGACTGAAATGGATCCAAACAATTCACTTCATTCAAGAATCCCTGAAGTAGTCTGTAAGAACAAAGATCATCTTTTCTGGCACATAGTCAAAAACACCAGGAAACACTGGTGAATTGAACAGGGTATCGATTAATTCAGTTTCGGACTAATTTGAATCCATCCCCTAGTAAATCATGACAAAAATCAGCTCTGCTTTAAATTATGTGGGAGGAATTAATTCAGGGCCTTAGCTTCATTTCTAGTGGACTGAAATGTTGTGGATCCAGATAGACTATTTCTGCAAGAATTTAGTCTTGCAGAACAGAAAGCATTACTGAAGGGGAAAACTTGCGCTTGCCAGATTGAAAGGTAGTCACTGGAAAAAGAACTTCACTGTCTAGTTCACTTTTTATGAACAGTAATGACAAAGAATGTTTAAAATTAGAACAGTGAAATTACATCTGTAATAGAAACTCTAGATATCTAGGGCTATAACCTTAAGCACATTTACTTGGAAGTAATCTCAATAAAAAATCAATAGGCTTTTCCCCAAGAAAATGCATTAGGCTTGGGCTACATTTCTCATGTAAGGGCCTAGCTCTGAGAGTGATCCTCTTTTGCAAACAGTACACTTTTAAAAGAGTATAATTTAGTTGCTGAGCGATAAATATTAATGTTTTATTTTTTTAAAGAAACAAATAATCACCATTTCTTGTGCTGGACAGGACCAGAATGTTATCTGAGGGTATTTCACTTATCTTGCAACCTAACCTTTCTCAGGGGAATTTTTTTTCTCTAAGTTGAATACAATACTTCTATTCATACATTGCTTTTTCCATTAGCTGATGTGCTGGGGGTTTACTTCCCTTCCTTCCAGCCCCCCACACGTTCCATAACTTAAAATGCAGTCATTCTGTAAACTGCATTGCTTTCTTTCTTTCTGTTATCCTTGTGATATATATTTCATGTGCCTGGCCTGCAGACCTGACTTCTGTTTACATTAAAACTGTGTTGTAATTTTCAGAGAAATTTTGCAGTTACAGTTGAGCATAACCAGAAGAAGTGTTTTGGAAGCCATAGCATCTCCCACTGGGAATGTCCTAGTACCGTGTTTATTTCTTTAACCAGTTAAAGGGAAAATGGCTGAGAATCAGCCGGCCTGTCCATTCACAGTACTGTACGGAAGCCCGTGCTCATCCCTTCCTATGACTTGCTTTCATTTATACTTAATGGTTCTTCCAGCTTCCCCTTCATTCGAATACCTTCCTTGATTTCTAATAACAACATGATTTATGGAACCAATTGCAAAAACAAATGGATGGCACAGCTCATGAACGAATCAAGCAAATCTGAAGCATATATCAGATGATTAAATGAATTAGATGAGCCTCATATTCAGTGTGACTGTTGCATGTGTTTTTATGGTGGCTTATGCTGCATTTTCAGAGACAAGCTGACAAGCTCAGCAAGTGTTTGGTGATGGTTCAGAGGGCTCAAATGGTTCAGATAAACAAGAACTCAATGTTGTCTATCTCAGGTACTTTTAAGACATTCTGCCCTAAATGAAAGCCCCCTTCTGAGTAGGTTTTAGGAAAGAGCATCTTTTTGGATATCAGGATGGGACTTGATAAAACTACTGAAACCAGGTGTAAGATTGAGAATACAGGCAAAAAAATTTAGTCAAAATGTTTGTCCTGTGCTCCAGTCTCTACTTGAATTTGGTTCCCCTATTCTATTGTAGGGCACAAAGAGCTTTTGCAAGCTTGACGATGAAGCCTTTGGGAGTGAAATACCTCCCCTATCATAAATGTTATACAATGGAGTTAGGAGAAAAAAACTAGAATCCAGGATCCAACAAGATAAGGTCAGAATACTTGTGGATTTGGATGAATAAGTGAGACTTGAACTGTGATCATATCACAAAATATGACATCTTTTAAAGTGTTGTATATGAAAATTAATAATAACCACAGCAATAATAATAACAACAACAGTGTGCTTCTATACCGCCCTCTAGACAGATTAGTGCCCACTCAGAGCAGTGAACAAGATCAGTGTTATTATTATAATTCCCACAATACAGCTGGAGAGCTGGGGGTGAGAGGAGTGGTTTACCCAAGGTCACCTGCTGAGCTCATGACAGTAGTGGGATTCAAACCAGCAAAGTGCTGATTTACAACCCAACCACTTAAACACTATGTTACAGCAGCTCTGATAAAAAATATTGTTGTTGACTATCTGTACTCTCTTTCCTTTAGGTGTTACCCATTGGATAGGTTGAAGAATATCCTGCAAACTTTTTTTTCATCCTATATGAGTTTTTATTCTGTCTATAGGTGGAAGTTATTCTGGTTTGGCTCCATGAACTTGGCAATTTACCAGACTCAATTTAAGGTATTGGCTATTACATACAAAGCCTTTCATGACCGTCCCTCCAACTGCAGGAACACATTTCTCTGTATGCTCTGCCCTGCTCCTATGAGGTGCAGGACCACTTCATCTGAGCAAGGCCATCTGCAGGTGCCACCCTTCAAATGGGCAAAACCAACAACTGCCCATACATACAGTTTGGTGTAGTGGTTAGGAGTGGCTGGACTCTAATCTGGGTTTGATTCCTCGCTCCTCCACTTGAAGCCCACTGGGTGACCTTGGGTCAGTCACAGCTTCTTGGAGCTCTCTCAGCCCCAGCCTCCTCACAGGTTGATTGTTGTGGGGATAATAATAACATACTTTATAAATCACTCTGGGTGGGTGTTAAGTTGTCCTGAAGGGCAGTATATAAATCGTATGTTGTTGTTATTGTAGCCCCCACATAATGGAATGGCCCATCTGATGAGATCAGGAAGGCTTCCACTTTCCTGGCTTTCTGCAAACTATGAAAAACAGAATTTGTAACACACTTTGTAAACCGCTCTGAGTGGGTGTTAAGTTGTCCTGAAGGGAAGTATACACCTCGAATGTTATTATCATCATTAATTATTCAAGAGAGCTTTTTTACATGGATAATAGGTCTGTGCTATAACAAAATGCTTCTGAAAGATGTTTGGATAAAGGGTTGGGATGGTGGACTATGTTACTGTGCATAGCTCACATTATCTGTTGCTGAAATAGAATCCTACTATGTAATTTTTGGCATCGTTTAACACGTCTTGTTAATACTTATGCTTTGTTTCAGCTCTTTTTTTTCAGATTCTGGTTGGTTCCAGATTTTTACAATGCAAATCATCTTGCACTGTTTACTGGATGTCCCATCCTGTTGATTGTATTACTCTGCGCGTGCGCGTACACACACGCACACACAGAGAGAGAGAGAGAGAGAGAGAAAGAAAGGAAGGAAGGAAGAAAGGAAGGAAGAAAGGAAGGAAGGAAGGAAGGAAGGAAGATAAGAGTGCCATTGTTAAGCATTCCTCTATGTAATTTTTTTAAAGAAAACTAGCACAGTAGGATAAGAGATTCTAACTCACCTAGGTCACTGCTATGCTTGTTTTGTATTCACAGGGAGTCTTTTTCATAAGAGAACTTTAATGTGATTTTCCACTTGCATTTCAAAAAGTTACAGTCTGTTCTGGGATCTCAAGATTTTACCCCATTTGACCACATGTATAGGCCACATCTCAAAATTAACAGGAATGGATTTCTCTAGTAACTACTAGCCTAGAATAAACAGGGTCCATAACACAACATTTTCATAGCCAGTAATGTCGTTTTTATTTGAAAAAGTTGTTGTTGATGATGATGATTTAATTTAAGTTAATTTAATTTATTAGATTTGTATTCCGCCCTCCCCACAACAGCAGGCTCAGGGCAGATCACAATTTACACACAAATTAAAATTACAGCAAATAATTCATATAATTTAAAACCATAAATTAAAAACATCCAAAAATTTAAAATACATAAATATATATATATATCTACACCTATATACAGCTGCACAGTAAAAAGCACTATACATAGTCACAAAGAACAACCATTTAGTCAGCACCAGTGCATTAGGAAGTATTCAAAGATGGAGATGTCACCAGTGGGGAGGGCACAGCCCATGCTCAACCCGATTGGGGGGAGGGCTACGCCTAGCATCAACCATATGCCTGGCGGAATAGCTCTGTCTTACAGGCCTGGCGGAAAGATAACAAATCCTGCCGGGCCCTGGTCTCATTAGACAAAACGTTCCACCAGGCTGGGGCCAGGACCGAAAAAGCTTTGGCCCTGGTCGATGCCAGGTGGGCCTCCCTAGGGCCAGGGACCTTCAACAGATGTTTACAAGTGGAGCGAAGAGTCCTCCAGGGTTCATATGGGGAGAGGCTTGAACCTGATTCGGTGCTCCACCGGTAACCAGTGCAACTGGTGCAATACCGGTGTTATGTGCACGCACCTTGGTGTTCCAGTGATGACCCACGGCGCTGCATTCTGCATCAGCTGTAATCACTGATTCAGGTTCAAGGGAAGCCCAGCATAGAGTGCGTTACAGTAGTCCAACCTAGAGGTGACCATTGCCTGGACCACTGTAGTCAAGTTGCGGGATGAAAGATCTGCCTGGTCTGTCGAAGGTAGAAAAAAGGAGACCTGGCAACTGCAGTGACCTGGGCCTTCATGGTCAGAGAGGCATCTAGTATCACCCCCAGGCTCCTAACTCTTGGGGCCAGTGTAAGCACTGCCTCATCAAGTATAGGAAGCCGAGATCCCAAATCCATGTTTCTGCGACTCAAGTACAGGAACTCCCTCTTCCCAGGGTTTAATTTCAGCGGACTTTGACTCAACCATCCAGCCACGGCTTCAAAAGCACAATCCAGGACTTCTGGGGCTGATCCAGGCCAGCCACCCAGCAACAGATATAGTTGGGTGTCATCCGCATATTGGTGACTCCCAAGCCTGAAACTTCGCACCAACTGGGCGATGGGGCGCATATAGATGTTGAACAATAATGGGGAGAGTATCACCCCTTGTGGCACATCACATATTAGTGGCTTATGGGATGATAACTTCTCCCCCAGCGCCACCCTCTGTCCCCGATCATGAAGAAAGGAGACTAGCCACTGTAGTGCCGTCCCTGGAATTCCCACGTTGGCGAGGCAGTGAGCCAAAAGATCGTAATCAACCGTATCGAATGCTGCTGAAAGATCTAATAATATCAGCAGCGCTGATCTGCTCCATTCCAGATGCCTGAGAAGACTGTCTGTGAGGCCAACCAGCAATGTCTCCACCCCGTGCCCCGGGCGAAAAACGGACTGGAAGGGATCTAGAGCCGAGGTCTCCTTCAGGAAACTCTGCCACCCGCTCAATCACCTTACCCAGAAACGGGAAGTTCGAGACTGGGCGGTAACTGAGCAGGTTGGCAGGATCTAGTGATTGTTTCTTTAGAAGGGGCCTCACCACAGCCTCCTTCAGTGCCCAGGGAAAACCCCCAGAGCCCAGCGACAAGTTAACAATGGCCTCCAAGGAGTCCCGTAATCTGTCAACACTGGCTTTCACCAGCAACGATGGACACAGATTCAAGGAGCATGTGGTGGGCCTCACAACCTGCAGAATCCTGTCCACCTCTTCTCTGGAAAGAGGGCTGAAATGATCAAATATCCTACTTGAAGACGGCCAAGGGGCCTCCAGTTCACATACCGTATCAACTGTGGCCGGTAAATCGTGGCAGAGAGACAAGACTTTATCAGCAAAAAAGCTCACAAAAGCCTCACAGGTTATAGTTGAATTCAAATTTTGGCAGTCTTCACCTGAAAGGGAGACCAATAAACGGACCACATTAAACCGTTTCGCCGGGCGTGAGCTAGCTGATGCAATGGAAGCTGCGTAAAATTCCTTCTTCACAGCTTTCACTGCCATCTCATAGGACTTCATAAACAGCCTATAAGATGTTCTTGCTTCCTCGTCGTAGGATCGCCACCACACGTGCTCAAGTCGTCTTAGTTCCCGTTTCTGTTGCTGTAGCTCCTCCGTGTACCAGGGAGCCTGGCGATTTTGGGAACAAAGAGTATGACAGGGAGCAACTTCATCGATAGCCTCAGAGAGCTGGACCTGCCAGTCCTCCAGCAGCTCATCCAATGAGCCACTGTGGGGCATCGGTTCCCATAGAGCATTCTGGAAACCAATTGGATCCATAAGTCTCCGTGGGCAAACAAAAATTTGCTTGCCGCCTTTGCAGAGGGGGAGTGGCATACACAACCAAGCCTCCAGAACTGCGTGGTCTGACCATGGCACTGACTCTGTTCTATCCAGAACCACATCCAGCCCCAGCCCGAAGATCAGATCTAGCGTGTGGCCTGCGTTATGTGTGTGGGCTGATACAAACTGGGAAAGTCCTAGTGTTGCCATGGCTGACACCTGGTCCACAGCCTGTGCAGAGGTGGCGTCATTAGTGTGAATATTGAAGTCCCCCAGTACTATCAGTCTCCAAGGACCACCCCGCCACCACCTCCAGCAGGCACGACAGGGTGTCTGCGGGTGCGCTGGGCAGTCGGTCCACCAGACAGACAGCCAATCCCACACAATCAATGCCAGAGATCTCCGGGGTGGGGAGCGGTCTGAAGGAGAAACCCTCTCGGATGAGGATTGCCACCCCTCCCCCCCGACACCCCGTTCGGGACAACATCAATGTCGGAGGGGGGTTACACTTCTGAGCTCCACCACAAATGGTATCACAGTCCACCAGATGTGTGGTCTGGAATATTTTGGTCCATCAACTCAAATTTTATCCAAGATCTAGGAGTCAGTGAGGTATCACCTTAGTATGTGGCTTGTTTCAAGTAGTCCGGCTGTTTGCAGCTGTCCAGTTGCTGTCCTGTCTTTGCCAATATTGCCTAGATGTTGTTTTGTTTTGTTTTATGGTGTCATTGTTCCTTATATCTGGACTGTATGGACAATGAAAGTTAATACATTTCAATATGTGTCACTTTCAGATACATCATTTTACAAATTCTATATTCCATGCTGTCAGATTAAATCTATACAAGCAGCAAAAGGGAGAAATGAAAAAACTGGAATGAATAGCTTTTTTTTTTAATTCAGAGAGTGAGACAACTATGCAGAGCTGCACAGTGAAACCAAGGCATGATAACGCAGCTCTTTAGCATAGCAGAAAGGTTATGGGAAAGCTATAAGCAACTGCAGAGTACGATTGCCAATGCTGAGGGGGGAAATTCCTAGAGATTTTGAGGGTGGAGCCCAGGGAGTGAAGGGAGTTAAGCAGGGTATAATGCCAGAGCCCTCCCTGCAAAGCAACCATTTTCTCCAGGTGAACTGATCCCTGTCATCAGCTGTAATTCCAGGAGAGCTCCAGCCCTCAGCAGGCAGTTGGCAACCCTATAGCAGGTCGAAAAATGCTTGTGAGAATGTGGTGTTTCTCTATTCATATGAGCCTGTCTTATACTGAATCAGCTCAATGATACATCCACCTCAACTTTATCTCTGCACCAGTATCCCAGACAGGCTATCCTTAGCCACAGTATTTGAATGCTTTTTTTTAAATCTAAGGCATTGAGCCTCGATCTCTCTGCTGTATTATGAGCCCTCCCCTGCACCCTGTCCGAATTATATGTGATTAAAGCTGTAAGCATTCTTTTGCTGTTCTCTCAAATATCCGTACTGACAACAAAATCTCTATATTTGTAGTTCACGTCTAACTTCTTTAAGATACTTCTGCCATATCAAAAGACTGGTTTGTGAAGATGCTGGATAGAGCCCACAGATTAGAAGGCCCACTTAACGTTTGTTTAAAAAAACAGTAATTAAAGAAGCAAACAGGCTCTCTGGATCATTCCTTTGAAGCTTCTATGTGTCCTCGTCCCTGCTACATATGACTTTTATCTTATCACCACAATTCCTTTGAGATGACCTCCGTGCAGATGCTGGCACTGGCAATGCTGGACTGCTATTAGCAGCTACCCACCCCCACCCTGTAATACACACCGTGCACATCACAGGACTATTGAAATTAAATTTTTTGATTTCTGTGAACCAGCTTCATTCATGCCTTCAAGCAAATCCAAACTGTGCTCTGCTGATTAGTGAACTAGGCTTGCTTGACGCATTAATGCAGTCTGAATTGCCAACTCTCTTGTTTAACCAGCTTATAAGAACAAATGCTGCAAGTGCTGAGGGATATGTAGGAGTGGATAGGGAGCATACTGGTGCTGATGACTGCTCACCCCAGCACTGTAAAAGCTTTTTCCAGACTTGGTTATTGGGAGCAAGTGGCCATTAAATTCAACAGCCTTACTGTATCTCTCCTCTGTAAACTTCCAACCGCCTCCTGCTATGACTGCACGCCTGGAATAACTATCTCTGTCTCTTAAGAATTTTACGATCTTGTATGTCTCTTTCAGAGCTCCCTCATTTTTTATTTATCTGTGCTTTGAAACCATTGTATACAGACTTGGGGTCAAGGGGGAAAGTGAAGCAAAATAAGAGATGCCTTTGAGTATAATACATTGATGCAGCAGAATTTAAATGCTATCCATGGACAAGGATATTTCAGCTCTAGCGCTTACAGAACTGCTCCCATCTGACAAAACAAATGTTTAATATGTAACACTGTTCGTATCTTTTTCTTTTAGCCCCCAGCTTCCCTAAATTGTTGTTTGCTTGAATCTTCCTTAATCTTTATTAAACCAAGACACAAGTATGACTTATAACATGAGTTTAATGTGAATATCTTTGTCATTTATCTTTCTTTTTAATACTGATGGGCACAAAGAAATTAATACATAAGGCATTGTTTACATAGAGTATGCTGTTTTCCTAGCTAAAACTGTATAGATAAAGAGCAGCAAAACATAAATGAACCCTTGATGACTCTCCTGAATCATTCACTAACTTGGGGAACCTTCCCTTGGCCATTCAAAGAAGTGGGTATCCATCCATTATTTTAAAAATCATCCCTACATCAAAACGATGTGGCCAATTATCAACCAGTCTCTAATCTGCCCTTTCTAGGCAAAGTGATTGAGACAGCAGTAGCAGCCTGCCTCCTGGTCTTCTTGGAAAACCCTTGTGTTCTGGACCCTTTTCAGTCTGGCTTCAGACTAGGCTAGGAGACAGAAACGGCTCTGGTAGCTTTAGTTGATGACTTTTGTCTGAATGTAGACAAAAGGCCATGCTTCCTTGCTGTTCCTCCTAGATCTATCTGTAGCCTTTGATATAGTAGATCATGCCATCCTATTGATGCATTTGTAGGTGTTCAGAGGCAGAGACCGTGCCTTATATCATTCCTCATGAATTGGACTCAAAGGGTTACTGTTGGACACCAGCTATCTACAGAGAGGCAGTTGTATTCTGGGGTTCCACATGACACAATCTTATTCCCCATGTTATTCAAACTTAATGTAAAATCTTTAGGAGAAATCATTTATAGTTTTGGAATTGAGCATCATCAATATCTCTCTCTATCCAAATCTCCTGGTGATGCAATAGAGATCTTGAGCTGCTGCCTGACTGCTGTAGTTCAATGACTGAAAGCAAACAAATTGAAACTGAACCCAGACAAGATTAAAGTGATGCTGGTTGAGAAGGTGGATATCTTGAAGAACATTGTGCTTCCTACTTTCCGTGGGCTTCAGCTGACCCTTGCTTACTCAGTTAAGTGTCAAGGGGTTATACTGGATCCAGCACTGCTGCAGAAGAAGCAAGTTAATGCAGCTGTAAAAAATGTTTGTCCACAAGATGGCTCCCTACTTAGCCCACAAATGGCTCTCTACCTTGTCACAGCCAATCTGGCTCCCTTGATCCATGCTAGGGTTATCAGGTCCCTAGGGAGGGTGGGGACCCAGTACTTACCTTCTGTGCACTGTTGGGATTGCACATGCACAACCCCATATCGGTACCATGACATCATTTCCAGGAAGTGATGTCATCACACAAAGCTAAGGAGCACATGCGTGCTTCACAGTGGACCAATTTGTGCCCCATTATGTCTGTTTGGGTCCTAAATCGGCCCACTGCAAAGCACAGGAGCACTCTCGAGGCCGCCCGTTCCCTTCCTTTCCCCCTGCCAGTCGAATAAGCAGTGGTGGGGGGAAAAGGTGGGAGTGGGGGATCCCCTGCCCACACTGGGGGAATGGGATCCCTAATCCATGCTGTGGGGACATCTGCTGTGCTTTGCAGTGAGCCAATTTGAGCCTGAAATATTCCCTGGGCAGTGTGATGATATCACTTCCTGGAAGTGGCATCATTGTGCAGACACAGGAGTGTGTGTGCTTGGGAAGGTAAGGGGACCTGGCAACCCTAGCTATTTACCACACTGCTCCATCCCCTCCACAGGCATTTTGCTACTGTGGCTGACCCACTCTCCCACCGAAGGGGCAACATGGGAATAGCTTGTCGCCAGTTGGGACCGAGCAGGAATTTGGGGGAAGGTTGTACCTAATTGGCTACAGTGTGACCCCTTTTTTTGCCTGCTTCATGCTGTCTTGGGTAGAAGGAGCTATCTAAAGATATCTGGTAAGAGAAAAAAATCCTTTTACTGGTTAGGCTACAACTAGTTGGCAGGACTAGGGTGGACTGCTCAGGATAGTAGGGTTAATTGGCAAACACCCGGAGGCATCACAGTGATGGGGAGCATGTCCAGAATAGGCCATGGGTGGGTAGCACAGTGGAAGAGTGCCCTTGGTTCTGAGCATCATCTCTCGAATCTGGTAGGTACCTTGCGGTCCGTCAAGGGAAGCAGATGACACTGAGCATCTCTTGGCACAGATTGGCTGTCCAGGCTAGGATAAGCAAGGCTGGTGAGAACACCACCTGAGTTTGGAGTCATGGTGGACTTGCCCAGTGGGCACCCAAGGAGTTTACCTAATACAGCCAACCCTTAAAATAGTAAGCTTATGTTCAAATAAGCAATGATGTAGATCAGCCATTTAAATAATTAAATATATGAATATAAACGACTAATTTATCCCACATAATTGTTTCTGTGTACTCATTTTGGCATGTCACATTTGGGGTGCTGGGACAACCATTAATGGGAATATCAACAACATTTGCTATTTGTGTAGTCATGCATCAATTTTAACCTTGTACTTGGTTTTCCAGATACTATTGCTGTAAAACACTGTGGGGCACTATATAACATAGTAATATGAGTAGCAGTGTTAGTAGTGGTAGTAAAAATTATTATTAAATGTTGTATTTAAAGTAGCCCTTTGGCTTTGAATAATTGCTTCCATTTTGCATTTGGGGAAACTCATATATGGAGTAGTCAAGATGCAAAAGGAGTCAATGTCAAGGTATCATTCCAGATCTTAATTTAACTGGCATTACATTTTCTTTTTTAAAACTGTGTTTCTTTGACCCTCTGCTGTGCCGCCTGTCCATTTACATCAGAGATGTAACCTCGTGCCTTGGCTCTTTCACAGTAATGCTCAGTGGGGCGGTGAGATTTGCGATCTGGCCCTGAAGCAGTCATTTGATAGAGTACTGCTTACAGGCTATTGTAATAAAGAAGTGATGTTACAGGTCTTTAACTGTCAAATAGTACACAGTACAGCAGGAGGTTTGGACGCAAGCCTCCCAGAATCCTATCTTTGACACAGTGTGGGCATGCAGCCATCACAGTGACAAGATTTGTATGAGTAGAGACAATTAAAAAGCATTATGATGCAACTAGTAGGCTCATTGACAAAAATGAATGGGTTGTACATTCCTGTGACAAAATAATATCATAGATGTAGAGAAGCAATTGAGTTATGTTTACATAAGAGCCCAGGTACGATTTGTAATCTGCATTAGAAAAGGAAATTAACTATTCATTTTAACTGCTGAATTTCATGCCATTTTAAAGCCAGCCACATCAACCAACAAGGATTAATTCTGGTAACAATGTAGGTTTAATGAACCAAAACCCACTCTTTAACACTGGATTACCTTGAAATTCTTCCTCCCTCCCTCAATTAACTCTTCAGTAGTTAAGGCATAGCAAAAAAGCAATTGAGAAGTCAACAATTTATTCAGCATTATCTAGAAAGTAGTCAAATTAAGAAACTGTTAATTTCTAAATTCACAAAAGAACACAGAAATTTGGTTTATGGGAGAAAATACATAAGTTTGTGTTTCTGACATGATTTTTTGTGTTGGATTCTTAAATTAGTACAGATGGTATAATTTACCCCTATGGGAATTTACCCAGAAGTAAATTCTTTTAAAGCCTCAGAGAGCAAAACTGAAACTTCATACATGCATACTGTAAAACTGGCAGCAGTAACCAATTATGTGTCCTGTCAGGCAATACTGAACTGAAAACTGGGGACAGCACAAACAGCTTTTTAATGTGAAATCATATGTGGTAATTTGAGATGCATGGCCCATTTTGGCCCATAATTTTTATTTGAAGCAAAGGCTGAATTAAAGAAACAAAAACAGGTAGACAGAACAAGAACCGTCAGACAACACACAATTACTCTGTACAAATTAAAGACAGGTAGTTAGCTTAGTTAGTCTGTTGCAACAAAAACAATTCAGAATTATTTTTTTTACAAAGACCAAAGGCTGAACAATACAAACAGTATAAATGTCAAATTACCCAGCAGAGCACAAATGAAAACATGGTACAAAAAAAAGGAATGAGACCTAGTTAGAAGGGGTATGACTCACTCCCAGCTAATAATAACTGGTGATAACTTGGTGCAGCAAGATACAATTAAATAAATTAACATTTGGTGGTGGAGAATGCCATCAAGTCATAGCTGACTTACGGCGTCCCCTGGTGGGGTTTTCATGACAAGAGACTAACAGAGGTGGTTTGCTATTGCCTGCCTCTGCAACCTTGGTCTTCATCGGAGGTCTCCCATCCAATTGCTAACCAAGGCTGGCCCTGCTTAGGATGAGATCAGGCTCACCTGGGCTACCCAGGCCAGGGAAAATAAACACTTGAAGATGGGCAATTACTTTCTGTGGACAACTAGTCAGTCCTAATCTCTATTTGGTCTGAGTTCCATATTGTCAAGGTAGCTAGTCTCCCTCCGAACTATTTACTGTTTAAATATGTCAGCTTTAAGATCATTTACAGAATGTATTGAGAGACTGAAGTGTTCCCCCTTTTAAATCTTGAAACGATTTTTAACATCTAATTTTTATCTATTTTTGGTGGCCTATATCAGCAGCAAAAGGGACATTATTGGCAGCTGATAGTATATATTACATCAAAAGATGTAGAAGTGAGTGAGCCTTTGACAGCATGCCCGTTGTTGTCTGGACAGGGGAGAAAGGGTAGCATCAAGATTAGTTACAAAGGTTAAATCTCTGATGGCCCATTGATGCTACTGAATAACTGCTGCTTCAAATAGGCAGGCTATGTAAGCAAGGACAGGCCTTCCATCAAAATCTGTGAGAGGGAAGGATAATTTTCCAGGATGTTTTGTAGATCTTTGATAATATACTGAAGACATTTTAGCTGACAATTGTTAGGTGATGTGACCACAAGAAGGTTTTCTCTCACGTTCTTTGCTGGACTTGACCTTAAGCAGGGGATTCCGAAGTATAAGGCTGACAGGTTCCCACCAGTGGCAGGCAAACTCCCAGCGATCTGCATCTCTTCCTGCTGATCACTGACAATCAGTGGGAGGAAGTAGGCCACCTAGAGATTGCCTGTCATTGGCAGGGAGCCCAGGCAAATGGCCCTGCATGGACTCTCATGCCCCGTACCATGACGTCACTTCCAGTTACATAGGATATGACAGCATCACACCAGGACTGATTCTTTAAGAATTGGCTCAAAACACAGTGAAAACCTGGGATAAGTGCCTGCCATCTCGCCACCTCCCCACTCCCACCCTCCCTCTGGTTGCTGGACCTGGCAACCCTACCAAGGCATCTGTCAGGTTCCAAGAAGCAACAAAATAGGTTACAGTGTCAAGTGATGCCATAAGTGAGACTGGGCTGTATACAGCAACCAGCTTGTGCAAAGGCTAACTGAACAATGCTAACAGGAGCGTATACCGTTTTCTTACATAATTTAGTATTAATTTTCCTGATTAAATGAAAGTGTGTGTGTATTTACACTATTTATAGTCCGCCTTTCTAACTGAGACTCAAGCAGGATACCACTGTGTGAGTTAGCACTGTCAATTTCAAAGATATTTCAAAAACAATGTAATAGGCTATACAAATGCAAATTTGCAAAAGATTTAAAAGCAGAAATCCAATACCGAGTTGAAGAAATGCTGAAACAGACCACAAGCAATTCTAAATCTGACATCTTAATAGCACAGAAACTACCCAACAGGATCAGACCTACAGCAACAGACAGTACACAGCAGTAAAGTCTACAGTCCCCATCCCCTTACCAATGCATCCCCTTGAGACCACTTCCCTACAATACTTTCCTCACATCTGAGTAAAAAGCCCTCTTCAATAATTCAATAATTGCATTGTTTGTAGAAAGTTAGGAAAGTGAGAGGTTTCCTGGCTTCTTCAGGTAGGCCATTCCACAGGGTGGGTACCACCAGAGAGAATGCATGTGTACGGGCAACTGTTAATTTTGCCCATGTGCAAGGTGGCACCCACAGAAGGCCCTGTTCAGATGAGTGAAGCTACTATAGAGAGAGAGGTGGTCCCGTAGATATGATGGACCAAGGCCATGAAAAGTTAGTTACAGAGAGAGAGAGAGAGAGAGAGACAGAGAGAGAGAGAGAGGGAGACAGAGAGAGACTACTCCAACTGGCAGATCTTCGGAAGTCTCAGGTAAAGATCTTCTCCAACCCCAACATTCTGAATTCATGTAACTAGGAAATAAACTTTGACTTTCTGCATGCAAAGACTGTCCTGCGGCTGTAATGAGTTTCCATTCTCTAATGGGACTCTAATCTGGAGAGCCGGGTTTGATTCCCCACTCCTCCACTTGAAGCCAGCTGGGTGACCTTGGGTCAGTCACAGCTTCTAGGAGCTCTCTCAGCCCCACCCACCTCACAGGGTGTTTTGTTGTGCGGATAATGATAACATACTTTGTAAACCACTCTGAGTGGGCATTAAGTTGTCCTGAAGGGTGGTATATAAATCGAATGTTATTATTATATTATTATTATACATGTAAAACAAGTAATTTGTTTAAATGGGGAGATATTGGACAAGTAAGCTGCTCATGTAAAAAGGACAACTACTAGGACAAATGAGACTGTATTTTGGCAAATCACTCCCTTACGAATGGTGGGAAGTGGAGGCAAGAATGTGACCGAGCCTTATCTCTCCATCCAATGTATCATTCCCACCAGCCATCCAAATTTTAATAACATAATGTTTTAACTAATGCTTTAATAGTGCTGGTAATGAAAGAACAAAGGAGTTCAATAACAGTCATATTCTAGTGTGAATGTTTAAGATTGCGGCCTAAACTGCAATCCAAAATTGCCCTATTTTTCCTCAAGGTATAGGAAAATAAATAAGAGACGTATCAAATTATCATAAAAATTACTTTTTTTAAAAAAATAATTTTTATTGGATGAGGCAATATACAATAATTGATTAATACATTAAACTTATCCAAATTAACCCTTCTACATAGATATATACCCCACCCCTCCCCTCCCCCTTTTCTTTGTTGACTCCCAACAACACTCGAACCCCCCATTTATTCATAATTATCATAAAATTACTGATCATTTTTCTCCTTATTTTGCCATGCATAAGAAAGCAAAATTCCTTTTAAACACTTTGCACAGGAAAGAAGTCATTTATAGTAACAGCAATCCTTGAATACTAAACTGGGGTTGTCATTTTTGCCAACCTTTCCAGGCCCTTCTGGGTTTCCAAGGATTTCTCATTACAACGTGTATATTAATGAACTTCAGATCTGAGCCAGACTTGCACATGTCTCTGTGGGGATAGGTTTAACATTTAGAACACTGACTTATACACAAGGGTATTAAGGCAACAGTAATATCCTTTCCATACTAAGAAGTCACTTTGATGTTTTTGCCCAAATAGACTAACTTTCATATTGTTGGCTGACCTCACACATTGGCCCAGTTAATACTTGTCTGTGTAACACATTTAATGTTTACTACTGAGTTGGAGAAGAAAGTCACACACATACACACTCCTGGGGTAGGAAAGGGCAGCACAATTTTTCAAGAGAAAATGAATTGTGCTATTCCAAACTGTAATACTGTTTGAAAAATATAAACTGCAAATATTCAAATCATTATGTCCTGCAATTATACAACATGAAAATCCAGATAACACACAGCCATTTTAATATCTGTTTCAGTATCAATAAACAAATGCTGTAGTAAAATTTCAAGGGAATGCCTATAGCTGTCTGAATATCACAGCAGGAAAATGCTGCCTACTTATGATTCTGATCCTGTTCTAATGAAATACAAGGATAAAACCTCTGACACTATTGGATTTTCATCCCACGTAATCATCTCAGAGCTTGCTCTCTCCAGGAATGAGAGTGAATGGCACTTGAGGAAATCCTGTATTCCAAGTTTAAGACTCCAGTGCACACTTCCTTGGAAGCAAGCCTCATTCAATGCAGTAGGATTTACTCCTGTGTTAAACACATATGGGATAATTCAAGCCTTAGCAAAATGACATAATGTGGAAACTTTCAAAGTCTTATCAAGATGTTTAGAAAAATGAGAGAGAGAAACAGAACAAGAATCCCCAGGGTACTGGTATAATCTGCATGGGATGACGGTGGGGAGGCACTTTAACAAGAGAAGCTTTCACCAGGAGAGCTTGGATTTAGGCAGGCAGCAGCAGGCTCTATTGGCTGGCCTAAGAGAAATGAAAATGTAAGTGGTTTGCTCCAATGTCTGCAATAGAAAGTCATGGTTAATTGTTCCTGGCTGCCAGAAAGGCTTTCTTTCTATAGAAAAAGGAAATGGAAGTGAAGGAGAAGCATCTCAGACCTGATACTGCAGGGTAATATAGTGTATAAAGATGCTAATGATGCTAGTTATTCAAATTGTGGTCTGTTTTTGTGGCACATACAAAATAGCATGTTGTGCTCATCCATGATCGGTTGGAGAGTGGCTGTATGTTATTAGTGTTGATGACTATACAAAGCTAACATCAGGGGCCTCACAGGAAGAGGAATAATGTGGTATGAGGGAATCCCTTGCCAACAAGTTGCTCTCCGTAATGCATTTGGCAGACTCCTGATCCAAATATAGATCAAAAATGTGCTAGCATCTCCCTCCAACCAATGCAGCAGATTCCACATTGTGATACCACTTTGTGGAGCAACTGCAAAGTAATGCTAGGAAGTTACTATTGTTTGGAATCACAATGACAGTCTCATCTTGTGACTTGGGATGTCATCAGGTAAGTGTTAGGATATGGTGCAACATGTGGTGCAACCTTTGAGATGCTCCAGGTCATTGTATCAGAGAAGGATGGTACTGTCAGTGAGAGATGCAGTGTAGCTCACAATGCAATCTTCAAGCAGAATTATACCCTTCAAAGTTAACTGAAGGTCAATGGGTTTACAAAGGTATAGCTCTGCCTAAGACTGCATTGTTCATCACATAAGACTGTTATGGGAAGAGATGAGCTTGTAAAGGAGCAGAACTCGGAACAAATTGCTTGTATGATATCTTAACAGAGATTTTTATACTACAAAGCCATCTGTATATACCTATTGTGTAACAGAGCCTGTTACAGCAGAAATGGTACTAAAACGGAGCACTGCAGAGTTGCTCCATTTTCTCTACATGGGAGACCATAACTACAGCTGCTCCATTAATTTATCCAGTACCTACAATTCTAAGCTCAAAGAGTACTATGTCTAGCTAAGTATAAACAATACGCTTATTGCAATGCAAATATCTTTCTAAAAGATGCCCTTTGCTGTACCTACTGGCCAAAAAATCTTGTAGCTAGAAATGATAACTAAAATGATAAAAGTGAAGAAAAATAAAATAATGGACGTTTTAACTATACACTAAGTTCTAAATGCTACAAAACCAACACATGAAGCCAACTGCTAAGCATCCTTGAATAAGTGCAAACCAAGGAAGTACTTCACTGAACGAAAACTGATTTAATGAATAATCTGTCTGATCTCCAAGCCAAGATTTCTTAGCATGTTAAATTCCCTTGTTTGGAGGAGCAGCTTAGAAAGAAAACTCTGGCAATATTCCACCTGGAAAACAATGAGGCTAGCCATTTCCAAAGCCAAAATTGATCTGGTTTCTCATGAATGTCAGTGGCAGTCTTTCAGCAAGTCAGGGAAAGTGCTCAGCAAAGCAGCTGGGAAAGATGTACTGCCACCACAACTACACACAAATGCAGCCAGAAACTTTTCTCCTTCTTTGTGTAGAAACTATGTATGCTGCTCTGAGCTTCTTAGAAGAAGAGGAGTATTTTAAAAAACAAGCATTAGAAATAAATGGTCTATTCTGTTTATTCAATTTTATGTTTTTTCTGCAAATACACATAACTAAGGATATATAGAACTTTTCAGACCCCAACCAGATGTGAATAATTCTCCATGGCTCTTCTCTCTTTTTAAGGTTGCAATGTTTTTATTGTCTTTAATTAATTATATCACAAATAAAATATCATAACGCTGCATCCTCACAGTAAACTGTAATCCACTCCCAACTGCTCCAGGCATTTATTTATGTTATTTATAGTCTGCCTTTCTCACACTGAGACTCAAGGCAGATTATGCTGTGTGAGTCAATACAGTCAACTTCAAAGACATTCCAATAAATAATGTAAAGGGGTATATAAATGCAAATCTGCAAAGATTTATCCAATACAGAATTGACAAAATGCTGAAACAGAGCAAAAGCAATTCTAAGACTGATATATTGAACAACATTAAGGAACACAGAACCACCCTGTAGGATTATACCCAAAGCAACAGATAGCACACAATAGCACAAAGTAGTAAAGTCTATGGTCCCTCTCCCTCTACTGATGCATCCCTCTGAGACCACTTCCTTACCATACAGCCCGCCTGAGTTTTAAAAAATCATTTTCAGATACAAGGTGACTAGTACCAAGGGTATTGTGTCTACATACAGAAAGCAGTTTTCCATTATTTTAACTGAGGAATGTGACACACCAATGTACAATACAGGCGGTCTCCCTTCAGAAGCTGCCTGTGATCTTAAGTGGATGCCAGTTTATGTGGAGTGAGAGAAAGGTCTCTGGATGGGGAAACTAATTAGCACTGAGGTTCTCCCTTGACAGCTCCACGGCCACCTCCTTACCACACTGTGGAAATCTTTGCTGTTAACTAAAGACTTGGGGGTGGGGGGAATGGCATTCATTCTATCCAATTTATTCTATAATGAACCAAATGAAAATATATAACATCATTAAGATTAATAACTTTGATGCAATTAACATATGGAAATAATCATTTGTCACTTTTACTTTACGTCTTGCTAGATGTGAATGTGTGAATGACAGGGAAATTAAAAATAGGAATTCCAGTAGCGTCCCCCTCATCCTTTTTTGGTAGACTGAGCTATGACATTTGAGTATCCAATGAGAAACGAAGACCATTTCTATCTAGATAATATTTTCCAAAAGTGAGTAATGTCCATTTCCATTCTAGAAACCGTTTTCATTAGCTCCTGGCTTCTCTAATTTCCATGTTCTTTGTTATGCCAGTTTTAAGCCTTTCATTTAGTATCAATTAACTGGAATTTCTCTCATTTGTACTAAAGTCAAGGTAAATCTAATGATCATTAGCTAGTAGGATTATAGTCCTTTGGCAATGCAGGGTCTGCTGAACCTAATATGTAAAATCGCTTTTGCACCAAGAGGATTTACAAATTAAATAGTCTGATAATTATTCCCCATATCCAATGATCACAACTTTATCCATGGATTATGACTGAGACATTTGGTCCTGTTTGGTAGCTACCATAGAATTTTTTTAAAATTGCCAAATAATACAGTAATGTGCATTTTAAATAGTCCTCTGTGTGAATATCAGCTTTAGCTCTGTAGAAGTCATTTTTTAAAAACAAGCATGAGAAATATGAATGGGAGAAATATCTTGATCTCAACATAATCACATGTGAACCCGCATTTTTAAGCTCTCCTTGAAAAAAAAAAATCTTTTCACTTGAGTTATAACTGGGCTTTCAATCTAACCATCTGATGATACATTAACAATCTTGCTCCATATGTTTGAAAACTATACACTATGTTTCAACAGCTTACATCCGCATGCCAACCACGTATATTTTTTTGTGCAGTAGAGTCAAAAATTTATACATAGCTAATGGTGACCAGAAAAAAGCCCACAGGAAAAAAGCCCACACGGAAAAAAACCTACAAGGAAAAAAGCCCACATGGAAAGAAGCCCACATGGAATGATACCATTTTTCTTTAATGACACCTTTTTAAATTGAATTGCAGAGCTTTTGGGATATATGCTGTTAGGTGCCACAACAAACTGTTTAATTTGCACACATGGAAAAATGCCCACGTATTGTACTTTTCATGTTGTAATTTTCATGCAAAGCACCATAAATATTTATATTTGTGGATAACCATTCATTTCCATTTATGAGAATGAACAGGTATTACCTATATTTTACATTGTTATTTTAGGATTAAAATATGTCATATTCACATGAAACAAAATATGTGACCAATTTGTTATCAATGAACTTTATTAAGAAGGAAAAACAATAATAACAGAAATTAAACTCTACACAGAAATATTTTAAAATAAAAATAAATGCTTTAAATTTATTAATTTACAATTTGTCAGCCTTTTTAATGTTGGTATGAAGTAATTTCTAAATTAAAGACAGAAAGATGTTAAATTAAATTATGGATAGACTGTCTAGTATACACAGCTTTTTAAGAACTATATGGCTTTAAAATCTTCAAATAATTAATATTATTTACTTATTTTGTTAGTAAAAATTGAAACCATAAGATAACAAAACCATAAGGTAACATTAAAATAAGTCGATTTCCTATCTCGATTTCCCTTTACTTGCATTTTAACAAATACATTGTGGTGCACCCAGTGACCATGGCAAAAGACCACCTGACCCTAACAATAACAGCAACAACTATTTAACAATAACAGCAATAACAATAACTTATAGTTTTTCATTGCAAATTAGCCAATCTCCTTAAGTAATGAAGTTTATCTTCCACCTGCTCATATTGCTGCACAGAAGCAGCAAACATGTCATGTAGTGCCTCTTATTTCCTCTTTTTCACCTCTAAGCAACCTGCCTGTGCATTAGCCAGTGTTAGTTTGTGGCAAGCCAGGTCCCTCTGCAGTCCATCAACTAGAGACCACACACTGGGATGACTGTAGTGGAATAGGGAATTAAGAGCACTGTGAAATCCCTCACAACAGTTTGCAGTTTTTGGCGACTGTTCAGGGCTGCATCATGATGATTCCACATTCTTATAGGAAACTAAGGATCTCTACCTGCTGCACCCTCAATATATGTCTTTCTAGAATAGTAGAAGTAGTTAAGCCCTCATAGATCTATGAAGCTAAGCAGAGCTGACTCTGGAAGTATTTGGAAGGGAGAAATCAATAAACATAGCTGTAATTCACAAGACTGAAGAAATGGCTACTAAGTTTATAAAGCTTTAGTTTTCTTTGAATTAGCAAATTGGTTTATCATTCACCATCTCTCTTCTTTCTTTTAGTACAAAACTATGTATAGAATCAATAGAAATGACAAGTGTATATCTATATATATGAATATGGTTGTTTGTTCATTTGCAGTTGTTTGTTAACTTTGTTTATTGGATTTGGAAATTCAAAATAAAATATTTAAAAAAAAAAACAGGAAAAAAACATAGCTGTAATTAATAAAAATGGTATTTGTAATTAAAGAAAAATGGTATAGTTCCATGTGGGCTTCTTTCCGCGTGGACTTTTTTTCCGTGTGGATTTTTCCCATGTGGGCATTTTTCCATGTGGGCTTTTTTCTTGTGAGCATTTATGACCATGGGTTTTTTTTCTGTGGGCTTTTTTCCTGGAACCATAGCTAATACCTAACAGAAAGGTAACTTGGGAATTTTAAATTTTAAATGATAACTATGCTGCACTTTCAATGCACAGAATATTCTCTTTTGCTGCACGCATATGACTTACTGCTTGCAATGTAGATAGATACTACTTAAATTTGAGACTTGTTCCTTGACTCTTTTGGCTATCATTGTCAAGACAACTCTTGCTATGGATGCCATAATAAAAAATTACCTTGCTGAATTCAGCCAAGTTCTACTAATCAAGTTAGCCAATAGTGGATAGCTTGTTGCCCATAGAACAAAACAGATAATCTTGGGTAGTCGCGGTTTAGGTGTCATTAGACTTCTGTTTCATATAGAAGGGAAAAGGAACACTAAGAGAAGCTACAGAGTTTTCTAGATGAAATTCAGAATTGTACTAGCAACCGCTGGCAGCATACATTCACCTCTTGAACCTTATCTGGGGGAGTGAGGGCAGTGCGCAGCATGTTTCCCCAACATACACTGTCCAGTCCTTTGGAAAATTATAGTGATGGGTCTATATCAGCTGCCAAGAGGAATTAATGGCAATAGGGAAGCATGCTCCTCCTAGAAGTCTGGAGGGAGAATAGTGGTGAAAAACCGCTCCCATGTCAGCCAAATGATTGGCTTGAATCTATACATCTTTTTAAAAAATTCATCTAGTTTCCACAGTGTTCTATTAACTAATGTTGATTTACTGTAATTCAAAGAATATATTATCTAAACAGCTGCCAAGAACCTTTTGCTGCAGTTCAAGGATAGATAAGTTTTGAATTAACAGGTACACACTTGTGTCTCATGGTATAAAATGATATGATAATCACCATAGAGTTTTCAATCGCAGGGTTTGGATCCCACAGAAAAGATCCCTGTGTACAAGGGGGAGTGGTGATTTTTGATGAGTTTCCCCTGCCACTCAGCCCTTCAGTTTCTCCCACCCCCTGGGGGCATTTCAGGGGGCATTTCGAGCTACAACAGGAGAGGGGAGGTGGAGAAGTTGCACCTCCATGAAAGCGATGTAGACAGAATCTAACCCAATATCATCACAAATTATATTAACTTCTTGAGGCTTGCTTAAAAATCATGATATATAACAAATTATCTAACAGATCGGGAGGATGGTGTTTTGTAAATGAAGAACAGACTTAAAAAAATTCTTTTAAACCTAGAGATGTAAAACAGCTGCCATATTTTGCTGCCGCAGCTCACTATTTTTCACAAAGAGGTGGAATTCTTTTAGTTTATATGTATTTTGATGTGCTTTGGATTGGAAGGGTATACACAAATATATACATTTTCTTTTTTCTTGAAGTCTAAAGCTTTCAGCGGTTGGCTTCAGCAAAAAGAAAACGGTGTTAGTATGTCAAAGAACTGATAAACAGAGGAGGCGCAAGAATACCACCATACTATTGCGTTCTAAAAATGAAAACCTTACTTTTTAAGCTAGATCATTTAACTAGCAATTTATTTCTCACATCTTTAATCTTGTGACGGGAAAAAATCTGACACAAAGTTAGGCATAGTTAAACCCCTGATCCATCAAAGGAGATCCTGGTATGGAAAAAGCCATCTATGCAGTAGATACATCTCATTAGATCCAGATTATTGCAATGTTCATCTGCACTCAGCAGTATTTTATGTGCACAGAGATATACATGTCCAGTTGTTATTAAGGATAGAGTTTTGAGTTGGATGAAGGTCACTGCATCTATATATTGAATTGTGGGCCAGGTATGCGTTTGCTTATTCATTGTTTCATCATTTTATGTGTCATAAATAAACAGCTTCTTCAGTTTTGCTAGTACCATTAAGGGTAGTATGTTCTTAAAAATGGTTACATTATAGCAATTTCTTATTGTGGTTGATAAATGTAATAGACAGAATGCAGTGTTTGAAAAAAGTATAATGGACAGGTTTGAACGTGCAAGACGCTGAGATTTTAGCCCACAGTTCACACCCATTTACTGCATTTTATAGAAGAATTGCTAAGTGTTCTAGCCTTAAGCACTTTCCAGAATTTGAGTACTGTTCAGTGCCTTCAAGATCACTCAAAGCATCTACAAATCAGCTAAACACACACACACACACACACACACACACACACACACACACATTAAAAGGCCAGCAGATTTGATTTCAAGCATGTTTCTAATCTATTATGGGGAAAGGGTATAAAACAGTTTAATTTTTCTCAGCTTAGTTGTCCTCCGGCAGTGTTCCTGTTTTGATGAATTTTGGTTAACCACCTTTTGATAAGAATATTGCCATAACAGAAAGCCAACTGAAACTTTGTGATGCAGATCACTGTGAAACTTGATGGCTGCAGCTTTGGCTTTGATAAATATTTTCAGCTGCATTGCCACAAGTGGTTTCAGACCTCTTGTGTTTCAGTTCTTAAAGCATGTTTTTCCTCAGAAAACTGACTGCATACAAATGGCAGATTCTTCCTCACGGGGTCTGTTTTATATCATTCTGACTGCATTCATAGTTGGATCCACTGACCTTGGTGACAACTCTTCCCTGCTAAAATTGACACGAAGGAAAAAAAGAGATACCATTCCCACCCCCACGCATCAATAAAATGATTAGCTTAGCTCCCAAATCCATACATGAATGCCTCAAGAGTCCCTAAGGGCTTAATTAGTCAATGATGAAGTTACCCTGATGCTACTAAGGGCACAGTTTAATAGCAGAACCATTATGATTGATATGTGGGAATGAAGGAACCAACCATACCTCGAAGTTGAGTGTGCATAATGAGGTTAGGGAGCAAAACACATTCTCCTTTCTCTTAAAAACGACACATTTTGTATATAATTATGTTCCAGAACACGGTAGTATTATTATGTCTTTTAATTCTGTGAACCACTGTGTGAGCATCACCACAGGTCATCTATACATCTAAAGCTGCCTTATACTGAGTTAGGCAATTGTTCCATCAGTCCAGTGTGGCATCCTCTAAGCGGCAGTGGCTTGCCATTTACATACAAAGGTCTCTCCCAGGACTGTTACCCAATATCATTTTATCAGGACATGCCAGATAGTGCTGAAATGTTCTGCACTGCTGGCTGAGCTATGGCTCTCCCAAAGACAGCTAAGCTATAAGGAACTGCCTTATACTACCTCAGACATAGCCATCTAATCTAGTACTGTTACTGCTTGTCTCAGGGCAGAGCTACAATATTTGAGAATTTTGTGCTTAGACATCCTCTTGTATTTTTAATTTTTTAAAAAGTCACAGAGGCCTTCAGTTTAGTTCAAAGCCACAGTGTGGGGGAGGGAAGGGAGAGAAAGCCACTACCAGAGTGGACAATACTGACCTTGGTAGATTGATGGTCTAATTCAATATAAGGCAGCTTCCTGTGTTCATTCAATCATTTCCCCTGTGCCACTTCCCCCAAAGAAATCGCTCTGCCTTCCTTGAGCTGCTATTAGGGGGAGAAAGTAGTGGTGGTGGTATCTATAGGTTACCCGTATTTCCCCCTACCGAGGTTAATAATAACTCAGAATTTTGTCAGAAAAACTACACAGGGTTTATGCCCACACCCCATCCCAGCTCCATGGTCCCAAACCAAATTGGGTACGGGCTGTTTTAAAAAGTACACGCTGGGAGATCCAATAACAGATTCCCAGATGTAACCTACAGCTTCACACCCAATCTGGGATCTTTCCTAGTCATGCTAGCTTTTAGCTAGAGAGAATGGGGATTTAACTGAGACGTGCTGTATGCAAATCAAGTACTCCACCAGATATGGTGATTCTATATGCTGAGATTTTAATGGCCCATTTGAGATCTTTACACCAATAGAGGCATATAACCTGAGCAAAGCTGCAGCCATTAAAGCTATTAGACTGACAGCTGCCTTTTGCCCTTTTCCAATCAGAGTTGTAATGTGAAAGGTCACTTTTGCAGCATCGACCATACGATATTAACCATGGGAGTAGAAGACGATGGTTGAGACCAGTAAGATCCATCACAGCTTTCACTGCTGCAGCTAGAACTGCTCTTTAGAGCTTAACTGCAGGATTGCCAGGCTGCAACTTGAAGAACAGCCCTCTGTGATGAAAAATAATATAGTCATGCCTGTGATTGTAGCAGGCAATATTCAAAGCCTCTAATGAATATTAAATCTACAGGTGTTTTATGGGTATGGCAGGAAAAGAGAGGGGCCAATGCAACCATTTGGTTTTTGAGCTCTAGTTCATTATGCCCAAATATGAACATGTCAGTATGACTCTGGGCTCCTGCTACCACTTTTCATAGCAATTAAGCCACAAAGGATCAAACAGGAATTTTAGGCGGCATGAGGACATGTAAAATCAGTCCATCTAAATTGTAAGATCTTCAGGAAAATACTTCCTAATGTAAGGTGCCAGATTCCAGTACTGCTATAACCCAATCATGCCATGCAAACCTTCACATAACTTTGTTTCTAAGGTTTTCATCAGGAATTGCAGTTTCCTTTCCTGATATTTGTGCTAAACATTCCAGCAACTTTCCAGTGACTTCAGTTATTCTTAAACAAATTGTTTTTGATTGAATTATTGTAACTAGATTGTGCCAGCAATTCTTTGTTTCTGAAGTACCCCAATTTGATTAAATCTTAAGTTTAGTCATTAACTTATCCCCCAATTTTTACTGGTGCCTAGAATTATTGCTTAATATAAGCTATTAATCAGACTCCATGAAACTGACAACATCAATGTGATTCTAATTGGAGGCTATCTCCTGCAACTAAGATTTGTATCTTGGTTGCTGCTAGGAAGTTAAGAGCTCGCCCCACTGTCTAAATGTTTCTGTGTTTGGATTTCTTATCTCAGCCAAACATTTTTGTAACTAGGGTTTCTTTTCCACATACATTTCTAAGACCTTTAAAATGTAAGTCTGGTTGCTTTTAATTCTTACAAGGCAAAACATGAAAATGACTTTGTGGTGCTTTAATTTTCTCACTCTCTTCTGGTTTTATTGTAGTAATTTTCAGTTATAGCAGTTGACAATGCTAAACTTTTTTTCCAGCAATATACAAAGCAAGACTCAAGTCCAAGGCATATGTGATGGGGGAGCTGCAAATTTGCACCAGAGAAGCAAAACTGTCCCCCAGCTGCTTTCCCATTCATGGAGGAAAAGATGATCACATGAAGCTTCCTTATACTGAGTGAGACCCTTGCAGGATAGTATTGTCTATTCTGACTGGTGGTAGCTCTCTAGGGTAAAGTGTTTTTGATTCAGCGATTGTATCTCCAAATCATGTTATCTCATCCTTTTACCAGGAGATGCTGGGGATTGAACATACAACCTTCTCCATACAAAGCAACTGTTCTACCACTGTATCATTGGTCTATGCTGTTGTTATGATCAAACTCTGTATTTAGTGTCAAAATAAAAAAGGAGAAACTGTTCCCACAGCTCATCTAGTTTGGCCCTCAGCACAAGGACTTGAACCCATCCTCACACCTATATATCTAACCAGTTTCTTCTTGCCCTCCATGCATCTGACGAAGAGAACAGTGATTCTCGAAAGCTTATGCTACAATAAAGTTGGTTAGTCTTAAAGGTGCTACTGGACTCTTTTTGATTTTGCATCCTGACAATGTTTCTTTATATCAGGAAAATAGCAATAAGTTTATTGCACTATGTATAGTCTGAAAATAGGTGTGCCAGTGTTATCATCTGGCCAGTGGCTCTACAATTAAGAGCAGAAGATGCAGGGCTTCCCCATGTTAGCTTTAAGAATCTATTTATGCGAATGGATATTGGACTGGGATCTGGAAGATCCAGGTTTGAATCCCCACTCTGCCATGGAAGCTCACTGGGTGATCTTGGGTGGGCCATTCTCTCTCATTCTACAACAACAGCAGCAGCATTTGATTTATGTACTGCCCTTCAGGACAACCTAACACCCACTGAGAGTGGTTTACAAAGCGTGTTATTATTATCCCCACAACAATCACCCATGAGGTGGGTGGAGTTGAGAGAGCTCTGAGAAGCTGTGACTGACCCAAGATCACTTAGCTGGCTTCAAACGGAGGAGTGGGGAATCAAACCCGTTCAAGTGGAGGAATATGGAATCAAACCCTATCACTCTTAACCACTACACCTAAACTACCTCACAGAGTTGTTATTGTGGTGATGCAATGAAGAACAGAGAATGATGCTGTAAGCTGTTTTGGGTCCTCAATTGGAGAGAAAAGCTGGGTATATTGATACAGACAAGTGTTATGTGATCACATACCCTGATTTCTATGAAATAACACATAGCATTCATCTAGTGTTTTCAGAGTGTTTCATATATATTACAAAAGCCCTATGAGATAGGCCAGTATTATTTGCCCTATATGACAAATTGGGTGGCTGTGGCTGGAAAAGGGTGACTTGCTTGAGTTCCCCTGACTTGACTTAGAAACTCTGCTCAGGATGGAAATACTTCTGAATTTGTGGTACAGATGACATTTGAACTGTGGCCCTCACAGATCATAGCTCATTCTCTTAGCCATTATACTACAGCATCTCATACAGAGATTTGAGGAAGCGGTACTTGTAGGAAAGTTACAGCATGGGCCTAAGCAGAGTTATTCTAGACTGAGGGCCAAACTAGACCTTACAACATCCACAGGTCTGACCTGTAGGTGTGGAAGGACCAGGAGATCCCCCTTCCTACTTCTTTTCAAGTGCTGAAACCTCTCTGGGGTAGAAGATTTGGCACTTGAAAAGGTTTGTGGGTAGGACAAGATCACCTGGATCCACCATGCTGTGGGCTTGATCAGGGTCAAATCCTTGTGGCATTTTTAAATGGCCAACTTCAACTCAAAAATGGTGCCAGTGTCCAGAGGTGGAAACCATGGATGCTGTAACATCTAATTGGACCCTGAGTCCATTGAAATCAAGGGAGTAGGTAACATAGGATCATACTGTTAGGCAAGTAACCATGCAAGTCCATTTCAATAAACAATGAATTGGAGGTTTTCTCATTAATCAGTGTATCTTGAGAGTAGTATTGCAGGTGAGCAGAGGAGATAGCTCTGGCTCGTATTTTAAGTGGCTGGCATTTTTGTGCTAATGGAAATCTGCCTGATAGCTATGCCTTTAAAATCATTCCAGAATGCTCAGTGCTTCTTGACATTTATACAAGCCCAAGTCATATTGCCTCCTTGTTTGAGCTTATGGGACCTGCTCCCCACACTGATTTGATACAATGTAGACAGATCCTCATATCCTTGACTAACCTGTACCAGAAAGGTTTATTTTTGAACAGGAGAACCACTGACACCTTTTTGCATGTTGGAGGAACTGGATCTTGATTGATACCAGCACTGCTGTTAATCACTTTTCCAGCTCATTGCTTCAGCTTGGTTTTGAATAAATAAGCTGAAATATATATCTTGGCATTTGTAGATGGGGAAGTATTAGGCTGATATACAGGTATGCACTTGTGAGAAATTAATCTTTATGATGCACATCAGACACTGTTGTCTTTTTAAAATGTCTGCAGATGTTATCTTTGCAGACACTCTTGAAGAAGAACTGATTTGAAATAGATGGTAATTCATGTATGATATGTGTCATATTCTCAAAAAATCTCCAACTGTTATGTGCTCCAAGAGCTCTGGTGATCTCTACTAATACAATGCAGCATAATCAGACTTTTCCATACAACAGGAAATACTAAAGAGGGTAGGGTGTTGGTTTTTTTTTTTGCTACTCACACTATTCTGACTAACAATAATATGATAAAACCACCAAGACCTAATACAAACAAGCAATACTCTCTCATTACAGAGTGACTTTCCCACAATTTTCAATAAAGGAAGCTCCCTTGGTTTACCATCAAAAGCAGAAGTCAAAGCAGACAGCTGGCTGTTCAGCTGAGCAATCATTTGTCACAGGATGGGTTACACGTAGGTTGTGGCTGGAAGGGATCTGTGGGGAGCTGAATGAACATGCTTTGTGTGATGATTCCCATGCACAGTGGTTTGCAATACAAGTTCTACAAAAACATTGTGTGTGACAGAGCGGTGACAAACATCCTTGGACATTTACAGTGCAATCCTATGGTGAGTTACTCCAGTCTAAGCCCATTGAAGTCAATGAGCTTAGATTGGAGTAACTCTCCATAGGATTGCACTGTTAGACATTCAAGTGCTCAGTTGAGGGCTGGGACAGTCTTCCAGATGCAGGCTGGATTTCACGTTGGGAGAAGACTGTCTAAAAGCCAAGTATCTGGTTATACAAAAGCACAATCATACAGCCTTCATTGTGGCTGCCATTCCCCCAATAGGGGTGGGAAATCTGCAGCCCCTGCCCCCGCTCACTTGGCTGGAAGGGGGTGGGGGAGCAACTTGAAGAGAGGCAAGTGTGTAAAGTTTGTATGTGCTTCTGTGTTGTGTCACAAAATAATGGCATTTTCCATCACAACATAGAAGCTACAGGTTGCGCCAGGGGAAGATTCACTAAAAACCACTCTCAAACTTGTGTGAATCAGCCCCGGGCATGACCTGTAGCTTTTGTGTTGTGCCAGAAAATGACGTTATTTTTTCTGCATGATGTGTAGGCATGAGGGTAAGTATCCACTTCTCTGTCCTCCATTCCCACCCTCAAGTTTGAACCTTGTAGGTTCTAGTAACCCTCTACATAACAAAGACCACGCAGGAGGAGGAGGCAGCATGTCTGTGTGCTTTTATATCCTTCAGCAGGACCAAGTGGTCCTCTAGCATTACTTGATTTCCAGGTGAGAAGGATGATGGATTGCTGGAGCAGACTGGAATGGTCTGTAGGTTCCCCCCTCCCGCTATCAGCATCACAGAGATCCGGTGCCCGGTCTACAGACCAAACTGCACCTGACAGTAACTCAGATGCAAACTAGGCAAAGTATTTTGTGCTTGCTTGCAGAGATCAGTGTCACGTCACCAAACTATTTGTCTTGGGATAACATCAAAGAGAAGGCTGAAAAATGTGAATTGGGCTATTTATTTATTCATTTATAAAACTGCCTTTCTTCTAGTACAGCAGTAACTTAAGGCAGATAATGAAATTATCTATAATTACAACAATAATAAAAATCTTTAAAATAACGGCCAGCAGAATCCATAATTCTACAGTTA
This sequence comes from Eublepharis macularius, assembly GCF_028583425.1. Classification (NCBI taxonomy): domain Eukaryota; kingdom Metazoa; phylum Chordata; class Lepidosauria; order Squamata; family Eublepharidae; genus Eublepharis; species Eublepharis macularius. The sequence continues at coordinate 94,228,885 of NC_072791.1, read as the reverse complement.
TCATAACACCCAAAAGTGCTACCCAGACCATGCCAAATGTCTCCCTGAACACTACTTTGCAGCCTCTCCTGAAGGCAAGCAAAGTGGAGACCTGTTTCATCTCCTCTGGAAAGTCATTCCAAAGCAGAGAGGTGGCAATCGAAAAGGCCTGAGCAGCAGCAGGCAGGAGACCCAGAAGCCCCTCCTGGGGAGAGTGAAGTTGCCAATGTACTACTGGAAGAGGCAGTCCTTCACACATGCACAAAAGGTTTGCGGGAAGGCAGATAACGGTGAGATTATAAAAGAGCCTTAGTTGGCATAGGCAAAAGTAAGAGAATTCAAAACAGCTGAGGGTGCTGTTGCTGACATCATATCATTATGATCATCTCCTCCTCCTCTGTGGTTTTAATTTTCAGCATTCTTAATTGTGTGATTTTAATAATGTACATTTTTTAAATCCTGAGAGGTTTTTCATCTCTGATCTATGCCTGAATCTAAGAAGAAAAAGTGAGCTACAAATGATATGAATGTAAGAGCCTCCTTCTAAGACTGAAAGAGAAGGAACAGGTTTATATTAAGCTATTACAAATTCTATTCTTTTTGGTTTGGTTCTTAGTTGCAAGTAATTTTTGCTGGATTATTCCCCTTGCACCTGAAATCTGTCTGCAGGTAAGGTAATTTAAATCAGAGACCCCCTCAAACATTATTATAGGGAGATTAATTCACTGTGAGTAAATGAATTACAAATGTTTTATTATTTCTTCTCTAGATTTTTTAAATGATCTCTAAGATTTCAGATTGTATAAGATCCCCCTACTCTGCATACATGTTCATACCAAAGTATAATAAAAATATTTTTAATTGGGCTTGCAAGTTGACCATTTCTTTTCTGTTTCAGCAAAAGGACATGCAGAGAAAACTGGTGAATATTTGAAAACATCTGCCATCAATGAAGCTTCGTAAATGTTTAGACGACACCAGATTCAAGCCAGGAACAAACTATCCCCTTAAAATTATCATTTCTAATGAGGCAGATGTAAGGATGGCCATCCCAAATGTATTAAAAGATGTGCTGCAATGGTGCTTGCATTCATTGAGTCTTGAAACACATCAAGCATACATCCGCACTGCTACCCTAGGGAATCTGCATGCATTCTTGGCTGGGGAAGAAAGCTCCCATTTAGATTTTGCTGCTGTTTTCTTCCCATGCAAATCCAGGACAAAATAGACAAATGTAGGTACTTCACGAATGTCAGTGTGCAGTAGTCTACCTGGCTGCTCTTGCCTACATGGAGATAGTCCCTGTTTAAGAAAAATAATACAGCAAAATCTAACCAGGGCTTAAATTAAATTGCAATGAAACCTGATCTTCATTCCTTTCAGCAGGACCTAGCTGCAAGTAACTTGTTCCTCAGACATTTCAGGCAGCCCTGAAATTTCTCTGTGGGTAACTAAATTCAAACATTATTTTTTGTTATATAGGTATTAGTTCACTGTGGGTGCATGGATTAGGATGCTTATTCATGTAGAGATTTCCTGAACAGAAATATGAATAAAAGACAATGCACATCAGGTATCTTTTCCTCACAGAAATTATCTTCAAAATACTAACAATAGGTTTAGGGATTTAATTTATGCCCTTCAATGGAACCACTTCACAGGAAGTCTAGAGAATGATAATATCTGGTCTGCAAATTCCAGACAGAAAGCTGTTTTAAGGAGTAGGTCTACTCAGAAGTATGCCCCATGATATTCAGTGGGGCTTAGGGTTGCCAACTCTGAGTTGGGAAATCCTCGTATTCTGGAGATCAGTTGTAATTCCAGGAGATCTCCAGACCTTACTTGGAGGTTGGAAAACCTAGTTTTACTCTCAAGGAAGTGCTTTTAGGATTGCAACTTTGAATCAGACATTTTGACAATTACAGTTCCCACCTGATAAATGGAAGAAATGGTTTGACAGTGCTGGAATGGTAACCTGGAACAAGCTCAAAGCAGCAGAACACCATTAGTTGTCATCTACAAGTTCCACCTCAAACGAGTCCAAAATATCTGTGATCTAATTTACAACACTGGGTTAACTTAGGGATCAGGCAATGAAACAAACCCAGATGTTGACTCTGTTCCCACATCCATTAGGGATTATCAAATGTGCTGCATGGTAATTTCTACACAGATATGCTTTTCCAAAGAAATGTTGTGATGTGTGACACATCCTTAACTGGGCTGGAATACAAACACTTCAAAATGGTGCTAATTGGGCCTGAATATAAACTGGGCTGGGGATCAGTCTATGTGAGTTTAAGTGTGTCTCTGTTGGGAAATCTGCATGTAAATGAAATTGTACTAATGGCAAATATCTCAGAAAACCTAAACTAACAGCACATTCTAATGTTTAAGTAAAAACAGAGCCAAAGGAGAGAGCCCCTAATTACCACATAGTGAGAGCTATGATTAAAACCATCAGGGCAGGGTTCCTGTGTTTCACTACAAAAATACACTAAGTTCTGCTTCACTGTTATTTTAGTTGGGGGAGAGAAGGCTTAAAGCCTAAAATATATAAGCACAAAGTTACCATTACCTGATTTTAAAGATGTGTCTCTGAAGAGCTCAAAATAATGCAGGATTTAACTTTTTAAAAATGCATTTAAAGAAGCTAGTATATTTGCTCATGTTGAAAATGAAATCATGGTTAACTTCTTAGGTTTGTTTGCAGCTCTTTCTCTGAATTTTAAGTTGCACTGAAGAGTTATGCTACTGTGGTTTATAAAGACATCATTACACTTATCACAGTGCACTCAACGTTGAATTTACATGCCTCTCATATACACAAAGGGCTATTGGTGTAGCTGAGGAATCAGGCCCTGGTGGAGTATTTTATATGAAGTATATTAACATGATTGAGATCCAACACCATCTCCCTGCCCCCCAAGAAAGCACTTAAATTTCTTCATGGTAGATGGGCAAAATTTCATTCTTCAAGCACTCCCATATGCCTTATAAGCATCCTGCTCTGGAAGTTCCCTGACTCTGATAGACTTGGAAGGTTGCAACACTGTTTAGAATGGCATTGTTAAGATCTTTGATTTACCCTTGTCAGAAAATGAGGCGGCAGAATATTGAGAAGGTAGAATTGAATGCATTACTATGAAGGGCAACAGGATCTGAGTCTGGCGGCACTTTAAAGTCCAAGAAAAGAGTGTAAGCTTTAGAGAGTCAGAGCTCCCTTCTTCAGTCATGGTGTCTGAAAGCTTACACTCTGAAAATCTTGTTGGTCTCTAAGGTGCCACTAGATTCAAATCCTGCTGTCCTACTGTAGACCAACACAGCAACCCACTTTACTATCCTTATAGAGGGCATGTGAAGGGTGCAGCAGCAGAAGAAACGGGTAAAAAACAGAGCTGAAATGCTAGAGTGTCCTGACGATGTGATATAACTTCCAGTTTCACTACTAGAAGTGACATTGTGGCATGACAATCTGCCCCACCCACAGAAGCCTTTGGGGATTGCTAGCCTTCAGATGGCAATGGTAGCTTTGAATGCTCCTTCATATATAAAAGTTCAAGCAAACAGAAAACTACCATAGGAGGGAGAAATCTTCTTCAGATTCCTCACTTTGTTGGCTGTGCTGGCTTTTTATTTTCAAGCAATTCTTAACAGGGGGGAACATTCTAAAATATTAAGTTCCACAGGTCTCCTTCTGTAGTCTGAAGGGGCATGATCCATTCTGCCTCAGCATTCTACTCCCTTACTCCCACCTCATTTTCTTGCATGTGTCTGTCAAGCTACCACTCATGCAGGTTTAGATTCTAGCCACACGTAATGAATTATACTACCAACAGTGTGGGATGCCCTTCATTTTCCAGACAATCTAATAATTCCTGTATCTTGCACTGGTATGTAGCCTTGTCAAAGAAGATGTCATCATGTTAAGACTACACTTTCAAGATTGCCCATGTCGTCTTTAAATTGTCTTGCTCATAGCAGCATTTCTTATTCAACTTCTATTTTTAAACCTCAGCTGCATCTACAGCTCACATCCCTTTGAAGTGAGTAGCACCATTCCTATCAAATACTGGATCTGGACTGCATCTTTAGTTAATGAAGCCATCTCATAACAGAAATGATACTATCTTCCTGTTCAGGTGAGTCAACTGAAGGAATGAAGAAAAAGTAGCAAGAGATCAGTTTGGCTCATCCTTGCCTAGTATGCAATCTCATTGACGTAAGCAAGATTTTCACCCTAGTACAACACAAACGATCCACCTCAAGATCTCAAGATTGTAACAATATCAAACTACTTCCCTATCACTGTGTTTTAAGTGGCAAAACAAGTTCTGCATGCAAAGAAAAAATAACTCACTGGGGCTGAGACCAGTTCTCAGGTATAAGAAACCTCTGTAGCCAAATAACAAAGCCTGACATGTTCTGGAACATGACTACCTAATGGAAAAGCTTACACTATATTTTAAAAAGGCATAGATACAAATTCTGTGGATAAAATCCATTCTACTTAAAGGAATTCAGCTGAGAGTTTTAGAAGGTGTGCAAGATGAAACATGTAGTTATTCTACTAGATGGGACTCAGATCTCAAAGACAGAACAGATATGATTTTAATGTGGTTGAGTTTGTGTTGTACATTTAGCAATGAATCTGGAAGCATTTGAGTGGGAAATACTGATTATGGGAACTCTAAGCATACCTGAGGCACAGCTCTTCTTTCTTACAAACATTCAGCATTTTATTCTGACAAGCAAGGCTGCATTTTAAGATCCATATCTGCTGGACAAATGAAGTGTGGCCTTTGATTTAACTAATCGGGCATTCCACTTCTTAGCTTGCTGTTTAACGCTTAGGTAACAAAATTAAACTGGTATAAATATACAGGGCACCACAAGTTCAGATATCCATTCACACTAGATTCATTTTCAAAGAGGGAAAATAGAAAATCAAAATACATCACAGTGGATTCAGTCCAAAGAAGCTCCAGAACTCTGCTCATGGAATAGATCCCGTCTATCTGATCACTTTCTTCAGTCTCTGCACCATCTGAAAAGTGGCTAACAATACCGGGGGGGGGGGACACAGAAGCAAACAAGAAAAATGGGGGGGAGGGGCAGGGCTTCTGAGTCCTGGGAATACTCAGGGCCTTACGCCCCTGTGAGAAAAAGGAGAACAGGCTCAAGAGGAGAACAAAGCCTGCCCTGCTTCAGGATCTTTCCTACTTCCACCCATGTCCACTCAAGCTCCACAGATGTTGCAGCTTGAGTGGAAAATCCACAAATATCATGGACCTCACTTGCACAGATCTTTCACTGGTGCAAGAACACCTTAGGATTCCAATGTGATGACAACTTTGAAGACTGAAGTATCAGGACAAAAGTTGGACTGAACTTCCAGAATATGTTCAGCTCAGCTCAGTGGGTCTAGGAAAGATGGGAAACGTAGTTGACTACAAGATCTGCCTTAAATATTGAGAACTTATATGCATGCTGAGGGCTTCAATCTGCTTTTAAGTTTGAACTCTTAAAATGCAAAATATTTTGTAATCCAAACTATATTGTAATCTGAAGCAAGGCCTCCTGAACTCTGTTTTTTATTTTGCTATGAAGAAAGTCACAGTCTGGTTTGTATTCTTATAGTTTATTTGCTGTTTGCTAGGAACATTTTGTTAGCAGCTGTTGGAACCATCCCAAGCAGACCTCTAACTTTGGTTCCTATGGAAGAAGCTCATTCCATTAATACACTGGAATTTCTCCTGACTGTATTTAGCTCAATAAAACTGTGGTGGGTAGATTCCTTTCTGTAAAATGCTGTTCACATTAATCAGTTTCACATAAAGGATTTTTTAAAAACCCGAATTACGCTCTTAGCCTGGAAGTTTCACTTCTTTTATTTTTGTTTTCTCCTAAATATCTGAAGGGATCTATAGGTAGCTGCAGTAGCGCAACAACACACATTTTTAATACAAGCTTCTAAGATGTGGCTAACAGCACAAGCACAGTGGTTAAGTAGTTGGTCTGCAAATCAGTGCTCTCCTGGTTTGACTCCCATTACTGCCACTAACTCTGCAGGCGGCCTTGTGTAAGCTGCTTGTCTCAGCCCCAGCTCCGTAGCTGTATTGTGGGGATATAATAACACTGACTTTGTTCATCACTCTGAGTGTGGTACTAATCTGTCAAGAATGATGGTATATAAGCACACTGTTATTAATAGGTATATAAAAGTCTGGTGCTAAAAGCACAGGAGAGCTGTTCACATACAGCTCCCCTGAGTACACTGCTGTGTATTTTCAGTTAGCAAACCTGTCTGAGTCCATTCTATATCAGGAGAAGTAAAACTTATTAATTACTGCATTGCATTCTTGCCCAAACCATATCAGGTACTGTAATTCGTACTATAACTATTAATTAGCAAACCAATTACCATGTACAGAGCTCATGCCAGCACTGGAGCCAGCACACAGGACAGCCTTCAGCACAGAACCAAGGAGATGAAGATATTTTGTACCAATGCCAGGAATTTAGTGAGTGATCATTTGACCTGCTACCTTTGTGCAGCAAGAAAGAAAGAAAAAAAAGGATGAAATTTTATTTTGGTTGAATTCCATAAGCAATTAGGACCACTAGTTTTGTAAACTGTTATGAAGAACTAGCCAAAGAAAACCACAACTTATTATCCTGATGGAAGAGGTCAGGCCAAAGTGTTATTTAGAAATAGACTGAATAGACTCTGCCAAGTAACCCAGTCAGACTTGTGTTTGAGTTCATAGCTGTATGACTGAAATGCCAAAGTAGCTAATATTTGGAAGAAAATAATCTCTTCCACTCTAAAACAAGTGAGTGAATGATCAATATAAAAACGTATCAACAAAAATGGCCAAGCAGATAATACATGAAACTTGCTAAGATCCTTAATCCTGAAGATTCAAACACCCTTCCTAACAGACTATGGGCCTGGCAAAACCAAAGGCAATAGCTTCAACACTCCCCCATACAGTTTTTGGGGGAGATTTAAAAAAATTATTTACATTTTCACATGATAGTAAATAGGGGTACAGTATTTCTAAAATGGAAATTATGAAGCGCAGATCCAGCCAGCGAACAAAAATGAGCTCACTAGTAAACATGAACTGGCACTTTCAATCCTGTCTCAGATTTACATGCCAAAAACAGGTATAATCTTCTTAGGTTAGCAGACGTTCTGAAGCAACTGTTTAAATTTTACTGTGGTAAAAAGTTTTCATTAGGGTGATTTCAGAGTTGTATGTGGATCTGGGACCTATGTGCCCCAATGTTGTGTACTGTGTTTAATGGTATTTAGATCCAAGTAACTACACTTAGAACTGCAGTTTGGGTTTAAATGTCTTGCTTTGTCATGAGTTCACTCAGTTCTTTGGGACAAGTCACCCATTTTGCAGTTTCTCAGATCTGTAGAAAAATGAAGCTACTTCTGACCTGACTCAGTATTTTAAGGATTTGGTTTAGTAAATTTTAACCCTTGTATGAACCTCCTGCTTCAGTGTGCATTGGACGGTATAGCAGACTCAGAAGTAAGTCCCATTGACTGCATACAGTTTGCTCAAAGTTAATGCATAGAACTACAGCCTTAATTAATGAAACAAGTACCCAGCAGTATCATCATTTCCCTGGCTTGCCCCTGAGACACTTTCAAAACTACAACAATGTTTGGCTTAGCGCAGCAGTTTTAAAGTCCTCCGTGGAACATTTTCTTCACTCATTTGTTGTTGAGGAACTCCTGGATTTTCTTGCATGCTGAAATGAGGCAGCTAAGGTTTACTCTTGAAATTCTGAACTCTTGCTCTTAAATGCATGGCAAGGTTTCAGACTGAAGGTTTTAATTTAATTGACAGCCCAAAGCCATAATTCCGGATTTGACAACATTCTTGCAGGAACACAGGATGGAGACTCTGTTTTAAATGGTATCATCTACAAGTCATGAGACAAAAGCTAAAAAGAAGAAAGTCATGCTAAAGTCTCATAAATAATAGTAATAGTTATCACAAGTGGCCAAAGGCCATTACAATCTTATGTAAAACTGAGAATTTATAAAATGTAAAAGTTGATAGGAAATAACAACACATAAATAACAAAGTCATATTAATAACCCAAGAATCTACAGCTTCCCTGACACTTTCCCAGAATTTTACCGGCAAAGAAGAACCTGAATTCCCTCCTCAATCCCCCACTTGGTTTCTTACACTTTTAGTGAAAAAGTCCTTTTTTATGAATGAGAAGTTATAGTACTTGGCAACATGTTTTCAAAGATCATATATTAAGAGCTGCTACGCTTTCAAGGAAAAAAAGTAAAATTTTTCTTGTACACAGAGGCTGCAGTTTTATGAATAGGGAGCAGTGTGTTTCTGGAAGGGGGGCTGCCTAACCTTTGCATTAAAATTTCCAGCAGCAGGGGACAAATCCGGCCCACTGCAGTGGCACAGTCAAGTATGTAAAGTAAGCAATATGTAAAAATACACAGAAAATAAATGCTGTTTTAGTGTTGAAATGTTTTTATGTTTGCTGCCTTGGGGGGGACCCTGTTTGGGTGAAAGGGCAGTATAGAAATGTTTTACATAAATAAATAATGTTGCAAAGTTGGTCACAGTAAAGATTCCAGTTGCCTCCAATTCAGTTTCTGTGTTCAGTTTGGAGAAGAGGAGGGTGAGGGGAGATATAATTTCTCTCTTTAAGAGGCAGTCACTTAGGCAAGGCAATGGAACTATTTCTGATGGCAACCAAGGATAGGACTAGAAACAATATGTTTAAACTACAGGAGGGAAAGTACCAGCTAGATGTTAAGAAAAACTTCTTCATGTTAAGAGTAATTCAGCAGTGGAATCAGCTGCCTAGAGATGTGGTGGGTTCCCCCTCACTGGCAGTCTTCAAGTAGCAGCTGGATGAATACTGTTGGGGATACTTTAGGCTGTTCCTGCATTGGACAGGGGGTTGTATTAGTTGGTCTATAAGGTGCCTTGCAACTCTATGATTCTATGACTTCATATTTTCTGTGTGTAAATAAAGTATAAAACTACAGTGAACACATGTACAACCTGTATGTACTAGGGTTGCCAAGTCCCCTTACCCTCCCAGGGGGAGGGGAACACCTGGCACTTACCTTAGGTATCTTCTTGCTAGCGCAAAGCATGCATGTATTCCTGGTGCGGTGTGATGACATTGCTTCTGGGAGTGATGTCATCATGCAAGCACAGAAGTGCTCCTGGGCTTCATGCTGGGCCGATTTGGGCCCTCAAATAGGCTGAATCAGCCCAGCGCAAAGCCCAGGAGCACTCACAGGGCCTGCATGATGACATCACTCCTGGGAGTGACGTCATCACACTGCACCAGGACTGTTCCCGCACCTTTCACCCCATCGGCCAGGTGAGTGGTCCCCAAACCTGCCTTCTCCAGGCGACACACCCCAAATGTTCAGGAATTTCCCAACCTGGAGCTGGCAACCCTAGATCAGAAAGTGGATTTCAATCACATGTTTTGCTGTATATGTATTGGTTGTACTATGCAAGTGTCTCTGTTAGGGATCCCAGGTGCCTGCTAGGAGAGGGCAACCTCCCAGTAGGTTGCCTGTTTGCCCAGTGATCGCCCGCCACTGCCAGGCACCTGGACACAAGCTTGGTGTGTGCGCTTCTGGCAGATGTGACAACGTCACTTCCAGAAGTGATGTCCTTGCGTTGGCTGTGGGAGCACTCCTCCACTTTGCTTGTGGCTGATTTGGGCCCCCAAAGAAGCTGATTTTCAAAGAGAATCTGGAAGTGATGTCATCACTGGGGATTACATTTCATGCTTATTTTTGATGCCTTAATTTTCTTTCATCTGGTCATTTTTTATACATTATGGCAAAGGGCCTCAAAAGCTGGAAGCACTGCAGCCTGGGCCGCCCTTAGGGTTGCCAAGTCGCGCTGGCAACCATCATGAGATGGGGGGGGCACTGGAGGACAGTTGCAGCACTTAAGGAATCAGCCCTGGTGTAAAGCATGCATGCGCTCCTGCCCCATGCAGTGCCATCTCTTCTGGAAGCGATCACAGTGGGCACGGAGGTGCACACACCTGTTTGTGTAGGATGTTAAATAAAGAAGGGAAAGCAGGAAAGAGAGTAATAAAAATAACTGGGGAGAAGAGAGCATGAAACGGAGGAGGAGGACACGGTTCTAATGATGCATCAAGTCCAACAGATTTTTCAATTGATCTCTGGAAGTAATTTGAAAAAAAAAACTATTTCAAAAAGAAGGCATTCTTCACCATAATGCACAGCACTTTGCCGTTCCTCTTGGTGTTGCAGGGCTCACATGTGGTCTGATGGAGACTGAGTGCCTAAAGAAAGTTGTTCAGATCAAGATACTGCACTGACATGCTAAGGTTGGTCCCCCAACTAGTTTCAAAGTCAAGCTCAGCATTTTCTTGAATAGTGCTATGTGTGTCTATTGAGAAGTAAGTCCCACTACATTCATTGGGGCTACCATAAGCACACATACTACGGCAGGCTTGAATTGCTGGACAACTTCATGTTGGTGGTTGCTTCCTTCCTAGATAGCCAAATTTATAGGTACCAGGCAGAGTATGAATCAGCTCAACATAGCACTGTCCTATATGAAACAGGATGAACGATCAGTCTAAAGGTAACTTTAAATTATAGGAAAGCATCAAGCAAAATTCTACATATAGTGCTTGCAGTGGCAAGTGCTTTTAAAATGGGAATATAAAACATAAAGAGGCTAAAACCAAGTCGGCTCCACTTTGCATTGCTGGCTTAATAGGCTGGATAGGCTGTTCCCTTATGTTCTTTTAACTGAAAACCTGACACTCATTGCGTATATTTTGGACCCTCTCCCATCCTGCCATGATTTCCTGTCTGAGTCTGCTGCCCATGGCAACAGAAGAAAATTGTACAGGCTTTGCGGATGGTTCCAGTTCAATTGACTCTTGCCAGTTTAGCATCTTCTTCCATAACAAACCCCATTACCTAGGTCTTGGCTGTGTCTCAAGAGTTAGCTGTCTGCTAGTAAAATCAATCTATCTTAATTTCTTAGGTGCTGTTTGCCTGAAGGCAACGCTGACCTTTTGTCGATGCTGAAGAAAAATCTAACCCCTCTAAACTCCGAAGTAGCTACAGCATAAACAGGAAAATTGAAGTTATCATTCGTGGTAAGTCTGGCATGTCACCTGCTGGAATGAGCTTTCAGAAAAAAGTCTCTTACTGATATTTGGCTCATAGATCATTCTATGTAACAATAATCTGTAACAAATTTATGGCAAAAATAAGCAAACAAAATATATCCTAATTATGTGCTGGCCAAAAGTGCCAGAAATAAATCTAGAGGACTGCTATGATTCTAATTGCAAATAAGCAGCAAGCTCTTTTTTTTAAAAAAAGAGTACTCTCATTTTAAATTTTTTTTGGAATGCTACATTGAAACTTAAATAGCATCAACTACAAATAAATAAAAAATAGAATTACAAGCCAAAAATTATTAATCGTGTGCTTACAGTATACTTTCATATGCACATGATGAATGGCAAAGCTTGTTCAATACTAATTTTAACATGTATTCCTTCTCTGTAACCAATGCAATTCTTTCCAATCATCTATACCTCAAAGGGCATATAATGGCCAGCCATTTATTGTTGAGCATTCTGCTCAGCAGTGTGGATGGCCAATCAGTAACCAGGTGCAGCCTCCAAAACCATTTCAACTGCCCCTTAGCATCTTTATGAAGTTTTAGCTCTGCTTTTGCATCTTGTTGTATTTGCGGGGAGGAGTGTATTTCCCTATTATTTTCCTGATCCAGTCTGCTTGTCCTATTATTACACTTAAAAAGAAGGGTAAAAAATGTGTACTTTACTGACATTGTTATATTATTCCAAAGGATCAGTACTGGGTCTTCACAAACCCCTTTGCCAATAATACTCTCAATTTCTTCTAAAAGCACTGAACAGTTTTATAACAAGGGAGGGAATGTCCTAGGCTCAATGTAGTTTTTCCAGTGAAGCCTTTTTCTTGTCCCACAACAATATACTTTTAATAAAGTACCACCTACACAAAAATGTAGCCACTAGCCAGCCAAAGTTATCCACTTTTACATCCATGTTTATTTCAGTTAAAGAGAGTTAACCACATTCTTATTAAAATAAAGGGGACTTAAACATAACTAACTTGTTTGGGTAGAAACAGCAGTACCTCTGATGCAAGTACAGACTCAGATTTGCAGACTGATCATTCAAATGTTGCTTCCACACTGTTTAGGTAAGAGCTTATACATGTGTTATATTGGCTATGGGGAGCGCCCATGGATGAGTGCTCCATGCTGCAAAGGATTGCCAGCTCCCCTTAACCTGTTGGCAGGAGGGGAGACCTAGCACTTACTTGTGTGTCTTTCTCATGCACACATGCTATGACATCACTTTCAGAAGTGACATCATTGTGCTTGGCAGTGGACATGCTCCCACCTGCCACTGGGCATGATGATACTTTCAAAAGTGACATCACCGTGCCCGTGGGGAGTGCACCCACTGTGCACTGGCCCATGAGGTTTCTTGCCTCCTGTGCCTGTTCCCTGGGCCTTCCCCCCCCCCACCGGCCAGATGAGCAGCAGTGGGGGGCAGAGGCTGGGAGTGGGGGGATCCTCCACCTTCACCGGGGAACTGGCAGCCCTAACACTGCAACTATTGTCGTTAGACTGGATTACCATGTGGTTGATCTGTACTATCATATGTTCCATCATAACATGGAAAAACCAACACAAAAGATTCAGCCATTTGGGCCAACAAAATAAATAAGTTACAGACAAGTAATCAGTCTTAGTACATATTGAGCACAGAGTGTAGGGTGCTAGGGAGGGTTTCAAGGCAGAGAATGCCTCACTGCCTATACCTCCAGCAATTTATTTACTGCCAGCCTAGCAGAAAGAGATCTGACATTCAAGGTACTGTCTGGCTGTAGTAACAGCTCTTCATTCACACCCTCAAGAGAAGACTTAAGGGTGCCATGTAGGCTGCTATATCAGCTCTTCCTAAGTATCTAATCTTCAAGGCCATTCTTTCTGCATCTATAAAAAGCCCTAGATTCAAAGCTTGTTCATCAATCCAAGCAACATCATGGTTTCTTTATGTACTGTCTGATGTTTTGGCAATGGCCCTTTCCTGGTTTGACTACAGCTTTTCCACTAGCCCACTGGATCCTGCTTGCTACTTGGACTTGATCCCTGCCTATTTTAACTTTGCTTCTGCTTCTGGCACTGATCCCTGAATCTGACTGCAGGAATACAGTTTGCACTGGAACCTGAAACAAGTTAAAAGTATAATCACATTTTCCTGGGCTAGGTTGGCACCAAATATCTAAATGTTCTTTGATGTGTTGGCAAATTTGTATACTTACGTTTCATTGATTCCAGTAACATTAGGCATGCTTATATTTCTCTAGATTTCTTCTTCCATATAGTGGACCAGAGCCAATAACATCAGCCACTGAATATTATTAGAGGATTGCCAAGTTCCAAGTAGTGTGTGCTGGGGATAACTCAACACAACGAGTTACAGAGATTTTACTTCCTTGTCACCAGTAAATGCAAGGTTCTCAGCAAGGACAAAATTCCATCACCAACTCCTCTTTTAAGAGCACCACAAAACAACTGTTCTGTATACAATAAATAAAGCTAATAGTAGTGGAAATAATTAGAAATTAAGGATTATTTTTGGTGAAAACTGCATGACCATGTAAACATTGGTTGTTTGTGAAAGTTAGATTATATTTAGCAATTCAATGCAACAATTGTTCAAGCCAAGAGCTTGACAAAAGTCTGCAAGTGATGTCCAGACTAAACAAATATGATAAAGTGAGGGAAGAACAAAGTGTAAGAAAATAATATCCCTGCAGTGTACAAGATGTTACTCAGAAGACACACTGTGTACTAACAGCAATACTATCCCATTAAAAAGTGTTTAGGCTATGATCATTGCCTTAGTTTAAAAATTATGGGATAAATATTAACAAAAACAAACTATTACGGAAGCATATATTTAAACAAACCATCAAGAGCTAGATCTATGAGTAGACAAGCTTTTTAGAAGAAAAGAGTCTTTGGGGTACAAAATGAAGAAACTTATATGATTAATTTGGCTTAAGGGGCAAATTAATGTCCAGGAACTAATTTCCCATATGTTCAATGAAACACCTCCTATCCTGGAGCCCAGTGACTACAGAAACAATGTGCTACAGCAACAGAGCAGTCCTGTGCAATCAGGGCTGCAGGCAACGGCGTCTCCAGGGATTAGCTGGTTTTCAGCCATATGCCTGACCATGCTGGAAGAGCGGTGTGTGTTTGTCCAGGCCTGGGTGGGGCTTCATCACACAGTAGGAAGGAGACACAGAGTCTTGCGTCAGGTGGACTAGGAGTAGGTGCTCTGAGCCTGCTGTGAGAAGGCGGCCTAGGAAAAGCACAGGGGAGTGGCAGAGAATGAAGAAGAGCTGCTGGAAGAAACAAAAGGAAGTGGGACAGGTAAGTGAGCGGTGGGAAAAGGAAAGAGTACAGTGAAAGAAGGAAGAGCCAATGAAGAGGAAATGAAGAAGAAACTGAAGCAGACGGATACAGGGAAGGAATATGGTTGCCAACTTTGGCCTGGGAAATTCCTGGAGATACAGAGCCAGTGCCTGTGGAATGGGAATTTGAAGAGGGATTTCACCTAGAATCTATGGTGTGCTACAGAGCCTGCTCTCTGAAGCTGTCATATTTTCTAGGGGAACTGACCTCTGCAGTCTGGAGATCAGTTGTAATTCCAGGAGAACTCCAGTCCATACCTGGAAGTTAGCAATGCTAGGAGAGAAAGAAAGAGAGAGGAAGATTGCTGCTGAGATGGAAAAGAAGAGGAGGGCTAGCCAGAGGGAGGAGAAAAAAAAGACTAGGAAGTAGAAGAATAGTTTGCATCTGTCAAGAGTAGTTGAAGAATAAGAAGAGCATCCCAGTGAAGCTAACTGTAAACCTCAACTTCACTATAATATTTTCTCTGAGCTGCAGTAAAACAGACAAGACCCTGTACACATTCATGGATAGAAACGACATGCCCCTCCCTCAGTGGACATTACAGGGGTCAGGTCTGTGTAAAGTATTCTTGCAAAGAGTATCAGACTACCCTAAGGGACGTGAATGGAATGCATGGCTCAATGTATAGCTCAGATTCAGATCTGATCATCTCAACAGTACAAAGAAGCGCACATATGCCCACTTTTTCTTAGTTCTCTTACATAACTTCTCAGAATATAAGTACACAAAAGCAATCTTGGCCCCAAAATGAAATCCATATCTCAATACATGTCCCCACAACAACAATCAACCTAGTTTACTAGTTTTCCCTTTTGATTTGGTAAGCTTTTGTGTGGTAAACTCTAGTGATATCTCCTGTTCCTAAGGTCCAACTGAACATTCCAACTAATCTCTTTGTAAAAAATATGTGGGTCCTGTCCCACTACTGAAATAACCGTTTCAAGCACGCTCATATAATTTATGTTTGCCTGGATCATAATGGAAAGCATCATAATGGAATTTAGTTATAAAAATACAAAGCCATCACAACCACAAAACCCACCAATCTTCACCCTACTTTATTGAGCTAACTTCCCTATTCCAAACTAAGTGCCATTCCACAAACTCCACCACTTACCATAGATTTGCACATCAGCATAAGAAAAATGATGGGATTGGTTTTTTAAAAAATTAAATATAGTACTTCACATCTTTAAATTACATCTATTGACATCAACCCTGTAATTACTGGATTTCAAGATTACAGTGTAATGTGACACAACATGGTTCTCACGGGTTTGGTTTTTGTTATAATCTAGTCACTCCTGTTCATTGCTCATCATGCAAACGGAATTGGAGAAGCATTATGAATTCCTCATGCTTTAGTAGATGATACCTCAGAATAATCTGAGCACTTTCAAAATGCTGTCTTTAAAGCACACTGCTAAGAGTTCTGTAAATTTCTTTGGCCATTTATTTATTTTACTTCATTTATCATCTGCCTTTCTCATTGAAACTCGAGGCAAATTACAAAATTATTAAGGTGTAATAAAGAATACAAATGAATGCTATTAAAACTGAATGATACAATCAGAGAATGATGAAATAAAAACAGTATGATACATCCAATGAACAATACAGTGTATGCGTGGAGGGATGACCTCAATTTTTTGCACAGTCAATTAAAACTACATCCCTATTCCTTTTATAAGAAGCATGCTTCTGCACCATTCTATTTTACCATATTGCTATTTAAGAGGTCCCAAATCTCCTTTATAAAAATGCCCTCTAAACCGTCTGTAGCACTGAACAGAGCTCATTTATGACACTTTTCAACTTTCACTCACAAAGCTGTATAAACCCCAAACATCCAAAACATGACAGTATAAAACTATACTCAGATGTCATGATTAACCATAGTTTAAACCATGTTTTGTTGAACTAAACCTGGGCCGATTCCAGATGGGCATAAATAGAGTGAGTGCTTTCGCTTTTTCAGCGACCTCACTCGTAAAAACCTGCAATTTCCCGTCCCGGCTTACCTGCGGTCCATGGCGCTCGGTTGCGCTCTATAAGCGGATAGTGTGAACGCGGTATTGCGGGTTTGCACACTTCTGGATGCTTCGTCGCCGCGGAGAGGCCCTCCCCTTTCCCTCCTTTCTTTGCCGGCCGGCCGGCAACAATATTCCCTTAATTTTTTTTAAAAAAACAGGCACCATTTGTGCAGTTGCACGTTTGCGCACATCAAACTGCACAAATGTGCACAAATGCACAAAAGCGCACAAACGTCGACGCTGTGTATTTGCATACCTGCGCGTTTGCGCATTTGCGCAAAACATGTAAAAAAATTTTTTTTTAAAAAACGAAATGCGAACCAATGAAGGCCCCCGACGTCAACTGTGGTGGGGAGGAAACAACCAATCCCAGGTACCTCAGTTGGCCGTGCGAACATCCGGAAGTGGGACGGCACGGCACACTGCGAGACAAAGCAGATGGAGACGAAAGTGAACGCGTGGCCGGTAAGCGATTATTTCCGCAGAAAAACCGCAATTTCTGGCCATCTGGAATCAGCCATGGTTAGTTATACCAGATAATTGAAACTACCCCGTTTGGAAGGCCTTGTTTGCCTGTGGTTTACAAACAGTAATTTTGCACAATATTGGAACACAGGCCAAGATAATCTTTTTTTTGTTTGCAGAATGTTGACAGAGAGAGAGATAAGCAGATATTCTTTGGAAGAATATGCCAGAACTTTAGGCTCTGCTTCTTATGGAAACCAGTCTGGCCTTAAT
The DNA here is from genome assembly GCF_028583425.1 of Eublepharis macularius. NCBI lineage: Eukaryota > Metazoa > Chordata > Lepidosauria > Squamata > Eublepharidae > Eublepharis > Eublepharis macularius. The sequence continues at coordinate 94,211,568 of NC_072791.1, read as the reverse complement.
AAAAGCTGGAATCTGAAACAAGGCCTTGTTGCCATGTTAAATTCTGAAGAGGTTTATACGAGTAAAGATGCTTTCTGGACTAACTAGGATCCAGGCTGATTAAGGAGTTATAGAGTAAACCATCATGTTTTCCTTTATGCATTATAGACCATCACAATCTCAGTAAGACAAAATGAAAAAGAAACAGCTAGCCAGTGTGGTGCAGTCTCAGACAGGATGGGGTTCAAATCTCCATTAAGCCATGAAGATCAATGGATGACCTTCTGCCTAACACACTCACCAAACTGGTCCATCTAACAAGGCTGTTATTAGAGTAGATAAAGAGGAGAACCATGCATGCTGCCCAGAACTCTTTGGACGAAAGGTGAGATAAAAATATAATAGGAAGGTAGATCGGAGAGCATACTGGGACCACAGGATAAGAATGAAGAGTATCATTATGTTTAAAAAATATTTTAGTATTAATTTTATTTATTTACTTCATTTATATGTCACCTTTCGCCCCACTGAGGACCCAAAGCAGCTTACATCATTCTCCTCTCCTCCACCTTATCCTCACAACAAGCCTGTGAGATAGGTTCAGGAAATGGAGAGAAGGACAGACCTCTAAAGAGGAGTATATGAGGGTTACTAGGTACTGCAGATCAGCCATCAGAGAGATTAAAGCTCAGTACGAGCTGGGTCTGGCCAGGAGGGCTCGCTACAATAAGAAAAACTTCTACAGATATGTGACAAGCAAACGCAAGGTAAAAGAGGCAATTGGACCACTGTTGGGAGTAGATGGAGAAACTCTGATGCAGGAAAGAGAAAAAGCAGATAGGCTTAATGACTTTTTTGCCTCTGTTTTCTCCCTGAAGAACTCAGGCACATCTAGAGATAGTAGAAAATGTGGCAGGACACCTGAGTGGCTAATTGACATTGACAGAGAGGTAGTGGAGAGGCATCTGGCTGCACTGGATGAATACCAATTCCCTGGGCCAGATGGGGTGCACCCAAGAGTGCTGAAAGAACTTTCCAGAGAACTTGCAGAACCCCTGTCCATCATCTTCAAGGCCTCCTGGAGGACTGGGGATGTGCCACAAGATTGGAGAAGAGCGAACGTTATCCCAATCTTTAAGAAAGGGAGGAAGGATGACCCGGGAAACTACAGGCCGGTTAGTCTGACTTCTGTTGCTGGGAAGATATTAAAACAGATTTTAAACGGATCAATCTGTAAGCATCTGAAGGACCGCTCAGTGATCCAGGGAAGTCAGCACGGTTTTGTTCCTAACAGATCTTGCCAGACCAACCTGGTTTCCTTCTTTGATCGAGTGACCAGCTTACTGGATCGGGGGAACTCTGTTGACGTGATTTATCTGGATTTCAGTAAAGCTTTTGATAAGGTCCCCCATGACATTGCGATGGGCAAACTGGAAGACTGTGGACTGGACTATAGGACAGTTCGGTGGATAGGGAACTGGTTAGAGGACCGCACTCAAAGAGTGGTGGTCAATGGCATTTCATCAGATTGGAGGGAGGTGTCCAGTGGGGTGCCGCAGGGCTCGGTTTTGGGCCCGGTACTTTTCAATATTTTTATCAATGATCTGGATGAAGGAGTGGAAGGGCTGCTCATTAAATTTGCTGATGATACCAAATTGGGAGGAGTAGCGAACACCCCAGAAGATAGAATTAAAATTCAACAAGACCTGAATACTCTGGAGAAGTGGGCAGCTGTAAAGAGGATGCAATTCAACAAAGACAAGTGCACAGTATTACATCTGGGCCACAAAAATGGGAAGCACAAATACTGGATGGGGGATACACTTCTGGGCAGTAGTATATGCGAAAGGGATCTTGGGGTAAGAGTGGACTGTAAACTAAATATGAGCAGTCAGTGTGATGCGGTGGCAAAAAAGGCTAATTCAATCCTGGGTTGTATCAAAGGGGCCATAGCGTCGAAATCACAAGAGGTCATAGCCCCTCTCTATACTGCCTTGGTCAGGCCGCACCTGGAGTATTGTGTGCAGTTCTGGAGGCCTCACTTCAAAAAGGATGTGGCCAAAATCGAGAGGGTGCAGAGGAGAGCGACGAGGATGATTAGGAGTCTGGAGACTAAGCCCTACGAAGAAAGGCTAAGGGCCTTGGGAATGTTTAGTTTGGAGAAGAGGAGGTTGAGGGGGGACATGATTGCTCTCTTTAAATATTTGAAAGGCTGTCATTTGGAGGAGGGCAAGGAGTTGTTCCAGTTGGCAGCAGCGGGTAGGACATGAAGCAATGGGCTAGAACTACATGCACAAAGGTACCGGCTGGATATTAGGAAAAACTTTTTCATGGTCAGAGTAGTTTAAAAGTGGAATCAGCTGCCTAGGGAGGTGGTGAGCTCCCCCTCACTGGCAGTTTCCAAGAAGAGGCTAGATGAATACTTGTCAGAGATGCTTTAGGCTGATCCTGCACTGGGCAGCGGGTTGGACTAGATGGTCTGTATGGCCCCTTCCAACTCTATAATTCTATGATTCTAAGGTTAGGCTGTGAGAGTGTTACTGGCCCAAGGTCACCCAGCGAGCATCCATGGCAGAATGGGAATTCAAACCTGGGTCTCCGCCAGATCCTAGTCTAGCACTCTAACTACTTTATCACATTGGTCTAGTGGGAAAATAACTCACTAATGCCTAATGGTTATTACAGCCCTTATTATTTATCCAATGCAACAGTTTCAACTTTCAGAGTGGGTATGCAATACAAAGTGTGCATTATATTTCTACAAAACAACTTGGCTTTGTTCTTTTTTACAGCATATTTACTGTTGCTCTTTGCCACCTCCTAAAGCCCCCACCCCCGACTTCAGTCCATAGTTATGTAACTGAAAGGAGGACTCATTAAAGTTTGCTTGGCACACAATTCTGCCATCACAAAAAGATGGACAAATTCAATCCATAATACATTTTCTACTTATTCCTGAACTATGAACGGTCTTTAAAATTACACATAGCAGCCTTATATTTCTACTGAAAAAACAGCATTGTGCAGGATTCCATATCTTGTGACTCACTAAGTGGAACACAGATCCTGTATTGGGCATAGGGCTGCCAACTCTGGGTCGGCAAATTCCTGGAGATTTGAGAGTGGAGCCTGGGGAGGGCAGAGTTTACAGAAAGAAGGCAGCTATAGATGCCAGGGACTGTCAGATCTAGCATCCCTAGAAGCAGCTCAGTAGGGATGTTATGCCATACAGTCCACACTCTCAAACTACCATTTTCTCCAAGGGAACTGATCTCTGTAATCTGGAGATCAGTCATAATTCCAGAAGAACTCCAGACCACACCCGGAGGCTGGCAACATTAACTGAGGCCTAGCTGGAGGCTGGATTAGCCTCCTCCCCCTCTAGGGTTGCCAGGCCCCCCTCACCTCCTGTTGAGAGGGTGGAGTACCTGGCACTTACCTGGCACAAAGTGCACATGCGCCCCGGAGACAGTGTGATGACATCACTTCTGGAAATGACATCACCACACTGGCCTCGCGAGTGCTCCTGTGGTCCACACATGGCTGATTTGGCCCATTCGGGGCCCAAATTGATTCCCCATTCCTGCACTTGAGGCCAGCTGGGTGACCTTCAGTCAGTCACAGCTTCTAGGAGCTCTCTCAGCCCCATCCACCTCACAGGATGTTTGTTGTTGTGGGGATAATAACAACATACTTTGTAAACCGCTCTGAGTGGGTGTTAAGTTATCCTGAAGGGCAGTATATAAATCTAATTATATGTAGCACAGGACTCTGTTTCAAAGGTCTCTGACATGCATACCTAGAGCACACAGTGTTTTAGCATAGTGGGAAATGCATGGAGAAGAAACACTGAGCACTTATACCCAAGTGGGACAGCAAAGCTCTTTGCTGAGTGACTAGCATTTCTCATTTCAGAACGCTTGCAGGTTCCCTGTCTCTGGAGAAGCACACCAAAGGAGCAAAGGGGGGGGAGGGGGGGAGAGAGAAAATATATATATATATGTTACACACACACACACACACAAAACATATGTTGTGTGTGTGTGTGTGTGTGTGTGTGTGTGTGTGTGTGTGTGTGTGTGTATTTATATACACACACACACATTCACATATATACACAGTGGGTCTCACACTGTGTGTGTGTGCACGCGCGTATATAAACATACACTCACCGGCAACATGAGGCAGCTGGTCCCAGCAATACACACCAGGGAGTCCATAGGGAGCTGACACACCAGAACTCACAATGAACATATTCCCAAGAAAGTGTACCTTTAAGCTACGATGCTGGGGTGTGTGTGTGTGACAGGGATGCTGTTAGCACATTCCCTTGCAAGGGTCCTCCCTGTCCCCAGGTGTAGAGAGTGTGCACAACTGGAGTTTGGGCAGGTGACTGGATGCTGCCCCCTGTGCTCTTTGGAACTGCTGGCCAAGCAACCATGGCACCTACTGCATTGCCTTGCAGGAACAGAGCCTTAAGTAGCAGCAAAAACCAATGGAGTATATAAAGATGAGTCAGCATCCTGACTCAGCCAGCCATCTAGTAAGTCCATCCTGTTTACAGGCATAACATGATAGGCAAGGCTCACCCCATCTGCCCATGGCTTCCCAGAGCAGCTTTCACAGGCACATCCCTCTTTTGTCCCCACTCACTTCAAAATCAAGCATTCTGCTGCCCGCTGTGTGCAGCTTGCACAAGGAACAGGCTGGTGGGTGGTCCACAGGGAGATGAGTCCACTCTAGGTCTCGGGGTCTCACAGAGCTTCTGGCATTTGATGAGCCATGCAAGATGGTGGTACAGGCATGTCGGGGACTCAGAGTGGACAGGGCACTGTGGTGCAGCACAGAGGAATTGTGAAGGGGTGTCTCAGCAAAAATGATGGCTGTTTGGGGAAGCCCATCAGCTGAGTTGTCCTATTCCCCCTTTTGTGGGTTGCAGAGGTGAAACATCAGCTCTGACATTTTTGCCTACTTCTGGCCTCAGCCCTTATGGGGACTGAACCAGGAGCCCTGCTATGCTATCCCTGTGCCATTCTACCTGTCTTTGCAGTGTTCCTTGACCAACTCCATATGGCTACAGGTGACTCAGGGATGCAGTGGCGTGCATCTGACTTGCTGATATGATGCTAGTCTTGGATATGAGGCCTGTTGATTCAAGCATGGCCTGTGTCTGGCTTCCCCCCTTTTTTCCAGGGGAAGGGGGGTGCAGTTTCAAGCAGGGATGGCTGCTTGAGGCCAGCACTTTTGCTGCCAGTCAGACCTTCACCAGGGGGAAGAGTAGGCATCGTGTCTGCTATGTAGACATGGGCTATGGGGTCGGGTACTCAGGCCATGTACCTTTGTTAGGATAGCAGACATTGGGTCTTTCCTTCCTGTTTTCTAGCACTTTGTGGACTGGGCGGCATCAAAGGGTAGGGGCTGCATTGGCAGGTGGTGGTTGGCTGTGTCTGTGTGTGCCACTCAGAGGGACGTTGTCAGGTGCCACTGCCTGATTGGTAGGTGTAGACAGGATTGCTAAAGGCTCTGTGCTCTGAGCCTTGTAGAGGGACATATGTTGTGTCCCCCCCCCCAAGGAATGTTCATAGGGAGCTGACCAGCAGCACCACTATTGTGCTGGTGGCCAGCCACCATTGTCATGGATTGGGCTACCCATTGCTTCCCACCTCCTACCCAAAAGTTCCTGCTACCTCCTGTCGGGGGGGGGGGGGCGGAAATATGCCAGAGTTATCACAGTGAAGCAAAAAGCAGACTCTAGGTAAAGGAAGTGATTTAGAGAAAACCAATACAGGGGAGAGAAGGGACCCCCTTCCAATATCACAAGAATCTTCCAACATACAAGTAATGGTAGTTAGAAGATTCACCAAGTCTTGTATTCTAATCAACGTATTTGCTAACACAATAAATACACTCCTGAAACTGAATTAAATGCACTTGTAGGCACAGGGGAGCAGAATTTTTAACTAGATAAATACAATGTGATTAAGTTTGCAACCTTAAGAACACTTTCCTAGGAGTAAGCCCATTGAATAAAACAGGACTTTAGTCTGAGTAAATCTGTTTAGAATTGCTCGCTAAATGTTCTAAAGAAGTACATAATAGCCAAACACATATACTAGCCTTTGTATTAAACTTTGTATTCAACTCAAATATAATGTAGCTGACCACTTAATATCTTGAATATTTATTACCATTCTTTTCCCTATCTGTTTATTTTTCATGTAACATGAGCCTCTGTTCTTTCACTCTGGTCTTCAAGAAATAAAATTCTTTCCTCTAGGGGCTTTCCTTTTGACACATCAAAAGACATCTCTCTTCCTCTTCCACCGTCCCTCAAAAAGTTAGATGACAAACACATATCTGTACCACCGCAGCTACAGAATAAGGTTCTACCTGGTAAGAATAAGGTGGAAGACTGATTTGAGGGAAGGCTTCTGAATTTATAATGGTTTGTGCATACTGACAGTGCAGACTAACTCTAAGAGGCTTCTTTCTTTGTGGCTACCGCAATGCATGGCAGCCACAGGAAGAAAGGTCAGCTTCTTCTGAGTTCCAGCATCATCAGCTTGTGATTAATGAGGCAGCTTCTGCCATGCACTGAATTCAGCCCAAATTTTGGTGTTCCCCTAAAGTGCTGTCATTGTGCCAAGAAGTGGATCTGAGCAGAATTCAGATGTGGCAATGTACTGGATGACTGAATGCATCTGCCAATGGGCTGAACTTCTTCCTACCACCACCACGGGCTGGGGAAGCTGTGACAACACACCCTTAGTAAGATGAATGAGACAGACATGTTACTCTATTGACCATTCCCCCCCTTCCCTAAAGGAGCATGTCAACTTTTTTCCACTATAAAAAGCAGGTAAGTAAAAAAGATCAAGCACGTGTGGAAAAGCCACAAGGAAACTGATGAGGCAACAACTCCAGGGAACATGGTGGAGGTAGACAATGACAAACTGTCTCAGTTTTTTATCCAGATTTTTACATATTGTTGGAATAGTCCTATACTGGAGCTGTGCAGTTCAGAACGTTTCCTCATCTATATGAAACTGGATCAAGAGAGCAGGATTGAGGGCTATCAAAGACATCACAGGCACTGCCCACTGCTACATCCAGGAAGTCATAATTCACCCAACAATTACACTTGCAATGGCAGCAAAATCTGATAGCAGAACGTTTTTTCAGCTGTTGGAGTCTTAAAGAAAATTTAAGGGTTACTTCAGGCAGAGATGTTGCCTTGATCCAACTAAAACTAGAAATGACCAAAGATACTTCTATACCTCAAAGATAACAACCCAAAGAAATCCTGATGTCACAGAGAATGGTTTTAGTGTCTCTGGCATGTTGATTTCCTACATGCAGGAGATATTTTGGTGTGTGTTTAAAGGAGCATGCCACTGCGATCCCACACTTTCACTGGGGAGCAGTATAGTCCACATACAGGTTTACTTCATCAGCTATTCTAAGAATGAGGCCAGTGAAACAAATGAAAGTCCCATAATGAGTCATGACAAGCCTCTCTTCCATTGTTTTTGACAGCTCTTAGTAATACTTCAGCTGAATCAAAGTTTCGGATTGCCTGCAGCAAATGAACAACAATTGTGGTTTGATCAAACAACAGAAAAGAGATAATCTCCTTGAAAAGAACCAGACACTTCCTCAACAACCTAGAAAGTAGTTATCAAACAACATACAATGTCATAATGGTACAAATGCTGCCCTCACTGATTTGGTCAGTTTTAGATAATTTGATGTATTTTACAAATACACTTTATATAGTATAACTTGCTGTGGTTGCCAACCACACTTCAAAGAATGGTCCATAACAACTGTTATGTTTCTTAACCAAGAAAAAACTTTTGTGACAGGTGTAAATTCTCCCAAAGCAGTTGCAATATAGCAAAAGAATTCAATAAAAAGAAAGAAAATGCTCACCTAAAGCAATTCATTGGATTCCAGTTGCTACTAAAATTGCTGTACCCAAGGGCCCATATGTTTTCATGCAACAGAATTTGTCCCTCAGATCTCTCAGTACCATAAATTGTGTGACTGGGTAAGTCCTATTGAATAAAGTGGAACTTACTTCTAAATCCACATAAAAATATACAGGTTGCACCTCTTTAAGTTGTTACAAGAAGGGGGGGGGACATCAGGATTTCAAACAAACCATTAGTATGATAGCATCCCTCTTTTCAGAGTGCCTGCAACTCCATTCACCAATAAGCTAGCACCTTGCAGTGAGTTTAGACTAGAGTAACTCTGCATAGGATTACACCGCCAAAAAAGCCTCTGATGTAGCTTACAGAGACAAAATATTAAAATGCAGTTGCAATAAAACCACACAATAAAACCAAGAAGTCACCAAAGCAGAACACAATGAAAAATGAACACAGACATACTTTGCCAAGGACAGCCCAGAAAGTAAGTAGAGGCAGGGACCCCTGGATGCTAGGAGAACGTCCATTCCCGTGATGAGTAGGGCAACATTCACACGTGTGCCAGCCCTTACCATTAGCGTTCTTTCCGCAGATGAGATGCTCATAGGGCTGCAACACTCCCCAAAGCTCCGCGTCGTTGTTGATTACCACCTCCAGGACCTCAGCCGATATCTCGCTCCCTCCGCCGGCCCCGTCTGGGCTCTGACTCGCCAGAACCCGCGCCATGATCTCCTCCACCAGGTTCTCCATGCAGGCCGTTAAAGAGATGGCCGCGTACTCGTGAATCCTGACCGAAATCCTGGTGTCCACCATCCACCGGAAAAACCTCCCCACGGAGAAGGTGAGGCCGCAGCGGGCCGACTTCCCTTGCCTCAGGCCGTCGCCGGCGCTCATGCTGTAGAGCGAGAGGGCCTTGACGGTGGCCAGCAGGCAGCTCTCCGACAGCGCCCAGCTCTGGATCAGCTTGAGGGCGCTCTGGACCTCGAAGCGCGTGCACTTGGAGTGCATCACGCTCAGGCGCTGCGCCTCCCGCGAAATGCGGATCAGCGGGCGCCGGAGCAGCACCGACAGCCTCCGCACGGCGTCCGGGCCGAAGCCCCGCTTGCTGCCGCCCTTCCCCTGCCTCAGAACCTTGCCGACGTCGTCTTCGCTCCACGGGAATTCCTCCAGGTCGGGCAGCTTGGCACATCTGGCGAAGATGTCCGCAACCTCAGGATCCTCCGGCAAAACTGTGTTCACCGTATCCCAGCTGTTGTTGCGGCTGTTCATGGAGCCCGAGTAGCACCACCAGTTGCCTCTGTGCTGGGAGGACGGGAAGGCTTGCGAGTTGGACTTGGAGGAGGAGAGGCTGAGGGACCGGCAGGAGTCCCCTGCCCCATACCCGGAGTCCAGGGTTAAGTCTTCCAGGGTCTTCAGAGTCGAGCTGTATAGGCCAGCCATAGGAAAGAGCGGCGACCCCCCTCTCCTCCACGGCGACCGGGCGGGATCCAACGAAGCCAGCCTGAGAAGCGCTCACTGCCTGACGTGACCGGCCGCTGCGCGCTTCCTCCGCTCCCGAGGACCCTGCAGGTTCTCCTGGGTGCCAGCTGTCCCCATTCCACGCTCAGGGTGAGATCATTTTGAGCAAGGTCGGGGCTGGGCGGAAGAGCAGAGGGGGATCCGTAGAAGCCCTTCGCTTAGGCAGGCGACGCTCTCCCTAAAGGGGTCTGCGCAACCGGGGCAAGGGAAGCCACCGGCCGCCCGGCCAGCCAGCGAGGATGCGGGGGTGACGTCCGGATCCTTCCAGGAGACGCGAGGAGAGAGGGGGGAGCTCGCTCAGAGGCTGTCCGGGGAGCTGCTGCAGCGGGCTGCGTGCAGCGATTCACTCCAGGCACTTGCCGGAGCTTTGAGCAAACTTCACTCCGGCTGCTCTGTCTGGCACACCGACAGCAGGCGGCATGCAAATGACCTGCGGCAAACGCACCAATCAGCAGCCCCGCGAGACGAGGGGTGGGTCCTGCCGCCGAAACCCGAGCTAGGCGGCCCGTAAGTAAATTTCCTGCAGCTAACAGGCGGAGCAAAGAAGAAGACTGTGGGCGGGGCAAAAACAAAGCCTCCTAGAGGAGGACGGGAGACGGAAAGGGGAGAGGGAGTCCTGCTGTCTGCAGACGGAGAAGCGGCGCGATCACCATGTCTCGTTTGCCCTTGGGAGAGGTAATGAAGCCCTCGGTTACCTGCTAGTTCAAGCACCGACCGTGCTTGTTCCAAGGCCCGGCACGGGATGTGCATTGCTGATCTCGCTAGCTTGGCCTTCAACATGGGTATCTCGGGAGAGGGGCCCGCCGAAGGAGCTGTGCTTAGAATCCCAGCTCTGCACTTTTACCTGGGAGTTGGCGTGCACCATTTAATTCTCTGGGATTTGCTTCTGAGTAAGACTGTGTGGGCTTAGGCTGGTTGTCTTTTTACATAACGTGTAGCTTTATGTTGCTTTTCCACATACCTGTATATTCGTTTGCAGCATCTGTGTATATTGTATATTTGACATGAGGATGTATATTTGACATGAGGATTTGCTCTCTTGTGTCTTTCTGTAGGAACAATGGCTGCTTCCACACGTTGGATAACGCACTTTCAATGCTCTTTAGCGATCATTTGGAACTGGGTTTTCATGTGTGAAACAAAAAATCCACTTCCAAAGGATTGCTAAAGTGTATTGAAAATGCATTATTCAACATATGCGGAAACGGCCAATGTTCAGAGAGTGCTTGCTTTGATTTAGCTGAGGCTGTTTTCACATGAAAGTGCTTGTGTGCTTCTCTCACGCTCATTGAGTCATTTATTCATGTGGGATGTAAAACAGAAGAGATACTGAATGTACATTCCTGCCCATGGAGATTTTACAGATTGCTCTATGGGAAAAGCCTTTGGTGTGCAAAGCTCCCACAAAGGTGCTCCCATATTGAATCGCTTACAAATGTTGTAAACGTAGACACTCATTTGTACATAAGAAGTATAAATTATTTTGGAGGTTTTGTCTAACTCTATGCTAGAACGTGCATTCTGTCTGAAGATGGCTTTTCCCCTGTCTTTTAACCTGAATTAGCAACTGTTCTTAGCATGGTTTGTGAAACTATCTTGTCTGCTTCATGTTTTAAAATTCAGGTTTCTTAAAAAGCCCTGCTGGAAACAACCTCATAAGCATCACTTTCCAAACTAAACTGTATTCTTAAAGTCCTTGTGCAAAAATCCTTAGCTAGTTTTTTCCAGTAGCAAAAGATAATATTTTGTATTTTAAAAAATGAAAGGGCCTGATGTAATAATGACTAGGTGAGGTGAGAGGAATGATAAGCCATGAGAGATGGGGTAGCTACAGGCCAAAATGACTCTCCATGCAAGCAAAACTTGTTGCTGTCCTCAGGAGGCTACAGGCTTCTCCTAGAGCAGAAATAGGCGCTCTTGAAATTCAGTCTAGATTTTTGCTGAGACTTGTTTTCTTCTGATACTTGACATTGAAGCAAATGCCTGAACGAATGAGCTCTCTTATAATACTACACAGACTCATAGGACTTTAAGAGTGATATTAAATATATAGTTAACTACCAGTGCAGTCCTAAACAGAGTTGAACCCTCTAAGCCCACTGACTTCCATGGACTTAAAAGTGTGTACCACTGCTTAGAATAGCACAGTACATCAGTGGTCTGAAAATGTAAGTCATATTGAACTCAGTGGAACTCACTTCTACACAAACATGAAGTGGATCGAGCTAATAATTTGCTTAGTTGTCATTCATAAACACAGATGGGTTGGTTGGTTAGCTCATTTGATGAAGGCCTGGAGCCTGAAGGAGTCTATGCAGATTAGACCTTGGCTTTGAACAATGAGCTGGGTACGACATAAAGGGTTTTTCTTACTCTATATGCTGTCCAAATTTTGCTCCTGCTGTATCTGCTTTTTATTAGTGCTTTGTTTGGTTTAGCTGCCTTGTGCTTATCTGATACAAGAGTGCCACCTTTTGGTAAGACCAGCCCTGTTATTTGCAAGTTGAGCAACAGTCGCTCAATTATATTTTTATTTTCTCTTACTTTTGTAGGGTACTCTGAAAGAACTTTGAATCCTAAAAAAGTTTTTACACAGTGTACTTTCTTTTCAGAATGACGCCATTATATGAGAACAGCATAAAAAGCTATCAAAAGAACTGCAATTCTCCACAGTTGAATTTTTTCAAATGTTTCTAGAGTATGGGCTATCATATTGCTAAAAAATTTAGCCTATCACACATTCCCTTAGTACTGATAATAATTTTATTTGGTGTTTATGTGGCACTCCAAAACATTTAAAGTGCTTTGCATACATTGCCATGATGTATTCCTTACGATGGGGAAGTCACTATTCCCACAATACAAATGTGGACTGGTGCCAACCTAAGACTACTTCCTGAGTTTGTAGCAGAAGTGATATTTGAACCGGAGACCTCCTAACTTTTAAAACACTTCCTCATCCATAATATTTTAGCTACTGTTTTATACTATGCCTTCTATTAAGGAACAGGTATGCACTGTAGATATCTTAATTGCTACTTAATTCTCAGGCTATGGTAATTTTCAGGTGAGTGAGAATGGTTTTTTTGAATAGTTTTACATTTACATCCCTTCCTAGAAGATAAAGAACTGTCCATCATGAGACATGTCTGGGTCACCTCCAGATCCAATTATTTTAATGCATTGTGTGGATTTGAGAAGAGTTGTTCAATTGGTCCACAGTGGTTAGGCTATTAAATTCTACAATGAAAAGATGAGTTCCACTTGTACTTTATACCAGTTATTTTCCAAGTCCAATTGTAGTGCTATTTTTGACCTTTAAAGCCCAAAAGGATATATGACCAAAATAACTGAAGGAATGCCTTCTTTTGTATATCCTTCCATCTGACCTCGGAGGTTGGGTGAGGCTTTACTTCAAATACCTCTTTGGAAAAATCCTGTTTATGGAATTCTACTTAGAAAAGTTCCAATGGCCAGCCTGCTAAGTTTGTTTCAGAAACTGTCAAAAAGCTTCCTGTTCAAAAAGGCACTGCTGCTGCGTCTTATTATTGTAGTTCCTACTCGCAATTATAATGTTTTATTGAATCTTCCATGTATTTTAACTAGAGACACTTTAAGAGACTCTTTGGCTGCCTAGTGAATAAAAATATTAGAATAAATAATAAAATATTGCTCAACTAGATAATGAGAACAATGCCTAAGTTTCATGTATATTAATAATTGTTTTTGCTAAACATTCATTTTCTAGAGGTAGCAAGTTTCATTAGATTGCACATGAATCCTTCCTCATATTTTTCAAAGGCAAACTACTTTCTGATAACTTCTGTCCATATAGCTTCCCTAAAATCTTATATTAGATTCTGCTGATTGTTGGTTGGAAGTGATACTTTGGGTATTTAAAACATTAATATTTCTTGAATTTTTTTTTTGCATCATGTTAAAACTTGTCTATATTCACTTAATTTGAACTCTATTTAACAAAGCCAACAAGAAAAACAGTGGAAACCAGTAAAACTTTTATCAGAAGTACAAGAATGAACAAAACAGGAAACATAACCATAACATGCAGTATTATTCAGTGCATTTTTTCTGTGTAATTTATTTATTCATTATATTTCTACTTTGCCCTGGTGTGCGTGCGTGTGTTATGTGATGTCAAATTGCTTCTGACATATAGTGACCTATGAATGAAAGACCTCCTGTCATTAAGAGTTCTGCTCAGTTCTTGCAAACTAGAGGATGTGGCCTCCTTCACTGAATCAAGCCATCTCATTCTGGGTCTTCGTCTTTTCATACTGCCTTCCACTTTTCTTAGAATTATTATCTTTTTCAGTGAGTCTTGTCTTCTCATGATGTAACTAAAGTATGATAGCCTCAGTTTTGTCAAAAAACTGAGGCTATCATACTTTAGTCACATCATGAGACGACAAGACTCACTGGGACTTCTAGGGAGAATTCAAGCTTAATTTGATGTAGAACCCACTTATTTGTCTTTTTGGCCATCCATGATATCCACAAAACTCTCTCCAGCACCATATTTCAGATGAATCAACTTTCTTCCTGTCAGCTTTCCTCAGTGTCCATATACTGTATTATAATATTATGTATGGATAATATTATGTATGGTTAATATGTATTATCCATACATAATAATGGGGGAGCTTCTAAGATGGCAGTCAGTAACTGTCTTTCGGAGCTCGCTCTATTTTTACTTTTTACTTTTATCCTCTCGTCTCTGTTTTAACTACCCAGCCTCTCCCATTTTAATTAAGGATAAAGAACATCTTTCATTACTTCTGTGTATCTCCTGGCTACACAAGAAAGGAAAAGGAAAGCTTTCCTATAGAAGCCCGGCAATAAGACTGGACTCCATGGGGAGGAAGAAATGCTGAAGAATCCACACAGACCCTCGTTCCCCAGCTATGTCAGCAAAGCAGCTTCACCTCAATGACCTTATCTCATGGAGCGAGATAATAAGTGACCTTCCTGGTTTTGCCTCCCCAAATAAATATGCAGCTCTGGAGAACAGAGTACCTAGGAAAGTCAAGAAAATTCTCCCCCCAATGCCTCTAACCCTCTCTTAAAAGATACCTCCACAGATCCACAAGAACTGCCCTCTCTCACAGAAAGACACTGGGGAACAGGGACGTTATAAAACTTTCTAAAAGATAACTTATTAGACTTTATTAGGGACTACTGCCTCCTTACTGCCCGAACAATTATAGCTATCTTCCAGCAACTAAATTCCATATCCCATAAGCTGAATTTATTATAAGAGACTCTAACTACAAATTCCAAACACAACCAAACTTTCCCTCCCTGCAGAAATTCCACCAGCTGTATGAGAAGATGGATCAAATTTAAACCCAAAATCAAAAAACTCAAGGCGAGTACCCAATTTCAAGTCAACAAAGTACCAACAGCAACTATCTGCGAGACAACAGGGAAAGGGTGGGGAGGGAACTTCTGGTGTTTCACGCCAGTTTTTAAGAAATCAAGTTGCTCTGTTTATAATAGAAAACCATGTAAGATGGGTTACTAAGAGAACAATTTTAAACTCTCTGAGGCAGCTGCTGTGCATAGAGCCCTGTGTCTGTTGACTTTGAAGAACTTGAAGGGCTTCCCAAAACTCATAGTTGAAGAATACTCCTGATGTTCAGCAGTTCTATTTCTAAAAATGCACTCCTGCTTCTAAAAATGCAGAAATTTTAGGGTACCTTTAGAATCTCTGTGAGCAGAATTTTTTCTGATGAGCATGTAACCTTTCTTATCCCTCCCAAGTAACAAGCATAGGTGACTCCTGCTTTAAATTATTCTGGGTGCTAAAAAGATGACTCCAACCTTGTCTTTCACTACAAGCAGAGGAAGACCTGGCTTGCAGGCTACTGCTAACATACAAGGAACTCATTCATTGGAACACAAAGTGAAATGTAGCTGTCCAGCTCCTCTAAATCTTTACCTGCAGGAGAGCATAAAGATACAGAGTCTGTCTTGCTTGATTTAAAGAGATCTTTACAAAATGTTGGCCTCCCACCTTTGGAGTGGGGGGTAGACATGAGCGCGAACCAAAAAAATTTAACGAACCAGCGGTTCGCGGTTCGGTGCCAACGACGATCCCAAGATCGTGAACCGCAACAAACATTTCCCGTTACCGAACTGGTTCGCAGTTCATTGGGCGCGGAATGGCCCCCGTGGCACCTACAGAGCCCACAGAGAGGGTTAGAGGCATTGGGGGGAGAATTTTCTTGACTTTCCTAGGTACTCTGTTCTCCAGAGCTCCTGAGCTGCCCCTCGTGCCCAAAAGCAGCAGCGGCAGACCTCGACAACCTTCCTGCCTTCGCAGAAAGGACACATGACTGGTCGTGGGTCCCATTCCCCCCAAGCACAAAGAGGACAGCAGGTACACATGGATAGGGGTGCACCGTGCAACTCAAACCTGTCAAGCTCAGCAAAAGCTTCTGAGCTGCCCCTCGGGGTCCAGAGCGGCGGCAGCAGACAGCACCCAACGTCCTGCCTTCGTGGAAAGGGTGAGAGGGACCCATTCCCCCCTGCTCAGAGGGGACACCAGGTGTCCTGGAAGGGGGGGTACCATACGGTGCCACTCTCACATTGGCAACAGCAGCAGAGCTGTTCCTCGTGCCCAAAAGCGGCATCAGCTGGCAGCACCACACCTTCCTGCCTTTGCGGAAGGGACGGGATGGGAAAGACAGGAGAGGTTGGGAGGCATCTGAGCAGATCCAGAGAGGGAGAGGTGTGAAGACGGAACAGGAACTTGTCTGGGAGAGGAGGGCAAAGGGTCACCAGCCATGGAAGCAGCCCCGAGAACTGAGGGAGGCTTGAGCCCGCTGTGGACGAGCTGGGCCAGCTACAACCCCAGGGTGGCTCAGAGCCCGGGTAGGTCCAGGTCCACGGGAGGGTGCCCCAGTAGGTTGAGGTTCACCTTGATGAACGTTAACGTGTCCACCAGGTCCGGGTGCAGATGTGCGCTGCAGGGACAGAGGAGGTCTCCCAGGTGGGAGAACACCCGCTCGCTCTGCACGCGGGTGGGAGGGCAGGACAGGATGTTTGTTTCCAGGATGGACAGGTCCGGCCATCGGTCAGATTTCCTCGCCCAATACTGCAACAGGTTGGCCTAGGTACATTACCATGTCTCTGATTGTCTTTCTTCCTCTTTGTGATGTATTTCTTAGTTGAAGTGCATTGTATGCTTTTTGCTTCGTACAGAGGTGGTACACTAGATCTTTTCCTCACAGCCTTCCGTCCACGCCCTTCCCCCTTCTTCTCCAGCTTTTGTGCTTTCACAGAAAGAGACTGGTTTCCTGTTCGCTTTTGTTGTGGTTTCTTCTCCAATTTTCTTTCAAATAAATCTGTCCCATCAAGGTTTTCTTCTAATTTGGCATCTATCACTTTGTCTTTATCTGATTTGAATTCAAGTGTCTCGTCTGCTTTTCTTAATACTTCATTCAACAGCTTAGAGATTTGCTGCAGCTTTGAAAATATTTCTTGAGGGAGCGTCATTTTATTCACTCACTTTCAGATAGTCACCAAAGATCTCTTAAAACAGGTAAAAAGCTACTTTGCTCTTGCTGTTTATAATTCAGAAGATTTTTGCTACCCAGCTCTCTCCAGAAAAACACTTTTTGCAATCACTCTTCGATAACATTCCTCTGGGTCATAAAACAGCCGCTTCTCCGGAGGATAATGAAACCCCCCTCCTCAAGCTGAATAGCCCTCATAAAGCCATAAACAATTCTCTTACTGGAAAGATGTCAAGTAGAATCACTCTTTTTTGGTCCTTCAGTTGTCTTTACTTACTATCTTGTCAGGAATCTTCGCTTTATTTTCGCTTATTCAAAGTTCCGGAGTTCGCAGTTTGAGAGCCATGGGGCTTCTTCCACGGTCCTTGCCTTGAGCTGGTGTGGGGGCTACCACAGGGGGTTGCCAGTCCCCTTGAGCTCTTCCACCTTGCTCTGGCCTACCTCCCCTCTCCGTGGGGGAGTTTGGGGGGCCCGAATCCTCGAGTCCCAAGGAGTCGGGAAAATCATAACTCAGCTGCTGAGACGGCACCATGCCATTCTGGAAGTCCAAAAGCCACTTGATTACTGTAGGCCTTTTGCACCATTCGCACACACATTTTTGTAAGATATAACTGTTACTGTTAAATATGTAACTAAAACTGTTTTAATTTCCAGAGAACCTCTGAGCATGTAGAGTTGTCTCTCCCCACCACTATCATCATCATCAATAATAATAATATCCTGCCCTCCCCACAAGCAGGCTCAGGATGGGTCACAACAGAAGATAAAATATACAAGATAAAATCACAGTCAATTAACACAGCTTTCTAATAAAACACCTGCTACTGAAACTACTGCTACTGAAACTACTGAAACTTAGCCATCCCTTGGGTATATGGACTGAGTGGAGGGTCTTTTATGCTCTCTCCTTAGCACAAAGAGCAGTAGATCATAAGAGACTAAGACTGCCAAGGTGCCCAGAGGAGGAGCAGCTGGCCACACAGTAAAGGGAATGAAGCCTCCCCCACCCTTCTGTGGCCAGCTTGCTCTTTTCCCATGTGGCTGCTATGGTAATGGTTGTTGTATTCTCACTTGTATGCAGTCAGCTCGCTCTCCTCCATGCAGCAGCCTGGGTGCAGGGATAAGAGCACAGAAGCTGTAATGAAGGATGGGGTGTTGCTGGGAAGGATAAGCCCTTAACTTGCATCCATGGTCCAAAGTCCCCAGCTCAAGGAGAAGTTTGCATCTTAATCATCTTATCCATCTTATCCATCCTGATAGTTGTTGGCAGGTGGTTTACCCCTTGAAACCACAACTTGTACCAGTCAATGACCTTGCACGCTTTCCTGGAACATACAGTGGTGTCACATTGGACAACAGTGCTCAGAAGAACCATGGCAGCTCCTGAGTCACTGAGTGGGTATCGCTGGTATAGAGAAAGAGGATAGAGAGAAACTTTTCTACTCCCATAATACTGAACTCAAGATGACTTCATGACACCGGTTGGTGGTAGATTCATGACAGATAAAGGAATTACTAAATGGAATGAGTGGTTGACTTGTGGTACTTACTACTATAAGATGTGGTGATGGCCGCTGGCTTAAATGGATTTAACAGGGGGCTGGACAAATGTCTAGAGGATAGGTCTGTTCTTATTATTAGCTATGATACTCAAGTGAAATTTCGAGTTTCAGAGACAGAATAACTGAGAAGCAGTAGTTAGGTGCTGGGAAGCAGTTCATAGATAAGGAATGTTGTCTGCAGGCTCTGCTGGTGGGCTTCTCAGGGATATTTAGCTGGTCACTGTTGGAAAGAGAATTATGCTTTTACATTGGTCTGATTCACCATGGCTACCCTTAGGTTCTTATGTTCTTATCATTTGCTTATCTGGAAAAACAACCCTTTGTTAATGAATCGTGATATTTCATGGGACTTTTGGGACAGCATGTTCAGATACATGTTCAGTCTTAAAAAATTAACTTCCTCTTCAGTTTGTTAAAATTACAGTTAAAACAAATGCTTTTGTGTTCAGCATTTTTTACAGTGCTGAAAACCATCCTTTCAATTTTTGTTTCTCCAGCAGATGGCATCACTAGCTGTTCTTTGGCTAAGAACTACGTTTGCTTTAATTTCCCAAATATACTTAAGCAGGACATTTTAGTTAAGGCTTTAAAGGTGCCATTAAGATTTTATAGCTGCTGTCCCACATGCTTCACTCATCGCACAGGAGAGGTGAGACTCTCCCCTGAAGCAGTGTTCTCAAAGGGTGGGACATGTGATGGACTGCACGTTTGAAAAAGTCTGGAAGTACTGTACACACTGCTGCAGTGTTAATCCCTCAGAGATTCAGAGAGCTTTGAGTGACAGGCTACTCCCAAGGGATCTGATTGGGTAGCATGAGCTGAAGAGAGGGGGGGGTCTTTTTTCAGGCCCAGAGCAGAGTAGAACCCAGTGTGAAGAGTGGAGGGATGGTGTTCTAAGAAAGAGCAGTTTTAACACTGACAGAAGAACTGGAGAAAGTTGGCAAGGGGGTTTGAGAAGTGAGTGCAGACTCCCAAACAGGCCAAGGGAAAGGGGATAGATCTTCTAAGAAGAGGAGACTTTCCCTGTCCAGTTAAACAGGGAGGTAGCTCTGGAAAGTGAAGAGATCTGTGGTTGGGTGTGGTTAGAAACAGCGCGTGGAGACCTTCGGATTCAGTTAATGACTGAAGGAAAACACTGGTGTATGAAGGGGATTGGGGTTTTAGAAAATGGGTACCAGCATTCCTAACTCCCAAAGTGACAGCGAATACTAAAAGAAAGTATATTGGAGTGTTAGGGGAAAACCAAGGGAAGAAAAGCCTCAACACATAAGCATTTAAGTATCTGTTGAGGGCATAAGAACTGAAATCTGTGCATGTTCTGATTTTACCTCAGAGATTTACTTGCTTAACTCCCTCATAAATTTTCTTTTTTTATAAAAAATTTTTTTTATTGGATTAGAAACATATCATATCATATCATTTACATTGACATTCCTTTAAATTTCCAATTCTAACCCCCTCCCATTCCCCCCCTTTTTGTTGACTTCCAACAGTTTTCCAACCCCTCATCTATTTTCCCTTTACTTATATGAACTTTACTATATTTATTATAATATACTTTCAAGTTCTTCTAAGCTTATCTATCATAATTGTGCTATTTCTGATTCCTTTCAATAATATTCATTCTAATCACTTATTCTCTATCTTACTCTTTCTGCTCTCTTCAGTATGGGACGAGCAATTTGCCCCATTTTATGCATATTTTCTAATACTTCTATAAACTTTACTTACATTCATAATAAATCAATCAATTTGACTTATATTCTATATATATGTTGCTCCTTACTTCCTTTTACATGTCTTATCCAATATTATTGTCTAACTTCTCCGTTATGGAGCTATTTAACTAGAATAATCCATTCATATATTCGTTTAACATAAGTCAGTCTATTATATCCACATTTCACCTACTAATGTGTATCCATTCATCCTTTTACAACTATTATTTACGTCAGAAAGATATTTAGTTTAATTTTAATCCTTACATTTCTTCTAATAATAGCACTACTAATACCCTATATAATACTCCAATATGATATTTGCTTAGAATTATTCAGTTAACTCTCCCCCCCCCTCGGTATAGTCACTTCCCTCTTCTTTCATTGTGTTTCAGTAATTTTCAAACTGCCACAGTTCTCCACCCACCTCCCATTTTTTCACCAGATATTGTTTCAGCTTCTCCCAGTCCTTGTTAAACTGCCCTGGGTCAAGGTCTCTCAACTTTCTTGTCATTTTATCCATCTCCGCCATGTACAGCAATTTGTAGATCCAATCCTCAATGGTTGGCACCTCTTGTACTTTCCACTTCTGCGCATACAAGAGTCTAGCTGCTGCTGTCATATAAAATAACAATGTCCTGTATTGTGCTGGTATATCTTGCATTCCCAAGTTCAGTAGCAGGAGTTCTGGGTTCTTATTCACTTGAAATTGTAAAATCTCACTCATTACTTTTATTATTTCCCCCCAGTACTGCCTAGCTACCTCACAAGTCCACCACATATGGTACAAAGAACCCTCATGTTTTCTACATTTCCAGCATTTGTTAGACATGTTCAAATTCCCTAGCGCTATTTTCTTTGGTGTCAGATACCAACGATAAATCATTTTATAAACATTCTCTTTAATATTAGTGCATGTCGTAGTCTTCAACGTGTTTTTCCACAAGTATTCCCACGCCTCCATTGTTATTTCTTTATTAAAGTTTATAGCCCACTTCACCATTTGCACTTTAACTACCTCATCCTCAGTATACCATTTTAACAACACTTTGTAAACCTTTGAAATTTCCTTTTTATCTCCTTGTAAAATTACTTTCTCTAATTCTGAATTCTCTATTCTTATTCCTCCCTTCGCACAGTCCGAATAGTAAAGATCTCTAATTTGTCTATATTGAAACCAATCATAGTTTGGGGACAACTCTTGTTGTGTCTTTATTCTAGTTTTAGAAAACTCTGTTTGAGTTATCTCCTTATACGTTAAACACTGTTGCTCGTTATCAACCGTTCTTGGATCAATTACTTCATATGGAACCACCCAAGAGGGAGTTCCTTCCTGTAGGTAACCTTTATATTTCTTCCAAACTGTGAAGAGGCTTCTCCGAATATAGTGGTGTAGAAACATAGAATCTGCTTTCACTTTGTCATACCATAGATATGCATGCCATCCAAACAATTTTTTGTATCCCTCTAAGGCCAGCAATTTGCGATTTTTCAGCGTCATCCAATCTTTCAGCCATACCAGACAGATTGCATCATAATAAAGTCTCAAGTTGGGCAGTTGCATTCCACCCCTTTCTTTTGCATCCTGCAACACTTTCATTTTCACCCTAGGCTTCCTGCCTGCCCATACAAACTCCGATATTTTCCTCTGCCATTTTTCAAATTGTTTAGAGTCCCGAATAATTGGTATTGTCTGTAACAAAAACATCACTCTTGGCAAAACGTTCATCTTGACTGCTGCAATTCTTCCCAACCATGACAAGTTCAATCTATTCCACTTAATCAAGTCCTGCTCTATTTGAGTCCATAATTTCTCATAGTTGTTCTTAAATAAATCTATATTTTTTGCAGTCAATTCGATTCCCAAATATTTTACCTTGCTTGTTACTTCACAGTCAGTTATTTCCGTTAATAACTGTTGTTTTTGTTTAGTCATATTTTTGCATAATATCTTTGATTTCTTTTTATTTACGTAAAAACCTGCCAAGTCTCCAAACTCCTTGATTTTATCTATTACCTTAGACATGTTTTCAATTGGATTTTCCACAATTAACATTATATCATCTGCAAATGCTCTGACCTTATAAGAAAAGTCCTTTATCTTTATTCCACGGATTGCATTATCTTCTCGAATCTGTATCATCAGAATTTCCAATACCAAAATAAACAACAGTGGAGACAACGGGCAACCTTGTCTTGTACCTTTCCCTATAGTCAGTTTCTTAGTCACCTCATCGTTCACCACAATTGCTGCACTTTGGTCTCTGTAAATTTTTTTTAACTGCTCTTATGAATATTTCTCCCATTTGTAGCTGTTCCATAGTTGCAAACATAAAGTCCCAGTTCAAATTGTCAAATGCTTTTTCAGCATCTACAAAGAAGAACCCAACCTCTTTATCACAACGCCTATCATAGTATTCAATAGCATTTATGACTGTCCTTAAATTGTCTCTGATTTGTCTATTTGGAAGAAAACCAGCTTGTTCTTCCCCAATAGCCTCAGCTAGCCATCCCTTTAGCCTCTCTACCAAGATCTTCGCAAAGATCTTGTAATCATTATTAAGTAAGGAAATAGGTCTGTAATTTTTAACGTTTGTCAAGTCCTGTCCCTCTTTAGGGATCAGTGATATATTAGCTTCACTCCAAGTATCTGGAGTTCTTTGGTCTCTCAAGACACCATTGATCACCTCTTTTAAAAATGGTGCCAGCTCATTGGCCATTACCTTATAAAATTTTGCTGTAAGTCCATCAGGCCCTGGCGCTTTTCCCAAATTTGTTGACTGTATTGCTTTCTTTATTTCTTCCTCTGTTATTTCACAATTTAATTTGACTCTCCAGTCTTCCGAGATTATTGGGAGTTTTACTTTTCCCAAATATGTCGCTATTGAATCTTTTTTCACTTCTTTTTTCCCATACAATTTGGCGTAAAATTTGTAAAAGGCTCTACTAATGGCAGACTGTTCCAAATGCACTTTGTTGTCCTCACATATTTTATTTATTATCTTTTTTTCTTTTCTCTTCTTCAATTGCCATGCCAAATATTTCCCAGGTTTATTTCCACCTTCAAACGACTTTTGATTCATTCTTTTCAAATTCCATTCCAGTTCTCTATTATTCATTGCCGTCAACTGCTCTTGTAAAATTTTGATATCCTGATAAATTTTCTTCTTCCCTGGTCTTTTCTTTAGTTGTGTTTCTTTGGCTTTTATTTTCTCCATAATCTCCTGTCTCTTCTCCTCTCGTTTCTTTCGTGCTCTTCCATTTAAATCCATTAGTATGCCTCTAATTACTGCTTTGTATGCGTCCCAAACCTTATTGGTTGGTACTTCTCGATTCATATTATGTTGTATGAAGAACTTAGTCTCCCTTCTCAGCATCTCCATATTTTCCCCCTCCTGTAACAGGTCCTCATTTATTCTCCATCCTTTCCTCTTATTTCTTTTCCCAAACTTCCACATAATTGGATTATGATCTGAGCCTACCATAGGCATTATTTCAACATCCTTAGTCCAAAGCACTAAGTCCTTTGAGGCCCAGATCATATCAATACGTGATAGAGTAGAGTGTCTTGCGGAGAAAAATGTATACTGTCTACTTGTGGGATTCCGCGTTCTCCATACATCTTCCAAAGTTTCCTGTTGCACTAATGCAAAGAACGTCTTTGGCAAAAGTCCTCTTTTCTTTTGTGCAATTACTGATTTTTTTGTCCTGTTCCAAATTTGTAATTCCATTGAAGTCTCCTGCAAGGATTATCTTATCATATGAAAGTTCATCTAATTGCTTCCTTAAATCCTCAAAGAAGCTCTCTTTGGCACCATTTGGTGCATAGATTCCAATAACCAACACTTTTTTAAAATTCCATGTACATTCCACTGCTATAAATCTGGCTTCCACATCTCTAATCATTAATTTTGGCTGTAGCTCCTCTTTAATATATAAAACCACTCCCTTTTTTTTCTTTTTTGAGGCCGCTACAAAATCGGTGCCCAACTTACTCACTTTAAGGTATTTTACATCCTGATTTCTGATATGGGTCTCTTGCAAACATACAATGTCACATTTTTGTTTTACTAGCCAGTGGAAAGTACTTTTTCTCTTTTTGGGTGAATTAAGTCCATTTACATTCCAGGATAAAACTTTACACTCCATATTCATAGCCTTGTTGTTGGTAAGTCCTTTTCATTGTCCCTCATAAACTTTTCCATCTCAAATTCAGATCTGATGCGCTTTTTCATTCCTCCAAATTCAAAAGATATCCCTTCCGGTAATTCCAATCTATATCTTATTTTCATTTCCTTCAAATTCTGCACAAGCACTTTGTATTTTTTCCGATCAAGCAACACCGATCTGGGTAGCTCCTTCATGATGATAATCGTCTTGCCATCGACTACCAATGGATCTTGAAACTGTTTGCTCACTATCATTTCTCTTATATTCCTTGTCGTAAATTGCACAATCACGTCCCTTGGTAATTTCCTCTGGGCCGCGAATCTGGAGTTTATTCGGTACACAACATCCAGGATAGCCACAACTTCCTCCTCCTCCTTTCCCAGGTATTCAGCTAACACTTCAGTCACCTGTTCTTGTGCTGTCTTTGTCTCTATTTCCGTCAGACCTCGAAACCTCAGCTGTTTCTCCATATATTTACTCTCCGCAACCGCCATTCTTCCCCTCATCACTCTCATATCCATTCGTTGCGTCTCTGTAAGATTCTCCATCGCTTTTTCCACAACATTAACTTTCTGCTGCGCTGCCTGCAGGTCGGTTTGTATTGTTTCCATTCCTTTCTTCACCTCTGCCAATTCATTTTTTACTGTCTCTTTAACATCTTTAACTTCTCTCACCAACTCCTGTTTTGTCTCCTTCAATTCCTTTAACATTTCCAGGAATTTTTTGTACAAGTTCTCAATAGCTGTTTGCCACTCTTTCTTCGACATCGTGGGGCTTGATTTACCTCGCTCCCACGAGTCTGCACGTTTCCTTAGCTCCGTGGCGTCTAAATTAATGTCCCTTTAAAATAATTTGAATGTCCCGGTTCTTAAAATAAACAAGAGACGTTTACGAAATCCAAAATGTCGGGCGTCTTTTCTCTATGGTTTTCTCTATGGGTTTTCTATAGTCTTTTTGTAATCCAAGATGTCCTACTTCCGCTCCTGTTGAAGTCAATGCCCTTCCCTTTTCAAAAATGGCGATTCCCTTCTTCCTGTCCTTCGATAGGGACCTTCTCTCACAAGCGCCTCTATCGCTGCTACGCATTTCCTGTTTGCCGACTCTCCACTGCAGCTCTCGCGATGATAAAAGTTTTCTCACAGCCTGCTATCGCTTTGTAACCACAGGTATGGTAAACAATTATCTATTTTCTTCAATAACTTTCTTTAACTTAGTCCTTTTTCTAGTCAGATTCTTGCCGGATCTTTTTCTCAATACAATCCATCTGTTGCAGTTTAAAAGTTCACTTTAAAGCCTCATTACTTTAAACAGTCTGTCCCGGTTTGAGAGATAGTGATCTTTACCTTTTCACACGTCTTTCTGGGTTGTAATCACTGCTTCAATTTCAAGTTTTCTTCCGAAATTGATTTCCCCTGTTGAAGCTTGGGCATGAAGATCTTATGCCAGTCGCACTGGCCCCGGATCTGCCGCAGAGATTTATGCCGACCTGTCTTAGGGTGGGACCTCAAGGGACGAGAGAGAATCCTTAGTGCAGAACCCCCCCTCGCCCGAGATTGACGCGCCCTGAGGTACTTGAGCGTTCTTTGCCTGTTCCCCGCCTGGGAGCAGGTGGCCGCGGGCTGAATTTGCCCCACCGGCCGCTGAAAACGGCAGCCCGGTCAGCTCCACTTTTGGAGCTGCGTTAGACCTCCATGGATCCCAAACCGGAACTCCCTCATAAATTTTCAACCCCTGATTTCACCTGACCTTTCTCTTCCAAAATAAACAAACTAGTTAATTATTTTTGAATTTTAAAAATGCCTCTGGTGCCATTTCTTTTTAAGGACAAGGGAATGTCATAATCAGCCCATTGTGGGTACCAGTATTCCTAACTCCCAAAGTAGGTACCATCGTCAATTAAGTTGATAATACAAAGAAATCATACTAATGTTTGCAGTGCTACCAGAGAATATTCACATATACTGTGAAGTTGTCCAGAATTTTTGTTAATTTCACAGAAATGTTAATTATTAACTATATGCTTGCAAAACTTTTTTGAAATCTTCCCATGAAAGGATCAAAAGAGTGAATAAGGCATTCTTTTAAAGGACTGAATTTGATAATTTTGTTTTGAATAAATTATAGAATGGAATTCACAGATATGGAAAATATTATTTACTTGAGGTTTTGATCGCTATTCCCGTTTATAAATAAATCATTATTTGCATAAACACAGGAATATTTTTACATTAATTTAGTTAAAATAGTGAGTCCCTCACTATTTATGTCATGTCTTTACACTGTGTGTTATTGCACCATTTTCTAATTTTGTGATCTACCTTGAGTCTCAAAAAGAAAGCTAGACTAGAAATAAATAAGTAAAAATAAATAGGGATCCCAGGATTTTTAGAAAACTCTTTAGAACAACTTAGAAAACTAAGGGCCTTACTTGCAATTCAGTAACATTCTAGCATTGCTAAACTTCATATGAATAATATTGATGTAGGGGCCCCCCCTCCCCAGTATGTTTATGAAAATGTTGGTTTGCAATTAACTGAAATTTCTTAGGAGCTAGCATAACTTTCCCAGCATTAGCATAGGCAGCTAAGTCCTGAAAATTTCATGCATACCTGGGACTTGGATTTCTTTACATAATAGCCTAGAAATACTGTTGGAAGAGACTGATAATAGCAATAGCAATGCCTTAACGGACTTGGCAAGGAATCACAAGGAGACTTTCTGTCTGGCAACTGTTGCAGCCTGTTGTAGCTGTGCTGATAATTGTTGCATAACAGTTGGCTTGTGTAATCTCCCTGCCCCAGATGTGCCTGCAGTTCATCAGCTTGTCTGCTAGAGAGGGAGAGAGAAGTTTTGCATTACCAATTAAATAACAGTTTATTAAAATTAAGGGCACTAGCACCACATGTAGTACCTTCTTTCTATAGGAAGCATTTGTTTTTCTGACCTTTGTCTGACATTTGCTAAATCCAGTGCTCAGTAAATCACATTAGCCTTCAGTTACTCAGAATACAAATAAAAATCTATAATTGATTCTATTGAGGAGAAACCATATCTTTTTAAAATTTAAAAAATATTATACATTGCGGTTTAGTTCTCAAAAAATCTGCTATCGTAGCCTACAATAAGAAGTTAAAATTGTAATATGTAGTAAATAAAATATAAGCAATAGAACTGTCAGAACAACCAGCAAAAGAATCTGAGATAAATCAGAAAACAATAAACCAGAAACTACACCTGCAGAAATGTGTGGTGTATGGTGTATAGCTATTATTTCACTCAAACATCAAAATGAAGGTGTAGAACTGTTTCAATGGCATCCATGCCTCCTGTAATCATTAGCTGGGCACTAAACTAGAGAAGACACTGCACATCCAGTTTTCCATCAAGATTTACATAATTTGATTAATGGTAGATCACCAACTAGTTCTAATCTGAAAGATAAAAATAAGATGAATAGGTAGTAAAATGTGTTCTACCTAGTTGAAAGCCATATCCTTGTATCTCAAAATTTTCTTAGCATAAATGATAGCTTTATGTGCACTCATTTATAGCAAAAGATCAGCTCAACATAGCTAGTAGGGTTGCCAGGTCTTCTGCATATAGTGGGAGACCTCCCACTGGCAGCCCCTGATCCCCTACCACTGCTTGGTAGGTATGGGGGGAATGCTAGGAAAATTGCTGTTGTTCCAACACCATGACATTGTTTCTGATGTGATCCAGGAAATCATGTCATTGCATTGGGGCTATATTCTAGGATTCTACTGAGCCTCTACATCTGATGAAGAGAGCTGTGGCTCTTGAAAGCTTATGCTACAATAAAGTTGGTTAGTTTTAAAGGTGCTACTGGACTCTTTACTATTTTGCTACTACAGACTAAAACGGCTAATTCCTCTGGATCTACTTAGCCTCTGTGGTAGATGTAATTTGAATCCCTCCCTCTGCCTCCTGTGGATTGCTTGCACTCATAATAGCCAGTTTCCCAGATAGTCATTTTGTGTTGGAGAATAACAACACACACTACCCTTTTCACTGTATTGTTACTTAAATTGTACAAACACAAAATATAACATAATAACTTAATGCCCACTCAGAGCAGTTTACAAACTATGCTATTATTATCCTCATGACAATCAACCTATAAGGTGGGTGGGGCTGAGAGAGCCACTAGAAGCTGTGACTGACCCAAGGTCTCCCAGCTGGCTTCAAGTGCAGGAGTGAGGAATCAAATCTGGTTCTCCAGATTAGAGTCCTGCGCTCTTAATCACTACACCAAACATAAGGTTACAAGTCCTACATCTCATTTTCCTAAGCCACCCAGGCTGTCAGTGGCTACTCATAGTGATGATGAACTGCTGCTACACCAAACAGAGGCAATTATGTGAAAACTATACTGAATTATGTGCAGTCTGATTTTGGGGACACTTCCGTGCTCTTACACGGTGCCACTTCTGTGTGCCCAGCTTTTACAGAAACCCATGGATTGGATCCTGTGACTCTTTCCCACTATTTTGGGGTCTATGACACTCCTACATCAAATTTTTCTCCAACAGGGTGAGACTTCCTTCAACTTCATTACAGCCTTTTTGGATCTAATGGAAGACACCTTTTAATTACTGCTTTTATGTGATTTATTTCTGTTTTAAAATGCATTTAATTGTGTATGATTCATGACTGTTGTGACCCGCCCTGAGCCTGCTTGCAGATGGCAGGATATAAATGGAATTAAATAAATAAATAAATAAAAGAGGCTCCCCCCCCCCACTCCCCGCATCCATAAGGTCATTCTTCATTGAAGGAACTATTTCTCCCTTGAAGAGAACTTGTGGCCAAACTAGACGTGACATTTTAATGAGATCACCATGGTGAGTAGCAACCATACTGCAGTTGCAAATTCTTTGTGCCAGCTCCATGTAGAAGTGCCACAGGACTCTAGATCAGGAGAGTGGCAAGAGTAAAGGAAGAGCTCCTGCCTTTTCCCTGCACCATTTTCCTGACCTGAAACTGCACCAGAGATTGTGTTTGACCTGTCAAGGAGCTGCACATTTCAGGTTAGGAAAACAGCATATAGGGAAGGCCAGAGCCCCCTTCCCTCATGCACCATGATGCTATGCAAATCATGCAGTGCTTCTAAATGGAATTCCACCGGGAACTCACAACTGCAGTCTTTATGGAGAACTTGTATAAAATGTCTCATCTAGTTTGGCCCATAGCAGCAGCGAGTCATAGGATCTAACCTCCATATCTCCCTTCTGTCAACTGTATTTCCTCTCTTCCCTGTTCCAATTTCAGGCAAGAGGTAACTGAGTGTGCAGTGATCACAGACTCTTAATTCTTTTTAGTGGTTCCAGTGAGGATGTAAACCAACACCTTGAGCCCCAACTATTTATAGGTTTCTTATTAATAGAATTTTGGAATACACCTTCAGGGTGTACATCCATGCCTTAAGAAATAAAGTTTATTTATTCTTTTATAGCCTGCCTTTCTCACATAGATTTGAGGTGGATTACAAAATATGAAAAACTACTCAGTTGGACAGTATAAAATAAATAATGCAAAAGGACTAGAAATACAAAATTTAAAACAATGCAAACAAAACACTGCCTATAAAATTATCTACCATTATGAAGAAAGTAGATGACAAAGGGAAAAGAAAATGCAGTAAAAGCAAGATAATACATACAATAAACTTTGCAATACTCAAATGTAATAATGTTATTTATTTTATTAAATACATAGCCCACTCTGCCCACAAGTGGGCTCAGAGTGGATAACAACATATTATATTCATACATATAAAACAGCTATAATATGAATAAAATCTAGCAAAACTACAAATACAATAAAACAATTCAAGCTGCAGAGCTAAATATTGCACAGCCCCAAGCTGGTAAGGGTGGCTAGCTGTTTAAATGGACAGTAGACTCAGAAGAGGAGCTCAATGCCGCACCCGCAGCAGGAGGCCAGCTGGATAATTTGCCCTTCTCAACCACTGTAAGCTTGGAGGAACATCTCCACCTTACAGGTCCGGCAGAACAATAACAGGTCCCACTGGGCCCTTGTTTCCACAAACAGAGAGTTCTACCTGGTTGGTGCCAGGGCCAAAAGAAGCCCTGGCCCTCATTGAGGCTAGGTCAACATCCATGGATCACCAGGAGGTGTTTATCGGCCAAACAGAGCAACCTCAGGGAATATATGGTACGAGGCTAATAGAATAATGCTTGACCGCTGAGTCTTATATAAAGATTATCTGTTACCTGGATTCAGAAAAGGAAGAGGCACTAGAGATCATATTGCAAATTCATGGGGGCCACTGAAGTGTACTGGAGAATTTCTGAAGAAATCAGTTTGTTTTATAGATTACAGCAAAGCCTTTGACTATGTGGATCATGAAAATCTATGGACAGTTTAAAAAGATATGGGTGTGCCATGACTATTTTGATGCATAACATGTACCCTGGACAAGAGGCAACTGCTAAGACAGTATATGGGGAAACAGAATGGTTTCCAGTTAACAAAAGTGTCAGACATGGATATATGTCATTTCTCTAGCTGAGCAAAGCATATCATAAGGAAAGCTGGATTAGATTTAGATGAAGGTGGAGTGAAAATTGATGGAAGGAAAATCAACAGTTTGAGATATGCAGATGACACTGCATTACTGGCAAAATTTAGTAAAGACTTAAAACAACTACTGATGAAGATTAAGGGAGAAAAGCAGGATTACAGCTGAATACCAAGAAGACAAAAGTAATGACTATTGAGGAATTACACAGCTTTAAGGTTGACAACTTGACAATAAAGAAATTGAAATTGTTAAAAGATTTTCTATTCCTTGGCTCAATAGTCAACCAAAAGGGAGACTGCAACCAAGAAATCAAAAGGAGATTGAGACTTAGAAGGGCAGCCATGAAGGAACTAGAAAAGCTCCTTAAGGATAAGGATGTGTCACTGAAGACCAAGATCAAGATAATACATACTATGATAGTCCCTTCTTTTTTAGTTTAAACATCTTGGTTCAGGCTCCCCCCCCCACCCTTTTGGGAGATTGAGGCTGGTGGGCACTGTCTATTCCGGCCAGATAAGAGGCCTTGAGCCACAAGTGCAAACCTGAAACAGCTCTCAAGGTCAAAGCTTGACAGAGGCTGGCACTGGCCTCCTGGTTTGTTAGCATGTAGCCTTATGGGGGGGGGGGTAGGGTGATAAGTTCTCTCCCCCTCCCTTACCTGTGAGGATAGGCCACGGCTGAGTCTGTTGTCAGAGGTTTTGACTCATCTGATTGGCTAAGAGTTTAGGCCAGCTGAAGGCAGCTGGCCTTGAAAACATGTGTTTTGCCAGTCTCTTAGAAGAAGGGGGGGGGGAAGCAAAGAAGCTAGAAGAACCTGCATTTGCTCCTGTTTCTGAATGCTACGCAACTGTTTGATTCCTATGCTAACAACCTTTGTGCTTTTGTCTTTGGGATCTCCCAAAGAATTAAATTTGGGACTCTGAAACTTGCTAAAGGTAACATCTGGAACAAGTTCAGGAACTTCTAGTGAATGTAACCTATTTTAAATAGTTTATTGTTGTTTTGTGCTTTTCCACATACATCTGTGTTTATTTTTGTTAGCCTTTGCAGTTTTCTTTAATAAATTATTTTTCTTATATTGGTATGGAGTTATTATGAGTTGTGGCTTCAATCCAAATCCAGTTCTTTGGCCAATTTGCCACATTCTACCCTGTCAGTTTGTTTTTGGACTCAATCTGCCGAGAACCTACCTCGCCGAGCTGACTTCCTGTTTAATACCTGGTTAGGTTGGGAACTTGCCTCTTGGTTCCACAGCTGAAGGTTTAGTTAAGAAAGGCTAGTGGCAGCTTATTACCTTGGCAGTGAGGCTTCACTTGCCAGTCCTTTTGGAACGTTGCCTTCTATACCACTAAAGGTGATTGCCCTCAGGATCCAGGAGGCTTGCTGGGAACTGCTACATCCCTGTTACCATGTAACCACTATATCCCTGTTACTATGATTGTGAAAGTTGGACAATGAAGAAAGCTGCCAGGAAGAAAATGGATTCATGTGAAATGGGCTAGAGGAGAATTTTGTGGTTACCATGGATAACCAAAAAGACAAGTGGGTTCTAGATCAAATCAAGCCTACATTCTCCCTAGAAGCTAAAATGATGAAACTGAGGCTATCATACTTTAGTCACAGCATGAGAAGACAAGACTCACTGGAAAAGGCAACAGTGCTAGGAAAAGTTGAAAGCAGTAGGAAAAGTGGAAGACCCAATAAGAGATGGATTGACTCAATAAAGGAAGCCACAGTCTTCAGTTTGCAAGACCTGAGCAAGGCTGTCAATGATATGTTTTGGAGGGCATTTATTCATAGGGTTGCCATAAATCCAAAATGACTTGAAGGCACATAATATATACGCCTGTTACCAAAGGAACTTTATTGTTATTCGGATCAAAATGGAGAATATTGAGAAGTGAAAGAATGTTTGATAGAAAGGTGCCCTGTGCCTGAGGCCATGGGCCAGTGACTGTAGCCTAATAGCGCTACTAAGAGGATAATAGTACTGAATGAAATGGAGGCAGTGTTGGTGCAACTGCAGCTTTTTTCAAGCATTGTGACTTTTGTAGAAAAGGAGCAGATCATGTTTAAGTAGACACAGCTGCTCTTATTGAAAACATATTGATATTATTTTCTATATCCTGTTAATGAGTTAATAGCTATAGCCATTCCAACAAAAGCTCTCTAGATTTGTCACCAGGATACATTCATAGTCTCTACACTGTATTCTGTACACTGCCTCTGCAAATGTCTCCAAACACTATTGCTTTTGTGAAGTTTTGAATTGATTTGAGCTTTTAAAGGTATTTTATTCCTTTAGGAAAAGCTGCTTTATAATTTGTGAAATGGCACCAATTCTTAAATTCTACACTGTCAAACTGTTTGTATTTTGTTATAGTCTTGTAGGTGGGGTAACGATGCATTCTCAGCAGTAGCCGTGTTTTCCTTGTGAGACCCGTCAGGTTGAGCATCAGTTTACTCGGGGATGCACAATTTTCCAATAATCAGCAGTTTTCCTGAGCGTCAATAAACCAGTCCACACTTTGTGCACTTTTATGTCTGATTGTCTGCTTGTTAAAAGAAACAAAACCGTCAAAAACTAAAATGGTCTTCAAATTTTTTTAAAAAAACCCTAACCTTTATGGATTATTGTTAAATTTGAAAAACGTGTGTTCTGTTCACAGCAAAGATTGGTGTTGTAAATTTGAGCAAGTACTTCTCTGCAAGCTGGTGTGTAGTTAAGAAACTGAGTTTTAAATCAGGAAGCACTTCATTCAAATTTTGCCTCTGCCATCATCTGCCAAGATCATTAGGTGATCTTGCGCAAGCCACAATAGACCCATGTAGAGGGGAGTGGGAGTGCTCATGTTGGCATTGCCTCCTGCTTCCAACCAAACATGTTGGCCCCATTCCCCATCTATGCATATTTACCTTTCATGGGCATGGTACCTCCGCGTGTGTATGTATGCATATAAATTATGAAACTATGGAATTCCTTCCCCAGGGTGATTTGTCTGTCCCCCTCTGTCACTGTCTTCAACCAGCGTTTGAAGACTTTTCTGTTTTATGTGATGTTCCCTCATTGACCCTTGTTTTTGTTCATGTGTTTTGTTTAATGGTGTGTGTATTTAAAGCTGGTTTTAATATTTTTGATTGTTCGCCTCCTTGAGGGCCTTACATTGGGTAGAAAGATAGTATAAAAATGTCTTAAATAAATAGTCCATGGCCGATTCCAGACGGCCCTCCCCATGCCGAAACGTCACGCGTCGTCGCGCAATATTGCGTTTTCTCGTGCGAGTTTTGCACAACGTCGCGCAAAACTCACGTGAGAAAATGCGATATTTCGCATTTTACGCGCGACGTTTCGGCATGGGGAGTGCTGTCTGGAATCGGCCCATGTGTTAGGATCAGGTCCTGGGATTGGGAGTAGTGCTGTAGGCAACAGCACAAACTCTTTGGAGTTTGAATAATGATTAATGGCACAGATCACACTTGAAATCTTCTTGGCCCAAAATTATCTTTCTTATCTGATATGCCTGAAATCCAAGCAAGCAACAAATATGTCTCCAATCTAAGAATCCAAGTTACAGCAAACAGAAGTCTCAGTGGATGAATCATCGCTAGTATAATGTCAAAAAACAGCCTAGTAGTAACAAACACATTCTAGCTTTAATATGTTTTCACGAGAGCCAGAATGGTGTCGTGGTTAGAGTATAGGGCTGAATCTTGGATCTCTGGATTGTTGTGAGGGTGAAAAGGAACAGAGTTGAACAATATGAGCTCTTTTGGATCCCCGTTGGGGAGAAAGATGGGTTATAAATGAAGGTAAAATAAATGTTGTTTGTACTTGATAGAAACAGTCTTGCAACAACAAACAGCACACTTGCCCAAATCCCACTTCAATAAAATATTTCAGCAACAACAGAGTTTGTTAGTGGGAGGCTATTGAAACTCTTAACATGCATTTAGAAAGATAAGGGCTTAGATGACTGTGTAAAAACTCATGTGGCTGGCATCTGTATAACATCATTATGGCTAACACACCACTGTATGTGGTATTACCTCTGAAGAAGATTTTTTTGTCCACTCTCATTGCAGTTTAAAACTATAATTCTACTGGCATGCTTAGAGAGCCTCCCTACCATAAGTTTCATTAGAATGTCACAATCACGCACCAATTAATGTTGTTCATATTAGCATAACCTATAAAAAGCCATTAAATTTCACGTGCAAATGGTGGTGCTTATGAGAACATCATACTTCCTACATCTGGCAGTATTACATAAATGCATATAGTATTTCAATAACAAGATAACATGAAATAAAAGCAATTAATATTAAAGGCATCCTGGAAGGAACTAAAATTCAGAACTGCAAACTGTTACTGTTATCACATGCTAGAATCATTGAGGGGGAGACACATTATATCCCAGACTTTTGTGATGTATTAATTGGTCCAGTTTTTTTAATTGCTGGGAAAGTATTTGTGGAAAAGTAGGAATTGCTGTATACATGAGCTTATTTCCATAAGGAGGTGTTGTTATGTTAACGTGTGTCTATATAAACCAGTTGTATTAGAAACCTTATTCACTTGTATACTTAGGTCATGGCTATGTAGTTAATAGTTAATATTTTGTAGTTAATATTTTGTAAATGTGGTTTAATATTTCCAGGATATCAGTAACAACTGTATGAAAATCAAATGGTTGTGTTCATCCAACAAAATGAAAATTGTACTCAGAAAAATAACACCAGTGTTCAAATGGAAACTTTCGGTTCACACACAATTCCTCCTTAGGCTGCAAAGAGAAAGAGGAAAACTAATAGAAACTAAAATAGATATTCTTTTATGTGGACATGATGCTAAGCCTAAATCATTTTTGACAGTAGATTTTCCCCCTCCCCCATTTTATGAAAGGAGGAAATACCTGCACACATAAGTAGATTAAGGTATATCATGTGTCTGAGTCTCAAATTGTATAAGAGGCTTCTAATGCAACTGTAAATACAACTTATTTAAAATGTACTACTACTAGCATTTTAAGTGTTCAAATTGGTTCACATACATTATCTCAGTAATCTTTATGACAACCTATAAAGTTAGTCACTATCAGTGAAATCCTACGCAAAGTTACACCCTTCTAAGCTCATTGAAGTCAATAGGTTTAGAAGGGTGTAACTCTGTTTAGGATTACAATGTAGGATTATCTCTTTATTGTTAGATGCCAGTCCTGATTTTGGCTGCCTAAAGGAAGTGCCCAATTCACAAAGTCATCAGGCTTCAACTTGGCTGGTGTTTTTGAGTTATTGGATGGTTAGGGTTTTGCTTCCTGAAGTAAACAGCTGATGTACACATTATTTAGCTCAGTTATAGAGTGAGGGAACAGAATTCTAGAATGTACTATTTCAGCCAGCAGCAAGGAGACAGCATTTTAAATTAGTCTTCCAAGTAAAAAACACCCTAATGTGCTAGTTTACATGCAGGGTTTTTTTTTTTTGGTTTTTTAATAAGTGATGCAGTAAAAAAACTTATCTTCATCTGCAGATTGAAGTTGTACTGGCCAGAATTCTTCTCCCTGTTTCTATATAACATGTAGCTTGCTTCATATAATTACTATTTTAATAAAGTGTAGAGACCAATATAGTTGCCATCTATCTCCCATTCTTTCTTGGATAGATAAATTTGGCATTGGTTTCTAGAGTAGATCAAAATTGGATGAAAGTAAAATGTAGAGCACCAAAAATGCAATGGTTGTGCTTGGCAGATATCTGTTTCCTAAAAAATACTGCATGCTAAAGTAACATTATTGCCATCATAGCTTATTTGTAGAACGCAGGAGAAATAGCTCAAATATGAATAACATATGTATTTCTCCATATGCCAGAGGTTTGGTTCCACCTCTCTCAGAGACAGCCAGTGAGAGCTGATGGAATGTTGGGATGATGCTGGGTAGTTGAAAACTGTTAGGAACAACAATTAGGAGGGAAAGATATTTAGCCAGACAGTGGCCGATTCAAGATGGCCAGAAATTGCGGTTTTTCTGCGTAAATAATCGCTTACCGGCCACGTGTTCACTTTCGTCTCCATCCGCTTTGTCTCGCAGCGTGCCATGCCATCCCGCTTCCGGATGTTCGCACGGCCAACTGAGGTACCTGGGATTGGTTGTTTCCTCCCCGTCACAGTTGACGTCGGGGGCCTTCATTGGTTCGCATTTTGGTTTTTTTTTTTTTTAAATTGTGTTTTGCGCAAATGTACAAGTATGCAAATATGCAGCATTGACTTTTGTGCGCTTTTGTGCATTTGTGCACATTTGCGCAGTTTGATGTGCGCAAATGTGCGACTGTACAAATGGCGCCCGGTTTTAAAAAAAAAATTAAGGGAATATTGCTGCCGGCTGGTCGGCAAAGGAAGGAGGGAAAGGGGAGGGCCTCTCCGCGGCGACGAAGCGTCCAGAAGTGTGCAAACCCGCAATACCGTGTTCACACCGTCCGCTTATAGAGCGCAACTGAGTGCCATGGACCGCAGGTAAGCCAGGACAGGAAATTGCGGGTTTTTACGAGTGAGGTCGCTGAAAAAGTGTCAGGCAGTAACCAGTTGCTGTCAGAAAGAAATGTAGTTTTTAACTCTGAGACCTGGAAAAATGAATAGACTTTGAGTTTGAGAGTTCACGTGTTCAAAAAAAATGTTTTTAAGCATCATGCCTGTGTTGTGTTAAATCTTTAATAAAAGTTAAAACTCTTTCTTTTTGTTAACCCTGGTGACCAAATGGGTCCTGCCAGAAGGGAGGAAACACTTATGCATACACATCTCTGGAAAACCTCAGTCACTATCTATATACAAATCTGTGAATAAATGGTGGCAGAATGAAAGGAAAGTGAACCAGTTTTTTAGTTCCCATTCCCAGTAGCTCTGTGAAGGGTCTGAGTGAGGGGTGATTAATAAGGGAATTGGGCTGCCCTGTCTGATGATGTCTCCAGCAAAGAGGAGATGCGGTGTATGTAAACAGGACAGGGCTGTCTATCTATTAAATAGAGATGAGATGAGTGACAGATTTGTGACTGCCTTACCTACCTGAATCCCTGAACCTGAGGAAGAGAGGTTTAGGTTGGAGGGCAGTGTGTGTTAGATCCCACTCAATCTCAAAGAAAACATAATATTTGGGCAACATTTTGACACTTGTTCACAAAATATAGACAATGATGTAATTTCAAATCATTTATAATTTTTTACTTTATCATCATCTTGCATACAGTTCATTCATTGGTGCAGACGTCTATGGTTGTCAGTTGCTAGGAGAAAAATGTCCTATCCCTTTAAAACTGAGGCTTAATGGGATGTTATTTACCTCCATGTCATGAAAAGCTTCCACTGCCCATTTCAATACATTAAGCCTCCATTAAACGGACTGGGTAGTTTTCTCCAGGCCTGTTGGCAACCCTTGTTAGGTTTTAACTATTTGTTAATCACAAATCAAATAATAAATTGCATTCCACCAAATATATTGACATTGCTTGGTAATATGTGTTTAATGGTTTCTATTCCAGTCTCTCTACCAAAGACACTTGTGTCAGTAAGCTGCTCCACCATATTTTAAATAACTTAAAAATACTAGCATAAAATAATCACATATGAAAATAATGGCATTAAAATAGACATCATTTGTAATAAAATAGCTGCAATAACAATAAATTTCTTAGCAGTCTTACAATGACTAATAAAGTAATATCTAAAAATAAAATAACAATAAGCAATAAAATGAAAAAAGGAAAATAATTGGTAGTTGAACATCTTTTTAACATCAACTAGTGCTACTCCTGTGCTCAGTATTTCAGCAGTTCTGTCACCATTGAGAGATCAGAACTTACTCATGTGTCCCATTTCCAAATGCTAATCTGACTGTGTTGTAAGATGTTCCAAAATAAATACCCACACCTAGACCATGTGTACTGATTGATAACAATTCAAGAGAATGCTAATCCAGCCCCATTAATAACTGTTCTACTAACCATCTCTTAGTGGCTAAATTCTAAGCAGCTTTCTGCTCAGATCTGAGACGTTTGCTCTGAATATGTTTAATTCACTGACATAAAAGGAAACACTAACTAGGTGTGTGTTTGAAGATTACATAAGAAGTCATTTACCATTTGAATAAATAACAGGACCGTGGCTGAATGTGTCACACATCTGTAGACAGTACTAATACATGCCTCTTAATATCATGAAAAGCAACTTGGAAGACCATCGCCAATATTTTATTTAAAGTTCAGTATTTTGCCAGCTGGGATCCAGGAACTGATGAGAATTTGTGAAGATACAGTTAAGGGCCTGCATGTCCATTGTAAGGACAGAGGAGGGAACAGGCCCTTCTTGTGTTGTGACCCCCCCCCCCGGCGGGACTCAGGCACGTTCCTCAGAAGATGAATAGGATGAGCCAACACCCTGGGGAAGACCAGAAGCCTCAAGCAACACCCAAAATCATTAGACCCTCTGCAGACTTAGCGCCTCTTCCAGACCCAGAGCCCATGTATCCTGAGGCTTCAGTCGAAGGACTCGCCCCAGAAGGCTTGGCTCCAATCAATGCTGCCAGTATTCTAGACTCCAGGACAGCCAGTTCCCTGCCTTGCAGGGCCAGAACTTGGACTATTGTTCCCCCAAGCTCTTCCCTACCTGGCAATTAGTGGCCTTTTGCTGTTCTTGTACTTAGTGAAATACTGTCAATTGGAATTGACCACATATCCAAAAATCATGACTTTGATGCTCATAAAAATGGGATGTTTATATTTAGGGCGTCATGACCTGGATGGCCTAGACAGGCCTGGTCTTGGAAGCTAAGCAGGGTCGACCTTGATTACTAATTGGATGGTAGACCTCCAATGAAGACCAGCGTTGCTGTGCAGAAGCAGGCAATGGCAAGCCACCCTTATTAGTCTCTTGTCCTGAAAATGCCAGCAGGAGTTGCCATAAGTTGTTTATGACTTGAGAGTGTTTTCCACCACATATTTGGGGCATTAGCTGTAGATTTAGAACACTTGTTGCAGCAAGTGGCCAGTGAGGAGTTCATGGCCAGTGAGGAGAAATTACAATAAATGGGATAGTAGAGATGGCTAAGGGCTTAAAAACCCTCTTAAATATGATCGCTGTATGTGCATTCAGGAGTAGTGTTAGATCCAGGAGTACTTGCAAACTACAAATGATGAAACCACCCCCCCCCCCCCGCCCCCTGAAAAACCTACCTTAGCAGTTTCATGCAAATGTTGAATAATATGGAAGACTGACTACTATCTTGTAGAATCCTTTAGGGCAATTCCTGTGGTGAACAGTCCACCTTCTGGTACTACTTTGTGGGACACTCCCCAAATAATACTGTGCTTTAAATGCTCCAAATTCAAACAGTTGGGCCAGAAAGATTAAACACTGCTGAGAGGTTCAAAATTAACACAGTCATTCTTACCTTGTGATGGTATTTATCCAGGGAATCCAAGGCAGTGTCAGTCCCAAATACCAATTAGAAGCCAAACTGATATAGATCTAGATTGCAACCTTTTAAAGTCACCTCAAGATTTTAAACCCAGTTAGGTGATAGGGCAGGCCATCCTGATTTGGGTTCTGTATGTTGGTATTCATTTTGGCTACTGATTCTTAGCATCGTGTTTAATTCGCCTAGCATAGCAATTGCTTCAAAAAGAGGTGAGAAGAAATTGTAATGGAAAAGTGGCAAGGAAATGGGTAGGCCATTTGGAAAAACTTAACAACACAGATCCTGTGGAACAGGTTTCTAAACCATCATGCTACAACATACTCAGCTGTGTTTTGACCTAGAAGTTCTATCACCTTGCAAAAGGAGAAGATAGAAGTGATTGGTGTATTCTGGCACACAATGAGAAGCCCAGCTCAGTTTGGGGAGGTACCTAATACACATGGCAACTAAGTACAGGATTGTTCATGGCAACTTAGCTGCTGTGTTTATAAACCAAATACAGATGTTTCTTTCCTCTGACATAATATGGAGACTTTGTCTTATATTTAATGGTACCACATAAGGTTCAAAACAAAAGACACATTAAATTCTCCAGAAAGG
Source organism: Eublepharis macularius (assembly GCF_028583425.1). Classification (NCBI taxonomy): domain Eukaryota; kingdom Metazoa; phylum Chordata; class Lepidosauria; order Squamata; family Eublepharidae; genus Eublepharis; species Eublepharis macularius. The sequence continues at coordinate 94,170,520 of NC_072791.1, read as the reverse complement.
TATGAAGTTGGTATCTGTTCAGTTTGAAAGAGAAAAGCTCATCTCAGTCTTTACCTCAGTTAACACCTAATTGGTTTAAATGGATGTTCAGCAAAATGGAGTTCAAGATGCTTGTAATGTAATTATTATCTTCTTATCCATTATTATCCTATCTGATACTGTCAAAATATACCTGAAATATATGGACATGAATAAACCATAATTCCTAATTTTTATAATTCAGCAAATTAAAGATTGAACATGGAGCACTCAGCATTTCTTTATAACAGAAGGGTTTTTTTGGTTAACTATAAACAACTGCTAAGAAACGAAGTGGGATGGTAAAACTAGCCATTATGTAGGCAAACATAGTCCAGCAATGCATGCCAATATATTTTCCAAGATAAGGGGAATATGGAGGAAGACAGGAAGATCATTTGCATTGATTAGCAGGCATTGGTTCTTCCCTGGAAAGTTTACTTTCCCACTCATCCACTATTCTTTCCCCTGTCCTTAACCCAGGGAGGACCTCTACTGGATCAGGTAAGCGGATAGGGGAAAGATTTAAGCATTCCCAGCTACTAACTCATTCAAATCTGCAAATACCCTTCCATCGTTTGCAGTAGTATTGTTCCTTTATAATGATTTGTTTGATTTTCAAAATTGCTAAGGCTCAAGTGTTTTAAAATTCATACAGTTAGAAAGTTTAAAGGTATAATTCTATGCTTTGGAAAGCTTTCTCAGTGAATAAAGTATTATTTTATTTTATTCAGCTTAGACCCCCGCCCTTCCTGCAAGTGGGCTCAAGGTATATCTTACAACTAAGATATACAATTAAAACACACAATAGAAGTATCATATCAACATGAACCAAGTAACATGAGAATATCCACGCGCCTCTAAGCAAATCAGGCTACCTATGAGACCACTGTAAACCATGGGCACCACCATGATATAAATCCAGGGCGGTTGCAAAAAGGGGGGCGTGGCTGTCAGAAAAGGGTGACAAAATGTTGGCTGTTTGTCAAAGGCCTGGTGGAACACCTTCTTGCAGGCCCTGTGGAACTGTAAAAGGTCCCACAGGGCCCAGATCTCCATTGGGAGAGCGTTCCACCAGGCTGGGCCCATAGTTGGAAGCCAGCCAAATGTCCCTTGGGCTGGGGACCACCAGAACCTGCTTATCTGCTGAGCACAAGGCCCTGTGGGGGACACAGTGGGAGAGGCAGTCACGTAGGTATGCAGGTCCCAATCCATGAAGGGCTTTAAACACTAGAACCAATACCTTGAACTGGATCCACAACTCAACCAGGAGCCAGTGCAGCTGGCATAACACAGGGTAGATGTGTGCCCTAAACAGCATCCCAGTAAGGACATATGCTGTCATATTCTGGACCAGTTGTAACTTCTGGGTCAAGCCCAAAGGCAGCCCAGTGTAGAGCACATTACAGTAGTCCAGTCTAGCAGTGACCATTGCATGGATTACGAAAGCCATATCCTGGGATGAGAGATAGGACACCAAATGCCTGACCTGCCAAAGATGAAAAAATGCACATCTGAAAACAGCTGCATCCTGGTCCTCTATAGAAAGCATAGTATCCAGGAGCACACCCAAGCTCTTCATCATTAATGAAGGCTCTAACTGGATTCCATCAAGGCCTGGGAGCTGGAGTCCCGATTTCAGTGTCCAATGACCCAGGTACTGAACCTCCATCTTCAGGGATTCTTCAGGAGGTTCTGGCACAATCATTCCAGCCGGTATCATAATGCCTCTGTATAAATCGATGGTGAGGCCTCATTTGGAGTACTGTGTACAGTTCTGGTCGCCACACCTTAAAAAAGATATCATAGCACTGGAAAAAGTACAGAGAAGGGCAACTAAAATGATTAAAGGGTTGGAACACTTTCCCTATGAGGAAAGATTGAGGCGCTTGGGGCTCTTTAGCCTGGAGAAAAGACGACTGAGGGGAGACATGATAGAGGTTTACAAGATAATGCACGGGTTAGAGAAGGTAGAGAAAGATGTGTTTTTCTCCCTTTCTCACAATACAAGAACTCGTGGGCACTCTATGAAATTATTGAGCAGTCGGGTTAGAACAGATAGAAGAAAATACTACTTTACACAAAGGGTGATAAACACATGGAATTCGTTGCCACAGGAGGTGGTGGCAGCTACAAGCATTGCCAGCTTCAAGAGGGGACTGGACAAATATATGGAGCAGAGGTCCATCAGTGGCTATTAGCCACAGGAGATAGATGATATTCTCTTTGTGGGGAGGTGGTGCTCTGTTGTCTTGGTGCTGGAAGGAAGGCAGTGGGAGGGCTTCTGGTGTCCTGGCCTCACGGACAGTCCTTTAGATGGCACTGGATTTCTAGCCACTGTGTGTGACAGAATGTTGGACTGGATGGGCCACTGACCTGATCCAACATGGCTTTGCTTATGTTCTTATGTTCTTATGTTCATGGCATCCAGACACCTGAGTCTGGAGCAGCATTTAACTGGCCGACCATCAACAGACAGAGCTTTCCTGTAATTAAATAAGAAGATATATAGCTATAGCTCTCACAAGCCCCATTGACATTTCAATCATAGACAATCTTGTCAAAACTAGTGATAAGAAGATTCCTAAAACTTAGGGTTTGGGGATTTGGTCCTGTTTGCTCTTGGTGATTCAGGTCAAATATCTTGTTCTGCACTCAGGAGTTTATGTCCAATCCAGTTTCCTCAAGTGATACCAGGCCCTTGGAGTTAATAACACAAGACTTGTGCCTGGTGGACCTGTTAATCCAGCAAGGCAGTCTTCTCAGGGCTCAGTTTAAGTAGACTGGGAGGTAATTGGGTCCAACTGCATTACCAGCGGGTGCTGGCTGCATTGTGACTGACCTGGTTCCTGCAAGGAAGTACTACTCTCAGCACTCTGCTCTGGATCTACAGAGAGATTATGTGCAGGCACTTTGTCTCCTTTGTGCCTCTTCAGCCTAGGCCTTCCATTGCCTCCATTCCTGCCAATTGGGAGAGAGTCCTGAGGGGTTACAGGCCTGGTGTTCGAGTCCTGCCTGGAGGCCTAGCAGCTACCTTATGAGGCAGTGGCACAGTTTCTCTTGCAGGCTCTGGCAGAGTGGTCGCTGGTGCTGCTGGTTCATCCTCTGCAGGCGCCTCTGTAGTTCCAGGACTTCCTTGGACCCACAGGTTCTCCTCAGCCACAGACTTGGGCTCCTCAGCACCTCCCCTGATGGTTCCAAGTCAGAGGCACTGAGCTGGTCAGAGGGGATCATGATAGATCTTGCTTCAGAGATGTGATCTATGATGGAGCATAATCCTATGAGTAGAGAAGGAATGGTCCTATCCATCTTTTCACTAAAGTCTCTAAGCTGAAAGATTGCACAATCAGACACTTAAATATCAAGTTGTGTGAGGAGAATATGTTTCTAAGTGCTAATTTAGGTCCTTAGATCACACAATTAAGATACAAAGAACTATATCGGCAATTAAAGGGAACTTTCTAAGAATTGCGGAGCTGCTTAGAACCGTTCTATGTTACAAACAACTCATGGCATTAAGTGTGCTTTCAGTCTGCCTACTTAAACCAGTTTGGCTTCTAATGCCTAATGGTTTTTTTTTCTACTTCAGACATCTTAAGGGATAAGCATTGTTGTCCCTTTTTGAATGAAGGATTGAGCCATTTTTTTTTTAGTTTTATGGCTAGCATGCTTCTGAATCAAAGCAGGTTATTGGTTGAAATATTTATAGCACTTCTGAAAATGCCACCTTTTAATTTTCCTGCCTATTTTTCTTAGCGAGTTCTTACTGTATTGCTATATTGCAATTTTACACTATAGGAAGGCAAATAACAAGAGAGAAAGAAAGTGATCAATCCATGATTTTAAAAAAGCTATTCTAAATAGCATAGAAGTGTTTATTTTTTTTTTAAATGGGTGCCATGGAAAAACGTGGTGCCATCTGAAATACCAAACTGCTCCATATGTGTTTTACATACAGTTTGCTGTCTGAAAGGAAACAGTCCCATACTCCCACCAGATTTAGAAGAGAACTGGAGCTGAAATGGATTTGAATCAAGATAATGTCACATTATGAAAGTACTCTAAGAAAACTTTCACCAAGAGTTTAAAGACCTAATTTAACTCTTGGTGAAAGTTTTCTTAGAGTACTTTCATAATTCCATTTGTATCCAAGGATCTCTTCTCCCTCTTGTGCTACTTTTATAAGTGCTATAAAAACTTTTACAGGTGCTTTTTATAAATGTTCTAAGAAGTTTCTGTAGGCCTTTAAAAAGTTTAAGTGCCATACAGCAACACTGATCATAACTTTTTAATTATGTAGATATGTGTGTTTATACAAATAATGTAAGGACTAATTCATTCAACTCAGAAGCTGTGTGTTATTTTTTTACATCTTATAGGTAACTGCATTTTCCATCCCCTTAGTTAGTAAGATAGTAAAAAAAACCCCAAAAAACGACCATGCTTAGTAATATCAGAGATTCTACTCATTACCATTGCAGTGCTAGAATTATTGGGACAGACAGGTCAGCAGTATGTACTCATGTGAAACTATAATATATGTATTGTTTTGATGCACAACGTGTACTCTGGACAAGAGGCTACTGTTAGGACAAAATATAGGAAACAGAATGGTCTCCAGTTGGCAAAGGTGTCGGACAAAGATGAATGTATCTGTTCAATATGCAAATCATAAGGAAAGATGGGTTAGATTTAGAAGAAGCTGGAGTGAAAATTAGTGGAAGGAACATTAACAGTTTGAGATATGCAGATGACTCTACATTACTGGCAGAAGATAGCGAAGACTTGAAATCACTATCAATGAAGGTTAAAGAAGAAAATGCCAAAGCAGGATTACAGCTGAATATCAGGAAAGCAAAAGTAATGACTACGGAAGAATTATATAATTTTAATGTTGACAGTGAAGAAATTGAAATTGTTAAAGATTTTCTATTCCTTGGGTCAATCATCAACCAGAAGGCTGCAACCAAGAAATTAGAAGAAGGCTGAGACTTGGAAGGGCAGCCATGAAGGAAATAGAAAGGATCCTTAAGGATAAGGATATCGCTCTGAGGACCAAGATCAAGATAATCTAGACTACAGTATTCCCCATTACTCTGTATAGATATAAAAGTTGGACAGTGCAGAAAGCTGACAGGAAAAAAATTGATTCATTTGATATGTGGTGCTGGAGGAGAGAGTTGTAGGTACCAAGGCCAAAAAGCCCAAAAGACAAAGTGGGTTCTAGATCAAATCAAGCCTAAATTTTCCGTAGAAACAAAAATGACAAAACTGAGGCTATCGTACTTTGGTCACATCTCGAGAAGACAAGATGTACTGGACAAGTCAATAATGTTAGGAAAAGTGGAAGGCTGTAGGAAAGAGGAAGACTCAAAGTGAGATGGCTTTACTAAATAAAGGAAGCCATATCCTCCAGTTTGCAAGATCTGAGCAAGTCTGTTAATAGTATAATGTTTTGGAAGTTTTTCATAGTGTCGCCATAAGTCATAAGTAACTTGATGGCATGCGTACTCGCACAAAAGGGTATTCCATAGAAAGATGCTTCCTTATATTTATATCCTGCTTTTCATCCATACGGCCATCAAATGATTGTGCTTCCTCCCCTTCTCAATATATTCGATTAGAATTAGATTAGAATGGTAGTCCTCCCAGTCAGTACCAGAGACTTTGAATGCCCTGTTGAGAGCCAAGCAGGGGAGGCAGGCACAGATCTCATGTATGTCTCTGTTTCCTCTAGGCAGTGTAGATGGTAGAAGATTCTGTCTAAAAGATCTACTGAGTCATGGAACAAGTTTTTCATGAAATGTATGTAATGCTTTTCTCTGAAAATTTCAAGAGGAACTCAGATTAGCATCTGTCAAGGGTAATTCAAGCTTAGAACAGTTTGCAGAATGTGTCATGTATGCTGGAATCGGTGGCCCTCAAGGTCTCTTCTAAACTGAATAAAATTATTATGGAGAGGAGGTAACGAATGCTAAGTGCTATTATTATTTCCCTAGCATATACTTGGCACCCGCTTTCCATTATCACTGATGACATGATTTGTGCTGTTTTTTTTAAAACTGATAAATGCTTTTTCGGCATCTTTTTGCTAACAAGTTATTTATGCATACTTTACTAGCTCAGGCATTGCTTGGAACTTGTCAGGAACTTTAAATCAAGCTGTATGCATAGTGTGGTAGCCCACCAAGTGTATGATGTTCACATCTCTTCTTCTTGCATTTCCATCCAGGCAGAAAAATTAGTTGGATTGTTGAACACCTATTTTTGCAGGTCTGCCATCAAAAAATAAATGTATGCACTTGGATAACCTCAGCATTTGAAGCAAGAAGCTTTTTATAATTAGAATGGGAAGGCAGTTTACGAGTGTATTCATAGCCTGTTAATATCAGTACTAAAAATACCTTGAGACTAAATTGTATAGCTATATAATTTTACATAAATATATATACAGGTTTATATTTAACGTTTACTAGTGCTATCCCCAGCTATAGGTTCTTATTTGTCTCTTTCTCTCTCCCACATTGCAAAGATTTTTTTCTTTAATGTGCAGGTCTGATTTCTGCATTAGTATGACTGGAGAAGAAGGGGAGCCTATATGTGCAGGAATTCCATGTTCTGCAACAAGATAGTTAGGTACAAGATTTATCTCTTTACTTCTTAGTACTTTTGCAGCAAAACAGTTCCTTGTGCATTTCAGTTATCCTATAACTTAGCAGGATTATATCAATATTCCCCACTTACACACATTGTTGAGTACCTTCCTGATTAAGGCTGTAACAAGTGCATGGTTGGATAGGAGCTATGGTATGTTATGCATTGGTTTCAAAGTAAAAGTAACCATCTACCTATTGTTTACTTTCAGCAATAATTAGTTTTAGTTATATATCCATATCACATTTTTTTAACTGTATCATCATTTATTCTGAGGTTCTTTCCAATAGAGGCCCAGGTCACAACTGTTGCCAGGTCTGCCTTTTTTCATCTTCGACAGGCCAGGCAACTGGTGCCTATCTTTCACCCCGGGACCTGGCCACAGTAATCCATGCAACAGTCACCTTCAGGTTAGACTAATGCAACTCACTCTACACTGGGCTGCCCTTGGGCCTGACCCAGAAGTTACAGCTGGTCCAGAACGCAGCGGCATGCATCCTTACTGGAACGCCAATCTGAGCACACATTCATCCTGTGCTGTGCCAGCTGCACTGGCTCCCAGTGGAGTTCCGGATCCAGTTCAAGGTGTTAACCTTGGTGTTTAAAGCCCTTCACGGACTGTGACCTACATACCCACGGGACCGCCTGTTCCATTACGTCCCATGCAGGGCATTACGTTCTGCAGACAAGCAACTCCTGGACTTTTTCTGCCCTGGCCCCGGCCTGGTGGAACACTCTCCTGCGGGAAATCTGGGATGTGTGGGACCTGTTACAGTTCTGCAGGGCCTGTAAAACGGATGTTCCTCCAGGCTTTTGGCTGAGTGCCAGCAGGTGTCCCCCTTCTTCCATCTAAGACCACCACTTTTTCTGGGGCTGCCTTGGCCATCTACTATGCCCATATAGGAACTCCCAAATATTTATTTAAATAGCCTGCACCTGGTCTATTTTAATGACTTCTTAAAGATTAGTATTGATTTTATGGTTTTGTGATTAATTCACTGTGTTTTATGAATGTTGTTAGCCGCCCTGAGCCCATTTGCCAGGAGGGCAGGGTATAAATCAAATCAAATAAATAAATAAAATAAACAATAATGTGGGGTGAAAAATTTCCAATGCTATATTTTTCCATGGAATATTTTACACTTCCCGATATAGTCTTATCTATATCAAAAAGAGTCCAGTAGCACCTTTAAGACTAACCAACTTTATTGTAGCATAAGCTTTCGAGAATCACAGTTCTCTTCGTCAGATGCATCTGATGAAGAGAACTGTGATTCTCGAAAGCTTATGCTACAATAAAGTTGGTTAGTCTTGAAGGTGCTACTGGTCTCTTTTTGATTTTGCTACTACAGACTAACACGGCTAACTCCTCTGCATCTAGTCTTATCTATAGTTACCAGGTTTGTTGTGCTACAAATCAATCATGTTAGGTGGGCCAAATGTGGGGATATGAAGCAAAAGCATGGATAAACCCCAGCGTTTGTACATGGTTCAGACTTGTACAGGGTATATTTAGTGCCTTTTGCTAACATTCTAAGTATTTATTTATTTAAATTGGAATTAGAAAACCCACATGACTGAGTAGAACAAATATTTAGTTGTTGAGGTGGGAGGAGATTCACATGAAGAATGTGATATACAATGAAGAGAATATAGCTAATGATGTGTAGTAATTACAGCACTAATTATTATCAAGAAAGCTCTGTTTTTTATAAAAGTAAGTTGATGAAGTTTAGATATAAGGAACTTCATTATGATACATAAAAGTGGGGAACTTGTGGGGGGAATATTATTTTCCCCTCTCCCACTACTTCCTCTTTTCCTTCTCCAAAAGTCTCTATAGCCTCTCCCCTTTTCCTTCTTTCTTCTCTCCTCACCACCACCCACCAGCCAAACTAACTTGCCACCCTGCCTTCAGCTTTCCTTCCCTCCCTCCTTCCTTCCCTCTGGCAGTCTCTACCTGGGAGGTAGGGAACCTGCATGGACTTGCTTAGGGCACGCCATTTTCCCCTGTATCCCTTTCCTCCGCGGCATTTCCTCGTTCCCTCCTCCTGGCAATCTCCATATTCTCACCTTTCTTTTCTGCTTTCTATCAACCAAGCAACCTGAACTTTAGCTGTATTTATTATTGGTTTACCTCATTCATACCCCACGTTTCGGCCCCCAAGCAGCTTACACCATTCTCCTTTTTTCCATTTTATCCTCACAACAACCCTGTGAGGTAGATTAGGCTGAAGTATGTGATTGGCCCAAGGTTACCCAGTGAACTTTCATGGGAGAGGTGGGATTTGAACCTGGGTCTCCTAGACCCTATTCTGATAATCTACCCGCTACACCACACTGACTTTCCTGGGGCAGCTGCTGTTGAGCAGTAGCAAGCAGTCAGACCTGGGTGAATTATGCAAGTGGGGTGTAGCAAGTTGCCCAGTGTTTGCTGCTGGGCCTCATCACAATGCATTCCCCCTCAGGGGCCTAAACAGCCTTGTAAAGAACGCTGACCTTCTCCCCCACCTATTACTGACAGAAACCAAGGCTGGAAGTCTGGCAATACTGTTATGGTTACCTAGCAACAGAGCATTAATTTCTTACACACACTTATACTATTTTGAGTTTAACTTCCCATTGTACTTTTTTTAAGATTTCAGATTTTCCCCGCAAACCTGAGGCTTTTATTCAGGTTTGTAGAAAGATCTGTCTTATCTGTTCATGGCTCCAGTATCTGTATTTAAGTATCCAGAGATATGACCACATTGAGAATTAGATATACTGATAATCAGATTATATTTAAGGCTAATGTATACCACTGACCATATACCACTAATGAAACTAAAGAGTCACAAATGCTTTATTACTTTATAAAGATGTCATATGTAGACAGTTTTTGCACGTTATTATCTGTATAGGCGGTTTCATCCATTTTTCTTTTACAAATATATTTATCTCCATGTACTATATACAATATACTACACCAGCTTTTCTTTGATACAAGTACACAGATTGGATTATTATTGTAAAATGGTTCTTTGAGTGGAATATATGCCCTCTGTATCTTGCTCTTGCTCATGCAATAGGGTGGCTCTTGGGTTACAAAACAGTTCTGTGATTTCCCGCCCCCCCATTGTTTTTAGCTGCATATAAGCAGAAGGGTGAGTGGGAACAGGCTAATTTTTCACCCATGGGAGAAACCTATGAAGATCTTTTATCTGCTCTTCCCTCTTCCTGCTGAATGAGAAAGCAGTTTTGATTTTCAACTGATAAGAGTCTGTGTGTTTTTCCCCCCACTGTGCCCCCGCATGATGCTGAAGTTGCTTTAGGTTTAGAAAAACGTGATGTAAAGAAATATTCTGCATAATACATCTAGTTTGTTCCATAGTTCTTATAATCTCTCCCAGTGGTGCTGATTTTATTGTTGCCTGCTTTAGGTCCCAGTTATCTGGAAGAAGGGTGAGTCTTGAAATGTTTTAAATAAGATATACTTTTACTGACCCTTCTTTCATGTGCCTGGCTATTAATTTCTTTCACTGTTTCCAGTTCTCCAGATTAAGAATGACAACCTGGCCACTCAATGGCCAGGTCCAATTCACAAAACATTATCTGTTCCTCAGTAGCCCTACCAGTTTCCATCAAGGTTCCATGTAAGAAAAAAGTTGAGAGGATTATTACATAGTTTCGTGTAATGTAAGGTCCTGATGATACCTAAAGTGATATTATAGAATCTCACACCCTGTGAGGAACTGGATTTACCTCCAGGATCACTCTCTGGAGAATAGAACAGTCCTTGTGACATTCACGCTTTGGATTGTTAAGAGTTTTGCAAGTATGTTTCTGACTTTGGTTCCTGCTTTCCCAGGAGCACTAGGGGGAAAAGGGAGAATGTATACATAACATGAAATGTGAATCAGTGGCTGAGGAGGGAAAGGGGATTACATACCTAGGTCAAATAGTGTTTTGGATATTTCAGCTGGCTGACTTGGATAGCAGGAACAAACCATTCTTTTGTCACTGCAAAATGTTGGACAGTAGAGGACAGTAGACAATTGGACAAATGAATTGAATTGAGTAAATTCAGATGTTCATAGATTTGCTCAATTTAGACATTGCAACACACCAGTTTGCACTAACCATAGTTTAAGACACATGGTTTGAATTTCCAAATGTACTACAGACGAACTAGTTTAGCATTGCTTATCTGATTTTGTTTTCCATTCTCTCAACATTCAAGTTCATACACTCATAAATTCGCTCCTCTCTGTATGGTGAAGCAGTCTCTTGGAGTGGGGAAATGGCCAGAAATAGTTTATCAATCTGAACATGATGCAAAATTGGCACAGTCCAGGGTTTGCAAACCCCTTACAGATCATGGTTTCTGATTTTGCTTTGGCCAGCAATCATACCCATATGTTAATTCAGACATCATGCTAAACTATAATTAATTTCCTTAACTGTGGTTTAGCATGGTGTCACAACTGAGTGACAACATTTTCTAGTGTCTAGTAGTGTTTATAGTGTAAACAGTTGTATGTACTTTGTAAACAAATTTGCGTTATCTTTGGATGTACTGATGAAGCATGAGACCTCAAAGAACAATAAAGATAATTCGGGTAAATTCCCTCTATTTGGCCTTTGATACTGCTGAGCAAGAGATGATAGGAATTTGCAGGATTATTCTTAGTTATGCAATGAAGTAGGAAGGGGCAAAGGTTAGTAATGTCTAACTGCTCATTATTCCTCTGGGATTAGACATGCAATTTCTTAGCTACTTTTCAAGAATTATATGGAACTGTCTGGAGAGTCTACTACACATAAATTTGAATTCAACCATCATCAATATACATATAACCCTAGATATTGATTTCTTCAGTCTTGAAGTTTACCTTGTATAGGATCTTCTGTTGCTGAAAGGTTTGCAGTCCTCTGCCTCTCAGGTTTACTTTACGGCAGTATTCTTTTATTTATCACAGAGGCTTGAAATTTCAGGTTACTTGTAACAACTTTGTCTCTTGAAAAATGTATCACCCCTTTAAGTTTCAACTGTACAAGGCTATTTGATATTATTACACACTAGTCCAGAATCTCCACTGGTTCATTGTGAGCTGCTTTACATTATATATTTCTTCCACAGAAATAAGGAAAAAGCATGGAAGTCCAATATAGACATAATGAATTTAATTGACTGAGAAAGGTGCAGGACGATAGCTTATGAGCAGAAAGCCTTACAAGATTTGGACAGTATTTATTAAAGGGCTGCCCTCTCATATTCTTTCCCTGATCTCTGGGGGTACTTTCAGATTTTTTTTGTGAGTGCTCCAAGACTGAAATCGCACATGGCTGTGATAATACGGTCTATACTACTTTTCATGAATTGTCATCCCTATGCTGCTACTGGGAGAGTAAGCCCAATTGAAACCCAACTAAAAGTTGTTTTAAACTGCATTCTTTTAAAAATCTTTGGGGCTTATACAAAGCTTTCTACAAATGCGAAATCGAGACGTGTAGATCAAATCTTGAAGTTCGGCTTTGTGTCTGTGCCCTAAGAACTGGATCAATTACAGCGCTATTCTTAAGCAGGTATATTCAGTGAGGTTTAGGATTGCATGTTTTGGAGTAAAGATTGGCAGCTGTGCTTACGGTCTACTTAAAACCCGAAGAAATTGAAATCTGAAGGCGTAACGAGTAAGCGTTTCTTTCCACCACCAAAAGCGTCCCGCGGAGGTCGATCAGTCAACATACTTTATAACCAGTCGGCATTCGCTAAGGACCGAGGCGAACGAGTCATTGGCTAGTGAAGAAAGGGCGGCTCCTCTGGTCGGTGGCGCTCCGGGCGGGTTCGCTCTCTTTTTATCTCGGTCCGCCCGGGTGTTTGCTTTCTTGTCCCTTCGCGTCACGTTGAGAGACGCATCCTAAACTCTTGATCCTTCCCTCTATCGCGGCTGTGGTCTTTGGGTCTTGCAAAATGGCCGACGGCCCGGACTGCGCGAGTGAGCAACTGAAGCGGTGGCAAGATCTGCGAGGCTCACAGGTACCAAGACCCACCCCCCTCCAGCCGATACTATGAATTAGGATAAGCCCCTCGGCAAGCCCCCGTTCAGCGCGTGTTTGCTTTGTCTGTTGTCCTCTCCGTTCGCGTGCGTCGTAAGTGCCGTTAGAGTGCCTTTCGGCCGGCGCGCCCATCCTTTATGTTGTAGGGGTCTGTGTGGAAGAAATCATTCTTCGATTTAAAACGGCGCGCGGGGAGGGGGCTGCCTGCCCTAAGAGGAGTTGTCTTCTGAAATATCTCTTATCCCCCCCCAAGAGCCAGTTGTTTTTCCATCGTTGGCGTGGGCTGGGTTGGATGCTTCGAGTGGGAACATAATGCGCCATCAAGAATACTTGAGGTGCCTCTGTGGATGCCAAGTGCAAGGAAAATATGGCTTTTTCAGCCTTAAGAACTTAGTGGGGGAGAGAATTCTGGCAGGTCGTTTTTGTGGCTGAAGTATTTGCCGAATTTGCCTCTTCACACGGCTATTAAACATATTGCGTTTTAATACTATGCTGTGACAGATACATAATAATCTTTAAAGTGCTAGGGGAAGCTTTTGGTTGCTTCGGCTGCAGCAAGTGAACGTGGGTGCTCTTCTGGAATATGATACAAATAGAAAGCTTGTTTAGCTGGAGCAAAAAGCAGATTAAAAATGTTAGTGGAAATGTGTCGGTAGAGAGCAGAGTGCTCTTAATTTGTGCTGTGGACTGTTTGAGAACTTTGGAAGGAAACTGTACTTTGCCCTTTGGAACAGTATTGTTTGTGTTTGTCTTTTTTATGGGCAGTGCTTGCCAGTGTGGCCCTAGGTCAGTTATGCTGGCAGATGAGCATGTCACAGACAAAACTGTTTACATGAGTCAAGTATGCACTGGTATTAAGTGCTGTAGAAATATTGGAATTTTTATTCTGGAGGGAAATGCTATTTGTTATCAGTGCATACTTGTAAAGAATTTCCATAAGATGAATATAATTTGGGACCAAAATATTAAATTAAACCACTTTCCAAAACATAGTTTAGTGGAAATAAGATGAAGGATTACATGAGTCTGCATTATCTATCTAGATATAATGCAGGAATCTTCAATGGTGAGGTTAGAGCATACACCAGAAGCTGCAATCCTTCTCTCAAGCCGCTTCCAACTGTTGAGGTGGAATTTTGTCCCTCCTCAGCTTTTGGGGTGGGGAAGGACAAAAGCACAACCAAATTAGTGCAAGGAAAATATGCACTAATTTAGTTGCCTAACAGATCACAGTACTAAGGGTTACCAGTAAATATGATATTGAAAGTAAAATAACATTAATGTGTAATGTGTCATCATAACCCAGTAATGACACATATCAATGCATATCTCTTTCAAAATACTATGCTCAGTTGTTTAATCAGAATGATCTTTCATATTTTAGCTGGTTTGTTGATTTGGTATAAATATTTCCTCTAAATGACCATCTTTTCATATAAAGCAGAATATGGCAGAAGAATTTGAGTAGTCAATGGTGTATAGGAACTAAGCTATGTACATGTAATACTGTTGATTCTTGCATTGTCAGGGAACAAGAAAGAGCTAACAAAATGGCTTAAAACTACCATTTCACTCATTCTAGAAGATCAAATATATCGGAAAAAAATTCTTTTCAGCATTTCCAAATAGTTCAGGTTTTCCCATTGGGGAAGGGAGGGTCTTGAGGGAAAAGACCTGTTTTTTGCACCAATTTTTCTGCTAGACCTTCACATATCTGGTGAGGGCAGAATTTAGTTGGTAGGGGTACCTGTTAAAGACAAATCATTATTAATCTATTTTGGTTCTGGTCTGATGTTTGAATAGAATATAGAAAAGACTATTAAAATGAGTTTCTTCATAGTGATGTGTAGCTGTGTTTATGAAATCTTAAATTCTTACCTTCTGTAACCAATTAATTGGCTCAGAACTATATAATTTGTTGGTGGTCCTAATTCAACTGGATGAAACCATGGGCAACACAATTAAATCCAAATTACACAAATTCTTATTTGTGTATACTAAACCATTATACACTGTAGCATCCAAGATAACAATGCTATCTGAAGCATGGCATCATTAATACCTGTTTTGTTAGATAGGAAAGTTTCTACTGGAAAGTATTTACCACTGCTCTACCTACAGGCCAATAGGCTTGAGCATATCATGGTTTGGACATGTTTGCATAACAGCAACACTTGCATTTATTATAAAGCTCCCACGCATTGATAACATTAAAGCAAAGATTACAACATTGCAGGAATAGTGAAGGTGTAAATATTGAGCCGTGTGTAGAATAATATTTAAAATAGTTTGAGTCAGTGTGATAGTAATTATATAGTTTAGTTCTATTCCTAAAATAATACCTAGTTTAGATTATATAAAGTCTGTGTGAGTACTTTATCTCCCCATAGAAACCCAAAGCTTCTAAGTTTGGGAATTCATGGAGAATTAAATTTTGATTTAAGATGTCCCAAATGCACTGCAGCTTGATTCAGACCTTCCCATTTCTCGCAGCCTTAATCCCACTTTTCATGATGGAACAGAAGCATGTGAGTTCATGGGACAGAAGTGATGCTCATTGGGAAGGCAGAGATCTTGTACTCTCCACTTTTGATGGAGTTCATCTGACCCTTGTAGATTCAGTGTATAATGGTTGCAGATTCAGTTAAAGCCTAGGGGTTATATTGGATCTAGCACTTCTGCTAGAAAAGCAAGTTAAGGCAGCTGCAAAAAATGTTTTCTACAACTTCAGTCTATCCTGGAAGATACCCTCCTACAATGACACTGCTGATCTGGCCACCTGAATCCATGCCATAGTAACATCAAGTTTTGACTATTTATTTATTTCAAATTTCTATTCCGCCCTCCCCGTGAGCAGGCTCAGGACGGATAACAACATATTAAAGTACAAAATACAATAAAAACAACATATTAAAATACAATAAAATCCATACACATTTAAAACAGGATGGTAGAAAGCTGTAATGCACTGTATTTAGGTCTCTCTGCTCAGTTAACTCCCTGGATCCATGCCATAGTAACATCAAGTTTTGACTACTGTAATGCACTGTATTTAGGTCTCTCTGCTAAGTTTACAAACTAAAGCAAGGGAATACCTTGTGCTTGTGGCTGGGTACTGCTTGGTTATGTTCTGTGATGTTTCCTCACTGGCTGTATCCAGTGCCTGGCTGCTGTGAATAACACT
This sequence comes from Eublepharis macularius, assembly GCF_028583425.1. Lineage (NCBI taxonomy): Eukaryota > Metazoa > Chordata > Lepidosauria > Squamata > Eublepharidae > Eublepharis > Eublepharis macularius. The sequence goes on along the minus strand of NC_072791.1, from coordinate 94,154,625 downwards.
GGTTCTGTTGGGCTGAGGTGCAACAGTGCTCCTTGCTTCAGTTTGCTTTGTGTAGAATGGATGTGACTCGCTGATGTGATGCTGGTCCTCTTGCTTCACTTTGGTTCTGGGGAGATTCCATTCCCTTAATGATTAGATACTACTTTTTGCTATTGAAGACAGTGCTTTGGAAACTCTATGCTAGACACTTATTTTAGTAATGTGGAAGAACAGCAAAGAAATACAGGTATTTCAGTGCACGACATCATATTAAAGGCGCTCGATAAATTGCTGTTGAGACACATTTTTGTTTTTAGCAGTAGACCAACATTTTCCTTGATTACATATGACTTAAAATCAAGGAATTCAGTTAATGTTTATGCTTAAGGCATGGCTGTTAACTTTTTATTGATACCAAGCAATCGTTTTTGATTAAGATTAGTTTAACACTTTGGAAGTAGCACAAAACACTGTTAAAGACTTAATTACAGAATGTTTCATAAATCTGATGACACTGAAGGCTTAGAGGTACAGCTTGGTGCTACTAATTTTATGTGACTGAAAATCAAAGTATTCTGAAATTGTTTTCTTCTTTCACAAGCTTATTTGTTTCTTAATGTTCAGATTCTTATTATGTAGAACCTGATGTCCCCTGATCATTCCTCATTTGGAATAACAGGATTTGATACTGGAAGCATTTTTTCCTGTAGCTTCAGGAAGCACATTTCACCAGATGATTATCAGATGAATCCTTTGTTACTTTCACGAAACAATATTGTTCACTAACCACTAAAAGGATATTTCTTGTATGTTTTTTTCACTGTTGCAATTTTGATTCTCTTCAGAAACCAGATGTCTTGACCACAGGAGCAGGAATTCCAGTGGGAGACAAGTTGAACATTTTAACGGTTGGTCCACGAGGCCCTCTCTTGGTTCAGGATGTGGTTTTTACTGATGAGATGGCACACTTTGACCGAGAGAGGATTCCTGAGAGAGTTGTGCATGCCAAAGGAGCAGGTTAGTTTTAAAGAATGTTGTTTATTTTTCTTCTAAAAATTGGAACTTTTAAATCTGTTGCATAGCTACAGAATTATATAACTCAGTTCCTTGGATAGAAGGAGCAAAAGGCCAAAAAGGGTAAAGAACTTGAGGTTTCCAAAACTTAACATAAAATAAGATATGAAGTTGGAGCAGAGTTCTACTTTGTTACTATTTCTTTTCAGTACTACTATAGCAAAGCATTAAGCAGGATTATAAAACCCCTTTATCTTAATTCTCTAGTTTTTAAGTAAATATATTTCATTTAGTGACATTTACTCTGGAACAGTTCTATAAGGAATTTTTTAAAATCATAAATGCAAATGAGGCAAGTTTTTTTTATGCGATCTTTCATTTGCCATAGTGTTATGTTGCTTAAAAGGAAAAGTCATCTCTCTATATAAGCTGCTAAGGGATCCCTGTGAAATTTCATACAATGCTTCTTCATAAGACCGAGCTCTTTCTTTGAAAAGACAACTAGTAGAAATTAAAGTTCATATAAAGATGATATTAAAAAATTACAAATCATATTCTCTGTTTTCAGATATGGTTCTTTCATGTGCTGAAAATGGAGAGGGGATGAGACAGTCCCGAAGGAGTTGCCTGCTTATCAGGGGCTGGGGCATACTCATGATATTACATTAAACATACACACTCACACCCCTCTACAGGAATCAAGGGCTGTGTGTGCCTTCTGCCTCTGAAATGTTGCAACTGGCAATCGGACTGAACATGCTACCTGAGGTCCACAGTGTGTGCTTGTGCAGGAGATTTGTTTATGAAGTACACGCATGTTTAGATCAGTGGACCAGAGGAGAGTCTGCTAGACCCTTTCCAAATTCAAAAAGCTGTGAGTTAAGAGGCAGATTTAGTATCTGAAGATCATGCCCTTAGACACATGTTCTCAGAGTCCAATATCCTGCTCCATCTTCTCAGTTCACAAATAGTACCCAGGGTAAATGGGATATGCATCCTGGTATGGTCACTGTCGGTTTTACTTTCATTGGAATATATTCTTTGATGCAAAGGGAAAAAAGAGAAGAGTGGGATAAGGAGAAGAGTGAAGACAAAGGTATTACATAAGTAGAAGACAATACTGTAGAAGCAGGATATTATATATAGCAAACAATAGGAACTATACTTGTGATCTGGTCCATAGTCTCATTCTTGTAAAAAAAAACAAACCCTTCCTGAACCTTTTGTAATATCCACCATAAATCTCCCCTTCACAGGTTTGGGGGCTTCCCAGGCAGTAACGGACAGACACAAAACCTCTGTTACAAGGCAGAAAGCCCTGACCCGAATCCTCACACGGTTACCTCTTTTCTATTCCCAGAGGCTCCACCCAGACAGGGAACCTCTTCTCTCTGTTTGTTTCCCCTCACCCAGCCAGTGCCCAGGGGTATTGGGGAAAGGGAACTTCCCGTATGTACACTGTCACCATATATTTGGCCCATTTAATGTGACTAGAGCATTAGAGGTCTGTTATGTGATATTCTCTCTCAGCCGATGACTTCAAGCCAACTAGGGTTAAACCAAACAAAAATAAACTTTTTATTTTCATCTGCTACTCAGATGAACAAAGCTGCCATGGCAGGGCATAGGAGAAGTGGTTTTGCAGATATGAGCGTCAAAGGCCATGAAATTCTTTATATGTGATAGTATTTTGAATTGAACTTAGTAACTGAACAGCCAGTGGAGTAACTACACAACGGCTGGGTCATGCATATTCTGCATAGCACCCAATGGTAACTAAGCTGCAGCATTAAGTAAACTGGAGTTTCTGAGTTGACTTCAAGGGCTGGCTCATGTAGAGTACATTACAGTAGTCCTATCATAAACATTACGTATTTTATTAACATGAGGCTAATACTGATTTTATGTCTTCGTAGTATTGAAATGCACTTTGTTGCAGCCTCCTAGTATTACATGTATAAAAATAACCATTTTACTTTTTCAGGAGCATTTGGTTATTTTGAAGTGACTCATGATATCACAAAATATTGCAAAGCAAAGGTATTTGAGCACATTGGAAAAAGAACTCCAATTGCTATCCGATTCTCCACAGTTGGTAAGTCTTTTAAAAACATGCATATCCTCTAATTTGCATTCATATATGAACAGGCATTCATTTGACGTATCTATTTCTAGATACACACATTAGATTTCTTAAAAATCGTTTTTAGCACGCTAACTTGATATGCTTTCATCTGTTCTTGCATTCTTTAATAATAACTAAAAAGTATCTATCTTCTTGCTGACTTTTACCAAGGAAACATTAGTAAATAGGGCAGTGTAGAAAGAAAGTTCTCTTCTACAGTGTTAAGTCCATCCCCCTACTTACCTCCGCCATGAGCAGTTAGTTGCTTGTTGGGAAACCAAATCTGTTAGAATCTGGATAGGACTCTGATTTCATTGCAGAATTACTACACTTCCTGACTTACATAACTATGTTGTTAAAGGAAAGGACTAGCCATATATCAGTTGCTCTGCTTCTTAGTTCCTAAAAAGCAGATGACCAAAACAGTTTGGTTATATTGTGTCAGTATTTGTTTTCATCTTTTGTGGTGAATAATGTCAAATAAGGACATTAGACTGCAAAATTTCAATGAGTAAGAAAGGAAATCATGTGATTGCTGTGCTCCTTCTTTGTACTCAGTTTCCTTTACAGTGATGCAAATAGCAATATCGGGGTGTGACTCTCAAATTGAATTTTATAAAGATAATTAGGAAAAGAGTACTTTTGACAACTGTCTCTTCGCTAATGTGTGTTTTGACTGTGTGCGATTCTCATTGTTTCTACTTTTCACTCTTACTCCCTAGCTGGAGAAGCAGGTTCAGCTGATACAGTTCGTGACCCTCGAGGTTTTGCAATGAAATTTTATACAGAAGATGGTAACTGGGATCTTGTTGGAAACAATACTCCCATCTTCTTTATCCGGGATGCAATACTGGTATGTGAGGGAGTACTTGTGGTCACTAAAAAGAAAGTACAAATAGTTCTTATGTGTAAAGGAATAGTCTAGCATCAGATGATTTCTTACTAGCTTATAAAAATTGTGTTTTGTTTTAAAGCAAAGTTAATACAGAAATATATGAACAGATTAAAGAATTGATAACACTATCATAACCTGATACTTTCCATGGATACTCATAATACTTAGGTGCACATAATGAGAACAACATACGGTTTTATAATATCAGGGAATCTTTACTAAATCAGAGAAATGAGAGAGAAATATTAAATGGGTTCAAACTTCATACATATAGAAATGAATATAGAATATGTTAAAGTAAGTCCAGATATTATTAGCTTTTAACAATCACTGTCTTGTGTGGATAAGTTTTCTGTATCACTTGAATGAGGAGATGGCTTTTAGGCATTCTGTTTTCTCCTGAGATTATGTAGTGATCCTGCAAAGGTGAGCACATTACTATCCACTTTGTCCAGGGAGTCAACAAGATACAAATGGAACTTTGGTCCTCATATTTGGATTATTGATTCCTGTTTGTGTTTATTTTGTTAAGTGATAACAAGTGATTAAGTGATAAAGGGGGGGGGTAAATTAGAGGATTGTTAAGAATCAAAATAAAATCTGTTTAGTGGAAACATTTTGTGGGTAGCTCTTAACAAAACTACTAGCCATGTTTTAAATCATATTTATATCCCACCTCATCGATTTCTATACAGGTAAGAAATAATATTACAAAACAATTTTTAGAACCATAGCTTCAGTAAAATGCTATTTCAAATCAAAGACCATGCAATAACCCAAAAATTGCAGCATAATTAAAACAGTAATTCCTCTTACTCTCAAAGGTTTGTTGGAATATCAACATCGTCATTTGTTTGTTGAAGGGAATTAGCTGGCAGGCTTCTCTAGGGAGCAAGTTTTCAGGGAAAACTTTAAAAAAATAACTTCATTTTTTTTTGTTTAAAATGACTACTGATCCTGCTCTTGCTTCTATTGCTTTAATTTTAATTTTGTTGACTTCATATTTTAATGATTACTGTTTTTCTTGTTGATTTTTATTGTTTCTAGACTTTTTGCTTTAACAATTTCTTTGGTTTGGAAGTTAGTCTTAAACCCGTCTAGTATTATTATTAATTTATTTTAATGATTTTGTTAACTGCCTTTTGTGAACTTGTGCCAGCGGAGAGGGGGTTACATCCACGTAAGAGCCATTTACGCCCACGCAAGCCTTAATTTTCTCCCTGTGTGCTTTCCACCCCTCCCCTTTAGGATTGGGCTGCCCCTCACAGTGGCGCTTAAAAATCTGTTGTTGTTTATAGTCCGCCTTTCTCACTGAGACTCAAGGTGGATTACATGGTGTGAGATTAGCACAGTCAATATCAAGGACATTTCAACAAACAATGCCATGGAATGTTGCAAAAGCAAATAAGCGTTATAGTGGAAGGTGTTGGAAATGAAAATATATGGATGCAACATTCTGTCATATTGTACTCACTATGTACTATCTGTTGCTTCAAGTATTTAATATGATATTAAATATATGGTGACGGCAGTGAGAGTAGTATATGCAGCAAAATGGAAGACAGATTCTTGCCCAGATGTGGCTGAGTGGATGAACAAATTGTATGAATATGCATCTATGGCCAAATTAACTTCTTATATACATAATGGACCAATCTTAATTTCAGAAAAAATGGAAAGACTACGTAGCTGAAAATTAAGAAAAATTAAGAATAGCTATTATTAAAGTAGACCAACTGTAAAATTAATATTTTAAATCTTTGACTATAAATGTTGAGTGTATGTAAATAAGGGGATGGAGAGGAGAAATAGTTTTGTAGTATATATTCTGTGTTTATTGTTTTTGTGCATTGTTATATTATTTTATCCATTGTTTATTGTCTTTGTTGTTAATTTTTTTTACATTCAAATAAAAACTTTTTTTAAATGCCATGGGGTAAATAAATGCAAGTTTACAAAGATATAACATTAGCAACAATCCAATATAAAGTTGAAGAAATGCTGAAACAGAGCATAAGCAGTTCTAGGACTGACCTTAGACAACGTAGAACTACCCAATAGGGTCTTACTTAATGCAACAGGTAGTACATAGGAGCACATACTTGAAGCAACAGATAGTACATAAGGCAACATAGTGAATACATAAGGCAACATAGTGGTAAAGTCTATGGTCTTTTAACTCATTAGTGAAGCTTCTCTTTGAGATCATCTCCCTACAATACACCCCTCCTATCTGTGTAAAAGGCCCTTTTGAATAATTCAGTTTTGCATTGTTTGTGAAAGGCCAAGAGAGTGGAGGCTCTCCTGACTTCCTCAGGCAGGTCATTCCATATGGGCAGGGACCATCACAGAGAATGCACATGTATGGGCAGCTGTGGATTTCACCAGTGTGCAGGAGACCCTGTTCAGATGATTGAAACTGCCATGAAAGGACATAGGGAGGGAGGCGGTCCTGTAGGTATGCTGGACCGAGGTTGTAAAGATCTTTGTATGTGGTAGCTGATACCTTCAACTGAGCATGGTAACTGATAGGTAGCCAGTGTATTGAGGTAGCCAGTGTATGGACTGTATTGATAGGAGTGATATTCATGCTCCTGCTCACTCCTGATAACAGCCAAGCCTCAGCATTTTGTCTCAGTTGGAGTCTCCTAGTTAACTTAAATAGGAGTCCTAAGGCCAGATCGGCTATTCAAGGTAGGAACCCATCTTCTAGGCTAGGCTGAGATTGTAGAAAGCATTTTTGTGGCTGCCTTAACTTGTTTTTCTAGTAGTAGCGCTGGATCCAGTATAACCCCTAGGCTCTTAACTGAGTCTGCAAGGGTCAGTTGAACTCTGTCGAAAGTGAGGAGTACAATTTCCTTCAAGATTTCTGCCTTCCTAGTGAGGGTCACTTCCATCTTTTCCAGGTTCAATTTGTTTGTTGGTTTTCAGCCATTTGGCCACAGCGCTCAGGCAGTGATCCTGTGGGAACTTGGATAGTGAGATATAGAGCTGGTGTCATTTGCATATTGATGACATCCCACTCCATAGCTGCAAACGAGGTCTCCTAAAGGCCTTATGTGGAGGTCAAATAACATGGGAGATAGGACTGTGCCCTGTGGAACCCCACAAGATAATTCCCATTCTGGAAATGGCTAATCTCTGACAGCAACCCTTTGAGTCCATTCTATGAGAAACAATTTAAACCAATCCAAGGCACGTCCTTTGATGCTCACTTCCGTCTCTAAATGCCAACAGGATGGCATGGTCTACTGTGCCAAAGGGTACACATAGATCCAGGAGGAGCAATAAGAACAGTGCCCCCAGACTGTGTCTGTTATCCTTCAAGGGAGTGTGACCTCCCTCACAAATTGAGGTTGGGGGGCCACCAATTCTCAGATTGCTTAGTTTCCATCCTTAAAATCCCATTCAAACAAGTGCCTACAATATTACAATGTTCTGGTTCTCTTGACAGCCATTTCAAAGAGTTTTCTGTTCTTCCTGTTTGAGTTTTTTTTGTTCATGAGTGATAATTCTTTAGTTGTCACAGTAAAGTAGAAATGTCAGTGCCTGAATTTTGATTTATTTTTTGAATAACAAATACAAGTTTTCTTGGTGAATTTCCCAAAAGCGAAGGGACATATACTAGATCTAATGTTTAAAAGGAAGCTAACTATATTTTCTATCTGTATTTTTGTTTGAGCTTAGTTTCCATCCTTCATCCACACCCAGAAGAGAAACCCACAGACTCATCTGAAAGATCCAGACATGGTATGGGATTTCTGGAGTCTCCGTCCTGAGTCCCTACACCAGGTGGGATTGAGCCCTCTTTAATTCCCTAGCATAGCCTTTAGTTAAATGCACAATGCAATTTCTTTGTTTGTATATCCACATCATAGATAAATCTAGAACAGGGATCAATAACAGGAATCCGGGGGGGGGGGGGGTAATATAATATTTACCTCCCTCCCACTTTAAAGAAAAGGAGATCAAGATTAGAATGAGACTGAGAGAAAACTCTACTGTTTTTAGTGTACCCTATTACATGAATGAGATGAAGGTAGATGGAGCATGTGTGGTGGGCCACCTAGAACCTGTTGGTTACTGGTATTATTGTATAGAATGTTGTATCAGCATGGCATTTGTGTTCATAAGCAAAAGACATTGGGTTAGATACAACCAACTTTTCCACTGGTGAAAAAAGGGAGAGAATCCACTGGGGATCATGGGACCTGCATGGACAAAAGTCATGTGCTGAAGAGTCTGTAATTAGGATTGGGCTAGGTGGAAAAATAGTTGGCAGGAGACAACCCATTGTTGGGATCACTTGGCACAGACTAGTTATGCCTTAATTATCAAAGAGATATTGAGTTTACTTTGAAAGTTTAAAATACATAGGCGTTCTGTGTTTTGAAAACATTCACATAAGACTGAAGGCTGTTGTAATATTTCTCTTTAGATAGATTGTGCGAGTATGTGTGGGCAAAGGCACAGTAGGAAAGGTCATAGTACCTGGGCTTTCTGGCAGACCATTTCACACATATTGGGAAGAGCTAGTAAAACTACAAGTCTAGATAGTTGAATAAATTAGATAATTTATTCAAATATCTAGACTTGTATCGACTCTGCAGAAGGGTACAAACACTACAGGGTTGCCACTTTCGGGAAAGTCAGGGAAATGGAAATTGGTCAGGGAAAGTCAGGGAAATTGGTCTAAAGTCAGGGAAATTGTGATTAAAATATATTCAAGCAGTGGATTTTTGACCTGCTGCTGCAAGAGCATGATCTGTTCTTGTGGCAACTGGAATAGAGAAGTAGCAGAATACAAGTAAAACTTAATGATGCCCATTCCCAGCTCCACTTTTTTCTCAGCTCCACCCCAGCAACCAGCCTAATGTGTTTGTTGAGCTCTGTCCCTGCATGATTTCCAAGGTCTGCCTGTAGCATTTGCAAAGCAAGGCTAGTTTAAACATTTAGCAATATACAAACTTTAAACATTTGTTTTCATCCCTACTTGCTAGTACTGCATTTAACTTACATATAAAGATAAGCATGTTTTGGGGTCATGCTTGTGTATGGAATGGATGTTTTATCTCCTGCTAAACCCAGCACAGAGTTGCAAATGAGTTTTGCCACTGTTGGATTTCACAGACAACTAGCACTTTCTACTCTGCACCAAGCAAAGTACATTTTGCAAATGTGATTGCTTGTTCCTGCTGGAGTTTACAGAGTACCAGCTCTCTCACCCTCTTTCCTGACTTCTACCATGCATAAAGGTTGCAAATGAGGGTTGTCTGTTTCTCTAGATTGCAGAAACTCCACCTCCTTTCTTGCTGCTGATCTGCTCATTACACTTTGGAAAGTTCCTACTTGCCAGAAACAAATCTGCTAACATCTTAGTGTCAGGCAGGTGGTTCTGTGTACGGCTGTATCTGAAACCACATTTTGAAGATGGCTTCTAAGAGGACAGTTTTTAATATGCAGTGGCTGGATTTCAAACTTCATGCTGACTTCGTTCCATGGCTATCACCAGTTGCTGGAGACAAATGTAAAGGTTATTGTAAAGTGTGCTACAAAACCTTTGAACTAAGTAATATGGGAATTAGAGCTGTGGAGTCTCATGCACAAGGACCATTACATCAGAAGAACCTGAAAACTAAATCAAGACAACAGTCCATCACAATATGTTTAGGTTCAAAGCCAAGTACAAGTTCAGATAGTAAAACCAGAGAGGGTGAAGAGACAGTCCCTGCAAAAACTGGAAAACATGATCAGAGCGATGAAAATGGCAGAGAATTACCCACCACACAAACTAGTATGGCTGCCTATGTAATCAAGGACTGTGTCAGGACAGCAGAGTGCCTGTGGGCTTTGCAACTGGTGAAGAAGAAGATGTCATATAATTCATGTAACAACGTCAGTGAGTTATTCAAGCGAATGTTCTCAGATAGCCAGATAGCTCAACAGTTTCATCTCGGAAAAACAAAAGCCATGTATGTTGTTGCTTTTGGCTTGGCACCATATTTCTCAGATCTTTTGCTGAAACAGCTGAAACAATTCCAAACATTTGTTACCTGTTTTGATGAAGCTTTGAATAAGTTGGTTCAAAAGGGACAGATGGATTTAGTGGTTTGTTTTTGGGATGATTACTGTCATAAAGTTTCCACACAGTATCTAACCAGTGTTTTTCTTCAAAGCGCTACTGCTGAAGACCTTCTTCAGGAGTTTCAAGAAGGCATGTCTTCTTTATCAGTTGCAAAATTATTACAAGTATCTATAGATGGGCCAAATGTAAATCACCTTTTTCTGAGAAAACTAAAAGAAATTAAAACCAACCTTGACTGTAAAGAAGGGAAAGAATTGATTGACTTTGGAACTTGTAGCCTTCATGTTGTACATGGGTCTTTTAAAACAGTATTGCAAGCAGTGAAATGGGACCTGAATTCAGTCTTGCGCAACATGTACTATCTGTTCAAAGATTCCCCAGCTAGGAGGGCATCATACACTGCTATGACTGGAAGCACACTATTTCCCCTGAAGTTTTGCTCCACTAGGTGGTTGGAGAATGTTAAGTGCCTTGATAGAGCTATGACTGTTTTTGACAATATCAAGAAATATGTGGAAGAAGCAACCCCCCCCCCCCCACAGTAAACCTGCTATTTGTATAAAAGCTGCAATGCAAGATCCACTCATGAAGTGCAAAATGGCTTTCATGAAAACGATTGCTGGAGATTGTGAGCCATTTCTACAAAGGTTTCAAAATCAAAAACCATTGGCACCTTTTTTGTATGAAGAACTTTGTAAGCTAATCAAAAAGCTAATGAGTCGTTGCATAAAATCGGAAACGCTGCAAAATGTGTCTTCTGGTTCCCAGTTGTTAACAATTTCCTGAAATTGTCTGAGAACTTGCTTGACAGAAGCAAGGTTGACATTGGCTTTGCAGCAAAGAAGCTGTTGAAAGAAATTAAACTGAGTGAACATCAAGTGGCCGAGTTTTGCCTAGAGTGTTGAAACATGGTAGTAGCTGTTGTTGAAAAGTTGATTGAGAGAAGTCCTTTGAAGTTCAAGATGGTGCGTGGCCTATCAGCATTAGATCCTACTATCATTTTATACAAGCCAAATCTTGGAATCACCAGAATAGGGGCTGTTCTTGAAGCTCTACATGCAGCAAATCAGATCAATGACACAGTAGCAGAAAAATGAAAGCAACAATACACTACTTTAACCACAGCTGCTCATAATGAGTTCAAGGCTCAGTTTCAAGCATATGTTACAAAACAAAATGATGAAGTTAGACTGGATACGTTTTACAGTGGTATTTTGATGTCCAACAAAAGTTTCTCAGACTTGTGGACTGTTGTGCCTTATCCTGTCTCATGGTAATGCTTCTGTTGAAAGTGGATTTTCAGTTAATAAGTCAATGTTAATTGAGAACTTGCATGGAGAAACTGTTGTCTGCCAAGGTCAGGTTTACATGCTGTCTTGAACTGTGGAGGACTTGAATCTGTTGTAATTGATAGGAATCTGTTGCAGTCAGTCAGGCATGCTCATGCACACTAGACAGAGCATTTGGAGGCTAAACACCATAAGCAACAAGAAGAAATTCAGAAGAAAGAAGAAACTTGAGGGATAAATTAAACATCTCCAAAATGCTAAAAAAAGAATGCGAGAAGAAGCCAAAATGGAAGAGGAAACAATTGATGAGAAACTAAAAGTTACAAAATAAAAAGAGAAAACTGTAGAAGTGATAGTTTTATATCTTAAATCTTCATTCTTTAAAAACAGATTACTTGTATTCTAATTTCTAACTTGATTATTACTGCAATTTCAAAACTATAAGTTTCGTAATGTGGCTTCAGAGAAACCATTTTAGATAGAATGTTTATATAATTTTTAGTGTGCCTTTAAAACAATAACAAAAATGTTATGTCATTTGTTAGCATTCAGAGTTTACTTGAATTGAAGTTTGTATCTTGGTGTAATTTTTGGTGCAATTGCAAAACAGATGTTGTTGCAGTTAATGTTGAAAGAAGCTGATATTAAATCTCTTACTTTGACAAATATTTTTGCAGTTGAGACTTGTGTAGTTGTAGAGTGGAACATTTCATTAAGCCTTGCATTAATGCAACATGACCTATTCATTTTCTAACTTGTGGTTATATTTGAATGGTGGTCAGGGAAATTGACAAACGTTGGTCAGGGAAAGTCAGGGAAATGAAAAGTAAAATTTTAGTGGCAACCCTACACTAGTGAAAACCTAGGACCCTTAGCAAAGAGTGCCTCTGCCCTGTAAGTACCTCTGCACCCAAAGAGAATTCAGCTGCTAGGGGTCTGTGTTGTGATATATTATCAGTTATCCAGGCATACTTTTACAGGATTGAAGCATTTACAAATTTAGTCCTCAGTTACCACAATTACATTCATTTTATTTTTTCAGTTCAGAAATAATCCAGGATTTCTTAGGTGCTGACCATCTTTCTCTGCATTCTTCTGCTTCCTTTTTAAAAGAATAGTCGCTGTATTTGTTGAGTACGTTGTACACAGTCCATTGAAAATGTAGATGTATCAAAGGTGCTGCTACATAACTGGGACAAGCACCATGATATCTGCACCATTTTGCGAACTTTTAATTTTTTTGTAATGTGTCATTGACTTCTGGGTCACCTAATGACTGAATACACAGTTGGCTGCACACTCCAAGCAGTTGGAGGTGCTTCCTTGTGCTCCAGCACAGCAAAGATCTACTGAAAGGCAGCAAGGCGTTCTTGTGTGGGAGTGGACATTGGATGAGGTCTCGTAGCAGTATCATGCTAAGAATAGACTAAGGTTGGAGTATTTGATTGAACTATGCATCATCTGTCATACAAAATCACCTATGTAATTTGTATTATTTATATAGTACAGTAAATGAGGATAGCCTATATTGACTTACTGTTGGTTTATGTTTAGGTATCATTCCTGTTCAGTGATCGTGGCATTCCAGATGGGTTCCGCCATATGAATGGCTATGGATCACATACTTTTAAACTAGTGAATGCCAGTGACAAAGCAATATACTGCAAATTTCATGCAAAGGTAATCATTTTCCTGTGTATAGTTTCCTTCTCAGAGTTTACTACTTATAAAATGAGTATCAAGCTAACAGAAAGGTTTGTTTACTTCTTTAGTTCCAGTTATGTAGCCATGTTGGTCTGGAGTAGAAGAGCAGGATTTGGGTCCAGTGGCGCCTTAGAGACCATCAAAATTTTCAGGTTATAAGCTTTCAAGAGACAAATCTCTCCTTGAAAGCTTATACTTGGACAATCTTGTTGGTCTCTATGCCACTGGATTCAAATCTTGCTCTTCTTTAGTTCTGTCACTGATTTTGGAAATGTAGCGTTGTATTCTTAGACATATAGCTTCTTCCCATGATCTGAAAGTTTTTATGTTGTCTTTTAGCTCAAATGAATGTCTGTTCTGATGGTTTAAGATGAGAAGGGTACTGAGGTTCTGCTTTTGTTGCTGTAATTCTTCCTTCAGTGTGGTAGCATATATTTGCTTGATGTCACGAGCATGCACACTGAAAAGTGTATGTGATATCGCTGATATCGGGCTTTTTGTCTCCGCAGTGTTGTGCATTTGAAAAACAAGAAGTCTGCTACCCTTTGTTTTATCACTTTATTTCATGAATCTTTACAATCTCAATCTACATTCCACTGCTGGGTAAAGCTACCTCTAGAACACTTACCAGCTCCCATTTCAGAAAAGGAAAAATTGCAACATGCTTATTCCCTTGAAGAATTGTTAACAATTTCAGTCATTTTATAAGAATGGAATATTCTGCTACTGGGTTAGTGCTGGCTGGAGCCTAATGCGATGTCTGTGTGTACATCGTTAGATGTAAATTTTTCCCCAGTGTAGTGAATTGTGTCTTCCACTCCAGCAGAGTTTTACATTAAAACCAGTCTCCAAGTCAGTCAGGCAACAATAATTTAACTTTTCTTGCTTCTGTTACTAGAATCCAGTTATTAGTTGTATACAAGTTATGTCTTTTATATTTGTAGACTGATCAGGGAATCAAAAACCTTTCTGTTGAGGAAGCAGCAAGACTGGCTTCGGAAGATCCTGACTATGCCCTGCGTGATCTTTATAATGCTATTGCTAATGGAAACTATCCAACTTGGAGTTTCTACATCCAGGTTATGACATTTGAACAAGCTGAGAGATTTCCATTTAATCCTTTTGATTTAACTAAGGTAAACGAATCTATTCCTCTCTCATAGATATTACTTATAGGAATTAAACACACTCTTGTGCTCTGTGTGTGTGTGTGTGTATCACCTCCTGCAAATCTGGAAAGCTGATCTTAAGATAGCTGTAATAATATATCTATTACATTTTCTAGGTTTGGCCTCACAAAGACTATCCTCTCATCCCTGTGGGAAAAATGATCTTAAACAGGAACCCTGTCAATTATTTTGCTGAGGTGGAACAAATTGCTTTTGACCCAAGCAATATGCCCCCAGGCATTGAACCTAGTCCTGATAAAATGTTACAGGTAACCAGGATGGGCTCTTTGATTTTTTTCCTAATACAAATGGTATTGTCTCCTGGAGGTCTTTCTTGTTATAATGAATATAATGAAAATGTATGCCTTGCTGATGCATTGAATTTTGGTTTTTATTGTTAACTCAGAGTTTTTACTCTTGTGTTTGGCTGCTGATTCAGATTTTTAAATACTGAATATCCAAACAAATCAATGATCGGTAGCTATGCTTGGTGTATTAGCAAGGTAAGTAGTGCTGTCAGCAGAAAAAGCCAGTGTAGTTATGTTTCATAAGTTAGTTATTAACATTTTGCATGTTTTTCCATTTTTGATGTAATATTAGAAACAATACTTTTGGAATGTTAGCAGTGGTAGTTTGTAGAAGCCCCACGAGTATGATAAATTTAGCTGTGGGCAGTGTTGATGATTTTCAGCAATGTTTTTAAGTGTTCTTGTAAGTAAGCCTTGTAATTTCTCTGTCTCGTTGGTGTTTTCGTGGCAGAGTATGGATGAACAGAATGTTCCAGTCTTGTAGTACTAGTAATATTACACTATTATATTGCTTGTGTAGCTTAAAACAGGTTGGCGCCATTTAAAATATTTACTGCTACTTTACACTCTGAAAGCAGTTAGAACGTACTTTATTTGGGCAATTTTAACACTCCTTTCTCTACTTCTGAATTCCAATATCTTAAAATCTCAAAAAACAATAAAAAACTATGATATGCTGCAAATATTTTAGCCTAATCTACTTAACAAATCTACCTGCAATCAGCCAACTAAGCCATTCCTTACTGGCAGCAGTCTCTTTGCTGTGCATACAGAATCATTCTTAAATAAGTACAGAAAAGCAAATCCTTGAAAAAACATTCAGAACTTTTGCGGCTAAACATGACACTGTTGTTGGGAGATACCATCTAAATAAGTTATTTTTTGGCAACTGTAGCAACTAGGGATGTGCAGTTGGATATTGCCAGTTAGATCGGCAATTCCAAATAGCAGGAAATGTAACTCAGATATTTCAGTCCTAATAAATAACAGAATGAAGAATCATGTCTGGGAGGAAGCAGGAGCAGCTAGGGTGGCAAAATGAGCCACAACTGTTCCACAGCACATCAGCTTTTTAAATGCCTTTTAAAGGGGCACTGTTTCAGTGGTGGTATTCCTGTCCTCTGGAGGCCAAGTTACTGCCTCTCTGTCTCTGTCTCTCTCTGCCCCTCTCTGCCTCTCACTCACTCACTCACTCACAGAGACACACAGATCACAGGATGAGGGCGAGCAGCAGGAGTGATAAGGGAAAGAGAGAGAGCATTCTATTGCCCTTTAAACCCCACTTTTAAAATCCACTGTGTTAAACCTAGCCTCCAAACATCTGAGGCCAAGTCTGCCTCTCATTGAAATAGTGTCCCTTTAAAAGGGCAATGCATTGCAGGCCAGCTAGGGCACACTCCTTCCCTACTCTGCTGCCTATATGCACTTCAAAAATTAGGTTTTAATTTCATTTTGTGATTTTGAAAATGCAACTTTCACTCAATTTGGAGTGTATTTATATTCCTCTGAAATTAATTAAAACAGAAATTTTCCTCAAAAATGACTTTCTGATATAATATCGATACTCCCATAGTTAATGAAAACAATAATCAGTCCCTTCCTGACTTTCCAATACAGAATTCAAACAATATTTTTAAAGTGCACATCCCTAATTTTTAAAGTGCACATCCCCACGGTTAATAAGTAGACATGGGCGCAAACAGGAAAAAAAAACCCGAGCATGGTGTTCATTGTTCGTGCGGGCCAGCAAGCCCTCCTCCAGCCATCAAGATCCCTGCCACACCACTCCGAGAAACCCTACCTGAGCAGGCATCAGGAAATGTACCAATAATAAATATTAGCTTGGCCCCAGAACCTGGCAGTAGCCCTGGAACCTGAAGGAGTAGATCCCTACTGCACTACTCCCAGAAACCTTACCTGAGCAGGCAGCAGGAAAGGTACCAGTAATAAATAATAGCTTGGCCCAGAGCCTGGCAGCAACCCTGGAACTTGACGAGGTAGATCCCTATCCCACCACACACAAAGAAAATTCAAGCTCCAATGCACTCTCTCTGTCTCTCTCTCAAAATGCCAACAGCAACTGTCTCTCCCTCACTGTCTGCAAAACCAGAGCTGGGAGCCCCCCTCCCCCCTGTTCTTTGCTTGTAACAAATTTGGAGCTCCACACTTGAAAGGAAGACCTGCCTATTAAGCTAAATTGGGCTTAGATTGGAGTTTCCAGGGCAACAGCAGGCGTTCAGACAGAGTTCAGGCAGTCCCTGTCTCCGACTGCCAAGGGAATTGATTGCAGGTGCCAGATTGTCTGGCTTGACGAACAGCAACGAACGAATGAGGCTTGCAATGACCACCAGTTCATTTAGAATGGTGCCTCACGAACAGCTTGTTTGCGAACAGCTGATTGGACTGTTCTTGGCTTTTTAAAGTTCATATTGCTGTTCATGCCCATCTCTATTAATAAGCTGCGCAATCAAAATAATTGAATTCCGTAACTGCTTTTAACATCTTGAGGACAGATCACATGCTCAGAAAATGAATACTCCTAGCAAACACTAGAGACATACAGTCAGATTCACACATATATAATGACTTACATAAGGTTTGCTCCAGATAGGGTAGCCATGTTGGTCTGCAGTAGAAAAGCAGGATTTGAGTTCAAGTAGCACCTTAGAGACCAACAAGATTTTCACAGAATAAACTTTCGAGGGTCAGAGCTCCCTTCCTCAGATAGCTGAAGGAGGGAGCCCTAACTCTTGAAAGCTTATACCTTGAAAATCTTGTTGGTCTCTGAGGTGCCACAGGTGTCAATTCCTGCTGTTTGACATAAGGTTTGGTCTCTTCCAGCTGGTCAGCTCTTATCTTGATCAATAATATTATACAAATGTAACTGTTCTCCCTGCCTAAGTTTTAGGAGTAGCAGTAGCAATTGAAAGAGACTACCATTAAAACTACAAAAGCGGAATGAGGAAGGCAGCAGCCCAAACCCAAGAAAAGTTACCTACCTTCTTCATTCTTACTCCTTCTATCTATTCTAGGGACGTCTTTTCTCATATCCAGATACTCACAGGCACCGTTTGGGACCCAACTATCTTTCAATTCCAGTAAATTGTCCCTACCGAGCTCGAGTGGCCAACTACCAGAGGGATGGATTTATGTGTGTGTCTGACAACCAAGGTAATTGTGAGATACCTTTTCTAAAAAGTTACTCTCAGCAACAGCTGCTGGAGTTTCTGCATGTACATCAAAGTAGGAATATTTTTTAAATATTTTAATGATGGTATATACTCTTCTCAACTTCTGCTGATTATCAAGCATTCACTCCAACATTAAAAATCTGTTACAAATTGCTTCTTGTGTTGTATCAGTGTGATTGTACAGTTTTAATTAAATGTATATGAAATTCTGGATAATCAGACAGTGATAGTATACAGGTAGTTAATATGTCACACTCTTGACTATGCAATAGCCTCTATCTGATTCTGAACCTGGGTCCAATATGGATCTATATACAAAGGTGGGGGTATTCTGCAGACCTGGGGCATCCCCCTCCCCCAGGTTTGCAGGGAAAAGAGGGTTTTTTTAAAAAAGAAAGAGATGTTTAAATCCCCCCCTCCCCAAGTTTGTCTCTGTTGGCTGGAAATGGACTGAAGAGAGGAGCCAGAACTCCCCAAGCACAAGGGGGGGGGATGGGGCACAAATTGGATGAGCAGCTGAGCAACTGAGCAGGAAGAGTGAGATTCTTAACCCCCTCCCCCCCCCACACACACACACTATCAGCACTGCAAGCAGGCTGGAATGGAAAAGCAGGAGCTCCCCTGTTGACTCTGTAGGTAGGCAGGTGAGGCAGAGTGAGAACCTTTGTGTTAATGTGGCAGCCACTTCATGAGCCAGGCATGCGTAAGCAGTGGTATTGTAAATTGGCTGGCTAGAAAGTGGTCAGATGAGCAAGCAAGGTGGGGAAGGATGAGATTGCCTGCCCACCCAAGGCTTGCAGGTGCCCACTTGTCAGTATTAGTAATCTCAAGAAAAAGATAGTGGTACTGAAGAGACTGAAAATTCTTGTTTCATGTGGAAAGAGTTAATAGGGAATCAAAATCTACAGGGAATTATGGCAAATTGTTTGCTTGGAACTTTGTACCAATAACAACTGAGGGAGTTTTAGTTTACCTTTTTTCAGATTATTTAAGAATGAATTACCTTTTGTCACTGAAGAAAGCTTATAGCAGAAAACCACTGGATTTTTACAGAGACTGAGAGCTACATATCAATTGAAACATTGAGGATATCCTCTGTCCTGATTTTGTTGTTCCTTCCCAGACACTTCTTATAATATTAGACAAGTTGTAAGATTTTAACTCTTTTTCCTAGGTGGAGCCCCAAACTACTATCCAAACAGTTTTACTGGTCCTGAGGAACAGCCCACCTTAAAAGAGACTCGTGTACTTATTTCAGGTGATGTGACACGTTTCAATAGTTCTAACGAAGATAATGTGTCCCAGGTAAGCAAAGTAGAAATGTCTAGCTGCCTTACTTTGGAAGTGGCAAATTCTATATTAGCATTTCCATTGGACCTCTATCAAAGACCTGATTTGAAAGTTCTTTGTGATAGTTCTATCTTGCAATAACTGAGTTGTTGTTGCTTCTAAACTGTGTTCTTCTGATGTACTTCTGTCATCCCATCTGCTTTATCTTTAGAATTTTTTTCTTTGCCAGTGAACATAATGGGTTAAATTCAGCAGATCTGTTAGTAGAGGATGTTCTCTTGTGTGCTCCATTCTCCCCTCCCAGCCACCCCCTCGCTAGTTGTGTTCCTGGGAAAGCTGATCTCTGAGGTTGAAGGGCCTGTGTAGACTAACAGCCATGCAAGTGGGGAATGGGCTGCAGAGAAGCATAGGAAAGGGACCTAATTTCCTTCTCTTCTGTTAGTATAGTTCAGCTGATGCAAGATGGATTATTTTGCCCCTTCATCATTCTCACTGCAACCCCACAACCTGTATACCTTAGAAAAGAGCAAGAGTCCAGTAGCACCTATAAGACTAACAAAATTTGTGGTAGAGTATGAGTTTTCGTGAGTCACAGCTCATTTCTTCAGATACAGCTAGAATGTGAGTCCATATGTCCTTGTGTCTTGGAAAGTAGAGTTATTTCAGATGCTGAATGACAATGACTGGTGAATGACCATAGCAGGTGTGATAGGATAAGGTGAGGTATGCAGAGTGGTAGTGGGTGTGGAGAAATCAGCATTGACAATGAGACAGGAAGCCTTGGTCTCGATTCAGTCTAAGTGGATACATTGTCTTGATCTTCGTTATCAGTTGCCCGTTAATCCATGCAGGTCTTGAGACCAGAAAATCAGCTTTCCGTGGGCCGTAAGAGAATGTGAAGGAAAGGGGAGTATGGTAGGAACCTGCATCTGCTAGCACCTTCTGCTGACAGATTGCTGGATCTGCCTCATCTTCATCTATAAAAGATACATATGTGTAATGCAGTCCTTTAGCTGCGAAGCTAGTGCCAGAAAACAAATAGAGACTCCCCAAACATAAACCTGAGTAATTGCTCCAAAATGGGCCTAATGCATATTCCTGCTGTTCCATTTCTTAATGGCAGAGACTAATAAGGTTCCAATGAAACTCACATTTTATTTAAAAAAATTGCTGAAGCCTTTCAGTGCTATCTTTTTATATTTTTAAAGGTACGAGACTTCTATACCAAAGTACTGAAGGAGGATGAACGCGAGAGGCTGTGTGAGAGCATTGCTGGCCATCTTAAGGATGCTCAGCTGTTCATCCAGAAGAAAGCAGTAAGTGCTAAATTATTACATAGGTGGCCTCTAAACTATGGCTGTTGTATAAGGTAGAGGCTTTTTTCAGGAGGAAAGGAAAGTTACTTTTTTCAGGCGGGGGTGGGGGGGTGGGGGAAGCAATGCTAAAAGGTATTAAGAATATAAAGATTCATTCATTGCATCCTTTAAAATATAAGAGTCATATATTATGGAAAGTCTCAGTAGCAGTAGAATAACTAACCATTGAAACTAAATGGTCTGAGACGAGATTTTTTATTTGCTTGCTTCCCCTGCTCACAAGGGGGAATTATAGCTGTCTAATTTCTGATATGTTAAAACAGTTTGATTACTGAATCTGTGGGCCCTGGAAGAAGGCAACCCCAGCCACTCTCCATTGTTTCCTATGGCAGGAAAGTTTCCAAGGTGGTTCTCAAGCAGCAACACACAGAGGCAAGGTTGCCACTGGCCAAGCTCAACCCAGAGAAACGCCATCAGAACCAAACTGAAGCAAGGGAATGGAATCCTCTCCCCCCCCCCCGAATTAAGGTGTAGCAAGGAGACTAACATCAAACCAGAGAATCTTGTCAGAACAGAGAATTCCACACAAAATGAAGCAAGGGACACTGTTGCAACAGTGATTGGCCAGTCACACTTCTCTCCCCGGCTCACTCCCCCTCCTTCTTCCCTCTTGAGGGAAAAATGTGACGAAGACAGGTAAACAGTCAGCCAAGAGGCTGAAACTATATTTCCTGGATTTACCTGGATTAACCAGGGCCTGGATTGCATTCAGGAATCTTTCATTTGATCCGGGAAAGCCAGATTTAGCCAGATTGGCAAACGTCTGGCTTTTTCACCTGGTTCCTGGGCCCAGATCACACACCCCTAATTAAAAATATTCCAGTGAACATTCATCAGAAAGGAAATGAATTAAGGATGATAGAGCAGTCTGAGACAATATTTTCTTGTTAAAATAACAAAATCTGTATACATTTAGAGTCCACTTGGCCTCTCACTACACTCTACAAAGCCTGTGAGGAAGAGCTCCTCCCTCGCAGCATGCTGAATAAAAGCAACATAATATTCCTATCAAAGGTACAATTTGCATTGTACCAGCTTTAGCTTTTTGGTGAGCCAGCTTCTCAGATCTTTTTGATACAGGTCAGTAAACAACTTTGTATTGTCTCACAGATAACTGATACACAGAATGTTCTTGTATAATTGAAAGATTAATCTAGAAACTAATAATGAGAATCATGCCTAGTCATCACTTTTAAGTTTTAGATTTCCACTTCTATATCATAAGCCATGTACCCCACATGACTGGAAGTTGGCACAGGATCTAAGAATGAAGAAGGATAGTTGCATACTTAAACATCTTTTGACATTCTAGGTGAAAAACTTTACTGATGTTCATCCTGATTATGGTGCACGGATTCAAGCTTACTTGGACAAATACAATGCTCAGAGTAGCAAGAAGGTATGGCAGCAATTTCTATTCAAATTACTTCCAAGAAAGTAAAAATGTAAGGATAGGCCTGTTGACCAAAGTGCTATCCCTGCTTACCGAGTAATATTACCAAAGCACATGATGAATTTTTTTACATATATGGTAACAGCTGCAAGTGATGCATATGCAGCAAAATGGAAGACAGAATCTTGTCCATATGTAATTGAATGGATGAATAAATTGTATGAATATGCCTCTATGGCTAAATTAACTTCTTATATGCATAACAGACCAACACAGGAATTCCAGGAAAAATGGAGAGATTTTTTTGAATATGTAGCTGGAAATTAAGAAATATTAGAATAGTTAACATGGATATAGATCAATTATAAAACTAAGATTTAACAAATGTTGAATATAAAATGTGCTGTATATGATTGAATATAGAATATTGAGTATAAAGCTTTGGATATAAGTGATTGATAAGAGGGAGAGAATATTATGAAATTCAGCTGTGTTATATATCTTGCTTATATTTTTGTAGCTTAAACCTATTCTGTTCAAGAGTCTTTATGCACTTTCAAAGGTCTCTTCTTTCTCTTTTAAATAGAGTTTATGAAAAAATTTAAAGAACCAAAGTGCTATCCCTGTTACCATTGTATGCATCCAGGGCTGTCTAGTACCAGATGGAACGTTACATTATTACATTGGACTATTAATTTGCTTATTAGAATATTCTACATGTTTGAGCAAAATAACTTAACTGGATAACATACGAATTTAATTTTTTCATTAGAAATGATACTATGAAATGGAATAATTCTTTTAAGTTTTCCTGTTTAAAAAAAAAAAGCATAGTGACCATATTTTTAATAATTGTCTTTGTTTCTAGGGATGCATTCATACCTATACAGATCCGTCATCTCATGCTGTTGTGAAGGAAAAAGCTAATTTGTGAATGGCATCATCTCTGATTTGTTGGTCCCATTACCAAACACTTTGTTACATGGGACTTGTATCTGTCCAATTGGAAAATAAGCTGTGGAAGTTGTTGACAAAACTGGTAAACGTTCATGTTTTGCAGAAATGTGTCTTGGGCTGGTAGCTGCAACATAAAAATATTCAAGATTGCATTTATGGTAACAAGTTAATAGAATGATAACCATATGCCTTCTAGAATTATCTAACAGTCTATGCCAGCAATAACTTTTAAGTCATTAAAATGTATTTTCTACAATAGCTTGGTTGCGTTTTGCAGATTTATCATTTTTCTTTCTATTTTAATTCTTTCTGCATCTATTTTCTGAAAAGAGATAATTCTGATACCTTTACTAGCAAGCTGACGTCAGT
The DNA here is from genome assembly GCF_028583425.1 of Eublepharis macularius. Classification (NCBI taxonomy): domain Eukaryota; kingdom Metazoa; phylum Chordata; class Lepidosauria; order Squamata; family Eublepharidae; genus Eublepharis; species Eublepharis macularius. The sequence goes on along the minus strand of NC_072791.1, from coordinate 94,131,481 downwards.
ATTATAATAAGTAAACAAATCATCATTGTATTGGTATTTTAAAATTAAAAGGCAAATATCAAGAAATATGCATAATCAATCCTGAAATTGCTTTTTGATTGATTAAGCTCAATTGCTAATTCATTTGAAAACTGCTTCTACAACCTCTTTTGCAAAAGAATTATATGCAAGTAAAAGCTTAGCTTGTTTTGGTGCTAAAATTTGGTTTGATAAAGCTAAAGTGGGTTACATTAGGTATGTTTGAAACAGAAGATTTGAAAATTGAGTGTGGATCTTTTTTACAATGCAAATTTTAAAGAATAAAATTATAATAAAAATGTATTCTGTGGTTTGTGGTATTTGCTTACAAATGCAGTGTTAATACCATATGCTATAAATGCTGTACAAATAGTGTTGGGAAGAAGTCCTATGGGGCCGTGTCTTCAGTTCACATAACTTAACAAGCAGTGATAGTTTATAACAAATTTATTTAATATACCAACCAGATCTTCACTGAAGATGAAAATTCATAGTATAGATTAATCAGTTATTTTGAAAGTGTTGTGGGACTTCTCCTCTCCCCTTCAGAGCCTCTTTAAAAGATGACATTCTCCATACTTGTTTATCCTAAGCAAATACCCAGAGAGATTGATACTGGTCCTCATAAAATATTGTAAATATTTGGGACACTGGCAGTTGAAGGGTGTGTGTGATTATGGATTATATAATATCTATATCAGCTGTTTCCTTTATATAATACAAAGATAGCTTGTGCCCAGGCCATGGAGGAGAAAAGTCACATGTGGGAGTTTTGGTAGGTGGTATTATAGTTTCAGTTACAAAGATGAAGCCTTTAATTCTTCAATATAACACCAATTCGGGTGTCACTAAAATATTTTCCATTGTAGTTTTCTGTCCAGCAAATGTGCTTCAGATCTTAAGGCTCTGTGTATTTCAGTACCTTCAAGTCAGGTTACTAACCATTAACTGTTCTACTACAGCCCATTGTTTTGGAGGTTCTTTTTTTTTTTTTTACTTCAGTTGTAGCCTACCTGTTTTAGAGACTAAAGACGTATGACAAAATACAGAAAAAAATTCAGTCAAACAGCATAAGATCTCCAATAAACTCTAAACTAGATTTACAGAACTGGAAAACAATGCAAACAAACAAAAACCCTGAGGCATAGCATACCATGTCAAAAGTGCAATAAAAGTAAGGCGATACATACAAAAAGATATTCCAATAGACTACCTTTCTGACTGACAGAATGCAATATGTGGTGACTTCTCTCTTAAATCCTCAACTTAATCCAGCATACATCCAAACTAGCACATTGCAAATAAGGGTTTAGCAGATATAATCATCTGACATATGACAAAACAGATATTTAAAGAAATCTAAATCCCAAGTAACCCATCATATCACCTTGAAGCCTACTTTTGATGGATTAATGGCAATATAATAAACACAGTTCAGCTTGTAACCAGCAATTTAATACCAGCTTCAGCATGGATTTGTAGCTTTATCTTAGTATTAATTGTGGCAAACCATCAGTCATGCTGATTTTTATGAATTTTACTGTTTCTGTTTTTGACGAGGAAAATAAGCCTGGTTGCTGCCATTGTCCAGCACTCCTTATTAGCCAGACCCTCTTCTTTTTTTAAATTTTAAAACATTTATTAAAATCCTTATAAACAACAATAACATTAAAGATAACAATAAAGTCCATTGCTGCAAGGTACAGTATTGACATTCCTACATTGTATGTCCATTGAGTCAATAACTCAGGTTATCCGCGTAGATTTTTTTGACATTACACAAGATTGAGAGCTTTGTTTTGTTGTCAATTGTTCAAGGGGATAAGATGTACCATGATGAACCAAACTATTGACTAAGTTGTTTGCGCGTGTCATTTACCGCCTATGGCCGAGAGGAAGAGGAGCGGGAAGAGACGCACGGCAAAATAACATGCACACACACACCGGCTGGGTGAAAAAATGGCCACAACTTTATTAACATAACAACAGCAACAGGAGTATTGGTGCAGCATGCGGATCGGATCCTCTGAACTGCATCGGCTGACCCGCCTGCCAGCCGATGACCCCTCCCGCCCCCCCCCAGTCGCCGGCTGAGGGGGAGGAACCAAGGAGTGGCATTGTAAAGGGGGGTTTCACCTGGTGTACACCCTTGGTGATCCCCCTGCCACCTGGGAGGGAGAATGCCCCGGCAGCCCCCGAGCTGGGCGTGCCTTCATAACTCCCTCCAAAGATTCCTTATGGGAATCCCCTCCATGGGAAGCCTGTGACTTTGTACAAAAAAAATAAAAGAAAGCTGGGAATTTAAGAGTCCATGCTACATACAGTGCTATAATGTTATAGTGATATTTATTTCATTGCCGCTTTTTAAAAATTTCTTCAGTGGGGGGGAGGGAATATCCACCATGTGGACAGAGGCAGGGAAAATAGCTGCTATGTAGGAGGGAAAATCAGAACTTTGTCGCCTATATGACAGATATCCAGGCTTCTCTGTGATCTTTCCCAAATTCTCACAGCAAATTAGGTTTTAGCTAGATTGGAGAAAAGTTGGGAGAAACCCAGGAGGTGCACAAATGCACCACAATGCTGTGGGAAAGCAGGGAAAAATGCTTCTCAACAGCATTGACCCCATGGCAGAGAACCACCACCTCTTGCTCCTGGTACCTCTCAAAAGCCTTTGTGGACAGCCACCTCTGCTCTCATCATTATCACTGTTGCCCAGGAGCCAAAGCAGTTAAGACTTCTTCCCTCTGTGTTCCCTACAAACCTTTAAAAACAGAAAGGCAAGCTCTGTATGTTCTTTGTGTGGTGTAGACAAAATAGTTAACTTCTTGAGGTGGATAACTTGTGCTATTTTTAACATCAAAGAAGAGATGTACTCCAGCATGCAGATCCTGAAGAACATTTTAAAAACAGTTGCACAGGGAAAAGGAAACTGGGCCACAGCAAAATTAAGGTATTCTATAACAAATTTAATTACCTGGTCATCTTAAAAGTTATACATGTGTAAGCATGTATCCAGTTGATGGTTTGCTACATGGGGGCTGCTTAAAAGTTTGCTCCATAAGTCTTGGTGTTGGCATGTTCAGCCAAGACAGCAGGCATAGTTATTCTCCTGCTAAAGCCAAAGGTAAGGTGGCACCTCTTGCCAGTTCCCTCTACAGTCTTGCCATCTCTCCTTCACGGCAAGACTATCCCTTGATATACAGCCCAGCAAAGGTGGGAGTGAGGCAGGTGACAGGGCTGTGGAGGGAATAACTTGCCAGTACAGGAGCCTTGAAGGGGGGGGGACCCTTCATAGTGAATGTGCAAGCTGTTACCACCTGACAAAACTTAATTTTATACCTTCACAAGAAGCCTGAAATGGCTGCCTTTTAATATTCAAGCATATTATTTTGACAATTATCTATTTTAAAAGGCTTTCTCATTTCTTATTGATTTAAACATCCCTCTTCCCTCTGCTGGTGGAAGAAAAGAATGGCAGGCAGCTGAAGAAATGTGCCCTGGTCAAGAAAGATATACTAGTATATTCATGCTATTGCAAAAAGGCACTTCTTTATTTAATGAGCCTTTTGGTATTTGAAAATGAAAACTCTGAAGATTAATACAAGTGTTTTGCAGTTACAGTAGATGCAATCCCAAATGCTTAATGTTGCACATTAGAAGTATTCAAGGTAATACCACCATGCTGACAGAAATGGACTAGAAGTAAAGTTCAGGGATTTGAACCCCTTTAGCCTTGAGATGGGAGGTGGTACAAAGAGGGTTTCTTTTTTATGTTCAAGCTAATCTAGTATAAATTCAGGGGGACTTGAAAAGCAGGCCAGTTGCACATAGACACATTTATCCCCCCCGCCACCCACATTCAACATTTGAATATAATTTCAGTTTGCCTTAGTGATGCTGCAACTATCGAGTGAAGAACATAATGTGTGTACTTATTCTTTCTTAGCCATTTAACATGTTCCCTCCACTATATCACGTTAAAGAAAAAGTAGGTTTGCTGTTGCATGCAAACAACATAGCTAGCCAATGCTCCCCACACACAGCATGTTATGTTACAGGAAATAGATGTGCATTCCAGACATAGGCTCTATATTTCATGAAAAATAATATGTTGCAAGAGTATATTTATCTGGTTTATATAGCCTACTTAATAAACATATGATCAAGGATACAAAAATAGAATGGTTCTCTAGCTCTAGTTGACATGAATTATGAAAATAAAGCTCAAAGTAAACTATACATTTTACACATTAAACATTTTATACACACTTTTACAAACTACGTGATGAAAATGAAAAATATACAAATCCAAAAAATATTTTACAAGAATTCATATTGTTAAAAAATACGATAAAACATCACATCAGTGCTTCATCCTATAAAATATATAACTTTGAAAGGAACAAGTGTCACATACAGCACAAAAGAAAGGATTCTTTAGACATGCCAATTACAAAACTGCTAGTACAGTTTCAATCACCTCTAATGGATGGAAGGGCCTTTATTTAAAGTACTACACAGAAATCTTGAGAGCAGTACAGTAGCACTGCTAACATGGCTTGTAAGTTCAGATAAAATAATAGGGTCAAAATGTTTTAGTTTATAGCTAGGGTTGCCAACCTCTAGGTCAGCCTGGAATTCCAACTGATCTCCAGACTACAGAGATCAGTTCCCCTGGAGAAAATGACTGCTTTGGAGGGCATCATACCCTGCTGAGATCCCTCTCTAAATCCCATCCTTCCAAGGGTCCACCCTAAAACATAAATTTCCCTTCCAGGAGCTGAGAACCCTATTTTCGGCCCAATCTTCATATGATGTAACAGGCTATTTTTGAAAGCCCCAATTTGCTGTGGAGAGGGATACTCAGGCTTTAAAACAATGTTTGGACCTCTACTAACTTGTACAGTCACATGACTAGTAAGCACCTATGAAGAAAGTGTTTAAAAATTCAGCATGTGCACAGTAGCGGGCCTGTTTCCCAATTATGTGCATGTATCTCCACATTATATTCAGACCTCCTCATGCTACAACAAATGATGCTTTTGGAAGACAAAAGCTGAATCCTACACATGGCAATAGATGCACGCCATCACCTGTCCTTGAGCCAGGAGCTGGCATGCTCAGTTTCTCTAAGGGTGAAATAAAACAGAAAAGAATGAAGCTCTTGAGGCAAAGCCATAAACACCTGCCAAGAGGGTGTGGGAAACGTTCAGACAGACTAAGGTTGGATCCAGCACTTTTGGCACTGGATAACTATTGCATAAACACTATAATTTGGCAATGAACTGAAACACTTGTGATTGTACAAAAGTAGTGCTAGCCCGAGAACTGGCACCTCTCAGGTTTCAGATGTGTTGAGCCATTTTCTAGATAAGCCTCCTGAGCAATTTTCACTCCTGTGACACAGTCTCTCCCTCACCTGACTCCAAAATTGCATGTGTGTGGAAAAAAAATACCAAATATACCTTAGTGATCTTTTAAAGATTTCCAGAGATATACACACTCTAAGAAACAGAGGTATGTTCCTTTTGTGGCTTGATCTTACTGTTGTGCAGAGAGTAATTTGAGAATGGGTTTCCAACAGAGTACATTTATCAATGTGTTCCATTGAGGCTCATTGAAAATATGCCCCATGGGAAGCAAACAAATGATAAATGTGATGGTTTGGTATGTGGGTCCAGGGCAAAGTGACCATACATAAACAAGACAAGCCGCCCAAACAGAATCCTCAGTGTTGAGAATAGTAGCATATAGAATACAGTCCATCAAGTCAGATGCTGCATCAGAGCAATGTCAAAGCTAGCTGTAGATGCCGTTTACCAGATCAGACCATTGACTGGTATTATGTATTGCAACTGACAGTAGCTCTCTAGAATGAGAAAGGTCACTTACAACATCCTCTCTTTGAGATGCTTTAACTGGAAATTCAACCTGAGACTTTATGTATATATTACCACCAAGGCACAGCCCTTTTCATGTGAAATGAGTCAAGCAGCAGGAGTAGAGTTGTTCAGCCCTTTAAACAAACTTGTCCTAAAGTCCTGCAGAGGGGACTCTGCTCTTTCATGCTGGTTTGACTGATTTCCTCCTTTGGTCAACAATTTCTTGTCCTGCTGAGAGCACAAGTCCTGGCTATCATCTTGCCAGGAGGGTCTTACGTTCTGCCAACTGCTTCTATGAAATGGATTCAAGCATCCTGACATTGCCATGGAAAGTCCTTCATACCAGGGTGACAGTCAATAGAAATAAAATAATGGTACTAAATTCTGACACAGGGTAAAACATGCAAAGCCTCCAAAGTTCACAGATGTTGTCCTGTTTTAATGACCTGAAAGCTCCTATTAAACTTACCAAGCAGCATCTGAGGTAGAATCCAAAATGCATGATTTCTGTAGAGATATGGTCCAAATATAGTGCTTTTAAAATAATCAATCTACTGCTTACATATCTTCAACTTCATTAAATAGGTGCAGAAGAATTTGCAACGCCTAACTTCTCCTACCAGAGTAGTCAGAGGACATGTCTACACTGTACAGTTAAATAGATTTCAGATCAATCAAACCATGCTCTTTCCTATACAACTAATTTCTGTCATTTTGAAAGGCATAAGAATACCCACTAAAGATGTCTCAGCATCTTGACACAACTCTTCAGGGCACTTAGTGGACAAGACATTAGAGTTTTAGCTGTTTGGTATAGATGTATGCCCTAAAATTGGTAGCTCCATGGAAGCCAGTGGTGAAAAAATACACCTAGTTAGTTATTGATGTATTTAATGGCAGATATGCAGCCTAATCCACCACACACTGTGGCATATGCCGCTTCCTCATAGGGTAATCTGCCCCAGGCTCAATGCTGTTGGAAACACTGTCTATTTTCCGGTTTCTCCACAGCACTGTAGTACATCAGTGCTTCTCTCAGGGTTTATCTGGCTTTTCTCCAATCTTTCTCAAACCTGCTTCGATCCTTTTCGCAATGTAGCTGATGTGTGAGTGGGAAAGTTTGGGTTTACTTCCCATATGACAGCCATTTTCCCAAAACCTGTTCCCCTGGCAGCTTTAAAAATCAGCACTAGAATACAATTATATTGATATGCATTTGAAATAATATTTGTAACAGGTTCTCTGAATTCTCAGCTTTCCTTTTTTAAAAAGTAAGTCTCTAGCCCCTTCTTGTATGAAGTAACTTTTGATCTGCTACTGATAGTTTGAAAATGTGGAAAGGTACACTAATTCTTCTCCATGAATGATCCCTCCAGTCTTGTCTATAGGACAATGCTGTGATACACCTGGGATACAACACAGGTGATACACACTCATTCCAAACAGTACAATGTACACGGCTCCAGCGATCAAGGAGTAAGGCACATCTTCTCAACAGAAGTGGTTAGAGACTTACTTTTTTAAAAAAATTAAAATTGGGAGATCAAAGAACCTGTTACACACATTTTTATAACAGTACAGCAAAATAATGCCATTCAATTGCTGATTTTAAAACATTTGGAGAAGCACCAGTTGTCCAAAGGAGGGAGAATGGCCTTTGCTGGGGGAATGGAGCAGGGAAACTGGAGTAAACATTGCTATGTGGAAGCCACATTAGCACTGCACTTTATCTGCACCCACACCAACAACAGGAAAAACACACAAGTCCCTCCCCATGTGGAAACCACTGTAGCGGTTCTCATAAGGCTACTTCATTTTCTTCTCACAATAAACTTGTATAAAAATGTTTCAAGTATTAAGTTCTAGCTTGCATATGTGTATATGTTAAATAAATCCTTGCTTTATTGTTCATATAATTTATTTAAAATATTTATGTACCACCTTTCCTAGGCTCAAGGCAATATATAATATACTCCCCTCCATCACACTGAATGTGGGACAGGATTAATGCCATCTGACTTACTATAATCAACTAACAAAGTACAAACAAGTAACAAAGACTTGCACTAAAGTGCATATAGTGAAAAAATCATTCCCTTGAAAGATAAACAGTTGATTATAAAACTTTTAAAAATGAAAGGCCCATTTTGAAACATTTGTTCATTCATATGCACCTTTGAAACTCTCAGTGTAAACCTAAACAGATTTCTACTCCAGATTTCAACGGGCTTAGATTGGAATAACTCTGTTTAGGATTATACTGTTAATGTGGTATTTTCATGCATGCATTTGGAAATGGGAACTAAGAGAGGGAATACAATCACTCATGAACCAATTGTGGTTGCAGAAGCTATATCAATCATAGAATCATAGGGTTGGAAGAAACTCCAGGGTCATCTAGTCCAACCCCCAGTGTTATTTTATTTTCTCCCTCACCAAATGTGAAAAGTAAAAGGAAGCTGGGACTCTTAAATGGTTGGGGACATGTGCTGGGCAGCCCTGATTGGCCTTGTGCCACTGGAGTATGTCTACTGTCTGTGCTGCCTTATCTGGCCTTTGCTTACATTGACAGAACATGGAAAACATTGTGGAAAACATTGATAGAACATCAACATAACTGTGGGCAAACACAGTAGTGTGAAGCAACTTTTGATCTGCCACTGACAGAGCAGATAAGAAAACCTATGTTTGGAAATGTGAAAAGGGACACTAATGATACTTCATGAATGACCCCTCCAGTATTGTCTACAGGACAATGCTGTGATACACCTGGGATACAACACACGTGATATACACTCATTCCAAAGGGTACAATGTACATGGCTCCAGTGATCAAGAAATTGCTTTTCCAAATGGAACTGTCACAGTTCTTGCTATGGAGAGGGCTCCTACAAACATAATATGAAAATCGGAGAGGTCATTGGAATAGATTAGGGGAATTATTTTCTGAAGTGCTATGCAGGTGATGTTGCTGGTTCAAAAACCATGGATGACAATGAACCCTCCCAGTTCAGGAAGTCTATCACTGTTACTTTATCCTGTTATTTGGAACAGATGACACCCTCTTATTCTGAGGAAGGGCTGCAGTGTGAACATCCCTTTACTGTGAAGTCTTCATGTTGCTTATGGGATAATGTCAGTCTGAAGCATGGAGATCTTTCATAACTTGCTGTCTTGCCAGCCATGTGCATTTTTTCCAAATTTGTACACTAATCTCCTGTCCACTCGTTCCAAAATCCCAGTTTTATAATAGTACCTGCAACAACAGCATTGAAAATGAACTTAGGGGAAGCTTTAATGTATGCTATGTAATAAGAAAAAAAGCAATAATCAATATATTTGCTATTCTTTCTGGCTAAGAAGGAGCTTGCACACCTATGATTCAGGAGTTTAAGACTTTCCCAGACATCTTATAGTGCAGCACCCTCTCCCCTCTAAAACTATGCATGTATTTCTCTTTTGATGACAACAGTTCAAAGTGTAAGTTCAGGATGCAAAGGGAACGCTTATTGTATCAAGTGTTATATTAATGGAGTTGGCACATAATTGGTTGATGAATGTGTTGTTATGCCCACTTACTCCACTCCCAGAACTGCTCCGCTATGCTATATCCAATCAAAGTAGCCATGGTTGAGTTTCATTATGACCTATGCATTATGTAGCAAATCTCTTTGTAACCAGTAAAACTGTGTAAAATTAACCATCTTATGTAACACTGCTTAAGGTATAAACTTACCGAAGTGCTCTGCTTAGTTTTTCATAAGTCATTCTATCATTTTTCTTTCTCTGTCCCCACATCTTTGCCAGAGCATCTGATTTAACAACTCGAAAGATTCCTTGGTCCCTGTCTTCCCATTCAAGGATACCACTGTTCTCCTCAGGAGACAGGAGGAGATCTCTTACGAATTCCCATAAGTGAGAGCTCTGTAGGCCTTCATGAACAAAAGGAAACACATTAAAAGAAAGAAAAACAGGCTTCTCAGGTTTCAAGAGCCTTGTCTATTCTGGTCAAGAATGGGCACAATCTACCCAGTCACAAACATGTTCAAGTTCCATTGGTTTTAACAAGAGAGAGTTAAGCACTTTGCTGTATCCTCCCACTGAAACAAAACCCATCAACTCTGGGTGAATTTCTTGACTTCTGGCTGCTTATTTGCATCAAAGGAGAATAGCAACTTGAGATATATTAGTCCTAAATGTTTATATCATTAGCTGATTAAGCAGGTTCTTGTTAGTTAATACTTAATGATTCAGAATCAAATCATAGCAAAATGAAGTTTTACAGAATGGGCTTGAAAAAAAACTATATTCAAAATTTTGTACTCATTACTCATTCTGGTATTGGGCTGGCAAGCTCACATATTTATCAACCTGAGTTTAGCATGGAGTTTATAAAAATAGTTTGTAAAAATGGTAAACCCACTTTTAGGACCCATTATTTCTTTTTTAAAATCAGTGTATGAAAATAGATTCTATGGGATCACAGTTTACTAAAATTACTCCTGTAGCGCTTGCTACTGGAAGCCACTGGATAGATAATAAAATTTCAAGACAGAATAACTCCAGCAAGTTCAACAGCAATGCAAATGTTTATCCTTCTCTCAGATGATATTCCTTCTTCTTCTCTGTTGATACAGGAGAGAGGCTGTGGCTTACTGGATATTACACCATACTACATCAACATAGGGAAAAATGAAATTCGAATATAATAATGTACTCTGAAATGGTGCCTTGATTTCCTTTCTGACCAATCCTTCTCTTCACTTGCAATTTATACAGCATACAGTAACATACAATCACAAAGGTTTCTATAAGGGGAGCGAGCAAGATACTCAGTAAAGTTTAGCATATTGGTATTTGACATTTCTTAACATTTCTTAACAGTAAATAGCCATTTTACCACTGAGGTGGTTCATGCTTTTCTCTAAAGGAAAACAATTTGGTGCATTGGCATGCCTATCTAGTACAAAGGTCCATTAAATTGTTCATAACAATAGTCACTCAGTATGAGGAACCTGTGATTTTGTTCTTAATGTTGTACTCCTGAGTCCACTCCTGAGGAATAATCATATGCCTGTTTTTCAAGTTTCTTCTGCAATAGAAATCTGAGCAGATGTTTGTCTTGGATGCCATCTGGTGGCGATATGTTACTGCAGCGCTTGCTGTTAGGAAATGTTGAGTATGCCTCATGATAAAATAATGATAACTCGGGAAACTTAATTCAAAAATCAAAAGCTAACAAATGTCATGCACACTAACCAAGATAGTATTTTCTATGGCATTTGTAAACACCATCTTTAGCTGGCAGAGGTATACTTACTTGTTCTACTGTGACTCTGAAATTCTTGATTCTTAACACCACCTGTTCTTAAACATGCCTTATCGTCATCTGGAAAAGATTTTTTAAAATGAAACAAATGAATATGGATGAATTTCAGAATTTGATAATAAAGCAATTTAAAGAGGCTGAGGTGTTCACCGAATGAAATTCCATGTTACACTAAATAAAAGTGGGTCTGTAATTTATCTTAAATAAAAATCCACTTTATCAAAAGATAAAGCACAGTGAATGATTAACCAGCAGTTGGAGAGCTAGTGGCACAAGTAGCAAAATAAGTTCACATAAGGAATAATCACTGGTCATATTTAAACTATCCAAAAAAAACATGGCTCTGAATTGTATGAGAATACGTACAGTTTAACATAAAAGCTATAAACTGGGATCCATACAAGTACTGTCCTTTATTTAGTTATCTATTGCATTTATATCCTATATTTCTCCCCAATGGGGACCCAAAGCAGCTTATATTATTATTCTTCCCTCTACTTTATCCTTACAACAATCTTGTGAGATAGGTTAGTTTGAGAGTGTGTGACTGGCCCAAGGTCACCCAGCAAGCTTCCCCGGCAGAATGGGGATTTGAGAGTACCTTTATGAATTTTAGGCAGGAGATACAACTGTGGCACCCTCCCCTCGGTTTCCAATTTAAAAAAAATCATATGTAGACTTATTTATGTAACCTTCAAGTAGTCCCTCTTCCAAAATGGAAGTAGGGTTTTTTGTGCTCCTTTTGTAATGATTGGTGTTGTTCAATAGTCTCAATGCCTCCTTATTAATATACTAATCTCTATCCCACACAACTACTGCACTTCCTTTATCTGCTGGTCTAAAACCAATATTGTTGCGAGTGCAGAGCTCTTTCAGCATACTGTGTTCAGAATTATTCAAATTGAGCCAAACCAGCAACTTTCAATACTCTTGCTTTTTTATTTTGTCCAAAACAAGTTCTTGAAACACCAATATCCTAAGTGGTTTTGTGTGTGTGTGTGTGTGTGTGTGTGTGTGTGTGTGTGTGTGTGTGTGTGTGTAGGGGTGAGGTTAAAAGTAGATTTGAGTCTAAACATAAAGTTGTTTAATGAGGCATTATCATCTATATCTTTGTCCTTAAAAAGTCTGCAAGTCTGCTGCATTTCAGACATCAAGTCTAAAAGTATTGTGTTAGGGTGTAGGAAAACGCTTCCTCAGTACAGATATTTCTGCTTCAGAGAGATCAATCTTAGCTTAACTATTTATGGTTTTTAAAACTTTCTGAGATTCCCAGATCCCAGACTCTTAGTGTTGTTTGTTGTGAGCAGGAGCCCTCTGTGTCACACGGCAAACCAAAATAAAACAGACAGAAACTTCCATAGCGGTTAGTGGTATGGCACAGTGGACTACTGTTCTACTACATACATCCAAACACTTGGATGCAGCTACAGAAGCTTCCCAGTCATTGTCCTGGAGCATAGCAGGCAGTACAAGTTCCCATGAATGAAAACACTGCCTCTAACATCTGGGCGGCCCAGCAGACACTTCCATTTTTCTGCTGAAAACATAAAAAGGGCCCTGCCAGATCAGACTAGATCAGATCTAGTGCAGCATCCTGTTTCATACAGTTGATCTGTAGGGGAAACAACAAACAGGGCACAAAGGCCAAGGCATCTATTTAGTACTCTCTACCTAAATACAGCCAGAACAAATGAGAAGATGAATTGTTTACAACCAGAGCTGGCAATAATTCTAAAAACTCAACTTATTACTGTGCCACTATGAGAATACATATGTACTTTGAGATTAGAGGCAGTATAGAGAAATACTGTTAATTTTTTTCCTAATTATGCACGCTATTTTACTTACAATGCTTGTCAGATGATTTTGTTTCTTCATTATCATGAAAGAAGGAGATACCTAGGGGGGAAAACACAAAACCCAATGTTCATATTCTTTTTTGTGTTTAGGTACTCTGTACAGACTTACGGGCACTTCTCTGAAAATACAAAACCCAAGTTCCTGCTCCAAAATGCACTGTTAATGTTGCCTTTCTAAGCTACTTTTCCGGACATTTAAACTCCTCTTAGTCTACCTTGTCACTCCCTTGAGTCCCTTTTGCTTTCATTGCTCACTAAGGGCAAAACTAGACATTAGGCTTCCACAGGTTTGACCTGTGGATGTGACACCATTTTAGAGAAGAATTTGGCCATCTGAAAGTGCTGCAGGGGGCAGATAACCTTGTTACACCATGCCACTGGTTCAATCAGGACTGGGCCCTCAAGGCATGGTTAATTGGCTGAATATATCTCTAAAACTATGTCAGAGTCCATGGGTTAGACCTGTAGACACCATGATGTCTAGTTTGGCCCTTAATTCACCAGATATGTAAGAATGGAGGCTCCTGGTAGGCTTCGCATGGAATGTGTGGGCTGTCTGCTGGGGTGAACTAGAGGATCTACTCCTAGCTTCATGAGGAACATTTGGGTCCAGTAGCACTTTAAAGACCAACTATACTGGCTGCTGAATGTGGTGCCTTCCATGAAGATAGTTTCAGGGAGTAGCTGTGTTGGTTTGTAGTTGAAGAGCAAGATTCAGGTCCAGTAACATTTTAAATATTGGTCTTTAAGGTGCTACTGGACCTGAATATTGCTCTTCTACTACAGACCAACACGGATACCCACCTAAATCAATTCTAGCTTCATCTTTACCTTCTCTTTGTCCTGCATCCTCTGTATCCATCAACATGCCTGAACCCCTTTCCAGTCTTTTCTGTGTTCCTATTCCAGTTTCCTGCCTCTCCCACATCCCTAGCTACTCTTGTATGTCAGTTTGTTGTACAAAATTTGATTTTGTATTTGAACTTGTGTACTTGAAATTCCACCTTATTTTCAATCTGTTTTTATCTTGCTGGCTGTGGATTAACCTGAGTTTATGGCTAGCACTTTTTTCCTGCTAATATCTCGTAAGGTCCCTGCCAATATCTCATAAGTCTCAAAGTTTCCACTTTCTAAAATGGGAGATAGTGGGATCCAACCAAAAAAATTATTAGACTAATGAAAGTAAAGCACATTGCTAAGTGATATCAATATTCATGATACCCGTGAAAAGAACCCTAACACAGAAACATATTCTATTTCTTCTATAACTGAGATATTAAGTAGCCCTATTATTCATGTGTGTGTCTGTTAGATGTCCATTGTGATCCTTCTTAACATAGTCTGCCTAAACTGTGTTCAGTGCCAGATTTAAGTCTCTTAGGCTATCACTTCAACGTTTTGCACAAACATTATCAACCACATATGGAATGAAACAATCTGAGGCTGATGACATCTATGGCATACTGACCATGAGTCTTGATTTTCTGTAGGATAAAATACAGATATTCGCCGCAAATGCCTGCTGCATTTAAAAACTCCTCTTGAGTCATGCTGCATAGCTGTTGGCCATTTATGTTAAAGTGCGAAAAGGAAATACAGTTGGCATCCAGTTTGTACTGATCACAACAAAACTGCAGCCATTCACAGACATTGTGTCTTGTCCAGTACTCTGGGTGAGTGGATGTCCAGGAAGAATCACAGCCTGCCAAATGTAATTAGAAAAAAGTTGGGGTTGAACTTCGAACAGTTCATCATATGAACAGTTTGTTATTTTCAACAATGAAATCATCTATAACATACAGCCCAATCTATTCAACTACTGTGCAAATAAATGGGCACAGAATGGATTGGCAAAATGGGCGGAGTGGGGCAAGAATGAACTGGAAAAGGGGCAAGATTTCAAAGGTCTCACTGATATAAGTCTTAAGATATTTTGGTAACCTTTAGGTCTGCTACACCACCTGAATCTAATAGTGACATGTAGCACCTATAGACTAACAAAGTTTTATTGTAGGGTATGGAGCTTTCATGAGAGTTGAAAGGTATGATCATGCTTGCCAATCTGTGTGCTGATTATTCAAATTTTCCATGTTAACTAAATGCAGTTGAAGCTGGTCTGTGCTGGCAATGCAGTGTTTGACCAGACAGTTCTGAGCCCTGGTCTTTATGCCCCATCCCTTTTAAAAGATCAAAATGGACATTTTAACGGGCGATGTAGATTTGCTTTCCTTCTGTATAACTTTGTTTTCTGACCGGTAAGCTGAGCATGATAACAACAACAACAACATTTGATTTATATACCGTCCTTCAGGATGACTTAACACCCACTTGGAGCAGTTTACAAAGTATGTCATTATTATCCCCACAACAAACACCCTGTGAGGTGGGTGGGGCTGAGAGAGCTCCTAGAAGCTGTGACTGACCCAAGGTCACCCAGCTGGCTTCAAGTGGAGGAGTGGGGAATCAAACCCGGTTCTCCAGATTAGAGCCCCGTGCTCTTAACCACTACACCAAACTGGCTTCTGTTTCATTGTTGGTTGCATGAAATTGATTTTCTTTTGGATCAGCTATTTTTTTGTCTTAACTGCAGTATAATGAAATGAAACTAACTGCTTTTCTGATGTTCTAGTTAAGAATGTACAGTAAGTAACCTTGGCATGCTTTAGCAATCACTTCTAAAACTTTCACTGAATGAAGATAATATCAGCTTTGCCAGCAATAAAAATTCTAAGGCATATTCCCTCGCTATATGGAACAATTCTTGTCAAGGCTAGCTTAGCCTCTTTTGCTTTTCCTCCTAAAAAGAATAAAGATGGGAGTCTTGGAACTGACCTCCTTTTATGATGGTAGAAATGTAAATAAAAAGACTAGCTACATGTATTTACAGTGCAATCCTGAGTGGGGGGATGGAAAGTGCTTAGGGAGTGGACTAAAGGGTACAATGCCATAACTTACACTTACATGGGTGTAACCCTCCCCCTCCATTGGGGGCCAGGCAAGGCACACCCCCGCCATGGCCCATCAGCGGTAGCCGAGACAGGCAGTCAGCTGGAGGTGTGAGCAAGGTGTAAGTCCCTGTGCTGGCACCGGGAAGGGCGGGCTGCAACTTAGTCAGCTCCCAAAGCTTCTCCAGGTCCAGGAATGACCACTGCAGCATCAGGTTACGCTGCAAAATACGGTGGCGTAGTCCATTGGTGCCCATTGTACGGGGAAAACTTGCTGGCCCAACATCTAGCCCCGCCCAAGCAGCTCAACAGAACACAGGATGCCAACTACCGCCAGGACCAATCAGTGTGTGGCCACACTGTGGCTGTGCTCCCCTCCATGCACCCAATCAGCTCCTCAGGCACCCTACATAACGTCAGGCTAGGACGCCCATGAACCCAGGTAAGTAGGGTGATGGCTGGAGGCTCTGCCCGGCTGCTCCCACCCACGAGGACTTAGAGCACAAGGTGGGAGAGAGCGCAGGTGGTGGAGGATGAAGAGTGTGCTATGGGAACTTTGTGTAAAATGGTTGTACCTTGCACTCACTCAGGGAGGAGAGCTAAGTTCAGACTTTCTGATTAATAACCACCAACTGAGATCCTTTGCAGTTGCACCAGCCCCTTAGTCCTGGCTTGGGGAAGGGCAAGGACACTTAGACAGGTAAGAAGGAGCTGGGGTGGTCACCACCCCGGCTCGCACAGTCGCACAAGCCCCCCCCCCTCCCAAACACCAGCCTCTGCTGGTGAGGCTAGCTGAGGGTAGGGTGGCCCTTGCCTGTGAGCCAGCACGGCCCATGCCTGCCAAGGAGGCAGATGCTTAACAAGCCACACCTGGCACAGCTTTTATGGGGTGGGTGGATTCCGAAGGCCCATGCCTTGGCTCCAAGCAAACACCCTCAGCCAGGCTCCTCCATCAGGCAGGGAGAGAGCACTGCTGCAGGTTGGGGTAACTGGCTGCTCACTCCATAATTCCCTGTCAATGATGGACAAGTCAGGGAGACCCTGGAGCATCAGTGATCCTGCCCCTGGTGATCCTCCTTAACCATCATTGATACCCAGCCCAGACAGCAGTTCCCCTGGCATCCTGCATCTCTGCCTTGTTTCCCATGAGGGTAGCGGTGGGAATGAATCATGTGGCTCCGACCACTGCGCAAACAGGCTCTACTTCCTTCCCAGCTGAGGGATGTTGGTGGGACGGACCTCCAGGGACCCCAGTCACTTTTAACCATTTAATAAAGTTCATGTTGAACAGCCTCTCTGTCTGTTTGCTTGTCTGTGCATGACAGTTGCCCCCATCCACTTTCCTGACAGGATGCCATATAACATGTCAAGGGGATTGGTCTCTGACTCGGGGCTGGCTCCAAAGGTGGCCTGTCATTCCACTCTGGGACCACCTTCCCCTGACTGCAGCAGGGCTTGCAACATCCGCCTCACATTGGATAGCTTTCCTGGCTCCACCCTCTGCCATAGCACCAGGCAGCACTCCATACCCAGGTGAAAGCAGTGGGAAACACTGCTTTTAGCCATTGACTAACGTCTGTGCTAGAAACCTATCTCCCTGTCTGTGCATGGCAATAGATCCCCCCCCCCACATCCCTGTCAGTCTACCCCTTCACAAATCCCCCCAAATGGTTTCAGCCCTGGTCCGGTGTGGGCGGTGTAGGTCAAAGCGGCTGCTGCTCATTTGCCAATATCTGCTGGGAGCAGCCAAGCAGCGCCGCTGCCATACCGATGCCCAGCCAGCACGGCGGCCCTGGTCCTTAGGGTTGGGCTGCCCAATATGGAATTTAGAACTAAATATAACAACAACATATAAATATATTGGTCCATAATCCCAATAATTGTCAAGGCAAAGGGATAGAAGACATTGCTAAAGGAAAGGCTTATCAATTAGATTAATAAGAACAAAATTTTGTAGAAACTGTTGATCATTGGGGCTGGCCAACCTTAGGTTGCGTTGTTCCATACAGTAGTAGGCTACACCAACTACTTTTCTTGTATTAGTATTTTGATGTGTTTCATTGTTTAATGGAGATTACATGTGTCTAACAGTGAAATCCTAACCAGAGACTGGTGTAACTCTGCTTAGGATTTCACTATAAGTCACCTTGTACAGTTTATAAAAAAGTAGGGTATAAATATTTTCATACTGTAATATACAGAGGCAATCTGTGGTTTTAATTCATTTTATAATCCTCATTGATTGTAAGCTACCTCATAAACTTCAACTATTTTTAAACATACAGATGTACACAGTAGCCCTGGTAGACAACAATTCCCATCCAGGCTGAAGTAGGTCTTATGCAGATGCTTGGAGTACAGAAAAGGAGACCGCAAGTACTGTGATTCAGAGTCTTGTGCTGCTGCTACCATCTGTCCACTTTAAAAGTGGAGCATCCTTAAATTACTGTACATTATCATTATCTATATGTCTAATTCTCAACATGGCCAAATTTCTGTATACTTAAATCTTGAGACTGGAGCCATGAACGGAGAAGATAGATATTTCTACAAGCCTGAAAAAGTCCCAGGTTTGCAGAAAAATCTGAAATCTTAAAAAAAAAAACACCTCTGGGTGGTTAACCTCCCACATCATATAAGCATCCATAGGTTTCAGAAATGTGGCTATTGCCAGTCAGCTGCACAATACTGACAGCCTTCAAGCCTTGGTTTCTGTCAGTAAAAGGCAGGAGGCAGGGGGCAGGGCTCCTTTTAGGGCTGTTTCAACCTTTGAGGGAGGATTCTGGCAGAAAGTACCAGGCTACTTGCTACCACATCACTTGCATGCCTCACCCAGGCCTGGCTGCTTATTAGTGTTCAACCAGCACGAAACAGAGTCAAACTCACAGGAGAGAATAAATACACATATGTACAAAGTATCAAAAATATTTTTAACGTGCCAAATGCTATATACAAGTACTAACTTCTAAACTAACTAACTCAATAACATGAATATTTAAACATAGACCGACTTATAGGCATGTTACAAACATAACCAAATCGGGAGCAACAAAGAATCCAGAGAAAACTCCTTCTGGATGTGTCCAACAACATTGTATCTTCTGTGCTCTCAAAACTCGTGTCTTCTCTAAAGTCCTCTGGAGCAGTAGAAAATCAATCAAATGGAAAAACAATTCCACGCCCGTGGTGAATGAGCGGTGGAACATCAAGCGGATGGAAAAACAGACCCACGCCCTATCTGGGGCCGGCTCAAACGCTCAGATTTCGTCCCGTCACTTCTTCAGGAGCGTGTTTCCTACATCATAGGGTAGTTGTGAAAATAAAGGATAAGAGAAGAATGACGTAAGCTGCTTTGGGTCCCTACTGTGGAAAAAGGAGGGTATAAATGAAATAAATAAATAATGGCAGATGGCACTGCACTACTGTGCCATAGTCTTCCCGTCTGGAGGCTGCCAGGAAAAGGGGAAAAGGGAAAGTTGGGGGTGGGTGAGATAAAGGTAGGTTGGCTGGTGGGTGGAGAAGAGAGAAAGAAGCAAGTAATGGAGAGAGGCTATGGGAACCTTCAGGGAAGAGAAAGAGAAAATAGTGGGTGAAGAGAAAATGAAATGTCCCCTGCAAGTTTTTGTGGATCCTGCACTTGTCCATTTCTATTGCAAAAGAAACAGCAATGAACTTCTCATTCTATGCACCATTTGCATTTGTCTAGGTGCACTGATCTCTCTCATAGCAAATCCACATATGTGAATTACAGATCCACATCCTTAAACACTTGTAAACATTCCAAACGTTTGAGAACACTCTGAACTCCCCAAAGTTATCACACATCATCACAAGGAGATCCATTTGTCATTTACTGTTATCCTAACATCTGTCGCAGGCAAATTAGTAGAAACTGTAATCAAAGATAGAATTATTAGGCATATGGAATAACAAAGGCTGCTGAGGGAAAATTAGCATGGCTTCTGCAAAGAGAAGTCCTGTCTCATCAACCTGTTGGAGAGCTTTGCGATAGTGAAGAAGCATATAAATAAGGATGACCAGTATTTACTTGGACTTTCCAAAGGCTTTTGACAAGGTTCTTCACTAAAGGCTCCTGGGTAAACTCAACAGTCATTGGACAAGAGATGGGTCCTCTTATGGATTAAAAGTTGGTTAAATGACAGGAAGCAAAGAGTAGGAATAATGAACAGTTCTTGCAGTTCTTGGAAGCTCACAAGGATCGATATTGGGGCCAGTTCTTTAGAACTTGAGGTGAACAGTGTGTTGGTCAAGTTTGCAGATGACATAAAACTATTCAGGAGGATGGTGACAACAAAGGCGAACTGTGAAGAGCTTTAGGAGAATCTCCACAAATTGGGTGAGAGGACAACAATGTGACAAATAAGTTTAGTGTAGGCAAGTGTAAAGTGATTCACATTGGAACAAAAAAATCCCAACTTCAAGTATATGCTAATGGGGGTCTGAACTTTCTGAGACCGAGAAAGAGACCTTGGGGTCATAAGGGCTTAATGAAAGTGTTAACTTAGTGTGCTGCTACAGTGAAAAAGACAAACTCTATGCTGGGGATTGTTAGGAAAGGGATTGAAAATAAAATGGCCAATATTATAATGCCCCTGAATAGATCTACGATGCAGCCTTGTTTAGAACACTGTGAGCAGTTCTGGTCACCCTATGTCAAAAAGGACATTGTGGAGCTAGAAAAATTATGGAAGAGGACAACCAAGATGATTAGGAGTTGGGGGTCTGGGACTTTTCAGTTTGGAAAAGAATCACTGCAGGGGAGGGGGAATGATAGAGGTTTAAAAAATATGCACAGGGTAGAGAGAGTAAACAGAGAACTTTTTCTCCCTCTCCCCAAATACTAAAACTCATGGGTTAATGAAGCTAATAGGCAGTAGACTGAGGACAGATAAAAGGAAATACTTTTTGACACAATGAGTGTTTAAGATGTGGAATTGACTGCGCAGGGATGTAGTAATGGCCACAGGTGTAGAAAGCTTTAAAAAGAGATTAAACTGATTCCCAGAAGATAGGTCTATCAGTGGCTCAAGGGAACAGAGGCAATAAATCTCTGAATACAAGTACTAGGAGACAACTTCAGGGGAAGGCCTTGGCCTCCATGCCCTGTTGTTGGCCCTTCAGGGTAATTGGTTGGCCATTGTGTGAGGCAGGATGCTGAACTAGATGAATTAGATGGACCTCTGGTCTAATCAAACAGGGCTCTTCTTATGTTCTTGCTTGGCACATTTCAATAGAAACTTTTGTGTAACATCAGTGAGCACAATATGATTGCCATTCCAAGTGTCTAGCTACTCTGCATTTTCATTTACAAATTAATGTTTGACATTGTGGGATAAAAAGCAAGTGTTTAATTTGTGTTCAGCTATCTAAATTATATGTTATTTACTTAGTTTAAAGATTTGAACTTTGCTTCTCAACCAAGAACTGGTTTTGCTGGTTTTTCTTTAATTAAAAACAATTAAAATATTAGAAAAGCCATTCAATTAAAAAACTCTAGACAGACAAGAATAAAATGTAGATTCAAACATCAGGACAATCTTAAAACCTAGCAGCAGTGATAAAAATACTGAACTGAAATCGAATCTAAAATACAGAAGGAAACGTGGAAAAACCCATTATCTAAAAGCCTAGGAGAATGACAGTGCCATCCTAGCAGAGTTACATCTTTCTAAGTCAATAAGCTTAGGAGGGTGTAACTCTTCTTAAGATGGCCCTGTAAATGTCTCTACCTGGCACTGAAGGATAATAAATCAGTTTTGAGTGAGCTTCCAAGGGGAGGACATTCTAAAGGACTTCCCCCACCTTTGGGGTGGGGAAGGTTCTCCCCACCACTGCACCTTGTTAATTTGTTTTATTATTTGTATATTGATTTTAGTTTTTGTTTTTATCAATTTTACCTGTTCACCGCCCAGAGCCCCTGGGATGGGCGGTATATAAATTGAATAAATAAATAAATAAAAATAAAGCTGAGGTGCCACAACTGAAAAGACTTTGCTTGTGTTATTGGTCTCAGCTCCAAAAAGGAGAACAGCAGAACAGGGTCTCATATCACTATCTCAGAGGATGGGCAGAACCATATGGAGGGAGAACACTTGTTAGATGTTATTGTCCCAGGCCATTTAGCAGTAGCAGTTGAGGGGGGCTGGAAATAAATGGGAAATTAGCATCAACAAGCTGAGGATCTGCTCTGTTAGAGGAAGTGTGATCCTATGCAGACCAGGCTAAAACCTTGTTCCTGGACTGGCATGATTATTGAGAAGTAGCATCTCTATTTTAGCTAGATTGAGCTTCAATTTATTAATCAATGGCAGGTACATCTAGGAGTGTGCAATTAGGGCTTGGTATTCCTTTAAAAATACTGAATTTCACCTGATTCAGCTAAATTTGGTACTTCTGAACTCAAAAGGGAATATCAAATCAGATTTCATATTCCTGAACTCTAGTTTACCGAATTAATTTGGGTTAATTCGGTAAACTTTGGTAATAGCAGCTGGGCTGTTCCTTTGCTTCTGTTTTATCCTTTGCTTCTGTTGGTGGAGTGCTTTTTTTCTGTTTTATAGTTCCTGTTTATTAGATTCACTTGTTCTTTGGAGGGGGGGTGGCTGTGTTTTTCCCTGTTGTGGGTATTTTGTTGCTGTAAATTTTTGCTAGTTCTTTGGGGTGGTGTTTCCCCCTGTAGTTGGGGCTGCTCTTTCTTTATACAAGTTTGGTTGGTGTTTGTTTTCCTCAGCATAGAGGTTTGGCTTGGTGTTCACTGTAGGTTTTTGTTGGTTGGATGTTCTTCTTCTGGGAGGGGCATGCTTATAGGGGTGCTACTTGGTTCACTTTTACCTAGTGGTGTTTCGGTGTACTTTGGGTATTCAGAGAGGGCTGTATGAACTTATACAAAGTATTTTAAGATAGTTATTGGTCTTGTAAAGCAAAACTTAATTGGTAGTTTTTAGGGATCAAAGAGAGTCCCCCCTTTAATAGGCTTATGTAGGAATTAAGAAGAGCTCAGGTTCTACTCAAATTCCGCCCATTAGTGACATTTAACTAGATTTTCCTTGTCCACCTCTGGCTCCCTTAGAGCCAGGCCAGGCACATTAGAAATAGTTTTTTTGTCATAGTTTTACCTGTAGATTGGGGTTCAGGCCAGCAGTAACTTGATTCCTGAAGAGGAATTAAGCTACTTGCTAGCATAGTGCCACCACATACCTAAATAGGGCCTTTTAAAAAGATTTTTTTTGTGCATCTCCAGGTTTAGATCCACAAGAGGCAAGCTTTTAGAGTATGTAGGTAGGTTTTAGAAGACACTCTCATTTTGGGCTTTGAGTGGTTTGGTAATTTAACTGTTTAATAAGGTTGGTTGTTGTGGATTTTCCGGGCTGTATAGCCGTGGTCTTGGCATTGTAGTTCCTGACGTTTCGCCAGCAGCTGTGACTGGCATCTTCAGAGGTGTAGCACCAAAAGACAGAGATCTCTCAGTGTCACAGTGTGGAGAAGATGTTGGCAGGTAATTTATATCTACTCAGGAAGGTGGGTTTGGGCTGAGTCATCCTGTAAGAGTTTCCCAGGGTGTGGAATGCTAATGGAGGGAGGCGTCACTGTATCCTGAGGAGGTTCTTTTGCATATGGATTGGTGCTTGATGTGCTAATCTTCTCTGCAGGGCTATTGTCGGGTGTAGAGTGTTTTGTTAGCCTGGTGTTTTTCAGGGCTGGAAACCATGCTCTATTCATTTTTAAAGTCTCTTCCTTCCTGTTGAAATTGTGCTTATGCTTATGAATTTCAATGGCTTCCCTGTGAAATCTGACGAAGTAGTTGGAAGTGTTGTCCAGTATTTTAGTGTCCTGGAATAGGTTACTGTATCCTGTTCAGCCACTGCTGATTTTTCCGGATGGCCAAGTCTGCAGTGTCTTTCATGTTCTTTTATTCTTGTCTGGATGCCACGCTATGTGGTCCCGATGTAAACTTGTCCACAGCTACAGGGTATGTGGTATACTCCTGCAGAGGTGAAGGGGTCTCTACTGTCTTTTGCTGATCGTAATAGGTTAGTTTACTAGTTAATAAGGTTAGTTACTAGTTACTTTAATAAGGTTAGTTACTAGTTAGTGTAGATTCCAGGGGGCAGAAAAATGAGTGACAGGTGACCAGAAAGGGGCCCTTAGGGAAAGGCAAGAGATCAGAAGAGAGGGGTAGAGGGGAGGAAGAGGGCTGTGACTCTCCCTCAACCTGCACAGAGGGGGCCTGCCCCAGCACAGCTGCTGTTCACCAGTCTGGCTTCTGGTAACAACAAGAAGGTTCATAAGGTCCTCTTTCTTGAGGCAGCTAGAGGAGTATCGCCCTCACCACAGGTGCCTGTGACAAGAGCTGGCACTGGGCAGGGGCCTGCTGCTGAGATTCCTCCTCCTCCTCCAGCTGTTGTGACCCAGCAGTGAGAGGAGAAGCAGCATGAGGAATCTTTTGGGGTGAGTTATCCATCCCTCAGCCCTGGGACCCAGAGGATGTTTGAGGAACTGGCAGAGGGGCCCATCATGGGTCAGCCTTCCCCAGTTGCCTCTAAGGCCAGCTGTCAGGCTATGGAGGACAGGATACGGCAGACAGATCCCTGAATCATTGTAGCAAGATACAGGTCCTGGGTTAAATGACTTTTATTCACAAATCAGATCTTTTCCATATGCACAGGTCCATAGGTTTACTTAGAGGCAAAAAGCAACTAAGCAGTACAGCTTATTTGAAAGGAATAAAGGCTTGAGGAAGGTACAGGTCTAACTACTCAAACATTCCCCTCCCTTCTAAACCACAAGTTTGAGCGGGAAGAAGTCTGGGAAACTTTTCTGGAGTTTATACATTAGCTAGACAAGATATAGAGAACTGTAACATTTCAGACATTACAAGGTCATTTCAATGAGCCTCAAAGGAAGAGATTACCCATAGCTTTCCAAGCTGTGTTCCCAGGCTGTGAGAGGGAGAAACGAAAGTGATGCATACAGTCTATCAAATCAAACAGTGATGTACATAGCAGTTGCAATATGAAATCAGACAGTAACACAGTATTAGCATTTAGCATCCCCTAGAACTATGGCATGGATGTAGGGGCTACAGACATGACACCAGCAGCAGGCTTTTCAGAGTAAGGTAGGATGAGAGGATGGTGGAGGAAGAGAAAGAGTTTGTAGAAGCGGTGACCACCACATATCTACCCCCTTCCCCCTCAGGCATCTTTTTCTGCCCAGCCTAGACACAGTGTGACTGGTCCAAGGGCCTCACAGGAGGCATCTTCTGGGGTACCCACAGCTTCAGGGCAGATGGGCCCCCCTTGTCCTGCAATGTCTGGGAGCATTTCCAGAAGATGGAGGATCTCTGATATGCATAGTGCTAGCACTATAGGGCCCAGGTCAGTTGAGGGAAGGATGAGAATCATCTCTCGATGACCAGTCTGAGGAACCACATGAAGAAGCACCACCAGGTGGTGTTTCTTGTGGAGGACTGGAGGCTGGAACCACATGGCTGCCAGCAAGCTAGCAGGGGGTCATGCTGCAACCATTTCTGGTGCTCTCCCTCCCAGGCTTCCTGTTGGGAAGGGATGGCAAACATCTCTGCTGGAGATGTTTGGTGTGCATGGAACTAGTATGCCAAGAAGGGGGGGGGGATCCAGTGGACATCATTCAGAAGATCACAGAGATGATCACCGTAGACAGGCAGCCTTTCTCTGTAGAAGAGGATTTTGGCTTCCAAGAGCTGTTCCAGCAAGTCTGTCCATGCCTCCTGCTTGCACCAGGTTGAGCAGGACTGTGGTGTTTTCCTTTTACAGGGATGCCAAGGAGCATGTGAAGGCAGAGTTGTCTCGCACTGCTGGGAGAACTGTACACTTCACATCAGACATCTGGACATGTCCTCAACTGCAATATGCATACTTCTTGCTTACTGCACACTGGGGGCAACCTGATGACTTTCACGGTGGGGGGTGAGATGATCAGCATCAGGCAGGGCCTGATGGGAGACCTCTGGGCTAGCTACTGGAAGGCTTTGCTCCATGCCAAGGTTCTCAATGAGGCACACACAGCAGAAACATTGCTGGCACTATCAAGAGGGAATTACTGGATTGGGTAGGTGAGAGTGAAGGCAGCATCACCACAGGATACATGGTGCAAACATGAAGGCAGTGACAACGTGAGTGGGCCACATGCACATTTACTGTGCAGCCCACAAACTTCACTTCCTGGTGAAAGATGCACTTGGTTTGGGTTCCTTAGAGGAACCTGCAGAGGACTCCACAACTTGTGACTTCCAGTGTCTCCTCCAGAAATGCTGGTGACTTATGAGTCACTTCTTGCACACTGTGAAAGCAACTCACCAATTATGCCAGAAGCAGATCAGTACAGGCATGCTGGAGCATCACCTGATCTCTGATGTTGTCACTCACTAGAACTCCACCCATGCCATGCTTAAGCGTTTAGTGGAGCAGCAGGCCACCCTCACAGTGTGACTCATGAAGAGCAACACTTGGAGGGGGGAGGGGGAGTTCAGCCCAGAGGACTGGCTCACCATCTCACAGACAGTGGAGGTACTGAGGCCCTTCAAGGAATTCACTGTTGCAATCTTGTTTGACATGGTGACCCTGGGTCTGGTCATTCCTCTGGTGCATATACTTCAGAGTGCTATGGCCTCCTTCCTGGATCCAGATGCAGGACATGCAGACCTCGTTCCAGGATTGTGCATGCTTGTGAGAAGACTGCAACAGGCTATCATGTCCCAGCTGCAGCCTCTCACCAAGAAAGAATCGTTTGTGTTGGGGACCATGTGTAATTCGCGCATCAAGTGCGCAGATCGAGCACTTCACCAGCACAAGAAGTGTCCTCTCTTTGTGGGTGCAGCATAGGCAGGCCAAAAGGGGCCTCCTGCCAGCAGAGGGGATGGGGAAGAGGCCTAGCTCTGCTGGATCCCCTCCAGCCCCTTCTCAGCAGGGTCCCCTCCTTGTCAACCCTGGGATTTCTATAGAGATGGAGATACTCTGGTGTGTTCTTGGCCTCTCTGGGAATGTGAAGCACATGAGCCAGGATTTGGTGGAGGCAAATGTCAGG
This sequence comes from Eublepharis macularius, assembly GCF_028583425.1. NCBI lineage: Eukaryota > Metazoa > Chordata > Lepidosauria > Squamata > Eublepharidae > Eublepharis > Eublepharis macularius. The sequence continues at coordinate 94,104,360 of NC_072791.1, read as the reverse complement.
GACTACCTTGCAGAACCCTGTGAGTTGCTTTCTACTGAACCACTGAGCTATTGGGCCAAGAAAGAGGTGGTCTGGCCAGACCTCTCTCTCTCAAGGTTCAGAAGTCCTCTCATGCCCTCCTATGAGTGTGGAGAGCGAGTGCATCTTTTCTCATGCATGCGACAGTGTCAGCTCGCATTGCACTCACCTGCTCCCCAAGAGAGTTGAGCAGATGGTCTTCCTGAAGGTCAACATGCTGCTCTTCAATTTCCCATCTTTGGACTTCCAGAGTGAATGAGGTAAGCCCACCTTTTGGCCTGAATCCTCTGGGAGTCTGTGAGGTGGGGGAAAAGTACTCTTTCCAAGACTTAAAAGTTAGGTAGAAAACATGCAGAAGAAGGACAGTTGATTCACTTAACACAACAAATGTACACTGCAATTTGGACTCCCCCTAACAGACCTCAAAACCACCAGTCTGTGTTAGCACAAATTTCTGCAGATAATTGAGAACAGAGGCCCCACGAATGCCACTGGGATGCGAAGAGTCAGAGAGAGATGTTAGGCAAAGCAGAGAATGACACACCAAGTGTCACAGAGGGAAACCCACAGAAGCACTCAAATGAAGCTACAGAATACTGTTGAGCATTAATGTAGGTAATGTGTTGTTCTGATAGTAAATTAACTTTTCTCATTGCATGGGTGGGAGGGGGCAATGATGAAGGCTGATGCAGAGAGAGAATTACTTGGGTTATCCAAGTACCTCAGTATCAGTTTCAGCCTGAGGCCACGTGAGTGGGATCCATTTTATGCAAGTGTGCTTGCTTCTCATTGTCTTGTGCTTGTGGCTGGGTACTGCTTGGTTCTGTTCTATGGTGTTCCCCTACTGGCTGAACCCAGTGCCTGGCTGAACCCAGTGCCTGGCTGCTGTGAATAACACTGGTTCTGTTAGGCTAAGTTGCAAGAATGTCCCTTGCTTCAGTTTGATTTGGGTGTGAAGTTGGTCCCCTTGCTTCATTTTTGTTCTGGGGGAATTCCATTCCTTTGCTTTGGTTTCCTTCCATTTGCAAGACTGTCCCTTGATTTGGTTTGGATGATTCTCTGGTGTGATGCTGGTCTTTATAGAAACCAATGGAGAGTGGCTGGTCAGCCTGCTCAGGGGGCACTGGTTTTTTGGGGTGTGTGTCAGTTTGGTTCTGTTAGACTTCCCCAGGAATGAACTTACATTTGGGAGCACGACTTGGCTGTGGTATCCTTGCCCTGTGCATATGTGCCCCTTGTAAAAGTTCTCATCATTGGCTGACATTGGTCAGCCTGCTCAGGGAGTGCTCGGGTTTTTTAGGGGGGTGTAAGTTTGGTTCTGTTGGACTGTCTGGTATGGAGCTTGTATTTGGGAGTGTGCCTCTGGCCATGGTAGCCTTGGTCTATGTGTTTCTGCAGTGTGTGTGTGGGGTTACCTTGGAGTTATTTCCCACAATAGGAACAAATGGAATGGCTGGAGTACCTTGTTCAGGGGCCCACAGAATTGGATCCCGGGGTCCAAACTCCATGAAACTTGGGGACAGTCAGGAGTAGGTTGCCTGAAAATTTGGTAGATTTTGCTTGCAAAATGCCATCCCAGCCCTGTAGATAGTCCTCAGAAAGTTTCCCCCATAGGGAATAATGGAGATTGTAGGTGGCTGGGGCACCTTTTTTAGGGGGCCATAAAGTGGACCCTCCAGGTCCAATCTCCCTGAAACTTAGCAAGTCTTTAGAGGACAGTCTGGAGTACGTCCTCTGCAAATTTGGTGAAATTCAGTCAAAGAATGACCCCCTGCCAGTCCACTGGAAATAACCCAAATTGAGTTTCCCATAGGAAACAATGGCCAAATTTTACCGAGTTTGCTCTGTAATACTGAACTGAACTAGAGAATGAATTCAGTATTCAGGGAATACTGAATTTTTACTGACTTTTTCCCTGTGCACACCCCTAGGTACATTTCTGTGTGATAGAACTAGAAGGATGTGGCATGTTTATGTGAATGAATTCTGTTGATGTAAACCTTCTTCATCTTACAACCTTTTCAAAGCCCTTTGTTGTTCATATCTGAGTTCCAATGTTATATGCGGCTTGCCCAAGCCTTTCTATTCCCAACAGCACCCAATAAAAATAAACAATGAACCAGTAAAAATAGCAATAAAGAGACATTAAAAACAACCATTAGTACAGTTCCAGAAGCAGCAACACAAAGTGATAATATCCACTTGCCAGTCATTGACCTTTTGGAAGAGGTAGCTTTTGTACCCTCTCTATAAAGCTACAGGAACACAGTAGATATGAACTTTGATGGGGTGGTAGTTCTTCAGACTTGGAATAATTGAAGGCCTTGCTACTTGCCACAGCCATCCTCAGCTCATAATTGGTGTGAACACACAGAGGACAGACTGGTCTGTGGAATGCAAATAGTGACTGGCTCATATGGGGAGAGGCTGGTTCTGATACATGTAGTCCAGGCCTTGCAGGGCTTTAAAGATAAGAACCAACACTATTATTTGGGTCTGGAAGCTAATAACCAAGGCTATTGCCACTGAGCAGACTGAATACATTCCCCATTCCCATCATCTACTAAGAGTCAGATATAAGCATTATTGGAAGCTTCTGAATCATCTTTAAGGGCTGCCCTAGTAGAGCCTATTATTCAGTTCAAAAGAGTACCAACATGTGAACATATGTAGCTGCCTTATGTCAACCAGGCTACATCAGTGCTATCTACTGTGAGTGGCAGTGGCTTTCCAGGATATCAGACATAGAAAGCAACCTTTTGTGTAACAGGCTTGGGCTGTGTTGGACTGCTGCAGGAAAGGACAGCTGTAGAAATGTGGTTTGGATGTGAATCAGTGCTCCGTTAGTTTGACTCCCACTACTGCCATGAACTCTGCAGGTGGCCTTGGGTAAACCACTTTTCTCAGATCCAGCTCAACTGTGGGGATAATAATAACATTGCCTTTGTTCACACACTATGTGTGGTACTAATCTGTCCAGAAGGGCAGTATATAATCACACATCTTGTTGTTGTTGATGATGCTATTGTTATGACCAAGTGGTATACTGGAACAGAGAAGGGAGGAGCTGAGCTCAGTGGCTGGAGCTTCTTCCTGGTTTCCAGAAGGAGGTGGGGTCTGGACTTCCAGGTCTCTCAGGCCTCAGATGTGGAGATAGGGTTGCCAGTCCCCTTTACCTCTGGAGTGGAGGATAAGGAGGCTGCAAGGTCCCAATCTAGGCTACTTGTGCAAGGTCCCAATCTAGGCTACCGGTTTTACCTATTGTACCTTATTTATGATTGTAACCTGCCCTGAGCCTGCTTGGGGGGGGGAGAGCTAAAAATCCAATAAATAAATAAATAAATAAATAAATAAATAAATAAATAAATAAATAAATAAATAAATTTGTACAAGGCACTCCCTGGAGACCTTGGTGAAATGTGGTGGGATGCCCTGCCCCCACTGGGAGGCTGGCATCCCTATGTTGAGGGGAAGGGGGATGTGCTTCATGCATGTCCCTTCTGGTCCTCTCTCTGTGTCTCCTCTCTGAGACAGGAGCAGCCCCAACCACCTCCTACTTGGCCTGAGGCCAAGAGGGTTTAAATAGCCCTTGCAGGCTTTACATGCTCCACTCCCTATTGCTTGGCCCAGGGAGGCTTCCTCTACCTTGTTCCAGATGGGTCCGTGCCCTCTCATCTCCTCCTGTCCAATTAGCTCCTTGGATTTGTCTCTGCTCCTCGGGTGGGTTGCGCTGTTATTGGGCCCTGCCTGTGTATTCTTGCATGCCAACTGGGCTGCAGGAGAGTAATTGACTTAGTCCCCAGCTGATCCATGGGAAAGGTGCTGGCCTCTGGCTATTGTCGGGCTACTTTGGTGCCACTTTGGGATGGCCCATTGGGCCCCCTGAGGTAGTCTGCCATGGGGGCCTCACCATGGTAAGTGGGGGCATTGACTTGGAGGGGGTACCCTGCCCACTCCCAGACACCATGCTACCTGAAATTCTTTAAGTAGAGATGCATGGAACTGAAGCTGTAGCCATAAAAAAAAAAGAATAATTGCAACATAACATAAAAAGTTGATAAAGGCCCTCCTATGATTCCTGCCATCAATGGTCTTTCCACCTGGCTGTTATGTAACTTTAATGCTCCTGTAGTTGCTTATGTTCCTGTCTTCACTGTCATCTCTTCTTCCTTTTGTGGCATATAGTTTGTGTGCATGTGCGTGTGCATGTGTGTGAGCGCATGTGCAGAAAGTGTCATCAAGTCATAGCTGACTTACGGCAACCCCTGCTGTGGTTTTCAAGGCAAAAGACTAAGAGAGGTAGTTTGCCATCGCGAATGACCTTCGTCTTTCTCTGAGGTCTCCCATCCACTTACTTAACCATGGCTTACCCTGCTTAGTTTCCAAGATCTGATGAGATTGGGTTTGCCTAAGCCATCCAGGTCAGATCATAATATATATTATGTTACATAATATACAACATTATATTAGCTTGGTGTGGCAGAGTTGATTATTTCCATGGCTTGAGTAAGATTATAAATGCTTTATGAATAACAATAGAGGACAGTACTGTAATCCCTTTAACTGTTGTGTAGAAGAGGTAATTTGGCACGTACAGTTTATCACATAGAAATGAAAAAAGCTGTACCTGGTGAAATTCACTGGTCTACAAACCACTTAGTGTCCAGCCACTCCACTATCTTTTGCATCTGCTCATCCTAGCCAACAAGGGGAATGCTGTAGTGTACACAGGAGTCTTAGAGGGGTGTAGTTGTTCTCTCCAGTGTGTTGCATAATGCTACTAGCATATGGAGAAATAATCCAGCTTTTCTCAGAATGTGCTGATTTACATACATAAGTCTCTGTGGCATGATTTATACTTCCAAGCAACTAATGTTCCAAGCTCATGCCACCACATGTTGATAGACTGGCATGCCATGAATCATCTCAACTGTATTATACTTAAAAGGAGTGTGTTCAATGCTAATTTCTTGATGTTGTAAGAAATTGGTCTGTGTTAGTTCTGAAGTGTGATCCAGAGAAGAATAAATGGAATTGTTTTATCATGTTACACATTGCAGGGAAAAAATAAATTGGACATATTTGTGTTTCTTTAAACTTTTTGCTTGCCTTTGATTATGTTAGAGATCTACAGATCAGATATAGCGTGAACATGGTTTTCTGTCTAGTTAGTGTCCATGTACTTCAGCTGTTTCTGTAAGGGGTTTCAACCCTAGATGGTACCCCTGCAGGAAAATTCAGGGTGGGAGGACAAGAGATACAGTTCCATGCCAACATGCAACATCACTTTCAGTGTGAAAGTGATGTTGCACATCATTGTTGCACCTAACTGCCCCCTATTTCCCTTCCACAGTCTAGTGATGGTAGGGAATGGGGGGAGTCCAGTGTGGGAGGCCTCCTGCTATAGTGAGATGTGGGACCCCTGGTTCTGATCGATTACATCTTTATATAACTTTGCTCCAGTTCAAGATGATATTCACAATTCATCCTCCCATTTTTAGCATCTGAACAACCCTGTCAAGTTTCAGATAGGCCATCATATTGGTCTCTAGTAGAACAGCAGCATTTGAATCCAGTGGCACCTTAGAGACCAAGTTTTTTACTTTCGAGAGTGAAAGCTCCCTTGTTCAGAGGTTATCTGGAGAAAGGAGTTTTGAGTCTCAAAAGCTTATACCTTGAAAATCTTTTTTTCTCATTAAAATGTTTTTATTTTTTTAAAACAGATAAAGGGGTACAGAAAGGAAAGGGAAATAAAAGTTTAAAAAGAAAAAATTGAAGATTCTGCATTACAAAGACTATCAAAATATAATGACCAAATAACATTTAAAAAATAGTTTAAGAGTCTAAAACACAAACAAAAAGAACCTTGTTATTAAATCAACCAATGATTAATAAACTATATAGTTGGGTTAGCTTAAATGAAGAGCTTATTTAACATTAACTATTATTAATTATACAATTTCTTACAAAAGACAGTTAAAAAGATAATACAATAGCTCTACAGCTTTTATACATCACAATCAAATTATAACACAATCATTCTCCAGAATATTTTGTCTCTCCCTCTTATTAAGTCTTATTATTAAGACAACTACTGGATAGTTGTATTTATGTTCCACTTATTCTACTTCCAGGCTAATTATATATAAAGATACATATAAGATACATGATCTAAGAAAGTATTTCAATACTGTCTATGATAAATTGTATTCTACTAGTTATGTTATATTAATCAAGTTAAATAACATATTTATCTACATGCCATCTCAAAAATTTAAAGCTTAAAGCAAACAACATCTCTAAAGCCTCTAATAATCAGAACAAGACAGTAGGGGTATGCGCTTCAAGAATCCGATTCGGGTAAAATACCTGAATCAGACCCGATCCGGAAAGCTTTGGGATTTCCAAATCGAGGCCAGCATGCTGTCCCTGATTCAGAAATCCCGAAGCAAGCTTCCCAAAGCATTTGGAATGCTTCAGGAAGCTTCAGGGGACCCGGGGGGTTAGGTTTAAAGGGCCCTTTCACAACCGGCAGGGCCTTTTAAACCTAATCATTCCCTCCCACCCTTTCCTCCCCACCCACCCCCCACTTACCTGGCACCGGCAGAAGGGAAGGCTGGCCCTCTCTGCAGGCCAGTTGCAGCGGCCGTGGCGGGAACAGGAGGGAAGGCCTTTTCTGCAGGCCAGCCATGCTGGCGCAGCACCAGCAGGAGGGAAGACCCTGTCTGCTGGCCAGGCTCACCAGCTGCTGCAGCGGCAGGGAAGGCCCTGGCTGCACAAGGTAAGTGGGATGGGGGGTGGGGGGATGGTGTTAAAGGGAGGGGGTGGGTGTTTAAGGGTGGGGGCAGCCTCCCCCTCCCTCCTCCCCCATCACTTCAGTATGCTCCATATCTTTACGGAGCATACTGAAGCGACCTGGAAACCCAAATCCGAAGTGGCATGCCGCTTTGGATTTTGGGGATTTCCGGATCTTTTTCCCGCTTCGGGTAAACCTGAAGTGGGAAACCCAAATCTTTTCGGGTTGCACACGCCTACTAGACATGGGCATGAAATACAAATCAAATTTTGTGATGAATCAGTTTGATTTGTGTATCATGAAAATGTGTTTCATGGGGCCACGTTTTTCACGAAATCCATGACTTTTGGGGCCAATTCATTTGACTTGTGAATGCTTCATGATGCCAGACAGGCTGGCACTGATCCATTGATTCCCTAGGCAACATAGGCCCGGAATGTCTGCAGACCTTTTGTTGCTGTGGAAACCCCAATCTTAGCTGACACAAACTTAACAGGCAGTTCTCCCTGCCAACTTGAGAGCTCCCATTCTGTTCTATGAGAGCAATGAGCAGGGGGGAGATGGGCCTTCTGTAGCCATGGGAACACCAATCTCATCCCTCCAAGCCATGTTAGGCAGGTCTGTCTGCCAACCAGAGAGCTCTTGTTCTGCTGAGTTTCTTATATAAGGCACAGCTCTCTGCCTCATGCTTTCAGTTCCAGTAGACAGAGGGAGAGGGAGGAACTATTGCTGGAATTTGGAGTGAGAGAGTGTGGATTTGGGAGTTTTTGCCTGGATTTGCTGCTTCAAAAAAGACTGAAATGCTTCTTTCTTATTTTCTGCAGTTGTCCTTACTAGGAAGGTCATTGGATGAGGGTGCTTCCCCCCCGCCCCGAGCCCATGACACCCAGGTGGACAGAAGGGAGGTGTTCTTCCAGTCAGCATATTGCAATCTTCACCAAACTTGGAGGGTAGCTGGAGGAGAGTCTGCTGAAGTCTCCCTGTGAGTTTGACATCTCTGGGTATGAAGGGGGCCATCGTAGGGCCCCAGGATCTGATGAATCACAAACCTAACAAATTGTTTCACAAATCAGGACGATTTTGTCAAAGTTCGTGGTTCATGGAACGTGATGAACCACAAAACTCAGGGTTCATTTTTTCCCCATTTTGTGCTCATCTCTAATCAGAACTCATAATCAAATCTGCAAAGCTAATTTGTCTTATTTATTTCCAGTCTTTATCTATAGTAGGCATTACTTCAAATTCTTTAATCTGTCTTCTATTTATATAGTTCTTCAATTTTGCTAAATTTTGCCAAAATTTTGAATCCATTTCAGCATACATGTTTTAACTTGTTTTGTTTCTGTATCATATTGAAGTAAAAGTTTATAGATGTGCCCCAACATATGATCCTTCTCCTGGATAATTATCATTTCAAAATCAGTTAAGTGTCTCAGTCAACTTCTATAATCATAAACAGCTTCTTTTAATCTGGAGGTTGCCTGAAGATATACAAGCCATTGTATCTTCTTCACTGATTTTTGGCCACTATTTTATTTTTCCTTGAGAGTTTTTCATATCTTGACAATGTATAAGATTATCAGTTTTCCTCACATGCTTATCACAGAACGCATCAATTGGAGACATTACTAGTGATGTCGGGAAGGGGGCCAATCCTCATTCTTAGGGAGTCCTAGACTGTCTCTAATTGCATGGCTTTTATGCTGTATTTTTGATCTTTTCTTTGGCCAGAGATTATTATGGAGACCTTCAGTCAAATCTACCACTTCTAATCTTATTAATCCATCATTTGTATTTTTAATCCAATCTATGACCCAAACCAGGCCAACTGCTTTATAATATAACTTAATATTTGGTACCGCCAGATCACCTCTTCTTTTTTCATCTTGTGATGCCTGAAATCTTATTCTTGAATTTTTACCATTCTAATTAAATTTGTTTATCTGTTTTTGCCAATTTTTCAGTGTCTTCTCTTGTACATTAATTGGTATCACTTGAAATAAAAAATTAATTTTTGGTAGGATATTCAGTTTGATTGTAGATATTCTTCCTAGCCAAGACAATTTTAATTTGAATCATCTTTCAAGATCTTTTTGTATTCTCTTTCAAAGTGCTTCATAATTGTCACTACCGAGTGCTTATTAGAGATTAGCATGAATCGGGAAAATTCTGAACTGTGTAGTTCGTGGTTTGTCATGTTTCATGAACCACGAACCACAAACTTTCATGAACTTGCCCCGGTTCGCAAACTAGTTCGTGAAAATGTCACTTCTGGGTCAGCAGAAGGTCTGCAGAGGGCCCACCTACCCTGTTGCCCAGGAAACTGATTGACTGGTGCCAGGCTGTCTGCAGTGATGAACCAAAATACGAACCAAATGAACTGGGCTAAAATTCATCACAGTTCATGAGAAATGAGTTCTGACAAACCACTGGTTTGCAAACCATGAATCAGCCTGTTTCGTGACGAACTTCGATTCATATTTTGGTTCATGCTCACCTCCAGTGTTTATTTTTGCCCTGTCAGATTGATGCCCAAGTATTTCACTGGATTTGTTGTTATTTCACATCCCATCATTTCCTTAATCCTTGTTTTGTTAAAAATTTGGAAATTATTTTGGTTTTTTTCCTGTTAACTTTAAATCCAGAAAACATTCCAAAACTTAAAATGTGTTCTATGACATGTTGTAACACCATGTGTGGGTTCAAAATAATCAAAACAATGTAATCAGCATAGCTTTTCAGTTTAAATTCTTACCTGTCTACTTTTAAATCATTTTTAGAGTCTTGTCTTATTTTTCAGGCAAAAATTTCCAATGCTAAAATAAATAATTGTGGTGATAGTGTATAGCTTTGCCTGGTGCCCTTCTCCATTTGAAATCCTTTTGTTAATACTCCATTGATTAAAATTTTGGCATTCTGCTTTGTATAAATTCCTTGTATCCAGTTCTCAAATTTAGGGCTATAATTTAAATTTTCTAATGCTTTTTGCAAAGAAGTCCAAGAAAGATGATCAAATACCTTTTCAACATCTAAAAACAAATTCCGCCTTCTGACCTTTCCTCCCCACAAATTCCATTGCATCAATTACAAATCGAACATTTTCTTTCATAAATCTCTTTGGCGCAAAAACCAACTGATCTGGATGTATTATTTTTATTATGCATTTTCTTAGTCTTTCTGCCAGTATTGAAGTAAACAATTTATAGTCCACATTCAGTAGAGAAATGGGCCTATAGGATTGGGGTAACATTGGGTGAGTGCCTTCATTATGAATTAATGTTATATGAGCCTCTTGCCAGGTTTGAGGTATTGTCTTATCTTCACTTATTTTGATGGTTGTTGTGGGTTTTCCGGGCTGTATTGCCGTGGTCTTGGCATTGTAGTTCCTGACGTTTCGCCAGCAGCTGTAGCTGGCATCTTCAGAGGTGTAGCACCAAAAGACAGAGATCTCTCAGTGTCTTTTGGTGCTATACCTCTGAAGATGCCAGCCACAGCTGCTGGCGAAACGTCAGGAACTACAATGCCAAGACCACGGCAATACAGCCCGGAAAACCCACAACAACCATCGTTCTCCGGCTGTGAAAGCCTTCGACAATACTTCACTTATTTTATTCATCATCACTTTGAAGTGGTAATATTAATTCTTCTTTCAAGCACTTATAATATTGTCATTAGCCCATCCTGACCTGGTGCTTTGTCTTTTTCATTTTCCTTATTGCTTGTGAAATCTCCTGTATTGTAATATTATGATTCAACACATCTCTGTCTTCAGGTGCAAACTTTGGATTGAGTGTATCTTTAATGTAATTTTCCATTCCTCATTCTGTTAAATTTTCTTTTTTATATAGCTGAGAAAAAGGAGGTAAACTGTTGATGTATCTCTTTTTCTATATATGTAACTCCATCAAGCCTTTTCACTCCTACTACCCTTCTTCTTTCAGTTTCTTTTCTTAGACAATGGCCCAGAAATAGTCTCAGTAGAGTTTTGAACAAGTCCTAGCATAACCACTCCACCACACAGTATTCTACTATTTAGCATTTTTTTTCTATGAGTGGTCCATCTGGTCCAGCATCTTGCTTTACACTGTGGTCAACCAATTGCCCTGGAGGGCCAACAAACAAGGCAGTGAGGCCAAGTCCTAACTTGCTGTTGCCACCTAGCACTGGTATTTGGAGGTATACTGGCTCTGAATGTGGAGGTTCCCTTTAATCAACGTGGTTACTTGCCATGAATCTGTTTAATCTTTTTCTAAAGTCACCTGCGCTGATGGCTATCATTATGTCCAGTTTGGTCATAACCCTCAGATCCAAAGGCGCTGTTCCATCAGCACTAGAGATGGGCACGAACAGCAATATGAACAAAAAAAAGCCACAAACAGCCCAATCTGCTGTTCGCGAACAAGCTGTTCATGAGGCCCCATTCTAAACGAACAGGTGGTCGTTGCAAGCCTTGTCCATTGCTGTTTGTCAAGCCAGACAGCCTGGCACCTGCAATCAATTCCCTTGGCAACTTAGGCAGGGATTGTCTGAACTCTGTCTAAACTCCTGCTATTGCCCTGGAAACCCCAATCTAAGCCCAATTTAGCTTGATAGGCAGGTGTGGAGCTCCAAATTTGTTACCAGGGAACAAAGACCAGGGGGAGGGGGGCTCCCAGCTCTGGCTTTGGAGAGGGAGAAACAGCTGCTTGTTGGCATTTTGATAGAGAGAGTGCATTGGAGCTTGAATTTTCTTTGTGTGTGGTGGGATAGGGATCTACCCCTTCAAGTTCCAGGGCTGCTGCCAGGCTCTGGCCCAAGCTATTATTTATTATTGGTTCCTTTCCTGCTGCCTGCTCAGGTAGGGTTTCTGGGAGTGGTGCAGTAGGGATCTTGACTTGGATGATGGCTGGAGGAGAGCCTGCTGGCCCCCACGAACAGCCAACCATGAACATGTTCATGAACAGGGCCATGTTTGTGGTTGTTTGTGAGTCCCTGTTCATGGATGGCAATGAACAACGACATCATGTTCATTTTTTTTCCTGTTCGTGCCCATCTCTAACCAGCACAGGAGCAGCTCTTTTGACAGAATGATTTTTCTATTTGCAGAGGATGGAATTATGATTTTGCTAATTCCCAGTTCTTGTTGCAGATGCCTAGTTTTCTCCCTGTACTGTTCCTTCGAGTCCACTGATGTGCAGAAGCACAATTTCAAGGTGCATAGAAGGCTGCAGAGACAGTCAGGAGGTAGGGAAATTTACCTTCACTAGTGTAACTCCAGTCACACTCAAAATCTGTCTGCAAAATATCCTATCAATTGCGTGTCATATTAGTTGAAACTTTTTATTTCTGTCCAGTCTGTTTTGTTGTGTTTATGGGGAGACTCAAATTCTTAAACAGAAACAGCAGGTGATACTTACTCTGTTGAGCACTCATTAACTTAAAACACAGTTAACAAAGGGCTTGTGTACCCACCTGCTTGGTGATCAAATGGGAAGTAGTTTTCTTCAGCTGGTCCAAAGAGTTCTGACCAAGACATCAAGGATTCACAAAGCATTGGATTTTGCAGGAAAGTACTGTGGTTTACTGAGTCCAGCATCATCCTAAAATGTTATATTACTATTAGTATAATATGTCCACACCTTCATTCCATATGAAGAAACTCTACATATACTATATATATTTTTAAAAGTTTCCTAATAGGCTGCTATGGTCAGCAGTGCTAAATAACCCTATGTTTGATATATCAAGATCAGACTAGTGGTCATTTGATCCAACTATAGTTAATAATAGTAAAAGTGGTTTAATTGTCATGGAGAATAACAATATGTTCAATTTTGAGGAAAACCTCAGTCTTCCTTGGTGGTGTCCCATCCAAGTACCAACCCATCTTAGCTTCTGAGATCTGACAAGATCAGGGTATACCACGCTGAACAACTACCCATGCTTATTACCAAGGTCTGTGTAAAATATTCTCCACTTTCAACTGATGGATAAAAATGATTGGTTATAATGGAATAGAAAGCCAGTTTGGTGTAGTGGTTAAGAGTGTAGAACTCTAATCTGGAGAACCAGGTTTGATTCCCCACTACTCCACTTGAAGCCATCTGGGTGACCTTGGGTCAGTCACAGCTTCTAGGAGCTCTCCCAGCCCAACCCACCTCACAGGGTGATTATTGTTGTGGGAATAATAATTACATACTTTGTAAACTGCTCTGAGTGGGCGTTAAGTTGCCCTGAAGGACAGTATATAAATTGAATGTTATTATTATTGTTATTAAATATATAATGAAAAATATTTAAGTTGTGCAAATATTCATAGGAATATAAGTATCCTTTCAGACAGAATCTTTGCTACATTTCTTTCTTTCTGTAGTACCTGATACCTCTTCAAAAGCCACTTAGGAGGGTAGTTCCTCAGGAATGGTGTATGATGTGTCATGCAGCCTGCATTGGAATCAGTATTGAATGAGGAACCAATAGCCATTGCTCCCCCCTACTTTTTGGCATTATGATTTCCCGGAAACTGCTTCTATGATGCCATTCTCTCCCTCTAGCAGTTAGTTTCCCCCTTCATCCTGGTTTAATCAAATGAGCCAATCCACCTCACATAAAGATTGTGTAACATGGGTAATCAGATTTGCCTGTGGAATGATATTACTAAGGACTACAGATGGGCACGAACAGGAATACAAACAAAAAAAAAGCCACAAACAGCCCAATCTGCTGTTCGTGAACAAGCTGTTCATGAGGCCCCATTCTAAACGAACAGGTGGTTGTTGCAAGCCTCATTCGTTGTTGTTCGCCAAGCCAGACAGTCTGGCACCTGCAATCAATTCCCTTGGTAACTTAGGCAGTGATTGTCTGAACTCTGTCTGAACTCCTGCTGTTGCCCTGGAAACCCCAATCTAAGCCAAATTTAGCTTGATAGGCAGGTCTTCCTTTCAAATGTGGAGCTCCAAATTTGTTTCAAGGGAACAAAGACCAGGGGGGAAGGGGGCTCCCAGCTCTGGCTTTGGAGAGGGGAAAACAGCTGCTGTTGGCATTTTGATAGAGAGAGTGCATTGGAGCTTGAATTTTCTTTGTGTGTGGTGGGATAGGGATCTACCCCTTCAAGTTCCAGGGCTGCTGCTAGGCTCTGGGCCAAGCTATTATTTATTATTGGTACCTTTCCTGCTGCCTGCTCAAGTAAGGTTTCTGAGAGTGGTGCAGTGGGGATCTTGACTTGGATGATGGCTGGAGGAGAGCCTGCTGGCCCCCACAAATAGCCAACCATGAACATGTTCGTGAACAGGGCCATGTTCATGGTTGTTCATGAGTCCCTGTCCGTGGATGGCAACGAACAACGAACATCATGTTCAGGTTTTTTTTCTGTTTGTGCCCATCTCTTCTATGGACCACAATAGATGAGATGCTGAGAATTCTGTGAAGTTATCGTCTTAGATTTTTTAGAAGGAAACAGCAGGGGATGGGTTAAACACCCACTCAGCCACACACACACCCTTGCTCTGATCCCAGTTGGTTCCCTCCTAAGGACAAGTGAATCCAACTGACACTGAAGGAAAGTGAAGGCAAATTAAACAAATAAGCACAAATTTTTGCAAGGTTTCCCAAAAATAATTGAAAAGGAGATATTATTTTGTTTATGCTGAAAATATTTTCTAAAGACAAAGGCTATTTTAGCTCAGCTTTATAAATTATCATGTTTAGGCCAATCAAAAAATACAGAACTTTCGGTAGGACTGAACTTCAGTTCCTCTTTTTCAGCAAGTAAACCATAGCAAATGCCAGAGTAAAACAACAAGAGAAACACAGTGCAAAATGTGTTCCATGTATGTTTTTCCTTTCCCTGTTCTAGCATCTGAAACTGCTTATATAATGTTCAAGCCCATTGATTTAAATTCTCACAGGATGATAGAGATGTGGAAGAGATCTGAAGGATGAAAACTTAATATCCATGCATGGAGGTGGGTCCTAATATCGACAGCTCCCCTACATCATGCAGATATTCTATGTATCTATTTCATTTTATCCATTCTTTCTCCAATGAACCTAGAGCAGTATGCATGGTTCTCACATCCTTTTGTGTGAGGACATCAGAGATATAGAAGGCAAAAGGAAACAATGTGTAGCACACAGGTGGTGACTTTTTGACAAGGGGTATATTTAAGGTGAACAAAACCTTAACATAAATGTATACGTGAGCAAATGAATACAGGCTGCAGGAAACAATGAACAACTACTTGAGTTGAACACCATAAAGATAAGTTAATAAACCCTGAGCCTGAAATGAAAGCCTGTACATAGAGCTGCAGCTTCATGGGAAATATTATTTTGGAATTTGGCCCATCAATTTTCCAACCGCATTATTGATGCCTTGGCAGGGAGGAGAAAATTGTTCTTGGGAAGAGCCTTACTCATTCCTTACCGAGACCCTCAAATTATAAAGTCAAAACAATTGAAACTATAGATCTCCACCCACCTGACATGTTTTTTTTCCTCACATGCAAGTACTAAATGGCTGTGTGCAAAAAGGAAGTCATTGTGTGAAAGTTTTGCCATCTCAGACTGCAAATCTTAAATTTAATTAATATATTTGCTTTCACAGCTGTTTCAAGTTATCCAAGTGGTTTCTGAATACTTGTTGCCATGGGAAACTACTAGTAACCCCAAATCAGTATTTGCTAATATGTGTTTTGTATAAGGAATGAGACAAAAATAGATATCTGATCTCACTGAATTGAATTGCATTTGGCTACAGCCAAAACACCCAAATAACTCGCTAATGGGAAAACCAGTTTATTTCCTGTGCTGAGGGATTTCGAAGTTTAGTGACATTACATGTAATTCTTTTTCACACTGACTTTTAAAAATAAATGTTATTTATTTATTTCCTTCAATTATGTTCTCTTTTTCTCACTGAGACCCAAGGTGTTTCACAGACGTTAAAACTGCATTAAAAGTAAAACTACCACCCTTTCTGTTTCGTTTTTTTTTAAAGCCTTCCAGAACAAATCATTTGGCAGGATGATAAAAACATGGGAGCCTTCCAGAATACAACTGTTGTGAGTATGTGATTTAAAGGAGACAACAAGCATGAGGGGCTATTTAATTATCTCTTATGCTATTTCCCATCAAAAATTTCACCCCAAGCTGGAAAACCTGACAGGTTTCTGTAACTTCTCCCCAGGGTGGGTAAAAGCACTTTGGGGATTTTCAGTAGCAAAATTGTGCAAAAAGTTATTCTTCTTTCACTAATGGGACACCCTCAAATTGTTGTCATAGTGACACTCTATTATAAATGTCAGAAAAAATACAGAAACAACTTGTAATGGAGTACTTTTATGAAAGTTAATGCACCCTCATAACTGAATGCTATCTTTGAAGAAAAGTGGTCTATTTACCTTTGTTATTATTTTAATGTGACATTTATATTACCTTTTATTTTATATCATGAAAGTTAGTTTGCGTGCCCAGCTTGATACGGCCAGGTTCTCTCAGCAGGTAAATAACACGCTGACGCTGGTTTGGAAAAAACAGGCCACAACTTTATTGATTACAGAATGTAGGGGTCATGGCAGCGTAGGGCATGGATCCCACATCGGCTGACCCGCCTGCCAGTCAATGACTCCTCACCCTTTCAGCACGCCTGCTGAGAAGGGGAAAAAAACCTGGAATGATGGCTGAGGGAGCCACACTGGGCGGTAGCCTCTGAGTGATTCCCCCGTCACCTGGACACAGGCTTGCTCTGTTGGCCCCTGAGCTGAGCTTACAACTGCCAAGCCTGGTCCCAGACCCCTTACGGAGATCCCCATCTACAGGGAAAACAGTGCACGCAGGCCCTGTTTTCCCCAAGGGATCGGTGGCCTACGCCCCAAAACGCCCCACTTAAAGTTGTGACAAAGGAATTATATAATTTCAAGATACAAACCCTTCACGCAGAATAAACTGATGCAACTATAACTTTAGTGCCTTCTTACATCCCATTCCCCCAATATCCTATCTTATACAACTGGTAACTTACTATTCTTGACTGAAAACACGCAGAGGGTGGGTGGGGATCGCTGTTCCGTTGCTGACTGAAGACGCTTCAACCGGCCCTGCTTTATATGCAGGGAGGGAGGACCTGAGTGAAAACCTGTTCACTCAGGTCAGACAACGTCTCCCACCCTGCTGTTCACAGCCGGCTGCTCTGATTGGCCAGCTGTGCAAGTTTTAACTGCGCCTCCCAGCAACAAGCTTCTTAGCAGGGCCGGCAAAGGGCCATTCCTGCTTTCTTCCCCCGGCCTCGCGTGCCTGCAAACACCGTCCCCAGGTGAGTTCGGGGCCGGGGGCATCCTTTGATATAACAATAAGACTTAAAATAATACCTTATTAACTTATATAGTAATGTCTTTAATTAATTGTTTAATCACATAGTATGTTTCAGTAGGCTAATGGTTGGACAGTAAATGATTTTGATTAACAGAGGACATGGTGTTACTGGACCTCATTTCTAACTTTTCTGCAAATCATTCTGCCAGAGGCTACAAAGAGTGTTTTGTTAACCATTTCACTGTGGAATAATTTCAGAATGGTAGCTCAGATGTCTAGAAGATTAACTCACAGATCTGGCTGATAAGAAACAACTTAATATGAAGCTTTCACATGCCAAATGGATCGTCTCAAATATATGAGTCACTCACACAAGCCCAGTTTCAGGCTCTGTATATTCACCAAAATGAAGTACCTTAAGCCAGACTATAAGGAATGGACTCTGCTGCTGGTGTTTCTTACGGAGTTTTGCAGGGAGAACTGCACTGTTGATTTGCCATCCAGTATTTACGGTACACCATTATTGAAACAACCTATAACGTTCTATGTATGAAGCTAGCAATGTGTCTGGCAAATATTCATAGAAATTAAATTATTTCTTGGGTTTCATCAGTCTGGAACAGAGATTGGATCTGAGAAATTACCTTGCGAAGGAACCAGAAGATGGAACAGAATGAACCAAGATTCATCATCTGGAACATCTATGTTTGTAAATAAGCCTGCCAATAATTCCTGATTGTGGTTTTAGACTAAGGTGATTGTTTCCTCCCCAGATACAAATTCTAGTCCACTATATTCAAGGCAAGTGCTTCTTAATCTCATTTTTTTGAAGTTTCTGTTGATGACTATTATTAAAACAAACGTCACTTCTGCAAATGCAGGTGTCAAAATTCTCAGTGCACAAGGCTATCACTTGTGGTGGCATTGTAATAAGGCCAGGGCCTTTGGGATCAAAACAATCAGAATGATCAAAGATTTGACATATAGTAGGATCTTCCACAAAATCCTTTAATTATAATTCTGCATTTTGTTAAAGTGGCTGTTAGTATATATGAAAATTAAACACTAGAAAACTAGCTGGTTTCAGCCAATACTGAAACTGAATGTCAAAGTCAAATGATCTTTATGTCAAATACTGGCTAGGGAAGGAGGAGGTTGAAATATTTTACAACTAATAAAATTGACTTGTATTGACAGATTGAGACAGCAGAGAAAAAAAGGAACCTATTTCAAGAACAGGGGAAAGTTTTCATTGATGTAAGGAATCTGAGATTTGGTCCAAATATAAATTCAGATATTATACTGTAGTTGTTTCTTTCGTAAAACAGATGATGCAATCTTCTCTTTAAAATACTGTTGAGGATTATGTTAGTACCTTTCTGTGTTTAGATTTAATACAATTTTAAAAAAAATGTTGACAGCTGTAATCTTTAATTCTACAAGAGTAAAATTACTAGTTATTCTACATACTTTTATGGCTACCAGTTGACAATTAAATCTACTTTAAGAAAAATAAAAAGTTGATATATACAAGTCTAGTCTGTGAAAAAAGCTGACACCTGATTGTTCAATTTGCAAAAACTTTACACTGGAATAATGGTTCAATAGATATAAACCAGAAAGAATACAACCTCCATTCCCACTCCTCATTTATATTACTAACAAAGTAATTTTTGAAAAAATAATGTTGGTAATTAACTAAGACTAACAGTGCAATCCTAAACAGATTTACTCCAGTCTGTTTAGGATTGCACTTCTGTTTAAAATGCAATTTCAATCTATTCATAAACTAAGCAGACCTATGATTTGTACTGGGACTTTTCTCAGTCATATTTTCTTACACTTTGAATCTAAATGCAGCACTAGAAAGCTAGTACCATAGAAGTCAATGAATCAGATCTATGAACAATTATGGTATTTCAACTACAGATAAACAAGGAAATGAAGGGGAGAAAGAGCAGAAAATGAATTTGCTACACTAGCAGTAATGTACTATACAGAGTTACATGCTTTAAAATCCATTGGACTTAAGAGGCTATACTTCTGCTTGGAATTGTACTTGCACATTGCATTTAAACACTATTTTTGAGTTATCTAGGCTAATTATGAAATTATTTAGTATATGAAGGAAGATTATAATTTTGCAAGATCAACAACAATCTCCTTTAGAACTTGTAATAATCACTTTTATCGTGGTTGATGAAAAGATTTTTGCATTTGATTAAGAGACAAAGCACAGAATCCAGCCACAGTTAAACGCTATTTAAATTCAATGGGAGAATTAAGACTGAGCTCCCATCTTTCCATTAAAATTAATTGGAATTAAAAGTTCATAAATTTGGTAATATTGGTATAAAACCATTCATTCTAATTAGTAGAACTTCACCTACTCAATATCACAGAATCAGTTTAGCAGCAAACTCCTTGATGTGTGTGTATTAAAACTTGAGGGAGAGAGCTCCTTTCTTCTTGCTTTAGTTAGCAAATGTTCAGTTATTTGTTGCTGAATGCCCAGAGCGGAGAACATACCAGTTATATATATTCAAGTAATGCTCTTTTCAGATATTGATCTGCATTTTTCTTTGGAGTTTCTCCATATTCAAGATAGAAATCATGCATGTCCACAAAGGTTTCTCATCGACAACCACCACCAGAGGTCTCAGCAACACAAAAGATTACACATTTATACTACCGCTGAGAAATGCCCTCCACTTACATGATTTACAGAGTCAATTCTGGACAAAAACAGAGATCGGTGTATACTTATTTTTAATCTCAGTGGCAGGCTTAATTATTTTCTGATTCTCTGGGCCCTGATTACTTGCATTAGATGTTATGTTAAACAAGATTTCATTATTTGCTGCTATTGCTTTTATAAATATATAATAAATTTTATTCTCAGGGACCAGTGGCAAGGACAATCCTTTAAAAAAGTATTTTATATGTTCTTTAGCATCTGAAGAACTATACAAGTTAGTTTGAATGTCATGCTAGCAATTACTTGCCAAGTTGCTTACATGACAGGGGCATAAATTGTTCTTACTTGTTAAAATACATTGAATAGAAGTTCAGCTGAGAAACACATATGTGTCTTTTCCAAATTTATTTTGTCAAGTTCCAGAGTGTTACAGTTAGGGCAGACACACCACTGACAAGTACCACATTAATTAACATTACTAACACCAGACTACATTGGCAACTTGGAATATTTTTAAAGACCCTGTACCTAAATAAATAAACGAACTTACATGTAGCTGGGACTGCTTATTCTCTTCCCAAGAGTTTGTTAGATCCAAGCGCAGTTCTTCTAATCCAAGAGACTTTCTAGCTGTGTGAGGTATACTCTGGATTGGAAGGAGGGCCACCTGCAGTTCTGCGATATATGGAACACTCTGCAAACAGGTCTGTTTGGTTTTTCAGGTTCCTATACACACCCCCTTTGATGGCAGTGATAATATACTGTGTGACACAGCTGAAAGGAGGAGGGGAAATAATCCTTAAATTCAGAAATGTTTAGTTTTATTCTTTTTTTAAAAAGTATTCCTTCTCTTCATATCTGAGAGACTATAGGAGATGGACAAGATGGCTGCACTTTTCTCCTAGGATTTGGTTTGTAAAGACAAAATAATTATTCACTGTTAAGGAATTATCGGATTTCCCTCATAGACCATGTAACACAAAGAAACTGGTGATTTATTATTTAGATGAATCAGGAAAATGGTTCTCAGATTGTGAGCCTGGAGTTATTGATGAGTTGCTTTTAAAGATGTTGCCGCTTGTAAGGTGTGAGACAGCAGGGAACAAATCACATAAGAGAGGAACATATTTTTCAGAGTAAGGTAGTAGGAAGAAGAGGTGAGATTCCCCACCCAAAAGAAAACAATTCTCTCTATTGCTTTAGCTAAAAGCTGTGGAATCTCCAGACTAGGCAAAAAGATACATTTGAATTGGGAAGCATATCTTCTCAGTTTTTTCAGGAAAACTCTAATCAACACATGGGGAAGCACAGAGTTGCCTATTTTCAGAACTCATTAGTACAAAAAACGTATGAAATTCTTTCAATAGTATTGCAGTTGACTGAAAAAGCCTGTAAACTATGAAATTATTTGAAAGAAATTTCCACTGTGCCCAGTAGGACTTATTCTCAAGTAAATGCGCAATCTTAGTCGCACTTGAATTACTGTGTGTATAGAGCATGTGATATGAAAAACATTTTAATGCTTGAGAAATGCACCATTGTCAATTCTTTCTCCCCTTTGTATGCCACAGAAGCATGGCTAAGGATATACAAGTCATTACAAATTTCTGCTTTCACACAATTCTTGTTCTTGTTAGTAATGGAGGCTTTCAATTTCTGACTATAAAATACTTGTTCATTCGTAGTTTTGTATAGCAAAATAATTTTGTACACACCCTAGCAGACATTTTTTTTAATTTTTTTTTTATTTTTTAAACTAGCAGACATTTGGAAAGCCCTTCTTGTTGGTATGTTTTTGTCTTTTGTTCTTGCTGTTTTTTACCTTTCCCACTTATTTCTCCCTTCTTTTTCTTTTTCCTGTTATTAATTATTCACTATGTGTATGTTGCCTGTAATTTTCTTGATTGCATTTTCTTCTGCTATTTGATATCATTGTGTTTTGTAACATCATTTCTCTTTTTGTTCCTCCCTCTTTAGGTTCTTAAATCCCAAAGCCACAAATCTTTAGAATAGTAATTATAATGTGTTTTATAGTTAAAGACAAGGAGATTTTGGGATTAAGCCTCATTGACTGACATACAACTTACTTTTAAGTAGATTGGTTTAAGTTCGCTCAATTTGTCACCATTTTAAAGTTATCAGTGAGGTAACTACAATGTCCACTGCCACCCACTCCCCCAAAAGAAACATATGGTATGATTAGAGATGCCAGATCCCTGGTGGGGGTGGGGGAATCCCCCACCCCGCCCCCACACCCTGCCCCATTTACCTGGCCAGCAGAGGGGGCGCATCTTCTGTGCACGCTCCTGCAGCGCTGCACACTCCTGTGCACAGCAGCCACCTGGATTGGGCCCATTTTGGCCCAGATCAGGGCTGCTGCAGAGTGTGGGAGTGCACCTGCCCTCCACAGCGGCCCCAAACGTGCCTGTTTTGGCCCAAATTGGGCTTGTTTCAGGCCTGTTTTGGCACAGATTGGGCCCATTTGGGGCCACTGTGGAGCGCAGGAGTACTCCCACACTCCACAGTGCCTCAAAATGGGCCTGATCCACCCCAAAATGGGCCCAAAACAAACCCAATTTGAGCTGAAGGGTGCATTTTGGGCCGCTGTGGAAGGCAGGAGTGCTCCCGCAATGCACAGCAGCCTCAATCTGAGCCCCTGCAGAGCGTGGGAGTGCTCCCAGGGGCCGTGTGATGATGTCACTTCCTGGAAGTGACATCATTGTGCTTGTGAGAGCGCTTTGTGTGCACCCCCCTCCACACACACACACCAGATGTAAGTGCTAGGAGCCAGTCTCCTACCGGGAGGTTGAGAGGGCCTAGCAACCCTAGGTATGATCCAGGCAAAGTTAAGCAGGTTTGCATTCAATTTACTTTAGCGTAACGGAGTTTGGCACCTGCTTAACTTTGCCACCAAAATCAACAAGATTTAAACATGTTTTGCTTGGCTGGATCATGCCCATACTATATAGCAGGACTACAGGTGTGTTTTTCAAGTGTGTTTCACGATTTTGGATTTTTGTTGTTATGATTTGCTTAAGTATGACCCTGAGCATATTCTGTAAGGTCTAACAGATTACTTTTAAAAGCTGGATTTAGCAAATATATTTAACCTTTTATTCATGTGTATTATCGGCACAGTCTAGTCTAAGTTAAGAACTTTTTCCGTCCTATTGGTTTCAGTGGGAGGCACATGCTATTCTGTCTCATTGAAAACACTGATGCTTAACTGTGCTTCATGTTGGCTGGATATTTAAAGGGTATTTTAATTTGTTAATTTTGTTGAATTGTTGCTTTAATGTATACATTCTAGCAAAAGCCCTCAGGAAAAGGAGGGTAATACATCTAAATAAAATAAATAGTATTTGCATAAATGTTGTAGTCATATTGTACGTGTTTTGTTCTGTGACTCTGTTTGTGCTGTTTCAAGCAAAAGTCTGGAACTGACAGTCCTTAAAATGTATCAGCAGTTAATTGAGATCTCAGTTTGCATATATGAAGATACAGCAAATAAAATATTTGCTTATAGATGTGCATGCTGCCACAGATAGACAACCTAACTTCACATTGGTACTGATGTGACTATCCAGGATAAAGCATGTCAGCTCACTTCTCTGTCTATAAGTAAGACAATTTTTATTTAGGAATGATTAGGGAAGAGATTGGAAATAAACTAGTATGATAATGACCTTGTATAAATCAATAGTGTATTTTGGAGCTATATTGCACTGGTCATGTCATTTTAAAAAGACATCATAAAGCTGGACAGAACTGTGAAAATAATCAATGGACTAGAAAACCTACCTAAGAAGACATTTGGGTATTTTAGTTTAGAAAAAGAGGCATCCTAAAGAAGGCATGATTGAGTTTTTATGAAATTATGATGATGTGGACAGTAGAAAATTTGTATACCTTTTTCATAACATTAGAACTCTAGATAACATGATAAAACTGATTCGCTGTAGGCTCAGAAAAGGCTAAATGAAGTTCTTTGAGGAGGACATTCAAGCATTCTTGAATGAAGCAGATTGTTTGGATCCATTCCAATCTGGTTTCAGGCCTCGTTATGGAACTGAAATGGTCTTGGTCATCTTGGTGGATGACATGCACTAGGAATTAAACAGGGGGTGTACAACCCTCTTAATTCTCCTAGACTTTCATGGTAACATTCTGGACAGTCTTTTGGGATTAGGACTGGGGGGACATATGGTGGTTCCAGTCCTACCTTGAAGGTGTGGTGTAGTGCCAGGGGACTACTTCTCTGCCCCTTGGCCTCTAGGTTACAGGTCCTCTAGACTACAGGGTTTCACAAAGTTCCTTCTTGTCCCCCATGCTTTTCAAATCTATGTAAAGCCACTGGGAGAGGTCATCTAGAGATTTAGGCTGAGTTGCTACCAATATGCAGATGACAGCTCTATCTTGTGCTTTTGGCAGATCCCAGGAAGCCTGTAGAAACTGTGAAGAAATGCCTGGAGGCAGTTTTGGAATAGAAGAGTGCTAACAAATTGAAACTTAATCCCAACAAAACAAAGTTGCTACTACTGGAGTGGGTGGGGGGGGGGAGGTTTGTTCTAGGAAATGAGTTATATCCTGTCCAAAGGAGCAAGTTCATAGTTTGTGGGTACTGCTGGACCCAGGCCTCCTGTTGGATAAACAGGTGGCAGTGGTGGCTGTGGGTGCCTTTCATCATCTTCAGCAGGTGAGTAAGCTGTGGCCCTTCCTGGGGGAACATTTAGTCACTGTGGCGAATGCGCTGGTAACATCTAGATTAGATTACTGCAAGATGTTCTATGTAAGGCTGCTTCTCAAGACTGTCCAGAAGCTACAGTTGGCACAGAATGCTGTGCCCAGAATGTTGGCTGAAGTGATTCATAGGGACCATGTCACTCCAATCTTGTTCCATCTACACTGCCTCCATATTTGTTCCCTGGCCCAATTCAGGGTATTGACCTTTAAGCCCTATATGGTTTAACTTTAAGGACTGCCTTCTCCCATATAAACCTACCCATCCACTCCAGGCATCTTTGAACGCTTTGCTTCAGTTACCCCTGCCCTCTGAGGCTAGACAGGTCACAACTCAAGAAAGGGCCTTTTTGGTCATGGTGTCAAAAGGTTAGAACATCCCTAAGAGATGGAGGATCTCTCTCTCTCTCTCTCTCTCCCTCCCACATTGTCTTCTACGAATAAGTGAAAACTTTTTTGTTTTATTTGGCATACCCCCAATAACTGTTACTGACCTCCTCCCTGATTTTTTGTGTTATGTCTGTTTATAAGTTTTTTTATTGAATTAGGTATATAGACTTTATTTTAAACATTTTTAATGTTGAAATATTTAATGTTTGATGTTTCCCACCTTGGAGACCCTATTTGGTTGGAAAGGTAGCAAAAAATGTTTTTTAACAATCAATGGCTATTCGCTATGTCTTAGGAAGTAGTGCTGGGGGATTACTGCTCTGCCTCCTGGCCATTGGCTGGAGCGATTCTGCAGGGTTGGCCTGAGGGATTCCGCTATTTAATATTTAAATGAAGCCACTAGGAAAGGCCATCAGAAGGTTTGGGCTGCAGTGTCACCAAAAAGTGGATGATATGCAACTCTACCTTCCTTTCCCACCTAATTCCCAGGATACTATTGATGTTCTGAAATGATATTTGAAGTCAGTAATGGGCTGGATGAGGGTGAACAAACTGAAACTGAATCCTGACAAGACCTTCTCTGGGTTAGTAGAAAGCCTGACCAGGGACTTGAGATCTTTCCTGACTTGGATGGTGTTACGCTCCCTTTGAAAAGTCAAGTTTGCAGCTTGAGATTGCTGCTCGACACAGCAATCTCCTTAGAAAGCCAAGTGGCTGCAGTGGTTTGGAGTGCTTTTGCTTTTTGGCTGGTGCATCAGCTGCACCTGTTCCTGGCTCAATCAGATCTAGTCACAGTGACTAGACATGGGCACGAATGGATAAAAAAACCCGAACACCCTGTTTGTCATTCGTTGCCATCCACGAACAATGAACAATGAACATGGACAAACATGAACTGTTCCCAGACATGTTCATTGTTTGTTGTTTGTGGGGGCCAGAACCCCTCCCACCCCAACCTCCCCACTTAGCCCCCCTCCCCTCAAACCCACTTACCTGGCCTTTTAAAGATCCCTTTAAACTATCAGCTGGCAGGCAGCAGGGGGGGATTCCCCCCTGCCGCCTGCCAGCTGATACTTTAAAGGGCCCTGTCCTGGCAAAAACAGCAGTGTCTGCCGGCAGCTAGTTTGAGGGGTTACAAAAGTGATCTTCCCAATGTCCAATACCCACCAAATTTGCAGGGGACATAGTCCTCACTGTCCTCTGAAGACCCCCCAAGTTTCAGAGAGATTGCACCCCAGGAAAGGTATGATCCATGGGTCTCCCCATTGGCTGTCATTTTCTCTTCACAGTGGCAAAAATGGGACTCTCTGCTGGAAGTACTTTGAAGGGTTAAAGCCAGAAGGAAAGCCAGAAGGAGTTCAGACAGAGTCTAGTCCCTCCCTGCCTCCGGTTGCCAAGGGGATTGATTGTAGGTGCCAGACTGTCTGGCTTGATGAACGGCTGCCGAAGGCAACGAACGAGGCTTGCAACAACCACCTGTTCGTTTAGGATGGGGCCTCACGAACAGCTTGTTCGAGAACAGCAGATTAGGCTGTTTGTGGGTTTTTTCTGTTCGTAATGCTGTTCGTGCCCATGTCTAACAGTGACCCATTTCTTGGGCTATTGCAATGCACTGTACTTTGGGCTACCCTTGAAAAGTGTTCAGAAGCTACAGCTAGTGCAGCTAGACTGTTGGTTGGGACCAGCTACTGGGACTATGTGACCTTGATACGACAGTAATTACACTCACTACCAATCCTCTCTTGAGCCCAATGCAAGGTGTTGATTTTGTCCTTTAACATGGCTTGGGACCAGGGTATCTGAGGGACCGTCTTCTCCCATACATTTCTCCTCAGGAGTTAAGATCACAGGGAAAGGCCCTCCTCACTGTCCTATCAATTAAAGAAGCTCATTTGGTGGGTACGTGAGAGAGGACTATTTTTTTTAGGACTATTTTTCAGTAGCATCTCCATGATTATGGAACTGTCTCCCCAAGGAGTTGTGCCTGGACCCCTCACTCTCAATCTTTAGGTGGCAGCTTAAGAAAGTTTTATTAGGCACAGCATTCAGTTAGTTAGTTTTTACTTATTGGTAGTTTAAATTGTGATTTTAAGTTGTGTTTTATGTATCTTTTACTTATATAGTAAGCTGCCTTGAGTTCCATAGGGTAGAAAGGCAGTGAATAAATGTTTTAAACACACACACAAGCTATGATCACCCCCAAGCTATGAACCTCCTCCTTCAGGGAAACTGCAACCTCCTCTAAGATAGGTTGACTCCTCAGTCCTCGAGCAGACTTGCTATTGACCAACAGTAATTCAGTCTTAGGGGGTCTGGAACTCTCATTAAAACAGAAGGCCTCCTGGCATGGGCTCCCCATTCCCCATGCCTGCCACACAGGCTGGCAGGAGGTGGGCAAATAAAGAGGGCTTGCCAGCGTTGTAACAATATGCAAAGTCACTGTCTAAAGGGGCTACCATTCCCAAGCACTGGCTACCATTCCCAAGCACTGAACACAGCTACTTGAAACCCCTAGCAGCCCTCTGGAGGGCTCAGTTTGTTTGAGACTTACTTATTCTGGGAGAACTTGCACACATGTGGTCAGTATCTCTAGACACCAGATGTTCATTAAATTCAGAAGAGTGTTTGCAGGGCAGGAACGGCACAAACAAAAGTCAACAAAATAACAAAAGCTTACCTAAGTTTAGCTAAAACTATCTGACTAGACATACAGGCTTGCTAACTTGCATTCTATGAAGTAGCTTCCAGGTTGCCCATACACACAGAAAGTCCAAAACCATGCCAGGCATCTCTGGCCATTGTAGGGCCTGGCATGGAGCAAAGTCTCTCACATGCTGATAGAATAATAGTTGGAACAGGAATCTGAGAGCTGAGATCCTGAACTGCTGTGAGGAGCCATCTTTTCTAAGGCTGTCAGCCAATCAGGACATAATTTAATATCAGCATTGCTAGGTATGAGAAAGCAGAGAGGGCATCTGGAGCTGAGACTCCCTTCTACCCAAGGACAACTTGCTTAGAACAACAGGCTGCAGGTGCAGTTAATTAAGGAGCCTGCTCATTCCGTTCCTGGGTGGCAAACCAAAATTGGGCCTGTGGAACTCATGGGCCTGAACCAAAGTTACTCGGGCTAAGGCATAGAGATGTCATTGGTGCAATACTGACAAGCCTGTGTGTGTTATATGTTGTTAAGTCAGTTCTGACTTATGGTGACCTTTATGAATGAAAGACCTCCAAAACATCCTATCATTAACAGACTCGTTTAGATCTTGCAAACTGGAGGACATGGGCTTCCTTTAGAGTCAAGTCATCTAATTTTGTATCTTCCTCTTTTTCTACTGCCTTCCACTTTTCCTAGCATTATTGACTTTTCCAATGTCTTATCTTCTTATGATGTGACCAAAGTACAATAGCCTCAGTTTTGTCATTTTGGCTTCTATGGAGAATTCATGCTTGATTTGATCTAGAACCCACTTATTTGTCTTTTTGGCCAGCCATGGCCAAACTCCTATAATCACCCTTGAATTTCTCTCTGCCCCCAAATTTCTCATACTCAGTCTTGTTTGTATTGAGCTTCAATTTGTTGGCCCTTATGCTTCCCATTACTTTTTCTAGATATCTGTTCAGATATCCACCATGTTCACCTGTTATGGAGAAATAAAGCTTACCCCAAACCTCCAGAAGGTCTTACCCAGTGGTCAAGCAGTACTGGAGACAAATCCTTGTGGGACCCCATAATATAAATGTTAGACGATCGAGCAGCAGTCTCCCAGCAGCATCTTCTGGAATCAGCTGATCAAGTAACAGCAGAACTGAAGCACGATGCCATAACCCAGCCAGCTTCTCCAGAAGCATACCATGGTTGATGGTATTGAAAGCTGCTGACCCAGGATTACCCAGGTTCAAATACTCACTCTCCCATGGAAGCCTGAGCCAGTCACATACTCTCACCTCACCCTACCTCACAGGATTGTTGTGAGGATAAAAAGAAGGCTTGGTGAATTATGTAAGCCCATTTGAATCAGTGTTGGGGACAAAGGTGGGGTGCAAGTGAGTAAATAAGCAAGCAAGCCACTGAGGAGTCAAGGATAATCAACAGGGACTCACTCCTCCTGTCATTCTGCCAGCAAATATCAGTCAGGGCAATCAAGGACGTTTCCATCCACAAACCAAGTCCAAATCAAATTGAAATGGGACTAGATAATCTGTTTCCTCCAGGACTCACTGAAGCTATAAAGCCATCATACGCTCAAGCACCTTGCCCCCAAATTAGGGTAGTTAGGTAATTTGGGTCCAGGAATGCTCTCTTCAGGAGGGATTTCACAACTGGCTCTTTCGAAGCAGTTGGAACTACACTCTTCTAAAGAGAAATGTTATTACTTCCCAGACCACTTGACCATATGAACCCTGTTTGGTACTATCAGCCCAAAAGGGTAAGGGTTGAGCCTAGATGTGGTGGGCAGCACACTTCTAAGCAGCTTGTTCAGTTCATCATGTCTCACCAATTTAAAGACATCCATGCAACTAAGACCAGATTAGTTTCCACTCTGATATTTAACTCAATCAATTGTGACATCTAAGTTGCAGCTGACGCAAACAACTTCATCTACAAAATGATTCTATCATAAAGCAATTTTATAATAAAAAAGTCATGGGAGGCCTGCATGTTTTCTGGGTTTACATCTTCAAGAGCCTTAGATAATAGCCCCCTTACAACCCAGAAAAGATCAGATGGATGGCATTTGTGCAGATGCAATGGTAGCAGAGAAGTGAGCTTGTTTTACTGCCATCATCACCACAGAATAGGCATGATGATGCTCTTTCAGTCACATTTACTTTCTCAGTTTTCCTTTACATGAGCTCCAACTGTCTGCTCAACTGCTTCATCACCTTTCATTGCTTCATTGCCCTAAGCTCTTTGGTAAACCAAGGGGCTCTACAAGAGGTAACAAGGCACTCTGGAACAATCATCATCCACTGCTCAAGTCATCTTAGTATTGCACAGGTCAACAAGGGTTGTGACAGGAGTGCCAACCTTGCTGAGTGGAAAATCCCCAAGAGACATCAGGAAGCACCTGAATCCAGAAGTCTCCTGGGACAGACTGTCTCAACTGGCCACCAGCTGAGCAGATATTCCCAGCGTCTGTAAGTCTACACCTCACCAGGTAAGAGTCAGTCCATGACAAAGGTACAGTGGAAAATTCTCCCATTACTCTTTGTGTGTGTGTGTGTGTGTGGTGTCCTCAAGTCAGAGTTGACTTATGGCAACCCC
This sequence comes from Eublepharis macularius, assembly GCF_028583425.1. Lineage (NCBI taxonomy): Eukaryota > Metazoa > Chordata > Lepidosauria > Squamata > Eublepharidae > Eublepharis > Eublepharis macularius. The sequence continues at coordinate 94,074,159 of NC_072791.1, read as the reverse complement.
TGGTGGGGTTTTCATGGCAAGAAACTATCAGAGGTGGTTTACCATTGCCTGCCTCTGCAACCCTGGTCTTCGTTGGAGGTCTCCCATCCAATTATCAACCAAGGCCAACCCTGCTTAGCTTCTGAATTCTGACAAGATCAGGCTCACCTGGGTTATTCAGGTCAGGGCCTCCCATTACTAAACCATGCATATTGTCCACATAGAAAGCAAGTCAAGGGTAAGTCCTGCCCCACGTGTAGGGACCAGAATGTTTTGGAAGAGCTCCATGGTTGTCAGGGCAGCCTCAGCATGTACTTTGAAGGCCCAAGGATTATAAGTAAAGATGGGCACGAACCAGGAAAATTCTGAACTGTGCGGTTCATGGTTTGTCACATTTCATGAACCACGAACTTTCACAAACTTGCCCCGGTTTGCAAACCGGTTCATTCTGTTTGTGAAAACATCACTTCTGGGTCAGCAGAAGGTCTGCAGAGAGCCCATCTCTATATTGCCTACGATGCCAGGCTGTCTGCAGTGACGAACTGAAATATGAACCAAACGAACCGGGCTAAAATTCGTCATGGTTTGTGAGAAATGAGCTCCCATGAACTGCTGGTTTGCAAACTATGAACTGGCCTGGTTTGTGATGAACTTCAGTTGGTATTTTGGTTTGTGCCTACCGCTAATTATAAGCCTTAAGGGTCTCATTGCCAAATAAGGGACTGACTCTGTTTGCTAAGGCAGGTAGACCATTGGGCAGCAGGGTGAGTGGAAGTTTGTTGAACTTCCTTTCTGTCCTGAATCTCCAGCATCAGGTACATATACCCCAAATTAAGACTCCAAGTAACAAAACACCCGTTGAACGCCACAGAGGATTACAGGAATCAAGCAGAAGGCTTTTGGGTAGCTCAAAGCAACCAGCTAGCTCTTCTAGTTTATGAGAATGAGTTATAAAATCCTAGTTGTATAGTGTATTTTAACATTTGGAATTCATTCTTGACATACACAAACAAATTCTTGACATAAACATATTCTTTAAAAAAATTGAGAAGTTCAGTACCATAAGAATATATTACAAGATGTGTGACACAGATTAAAGCTCTGCTTTTAAAACTAACAAAGATAAAATATTTCCCACCAACTTTATATTGTCAAAACTTGTTTCTTTTTCAGAGAATACCAAAAGAAAGCAGCCCACAAAATTAGTACAGATATTTTCTGAGAACTAGACAATCTTGCTATCCCTTGATGAGACCCTTTGAGGAGACTTGTGATCTACCACATGCAGAAGAATAATTCCAAACTTGTCCACAAGTGAATACATATTATACTGTACAACAGGCTCTTCTTGTCCCTCAACAGTCTGGGTGACTGTAATATCAGTTTCACATTAATAAAGTCATACAGCCCTTAGGAAGAGATTATTCCAATAGGAAAACTTATTATGTCTGCAAATTTAAATGTTCCTATACATAATAAGTGGCAGATAGTTTTACAGATAACATAATGAATTTGACATGGGTGGTTATTTAAGGGGGAAAAGACAACATGCATGGAAGATCCCTGACTGGATCTTCTGATATTTTCTTTAATATTAGAAACCAGACACCCAGATTTAGATTAAGGTAATAGCCCTGGGACAAAGGGGGTTTAACCTCCCTCCCTGTGCCATTTTTGGATGGAAATTAGTTCATCCAAAATTGATATTAACTGCTGTAAGGAAAAAAAAACAACCTGGAGGAAAAATAGGTCTTGTTTTCCCTTGTTTGAACACATCACTCTGGGCATCATAGTGAATTATACTGAAACTGGGAATTACAGTGAGCTAACTCCATGCGTAGAGATTGCGGGGTGGGGGGCTAGGCTAAGGTGACACATACAGCCTGAACATCCTGTGAAGATCTTGTTTTTACCTTGTGAGTCACCTTTAGCAGGTATATCTTTAAATAGATAAATGTTTCTGTATGGACACAGCGGGGCATTACTTTAGGAACTGGCAGATGGTGGTGGTGTTCTCTTTGGGGGCAGGCAGAAAAGTGTTAAACTCCTTTCTTCCTTCAGTGCCATGGTCCTGACCCAAATCAACTCATTTTCTTCAAGAAGAGCCCCTGGGGATGGGTGGTATATAAATTGAAATATAAATAAATAAATAAATAAATAAAATTCTCGCTTGTACATTTTAGGTGACTTTGCAGAAATATTTATATACCTTATATTTATTTATATAAGTCAGAAACAGATCATATTATCTATCAAAGAAGTAAAGCGGTAATCTTTAATTTGTTTATTTGGTAGATTAATCAAACAAAGCTTTAGATAATTCATCATTTGCACCAGTTTTTAATCAGACTGTCTGAAAGTTAATAACAAAACTGTTTTGTTTTTTGAGGCTCTTTAGTTCATGGTGAAATAGGGCATGTAATGGAAAATTTGAAAGATGGCTTTTCTTTCTATCTATCTGGTAGCTTCTGTTTATAAAAATGGCAAGTCTTCCTATTTGCCTTGGCACCTCTAAAGGTTTTGGTAATATACACATTTATTTCAAATTAATACAATAAATAATCAGCTAAAAGGCAGATTATTTATAAACTCAAGATATTTAAATTGGTTAGCAGCCTGTGAGACATATAAGGAAGAGATTTGTATGTTATCATTTCTGAGGAAATGTTATTGTCATTGGCATGAACACAGGTAATTTTGTCTTGAGGATACTGGCAAAAGCAGTCACATATAGCTCCCCAAGTTGCTCTTGCAACTTTCCACTGACTGCAGATCTTGCCTGTGTTTGGACATGCCATACCAACCTCAAAGAAGATTCCCAAGAATTCAGGTGTTGGATTTGAATGGCACACAGAAATGGAGTTTTTTTTCCACATTTCACTGACCATATTCTGTTTCTAAACCTTGCTGTGCATCTTTTCATTCAGTGTTCTCCTTGGCAAAATTCAGAATTCAACAACAGAGGGCCTTACAATGCACTCTTAAGAACTGTACTCTTCTAAGTGTCTCTCTACACAAGACTTTTGACACGTGTTGTGAAATGCAATATTTGCTGGGAAGTGTAGCTTTAAATGACAGCACCTGTGGAAATCACTCTGGAGGGGACGAATTCTCTCACAGCCCTCCGGCTGCCTCTGGCATGCCAGACTGTCTCCCCTTCTGGAGCCTTTGCTCTGCTAAGGCTCGGTTAATTTGAAGTTTTAAGCAGCAAGGGCGGCAGGGCAAAGACTCTGGAAGGGGAGACGGTCTGGCACGACAGGCAGCCAAGGGCTGTGAGAGAATCCGTCCCCTCCGGCCTGATCTCCGCTAGCTCTGTCATTTAAAACTGCGCTTCCCAGCTAACATTGTGTCTCCCGGCACTTGAAGAACATGTGCCCAGTCGATTGAAATCAATAGTTTTAGAATCGTGTGACTCTGCTTAGGACAGCATTGTTGATGTGTTTAATGGAAAGAAGGTAAACTCAGAAACAGTTACTTGGCAAAAGTACCACATTTGTGCAGCTCTAGGGCACAGGGTTGTCATGATGAGTAGTGGGAAAATGCAAAACGATTTACTGCACTGATTTCTCATATCACTATCAGATTTTTATTAGTGGATATTTCAAAGAGAATGTTGTTATAATAATCATAACCCATATGTTTGTTGGACACTAGAAGATGCTGTGTTGACATAGTTTTTGTTTCACATTCCCCACTTGTAGTCAGTAAGTTGTATTTTACCATTTCATTCAGCTAAGTGTGAAGCATTCTGGAAGTATGCTTCACACTTAGTAGGATGAAACACTTAGGATGAAACACTTAGTAGGATGAAAAACTATTTTTCATTCAAGATATAGATTACTAACTGCCCCAGTCCTAGTATTATATACATTTTCATATTAGGTCATTTTCATATGGACTTGGCATGTATTGGCTCCAAATGAAAAAGAAGCACAGAACAAAGGGATAATATTGAATCTTATATAAATTAAAAAGGTGTGGGGCAAGGACACAGCCTTGTTTAACTCCCTTCGTAATTGGGAAGTTAGGTGAAAGTTGACCATCGGGAGATATCTTAACGACACCCAAAGTAGCTTCGTGTAATTTCTTAATTCAATAAAGTAGGTGGGGTTCCATCCCCAGTGTTCTGCGTTTCTTCCACAGCAGGTCCCTAGGGACTGAATCAAAGGCACCCTTTAAATCAATAAAAGCCGCATACAGTTTCCCTCCTTTAGACTTCAAATATTTATCTGCCAAAAAGTCAAGGGTGGTGCAATGATTGATTGTGGATCTCCCTTTAAGGAAGCCAATTTGTTCTGGTCCAATTATTTTCCCTTCGGCTATCCAATTTAGAAGGAAACACTCCAGGTGTTTAGAGTACAGCTTACATATAATAGAGAGCAAGCTGATAGGACGTAGTTCTCTGGAAGAATTGGGTTACCTTTTTTATATATTGGACATATCAATGATTTTAACCAAGACTCAGGGATAATCCCCTTATGGTCAATTAAGGTAAACAAATTGGCCAATGGAACAGCCCACCAGTCCTTATGCTTTTTAAAAGTTCAGCTGGAATCCCATCTAAGCCAGGTGCCTTACCAGACTTCAGTTCAGAGATTAAATCAGTTATCTCATCAGGATTTACAGGAGTCCAATCAGGAATGGTTAAAAAGGTGTTCTTCTTCTTGCTCTAGTGGGCTACCTGGGTCATTAAATGTTCTGAAATAGTAGTCGACCCATTTTTGAGGGGTAGGTGTGGTTATGGCAGGAGTTGAATTATTCTTCATATAGCTGGAGACTGTTTGCCAGAAGAGCTTACAGTCTTTGGTTTTAACTAAATTTAGCAAATGGTCCCATTTATGTTTGTAGAACTGCTTTTTTTTCATAGAGACAAGTGTATAATAAACTTCTCTGTATGCAGAATAGGATTTTAAATTATAAGTACTGTTATCCTGTTCATAGATTCTAAATAAAGCCCTGAGGGACTTTTTCATATTCCTACATTCTGAATCGAACCATTGAGTATGGGTATGATTAACTTTACAAAATGGTTTGGCTATTGAATTACAAGAGGCTATTATATGTGCATAAGTTACATTAGTCTCTTTCGCAGAACGTGTTTTGGCAATTGTTGTTCTAAGTTCTAACATCCTGTCAGATTGAAGTAGACAGAGTAACTCCCTATCTGTTTGGGCAGTCCATTTAATTCTTTTCATAGAACTTTGAGATACAATGTCATCATCTAAAGAGGTTAACATTGGAGTTGAAATAGAACTGCCATGAAGAGTTAACTGAAGAGGGGAGTGATTACTTTCGGTATGAATCCCGATAGAGAAAGAGCTAACTAGCAGCTGAAGATCTAAAGAGCATAAGCAATAATCGATCACACTACTACCTCTTACTGAGGAGTAGGTGAATTCATTTGCATTCAGAAAATCAAGTGAACTATTCAAAATATTAAGATCGTAAGCAATACAGAGCTCCATGAGTTGTAGACCAGCTTCATTAAACAATATATCCTTAGAGGTATGTATATTAGCAAGGGGTGCATGTAGATGTTCGATGCCTTCAAAACCCAAAGGGGAAACGAGAATTTGATTGTTTGGTCCTATTTGTGCATTCATATTTTCTACTCACATGATCTTCTCTAAGAAAGAAGCTGTATCCTGTTTCTTGAGGAAGTTTTCAGCACTAGTAGACTTCTCTGTTTCCTGCCATTCATTCCCAATCCCAACTAACAGCCGAACTAGATGTTACTTTTTTCACAAGTGTACTACAGGGACTTGCAACCATTACACCGCTGGAAGTCCCAATGGCAACTTGTGTGCAAAAAGTACAGACAGGGCTAATTCTGATGGAACATCAGCAGGGGAGATGGAGGGGCTTCTGTCTTCCCTCCCCTGCCATTTTTGGCAGCTGAAATCACCTAGTGGCTGAGGGGGTGGGGTTAATTCACTGCATTAGGAGGCTACCAGCATTCAGTGCACTTGAAGCGTCCCAATGGGACAAAAAAAGCCCACCCTTACAACACCTGGGTAATTTCAGATGTCAGAAATGATGGTGGGGGGAGCAGGATCCCCTCCCCCTATGCTGCTGTCCCAATCAGAATTAAACCCGTCTGTGCTTCCCCATAATGAACTTGCAAAATAAAAAATAGTATCTAGTTTGATTCTACATCATCTAAATTGTTATTGGCAACAAGATGCCATTACTTCTACTAACCATTGTTATTTTGTGAATAAAGATAGTCATATATTATAGTTGCTGCAATGGCTGCACATGGTAGCATCGATCTGTTTGTGGATGAGAAGGATCAGAAGGACAAGTTGAGCAAAGCACAGAATGAAGCAAAGTAAAGGATTCTTAAAGGTCAAGCAGGCATGCAGCATTGGTCCTTAAGGGATTCATGACTTTGAATACGGTTGTTCTGTAACTTACGTTACTATTTGCCCAAAGCTCAAGTCAGTTTCAGAAATAAAGACTGAGGAATCACTCCGGCAGTTTTTCCATACAACAACCAGCTAAGCAATTAGTATGTTCTGAGCATGATTTGTGGCTGCACAGCATGATGAACAATAAATGCCACTGGCTGCAAAGATTAAAAAATTACCCATTAACTTGAAATGCATCTCATTTTAAATTGCAAACAGATTAATTATTTCAGAGTATAGAGGATCGTTTTTAAAATGGTCTTTACAAGTTGCAGTACTAGCACATTATTTGAGAGTTTCATAGCATTTCTATTTTTTACCAGTTTACTGGTTTTATATGTTGACTTTAGGTATATTAGACATAATCCAACCAGAATTAACCACTTTTTAAAGTAGCATCTTTGGTTTCATTCTCCAATCACAGGAATTGAATAGTGCTTAACTCTGGCTGCATCATGCCCAATATTACTTAAACAGTTTTTACAAGGTGAGGTATGTTACAAACTAGGGAAACCGTTTTTACTACTGTACATCTGCAGCTTTCTATCCTGATTAGAATACATCTCAGAAATCAATGGACATTCCCAAGTGTTGTGATTCAGGCTCATGTGTTAGTTTCTCCTTTTATTACCCCCTATTACTTTTCTATCTCTGCAACTCATCTAAGTGGCTCCAAAGAGAGAATTATATATATTCTATGGGCTGGAAAGTATAGTGGTAAAACAACAGTAAAACTAGAAATGGCAGCAGGGTTTCTAAGACATCAGCAGGACTGAAAACCCAATCTTTAATCATGATTGTCATCACATTATAACATGTATTCATATTAGCCCACTTCATGCATCAAATTAAGTAATACATTGCCAATGGACATTTATGCCACAATCAGTCAGCTGTCTAATCCAACAGCACAGATCTTCTGCAGAAACAGGTTTCATTTGTAAAGTACGCATCTACTGTAGCAACATCTCAAAAGATTGTTCTTTGGAAAATCCACTGATTACAAAATCAGCCCAAGGGTATTTTAGTGTAAGCTAATTTGAAGCTGATTTCAAAATGAATTACGTAATCCAATGGGACCTAAGCTTGGCTCGACAACAAGATACATAAGAAATGACTGAGGGCTACTGTTGACCAGAAATTTACAGCTGCAACTACCAACCTTCTTTCTTGTAATTTCATGAGAGTTTTTCACATTTTTTTTAAAAGATTGCCGCAGCTGCAATTTACAGGAGACTGGTTTAAGGGGGAAAAGTTATTTAACTCTTTCCCAGGCACTGTTTTCCTTCTAAAAATCATGACACCCCCCCTTAAACTGATGATATTCCACTGGGAGAAATTTATGAGTACTGGTATATTTTCTCTCAGTAATGGTTAACACACAGGGACCGGTGTGTTCAGGATCGGTGACCTAGCCCTCCCTGGACTCACCTCTTTTGCCTACCAAGGAGCACAGACCCACTGCTGAGACGAGGACCTCTGTGGAGGATGCAGGGGAAGCGATGAGGGGGGCAGCCGACACTGCAGCTGCCAGGAATGAGAAGGAGCCATGAAGAGCCACCATACCCCAGGGACTGGCCCAAGTGCTACCAGGCACTGGCACCTAAGCCAGCTGATATCATGCCTGGCAACCATGGGCTCTGCCCAGGCTGCAGCCCATCCCTGGGCATGACACCAGCCCAGGAAGGAAAGGGAGCAGGGAGGACCACAAGCTTGACAGAGAGGCCGCAAAGGCTGGTGGGGCCCAGCCAGCCCCGCCCTGTGAGATGGCCATTGGGAACCAGAGATGGGTGGAAGGCAGGAGATGCCCAAGGAAGCCCCAGACAGGCCAGCCCCACTGTCAATTCATCTGAGGGAAGGCCAGTCGTCCCTGGATAGAGAAAAGCCTGAAGAGGGAGAGTGGGTGCAAGGGCGCTGTAATCCCCCTGCTTCCCTCCATTTCTGAGACCTACTCTGAGCCCAACTGGAAGGAAGGGCCAACCTGGAGGGCATTCCCCTCCAGACTCCGACACTCTCAGCACAAAGTCTGACACTGTGTAAAAAACTTCTTTTTAGGAAATGCACTAGCTTTTGATGTACACTATTCTGTATGGTAAGCACACATCTGTTTGATTGGATGTACATGTGACAGAGACTTACACACAAGTTGGAATGTTTATTCCTGTGGAATTGACACATAAATCATTTGGCCCACATGACAATTCACACAGCATGCACATATGGTCTTTTCTATAGTGGCACCCATGTTGTGGAATACTTTTCTGAGAGACAGCTGGCAGGCAGCTACATTAGTGTCTTTTAGTGTTTATTTCCTCATATTGTTATATACTGATGTCTGTTCCATGTCCTGCTAATGCTCTCTTTGCTGTTAGTATCATCCAAAAAGCTATCTATGGTATGTTTATTTTATAAGATAGCTTGGATCTTCTTTGAATTGAAAAATGAGATATATGGAGGGCTGCCCAAGGAGACTTTGCCTCCCTCACTTCATCTCCTCAAACCTGCTGACAAAGACCTCAGAATAGGAGGGAGGGGAGTAAACCTCAATTCCACCTTCTTCCCAGGGTGAGCTGTCAGACTGACTCTTCCTTCTCCTTTGCCTTGGTTGGTTTTAAATAGCCTAGCCTGGCTGTCACAGACTCACACACCCATCTTGTGACACATTCTAGTCTCTGGAGCTTGTCTGTTTCCCCTCAACAGTCTTGCTGAGCTTCAGGGTCTTCTATGGCTTGTGCTCCATAGACAATTATTTTCTTCTCACTGCTTCCCTGTCCTCCCTTTCAGGCTCACATTCCAGCTGCTTATTCTGGTCTGTGTAGGGGAAACCTGCAAAGGAACAAACAAAATTAATGGAGAGGGAAAACATCATCTTATCTAAAACACAACTTTTTTTGTTCATCTGCTTTTTGAGTTGCTTGCAGATTTTAGTTCCCTTTTCTACACTGAGTAATCAAGGAAAAACCTACTCAATAGGTTACATTTAGAGATGGGCACGATCCACATTACGATAGAAAAAATCCCACGATAATGCCGATCGCGCGATCGTGAACCGGCGGATTGTGATTGGCCAAGGCCAACGATCCAGCGATCGGGAGAGGCCTGGATTGGGGCGATCAGGCTCGGATCGGGGATCCAGACACTCAGGCGCCAGCAATCTATTCCCCTGGCAACGGAGCCAGGGGAATGCCTGAGCTCTGTTTGCCCTCCTTCTGTCACCCTGGAAACCCGAATGGAAGCCCAGCTTTCCTTGATCAGCAGGGCTTCCTTCCAACCACAGAGCAGCAAAGCAGTCACCAGTTGGGAGAAGACACCCAGGGGAGGAAGGGGGAAGGGGGTGTTCTGTAGCCATGGGCACTCCAATCTCATCCCTGCAAACCCTGATAGGCAGCTCTGATGGGCAAACACAGACGGCCAAACACAAACACAGATGCCACCGGCATCACCCACCATTCCTGTATTGCTGGGAACAACGGGGCACCCCTCCACTTTTGCCTCCATGATCCACGATCCACGGCACAGGAATGGGAGATGATTGGCGCGGATCGTTAATTCGGGATCGTCGCCGGCGCCAATCCACAATCTGCTGGATCGTTAAAAATTTTTGGATCGTGCCCATCTCTAGTTACATTTCATCTAAATAATTAACCTTTGCAGCCATAAGGACTAGTTCTGTGGAATCAGATAATTTGGACCTGAATGTAGAGCACTTGGTTGTAAGCATCAACCCATGAATAATATATCATTTAACTCACTGCATTAAATTGGGTAGAAGGATAGTTAAGGCATTTCCATAATGCTTGTTCAATATGGAACTTCGGGAGATCTGTCACTTTGAAGCCATATGCCCTTGAACAATTGTCCCCAGAGTTTGGGTATGGGTTCAGGTATGGATGAATGCCAAGGAGAGTTCTGAAATGTTAGTAGCAAAATGCATCTGTTTTGTAACCCAAATGACAGATAGTGCCTAAATGATATCAGATTGGCTCCGAAGTTATGTGTGACTGAGTGGTTTTATAGTAGCCTCAGCTTTTTAATTCTTACCTATATTATGCACTTTGAGGAGACATATTACTATATGAAGAGAATTTAAGTGAACAGAAGAATCTGAATCATCCTACATATTCTAAAAAGTAGCATCATCAAAAATGTTTATGTAAACAGAGTAAACAATCAAACAGGAACACGATAAAAGTATAAGGAAGTTTTAACCTGTATGACAAATTTATATCCAGTCTAGGGGTTGGATCCAGTGTAAAATTTCATATACACTAGACTTCTTGAACAAGCAGAAGTGCAAGAAAAAGACCATGGTAGCGACTTGTACTATATCAAACATTATATCCCAATTTGTGTTTTCACTTGCGTAAAATCTTGTGCAACCAATTTCTGAGCAATTTGGGGGCAAATACAGGGAGGAAAGTGTCAGCTGGTGCCACTGTGGATCATGCCCTGGTTATATCAAGATTAGATTACCTCAATGTGCTCTACTTTTGACTGCCATTGAAGAGTGTTTGGAAACTTCAATTGGTGCAGCCAGGATGTTGACTGGAGTGTCCTTACAGAGAAATCCTAACTGGATTGACTCAGAGCCAAGCTACACGTGACGCCTGACACAGTTTGGACACTTGTCAGCTTCCCTCAAGTTTTGATGGGAAATGTAGGCAGCTTGGCGGAATGTTGGACAAGTGACAGTTGAAAAGTCCATTGGACAGCAGTCGGAGAGCCCAGCTGCAAGACCAGGATGCCTACATTTCCCATCAAAACTTGAGGGAAGCTGACAAGTATCCAACCTGTGTCAGGCGTCACTTGTAGCTTGGCTTTCAGAATCCTACTCAGGTGTATTCAGTGGGGAAAGCATTCTTAGGATTGCACTGTAAATTCATCAGCTGAAAATCCCTTTTGATCCAGAAAAATTATCATGTGGTACAATTTAAAAATGGTCAGAAATTATTATCATTTTAGCTATTTGCCAAGAAAAAGTGTCTCAGGGCCAGTTGGCACATTCTTTGTATAATATTAAACTTGACTCAAGATGGATTCTTTAGTGAAGATCTATGTATTGTACTAATTGTATTCCCTTTGGATGTATTGGAACTTGTGTACTTTGAGCAGGATCATGTTTGATCATGTGCAGGGTTTGTTTTCTGGGAAGTGACGTCATCATCACACAGGCTGTGGCTGCCACGGGAGTGCTCCTACGCTCCACAGGGGGCCTGATTTGGGCCCAAATCACCCTGGAACGTGACTCTGCCATGCAAGAGAGCACTCCTCTGCCCAGAAGTGGCCAAATCCTGGCCGTATTGGGCCCACTGCTGCATGAGGAAACCCTCCCATGCCCAGCAGCAGCCTGATCCTGGCCATTTAAGGCCAAATTGGGCTGAAACAGACCCAAAATGGCCAAAATGGGCCCTAAACAGCCCAGATCGGGCCTAAATCAGCATGGAACAGGCCTCTGCTGCATGGGAGAACCCTCACCCACCCGGCAGTGGCCCAGTCCTAGCCATTTTCAATTGGGCCCAAATGGGCCTAAAATGGCAAAATTGGGCCCAAAATGGCCCAGATCAGGCCTGAATCAGCATGGAACAAGCTGCTGTCATGTGGAAGAACCCACCCCCACCTGGCAGCAGCCTGATACTGGCCGTTTGGGGCCTGAATTGGGCCGAAATGGGCCCAAACTGGCTGAAAAAATTCTTTAAAAAACCCAGTCATGTGAGTATTTTTAAGAGGTGCCAGAACACCGTTCCACAGCATTCTGGCTGAAAAAAGCCCTGTGTATGCTGAACATAGAAGGAACAAAATTGTGCTTGTTGATCTTGTTCCCCACTTCTGTACTTTTAGTGAATACCTGTATGAAACCTTGCGTGTGTACAAGAGTATGCACATAGACTATTCTTCACGTTTTGCGCATATGAGTCTAAGTATGTAAACTGGTAAGGGCATGGGGCTCCATGTAGATATTCCACTGAATATTCCATTGATATTCCATGTATTCCACTGAATACGTGAAGATTGGGGCCAGGGTCAGCAGAAGTGTCCCTTCTAACTCAGGAAAACTCCCACTCCCCTAGCTTTCTGGAAACTATACAAAACTGAATTATACAAGACAGCTTTTTTTAATCAGAATAGGAGGGTTGTATTATAAGGAAATGTCGTCAATGGGAAGCATTAACAAAGGGATAGGGATTATAGACTTTACTACTTTTGCTGTAAGTATGATTGTCATGTCTGCACCTCATCCATGACATTATTTTAAGCTGAGCCATTGCTGTTACTGTGAACCATTATTTGGTGCTCTCCCTTGATGTCAAATTGCCGATATCATAATTGCCTTGCTTTCACAGGTCTGCTAAAGCCGCAGGTGCCTTATCTAACTGCTTTGAAGCTCTCTGGCCTTCTGACCTTGTAAACTGTTCGTTCTCATGAATCACTGTGTTTCAGCTTTAATCTTATGCCTTCCTAGTATCTAGACTGGGAATGTAAACTATGCGAGGAGTACCAAAGACTGTTTCACGCCAAAAGTTATGTTTTACTAGTAGGAGGGGGGATGAGCAACTGGGATCTATAAGAAGAATGGATTTCACACTTTTAAGTATTCCTGTCAACCTGCTTAACTGCTTGCTTTCCTTCTGAGCAATCCTATGGACATATCTGTGGATTTGGATTGATTCCTGAATAAAAACCTTTCAACCAGGAACTGGATTTCTTGCTGTGAGGGTACAGGGATCTATCTGCCATGGCCTGTCATCCATAGACTGACAATGATCCTACTGGGTAGTTCCTATGTTGTTTAATATGTTTGTCTTAGAATTGCTTATGATCTGTTTCAGCATTTCTTCAATTCTGCATTGGATTTCTGCTTGTTTAAATCTTTGCAAATTTACATTTTTATACCCTATTACATTGTTTATTGAAATGTTTCTGAAATTGACTGTACTGACTCATCCTATGTAATCTGCTTTGAGTCTCAGTGAGAAAGGTAGACTATAAATAATGTAAATAAAGAAATAAATATGCACAATTAGTCTTCTAAAGCATAGTGATGAATGTGGTGAAATGTTCTGACAGAACTCCACATTTTCTTACCAATATTCACTCCATGTTTTCTTGCCACTTTCACTACAGATTGTGTGACTAACCATTATGGAAAAATTTTCAGACATTGAGTTGAATCAGGAGACATGAATAGACAGGGGCATGAACAGCATTATGAATGGAAAAAACCCACAAACAGCCCGTTCGTCTGTTTGCGAACAAGCCATTCGTGAGGCTCCATTCTAAATGAACAAGTGGCCGTTGCAAGCCTCGTTTGTTGCCTTCGTCAGCCTTTAGTCAAGCCAGACAGTCTGGGGCCTTTCAATCAATTCCCCTGGCAATTTCAGGGACTGAACTCTGTCTGAACTCCTTCTGGCTTTCCTTCTGGCTTTTACCCTTCAAAGTACTTCCAGCAGAGAGTCCTGTTTTTGCCACTGTGAAGAGAAAATGACAGCAAAGGGGGGGGACACATGGATCATGCCTTTTCTGGCGTGCAATCTCTCTGAAACTTTGGGGGTCTTTGGAGGACAGTGAGGACTATGTCCCTGGTAAATTTGGTGAGTATTGGACATTGGGAAGGTCAGTTTGTGGGGTAAGGGCCCTGCCCCTTGCACATGGCAGGAAAGGGCCCTTTAAACTATCATCTGGCTGGCGGCAGGGGAGAATTCCCCCTGCCACCTTCCAGCTGATAGTTTAAAGGGATCTTTAAGGGGCCACAAACAACGAACAATGAACATGTTTGTGAACAGGGTCATGTTCGTTGTCCATTGTTCGTGGATGGCAACGAACAACGGACAGCTTCTTCATTTTTTTCCATTTGTGCCCATGTCTAGTCATGACAGTAGACACTCTAGACAAATGACTAGTCATCAAGCCATCTCCCAACCTGTCCAACATGAATAAATTCACTGAAAAAGCCAACTTAATAATGGTCACCTATGACCTAGTGCTTGGACGAGAAGATGAAAAGCACAGATCCATTCTCTCACCTAAAATTATATCACAATTTCAGTCTGCTGAGTAACAATTCTGCTGATGCTCTGGTTCTGAAACAGATTAAAAAAGAAAACCAAGTCATTAATTCTAGTTGCATGTACCCAACCTTGAAAATATCCATGTACTGCCTCGTCTACTTATCCCAGCTGAAGGTGATCATGTTGAACTAAAACACCTATAAAAGATGATGAGGCTAATGACATGTTTAAACAAGTTTGACGGCATGCTTCACATTTTTAGCCTCATTTCTCTTGAAGATGATGCAGTGTTTCATAACGCCTTACAGATTATGTGACAGTCTTCTGCATTTGTGTCAGACAGTGATTGAGATTACAGTGATGTCAGTCTTGATCATAATTAAAATTATGTACTATACATTTCCTCAAGGAGGGCCTTATCTCTAAAGCAAATGATAGATAGTATCAGTGATTTACAGAATTTTATCTGCTGAGATAGACAGGTATAAAAATCTTTGGCTAATGTTATTTATATCAGGCAAAACCTCAGATAACAAGGTGGATTCAGAGAGAAATCTGAATTATTCCCATGTCTTTTATTAAGTAATTACAGATAATAATGAAGTTCATT
The DNA here is from genome assembly GCF_028583425.1 of Eublepharis macularius. Taxonomy (NCBI): domain Eukaryota; kingdom Metazoa; phylum Chordata; class Lepidosauria; order Squamata; family Eublepharidae; genus Eublepharis; species Eublepharis macularius. The sequence goes on along the minus strand of NC_072791.1, from coordinate 94,059,154 downwards.
CACAAAAATTTAAAATAGGGAAGATTAGTTCAGTGTTGTGAAATCTTAGATGCATATATTTTAAATTGACTTAGCATGCAATTTTCTTCAAATAGTTCTTTTTTTTAGTGAAATGATTTATCGAAAAATTTCCCTACAAACTCAAAGAGTTACGACACACAAATTATACCTGATTCCTCTGTCTCTTTCCACTGATAGGGATTGGAATACTATGAAATTTATTGTACATTTCCTATGTTATGCCTAGAGAACCTATGGGCCTGATTTTTGATCCAAAACTCAAAGGACACCATTTCAGATGTCAGTAGGAAACAAGAAAAGATTCAACAAAATTCTTGATGTAGAAAAAGCTTAGAGTACCTTATCAAGGCTACCTTACCTGTGCTAGCTCAGGATTTTATGGCTGAACATAATTTTTTTGCACTGAATCTTTGGAGAAGGAGTCTGATTACAAGGCTGGAGGTTCAGCCTAAGCCACAGTCTGACCACTATCTGCCTAAGGCATAGGCAAATATGGTACTGGCTCCCTACAGCAGTGGTCCCACCCATGGAGACTTATGGATCCAACTGGATTCCAGAATGCTCTGGGGCAGCTCTGTTGAGATAATGGTGAGAGACTGGATAATGAAGCTCCTGGAAGCTATTGACATGGTTAGTCTCTGGCATTCTCTCCCTCCCTTAAGGCATAATCTAGCAGCATGGTTTACTATGAATGACTTGAAGAGGGTTGGGAGACTTCTTGAGTGTTGGAGGAAAACTCAAATCTATGCTATACAGACTATTTGGAGGCCTTAGAGGTAGCAGTGATAGTACCCAAGCAATCACACTTCTTCACTATAGCATTATTCCTGGATAAGCAAGTTAATTCAGCTGCATGTAATATTTTATTCTATCTCCATCAAGCACAGAGGATGGCTCCCTTCCATGATCCAGCTGATATGACCATAAGGATTCATACCACAATAACCTTAATTCTAGATTGTTATAATGCACTTTGCGTAGGACTATTCTTGAGTCTTGAAGACTATTTAGTAACTTAAGCTGGGATAGAATGTGGCAGCTCTGTTGTTATCAGGAGCAAGACAGAGTGCATATGTTACACCTATTCTACAATTGTTCTATTGGTTACTGATTAGTTTCCGTGTTTAATTCAAGGTGCTGGATATTACCTATAAATTACCTATATATTACCTATAAATATATATTCATGGCCCTGCAATGCATATATCTGCAGGATCCATTCCCAGTATCTCCACTATGACACCTTTATTTATCTGAGCAAGGTTCTTTGGAAGGTGCTCGCCTCCAAATGGGTAAGATCAACAGCTGCCCATACCCAAAAATTCTCTGTCGTGATGACTACTTGATGGAATGCCTTTCCTGAAGTGGCCACACACCTATCATTCCACTAAATGTGTAACACGCAAGTTTTTAGAAGGTGTTTTTGTAAGAGGTACCTTCTGTAAGTTTTAAAGTCTGAAGATATTTTCTAAATTGTTTTTATTATATGTATTGGGTTTTTAAATTATACTAATAGTATTTATTGTATTGCTGGTTGGTTTTTAAGTTTTTAAATCCACCCCAAGTCTCTGTAAGAAAGACAATATAAATGAAGCAAGTAAGTAAATAAGTTTTTTTTTTAAAAAAATTAAGGATATTTGCTGTGCTAATTTTCTTTGTGACACCACAGTCTCTACAGCAATTTGAAAACGTAAGACAACACTCAGCCATCTTGTTTATAAGCAAAAGGATTGATGCCTTTGGCATGCACAGGTGGTACATAGATTAATGTAATTGTACATGATAACAGTCACTCAGTGTGTTGAACCAGTGAGCTCACCAAAACTGTATATACTACTGAGGAATCTGGGGTCTGAAACATGGTTGTGTGTCCATGTATGATAATACAGTGTACACATAGAGCTCTTTCTGAGCCAAGTTCTTTCTACTCACTAACACTACAATGACAAGGACATGCACAAAACCTCTCTACACTGGTGTGAATGGGGAATATGTGTTCCCTGAAGACTCAATGATTGAGGCTTAGTAGCATGAAAATCTATTAGATTTCACTACTGCTTAAAAACATGAACAAATGGTTGATTTAGAATCAAGCAAATGCTATGGCTTGGGTTTGGTTTGAGCAAAGAGTGTTTTACTACATTTGTTGCTTGGATAGAATTTTTTTAAAGTTTATCAGCCAGATTTATCTGTCAACTTGTATAAATTCTATTCCCTAATCTTTTATAGATCCACCTGCTTCGCTACATAAAGGGAAAGCAAAGTTCATAAATAACTGAGAGTTTTCATGTACTTAGGCAAGTCTTTTGGTCTAAGCTTAACATCACTCATCTCATAAGCTATCTTTCAGCTACCATATGATTTCAATTATAGTTTTATTTTTTAAATTAGATGCTTATTTTCACATTGCGCCAGATGCATCTGACAAAGAGAACTGTGGTTCTCGAAAGCTTATGCTACAATAAAGTTGGTTAGTTTTAAAGGTGCTACTGGACTTTTTACTATTTTGCGACTACAGACTAACACAGCTAACTAGGGGTGTGCAAAGGCACCCTGTTTCGTTATTCTTGTTTCGGGAAACCTGAAACAAGAATCTCTTTCGGATAAAGCCGAAAGCCTAAACGGCTAGCCGTTTCGGCTTTCGGCTTTCGGCTTTCTTTCGGCTTTCGGCTTTCGGCTTTTTTCAATGGGAAAATGCCTCCGTCTTCCCGGACGCCTGGGGGAGGCATTTTCTCACCGAATCAAGCCAAAATTGGTGGGGACCTTCCTCTAACCCCTCTCTAACAACCCCCAAGTTTCAGACCGATTAGATTTTGGGGGCCATGTTATGGCCCCCCAAACCAGGTCCCCCTATCCTCTCATTAAGAAGCACTGAGCAGCAGCATATTGTTAGACTGCTGCTGCTCATCTTCTTCTTCATTATTTCCTATGGGGAAAAAAATGAAGAGGAAGGCTTCCTTTGCCAGGGGTGGCATTTTGCATGCAAAATGCCCCCCAACCCTCTGGGGCCCTTCTCCCACCCTTCCTCCCACCCCCCACCAAGGCACAGCCTGCTCCCACTTGGGGGGGCCATTTCATGGCCTCCCCAAGTAGGTGCTCTCAGCCCCCAAAGTCCACCCCCTACTGCCCCATACAAACCCAATTCTCCCCCAGCTGCCAAACACAGACCCAAATCCCCACATTAGCCCCTCACAGACCCAAATCCACCCCCAGCAGCCCCACACCCACCATAACCCCAGGAACAGGCTGGCCAGCCCTCCCCCTTTTGGAACTCCTAAACTCTCTTTCCCAGGGCAATTCCGCACAGCCCAGGGGTGCCACAATGGTGGGCACACTCCTGAGTGCCAACTTATCCCTGGGAAAGAGCACCTGACACACAACCACCCCCTGACACCCCCCCTCACCTACAGAGAAGGCTGCCTAGCCTGCCCCATTGTTCCCAATGCTGGGAACCAACCTCACATCAAAGAAGGGAACACAGACACACAATGATTCAAGTTTGAAAAAACTTTATTTTATCACTTTCAAAGTACAATATACGGGGCCCCAGGATCAGTGCTGCCCCACCACTGGCTCCTTGCCAAGGCCAAGCAATGGGTGGCCCTTGCCCTATGTGGAGTGGGCAGGAGCTCCTGCTGCTGCCATTTTCCATTTTGTTACCTAGGCCCCAGATAGAGTAGGCTGGAGTGTGTTATCTCCCTCCCCTCCCCTCCACCCCCTTCAACTACTAAGAAGGCCATCGGTGGCTGAAGTCACTCCCAATGTGGGGCATGGAGCAGCTGTCTATTGTTATCCTGTTTGTTATGATGATGTTAAAACAAAGCAAGGGAGAACAATAGTGTGTAAACCACTATAGGTTTCCAGGGGGGAGAAAACCAGGGCATAAGATAAACTAATAAATGGGTGGGTGGGGGGGTTATATATGCACTGAGATATATATTTTATGTGTATGTGTGTATGTTTTATGCATTCAAATCACTTATGGTGAACTTAAGAATTAAAGAGCTCCAAAATATCCCAACAACCTTGCTCATGTATTGCAAACTGAAGTCAATCCACCACCTTTAGGGTCTTCTTCTTTTCCCTACTGCCTTCAATTTTTCCTAGCATTATTGTCTTTTCTAGTGAGTCTTGTCTTCTCATGATGTGTCCAAAGCACAATCATTTTATCTTCAAGGGAGAATTCAGGCTTGATTTGGTCTAGAAGACACTTACATGTCTTTTTGGGAGTCCATGTTATATGTAAACTAAAACTTTCTTCCTACACTACAGTTTGAATGCATGGTCTGGATTGTCTTACATTGGCGTCATTGAACTTGGAATCAGGAACCTGAAAATGTTCCATGGGGGCTACACCTACCATGCCAAGGCTATGAGTGTGGAAATGGGATCTCTGTAGGGTTGCAAACTCTGGCCTTGGAAGTTCCTGGCAATTTGGGGGTGGGACTTGTTGAAAGGGAAATCTGAGTAGGGATTTCCCCTAGAATCCATGGGCAACTTTTGCCCTCTAAAGAGTTTGCCCTTGGAAGCTGCCATTTTCTCCAGGGAACCACTCTCTGTAACCTGAACTCCAGGCCCTATCTGGAGTTTGGCAGCCCTAGGCCAATTTCTGATAAAGATGGCAAAGGAGGGCCAGCAACTGACAGAGGCATGGAAGCCCTCACCAAGACAGTAGCCAGGGCCTAATTGGGAACAAAGGGCTACCAGAGAATAAAGTCCCCAAGTAGGTGCTCTCATCCCCCAAAGTCCACTCCTTACAGCACCATACAAACCCAATTCCACACCCCATCTGCCAAACAAAGACCCAAATCCCCCCAGTAGCCCCTCACAGACCCAAATCCACCCCCAGCTGCCCCACACCCATAACCCCAGGAACAGGCTGGCCAGCCCTCCCCCTTTGGGAAGTTCCTAACTCTCGTTCCCAGGGCAAATCCGCATAGCCCAGGGGTGCCACAATGGGAACACTCCTGTCCTGAGTGCCAACTCGTCCCTGGGAAAGAGCACCTGACCTGGCACACAGACAACCACCCCCTGACCCCCCACCACCACCTACAGAGAAGGCTGGCCAGCCTGCCCCATTGTTCCCAATGATGGGAACCAACCTCACATCAAAGAAGGGAACACACACACAATGATTCAAGTTTAAAAAAACTTTATTTTATCACTTTCAAATTACAATAGGTCAACAAATCACAACATATCACGCTAATTGTCCCCCACTCAAAAGCACTACACAATTAACTACACATCAGAGAATCTTAAAAAAAAAAATATTTTTTTTTGAAAAGGACAAACTCTAAATTTTAGAACATATTCAGGTTACATAGTAGGAGGGCACAACTGGGCATGGAAAAAGAAGCCCACACTAGACAAGATTATCATAACTACCAGCTTAAAACCACTCTCCCTCCACAACCCAACTTGATGGGGGGAAACCACTGCAACAGGGTCCAGTAGAACCTATGTCATTTCCTGCGGCTATGCTTTCAGTTCAGGCACAAAAAGATGGACTGGGCACTGCCAAGGCACTGGACACTGGTATTTCTGGAGCAGTGTTGCAGAGGTTTCCCCCCACCCCCACACCAGCCTCAGCATTTACCTGGAAACATCTGCGAGAGATCATCATTGGCTGGTGCCCATCCAGAACTCTTCCCACATCCCCTGCCCCAGCAAACCAAACATTAACATTACAACAATTTTTTTTTGGTTTTTTTTTTAAACATGAACATTTCATCAACTTTGAAAAAACATAACCACAACATTTTTTTTGGTTGTTTTTTTTTAAACATGAACATTTCATCAACTTTGAAAAAACATAACCACAACATTTTTTTTTTACAAAGATTTCAACAGTGAAAAACAGTGAAAAACATCTGATTTTTTCCCATTCCCTAATCCCCACCTAAGCAATCTCTATCTAACCTATTTCTCCCTCCAGTGGCAATCCATGTTTCTGGGGCATTATTTTTCTGAATAAATTTGGTCCCACAGGGTCTGTCTCAGTGCTGGGAGAGGTTTTTAATTCCCTTGGGGGGGGGGTTTCAAATTGCTGGGGGGATTCCCTTTGCCACTGGTTCCTAACCACCCTCCCTCTACTGGCCGGTTTTAACTGCGTCTACAGGGTTTTATGCAGGGGAGAGCGCGATTCCAAAGGATTGGACTCGCAGAGGATGCAGGCCACAAGTTGGGCTCACCTCAGTCACTCTGGAAGTCCAGTCCTGAGAAATCGAAGAGGTGAGAGTTGACCTTCAGGAAGGTCAACTGCTCGACTCTCCATGGGAGAAGGCAAGTGCGATGTGGGCCGACAATGTCGCCCGCATGTGAAAAGACGCGCTCGCTCTCCACGCTCATCAGAGGGCATGAGAGCAGCCGCTGCGCCTTGAGGGAGAGGTCCGGCCAGACCGACTCCTTCCTGGCCCAGTAGCTGAGCGGATCGGTGGAGAGCAACTCGCAGGGCTCCGCGAGGTAGTCCCTGACCATTGCCTCCGCCGGATCCTCTCTCACGGTCCTCACGACCCCAGAGGGGACGAGGGCCCACCGGAGCAGCTCCATCTCCATCGGTACTCCGGTGGTGGCAGTGAGGGGGGGGCCTGCGCAGAGGGGGCGTCAGAGGGACCCGCACAGCAGGGCCCCTCTTGCGTCCCCCCTGTCGACAGGCATCCCCTTTTGGCCTGCCTGCGCCTCACCCAAGAGCAGAGCCCGTCTCTGGCTTGGGTGAGGTTCCTGTCCCGCTCGGCGAAAGTGCCCTTTATGCGCGGGTCACACATGGTCGCCAACATGTATGACTCTTCCTTAGTGAGAGGAGTTAGCCTGGCAGCTATGCCCTGCTGCAGCCTTCTCACTAATGCGCTCACCGCTGGAACAAGGTCAGCACGGGGCGCGACCCGGTCTGCAAGGGTGGCCAGATTCCTCTGGAGCGTGTGCACCAGGGGAATGACCAGACTGAGGGTCGCCGTGTCTGATGAGACCGCCACAGTGAAGTCCTTGAAGGGCTTCAGGACCTCCACTGTCTGGGTGACGGTGAGCCAATCCTCCCGGCTGAACTCACCCACCTGACTCGCACTGCGGCTCTCGGAGAGCCACGCGTGGAGTGCGGCCTGCTGCTCCACCAAGCGCTCAAGCATGGCGCAGGTGGAGTTCCAGCGAGTGCTAACGTCAGTGATCAGAGCGTGCTCTGGCACACCTGTCCTGACCTGTGTCTGGCGCAGTTCGTGCATGGCCTTCACGCTGCGCGAGAAGTGACCCATGAGCCTCCGACATTTCTGGATCAGTAACTGGAGTTCACGGGTCTGGGTATCAAAGGGTTCCTTCGAGAAGCCCAACCCCAGCGCGTCTCTCACCACTAGGTGAAGCTTGTGAGCCACACAGTAGACGCACTCTCGGCTCACTAGATGCGCCGCTGCCCTCATGTTCTTGCCACCGTCCGTCACCATGCATCCCACGGTGGCGGGTCCCTGGCCTATCCACTCGTCCAACTGTCTCCTTAAGGTGGCAGCGATGTTCTCCGCCATGTGGGACACGTCAAGCACCTCGGCGTGAAGCAAGGCCTTGCAGTAGCCGGCCCGGCGGTCTCCCATCCTTCCCTGGCTAGCTGTGCTAGGCACCTCCCCCCGGCCCCCACCCACAACCGCCTCAGGTTCCCACCACTGAGCAGTAAGCGAGAGGTACGCTTGCTGCACACTTGGGCAGGTCCAGATGTCGGATGTGAAGTGCACAGTTCTCCCAGCAACCCGGGACAGCTGTGCCTTCACATGGTCCCTGGCAGCCCTGTAAAACGAGGGCACCACCGATCTGCTCAACGTCGTGCAAGCAGGGACGGCGTACCAGGGAAAGAAATCGTGGAGCAGCCCTGAGAAGCCGAAGTCTTCTACTATGGAAAACAGTCTCCCATCCACCGCTACCATGTTGATGATGTGGCGCGTGAGGCGCCGGCTTGCCCTCCGGATCCCCTCTCTGGGCACGCTAGTGCCCTGCATACCAAGCATCTCCGGGAGAGAGGCTTGGCGTCCCTTCCCTGCAGGTACCCTTGGGGGGAGAGCACCAGAGGAGCCTGCCTCCTTCTGGCTAGCTGGCGGCCGTGCGGCGCCACTTGAACCCTCCTCCCGAAGAAGCACCGCCTGGTGGTGCCTCTTCATATGGTACCTCATCCCAGACGTGGAGAGATGCCGCACATCTCTGCCACGGCTGATGTGCTGCCTACAATGCAGGCACTGGGCTGCTCGGGGATCCTCCGTTCTCTGGAAGTGCTTCCAGATTTCGGAGGAAAAGGGCATCCCACGCTTCCAGGAGAAGCGCTTTCGGGACCACCCTGAGGCACCTCCTGTGAGGTGCTCTGGCCGGACACACCGTGTCCCACTCTCGGCCGGGCAGGTGGGGATGGACAAGGCTGAAGGCGCAGAGATGTGGGCTCTTCCACCACAGTCTCTGCCTCTTCCTCCTGCATCCTCCCCTCCTGCACAGCTGCGAGAGGCCTGCTGCTGGCCTCAGAGGAAACTGGGGTGGACCGCCCCAGGGGGGGTCTCACGGGCAGTTCCTCCAACATCCTCTGGGTTCCTGGGGTGATCGTGAGGGATGGAAAAGTCACATGCCCCACATCCATCCCAGGAGACACCACATGCTGCCCCTCCTCCAGCAGCTGGCTCGCAACCACTGGAGGAGGAGGAGCCTCAGCAGCAGGCCCCTGCCCAGTGCCAGCCCCTGCCTGAGACACCTGGGTTGGGGGTGGCCCTCCAGCAGCTGCCTCAGGAAAGAGAGCCTTGCGCACCCTCTTCCTGTCACCAGAAGCCAGGCTGGTGAACGGCAGCAGCGCAGGGGAGGGCCTCCTCCGCTCAGATGGGGGGGCTGCCGCAGCAGTCCCCCTCCCCCTCCCCTCCTCCCATCTAGATTTCTCCTTAGCCTTTCCCCCAGGGCCCCTCTCTTCTTTCCTCTCTGACATGCTTTCCCCTCCCGAAATCTACCCTAACTAATCAGAAAACCTTGGGAAAACAAAGGTCAACTTTGTTTTCGAGACCTAACTTACCTGCTCTAAATCTGTGCTTCTAGTGGCTCTGTGACTTGGAGATGAACAATCAAGTGCCCTTTTAAGCGACCCTATTTATGTCGGGGAACCTGAACCTGCCAAACAGCTGAATTCCTCCGGAATTGAGCTGGCCCTAAACCCCAGTAGGTGACAGACAGCCTTAGACACTCACACACTAGTATGCCCGGGCCGGCCTGGCACCACCACGGATGCCAGAGATGGGCAGTGGAACCCTAGTTATGGGGGCACTAATGGGAAGCCTATTGACAGCTATTCCAAATTTATATATATATATAGAATTCAAACCTAACGCTCACTCACTAATGCTTTTCCTGCTGAGTCCCTATTTAGTTTTTTAAAAAAAACTAGGCTTGGTTTCCCTAACGATTAAGTTGAGGGCAATTAGCCACTGAATACCTACCAACTGGCCTACCTACCTAAGACGCTATTTAGCGGGAACAATGTTTCTGTGGTGTGTGTCGGTGTGGGGTGTGGATGTGGTGGTCTGAAGATGAGCCTCCCCTCTCCCATGCTAGCAAGAGCCCACCCCTAAGCCCACCCTAATATAAACCTGGACTCACACACCACCACCAGTCCTGCAGTCCAGCGATGTTCAGGCGGTCTTGCAGCTGGTCCTCCTCTCCTCCGCGATGCTGTCAAGAAAGTTGGAATGTTAACAGAGTCAATAACACACGCCGCACACGCAACCCCCAAAAGTCAAGGCCCCGATCTACAAGTCAAGTCAAGGCACCCCCCCCGAAAGGCTAGGGCCAACCAGTGGTAAAACACAACACATTCACCTTGCAGAGCGGGCCTGTGTGCAGGCCCAAAGCTGGCACACTCCTTTTAAATTCCTGTGAAACAGTAGATCAAGCCCACCCCACACTCAAGCATAACAAAGGAAACATCAAAGAAAGCAAGCACAGCAATCAATACTGAACCCCCCAACCCCCAAACAATGTCCTCTTGCCCAACTATAAAACGCCCCCCCTAGCCCAAGCCATAAAGACCAAACTAAAGCATATGCTAGCAGATTGCCACAGCAGCAGCAATAAGTTCAAAAAACAATTTTTTTAACAACCCTACCAGTCCTCCTCTCCAGATGCCCAGCAGCAAAGTTGATCCTCCACACGCAGAGGTCTCCAGGCTGATGTCCTCCAAGTGCAGTCCAGTCCAGAAGAGGTCCACGAACGGTCAGCAACCTGTTTGTGCAGCATAACTGTGACAGCCAGGCCAGCTAGCAGAGAGAGGCCCCAAAGCCAGAGCATCAGGCCTGTGTGTAGGCCAGAGGCTGGAACACTTGTTTGAGAGCCTGGCGGGAAGCCTTGGAAGCAGGGGACCAAACACAGAAAAAAAACCCCACACCAACCCAATTTGTGGAGCATAACTGTGAGAGCCAGCCAGAAGACAGGCACCAAAGACACCCAGCAGAGCTTCTGGCCTGTGTAGGCCCAAAGCTGGCACACTCCTTTTAAATTCCTGTGAAACAGTAGATCAAGCCCACCCCACACTCAAGCATGAGAAATTAAACATTAAAGAAGGCAAGCACAACAACCAATGCTGAACCCCACCCCCACCCCCAAACATTGTCTGCCCAACCTATCCCCCAGGCCATGCCAAGACTTAACTGAAACACCCTTTTGCAGAGGAAGGCCACAGCAGCACAGTGAAGCATCAAAAAACTTACAAAAATTTTAAAAAGGCCCACCAGGTATCCTCTCAGGATGTCCAGCACAGTTGATCCTCCAGGCAGATGTCCTCCAGGTGCAGTCTCTCTTCTCCTCTCTCGGTCAGCAGCAGCAACAGAAGTGTTCCAGACCAGTCTTGCTCCAAATTTAAATCCCCTGCTGCAGCCTCAGCCAAAGATTTAAATCTATTGGCTGGCATAAGAATGCAGCAGTGGGATTGGTGACTCCTAAAGTCCCCCCTCCCCTGCCTTTCCCCACCCACACTCCAAGAGTCACCCTCCTCCTGCTCCCCCTCCCCTACCTGTTAATTTTGGCGGGAATCTCTGCTTCCACTGCTTTGCAAATGCAAAGTGCAATGCTAGCAGTAGCAAATGCAATGCACCTTGCATTTGCAAGGCAAAGCACAGGATTCCCTTCCCTCCTTTGCAAGAAGGGTGGGGGGTGACAGAAGGAGTGAGTGATTCACTCCTTCTCCCCCCCTCCCCTCTTCTTAGAGCCTGCAGGAAGCCTTAGCTTCCAGCAGGATTTTGCTAGACGCTTTCTAAGGCAAACGCCTAGCAAAAAGAAAATGGCGATTCTCGAATGCCGAAAGAAAGCCGAAACAAGCCGAAACGTTTCGACTTGTTTTGTTTCGGATACCCGAAACGTTTCGGCTTTCCCCGAAACGTTTCGGATAACCCGAAAGAAGCCGAAAGAGGTTTCTTTCAGCTTTCTTTCGGCATTCAGAATGCCGAAACGCACATCCCTACAGCTAACTCCTCTGGATCTTATTTTTACACTATGAATGCTAAAATAAACTGTTCAGGTTAGAGAAAAGGAAGTTTGTAACAGACAAATATTTTTAAAGGTGACCTATAGAATAATTGCAGAAATTCCCTCAGGGACTTCAGTCCTAAGTGAGGAAAAAATAGCAACAATTGTATAATGTGCACTTGTCAACTTGAATGAGACCCAGTAAGCCACGGGTCTCAACTAAAGATGGACACGAACAGCAATATGAACAAAAAAAAACACCACAAACAGCCCAATCTGCTGTTAGTGAACAAGCTGTTCGTAAGGCCCCATTCTAAATGAACAGGTGGTCGTTGCAAGCCTTGTTTATTGCTGTTCGTCAAGCCAGACAGTCTGGCACCTGCAGCCGCAGCGCCAGGGTTACTGGCGCCTGAGGCCATCTTCGCATGCGCGCTCTGCGCACGCGCCCCCTGGACTGTGTGATGACATCATCGCGTGACAACGTCATCACACAGTGACGCTGGGGGCATTGGCCAGCAGGTAGCTGAGGCGGCATGAGGAGGCTGCCCATGCTCCACATGCTGCCATGGCCGCCTGCCGTCTCTGGCCCGCGGCTGCTGCGCCTGCCCGGGAGTGTGTGGCGGTGGCGGCGGCAGTGCAGGGCTGGCTGGTGGTGGTGCGGGGCTGGCCGGCAGCGGCGCTGCACGCGCCTCCACTCCCAGCACCCCTTCCGGTGCCCCTCCGCCCCACGCCACCTGCGGCCCCCGCCTCACTGCCTCAACGGTGGCGCCAGCCCTGGGCACCTGCAATCAATTCCCTTGGCAACTTAGGCAGGGATTTTCTGAACTCTGTCTGAACTCCTGCTGTTGCCCTGGAAACCCCAATCTAAGGCCAATTTAGCTTGATAGGCAGGTCTTCCTTTCAAGTGTGGAGCTCCAAATTTGTTACAACAAAGGAGCAAAGACCGGGGGGAGGGGGGCTCCCAGCTCTGACTTTGCAGACAGTGAGGGAGAGATGGTTGCTGTTGGCATTTTGATAGAGAGAGTGCATTGGAGCTTGAATTTTGTTTGTGTGTGGTGGGATAGGGATCTACCCCTTCAAGTTCCAGGGCTGCTGCCAGGCTCTGGGCCAAGCTATTATTTATTATTGGTACCTTTCCTGCTGCCTGCTCAGGTCAGGTTTCTGGGAATGGTGCAGTAGGGATCTTGACTTGGATGATGGCTGGAGGAGAGCCTGCTGGCCCCCACGAACAGCCAACCACAAACATGTTCATGAGTCCCTGTTCGTGGATGGCAATGAACAATGAACATCATGTTCATTTTTTTCTGTCCGTGCCCATCTTTAGTCTCAACTTGCATGAATAGATAGTTGTAGACATGTCTGGGGAAGTTTTTGTTTGGTTTTAAATGAGGGGGGACATGATTACTCTCTTTAAATATTTGAAAGGCTGTCATTTGGAGGAGGGCAGGGAGCTGTTCCAGTTGGCAGCAGAGGGTAGGACCTGAAGCAATGGGCTTAAATTATATGCAAAAAGGTACCGGCTGGATATTAGGAAAAACTTTTTCACGGTCAGAGTAGTTCAAAAGTGGAATCAGCTGCCTAGGGAGGTGGTGAGCTCCCCTTCACTGGCAGTTTTCAAGAAGAGGCTGGAGATGCTTTAGGCTGATCCTGCACTGGGCAGGGTGTTGGACTAGATGGTCTGTATGGCCCCTTTTAACTCTATGATCCTATGATTCTATGATTCCTGTGTCCCAAAGAGACATTATGGATTAATAGTGTAATAATTAAGTCAAATTTGAATTGAATAAATATAATAATTGGCCTAGATTTAACTCAACCCCGCCCCCCCCCCCCCGGGTGAGGGCAATAGAGAGAACCAGGCAACACAACTGTTAAGTAACTTCCTCCATCCAGGAAATTAGTGAAAGTGTTATCACCTCACACTGCAATTCCTGTTGTTGCTCAACTTAAGACGATAAAATTATCTAGGCACTGCAAGGATCAAGTGATAACAAATGTATTTTATCAAATGATAATTATCTGAATGATCCAACATATATATATATAGCCACATTACATGTAAGGGTACCAAGCTGAGAGTTGGTTTGTACACAGAATATATTTTACTGCTATTTTATGTCAGTGGATAGACTTCAGTAGAGATTGCCAAGAAATGCTGGTTCAGAGAGACCGTGTGATACAGTGGTTAGATTAGGTTCTGGGATACCTTCAAATCCCCACTCTGCCATGGAAGCTTCCTAGGTGACCTTGGCCCTGTCATACAATCTAATCTAACTCAGAGGGTTGTTGTGCGGATAAAATGGAGGGAAGGAGCATGATGCAAAGTGCTGCTGAAGGGAAAGGTGGGATATAAAAGAAATAAATGATTAAACAAGTTGAATGGCCACATGATGTTTCTAAACCACACATTTCCTTCCTCTATCCTATGTAACTAGACTAATCACACTATACCCACTGATCAAATATGTAATGTTCACAGCAAGATGAAGCTCAGGCTGATAAGTTGCACACATGCCTTGCCTTCACATTGGAGCTGCCTCCAAGCATCCAGTTTTGGAAACACTGCTTAGTGCGTTCTCTGTCGTCTCATTTCTTCCTTCATAGGTACCATGTCTTATTAGTCTGTCTAAGTACAACTGCAGTACATTTTTAAAAAATTATTTTTATTGTAAATATGGTATCCAGAAATAGATTTTGGATTCTTTCTAGGAAAATACTATCATCCTCTTGTATAAATGGAGACCCACAAACTCATGTGGTCACACTGTTTTATAGAGAAAGAACTGGAGTCCTAGCACAGTATCTCTTAGCATGGGAATCTCCCAAAAAAGGCACCTTGTAAATTATGAAATGCTGTGGGGTGAGGGGGGGAGAGGAATCTCTTCTTGCTGTGCTTCAGGCAATCATCTGAACAGTGACATTTGATTACCCATGTCATTAGCTTAGGTTGCATAACTGCAAAGGTTATTGTTTATGCTGGTCCAGTCTTTAAAGACTCACTGCCTTATTTGACTTCGAGATAACCTCTTGTGGCAGCAAATTCCACAGCTTTACTAGACCCTGTATACAGAAATATTTCCTTTTAAGGATAGGCTCACCTGAATAGGTCACAACCATGATGGAGATTTTTTAAAAAAGAAAATGGCATAACTTTTTGTTCCCCTACCCGGAGTATTTAAAATACAAAACCCATTGGGTTTTCTTTTTCCTTTTAAAATATTGATTTTCCCCTGCCTTCATAATACAGCAGGTGTAAAGAACTGGGTAGGACATAACATATAATTACAATTCATGAAATACAAGAGGTAAATATGAATTAAAATAATCATGAAGATCTTATATTACGATTATGATGTCCTAGTATTTAGAATACTACATGTTTGCTTCCTATGTTTACTTGTTCAGAATTACTGGAAACTATCACTTCTTTAGAAATTCTTCTCACCTAACTGTACTCACATACCAAAATGGATATACCAAGTAGACATGGGCATGAACTGAAGAAAAAAAAAGTGATTTCATCGCATTTCTCCGAACCAGGAACCACGAACTTCTACAACCTTTCCCCAGTTCACGAATCTGTTCGTGGTTCGTGAAATTTCAAACACCAGGCACCAGCTGCTGAAGCTGGCACAGGGTGTTTGAAATAGACAGCCCCCTTCTCCTGCTGCTTGTGGTGGCAGGAGAATGGGGCTGTCACTATTACACACCCCAAGCTGGCTTCAGCCCATTGGCTGAAGTTGGTGCAGAGTCAAATCAGAGTCAAACCAGCAGTGCCAGCCTGTCTGGCTTCTTGAACCCATCACGACTCTCACGAAATGGACAGAAAAATCGTGGAGTTCGTGGAAAATGCGACCCCACAAACCACATTTTTGCGAATCACGAATTGGCCCATTTTGTGGTTTTTTTTGCTTCGTATTGCAACTCGTGCCCACCTCTAATACCAAGCAATTATTAAAGTGACCCAAAGAGAAATCCTCAGAACATTTTCCTGGGAGTAAGCCCCATTGAAGAAACCTGCATAGGATTCTGAGTAGACCTTATTAGGATTGCTCTCCAAAATTCTGGGCCAATGCAGACAACAAAGTAAATTCAGGATTTTGATTTGTGATAGCAAGAACTACAAAGACAGAAAAGAATAGCACTAATGATCTTTTCTAGTAGGCATTGTGAATTTGATGCAGTGCCTGTTTATTTGTTGATCTCACTTAAGAAACCCCACTTAAGCCTTTTTAACTCAGTGCAGGATTGAAGCTGCTCTAATATCTGCAAATCTTTCAAGAATCATCTGACTTCAATTACACATCCACATCTATTTAAGTAGGATAACACTGAGCTGCCCAACTACTGCAGAGATTGCTTAGAGTTTTTCTAGCAAATTTTGGGCTCCATAAACCCTGTCTTCATATATAGTAAAAAATATGAATCCTTTCTTCCAGCAATCATCATGTGATAGGTCAGCATTTGACTTTTTTTAAAACAATGCTGTCTTTATTTATTATTTTATTTAGATTGTTTATATGCTGCCTTTCCAGTTTGAGAACTGTGCATGGTGTTTTACCTTTAATATAATATAATTAAATCAGAAACACAAGAGATTAAAACCAAATAACAATTTTTTATTTGAATTATTTATAGTCCTCCTTTCTCACTGAAACTCAAGGTAGATTACACAGTCTAAATCAATACAAACAATGGCTGGGTCATTCAATAAACCATACAATAGGGTATGGATTGCAGAAATTTGAAAATAAGCAGAAATCCAATACAGAACTGAAACAATTCTGAAACCAAACATAAAAATTTTAACAATTTAGATATGAGGGGGAAAGTCCATGAAGAGTTTTATATGTGATAGTACAGCCTTGAACTGAGATGGTAACTGATGGGTAGCCAGTGGAGTAACAGAAAAAAAAATTCTCTCTGGAATTTTTGTAATTTAAACTCCCATCGTTTATGTTCAAATTCCACTAATTTGGTGTCTAACTCAGTGGCCAGTCGTGTGTATTCCTCCTCCCCACTCTAGCCCTTTAAATTGGTCGTGAGCTGTATCAGATATAATGTTTTCAATTCTGGAGGTTGTTAGAAACAGAGAAAGAATTTTCATGGGTACTCGATTACTACCAAGGGAAATGTATTGGATATTCAACTTAGAAACTAAGACACTGAAGGGTCTGAATGGTGTATTAGATTTAACATGTTTCCTTTAAGAACCGAATGGGAAGAGCAGGAGGCGGTAGCTTGCTACCGGATAAGGATAGGAAGGGCAATGGGGAATCACGGACATTGTAGCCATCATGCTCCTTATGAGTACGTCCGAAACCCAGATGGGATATTAAAACTACATAAGTAAGACCGATGGGTTTTATTGAACCAGGGAGGGTTGTAGTATATGTATACAAAATAGTATATGTAAGGTGGAAATATATGTATGTAATATTGTCTATTTATACAGCCCCTGAGAAAGCTAAAGTCTGTGAAACAAAATCTGCTAGCGTTTTGTCGGGCTGTTTGGAGAAACCACGAGAAGTAAAATCTGTGTTACACTTGTATATATATTGTGGAGGAGAGTTCTACATACCAGCCATTGTACTAGCCCCACACCTGGGACAGTACTTCTCTGGAGACCTACCGGGGAATGTGACTCCCTGATCTTGTGAAGGAAAGACTTACCCAAGTCGATCTTGGGCATTACCCTACACCAAAGGAATTGACTTTTCAGGAAATATAAATAGTAACTTGCAAGACTCTTCATTTTGGACTTTTGACATCTGTTGGACAGTACTGTAAAAGGATGTGGATGTAATAATATAACACACTGATGTTTGCATTTTGTCAATATTTGGAGTATGTGCATAATGTTCTTTTCTGTAATCTTTGTAGGAGAGTTGACTTTGTTATAAGAGGAATATTAACTGTTGGATATTATTAACTGTTGGATATTAATGGTTGCACTTTGCATTTTGTATTGAATGAGACAGTAGTAACTATATGAATTTTGTTCATCGCTTACTGCTTTGATTATTGTGTAAGAAGGACCTTTTCTATAGCTCCTTTGACTTGCCAATTTGCATTTCTTTAGGGTGTGAGAAAGTGTCAAGATCTGCATTTCAATGAATGGATGTGGGGGAAACTGGGATACTTTTAGCAGTTGAGGAGGAACTCATATTGAATGTGTGACTGTATTCACATGGAGCAAATTGAAGTGTGACTATGCAAGCGAGTGCATTGAATGTTGGAGGGGAGACATGTGAAATGAGGTCCCTAGGTACTTAGTAATGTGTAATGTGTATTTCCACCCCAAGTTACATCAAATGTGAATTATTTTATTTGCAAAGTTTCAGGTATCTGAAGAAGGGAACTCTCGAAAACTTATACCCTGAAAATCTTGTTGGTTTCTAAGGTCTATTATTCTATTTGCGAATTCTTTGTAATTGGTTAGAGCGTGCTTCTGAGATATCCACTATCTGCTCCCAGGGGCTTAACTAACAAACCAGAAAAGCATCATTGGATGACAACATGTAGATACAACCGTGGCAGAGAAATAAATTTTCTCTGCTACAATCAGAACTACAAAGTAGGCTTTAAGGTGAGCTCTCACTACAGTTCAGATGGATCCAGCTCATCCTCCACTGACACTCTTGTACCAGACACTTCATGTTCTTCAGAGAATCTTGAAGTCTATGAACATGAAGGACAGGGCATTAGGAGAACACCACTCTCAAAGCTGCCTGGTTCCAGCATCCAGTGAGGGTGGCAGCCATATCAGATGGAAAATCTCCCAAGGCTGTCAGAACACCCATTTGGATCCCCAGGCAGATCATTCTAATTAGGTCCTTACCCCTGCACAGGTAATGCACCGCTTTAGCCTAAATCCTACCAGATAACAATCTGTCAAGATAACTTCCCTTTGCACTCAATTGAGACAGCAAAGAAGGCACTGTGGTATTTTCTTCACACATTAGAAAAAATGGCTGGGGAAAGCTATGAAGCAAAATAAAAATTTAATTGTTCAGTCAGGATTCCTATGCGTTAAACAGTGAACTGAATCTGAGATAGTCACCTTCCAAATTTCACTATGTGAGTCAGTGAATGAGTTAAGCTTGAATTCTGATATGACATTTCGTCCTCCTCTTTCCCTCTTCCTTGTCTTTAAACAGCCCCAGAGGTGTTTTTAAAATTCAAAAGTAACTATTTTATTTATTTTAGAGGAGAAAGTTAAGGTGAGATCATGGACTGAAAATTTCTGAGGCAATTCAACATAGATGTCTCTCAGGTAAAATCAGTACATGCACAGGCTGTAGTTCTTATGTCCTTCACAGATACTTAAATTTTTATGTTTAGAGGCTGTCGTTCCCATATTTCCCCTCAAACATTCTGGTACAATTTCTTTTGTATTCTATATCTCTTTTTTGTTTCAGAAGGCTGGTACTCATTTTCTAATACCCCAAACCCCTTCTTTTCAAACACCACTGCTTTGCTTCAGTTTTTGACTGAAGTTTGGGTCTCCAAAGGCAGTCTCCAACCACACCCAACAAGAGGTCCCTTCACTCTCTAGAACTACCTCCCTGTTTGACTGGGTAGGGAAAGTCTCCTCTCCTCAGATGATGTATTCTCCTTTTCTTGGCCTGAATGGGTGTCTGCACCTACTTCCCAAACTTCCTTGCCAACTTTTCCCTAGTTCTCCTGCTCTCAGTTAGGACTCCATCTCCCAGCTCTCCACACTCGATTCCTCTCAGTTAGGACTGAAAAACAAACCTTCCTCTTTCCAACTCATGCTACCCAATCAGATGCCTTGGAGTAGCCTGTCACTCAAAACTCTGTGTCTGTGAGGAATTAACCTTTAAGAGTCCTTCAGCTGTTTGTACAGCACCTCCAGGCTTTTTTTTAAAAAACATGCAGGCCGTCACACCTGGTCTCCTGGCTAGGGCTGCCAAATAGGTTTTTTCCCCTGAATATGAAGGACACTTTCCATCCTTAGTATGGTATGTCTTCTGGCATTTGCTTCCTGTGCCTTTATCCTTCTCCTTCATATATTTGCCCTTGGTTGAATTCCCTGCCTAACAACTTCAATTTGCCTTGGGATTATTTGTTGTTGGGTGATTGCCTGTCTGGTGATTGGTTTACCTCAAAAATGCTTTTGATCTTTGTCTCTGACAATGGTGTTTTGGCTCCAGACAATGTAGTCCCAAATTAATAGCTATTTAATATAGCTACCTGTGATATAAAATCACAAGACCCCTGGATTAAAAGCAGCTTGGCTTGTAAACAGGGGAATTCCAGCTAGCAGTTGCTGAGTCCCACCCAGGAGACCCAGGCATGAATGGAATGCCATATGTAAATGCAGAGCGACCAGCGGTGATTAGTTTACAGTCCTCTCAGCTCTGAATGTAATCCAGAGCAACAAAGGTCTCACAGTGTCTCCCCACTTAGCACATTCCTTTCCCTCCTTCCATGATGAGATCCCCTGCCATGATTGAGGAGAAAATCAATTAGCATCCATAAGCTCTTAGAATTCATTCCTGGGAAAGGTACATTCCACAACTAATATCATCAATGTAGCTCCGGTGGACTCCATTAGCAAACTGCCCCTTTTGTGCTGGTCTAGGAGAGACCTTGCATTCTATATATTGTCGGAGGCTTTCACGGCCGGAGAACGATGGTTGTTGTGGATTTTCCGGGCTGTATTGCCGTGGTCTTGGCATTGTAGTTCCTGACGTTTCGCCAGCAGCTGTGACTGGCATCTTCAGAGGTGTAGCACCGAAAGACAGGGATCTCTCAGTGTCAAACTGGGGATCCAGTTTGTCACTGAGAGATCCCTGTCTTTCAGTGCTACACCTCTGAAGGTGCCAGTCACAGCTGCTGGCGAAACGTCAGGAACTACAATGTCAGGACCACAGCAATACAGCCCGGAAAATCCATAACAATCACCTTGCATTCTCTTTTACACATCCCGGCAGTAACTAATCAAGGTAATCAAACCTTTGTTATTCCCAGGAACTGACCATTGGAGTCTTTTTTCCAATGGCTGGGAGGACTCTCCCACCTCAGGGCACGTTTTACCCTATAAGAGTAAACTGACTGTCTATTCTTTTAGACTGGCTAAAATGTTTAAAAATATGTCAAATAAGTGTTGGAAATGTAAAGAAGGTTTAGGGACATTTTTCCACATGTGGTAGTCCTACAAAGAAGTACATAGATATTGGATAATGGTACATAAGTTATTTCAAAATATCTTACAGATAACAATTCCTTTGAAACCAGAAATTTTTCTATTAAACTGTATGTCGGATATAAAGAGAGAGCAAGAACACTTAGTAATCCATATAGTAACAGCAGCTAGAATTTTATTAGCAACCTACTGGAAACAACAAAGAATCCCCCAGCAAGAAGAACTAATAACAAAGGTAATGGAGATGGTGGAAATGGATAAATTAACATTGTTAATGAAAGGGCAAATGGAAGAAGACTTCTCTGTACCATGGGATCCCTTCTACAAATGGTTGACAAATAACTATAACCGGTAAACACAAATATGATATTAAGATTAACTGTATAATGACATAATAGAACTCACAATTGATGTAATAAGATGAAATATAAGACATAAAGAAATATATAACAGAAATTGACAAGTAAAATAATAACTGTCTCATGTTTGTATATATATGTGTTGGAAAACAATAAAAAATAATTTTTTTTGAAAAAAGAGTAATGCCCTTGCCCAATTCAAACTGAGCAGCACACTTATTGGATCCAAAGCGCTGTTCCGTTGAGGTTGTCCTAAGCCTCTTGCTCTCTTGGCCGAGGACGCTGGATGTTTGAAGCTACTCCCTTCCTCCATGGACTGGACCACTCTGCAGGATAGGTAGATATACTTTCCCTCCCTCACTTTATTCCAACTTCTGACTAGCTTCCTAGGATTCTGTGTGTGTGTAACCATTTTATTATTTCTCTTGTGTGTGCATGTGTTTTTCCTCTTCAATAAAATATTAGTCTTTGAATTTAAAGCACCAGTCTCATCTGCTATCTGGGAAGGGACTCCATAAAAATTGGTGAAAAGATCTTGTAGTTAATGCCTCTCGCATAGCTGTCTTCCTTGCTGCTAATTCCCCCACTCTCTATTACTCGCAAGGAGACCGATTCAGGTAACAGCACTATATTTCTACCAGATGTAGACAAGATATTCAAGTTTGTCAAGTTTTCAAAGGTCCCTAGTTTAGTTACAGCATAGGCCAAGTGGAAAGAAATCTCCTATATAATCTATCTGTAAACATCCACACATGATGGATTTTTAAAAACTAATTTAAACGTTACCTGGCATTGTTGCAAGTGTTTTTTCTCCTGCCAAGTTTTATCAGTTCAGCTATTAAACTTAGTTTATGAGAATCAGCTGCAACTTTCGCTGGAAGTCTGGTAACGTGGTAGAGCTACTAAGGTTAAGTGGAGCTGTGGAAGTTTTGATGTTCTCATCTAGAGTGATTAATTCAAAAAATTAAAAAGGGTGCTGAATGAAACCAGCTGTGAGTTTAGTTGCTGTGTTTTTTCTAGGGAATAAAATAAGGAGTGGTGCTTCTTAAAAATGGAAGGGCCTTATAGGATCGAATGAACAGTCCTACAGACCTGAGTTAATGTTAAATGTTTTCTTATGATTCTCCTATGAGTGGATATTCTAAGAATTACTATATAAATTGAATTCTAATACAGTGGTACATTTTATTTATTGCATTTATGGTTCTTTTGGTTCAAACAATGGGTATTCTGTTAAGGTGAGTTATAGAATCATAGAATCATAGGGTTGGAAGGGACTTCCAGGGTCATCTAGTCCAACGCCCTGCACAATGCAGGAAATGCACAATGCAGGAACTAGTCCTGCATATTGTAGGAAATTCCCACTGAAATTGTGAAAATTCTAACAGCCAGATGTGGGCAGAAGACAGTGGATATTAATGCCCACACAAGAATTGAGATTGAACCCAGTAAAGAGGTCTGGTGTTTTTTCTTAATTACACCACTTCATGCTTTTCAGATTCATATAAATTGCCTGCTGTCTTTTGTGTTCATTGTTAACAAAGATGTTATTGTGAAGAACCATGCATGCTTCGTGGCCAAACTTATGTTAAGGTAAGCCTCCATGGTTAGGCCTCAAAATGGATTCTGGGAAACTTAGAGAAACTCAATGTAAAGCAGTTCCCAGAGAGATAAGCCTGGACATATTTTGCAGAACACAGGTGCAAGTGAGATCATAGGAGCCCCAAGGCCAAGGACCAGAGAGACAAATGTTCACTCCCTGCATTCCATCTTGTTAAGTTACCAGAGCCAGGCTGGGGATAATAATTGTTGTGATGAGTAGGCATGACGCAGCTGCAGAGAGCCATGCTCACATGTCTTAGCAAGGCCCTGACTGGGCCTAGAATCTTCCCATGTTTCTGGCTGATATGAGATAAAAATGGAGCTCCTAAGATGGCGCTTTTCTCTTGGAGCAGCAGTAGGACAGGTTGATGGCCCTTAGCCATCTTGTTCTTGTACTAGTCTGCAGAGCTAGCTCTTGGGATTCTGTTATGTTTGGAACTCTGAAGCTTGGCTTTTGCAAGGTAACATCTGGTTCAGTACACAGAGGATCCTGTTAAGTAATATGGGGGGGGGGTAGTTAAGTAGTCATTATTGTTTTACTTATCTTATCTTTGCAAATTTTCTGTATATGTAATTTTTATGCATAATTTTTAATAAATGCATTACTCTTTACTATTGTGTAGTGTTATTGAGATTTGGGCTTCAATCTGAATCCAGCACCTTGGATATTGGCCCAGCTACTAATTAATTGTTTTAATGGAACTCAGCAAGTAAGCGGTCTATCTTGTAGGGCTGATTTCTTTTTTAACACCTAGTATGGCTGGATTTTATTTCCTCAGTCTCTGAGTTTAGGATTAGTCAGAGGAAATGGTGGCAATGATCTACCATGGTGTGCAAGGGTCTCTTGCCCCACAAAGCATTTTTGTTCTGTCAACCTGGGGCTGGAGACAGCTGTATTTCTAAAGTTTAGCTGCAGCACACAGAAAGTCATTTGGCAACCATAAAAAACTGACTCCCCAGCCCTACATATTAACCTTTATACCACAACCAAAATGCTCCACAGAGCCCCCTTTTTAGACAATCTGCTAAATATTAGTTGTTATTTGGAAAACATCAGCTGAACATCCTGGACAACTAATTAGCAATTCATACAAAAAGGAATGGGTGGACATCAGCCCAGAACACCACCCCTTCGCAGAACAAGGCTGCAGTGCCATACCAAGATCACCCTAATGACCTGTGGTTGGAAGTTTCCTGAGGGAAAGGCAATTAGGCCTGTGAACAGGAAAGGCTAAATATTAATAACATGCAAGAAATTCAATAGGGATGTGCACTGAGAAAAAGTTTATTAGTTTTGACTCTGGGGTTTCTGACTCTGTTCTGTTATTGTTTAGATGGGCCATTGCTGATTTAACTTCGATTTGTTTTTTTCTATTATCGTGAGTTTTGGTCCTATTGCACATGCAAAGTAAGTGTGGTCATGCATGCATAGGTGCACATTGTTCTTTTCCAGGGAGTGTGGGGAAAATGAGACTTCGGGGCAGCTGTTTTGACATTTAACAGCATCAAAACTGCACCACACTTAACACAACCTTCCTCTAAACCATCAGCCCACCAAGTTTTTCCTCAAGTACATTACCCACACACTCAGCAATGGAGCCCAAAGAAGGAGAGAGCTGGTGGGTGTTACGCTATGGTGGGAAACTGGTTGAGTGGCAGGGTGGCACCCAAGCAGGAGAGCGCTCCAACCAGCGCCATGCAGCAACTGCATTAAGTAAAAATCCTGCTTCTGTGTTCCCTTTTCTATGTGATAATAGTGCCAATACACAGGGCCAGCGCTCCCATTGAGGCCAGGTAGGCGGTGGCCTCAGGCACAGGGTGCCGGAGGGAGCACCAGAGGAGGCATGGGGGGCGGGAGCACGCACCGCAGAGCTCCAGCCTCCTATCCCTCCCGCCCTGTGCCGCCGCCACTGCCAGCACACGCCCCCCCAGCCAGGCGCAGCTGCCGCGGGCAGGCATCTGCGGCGGCGCAGGCAACCGAGCAGGAGAGCTTGGAGGCCACCTGCACACCGTCAGAGCTGCCCGCTGCAGCTGAAGCGGCAGCTGCCTTGCGAGATTTTTATTGAGTTTGCATCCAGGAAGGTTCGAGACACTATCCTATTTAACTCATATAATGCGGACTTGGACTTTCTGGGAAATAAAGTTAAGATACTGAAGGACGTTCCATTTCTAGTCCGGAAAAGAAGATTTAAGTACAAAAAACTCTCAGCTCTCCTGAGGGAACGAGGGATAAAGTATAAATGGCTATTTCCGGAAGGAATTTGGTTTAATTATAAAGCTCAAGCCTACAAGATAAATTCAGAGGATCAGCTAAGGGATTTTGTGGACAAAAATCAAGAATTCGGGCAAGATACCATGCAAAATGAAGAAGATTCGAAGCCTGAAGGGAGTGGGGAGGCAGTAAGCGCAGTGGCTGTAGCTGCTCAGAGAGAACTGCATCCGAGGCCCGGGGGGGGGGGGGAAAGAAAATTTAATATGGGTTGTATTTTGTATTTTCCAAGGTCAACCACTCCATCATTGCTCTATGAAGGCTTAAATTTTTAACTATGGCAGTATGAAGGGAAAACATTGTAGTGTAGTGTTTATTGTCTGTATGTAACCCCCCCTTTTTTCCAGCCCTCCTTCCCCTCTTCTTTCTTCTTTCCCTTTTCCCCTATCCTAGTAATTTTGTAGTTTTTTTTGTAGATTTCTGTTTTAGATATTAAAAATAAAAAAAAAATTCAAAAAAAAAAGAGCTGCCCGCCGCAGCGATTGGGCCGGCAGCGGCATGCGTGCTCCTGTGATGACATCACATGTGATGTCATCACGCAGGCCGGAGCATGCGCGCTTGCATGCACGCGGGGGGGGGGGCAGCCAGCCAGCTGGTCGGCCACGAGCGCCGAAAACCCTTGTGCTGCCCCTGCCAATACATTATAACCTTTGTATCCTTCTGTAGTATGTCACTGCCGTGTTTCCATGTGCTTTTCAGTTTTGTTCCGATGATGAGGGGTGGCAGTGGTGAATCCCTCCTTTTGTGCTGAGTCAGTGTTCCCTGGTAAATGGGGTGTTCACTCCTGAATTGCCATCACTCTCTTCTCTCTCCCAGGTGCAGGCAAGCAGGCAGGCAGCATAATTGCCCTCTGCCTAAACAGACTTCTGTTTTTCCATGTTTTTGCTATGCTATGCGGGCAGGCAGGGGCTGAGTAGGCCAGTGGCTTGCTGACTATGTGGATAATTGGGGTTTTTGAAATAATGTTTTGTTCAGTTGATGCTGGATAGGGGAAAGCTTGCAGAAACCTGAAGAGAAAACTACACTGATTGATGCATAAGCGGGAACTGTGAACTAGCTGAGGTTACACTGGGGAATATGTTTGCCATTTACTCCGAAAGAGAGAGAGAGCACCTTGAAAGACTATAATTGTGACTTCTGGGGCTTTTATCAAGTTTGTTGATTGAACACACTACTTTCACTCCTCCCAAGTGGCATTTTTCCTCACAGTGACTGACTGCTCAAGTGCCCTGCTGGAGGTGGGGGAGACAGACTGATGCCCTGGTGCTGTCTCTGAGAGCCTGCGGTTCTTTGGCAGTTCTCAATGTTATGTGTTTTTGACCAAAGAATGGATTATAATTTTACATAGCATCATCCTTTGCATTAAATGGTCCCTTGATCTGTTCCTTTTGACTTAATGACAGGGCCATAATACATTGTTTCATACCATACCCAAAGTGTGATAGAGTGCAGACAGACGGATGCTCTCAGTAATGGGGGTCAGATGTGAACGAGGCAGTCTGTGATTTTGTTCATGTGAAGTACAGGATGGTTCTCTTCCTTTATTTTTACTAGTAGAAGTGGAGACTGGACAGGTTACCCACTTTCCCTTTTCCATGTTGAAGAAAGGAGAAGTAGCTGGATTGAGTTGCATTCAATCCAAAGCTACAGCCTGAACAAACAAAAATGAAATGAATCTGACCAGATTGGTCCTTCCACATGGAATACTGAACTGGAAAGATCTGGATGTGTGTGTGCACAGCCCTGCCTTCTCCATTCTTTCTGTTCCTTAACCCTGGGTTAACAGTTTCAATCAGACAAACGCAGAAAAGACTGAAAGTTTTCTGGGAAAGATGAAGTTCCTCCTGGTGCTCCTGGACTCATTATCTTAGGAAGCAGCATTGCCAGGTCCCCCAGGGCCCAAACC
Source organism: Eublepharis macularius (assembly GCF_028583425.1). NCBI lineage: Eukaryota > Metazoa > Chordata > Lepidosauria > Squamata > Eublepharidae > Eublepharis > Eublepharis macularius. The sequence goes on along the minus strand of NC_072791.1, from coordinate 94,032,365 downwards.
GGGTGTGGGGGTGGAATGTGCACTCCACAGAACTTCCTTGTTACACTGGGAATGACGTCATTCCAGATGTGACAAGGAACATGCAGGACCCTGTGACTCAGAAACTGGAGGAGACCCCTCTCTCCGAAAACCCACATAATGGTACGCCTGCGTGGACTTTGGTTTGCATAAAAATACACAGAAAGAGATTGGCTGACAGCATGATCTGCTGCTCTCATTCACTTTCCAAACCTGACTACCAGAGAAGGAGCAGCAGGGGCTGAGCAGTAGCAAGGATCAAAGTCAGACTCCTTTGATGATGAGGTTGGTAGACTTGCCGCTAAGAAAAACAAGATACTGCCAACTCAGTGCCTGCCTTCCAGCACTACCACTGTGCAGAAAGAACTGAAATGAAACACACAGACTTTTCAGTTGGGAGGAATCATTACAGCTTCTCTTCCTGAATTTGGCTTATTATTCTGGAAGCTGCTTTAACAAAATGAAACAGCCAAGTCTAGGTGTATTTCCAGCTTGTTTGTTCCATTTTGCACACCCCTACAATTCACCATCAGCAAATATCATTCTACAAAGATATCACAAAACAACTAAAAAGCAAAACAGCTAAACAGCAAAACACAGAACAGCAAAAATTCCTAGGCACTCCACTAATATTAGCAAAACAAGAGGATAATGTTTACATGAAGGTACAAGTCACTTCAGACTTTCAGCTTCTTTCTTGCTGTTAAGAAATACAAAGTTAGAACTTGACAATTTTCCTTCTGTCTGGTGATGCCATCTTCTTTTTCACCCATCCCCCAAGCATTACGGAGATAGGCAGCTTAGTTACCTGATGGCTACCCTGGTTTGTACCTTGGCATCTAGAAGCATCCCCCTCAAAGTGCAAACATAACACAATCCCACTGGGTACTAACCAGGACTTCTGTTTCTATGTATACCAAGGTCCAATGGGCAGAGTGATCATGACTCTAAACCACTCAGTGGTATGAGGAATTAACTTTATCTGGCTAACTTCAAAGAAACCAAATAGACAACAGAAAAGACCTGTTTACTAGCTCAAAATAGACAGAAGCAGAAATTAGAAGGAATGTAATGACTACAATCCACACTATCTCTAGCGCTAAATAACAATGATGAAAATCAAAAGTACAGCATCCCCTTTACTGAGGCAGATGTAACCACCTCTAAAATCTTACATAAGGCTTGGTCAGCAATTCATACAATATCAAAGGTACAGTTACTAATGTGAAAAGTAAGAAAAATGAGATGAAAATATAAGCGATGATTGGGACAGTAATTTGAGCCCATTCCATGAAACATAGAAGAGTTTCTATCATACACTAAAGAACTGAGCCAAAATTCCTGTGGATTGATGTTGTATATCTTTGTGCCTAAGTGTATAAATGTGGGTGCAAGAATTAGACCATACAACCTGTCCTGAAGAAACGATGGGATGCCTACATTTGTGATCCTTCATTTAAAAAATTCCAGAGAAGGAAAATATTAGCATCTCTTGTTGCACTGGATGCTTTGAAAGAGGTGAAAACACGTACACACAGAAGATTTAAACAGATAGAACTATGTAAAGGTGGTTAAAGTAACAGGTAAGATCAACACAGAAAAATAATTTAAGAGCTGAGTGTGAAATCTGGAGTCAGGAGAAATGTAGAGAAGACATTTTCCTGGGAAGAAAAGTTGGAACTTAGAGCATAAGCGATGTTGTTGGAGGTGTGGGAGAATGGGTGGTTGGGAAACAAGTGGTTTGGTAATGAGTGAGGCAAGAAGCTGGCTGAAAAGCCTAGAAAGGTTGAATGGGAAGAAGAGGGGAAAAGTTTTCAAGAAGGAGAAATCTGAAGGTAAATCCAGAGGAAAAAAATGAGGCAAAACTTCTTTGAGAAATAGAATTTCCTTGCCAAGTGAGAGGGGAAACTTCCTTGAAGGGGGGAGGGGGACTTCTTCTTCAGGGGAATCTTCCAACCATGGATCTCCTTGAAACACCTTTACGCTTGTACAGAAGATACTTCATGTAAATGTAGCTAATTAATACATGGCTCAATGCCAATTGGACCAGTGGTTAATTGAGATCATGACTATTCTGAACCCCAATGTAATATGCAGCAGGAAAATGGACGGATTTTGGGGTGACTTTGATTTGCAACCACCCTTAATAAGGTATCATCAAGAAGTCTGATGTTTGTAGTAAGGGTGTTTGTAGTAAGGGTGTCTGACATCTTTAAGAATAACAATGGGATGACAAAAGATGGGGAAAACCTTTCAAATTGGGCAAGATATAGTGTTTTCCTGAGAATATTAAAGGGATGTATTTGCATTTTATGTATACTTCTGAGTTCCTTTGAGATGCAAGCACTGAGCATGGGAACTTGTGTTTTGAAGTGTAACAACTCATACCTTGAGAGTGCCAGTGCTTCTTCTTGGGGCACTTTAGAAAGAGTGGATTACCCCACTGTAAATGAGGGCTGGTGATCACACAGGATGAAACTTGGATTTTTATATTAAACAGAGTTCCCTGTTCATGATAGAATGACCTAAATCCTGTTTTAATTCATATAGAATGATCTAACTCTGAATCAGCCAGATTCAGTCTTCATCCCATTATTTAAGAAATATTCAAACAAGGTGGTGGTGGGAGGAGATTCAGTGCATTGTGGCGATGCTGTAGAGTCTCCCACTGTGGTGAATGCATAGCAAGTTGGGGTTGGTTGTGGCTGAAGAGTCATCCCAGTTCTCTCAGCAATGGCCTCTGTGGCTGATTTCTTCAACATATCTGTGTGGTGTGTATGTGGCGGAGATGGTGGTGGTCCTGCAAAGATACCCTAGATCCTTTGAATCTGTGGCACATACTGTTCAATGACCTCATCCCTTGGATGAGGAGGCTATGATGTCACCACTCTAGCTACAGTGCCTCCATAGAGGTGAAGGCCACCATCCCCATAGGAGCAGTGGCTGTTGATTCCCATATCAAGCTCCAGGCAACAACCTTGGCCACGTAGCCAATTTACCATGTTAATGTGAAAACTTCAGTTTGGATCAGAGTTGTGGCATTGCGGTGGATGGAGATTAACCCTTTCCCACACAGCATTTCCTGTTAGTAACTACCTACCCTGAGCTGGCATTAGCTACAGCAGGGGGAAAAGAAAGGTTGCCATTTTTTCCCATATCAAGGTTAATAGTAGCTGGAGGGGGACATCTATCAGAGAAATGGTGTAGAGGGAAAGCCCCAAGTGCTGTAGACCCAATCCAAATTTCCTCAACTGCTTTTTAATGTTAAAATAGACTGGGAGAGCTGATCACAAATATTCAATGCAAGATGTACTTGTGAGTTTTACAATATCAAAAAGTGTCAGTGTCATCATGGTTAGGACAACCATAGGTACAGCCAACAAAATTCCACCAGTCCATCAGAATTGCATTCCAGAAGGGAAAAATTTGTCTCACACAGTCTTCTGTTTTTCTCTGTGCTGCTTTCAAACACAAACACAATCTTAGAAGCTACAATGCTTAATTTTATTTCTAGTAAGACCAAACCCTTACTGTAGTGAAGTTATGGAAACACCCAATTCCTAGAAACAACATCACACAGTTCCTTTAATGAATTGTGCTTCTTATTGTCCTTGGGCTGAATAGAAGTTCATGTCTCTGTGATCTCTGCTATTTGCAAAAGGATATGCAGGCATATTTCCATGAGAATTTGATGAAAGTTCTGTATTCAAACAGTCCTTCAGTCTACTCCTTTGCCAGAGTCACTATACTGTATTGCATTAACTCTTTAATCTGCAGCCATTTAAAGAAAAATTCCTTTTTCTCCCTCTTTTTGCCATGTGCAGTGGTTGCTAGCCCCAGCTTACATATATCTGAGGCCCAGCCACTGATCTGTCTGAAGAGGAACCTACAGGTCTGATCCCTTGAAGCCAATTGCCAGTACTTCCCCATTCTGTCCATCACCTCAGTCAGATACACATTTTCCCCTGCCTCTATTTATTCCCTGCTTATCTTTGCCTCCACCTCTCTCCCTTTCCTTTGTAGTTTCCTTTATCTCAAACTTTAGACTGCCATCTCCATTGGGCAGAGACCCATCTTCTAGTAGTCTTACTCTAGTACTCTTAAAGTGTACGTAGATGGAGCTGCAAGCAAGCAAGCAAGCAAGCAAACTGACTGGGCAAGATCTCTGAGGCAGATACACTTGCTTACCAGTCATGCTTATATAATTTACATTTTGCAGTCCTCTGAACTGCTCTTGGTTGTGGGACCTGCATCTACAATGTGCTAGCTGTGGGAGTCTTCACTCCTACCCACTAAAGTTTTCATGAGACATACATGAGATCAAGAAGTACAAAGGATTGTACTTCTTGGATCCAGGTTGCAGCTAATTTCCCTCTGGCCCCCACAACTCAACTTTTCTTCCTGTAATTATACTTCCACGGAGTGACAAATTCTGTTTCTTCACCCATGGGTGCAATCTCCAGCTCCACCAAATTCTTCTACAGCATCTTTTCCATTCCTGGGTCTTTTCCTCAGTTGTTTCTTTCTTATCTCTGCAGGCAAACTGTTGTACAAAGCTTATTCATTTGACAACTGAATCCAACACTTCACAGTCCAAACCCATGAGTTACCCCTTTGCCTTATAGATCTCTTCAAAATGTAACAAGCAAAGGCAATCCCTGTTAAGGCTGGAAGACAGAATGGAAAGACCACCTGGGGTTAACTGAACAATAAGAAAGTGTATTCACTGAAAATACTAAATGGTGTTTAAAGTGACAGTGTTCTATGTAAACATATTCAGTAATGCTCACAATAAATACAGTAAATACAATTTACAAAAACGTAATTCATACAATAATGTCTCTCAAAACTGTGCCAGAGGACTAACAGCCCCGTTCCAACAAGTCTAGGAACAGGGAAAATAGCTCTGAGTTCAAATGAGGTAAGTCTATAATGTCAATGTTCCAAATATATTTCTCTTCCTTGTTGTTGTAGGAATCTTCCTATTTTTCAAACTGGAGATCCTTCAAGGTGGTAGCCCTAGCTGAGGCCAGCTGAATGGCAGATTTCGTCACTTGGACTTCATCAGGGGCTGTAAAGGACCACCATGTCTAGTCCCATTATTTCACTGAACCTGGAGGGTGACGCAGATCGAATAAACCTTACTAGAAACCTTTATTCGATCTGCGTCACCCTCCAGGTTCAGTGAAATAATGGGACTAGACATGGTGGTCCTTTACAGCCCCTGATGAAGTCCAAGTGATGAAATCTGCTGTTCAGCCAGCCACAGCTAGGGCTACCACCTTGAAGGATCTCCAGTTTGAAACATAGGAAGATTCCTACAACAACAAGGAAGAGCAACATATTTGGAATATTGACATTATAGACTTACTTCATTTGAACTTGGAGCTATTTTCCCTGTTCCTAGAGTTATAGATCTCTTCAGCAAGGCTTTTTGTATCACCCTTGATCCCTTATCCCTATGGTGCTACTGTTTCCTTATAGAAACAGAGTTTGCCCAAGGAAATGTCAGGTCTACTCAGTTCTCCCCAGAGACGAGTGAAAAATTTTGTATCATTCTATCAAAATGCCATAATGGACTCTGGAAGCCAGATTTTCTCTGAACAGAAGGTAATAAAAATATTGGATTGGATCAAATAGTATTCTGTCAGAATGCATCAAATATAAGAAACCTCAAGTATGACCCTTGCTTGCATTTCAAAGTCCTCTGATTCAAAAAGATAATCATGGATTAATGAGATTTTCTCCTAGAATTCAGAGCCAGGGAAGAAGAAAAATTAGAATATCAGATGGAAAGGGGATGTCTAGCAGAGTTCAGAAGCTTGTCTGGAAGTCTCGTTCACTGGAGGCCTCTGGTCAAAAGAGAAGTGTTTCATTTACCCCTAGCTAGATTTGTTGTCATCCATCCTGAGATGATGATGATGGTGGTGGTGTTGATGATGATAACAGCAACATTCAATTTATATACTGTCCTTCAGGAGGTGTGGAAGGCACTCTTCTTCCTCTGAATGAAGCCTTCAGATTAAACAAGGTGAAGGTTATAAAAATACTCTGAATAGATTAGAAAAAAGCATGTGGAAGTCTGGCAGAATTTAAGACATTCCAATGAAATGATAGTAATGTGTGTTTGTGGGCTATGTGTAAGCCATTGTAAGCAATTATGAAAAGCTTCATTCAAATTTTTATATCCCTTTAAAAAGGGTTGAACTTGCTTCCAGGATATTGACTTCTGGAGGATTTTCTTCTATGGTGCGGGGTGGTAGAGGTATCACTTCTATTGGAAGAACAGGAGCAGCAAAAGGAGAGTTTTTTCATGGTTAGATGGGGAGTACTGAAAAGCAGTACCATTTGATGCAAGTGCACCGTCACTCTCCTCCCCTTCTGAATCTGTCATGGACTGTCTGACTTGAGTCTGGAGCAGCCCTCCTTCAGCAGCACCCAATACCACAGCACTGCAAACGTGAGTTGCCATACCTCCTAGATCTGTTGGAGAACTCCTGGAAGGAGACTACTACAGCATGAACACACCACAATACTTCTTGGATGATGAGTAGCCCCTGAGCACCCACTGCTTTTCCTGGAAGGGGTCCAGGTAGATTCTTGATCCGGTTCCATGACCTTGAATCTCTCCTTTTGAAAGTGAGATAAGGCATCTGTGATGTTATCATCTATACCTGCAGCATAGCAGGCCAAGAAAGAGATGTTAGAGTATAAGCATAATAGGACAAATTTGCACACTAGGTGTTCAGAGTATGATGACTGGAGGTTAACCACCCATCCCACCACTGGATTAGCATACCAAAATGTGAATATCATGACCTTGCTTATATCAGCCCCCACCCCACACCATGAGGCAGGCTACTGCTGAGCATACAACCCTAAGTGCACCCAAACTTGATGCCCCATGAAGCGTAATAATGCTCCTGGAAGGCAGCATCCACATCTCCTGGCAACTTCCAGAAGGGGGGCACTGTTGAAGTCATCAAGGAACATCTGCCACACTTGCAGGTCTGTCCCATCCTTTGGTGATCTGAATGTGGTGACAAGGTGGTGTTGCCCCTGCAGTCACCCTCATGAGGTGAGGTTTGAGAGTTTGTGTTCCAAAGCCCTACCAATATATTGTACAGTAGAATTTAGGAGCACTGAGCACTGAAGGCCCTCCCCAGGCCACCACTGTGCACCCAATATTCAGGTGCCAAGCAGGGACTGGATCCGCATCAAGTTGCATATTTTGCTACCAATGGTGTGATCAATAAGGCCCCAGAGGGCTATTAGCTTGTCTGCCAGCACACTGCAGGTGCCCTCCATGGAGTCAATCAAAATCCTCAAACACACCAGCTGTGTCAGTGGACCCTTAGTTTTGGGCCTCTGGCCCACAAAGTACACCAGAATGAAGCTGTGGGAATCAGCCTTACAATCTGCAATCAGAATTCCTGTGCTCACGGATCAGATGTCACTTACCCAACTTTGCCTTATAGCTGAAGGTCAATGTGATTGTCAGGTGAGAAACTCTAGATAGAAAGTATGAAGAGAATTGGTGAGAAATGGTGCCAGAATGAGAAGGGATTAAAGGATTCAGTGAAAGATGAGACTTGAAATGAGCCGGAGTCTCAATTTCTTAATCTCTAACATTCAAAAGAAAAGGAAAGTAACCTCTTCTCTACTGTGCACCTGTGTACACTTTGTGTCTCCTCTTGCTCAGGGATTTGCCTTCCACAAACAGAGAGGGAGAGAGAAGCTCAGATTTGTAGGCTGCCTAGATTTTGATTAATTCACTTCTCTAACACTCAAAGGTTGAATTGAAGTACTGCTCACGAGGATCTTTTTCTTCTGGAGGCCTCTTATGAAGAGAGGAATTTCTTAACCTCAGGCTTGTGACACACTTAAATATCCTTACATCTCGGAAGGACACATTGACTTTGTGTATGGGGGAGGGGTTGACTGAGCAGCTATGCATGAATCCTAGAAACACAAATGCCTACTTTCTACACTACAGACTGGAAACGATATATATATGATGCTGTGATATTTTACTGTCAACATGAAGTGTATAAGGATTGCTTCATACATTTTTTAGGTATTCACATTAGAGATGAATATGGGTTGGATCCCATGGAAGATTTCTGTAATAATGAGGAGGACTGATTTTTACTGATCCCTCCCTGCTGATGCAGATCGAGTCCCCTCTCTCATGCTTTTATCCCACAGGAGCAGAGCTTTGGGTGATATTCTGGGTTGCAACAGGAGGTGCGACGTGAAGAAGTTCCTCTTAACTGACAGAAATCCCTTCTGTCAGCATAAATGTTCTGTGGGTTCCAAGCCCATATGTTACACACTAATATCTGTACTAAAGTTGCTTAGTTTTTTTATTTCCAGGTGTAATTGATTTGCCCTGACCTGGTTAGACCAGGTGAGCTTGTTCTCGTCAGATCTTAGAAGCTAAGCAGGGTCAGCCATGGTTAGTAAGTGGATGGAAGACCTCCAATGAAAACCACCTCTGTTAGTCTCTTGCCATGAAAACCCCACCAGAGGTCACCATAAGCTGTGACTTGAGGACACTCTCCATCACCAGAATCGATTTAGCTTCCTGTTATTGCTTGCTGCGGGAAGCTGGTGGTGAATCTGCTATAGGCAGAAGGCATGGGCTGGTGCTGCAGCTGAATCAGCAAGGCGTGTGTAGGCCAGGAGGTTCCATGTTTACCCCAGGGAGCCAGAGAAGGCAAGACAGCTGCTGCTGATCCACAGTGTAACAGAGAGAGAGAACCTACACACCTCTTTTCTGTCCTAGTTTATCCTGTCCAGATTCATGCTGCTGACCGTGTGCCTGAAAAGGCAAGAATCAACTACTGGGTCTAGCCAGGTCAGAGCTTCCCTGTAATATCTTATTGGAATGCCTTAAATCCCAAACTTCCACATTTTTTCCTAATCCATTGACTACTGATTGACAGGGCTGCCAGGAGAGCAGGATACCAACCTGGTACTTTGCCTGCTAGCACCTGATGCAGGAGGAAGTGGAGAAGAAATTGGGGTGTGCACTGGCATTGCACCAGTGCACTGATACAACGTCTGGTGAAAACTGCAAGTGACATCAAAGGATGCTAGGATTTTTAAAAAAAACCCTTTGGGGTTTTAGCATAGAGTTTTAACAAATTCTAGAACATCCCGTGAGATCACTTCTGGTTTTCATTAGAGTGATGATAGTGCACTGATGTGATGCCAGAGCTCTGATACTCACTCTTCACACTCTTCCAGGGGTTGCTGGTTGTGGCCTGGCAACCCTATTACTGAATTTGGTGTACTCTTTAGTGTTTCGCTTTTTTCTTTCTGACTGGACACAAAGAGTCTCCACTGGAGGTGAGGAATCATCTGGTTGGTGTAGTGGTTAAGAGCACGGGACTTTAATCTGGAGAACCAGATTTGATTCCTCAGTTTTCCACTTGAAGCCAGCAGGGTGGCCTTGGATCAGTCACAGCTTCTAAGAGCTCTCTCAGCCCCATGCACCTCACGGGGTGTTTTGTTGTGGGGATAATAATAACATAGTTTGTAAACTGCTCTGAGTGGGCATTAAGTTGTCCTGAAGGGTGGTATATAAATTGAATGTTGTTGTTGTTGTTTGTTTGTTTTGTGGAGTGCCACAGGGTTCTATTCTCTCACTCATGCTCTTTTATGCTGCTGAATGAGATCGTCTGTAGCTTTGAGGTTGTGTCATCAATGTGCAGATGACAGCCAGTTCTGTTTCATTATCCATTCCTCCATGTGCATCTCTCTTGGTTCTGAACTGGTGCCTTGTGGCTGAGGTCAGGTGGCTAGAGCAGAACAAGCTGAAGCTGAATCCAGAAAATATAGGGGTAATGCCGGTTGGGAAGGCTGATATTCTAGAGGGACTGCATCCACTTGTTGTATATGAAGTGAAGTTGGCTTTCTCAGAACTGGTCAAGAGCTGCTCATGGACCCTGCCTTGCTCTTTGAAAAGCTGGTTGGCATTATAGCTGGAACACTTTTTATCAAGCTGCATCTGGTGCACCAACTGTCCCATTGCCTGGATTCAGCCAATCTGGCCATGCTGAGCCATGCTTCTGTGACCTCATAGTTGGATTACTGCAATATGCTTTACATGGGGCTGCCCCTGAAGATAACCTGGAAACTACAATTGGTTGAGAATGCAGCAGTCTGACTACTGTCAGGGGTTAGCCATGAGAAACATATGTTACCAATTTTGAAATGGCTACATTGGTGCCAGTTTGTTTTTGAGTTCAATTCAAGTTGCTGGCCATGACCTTTAGAGCCCTTCATGACCTGGGACCCAGATATTTGAAAGACAGTCCTTCCATATGTCCTTGTGTGCCACCTACAATCCTTAGGTAGCTATTTGTTGGCTCTCCCACTCATTAGTGTGGCCTGCCTGGTATTGACCAGAGCCTAAGCCTTTTCCATTGTGGCCCCAGCTTTGTAGAATGGAGTCCTTGAGGAGGTGAGGGAGGGGAGATGTTCAAGATAGGCTGCAAGACGTGCTTGTTTACCAGGGCTTTTGAGTGGGTGTAAAGGGCAGGCATCTTTTAAGGTGGCAGCGGGGGGGGGAATTATCTTGGTTTTAATTTGGAAATTTTAAAATAATTCTGTAAGACACTTAAACTACCCTTAAACAAACAAACAGGTCCAGTGGTGTATTTTCTTCTTGCATTTTAAAAACCTTGCAGCATTAAAAAAAAAAACCCTTCAGATTTGCTTAGAGTTGCCAGACCAAGCCTAGTAACCATTGGGAGGGCAGGGGATGGGGACATGGTGTGTGTGTAATGTTGATGACATCACTACATCATTTTTGGGTCCAACTTGGGAGTGATAAGGATTGCTCTAGGAACCACCAAAATCTCTATACTAAAACCTTGCAGCTAGCAGGAGACACGGTAGGGTGTGGACATGGGGGAGGTAGCAATGGTATGATGTCACTTCTGGGGAAAACCAGAAATGCCATCACATCTGTCTAGGAATCATCAGAAACTCTATGATAAAATCAAAGACCTTTCAGCAATTCCTAGAGATGACTGATGTCACTTCCGCATTTTCTGCTGTTGTTGCAATTGCCAATTTATAATCTGCAAATGACATAGGGAAACTCATCCTGTGACAGCTGTTACTTTTAACTTAGTGGAAGAATTTGCTAAAGGCATTACCATCACATTATAATCCATTTCTATGGAAAGTCAACAGATAGCCTGAAAGAAGATGATAATATCTCCTAAATTCTACTGTACAATATATTGGTAGGGCTTTGGAACACAAACTCTCAAACTATAAATCTGCTAAATAACATGCTGCTGCAAGAATGGCATTGATTGCATGCGGATGAAGAGGTCTTACTGTGTCACAGGGGTCCCCAACTTTTTTGAGACTATGACCACCTTTGAAATTCTAACACAGGGGTGGCACAACTACAAAATGGCTACCACAGAAGGTGGAGCCAACCACAATACGGCTGCCAAAGGAAGTGGTGGGAATGTTAGGGAATGAGGTCATGCTTAACTCTAATAGTCACTCTTCAACATTCAGGCAGAAGCTCTGTTTAACAGGATGTAATTAAAAACATTTATTTATATCTTATTTGTAGTCCACCTTTCCTAGAGACTGAGTACTTTCAGACTGCGAACCTTTCAGAGATAAGCAGCTCTGGCAAACTGCAAGCTTATTAGGAAGACAAAATATATGTGGCACTCCACAGGAAAAAGGATACTTCTATATGTAAAGTTCAATCAGAAGATGACAATTACAATTAAGCCTGCAGCACAATCCTTTAATCCTCAGAAAGCAACCCAAAATTGCATCCAGCTGGAATTACCAAGAATCAGCTTATTCTGAATTTCATTAGTCCGATTATTTTCAGGGTGGATGATCACCTATGAAAGGTCATATGAGCAGTATGTAAACACTACTTTCAGTCCAAATGGAAGATGTTTAGATCTCTTGATCAAACAAAGATTCCTCCTGAAATCATTTATTTATTTTATTTATTTATTCAATTTATATACCGCCCATCCCCAGGGGCTCTGGGCGGTGAACAGTTAAAATCGATAAAAACAAAAACTAAAACCAATATACAAATAATAAAACAAATTAACAAGGTGCAGTGGTGGGGAGAACCTTCCCCACCCCAAAGGAGGGAGGCTGACATGGCACCGCCCCCTTCAATCACCAAACGCTTGGCGGAACAGCTCTGTCTTACAGGCCCGGCGGAACGATAATATGTCCCGCTGGGCCCGGGTTTCCATTGACAGAGCGTTCCACCAGGCTGGGGCCAGGACTGAAAAGGCCCTGGCCCTGGTTGAAGCGAGGCGGGCTTCCTTAGGGCCGGGGACCACAAGTAAATATTTATTCGCTGATCGGAGCGATCTCCGGGGAACGTACACGGAGAGGCGGTCCCGAAGATATGCCGGTCCCAACCCACTCAAGGCTTTAAAGGTAAGAACCAACACTTTGAATCTGATTCGGAATTCAACCGGAAGCCAGTGCAGCTGGCGCAGGACAGGTGTGATGTGTGACTGGTAAGGTATACCAGTCAGGACCCGTGCCGCCGCATTCTGGACCAGTTGTAGTTTCCAGATCAGGCCCAGGGGTAGCCCAGCGTAGAGTGAGTTACAGTAATCTAGCCTGGAGGTGACCATTGCATGGATCACTGTAGCCAGGTCCTGGGGCGTCAGGTAGGGGGCAAGTTGCCTGATCTGACGAAGATGGAAAAATGCAGACTTGGCAACTGCCGTGACCTGGGCCTCCATCGATAGGGAGGCATCCAGGAGCACACCCAGACTCTTTACCACTGGCAAAGTTGCCAGTGGTGTCCCATCCAGGGCAGGGAGCTGGATCCCAACATCTGGCAGCCCCCGTCCCAGCTGCAGGACCTCCATCTTCACTGGGTTCAATTTCAGCCTGCTCTGTTTCAACCATGCCATCACAGCCTCCAAAGCTCTGGCCAGATTGTCTGGGGCCGTGTCTGGCCGGCCGTCCATCAACAGAAAAAGTTGGGTGTCATCCGCGTATTGATGACAACCCAGCCCAAACCTCCGCACCAACTGGGCAAGGGGGCGCATATAGATGTTAAATAACATCGGGGAGAGTATCACCCCTTGGGGAACCCCGCACACCAAAGGGTGACGGGGCGATAGATCTCCCCCAAGTGCCACCCTCTGTCCCCGACCCTGGAGAAAGGAGACCAGCCACTGTAAGACTGTCCCCCTAATTCCCACGTCGGCAAGGCGGCTGGCCAACAAATCATAGTCAACCGTGTCAAACGCTGCTGTGAGATCAAGTAACACAAGCAGCGCTGACCCGCCTCGATCCAGATGCCTGCGAAGGTCGTCTGTGAGGGCAACCAAGGCTGTCTCCATCCCATGGCCAGGACAGAAGCCAGACTGGAATGGGTCCAGGACTAGAGCATCATTCAGGAATTCCTGCAGTTGTACCGCCACCGCCCGCTCAATCACCTTGCCCCGGAATGGGAGGTTCGACACTGGGCGGTAACTGGATGGGTTGGTGGGGTCCAAAGATGTTTTTTTCAGGAGGGGCTGCACTACCGCCTCCTTTAACACTCCTGGAAAAACCCCAGAGCTCAGGGAGATGTTAACAATGGCCTCCAAATGGTCCCGTAGCCCCTCTGAGCTGGCCTTCACCAGCCAGGATGGGCAGGGGTCCAGAGGACAGGTGGTTGGCCTCATCCCCTGCAGGGTCCTGTCAACATCGTCCTGAGAGAGCAGCCTGAAATGGTCTAATACGGACCCAGAAGACGGCCAAGGGGTCTCCAGTTCCCTTACTGTATCAACAGTGGGTGGCAGGCCACGGCGAAGGGACAAGATTTTACCCGCAAAATAGCTCGCAAAAGCCTCGCAGCCAATAGTTGAATTAAGAATTTGGTGGTCTCCCTGAGAGAGGGAGACCAAGGACATTGATGTCACTGCCAGTATAGCTCACCCTCTTTCATTACTTAACTCAGATGCAGAACAACCACAAGAACAATAAGTCCAGCTTCAATGGGAAACTACCAACATTTAGAGAAAACATGGGCATGAATAGTTTTTTCAGGAAATTGCCTGGAATCCTTTCCAGCAAGCCAATAATGTTTTTCAGGATTAGAGATGGGCACGAACAGGAAAAAAAAAACAGAACGTGATGTTCGTTATTTGTTGCCATCCACGAACAGGGACTCACAAACAACCACGAACACGGCCCTGTTCACGAACATGTTCATGGTTAGCTGTTCATGGGAGCCAGCAGGCTCCCCTCCAGCCATCATCCAAGTCAAGATCCCTACTGCACCACTCCCAGAAACCTGACCTGAGCAAGCAGCAGGAAAGGTACCAATAATAAATAATATATGGTTGTTGTGGGGTTTCCGGGCTGTATTGCCGTGGTCTTGGCATTGTAGTTCCTGACGTTTTGCCAGCAGCTGTGGCTGGCATCTTCAGAGGTGTAGCACCAAAAAGACAGAGATCTCTCAGTGTCACAGTGTGGAAAAGATGTTGGCAGGTCATTTGTATCTACTCAGGAGGGGTGGGGTTGAGCTGAGTCATCCTGTAAGAGTTTCCCAGGGTGTGGAATGCTAATGGCGGGAGGCTTCACTGTATCCTGAGGAGGTTCTTTTGCATATGGATCGGGGCTTGATGTGCTAATCTTCTCTGCAGGGCTATTGTCGAGTATAGAGTGTTTTGTTAGCCTGGTGTTTTTCAGAACTGGAAACCATGCTCTGTTCATTCTTAAGGTTTCTTCTTTCCTGTTGAAGTTTTGCTTATGCTTGTGAATTTCAATGGCTTCCCTGTGCAGTCTGACAAAGTAGTTGGAAGTGTTGTCCAGTATTTTGGTGTCCTGGAATAAGATACTGTGCCCTGTTTGAGTTAGGCTATGTTCAGCCACTGCTGATTTTTCAGGTTGTCCAAGTCTGCAGTGTCTTTCATGTTCTTTTATTCTTGTCTGGATGCTACACTTTGTGGTCCCAATGTAAACTTGTCCACAGCTGCAGGGTATACAGTATACTCCTGCAGAGGTGAGGGGGTCTCTACTGTCTTTTGCTGATCGTAGCATCTGTTGTATTTTTGGGTGGGTCTGAGTACTGCTTGAAGGTTATGCTTTTTCATAAGCTTTCCCATCTGATCAGTAACTCCTTTGATATATGGCAAAAACACTTTTCCTGTAGGAGACTGTTTTTCCTTGGTTGTTTGATTCATCCTGGGTTTGATTGCTCTTCGGATTTCATTTCTGGAGTAGCCATTTGCCTGAAGTGCGTGGTTTAGATGATTAATTTCCTCACTGAGAAAGTGCGGCTCACATATCCGTCTTGCGCGATCCACTAATGTTTTCATTATGCCTCTTTTCTGTCGGGGGTGGTGATTGGAGTTTTTGTGTAAGTACCAATCAGTGTGAGTTGGTTTCCTGTAGACCTTGTGACCTAACTGAAAGTTTGCTTTGCGGATGACCAAGGTATCCAGGAATGGGAGTTTTCCCTCGATTTCTTTCTCCATTGTGAATTGTATGTTCAGGTGGATGTTGTTGAGATGATTCAAAAACCCCATCAATTCTTCCTCCCCATGGCTCCAAATGATAAATGTATCATCCACAAACCGGAACCATACACTAGGTTTGTGGGGTGCTGATTCTAGAGCTGTTTTTTCAAAATGTTCCATGTAGAAGTTTGCTATAACTGGGCTGAGAGGGCTCCCCATGGCCACCCCATCCATCTGTTCATAGAATTCGTTATCCCATTGGAAGTAACTGGTTGTCAGACAATGATGGAGTAAGGCTGTTACATCCTCTGGGAAAATCTGATTAATAAGTGCAATAGTGTCTTTTACTGGAACCTTGGTAAACAGGGATACAACATCAAAACTGACAAGTATGTCTTGTGGATTGAGTTTCAGAGAACTGATTTTGTTGATGAAATCTGCTGAATCTTTGATGTAAGACGAGGTTTTCCTGATGTGGTCCTGCAGTAGATCGGCCAGATGTCTAGCTAATTCATATGTCGGTGAACCAATGGCACTCACAATGGGTCAGAGTGGGACTGAATCCTTATGTATTTTAGAGCGGCCATATAGTCTAGGTGGCTGTGCTTCTGTCTTGCATAGTTTTCTGTGCGTGTCGGGATGTAGTGAGGAATTCTTGATCAGCACATTTGTTAGCCTGGTGATTTTGCAGGTGGGATCTCATTTTAGTTTTTTGTAGGTGGAGGGGTCCAGGAGTTCCTTAATCTTCTTTTTGTATTCCTCTGTTTTCATGATCACTGTAGCATTGCCTTTATCAGCTGGTAGAATGATGATGTCTGGATCTGCATTGAGGGTCTTGATGGCATTTCTCTCCTTGCGTGTTATATTGCTGGTGGGAAGCTTTGCCTTTCGTAGAATCCTGGCTGTCTCTCCTCTTATTTCCTCAGCTTCTTCTTCAGGTAGATGACGAATGGCAGCTTCTACATTTGCAATGATGTCTTCCACAGGAATTCTGGTGGGGGTGACTGCAATGTTTCCTCCCTTTGCCAAGATGGAGATTTCTTCTGGTGAGAGTTGATGGTCTGTCAGATTGATGACAATGCGTGCATTGTCGAGCATTGGGCTTGTCTGTCTTTTTTCCTGTAGTTTGTTAAACTTCTGCTTCTGTCTGGATGTGTGGTTGGTAAAAAACTTGTTCCACCTTCCTGTAGGTGAGTTTATCGACCTTGTCCCAATCCTGATTTCTCATTTTATGGCTGGTGTTGATATGCAAGCAAAATAGCTCCTTGTCTGTGGCAGCAAGTTCTCTGTGGGTAGTGTGGATTCTCTCACTTAAGAGGGCCTGTTCTAGATGGTCATAAATGCGGTTCGCCTGTGTGGTTTTGAAGAAAAGATGGAATGGTTCTAGTGTTCCTGCAGTGTAGGAGAAAGGTTAAAGAACAGAGTAGATGTGCTTTCTTGTTCCGAAGTGTTTCCAATCTCCGGGTCTGTTGGAATGTTTCCTCCCCATAGAGGTGTTTGATGTATTGTCGAAGGCTTTCACAGCCGGAGAACGATGGTTGTTGTGGGTTTTCCGGGCTGTATTGCCGTGGTCTTGGCATTGTAGTTCCTGACTTTTTGCCAGCAGCTGTGGCCGGCATCGGGACCACAAAGCGTAGCATCCAGACAAGAATAAAAGAACATGAAAGACACTGCAGACTTGGACAACCTGAAAAATCAGCAGTGGCTGAACATAGCCTAACTCAAACAGGGCACAGTATCTTATTCCAGGACACCAAAATACTGGACAACACTTCCAACTACTTTGTCAGACTGCACAGGGAAGCCATTGAAATTCACAAGCATAAGCAAAACTTCAACAGGAAAGAAGAAACCTTAAGAATGAACAGAGCATGGTTTCCAGTTCTGAAAAACACCAGGCTAACAAAACACTCTATACTCGACAATAGCCCTGCAGAGAAGATTAGCACATCAAGCCCCGATCCATATGCAAAAGAACCTCCTCAGGATACAGTGAAGCCTCCCGCCATTAGCATTCCACACCCTGGGAAACTCTTACAGGATGACTCAGCTCAACCCCACCCCTCCTGAGTAGATACAAATGACCTGCCAACATCTTTTCCACACTGTGACACTGAGAGATCTCTGTCTTTTTGGTGCTACACCTCTGAAGATGCCAGCCACAGCTGCTGGCGAAACGTCAGGAACTACAATGCCAAGACCACGGCAATACAGCCCAGAAAACCCACAACAACCATCGTTCTCCGGCTGTGAAAGACTTCGACAATACAATAAATAATAGCTTGGCCCCAGAGCTTGGCAGCAGCCCTAGAACTTGAAGGGGTAGATCCCTATCCCACCACACACAAAGAAAATTCAAGCTCCAATGCACTCTCTCTATCAAAATGTCAACAGCAACCGTCTCTCCCTCACTGTCTGCAAAGTCAGAGCTGGGAGCCCCCCCTCCCCCCTGGTCTTTGCTCCTTTGCTGTAACAAATTTGGAGCTCCACACTTGAAAGGAAGACCTGCCTATCAAGCTAAATTGGGCTTAGATTGGGATTTCCAGGGCAACAGCAGGAGTTCAGACAAAGTTCAGACAATCCCTGCCTAAGTTGCCAAGGGTGCCAGACTGTCCAGCGTGATGAACAGCAACGAACGAGGCTTGCAACGATCACCTGTTCGTTTAGAATGGGGCCTCACGAACAGCTTGTTCACGATCAGCAGATTGGGTTGTTGTTGGCTTTTTTTTGTTCGTATTGCTGTTCGTGCCCATCTCTACTCAGGATCCCCTGATCAAATACCTTGAGTATTTTCATATCCTGTGCTGCGTGTACTTAGTCCAAATATTGTATTTTCTCACGAAATGCACTATCACAGCCTTACAGCGATGCTTCATAAATAGGCAGGGAGATGGGCTTTGTAAGAGGGAGACAAGGAAATCCTCCTTAAGAAGCCTCCATAGGACGACATGTCAGGACAAACTGGGCCCTCTAAGTGGAAAGAAATAAAACTATATGCCCAGATGGCCAGCTGTACTCAACTGACTACACTTAAAGTATTCTGATACTCAAATTACCTACCCATAAAGGAGGTTGCCTCTTCATGATACATGTGTTTTCTTTTAATAAGTCTCTGCTGAGACTTACTAAATATAGGTAAGGATAAAGGTATTCCCCTGTACAAGCCCTGAGTCATTACTGACCCATGGGGGATGTCGCATCACGACATTTACTTGGCAGATTTTTTACGGGGTGGTTTGCCATTGCCTTCCCCAGTCATCTACACTTTACTCCCAGGAAACTGGGTACTAAATATAAATTCTGCTATATTTATTCATTAGCTACAATTGAGTCATTTACACTGCAATCCTAAGAGGAGTTACTCCAGTCTAAGCCTATTGATTTCAGTGAGCTTAGATTGGAGTAACTTTGCTTAGAATTGCATCGGTCATTCCTGATGTGGAAACTGTTTGAGGAACAGAAGATTGTGACGTAACCCTGACTCCACTAAGACTTTGTATGGAATCTTCTTGTCCCCCACTTGAAAGGAATACACTCATAAATCTGCCAGTCTGGATAATGGAATTTTATTTACAATGCAATGTAACAAGCACAAACTGGAAAACTGTCACATAAGAAGAGTGAAAGTGGATCTACTGAAGAGCCAAATTAGAAAGAAAAGGTAAATAAAGAAGAGTAAACATTCAGTATTTCAGTTTTCATTTTTTTGAGAATATTTCCACCTTCTGAAAAGTAGAGATTTTTGCTAAAATCTTATTTAGATCCAATGTGATCTGTTGAGACACATTCTGGTGGTATAATCTTGTGAGAGAACTATACATGTGTTTCTGCATACTTGAAAAGAAACTAGAGATAAATCGAATGACGCTTGAACAAAATGGTTACAATTTACTTATTTTATTTATTTTTTGCCTTTCTCCCCAAAAGGGACCCAAAGCATCTTACATTATTTTCCTACCCGCATAGTAGGTGAATCTGAGAGTATGTGACTGGCCCAAAGTCACCCAACAAGCTTCCATGGCAGAATGGGGATTCAAACCTTGCCCTACCATTCTGAGAAATATACCAAACTGGTTCTTGGCACCAGACTGATGAAATTCATAGTTCTACAAGTTCTGCATACCCTTGAGTATACATGAGAAAGGAGGGAGGAATGGAAAGGGAGGAAGAAAGAGTGACGATCTGCTGTATCATTAGGGAAAGTTTTTGTGTATATAATGGGCTTAATTTGTTAACAATAGTAAGATTTTTTACAGGTCAGTTCTGTACTATTTTGAGTTATTAGTACATAAAACTTGGTTTCTGATACCCTTAATCTAAGACTGGAAGTTAATTTTGTTCTGGAAAACAAAATTCTATCCAGGTGGAGAGAAAATGACAAAGACAATCTTTTTGGGGCTAGATTGAACTCCAAAGCCAGTTTGGTGGAGCCAGTTTGGTGTAGTGGTTAAGAGTGGGACTCTGATCTGGAGAGCCGGGTTTGATTCCCCAGTCCTCCACTTGAAGCCAGCTGGGTGACCTTGGGTCAGTCACAGCTTCTAGGAGCTCTCTCAGCCCCAGCCACCTCACAAGGTGTTTGTTTTTGTGGGGATAATAATAACATAAACTGGTCTGAGTGGATGTTAAGTCATTCTGAAGGGCGGTATATAAATTGAATGTTGTTGTTGTTGTTGTTGTTAGAATGAAAAGGGTCCTGAACACAAAAGTTATCCAAGTAGATGTGGAATTTATCTGATACTGCTCTCTCAATCATTTTGCTTGGAAAGCATAGATTAGAGACCGGGCAATAATTGGCCACATCATTTTGTCTAGGAATGTTTTTTAAGTAGTGGGTGGATAATTACCTCTTTGAGTGTCAGGAAGAAGATGCCTTATGTTAGTAACTGATTTAGATAGACATCATGGGCTCATTGATGTGTTCCTTACATGATTTTAGTAGCCAAGATGGGCAAGGATCCAGTGCACAAGTAGTGGCCTTCACAGATCCCAGAATCCTATCCATATCCATCACTGTAACTGGGTCAAAAATAGCCAATCTGGCCACCTGGATCCATGCTATGGTAACTTTGAGACTAGACTACTGTATTGTGTTCTACTTAAGTTTCTTCTCAAAGTCAACTCAGAGACTGCAATACCACAGCTCAGTTATAATCAGGAGCTAGGAGGAGCATGCATATCACTCCTATTCTACAGTTCACTGCACAGGCTACCCATCAATTACCAGGCTCAATTCAAGGTCTTGGCTATCACATACAAAGCCCTTCATGGTCTTGGTCCCTTGTATCTACTGAACCGCCTCTCCCTATGCTTCACCATAACAGCTTCGCTCATCTGAACAGGGCCTTCTACAGGTGCCACTTTGCAATTGGGCAAAATCAACAACTGCCCATATATGTGCATTCTCTGTTGTGGCCTGCACCTGTGGTGGAATGGCAAGTCTGATGAGGCTAGAAAGGCTCCCACTCTCCCAGCTTTCCACAAACTAAGCAAAACTGAATTATTCACGAGGGCTTTTTAACACAGGTACAACGGTTGAACTGTAGGGAAATGGTTCCGAAAAATGCTTTGGTAAAGGCATGTGAACTGTAGACTGTATGACTGTGTACTACCTATTACTGTAAGTATGCTTCTACATATGCACTTCTGCATTGTTTAAAGTGTCATGTTAATTGTTTATGCTTGTTCAACATTTTTTTAAAGCTCTGGATCAGATTTCTGCTTGTTTTCAAATTTTATGCCATCCAAATCCTTTTGGAGTTTGTATTGGATGTCCCAGCCATAGATCATATTGACTTACACTATGTAATCCACCTTGAGTCTCAGTGAGAAAGGTGGACTATAAAAATGTAAATAAATAAACGCAGACTGACATATACCAGAGCTATTTGAAGGCTCTTCCTTACAGCTAAGATCTTCCTCACAAGCCTTGCTCTTTGTGCTTCTGAGGTGAGGACAACCAGAAACAGGACTTTTTCAGCAGTGGCACCTCTCCTGTGACATCTACCCTAGTCCTTTTTAGGTGTCAGGACAAAACGTTTCTTTTTATTCTTTAATTAAGAGCTTAATCTTTTAACATTGTTTTAATAGTTTGCTTGTAGTATGAGAACTATTTTATGAGATTTTTTTTAAAAACTGCTCAACATATTATGCTGTTTTTATGCTCTGGCTTGGTTTTAACTCTGTTTTTTGAAACAGTTTACAATTTTTATGGTTAAAAACTTTTTATGGTATTTCATGTTTTTATTATGTTTAACTTTGTAAGCTGCCTTGAGTAGGTTCTCTGCAGAGGTGGCACAGAAATTTAATAAATAAATAGAGGAGAAAAAGATCATGGAAAGGATGTCATTTTGACATAGAAATATCTCTTTCTTTGACTACAAAACATCTGTTGTCTCCTTTTCATAGATGTGGGTTTCCTTGACCATGATATGAAAAGAGTACTTTCCTTAATGTTCAGGAAGCATTTAGAAGCTGTCTTTTTGTTGAAAAAGTAATATGGTATAACAATAAATATATTCATAGTCAATTGTATATTTTTCTTCTCAAGGCTGATTTGATCCTTGAGTAAATAATCTGTTCCCTAAGAGGAATATTCTTCATTCAAGGAAATACAATAGGCCCCATTCACAAGCACTCTCCAGCAAAAATTAGAATCCGCTAAGTCCAGAAAGTCACATGATGCAATTTTGTTTTTTTAAAATAAAAACTCTCAATATTTTAAAAATATATACACAAAGGAAAACATTAAGAATAATAATCACTTGTGACTTCAATAGCCTTTCCTCCCTAATCTTTCTATGTTTAAACTGAAATCTTTGCCAGTCGACTTTCTAGAAATACAACTGGCTATGTGATGAAACGTGAGAGAGTGTAGCAATATAATTTCTGTTATCGCAGAAGCACAGACACGATGTCATATAAGCAGCAAATAGGAAGGTGATCACCAAAATCCTATAATTAATCATGTCTTCCCACTGTCCTTATGGTGACTTTGTATTCACCCATATAAGAAGATTCATCTGGGATTCCAGCATGTGAAAGCACCCAAAACAAAATCTAATTCTTTATAAAAGTGTTTGTAGGATGATTAAAAACCAAATATAAATCTGATGCTTTCACAAGATTAGGGGCTGGTTCACATGTTTGCCTGGCATATAGAGCTGATGAGCGCAGTGCCGATTCTAAGGCTTTTAATGTCAGCATTGTCCAGGAAATCTATCTGCTAGAGAAAAGAGGTGGATGGATGGATTGTCTAGACAGAGTGCAAGTGTGCACCTAACTTATCACTGTGTGTTCTACACATAATCTGGGGGGTGCATGAGTCCATTATTTTCTATCATGCCCTACTCCATGTACAGTCTACAAACTGGGCTAGTAGGTTATTTTGCCTCAAGTTTTAAAAGTGTAGAAAATAAATGTCCGTGGTTGGTGGGTGGGAAACAGATTTTCATGCTTTCTTGAATGGCTTTCATAATGTCAGGTGATCAGAACGGCTGACAACTGAATGAGAAGCCTGTTTTCATGAGTTCAGCTCCTCCTCCCATTAAACACGTTTAGCACACAAATGATCAGGCACTTGCGTGACCATACCAAGTTCATGAGAGGTAGATTCTAACAGAGTACCAAAATTACACTGGGATGAAAATTAAGAGCTGTTAAAATTATTTCACATAACTAGAAAAATTTACGAATATCTTTGACATCAATTAATCTCAGCATCCCTCCTTTGCTTCATGCATTCAGATTCCAAAAGCCATGCCCTTAGTTCATTTCCAAAGCTTTGTCAAATGTTGACAGGCATTAACATCCTTATACTGTTCTGGAGACCATGCCAGACAGCTATCAGTTGTCAAGGTTTAAGAACCTCCTGTTTATATTTATGGATCTTGTTCATGTCTGAGAGGGAGCGGAGCTCTCTTAATTTCACTCAAGGTTCTCAGAAGTGTTTTGCTTTTTTGGGGTGGGGTAGGGCAGGAATGGAGGGATAATGGGCTGCCTGCCTTTGATTCAAACATCTATAAAATGTTAAATGTAAGTTCCTGATCCTTTTCTCAGCCTCCATTTTTTCTCACTCCAACCATGTTAGTTGGTCATAGCAAAAAATAAGTAAGAAGCCTGCAACACCTAAAAGACCTTAAATTAGTCCTTGAGATCAAGGTAAAGCTATTGTAATTCAGGGTTTCATCTGAAACAAAGCTCAGCCTTGTGTCATGCATTTACATTGACATCACTTTTTGTATTTAATATTACGGTATTAATGTAGCAGCTCCTCCCATATTTGCCTCATGAAGTCACTGGGAGAGGCCAAGTTGCAGGTCCTCCCTGTGATCTTAATATCAGCTACTGGATACCGGAACCATGGCCTTTTCTAGCATAGCATCAGCCCTGTGGGCGTCTCTCCCAAAGAACTATCACCTCTCTAGACTAGGGCCGATTCCGCACGGCTTACCTGAAGCCAGGAAGTTGCGGAAGATGCCGGCAAAAACGCGAAAAATCGTGTTTTCTCATGCGAGTTTTGCGCGGCGATGCACAAAGCTCGCGCAAGAAAACGCGATTTTTCACGTTTTTGCCAGCATGTTCCGCAACGTCCCGGCTTCAGGTAAGCCGTGCGGAATCGGCCTAGCTATGATTCCTAGTTGCCCACTGGTGGCAGGCAATGTCCCAGCAGTTTGCTCTGTTGTCCTCCAATTGCTGGAGATCCAGCAGGCAACCTGGGCAAGTGTGCATGCTCCCAGGGGTGTGTGACAATGTCACTTGCTGAAACGAGGTTATCATGCTGGTGGCGGGCATTTTCCTGCACTTCACAGGGGCCAATTTTTGCCCCCAATGGGCTGAAGTGGCCCTACACAAAGCGTGAGAGCATGCCCGCTGCCAGCACAAGGATGTCACTTCTGGATGTGACATCATCGCGTTGGTGCCGGGAATGTGCATGTGCTTTGCATATGTTCAAATATCATTCTCTCGGTGAGTACCGGGTTCCCCCCTCCCAAAGGGAGGGTATAGCGACCTGGCAACCCTAAGATTAGCATTGTTGAGGATATTAGAGCATTTTCTAAAAATGTCCGTATGAATTTTCTCTTTTTGGTTTACAGTGAAATTTGGATTTTAATCTTATTTAATGGTTTTTATTTATTTTGGTTATTTATATGCTGCCTTTCACCTCCATCCAGTGCACTCAAGGTGATGTATGGATGTGAGTACACCTTTAAGTGAGACCTCAGGAACTAGTTTCTGTTTCTTCCCTAGGCCCGTATAAGAGGGGCTTTATATTATATATAACACTTATATTAGTGTTATCCATTTTGTAAGTATTCTGTTCTAGTTGGAAGCAAAAAAAGTAACTTGTTGAAGCCACCAAAACCTTCTGTATGTTGCCTAAAGAGATGCACTGAACAGTGTGTCTTACAAATACCCTGTTACTATCTAAGTTGGTGAGTAAGGCCATATGGGGGAAAATGGGAGGCTTAATATCATTTGTGAAGGGCATTTGCACAAAGGCTTCAACCCAGCCTGCGGTGGTATGGGAATAGGTGATATTTGAGCCCAGAGGTCATTTCGTAGAAAAAGAGCTGCAGGAACTCATTAGCATAACTCATTAGCATATGCCATGCCCCTTGACATCACTGATTTTTTAAAAAAAAATAATGTTGCAAGTGGCATCTGGGGAGGTACAGTCTGTCTGGGGTCCAGAGCACAGCCCCCAGACTTGCCGGGAGGAGGAGACGCGAGACAGCCACCCAGTTGCCCCAGCAGGCTCCCAGGGCCAGAACCTACCTACACAGGAAGGAGGGAAAGAAGCACCCAAGCCTCAGAGGGTTAGAGGGGGCAGGTGGAGGCCAGCTAGTCCCACCCTCCAGTGGGAGTCTAGGAGGCCAGGCAGGGAGAGTGGGGTCAACCCAGGGGGGCGAGAGCAGAGGGAGAGGGAAAAGGCAGTGCGGACAGACAGACAACAGCTGACCAAACAGGAGCCTTACCAGCTAGGGAGGAGAAACAGCCTCAGCAACCCAGAGCCACGCCCAGCCTACAGCCCAGCTTGAAAGCAATAATCTAGCCCAGGGGAAGCCAGGAGCGAAGCAACACCAGGTGGAGCTGCCTGAGGCAATCTGGGGGAGAAGATGGGCAGTCAGCCAAGGAGGCTTAGCTGGACCTGCCTTCAGCCCAGCCAGAGAGGCTGGATAGCCAGCCAACGAGACCCAGGTGGCCCGGCCCAGTGCTTCCAGCCAAATGAGCCCAGGTGCAGCTGCCTAAGCCAGCTAGGGCCATGGTTAGAAGGCAGCAGGAGGGCGTGGCTGGCAGGTAGAGCATGGCAAGGCTGAGGGGATAAAAGGGAAGCCCTCCCACAGGGTGTGGTGGGTTGAGTAGGAGTGATGGAGTGGAGGAGGAGGAGGAGAAGAGAGTGCAAGGCGGGGAGGAGGAAAGCTGATGAAGGAGGAGAGGAAGAGTGATGATGAGGTCAGGTTGAGCAGGCTAGTGAGTGGACTGAGAGGGAGTCTCAGTAAGGTATACTGCTCCTCCTTCCACAGAGCAGGGTCCTGCAGTATCCCTGACACCCCTTTGAAGTCAGAGACAGGCCTGCCGGCGCTCTGCCCAGCAGCGCCCACGGCAAGCCCTGACACAGTCTGTGCTTTTCTAGACAGATTAGAGCAGCTCACCACAGACAACAAAGGCAGCAAAACAGATTCCCCCCCCCCAAAAATAATGTTGCAAATGGCATCTGGGGAGGTACAGTCTATGCTTTTCTAGACAGATCAGAGCAGCTCACCACAGACAACAAAGGCAGCAAAACACAGATTTTTTTTAAAAAATAATAATGTTGCAAGTGGCATCTGGGGAGGTACAGTCTATGCCTTTCTAGACAGATTAGAGCAGCTCACCACAGACAACAAAGGCAGCAAAACACAGATCCAGATATACACAGAAGGGGGGGAGATGTACTCACCACTTGCAGGATGGGAGGATGGGCCACGCAAGCCACCACAGTGGTGGCTGGCTACTGGGCCTGCTCCAGTGGCAGATGTGGGCCGCACGCCATCTCGACCACCCTGCAGGCTGGTAGGATGGGCTGCGTAGGCTGCTCTGGTGGTGGGTGGCTGCTAGGCCTGCTCTGGAGGCCCCCCCGCATGCCCCTCCTGCATGCCCCCCCGGCTTCCTACCTGCTGCTGCTGCCTCATGTGCTGCCTGCTGCTAAAGACACGGGCAGCGGAGAGGCAGAGGGGAGGAAGAGGAATCACGTGGGTGGGGCTACCACCCACGTGATCTCTTTTTGGATCTTCCGGAACTCCGTTCTGGTGCCCCCCCCCAATGAGCCCTGTGTGAGCCTATACCCATTGTTGTCCCTGGCTAGGAATGGCTTGGCTCAGCTTGCTCCTGGGCCTTTTAAATCTTCCAGATCTCCCCTGACCTACCCTTAGATTATTGTCATAAGTCTTTTTTGTATCCTTACTCACTCTGAGGTGTGTGTATGTGCATGTGTGCAGTTATTATGAAAGACAGGTTTTCTGAGCAAAGCTACCTAAATTATTTAACTCCCTCCAGTGAGAAGCTTACCTCTCTTCCTCATGGATTGGGTTTAGATGGTAAATTAAGACCCTGTTTCAAAGGACATTTGAGTAGCAATCAACTAGTTATTATCTTTATGACATTATATAGCTCTCTCATATCTAGAATTGCCAACTTATGTTTAGGAAATACCTGGAAATTTGGGGGTGGAGCCTAGAGAGGGCAGGGTTTGGGGAGGGGAGGGGAGGGACCTCAGCAGGGTATGCCTTGGGTTGCCAGCTCTGGATTGGGAAATTCTTAGAGATCTGGGGATGGAGCCTTGGGGAGGGCAAGGTTTGGAGGGGGAAGGAACCTCAGCAAGATGTAAGGTCATACAGTCCACCGTCCCAAACAGCCATTTTCTCCAGGGGAATTGATCTCTGTCAACTAGAGCTCAGTTGTAATTCCAGGAAATCTCCAGCTCTCACCTGGAAGCTGGCAAGTCGCCTCATATCATGTTTTAGCTAGCTTTTTCTATGTGCCAATTAGCTTCATGTAGACTAAAATTCAATTGAGAATATGTAGGATGTTTTTGTCTTACTAATAAAGAGCTATAGTTGGCTCTTACACTTCTGGGATTAAAGAGCACAATTTAAAGTTCCAGGCACTAAGCACTTAAGCCATTTCAGTCAAGGCAGCTGTGGAGACTGTCATCTTCCAGCTTCCTGTGCCCTCAGTTAGGTGTTTACACTGAAGTGATCTTTTCTCTCAGAATAGCATTAAAACTAAACCCTGTATTTATTAATTGTGTGGATGTAAACTGAAATATTCCACACAGTGTGAAGTATTAAAACAGGCCTTCTGATGCCCACAATAAGATCCATCTGGAAATAAATCACACCAGTATCCATGCCCTAAGCTCCTGTGACTCCTCATTTCAGTTTCTGTCTGACAGACTCTGTATGATGGGCCATGTGAGCTTTTTCCCCCTGAGGCTTTATCTGTGGTGGTGTTCTGCTCAGTGACAGGCAAACTTTATGCACAATGCTTAACATTATGCAATATTTGAAATTACTACACTACCAATTACAGCCAGAACCTCTGACATACTTCTTGTTGTTTCACAAATAGTATATGAAGCACTAAGTGAGTATCTGGTGCATTGCACAACATTATAGCTGGCTAAGATTGAGAACTTCTTCTGTTGTCATTTTTTAATTCCTTTTAAAAATGTTATCCTAAAGAAAAAGTGGGGAGGGCTTTAAATTAAATGCTTTATCAACTATAAGAATCAGTATACAAAACAGAGGTTTCTGAAATATTAGAACCATATTTCTGCTTCAGATTGTGGCCGAATCCGCAATTCCTTTTTGTTTCCGCACCTTTTTCGCAAGTGACGCACTATTCATGCAGATACTCACACGCTTTCCCATTCTGCGTGTTCCCCGCCATCACCACACCACTATTGTGCCTTCCCTCAAAACCACGTGATATTGGCGGAAATCTGTTTTCTCCCCTTTTTTTCACAGTGCATAAAGGTCAGTATACTGGTAAACCAACTGTAGTGAGCAGCGGTTTGCGCAGGAAAAGAAATGGTCACCAGAGTCAAGATATTGGTATACCAGATAATTAACCCTTTAAAAAAAATCGGGAAGTGACGAGCGCCGTCAATTCTGACGGTGGAGGATGGAACCGCCCACTGTGACACTTTATTCAGTGGCGTGTGAAGAACTGATTGTAGCATAAAGATGCAATGGAAGGGTGATTGTGAAGATGCACAGCATGGTAGCGGAATGAACCCGATTGCCACGACTGCGCAAGATAAGCGGATGGTGAGTGAGTGTGGATTCAGCCTGTGTTCCTATAATCATAGAATCATACTTTAGAAGGGATGTTTAGGGTCATCTAGTCCATCCCCTTGCATGTTGCAAGAAATTCACAAAAGGAGTAAACAAATGTGATTTAAAAAAAAAAAGATCATGGAGGATAGGCCTATCAACAGTTACTAGTTGTGATAACTAAATAGTATTTTATGTACAGTATACCTCTGAATATGATGCTGGGGTCACACAACAAGGGGAAGTGTTACTTCATGGTCGCAGTTGCATTAGACAAGCTCAGTCACAAATGCAGCTTTTATTTCAAAATCCAGTTTAATTTTCCTCACTGTTGTGGAAATTGTTGCTCTGCAACCAGGGACTAGTCCACCAGTTGCTTGGGTTTGCCTCTTACCGTAGGCATGTAAAGAGTGCAACCTCAATTGATCTTTCCCTAGTACTAAACTGATGTCTCTGCTAAGAATAATGTGCCAGCTGCAAAAAGGTCTTAAGCAAGACTGGAAGTTTTTATTTAAAAAGGCAAAGGAGAATACAAGCAGAGAAATAAGGCACCAGTTCAGGGCCTCACCTCTGCTGAACACTAGAACACTACAGAGATAGATACAGAGTACAAAATCATTAGTTAGACATAACAATAATACAAAACAATTAAGATATCTCCCCCCCCCCATCAAGGATCCTTGAGAACCCCCCTTGCAGAGAGCAGGGACCAGTCCCTATCCTCTAACAAGAGAAGGGTCCTGAGTATCTGGTTCGTCCCTCTTTTATAGGGAGGTATCAAAGGCTTGTTAACATCCTAATCAATTACATTGTCTTTGTTCTTGAAAGACAGTTCCGTTGAGGGTCTTTTGTGTAAACACAAGTCTACACATCCTTTACCTCTGTGATAGACTGCACCTTTGATATGCATTTGTAATTTGCAAAGGAATGTTCACACACCACTAGCTATAGGTTATCCCGTTCTTCCTGAAGATAAGCTGTTTGCTGTTTGTCCTGGTGTCCTCTTAGTGATTTACATGCAATGGCCAGATGACCCTTCAAAGGTCTCCAACAATTAACAACATTTATAGCCTTATCTGACACAGAGGGTGAAACCTTCTCAGGAAACGCAACTTTATTTTGCAGAGAGCGAGAGAGCCTTTGGAAGATTTCTTTTTCCAAACTATAGCTGGTTCTCTATTTCTAACATAGGCCAAAAAGGCCTGGTTCCGACCCACTAACAAAATTCTGATGACACTCACAAAAAACTATTTTACTTTCCACCAATGGAAACTGTGGTGGTGGTGGAGAGTGGCATCAATGGTATTGTGCAATGCTGCAATATCATTTAAAAACATTTACATTATTTATAGGTTGCCTCTCTCACTGAGACTCAAGGCTGATTACACAGTGTGAGTCTACATGATCAATGATTTGGATATTTAATTACAATGCAACAGTGTATAGATTGCAGAAATCTGAAAAACAGAAATCAACATACAAAGCTGAAACAATGCTGAAACAAACCATAAGCAATTAGACACAGCATATTAAATGATGCAGAACTACCCAGTAGGTACACTGTATACTACAGTGTAGTATACAGTCCACAGCCCCTGTTCTTTAACTAAAGCATCTCTATGAACCATTACCTTATAGTACAGCCCTACTATCAGTGTAAAAAAGCCCTCCTTAAGTTTTGTATAGTTTGTGGAAAACAGAATGGGAGCCCTCCTAACCTCATTCCATAAGGTATGGGCCAAAACAGAGAAAACCCACTTGCAGGGTAACACCTGCAGAAGGTCCTGTTCAGAAGAGCAAAGCTTCCATGGCAAAGCATAGGGAAAGGGGTGTTCCTGCAGATATGAGGGGCCAAGGCCATGAAGGGCTTTGCGTGAGATATCCAAAACCTTGAATGAGCCTGGAAACTGATGGGTAGCCAATTGCAAAATGGGAGTAATATGCATGCTCCTTCTAGCTCTTGATAATAATTGAGCTGTGGCATTCTGAACCGTAGTCTCCAAATTGACTTTGAGGTCAGACCTATGTTGAGTACATTACAGTAGCTAAATCTTGGTAGCCAGGTATGCTGCGTCAAGGTAGGGCTCCATCTTTTGGGCTAGATTGATACATTTAAGGAGTAGCAGAGACAGGGGGTAGAGGGCAGGAGGTTGCCCACCAAAGGGAGTGACCTGGCAGCCCTATTTCTACACCCCCCCTCAGTGGCAAAACTGATGTTTCAGGGACTAACAGTGCAACCCAAAGAATGGTCTTCCTGGAAGTAAGCCTCAGTTAGTAGGATTTTTAGTACACCTATTCAGGCTTTTGATATTGCAACACCAGTTTTTGTTTTTGTGTCCAAATTTTTCTGGTCCTTTAAGTCCCAATAATTCAGCTGTGAACTTTTAGTGCTTTACTATCTGAGTCTGGCACAAAGGATATTCAGAAGAAGAAAAAAACTCCACTAGCACCAAAGTACACATGCAAATGCTTGAAAAGCTAAAATGCAACACACACATGTGAAACTCTGAGGGGAGAAAAAGGTGCCCAGGGTGTCATTTAGAGTAGGAAAACAATCCTTCTGTCCTGCAATTTTTCCATTCTCTACTGTGTCCTCACAAAACAGCTTTTAACCTCTTCTTGTAACTCATAAAGTGGCTCACAAATAGTGGTTGCATAATGACATGGGGTAACCATGTTAGTCTATTGTAGCAAAATAAAACAGAAGCCCAGAAGTATCTTACAGAATAACAACATTTATTCCAGTATGAGCTTTCTTGACTCAGAACTCAATTCTTTAGATGAAATGCAAAGAAACAAAATAATTGTCTTCTTCTGATTATTTTGCACAACGAAGAGTCATTATTAGCATTCTGTGTCCAGCAGGTGGTGATATTTCCTTGACCTTCTTGATATCTTTATTTATAAATGATGACATCTGTTCCCATGAGTGTTGGGGAACTGTAGAAGGCAGGACAAAACCAAGTCACTGTAGATACAAGATATTTGCAGAATGAAGTTATTGTAGCTATTACACTTTTGATGTACCTTTTACAGCCTGGCTGGCTTAATGATACTACTGTAATTTTGTGACATATGTTCTAAGTATACATGTGCCAATGTAGTGATTAGGTAGATAGAAGGTGATCAACCCCAGTTTTACTGTTTTGCTGCATATTTGCCACATGGCAGGAAATTTGACATAAGGCAATTTTGTATTGATACATTTGTCAGAGATCATTGCAGAAATCCCATTCTTAGAAGAAATTTATTCATTGCTCATTTTCCCCTGGCCACTTTCCCCTGTCCTGTGGGGACAATGCATTTTCTGGACACTTGGGTCTGGATCCTAAGTTTTCATTGCATAGGCACGCTTCTCTGTCAGCTGCAGAATGCATTTCCTGTGGTGTTAGGCTCTTCTCTTTCAGGGAGGCAAAAAATTCTTAGCATGAGAGGAACTTGAATGGAAGACCAATTCCACAACAGATGAAGAGAAGCACACATGGAACAAAGGTATAGGAATCATGCATGAAAGTAAAACATTCTGTAGTTGAAAATAGAATACATCTCCCAGACAGGGCCTAATCTAGGGTTGCTGGCGCCCGGTGCAACCCTTGCCCGGCCCTCTGCGCTCCTGGCGCTGCATGATGATGTCATTTCCATGACATCATCATGCAGGGGCAGGAGGAGTGCTGCCCGCATGGCAAGCTGGCCGCCCAAGCACCCGGTGCGCCACGGAGCTGGCGGTGGCGGTGCGGGCGTGCGCTGGGGTGGCTGGCTTGCCACACGGGCGGCTGAGCGCAGGGCTAAGAGGCCCTCCGTGCAGTTCGCCTGCCCCACTGCCCTGTGCTGCCCGTGCGGCAAGCTGGCTGACCCAGCACACAGTGCACTGCAGTACTGGCGGAGGCGCGGGCATGTACTGGGGCAGCTGGCTTGCCATGTGGGTGGCTGAGCGCAGGGCTGGGAGTTCCTGCACGCATGGCAAGCCAGCCGCCCCATTGGCAGGTCAGGCGAGGGCCTCCCAACCCTGCACTCAGCCTCCCGCGCAGCAAGCCATGGCGTGCTCCTGGCGACTGGCAGCTGCACCTGGCGCCCCCTCTTTGGTGGCGCTGGGGGCAGGCTACCCCCCCTGCTCCCAGCCCGATCCAGCCCTGCTCCCAGAGGAAACATTTCTCGCTTTTCCACATTCTAGTGTCTGGTTTCAGAACTGTCACACACACCAACTGAATATTTACTCAATATTTACTGAACATTTCCACAGTTTCTTGTACCCTCCATGGCTATATCTTTCTGTATACATTTTGGGTGTGGGATTAAATTATTCTGTTGCTTTCTGGTTTCCCACTGAGCTAGAACCTAAAATTAGTTAAATAAGGAATGTAAGGGACAAATAAAACAATGTCTCAATTGACCTGCCACTTCGGTGAACTTTTCGTTAAAATATATTAAAAAATCATTTGGAGGGTTTTTAACTCCCCCAATTTTATGCTGTTGGGGTTGGTGATTTTGAGAGAGCTACACAACCTATCCATCTTCTCAAAACCACACAATTGTTATGGATAAAGGCTAGTAGGACTAATGTGCAAAAGATAAAATGAAGTAGGGAGCCCTTTTGTATGATTGTACAGAAAATATATGAAAAGTGTTGTAGGTATGAGTCAGTTGCCAACTAAGTTAGTCAACCAGATGTTACAACAAACTTTTGCCGTGTCACTGGTGCACTGAAGAGCTTTCCTACACTTGAAATTCTGGTTTCATGATTCAGGAGAAATGTTGGTTGCAAAAACAGTTCAGGAGTGACAACTTTTCAGAATAGGAGCTATTGCTGCTTCATGGGATTTCCAGAACTGGACACAGAGCTTGAGGTCAAAGTCATTTAATATTTAGCTTCAAGGTGGAGGCTATATACAACTGTGTTTTTGAAGCATTTATACCACATAAACACTTGCTGCTGTCATACAGACTGGCTTCTCTCGCTTGATTCATCTCTGTGGCACTTCAGGTTGCAACCCAGAGTATCTAGTGGTGATTTGGTGAAACAGGATCATCTATCTGGTGAAGTAGTACATACCACATGGAGAAGGTTTTCTTTTTTTTTATTAAATTTTTATTGGAATTAGAAATATTTTGTCATTTATAACAATCAAATTACTTTAATATTCCAGTTCTAACCCCCTCCCTTCCCCCCCCCGTTTGTTGACTTCCAACAGTTTTCCAACCCTTTGTCTATTCTTCCCCTACTCATTTCAACTTATTTTGTCAATTAAACATATACTTTCACACTCTTCTAAGCTAGTCTATTATAACACAGTACTAAGTCAATTTCCCTTCACTTATCAACTAACTAATACATTCCTGGCATGTTATTCAATAGTAATAATACTGGTAATATTCTCAATATCCTGTACTCTAACTTATTCATTCTAATGTCATCAATATGGGACAAACAATTTATTCCTCCCTATACATAACTTGAGTACTCATAAGTGATGAATACATTTATAAGTCAACCAATTTAACTTATACTCTATATGTTACTCTTTACTTCCTCTTATATCTCTTATATCTCTTATCTTTATAACATAAAGTCAATCAATTTGACTCATATTCTACACATTTCTAAATATACCTATAAACACAATATACATTCGACATAAGTCAATCAATTTGACCCATGTTCTGCACATTTCTAAATATCGCTATAACCAAAAATACCTTCAGCATAAGTCAATCAATTTAACCTATATTCTATATGCTACTTCTCATTCCCCCCCTTCTTGTATTCATGAATTTTAATTCTGTTAATTCTCAATTACACCCCTATCTGCCAGCAACATAATTAATTAATTTCTATTCTTATATATCACATAATAACTATTACTTAATACTGTATAGAATAATCAAATAGAATAATTGCTTAGTAATTCTTCTTTAACTCTCCTCCCCCCGGTATAGTCACTTCTCTCTTCTTTTGTTTTTCTTCAATAATTTTCAAACTGCCACAGTTCTCCTCCCACCTCCCATTTTTTCACCAAATATTGTTTCAGCTTCTCCCAATCTGTGTTAAACTGTCCTGGATCAAGGTCTCTTAGTTTTCTTGTCAGTTTATCCATCTCCGCCATGTACAGCAATTTGTGAATCCAGTCCTCGATAGTTGGCACTTCTTGTACTTTCCACTTTTGCGCATACAAAAGTCTAGCCGCTGCTGTCATGTAAAAAAGCAATGTCCTATGTTGTGCTGGAATATCTTCCATTCCCAAGTTCAGTAGCAGGAGTTCTGGGTTCTTATTAACTTGAAACTGTAAAATCTCACTTATTACTCTTATTATTTCCCCCCAGTACTGTCTGGCTACCTCACAAGTCCACCACATATGGTACAAAGATCCTTCATGCTTTTTACATTTCCAGCATTTATTAGACGTGTTCACATTCCCTAGCGCAATTTTCTTTGGTGTCAGGTACCAACGATAGATCATTTTATAGACATTCTCTTTAATGTTAGTGCATGTCGTAATCTTCAAAGTATTTTTCCACAAATATTCCCACGCCTCCATTGTTATTTCTTTATTAAAATTTATAGCCCACTTCACCATTTGCACCTTAACTACCTCTTCTTCAGTGTACCATTTTAACAACACTTTATAGACCTTTGAAATTTCCTTTTTGTCTTCTTGTAAAATTACTTCCTCCAAGTCCGAGTTCTCCATTCTTATCCCTCCCTTGGCACAATCCGATTTATAAAGGTCTCTGAGCTGTCTATATTGAAACCAGTCATAGTTTGGAGACAACTCTTCTTGCGTCTTTATTCTTAATTTAGAAAATTCTATTCGTGTTATCTCCTTATACGTTAAACACTGTTGTTCATTATCAACAGTTCTCGGATCTATCGCTTCATAAGGAACCACCCAGGAGGGAATTCCTTCTTGTAGGTAATCTCTGTACTTTTTCCATATTGTGAAGAGGCTTCTCCAAATGTAATGGTGTAAAAACATAGAGTCCGCTTTTACTTTATCATACCGTAAGTATGCATGCCATCCAAATATTTTTTTGTATCCCTCTAAGGCCAGCAATTTGCGATTTTTAAGCATCATCCACATGGAGAAGGTTTTCAAGTGATTTTTTTTCATGGGAGCTATGTTTTCTGAAGTAGACCAAATACATAGTAATATAGGAAAGAATAGTATATTCCCTTTGCCCTGGCTATAAAGTTTCACTGTATAGTAGCTGTATAATATCAAGAGTTCAGTTGCTGTCGCTAGGTACAACAAATTGTTGTAGTCCATTTAAAAACCTGCGGTGAGAGCCAGTACCATTTTTTCAAAGTTATGTTGTCTTTTCTCACTGCAATGGCATACCGAGGAAGTTTTGAGGTTAGGAATGTCCTGCTTACACTTGTGAAGTCTGATGAAATCAGAAGAAATTTTCCCTTAGGAGAAGTCAACAAAGTTTAAATGTCTCAAAAATTAAATAAAAAGACGAGAACTTCTCCTTAATCTATTGCTGCAAAATTGTTTGTCCTTCAAAAAGTAGCATATGTGGTTGGAATGATGTTGTTGTTACAGCTGAACAGCCAATTCCAGATGTGGATACCTAACACTCTACATCACTTCTTTCTACATCACTTCACATTTGTCTAGAAGAATAGAATATTCCATGCATACTATCTTCTATGTTTATCTAAAGAAGCCCCTCATCTTTCAGATTGTTCAGTGAATTTCAGAAAAGATGTCTAAACAACTGATAGCTGGAATAAGAAATTAACAAGTGTATTTGTTTTGTCAGTTTGCAAGATTTGTTATAGGCTAACTGTAAAAGAACATAAATACTGGGCAGCTGGTACTGAGAGAATATTAGACACTCATTTGAATATATTCTTTTGGAGCTAGTATCTCTTCTTCTTCCCAGGATGATTATTACACTTAGAATATATTATGAAAAATAAAGGAAGAATGTTTTCTATCCCCTTCATTATGGAACATGAAAATAAAATATAGATATCCCACCTTATTAAAATTGACAAAGTTTATTAAGGTTAAAGAAGAGATATCATTTAGTAATACCTTCATTCATAAATACTAAAATAAGGCACATAGAGAGTTCTGATTTGTAATAACTTACAAAAAATGTATTTGTAAAATGTTCTTCAGTTTTATATTTAGTCATTTCTTGTTGTAAATCTTTCTGTCTTGATAAGATTAAAAAACAGTCTGTGCACTGCATCCAATAAAAATGTGTCAGAACTTGCAATGGCTGTGTGACTCCTCTGCTATCTCAACTGTATCATTGGATCTGCCTGCAAGCATATCTTGCTATGAGTTGTACATAGATAAAAATCAATCTCCTTTCTAGGGTTTGGCTTTTATTTAACTTTTATTGGTAAGCTGAAACAACTGCCAAGAACATAATAGACATAAGAATGAACAATATACCTCTTAGCATTTAAATCAAACCTGCTTTTATGAGTGAAAAGTCTGGGAATAGTAATGTTATTGTAGTTCCTCATGTTAAAAGAATTTCCTTTAATTTCCAGTGTGAACTGATTTTGCAGGAATTTTAAAACTCAAAAAATCTTTTATTTATTTACCAAATACTTGCAGCAAAACATTT
This sequence comes from Eublepharis macularius, assembly GCF_028583425.1. Taxonomy (NCBI): domain Eukaryota; kingdom Metazoa; phylum Chordata; class Lepidosauria; order Squamata; family Eublepharidae; genus Eublepharis; species Eublepharis macularius. The sequence continues at coordinate 93,994,963 of NC_072791.1, read as the reverse complement.
TATGGACTCTTGAATTAACCTGTTGTTAATTGACTCCACTTACCTCAGTAGAAGAAATATAGCAATTTGGATGAAAGGAAGCACTGGGGACTGATGAAGTTTTCATAATGGCAGTTTCATTTATAAAATACCAACAGATAATAGAAATTCTTAAATTACTATAAAAGGCAACAAAACCACTGATCCTGCATCAGGTCCCATAAATATCTGTTCTTGTCAACTAAAATTTCTCAGCTATTTGTTTAACCATCTCTTCAAGTTTGCGTGCAGGGGAAGAGAAGCCAATGGTGGTGTGGCAAGTAGGAGAGAAGGAACCACAGCCTGCCATGCCACCAATACCTCCTACTGGTGTACCTGTCATATCCCCCCTGCAACAAAGAGATTGGGAGCCAGTGTAAATAAGCCAAGACTGGAGTGATATGGGCCCTACCACCCACTTCAATCAGTATTCTAGCTGCAGCATTCTGCACAAATTGAAATGTCCAAATATATTTTCAAGGGCAGACCTAAGTGGAGCATATTATAGTAATGTAAGCATGCAGAAGAGCCCTGTGGCACAGAGTGGTAAGCTGCAGTACTGCAGACCAAGCTCTGCTCACGACCTGAGTTCGATCCCGGCGGAAGCTGGGTTCATGTAGCTGGCTCAAGGTTGACTCAGCCTTCCATCCTTCTGAGGTCGGTTTCCTGGGGGTAAAGTGTAGATGACTGGGGAAGGCAATGACAAACCACCCCATAAATAGTCTGCCAAGAAAATGTCGTGATGTGACATCCCCCCATGGGTCAGTAATGACTTGGTGCTTGCACAGGGGACTACTTTTACCTTTAACTAAGCATGCAGTACAGTGGAAGCTGGTAAAAGGGACTCCTGGCCACAGCTGCCTCCAGCTTATTCAACTGTAAGCCTGGGTCCAGGAGCACCACCAGACACTCCTTCAAAGGGAGCGAAACCTCATCCAGAACAGTGACATCTTAAATCCTGAAACAGACTTCTACTCACCAATTGGATTTCCATCTGATCTGGATTAAGCTTCAGTTTATTAATCTATATCCACTCCAAAACTACCTCCAGGACAGGTTTCTATGTCCTCTCTGTGATCAGCCAGAAATGTGAGATATTGCTGAGTGTTATCCACCCAGCTCAAATCTTCAGATAACTTCACCCAGAGGTTTCAGATAGATGTTAAAGGGCATAGGGAACCTTGTGGGACCCCTACAGGCAAGGGCAATGTGCTGAGTATCAGCAGTACCACAGCATCATGTTCTGAAACTGACCTTCCAGGTAGGACTGGAACCACTTGAAAACTGGACCTCTCAATCCCAGCCCCAAAAGGTGATCCAGAAGGATAACATGATCAATAGTACAGAAAGCTGCTGAGGGTTCCAGGAGAATCAACAGTGGCACGCCCTCTGTACATCTCCCAGAGCTGGTCATTCATCAAAGTGACCAAGCCTGTTTCAGTCCCATAGCCTGGACTGAGCCCGCTTGTGGGAAGGGTGGGGCATAAGCTGAATAAAATAAAATAAAAAATAAATAACATTAGATTGGAATGGAAAGGATATAACAATTTGCCTCATCCAGGAAAACTTAAAGATGTCCAGGTGCCTCCACCCATTCAACCCAGTTTGTACCCTGTGCAAACAAAAGAATTGGTGGTTGTTGTGGGTTTTCCGGGCTGTATTGCCGTGGTCTTGGCATTGTAGTTCCTGACGTTTCGCCAGCAGCTGTGGCTGGCATCTTCAGAGGTGTGGCACCAAAAGACAGAGATCTCTCAGTGTCACAGTGTGGAAAAGATGTTGGCAGGTCATTTATATCTACTCAGGAGGGGTGGGGTTGAGCTGAGTCATCCTGTAAGAGTTTCCCAGGGTGTGGAATGCTAATGGCGGGAGGCTTCACTGTATCCTGAGGAGGTTCTTTTGCATATGGATTGGTGCTTGATGTGCTAATCTTCTCTGCAGGGCTATTGTTGGGTATAGAGTGTTTTGTTAGCCTGGTGTTTTTCAGAACTGGAAACCATGCTCTGTTCATTCTTAAGGTTTCTTCTTTCCTGTTGAAGTTTTGCTTATGCTTGTGAATTTCGATGGCTTCTCTGTGCAGTCTGACAAAGTAGTTGGAAGTGTTGTCCAGTATTTTGGTGTCCTGGAATAAGATACTGTGCCCTGTTTGAGTTAGGCTATGTTCAGCCACTGCTGATTTTTCCGGATGGCCAAGTCTGCAGTGTCTTTCATGTTCTTTTATTCTTGTCTGGCTGCTACGCTTTCTGGTCCCGATGTAAACTTGTCCACAGCTGCAGGGTATACGGTATACTCCTGCAGAGGTGAAGGGGTCTCTACTGTCTTTTGCTGATCGTAGCATCTGTTGTATTTTTCGGGTGGGTCTGAATACTGCTTGAAGGTTATGCTTTTTCATAAGCTTTCCCATCTGATCAGTAACTCCTTTGATATATGGCAAAAACACTTTTCCTGTAGGAGACTGTTTTTCCTTGGTTGTTTGATTCATCCTGGGTTTGATTGCTCTTCGGATTTCATTTCTGGAGTAGCCATTTGCCTGAAGTGCATGGTTTAGATGATTAATTTCCTCATTGAGAAAGTGCGGCTCACATATCCGTCTTGCACGATCCATTAATGTTTTCATTATGTCTCTTTTCTGTCGGGGGTGGTGATTGGAGTTTTTGTGTAAGTAGTGATCAGTGTGAGTTGGTTTCCTGTAGACCTTGTGACCTAACTGAAAGTTTGCTTTGCGGATGACCAAGGTATCCAGGAATAGGAATTTTCCCTCGATTTCTTTCTCCATTGTGAATTGTATGTTCAGGTGGATGTTGTTAAGATGATTCAACCCCCCCCCCAACCTAGTGTATGGTTCCGGTTTGTGGATGATACATTTATCATTTGGAGCCATGGGGAGGAAGAATTGATGGGGTTTTTGAATCCAGAACTGAAAATATACACAAAAATCACTGTTTCAAGTCATTATCATGATTTTCTGGAGGAGCAATACAAATCTGGGATTCTTGGGATTTTGTACAAGAAGTGTACACTTTTCTTTCTCTCTCTTTTTTTATTATAATTATTTTTATTTCCATTCCTTCAAAACATCCTTATTCCCATACATATATACCCATTGCCCTCCCACCCCTCTCCATAAGTTCATATACAGTTTCTATATCTTTGGCAGAAATGCCTTGTAAGAATCATTCCTCTATTTATCTTGTTTCTTCACATCCGGATAAAAGGAGTTAGTCTCTGAGTCTTCTCCTTCTTCTATTCCTCCTTGATTCTCCTTCCTCTTCCTCCTTGCTTAATTCATCGCCGAAGGTATTGTATCCTATAGCCGGGGAGGGTTGAGAGTTTTAGTGTATTTTGGATGGCTATTTCCCATTCAAGTTATTCATCTGTATTTCCATACCCCTATCCCTCCCCCCCTCCCTTTAGCTACTCATCCTTTCTAGCCAGGGGCACAAGCTTAGGAGCTTCCACCGAACGTCCCGTTGTTGACCCTCCATGACCCATTTTAAATATAAATGCCATTTTTCCTTAATCTTTCCTATTCTTAATTCCCATGACTCATCCTGATTAATTATGGTTATAATGTCTGATTGAATGTATTCAAATAAATAATTCTGCCAGTTTAGTTCCGTCCACTTAGTTTTGTCTTTCCAACCAAATGCTATACTGCTTTACCGGCTAGCACCATTGCTTTAAATAAGTCCTGTCCTTCTTTTCTAATATCTTTATGACCTAAAGTACTACCTAACATCAATTCTAGGTCTATCTTTGGTCTTATTGCGAAGAACTTATAAAGTTGCTCTGTTACCTTCTCCCAAAAAGCTTTAACTTCTGCACACTCCCACCACATATGGGAGTACCATCCTTTCCCGTTTCTGCAGTGCCAACAGTTTGAGCTTAGTCTTGGGAACATATTAGCTAATATAGCCGGAGTTCTATACCACTTCGTGTAGAATTTCAATTCCAGCTCTCTGAATTTATACACTTTTATTTCCTGTATACCTTTTATAAGTCTGTCAACCCTTCTATCCACTAAACTAATTTCTACGCTCCACTTCCCCTGAAGGAGGGTTCTTGTCCGATCATTATCAGACATCATCCTTCTATATATCTTGCCTGCTAATCCTCTTTTTGTGTTTATCATCACCTTTAATAACTCCTCCATTGGTTCCCCCACCGTCAGAGTCCTGTTTTCGATTATCTTTTTAAGTCTATTATGTAGACCTATTAGCTTCAACCAATATTGCCTTCCTATTTCATCATGTAATGTTTGTAATGGTTTAAGTGACTGCCTGCATAGTATATCTTGCAATCTAGTGTACCCTTTCTGTTTAAGTAATCTCCACCATCTCTCATCTTCCTCCTCCTCATCCAATGCCTCTAATAATACTTGTTTAGATACTCCCTTTAACCATTTCGGTTGCCATTTCCTCCAAATCATTAATGCTGTTTTTCTCGGTCCCGGTTCTAACATACTGTATTTAGACTTTCCTCCTGTAAATACTCCAAATCTTCCAACCCCTTTATTTGCCTCATTCTTGATTCTAACCCATTTTTGTTCGCTTCTCTCCCCTATTTCCATTAATGTTTTTATTTGAAATGCTTCATAATAATTTCCCACTTCTGGGACACCCCATCCCATGTCAGATCTATGAGCATATATGAAATATCTAGAAACCCTACTTTTTTTACTGCCAAAGACCCATTCTTTTATTCTCGCATTCCAACTGTTAATTTTTTGTCTATTGATTTCTAAAGGTATCGTTTGAAACAAATATAATAACTTTGGGGTCCAGAACATTTTCACTATATTAATCCTAGCTGTTATGTTTAATGCCTTCTTGTCCCACCTCCTCATTTCTTTCAATATTGTGTTCCACGTCCGATTATAATTCCTCTCTACCATCTTATTAACATTTTTAACTATATCTATCCCTAAATATCTGAATTTCTTGACCCCTAAACCTATTCCTGTCCATTTATGTATCGCTTTCCTTTCTTCCATCCTCACATTAATATACATTATCTCTGATTTTGCCATATTAACTTTTAATCCTGAGTTTAACTCAAAGTCTTCTAATATAATTTTTGTCTCTTTGACTCCTTCTTCCGGATTAGATATAACTATGATCAGGTCATCTGCAAATAAGTTTAATTTAATTTCTTCCTTGCCTATTTGACATCCCTCTATCCTCCCAGAGTTCCTAATGCATTGAGCTAATTGTTCTATAGCCATTATGAAGAAGAATGGGGAAAGCGGACATCCTTGCCTAACTCCTCTCTGAATTGAGAATTGTGAGGTATGTTCCCCATTGAGTCTAACTACCTCTGTGCCTTCTCTATATATTTCCTGGAATACTTGTATAATTGATTGACTAATTCCATATTTGGCCATAACTGTCCATAAAAATTTATATGACAGTGTATCAAAAGCTTTATAAACATCTAATTTTAATAAAGCCAGTTTCCTAAATTTACCATGACACAACACATTGATTAAATTTCTTACCGGGTGTGCAATGTTTCTACCCTCCATAAAACCGTATTGATCCTCTTTTATCACTTTCCGAATAATATTCTTAAGTCTATTTGCCAGTATTTTGGCAAAGAGTTTATAATCCTGATTCAGCAGGCTAATTGGTCTATATGAACCCACTTTTTGGGGGTCCCTCTTAGGCTTCAAAATCACCGTTATTTCTGCTTTCCTCCAGGTATCCGGGGCCTTTCCTCCTTTTAGTATATTATTAAATACTTCTTGTAATTCAGGAATCAATACCTCTTTCATTTCCCTATAAAATTCAGCCGAAAAACCATCTAACCCTGGAGATCTACCTATCTTTAAGCTACCTATCGCCTGCTCAATCTCTCGACACGTTACATCCTCCTCAAGCCTCCTTCGTTCAGTTTCCATTAACACTGTCCCTATCTCTTCCTCAAATTCCTTCACCTCTTTTTCCTCATATAAACTTTTATAAAATTTCTCAAATGCTCCTTTTATCTCCTCTGGATTCTGTGTCACCTTTTTATTTTTCTTAATACTCCTCACCCTTTGTCTCTCCTTTCCCCTTCTCAGGTAATTTGCTAATCTCTTGGCTGAATTAAGTGTATTTCTCTGGTATTTGTTTTTTACCATAACCTGCTTTTTCCATAATGCCATGGAGTCAAGAACATCCAGTTTTTTCCGCAGTTCCTTAATTAATTTATGTCTATTGGGGCAAAATTTCTTTATTTGGTCCTCTTGCAGCTTACTTAATTCCCATAGTTTCCCTTCCCTATCGGCATGCCATTTTTCCTTTATCTCCTTTTCTTTCATAATACATTGCCCTCTAATTACCGCCTTAGCCGCATCCCATAGTCTATTTGTCTCCACCATTCCCCTATTCTCTTTGAAGTATAGCTTAATTTGATCCGTAATGTGTCACCTGTCCTCCTCCCTAGCCATAATCATGTTGTTGTATCTCCATGGTCTTCTAACTTGTTTATGCATTAATATTATTTCTACACTTACCGGGGCGTGGTCTGAAATCCATGTTGGGTGGGTGGTTACTTTTTTTTACCTCCCAGGTACTCGTTCTATTTATAAATACATAGTCTAAACATGAGGTGGTTTTATGTCTACTTGAGAAATATGTGGGTTTGGGCACTAGGTTAAGAACTTTGTGTACTTCAGTCAGGTCCCATTGTTTCCAATTAATTATGTTATCTTTATTAAAATCCTTATTTAAATCTCCCGCCAAAATGACCTCTCCTTCAGAGAAGCTACACGCTTTTTTAAATACCTTTAATAAAAAGGTTTTCTGTCCCATGTTTGGAGCATATATGTTTATCAATGTTGTTAATCTATTTTCAACCAGGCACTTAACCATTACGAACCTCCCTTCAGCATCTCTTATCACTTCTATTACTCTTATATCATTCCTTTTGTGGGCCAGGATTGCCACACCTCTTGCTTTTGCTGATCCATGTGCCTCTGCCAAAATCCCCCAATTAGGGTCTCTAAATAAAGGTCTTTTATCTTTCTTTGCTTTATGTGTTTCCTGGAGACATGCTATATCTATATTCTGTTGTTTAAGAAATCTAAGAAGTTTGTACCTTTTTAAATCCGAACCCAGACCATTGACGTTCAGTGTCAGCACCTGTAGCGTTTTATCAATTTTCAAACTCAGATTTACCTTCCCTTTGTTCCCCTGGCCCGATATTTAGTTTGATATTCCCCTTTGTATACCCAACTTCCCTCCTCTTCCCCATCCCTCCCCATCCCCTTCCCTTGTGTAGAGCCATGAGCTGGGGTTGAGTTCTCATTCCTTCTCTACACATCTGGGGTAAGCGCACCCTCCACTCCCCGAGTTATATTAATAACCATTGTAATACTATTTTAATTTCGTCTGTATACTTCCCTTAATATGTCTCAGTCTCGAGACAATCTTGGCCTCTTGTCCTGACGGTTAGGTGGACCTGCCTCAGAGTCCGTTTGCTGTGGCCGAGGTTGATGCGTTTCATCTATCGGGGTTGACTCAGTATTCCTCACATTTACTCCCAAAGTTTCTAATAAGTCTCGTGCCTCTTCAGGGTTCCTCGCACAAAGCCTCCTCCCCTCTTGGTAAATAACCAGGGATGCTGGGTACGCCCAACTGAATTTAATATTGCTTTGGTTAAGTTTCTGTGCAAAAGGTTTCATTTGAGTCCTTTGATACAGCGTTTCTTTGCAAAAATCTTCCTTCACATAAACCCTTCTGCCTTTAAATGTCAGCTCTTTATTTTTCTTGAGTGTTTTGAGTATCCTCTGCTGTAACTTCTCCCTCACAAGCTTCATTATCACCGGGCGCGGTCCCCCCCATCCTTCTTGTTTGGAGTCTGTGGGCGCGTTCAATCTCTTCTTCTTCTATTTCCAGCTCCTGTTGTGATAACCATTCCACCAGAGTCCGCTCTAAATCACATGCTTTAACTTCTTCCGAGATACCAAAGAAAATAATGTTCCCCCTCCTATTACGGTCTGATAAGTCTATGTATTGTTTTTTCAATGAATCAATCTCCACTTTGTTCTGTTGTGCAAGAGCCTTGGCTTCCGATGCAATGCCTGCCACCAATTTAACCTCTGAGCCCAAATTCCTCATTTCTGCTGTTAGCTCGGTTAAAGAAGTTTGTATTTTGGTCTGGGAGTCAAGCATTAGTGCTTGAAATTGTGCCAGTTGTTCTGATAACCCTTTCACAGTAACCACCATGTTATCTCTGTCTCAGCTCGTCCTCCCTTCCCTTTTAAAACTAAAAAAGTTCTAGTCTTGCTTAGAATAAAGGGAGAATATATATTTGTTAGATAGAGGAATATATAAAGAGTAAGGGAAAAGGGATAAAGGGTTGGAAAACTGTTGGAAGTCAACAAAATGGGGGGGGGAAAGGGAGGGGGTTAGAAATTGGGAAATGGGAATATTGACTGTAATGTGTAAACATTTGATCCTAACCCAATAAAAATTTTTTCAAAAAAAATAAAACTAAACAAGTTCTGTTATCCTCTCACCTATTATTTCACCAAGCTTCTTGTTGTGCCAGACGTCTCGTAAATCAGTTTCAGCAGTTTCAATCAGCAGTTTACATTCTTTTAAAGCTGTTAACTTTGATGTCCTCGGGAGAGTGGAGACAAGGCGTCCAAACGCTAGCGCGTGCGCATTGCCCCCCTCTTTTTTCTTCTTCTTAACACTAAGAAACCACAAGCAGATGTCACAAATCTAGAATTAGAATAAGGGTTTCTGGGGAGCCCTGCACTTCCCATTTCAGGATTGGAGGGCTAGAGGGACTTCCACAGCTGTTTTCATTTTTTTAAAAAATCCTTTTTCAAAATCCTTTTGAAAAGCCTCATCTTCACATGCCTCCTAATTTCTCAGCCCAGTGGGGTTGGAAGAACATTATTAGATCCAGTATAACAAAGAGACAAAATTGAGAATTATGTGTAAAGATCCATCTTATTTAAATTTCTTCATAATGGAATTAATTTCTAAACAGGTAACTAATGAGCTACTGCTTGGGATCATTTATGACTTTGGGCTAAAGGGTAAAGAGGCATGATGGAGCAAAACAGAAGGAATGTTGCCATCATTATTGAAACATGCATTTGCATGCACACATAACAAATGTACAAGTACTAGAAAACCTAGGGCTGGGACAGAGGGAACTGCTTTCTATGTCTGCTATTACTAAACTGGAAATTATAAAGCACCTATCCTAGTAATTAACTGGAAAATCATTTTGTCTAGACTGTTTGGCCTATATTTTTGGTCCTTTAGTCTGGTAAAAATAGATAATGTACAAAATACAAGTAACACATTAGAGAACTGTCACTGACAGAAAACTCTAATTGGCATTTAGTGGCAAACTTGAGCTTGCCTGTCCATAACATATGAACTGCTGAAACTGATAGTGTTCTGTACTGCATGGTATTCTGGAAGCTGGCCTGCTGTTTTGAATACACAAGCTGCAAATATAGGATGAAGCTGAAGAAAGCTTCCCAAACCAGTTGGAAGGAGAGGGAACTCAGTAGGGATGTGTTGCTGTAAACTCTATACTCCGAAGCTACCATTTCCTCCATGGGAACTGATCTCTGTAGTCTGAAGATCTGTTGAAATCCCAGGACATCTCTAGGCCCCACCTGGAGGATGACAAACCTATTCTATGGATCCTCTAGGGTGCTGGTGGAAATCTATTATCCTCACCCCCTTTATATTATAGGTATTCTAGCAGTTTGTTACAAAAACCAATAGAAAACAAATGCCAGAAGGATGGCTGGATTTGTCTGTGGCAATCAAAATGAAAAAGATTTCTTGTGGGACCAAAAAGATAAGCACATTTATTGTGCCATCAGCTTTTGTGAGCCAAAGTCTACTTAGTCATTAAATTCAGCATTTACTTTGTTTGTTTGCTTATGTATTCTCCCCTCCTCCATTGACAGGAAAGCATGGGAACCACAAATAGCAAATTGGGTGCTAGGCTTTCAGTCATACATTCTATTGAGGTAGAGGGCAAATGCTGTGCCCCTATTGAAGCAAAATGAAGCTGTGTCAGTCTTGTTGTGATGGACTCAGCTTCAGATGCTGAGATTTCCAGTCAGTGAGCTATGATTGACATGTTTCTGCCGCCCCCCCCCACCATGTGGCTAGCATAAAATGGCAGTTGGGGATGGAATGTTGGGGAAGCTGTCAGTGGGAGTTGGAGAGAAAACAAGAGGGGAAAAGGGAGTTGGAGCCTGGCTTTTGACCAGAGAGGGTCAGCCAGAGAATCCTCTGTGTGAGGAAGAAATGATTGTGAAGCACTGCTAGTCCTCAGACTAAAGTGGGAAAAACCAGCACTAACTCCTGCTGAGACTTGAGAGATCTGGGAATTATGGTGGGCCAAGGAAGTGGGTAGAAAGGAGTCTCCCCTTCAGTGCCAGGAACAGGGTTATAGCTCATAACTATAACACCTGCCCAGTATCTAGTAAGGGTTTGTCTCAGTGGAGCACCCTTAAGTCTGGAGAGGAGGGGAAGTTGTGCTGTGTCTGTGCTTTGAAAGTAGAGCATTTGTTAAGCAATGGCTGATTCCGCACACGTTGGATAATGCACTTCCAATTCACTTTATCAATCCTTTGAGGTGGATTTTTTGTTCCGCACACAAAAAAATCTGTTCCAAATGATCTATAAAGAGGATTGGAAGTGCATTATCCAACATGTGCGGAATCACTCAATGTCAACCTCTGAAATCAGCCAGCAACTTAGAGTTATACCAAGTGTTTAGTGCCTCACAGCAGTGAAGTTCCTGTACAAATACCTTTCTGTTTCTTCAGTTCAAACACCTGCCTACCTGCCCTTTGACTTTAACCTACTGTAAATAAACCTTCAGTTATGTTTTGAACCTCCCCAAGCCTTGTGTGCCAGTTTCTGCTAAAGGAAAGCACAAACCCCTGATCTGTCCCCTACTAAGACTTGGCTGCGTAACTATTTTTAATATTTCCTAAGGGTGAGACAAGAAGGAAAGTTGAAGCTTAACATCAACCACGCTACCAGATGCTTCCCAGCCCAGTATACAGCTTCACAGGCTTAAAAAGGAGGGTAGGGGAAGGTCAGCGTAAGCCTGAGTTGGATGGGGCAGTTGTCCATGGCATAACAAAGTTAGAGCTGGAATCCAAATAGAAGCCACAGCGCTTATCACACAAGGACAGAACCAGCACAAAGCAATGAAAAGTGTCAGAGAGAATCTCATACTTACAGTGAACCCCACATACATTATTACTAATGAAACTGCCTCTTATATGTAATGAAAGCACAACTGCTTTGCAGCCAGAGGTTTGGGGCAGTTCGTATAGGTTTTTGATCTTCTGAATCAGTACTATACAAATTAAAAGCCCTTGGCTTTCAGCTCATATCCAACTGTATTATTGGTACAACAGGCCTCAAATAGCTCTTTATTTCAGTAGATGCTCTTTCATTTTCCCTCTACTTTATGACTCATCATCAGTCATAAAGACTAACTTGTGATTACTTATCTGAGCAGTTCTCCTTCAAGGACTCAAATGTTGATATAACAGTCATATGGAATAACATAGCAGTCTTGACATCAAGTAGACAATTGGCCTTTTATTCTCAAGCATATCAAAAATTAAAATTCAGAGAGTTTACAAACAGTGTGCATTTGATCCAGGACATCAAAGGCCACCAAGACCTGATTGCCAAATCTGGGATGCCAGCTGAGAGCCAGTGGGGTGTATTAGTTAAAAGGCATAGATTGAAGAAAGAACTATTAATCTGTCAAATCCTTCAAACATTACTTTTTAAAATTCAATTGTCAATTGAGTCAAAATTTCTTCTGAATGTTCACAACAGAGATGCTTTCTCTTATGCACATTATTCTTTAAAGTCTTAATAAAGAACCCAGAACTCCTGCTACTGAACTTAAATATGGAAGATGTTCCTATGCAACACAGGACCTTGCTATTTTATATGACAACAGCGGCAAGAATACTATATGCGCAGAAATGGAAAGTGCAAGAAATACCATCTATTGAAGAGTGGATACAAAAGTTGCTGTACATGGCAGAAATGGACAAGATGACAAGAAGTCTGAGAGACCAGAACTCTGAAGAATTTTTTAAGGAATGGGGGAGACTGAAGGAGTATTTGGAGAAAAAATGGGATGTAAAGGGGAAATTATGGCAATTTGAAAGTTACTAATTGGGGAAAATATTGGAGATAGGGATTTCTACCATTTAAAGTGAAGTTTTAATTATTGTTAAGTATAAGTTTTGAATAGATATGATTTTAATGGATTTTAATGAATTTAATGGATATTATTTAGTCTATTAGGGAAATATGAGATAATAATATATAAATGGAATAGATAAGTAAGGAATAGAATAAGATAAGGGTTGGAAAGCTGTTGGAAGTCTGAGAAAAAGGGGGAAGGGAAAGGGTGGGGGAAAATAGATATTTAGGATATCCAAATATGTCCTGATAGGCTGTACTTTCTATATTTGTATGTATTTGAGAATTGTATGTGTTATTGAACAATTATGCATGATCCAGTTGAAATCTTTGAAAATGGACAAGGCAACATTGCCAGGAATGATGCAATGTATATGCAAGATAGTGCTTGGGACACTGATCATTTTCTCAAGCTGTTTCTACCATGTGGGTTGTTCACAGCAACTGGCAAATGGATAAACTTGACAGGGTTAGGCTAGGAAGGGTTATAAGCAAACCTACACCTGAAAGGTTTACTTTCCAGCTCACAGTTCTCTGTGGCTTGAGCTGGAAAGCTTAGTGTGGGAAGTGTAGGTTGGCAGGTTGACAAGCAAAGGCAGAAGGCCAGAACCTTGGCATTTATAACATACTGCCCGATCTGTAGGCTTTATACTACTTACCAATCACATGAGCCAAAGCTGAACATTTTCCTTGTGCCCTTAAAGAGCACACTGAGTGCCAAACTAAACATGATGCTAGATCTGTGAATAGATCTCCAGGACATTTTTAAATGCTAAGTGACAGCCACCAGGGGCCTGATTCAGATCAGGGTTACAATACAAGGCAGGAGAGGAGTTAATTTCCTGCAGTTAAGAGGTTATTTGATCTAAGAGTATACATAATGATATCCCAGAGCTGAAGATATACACAGAAATTGCTGTTTTGAATCATTACCTTAAGTCTCTGGAATGGTAACACAAATCCAAGATGCTTAGGAATGATGAAACACCCTCCCTGAGGGGAAAAACCCCATTTTTTAAAAAAGTTCTGGTGCCACAGCTCAGTGATAGAGCATTTACTTGGGAAGTGGAATGCCCCAGATTGAATCCCTGGTATCCCCTGTTAAAAGGATCAGGTATTAGGTGATGTGAAAGACATCTCTGCCTGAGACCCCAAAGAGCTGCTGCCAATCTGAGTAGACTGTACTGATCTTGGTGGACTAATGGTCTGATTCAGTGTAAGACAGCTTTGTATGTTCGTGTGACCCCTTCAAAAATACACAATAAATGTGCATGGTTCATATCATTGGCATAATATTTAATTGAGTTTGTTACAAAACACAATTCAGACCAGGTTCTTGGATCCAAGCATCTTCAAGGGCCCAATCTGCTCCATTCCTATACTAAACTTTCTCTTTCATTGTAAGAATATCACTGGGATAGGAAAAACAAAGGACTATGGAAAGAGGTGATGGTGAGTTTGACCTTCTATTTCCAGATTATGAGTCACTCTTTCAGATGGCAAAATCCTGAAGCCAGCAGAATTTTATCCTCTAGGACTGATTCTTGTGCTTTTTTCCTAAGAATTTTTTTCATTCCACACCTTAGATCCTTTTGGAAGGTTTAAAAGGTTTGCTACTGCTGTTAATAATAATGCCTTTATGAGGCACATCACCTCTTTCTAAATGAGTCATCTTATTCACAGACGCTTTCCCCATAATGATGTTCACTTGAAAACAACGTGGAGTGATTAATTAAAACTCAGGTCAGTACAGGTATTCATTGTTGCAGCCTCTTTTGATCCTCTTTATTCAATACCACAAAAGACAATATTAGAACTGTAAACAAAATGTGGCATTTGGTTTATTGAAATTCTAACCCAGTCTGGACTAGAGATGGGCATGAACTAGGAAAAACACGAACCATGTGGTTCGTGGTTCATCATGTTTCACGAACCACAAACCACGAACTTTCACAAACCTGCCCCGGTTCACGAACCGGTTTATTTGGTTTGTGAAAACATCACTTCTGGGCCAGCAACTCACCACTTTCAGGTCAGCAGAAGGTCTATAGAAAGCCCAACTCTCGTTGCCTAGGAATCTAATTGATTGGCACCCGGCTGTCTGCAGTGACAAACCAAACGAACCGCCCTAAAGTTTGTGGCAGTTCATCAGAAATGGGCTCTGATGAACCACTGGTTCATGAACCATGAATTAGCTTGGCTCGTGATGAACTTTGGTTCGTGTTTCGATTCGTGCCTATCTCTAGTCTGGACTGCAAAGCAACTTAAGCCCTATTCACAAGTTACAGTGAACACAGATACAATCTGTGTATAGTGTCCATGACCAGCACAAATCTCAGACTTACAGATTACAAAAAGAGGTCAGCCATAAAAACCAAAACCAAGACAGTAACAATATATATAATTTAACTAAAATTTAAGTTCAGTCCACATGATTGCCTGGCAAATTTTGCATGCTGCTGCAAATTTTTTTGCACTGCAGATTGTAGTTTGAGGGTTAATCCCCTCTAAAGACAACCTTAGTAAGTCATAGTTGGAACGTCCAGGAAACCTTCTAAGTAATGGGGAAATACATTGTAGATGAATTTCTTGGTAAAAACAACAATAAAGCAGGACATGTTCAGTTGTTTCCACCTCTGTGTATAGTGTCCACTACAATTTTCTTTATACATGTGTCAAGTAATTCTCACGTTAAATTCAATGAATGTGCTGCTGAATGTATGGTTCAAACCCCACATTTATTCAAGTACTGCTCCCCAGTTTAATGAGGTAAGCTGAGGCAGTGACAGATTTTTAGGAGAGGTTGCCTGTGTTACCAGCTGTATTTTGTCCTTATCACCTCTTCTGATCTGAATTGGAGCAGCTAATGCATTTTCCCTCCATATCTTTAAACACAGAGCACCAAGCTGTACATGTCCAGTACAGTTTCCTAAACTCAGAGAGCTTGGAAAGTTCTACTGGGCAACTGTGGCTTGCTGTGCTAAGAAGCAAAGAACAAAGGAACATTAGTTGCTTTAGGCAGAGGCAGAGAGCCATTGAGAGGCAGGTGGAAGATGCAGGCAGACAGCCATTGCTTAAGGCAGCACCTCTGGCCAAGCTGACCCTGGATAATACAACAAATTATCTAGGGAAGTAGCATAAACTTCCTGGATTTTCATTCTCTGTTTAAGGACCTGTTTTCTTCAACAGTTCAACACATGCAATTTCTAAGAAAGCCAGTCCATCGCTGTATGGTCTTTCAGTAGGAATCTCTAGAAGATAGCCGCAACAACAGCAGCAACAACAACAACAACATGCTTAAATTAAGGTTCCCACTCCAAACACAAAAAGAAAGAACATATCATTTTGGAAAACATACACAAATATGCAAGATTTGAATGCAGTAGTGCCCTAAAGACCGAAAAGATTTTCAGGGTCACCTGGTAAATCAATTAGAAGTGGGCCTACAACTGTGTGAACAGTAAAATCAAAAGAAAGGAGGCTTCCATGATTAAAAAAAATTGCATCTTGCCATTTTTTCTAATTATGCAGGAAGATGAGCTCTCTCACAAACACACATTGTTTCCTTGAGTTGTTAATACATTGATCTGGGAAGATATGGGTGTTTTCCCTTCTTCCAGCTGAGATGACTCAAGCAAGCCCTTATGAAGTATGTTGAAATATATTATGGAGGACGTGACAATTCCTTGACAGTTTGTCACAGCAATAGCTGAGGCTATTTCAATTAGTGCAGCTTTCCAGGATAAAACAAATGCACAGAGAAGCAAATTTAAATTCACCTCTTGGCATTTGTTGATGAAACATGTAAGAGCTTGTACATAATTAGCTTGCTTTTCAGTTATTGCTTTTAAAAGGACATAAACTATATTCAGCACTGATTTTATTGCAACTTAAAATCGCTTGCTAGAAAAGCAACAATTTGCAAACAATGGAGAAAAGCTATTGTTTGCAAATTGTTGACCTTTTCCTTCCTTGTCCTTCTGACCAGGGATCAGCAGGTATATACATCTACATAGTCATTGTAAACAATGAGCTAAAGTATAGGTGATCTAAGTGTAGAAGTTAGAAGATCTAACCATATACACATCATCTTCAATATATCTAAAACTACCAAGTGATTCCCCATGCAGATGCTTAAACCCGTGGATTAGGGCCACTTGAGAACACAACATACATTTCTGCAACCTTGGATCCCAAGGTTGCAGAAAAATCTAAACACAGATGGAAACAAAATGGGGGGGGCTTAAATCCCCCAAACACTTTCTTGTGCTCTATGTGTGCACAGTCCTCAGACTCCAGAGAAACTACGGGGCTTCTGAGAGCTTCAAATACCCCAGTTGAAGTAAAACATGGCCAGGTCAAAAGGGGCACACTGCTTCTGGAAGAGCAGGGTATGTCCCAGCTGCGTCTCCCTAGCCTGAGCTGCATGGTAACAATCTGGGCCCAGGTGCCATGGCTATGAGGTGCCCTGGTTCCAGGTGCAGTGCCTCTGAGCTGTCTCAGGCCACTGCAGGGTAGGGAATGCGAGGAGAAGGGTCTGTGGGTTGCACAAAGGGAACAAAACTGGTGTTTGGGAGTGTGGGGAAGGCAAAGCCTCCCTTGCAAGCAGCTTTCCCCTTTTCAACCCATCCTTTCTAAACACCTTTCCCTTTTCCACTCTCCTTTTCCCAAACACATATCTACTTTTCTATCTCCCTTCCAACCACCTTTCCCATTTCCCCCTTCCAAACATGTGTTCTTTAACCCTCCCTCTCGACTCTTCCCCTTTGTCCTCACCAAACAGCATTCTAGTATTCTCTTCTCCCAGTAAACTTCCATGGCAGATTAGGGATTCAACCCAGGATTGCTGAAAGGATAAAATGGAAAAGGGGGAAATGTAGTAAGCCACTTTAGAGAGAGATGTGGTATAAAGGAAGTAAATGTGATTTGTACTGCATAGAGAGAGCCAAGCTACAAGTGACGTCTTACACAGGTTGGATACTTGTCAGCTTACCTCAAGTTTTGATGGGAAATGTAGGCATCCACCAAGACAAGAGCTGTTTTGTCCGAAAGAACCCCATCCCCAGGACTCAATTTTTTGTTCTCTGGAACATACGCCTCTGTCACATAAGATTAAACGGATTATCAATAGACACTGGCACCTCGTATCTGAGATTGATGGCTGTGAGAGGCCACCCAAAATTGGCTTAAAACGTACAAGGAACCTTAAGGACATTTTGGTACATGCCAAATTTGGGAAACAGTTTTTGGATAAAGGACTCCCCAAAGGACATTTTGCATGTGGGCACTGCCGAGCATGCCCCTTAGTTTGGACAGGTGACAGCATCAAGATAGAGGGTAGGTCATCAGACATTAAGATTCAACATTTTTCAACGTGCGCCACAGATTCAGTTGTGTATTTAATAAGCTGCACTTGCAGGAAACTGTATGTGGGCAGCACAATATGTCCCGTTAAGACATGGATATTAGAACACATGTCAAGAATCAGGAATCTTATAACAGAGGCACTGTTAGTAGAGCACTTCCAAAAATTCTACACCACGATGGAACCATCTGAAACGGACACCTCGGGAGATGAGGGGAGCAGTAGATCATTGCGCAACAGAACGGTCCCCATTCCCTCCTCTTCAGGTAGGAACTGTTTTTTAGCCAAAGACCACTCATATCCTCACAGGAGAGCCAGACCGAGGACCTAGTGTTCAATTTATCTTCCAGACCTCTTTCCCCTGCTGAACGAGCAGTATTAAATAGGGGGCTGGGGTTTGTACCTATGCCCATTTATGACTCATTTAAGACCACAGTTGATCTCTTCAAACTGCTGCGATTGATTAAGTTACGTAAAATCTTTGGTGGAGCAGGGGAGACACCAGGATATAGTGGCATTAAATTTAAATCTGCATTTGTGCCAGCTGTGAATGATCCTTTAATTGACAGTTTCTATAGTGTTGTTACTAGAGATATAGAAAAAGCTGAGAAGAGCAGGATGTATAAAAATTTCAATTTGAGTAGAATTGAGTGGGAAGCACTTTGTACCTTGCAGCGGGATAGGAATATTATTATCAAACCCGCGGACAAGGGTGGAGGAGTGGTGGTGCTGGACGTGGAACATTACAAGCAGGAGGTGGAGTGACAATTGAATGTGGAGACAGATTATATACAGATTCCAAATAACCCGCTCCCAGTTATACAGAATGTTATAAGGGTGGTTCTTACAGAGGCACTTGTGTCTCATGAAATTGACCTGCGAACCTATGAAGCTCTTACCAATAGGAGCCCACGCACCCCCATTTTCTACACTCTCCCAAAAATACACAAACCTGGCTTCCCACCACCTGGCAGACCTATAGTCTTGGGGTCTAATTCTGTCCTCGAACCTCTGGTGTTCTTCCTTGACTACCACCTACAACCTCTCGTACAGCGCACTGAGGCATATTTGAGAGATACCACTGCTTTAATTAACCTGATAGAAGCCTTGGAGATACCCAACACAGCATTTCTTGTCACGGCAGATGTGTGCTCGCTGTATACATCTATACCTCATGAGGAAGCAAGGCAAGTGGTGGAAAGGGCTTTGTACACCCAGGAAGATCAACATCCTTCTACACCCTTTCTACTTTGTTTACTTGATATCGTCCTTGAAAGAAATTATTTTAAATATGTCGAGCAATATTACTATCAAGTGAAGGGTGTAGCCATGGGGTCGGCAGCAGCCCCATGTATAGCTAATTTGTTCATGTCGTGCCTGGAAAGTGACAACATATTGAAACCTGACGTTAATCCATTTTTCCAACACATCCTTTTTTATAAACGATACATTGATGACATCATCATGGTGCTGACAAGTAGATGTGAGGCTCAATTATTGCTGGAGTGGATGAACGGGATTAATCCGAACATTAGATTTACTTGGCAGGGGAGTGAACAGTGTATCAATTATCTAGATGTTGTGATTTTCAAGCACAATGGGAGCTCTTTGGCTCTCCGACTGTTCAGGAAACTGACCGACAGATGCTCATATTTACACTTTAATTCCTTTCACCCCGGCCATCTGAAAAAGACTATCCCTACTGGACAATATCTCCGACTCCGTCGTAACTCCACTTTACTGAGTGATTACCAGCAGGACGTCAAACGTTTGGACCATGCTTTTTTGTCCAGGGGCTATCCGGCAGCAATCATTGGAGCAGCGCGTAAATGGGCACAAGAGACCACATGCAGGGACCTGCTAGTTGAGAGAAGAGAACGCCCTGATAAGTGCCCTGATGAAATGGGCACTTGATTATTCCACCATGGCCCCTACCATCAATTGGATCGTCAAACGCCATTGGCATTTAGTAGAAAGGATCCCGGGATGTGAATCACCCCCTGCCATTGGATACCATCGATCCAAGAACATCAGGGATTTACTGGTGCGATCTGAGTATAGAAGTCATGTCCCATATGATAGATTGCCACAGGGACATTTCCCCTGCGGGGACTGTAACACATGTGCTTTAATTGTGAAAATGAGTGATATAATTCACCCAGCCGTTGCCAGACTGCATCTTCGCGCTAGCTTTTCTACGTGCAAAACGTCTCATGTCATATACATTATTTAGTGTAAATGTTCAATGATTTATGTTGGAAGCACTACTAGACCACTTAAAATTAGGGTGCAGGAGCACCTATCAAGGATTAGAGCGTCCGTTTTGGAAGCCCCATTAGTGGCCCATTTTCTTGACAAGCAACACCAGGCAAGAGACATGCGGGTATCCATGCTGCAGGCTCTGGAAGTTCAACCACACGTGGACTCTACACATAAGCTGTTACAGCTTGAAATGGAATACATTTACAAGCTTAATAGTATTACACCTGCCGGTTTAAATAATGAAATGGAACTCTCCTGCTTCTTATAAACTTAAGTTTTTGACGTGTAAGTTCTTGCATTAGGTGGATGGTGATTATGCCACTGTGCCTTTAAGAGGTTGGGTTTATTTAGTCCTGGTTGCTAATTGAGCGGCATGGCATTGTTCCATCGGACCGCTACTCTGTTACTGCTCACTGGTGATATAACTGATGTGTGGTATGGTTTGTAGGTATAGATTTTTTTCTCTGTATTGCCTCATGTGTTGAACTTATAGTGTGTATATAAATAGTTATATCACTGTTTATTATGCTATAGATTATTGCCCGTGAAGAAGCCTTTGTGAAACGGGGATGACTAAGATGCAAGCATGGACCCGTAGGCAACCTTGAACGGCATCAACACAGCTTTCCACAAGCTGGAGGACTTTGCACACATGGTCATTCCAAATTGATGAATTGTGGACTGCACCAGTTTGCACAAATCTCTTGAATTTTGCACCAGTTTGCATAAATTTCTTGAATAAATTTATTTTCTGTATAATAGCTCTCATGGTCCTATGTCTACATTGACTTATATTAGGATATTGACAATTTAATTTGACATGATATAGTGTGATATTTTTTGCATTTGCATTTCGAATTGGAGATATATATATATTCCAGAATTTTTTTTGCTGAATTTGATTTCATTGTCAGTACTATCTTCCCTTTGGTGTTTGTTTATTCTATAGTGGGAAGTTACACCCTCTGTTTGGTTGGAAACTGTACATGGGCAGCACAATACATCCCGTTAAGACACAGATATTAGAACACATGTCAAGAATCAGGAATCTTATAACAGAGGCACAGTTAGTAGAGCACTTCCAAAAATTCCACACTAAGGAAACTGAATTCAAATACACAGTTTTGTACGTCTCAAGGGGGGGATTGCAGCATTGTGTACAGAGGGACCTCCTGAGGAAAGAAGCCCAATGGATTCACAATCTGGGAACTTTACAACCCAGAGGCTTAAATTTGGAATTAAATTTGTCTTGTTTTCTTTAAGACTGGAGGGTTTCACAGTGACTAGGCATTTTTTGTTCTGGAGTCTCCCTAGTGCTTGCTTGTGACTTTAAATATACTTCGCCTCTCAGTGCATTTAAGACAAATTGTGGGTGGGTTTTTTTCACACAAATGGAATGAGTGCGCTGAATTTATGCACGAGAGATATGTTGTTTGACTATGTGGTGAGTAAATTCACAATTTAAGAATCTTTGTAACTATTGGTTAAAAAGAAGGAAGAAACTTATTATGTTGTATTGTTATTTAGTGTTCAGCAAGTTTATTTCTACTGTGGAGGACTTTCCAGCCCCTGAAGAAATGAATATTATATGAAACAAGCAGATTATTTGTTGCCGGCCGCTTGTAGGGCAAGTTTTTGGAGCCCCTCAGGAGCTTCCCATATTCTTCACAACTCATCTACAAGAGAAGAAAAGAGAAAGCATCTTTATACTAAAGCAATTTATTTGGAACGATTAACCTTGAACTTACCTGCTTCTCTCTCCTGATACTCGTGGAAGAAGGGCAACTCAGGGGAGCCCCTCAGGAGCTTCAATTTTTCGTTTCACCTGTAAGAGAGAAAAAGAATAAAGAAAGCATCAGTACAAAAAAGGACAGTTTCTTTCCTTTCATTGAAGGATTCATTTTTCCTTTCAAAGTTTATAGACTATTTGTGATATCGATTGTTAGAAACATTGACTGCATTTCATGTTGTCACATTAGTTGCATTGCCATTTTGATTGTAAATATGGAGATTACTGACTAGATAAAACTTTATTTTGTTTTGGATCTATACCTAGTACTGGTGCTTTGAAGTGACTTGTTTCTCATTCTTGGGATTCTGTTTGTTTTTTTTCTTTTGGCTCTCAATTACAGCAGCAAGACCAGGATGCCTACATTTCCCATCAGAACTTGAGGGAAGCTGACAAGTGTCCAACCTGTGTCAGGCGTCACTTGTAGCTTGGCTCTGAGTCAGACTAGGATCTGGGAGACCCAAGTTTAATCCCCCACTCTGCAGTGGAAGCTCTCTTGGCAACCTTGGGCCATTCACATACTCCCAGCCTTACTTACCTCGCAGCATTGTTCAGAGGATAAAATGAAGGAACGGAGAATGATGTAAGCTGCTTTGGATTCCCATTGTGGAGAAAGGCAGGGTATAAATTAAGTAAAAACATAATAAATATAGCTACAGATGGGAAGCAGATATGGGGGCTGCCAGATGGAGGGAAAGAAGTAGTAGTTTAGGATGGTGGATACAGGGGAAACTGATGTGTCCCTCAGAAATTCCTGGGCCACTGGCCAGCACTGTGTAATTCAGCCAGACTTTTCCCAAAGAGAGGCTGCCAGGGGTAGAGAAGGAGGAAAAGTTGAATACAGGAGAAAATGAAATTAGGTTGGCTGGGGGGTGGAAAGGAGAGAAAGAGGTAGGAAAAGTTGAGAGGCTAAGTGGATTTTCAGGAAAGGGAAAGAGGAAATAGTGGTGGAAGGGAAATCCTTGTGGGTTCTCTGCCTCCTAATCTATTTCAGGCAGCATTTAATTTCTTTTCTTATTGCTATGTAGCCTCCCTATTCAGATTTTTAAAAATAAAACCAATTACTAACCTCTATGACTTGCATCATCCTTTCTTCTTGGACTTGATTAACATTGCCTAATTGGTAGTATATATTCTACCCAAGCTTCAGTTTTTGTAGTTTTAAATAACTTCCTAGCATCCTGAAAATATTTGATAATATTTGAAAATATTTCATTATCTTTAACCTTCTTTTCAACTTCTTTTTTTATCTAATCCTCTCATCTTTGAGAAGTTTATTCTTCTGTAATCAGTTGTGACTGTGTGGGACTGTTCTCGCAAATTTCTTCTTGAATATATCCTACAGTGAAATCCTAAGCAGACTTACTCCAGTCTAAGCCCACTTATTTCAATGGGCATAGACTGGAGTAACTCTGTTTAGGATTTCCCTGTATGTCTAATAACAATGTGCTCATTGTGCTTAGCAGGTTCTACAACACTTGCATAACACACCAGGTTCTAGTATCACCCAGGTTTAAGGATTACCTGCCTTCAAGTCATGACTAACTGTTCCAAGGCTCTATTACAAGCTATTTATACTATCTAAAAATGTTCAGTTCAATCCTAACAATGCTTTCCTGGGAGCAAGCCCCATTAAATAGACCTGAGTAGGATTCTGAGTAGACCTGCTTAGGGTTGCTCTCCATGTCTCTTTCTTATGATCTGGATTTACCTAATCGATGTGAAAGTAGTTGGCCACTTTATAACACTTTATTCTTTACCCACCTTCCTGTTTTCTTTCTTTATCTCAAGACCATTCTCAGAGTTTTGGTTAGGAGTACAATAGTACATCCCCAATATTAAATTATTATGGTCCTCAACAACAGGTCTATGGAAGAGTTTATTCCTCTTACTCTTTCAACTTTATCCTCTCTGTGTCTGACATAGAGATCCTGATAAACCCTTCTTTGACTTTCCTAATGCCATCCATTGAGTCTGTAGTATAGCAGAGATTCTAACCTGGGCCTCCTGATTCATTGCACAATTTCATAGGCATTAGACTAAAGGACTACCGTTTGTGCTATGATATTGTGCCTCACATATATGAAAAATTCAGTGGGAAGAGGCTATCAGTAATCATTTTGCAATGGTCCTGGTCTGCATAAACTTTCCCCTTCTTTAGAAACCCTTCCCCCCTTTACAACCAATTGATTCCAAAGGCCATTGAGGAAGACATCCTTCTGATTGCTAATAGATGTTGCCCTATGCAGACCAGTAAAATGACTGCACATGTAGATTAACTGCAATAGCAGCAAGGTTTGACTGCTGGTACAATTTCTCCAAACCCAACTGTGGGGAGGCTTGTCTTGTTTGTGAGGCAAATATAGTGGGGAAAGAGAACCTATATCTAACCATGTCTGCATCTGCACATCACTGGATATTGCACTTATGTTGTGCCATAGCAATAGTTTGTAACTGGATTGTTTTGTCTGCACCAATTACAATTCATTTCTACAGTGCCATTTTAGATTATTAAGGGCTACACTACATGTGATTGCTGCAGGAAACATTGGAGTTAGTTACCCTGTGTTTACCACTCAATAATATGTAGTGTTGTTGTGGATTTTCCGGGCTGTATAGCCATGGTCTTGGCATTGTAGTTCCTGAAGTTTCATCAGCAGCTGTGACTGGCATCTTCAGAGGTGTAGCACCAGAAGACAGAGATCTCTCAGTGTCACAGTGTGGAGAAGACTTACACAAAAACTCTAATCACCACTCTCGACAGAAAAGAGGCATAATAAAAACATTAGTAGACCGTGCAAGACAGATATGTGAATCACACTTTTTCAACAAGGAAACTAATCATCTAAACCAGGCACTTCAAGCAAATGGCTACTCCAGAAATGAAATCAGAAGAGCGATTAAACCAAAGATAAATCAAACAACAAAGGAAAAACAGTCTCCCGCAGGAAAAGTGTTTTTGCCATATATCAAAGGAATCACTGATCAGATGGGAAAGCTTATGAAAAAGCACAACTTACAAACAGTATTCAGACCCACCCGAAAAGTACAACAGATGCTACGATTAGCAAAAGGCAGTAGAGACCCCCTCACCTCTGCAGGAGTATACCGCATACCCTGCAGCAGTGGACAAGTTTACATTGGGACCACACAGCGTAGCATCCAGACAAGAATAAAAGAACATGAAAGACACTGCAGACTTGGCCATCCGGAAAAATCAGCAGTGGCTGAACATAGCCTAACTCAAACAGGACACAGTATCCTATTCCAGGACACCAAAATACTAGACAACACTTCCAACTACTTCGTCAGATTGCACAGGGAAGCCATTGAAATTCATAAGCACAATTTCAACAGGAAAGAAGATACTTTAAGAATGAATAGAACATGGTTGCCAGTCCTCAAAAATACCAGGCTAACAAAATACTCTACATCCTACAATAGCCCTGCAGAGAAGATTAGCATATCAAGCACCAATCCATATGCAAAAGAACCTCCTCAGGATACAGTGAAGCCTCCCTCCATTAGCATTCCACACCCTGGGAAACTCTTACAGGATGACTCAGCCCAAACCCACCTTCCTGAGTAGATATAAATTACCTGCCAACATCTTCTCCACACTGTGACACTGAGAGATTGGTTGCTACACCTCTTTTGGTTGCTACACCTCTGAAGAAGCCAGTCACAGCTGCTGGTGAAACGTCAGGAACTACAATGCCAGGACCACGGCTGGCAAATCCACAACAACCATTGTTCTCCGGCCATGAAAGCCTTCAACAAAATATGTAGTGTTGTTTTCACGCAGATGAGTTAATAAAATAAGAAGAAAATGCCTTTCAATATGGTAATTAGCATTGCAGTTGCCCATTTATATAAAATGGATATAAGCATGTAAGTGGAAAAAGGGGAAAGAAAGCGTCATTATAACACTGAGCATCCTCTAACAATCTGTCTTTTTGTTGTTCCAAGCAAACCAAGGACCTACCATGGTCAGGTCTAAATGACCCACAATATTTAAAGGATACCATACAGCTGAAAGAAAACATGTTCCTTCTCACAAACTTATCGAAAATATCACTATTTATCTAAACAGCTGGGTGTTCATACAATCACATTACAACCAGTATATTGGTGTTCCAGAGACAAATACAAAAAGTCAATAACAGATTAATATGAGCATCAAAGAAATATATTCCCATAGGAAAGTCCAGATTCTCCAAAGTGCATACACATTTGAAAATGGAGACCAAGCTCTCTTCTTTATATTCCTTCAAGGGAACCCGAAACCATGAGCAAGCAGGAAGCTGACTCCTGGATCGGTGAACCCACAGTGGAGGCAATGGACCCAGATTTGGTTTCCCATTTGGGATTAGAGAAGTGAAGCTATTTTTGCATTTGGAACTCTGTCTATCAACGCTCTTGAAAAAGTCACACTGAAACAGGAATCTGGCTTGCGCCCTGCTGAGTGGTTGATAGCTGTGATTCTTTTCCTGTATGTTCAAGCAGATTGAACAAAGGGGTTCAGTTTTACAACCCCCCCCCAATCAGGTGCCTCTCTGCATAGCTGGTTTTCTTTCTACTGTTGCTTAAAATGATGGTCAAACAGCAAAGTACTAGGAGAGCTTTGGCTGGCCACTTGCCTTAAAAAAACTGTCTGCATTTATTTCATTTTTGTCCTCTTACTGTTGCTGACTGACAAACAGTTTTTACCTTTCCACTGAAAACTCTGTTTGCCATCCTTGCTGTCAGGGCTTGCCGCCACTGC
The DNA here is from genome assembly GCF_028583425.1 of Eublepharis macularius. Taxonomy (NCBI): domain Eukaryota; kingdom Metazoa; phylum Chordata; class Lepidosauria; order Squamata; family Eublepharidae; genus Eublepharis; species Eublepharis macularius. The sequence continues at coordinate 93,968,555 of NC_072791.1, read as the reverse complement.
CGCTGGGCGTGGCACTGGGCAGTTTGCTCCTGACGTCATAGGGGGGCCAGGGATTCTGCAGGACCTTGCTCTGTGGAAGGAGGGGCGGTATACCTCACCCAGACTCCCTCTCAGTCCACTCGCTGGCCTGCTCAACCTGGCCTGCTTACCCTCTGCATCCTCTTTCACTTCTTCCTCCCAGAGCTCTCCTCCAAACCTCCACGCTTGCAATGCGCCGCTCTCACTCCACATCATCACTCCTTACTCACACCCACCACCACAGGGCTCTTCCCAGCCAGCTTTTATAGGGCTTCCTTCTGCTGCCCCACCCCTCTTCCAGCCTGGTCTTGGGCTGCACCAAGCAGTTGCAGCTGGGGTAGCTGATCTGGCCCCACTGACCAGCACCAGCTGTGCCTTGTTCCCTGGCTGCCCAGCCTCCCTGCCTTGGCTGATTGCTGAAGGCCTGTCCAGCTGCAGTCCCCTGGCTAGCAGCCCGGCCTCCCTGGCTGAGCTGATGGCTGAAGGTGGGTCCAGCTGTGGCTCCTTGGCTGGTTGCCCAGGGCTTCCTGCAGAGTGCCTCCAATAGCCCCACCTGGAGTGGCTTGGCTTTTGGCAACTCCTGGGCCAGGCTACTATTTTCTAGCTGGGGCGTGGCTTTGGGTTGTTAGGGCTGCTGCTGCTTCTCCTCCTCAGGTAAGGTCTTTGGGTGGGTGACTGCTGGGCTCCCAATCCCTCTGCCTTTGCCCCCTTCCGCCTTGCTTAGTCCCCTTTCCCTCCCTAGGGGAGTGGGACTCACTGGCCTCTCTCTGTCTCCCCCTGCCTCCTGAGGCCCTGGGCTTTTGCCCCTTGCCCCTGGCACCGGCAGGTTCTGGCTCCATTTGCCCGTGGGAGGGGTTGACCTGCTGTCCCCCAGCTGCCCCCTCTGCCTGCCAGTCAGACCGGTTGACCTGCTGTCAGCTGGCTGACCAGTTGACCTGCTGTCTGCTGGCTGCCCCCTCTGTTTGCCCGTCAGCCCGGCTGACCTGCTGTTCCCTCCTACCAAGTCTGGGGGCTGGGACCCAGACCCCGGACACCCCCCCCACTTAGCTTTGAGTTGTGGGGGTCAGGGTCAGACTCAAACATGCGGGACATGAAGTCCGCATCCACATGCTGCGCCCCCTTGCGGTACTTGATGGTGAACCGGAAGGGGAGGAGGGAGAGGTACCACCGCAGCACACGGGGGTTGTGCGCCTTCATGCGGTGGAGCCACTGCAGGGGCGCATGGTCCGTTAGTAGGACAAAGGGATTATTGGCTAGGTAGTATTGCAAGGCCCCCACTGCCCACTTGACTGCTAGGGCCTCCCGCTCCACTGTTGCATAGCGCCTCCCCGCGGGCTGCAGCTTCCGACTCAGGAAGAGGATGGGGACGTCGGTTCCGTCACGTTCCTGAATCAGGACCGCCCCAAGGCCGGTGTCAGAAGCGTCTGTGGCCAGCGTAAAGGGTCGGTCAAAGTCCGGGTTCCACAGGGCTGTGGTATTAGAGAGGGCTGACCGCAGGTCCTTGAAAGCTGCTTCTAGTGCTGGGGTCCACCGGACTTGGTTGGGCAGCCCCTTCTTTAAGCAGTCTGTCAGGGGGGCGGCTCGGGAGGCGAAGTGGGGGATGAACCGCCCGTAATACCCCAGTAGTCCCAGGAAACGTCGGACCTGCTTCTTGGTCCGGGGCTGGGGGGCATCAGCTATCGAGGCCACCTTGTCTGGTGGTGGGCGAACTCGGCCTCCCCCGACCACAAAGCCCAGGTACTGGAGTTCCTGGAACCCCAGGTGGCTCTTCTTTGGGTTAGCCCGTAGTCCGGCTCGCTGGAGGGCCCTCATGACAGCTTCCAAGTGTTGGAGGTGGGTGGGCCAGTCCGGGCTGAAGATGATGATGTCATCTATGTACGCCATTGCATATGCCCGGCACTGTCCCAGCACTTGGTCCACCAGCCGCTGAAACGTGGCAGCCGCCCCGTGTAGACCAAACGGCATCTTCTTGAACTGGAAGAGGCCTCGTGGGGTGGCAAAGGCTGTCTTCGCCCGGTCCGCTGGCCGCATGGGCACTTGCCAGTAGCCCTTCGTCAAGTCTAGGGCTGACAGGTAGCGGGCGGACCCTAGGTGGTCTACCAATACATCTGCTCGGGGCATGGGGTATGCATCGAACTGGGCTACCTTATTCAGTTCGTGATAGTCGATGCAGAATCGGGTGGTCCCATCCGGCTTGGGCACCAAGACTATCGGGCTCCTCCAAGCGCTTCGCGAGGGCTCGATTACCCCAAGCCTGAGCATCTCGTCAGTCTCCTTCTCCACTGCCTCCCACCGCTTCCTGGGGGTGGGGCGCCAGGTAGCCCGGGCTGTCTGCCCTGGGTCCGTTGGAATGGCATGTTGGATCAGGCTCGTGCTGCCCGGCCTGCGGGAGAAGACCCCGGGAATCCGGGCCCAGAGGTCTTGTAGCTGGGCCCTCTGAGCTGGGTCGAGCTGAGGGTCCACCTTGGGCTCCTCGAACTCCGGGGCATCAGTGGTCCAAGGCAGCACACTGTCAGGGAGCTCTAGCGGGTCCTCAGCCACGCCGCACTCCTCTTTTGGGCGCTCATGCCACTGCTTTAGGAGGTTCACATGCAGGGTCTTCCGCCGACGCCGGCTGACCCCACACTGGACTTCGTAGGTGGTGGGGCCCAGCACCCTTCGAATCTGGTAGGGACCCCTCCCTGGGTCCCCTTCCTCTCTTGGGAACACCAAGTGGTGCACGAGGACCTTCTCTCTGGCCTGGAAAGTCCTCATCCGCGCACCCCGGTCATAGGCGGCCTTTTGCTTTGACTGGGTGCGAGTCAGTCTGCGATTTGCCTCTGCTTGGGACTGTTGCACCCGGTCACGGAGCCGGCTCACATACTCCTGTATGGGGGGGCGCGGGGCTGCTGGCCCGGGGCCCCCAGCGTTCCGTCAGCCGGGAGAACATCCCCCTTGGCTTGCGCCCATATAGCAGCTCGAATGGGCTGAAGCCGGTGGAGGCCTGCGTGGTCTCCCGGAGGGCGAACATGAGCGGGTCGATGTACAAGTCCCACTGGTGAGGCTTGTCCCGCGTCGTCATCTTCAGGGCCTCCTTTACGGTCTGGTTCAGCCGCTCTGCCAAACCGTCTGTTTGAGGGTGGTAAGCCAAGGTGAACACCTGCCGGATCCCCAAATTCCGGCAGAGCTGGCGCATGGCTGTGGCACGGAACGGGCCCCCCCGATCCGTCAAAATTTCGTCTGGCAGCCCCACCATCGCAAAAAACTTGGACAGGGCCCGTACCATCCCTGGGGTCTGCATGGTCTTCAGCGGGATGACCTCGGGGAACCGCGTGGCATAGTCCACAATCACCAAGGCAAAGCGATGGCCCCAGGGTGTGCGTGGCAGCGGTCCGATGAAGTCCATTGCGATGTGTTGGAAGGGCATCTCCATGACGGGCAGCGGGGAGAGGGGGGCCTTCGGCGGGCGGCGGGCTGCCACCCGCTGGCAGGTGGGACACGAGCGGCAGTGGGCCTTCACGTCTGCATTCACGGAGGGCCAGAAGAACTGCTCAAGAACCTTCCTCAGGGTCTTGTGGTGCCCCAGGTGCCCGGCCCAAGCGTGCTCATGGGCCGTGCGGAGGACTTCCGCCCGATAGGCTGCTGGCACAAGTAGTTGGCGGACCTCCCCCTGGCCATTTGGGGCATGAGCTATGCGAACCCAAACCCCTCCTTGCTTCTCGATGCGAGGGAGCCGTTGGGACCTCCGTTCATCCCGCACCTGCTCCTCCTCACGAGCAGCTGTCTCTCGCACGCGCTGCAAGGACTCATCTGCCCCTTGCGCATCACGGAATGGGCGGTCTGCCAGGGGTCCAGCTGGGTCTCCAGTCCGTGGTTCTGCCCCTGGTCTGGTGGAGGGACCCTCTCCCGGGTCGTCGGCCTCCTCCACTTGCAGAGCGGTGGCAACTTGTGGGTCTGTCAATTCCCCTGCCGCCTTCAGCCGAGACCCGGTGATCCCTGGGGTGTCTCTTCCCAGTTTCTTCGCTGCCTGCTGGAGGAGCCTGAAGAACCCCGGGGCATCTCTTCCCAGCAGTATTGGTACGGGTAGGTGAGCTAACCGGGCAACTTCCATTTGATGGTGGACCCCTAGGTACTCTATCGTGATTAGGGCCGTAGGGTACGGCTGGGTGCGGCCCATCACATCTGTCACTGGGATCCAGCGGTGCACTGGGGTGGCAGCTGGGAGGAGCTGGGGCCGAATTGCTGAGACTGCACTCCCAGAGTCCAACAGGGCTTGTAGGATCAGCCGGCCTATCTTCACGGTGGCACATAGACTCTGCACCTGCTTGCCAGGCGGTGGGTTATTTTCCCAAACGAGGGCGCAAACCCTTGGCAAGGCCTCAGTGAGCGCGCTGGCTTGCATCTGCAGCTCCGCTGTCTGTGCTAGTTCCACTGGAGCGGTGGGGTAGGCTGCCTCCAGCTTTCCCCACATCCTATCCTGGCGTTCCTCCAGCCACGGTCCGAGCTCTGCTGGGGCGGCGGCCTTGGGAGGCCGCCCCTTGACTAGTGCCTGCGTCGGAACATCTCTCCCCGTACGGGCCACCAACTTGTCAGGGCTTGCCGCCACTGCCGCTGGGCGTGGCACTGGGCGGTCTGCTCCTGACATCATAGGGGGGCCAGGGATTCTGCAGGACCCTGCTCTGTGGAAGGAGGGGCGGTATACCTCACCCAGACTCCCTCTCAGTCCACTCGCTGGCCTGCTCAACCTGGCCTGCTTACCCTCTGCGTCCTCTTTCACTTCTTCCTCCCAGAGCTCTCCTCCAAACCTCCACGCTTGCAATGCGCCGCTCTCACTCCACATCATCACTCCTTACTCACACCCACCACCACAGGGCTCTTCCCAGCCAGCTTTTATAGGGCTTCCTTCTGCTGCCCCACCCCTCTTCCAGCCTGGTCTTGGGCTGCACCAAGCAGTTGCAGCTGGGGTAGCTGATCTGGCCCCACTGACCAGCACCAGCTGTGCCTTGTTCCCTGGCTGCCCAGCCTCCCTGCCTTGGCTGATTGCTGAAGGCCTGTCCAGCTGCAGTCCCCTGGCTAGCAGCCCGGCCTCCCTGGCTGAGCTGATGGCTGAAGGTGGGTCCAGCTGTGGCTCCTTGGCTGGTTGCCCAGGGCTTCCTGCAGAGTGCCTCCAATAGCCCCACCTGGAGTGGCTTGGCTTTTGGCAACTCCTGGGCCAGGCTACTATTTTCTAGCTGGGGCGTGGCTTTGGGTTGTTGGGGCTGCTGCTGCTTCTCCTCCTCAGGTAAGGTCTTTGGGTGGGTGACTGCTGGGCTCCCAATCCCTCTGCCCTTGCTCCCTTCCGCCTTGCTTAGTCCCCTTTCCCTCCCTAGGGGAGTGGGACTCGCTGGCCTCTCTCTGTCTCCCCCTGCCTCCTGAGGCCCTGGGCTTTTGCCCCTTGCCCCTGGCACCGGCAGGTTCTGGCTCCATTTGCCCATGGGAGGGGTTGACCTGCTGTCCCCCAGCTGTCCCCTCTGCCTGCCAGTCAGACCAGTTGACCTGCTGTCAGCTGGCTGCCCCCTCTGTTGGCCCGTCAGCCCGGCTGACCTGCTGTTCCCTCCTACCAAGTCTGGGGGCTGGGACCCAGACCCCGGACACTTGCTTGTTGTTGTTATCTATAGTTTCCTTTCACAAAGTGAGAAAAGCTTTCTTTGCAGACCCCGCTAGTCTTGCGGGTCTACCATTATTTCTTATGGGAGACACGGTGATGGAGGAGTGACTCACTTTTCAATCAAATGATATCAAAATTGCACTTAGTGTTACTTGTCCAGTAAAGACCACCCAAGAGGACCAATTCTCCTACCCCCTGAACAAGGTATTCCTTCTCATTCAAAAAGAGATCCATCCCTACAAACGAAGGAGGGAAGGAGAACTGTGGCTTTCTGCAGTTTGTCTCCAAAGGTGCTGGGTAAGAATGCTCTATGCTCCCCCATTGCAAGGACTGGATTGGATGGGAGAACTGCCATTGCTGAGGAAATCAGTACAATCAAAGAAAAACACAAGCACGTGCTGCTTTGCTAGTAAGCACCCAAATTAAAAAACAAAAACAAAATCGATTTTATTTTTGGTCAGGGTGGAGGTGGTGGTGTAATTCCCAAGCATCTTGGATTTGTGTTACAGTTCTGGAAAACCATGGTTACTACTGAAGCAGTAACTCCTATGTATACCTAGTGCACATCACACTGCATAGCATTAATATTCTGACTTAGGGCCAAACTACAAGTGATGCCTGACACTAGTTGGACACTTGTCAGCTTCCCTCAAGTTTTGATGGAAAATGTAGGCATCCTGGTCTTGCAGCTTGGCTCTCTGACTGCTGTCCAATGGACATTTCTACTGTCACTTGGCTGACATTCCGCCAAGCTGCCTACATTTCCCATCAAAACTTGAGGGAAGCTGACAAGTGTCCAACTAGTGTCAGGCGTCACTTGTAGTTTGGCCCTCAGTTGTACTAATAAATATGTTTATGTATGGACAAACAGGAATAGTATAAACTTATACGTTATAGAGTTGTATTTCAATTCCTTGCCTGAATGTACATTCTCATAGGCTAGATGGAACATTAATGATCCAGGGCAAGCACAGAAACAATATGAAGACAGGAAGGGAGGAATGTTTGGGCAAAAATTTGGAATAAGTGGCATGTATTGTGCCTTATCCTGAAGGAAGTTTAACTTAAGTGGCTCTTCCATTGGAATAAGCATCACTTAAGTTGCAGGGAGGCTCCTTAGCCTAGAGGAAGGCTTAAAAGTTTGCTCAATGGAGTGTAGGATAAACCCATAATCCTAATTTAACAGTATGTGGGAGATGGAGACAATTTGAGGAAGAAATGCTGATTTCCATGGTAGTTCTGGCTTCAGAATATAATATTTTGCATTATGGTGGTACCTTCTTCACTTGCTTGGCTTACGGCATTTGTACAAATACTATCCAGGTTTATATTTAGTTCACAATGAATTTTTGGTCAGCATTGATTGAACAAATATGTGATGTCTTAGTGCTTCAACTTGAACAATTTACCACTCTACCACCAGTGCTTCAAATACATAATTTATAATAGAGAATTGTTTAAGATAATCATTCTTTATTTTGAAAATACATGAAATGGATGGGATCTTAGAAACTGAGAGCAGTACCAGCATTGGCCATTTATTATGAAAATATGTCCAAGCTGCATCTTCATCTCTCTGAATCTTATTTTAGCCTGTGAGCCAAACCATCTTGTACCATCACTTCCAACTGATTCCCCCACCCTCATCTACCTCTTCCATGTCCTTTAAAACTATCACCATCTTGGTGTCATGCTCTTTTGGCACTTTCTGTAGTTCATGACCCCATCCTTCTTCCCCTGTGCAAGAGGTTACGATTAAGATGTGCTCAGCAGTTCCTTACAAATTAACAACAGTCCCATAAATGCCAAAGGTGAGGTTGTTGAATCCTTGGATCTCAACTTGTTGCTACTATTGACAGATCACTACTCAGTGGGTAGTTAAGATGACAGACAAGCGTCCTAAGATAACTCATATTGTTAGAAAGGCTCAGGAAATACAAGATGTAATAAATGAAGAGCAAAAGGAAAAGAAATCACTACTGTCTGTAACAGCAGCTACTTTCTGCATGGCGACACTTTTGTTATAATGCAAATAAAAACGTGCATTCAAATTAATGTATTCACAACAGTTGAAGCTCCAGATGGAAAAAAATCTACAAAATAAAAGTCTCTTACTTTTTAATTAGCAAAGACACGTGTGCCTGCTGCTCTCCTACCTTTTCAGGACAATACCTTTGGACTCTGAATTGTTCAGCCCTTGCCACTCTTGTAAATACACCTTTGTGTACAGCTACCACAAGCAAATACTTTGGAACCAGTTCATCCTATCTGTAAAAGCAACGCAAAGTACAGTGGTATTAATATGCAAATATCAAGGTTTATGATTAACAGCTTTAAAATTCCAAGGAACAGGGAGGACTTTAAAAAAATGTTTGCAGGTGAGTTCAGATAGTGCAGCCGTTGATTACTGCATTTGAATCTTAAGCAATAGCAAAATCATACAAGGATACAAAAACATAAAAACAAATCTTCCTAGGTGCTAGGAAATACAAAGGAGATAAATATGCTCTTTAAGGAGTTTTATGTCTTGTAATCTCCTTCGCTACCAACAGATGCACACATAACCCATGTATGCGTGCATGCACATTTTAACCCTTCCAAAACCATGCTCCTTTCACATGTATAATCTCTATGTGTTAGGGATGGATCTTGTTATAGCACAGCCTGCTACCAGGGTAGGTGCCTAGCCAGAGGTAAGAACACTGTTACTGCTAATTATTATATCAATATATCTTTTAATGAACTCATACGTTGTTGGTTATTAAATTCTCATTTAAATTTTAGTGTTGGATCTCATGGACCCATTCTTCTAATTGTGGCATTTCTTCCAGCACACAGAGTCATTAACTTTTTCAATAAGTCCTTCTGACTAGAAGAGCCTTTTGGTCACTATATTATAATTTCTGCTGGGCCACGAACACTTAGTGACCTGGTAAAGTATACAGTGAAACAACCTGCTAAATAGATAAATGAGTTATTCAACCAATTGTCAAAAAAATCAATTCTCAATTTGCAATAGGGAAACAGGATGCAATCCAAACCACTGGGTGTTTGCTGATCTTTAACCATATGCCTTCCTGCCAGTATCCAGACTTGGCCTGGAAACCTTTCAACCTACCTTTGTCTGCTCCCCGTGTCTTTCTCTTTCCTTTCTTTCCCTACCTGCAGCCTTTCCCTGTGAAAACTCTGTAGTGCTGGCTGCCAGGCTGGGCCAGTCCCTGTTGTTCAGTGTCAGCTGGTGGGCCGGGCTCACTTGCCAGGTTGCTGTTGCACCTGGGCTGGGCCTAGTTAAATTGTGACTGTTGTTTCTGGGCTTGGCCCAATTGTGCAATGGCTACTACTGCCAGGCTTACTCTCAAAGTCGCTGCTGTCGCCCAGTCCAAGCCCAGTTGTAAGGTGGCTGCTGATCGTAGCTTGCCAGGTAGTTTCAACAAAAATACTGGACACACTTGAAAAAGATTTGTTGACCATGTAGGGACTATGTGATTTGGCAAGGCAGCTCACTGAGCAGGAGGCATAGAAAGAGGCAGACTCAGTTCCATGACTGCTATGTGCACTTCATAACTGCTAGCAGGCAGCTGCCCCACCAGATGTGGGTTGTTTAGTGATTCTGCCCCTCCCCACACCTCATTTATTCCCATCCAGCTCACTGATTTTAACCTACTTTATAGGGTTATTGTGAAAACATAATGTTGTAAGGTATTTTGGGTCCCCAATGAGGAGAAAACTGAGGTATAAATGAAATAAATTAATATTTATTCCCTTATAACAAATATGGCAAAGCAACCTGATGCCCGCTCCCTCATCTCACCCTTATCGCCTCTGAAGTCAGGGCAGCAGGGACTTCAGGGGAAAACCTGCTGCCACTGATTGCAAAGGGAGGTAGGACGACAAGGGCAGGAATGGTAAAAACAAGACTAGTTCTCAGGGGCAAAAATGACCCCCGAAGTGATTTTGAGTACTACTACACTCTCCCCTGCCATCCAGTCAGCCAGGAATGCCACCATGGTTGAGCTGAGTATTATAGGTCACAATGGGAATTTAAGTTATCATGCCCACTCCCAGCACTTGTTTGGACTATGCTTCCCATTTTTTTTGCAACTGCCTCACACTAAGAGCGAGCGAGAGAGAGAGAAGTTTTCTGCTTTTTCCCAGATGGGAGCCCCCTTCCTACACCTTTCCTCCCATCAGCCAGATGAGTGGTGCTGGAGGGTGCAGGGTGAAAGTGGGGGGTCCCCTGCTCCCACCAGGGAATGGGATCCCTACTTGTATGGCAGTTGCTGATCTTGTCCATTTGCAGGGTGGTACCTGCAGTAAGCTCTGCTCAGATGAGAGAATTTGCCAAGCAGGATATAAATGGAGAGGCAGTCTTGCAGATGTGAGTCCAAGGCCACGAAGGGCTTTGTGTGTGATAGTTAATACCTTGAAGTGAGCTTGGTAACTGATGGGCAATCAATGGAGTAACTTCTGAATGAGTGTAATATACATGGCCCACCTAGCCTCTTGGCAGCATTCTGCACTGACTGGAGTCTCTGAGATGATTTTTAGGGGAGACCTATTTAGAGTGCATTACAGTAGTCTAGTCTTGCTAGCTTTCTACCATAGCTTTCTACACATTAAGCTGCTGTTAAAAGGGCAGGCCTTTTTTTCCTCCAGGTTGTCGGCAACAATAGATGTGATAAGAGATAAAACACTAGAGATAACTGTGTTACTAAAAGGTAACCATAATGAGTAGAGATAGTATAAATTGGACAGTTCCTAAAGACATGAAATATTAACAATTTCCTAACAAAAAATATGAAACATCACTAAAAATCAGCTTCCTTACTGGAAACTGAAAAGTAGCAACATAGTGCTGCTAATTACTAAAAAGTAATCTAAGAGGGAGCAAGGAAAATACAGCCACCTAGTTTAAAGTAAATTTTAGGAAAAATACACAGGCAGATTACAGAACAGTAAGTAAACAGGAAACACTTCTGATTATACATTATAGAATTAAGAAAACTGCCTTCAGCTGCCTTCAGTGCAGTGATTGGTAGAAAATGGAATCATTATGCATAGATACATCTATGGGAACAATACTTTTCAACAGGAATATCTGCAGCATCTTAGGGCTGGAAGATATTCATGTCAATCAGTTTATTTGATGAGTCACTGTCTTCTTCCTACTGCCCCCCCTTCCCACTTTCCTTAGCCCTGCCAGCTGTTAAAAAGGGCATCAACAAAACAATTACCCGTGTAACAAAGATGTCTTATTATTTATTATACACAATTATATAATCTAATAAAGAACTACAACAATTTAGCAGTCATGGAAAATATTTTTACAGGCGTCATATATGTTCACAATCAATATATAAAGTGTCCAGTGCTTCAAGTGCTCTATTAATATTGCAATAGATGTTAAAGTGCAAGTGCTTCCTAGCACCATATGAACACTAGTCTTTTCATCCAAGAACAAGCTCGCCGTATATTCCAACTGAAATCAGGTGTAGTCTCAAAGTTATTCCAATACACTGTGAATCACAGATTACAAGTAAACCTTTGTGACATTCTTTGGGTGTACATTGGTAATTCTGTGACATCAGTTTTCTAACGGATGGTCCAGATCCAAATAAAATCCGTTTCCAAAAGCTCTTTCTCAAAGAACACAGTCATCCAAAGTCCATGTGGCTACCACTCCATACCAATCAATTTGCCAATTTCCACCATTTGTGCTAACTGTTAAAAAGGGACATCAAGGAATTAATGATGATTTCTGAAGATCCTTGGAGATTACCATTGTTATTTTTAGCAGTCAGATTCAGAATGTAGAAGATATTAAAATATAAATGATTATGATTAGTTATTCAAACTACATACTCCCATTATTAAACTAGTTCATCAATGATTTGGAATTCACAGATGAGCTATAAATGGCCAGTTTTTGCAGATGGCACCAAATTATTCAACATGGTAAAAACCCAAGTGGACTGTGAATCAAAAAAGGATTTCTCTGCATTGATGAATGGATAACTATGTGGGAAATTAAGTTCAATGAATTTCACATGTACACTTAAGTCTATGGTGAATAGGTCAATGAAAATATTGCCTCAAGATGTAACAGTGATGAAAAAAGTTAAATTCTGTGTTAGAGATAATTGAGAAAGGGACTGAAAATAAAAGAGCTAGTACTGTAATACCCTTTTAGGACTGTTTTAGGATTTGGAATAATGTGTATAGCTCCAGTTTTGCCTTTTGATTTGTTTACTGTCATGTTGCAGCCAGTTTATGGTGACCCCATAGGTTTTTTAAGGCAGGAAACATTCGGAGGTGGTTTGCAATTGCCTGCCTCTGCATAGCAACCCTAGACTTCCTAGATGATCACCCATCCAAGTACTAACCACGGCTGACCCTGTTTAGTTTCCAAATTTTGACAAGATTAGGCTAGCCTGGGCTATCCAGGGCATGGCATAGCTCCACCTACTCCATCTAAAAAATATTGTGGCACTGAAAATGGTGCTGAAATGGGCATCCAAAACAATGAGGTGCTTGGAGCAACTCCTCTCTGTTTAAATAGGCAAAGAATCTGAGAATTAGAAAAAAGATTAACATTATAGAATTATGAGAAAGTGGAGATAGAACACTGTTATGGTCTTGAATTTAGGATTACCCTTGACATTGATGGAGAGTCAGTTCAGGACATTCAGAATAAAGTCCTTCACACATAATTAACCACAGGATGTACTAATGGCACAGATGGCTTTAAAGGGAGAATAGAAAAACTGGTGAATTGGCCTATAGACCTCTATAGCCCTAATGGCTAAATGAATCTTCCCATGCTTCAAGGCAGTGAACCTCTGAACACTAGGGGCTTGGAGGCAACAGCAGGAGAAGCCTGTTTCCTTCATGTTCTTTTTGTGATCTTCCCAGAGGCATTTGGTTGGCCACTGTACTGTGGAAACAGGATGCTGAACTAGATAGACCTCTGGCCTGATCCTGCAGAACTCTTCTTATGTTATTTTTCTACCTCAAATTTATTTGCTATATAGGAAAACAGTACTTGACCTGCCTTACATATTTATTATAAAGATATTTAATGCTATAAAATACTATACATATATTAAATGTTTTTATAACTGTTATGCCTACAGTTATGGAGAATTATCTCATTGAGAATTCTAGCTGTTATGGGACTTGGACAATTTGAAATAATAAGCTTTCTTTGTATCTCTGAAGTTTCCCATTTTTTCCCTTCAAGCATAAGAAACAAGGCATATGTGGCTTACATAGGATCTATTTATGAACATGTGAAACTCCCTTATACTAAGTCATTCCATTGGTCTACCAAAGACCGTACTGCCTTCACTGACTGGAAGTGGCTTTCTATGCTCTCATGCAAAGGTCTTTCATATCACCTACGGCCTGATCCTTTTAACCACAGATGTTTGAAATTGAACCTAGAATCTTCTGAATGCAGAGCAAATGATGTACAATAGAGCAACAGCTTCTCTCTTCTTGTTGATAAAGATTTCAATTTCAGACCCTAGTTACCCAGATCCTTGGCATTTTAAAATTAATTTTATCCTTATATCAAAGAATGAAACATATCAGGAACATATGCTTCATAGATGCAACATGGCAACCCAGAATCAGTACTAACTTTTATCACACAGCTGAGATAATATGAGAACAGCAAATAGATACATTATTTGCTTAATTTTTTTAAAAAAAACAAATCTGCATTATATTTAGAACTAGAATCCAAGGCTTCTAATTTCTTACTGAGGTTTTCCAAAAACCTGATCTTCAAATGATTAGCAGTTCATAAGTAGATTACTGGTCAACAAATAGAAATATTTATCCTGAATGTGAGCAGAGATGAGCCAAAGAGCAAAAGCCCCAAACATCTTGCCCTTGATTTTTAGCCCATGGTTTACAGCTTGAGTTGCCAACCTTCAGGTGGGGCCTAGATAGGATTGCCAGGTCCCTATAACCTCCTGGCGAGAGGAAGGGACCCAGTACTCACCAAGATGATGATCTTCGTACGCATGCAAAGTGCATGCATGCTCCTGGTGCTGATGTGATGACTAGATATGGGCACGAACAAATGAACAGAAACGAACATGTCCCATTAATGAACGTGTTTGGTGTTCATTGTTTGTTGGTGCCAGAGCAACCCCCTTAGCACTTAGAGAGCCCAAATTCACAGGGAATGTGCAGCAGGCTCTCCTCCAGCCATCACCCAAGTTTGGTCAAGATTGCAGTATGGATCTCAGAGTTATACGTTCCCAAATTCGACACCCCCAGGAAACTCCCATTCAATACAAATGGAGCCACCAGTTCACTTTGGCCCCATGCAGTGGACCTGAAGGTGGGCCACCTCCCCTCTTGGGTGGGGTCTGGCTGTTGGCTGGAGGCACCGCTCCATGTGCCTGCCCACCAGGCCTCCAGGTTGGAGGCTACTTTCCGCTTCTGCAGCAAGGTGGTTGATGTCTGCAGTCACCGGGCCTGGCAGGCTTGGGGAGGCAGTGGCAGGCTGCCTCCCCTCTCAAGGGGGGGGGGTCAGGCCACTGGCCGGCAGCACCCCCCTTGTGCCTGCCCACCAGGCCTCCCGGTCAGAGGCTGCTTTCTACTTTCTGCAGCACGGTGGGTCGTGACTGTGGCTGCTGGGCCTGGAGGGCTCAGGGAGGTGGTGGCAGGCCACCTCCCCTCTTGGAGTTGGGAGGTCGGGCCGCTGGCCGGCAGCACCCCCATGTGCCCACCCGCCAGGCCTCCTGGAGGGTACCTTCCGGAAGGTATAAAAGGGTGATGTCGTTGGCCACCAGAGACCATAATGACCCAGCCACAATCTGCTAAGAAAATCCTCCAGCAAGACAAGGTGGCGTATGTGGAGGCCTTGCACACACAAACACACAACCTGGTGGGTCAGACACCGACGTACGTTCACCAGATGAGGTACTTCATGGCATCAGGGCCGATGGTGTTGTCCGCACCTCGCGTGGTGTAGAGTCTGGACAAAACTCACCAGCTGGACATGCATGGAGCATTGGATGCCCCTCCAGTATCAAAGCAGAGGCTGCCTCCAAGATGACCCACCATCCTGCCTTCGTGGAAAGGATGGAGTTGTGGGACCCATTTCCCCTTCCTCAAAAGGAACAGCAGGTGCCATTTATTGGGGCCACTATGCAGGACAACTGCATGTGCCACAGTTCCTGAGCTGCCCCTGGTGCCCAAACCTGGGCTGTTTCCACACGGCTTACCTTATTCTGCAAAATAGTGAAATCTTGCGAGAAGATGCTGTTATCGCGCGAGAGACATGATAACAGCGTCTTCTCGTGAGATTTTGCATGAGATTTTGCTATTTTGCAGAATAAGGTAAGCCATGTGGAAACAGCCTGGAATCTGTGGACATGAACCACCTTCCTGACTTCACGGAAAGGACGTGAGTTATGGCGGGACCCATTCCCCCCAGTCAGAGGGGAGAGCTGGTGCCATGGACAGGGGGCACAGTATTGCACTACCATATGCACAACAGCAGCTGAGCTGGCCCTGTTGCTGAGAAGTGGCACTGGCAGACACCAACGATGTTCCTGCATTCGCAGAAAGGACATGATGGACAGGACAGACAGGAGAGGTTGCTGAACGGTCGGAGTCCAGAGAGGGAGAGGGAGAAACAGGGACTGTGACTAATGCTCTGTGCGGACATTAGCCACCTTCCTGCCATCACAGAAAGGACAGGATGGACGGGACAGACAGGACAAGTCCCCTAAGGGTCGGTGTGGTTCCACAGAAGGAGAGGGAGAAACAGGGACCATGAAATTGTCAAGGAAAGGGGGACAGGAACACGTAGACCCCAATCCGACGGAGGCTGCTGACATCAACCACCTTCCTGCCATCATTGGAAAGGAGGGGATGGGCAAGACAAGTCATTGGGAAGGGTCGTGGCAGTACCCGAGAGGAGAGGAGGAAAGAGGGAAGATGAAGTGGTCAGGGAGAGGGGGACGAAGGGGTTCTGGCCACAGTAAGGAGATGGACTTGGAAGACCCAGCGACAGGAACAGGAAGACACCAATCCGACCGCAGCTGCTGACATCAACCACCTTCCTGCCATCATGGAAAGGAGGGGATGGGCGGGACAGGAGAGGTCCCTGGGAAAGGTCGGAGTGTTCCAGAGAGGGAGAGGTATGGACCGGGAACTGGAAAGATCCCAAATGTTGTGAGGCCTCATCCGAGGAATCCACAGAGGTACTCTGGGGCGGCAGCTAACATCACCCACCTTCCTGCATGAGCAGAAAGGATGGGATGGACAGGACAGGAGAGGTCATTGGGAGGGGTTGGAGTGGTTCCAGAGAGGGAGAGGAAGAAACAGGACAGTCGCAGCAGCTGCCATCACCCACCTTCCTGCCTTCACGGAAAGGACGGGAGTCGTGGGACACATTCCCCCCTGGCTCAAAGTAGTCAAGTCAGTCCCATTGACAGAAGCCACTATACTGTACAACCATAATGTACCACAATACTGTACAATTATACGTGCAATATCAGCTGAGCTATCCCTCGTGACCAAGGAGGCAGCAGTAACATGGTGGTCCCTCATGAAGCGGTGGCTGACATGACCCACCTTCCTGCCTTCGCGGAAAGGAGGGGATGGGAAGCACAGTAGAGGTCATTCGGAAGGGTTGGAGTGGTTCCACAGAGAGAGAGGTAGAAAGAGGGACCAACAGCCCCAAGAACTGAGGGGGGCTAGAGCAGTTCCACACCACTCTGAGACACCTCACCTGAGCAGGCAGTACAGGCACTACTGATAACAGTGTTAGCACCGGCAGACACCAACCACCTTCCTGCCTTCGCAGAAAGGATGGGATGGGCTGGACAGGATAGGTCTCCAAAGGGTTTATAGAAGGAGAAATGGGGACTGTGTGAGTGTGATGATGAAATGTGCAGACATGAACCACCTTCCTGCCTTCGCAGAAAGGATGGGTGAGAAGGAGAGGAGAGGTTGCTGGGAAGGGTCAGAGTGGAAGCAGCCCTGAGAACTGAGTGGGGCTAGAGTGGTTACCCACCACTCAGAGACTCCTTACCTGAGCAGGCACTACTCACTACTGTGAGCTTTTCCTGCTTTTGCAGAAAGGACAGGAGTCGAGGGACTCATTCCCCCCTGCTCAGAGGGGACAGCAGGTGCCCTGGATAGGGGGCACCGTAAAGCTCAACTACATGTGCAACAGCTCCTGAGCTGTTGCACAAGTGCCCAAAGTAGGCTGCTGCCAGCATCACCCACGTTCCTGCCTTTGCAGAAAGGAGGGGATGGACGGGACAGGAGAGGTCACTGGGAAGGGTTGGAGTGATTCCAGAGAAAGGAAGAAACGGGGCGGCAGCGGCAGCAGCTGATCCTGCCTTTGCGGAAAGGAAGGAGTTGTGAGATCCATTCCCTTCCTAGCTCAGAGGGGTCAGTCCGTTCCCTTGACAGGACCCATTCTACTGTTCAACCATACTGTACCCCTATACTGTACAATTTAGCTGAGGTGTCCCTTGTGGCCAGAAGTGGCAGCAGCTGACATGGGCCATCTTCCTGCCTTCACAGAAAGGATGGGAGTCACAGGACCCATTCCTCCCCCCCTGGTTAAAGGGGAGAGGAGGTGCCTTGGATAGGGGGCACCGTGATGTTCAACTTCATATGCAACATCAGTTGAGCTGTTCCTCAAGGCCGAAAGTGGCAGCAACTGACAGCACCCACCTTCCTGCCTTTGCAGAAAGGACGAAGATGCGGGACCCACTCTCCCCTGCTCAGAGGGGACAGTGGTTGCAATGGATAGGGGCACTGTGCAGCTCATCTACATGTGCAACAGCTCTTGAGCTGTTGCACATGTGCCCAAAGGAGGCTGCCACCAGCATGTGTGACCCACCTTCCTGCCTTTGCTGGAAATAGGGGGTGGGGAGGAGAGGTCACCGAAGGCTCGGTGTGGTTCTGGTTTGGAGAAATAGGGAGGACCCTGATGCATTGGCTGCATACATGAACCTCCTTCCTGCCTTTGCGGAAAGGAAGGGATGGGCAGGGCAGGAGAGGTCGTAGGGAAGGGTCAGAGTGGTTCCATCCGGAGAGGGAGAGGTAGAAAGAGTGACGTGGAACTTTTCAGGGAGAGGAGGACAAAGGGTTATCCAGCAGAACAGGATCGAGAAGACCCAAACCTATGAGAGCCATCAGCTGAGAAACCCACTGAGCTTGCCTCTGGACCTTTGCAGCCCCAGGATCTGAGGGGGACTAGAGTATGACACCAACACCCCTAGATATTGGACCAGCTTAGGCACTAATAATTATCTACGTGAGCCCTCAGCAGAGGTGCCCCCCAGCTTAGTCCTCGGCCTGGGAAGCTGTGGTGGCACAAATGCCCACGTCCTGATGAGTCCTCCTGAGCCATCAACCTCACCGTTCTAAGCAGCACTGTTCCTGACCCCGAGGGAACAACCTCTGCAGGGGCGGCCTGCCTGACCGTGACACTCCCACCTGACCCAAATGTGCCAGCCCTCATTCGAGATACCCACTGGACTCGATGGGCAAGTGTGTGTGGCGACGGCATGGAGAACCAGGGGGAATGTGCTTAAGTAGCCTGCAGAAGCCCTCGCTCTCCACAATGGATAGGAGCAAGCCATGTAGGGCAATCATCTCTGCCAAGATGTGAAGGCCGCCTCTTAAGCCCACCGTTCTAAGC
This sequence comes from Eublepharis macularius, assembly GCF_028583425.1. Classification (NCBI taxonomy): domain Eukaryota; kingdom Metazoa; phylum Chordata; class Lepidosauria; order Squamata; family Eublepharidae; genus Eublepharis; species Eublepharis macularius. The sequence continues at coordinate 93,950,226 of NC_072791.1, read as the reverse complement.
AGCACTGTCCCCGACCCGTTCTGCCCCCACCAGCATCACCCTCATGGCATGGATTCCTGTGACCCTCCCACTGATCCCTGGTCAGAAGAGCTGGTAGCCCTCTTTCTTCCCCCAATGGATGTTTTGCTGGGCGAGGATGGAGACCACAGGCTTGGGTGGTGCCTCTTCAGGTGCCTAGTCAGGACTGTCGATGACAGGTGCTTCAGGTTATTGCCCCTGCATACCAGGACATCACAGGCATGACACTGCACCACACGGGGTTCATTAGGAAGGGCCCGAAAGTGCCTCCATATGGAGGCGTTGAAACGTGAACCACCAACTGTCCCAGGGGAAGGAGGACCAATGGTTATAGGCTGCGCAGCAGAGCTGGCCACAGAAGACAGAGTGAGGGGTGGACTGCAGGCAGGGACACCACCGAGAGTTTGGGATGGGGACGGGAGGGATGTTTCATAAAACACAAACCATTCCTCCAGGGATCCCTCACCCTCCTCGTCCTCAAAATGTTGAGCGAGATCCTCTTCCCCCAGTGGAAAGACCTCTTTGGCCTCCTCCACAGCCCCCACAGGTGAATCTGGGGGAGTGGGAGTACTCTCTGCTGCCCCTGAGCCACACCCACTATTGCTTGATACGAGGAAACCAGGACTACCTTTGCACTTCCCCCCACGACCACCTGTGGCCACCACAACATGAAGACTCATTGTGCCACCAAACTAGAATTAAGGAGGACAGAAAAGGAGAGAACACTGTGAGCCCTCAGCAGAGGTGCCCACCACAGAGTTTGGCTCCAGGCCTGGGCAGCAGCCCTGGAACCAGCGGAGATATAGATCCCTATTCCCCCCACAAACTGAAAAAAATCAGGCTTCAATGCACTCTCCCTGTCTCTCTCCCAAGTAACTTCTCTCTCCAACTCTACTGAGCCCTCAGCCAAGGTGCCAGTGCCACTGAGCTTGGCCCCAGAGCCAGACAGCAGCCCTGGAACCAGAGGGAGGGGCTAGAGCCCTAGCCCAGCACTCCCAGATACCTGACAAGATCAGGCACTAATAATAATGTGAACCCTCAGACGAGGTGCCCACTGAGCTTGGCCCCAAGCCTGGCAGCAGCTCTGGAACCAGAGGGAGGGGCTAGAACCCTAGCCCAGCACTGCCAGAAACCTGACCAGATCAGGCACTAGTACTAATGATGTGAACCCTCAGCCAAGGTGCCCACTTAGCTTGGCCCCAGGGCCTGGCAGCAGCCCTGGAACCAGAGGCTGCTGCCAGGCAGCCCCCCCCCCCACACTTAAAAGCGTCAGTCTCCAATGCACTCTCCCTTTCTCTCTCTCACAAGAATGCTAGCAAGTACAGCAACAGCGCTCTCTCCCACCCACTGCTTGCTGAAACTGAAAGAGAGCGTGCAGCACGCTCCCTTTTATAAGCAGAGGTCTCATAGGGAAAAGCAGGAGGTCTGTGGTTGGCAGTCAGAACTGCCTAACAGCATTTGCGGGGATGAGATTGGAGTTCTCATGGCTCCCCTCCCCCCTGCTCTTTGCAGCCATGTATCCAATTTTGAGATCCACACTTGGAAGGAAGACTTGCCTGTCAAGGTAAGTTCATCTTAGATTGGGGTTTCCAGGACAACAGAAGGAGTGCAGACAGTGTTCAGGCAGTTCCTGCCTCCATTGTCAAGGGAACTGATTGAAAGACAAGGGAACTGATTGAAAGGCCAGACAGCGGCCGAACGCATGAATGAGGCTTACAGACGACCACCCATTCATCCAAAATGGCACTGCACGAACGGCTCATTTGCGAACAGCCGAGCGCAATGTTCATAGCTTCTTTCCATTTGTAATTCTGTTCATGCCCATGTCTAGTGATGACATCATTTCTGCACAAGTGGTGGGAGCACTACTGTGCTTTGCACAGGGCAAATTTAGCCCATTTGGGGCCAAAATTGACCCCTGCAAAGCGCAAAAGCACTCCTGTGGCTGGTGTGATGATGTTACTTCAGGAAGTGAAATTTTCACTCCCTGCTGGGAACGATCCTGTTCTGCGCTAGCCTGAGTTGTCTGTCGATGGCGGGTGATCACTGGGTGGTTTGCTGCAGATCGCCAGAGTTCAGCAGGCAATGGGCAAATTGCTGAGTTTGCCTGCCACCAGTGGGCAACTGAGAACCCTAGGCCTAGAGATTTCCCAGAATGACAAGTGATCTCCAGATGACAGAGATCAGTTCGTGTAGAGAAAATAGCTGCTTTGGAGGGTGGATTCTATGACATTATACTCTGATAAGGCCCCTCCTTCCCCAAACCCTGTCCCATCAGGTTCCGCCACCAAATCTCCAGGAATTTCCCAACCTGGAGTTGGCAACCCTACATCACAGACTATGAGCCTGAGTGAGTCAGGCCTGTGAATCCAGGACCAGCCCAGGAGTTGGTATTACATAACAGTTTACCTAATTTATATGTTCATGTTTCTTTGTACCCTGTTTTGAGTCCCCAGTAGGGAGCAAATTGAGATAGAAATAAACAAATAAAAACAGTTTTAGATAAATACTGTAATTGAGCTCTCTCTGACAATTGCATCTGTTATTGTAGATGTTCCTCATAGGCCCTTCTGCTAAGCCTGCATTGATGGCATAAAACTGCATACATGCAGTTACGAGGCTGCTGAACTAATCTGTACCTTTATTTAAATACCCCTCTCCACTAGCACTGTTTCTGAAGATAGTGGTCCCATTTATATGTCTGGACTGCTTTCCTTTTATGGAGATAAAGGACTGAGTTACAGTTTGCTCACAAATGGGTTTCCTTCAACTGTGTTTAGCAAAGTCAGAGCCAGCTGTTTATGGCACCTGCTTCTCTCTTATTTTTTTTTATGCAGGCAAAATTAAAGCTGGTACTAAATGTAGATCATACACTAGGACCACACTTTGAGAAACTTGTCTTTTACAATACAATTATAAACAGGGTTACGCTTCTAAATACTTTGAAATCAGGACTCAAAGGGCGTAACACTGCTAGTGTCATTTCCTAGGCTGTATCCTGAATTGACAGTGTGTTTTTGCTGGAAACAGAAAGGCCAGGTGAGCCAAGTTCATACCTTCTGTTGCCTTTTTATGAAATAGCCATGGTCACTCCTTATGTAGGTATGCCATCTTTACTTTGTGCCAAGTTTTTGTTTTGCTCTTTTTTATGGTACGTGTGTGGAAGGGATACATACAGGCACAAATTATCTGACAATTGTGCAGTCTGATTTTGTTCAGTGATGGCTGATGACAACTAGGGAGGAGAAAAATAATCCTTTAGCCTTGGAATGTTTGCTTCAGCTTGTTGCCAGTGTAAACTGTTCCATGCAATTTGTTTTCTTGTTTCGCCCCCCCCCCCGTCATTTCATTTGTCTACAATGACAGCCTCATTTCTTCAGTTTATCTCTCTCCTAATTATATTTTGCTAACTATCTGAAATAACCCACCTTTTAAAAAGTTGGGTGGTCTTTTTTTTTTTAAAGCACTCTCCGAGAAACCATTGCTTCATCCATTAACAAGCCTCTTTCTCTTTTGTTCTTGGGACACAAGTGTAACCTGGTTAGACTTGTTTTGTTTGTGTGCGAAGGTGTGAGTTGGCTGTATGCAAATGTTTGCCATCCCTGTAGGGTTTTTTTAAAGTTTAATTTTAGCAGACCCAATCAGAATAACAGGAAGTGACCTAAGAAATCCCACAATTGGCTAGCTAAACATTCTAAGAAATATTTTAAAATTAATATCACATCCATTTTTATCTTCATTGCTGCAAGGTTTTTTGAAGTGATAGCCTGCCACCTATGTTTACCTAACATCTGGCAGAGTCTGATTAGACTTTTCGCTACTTCAACTAAAGGATTTCCCCCAACAGAACCAGCAGCTAAATGAGGTAAGGGCTTTTTATCTCTCACTTTGTTTTAAACAAATCCTTCTGAGGAAAAAAACATAGAGTTGCACAAGTATGAACTGGTTGGGGCATATTGACAAAGTTACGATCTTGCTTTGAAAATGCAACTATAATCTTTTGATCCAAAGCTTTTGAGCAGCTCTTGTTAAAGGCATCGGAGGCAATTCTGCACATTGGCAGCTCAAATCCTATTTGAAAAGTTTAATTATCCTAACTTTGTGCCGGATTGCAGCTCTACCTGTAGGAAACAGTAACATCTATCTTTTTTATTTAAACAAATGAAATATATACATGTACTTTTTGAATAAACTTCATATCTGCCTACTCTGCGTACAGAGTAAAGTGCAGTTAACCCTGACAAGCAAAGCAGAATAGGATACTGTTGGGAAGTGGGAAATATCGAATGCTCAGTGCTGGTTTTTATACATCTTTTAGTTCAGGGTTGGGCATCCTAATTATTTTCTCTTGATACTTTAAAAATATTTAAAGTAGCTCCTGATTCTTAAAGACTTAAAAATGATAGTCCTGGGCTAACTCCAAGGGCTGTTGAACACTGATAATTCCAAGATACATTTTTTCCTGATTCTGGTGGTGAAAGAGACTGTCTCAAATTCTTACACAGCTATTTGGCAGTCCCAAATTGGCCTCCTGGTTCCAATGTTCAAGTTTTTCTACAGTGAACTTTATTACCAAACTACAGCATCACCAGGAGTTATTAACATTAGCATATAATGGATGGTTCCTAATCCTAAAGTTCTTCTTGTGGGGCTGATCCAGAGACTCAGTTTCTATACAATATGTCTGCAGGGATTAAGACATTTTAAGAATGGCATAAGAAAAGAGGGTTTCTGAACTTGAATCTGGAGGTATTTGGATGGCAATTTCATCAGATTTTTAGCTAGAATAACCATACATTCATCATGATTTTGCTTACTGACATAACAGTATTTTCTATCGTTCCTTATGATTTTTCAACAGAAAATTGCATTAATTATTCTCAAAATCTTTACATACATACCTTAACTTGTGAAATATATTTAAACTCAATATTATTAGTAATAATATTAGCAGTACTATATGTACAAGAATCAACAAATACAACACTACTTGATAAATACACACACACACGCACACGACTGTGGTACCAAATATATCGAATACATGACCCCTGTATGTGTATAACAAGTATATATAAAACTGATCAGTATATTAACCCAACTTTTACATTTTAACTTTAATATTAGCCCTTAGTTTTCAGAGTGTTCATGTGCATTAGTGATTAAGAGTTTGTATCAAAGGGCATACACTTAAAGTGCAATCCTATAGAGAGTTACACCAGTCTAAGCCCATTGAAGTCAATGGGCTTAGACTGGTGTAACTCTCCATAGGATTGCACTGTAAGTAATGTTTGTTTCAAAGAAAATAAGTTAAGGGAGATGGAATGGCTTAAAGTATAATTCAGATTTATGGTAATCTTTTAAAGAAAAGGACATTGTACAGCTTATTACTTGTTTTGGGAATTTTGACTCTTTCCGAATATGTTTGTTTTTTACATATCTTGATGTAAAAAAGATGCCATTATAAAATACAGTTGAAATAATTTTTATTATTAACTGGTTGCAATTTTCTGAAATCAGATACTTCTTCCAGTCTCATGGTGTATGTACTTTCCTTCTCACTGTTGTATCCTTGTCAAGATTTGAATGGTTAAAAAATGAAGAAGAAAAATATTTTCAAGATGAAATGCAAATATGTAATTGCTTCCAAAAGTTAAACATGGTGCAACTTTTGAGAACAGGAAGGAAAAAGCTAAGCAACAGCTTACATTGATACGTGAGTTCATAGTATGTTTGTAATAGTGCCACAGAGAGTAAGGTCTACTCATTACTTGGAAGGACAAGTAATGGCCTTGCCGTACTAAAGAAAATGGTCATGTCACATGACTATAATCTTAAGGACCCCATGGACCTTTTGTGAGAACCTACGTGCAAATGGCAGATTATAGGTAACTGCATAAAGAGGCTGGTAAAGAAATACATGAAGATGAAACTTACAGGTACGAATGGTAAAATTTGTTTTAGTTTTTGTCATTTGAATATCTAAATTAATATCCATGCTTGCACTACGCTGAGTTAGGGTTATGTATTATTATTGTTGTTGTTGTTATCCAAAACACAATCAACAATAAGCAGAGGTCACATGTTATTATTGATTGGACAAGTTTCCACCGGAGACCTAAGTATCAACCAGATACTGGCGTAATATGTATGCTGTTCCAAGTAGCGCCATCTTTTGCAGTTCTGTAGGTGTTATGTCAGTTTTTCCATATGAACTGCAAAGTTTTTCGAGATGGTTCCAAGTGCCCCGATGACAATGTTGCATTCTTCTTCCATAGCTGAGTGGTGTCTATTGCCAGATCTCTATATTTAATCATTTTTTCTTGTTCTTTATCTTCGACTCTGGCATCCCCAGGAATTGCAGTGTTGATTATCCAGACTTTTCGATTTTCCACGACTGTTAAGTTTGGTGTATTATGTTCAAGGTGCCGATCAGTTTGAATTCTGAAATCCCACAAGATCTTGACTTGTTCATTTTCTAGCACCTTTTCCACCTGATGTTCCCATGAATTCTTTGATACTGGCAAGTTGTACTTTTTACACAATGACCAATGAATCAGCTTTGCAACCCTGTCATGTCTAGCTTTGTAGTCCGTCTGTGCAATTTTGCTGTAGTCAGAGATAAGTTTCATCTTTTTCCTGGCAAAGTTGACGTTTTGGATTTTCACTGATTTTCTGAATTTTGGCTTTCATAACATTCGTTTGCAATGCTTATTCTTGTGCTGCAAAAATCAGACCTTCAGTTTCTTTCTTGATTGTACCCATCTTCAACCATACCCAAGTTAGGCTGTTGTCACTTTTTCCTTCAATATTTTTTAGATGTTGCCCATGTAAGGGTTTGTTTTTCCAGCCATTGAATCTATTCTCAAACTATTTCTTCTTATATTCAGCCTTTGTTTCAGTTGTTTTTAATATGTTCTCTTTCACAGCCTGAAGTATTTTTTCTGTTCTTCTTCTTCTTCCCCACTTAATTACTTTATCTTCTCTGTAGTGTAAGTGATTACTTGATTTTTCACCTCTTTCACTGTCTCTCACACACAAACACATACATGAACTGCTTTCTCCATACTGCTGGGCAGTGAGTGTGGATTTATGAATAATGTCACTAAATGGGGGGAGGGGAAATCCTGTGGCCCTTTTCAGTAGTTCTGATCAGCCGTATGATTGTCCCTTCTCACTTCACTAACATTTTAACATGCAGTCTCTAGTGACCTGGCATTTTATTACAGCAAAGTGTACCTCACTCTGCTATGCATATGTGAAAGAAAGCCAGTGAGAGCATGAGTCTCAGTAGTTTCCCCAGCCTTGGAATCCTTTTCTTCCAAATCACTACCAAAAGCCGGAATGGACCTTGAAATTCAGCAAGATTTAGTGGCTGGTAATGAGCATGGTATTATTTATTTACAAGTGGGGGACCCACAAAAACTTACAGGGGATCATTTTATTTTCCTCTGTATCCTCTACGCCTTTGTTTCCTCATTACCTCTTCTGGCAGCCCACATAGCCCTTTTCTCCTGCTTCCTTCTCTCCCTCCCACCTATCAGACAACCTGTCTTTAGCCCCCAAACCAGTCTTTAGCTTTTCTTCCATCAATCCCCCTGGCAGCTGTTTCTACCCAGGAAAAGTCTGGCCTGGTTGCAAAAGTTACTCAGGTAACTTATGAGGGGTCATCATCAGTTGTTCCTGGGCCTATCCCCGGCAAATTTTCCTCTGTCAGAGGTCATGATGATGAGTGTGTGTATGTGTGTGGCTTTTCCAGGGAGTTTTGGCCTCCCTTGGTCCTTACCTCCATGACTTTGCTTTACAGGAAGGCTTGGCATATTATTGTGATTACCTAGAATCCACCAAAATGGACACTGAGCACTCAGCACGCAGCATTATTTTCTTAAATCTATAGGTATTGTCTTTATTATTTTGGGAACTTTTATTCCCCCATTTTTATTATATTTACTTATTTATTTAGGTTTCAGATTTTCTGCAAACCTGGGACTTCCTTCTGGTTTGTATAGAAACCCCTGTTGTCTATTTCTGACTTAATTCTGTGGATTTTTAAATCCACTGTCTATGGCTCAGTTCAGAATTAGATATAATGATTATAATTTTATCTCAATCTTCTTCTAGGGGCTCAAGTGGGATAGATTAGCCTATGCTGAGATACAGCAAATTGCCCAAGGCCACTTAGTAATCCATAGCTGGGCAAGGATTTCAACTTGGGCTTTCCACATCCAAATCTTTACCCACTAGTACACCTTGACATATGTAGGTTGAGTGTTTAAAGGCAAGGCAAATTAAAAAGGATTAAGCTGCAACCTAGGAAGCATTGAGCTCAGTGGGATTTACTAGTCATATTTAGGATAGCTCTGTAAAGCTACATGCCTGCAAAAAGTTATACAACTTGAAGTCTCATAGAAAAAAGTATGGTTTACATGCCTGTAGATGGCCCTGGGTTTTAGCAGTGAGCTCTAATCAATAGCCGTCTCTTGAAGGGGGCTCATAGAATTTACTGGAAGAGAGTCTTCATTTCAATAGTAGTGTGTAAGCTTCCCTTTGCACATACAGAGCCACCCTTTCCACTTAAATGGAAGCCCACACCCACAGGAATTCCAGGTATCAGGCATCAATACATAAATATGAGGCATTGCGTTTCTAATTCCAAGATAGCATAGATTTTTTCCAAGTCATCAGTTTGTGCAGTCAGTCTTTGAAGGCTAAATAACATTAAGCAAATTAGATATGCAGCAGTTGAAACCATACAGTAAATTAAAAACAAATAAAAACTCTTTCTGTACTCAATGTAGATGGATATAAACTTCCTGCAGCCCTAGATTTCATTGGCTAGTAGCCTGAGTGTATTTTGTAAATTGCTGTAAATTGCTGTATGTTCAATAGCTTCTCTCCAGCTGCTTAATTCTTTATTTAACTGATAGCCCTCACTCCAAAATCCAGTCCAGGTAAAGGACAACATAATTCATTCTTCACAAATTTGACTTTCTTTGACAACACATACTAAATGTGCACAGTTATCACCATTTGATAGAGGTGGTATAACTGCTCTTGGACATGAGGTGGGCATTTCTCCTCTGTAGCAATCCTCAGTTGAGAGATTAACAAATAAAGAAGAGTTGAAAACACATTGATATCCTCAAGGGGAAAAGGTACCACATTAAGGCTTCAGCCACAGAAGAATTTACCATTGTGGAAAGCCTTCAGAAACTGCCTAGGGTCATATGATGACATTTTTCATCACCTTCGAAAGCTGAGGTCTTATGTGCCAGCTAGTGGTAGAAGATAGAGATATGTGTAAGGCTGCAATCCTATGTAGGCGTAGTCATGTTTAGACCCATTGTTTTCAATGGATTTGAGCATGTCTTTGCTCATAGGACTGAACAACAAATTGACCGCTGGTTCATATATGTCTCCCGTTGAGAATTCCACAGACTTGTTTATTTACCCTTTCTGCATGCTCATTACAACATTAGTATTTTAGTTGCTAGTGAAAACATGCAGTGTAGTCTAAAAAAAACACCGTAAATATCTACATCAGAAGAAGTTTGGCTCAACAGGAATGCTATTTATGTAGGATTATGTTGACATGGAGCTGAAGGCAGTTTCAAGGAATTTAATGTTGCCAAAATGGTTAAGGTACATAATTGAAATGTTTGTATCACAGAATATTCTGAATGTTAGATTTATTTTAACTGAAAAGGGAATGATATATTTTTGATACAGTATATTGTGAATGAAGTATACGACCTATTAAGCTGGAACAATAATAACCACAAAACTCCAGTGTCCAAATCCTTGATATATGTAGCTGCTTATTACTCAAATTCATTTTGCTGTGGTACCATACCTAGGGTTGCCAGGTCCCTCAAGTCTCCCAGCAGGAGACTGGGATGCTTGTTCTTACCCTGTCGCCGGTCAGGATGGTTTGACCGCGCGTGCGCTCCCGGCGCGTGTGGTGACGTCACTTCCGGGAGTGATGTCATCATGCAGGGACAGAGGGTGCCCTGCGTGATGATGTCATGCTCGCTCTCTCACCGCCACCACTGCCACACCCCTTGACCCTGCTGGCGTGGGCTGCACAGGGGCAGCAGTGGCTACGGTGAGAGAGCAGGCTGCGGCCACCACAGCTCGCTCTCTCGCCGCTGCTGCCGTGCCCCTTGTCCCTGCTGGCGCAGGCTGCTCAGGGGCAGTGGCAGCAGCAGCAAGAGAGTGGGCCGTGGCGGCCACAGCAGCAGCGGTGGGAGAGCAGCCCGTGGCAACCATGGTGGTGAGAGCAGCCTGCTCTTGCCACTGCCGCCTGCTCTCTCTCTGCCACAGCTGCTGCTGCCGCCTCTTGCACTTGCAGTGCGGGAGCGCGCCCCACACTTGGGGGCATGTCATGCCACCTGGGGAGGGGGCGCCCCAGGGAGTGTGTCCCCCTGCTGGCCAGGTAAGTTGGCACAGGGGGGAAAGGGTGGGATCGGGGGATCCCCCACCCTGGGCGGGGGGATGGCAACCCTAACCATACCATACCTCAGGTAACACAGCAGTAGATGGGATTTTAATTTGCTTGAATTTATGATTATCAAAATAATCATAATGAAATGCAAAACATTTTAATAGAAAATCTAAAATTCAACAACAACACAATTACATTGGTTTCTACCTTTAATTACTACATTTGATGTGCGTTCAGAGGCTTTATAATTGAGTGTGCAATTAGAGATCTATCCAATTTGTATTGAAGCAACTGGAACAACATCTTTAACAGTGTATCAATGAAAGATTAAGAGAAAACAGCTGTTTCTGCTAATAATATACCAAATATTGGTTCTGTGGTACAGGAGGGAGGAAAAGGTTTTTCTGCAAAGGTTAAATGGAATAAAGATTAAGAAAATACATAAAAGTACTATAATTTCCACAAATTTAATTGCCTATTACTCTAGTAATGAAGTTGCTGAATAATTAAATCCCAGACTTTGCTTGGCATATACCACAGTTGGGTTATACGTATCTCTGGTAATAAACAGGAAATGCTTTGCTGGAAATGACATCGATTAACTAGTGGCATAACTAAGTAGTTCTCTAATAATATCTATCTTAACAGACTTTTTCATGTGAGGAACGCAGCAGAGGGAGACAGTTTGTAAATACCACCCCATTTTCCAAAATATTTCTTTTCAGGATTCCCTAATTTCAAAATGGCTTTTCTCCTTGGTCTCCCATCCATCCTGGAGCATTTTCAGTCCTCATCAAGATGATTTTGGGGGATTCGAACCAAGGTTGTTGTGAGGATAAATAGAAAAGGGGGAAATGTTGTAAGCCTCTTTGGGGAGAGAAGTGGGGTATAAATGAAGTAAATGCAATGTTTAGTGGTTAAAGTGTCAGATTAGGATCTGGGACAGCCAGGTCTAAATCCTCATTCTGGCATGGAAGCTTGCTGGGTGACCATGGTCCAACCACACACTCTCAGCATAACCTACCTCACAAGGCTGTTGTGAGGAAGAAATGGAGGAGAGGTGAATGATATAAATCACTTTGGGTTCCCTTTAGGGAGAAAGGTGGGATATAAATGAAGTAAAATCAATCAATTAATCCATCAATCATTGGCATTATGACATTGCCTAGCTTTTTTAAAAAATAAGTGATTGAGAGGTGAAAGTAGGAACAGAGGGGAGAGAAAAAGTGGAGATAGGTGGGTTGGAGGGGAGAGAGAAAACAGTGAAGGGAAGGTTGAGGGAAGAAGTATTGACAGAATGAGATGTAGTGACAAGAGTTGGGAAGCAGAGAAAAAGAAATGACAAGAGTGTGGACAAGCAAGAATAGAGGTAGTAGGGGGCCAATGGGATGATGGGATTTCCCTTTCCTCACAAGTCCTCCTGTAGTAAATCCATAAAGACATTGGAGATGGCCCCAATCAGAGCACCAAGGAGTAATAAGAACAAGTAATAAGCAATAAGAACAAATAGCAAATTCACAGGAATGCTGAATTGGGATCTGAATTGGTGTTAGTTACTAGGGAAGGAACCTTGCAGTCAAAGAGGAAATCTCACTGAGAATGTCTGCTCATTATGGCCATTTTCACACGTACCTGTAAGCATCCGGAAGATCGTGAGAAACTCACGGCATGAAGCATCTTCCTAGCGCTATTTCCCAGCATGATCCCCTTTAATGGTGCGATGGCATCAGAAATTGTGCCATTAAATGGGATCATGCCGAGAAATCATGCTGGGAAGACGCTTCATGCCATGAGTTTCGCGCCATCTTCTGGAGGCTTTGGCCATGTGAAAATGCCCTATATTGTGGCAGTGAAAAATTTAGTGAGAAAAAGGTTCCAATACCACCGTTATGTAATAACTTTTTATTAGGAGAACACAGACTATCCCCTAAGAAAGGAATTGATTCTATGATTGAAAACAAGACAGCTTTTATGACTCTACAGCGTGCCCATATTTGAAATACACGTATTTTCATCTTTAAAAAAAAGATATTAGAGTGAATATTTGAAACTGTTCTTTCTGCCTCTCTCAAGACAAAAGCAGAAATGACATTATCCATGTGTATAGTTATGAGTTAACCTGTAAGTGTTATATATATATATACATCAGGTTAGACCCAAGGAAGCAGATCCCTCTACATTAGACAGTTCCCCCTCGCTACTTTCTTTGGGCCTTGATCACCAGGCAGAAATCAACATCCCTTCTCTGACCACCTCTGCTAAATCCTGACCTGTCACCACTCCCTTGCTAGCTTCCTGCTCATAGAACAGCAGGGAGCAAGTGACAACTAAAAGCATTTGTCATGCTTCAGCTGCTTCACATATGCTTCAGATTAGCTGAAAACCACATGGAATCACTTGTGGTGGGATCTAGGAAGAGCCTTCAGCCAGTCAAAGGCATCTGTGGCAGCAGCGGAATCATTCTTTGCCCCCCCGCCCAGTCGGAATAAGAGGCAGAAACAAGGCTTGGGTAATAAAGGGCCACTTTTATTTAGGCAACAACATGAACTGCAACAACTAAAAAACCCTGGCAAGGGCCTAACCAGCGGTACAGGTCAAGCCCTGGGGTCACTCCCCTGGACCCCGCCTTGACCTGTCTGGGTGAGATCCATTGTCCCAGATGCGAGCCATCCACATGCATGGCTGGGATCCGGCCGGCCTGGCAGATGGTTTCCCCCTTAAAGCTCCAAGCACCTCCGCCACACAGCATGAGGGAAGGACTTGTCCAGGAGATCCCACCAGGCAGCCTGCCCTCTCAACTGGCCGCCGCCAAGCATGCCAGCCGAGCCTGACAGGCCCCTAATATCTCCACCAATGGGGATGTGCCAAGGGTACTCACCGTCCCGCTAACATCTCCCCAACTAAATCCTGCCATTGATGGCCTATACAGCACCACCATAGTCCAATAGCCACAGCTCCAGCAAGCAGTACAAGGTAGGCAAAAAACTTCCTTCCCCAAGGCCAATCAGGGAAAGAAAGGAAAAATTCCTACCTGGCCCCCCAAAAGGCAACCGGTCAAAAACCTGCACTGCTACTGGGTGGGCAGGTGGGCCGAGCACGAGGCAACAAGTGCTGATGCAGAGGCAGGGCTGTCCTGTTAAGGCACTTAGCCCCGCCCCTTCCCATGTGACTCTGAGAGCCCGGGAAACGCTGCCATTTATCCTCCGCGGCGGCAAACGTGGCCCCCGGCCTCAAGCCCTTGGCTGCCGGCCGGGTGGGGGCTGAATTACTGAGGTTGCCAACCTCAAGGTGGAGGATGGAGCTCCCCTGGAATCACAACTGAGCTCCAGACTACAGAGATCAGTTCCCCTGGAGAAAATGGCTGCTTTGGAGGGTATGCTCTATGGCATTATTCCTGCCCACTCCTCCCAAAATCTGGTACTCCCCAAATCTCCAGGAATCCCCTAAGATAGAGTTGTAACTCCATATAATTCTTGGCTGAGAATGGCTAAGAATAACTCCATGTTCATTTGCTGTTTGCTCTTCTGTCCTGGGAAGAGGTGAACAAAAGCAAGTGACAGCAGCAGGTTGAGATTTAGCAGAGGGAATCAGAGAAGAGATGTGACTGTCTGCTTGAACTTTGCTCCTGGTGATCAGTGCTCCAAAGAAGGGGAGAAGTGAAGGCTATTTACTGTATGGGGAAGCTACTTTTTTGGAAGGGTAGCAAGGGAGAAAAGATGTACAGGATACTTACAGGTACCATAGGACAGTACAAATGGAAAATGTCATGTTAGAGCAGCTTCAGATATGTGCAGATACAGAAAGCCTGAATGGAATGCTTTCTGAATTTGGGAATTTTATTGGCATCAAAGTCGGAACTCGCACATCTTTTCCTTACATGTGATCTCTGCATCAAGAGCACACCCTATTCTCTGTCAATGAGATGTATGAGTCCCCACTCCCCAGTTCAGATGTTAATGCCTTAGTCATGCTTCCTGTATTTTCACATATCATTTAACAGCTGAAGCCAGCATCTCTCTCTCTTTCTCAAAAATATTAAAATGTGGTCATTCAATGAAAGTGAGTAGCAGCAGAGAACAAACACACACATGTACAACCCAACACATAAATAATTTGTGGGGTTACTTGCCATAAGGAATCACAACAATATCCAGAGATAACATATCTTGGTGTTATAAAAAAGTGCCTCTTTAAATGCTCTCATAATACACACAAAAACTTCAAAGAGCTATACAACTGGTTCCCAGGCCTAAAAGGCCTTTGGATTATGTTCGTTCAATAGCAGCTCTTTATGCTACATGACAAACCACCTTTAAAAATGAAATGACAAACATGGCATTGGGGTCTACTGTTTAATGAAACAAAGAAGTCAAAATTTTGCAATATATATCCATTCTCAGCAAGCAGGGGATCTGAACAGACTGTTAATTAAGCATGTGTCTGGAAACTCATACAAATCTAACTCATTCATCATAATTATATTGTCAACATTTTCTTAATGAGTTTGACCAAAACAGGTAATTATTATTACACAACAACACAAAGTGATCCATATATTTTTGTATATTCTATTTTTGTAGCTTTCTTTCAAAGAATTTTGATAAATCCAAACAGCTGACTTTATACAGATACTCTCTCTGTGTGTGAGTGTGTGTGTGTGTGTAAAGTGCCATCAAATTACAGCTGACTTATGGTCAGCTGTTGGGGTTTTCATGACACCCCTGCTGGGGTTTTCACGACAAGAGATGAATAGGGCTGGGTTGCTATTGCCTGCATCTACATTGCAACCCTGGACTTGCTTGGCGGTCTCCCACCTAAGTTCTCTGAGATCTGACGAGTTCTCTTAGCTTCTGAGATCTGACAAGTTATTTACAGATTGGGCACAATGTCATCTGGATACTCCTGTTTAATATGGTGGATTCTTGCTGCCCAGGTGGGGAAAAATCCCCACATGGTGGAAGCCATTATGAGTTTCCAGGGCAGCACTGCCAAAGTCTCACAAGACAATCATTATATTTTTAATGAGAGGCAGGAATGTGGTAGTCAAAGGATGCTTGTGCTTACGCTACACACTTATACATTTTACAATAGTTCAGTTGTCCTGAATTCATACATTCTTTATTTTTAAAAAATTATCTATTATTATTTTCTTAATATTTTTTTTAAATGACTGAAGGGTTCATGTACCCATCTCTTAGTCTCTAAAATATATTTTCTTCCTTTTCCCCACATTGAGAAGTTTCAAATAAGCTCAGCAAGGACAATTTGTATTTGTATAGGGCCTGGTAGCTTGCAGACATCTGTAGGGTTGCCAATTTCCAGGTGGGACCTGGAATTCTTCTGGAACTACAATTGTTCAACTGAAGAGATCAGTTGCCCTGGAGGAAACAGCAGCTTTGGAGGGTAGACTCAATGGCATTATATCCCCTCTGAGCTCCACCACTTCTCTGAAATCTGCCTTTCCCAGGCCCCACCCACAAATCTCCAGGAATTCCCCAAGGCAGATTTGGCAACCTGCCTCAAAATGAAACTCCTCTTATTGTGTGGCATTCTTTTCCAGTACTAGCTATTACCTAGTGACGCCTAGACAAGATTCTGGCTGTAACCCTAAGAACACTATCCTGGGAGTAAGCGTCAATGAATAACAATAGGACTTACTTCTGAGTAGATCCCTTAGTTATTACTGGTGCTTTTTGTGCCATTGTTTGCAATTCCTGTGGTAGCCTGTGACTGAGGGCAAATCCACATTACTCATTCTAAGTCGCATGTTCCCCGCATTCCCCACGCAATCCCGAGTGCCGGTCACATTACCTCATTAAACAGATGCATTTCATTCGCATTTCTCCCGAATATGTGGTTACAGGTTTTCAATGGGAGTTTCACGGTGGCTGTGAATGGGCCAATGCGCAATTTATGCGGGTTTTTTAAAAACCACCCCCCTTCCTGTCTCTCCGGCCGTTCCGAGAGTTCCTATTGGCTGATTCAACTTGCAAGTGCTCTGTAGTCTGCAAAAGACTGTTTTTGACTTCATAGCATTGGATTTATTGATTATGCTGTTTCTGAATCAAATCTGGTAGTTTGAAAAATCATTTTGGGGTGAATCCATCCTCAGAACGGACTCGTGAAACTTCCTTTTTAACTGTTTTTTATTCTTTTTATTTTATATTACTGTAATATCAAAATTACGAAATATCAAAATAATGACACTCCAAGGAAGTGAAACTTCAGTAAAATTCAGGCACTGAACTGTCCTGCATAGGAAATGCCCACGAAAGCTTCCCACATGCTTCCAAATTTCTAAAAAAGAAACAGGAGAGAGCCATCAGTGCTGTCAGTGGGGGAAAGAGAGGCATCATTATCTTCAATGATGTTTCTTTATAAGGCAAGATCGAAATAACGGAAAAGTGTGCTAAAAAAAATTTAAAAAATGGTCCCGCCCCAAAAAGCGGTTTTCGAGCGGCCGTGTGACCAGAGGGACGCGCGAGAAAGACGGATTGGAAGCAGGAATGTGAACGAAGAGGAAAAAATCGCGGATTGGAGGCAAACGGAAGATATCCGATAAACATGCGGGTAATGGGTGAATGTGGATTCGACCTGAATTACAGAAAGCTCCGGAGGAAAGACTATAGATGGTTGTTGTGGATTTTCCGGGCTGTATAGCCGTGGTCTTGGCATTGTAGTTCCTGACGTTTCACCAGCAGCTATAACTGGCATCTTCAGAGGTGTAGCACCAAAAGGTGTAGTCTTTTGGTGCTACACCTTTGAAGATGCCAGTCATAGCTGCTGGCGAAACGTCAGGAGCTACAATGCCAAGACCACGGCTATACAGCCCGGAAAATCCACAACAACCGTCGTTCTCCGGCCGTGAAAGCCTTTGACAATATAAGGACTATAGACTCTTGTTTTCTCTTTGACTGACCTTCCATCTGAAGTTAGTATACTCAGTTACTCTTTCCGGGAGCCTAAGGTGTTTATATCTGTGTACCTTGTTTTGGGTGATTCATATTGTATTTAAATAAAATTAAAATGTAAAAAAATTACAGAAAGCTTTGGAAGTGTCTATTCTACAACTACTGTCACCAGAACAGCGGGAGTTGGGGGGGGGGGAGGTGGGGAATGGCTTCCTTTCAACTCTTTTACAATTTAGTGCTACTTTCAACTGCATGGTTACTATACTGCTGTTACCCTTCCTTACACTCCTTCACATTTCAAGCACTGCACTGTTTCTAACTACACCAGACTATGTTCTTACCCAAAACTGCTGCTTCAGTTTTGGGTAAAACAAAAGTCCACAAATATCAACCTGTTGGGACTCCTCCTCTTCAGTTGGCCGTTGTGTAACCAGATCCCCTAAGAAGCAATGGGCTATATATGCTAAAATCCCATTTTCCTGTGAAAACTCACATCAAACTGGCTCAGGCTGTTGGGACAGATGCTTTTTTTTGCTAATAGTCCAGTATATTAAAGCTTGGCCTGATTTGTTATCAGAATTGAACAGCAGGTGCAAAAAATAAAAAAAATAACTACCCTGCCAACTCAAACGAAAAGGTAGGGCTAATATCCTCTGGAAGGTATTGAGAAGATAACAAAAAGTCATGCCAACAACCGAATTAACGGCTCTATTTATGGTAAGTTTTACCTTGACAACCTGCTTCCGGTGCTTTGACATATAAATGCTTCATTGTATTTTTGAGCACCAGTTCCCACTTATAGTATTAGCAAACAGAAGAGGGAGCTATTTTGTGTAGTAGCAATGGAGAATGCTTCCTTTTCAAGCTGATGTGAGTGAAGTACTGCTGGTTTTATATTCAGATCAACTTTGCATATATGTTTCTTTTACAGGGTAAAATGAGAAAGATCTTTGTGGCACCTTAAAGCCTCACAAATTTATTGTGGCATATGCTTGTGTGAGCCAGAGCCTACTATAAGAGTCATGTCATGTTTCCCTCAGTTGGAAGTAATCATGTACCCATGGTTGTGGCTAGACATGTTAAGGTATAAGGTATTTCACTTAAGCAGTATTCTTCCTTATAATGGCTGAAAATGGTTTTCTTCAAAAAAGTCTAAACAAATTTCCCCATCAGTCCATCATATGACATTGAGAAAGTATATATAATCTTGCCAAATTTCAGATACATTTGTTTCTCAAGCTGTTGAGTTTAAAAAAAAAATAAAAATAGGTGAGATTTTTGCATAAAACTATGTCTTAAGTATTTTTGTTGTTTAAATCATGTTACAAATACAGGCTTATTCCAGTTGTGTTCCTCCACCGCGCCCCCCCCCCCCCGCATCAAATCTCAACAAAGTGGAGAGAAGTAAACTGGGTATCTTGTTTCCTTCTGTTCTCCTGGGCTGTGGAATTGCTGCAGTCAGGCGATCAACCAGGACAGAGAGAGAGGCAGGCAGGCCCCAACCCTGTAAGTAACACTTTGCAGGCTTTGGATTGATCTGAAGACATCTTCACCAGACTGGACGTGCCCTCTTACTTCCAGCAGCACAATCTGGCATGTCCCCTTGGTTGTGAAACTGTGGCATGAGAGTGGGTATTTTAAGGAGTGGGGAGCGAAGGGAAGGTGTTTGTTGTTGTTGGTGTTTAAGCTGTTTGCTCTGGGCTTCTTTTTAAAGATTCTGATAGTTAGTTTTATTTTGACCACAACGCGAGGAGCCAAGAATAATGACACTTATTCTAACATCTTGGTAGTGGATATTTATGAGAGGTATGATAGTAGTGGTGGTAGGACAGGATAGGTGTTAAGAAATGGATCCACTTGGTTTCTACAACGCCTTTTAAAAACAATTTTAACAATGACTTTGCTGATACCCTGGTAATATATTGGGAAATGAAATGCTGAGTGGTGAAAGACAGGGCCCTAGGCCCACACACTTCTGAAGAACACTTGATAGGCACCAGGAAATGTGTTGGTGGGTGCCCTGTTGGGGACCCCTGTGCTAAGGAATTAGGGAAATGAAATGTGAAGGATGATGGCTGGGGTACCATTGGCAGAATACTTAATGAATCTGATAGAATGTTCCAGAGTGTCCATTTTAGGACTGTGCATGGTAGGGATAGTAGAAGACAGCTTTCTTTCTGCCACCATTTTGTCAGCTAAATCTTATCTTGATAATTCATGGTCTTTTAATATCAACCTCCCCTATTGAAGATCCTTTGGTTCAGTGCTGTGATGCTTTTGCAACATTCTCTGCTGATGAATAGTTCCAGACTAACTTCTATGTCATTTTGAATACTTTTTGTTATCGAAGTGTTGGAAGCACCCGCTGGTACATTTTCTATGGATAGGCTGAACTTGCTCTGGTTCAGATAGGCCAAGCTAGCCTGATCTTGTAGAATCTTGGCTGCTTAGCAGGGTCAACCCTGGTAAATACTTGGATAGGAGACCACAAAGGAAGACTGGGGTTGCTATGCAGAAGCAGGCAATGGCAAAACCACCTTTGTTTCTTGCCTTTAAAATCCCAGCAGGGATCACCATAAGTCAGCTATGACTTGATGGTACTTTTCATCACCAGGTTGCATTTGATCTCCCTGATTGTGTGGACAGGATTCTGGGAGTCATAAGTTCACCACCTGTAAATTGAATCTTTTCTTTTTTTTGGAATATTCAGTCTTGCCAGGATAAACTAGCTGCTCTACTTGTCAAAATAATATAACTCATTTTCTGGAAGCGCATTGAAAGAAGCTTTTATGAAGCCATTATTGAAAAGACTGGGTTTGCTCAAGGAAGATCTTGTCAATTATAGTCTTATTTCGCTCATTCTTGGGCAAGGTGAATGAGGGAGTGACTGAGCGATCTGCTTGAAAGTTTCCTGAACGATTCAGCTGGGCTTGACCCTTTTCAATCTGATTTCAGATCCTGTTTGGGAGCTGACACAGTATTGGTTATTCTGGTAGATAATTTGTTTGCAAGCAGATAGAGGCAACATGGCTTTGTTAATTGTCAGATATATCAGCAGCATTTGATGTTGTGGACCATAAATTATTATTGAAATATTTGTAGAATGGATTTGGTGGTTACAGGGACAGCTTTCCCATGGTTTATATCTTTTTATCTTGACCAAAGGCTTACAAAGAATTTCCAGTAGACAGGTTGATTCATCACTGTTCTGATTTAGTATAAGGTACATAGGTACATGTTTTCTCAATTTTTAGAGGACTGGGGTTTGATATTGAATTAATTTGTAAATGTTTTTTAGAGACAAGTTTTTTAAGATGCTTTATTAAAAAGGCAAATAAATAATCTAGCAAATTTCCATGAGAAGAAAGTTCCACAGTCAAACCACTACAGCAAAGAGTACATTCTCTAACATGTCTGTGGAACTCTTCTGGAGGGGCACAAAGAACAAGGCCTCTGAAGCTGGTTTAATTGATTATTTATATGTGGACAGGCAATCCTTTAAAGATCGCTTAGGGTTTTATAGATACAGAGGTAAAATTTCTGGAAGTTTTGAAGCCACGGGGGAAGAAACTTTTTGTTTTTCCCCAGCAAAACCAGAGATTTTGCAGAAAATAGAAATCTATGCAACACTTACTTTCCTATTAAACCTAAACCAATTTTGCTGCTTTATCAACACAAAATGAATCATGTATAATTTAGTTAGTATATAAAATTGTGTTAAGTGACACATTTATGGAATTTAAAAGTACACATGCCTTAATTTTTTACAAACAAAATTGTAAATATACCCAGTACTAAAGTGGTACTAAGATAGCAGTATATGCTATATTATCAAATATCACTCATTCTGAAGTCCTTAGGAAAATAACCCCTCCCTCTGAATTCTGTTTTTTTCCTCCAGAACTTCACAACTCTGTAGGTAATAACAAGCAATTTGAATTATGCCTAGAAATGAATTCGTAACTGTATACATCTTTCAAAACTGGCAAGATACACTTCTGAAAAGTACTGCCAGTGAGTTGTCTTGGCACTGCATTTTGTGCCAACTTGGGGGCCTGTTTCAGTGGCAGAGCTCTGCATGTAGATGATTCAGGTTCAGCTGGTGAAATCTCCAGTTCATGGGGTCATGGCTAGCAGGTGCTGGGGAAGACTTTCTCTGTCTGAGACTCTGTTGGTGGTGCAGGCAGACAGTAATACTGAACTAGATGGGCCAGTGGTTCGACTTGTACAAGGTGTTTTTCTGTACTCATATCAATCGTTAATATTTCAGCATTTAAAATAAAATAAAATTATATAATGTTTTATTTTAAGATGGTAGGGGGAAAGCCAGAAAAACATTCTAATGATAAGCAAGAGGCTCTGTGAAGGAAGAAGGCCAAGCAGAGTAGAACTACTACAATGTATTGTAGTAGGCCCCCAAGTTGGCACAAATGTATTTCAGAACTACTACAATTTTTCTTTTTCCTTATTATTATTGTTAAATTTCATGTTCATCACAATACCAGAATGAAAATTCAATAATACTGCACATATAGCCTAAATATTACCATGTTGTATGAGTCAACTTTGTGTAGGGAAATGGAAGATATCTGAATTACTGTGGTTTCAGGATTTTTTAAAAGTGTAGAAAGCAAAGTTTCAGGATGCCTTCTGGCAGTGGATTGCATCATCAAGAAATCTTTCAGAGCCTGATCATATGGTCTAACTACTACCCCAGATGTGTGAAAACGTACTTACTTTGAGCTGCGTAACAGCTGATAAGGAGACTCATAGTGGCTGTTAGTTCCACTTCCTTGATGGGTTGAATTGGGGATTTCAAAACCCCTGCTCACAGTCATCTGCATGTATCCTTATCTGATGTTATACCACTCATGTTAGTAGACCACTTGCACGAACAGTTTTTGTGCAATTCATCTGAACTTACCCCATCTAACCAGCTCTTTAATGGAGCCAAATTAAAGACATCTATAGATAGCTTCAGGGGTACCTTTATGGAAATCCTATCAAGAAAAAAGTCCACCAAAATGACAAGAGGACATAAAGACTGAAGATGTTTTAATTTTGGCTCCAGTAGGGACCCTTTCAGGAAATCATGTCAAGTAAATATTTTATTCCAATCTAATACAGTCTGGAAATATATTTGTTCAACTGTGTGAATAGGAAGGAAATGTTTTGTGATGGGCACATGATTAGAATCCCACAACTTGGTCTATTGACTTTCATGAGAACCTAGACCTATACAAATCTCTTTAATCCTTTTGAGGCTGTCTAAACTAGTGGTGATCCTTAAATGTGACCCAGCTTATTGACAATCAATTTCAGTGGATGTTCCCAAATTCTAGTATTCTAGTCATTTCTCTATTTTTGCTGAGAGAATAATTTCTGTTTTTACTCTTTCCCGTGTTCATAATTTCTTTTTCTTTCTTTCTTTCTTTCTTTCTTTCTTTCTTTCTTTCTTTCTTTCTTTCGTTCGTTCGTTCGTTCGTTCTTTCGTTCTTTCGTTCTTTCGTTCTTTCGTTCTTTCGTTCTTTCGTTCTCATCTCATCTCATCAAACCTTTCTTCCTAGAGAGCTGCTGTAACACTGGTTAAGTGGTTGGGTTGTAAATCAGCACTCTGCTTGTTCAAATCCCACTATTGGGACCACCTCCCCCATTATGTCCTCTGAATAGGGTTGCCAGGTCCCTTGACTCCCCTGGCAGGAGATTGGGAGCCTGGCACCTACTTTGCTGTGCCTTGCGCATGCGTGTGCTCCTGGCTTGCGTGATGACATCACTTCTGGGAAATGACATCATCGTGTGGGGTCAAAGGGCAGCTGGGAGCACTCCCGCGGGCTGGATTGGCCCACTGTGGGGCATGATTTGGCCTGAAATAGGCCCGCTGCGAGGCACTTTTGACCCTAATCGAGCCACTGTGGGTATGGGAGCATGCCGCCTGGGGGGGGCACCCCAGGGAGCTCACCCCCGCTGGCCAAGTAAGTGGGAGCAGGGATTCCCCCACTCCGGGCAGGGGAATGGCACCCCTACTCCTGCAGGGCCTTGCAGTCTGCAGATAAGCAGCTTTTGGTGGTCCCTGGCCTAAGGGACATTCAGCTGGCTTCAACTATGGCCACGGCCTTTTCTGCCCTGGCCCCAGCCTGGTGTAATGCTCTCCCAATGGAGATCTGGGCCCTGCGGGACCTTTTACAGTTCCGCATGGCCTGTAAGATGGAGATGTTCCACCTGTCAGGTTCTGATTGTGTTTAAGCCAAAGAGACTCCATTTTAATCCTGTCAGTATATTAAGTGTTTCTTTTGCAGGTGGCAAGCCTTCCCATGAAAGCTTACAGAGAGAAGAGGAATGTTATGTCTACATATATCTGCCTTTCCAACACCCTTGAGAAACTTTCACTTTCTCACCCTCGGGCCGATTGTTTTGAGAACTGAGGGGGAGGATGGGGCCTGCAGGGAACTGCTATTCTGTACCTCAGCTTTTGGCTGGCATTCGTAACAATTTTCAAGTTCAGCTAAGATCCGTGTATCTTGGAATGTGTACTCTAATGGTTGTTTATCTCCAGTAAATCCTTTTGAAACCAAAGGACTTTTGTCTTATTGCAAGAGGCAGGCTGAGTTGCAACTTTTAGCAAGCCACAGTCTGACATTTTGTTACGAATCACCTCTGTTCCAACGCCTTGGCCGGAGAAGACGGATACCAAGGCCAAGCCCGACAGGGACCATTTGTTTGATCCATATGTCTCCAGCATGGGAGGAGTGGAACCTACTACAACAAATCAACCCATTCCGGGGGGAACGGAGTCTGGTCCTGCTACAGTGTATCCCCTCGTACCCGACAGAGCTGGCAACCAGGACGTCCGGAGGGACTTGGGAGCTCGACCATGGGTGGCAGTGGAACCCCTGATATCTTTGCCTACACCGAGGCAGTGGGGCTCCAGGCCTAGAGAAACAAGGGACAGGAGAGCAAGCACGATGTTCTCCAGGTCACTCATTGACGTGAGACGGTCGGTCGGTTCGTCAATGGAGGAAGGACCTAGCATTATTTGGGAGATTCCCAAACAGCCAATCGAGGCGCGGGCCAGCAACCAGCCATGGTATATGTGGAATAAAGAGTCCGATCAACTGGAAGAATGGGACCCCAGGGGTACAGAGAATACCCAGGATTGGGAGACCACACGCCATGACTTGATGAGCTGGGATTATGTCGAAGTTGCTACGTGGACGGGGCAGTGCGAATCAAATAATCAAAGTTGGCAGCAACTACAGAGCCGAACTCTAGCTGTCGATGCGGGGATTTCAGCGGTGACGGGACTAGCGAAAGGAATCCTCGCTGGAATATCGGAGGAAAGTGAAACTACTGGGGCCACCGGAATGGGAGAGATTCGACCTTGGTCCCGTGCTACCACCTCCTCTGAGGACTATGTGGATACAGTACAATTCCCAACGGAGATGCCCCAGGAATTGCCATATGAGGATGTAGATACCTTGGTGCCAATTCACGTACAGAGACTGGAAGATAGAATTGGCACTATGGAGGAGAACGTGGCCCACGCAGTGCACTTGCTATTGGTACTCGTCATGGAGGGAAGAGATGAGGGGCCGCGACAAGAAGCTGGAGAGCATCCTAGGGTCTCGATAGGTTGAGGCATAGCAGCCCTCCAACAGCTAGCGCCTATCCCGAGAGGCCCACCAGTATTAACGCCGGCACAAGGTCAGGTCCCCCCGTTGAACCGGGAACCGCCAGTCTTACCAGAGGATGATCAACAAGGACCGGTGACGCCACCGCTGGACCCTCCACAAGGTCCACCGGACGTGTTACCAGAGGATCTCCCACAGGGGCCTCCTCAAGATGATAATCATCACCCGCCAGGACCCCCGAGAGATGGGAACCAGGAGAGACCTCAAGAGCAGCCCCCTCTTCAACCTCAAGAGCAACCTCTTCAACCACGAGAGCCACCGCTTCAGCCCCAAGAGCAGCCTCCGAGACTCCCGCCACTGCGGGAACAACCGCCTCGTCTTCCTCCTCCAAGAGGTCCAGCACCGCAACCTTTTCGCCTGCAGCAAGTACCTCAGGGTCCCCCACAACCGAGACTGCAGGGTCCCCCGCAGCCGAGACCGCAGGGTCCCCCGCAGCCGAGACCTCAACAACCGCCAGTACAACCTATTCCACGGCAACCCGACGCACAGCCCAGACCGAGACCAGTGCCTGTACAGTACTACCCGTTACCAGCACCAGCCCCAGTCACTAGACCTCAGGAGTTACCAATGGGGTGGGTAAAGTTGGAAGCTACGTTTGACGGAGATCCTTCAAAACTAGGATTTTTCTTAGTACAAGCACTGCAGTTTTTTAATCGTTGGGGACATTTGTTCGAAGACGAAGCTAGTCAAATTGAACACCTAGGATCCTGGCTGCAAGGGAAAGCGGCAGAATGGTATGTAACTTTGTATGAATTGGGGGCCCCGGAATTAGATTCCTTGCAAGGCTTGGTAGCGGCTCTCCGAGCACAATATGAGGACCCGTTGGAAGAAGATAGAGCCCGAACGGAATTGCAAACCATTAGGCAAGGCAATCTGTCGGCCAGGGACTATGTTACTAAATTCCGACAGCTAGCAGCCAAATGCCCAAGATGTGAGGAGTCCACAAAAATAATTTTGTTTAAACAAGGCATGAATCCTAAATTGCTGGACCGGGCTCTTATGCAAGACAATCCCCCAACATTATTGGGTTGGATCCAATTGGCATATGAAGTGGAAAACCGTATGCAGGAAGTACGGCTTGTAGAACAACAGCAGGCAACGGGGCACCGAAGAACTTCGATAATTGTTAGAGGGGGAAGAGGAGCAGGATACGCAGCAAGAGGAGTGAAAGAAGCTAGATGGCGACAAGGACTGTGCTTACCTTGTGGCCAAAGCGGCCATTACACAGCGCAATGTCCACTGAGGCCTGTGCAACGAGCTCCGCTCCAGCCAGTACGTACAACCTCTACCACCCTTCCCCCACCGTACCGCCCAACACCGGCTCCACGAACTGCTAGAGGTTGCGGTGCAACCCGCCGGAATCTTCCTAAGAAAGGATTAGAATTGGAAGAAGTCATGGACTTGGATCCAACCGCTTTAATTGGAAGCCCGAGTTCGGGAAATGAGATGGATCTGTCGTAAGCGGACCCAAATGACAGATCAAACAACCATCCATTCCCGTAGTGGAAAGACCATGAGGGTCCATTCTGTTCATGCCAGTGACTTTAGTCAACCCAGAGCGGAAAACTCATATTCGTGTACAAGCACTTATTGATTCAGGATGTTCCAGAGATATCATTGCACCCGCTCTGGTCAATGGACTAGTACTTCCCATGAAGGAACTAGAAACACCAGTCATCTTCAAACAAATGGATGGCTCCAACATGAACCCAGTAACCACCGAAACCATACCTGTAATCACGGGAATGGGGCAACATTGGGAGACGAGGTCATTTGTGATTAGCCCTACCGCCAAATACCCTCTAATCTTAGGTAGCCGATGGTTATGGGATCATAACCCAGACATTGACTGGCCGAGTGGGACCATTACATTTCGGCAAGATGGCTGTAAAAATCACCAATGGAAGCAAAACTGGGGTACCAATCCTACCCGGATGGAGGAAGCTCTACTAACCCAGGAAGAAATCAAGCAAATACCAAAAGAATACAGAGCATATTTACAAGCCTTCACTGAAGAAGAAGCAAACGCCTTACCTCCTCATAGGAGGACCGATTGTGCAGTAGAAATCCTTCTGGGAGCCACCCTACCCAAGGGCAGACTATACCCAATGAGTCCTATAGAACGGGAGGAACTACGCAAATGTATTGATACCAATTTGGAAAGAGGATTTATCCGACCTGCTAATAGTCCTCATGCAGCCCCAGTACTGTTTGTCAAGAAAAAGGATGGGGGGCTAAGACTGTGTACTGATTTCAGAGGACTCAATGCTGTCTCCTCCACAAACGCATATCCAGTTCCCCTCATCAGAGATCTGCTCAATGTCGTGGCCCAAGGTAAGATCTTTACGAAATTGGACTTAAAAGATGCTTACTTCCACGTTCGTATAAGAGAGGGGGATGAATGGGAAACCATGTTCAATACACCCTTAGGGCAGTATGAATATTTGGTCATGCCTTTTGGCTTGTCGGGAGCATCTTCAGTTTTCATGTCCATGATCAATGAAGTCTTACATGAATTCCTATATAAAGGGGTGGTCGTTTATCTAGATGATGTCTTAATCTATTCAGAAACTGAGGAGGAACATGTAAAATTAGTTCAACAAGTATTAACCACCCTTATGCACAACAAACTACCCATCAAATTGTCCAAATGTGAATTTCACAAATCTGAACTCAGTTATTTGGGATACTGCATCTCCAAAGATGGGCTAAAAATGGATCCAGGCAAGATTAAAGCAGTGCAAGAGTGGCAACCCCCTACTACCCGTAAAGAACTGCAATCCTTTCTGGGGTTCGCCAATTTCTATCAAGAATTTATAGAGAATTTTGCCCTAATAACTCTCCCCCTTACAGAGTTACTAAAGACAAAGAACAAAGGGGAGCACGCCAAGAAACCCACCTCCAAATTAATTTGGACTCCAGAATGCCAGTTGGCTTTTAACCTGTTAAAACAGCAATTCGTATCAGAACCAGTCTTGCAGCACACCGATGAAAATCGCCCATTTATTGTGCAGGTAGATGCCAGCAATACGGCGATAGGGGGAGTTCTATTGCAAAAAGGGGAAGACAATAACCTGAAACCTTGTGCTTATCTCTCACGCAAGTTTTAAGAGTGGCTCAAACAAGCCGTAAGTTGGCTCTCAAATTTTTGGGACCTTTTCCTGTTCGCAAAGTGATCAACAAAGTCACTGTAGCACTTGACTTACCAAAAAATTTACGTCAAGTCCATCCTACATTCCACATCAGCTTGTTAAAAAAGGTCCCCCCTGCAAATCAATGGCACACAACCACTCCACCAATACCTACTTTAATTGATGACCAGGTCCACTATGAAGCGCAAGAAGTTCTGGACTCTAAAATTCGACACAATAAGTTGTTTTATCTCATTAGGTGGAAGGATTTTGACTCTGGACATGATGAGTGGGTGGAATCTATTCATATTCATGCCCCTAAATTGTTAAAAGCTTTTCATACTCAATACCCTCTTAAACCTGGGGGAGGAACATTTTAGACGGGGCAGAATGTCAGGTTCTGATTGTGTTTAAGCCAAAGAGACTCCATTTTAATCCTGTCAGTATATTAAGTGTTTCTTTTGCAGGTGGCAAGCCTTCCCATGAAAGCTTACAGAGAGAAGAGGAATGTTATGTCTACATATATCTGCCTATCCAACACCCTTGAGAAACTTTCACTTTCTCACCCTCGGGCTGATTGTTTTGAGAACTGAGGGGGAGGATGGGGCCTGCAGGGAACTGCTATTCTGTACCTCAGCTTTTGGCTGGCATTCGTAACAATTTTCAAGTTCAGCTAAGATCCGTGTATCTTGGAACGTGTACTCTAATGGTTGTTTATCTCCAGTAAATCCTTTTGAAACCAAAGGACTTTTGTCTTATTGCAAGAGGCAGGCTGAGTTGCAACTTTTAGCAAGCCACAGTCTGACACCACCGGGCCTTTGACTAGGGGCTAGCATTTTTTCACCCTTCTGACCACCATACCCTCCTTTTGCAGCCTCCCTGGAGTTACATCATGGTGGTGCCCATGGTTTATGGTGACTTTGCAATAGCCTGATTTGCTTGGTGGTACCTGGATTTTTATGCTATTTGGATTAATGTGGCAATAATATTTTAGGTATTTTAACAGTATATTTTGTTGGAAGCCACCCTGAGCCCGCTTGTGGGAAGGGCAGGGTATAAGACGAATAAAATAAAATAAGTATTGTTATAATCTCAACAGGTGACCTTGGGTATGCCACTCCTCTCAGCCTCAGCTCCCAAGCTGTATTGTGGGTTCCTTGTTTGCTGCACTGACCTTGTTTGCTGCTCTGCGTGGCACTAATCTGTCTAGAAAAGCAGTTACTATTGTTGTTGTTGTTCTAATGATCTTGAAATAATTTTAGTCTTCCTTTTCTGTAGTCTTTCCTTTTCTTCCTTCCTTCCAACTCCAGGGTATATTTTTCTAAATGAAATTTAGAAAGTAGTATGTAGGTGCATCGTAATTTATAATCTGACATTAATTTGTGTCTTTTAAAAATTTCTTTGTCACCCTCCCACTCAATGTATGGTCCCCAAGGATATGAATATTAAAACATTTCCAGCATTAAAACATGAAAACACCATTTAGACTACAAATATATATAAAATATTTAAAACAAATGAAGGACTTTTTTACTCAGATAATATAACTGTGCTGTAAGAAATGGCTTAGATGCCTTAGATGCCTTGGATAGGGACTGTCCTGCCATCTCAGCCAGTGGCATAAACCACTTAGGCAGGTGGCAGCCTTTTGCCTCCCTGGAAGAATGGAGGCAGAGGGCGAGCCCTACATACAGGGTTCAGCTTTTGGGGGTGGAGCCTTGCAGCGTTAGCTGGCCTCTCCGCCCCCAGGGCTTCAGTCTTGCCTCATGCTCGGCCCACCCACCTCACCCTATTTCAGTGTGGGACTAGCCGGTCGCCTTTGATGGGGCCAGGTAGGAATTTTTTATCTCCTTGTCCCTAATTGGCATTGGGATGGGAGTTTTGTTGCCTACCTCGCACTGTGAGACCTGTGGGGTTAATTGGCTTGATAGGTCTGAGTTAATTTCCCAGGGAGCAGGATTTCAGTTAGGGGAAATCTGTAGCAGGCTGGTGAGCACCCTTGGCACCTTCCCATTGGTGGGGAATTGGGGTCTGTCAGGAGCGGTTGGCTGCCGTACGGCCCAGTTGCAAGGACAGATGCCCTGGGTGGGGAACCCCTGGACAAGCCAGTCTCCCCCCGCTGCCGTACGGCTGGGTGGGGGAGCTTTACAGGGGTGAACCACTTAGCCTGGCCAGGCTGGGTCCCAGCCATTTGATGGATGGCTCGCACCTGGGGCAGCGGGTGTCTCACCCAGACAGGTCAGGACGGGGTCCAGGAGTGACCCCAGGGCCTGACCTGTACCACTAGTTAGGCCCTTGCCGTAGTTGATG
The DNA here is from genome assembly GCF_028583425.1 of Eublepharis macularius. NCBI lineage: Eukaryota > Metazoa > Chordata > Lepidosauria > Squamata > Eublepharidae > Eublepharis > Eublepharis macularius. The sequence goes on along the minus strand of NC_072791.1, from coordinate 93,919,724 downwards.
TTTACTTGTTGTTATTTTAATAAAGTGGCCCATTTTAGAACCCAAACTCTGTGTCTGTCTCTCATTCCGACTAGGGGGGCAGTAGGGTATCTTTGTACTTGGATTTATGCTGTTTTTCAAATTTCTACAACCCATACCCTATTGTATTTGTTCAGTGAATGCCATAGCTTATTAACTTGTACTAGTGTGTACTCTGCCTTAGGTCTTAGTGAGAAAGGTGGATGACAGACGTACAGATAGACAACAGCACACAAACAGGGAGGAGGGTGTAGTATCTTGAACACCAGGACACACCATCTTTGTAAACAAATAACAGGTTTTTATTCAGCTCTCACTCAGACAGAGCCTGCATTTGTAGTCAACCTCTCAGTCCTTCTTAATCAAGCCTCAGCAGCCACCAACTTGCTACAGGAACCCTGAAGGGCCAAGACAGAAGAACATGCAAAGCAAAAAAGCTATCTCCTAGATGCTGCTTGTATACACATTACAACATTTTTACTAAACTCCCAAACCAGATTACCCTAACAACAATACTAAGAAAAATATGAAGAACCTTATACAACATAATCTCTTAAATATGTAGGAGCAACTCTCTGACGTGCAGACGTGCATTGGCCTCTGAACAGGTGGTGGTGTCCCCAATGGGTCTGCAATTTTGGGAGACCCAGAATGATCAGAGACCTCCTTGTTCTGCACAACAGGAGATACAGTTTTGTCCAAATTCTTAGCATTAGTTGGTGGGCTTCCAGAGAGATGTATAGTTGTACCTCCTACATCCAAAAGAGACACTGGATAGTTTGGGCCTATGGCTTACTGCTTGGATGCAAAGTTAGGGTCAGTTGAGGGCAAGACAACTCGCCTCCTCAGTTGATCCATATGTCTTCGCACAATCTGTCCATCCTGCAAAGTGACAGAATAGGACACTGGGCCAGTCACTGTTTGTACTGTAGCAAGTATCCACAATGGACCCGAGCCAAAGTTTCTAGCATAAACTGCATATCCTATCAGAAAAAAGTCCCAGCGCTCTCTTGTCATGTTTTCCTTTCTGTTGTTGTTGTTTGTGATGTATACGTCCTGTTAGGTATGGGTGTAACAAATCAAACCTGTACCTCAATTTCTGTCCCATCAGCATTTCAGCTGGAGAAAGATTTGTAGTAGAATGTGGTGTAATCCTATAATTGAACAAATAATGAGCAAGCTTCATATTAAGACTTTCACCCAATATTCTGGAAATGCCTTCCTTAAAGGACTGCATTGCATGTTCCGCTAGTCCAGCTGATGCTGGGTGATATGACGCAGACAGACATGCTGAATGCCATTCTGTTCCATAAATCTTTTGAATTGTTGACTAGTAAAGGAATTGGAATTATCTGTCACCAGCATTTCAGGCAGTTAATGCACACTGAAACACATCTTTTACTTCTCAGTGGTAGCTTCGCTAGTTGACGGAGACATAGGCTAAATCTCCACCCATTTATAACACGCATCCATTAATATAAGTAACATCTAACTCTGAGTGGGATCAGCGTCATCTGTATGAAATCACCTCCAAGGTTGATCTGGCCACTCTTAAAGATGGAGGGGAACCACATTAGGCATTTTACGGCTTTCTTGGCATAATTCATACACCTGTACCACATACTCAATTTCTTGGTCCATTCCTGGCCACCACAGGAAACCTAGCTAAATCTAGTAAAAGGCTACTAGGAGTTAGTGAGCGAATATCAAACCAAACAAAAAGTCTTCATCTTACAGTTTTATTTTCAATCACTTTCCTATTACTTCTCATAAATGCTATGTTCTTTACTGTTAACGCCAAGACACTTTTAAAAAGTTCTCACAATAATAAAAGTAAATTGTTGCTGCCATTAAGATGCTAATCTTTTCAAATGGAACAAAGTGTTTAGAGTTTATAACCACTATATGTTTGGCAGTAACCAGCTCATATTAATTGTCCTTTATCTGATTGCTACTTAAATTAGCTTCTTCTGATCTTCTTAAAATCCTCTGTGTGGTATCTCCCTCACCTGTCCACTGCCTTTACTAATTTATGTCAGTCTACAGTTCATGTGTCTGTCAGCATGTTTTCCTAATACTTTTCCATAATGTTCTAATCTATTGCACTTTACAACATTTCATAGCTGACCCTATCTATGCTATCCTTTCAACAAGGACTACCTTCTCCCATATGGGAACATGGTGACGGGGCGATAAGTGCCTCCCACAGGACTCCCCTTCTCCACACCTCATCCCCCAGGGATCTGGCAACCCTATATCCATCGCACTTTTTTTGTCCTACTTGGGCTTGCAGTGGGTCAGAACTAGAGATGGGCACGAACAGCAGTACGAACAAAAAAACCCCCATGAACAGCCCAATCTGCTGTTTGTGAACAAGCTGTTCATGAGGCCCCATTCTAAACGAACAGGTGGTCATTGCAAGCCTCATTCATTGCTGTTCGTTGCTGTTTGTCAAGCCAGGCAGTCTGGCACATGCAATCAATTCCCTTGGCAACGTAGGCAGGGATTGTCTGAACTCTGTCTGAACTCCTGCTATTACCCTGGAAACCCCAATCTAAGCCCAGTGTAGCTTGATAGGCAGGTCTTCTTTTCAAATGTGGAACTCCAAATTTGTTACAACAAGGGAGCAAAAAGCAGGGGGGAGGGGGCTCCCAGCTGTGACTTTGCAGACAGTGGAGAGGGAGAGAGACAGTTGTTGGCATTTTGATAGAGAGAGTGCATTGGAGCTTGAATTTTCTTTGTGTGTGGTGGGATAGGGATCTACCCCTTCAAGTTCCAGGGCTGCTGCCAGGTTCTGGGCCAAGCTATTATTTATTATTAGTACCTTTCTTGTTGCCTGCTCAGGTCAGGATTCTGGGAGTGGTGCAGTAGGGATCTTGATTTGGATGATGGCTGGAAGAGAGCCTGCTGGCCCCCACGAACAGCTGACCACGAACATGTTCATGAACAGGACCATGTTCGTGGTTGTGAGTCCCTGTTTGTGGATGGCAATGAACATCATGTTTGTTTGTTTTTCTGTTCGTGCCCATCTCTAGTCAGAACTGAAGAGGGCTGGGGGTTTGCAGTACCTAGCACTTAGCAGCTGGCCCTTGTCTCTTCTCCCTTGTAGCCTAAGGAAAGAACGCAAATACATCTTCATTGGCCTGCTTCTAAGACTCTTGTGATGTTAGTGCAACAGGCTGCACATGCTCAGTCAATTCCTTTAAAATCTCATGAGAACTAGCAGTCTTGTGAGATCTCAAGGAATCTTGGGCTGCACCTACAGCCTCTTTCCTGTCCCATTGTCTTGGCCAGGGTAAACTGTCAGCAGCTGTTGGCAGTGATTGAAGGGGGGGCCTTAAACAGCCCTGTGGCAAACTGCACATTTTAAAAAGCCTGGAAGTACTGTACACACAGCTGAAGGACTGTTAATGATTAATCCTTCATGAGCTGGAAAGAGGAGGGTCTGTTTTCAGCATTAGCTGAGAGGAATCAGTATTCAGGAAAAAGCGACTTCTTCTTACAGAATATACAAATTTAGTTTGTATGCCAGACTTGCTCTTAGAACGCTACTCACCCTCCAGATCAAGTAAGTAAGAGGATAAACACACCATAACTGGGAGTTTGATCCTATTATCAGGATGATTTGAAGAGCTTGCAGCCATTTTATGAGAATGGGTGGACAGCAAGAGGAATTATAAAGGGTTAATCCTTCACAGAATCAAAGAGCTTTGAGTGACAGGCTACACCAAGGGATCTGATTGGGTAGTGTGAGCTGGAAAGAGGAGGGTCTGTTTTTCAGTCCTAGCTGAGAGAGATGGAGTATGAAGAGTTGGGAAACAGAGTTCTAACAAAGAGTAATTTTAATGCTGACTGGAGAACTGGGGAAAAGTTGGCAAGGAAGTTTGAGAAGTAGGTGTAGACTCCCATTTGGGGCAAAGAAAGGGGATACAGCTTCTAAGGAGAGGAGACTTTCCCTATCCAGTCAGGGAGGTAGCTCTGGAGAGAGAAAGGATCCCTGGTCAGGTGTGGTTGGAAACTGCCTGAGGAGACCTTCAGATTCAGTCAACAACTAAAGGAAAGCACTACGGTTTGAAGAGAAGGGATTGGGGTACTAAAAAGTGGGTACAAGCATTCCTAACTCCAAAAGAGAAAGAGAATACTAAAAGAAAGTATACTAGAGTGTTTGGGGAAAACCAAGGGAACAAAAGCCTCAAAACATAAGCATTTAAGTATCTGTGAAGAGCATAAGAACTAAAGTCTGTGCACGTACTAATTTTTGTCTTATATATGTTGGATTGCCTCAGAAATTTTCAACCCCTGATTCCACCTGAACTTTCCTCTCTAAAATAAATCAACTAGTTAGTTATTTTTGAATTTTAAAAACTCTTCTGGTGCCATTTCTGCATTTAAGGACAAGGGAATGTCATAGGCCCATATGGCAATACTGCTAATTCTGATGTTACCACATTCTTCCTCGTAGCTGCTGTTGTCCTGGCTGGCTTGGCAGGTGTTCATTGTTGTTGAGCTGGGGCCTTAAAAGGCCTCAATAGTGTGCTGCTGCTGGTGCAGCATTTCTCCATCTTCCTGGTGGGCTTTACTGTTTCTGGCACCACAGATTCCAAAGTAATCCTGTGGTCCTGAGTAATCCAGGGGCTGTTCTGGCAATGGGGTGTGCCTGCTTCCAGACACCAGTAATGTGCTTATGTCATAGTGATGCACTGATTTCACTTCCCATGTGCCCAGAAGTAACATCAACACAGCACCAGAGAATCTGGACTTTGACTTTTGCCAAAATGCCAGTGTACCTGGCATCCCCCAGTGATGCACTGGCATCAGGGCGCATGGGAAGTGATGTCAGCTTGTTAGGATGGTGCTGATGTCCCCCAGTTTCCTGCTCTCCCCCCACTGCAAGCCAGTTGAGTAGAGTTGGGAAATGCCTACTCATGGGAGGGAGTTTGTCTCCTCCTAGCAGTGGGGCTTGGTAGCCTGGTTTAATTGTTGTTTTAAGGCAGCATAAACATGTTCTAAATAACAAACTAAGACTTTGTATTGAGCTTATGTTTCCTGAACAAGCTGAGTTGAGGCCTATATGAGTGTTTACAGGCTTCCCGTATTTGCTTAGTGTAAGAATGGGCATGCAAATTCTTTGAGATGTGATTATGGTAATGTATGATTAATATACTTTATAGAGATTCCTCTGCATGTGGTTGCTGTGGGTATTAGATATGTGCTTCCTTGTTAAGGTTGCCTGTTCTGACTCAGGAAATTCCTGAAGATTGTGTGTGTGGTACCTGATGAGAGTGGATTTGGGGGGTAGAGCCCATTAAGGATGTGATGCCACACTCTGTGATGTCACCTCTGAGTCAAAGGGTGAGTCCTTAAACTCCTCCCCTTCCTGTGAGATCACTTCCTCCTTTCAAAATCCTTATTTAAGTTTCTCATCTTATGTCACTTCCCATTTCTCTCCTTGGTCCTTTTCCCCACCTTGAACGTTCAATCAGAAAGGAAGAGCAAGATTTCTTGCTATTGGACTTCTCATGAATTATTAAGATATTTTCCAACTGATGCTAAATAGACGGGCCAGAAATAATTTGTATAGCATCTTCATTTACTGAGAAGAAATTAAAATACTTCTCCCCATTAAAAGTATAAATCCTCACACAGAAAAAGATTTGCAATTTTATGAATGAAGGACTCATTAGATTGACTTACTCACTGCACTATAGGTTTGCTAGCTCCAGGATATAAAATTCTTGGAGATTTGTGGGTAAAGCCTGGGAAGGCCAGAAGTTGGGGAGGGGAGGGACCTCAGTGGGATGCAATGCCATAGATTCTGCCCTCCTAAGCAGCCATTTTCTCCATGGGAGCTGATCTCTCTCATCTGGGGATCAGTTGGAATTACAGGAGCACTCCAGACCCTGCCTGGAGGTTGGTAGCCTTAGCTACAAAGATCTCTTACAACCCAGTACAAAATAATTAGCTACATCAAAAGAATTGCAGAATTAGTAAAGTATCATTGTTTTTAAGTATATACTATACTATGCCCATCTCAATTGTACACATCAATGTAGATTCACACTAGCCTTTTATATATATATCTATATTAAAAAGCAGTGAATGTTAAGTATATTTATATAATATAAATATGTGCTAGCTATAAATAATAGGTAAGGAGAAAAGAGATTCCTTGCCCAACTTTGTACCCCCGGTATAGCTAGTATGTTGTTTCTTGGGGTGGAAGAAGCATACCTCTGCTAATCTACAGTGATACTATAATAGTTTTCCTTAGGCTAACTAATAGCTTAGAAAGATATGCAAACATTTAACTTATACAGAGCGGCTCCTCAGGAAAGATTGGGAAGCATCTTACTATATAATTGAGTAAGTGTATTTCAGACTACTCACTTTATACCCTGGTGCACCATCAGAGGGCGCTGTCATGGAGGGAAGCAAGGCACCATGTTCCTCCAGACAATGTGCCATGGAGGGAAGCCCAAACTGGGAGCATGATGGGAGAAGGTGGCAATGCCCGCCTTCTGCCTTCAACCAGTTGAGATTAGGAGTGGAGCAGGTGGCAATGCCCACCCCCTACCTTCACCCAGCTGGTATTCAGAGCGGAGTAGGTGGCAATGCCAACTCCCCCCGCCTTAACCCAGTTGGTATTAGGAGGGGAGCAGGTGGCAATCCTGCCCCCCTTGAACCAGTTGGGATTAGGAGTGGAGCAGTTGGTAATGCACCCCCCCCACACACACACACAACTTTTAACCCACAGGAGGAGAAGGCAAGTGCCAGATGAGGGCCTCTGGGCTAGGACCAGGATGATGGTGTGCTGCCACTTGAGTCCAAGACAAAAGGCATGTGTGGTTGGCTGTAGCTCACCTTTCCTGTATGTGTTGGGTGTGTGGACTTTGCAAGGTTCTCTTAGTCACCAAAAGCCATGGGTGGTAGTGGTGGGTGTTAGCCATCACTCCTGGCTGGACCATACCACCCCCCACTACCTTGAAAGGCAGAGCACACTGGGCACCATATCTGCACCAGGGACACTCCACTCTTGCCAGAAGTTTCAACTACAAGCTCCACTTCAGGCTGGTCAGGGGAGAGGCCAACCACTTTCCCCTTTTAATTTTTATAGTATTTACCTAGAGCATCGCCCAAATTGTAGCCATTTTTTCTCCTCTCCTTTATTGCTCAAGGGTGGCAGTTTGAGACTTGAGACAGGCAATTGCCAGTCAATGGTGGGCAAATGGCAGCCCTATTCTGGGTTAATCTGAGTGGAGTTTACTGCACATTACATTTACTGCATATTGTTCAAGAATGAACACCTGATGTAGTAAATATGTTTTATACTTTTCATCTGCCTGGTGAGATGAATATAGAACTTTCAATGGATGTTACATTATAATTAGTAGCCATATAACATCAATACAATACTAATCTGAAAACAGATAATTGTGGATACACTGAGTGCGTGCAAATTTTAACATTTCAAATACAAATTTGTAATGTTCCTCTTACCAGTTTATGCATCTAATCCAATTTTCCTTATGATGTATATAGGTTGAACAGTTGGGGAGATTATATCCTTCTCTGACACTTTTACCAATTGGAAACCATTCTGTTTCCCTATATATTCTAATTGTAGCCTCTTGTTCAGAGTACAATCAGATGTTGTGGCACACCCATTTATTTTAATGCCATTCATAAGTTTTCATGATCCCCACAGTTGAAAGCTTTGCTGTAATCTGTAACACACAGGCTGATTTTCTTCTGAAATTCTCTGGTGTACTCCATTAGCCATTGATTTGCAATATGATCTCTAGTGCCTCTGAACTCAGCTTGAACATCTGGCATTTCTCATTCTATATATTGTGTGAGTTTTTGTTGTAGAATCTTGAGTATCACTTTGCTTGCATGGGAAATTGATGTGATGGTCTGATAGTGCTGCAATCTTTGGCATCTCTCTTTTGGAATGTAGATCGGCCATTTCCAGTTTGTGAGCCATTATTTTGTTTCCCATATTTGTTGACATATTCTTCTTAAGATTTTGATGGACTCCGTTTCTGTAGCTTGAAATAGCTATATTGACTATCCCATCTACTCCAGGTGCTTTGTTTCTCCCAACTGCTTATAGTGCAACTTCACTTTCTAAAATTGCAAGCTCTTCATCAAAACATTTTCCTTTGAAGTAAATCATTTCATCGCTTTTGTATACTTATTCAGTGTATTTTTTCCATTTCTCTTTATTTTGTCCTGATCAGATACTATATTTCCATGTTGATCTTTCAGCATACCTAGCTGTGGTTTGAATTTCTCTTTGATTCCCTGGATCTTGTGGAACAGGTCTTTTGTTCTCCCCTTTTTGTTGTTCTCTTCTGTTTCTCTGTGTTGGTTATTATAATAGTTCTCTTTGTCTCTACTTGCAAGTTGCTGAAAAACTGCATTTAGAATTCTAAGTATTTTTGTCATCTTTAGCTTCTGCTTCTTGTCTATCCTTAGCAATTTTATGAGTTTAGGCTTCTCCTTTCTTTTGGCTACAGGAATAGTTTTTGCACATTGTTTCTTAATAGTGTCTCTAGTTTCAGCCCACAGCTCTTCCAGTTCCCAAACAATTAAAGTTATTAATGCAAATCTATCGTTTACATGGTCTTTAAATTTTTCAGGAACATTATTTAGATTATATTTTGACACTATGATTGTTTTAGTGTTTCTCTTCAGCTTTTTTCTAATTTTTGATATCACAAGCAGCTCCTGGTTTTAATTTAACAGTAGGGTTGCCAGTCCCTCTTAACCTCCTGGTGGGGGGACTGGCTCTCTGCACTTACCTCTTGGGGCGGGGGTGCTGAAAGTATGCCCATGCTCCACAGGGGCTTGGATTGGGGCTGCTGTGGAGTGCGGAAGCACTTCTGCGCTTTGCAGTGGCCCAAAATGAGCCCATTTCAGGCCCATTTTGGTGCAGATTGGGCCTGTTTTGTCCCAGATGGGAGCCACTGAGGAGCATGGGTGCACCCCTGTGCTCCACAGCATCCCAAAATGGGCCCATTTTGCCCCAAATTGGCCTCGTTTTGGGCCCGTTTTTGTGCAGATCAGGCCCATTTTGGCCTGGGCCAGGGCTGCTGTGGAGCAAGGGAGCGCTCCTGTGCTCCACAGCGGCCAAAATGGGCCCGATCTGTGCCAACATGGGCCCGAAACGAGCCAAATTTGGGCTGAAACTGGCCTGTTTTGGGCTTCAAAGTGCAGAAGCGCTCCTGTGCTCGCAGCAGCCCTGATCCGAGCCAAAACAGGCCTGATCCAGGCAGCCGCTGCACACAGGAGCACGCAGCACAGCAGGGGAGCGCGCACAGAAGGTGTGCACCCTCTGCTGGCCAGGTAAGTGGGGGGGCGGGGGATCCCTGCCGCCACCAGGGGTCTGGCATCCCTATTTAACAGAGATAATAGAACTTCTCCACTTCAGCTTCCAATGATGTAATCTAGTTGATTCCTGTATTTGCCATTTGATGATTTCCACATATATCCACGTATACAGTCATCTATTTTGTTACCTGAAGCATGTGTTTGCAATGAACACATTGTTGACTTCACAAAATTCTATGAGTTGTTTTCCTGCTTTATTTTGTAATCCTCTTCCAAATTTTTCAATAATGTTTGATACTACTTTGCATTCTACTTTTGCATTCCAGTCACCTATGATTATCAGTGCATCTTGTTTAAGTATATGATCAATTTCTTCCTGGACACTTTATAAGAGCTTTCACATTCTTTCTCTTCAGCATCTGTAGTTGGAGCATACACTTGAATGATGGTTATGTATGTAGGTCTTCCTTGTAGATTGGTTGATATTATTTTGTCAGGCATAGCTCCTGATCGCTTTTGCTATGTTGTCTCACTATAAAAGTAACACTGTTTCTTTCAAGTTTGTTATTTCCGCAGTAATACACTTTGTAATCTTCTAATCTTGGGTATGAGTGAGCTAAATGGACTGTATTAGGATCTTTTCAGTCAGGAAAAGATCCTAATACAGTCCATTTAGCTCACTCATACCCAAGATTAGAAGTTTTAAATGTTCCATTTCTTTCTTTTCTTTTCTTTTGTTGTCCAAATTTCTAAATTTTATAGTGTAGAATAACTTCTTGCACTATTGCCAATAAACAATTTATCACTTAGGCAAACTTAAATTAAAAAATAACAGTATAAATTTCTCATTTAACAATTTCAAGTTTATCTGGATTCATATTTCTCACATTCCATGTTCCTATTATATATGTTGTTCAGCGTTGGACTTTATTTTTGCATCTATTCACATCAGCAACTGGACATCCTTTTGGTTTTAATCCAGTCTCCTCATTAAGAACAGTGCTATTTGTACTTGTCCTCTGCTCTTCTCCAGTAGTCAATTGTCTTATGAGCTGGAAGTCCTGTCTTCCAGCAATATACCATTTTCATTTGTGGTAGTCTCATCATAGGGTTTTCATGGTAAGAAATGATCAGAAGTGATTTACCATTGCCTTCTGCTCAGTACTAACCAAGGTTAGCTGGAGTGTCAGTGCTGTTACCTGTGAAAGTTCCTCTACCAGTGTTACCTTCCACTACTGCCCCTGCCCAGTGACTACCATTCCTCCACCTTCATCACCATAGGAACTGTCGATTCTCTTCCACTGATGTGACTCTTGATTCCTAGTCTGTTCTTACAGCATTGACCATTCTGCCTTCAGTGACTAGGTTCTTGATCTAGTCTATACTCCTGATATTACTGCTCTCAGCTTCACTGACACCCCCTCACCACATTGAGGTGTGTATTCAAGAAGGGAACTGATTATTATACATACAGGATATTATCCTTAGTGTATATTCTATGCAGCAAAATCCACAAGCATATGAAATTCTTTGTTTACATTTTCATAGTATTAACTAGGGGTGTGCAAGCCAAAAATTTTCGGCTATAGCCGAAAGTAGAAAGCCGAAAGAAGATTCTCTATCGTTAAAGCCGAAAGCCGAAACAAGAATCTCTTTCGGCTTTCGGCTTTCGGGATTCTTTCGGCATTATTTCGGCATTCTTTCGGCTTTTTTCTATGGGAAAATGCCTCCGTCTTCCAGGACGCCTGGAGGAGGCATTTTCCCACCGAATAAGCCCAAAATTGGTGGGGACCTTCCTCTAACCCTTCTCTAACAACCACCCAAGTTTCAGACAGATTGGACTTTGGGGGGCCATGTTATGGCCCCCCAAAGCAGGTCCCCCCATCCTCCCATAAGAAAGCGAAGGAGCAGCATATTGTTAGCATGCTGCTGCTGATCTTTCCTCATTATTTCCTATGGGGAAAAAATGAAGAGGCAGGCTTCCTTTGCCAGGGGTGGCATTTTGCATGCAAAATGCCCCCCAGCCCTCAGGGGCCCTTCTCCCACCCCTCCTCCCACCCCCCACCAAGGCTCAGCCTGCTCCCACTTGGGGGGGCCATTTCATGGCCTCCCCAAGTAGGTGCTCTAATCTCTACCACTGACAGCTGGGGGAGGCTTGTGTTGCCAGGGGTGGCATTTTGCATGCAAAATGCCCCCCAACCCTCTGGGGCCCTTCTCCCACCCCTCCTCCCACCCCCCACCAAGGCTCAGCCTGCTCCCACTTGGGGGGGGCATTTCATGGCCTCCCCAAGTAGGTGCTCTGCTCTCATCTCTACCACTGACAGCTGGGGGAGGCTTGTGTTGCCAGGGGTGGCATTTTGCATGCAAAATGCCCCCCAGCCCTCTGGGGCCCTTCTCCCACCCTTCCTCCCACCCCCCACCAAGGCTCAGACTGCTCCCACTTGGGGGGGCCATTTCATGGCATCCCCAAGTAGGTCCTCTCAGCCCCTAAAGTCCACCCCTTACAGCCCCACACAAACCCAATTCCCCCCCAGCTGCCACACACAGACCCAAATCCCCACATTAGCCCCTCACAGACCCAAATCCACCCCCACCTGCCCCACACCCATAACCCCAGGAACAGGCTGGCAAAGGCCAGCCCTCTCCCTTTGTTCCCTATGCTGGGAACTTCTAAACTCTCTTTCCCTGGGCAATTCTGCACAGCCCAGGGGTGCCACAATGGTGGGCACACTTCTGAGTGCCAGCTGGTCCCTGTGAAAGAGCACCTGAACCACAGACACCCTCCCTCAAATTCCCCCACCACCTACAGAGATGGCTGGCCAGCCAGCCCCATTGTTCCCTATGATGGGAACCAACTGCACAACAAAGAATAAAACAAGAACAACACAAAATAAAGTTTTAAAAAAATTATATTCTCCCTTCCAAAGTACAAGTAGGCAAAGCATTATGACACATTACACCAGCAGTCCCCCACACAGAAAAATTAAAACAAAACTCACTTAACATCAGAGAATCACAAAGCATGATTCCTGTCAAAAACACTTTATTTCTTGAACAGCTTTAGGTTACACAGCAGGGGGGAACACCAAAGGGCATGGCAGCACTATCTTACACAAAAATAACACAACTCACTTCACATTAAAGAATCACCCCAAAAAATTGCTGTCAAAAGCACTTTATTTCTGTAACTGCTTTAGGTTACACAGTAGGAAGGCACCACAGAGCAGGAAAGCAGTGTACTACACAAAAATAACACAACTCACTTCACATCAGAGAATCACACAAACACAATTGCTGTCAAAAACGGTGAAGTGGGTTGTATTATTTTTTGTAGTACATTGCTATCATGCCCTGTTGTGCCCTCCTACTGTGTAACCTAAAGCTGTTCAAGAAATAAAGTGTTTTTGCCAGGAATTGTGTTTTTGTGATTCTCTGATGTTAAGTGAGTTGTGTTATTTTTGTGTAAGATAGTGCTGCCATGCCCTTTGGTGTTCCCCCCTGCTGTGTAACCTAAAGCTGTTCAAGAAATAAAGTGTTTTTAACAGGAATTGTGCTTTGTGATTCTCTGATGTTAAGTGAGTTGTGTTATTTTTGTGTAAGATAGTGCTGCCATGCCCTTTGGTGTTCCCCCCTGCTGTGTAACCTAAAGCTGTTCAAGAAATAAAGTGTTTTTGACAGGAATCATGCTTTGTGATTCTCTGATGTTAAGTGAGTTTTGTTTTAATTTTTGTGTGTGGGGGACTGCTGGTGTAATGTGTCATAATGCTTTGCCTACTTGTACTTTGGAAGGGAGAATATAATTTTTTTAAAACTTTATTTTGTGTTGTTCTTGTTTTATTCTTTGTTGTGCAGTTGGTTCCCATCATAGGGAACAATGGGGCTGGCTGGCCAGCCATCTCTGTAGGTGGTGGGGGAATTTGAGGGAGGGTGTCTGTGGTTCAGGTGCTCTTTCACAGGGACCAGCTGGCACTCAGAAGTGTGCCCACCATTGTGGCACCCCTGGGCTGTGCAGAATTGCCCAGGGAAAGAGAGTTTAGAAGTTCCCAGCATAGGGAACAAAGGGAGAGGGCTGGCCTTTGCCAGCCTGTTCCTGGGGTTATGGGTGTGGGGCAGGTGGGGGTGGATTTGGGTCTGTGAGGGGCTAATGTGGGGATTTGGGTCTGTGTGTGGCAGCTGGGGGGGAATTGGGTTTGTGTGGGGCTGTAAGGGGTGGACTTTAGGGGCTGAGAGGACCTACTTGGGGAGGCCATGAAATGCCCCCCCCCCAAGTGGGAGCAGTCTGAGCCTTGGTGGGGGGTGGGAGGAAGGGTGGGAGAAGGGCCCCAGAGGGCTGGGGGGCATTTTGCATGCAAAATGCCACCCCTGGCAACACAAGCCTCCCCCAGCTGTCAGTGGTAGAGATGAGAGCAGAGCACCTACTTGGGGAGGCCATGAAATGCCCCCCCCCAAGTGGGAGCAGGCTGAGCCTTGGTGGGGGTGGGAGGAGGGGTGGGAGAAGGGCCCCAGAGGGTTGGGGGGCATTTTGCATGCAAAATGCCACCCCTGGCAACACAAGCCTCCCCCAGCTGTCAGTGGTAGAGATTAGAGCACCTACTTGGGGAGGCCATGAAATGCCCCCCCCAAGTGGGAGCAGGCTGAGCCTTGGTGGGGGGTGGGAGGAGGGGTGGGAGAAGGGCCCCTGAGGGCTGGGGGGCATTTTGCATGCAAAATGCCACCCCTGGCAAAGGAAGCCTGCCTCTTCATTTTTTCCCCATAGGAAATAATGAAGAAAGATCAGCAGCAGCATGCTAACAATATGCTGCTCCTTCGCTTTCTTATGGGAGGATGGGGGACCTGCTTTGGGGGGCCATAACATGGCCCCCCAAAGTCCAATCTGTCTGAAACTTGGGTGGTTGTTAGAGAAGGGTTAGAGGAAGGTCCCCACCAATTTTGGGCTTATTCGGTGGGAAAATGCCTCCTCCAGGCGTCCTGGAAGACGGAGGCATTTTCCCATAGAAAAGCCGAAAGAAAGCCGAAAGAATCCCGAAACGTTTCGGCTTTTTTCTTTCGGCTACCCGAAACGTTTCGGCATTCCCCGAAACGTTTCGGCATTCCCCGAAAGAAGCCGAAACACTTTTGTTTCGGCATTCTTTCGGCATTCTGAATGCCGAAACGCACATCCCTAGTATTAACCTTTACAAGAAAAGCCCTATGAACTGCATCAGTCTGTGTAATGAAATTCACCTGTTTAAACTTGGAATGCTGCTGGTGTTGTCATGAACGTGTTTGACTGTCGAATGTATCATGTTCAAAGGTGTTGATCAGACCTGAGTTGATCACTGAGCCTGTTTGGTCCATGCTGAACAGCATGCTGAGTGCTTGCCAAACAGGTTTGCACATGTGAAAAAATGCTGCCACTTCAAGTCAATCAAAAATCATTAGCATCTCTAGGAACTAACTAGATGAACACCAAAGGGCAGGATTTTATTCAAACACAGCATTTATTTATGAACGATTTATATGATTTCTAACTTATTTGTCTATTTGAAAAACTGCCTGCTAAGCAGATTAGTTATGCAACAAGGAAGGTATGTTTGTGTAAAACTCAGTTGGGCTATGTGAGAATACACACATGTGAAATGCCAATTTTACTATACTGCATGGAAGGAATAAAGTGAAGTAAGCTGCCAAACAGCAAAAACAAATCAGCAAACTGATCATTAGAAAATCAACTCCCTGTTTATGACCAGTGAACAGGATGTGAGCCAACCTGGCAGATATTCAAGCATCCATAGTTTAAATAAAAGCTAGACCTCAAAGGTACTATGAACCCTGGAGTCAAGGTTAAAACAATAGTGACATATAATAGGGTTTTCTATTGATTTTTTAAAATGAATTACGGTTATATCTTTAAAAAAATCTCTATGATTACAGAAGACAGCAAAATTTTCTATTAGTAAAACTGACTGGCATTTGGGCTTTAGAGTACTGCACAACATTTTGAATACATTTGTAGATAGGTGGTATAAAAGTGTTTCAAATGTAAAATAAAGCCAAATAAAGCAAAGTCTTCTTCCAGTGCAAGTATAGCTATAATTTAGAATTAGATTCCAAGTAAATTGAACTCCCTTACATGCTCTTGGCATAGCCAGCAGGAGTTGTCCCCAACTAAAAACTACTCACAGTGGCTTCATGTCATACTTCAGTTTCAGTTGATTTTGTTGGGATTGCTATTGTTATAACCTGATAGCAAGCAACTACCCTCCCATCAAATACTCTGCTTTTTTAGAGATGGCATCCATTGGATTCAGGCTCATTATTTTTCTATGTGATCTGCAGCAGGGCTTGAAGAACTTCTTAGTTGGGAGGTGGGAGAAAGGGTGCTAAGTTAAGATAACCCTGTCTAATGGCAGGAATGATGCAGGTTATGGGTAGAAGGTAGGATTTCACAGTAAACACTATGGGGGCATCCAAGAGATGAGAGAGTACCCAAACCATCCTGGCTGATTAATCTGAGGAGGAATGGAGACCTGTCTTGGTGTTGGCAGGTCTGTAATGAATTATGTTGCTGGATCATTAGAATACATTTGCTGGTTGGGTGGCAACATAAGTGTGGGTGTGTGAGATTTGAGCTGAGAGACTCTGCCAAGGCTGATGGTATCAATTTGGTTAAGGCTTTTGATAGCACAATATATATTGATTTTAAAAATTGTTCATAGAAATTATTCAGCAGGTGTGTGTTTTTTTCCTGCCACTATAGCAATTCAGTTTGAGTAATTACTGTAACTAAACCAGCGTTTTCATTGTAACCTGTTTCATCCTCCATCCCTTCCCATTTTGGACTCTCATCCATTATTACAGCAAGATTTGAGTCCAGTAGCAACTTAAAGACCAACCAGATTTTCATAGTATGAGCTTTCAAGAGTCAAAGTTCCCTTCATCTGATGAAGGGAACGTTGACTCTCAAAAGCTTACATCCTGAATTTTTTAAAATGCTGCTGGGCAGTGCAGACTCAACGGGGCTACCCACCTAAAACTAAACCCATTATTAGTCATCTTTATTGTGCCACTGATTTCCACATATGAATCTATTTTCTGTTAATGTCATAGTGCACAAATTTGAAAAATACATTAACATTATGGAGTACTCAGTTCTGTTTTAATAGTTCCTAATTTGTTATTTTGTTAGTATTTAAGTCCCCTGACCTGAGTGGCCCAAGCTAGCCTGATCTTGCCAGTTCTTGGAAACTAAGCATGGCTGGCCCGGGTCAGTACTTGGATGGGAGACTACCAAGGAAATCCAGAGTCACCATGCAGAGACAAGCAATGGCACACTACCTCTGAATGGTTCTTGCTGTGTAAACTCTATTGTGTTCCCATCCATGGGTTGCAACTTGATGGCACTTTGCAGCAACCAATTTTTAACTGTTTTTATCTGTTTGGTGTTTCTTGCTTTACTTGTAAGCCACCTCAAGTAGGTTTCTTGAAGAGGTGCCAGAGAAATGTTCTAAATAAAGAAATAAAATATATAAATGTGCACAGAAAGGCACTTCACATGGATAAGTTATCCCATAATACCATTTAATTACTGTGTCATATTCATCAGAAAGTGAAATGGTGGACTGTTCCTTCCTTTTCAAAGCATTTTCATGGATCAGATGATAATCTACTGTCATGATTAAGTATAGAATGCAGAGTCTCGATTTAGTCCTGATTTAGTAAAGCTGAGCACCAAGTGTATTCGCCATGTTTTGTTTGTAGCTGCCCTTTGTGGTATCTTTTACAGTGCTGTGGAATAAAATTTTAGAGTTGTAGCAAAGAAAGCTTTTTCAGATTGATAGCTTTAGTTATTCATTAATATGTTGCTCAAACAATACATTCAGAGGTAGATCGTAGAGTCTTGGATTCTAAGCCTTACTTCCACTTGTTCTGGGCTTCTGCTGCTGCAGGAGTGATCTTCTACTAGATGTTCCTCTGGCACTAGGTGCTTTTTGACTCTGGCACTAGGTGCTTTTTGAAAGAAACTGGGAAAACGCTCTGTAACAGAGGAGTGTTCCTATGATGGTAAAGGGCACAACTGCAAGCAAGGCTTGGGAATTCAAGCCACAGTGTCATTCAGATGACAAAAGATAGCACAATATAGCTATGGAGATGGGAGGGAAGGAGGAAAGGGAGAGGCTGTGTGAGCCACCAGGAGTAGAGGGCAGCAAGGAATGTAGCACAGGAAGAGAAGGAAACAGAAAAAGAAGAAAATGCCGGGAATGCCAGAGGTAAGAAAGAGGAAGCACAGAGATAGTGTCAGGAGAGGGAACAGCAGGGAAAATGTGATTCCTCCCACCCATCAAGTTCTCTGTTTGTTTAGTTGCCTCAGAATGTATACAGATACAACACATGAATAACATCTTGTGCTAAATTTCTGAGTTACTACTTCCTGGTCTTTCAGGAAAGAGTTAATTTCAGGACTCTTCTTTAGGTCTCTCAGTATTTACCAATAATTAATTCATTATGATACATATATGTTCATCAGTAAATATAACTACACAAGTGTGCATCCATTGCAAATGCATATCACATACCATGAAAACAAATTAGAGCCCACAAACTCTTCCAGATTTTCAATCTGGGACATAAGGTTAAATATTTATAAGGGTGTGAAATATAGTTATAGCACAGTTTATTAAAACAAAATTATGTAGGACACTTTCCCACCAAGCTAGCATATAACATGGCATTAGCCTTTTCTGAGGGCAATGTGTATAAATCTGTCATAATTTCTTTGTGAGTTGTCATGCTGATTTAATTGAGGGAGACTATAAAATATGTAAATTTCTACCACTTCCTGGTAGGCTTGGGGTAGGCTTACAGCTTGATTCTGCAAATGTTGCGCAGTCTAATTAGGATCTAAATATAATGAGAGAGTAATTTAACCAAAGCTTCAGATGATGAATGAGAGAAGAACAATAAATCTGAAATAATCTGAGCAAGTCCCCACACCCTTATCTTTCACAAAATAAAGCCTTAGCTATTCCTGGTATAGCCCACCATTCTCAGCAGAGAAAGGAAGGTGATAACATAGCCGTAGACACAAAGGACCACACAACTAGTTCCATATCCTCTAGGCTGCTATTTACACATTTGTCTTTAACAGCAGTTTTCCATGCTACATAGCAAACAAGCTTTGAAACAGAATACACATTCCCAAGCAGTTTTCGATATGGCATGATGGTCTGCTGTTTAAAAACAAGGTGTCAAAATTATACTTGGTTTGCCCAAACCTTTCCATTTGCATGAAGTAGATTTGTAGATCCCATTCATAGTCTTCAGAGATGTGGTGCTAGATCATCAGATGCCTATAATTCCCTCATGAGGCATGAGGTTATTTGGTTATTAGGCATGGTGTGGAACTAGAAAAAGACTCTTAGGACACACGTTACAGGTATTGAGGCTTCGGAGCAGTGGCAGCTCAATATAAGGCACCCTCAAATGGCAAGTCCTTTTCACCCCTACTTGTCACTGCCTTGTACCACCACCTGCTCCATTGCCTCTCCAAGAGCTGGAGCAGCTAATGTGCCCTCCTTCCTCATTCCCCAGATGTCTTCAAAGATAGTGAGGCAAATTGTACATGCCTGATAAAGTTTCCCAGACTCTTGCATCTGATGAAAACTTATTGTTAAAGACACTTGTGAAATGAGTTGTGGAGTAGCATTAACTGCCCTGGTTCCTGGGTGTGGGCATAGCATAGTGGCAGAGACAAGGGTGAGGAACAGGCTGAGGTGGTGAATCCACCAGCTGAGGTTGCCACCTCAATTCATTGTAGAACTGGCCACAGTTCAAGAACCCAAAATGGGACAGTTATCGTGAGTGAATTGCTGTTGTAAGTTGCCTCTGATCTATCCATTCATTATCAGTGACAAGGTGGTTAAATCCCTTCATAACTTTTCCAGTGCTATGATATTATACACAGTTTCTGATGGGCCTTTTTCTTCTCCATATAAAAATCCCTGAAACTTTCAAATGAAATTACACATAAAAAGGAAAAAATCTTTCAGTTTAAGAGTAGGCACCAGCACTAATCCACGTAACATTAGTTATAGCTAGGCCCTGTTGAAACCAGTAGAACCAGTTAGTCGTCATGACTTACTCAAGTGCCATTGTTTCAGTGGGAGAAGCATGACTAACTTTTGCTGGATCAGACTAATCATCTGCAAAATAATTTGGCTATGCTTTGTGGATCCATGTCTAATTATATGAAACATTAAGAATATCCACTAATACTTTTGGACCAGGTACTAGTGCTATATTTCTTCCTCAAAACCTTTCATATGATTTATTCTACAAGTTAACCAACAGACTAATAATACATAAAACACTGAAAACATATATAGAACCACTTCTAGACTCTCTGAAGGGAACCTGAGCAGCAGGTTTGGTAACTGAAACAAATCCATGGAGGGAGAGCCTTAAGTTACGATTAGTTTTATTGTCATCTCTTGATGTTGTTGGACTGATAGAACTGAAGGTTTTGCGTATAGCATATTAAACCTCCACGAGACTCTGGCAGAAGAATTTAACAGAGCATAGTAAATGTGGGTGCGGCTGCAGCATGGCTTCTAATGCTTATCTACTGTAATAACACTATTTTGATATGTACAGTAGGTTTTTAAAAACGATGTGATCCTTTGGGGGGTTAGCATGGAATCATTGGTGTATATCCTGTAGTTTGGGATCTTAAAAGATCCATCCATTATATGGATTAATCCTTCCCCCTTTGGTGTCTGAAATATAATCTTATAACACTAGAAATCTAATATCTAAATGACAAAATTGTATTCTTGATTTGTATATTAGCAGCCTGAGATAAAACAGCATATGTTAACTATTGCAAAGTAATTTGCAGCACAAATGAGGTTCAGTGAGGTTTGCTTCCAGGTAAAATATTGTTTGATAAAGTTTAGAAAGATATTGTAGTGTTTTTCTTCTGTCTCCTTCATTTGTCTGAGTTCCTCCTTAGTGACTTTTTGTTCATTGTTAATCTTTAACAATCTTTGCAATCCTGAATTGGATTATGTTGACATATTAGTATTGTTTGCTTACCATAGTTGTAAGTTTCAAAGTTGATAAAATATTTTTAAAAGAATGAATACCAGTTGAGACCTTTATATAATGGCTGTTTACCCCAATGTTGTAGGGTTTTTTTCAGGAAAAGTAAGGATTCCATGACAATCTAAAGTGAATGAACAATGTTGTCTGTGCCTTATTAGTATATTTTTTTAAAAAAAGAAATGGCTTTAGGGTTTTTTTCAATACGAAGGGAAATAAATTAAGTAGCATATTCATTTATGCTACTCAACCAGAGAAGCAAAGAGAAAATAAACTTTAAAAAACCTTTCAAACGCTATATTTTCAGGAAGCAAGGTTTTCCCTCCTTCATTCTTGACCACAGATTATTCTTTTATGGATGAGTGATGTTAATACTTGCTTTGTGCTTAAGAAAGTCAAGCATAGTAATTTACACAACAAGGAGTTTTCATTTCAGCTGAAAAGGGTTATGATGACAACGTGTTCTTAACCTGGACTGTGTTTTCTCAGAAAACATTTTGCATTGTTTGTTTCAGTTTTAAGGGGATATACTTGACTTTTCTGGATAAAGAAGTGCAAACTAAGTAAGATCTTTGATTTATTTACAGATCATGATTTTAGAAGGAACTGGCAGAATGAGTCTTAATTCGGTCACAAATCTTCTCCATGAACAGCCATCCTGGACAGATGGATATCCTACGTGTAATGGTAGGAAGAATTTACCAAAGGTGTACATTTGGGAGTTATGTCTTTCTTTTGCCCTCCAATCAGTTTTATACTTATTGGTAGAATAACTAGGAATCTAATGGCACTTCGAAAAACTTCAAAATGTTATTCCAGCATAAGTTTTCATGGGTTAGATTCTGTACTCTAGTCCTCAAAAGCTTATGCTGAAATAAATCTTCATTGTACCACTAGACTTCTGTTTATTTTTGCTGCAACAGGCTAATGTGGCTATCCTTCTGGAATTACTAGAATATCATTGTTTGCAGTAGACTTTCAGTATATTAATAAAACCTCATAAATCACTGGAATTTATTCAAGGCCACACTGCCTCATAGTTTTCCTTAAATCATCTTTTACATAAAATTGCTTTCTGAGAAGACTATATTGTCAGCAGCACCCAAATGCACACCACATTCTAATTTGACTGTGGTATCTGGGACATCACTTCTACAACTTGAAATTCTCCATTCCAGTTCTTGTTGTTGATTGTCATTGCATTTGAAAATAAGGATGCTGCTTATTGCCAAAAGTAATTTGGGTGAGGTAGAAACCTCTTCATTTGACACTTTAATTAAATACCTATTGGACTATTAAGTCATTGAAACCTCATAATAGACTCTCTCCTTATTAAAGAATAAGCAATTAAAGTCCATCTCAATAATGTCTAGAACTGTGATAATATGGCTACAAGCCTATAAATATACTCTATTTAAGACTTTTGCAGCATTGATCTAAAATCTGGTAGCTCACAAGGTCATGATTGATCAGTTTCTTTCTACAATTTACTGTTTCCATAAGTCAACTTTCTCTAAAAAAATGTAAAAGATTACTTAAGAAAATCAAAATTTTTTAATTAAAATACCCAGATCAATTTTTTGTTGTGAACTTCACTTTTACTTGTAAATTTTATATAGGCAGGGATGTTTAATCAGAAACAGTTGTTTCCTTTGTATGAGATGTCTGTAAGGTTGCCATTCCTCAGGTGGAGCCTGGAGATCTGGAATTACTACTGATCTCCAGAATACAGAGCTCATTCCATCGGAGGAAATGGCACCTTTGGAGGGCAGAATCTATAGCATCATGTCCCTGTGGAGCTTCTGGTCCCAAATTCTGCCTTTTCCAGGCTCCACTCCTAAATCTCTAGGTATTTCCTAAACTGGAGTTGCCAAACCTTGTCTGCCAAAAGGATCAGGGAAGAAGATCTCAGCCTTTATCCTTCCAGGCTCACTTGCAACTTTGAATAAAAATGAACTTCAAACTCCAAATCAGATCCTCTATTCAATCATATAGACCAAGGGCAAAAGAGCTTTTGAAGCAATACATTGAATAACTCTAATATTCAAAGAAAAGTAGTTGCTTCTATATCCTGTTGTAACTGATTACGTAGGACTTTGGTGTTACTAACTTTAATGGCCTGTGCCCTGTGTTCATGTGGAAAAGATGCATCACTAATGGACTTCCAAAGTGTTTTGAATACTCTTTTTCAGTTAAAGTATTAAGGCTTGCATCCTAAGGTGCTGTTCTGTTGGAACAGAATGGCTTTTCCCTCAGAGTTTTGCTGATTCCTCCTTTCTGCTGTGGACTTCCAATTTGCTTTCACACAATTCCTTTAGGTCCATTGAGCCACAGGAGCATACTTATGGGAGCATGGTAGGCTGCCGTAAGAGGGGGAGACATGGAAGTTGCCTTCCTCTAGTGCTACTCACATTGTCGAATGCTGTCTTCTACAATAGCATGTTCATATTTTCAAACTGCTTTTTTAATTGCTTGCTGATTTCTGCCTCACTTCTCTATCTCTCATTTTTATTGTACCCCTCCTCCAAGGATCTAGGAGCAGAATACATAGACCTCCCTTCAAATTTATCCTCACAACCACTTTGTTAGGCTGGAGGGTGTGTATCTGGTTCAGTGGTAGAGCATCTGCTTGGCATGCAGAAGGTCGTATATCCAATCCCCGGCATACGACATATCCAATAAAAAGGACCAGGCAGTAGGTGATGTGAAAGACCTCATCCTGAGACCTTAGAGTGCCACTGTCAGTCTTAGAAGACAATAACCACCTTTATGGACTGATGGTCTGATTCAGTATAAGGCAGCTTCATGTGTTCATGTGCTGAAAGTGACTGTGGCACAGTCAACCAGTGAGTTTGATAGTAAATGGGGATTGAAACCCAGGGCTTCCTGACTGTAGTCCAACTCACTGGCCATTTACATTACACTGGATTCTCTAATCTTATTGAGGATTATTGGACAACTGTGGCTTGAATAGAAGTAATCATTATAATGGCTAGCATTTATACTGGCTGTACAAAAGCTTTTATGTACATGTTCTCAGTAATCTAAGAAACAATCCTGGACAGTAGGCCAATATGATTATCCCAGCATTACAGCTGCAGGATTTAGGGTAAAGGAATAGGCCACTTACAGTGCAATCCTAAACAGAGTTATATCCTTGAGTCTAGAAGAATGGTACTGCTGGTGTATTGACAGCTGATGGTAGGGGTCTCCTCCTGTGCTGCTCATGCTATTAGTTACTGCTAGCGTGTATTCTTTAGTAATTGTTCCTAAGCAGGTCTGCCCAGAAGTAAGTACCATTTCAATACATGGCACTTACTCCCAGCAAAATGTTTCTAGGATTGAAGTCCAAGTTAGCTGTTTATAGGTTAAACTTAGAACTGTATTGACAGCAACATATCCTGCAGAAAACATCTATGTAATAAGTACTATGTTAATGATTTCCCCCCTACTCTGATCTTTGTCAAAATATTTCTATCTATATGGCATTAATATGGATAACTAATACTGGATGCCATTGTTATTGTGGAAAGTTTCCTTGATTTGAAAGGCATTAACGTTTTTGTTCACTGGAATTTGTTGTGAAATTCTGATACAATTTCATCATTTCCCTTTCACAGTATATTCCTGCATTGAAACAAACAATACTGAGTACAATGTACATTATTTCTTTATTGAGTGAATATCTCAATAGTGAATATCTTTATTGAGTGAAGTCTTTGTTCTGTTGAGGTTTAAACATTTCTACTGAAAACTGTAACACAAAGTACTTCAGAAATTCTGCACATACATACTTAGAAGTAAGTTTAATTAAAATGAGTTGGAATCACTGTTAAATATATACAATTAGACTGCATGGCTCAAAAGTAATTTTATTTATTTAGGCATCAGAAACTAATAATGTCTATGCCTGCATTGATTTCTAGTGAATAAATTTTTAACACTTCAAAACTGTTTACAAGCTATTTAATTAGAATAATTCATTTTTTTAGCAGGATAGGATGGAGTAACACATGCCCAGATAAAACAAGCTGGTGTCTTTTGATATGTTAAAGACTCACTTAAAAAAATGTTGCATAGGCTTTTATGGACTGGGTCCCACTTCGCCAGATGCATGAACTTTACAGGTCCATGAAACATTACACTAGAAAAAATGTATTAGTGTTTAAGATACCACAATACTCCAGATTCTTTTTTGCTGCAATAAATTAACATGCCTTCTCTTTAGAGTTTGTTATCCTTACCAGAGAGAAGAACTCTGACTTGTACGGTTGTGAGTTTTGTTGTATTATGGCTTATTTAGGAATATAAAAACTAGCCTACCCTTCCAGCTATTGTCTAATTCTAATCTAACACAAAAGAGAGTGATTGTGCCTGATTTTCCCCTTCCTTACTGCAGCCCCCCATGTCACAAGGCATTTATCCAAGAAGGTCCATTGATTCTTAGCATTGGCTTTTCATAGGAGCTGTTGGGACAGGGGGAGGTGAGGAAGACTTGGCTTCATTAACACCTTATACTTCTGGTTTATAGGATTAATGCTTTGTTTGTTATTGTTGTTGCATGATAAGGAACTAGGCCCATGATTTCACTTTTAAGTTAATTTTAAACTCTGGCGGCCTGCCCACCATGAGACACTACAACAGTTTTAAAGTATAGACTTGCAGGGACAGAAGCTTCCGGGCTGTGCACACTTCCACTGGGGCTTTGACCTGTCATTTGTTTTTCAAGACTGCCCCGCCCCCAGCTTAAAAGTTGTTGCACAGCTGTTTTTAAATGAAGGTGAAGATAAAGCCAGGTCTGCAGGTTTGAAGGAGAAGCTAGCTGCACACAGCACTGATTGGCTGTCCCACAATGATGTCACCCAGAAACGCCCCAAACATTAAAAGTTAGGCACTTATAAGGTGGTGAATGAATACATAAATGCATTAACATCCATGCATTTATTTTTATTTTAAAAACAAAAAAGATGAACAGCCACCTGGTACAAGAAAGGGAAGGACAAAGCTAATGCTGATCCAGGGTCAATTTGTTGGTATGCACATACGTCGTTTCAGTTACAAAGCTGGGGAAAAGCTGATCTTACCCTAAGGATCAGAGTTCTCTGAGCTCTCTTTTTATATACCACCAGAGTTCACCAATTGAGGGCTTAGTGGGGAAGAAAAAGACATTATTCCAATGTGCCTAAACCTTTGATATTCCTTAAAAAGGATCAAAGCTATCTGCAATTTTGTATATTTATATGGTTTTTTTGTGATTGTCAGCATGGAAGACATTGATCAGAAAAGCGTGGTCACCCTAGAATATAGATCCAGATAGGATCCAGATGTCTTCTTACCCATTATTTGAAAAACAATAACTTATTTTGTATGGTGATAAATGATGAGGAAAAACTCTCAACTTTTCTTCTTACAGTATCAGGCAATTTTTTTGGACCTCAGTGGCATGAAATGCATCCTCAATATTGGACGAAGTACCAGGTCTGGGAATGGCTTCAGCATCTTTTAGACACCAACCAGTTGGATGCCTCCTGTATTCCTTTTCAAGAGTTTGATATCAGTGGAGAACACTTGTGCAATATGAGTTTGCAAGATTTCATTCGGGCCGCTGGCACAGCTGGACAGCTTCTTTATAGCAACCTTCAGCATCTGAAGTGGAATGGTAAATACATCCTCGCATGGGCCAGGATGCACAACTGTGTGAATGCCAGGTTCCTTGCATTGACCAAAGTGCAACAACTGTGAAATTTAGAATTAGTGAGAGGAAAGGTACTTCATGATTAAATAACCCCTTAGTATCTCACGTTAGCAGTATTAGAGAGCATCAAATTATTAGACCAAGTCTTTCCCTAAAGTATAGATAGCTTTACATGTGATTGCTTCTCACAGCCTTGTCTTCAGGGCTGCTGAAACAGCAGCTGTGTATGCAATGGCACCTCTTTCATGTGGCAAGCAGAGATATTACCTCTTTAATATGGTGCAGTTTGTATCGACAGTGATTGCTATGCTGTCAATCATAATGGCAATTTTGCCAACTAAATTTAGATCCAGTATCATGAATCTTGTGAATTCTCTGAATTCACTGGGTTTTTTCATGTTTTTGCTTGGTTTCCCCATTTTCTGTACCTTTTCATTCTGTGAGGGAGATCCTGAACACTTAGCTTTGGACTCACAGCCAAGAAACCATGAGACTAATGGAGATTTTTTTAATCTTGGAAAGGGGTGTGAATCCTCCTGTTCCTCCCAGTGCCATTCCAAGTAAAATCCAAACTTCCAGGCTGCCCCCATACCAACTTCAGCAGAAAAAGGCACCCAAATTACTGACAGAGGGATGAGCATTTTCCAAATCCCTGGAGGAAAGTCCTTGGCCAGAATCCCTCCTCCAACAAGCTTCCTCTATGTCCAGAAAAAAGGCTGGATGGGTAGGGCATAGGAATACTTTGTCTATATTGAGCCATTACTTTGCATACAGTTTTTTCCATAACCTTAGTCAAATTGAAATTTTCTCTGTGAAAATGACAAGGACATGGGGTGCTTGATAAGAGAATAAGTGATTTTGTTGAAAAGATTTTTCCACACACACAAAAATTGCATTCACTAGTATACTCCTAATTGCCCCATTGAATGATATTTCCACATGAGGAGGAGTTATACTTTTGTTTGGAAGAAAGACATCGGTGTGTGGAGGAGCCAGAAAAACATGGAAAGATGTTTTTAATTAGAAGCTGTACTCCAGACAATTGGTTTTCTATTTCATTCTGCCATATCACTTTTATTCCTGGACACTGGCATTGATTCTGACATGGTTTGTTAAAATTTATTCATTGGTTTGGTTAGGTGAGTCTTTGCTTAAAATCCTACCTTTATGTATACTGAATTGCACATACATGTCCTGTTTATTCCCTTGCAGGTCAATGTGGAAGTGAAATGTACCCATCACATAATGTCATTGTTAAGACAGAACAAACAGGTGGGTGATAAAAACAATTATGATGTGGCTAGCCATAGCACTGAACAAAGGGAATATTACAAAACTGAGGGCTTGGAGAGGGGAATGCAACCACATTTATATTTTAAGAAATTATATTTTATTTATTGATTTAAAAGTTATTTTAGAAATTTATATTGCGTCTTTTAAAAATGTGGCCAACAATAAATAAATTTAAAATAATACAATATAAATATAACACAAAGATTAGAAACTAGCCAACAAAGCTGTTTACTAAACTAGAACATCAGCCATAAAATATAATATCAATTACCTGCCACCACCCCAATATATATAGAATTAACACATCTACAAAAAAGTTTGGATGGAATGAGTTTGCAGCAAGTGACAAAGGACAATTTTACATGCCCATGTGACAGACAGCAAGGAACAGGCTTAGTGCAGAATCCCTGGGAAGCTATTCCAGCGATATGGTGCCATGATGGAAGATACTTGTTTTCTTACTGAGGCTAACAAAGAAGGTGGGAGGAAGATACAGAAAAAGTACTACCTTGGACATCTAAGAGAGCATGGATTCATGTCATATCTAAGAGAGCATGGGATTCATGTCCTTCAGATATGTGGGCTCCAGATTATGAAGACCTTTAAAGATATTAAAGAAAAAGAAGGGGGGCACACTAAGTCAAAACGAAGAAGGAACAGCAATGGACACCAATGTGTTTGCATTTTTTTAAAAAAATGTTGATTTTATATCAATATGTTGACCTAACATTGTAATAATAGAAGCAGCAGGTTCTCTGAATTGCTAGGTTTCATTAAAAAAATCAAACTCAGTCTCTAGCACATTTCCTTGTGGAGATATAAGGGAAAAGGTCTCTCTCTGTGACAAAAGGGGCTAGAGACTTTTTAAAAAAATGAAAGCTGGCAAATCTGAGAAGCTGCTACATCTATTATTACGCCAGTAGGTCAATATATCCATGTGAAATTGACAATTAGAAAAAATATTGAAAACAAAACTAAGAAGTGAGGAAAGGGAAGTGGGGGGAAGAGTGGTTTAATGATGGCAAACATCCAGTCACTGAAAAGTGGGTAGGAGGTAGGTGGGAATAGTGGGGCAAACAAACCAAAAGAAAAATTTCACAAGGAAAAAGTTGACTGAAAATTGGCTTCCAGAAAAAGATTGATGTAAAAGAATTGGAAAAAACCTGTTTGAGGGGGAACCCAAAACATAGCAAAAAAAAAACTAAAGGAAAAAATGTATATAGAAATCAGTGGAAAAACCAAAGTAGTATGGGGCCAGAACTGATGAAGAAAGCCCTGATGTCATTTGCTGACAGTGACTTGCCCCAGTCAAGCACACAGCTATGTTTTGAATGAATTAATGCTTCAAAGCTTTTTCAAAGGAATTCCGTATCAATGTTCAGTAATCCAACCCCGCATCTATGGTAACATGGATCACTGTGGCCAGACCAGATGAGCCCAGAAGGGATTAAACCATATGCAATTGAAAGAAGGCATTCTTGGCCTGTACTTGCTTTGAGATAAAAGAAAAAATAAAATATCCATGATACTTATGGCTTTTAACCTGCTCAGACAAGAATAAGCTCACTCCATCCAAAATAATCAATTGCTTCTAGAACACCACTTCATTTAACCTGCACCATATCCGCTTGCCTTAATTTAGTTTTATTTGACTACTGCATCCAGACTGTAATTCATGGCAGACATAATTGCACCTAGGGGCTTACTGATATATAAAGTTGTACAAATAAAGCTTATTGATGATGACGCCAGCTACAGAGTTCTGGATGGTCTCATGCAATCAAGTGTGATAAATATCAAGTATTATAGATGAAAGCATACAGGATAGAGGAATTCAATTAATTATTTAATAATATTAATTATATAGCTCAAATGAGAAAACATTAGGGCTCAATAAAGTCACTGAGACTTAGAAATGGTTAGTTGGCTGCATTGTGCTCAAGGTGTTTTGTTTGATTTTGAGGTATAAAGCTGATCAAGTACAAAATGTGTTTTTAAAAATGACACAAAGAGCTAGTACTGTTTTATTTAGAGATTCATAATATCAAAAAAGGTAGAACAGTGCTTGCTTTTTTAAATGAAAGAGGTTTCTCTAAAGGTATTATTGTCAGCACTGCAAGGAAAATAGTTGTATTCTAAAACAGAATGCAGAACATACTCCCTCCTATCTCTCATTTACGGTGCATTTGCTCAGTGACCATACTGATTTTAATTGGCTTATATTGGAATACACTCTGCAAAAGATTCCATTATAATATTTTTTAAACCAGATTCATTTTTATCAGATATTATTTTCTATTGAAAATGACATGAATGCATCATTTAGAAGTGAAGATACTGATGTTGACAATGTCAGTTTCATATCAAGAGGTTCAAGCTGTCTGAGTAGTTGCAAGCTATTAGTCTTGAAATCATCACCAGGTAGCAGATTGATTTCAATAAGATGTGGATTGCAACCCTATTTGACATTTCTGTATGTAATTACCCTTAGCATAGCACAAAAAGAAAAATAACAATGAGACTTATAGATTCTGCTATGCTAAGTAAAATTGCTATTGGAGTAGATCCTGCACTACGTGGAGTTGCAAAACAAAAACAATTCAAAACTCCATTTAGGCGAGGTTTGTTTTTAGAAAAAAGCAATTAGAAGATCAGGTGTCTAAACAATAAGAGGTGTGTATGGACATAGGTTTGGATGCTCAACCATGTAGCTAGTTAAGTAGAAGGTGTCCTAATTCTTAAAGTAGCCAAGCATGGTGCCTTAGCAAGTGAGTCATTTTCAGCTATAATATTCTTTGCATAAAAAAATACTAACCTTGGATTTTTGAAAAAAAGCAACCAAAACAAAATTAACACCTGCTTAATAAGTAGGAGAGATTGGCTCAACGTCTATGACACTGACCCACATGAAAATCACATCTTTTATTTGCTTTATTTTATAAATTTTATTTTTTTAAATTAAACCTCATAAAAATAGAAATAAATATATGACAATAATAATGAAAGGTCTACACATAAGCATCTTTTATATATGAAAAGGCAAGATTAAAAGTTATTCACTTTTTACAGAATTCAAGTGTCTGGTATGTGCCTAACTCTCCTATCACAATCTTTTCCCTTGTTTCTACATAGTATGAAGGCAGAGCCATTTGACTGCATAAACAGAACCAATAATGGACTTAAGAAATAGGCATTTTCACAGTGGTGCAAAAGATGTTTTGAGCATGGCAAGCGAATGCAGTATGGGACTGGCGTATAATGATTTTTCCTTTAATGAGTTACCCTCCAAAGCTAAACAGCCGTGCTTGTCCATTGCCAGCTGTGACTCTAGAAAAGAGAGGTGAAGGGATTGCATTCATTTATCCAATATGTTAGTCCGAGACTTGAGGAGAGCAGGAATGCCTCAGTTTGCCTGTGTGGACTCATCTGGTTTAGTTACTGATTTACTATAATCAAAGAAACAGTAACACCACAATCCTAAGGACACTTTCCTGGAAGTAAACCCCATTGTTTAGGATTACTTGCTTTACTTTTGCTGAACTGATGCCAGCATAGATTTCACTGTATGTTCAGAGAAAGAAATCTTATTGAAACTACTTTTTGCTGCTGAAATTGACCTTTGTCATTTCTCCCCATTTTGATTTAAGATCCATCTGTAATAGCATCATGGAAAGGAGAGAATTATTTCTATGACAGTGGATATGGTGGCACAGTAGGTAACTAACTTAGCAAGCACTGAAGAATTTAAAAATAATTTTGTGGCCCTTTTAAGTAGCTGTTATATTACATTACCTTATTTCTTTTTGAATCACCAGAATTACTAGATAGCAAGGCCTACAGTCGAGCACAGATTTCAATCAATGCTTCTAGTCACCAAGCTACTGGTAAGAATGTCTCTCAAGGTATGGGTAAGATGCATGTGAATCGTAGTGACCTTTTATTGTAACCCCCTCAGATCTTTTGGGAGAGGTGAGATAGAAATGTTTTTAAATAAAGAAATAGTGAGGTTGCTTAAGCAAGCCAGTAGTTTGATGGTGCTGACAGGGATATTCCATGATTATTCACTTTTATCAGCTTTAAAGGTTGAGGTTTCTAGGCTTTGATATATATAGAAGGCTGCATTCTTGAGTATATTTCATTACTGATGATTGCAATATCAAGTGACAACTTGCCTGTTTGAATGAGCCATCATGCATAAAACACCAGAGGTAGAACTTGCATGTTTTGCAGGGGAATCAGTTCATATATTCAGCCATAAGTCAAGTTTTGGCTAATCAAATATTGGTAGCGGTGGTGGTGGTGGTGGTGGTGGTGGTAGTAGTAGTAATAATAATAAATAATAACTGTGCTTATATACTGCTGTTCTAGACAGAATAGTGCCCCACCCAGAGTGGTGAACAAGTTATTATTATTATCCCCACAATACAGCTGTGGAACTGGGGCTGAGAGGAGTGGCTTACCCAAGGCCACCTACTGAGCTCATGACAGTAGCAGGATTCAAACCAGTAGAGTGCTGATTCACAGCTGAACCGCTTAATCACTGTGCTACAGCAGCTCTCTATGTGTGAACCAGCCTAAATATGGGACAAAGCAAGGACCTCTGTTATCTTTATTGGGATTAAGTTCATTTTGTATTTTGGTTGTTGTCTCAGCATTTCTAAAGTACCTTTGACATAAATTCATTTACACTTTTAATGTAAATATTCTAAAGCAAGCTGGAGCTGATGGGAAGGTTTAGTTTTGTTTCAAATTCAGTCTGTATGGTAGTTGCTGCTTGGGAAAAACTATTACTGTAAAGCTTGTATCTCCCTGTGTTAGCATTTTACAAGAGCCTTGGAAATTTTGTGAGGCAGTGGCTAAGATGTTGCCACTAGTTGTGTATAACAAGTATTAGGACTTATACAGGGCCAAATTTGGTATGCAGATTAGTCAAACATAAACCAAGGACAAGAATATGATGCCACTGAGTAACAAAAGGACACCTTTCAAGATGTGATATCTTACTAGATAATTGAGTAAGGGTATTTCAGACAACTCACTTTATACCCTGGTGCACCACCAGAGGGCGCTATCATGGAGGGAAGCAAGGCACCATGTTCCTCCAGAAAATGTGCCATGGTGGGAAGCCCAGACTGGGAGCATGATGGGAGAAGGTGGCAATGCTCGCCTCCTGCCTTCAACCAGCTGAGATTAGGAGTGAAGCAGGTGGCAATGCCCACCCCCTACCTTCACCCAGCTGGTATTAGGAGCGGAGGAGGTGGCAATGCCAACTCCCCCCACCTTAACCCAGTTGGTATTAGGAGAGGAGCAGGTGGCAATCCTGCCCCATTGAACCAGTTGGGATCAGGAGCGGAGCAGTTGGCAATGCCTGCCCCCCCCTTTTAACCCAGCTGGTAATAGGAGCGGAGCAGATGGCAGTGCCCATCTGCTGCCTTAACCCCCCTGGGATCAGGAGCACAGCAGGGGGCAATGCCTGCCCCCTGCCTTAACCCAGCTGATATTAGGAGCGGAGCAGGTGGCAATGCCCTCCCTTGCCTTAACCCAGCTGGTATTAGTGACGGAGCAGGTAGCAATGCCCACCCACCACCCACCATAACCCATCTGGTATAAGGAGTGGAGCAGGTGACAATGCCCACCCCCCTTAACCCAGCTGGTATTAGGAGTGTAGTAGGTGGCAATGCCCTCCAACTGGTATTAGGAGAGAACAGATGGCAATGCCCCCCTTAACCCAGCTGGTATTAGGAGCGGTGCAGGTGGCAATGGAAGAATCCATGTGTGGAAGCAACTCAGCTCACCACTCCCTGTGACCAGAGCTCTGCGCCTGGAAGCTCCTGACCTGCACTTGCCTTGTGCCCTGCTCTGCTTCTTGATTGATAGGACTCTGACCTCGGCCTGCCTTCTGACTTCCCTTCTGCCTGCTCCTCTCTCTGACTGACGTATTGGTTCTGACACTTGGCCTGACTTCTGGATTCTAGTTTGCTGGCTCCTTGGCTACTGACTTCCTGGCAGCTAACCTCGGGACCATCTGCAGTACCAGTGAGCCACCTGCCTGTCGTGGCCAGCCCTGAGTGCGACACCTGCATCCCTGCCGCCTCCTTCGCCTGCCCGTGTCGGGGCCAAGGAGTTCTTCAACCCCGACATCGGCGGGTGAACAGAGTGCCCAGCTGGGTACCAGGCAGGGAGATGCAGGCCTCTTTCACCCACCGGTGTCAGAGACAAGGAGTTCCTCGGCCCCTACATCAGCGGGTGAAAGGAGCGCCCGGCGGAGCACCTGGTGGAGAGATGCAAGATTGATTCCGGCGCCTCCCAATGTTTTATGGACTTGGGATTTGCCCAGCGAAATCAAGTCCCCATCCGTAGCAAGCAAAGCGCAACCCTGGTTGAAGCTATTGACGGGTGCCTCCTGAAGTCTGGCCCGGTGACCCAGGAGGCATGCCCACTAGTGGTCCGCATCAGAAATCATCAGGACCATCACCTCTGGTTCAACTTGGTGGGCATGCCCCATCATCCAGTGGTATTGGGCATGACCTGGTTGCGACTAAACAACCCTGGTATCAACTGGGATACCCTGACAGTGCAGTTTAATCCCAGATCTGCAGACATACCCTGAACAGTATTGGCTGGCACCAACCCAGGGGAGACGGTCCTACCACTGCAATATGTAGACTACCAGGATGTTTTTGAAGAAAAGGGGGCTGATCAATTGCCTCTCCACGGACCCTACAATCGTGCCATAAACCTTCTCCCCGATAAACCACTTCCCAACGGATGACTCTACTCGTTATCAGAGCCAGAACGAGTAGCCCTAAAGGACTTTTTGGCAAAAAACCCAGAGCGGGGGTTTATCCGACCCTCAACCTCTCTGACGTCAGCACCAGTCTTGTTTGTCAAAAAGCAGGGAGGGGACTTGTGCTTAAGCAATGATTACCAGGCCTTTAATCAGATTACAATCAGAGACCGGTATCCACTGCCTCTGATCCCTGACCTCTTAGACCGGCTTCGGGGAGCAACTCGGTTCACCAAACTAGACCTGCAGGGAGCGTACAACCTCATCCAGATATGGTCGGAGGATGAGTGGAAGACTGCCTTTGGGACTCATTATGGCCAGTTCGAGTACCTGGTAGTGCCATTTGGCCTATGTAATGCAGCAGTGGTATTTCAGCATTTTATTAACGATGTGTTCTGGGACCTCCTCGACCATTATGTCATTGTGTGCTTGGATGACATCTTGATTTACTCCCTCAACCCCGCCAGGCATGGGGAGCATGTGCGCTCTGTACTGAAAAGATTTAGACAGCATGGATTGTATGCCAAGCTCGAAAACTGTGAGTTTGACCAGGAAGGGGTTGAGTTCTTGGGGCACCGGGTGTCCGGCCAAGGATTACAGATGGATCCTGCCACGGCTGAGGCAGTGCTCTCCTGGCAGGCCCCCTAAAACTGTAGAGAGGTCCAGGGCTTTTTAGGGTTTGCGAACTATTTTCATCAGTTCATCCTTGATTTTGCTGCACTGGCCGTCCCCTTGACTCAACTGACATGGCCCTGCTTGCCATTCCAATGGACTCTCTGAAGACCCAGTTTACGACCGGCCTGATCCTTTTATACCCAGATGTGAACCTCCCATTCATTGCGCAGGCTGACGCCTCTGACACTGCTTTGGTGGCGGTCTTAGCGCAAAAACGCTCTCCCCACCAGGTGTTACAACCATGCACTTTCTACTCCTGACAGCTCACCCCAGCCAAACGGAATTACACTATCTGGGAAAGGGAGCTATTGGCCATCAAAGATACCTTTGAGACCTGGTGCCACCATTTGGAGGGAGCTCGGTACCCTGTGGTGGTATATACGGACCACCATAACTTAGAACATCTACAAACCACCCAGAATTTAACACAGTGCCAGATCCGATAGGCGTTGTTCTTCTCCCGCTTCCAGTTTACCATCCAATATATCCCCAGCTCACAGAACAAGTTGGCAGATGCCCTGTCCCGGAAACCCAAGTTCAGCTGGCAGGAGGGAGAGACGCCTCCAGCCATGACCATTCTGGCTCCTGAGCTCTTTGCAGCCCCCAATATCCTGGATGCCCTGCAGGATCAGATCCAGCAAGCTCAAAGTAATGACCCTTGGGCACAACACATCACCCGGGTGCTACAGGACCCTGCTCATCTGGACCCCCCAGGCTACCTCCTGCAACAAGGCCTCCTTACATATGAAGGCTGAGCCTATGTTCCCCCAGGTGCATTAAGAGGGGAGGCACTCCGGCTTACCCATGACGCCCTGGCTGCTGGTACTTTGGGAGGTACAAAACCTTGCACCTGTTATCCAGGGACTTCTGATGGCCCCATATGCAGATGGAGGTGT
Organism: Eublepharis macularius; assembly: GCF_028583425.1. Classification (NCBI taxonomy): domain Eukaryota; kingdom Metazoa; phylum Chordata; class Lepidosauria; order Squamata; family Eublepharidae; genus Eublepharis; species Eublepharis macularius. The sequence continues at coordinate 93,883,948 of NC_072791.1, read as the reverse complement.
TTTGCTATGTGCAGTCCTGTGATACGTGCCGACGGGAAGCCAACAGGACTGTTACAACTGCTGCCAACACCCAAGGGGCCCTGGGGAAACCATGTCCATAGATTTTATCACGGACCTGCCGCCCTCTAAAGGGCAGAGGAAAAAACAAACTAGCCGTGAAACCTAAGAAATAATTCTGTTATAATTCCATCAAATTTAAAGCAATACTATAATAAACTTGAACAGGAAAAGCAATGTATACAGGGAAGGTGATTACAAATACAAAAGGCAGGGCATCATATAAATCATTAATCAACAAGAATGCATATACAATATTAAAGTTCTCGTGCCTGAAATTGACCAAAGGTCTGTATAGTAACCACCAAAGTCCCAATAGGTTTGTAACGTGACGATGCGAGAAAAATCTTCAATGCAATTCTTTGGAGGAAAAAATGGTGTATATGGTCTCATAAATTGAGGCAAAGAGAGGCGGCAAGGAAGAAATGATACACAACTGCGACGGGAAGCCAGCAATCTGCCCGTTTCATCTCTTCATCCTGGCAGTCGTTATATCACAGTCCAAGCATATACACTTCCATAAGTCAATCAATTTCTCATCTTTAGCATCCGTCTTTCATTTTGACGCACGTGCGTCAAAATGAAAGACGGACGCTAAAGATGAGAAATTGATTGACTTATGGAAGTGTATATGCTTAGACTGCCAGGATGAAGAGATGAAATGGGCAGATTGCTGGCTTCCCGTCTCTATTTGCTTACCCTCTAAAGGTCATACATGCATTGTAGTGTTTATCAACCTGTTCACCAAGCTGGCCCACTTTGTCCCTTGCCCAACGCTGCCCACAGCCAAAGATCTGGCGTACCTGTATGTCTAAAATGTGTTCCGGCTCCATGGAATTCCACGGCACCTGATTTCAGATCGGGGGGTGCAATTTACTTCTCGCTTCTGGAAGGCCCTCCAGACACTGCTCGAAACTCAGGTTCATCTGTCCGTTGGTTTGCAATTCAGCAACCTTTATTGGCATTACATCCATGTTAACAAAAACACTTGACACAACCATAACTCAGTCTACAAATACACAACTCGCCTCATAGATACAAGATACAAAAATTTAGCTACAATTTCGATAACTTTTTGGTTCTGAGTAGCCAATAGGAAGATAACTTTACATTTATCAGATTTTCCAATTTGCTCTCTCAACAGCGGGTCGATGAGTGTGGGATGTATATCACAGTAATAAGTACAATACAGAAAGATATGTTCTAGGGTTTCTATGTCTTGCTGAGCACAAGTGCATGACCTGTTAGCATATGCTGTTTTATGGAATCTCCCATAAAGTATCGCAGAAGGTAGCACATTAAACCGAGCTAACGAGTAAGCTCTGTGATAATGTGGGACCACTAAACAAGTGAGATATTCTGCCCTATACCCATGGGGTAAAACCCCCAAACCTAGGGGTGAACATCTGCTTATTGCAAGACTCCTGAGATTCTGAATCTCAATGTCAAGGAGTCTTTGTCTGATCTGTGCATAAGCTGATTTTTCTGTGAAGGAAAACAAATCTTCAATATTAATCCCTATTGAGTTATTTTTTTTCCTATGTTGATGGATGACTGAGACTCCATCAGCATGTAAAAGATGAGACTATCCTCATTAGTCTTAAAATGTAAATGTAACCAAAATTTGATAGTATTTATCCATGCTTTAGTCTCAAGGAGTCTTTGATTGGTTTCAAGGGAGATGGCCGTGTAAGACACACACGTGGGAAGGCCCAATATTTTCCGTAGGAAGGTGGGTTGTACTCTTTCTACTTCCTTGTTGAAAGCCATAATCCATATCGGTACAGCATAAAACAGTCCTGCACTATTTTTGTGATTGAATACTCTGATAGCTGCGGGCACAAATTGATTACCCTTGGTGTAAAAGAAGCGAGTGAGTGCAAGTACATTGCAGTTCACAGATTTTATCAATTCCCTCCTATGTGGCTCTGTAATTGAAATAGATTCCTAGGTAACAAAAGCTTTTGACCTGCTCAATCCTGTTACCTCTTATATTCCATTTTAAAGGTTTCCAGGTTTTTGCAAAAAAACATGATTATCGATTTCTCAAAATTCAGGGTCAGTTTGTTTAATTCGCAAAAATCATGACACTGTGATAATAATCTTTTCAAACCATTTGGGGAGAGAGAAAGTAAAACTGCATCGTCTGCATATAAAAGCAGTGGAACATGGATTGGCCCGAGTCTTGGAGCGTGGCCATCTATATCCTCCAGAAAGGGAGCCAGATCATTTATAAAGAGATTGAATAATAGTGGGGCTAAAATACAGCCTTGTTTTACCCCAGTAGTTATTGGAATTTTGGAGGTTAGATCTCCTTCGCGAGAGCATCTAACCCGACACGTAGTGTTTTGATGTAACTTTTTAATCAAAAATGGCAATCTCTTATCAATCCCAGCACTTACAAGCTTCTTCCAAAGTAGTTCTCTTGAAACAGAATCAAAAGCACCCTTGAGATCTAGAAAGGCCACAAACAGTTTGGAGCCTTTCACTTCCTTATATTTATTCACAAGATGGTTTAGCACTACACAGTGATCTAGAGTAGATTTCCCATGACAGAATCCAACTTGTTCTGATCTCAAAATTTTCCGCTCTGACACCCAAGCACTTAGTTTTTTTGCTAAGTGTCCTGCATAAAGTTTCCTGCAATTGACAGGAGGCTAATGGGTCTGTAATTACTCGGGAGTTGGTAATTCGCTTTTTTGAATATTGGCACTAATATTGCGTTTGTCCAGGCATCTGGCATTAACCCTGTCCTGTCTATTTCAGTGAACAGAGTGGCCAAAAAGGGAGCCCACCACTCTGGGAATGCCTTGAACAATTCAGATGGAATTGCATCAGGCCCAGGGGCTTTCCCTGGCTTCAGGTGCTCAATCAGGGATTCTACCTCCTCAGCCTGTACCGGAGGCCATTCAGGACAATCACTCAGATTGAGAGGAGTTTCCTCTCAACTTAAAACTCCACTTTTATAGAAGATTGACAGGAAGTAATCATGCCACTTATTTGCAGTAACAGGACTATTTAAGGCCACCTTCTTACCCAGCGAGTCTGAGACTAATGCCCAGAATTTCTTTGTGTCATTATTTATTGTGGCTTGAAGAAGAAGATCCCAGCGTTTCTGTATGAAAGCTCTTTGCTTGTTTCTAAGGGTTTGATTTAATTGATACTTTAGCTCAAAATAGATTGATGGTGGTCTTGATAAACCACTTCTGGAAGGCCCTCCAGACACTGCTCGGAACTCCGGTTCAACTGTCCTTGGTCCATCACCCACAGTCAGATGGACAGACAGAGAGGACCAGCACCATTTTGGAGCAGTATCTGCACTGCTACATAAACTATCAGCAGGATGACTAGATAAACCTTCTTGCCATGGCAGAGTTTGCGAATAATAATTCAGTGCATGCCTCTACACGTCAGACCCTGTTCCTGGCCACTTACGGATGCCACCCACGTTATTTTCCCAGAACAATGCCAAGTTCACCAGTACCATCGGCAGATGCCTTTGTCCAAGAGCTGCAGGCCCTACATCTGGTTCTGCGGGAACAATTGAACCGGGCCAAACAGGCCTACAAAGCAACTGCAGATCAGCGATGGCAGGAAGGAGAGCTCTTGAAGGTGGGGAAGTCAGTGTGGCTTTCTACTCGGTACATTTGGTCACAGCGGCCCTCCCATAAACTGGACCACCGGTTCATCGGGCCCTATCAAATTACAGCCCAGATCAATCCCGTAGCATACTGTTTGGAGCTCCCGCCAACACTCCGAATCCATCCCATGTTCCATTGCTCTCAGCTCACACCTGTAGCACCTCCATATCCCCTCCGTGAACCTGTACCACTGCCTCCCCCGGTCTTAGTGGATGGACAGGAGGAGTATGAAGTGAAGCGACTTGTGGATTCCTGCTGGTACCGAGGTCATCTGCAGTACCTGGTGGAATGGAAGGGCTATGGACTGGAGAATAGATCATGGGAATCAGCCGAGAACCTCCACGCACCCGTCTCATCCACCAGTTCCACTGGGCCTACCACACTAAATCAGGGCCCTCGAGGGGAGGGGGCCTTGGGAGGGGGGATGGTGTCATGAGTAAGCTTCAGCCTTGACTGGCCACCTTACCTCTTGCTCCAGAGTCCTCCTCAGAAGATGAGCATGAAGAGCCAGCAGGGGCTACTCTAGAGCCAGAGCCAGCCATAGAAGAGCCAGCGGGATCTACTCTGGAGCCAGAGCCAGCCATGACAGCTGCTGCTCCAAAGGAAACTCAGCAGGAGCAGCCAGAAACCTCTGCAGAGGCTGTTAGAGACGAGGAGCAGCCAGAAACCTCTGCAGAGGCTGTTGGAGACAAAGACTCCCCCAGAGCAAAAGAGAAACCTGAGTGCCCTGGGCCAGCTGAGAAGAGGAAAAATAAAGCAGAGACAGCTCTGTTGGAGAGGAGAAAAAGTGCTCGTTTGCAGGCACAGCACCGGCTGGGGCTATTAGGCAAAGAGACAGCACGTGCTCCTCATTAGGACAGTATAAGACAGAGAAGCTGAAGAATCCATGTGTGGAAGCAACTCAGCTCGCCACTCCCTGTGACCAGAGCTCTGTGCCAGGAAGCTCCTGACCTGCCCTTGCCTTGTGCCCTGCTCTGCTTCTTGATTGATAGGACTCTGACCTCAGCCTGCCTTCTGACTTCCCTTCCGCCTGCTCCTCTCTCTGGCTGACATATTGGCTCTTGACACTTGGCCTGATTTCTGGACTCTTGTTTGCCGACTCCTTGGCTACTGACTTCCTGGCAACTAACCTCGGGACCATCTGCAGTACCAGTGAGCCACCTGCCTGTCGTGGCCAGCCCTGAGTGCGACACCTGCATCCCTGCCGCCTCCTTCGCCTGCCCGTGTCGGGGCCAAGGAGTTCTTCAACCCCGACATCGGCGGGTGAACAGAGTGCCCAGCTGGGTACCAGGCAGGGAGATGCAGGCTTATGCCTGCATCCCTGCCGCCTCTTTCACCCACCGGTGTCAGAGACAAGGAGTTCCTCGGCCCCTACATCAGCGGGTGAAAGGAGCGCCCGGCGGAGCACCTGGTGGAGAGATGCAAGCTTATGCCTGCATCCCCACCACCTCCTTCGCCCGCCGGTGTCAGGGCCAAGGAATTCCTCAGCCTCAACATTAGCAGGCAAATGGATCACCCGGCAGGGACTTACAGGTTTATGCCTGCATCCCCGCCGCCTCCTTCACCCACCAGTGTCAAGTCCAAGGAATTCCTTGGCCCTGACATTGGCGGGTGAACAGAACACCCTGTGGAGTGCCTAGTGGGGAGTTGCAGGCTTATGCCTGCATCCCTGTCACCTCCTTTGCCCGCTGGTGTCGGGGCCCAGGAAGGACCTCCTCAGGGCTAAGGAACTCCTCGGCCCCAACCCCGGCGGGCGAAGGAGGTGGCAATGATGCAGGCATAAGTTTGCATGTCTCTGCCAGGCGGTCCCCCATGTGCTCCGTCCCCCCGCAGATGTCGGATTCCCCCCTGCCAGCTGATAGTTTAAATGGCCCTGTCCTGCCACTTGCAAGGAGCAGGGCCCTTTAAATACTCCACAACACCCAGCCCTCCACCCCACCCACTGGCCAGCGAAAGAGGTTGCAGGGATGCAGGCACAAGCCTGTAAATGGTGGGCGAATGACATTGGTGGGTGAACGGAGCATCCAGCGGGGACTTGCAGGCTTATGCCTGCATCCCCACCGCCTCCCTTGCCAGCCTCTGACGGGGCCGAGAAGTTCCCTGGCTCTGATAGTGGTGCCGGCACTCAGCCGCTCCTTGGGGACGCCCCCGACGAGCAGCCGATTCAGGGGTTTAAATACCCCTTTCCCTGCTGCTCACAGCAGCAGGGAAACAGGCATTTAAATTGACCTGAAGCTTCCCGAAGCATTACAAATGCTTCGGGAAGGTTTGCTTCGGGATGTCCAAATCGGGGCCAGCATGCGGGCCCGGTTCGGAAATCCCAAAGCTTTCTGGATCGGGTCTGATTCAGGTATTTTACCCGAATCAGATTCCCGAATCGCACACCCCTAGTCTGTACCTACTTCCCAAACCTCCTTGCCATCTTTTCCCCAGTTCTCCTGTCAGTGTTAAAATTTCTCTCTGTTAAAACTCTATTTCCCAACTCTTCAGGCTCCATCTCTCTTAGCTAGGGTTGAAAAACAGACCTTACCCTTTCCAGCTCATGCTACCTAATCAGATCTGTTGGAGTAGCCTGTTACTCAAAGCTCTTTGATTCTGTGAAGGATTAACCCTTAACAGTCCTGCAGTTGTGTGGACAGCCATTCCAGGCCTTTTAAAACTTACAATCTGTCACATGTGTATTCACTTTTGTTCTCATTTACTGCTTTAAACAAAATAGCTCACATTGTTTTGTTTTTTTAAATTCCTTAATGTCCACCCATTCTCATAAAATGACTGCAAGCTCTTCAAATCACCCTGATAATAGTCAGGCTCAAACTTCCTGTTATGGCGTGTTTATCCTCTTGCTTACTGGGCCTGGAGGGAGGATGGCATGCCAACAGACTGTACAAACTACATTTGTATTTTCTTTAAAAAGAAGTGGCTTATTCCTGAATTATATGCAAAAATTTTAATTTTCTCCCCAAGATTTTGGAAGACACCTGTGTTGATACATGGGTAAAATTTTCAAATCGCCGTCTTCCGTAACTCCTCATAATAAAAAAAACCCCTTTCTGTATAAAAGTGATAAACTCTTGTTTATACATGCATGCAAGAATCAGTTAGCACTTCCATGGCAAAAAGTGATTTTGGCAGATTCAGATTCAAATGTGGAAAAGACTACTCCCCCCACCCCAGACTAGGGTTGCTAGGCTTACCCTGGCAACTGGTGGGAGGGCTGAGGACAAAGGGGTGTGCATGTGATGTAGCAACATTGCCAACAAAGGGTAGCTCTAGAACCCACTGGAATATCTGTGGTAAAATACCAAAGTGACATAACTGTTCTTTGTTTTATTTTTCTCCTGGTGCCAATCGAAGCAGTAGTAGAGATGGGCATGAACTGGAAAAAAACCAAACCGTGCGGTTCATGGTTCGTTGCATTTCACAAACCACGAACTTTCATGAACCTGCCCCAGTTTGTGAACCGGTTCATTTGGTTCGTGAAAACGTCACATCCATGTCAGCAAATCGTCACTTCTGGGTCAGCAGAAGGTCACTTCCAGACCAGCAGAAGGCCACTTCCGGGTCAGCAGAAGGTCTGCAGGAAGTCCATCCCCTGTTGCCTAGGAAACTGATTGATCAGCGCCAGGCTGTCTGCAGTGAGAAACCAAAAAAACGAACCAAACGAACCAGCCTAAAGTTCATGGCAGTTCATTAGAAATGGGCTCTGATGAACCACCAGTTCGCGAACCACGAGCCAGCCCAGTTCGTCACAAACTTTGGTTCGTATTTCAGTTCATCCCATCTCTAAGCAGTAGTGGGCAATGGAGCTTGCCAGTAGGAGGCCTTCTGCCATAGTTGGAGGCCCAGCAAGCCTACCCAAGACATCAATGACACACAGTCAAAATATATTGTTTCAAACTAGGCTTTAAGGTATTCTTTCCTAGGAATCAAAGAGAGTAGCTTTGAATTCCTGGGATTATCTTTCACAAAGCAAAATCCTTAATAATTTGAGGTTTGTTTCAGTTAGGGCAGAAATATCAAGCCTTAATTAGTTTTCATGGCTTTCCCACAAGCTCAGCAAATTATGGAGGAAGATGGTGTCCTCTGAATTTGGCAGTGCAGGAAAAGAGGTAGAGATGTAATAAGCTGATTTTTTCCCAGTGAAGTACCCACATGCTTTCCTTTTTCAGCAGGACCTAATGGAAACCTGCTCTTGTTTATACCTATTTTCCTGGACTGCTTATGAAAGTTCAAAAAAAAAAAAACCTCAGGCAAGTTTGTACATAACCTGGCATTTACTGTAAGGCATTTGCACATGCAAATACATAATTTGCATGGAAAGCAAGCTGTGGTGACTGTTTATTCATGTATGTAGGTGAAAGAATGTGTGTGGGCTTTAAGCTTCCCTGGCATTAAATATCCCACAGGGCAGACACAACAAAGGTTCCTGGAAACTGGATGTCCCACAGATAAATGGAAACTGATTCTCTGCTATAGATTAGGCAGAATTCAGCATATAGATTTCTGCTTAGGAGATAAGCAATAAACAGAGGACATTTTCTATCTTTGTTAAATTAGAATTACCAGCACTCTGAAACTGGATACTTCTTCAAGGCATTTGCATCAATGGAAAAAAATAGCCTGTCTCTAGTATTGCAATCCAAAACAGAGTTACACCCTTCTAAGTCAATTTAATTCAGTGGGCTTAGAAGGGTGTAACTCTGTGTAGGATTGTACTGTTTATGTCTGGCAACAAAACAGATAGTCCCAAGTGCCAAGATTTTCTAATAACATCGGCTTTTTCCCCTGGACTACCTGACATTTTCATTTTCTCAGAAACTGCACTTGCCAGATCATTATATGTTCTGACAGGTGGGTATACGTTACACTAATACCACTACATACAGTTTGCATTATATCTGTTCCAAGATAATAACAGGAGGGTGGGGAGTCTTCAAGGTTATACACCGGACAAAATTCTGGAGAATAAAGAACCAATACAGGAGTTTGTGTTAGGTGTGGCAGGGCTAGCACTCTTGCTACACTTTTGTTTGAAGGAAAATGTTTCCCTCTTATGAATATATCTAATTTTCAGCATGGCTCCATCTGTGGATACTTAAATCTGGAGACTGGGACAATGAACAGACCAGAAGCACATCTTTCTACAACCCTGAGAAAAGCCCCAACATTGCAGAAAAATCTGAAGTCTTAAAAAAAAAAAACCCACTATCGGGTTACTCCCCCCACCCCAACATAATTGAAGCAGCATGTGTAGCTTTAACAAACTAATGTGCTCTCAGTACTTGTTGTTAGGAAATCACAAGATATTGCCAGCCTCAAAGCCCTTTCTAGGGCTGTTTTGGCCTTTCAAGGAGGACTCATTGGGGCTAGGCCCAGCAGCAACCACCAGCAGCTTGCTGCTACAATACTTGCAAGACTTACTCAGGCCCAACTACTTGCTACTGTTCAACAGAAGCCACAACACAAAAGTCAGTGAAGTGTAGTTGTTAGAGTGTTGGGCCACAAATGGGGACATCCATGTTTGAATTCCCACTTTACCATAGAAGCTTACTCAGTGACATTAGGCAAGTTATTCATTCTCATCCTAACTTACCTCACAAGGTTGTTGTGAGGATAAAAAAAAAGAACAGAAGAATGATGTAAGCTGCTTTGGGTCCTCATTGTGGAGAAATAACTGAAGATGGGGACAGATAAATGATAGGCTAATTTGTGGATAGGAATTAAAAGGAAAAAGGGAAAGGGAAGAGAATATGACTGCTGCCAGGAGGAGGGAAAGAGAAAATAGTGTGAGGAGGGGGTACAGTTGGAATTTTGTTGCCCCTCACAAATCCTAGTAGGTTTCTCACCACACAATTAGGCTATGAGGAGGGGAGAGAAATCTGGACTGGGGGAAGATAAAGGTATTATCATTATTATCATTTATTTCATTTCTATACTGCCCATAACCAAAGCTTTCTAGGCAGATTACAATAAGTATAAAACAATAAGGTAGTTTGGTTGGTGAAACGGAAGGATACAAGGAAGCAGGAAAAGGGGAGAGGCTATGGGGGCCTTCAAAGCAGGGGAAAAATAGTGGGGGAGGGGAAATGAGATGCCCCTGAAGTCCTTGTGGGTCCGTCACATGTGGTATTAGGATTTTGAGGTTCCCCAATGAAGGCAATAGGAAGTAGGTTCAGGGCTGACGAAAGGATTACTTGATTCATATATTGCGTGATTAACTTCTGAAATGCACTGCCTTAAGACATGGTGATGGTCACAAGTTATTAAGGCTTTTAAAAAGGATTAGACAAATTCATGAAGAAAGGAATAGGTTTATTGAGATCAATAAGCCTTAGTAGTTAAGTGGAATGTTCATGTTCAGAGGTAGTAAACCTTGGAAGAGCAGGTGCTGAGGTCAGATGGAGAAAAGATATCACCTTAATCTCCTGTTTGTATCTGTTTGTGGAAAGCAAAGTAACTGCTGAGAAGATATTGTTGGGAATCTTGACTACAGTTTTCTATATATGTCCTTACCTCTGCTACATTGTTTTAATTTTTATTGCCACTTTTGGCATGTGTGAACTGCCTTGAGTCTCAGGAGAAGGATGGGATCTAAATATAAAAAATTATCTGGCGACTGTTTTTCATTATTCTTATGTTTGTGTGGTATTAACCACAAAGTGTTTTTTGTTGTATACATTTCCACTATTGGTAACTCAGAGAATCAAAAATGTTAAATGCTCAGTTAAAGCCAAAACTGTAGCTGCAAAGAGGGGCACAAAGTTTGCATAGCTTTAAAGAGCGACAGGAATATTCAGCTTCAGCTGAGTTGCTACTTAAACCCTTTACTAGAGGTAAAGGACCATGATCTTAGATGCAGGACAATCCTATGCAGAAGTTACTGTGCATTAAGATTGCATTGTAAGTAAGTTTTCGATGACTGATGTAATGTGTTATACATGGGGCTGCACTTCAAAAGATTTCAGAAACGTCTATTGGCTTAGAATATGGCATCCCATCTATTAGTTGGAGCCAGGTGTCAAGTGCATGAAATGCCTGTGTTGTTGGATTCTTCTCTGACTGCCTGTTTGTGCCTAGATAAAATCAAGGTGCTGGTTTCAGTCTTTAAAATGATAAATAATCAGGGCCCAGGTTAACTCAGTGAATGTCCCTCCCCATGTTTTTATTTCTCAGTTAAGTTTATCTTGTTAATTTATTGTTCAATATGGTAAAGTTCTTAGCTGTTAAGTTTAGTAATGTTAACTGTATTATGATATTTTCTCCCCAGTGATATCTGTCTTGCCTGTCAGTTGGTGTTTCTAAGAACTCAGTGAAGACATTTTGTATTCTGCCAAGTCTTTTATGGTTTTAGAGCTTGCTAATTTTGTAATATTGCTGCTGTTTTATTTTTATATTGATTTTACTTGTTATTGAATTTTGATGCATCTTAATAATATTTTTATTATTATTGTAAGCCTGTTGAAGAACTATTTTTAAAAAGCTCTAAGCAATAATTGTTAAAATGGTGACAAATCATGAGATCATGCTGGTTGTGCAATCTCTTCCATGAATGCCATTAGATTATCATATGAAAAACTTTCCAGTCTAAATATATCCTCAGTGTTTTTATCCTGTTGATGTAACAAGAATCTGTCCATTTGGTCTGTGTCATCAATTAAAAAACAGATTTGTTCCACAATTTTCAGTAATCCCTTTTTAGAGCCAGATTTAATGCAATTTTGGATACAATGCAAAGTGACCCATTTTTTCTGTTACAGAAGATTCTACAGATGTGAAAAAAACACAAGACCACCTCCCAAAATCTCACAGCAAGAAACACAGTAAGTGAGTTATACAGAGTTGTCACAATGCGCGGAAGCTGATTACACAGTAAGAGAGAAAAGGAAAAAAATTGAGCAGAAAATTCTGAATGTAGACTACATGGATTTAAATGGTGCCACAAATAAGATTACTGTCCATCACACTTTGTTGCTGTTCCAAGAAGAATGTGCATCCTGGTATTAGTCCTAGGCATGCATATACCCATTCCCTTTGCTGCAGTGAAAAAACAACTAATGAACTTGGCTGGATCATATTTACCTGAATGCAGCAGCTCCTTGACCTACTAATTTTAGCACGTTGACTCCAGGGTTTGATCATCTGTATTCAAAATAAATATTTATTTACTATATTTTATTCCATCATTATTCTAAGCACCTGGGGAAGGTATACATTTCCCCCATTTTATCCTCACCACTGCTCTGTGGGATATATGAGGCTGAGACCAAGACTGACTAGCCTAAGGTGACCCAGCGAGGCTTATGACTATGTGGGAATTAGAAAGCTCTAAACAATACTCCAACAGGCTAATCACTTAAACCACACTGGCACAGTACACCCCAATTCATTCGTTAGTTTCTTTTCATTTAAAGGCACTCTTACAAATAGTTGCTTGGTTTCATACTTTTTCTTAGCTCAAAGCAGAAAACAGTAATTGAAATTTAATGAATAAGTTTGAGTTTGCTTTTACACTCCATGTTACTGATATGATTCCCATTTAAAGGAATGACATGCTAGCCAAGGTTCACAAAAATGTCTTACAATGGTCAAGGATTCATTTTTCTACTATTTAAAGATTCTCTAATAGCATTCTTGGGAGCAATTTTAATGAAGTCACAACAGTCCCTTTTTCTGTACGAAGGAACTGAGCCCCCCCAAACAGGGAAGTGGTAGGTAGGCAATACAGTTCATGGTGCTGGAGAAGGGGAGGGTGTTAATTCCTTTCCTCCACACCAATTCCCTGATCAAAAAAATGCTCCCCAAGTTGCTTTTACTTCCAAAGGGAAACAATACAAGAACTGACCTTCACTCTTCTCCGCTGAAGCTAATCTTTCTAAATGGCCTTGAGGTGTAAGATCAGTGGGATAACAATATTTTAATGACTAAAAAAATGAAAGCAACCCAGAGGGGGCTAGTTTTGACTGGAGAAGTAATGGGGTGGGTGAGTGACTACCCCTTCCTGCCATTTATGCTAAATTCACTACTTTGTATAAATCATTTCAAGAACAGAAATTAGGATAATATAAATAAACTCTAGTCATCCCCCATTATTTAGATACACTTGCTGCATTCAAGCATGATTTTTCATTATGAAAATGGGCCTTGCAAGTTTGTGGGTTCACACTCATTTCTTCCATCCAGGGTTGCCAGGCCACCACCAGCCTGGCAACCAGGGAGATTAGGAGGCACAAAAGAGGGGCAGCCATCAGCAATAGGGTGATGTCACTAGGGATGTGTGATTCAGTATTTCCAACCCAAATATATACCACCCCAAACCCTTTTTTGTATTATTTCAGTATAGCCTTATATATCCGGCTTATACGGGGATATTCGGATAAACCAGTATTTACATTCCTGAATAATCTGGATATATTCAGGAATGTCTGATTTTGAAGATTGCAGTAGCTTGTTCCTCCCTCCCCTTTGCAGATTTCCCAGGCTTCCCAAACAACATGAGGATGGGGCAGGAAGGCAATACTGTGTTAGTACTGCTTGCTTGTCATGTGCCATTGCAAAATCTGACTGCTGCCTTGGTATTACTGACTTGCTAGGTTGGATGCTGGGATTCTCTGATTTGTTGGTGATTCTATTGAGCTTGCATTGGCCCTGGGTTCTGTCTGGCATCTTTGAATGATACTGGTTCTGTAGGACTTGTAACAGTGTCTATTGCTTCAGTTTGATTCTGCTGTGATTCTCTGCTATGACATTGGTTCTAGTGGGCTTTGTTGGTCCTGTTTACACTGGGTGGTTTTTGGTCATTGGTTGCTGTTGTGTGTTTGGATAAGGCTTCTTGTGTCCTGGAGAAAACCTTGGGTGTTTTCCCCCATAGGAAACAATGGAGAATGGATGGGGACAGCTTGTTCAGCTTGGATCTAAATATTGGGAATACCGAATATATGTAGTATTCTGGACACCAAAATCCAATTATTATTTTTTTTAGTACAGACCCCTAGATGTCACATCTGGTGAAAACTCAGAGGTGGCATCAGTAATCTCTAGGAATCCCCAGAAACTCTATGATTTTACAGTGATTCCTAGAAATGTATGATGTCACTTCCAGTTTTCCCCAAAAGTGACCTCACACCATTGCTTCTAGCTGCCCCCATATCCTGCCACTGCTCTCCTGGTCCTGAGATTCCTGTGACTGGCAACCCTACTTCCATCCCTCATGTGAAATTCTGGAATTGTTTGCTGGTGTCAAGCAACCCACTGTTTGTCATTACTTCTAAATTACAAATTATATTATTTTCCCCTTGGCTACAGACCAGGATTCTAAACCTGAATTAAAACATGAGGCCAAGGAATTCCAAGGCCTATTCATATAACAGCAAGATATGATTTGTCACTACATGTGAATGCAGGCTTTATTAAGATTTAAGGACATGTCACTTTCTGTATGTTCATCTTCACATATACTTACCTTTTCATAAACAAGTTATGATTTTATCTTGCTAGAGTAAACTGAAAATTTGCAGTTCAAAGCCATTTTTGTTGTTCTGCTTAAAAATATACTAATTGGGAATTAATAATATAATATGAAATAAAACTATATGGATTCTTTGTCTTGAATGTATGTCTGTGCACACAAGCTGCAACGATCATTTGCTCCCAATCTTATATAGACAAATCTGTCTCTATATATTGGGCAGCCAATAGTCTCCTTTTAAAAATAGTATCAAAAATCCTCTCACATATGGAAATGTTTTCTCTCCAAGTAAGTTTTTCTTCTAATACCATTTTATATTAGCTCCTAGAGGAACTCACTTGTGGGAATTCATACGAGACATTCTCCTCCATCCGGAGAAGAACCCAGGGTTAATTAAATGGGAAGACCGGACTGAAGGCATCTTCCGATTCCTAAAATCAGAGGCAGTGGCTCAACTGTGGGGAAAGAAGAAGAACAATAGCAGCATGACTTATGAGAAACTCAGCCGTGCCATGAGGTAACAAGAGCAAAAATGTTTTACTTAGTTTAGATATCTACTGTGTGTGGTATGTTTGATACATTAAAAAGACCAGTGAACTATAATCACAGGACTATCACATACTGTAAAGTCGAAAAACTTGAAATATGATGAGGCAAGTTACTTTCATTATATGAACATCTCTCTGAAGTGTTTCTGCCCCATGTGAAAGACACAAGATGCAATCTGAGGGTTGAATCTAACCAAAGCATTTCTGTGGATCGGATATCCACCCGCTGAATGTGACTGTCATTCCTCCCCCTGCACCCCCAAAATGCCCCCGCAATGCTGTTCTTTTATGTCCCCTATAACTGCTTGATACAGGAGTTGTAATACAACACAATCAACACACTCTGTGGCGAACAGTGATGTTGCATTCTATGACACTGAAATGTTACTTGGAACCTGGTTCTGTGGCTATTAGCGTTATTGCTAAATGAGTGCAATCCCAAGAATATTAGAGATGTGTAAATCTTACGTAAATCAGTCAGATAGTTTTTATACATCTGACAAAATGATTTTTTTTAACAGGTACTATTACAAAAGAGAAATTCTTGAAAGAGTTGATGGCCGAAGACTGGTATATAAATTTGGGAAGAATGCCCGTGGATGGAGAGAAAATGAGAACTAGAGACACCTTTTAAAATCAAATCAAACTATCCACATCATAACCAAAATGGATTTCTTGTGGATGTAAATATTTCAAAGACACTTTTCTTCTATTTATGTACAAAATGGGGGAGGGGGGATCTAATTCTACTGGGAAGAAGGAATATTGCAGTTTATTGGTGTTAAAATTATTTTATTTGAAATATGTCCTTCTGTGGGGAAAAGCGTACACAGATTTCTGTGACCTATGATAGCTCTGTATGAATGTGTTTGGTGATGTGTTTGCCTTTCTTGTGAAGACTTTGTATTCCAGGCGAAATGTGATTTACCACAATGCTGTGAGAGATGCATGCAATGAGAGGGAATCATAGGGCATTACTTTTTACTTAGGTGCTTACAAATAAGGCCTGTTGTTTTCATCATATGAGAGAAAAGAGGGCTTTGCTTTTATTTCATTGCAACGTTTGCTTGAAGGCATTGGCTCAACGCAAATCATGTATCTGTTCTCAGGGACAGCTGCGTAGGAATAGGAAGGAAACAAATGGAATCTATGGACTGTGACTTTTGTTGGCCATGTAGTACTATACTCCTCCTTCATTTATGATCCACAGTTTAGGGATGGCCAGAAGCTTTTGATTCTTGAAAGGAAGATACATTAATAACTGTCATGTACCTACAAAAGATCCATGACCTTAGTGAAAGGGGCTTTTTAAGGGCTTTTGGAAATCATAGTTCACTGAGCTTTGGCTCACATTACAATTTCCCAGGCTGTGGTCATTAGCAGTATGTTGGAGGATCAAGGACAGTCACAGTGCCAAAATTCTTTGGGAAGGTCAATTGTACAGTGAAATCTATAGTGTAACTATCATATGGGGAAAGCCAATGAGGGTTTGGAAACCCAGCCTTAAATCCCATTAGAGGTATAAAAATCAATACACTATCTCATAGCCTAACAATCTCATTTTTGTGAAGCCAAAATGCAACTTTGAGCTCTTTGAACAAAGGGCAGGATACAAATGTGACAAAAATGTTGCCAAAAATCAATAAATGAAATGTCTGACACAACGTGTGAGCAACAATAACATTAGCCTAGTTTCCCCTAGATTAATCACCATATTTAAACTGTAAAACTTCATATAAGGAAATTAAATTAAGTGCTGCCCAATATTGAAGGGGGAAATCATCTACTTGGAAATCTAGGATATCAAAAAGAAAGCTAAGCTAGAACAGTTCTCTCAGATGTCTAGTTTGTATTTAGAAGAATTTGGGGCGGGGGGAAGAACAGTAATTTGAATTCTGACTGGTAATTTAAGTAAATACAAAGGTACACTCCTCTTCCCCCTTCCTTTACAGAAAAAACACACATAGGCATGCCATAGAAACAATATTTTCTCATATACTGTTCCTACCAAAGCTGTCACCATCCATTACAGTCATGTGACATTTTTTAACTTTACAGAACGTGGGTGTAGGCAGATTTATCATATTTACAGATGAAGTCGTAAGAATCCAATCTTCCAAGCAAACTACTTCCTTTGTCTTTTTCTAGATTGGACATTTCTTTTTTCTCTAAATGCACCTTTCCCTCCTCATTAATTTACATCTTGCTTCCCGTTTATAACTTTCTCAATCCTATGGCATCCAGTTGATTCTTTAACTCTGATTCTTGATTCTTTAACTCTGTATCAATGATAAATAATGGACAATTCATCACTACCTTGTGCCTAGGTTGTATGGAACTACTGAAAAGGCATTGTTACTCTTTAATATATGCCATTTATTCAATTTAAATGTATCCAATTTTGTTCCAAAGAATAAAATACACTCAGTGGGTAAATGAATACTTTTTAATGAATCAGCTCCTGGGGATCAGAGAATGAGTATGATAGGACCTTCTTCAGGTAGCATGAGAAGATAAATGACTTTACATACACAAAACAAAAAATGACAGATATTCATATTTAAGGACCCAACCTGCCTCCATCCTAAGGAGCCTTCCTCCAACTTAAACAGAAGAGCTTCAAACTTTGGCCGTTTCCACACTACTCACCTTCTGGAATGCTGCAGAATGTCGCAAAAAACCGCAGAAAATAGCGTCTTCTCGTGTGAGTTTTGTGCGATGTCGCTCAAAACTTGTGCGAGAAGACGCTATCTTCTGCGGTTTTTTCACGATGTTCTGCAGCATTCCAGATGAAGTAGTGTGGAAATGGCCCAAATTTGGTGGAGAAGTAAGGTAGGGTTGGATCCAACCTCATGGCTGGATGAGTTGGATTTAATCTACATCTTTTTTTGTTTTAGAAACTGTTGATGTAATCCATAGTGATTGGTGCTGCTATTTCACTTTCTCTCAAGCTAGGTCACACAGATCATGTGGTAATTACTTACAATTATTTCATTATGCAAAAGCTGCATTTTTGTGGAATCCCATGGGAAATGACAATATTACAATACTTATGCTACCAGCAGCAACTCTCTGTTTTGGAGGGGTATAAGGATTCAATTGCAAAGTGTTTGTGAATATTAAGAACATATCTGCACTACAGCTTTAAAACAGTTAATAGTCTGTTTAAAGAAATTATCATTCTTTATCCCCAGAAAATGCTGGGAGAGGACCTAGGAATTTTTTGCACCTTCAACATACTGTATTTGTTTGGGGGAACTGCTGTTAAAATCGATGTGTGTAGTATAGCATATTGAGTATAGAATGGATGATTTTAGAATGTGTATGTGTAATATGTAGCAAATAATGTCTCTTTATGAGTCAGTTTCAACCTCAGATGAATTATTTATTAAAGACTAA
The DNA here is from genome assembly GCF_028583425.1 of Eublepharis macularius. Classification (NCBI taxonomy): domain Eukaryota; kingdom Metazoa; phylum Chordata; class Lepidosauria; order Squamata; family Eublepharidae; genus Eublepharis; species Eublepharis macularius. Next base: position 93,865,835 of record NC_072791.1, on the reverse strand, counting down.
AAATTGTAGATTCAGATATTTTCTAGTAATGCGAAGTACTAGGTAAGCAGACCAAAACATTCATTACACTTTCATATCTGGGTTTTTCTACCATTGCTTATGTTTGTGTAGGTTGCTCGTTTGGGACTCAAATCCATGTGGCTTTCCAAGTTCCAGTGCTTCAGGACCATTACTTTCAATAGGGAATCTATTGGAGGGTCTGGGGCAGCTGTTTATATAGATAACTGAGTTAAATTTTCACAGAACATAGTTCTCCCTCTCTTCTCCTAAGTTCAGTAAACTGAACACAGGGATTCAATGTTATAACTCCCCCAATGTAGATGCCTTTCGGCAGAGGCGCAGTTCTCTGCACTGACTGTTATCATAACAAAATGGCTCTGGCTACGAGCATTAAAAAAAAAAAAACCCTGTCTGCATTCATTTCATTTTCCTTCTCTTACAGTGACTAACTGACAATTCAAAAAAATTACCTTTCCTCAGAAAACTCTGTGTTTGTCATCCTTGTTGGAGTATGTTGTTTGTTTCACAAAGTGAGAAAGGAGAATGGCAGCTTTGCAATTACTCCCTATGGTAGACTTTTTCAGAAGGGCTGGAGTGGTTGTTTTTCAACAGAATGATGCCACAATTGCAGCAGAGCTAAGGCTGCCTGTTCACTAAAGAACACCCAAGTTTCAAGCAGATTGGTCCAAGGGTTCCAGTTCTGTGGGCTACTGAACAAGGTGCCCCCAGCCAAGATAATTGCAAGAAAAAAATGATCCTCCCCCACAAAGGGAGGGGAAGAAGCAGTGAGCAAGAAGCTTTGCAATTATTCCATATGGGTGACTTTTTCAGAGGTAGAATTGGTTTCCAACAAATTTTCAAGTAAATTGGACCAAGGGTTCTAATTCTGTGGTCCACTGAACAAGGCGCCCCTGGCTGTTATGTGGAGGAGGGGAGGGCTCTGCCCCCACAAAGGAAGGAACAAATGAGAATGGCAGCTCTCTGCAGCTCATCTCCAAACATCATTGATTGAGATTTTTAAGGGGAAGAGTTTTTGTAATTCCCAGGCATCTTGGATTTGTGTTACCATTCCAGAAAATCATGAAAATTACCTGAAACAGTGGTTTCCATGTATATCTTCAGGTCAGGAATTTCATAATGCACACCCCTATTAAGCACTTCAAATAGAGAGTTTGACATATGATTTCATAATTCCATAGGTTTGGGAACAGAGGCCAGGTAACGTTTACTTTGCCTTAAACAGAGAGATATTAACTGCTGAAGGTCTTGCCAAACACATTAAAGTCCCTGCCGAAGATGAAGCTTTTACCAGTTCTAACAAACAGGATAAAATGAAGACATGAAGGTTTATATTAGACTGCTGTTTATATGTAAAGGAATTTCTGAGATTGTTCATTTAATATATTTGAAAAAAATGGAGTGGTTTTTTTTTTGCTTTTACACTGGTAGGATTATATGGACTTTTTTGTAGTATACTTTTTCATATGTATAAATCTCTCATTATAAAAGAGTTTCCTGTATTTATATGGTTGCAAGCAAAATCATGGTGTAAAAGAGTATGTTGATATACTCTGCAATTTCTCTTAGCATGGGTAGTGCAGCCCAAGCCTATACATGTTTACTCAGAAGTAAGTCACATTGATTTCAATGGACTTCCTCCCTGGTAGGATTTCAGTCTTAGTGAGTTTCTCCTGGGAGCTGACTGCTTATATGCCAACTTTACTGTTGCTGGGGAAATTGATAGTGACAGCTTGGTTTTGCACCTCCAGTGTTTAATATTTTTCACAATACAAAATGTTGTGGGATATTTTGTAATGCACTAAATAAATAAATATTTCAAAGTAAAGACAACCACAGAAGTGCCACTGAATTCTAAATACTGATTTTGTTTACTTTTGTTCTATAAATGTCAGTTAACAATAATCTGAACCCCCTCCCCAGAAAGTGCTCGAGAATGAAGTGATATAATGTATACGCTTTTAAATATTCTTTAAATAAACAGAATGAAGTGATAGAGATATTAGAAGGCATAACGACTAAGAAAAGAGAAACAGGGCAAGCTGAGGAAACTCCACCGTTCTGACGTTTTGAAAGCTTCAGTAGAAAGCTGCCAGTAGGGTCTTGTCTGAACATGCGGAACTAGTGTGTGACCCTTTCTATCATATGCCTCTTACTCTTTATGGAAAACTGAGCATGTTTGAAACAATAGTTGTGGTTGTGAAGTATACAAATGAATGTGTGGAAGGGGGTGGCATGTCCTCTGTATTCACTTTCACTCTCCATAGCTTGAAGGACCTGTTCAGTAAGTTCATACACTCAAAGTCCTCTTGAGACCGCAAGCTGAGATAGCTGTTTGAATGTTCTCCCATAATAAACCTTCTTGCACATAGAAAACTAGTGAGGAGTATTGTAGCCTAGCATTTCCCGACATCATAACTTTTGTGTCACTTTTAATGAGAGTTCAAATATTATATCCCTTACATGTAGATTAAAGGTAAAGGTGTGTAAGCACAGAGTCATTACTGACACATGGGAGGATGTTGCATCATGACGTTTTCTTGGCAGACTTCTGTTATGGGGTGGTTTACCATTGCCTTCCCCAGTCATCTACATTTTACTCCCAGGAAACTGGGTACTCATTTTACCGACCTGGGAAGGATGGAAGGCTGATAGCCATGCTACAAGTGACGATTTACACTTGCATGGCAAGTGAACAGGCTCACGTGTATTCCTCCCTGTTCACTTGCCATTCACTTGTGCTCCACTTGATCATGGCAAATGAACAGTGAGGAATACACGTGAGTCTGTTCACTTGCCATGCAAGTGTAATTCATCACTTGTAGCTTGGCTCTATGTCAACCTTGAGCTGGGTACCTGAACCCGGCTTCCACCAGGATCGAACTCAGGTCATGACAGAGCATGGGCTGCAGTACTACAGCTTACCACTCTGTGCCATGGGGCTCTTACATGTAGATTACAAATCAGCAAATTCTGTTCGACATTTGTAGTCTAAAATGGTAGACATAACTCATGGATCAATCTATCTCAGTATCATCATTCAAAGTAAAAGTCTAAAAGGAGTAAAATCTTTGGGTTGGATCCGGCATTATATTTGGCCATTACTTATTCATGACAGTGTCTATTTTAGTGGGAACTTACTTGTGGGAAAATCCCCCCATTTCTGCCAGGAGGGAAAGAGGAGAGCAGCTGGAAGAGGCAGATACTGAGCACTGGCAGCATTTGGGCTGAGAAGGAGCTTGGGAGCCTAAATACCACCTGTTCTCAACAGCCTGAAGATTACTTAACACTGCTGGGGGAGGGCTGCTGCAGGCTGACTCTGCATGCCCAGGTTCCTTCCTAGCCCAATGCCATTTTTCTCTATCATACTACCAGGAGTTTCCCTCCTGAAGTGGTGCTATCTACTAACACATATACATTGTGTTTACATTGAGATGTGATATGATAGGCGTCTTCAAGTATTTGAAGGCTTGTCACATAGAGAATGAAGGAGAGTTGTTTTCTGTTGCCCCAGCGGGTTGGAATAGAACCAGTGGGTCAGAATGAAGTCAGAGTTTTTGGCTAAACATTAGGACAAAGCGGTTCCTCAGGAGAACAGGCTTCCTTCGGAGATGGTGGGCTCTCCATTGGAGGTTTGTAAGAAGAGGCTAGATGGGCATCTGACTCAATAGGAATTTAGGCAGATCAGAGCCATTTCCACACTACTTACCTTCATCCGGAACGCTGAGTAATGTCGCAAAAAAAAAAAAATGCAGAAGAGAACATCTTCTTGCGTGAGAAGATGCTCTATTCCGCGCTTTTTTCACGGCGTTCTGCAGCGATCCGGATGAAGGTAAGTAGTGTGGAAACAGCTCAGGAAAGGGACAGCAGGAAGGGATGAGCCAGTGCTAGGCTCTCAAGGCCCTTTCTTATAAGCCCAGGGTAATGCCAATTGCAACTTTGAGGTCCAGAAGGAATTTTCCTCCAGGTTTGATTGGCCTAGGGATCCTAAAGGTTTTTTGCCTTCCTCTGGGCAGCCGGTTGCACTTTCTATACTGCAGTATTACACACAAAACCATAACTTTGTTATTTACCTTATGTTCTGTAAATAATTTTTTGTTGTTAACTACCATCTGTGCTTCTTCTGTCCAGTCAAAACAGTTGTGAAAAAGGGCTTGCACTTACCTCACAATTAAGTACATTATTCTAGCATGGTTCCAAATGAGAGTCCTTTAGGAAACACAAAGCTTATCTGCTACCAAACCATTAAGCAACCCCCCCTTTGTTTTTTCTGATTGTGGGTTGCTGGGATTTAAACAAATAAAAGGAGGGACCAGAGAGTGTGGGAATGGGCAGCCATAAATCCAGAGGGCAGTTACCTCAGAAGCCTCTCTGTCCTCTGTCATTCCCCTTCTCCATTATTAACTGCCACATCCCCTCCCCGGAAAATCTCATTCCCTTCTCCTGGCAACCCCAAATACTCATCTTTCCTTGCTTCCTTCTCTCTCTTTCCTACCCACCAACCTTTTATCTGACTCCCATCATCAGTTATATTACTCATTTACTTCATTTATACCCTGCTTTTCTCTCCAATGGTGACCCAAAGCAGCTTACATCATTTCCTCCCTTCCATTTTATCCTCACAACAACTCTGTGAGATAGGTTAGGCTGGGAATGTGTGACCGCCCAAGGTCACCCAGTGAGCTTCTGTAATAGATTAGGGATTCATACCTGCATTGCCCAGGTTCTAATCTGAAACTGTAACCTCTACATCACACTGGCTTTTTGTCAGGTGGCTGTTGTTGAACAGGAGCAAGCAGCTAGTCATGGGTGAGTCATGCAAGTCACATGGTAGCAATTTGCTGGCCCTGCTGAGTCCTTCCTCAAATACCAGAACAGCACAAGAGGCCTGCCTCCTTTCCCGCACCTTTTACGGACAGACACCAAGGATGGCAATATTGTTGTGGTTATCTAGCAACCCCCATAATGGCCACTGAAAGGAAATTCATTTTCATGTTGCATTATATGATATCTGAAGGCATTCAAGGCAAAGGACAACCACAGGCTCGCTCTGCTAATTTATATCTGCTTTAGTTAGACTAGGAAAAGTATTTGAAGCTATGATCTTGGTAAGGTACAATAGTGGAGTAGACAAACTGAGCTGGGTTCTCACATTTGACTCCATTTTTTAAAATAGCTTTGTGTTTGTTCTCAGTGGCACATCTCCACACTAGTGACTTAAAGAGTGTGGTTGCCAGCAAATAGAAACCACAAAGAAAATGAATAACTGAAGCGCTTGTAACATCTTGGCTGTGTCAGTTTAAGAGAAAGACAATGGGCAAACTACAAGTGACGACACTTGAACGGCAAGTGTGTTCCTCCCTGTTCACTTGCCCTCCACCTGCTCTCCACTCGATCCACTTGCCGTTCAAGTGTCATTTGTCACTTGTTGCTTGGCCCAATGACTCCACTGCCATTCATCCCATAGTATGGAAAACACTAGACTTCTGTAATGGCTCTTAACTATTTTGGTAACTAAAGTTGGAGGTGTTTTTCCAAAACAAAAGCAGCAACTGGCTTCAAGTTTGACTAGTACTATTCTGAATGTGAGAAAGAAACTGATATTAAAAAGGCTACTTTCCTTAATAATAATATAACTGCCCTTCAAGACAACTCCCACTCAGAGCAGTTACAAAGTGTGTTATTATTATCCTCACAACCATCACCCTGTGAGGTGGATGAACCTGAAAAAGCTCTGAAAGAGCGGTGACTGACTCAAGGTCACCCAGCTGGCTTCAAACGGAGGAGTGGGGAATCAAACCCTGCTCTCCAGATTACAGTCCGGCCACTTTTAACCACTGCACCAAATTGGATCTCTGATATTGGATAATTGGTTAATTGGAATGGGGGCATTATAGCATCTAAGGACTGTATTATCTCTAAATAATCCTTTTTTTCAAGTAACAAGTGGAGAGCTGGGAAAGACACAGTCAAGTGGGCTGGCCAAAATTATGGTTCTTTCCCAAGGTGCTGATTCAACAGAAAGACAAAAGGAAAACCATAGCTGCATCCTTCACGCATTGTGGCTGGGTATTGTTAGAAGGGGCTCCGAATGGTTGTCTGAGATTAAATAAGACAACTATTTTATCTAGAATATTTCATTTGCTGTTTGAATTCTGCATCATGCATACTGATATTTTCTCACCACTGTCTTGTAAAACCTCATGTACTTCCTAGAAATGGCTAGTGACTGAAGAGTCTACATACTGCTAGAGTTAGCAAACTTGTCACATTGTAGCTAAGACACCATGAACTATAGCCATCCTCATAGGCCAGCCTGCACTGGAATCAATTATACAGTGATAAGGTTTTTTTATTCAGTTTTTTATCTTGCTCTGTATTGGCTGGCGGGGCCTAATTTGCTGTAGCATTTACATTTCTCTCCACTTTCTAATCTAAAACAATGTAATAAATTGCCACACATTTCCCAAATCTATAATCTCCTTCCTTCCTGCTCAGAGGAGCTTAGTTTCCAAACAATCCAGGTAACTCCATGGAGTCTTTTCAGACTTCCAGACAGTTTTTCAATCCTTCCTGGTGAGATTTTTGGAAACTGAATTATTGTGCTGACACAGATAGTTGCAGGCAGATAGATCATGGGACAAAAAGAAAAAAGTAGACCCATAGAATGTTTTGTATATCTTGCTACAATTCTGTAGCTTTGTACAAGTTGAACACCCTTGGAGAAACTCGAAAGCATAACCTAGATTGAGCACCAAACCTAGATATAATAATTGATGTTGACTATCTCATGGAATAATGGATTCACATATTTGGCCCAATGATTGTGTGTCTAAGACTATTTAAGGCTTCTCACAAAAACAATTTTTCTCACAGTTATTACTGCACTATTACTGATAAGCCTGAGTATCATTTATGTATTCCTGGAAAACCATAAGCTTGCACATTTCTTAAATCAGACAGCACGAGAAACAATGCAATAAGGACTAGAATTAAAGAAATTATGATGCAATGCAAATAGACATGGTATATCTAAAGCATGACATAGCATATACAATACAGAGAGTGGATTACAAAGACAGAGCAGTAAAAACAAGATGATACATACAATAAATGTGGCAGTAAAATACAACTTAAATAAAATCTTATTCCTTTGTAAAAGCTCCCTCTTTTATTGTTCTACCATATTGCAATTCTGATCCCTTTATAAAAACGCCCTGTTGAATGTTTCTGTTTTGCATGTTCTATGGAATGATAGAAGTATGGGTACCTTCCTGACCTTCTCAGGCAGGTTGTTCCCTAAGTGGGAGCCACAATAGAGAATGTATGTGTCCAGGTAGTTGCCACTCTTACCCATTTCAGGGTGGCACCCTCAGAAGGCATTACTCAAATGGGCAAAGCAGTTTATGGCCGAGCATGGTGGGAGAAGTCAGGGGTGGCGCCAGGGTTTCTGGCACCCATGACTGCCCCTATGTGCGTGAACACATAGTGCACCCCCGCGCCCCCCAGGCTGCATGATGATGTCACTGTGTGATGATGTCATCACGCAGCAAGCTGGCCCCATTGGCTGGCGGGTGGCTGGGACAGCGCACAGAGGCTGCCCGCGCTCCCAGTTGGGCATGGCGGGTGGCTGGGGAGGTTCCACACACTGCCCCGGACACCTGCCGTGCCTGGCCTGCAGCTGCTGCGCCCGGCTGGAGGCGTGTGTTGCTGGAGGTGGTGGCACGGGGCTGGCCAGCTGCAGCAGCTGCGGGCCAGTCATGCCAGCTCCGCGGCACACGCCTCTGCCCCAGCACTCCCTCCAGCGCCCCCTTCAGCGCCTCAGCGCCCGCGGCACCCACCTCACCGCTTCAATGGTGGCGCTGGCCCTGGGAGAAGTGGTCCTGCAGGCAGGGCTTTTTTCCAGCAGGAACGCGGTGGAACGGAGTTCCGGAACCTCTTGAAAATGGTCACATGGCCAGTGGCCCCGCCCCCTGATCTCCAGACAGAGGGGAGTTTAGATTGCCCTCTGCGCCACTCAGCGTGGAGGGCAATCTAAACTCCCTTCTGTCTGGAGATCAGGGGGTGGGGCCACTGGCCATGTGACCATTTTCTCCGAGGGCAACCCACCTCTTTTCCCAGAAAAAAAGCCCTGCCTGCAGGTATGTGGGACCAAGGCTAAGGATTTTGAAAGTGATAACCAATACCTCAGACGTACTCAGGTGAAATGCATAACCTGAAATACTCCCTCCCCCAAGAAATCCACAGCTTGAGGAAAGCTAGGATGCCAGGTATAATAGTACAAACTAACCTCTTTCCTAACTTGATATTTATAATACTTGGCTAGGGAATTTTTAGGGACAGCTGAGTAGTAAGGCTTTATATAAACCGTAAAATATTAATAATCTTTATTACCAACTTGTTCCAGATTTGAAAGATGACCTAGGGTGAATAGCTTTACAGATCATTAACCCTGAAACATCTAATGTTTTGCTTATGTTTTTTTTCTTTGAAAAAATTAAGCTTCACTTTTCCCTGTGCACAAATACTATTATGTGATAAACAAAAGAGCCAGAACTCAATGTACTGTAAAACAAATCAAAAGTAGAATAAATTATACCTCTCACATTCATTATATAGATATACACTTGACTGACTAAATTTCTTTAGCATGATTGTACTAGGAAAATTTCACGATTGTGCTAGGAGAATTACACAATTTCTAGAATGAGCCCATGATTTTTCAGAGGTTTACTCATTCGGTAGGATGAACCTTTGGTTATTTCAACTGACTGGCTGTATTATGAATTGGAGCTCACCTTATGCATTTGAGCTGTCCTGAGCTACCTTGCCTCTGCCAGAGTATGTAATTAGTACAGACTGTGGGTGAGGAAATGCATTATACAATGGCCAGGGCACAATATGTAAGGTCTAATAGACAATGGGTTGCATCTCATGTTGTGTCTAGACATGGGCACAAACAGCATTACGAACAGAAAAAACCCACGAACAGCCTAATCTGCTGTTCTCGAACAAGCTGTTCATGAGACCCCATCCTAAACGAGCAGGTGGTCGTTAAAAGCCTCGTTTGTTGCCTTCAGCAGCCATTCGGCAAGCCAGACAGTGTGGCACCTGCTGCAATCAATCCCCTTGGCAACTGGAGGCAAGGAGGGACCGAACTCTGTCTGAACTCCTTCTGGCTTTCCTTCTAGCTTTAACCCTTCAAAGTACTTCCAGCAGAGAGTCCAGTTTTTGCCACTGTGAAGAGAAAATGACAGCCAACAGGGAGACCCATGCATCATGCCTTTCCTGGGGTGCAATCTCACTGAAACTTGGGGGGGGGCGGTCTTCAGAGGACAGTGAGGACTATGTCCCCTGCAAATTTGGTGGGTATTGGACATTGGTAAGGTCAGTTTGTGGGGTGTTTAAAGGGCCCTGCCTCTTTCACGTGGCAGGAAAGGGCCCTTTAAACTATCAGCTGGCAGGTGGCAGAGGGGAATCCCCCCCTGCCGCCTGCCAGCTGATAGTTTAAAAGGATCTTTAAAGGGCCAGGTAAGTGGGTTTGAGGGGAGGGGGCTAAGGGGGGGGGGTTCTGGCCCCCATGAACAAGGAACAACGAACATGTCCCGGAAACAGTTCATGTTCATCCATGTTCATTGTTCGTGGATGGCACCAAACGACGAACAGGATGTTTTTTTCCCTTTTCCAACAGGGTTTTTTTCCCCATTCATGCCCATGTCTAGTTCTGTCCACAGGACATACACACACACACACACACACACACTCACACACACACACACACCAGATGACACAGCTTCAAATAGTCCAAGCAAAAAAACTGAACCTTGTACATGTAGAAAATGCAAAAGAAAAAGATCTATGGCACTGTGCCACTAACTTCAAGCCATATATGAACCATCTTTTTAATAATATGGCCAACTCTCAGGGATATCTTATCTGTACGTAAAAGCAATAGCAGCAATAGCATGGACCTGGCCACATAAATCGTGTTCAAATTTTACCTCTAACCTTATTTTTAAACCTAGAGATAAAAGCTTGGATCCAATGCAGCATTTTCAAAGCTGGATATATTTCCACTTTTGCAGTCCCCCCCCCCCCCACAGCAGCCTGAAACAATTCCTGAAATGCCGCTCCTGGTGAAGAGGGATGCCCTCAGGAACAGCATTTCTGAAGGCATTTAGGGCTGCAGTGGGAAGAAGAGGCGAGAGCGTGGGCATCCTTCTGCCCATGGAAATGCTGCACTGGCTCCAAGCCAAAGGATCAACATCAGGAGGAAAAGAATATCATGATTGTAAACTGTTTGCTTTGCATCTATATTAGAATATTTAATCAAAATACTTCTTCCATGGGAGTCTTTCAGAAGTCCTTTTAAAGTTGCAGTTTACCCCCATCCTTACTAAGGAAATGGTAAGCCTGGCAGCATGCGAAAAATGTTGTATGGGGCTATGCACACTTCACTAAAATGGACTCCGTTTCTGTATTTAAATCGTTATCATCTTGATTTTGTTCATCTGCTCCCATAGTTATTGCATTTGCCTGACTGCAGAAAGGCCTTGTCTGATCTGACAAACCGGAGCATAGATTAGTTTCCTTTAGTTTAGGTGGATACAAGGAAATAAGATTCCGTCAATGTCCTCAGGCATGATCTACAGTTTATCCTCAATTTTTTAAAATCATGAATGGGAATTGCAGCCTGGGCTCTGCCCCTTTGGACCTCTGAGTAACTGTAAAGTGTACCTCCCCTTCCTATATGGGGACACTGGCAGGAATAGTATATAACTGGCTATCTAATCTGAGAAGGACCACAACAAAATGCGTAGACCCTTTCAAATTATGTGGTATAGCCTAACGTGATACCAGCAGTACAGTATCTTCCTGATAATAACCCATTGTCTTGGACCTCCGTGGTATTGCATGGGTCAATGAGTCATCATCAGAGAAGAAGGATCAGCTGCCCCCAAGCCCCACCTTGGCAAACCCCTCCTGTGAGGGAGGTTCCTCAGGGGATCCCCAAAGGGGATCCCCTGAGCCAGCACTGGAACCACCTTCTGAGCCAGCAGGGCCCTCATACTCAGAGGCTCCAGCATAGACCCACCTGCCACCAGACTTGTCACAGTCTCCTGAAGGCCAGAGCAGAGGCCTGGACCAGGCATAGGAATGCACTCTTGGTGACCTGAGGCTTTCCCTTGCTGAGGAAGTGCCAGGAGAGACCACTAAGTCATTACAGGATCTGGGCCCCACTACTCCTCATGAGGAGCTGACATGGGATGCTGCATCACCTGTAAGAGAACTGGCACCACTACGGACTAAACTTGTCTGTAGTCTTGTTGACTTGCCTTGCTTGTTGTAAATTCTTGGAACCTTGTTGCCTGACCCTTGGCGTGTTTTGGATGTTGCCTCTGGAATATATTATCTGATCCTGGACTGAGACCTGAAACTGCATTTTGGACATTTCTTCTGGACTATATTACCTGACATTGAACTTTGACTTTGGATTGTGACACAAGAACCATGGCTATCTGGAATCCTGTTGTTGCTGGGTCTTGTTTCTGTACTGGTGAGCAGGACACCGATTTAAACCGTTATATATTCCAAATCTCGAAGGCCTCCAAAATAATATCTTATTGGCTTTTCCTCCTATGACTGCACCAAACCCATATAACCAGTTTGATTAATGTGCTTTTATTTACTTTCTCCAGCTTGCAATAGCAATTAAAACAGGTCAAAGCTTTCAAACAGAAGTACTTGGAACTGTAAATAATACTAATGACATGAGGAGTGGAAGGCATATTCTTTAGAAGCCTAGCTTCATGAACTCCTCCTACTATTTCCATTAAATGCTCGCCATCTGAAACCAAAGCACAAAAGGAGTTGTTGAGATGTGGCTCATTTTATGTAATATTAGCTGGTTTGTGTTGGTAAGTGCTGCCACCTGAGTCAAATGAAACTGAGATATATTTGTGTACATGCAGCATTGCCCCCTTCAATCTGTATTGGTTCAGTAGCCCTGCTGAAATGGACAGATCTTACTGCAGGCATCTCTCTGTCCCTTAGCACAGCTAGATCTAAAAAAATATTGCCATGTCTATTATACTATAGAGTGGCTTAAAGGTTGGGAATCACTGTTTTATAATGTCTATACTGTCCCTACCAACAATATCCCTTGTGTCCAGGAGTGAAAGTAGGGCAGAACAAACCATTACTAAGTACTGATAAGGAAGTGTTTGAAGGCATACCATCCACCTTCTGTTTCAAGCTTCCTTTTAAAAAATTGAGGATAAACTGTAGATCATGCCTGAGGACATTGACGGAATCTTATTTCCTTGTATCCACCTAAACTAAAGGAAACTAATCTATGCTCCGGTTTGTCAGATCAAACAAGGCCTTTCTGCAGTCAGGCAAATGCAATAACTATGGGAGCAGATGAACAAAATCAAGATGATAATGATTTAAATACAGCCACTCTATAGTATAATCATGTTGGATTTGAACAAAATGAAAAGCAAACTGTGTCAAATGATACAGCCCCTTTGATCCGTCTTTAGCTCACTGGGGTAAAGGGACTCCCTTGAGGTGCCTTCAGCCCCCATACCCTTCCCCTAACACTTGTACTGAAACAGAGATCAATGCTTGTTTAGGGGGAAAGCCAACTAGATCAGGAATGGAGGGGAGTTTGAAGAAAGCTACCAAATCTTTGAGCTTCTTCAAAGGTGAATGTGGTGAATTTCTTATCAGTACTTTTTTCTGGCCCTGACCAGTCCAGGAGGGCCCAGGCTAGCCCAGTCTCATCAGGTCTAACCAGTTTCAGCCATCTAGTTGGTACTTGGATGCAAAGGCAGGCAATGGCAACCCACCTCTATATGTCTCTTGCCTTGAAGTTGCCATATGCCAGCTGTGACTTGATGGCAAAAAAAACCCATCTTGTCTTTCTCAAGGAAGCTTGAAACAGAAGGTGGATGGTATGCCTTCAAACACTTCCTTATCAGTACTTAGTAATGGTTTGTTCTGCCCTACTTTCACTCCTGGACACAAGGGATATTGTTGGTAGGGACAGTATAGACATTATAAAACAGTGATTCCCAACCTTTTTGGCATGGTGAATCACAAATGTACTTTGAATGGTGACCCATCCAGGTCTGGCCAAAGAGAATGAGAAGGAGCTGTACGGTGCCCTATTGAGGAGATGTGGGAAGATGGCAGATGCCGGCAAAGAGGTGAGTGGCCAGCGGCTCAGTGCAATGCATCTCTCACAAGTAGAGGACAATGAGGCACTGCAAGTGGCTGCACAAGAGGTGAGATGCTTAAGGAGCAGCACCAAGACAGAGCCTGTGCTTACACACACCTCTTTTTCTCTTCCTCTTGCTTTTCCATGTGGTGAACAGCTCCCACCTACTCCCCAGCCTTTCCCCCCTTCTTCCAGCTATTTTTGTAAAGTTACTAGTTGCCACACAGCTTCGTGCGCCCCCATTATTGTTGTAAAGTGGGGGTGAGGCAAGAATAGGAGAAGTTGGAAAGGAGCAAGAGGAGAGAAAGAGAAGAGTGCAAAGGGCTGGAGCCACCATTAGAGATGGTTGGCCTGAAGCCACTTTCAGAGGCTTCACAGCTCACTTTTGAGTCCTGACTTGCAGGTTGGGAAACACTGTTATAAAATGCTTCTTCACACATTACAAAGTACAAAGGTTGAGTCTGATGTCCCTACTCTAATCACAGATGAATTGTGGGTTCTCCTCAATTCCTGCATATAGGGTGCTCAATTAGGATCATAACAGCTGTCAAGACTGAGCAGGCCTTAACAACAGCAATGCACAGAGAGAAGGGACAAATGGAGCAGCCTTCCTCCTAACACTGTTCCCCTAGCCTGAAACAATTAGGAGAGGATGCTGTTGGAGAAACATGAGCTTCTCTCAATTGCTGCCCCCTTAAACTATTTCCAGTGGGAATTGATGAGAACCCACAACAACCCAAGTGTCATCATGATTTGTCTGATACAGGGCCTGGACCCTGTCTGTAATGTGTGGAGGGATAATTTGAAGATCCAGAAATTAAGGCTTCTGTAAAAAATATCACTTCCTAACTCACTTGGAAGGTGGAATCCAAAGTACAAAGAATGGAAAGCTTTCCTGCCTCCCCCTCCTGCTGCAGCCTACTGAACCTCCTGTAATTCTGCTTCTGTGTGTGTGCGCATTTGTATAAAAGAAACTATAGACAATGAATGGGGGGGGGAGTAAGGGTCTGCAATGGAGGGGAGAATCAGCAAAAATTGTCTCCCCTCCTCTGCTGATGGAACTGCTGCTCCACAGTCATAAATGCCATTATACCAGCAGAAGAACACCAGCATGAACAGCCCTATATGTAGAAAGGTAGGGTGCCTTATTAGTTCTGTAGAAAATACTTTCAGAGCACAATCTGAGAATCCGCTATCTATGATGACAGCAGTCAACACTTGACATGTCTTTTATCTAATTTCTAGTGCTTACCAGATTATAACTAAATGAGAATTTCCAGGCAAATTTCTAAATATGTTTGCTTTATGTGATGGCAGTTGAAATGTATATGTAATTTATAGATATCACCCTGAATAATCAGCTGATTATTCTTTTTGACAGTCAATTCAGTGATGGAGAAAATTGCTGGGTTGGTCACTTAGTCCAGGTTTACAAAATAGCTAATGTTCTGCTGTCTGCTGAGTTTCTGTCACCACCTGCGTAGGCTGAGTTTGGATCTGCAATCTTTCCCATACAGCCTATTCCATTAATCTATGCTCAGTCATTCAGGGTGCTCTTCAGTTTGTAATTAAAGTGTACAGACACAAGCAGAATGAATGACATGTACATATTTTCAATAAGAATAACAATGTTCCCTTGTAAAAGTTGGGACACTTTTGCATTTATTTGAAGATTGGTTTTAGTTTTACTACTTAAAGCGCTCAAATCTTTGGAGTTAAAATATCTACACTAGAGCAACATTGTTTGCAGAACAGTAAGGGAAGGAGGGCAGGCAGAGAAAGAATGGAGGGGGGCAAACCACTCCTTGAATATAAGCTGAATTTGCAATTTATATACTAATGGGATTAATTCTTGCTCTGCCAGAGAATTTCTCTGATTGGTACACTCATGCACAAACTTACTGTGAAGAAAGAAACTGGAGCCGCCCCTCTACTACTCTTTCCCCAAGTTCTCCTTTTCATCGCTCCACAGTATTGCGACAGGCTTATTGAATTAATGTTAGGCTTATATCAGAGGTTTCTAATGAACTATGAGGGTGCAGCAAGTCAGTTTAGAGCATTTCAAATGTGGACAAAAACCAAGTCATGAAAAATAATATAGGACTTAGCAGCAGAAGGACACGCCTGTCAGTGGTTTCCATATATGCAAATTTTGGAGAGATTCAAACTAGACAAGAGTCATTATGACTTTGAGAAATCTAAAACTGAATTTGAAATAGCCCTTTGTACAAATGATGAACATGTTATTTCTAAAATGTATAAACTTTTGTTGAGGTTTGAGACGGAAGAAGAGTAAGTAAAAGAATGTATGATTATATGGGCAAAAAATTGTGGACATGATATATTAATGGAGCAATGGGAAAATATGTGGACAAGAGGGCTGAAATTTACATTAAGCTCCAGTATTAAAGAAAATTTTTACAAAATGATGTATCGGTATATAACGCCTGAAAAATTGGGTAGAATGTATAAGGGGGCGTCAAATGTATGTTGGAAATGTGATAAATAAGAAGGGACATTTTTTCATATGTGGTGGACATGTAAGAAAGCAAAGAGGTTTTGGCTGCAGATACAATCATCGATGCAGAAGATTTTGAAGATTAAGCTTCAGCTGAAATCAGAGACTTTTCTGTTGGGAATAATGGACAGCTAGTTGGAAAAAAGTTTTAGAACACTGTTTTTATACTTTATTACAGCAGCAAGAGTATGCGCAAAAGTGGAAAACTTACAACATTGCCTACAGTGGATGAATGGTTGACAAAAGTTTTGGAGTTTGCATTAATGGCAAAACTTACTGCATTAATTAGAGAAAGGACATTAGTTAACTTCTTGACTGAATGGAAACCATTAATAGACTTTTTGCATGAAATGGATAACAAGGATTTGATGACATCTGGATTTATGGATTAAGAAACATGAACAATAGAAAAAAGAGGGGGTTTGTGACTAACTTAGAATAAGTGGGACTCTAGAAATGATATATACTTGTTGCGGAGAAAATCGGAACTTATCTTGTAGTGTAATTTCGGTGGGTTTTTTTTGTTTTCTTTTTTCTTTTCTCTTTTCCTCTTAATTTTATAGATATATGTATTGTTAGTGTGTCATGTTTAGAATTGTGTGTTTTTTCTTATTCTCTGTGTTTATTGTTTATTATATTATAGTGTATAGTTTATAGTTTAAATAAAGAAAATTCAAACAGAAACGGAAAAATAATATAGGACCAAGAAAAAAAAACTTGTCAAATTCTTCTGGGATGGTTTAGTTTTATATTAAAAGGCAGGCCCTAGACCAAGTGGAACCCCTGAGTGAGGAGTGGTTTTTGTGTCCCCTCTATTTGTCTGACTTTTGAATAACTTGTTTTGTTGCATACATAACTCATTTCACAACAAGCATGATTTACATGCTTGATTTATTCCTGTCACGTAAGATGATATATTTGCACACTAATATCTGTATCTATCTTATATAGTCTATTTTTATTTCACTCTGTTTCTGTGGAGCCAGAGCAGCATGCGTTTCTGATGGTCAGAAATAATTTCAGCTCTGCCTCTCTGGGGAAAGAGCCACTGAGAGCTGGCAGAATCCTGGCCAGCCTTTATAATAGAAATGTGTTTCTGAAAATGCAGAAAGCTGACATTCGTTCTGTGGTATTTAGGAGAGGCTGAGGCTCACTGGTAGGACATTTGCTTTGCATAGAGAAGGTCTCAGTTTCAGTCTCGGGCATCTCTAGTTAAAAGGATCAGGTGGGAGGTGATGTGAAAGATCTCTGCTTGTGAACCTGGAGAGCTGCTACCAGTCAGAATAGACACTACTGACCTTGAAGGATCTGGCTGTTTGTAAGGCAGCTTCCATATGTTCATGTGGACAGCTAACAAGAACAAAGGTTTTGCAATACCTTTATATCAGAACCAACCTAAATATCACAAATTAGTGGAAAAGTTTCATGTTCTCTAGAAACTTTCTTCAGCCTAGATGTTTATTTTTAAAAAGGAAGAAGTTGTTTCAAGCCATGATGACAAAGTTCAAAGTCTGCTCTTATAGTTTTAAAATGGAAAATAGAACATCTTAAAGACACATTCCTGGGAGTAAGCCCCATTGAATAACATTGGTCTTACTTCTGAGTAGATCTGCTTAGATTTGTTCCCATACTACAGACTAGCAGTGCTATTCTAGACAGAATTACAGATTTCTGAGGCCATTGAATTTATGAGCTTAGAAGGATACAACATTGCTTAGGACTGTACTGTAAGTTAGATCTGATTAGCTTTTCAAATTACACCAAGTTTTTGGGATTACGGAAAGAAAAAAAATGGTATTTTCCTATTGTGAATTTAAAAAAATAACAGCCAATTCTTTCCCCTGTACTAAATAAGTAACACAGGTCCCTAGTAAGATAGAGAGCAAAATAAAAATGTAGTTGTCCCTATATTTTAAAAGATGGAGGTTACTGGGAGCCAAACTGGGTAAAATTACCTAATGAGTAGATGCAACCAGTTCTCATAAGCAAAGTCCCATTTGAAGATCAATCCTTCTCCATTTGCGTCACCAACCATTCTCTTTGATGGCCAAATTCAGTATTTTCCAAAGTAAGTAAAGGCTGCCATGCAATTAACTATGTTGGTCTGCAGACAAGTTCCTCAAACCAAAAGTTGAATAATAGCTTTTACTAATACCAATCAAACTATTGCAGAGCTCTATTATTATAGGTCTGATACACTTTCCATAATCCTATAGAATAACAAGCTGAATAGTAATATTTTTATGAAGTTCAATGCAAGAGAGCAATGAAGTTGTGATATGTAGATTCTATACAAACAAATATAGAGTGATAAACAGGAAAATGTCAAGAATATTTTTTTGTCTTTGGACTGAGGAAGTGGTCTTTTGCAATGTTTTTAGTAAACTACCAAAGGAGGGGAGCAGATTGGTGGGGTTCAGGGTGCAGGACTACTGAATTTGATCAAGACTGAGCGACATCTAGACTGATCACCTGGGAAGCTACTGGGAAAGACAGACAGACAGACATTGAATCTCAGGGTTCTGTCACAGCACCTATAGGCGTATTGCCCAATTGGAAGAGTTTTCTGATATTCTTCCCAAGCAAGATGTCCAAACAGGCATTTCTGTGTACAGCACTTATTTATTTTTTGTTTCCACTTTCTGTTATTCATTGCAACATTTATGGTTCTGTAAGGGCTTTCTGATTCTATATACACATATGTACTGTTGGCATGAAGTACTTTGTTTTTTTCCCCATTTTTAAATTTTATTGAAAAGTCTTTACAAAATTCGATTATCACATTACAGAACATGTAAAGATTAAGACATGGGCAGGGCAAACAATTCAGAAAGGTGAGTTTCTAACATTGACATCAGCCTTCTCTAGCCAGTCACCTCAACAGGACCTTGTCAAACAATCTGGCAGTGCAACTGCCTTCAAGGTCAGAAAAATTGCCACAGACCTATTCTAAGACATTTTTTTTTAAAATCCCAAGATATATTCAAATACATTGCAGAAAAAAACACAGATGTTCTCTTTTTAAAATTAGCTCCTGTATTTGCTTAACTGCTAACAGTGGATCTCCCTACAGAAAAACTAGAAAAAAAATACTCCCTTTGGACTGGCTGAGGTCAAATCCTACCACTCCACCTAGAGGGTAGAGATGGGCACAAACAACACGAACAGCCTGATCAGCTGTTCACAAACAAGCTGTTTGTGAGGCCCCATTCTAAATGAACAGGTGGTGTTTGTCAAGCCAGACAATCTGGCACCTGCAATCAATTCCTTTGGCAACCAGAGGCAGGGACTGCCTGAACTCTGTCTGAACTCCTGCTGTTGCCTTGGAAACCGCAATCTAAGCCCAATTTAGCTTGATAGGCAGGTCTTCCTTTCAAGTGTGGAGCTCCAAATTTGTTATAAGGAAGCAAAGAGCAGGGGGGAGGGGGGCTCCCAGCTTTAGTTTTGCAGACAATGGTGTGATAGGGAGCTATCTCTTCAAGTTCCAGGGCTGCTGCCAGGCTCTGGGCCAAGCTACTATTTATTATTGATACCTTTCCTGCTGCCTGCTCAGGTAAGGTTTCTGGGAGTGAGGAGTGGTGCGGTAGGGATCTACCCCTTCAAGTTCCAGGGCTGCTGCCAGGCTCTGGGGCCAAGCTATTATTTATTATTGGTGCATTTCCTGCTGCCTGCTCAGGTAGGGTTTCTGGGAGTGGTGCGGTAGGGATCTTGGCTGGAGGAGAGCCTGCTGGCCTTCACGAATAATGAACAACGAACATGTTTGTGAACATGTCATGTTCATCAATGTTTGTTGTTCATTGTTTGTGGATGGAAGCAAACAACGAACACTATGTTTGGTTTTTTTTCCTGTTCATGCCCATGTCTACTAGAGGGCATTCTTCATTTGCTGAGAGACAGTTACACAGAATGCAAAAATGCCTCTTTAAGCACAGAGGTTTTCCTGAGTAGCAACAAAGAATGACAATGTGCAGGAGGAGCAGATGTAGTAATTTTGTTGCAAAAGTAGCAAAGAGATGCATAGCACCTTACAAGTTAGAAAATTGTACTTTGGATTTAGTTTGAAGAGCTAGTACCCACTTCATCAGATGCAGGAGTTTTGAGTGTCTGCATCCGCACAGTTGGTGGGGGTAATGGATGGGGTAGGGGATGTACTTTGTTATTAAGGGAGATAGAGAGCATAGGTTCAGGTCTATAGACACTTTAAAAAATAGCATTACAAATTCTGCTTTCCTTCAGGCCTGGATACACCCAATCAGAGATTGCAATATTTGTGGAGAAACGTCCAGAATTTGAACCCCAACATCTGAGAGAGTCCTAACCTGGATGGTCCAGACTAGCTAGATCTCATCAAATCTTGGAAACGTAACTAGGATTGGCCCCAGTTACTATGTAGATGGGAGGCCACTAAGGAAGTCTAGGGTTCCATGCAAAGGCAGGCAAGGCAATGGCAAGCCATCTCTATTTGCCTCTTGTCTTGAAAAGCCTATGGGGTCACATAAGAAAACTATGATTTGACAGCACTTTATACATATATATAAATATCAGAGATGGTTCAAAATTAACTTTTCCTCCCCAGAGGAGGAAAATTCTGTCAAACAGACAAAGACTGTAGTAGGGAGGGAAAGTAGAACTCCTAGACCTTTTAGGAAGACTTCTTGTACCTGATAATTCTCCTTTATATTGTATTTATCAGGTTGAAATCTCAAAGATCTGATATATTTTCAAGGCCCTTGTGTGCATTGTTATGCTGTTTGGTTTCGATAAAATGTAGTATTGTACTTGGTGTTCTTTAGCTACGTCAAACCTTGCTTCACAGCTAATACATGGCATTGGTCCATACCACAAGTTGTGCAACTTTCTCCAGCAAAAATATTGCTGCTTCTAGGGGATTAAGATCCTTATTTCAATATGAACTTTGTAAAACAGAGAAAGGCAGAGGTAGAAAGCAGAATTTTATCCCACTATATATTCAATGGAGGGATGGGCACAATCATTTGGAAGAAATATTTGCTCATTAATCCAATATATTTTTGCCTTCTTGGTTCCTTTCCCCCCCTTCCTTAAACTGGAAGAAAAAGAATGGAATTTGAGTAGGGCCTTTAAAAGTTTACATAAATACACATGTCCTATCTTCATTTTTCAAAATGTGAAACTCTTGAGTGTTTACTCCAAACATTTGTACTCTATTATTTATTCAAAGAACAAAGAGTGGCAAATGTGGTTTGTTCTCCATATTTTTCTTCACAATAATCCTGCAAGGTAGATTACATTTGAGAGACAGTGGCTGCTCCAAGAGCATCCACTAAACTTCATGGCTATGCAGGGAATTAAACCGGAGTTTCTCCAGTCCAAGTCTAGCTCTTAAGCTTCTTTTAAATTCTGCCTTCTAAATTGAGAAAGAAGAAATGACTGGAAAGATACAAACGTTTTCTGTTCATTTAAGGGTGACAAAAAGAATTTTGCATGGAAGCATGAGAAATAATGATGACAATCAGTACAGGATCAATGTTCCTAGGTTTCTTGCCCTTGAAACAAGGGCAGGAATATCTGACATGTTGTAAATTCAGTAAATGATATTGTTATATTTGACTTGAATGTCGACACAGACCTAGAAACTGCCTGACTATAATCTATATTCTAGAATCTACAGAATAGTGACTAAATGGAACAATCTTTTTAAACTCTGGCAAACACTTAAAACAAAA
This sequence comes from Eublepharis macularius, assembly GCF_028583425.1. NCBI lineage: Eukaryota > Metazoa > Chordata > Lepidosauria > Squamata > Eublepharidae > Eublepharis > Eublepharis macularius. The sequence continues at coordinate 93,844,369 of NC_072791.1, read as the reverse complement.
TCATGGAGAACCTTTAAAGAGACTGAAGAAATGAAGTTTGAATGAGTGGAAGCAACATGCAGAGTGATTAAACATATTAGTTCAGAAATAACGGTCTGTAATGATGATGTAAGAAAGGCAGTATATAAGCTCCAATAAATATAAGAGTCCTTGTTCAGTTGTTCTCTGACTGGCTGTGTAACTGAGTTTCTTGCAGTATGTACTGTGTGGAACTGTTTGTTGTGAATGGCTAAAATCAACATTTAAAGGGGGGGAGCTAGTTGCTGTTGAGCAGCTATTGATTCTCAGAAAGTGTTTTTGTTCTGGAATGAAACCCAATCCCATGCATATCAAGTTCATCTGAAGCCACCTAAGTTTGCATTTGGTGCTTTGATTGATAAAAGCCCTGACTTTGCTCATAATTGTTTACACAATATCACCTCCACTCTTTGGCTAACATACCATTAATCCACAGAGGCTAATTAATTTTTTATAGAGGCTTCCTAAAACAAAAGAATTGCAAAATGTTTTTTGCAGTTAAAAGACTGTAAAAGGAGAGGTGGGATAAGAAGAGTAAAAATACTGAGGAAAATCATAGAGATCAAATAGAACTTTTGTACAATAACAGCTAAAAAAAAACCCCCCACACACACTATGACTTTATCAGGAAAAAACTGTTTAACTGGTTAGAGAGTTGATGCTATCTTTTCCCCCTCTGTTCAAACTTTCTTCTGAAATAAGTGTCTAATATTGTGTGACACAGAAATTTTAAAAGATGATTTAAAGGACTGTGACTAATTAAAATACAAACTTCCTGTGTGCTCTTTGAAAGACTTTTGCTCTCACTGACTTTCCAGTAGAGTCAGGATCCTAGGCTTAGTTCAGACATAAAGTGAAACTATGGTTCATTTTATCTGGTCTATGATTAGTTTGTGAAACCAAGATTTGGCCTGCAGAAAATGACTCATATCTTAGTTTTCCTCGATAAGCTGGTTTAATTACATTTGCTTTAGCCAGGCATCTCTGTAGCTGAGGAGTGTGTGAGGACATCAGCAAGGAAGAAGCCAAGATTATCCCAGGGTATACATAATGTGAAATCACAGTTAAGACTAAGGCTGCTTCCACATGTTCCAATTTTGGGGGGTTTCCCTGTCCCATAGCCACATCTTCCCAATCCGCTTCTAGAACCACCTTTCCGATGCATCATCCTCATGTGTGTTTTGTGGGTGTTTGTTGCGAAAAAAGGTCCTAAAACAGAAAACATGTTCTTTATCTGCGCCTCGTCACAAATGACATTGGTGCATACCCACCCAACTTTCCTTTTTCTTTTTTGAGCACATGCAGGATTGTGCTGTACCATTGTTCTGTCTTTCTGCTTCTGTAGAAACTGGGCATGTGCAGTACTCTGTTCTCTACCATTGATTTCCCACTCAAAGTTTTAAACGCAAAAGTGTTTAATAAATATGTGAACTGTAGAGTAGCGCGATCGCACAATTCCATATATAAAAGGCAAACCCCATGACTCACTCCGCGTCCCCGCAGAGGTGCAGCATGCAGGGATAAGAAGCCAATGGAGGGCAAAAGGTTTTCCTCCCCACTGTCTCCTTGGGGCCTCCAGAGACCTGGAAGGGCCCAGCGCAGCTGTGGGAAAGCTCAGCATGGTGGTGAGGCCCTCCCAAGGTCCCACTGCTGCAGGGGTGTGGGCTCCCTATTGCCTCTATGGGGCCTTGGGAGGGCCACGAACAAGCCGAGCAATGGCCAAGGGGCCGGAGGAGGAGGCAGCCTGTGATCTCTTCCCTGATCCCCCCCCAACTGATGCCATGGGGGGGAGGAGTAGGGGGGAAGTGCTGCTAAGGCCTGTTGTATTTTCCCAAACAACAGGCCTTATTGCTCATTTAAAATAAAATCGGAAATGGCATTCTATTCTCAGTGTTGTTCCTAGGCTGATAGTCTGATTGCTGGATGATCCAATGTAGCAAGCACTACAGTATGATTCCCTTTGTATACGTAGATATTGTAATAGCACAAGGACCATTTAAAAAGTTAAAAAAGGGAGGGGGGAATTATACGATTACCCATGTGAGCCAGATGCATGGGTGATGTTTAAGGGAGAGGTAATGACGAGAGGAGGAGTTGGAGATTTGGGGAGGGCTCTTCTGAAGCGCAAAAAAGCCTCCACATGCATTGATATGGTAAGATAATCGTGTGGAAAACCTGCATCAAAAATAAACATGGACCAAAACAAGTCTCACAAAAAACACATAAAACCCGGGATCGTTATGACCTGCTCGTGCATGGGAAATGATGACGTAATGGTGAGATAACCCAGTGAGATAATATGCCAGAGTTCTGTTGGCAGGCTATCCCATTAAGGATGTGTGGAAATGGCCTAACAGTGGTTAATAAATGATCTTCAAAACATGATTTCAGATCCTGATTTGACACTCTAACAAAGCATGATTAGTGAGGTGGCCCATGTTCAGTCAATCATACTAACCATATTGTTATGCACAAACTGACAATATTATTATGGCCCTGCAGGGAAATATTCCTTCCTGGCCCTCCAAGAGGAAACTGATATGTAAACAATCCTGGACTACTGGGCATAGACCGCTCAAATCAAAAGCACATAAGGGGGTCCACCCCCTGCTCATCTGCAACTGCTGCCCATTGTTCTCCGACTCTGCCCATTTACTAGACTGTCCAATCCCAGGAGCCACTGTGACACCTGCAACTAGGTGTTACAGCCTGACCAGTCACAGATGTTTCCCTTGTATGCTCTGGAAGCCGAGCATCCAATAGATTGTATACAGGCTGGGGGCAAACCAGCTTCGGCTGCAACAGTGGCGACCCCAGTTTTGAAGGAATGAGACCAAATTCCCCAGGAGGAAGTCGGGTGGTGGCAAGCGCAGCCCGCATGCCAGTGATGTACTGGAACTTGGTGAGAAAAAAATTGGTCAATGTGCACCAGCAAGGGATCTGGGCCACGTGGATGTATAGAAAGGAAGGCCTCTAAAGCCAAGACCAGGCAGGGCACCGCTCAAGCCACTCCATGCAAACATACTGACATCACCCATCCCCTCTGGTCCATCTTGGACCACCAAATCCAAACATGGAGCATTTTTTCATCAATAGACACATTGTATAACACTTTTCCCTAGTGGAGGCCATCACCCATTTCCCCACTCTAAAGGCTCCAAAAATGAACGGGTGAAGGCCACCCAGAAAACATGGCTTTGAATTGGGACCTGAATATGCCTAGAAGCTGGTGCCGGAGTCCTTGAAGGAAGAACAATGTGACAGGCCACAGTGTATCTCTATATGCCAGAGCCATGCACATACCCATATTGCCTTGGCCCTACCAGCCCTGAAGTTGCCAGCCAGATCTGGTAGGCCCAAGGTCCTGCTGAAGAAAGAAATGGCCTCCAGGTAGAGGGACATAGTCTTGGAGGAGCAGCCCCTCTTGTGCAGTGAAACCCAGTATTCCATGACAATGACTTCTGATGCTGGCAAGGCATTGCACCTCTGCAACCTGATAACCTTGGTATTTATACAGATGTAAAGTTTTGGGATGTTGTTGGCTGCCCTGGGCCCACTTGCAGGGAGGGCAGGATATAAATATGAAATAATAAAATAATATGGTTGTTGTGGGTTTTCCGGGCTGTATTGCCGTGGTCTTGGCATTGTAGTTCCTGACGTTTCGCCAGCAGCTGTGGCTAGCATCTTCAGAGGTGTAGCACCAAAAGACAGAGATCTCTCAGTGACACAGTGTGGAAAAGATGTTGGCAGGTCATTTATATCTACTCAGGAGGGGTGGGGTTAGATATAAATGACCTGCCAACATCTTTTCCACACTGTGTCACTGAGAGATCTCTGTCTTTTGGTGCTACACCTCTGAAGATGCTAGCCACAGCTGCTGGCGAAACGTCAGGAACTACGATGCCAAGACCACGGCAATACAGCCCGGAAAACCCACAACAACCATCGTTCTCCTGCCATGAAAGCCTTCGACAATACAATAAAATAATAAATAAATAATAAAAAACTCTAAAATGAGGTGACCTCTGCTGTGTAAGCACGCCTGGTGGATGGTACCCCTGAGTTCAATACTCCATGCATGATGAGCCATTCCCAAGTGCCCACAGCTTTTCTGGTGAGGAGTCTGGGTGGCTTCTTATGCCAGGTACCAAAGCTCTCCTCCCAAAAGTGATATAAGGCATCCACAATGTTGTTATCCACACCTGTAACATAGTGGGCTAAGAAAGGAAGTTAGCTTGCAAACAGACTAAGACAAAGTTATGCATAAGGTGAATCACCTGTTCAGAGTGTGATGCCTGCCAGTTAATAACCTGCACCACAGCATGATCACTGCACCAAAAATTTAGCCACCACCTTGCCTGCCTCCAACTCCTACAGCAGCTTGGCAGCCTTACTTAAAGGAAGTCCTGTACAGATGTTTAAGGTAGCAACAATGGTATGGCACACAAGAACTGATGTAGGGGGTTCAGGTACCTTGTGTGAAACCTGCCCAAAGCTGGAGGGCAGCTGAGTGGTTGGTATTGGCCATGTAGGTAGTGATGGACTGGTGTCTTGGTGAGACCAAGCCCTGACTTCCCTAACATTGCTAGGCTACATTGTGGAGCTGGAGGCCCCATGAGTTGTGCCATTCCACCCATCACTCTTGGCATCCTCTGCAGCCACCTCATGAGAAGGGCTGTTGAGATCCAGAATTGCGTGGGCAGGAGGCCTGGGGATAAGACCTGTAGCAGTCTTCACAGACATGGTCAGACTTACATCATGACCTGTGGCATCTCCTTGATTAAACTCTCAGCATACCCTATGCAGTGGGTCCCATCATGGGCCATCCTTCCCTGCTTAGGCCTGTTCATCCTAACAGTGAGCCTGCAGTCTGACTGCCACCAGCCATGTCTGGTTGTCAACCAGATCCAACCTTTCCTTCTTACAGAGCAACACTGCCTTTTGGAATTGCTCATTGTACTCTATAGCTTCTATGTCCCCAGCCGAGCCTTGAGTTAGCAACATGTGCCCCAAGTGGCTGAAAAGATGCCACCTTCTCTCTGGATAGCCCAAGGCAACCACTCCAGCACATACAGAGTAACTCGACAGCCAGCTGTTGAATATGCTTTTGCCGCTCCCTTCCTGCTGCCCTTCTTTTTAGTCAAGCATCCACAATCTGAGCCAGCCCTCCCAGAGTGAAGCCATGTGAAGATGTCTACATGATAACTGTCCAAAATGCATTCTTGGACCTTTTGGGCCAGATGCACACCCATTGGCATCTTCCCAGTTCTGATAAGGGGCACCTTCTGTGAATGGATTCCACCTGTTCGGGGATTCCTCATCCCTGTACTGTTACCAGACAGCCCAGGCCACAAGTCCAAGGACATAGGGAGGGAACTAACCTCCAGTAGTTCCCAGCCCAATGTATTCCTTTCCCTGTCTAAGGAAGACTCACCAGAATCAATCATGACTGTTTGTCCACTGTTTCATCCTTCAGTGTCCTTCGTCTGGCTCTTCTTCCTAGCTAGTGATTTGCTGCATAAACCCCATCCATTGGAGCTGTTGGGGCTGCCAAAGGTGTTACAGAGCCATGCCTTCCAGCACTTGATCCCTGGATGAGCTAAGGGTTTCACCCCAGGCATCCAGCAGCACTACAGCCGCCGCCACCAAGGAGGCAGCAGCACCACCATCACCAGGGAGGGAAGTGAAATGATCCACAATGCCCTCAAGCAGCTCCATCATCCTGTCCTCCAAGGAGTCGCCCACCCACAGCCAGGGGCCACTCATCCACCCCATCTGTTCTAGAGGGAGAGTCTATGGGATCTTTCGGGAAAAAGAACAAGGGAAGGGGGAGGATGAGATGTCCTCTGCAAGCCCATGCAGGTCCCCCGCTTGTCACTTTCAGAAAGGAAGCAAAGGTGTTTTGTTTCAAAGATTCTCTCTTCTTTTTTTAAAATTTTGAATTAGTTTACAACATATAAAAGATTCTCTTTTTGAGGCTGATTAAGTGTTAGATTTTGTGGTTGATGGCTGTAATGGGCAGTTGTGTATCTTTAGGCTGCTGTAGTTTTGTTGTATGTATTGACAGGATTTGTGTGTTGATTTTTAACATTGTTGCAATCTGATGTTTCATTTGTAAGCCTCCTTGAATCTTCAGTGGAAGGCAGGGTAAGCTGTATACATATTTTAATAAATAAAAGGGAGAGACTAATTATACTCCACTGTCTGAAACCCACGAGTTCAATTGGTACAAATTTCCAAATAATATTTGAATATTCTTACATAATTTCTACTGCTTTCTAAATCTCATTTTTGTTGTTCCATTTCAGCTTTTAAATTTTTATTTAGAGATCCAGGAGTTGCGTTTGTTTACCACTTCATTTCACCACTACTTGGTATTAAAACAAGCTCTTCAAGAGCACGCACAGTCAGTGCAAGCTACAGTTGCCACTTTTAACCATGGAAACTCATTCTATTCCTGCTTCAGACTCTGACCTTATATGCTTCTGTTTACTTTTGTTCAGCCCACTCTCCTTACTCACTATTCAGTGTAATAGGAGTTCAAGCCATGAAGCCAGACTATATTTCTACAACTTTTACTCGTGCCTAGTGTACCACTGGGTGCTGGCCCTCAAACAAATAACAGCGGTTCTTTATTTTCTTCACATACTTCTGAGGAGCTTTATATTGCTTTTATGCCGATGGGATAGAATTAGCTTGTTCTGCATGCTGTCTAGTTTTTCCTAGCAAGCTATAATTTGCTCTGTCTCATTTGATTGTCATCTTATGCCTTTATAAGTGGGTTTTACCTCTTCCAAATACATCTGTGATCTCTGTTTAGCACCTGCAACATAAACTCTGGATACTCCAATCCCCTCCCCCTCCCCCTCCAGCCATACTTTGAACATGCAGTGAAATTATGCATTGATATGCATGTAATTAAATAACACTAATTGTGAATGATAATTTTGTTTTTTAAGAAGGTATTAATTTAAAATGCAAAGCTAGAAAAAAATCCATAAGCAATATAGAAAAGTTCCATATCATTTCCAATATATACTTGTCAGCAGTTATACTTGATTACATACATATTTCATACAGAAAAGAATCTAATGATATGTACATTTATTTCAGCATTTAAAAATAAGTTACGTGTGCCGCAATCCATGGAAGACATGATCCAGTATTATTTAGCCTGCGTTCCCTAAACTGAATGATCACAGGCAACTTCCATATCCTGAACACTGTGCACATTTATAGAACCATTCCCATATCGATCAGAGCAATTTGTTCTTCCATTTCTCTTCCAAAGAGCTGAATTATCTAAATGGAGAAACCCGTTAGTATCAGTGTTACCCAAAAAATTATTTTCTGTGGGAAAACAATTTTCTAAAGAACTGTAGGATGCTCCATATGTTATAATTTCCTATGAAAATATTAATCTTCATGTAGAAAGTACATGTGGGTTGTAGTGTATCAAGTGTACTGTAAATGTTTTTACTGTTACGTTTATGCAGTGGCTCTACAATGTGTGTAGTAATGGCAGGAAAAGCTCATTGTCTGCACTTGTTTTCCTACATGGAAATTGCTCTTTCATATAAACTGTGATAAACTGTGAAATGCTATGTTTGAAAATAAAGGGCAATTATCTAAATTAAGAGGACTGGAGAGGTCTAGTTCCTGCTTGCTATTCTGAAGTTTTGGCAATATGTTATTCCATTACTGCTAACACAAGGAACAACACCTGACGGAGCTTATTAGAATCATAGAATCATAGGGTTGAAAGGGAACTCTAAGATCATCTAGTCCAATCCTCTGTACAAATGCAGGAAATTCACAGTTACCTCCCCCCCCACACACACAGTGACCCTTACCGCATGCCCAGAAGATGGCAAAACGCTGTCAGGATCCCTAGCCAAATTGGCCTGGGGAAAATTGTTTCCTGACCCCAAAATGGTGATTGGCAATACCTTGGGCATGTAAGAAGGGGCCATGAGAACTAAACACTGATGTAACCCTTCCTGCCCTCCTTCACAGTATAAGCATTGCTTTCAGATGGCTATCTAGCCTCTGCTTAAAAACCTCCAAAGAAAGAGAGCCCACCACCTCCTAAGGAAGCTTGTTCCACTGAGGGACTGCTCTGTCAGGAGGTTCTTCCTAATGTTTAGCCGAAAACTCTTTTGATTTAATTTCAACCCATTAGTTCTGGTCCGACCTTCTGGGGCAGCAGAAAACGACTCCTCACCATCCTCTATATGACAGCCCTTCAAGTACTTGAAGATGGTTATCATATCACCTCTCAGTCATCTCCTTTCCAAGCTAAATATACTGAGCACCTTCAACCTTTCTTCATGGGACTTGGTCTCCAGACCCCTCACCATCTTCATTGCAGGCAGCCCATCTTGTAAGAAGCTAAGTTGATCTGTGAAGTTTCAAAAAATCTCTTTGCTTCTTGGTACGTCAATAAGATTTGCTACATAATAACTTTCCTGACAAATAGCTGTACTATAATGAAGGAACAGTGAGTATGAGGTTGTGGTGATTTACAGTGCAGAGTCACTCCCTTCTGAGTCCATTGACTTGACTGAGTCCTGGACATAGAAGAATGTTAACTGTTTAGGATTGCACAAATCCTAGTATAGCTGCCAGATAACACACAAGAAATAGGAGGAAAGGATTGTGAAATTTTTGTTTGTCAAAGTACATCCTGTGTTTGACAATCCCATTAGAATGATATGTCACAAATCAAATGAACAGACCAAATTTCAAAGTGTTCCCAACTTTCCTTTAGTATATGCAGCTGGTCTTGAAGAAGAAAACAGTTCTTGTTCTTATCAAGTTTAGAGTTCTAAGCTATCTTTGGTAGATGATCGCTTAATGTTTTGGTTAATTAATTAGTGCAGGATGATTTTAAATTGGAGAAGTACTGGTGTGTTCTTGTAATTAAATGAAATGAAATATGGCCTTTCCTGCTAACAATGTGTGTTAGCTTGTCTTTAATAATTTGTATATTGTTCCATACTCTCTTCTATAGCTCAAAAAAGCATCTACATTGAGGTATTAATAATGTAAACATTTGTTTAAATATAGTCATTAAATCATTCAATTAATCATTCAATTAATCGTCCAAGGGTTGGAACTTATTTTGTTTTTAAAGTTTACAAATAGGATCGTTGAAATAAAATACAGATAGCTGTATGCTGATATACACATTGAAAAGCTCTTACTTTGATCATTTCCATGTGTATAATATTCTCCCAAACTAGGCCCCTGTCTTTCAGGGATGGTTACACCTGGTTTAGCTTCTACTGTACAACCTGTAGCCAATCCGTGAAAATTCACCTGTGTTAGTACACTAATGATCAAGATGGGTAGCCGTGTTAGTCTGTCTGTACTAGCAATAGAAAAGAGCAAAAGTCCAGTAGCACCTATTAGACTAACAAAATTAATGGTAGGTATGAACTTTCATGAGCCACAGCTCACTTCTTCAGATACCTGAAGAAGTATCTGAAGAAGTGAGCTATGGCTCATGAAAGCTCATACCGAGTATACTAAAGATGAGTGATAAAGGAAGTGATATAAAAATCACAGATCACTGGTGAGGACCTAGAACACATATTGGAAAAGATCACCAATGAAGAGGGCCAATTACAGAGGGCAGGATCCTCAAGGTCAAAGAGTGCATAAAAATTAGACACTTGTTAATTTTTTGACATTTTACAAATTTCATAACTAGTTTTTATGCCCATAATATGTCATCATTTTTAATTTTTTATTATGACTAGAGTCCTTAAAAGCTGAAAGTGGCGTGGGCATCTCTAAGTCAAACTACATGTTCATGTCTTTAAAGAGGTAGGACCCAGCTTTTTAAAGCTACTATGTGTATTGTTTGGGCCTCTGCTAGTGAATGGTCGAAGGATCACAGGTGTGTAGAGAGGATTCCAACAGTAAAGTGACAAAAATGAAGAAAGAAGCTAGCAAGTGAGTATTTATGCAACAAGCATTGTTGAACAATTTAAAGAAGTTCACAGGGAGGGTATCAAGAGGGAACACATCAAGATAAACATCATAGTGAGAAAAGAAAAAGCAAGATGACATCACAACCATCAAACAACACAGCACAGGTCAGGCACTGTGGATGATGGGAAAAAGAAAACTAAACCAAATTACTGTTTGGGCACATTATCATTTCTATCTCTTGCAAAGGATCATATCAAATGGGTGGAGAGTTTTTAAGATAATTGTTGAGGAACATCTGTCGGGTAATTATATCTACCTGGCCAATCTTATGCTTGCTTGTCAGCAAATGTGGCTTATTTAATTCAAAGAACACCTATCATAATGCAATGAGATAGATGGGAGAGCAGTTTGAGTGACAGGACAGTGGGAAAAATACAACTGCCATGTAATCTGGTCTCATTAACTGAAGAGACCACCCAACCACAGCTATTACTACTCAGTTATTATTCAACACATCTGCTAAAGTAACGTCCAGGAGCCAACGTCAGCAAAGAAGTTTCACTGTGCAAAATATTGTTTATCAATGCAGTCCAAGAACAACTTAGCCTGAGGAGGAGAAGCTAGAAAATCAACAGGAAGTGGGCACTGATAGTTCTGCAAATATTATCACTCAAGGGAAGAGTGCTTCCTAAAGTAAAAAGATGATGATGACGACGACGACGACGATGACAACAACAACGACATTCGATTTATATACCACCCTTCAGGACAACTTAATGCCCACTCAGAGTGGTTTACAAAGTATGTCATTATTAGAGATGGGCACGACCTGAATTACGATTTGAACCCCCCCCCCCCCCGATAATGGCATTTGCGCCATCAGGACCGGGCTGATCGGTTCTGTCCATGGCAACCGATCCAGCGGTCGGGTGGGGCGCTTGCTCGGGTCTTGATCGGATTCTGTTCAGGATTGCAGACACTCTGGCGCCAGCCATCTATTCCCGGGGAAATGGAGCCCTGGGGAAATGGAGCCAGGGGAATGCCTGAGCTGTTTCCCCTCCTTCTGTCACCCTGGAAACGCGAATGGAAGGCTAGCTTTCCTTGATCAGCAGGGCTTTCTTCCAACCATGGAGCAGCCAGCAACGTGCCCGTCTCGTAACCATTTGGGAGAAGAGAGGGGAGGGCAGGGGAAGGGGTGTTCTTCTGTAGCCATGGGCACTCGAATCTCATCCGTGCAAAGCCTGAGAGGCAGCTCTTACGGCCAAACACAGCCCTCCTGCGTTGCAGACACAGGCTTATTGTGAGTGAAAAGGTGGCTTCCTGAGAAAAATATAGGCAAAGTGATTGGGAGAGGAATGGGTTAAGAGAGAGAGAAGCAGAAGCTGTTTTGTGCTCCTCCTGAGTTAATTCAGTGCCGTTGAAAGAGTTAAGAAGAGATCTCTTCTCAGTGTTAAATCTTTCAAAAACCCTTTGCTTTGAGAGCAGCTATCAAGCTGTTTTGCGCTCCTCTCCTAGTTCGTTCAGTGCTGAAAGAGTTAACTGAAAAGAGATATCTCTCTCCTCCTCCTGGCTTCTCAGCCCAGTGCCTGCTTTTTGGAAGAAGTTGGTATGTGATTTGATGTTTCATTTGTGTTTTTCCTATTTAAAAAACCATAGGATCCACGAGGATCTGTGTGGATCCTGGTTTTACTTTCTTCCTGTTTAAAATATGCTTTTGGAACACTGGCTGCTTGCTTTTAAAATCGGGTGGGGAGGAATGGATTCTATCCCTGCTTTTTTGAAAAAGCTGGCTGAAACTTGTTGACGGGGTGTCTCTCTCTCTCTCTATTTGGAGAGGCAGGGATGGGTTAAAAACGTTTTCCCCCTCTGCTCTAAGTGCATGTGTGTGAGAAAACTCCGGGTTAAAAACTTTCCCCCCCTCTGCTCTAAGTGTGTGCGTGTGTGTGTGTGAGAGAGAAAACGTTCCCTTCCTGAGGGGAGGCGGCTCGTCGCCGGGTTAAAAACTTTTCCTCCCCTCTGCTCTAAGTGCGTGCATGTGTGTGTGTGTGTAAGAAAACATCCCCGCCCTGAGGGGACGTGGCTCGTCGCTGGGTTAAAAACTTTTTTCCCCATCTGCTCTAAGTGTGTGTGTGGGGGATGCCCCTCTGATCCCAGATCCCAGGTCGGAAATGGGACTTGATCGGAGTGAATATGAGATCTGGGGTCATCACCAGCGTGGATCCACAAACAGCTTGATCGGTATTTTGGGGGGGATCGTGCCCATGTCTAGTCATTATTCCCACCACAATCACTCTGTGAGGTGGGTGGGGCTGAGAGAGCTCTGGAGAGCTCTGACTGACCCTAGATCACCCAGCTGGCTTCAAGTGGAGGAGTGGGGAATCAAACCCAGTTCTCCAGATTAGAGTCCCGCACTCTTAACCACTACATCAAACTGGCTCTCTGGGACTAGAGAGTACCACTACACCAAACTGACTCTGGAAACTAGAACTAATGACTAAGAACACTGGGGCAAAAAACAGAGATAGTGGTGGGATGTATGTAACCGGATCTTCTACATATTGTATAAGTGTTAATAGAAACTACTTGGAAAACATTTTTTCATTGGGCTATGGTACAGGTGTGGGAGATGACAAAGAGGAATAACATTCCCCCCCCCTCTATGTCATTTTCCCAATTAAAAATGCTCTCCTCCCCCCAGAACTGTAATTTAATCTGCAGTGAGAAACACATATCAAACAATTACCTGTTTCTCCCAGTGGGCAAGAAAAACCTCAAGGAGGAGGGGTTGCATTGGAAAAATGGCAAGATGGGAAAGGGTTAAATCTCCCTCCAGGTCCAAATCTAGGGTTTTTGCAGCTTCAGTAAGCAGCACCTTCACCCAAATCTTCTGCCATCATACTCAATTACTACAATAGAGCAGAAGTCAAGAGAAGAATGTTGAGAAGAACAATATATAAGTGCAATTATTATTATTATTCCCGCCACCCCCGCCTTCTCCTAAAAAGTCCAATGAAGGAATCCCAGGTGGAAATTAACTCAGGTGTTAATCAAAGTGTAATCTAATCTAGAGTCCCAGTTTGTGTTTGTGTGTGTATGGGGGATTATTCTAGTTAATCCATGTGCCTGTATTCATTAATCACAAGTCACTAAAGCTAGTTTCCTTCACTGTGTTATTCACAGGAAGGGAAGAGAGGGTTTGTGCACATCCTGCCTTAATGTCAGCTTGTTATTGTCCCTAAATATGGTCTAGACATCAGGTGCTGATATTTTCAGCAGGTTGATAAATTCAGCCTTCTGCTGAGTTCCATTGGGCCATGAATGATGTCATCTGCATAATACATGTTAACAATGTGAGTTGCAGTATTGGTTTATGATATTCTTAATGTCTTATTCCAATGCCACTAAGAAGTAAGACAGGTATTCTAAGTGAGGAAATGCCTTGAGCCTCTTTTACATGATAAATGTATTGCAAGTTAATGTGGAGGGAGGGAGAAGTGGGAAGGAGAAGTTAGCATACCCCTAGTGAGAGGAGGGGTTCTTGATATAGCTTACTGCTGCCACCCAGTCACCTGCAGCCCCCTGCTGCCTGCCCCTTGTGAGTCCTCCTGCCACCCACACTCAGGGCCTCACTCGCTGCCCAACACCATTGAAGGAAGGATGTGTATGCGGCTGCAAGTGCAGTGGTGAGAGGACTCACAAGCATGAAAACGAGAAGGAATTAGGATTGCCAACTCCAGTTTAAGGAATTTGACAACAGTACCTGAGGAGGTGGAGTTGAAAAGGAGAGGAAGCTCAGTAAAGATGTGATGTCACTCTAGGACTTCTGTTTCTCCTAGACTGTATGGTATATCATAGATTCCAACCTCTGAAGCTGCCATTTCCTCCTGGGAGCTGACCTTTGTAGCCTGGAACCAGTTGTAATTGCAAGAGAACTCCAGGCACCACCTAGAACTCAGTAAGCATGCCTCTATCCCATGGGTAGCTTCTTCCATGTGCTTTCCCCTGGACTCTTTGCTGGATATCTCCCTTGGATTTTTAACCTGGATTCACTTACTTGACTCCCCAATAGGGCTACCAACTACAGTTGGGCAATTCCTGGAGATTTGGGGATAGAGCCCAGGGAGGGTGGTGTCTGGGGATAGGAGAAACATCAGCAGGGATGTAATGCTAGGGAGTCCACCCTCCAGAGCAGCCATTTTCTCCAGGGGAACTGATCTCTATAGCCTGGAGATCAGTTGTAATTCTGGGAGGTCTTCAGGCCCCTCCTGGAGGTTGACAATTCGACACTTTGGTTCATACCCACCTCCTGTGTTCACACCACAAGTGAGATTTTTAATTGCCTCTAAAATGGGATCTGCCAGATCTAGTGGTTACTAGATCAAATCAAGCATGAATCCTCCCTAGAAGCTAAAATGACAAAACTAAGCCAATCGTACTTTGGTCACATCATGAGAGGACGTGATTCTCTGGAAAAGTCAATAATGCTAGGAAAAGTGGAAAAGAGGAAGACCTAAAACGAGATGGCTTGACTCAGTAAAAGAAGCCACATCCTTCTGTTTGCAGGATCTGAGCAAGTCTGTTACTCTCTCTCTCTCACGCGCGCACACACACACACACACACACACACACACACACACACACACACACACACACAAATGGGAACCTTTCCCCCTATATATTTGAAATTTGGTAGGGGGAAAACCTCAACTTCCGAGAAATTTATCCCAGTTAGGTTATTGCTTAAATTATATGTTTCCTTTTAAAACCTATGGGAGTAAATATCAAGTACATTTCCGAATATGACTTTTTCCAGAGTCAAAGAAGCCTAATCAAGTTTTTTAAAAATTGCACTGTGCCAGACTTCAAACCTTACTTTTTAGTTTTCTAGCACCCCTAAAAAGGGACTACCAAGCTAACCTATATATGGCTGCAGCACATGTGTTCTGGCCCTTAGGCACTATGCTATACTCGCTATCTGATCAGTCCCAGTAAACTTTGGTCAGCAGCTTCCAGGTTTGTGTGTATGCATGATGAACCTCTCTCTTGTTGTTCTGGTTTAATGATCCCAAATAATCAAGCAATTAGAAATCAATGAACTCTGCTACTCTGGTACTAAAATAATTATATCTTATAAAGGAACTAATTAGTCACAACTCATGGATTAATCCTAGTTAATAATTAAGGTCACACTGACTTCCTGCTGTTTTATGGAGCATTGTTCTTGTAACAGTAGGTATTCAAGGCAAGATTGGGATTGTATGGGGAGTATGTCATTATTAACATGTTAAATATGAGCATTTATCTATTAATTCATAGACTTCATAGGAAAAATGATAACAGGAAATTTTATTTCAATTTGTTTATTCGGCTGTATTTTTACCATGGCTCAGTATAAGAAAAAAAACCATACTTTATACATTCTTCAGTATTATGATACACATATATTAATTGAGATAGATGCCTATCTATGTTAATGAGTATATAATTATTCTTTCACATTGATACCTTGTTCCATGTTTCAATCCAACATGCATGGAATGAGTTCATGAGTCCATTCTTTCTTCCTTCTACAGCTTTCTGAACCTACAAAAGCTGACACTGAAGGAACTTGAGGGAAAAAGTGGGAAATAGTGCAAGGGAGGTACTGTGCCTTGAGGAGAAATTGGCAGAAATCAGTGATCACACCCCTCCCCTCTTGCATGAACACAAAGGAGGGACAGAGAGAGAGAGTTTCCTTAGATTCATTCCATTCATGTTTTTATTGGATGCAATCCACTGATCTGAACTTAAATTCTAATGAAATCAATAATATTGGTTGCCTTCCAAGGGTACATATTTAGGATTTAGATTTAGGATCATTTATAAAGAATGCATGGGTATGTTCTTTTGCATATCATAGAATGACCATCTTTAACACAGAAGTAATCTGTGAGAATTAAAATGAAAAACAGGTAAGGAAAATGTTCGTGTTTTAAAATGAAACTAAAATCAATAGTGCATTCATTCACATGTATGTTAAACTTTCTAACAAAACAATTACTGAAGAAGTTATCTTGATGGTTGTTGTGGGTTTTCCGGGCTGTATTGCTGTGGTCTTGGCATTGTAGTTCCTGACGTTTCGCCAGCAGCTGTGGCTGGCATCTTCAGAGGTGTAGCACCAAAAGACAGAGATCTCTCAGTGTCACAGTGTGGAAAAGATGTTGGCAGGTCATTTATATCTACTCAGGAGGGGTGGGGTTGAGCTGAGTCATCCTGTAAGAGTTTCCCAGGGTGTGGAATGCTAATGGCGGGAGGCTTCACTGTATCCTGAGGAGGTTCTTTTGCATATGGATCGGAGCTTGATGTGCTAATCTTCTCTGCAGGGCTATTGTCGTAGCATCTGTTGTATTTTTCGGGTGGGTCTGAATACTGCTTGAAGGTTATGCTTTTTCATAAGCTTTCCCATCTGATCAGTAATTCCTTTGATATATGGCAAAAACACTTTTCCTGTAGGAGACTGTTTTTCCTTGGTTGTTTGATTCATCCTGGGTTTGATTGCTCTTCGGATTTCATTTCTGGAGTAGCCATTTGCCTGAAGTGCGTGGTTGATGCTACGATCAGCAAAAGACAGTAGAGACCCCCTCACCTCTGCAGGAGTATACCGTATACCCTGCAGCTGTGGACAAGTTTACATCGGGACCACAAAGCGTAGCATCCAGACAAGAATAAAAGAACATGAAAGACACTGCAGACTTGGACAACCTAAAAAATCAGCAGTGGCTGAACATAGCCTAACTCAAACAGGGCACAGTATCTTATTCCAGGACACCAAAATACTGGACAACACTTCCAACTACTTTGTCAGACTGCACAGGGAAGCCATTGAAATTCACAAGCATAAGCAAAACTTCAACAGGAAAGAAGAAACCTTAAGAATGAACAGAGCATGGTTTCCAGTCCTGAAAAACACCAGGCTAACAAAACACTCTATACTCGACAATAGCCCTGCAGAGAAGATTAGCACATCAAGCACCAATCCATATGCAAAGAACCTCCTCAGGATACAGTGAAGCCTCCTGCCATTAGCATTCCACACCCTGGGAAACTCTTACAGGATGACTCAGCTCAACCCCACCCCTCCTGAGTAGATATAAATGACCTGCCAACATCTTTTCCACACTGTGACACTGAGAGATCTCTGTCTTTTGGTGCCACACCTCTGAAGATGCCAGCCACAGCTGCTGGCGAAACGTCAGGAACTACAATGCCAAGACAACAGCAATACAGCCCGGAAAACCCACAACAACCATCGTTCTCCGGCCGTGAAAGCCTTCGACAATACAAGTTATCTTGAATTGCACAGAGGTTCCCTCCACCACCTTTGCAGTTTATAATAGGTATAAATTATGTAAATCTACTTTTAACATTCACTTGTTTCCTGGATCCCAACCTCATTGAGGTACGAATAACTCTAATATATATTGATTAGTCATATTTACATAGGTAAAGCGATGAAAAGCATTGCAACTGTTCTACAAGCAGATTAACTACTGATAAATTATGTAAATTTAAATTAAATTTTGGTTTTGATTTCCAGATAATAAAGTTTCTTCATTAATAAATTGTACATGTGGGGGATCAGCAAGAACTTGTGGGCAATGTCTTGTTCCCCCTGTATCTCCTTTATTTCCTCTTTCCTTTCCTTATCAGCCCCCATAGCCTCTCCTCTTTCCCTGCTTCCTTCTCTAAGCATCCACCAGTCAACCCAACTGTATCTGCTCCTCTATCTTCAGCTTTCTCTCCTTCCCTCTCCTTGGTAATCTCTCACCAGGAAAAGTCTGGCCAAGTTGTACAGTGACTGTTAGTACATGGCTGAGTTGCATTGTGGTCACCAGAGCCAAGCCCAGTTGAATGGCAGCTGTTGCTGATGGGCTGGGACAGGTTGTGGGAGAATAGTTGCTGGTGGAGTGGGCCCTGTGGCACAGCAGGTAGTGAGTAGGGTTGCCAGGTGTCTGGTTTTCATCTGCACAGTCCAGTATTTTCGGGGACTGTGCAGGGGCGGGGGAAAGTTTCTCAAACACCAGACACCTGGCTCTTCCCCCCAGCCACTCTGTTGCTCAGAGAAACAGTACCTGTACCTTTAAGAAAAGGCTGATGGCCATAATGGGGATTGCTAGGTAACCCAAACAATATTGCCAACCTTCAAAGGGTTTCTGTCAGTAAAGGGAAGAGGGAGGAAGACCCTTTCTTGGGCTATTTTGGCATACCAGTGCACACCTTGCTCCTCTCCCTCATGCCCTGGAAGAATGATTGATCAGGGCCTGGATCAGCAGCAACCACTAAGTAGCTTGCAACAATGCAATTTGAGCAACTGACCTAGGAATGGCAATGTCTATAACTTAATGCCACACAATTTGTTTAGTCCCAGTGGCAGCCTTCTGCACAACTTGCACAACTTGGCCTGGCCAAGCCCAGAAGTGATTGACACACAAATCACTTGAACAACTTGCTGCCACACAACATGTGCAATTTGGTCAGAATTTTTCCAGGGCGAGGTTGCCAGGAAGAGGAAAGGAGGGAAAGCTGAGAGTCAATGTGGTGTAGTGGTTACAGTTGTCAAATCCCTACTCTGCCATGGAAGCTTTCTGAATGACCTTGGGCCAGTCATTCTGTTTCTCAATCTAACCCTCCTCACAAAGTTGTTGTGCAGATAAAAGAGAGGAGAGAAGAACGATGTAAGCAATTTTGGGTTCCCATCAGGGAGAAAGATGGGCTATAAATGAAGTAAATAAATAATATATAAAGCTGAAGACTGGAATGTCAGATAAAAGAAAGGTTGTTTGCTGACTAGAGGGTAGGAAACAGGGGAAGAGGAGGGATATGGGGGCTGCCAACAGGAAAGAAGGATGAAAGGGTGGGGAAGGGATACAGAAGTCCTTGTGGGTTTCTACTTGTCAATATATCTAATTGTCAATATGGTCCCATCTCTAAATACTTACATCTGGAGACTGGGGCCATAAACAGACAAGACTGCTCTTTCTACAAACTTGAGTAAAGACTCAGCTTTGCAGGAAAAAACTGAAATCTAAGGGGGTGGGTGGGAATTGGGGGGTTAAAGCCAAGTAGTGCTTGTACGTTTAAGAAATTAGTGCACTCTCACTGGACATTGTACTGGTTGCAAAGCAACTACAACAGTATTGTCAGCCTTCAAGCCTTGATTTCTATTAATAAAAGGCAGGGAAAGGAGGAAATGCCCTTTCCAGGGCTGTTCTGGCCTTTTGTGGAGAAGTCATTGGGACCATGCTGGACAGAAACTACTGGGCAACTCAATACCATGTTTTCCATGACTCACCCATGACTGGCTTGAACAGTGGCAAGCACTCTAGTGGTTAGAGTGTCAGACTAGGATCTGAGACATCCAGGATTGAATTTCCGCTCAGCTGTGGAATCTCAATGGTTGATCTTGGGCTAGTCACATATTCTTAACTTTACTTACCTCACAAGATTGTTGTGAGGATAAAATGTAGGAGAGGGGAATGATGTAAGCTGCTTTGGGTCTAAAGAAAGAAGGAAGGGTGCTGGATGGGTGAAAGAAGTGTCCTATGATTGGACAGTAACATAAGGGGTATAGTGAACTGCAGTTTCGTCAGACTTGTTATGAAAGAAACAGTTTAGTGTGCAGTGAGGAGAGCTTTTCTTGGGGGAGAAGTGTAGGACTGGTAATCTAAAGGAAGTCTGTTCTTTTCTTTGTGGATATTATTAGCCTAAGTGGCAATTGGGGGGAAATAAGTCTGTGACTGAGCCCTTTTAGAAAAACTTAAATATCTGTACATATGTTGAAATCATTAAGCATGTGAACTATTCTGAATAATTTTGAAACAATAATGGAACAATAATTTATTAAAAAAAATTAAAAACATCTATTTTTGTTTAAGTAAAATACCTGTTTCATCACCCACGTGCCAACCATTCTGTCATTCTACCAACTATAACAAAGCCTCTGTATAACAGAGGTCAAACTGAGAGAGAACTACGGCAAGAGGACCTTTGGTGGCAGTGAAAACCTTTTGGGAACACTAAGGAAGTCAGGGGGACAGGAATATACAGGTCTCATAAGTAGGGCTGACTGGTGCTGATACAGCAGTGTGGGTCAGATAAAGCCAAGGCCAGCAAGGCCATACCCACATCACGCCTGGATCCCCCATAGTGGCTGCAACATCTGGGCCCAAGATCAGCGCTCAACCTCCATGTCATCCAGCAGGGGACCGAGATGTCTATGGGGGCAGCCACATCCAGCACGCAGAAGCAGAAGCGAGTAGCCAACCCCTCCTCACTCCAAAGATGTGACATAGCTGGGGGCACCTGGTGACAACATCAGCAATGGGAGCCTTGGGGAAGCTGGCAGCTGCAGCCTATAGCAAGGAGACAGGGCTTCCTCAGGCATTCAGCAAAGCAACATCAGATGCACTCAGCCCCTCCCACCCTCTGACAGGCAGGAAAGGATGCAATATCTCAAATGCAGGGGAAGAGCTAGGACAGGTGAAAGCATCCCTGGTGTCAGGTTCTGATTGTGTTTAAGCCAAAGAGACTCCATTTTAACTTTGTCAGTGTGTCAAGTGTGCTTCTTGCAAGTGGGAAGACCGCTGCTGGCAGCCTGGCAGAGGGAGAGGGACTGTTATCGTCTGCATACCTTCGCCTTCCTGCCGCCCTTGAGAAACTTTCCTTTTCTCACCTTCAGGCCATTTGTTTTGAGAACTAAAGGGGAGGATGGGGCCTGAGGGAAACTGCATACTCTGTACCTTTGCTTGGCATTCGTAACAATTCTACAGTTCAGCTAAGATCAATGTATCTTGGAATGTGTACTCCATTTGTTGACAATCTTCAGTAAAGCCTTTTGAAATCAATGGAATTTTGTCTTATTGCAAGAGGCGGGCTAAGTTGCAACTTTTGGTAAGCCACAGTCTGACATTTTGTTACAAATCACCTCTGTTCCAATGCCTTGGCCAGAGGAGACGGATACCAAGGCCGTGCCCAACAGGGACCCTTTGTTTGATCCGTATGTCTCCAGCCCGGGAGGCGAGGAAACTGTTACAACAAGTCAACCCATTCTGGGGGGAACGGAGTCTGGTCCTGCTACAGTATATCCCCTCGCATCCGCGCGAGCTGGCACCCACGACGTCCAGAGGGAGTTGGGAGCTTGACCGCGGGCGATGGTGGAACCCCTGATATCCCTGCCTACGCCGAGGCAGTGGGGCTACAGACCTAGGGAAACGAGGGAGAGGAGAGTGAGTACAGTGTTCTCCTGGTTGCTCATCGACGTGAGACGGACAGTCGGTTCGTCAATGGAGGAAGGACCTAGCATCATTTGGGAATGGCCCAAACAGACCAGAATGCCGATCGAAGTGCGGGCCAGCAATCAACCATGGTTTGTGTGGAACAAAGAATCCGATCAACTGGAGGAGTGGGACCCCAGAGGCGCCGACAACACCCAGGATTGGGAGACCACTCAGCACGATTTAATGAGTTGGGACTATACCGAAGTGCCTATGCGGAATGTCCCACAGGTGGGACAGCGGGGGTCAACTGATCAGAGTTGGCAGCAACTACAGAGTCGAAACCAAGCTGTAGATGCAGGAATTTCAGCGGTGACGGGCCTAACTAAAGTAATCCTTGGTGGAATATCGGAGGAAGAGGAAGCGGCAGGAGCTGCAGGAATGGGCGTAATTCGGCCCTGGTCCCGAGCCATCACCTCCTCCGAGGAATATGTGGATACAGTACAATTTCCGGGCGAACTGCCCCTAGAGTTACCGTATGAGGACATAGATACATCAGTGCCAGCTCACGTCCAGAAACTTGAGGATAGAATCGGAACAATGGAGGAAAGTCTGGACCATGCAGTTCATCTGTTGTCGGTGTTAGTCATGGAAAGAAGGGGCGAAGGACCGCCGCAGCCTTGTGGTGAACATCCTGGATCTACGGTGAGTCAAGGGGTGGCAGCCCTACAGCAGTTAGTGCAACAATGAACAGAGCCTGTTCAGAGGGGCTCCCCCGTCTTGACGCCAGCTCAGGGACAAGTCCCTCCTTGACTTGTAGTGCTTCCAATAGCGCCAGAGGATGATTGGCAAAGGCCAGTGACGCCGACGCCCGATCCCACGCAAGGCCTGCCAGATGTTCTGCCAGACAACCTCCCGCAAGGACCTCCTCCACCTCCTCAAGACGACACTCGTCAAACAGCGGGACCCCCGGAGGGAAGAGGGGTGCTGGGCCAAGAGAGGCCTTGGGAACTGCCTCGACCGTTACTTCAACCACGAGAGCAGCCGCCTCCCTTGCAACCTCAACCGCAAGAACAACCCCCGAGGCTTCCACCACCACAGGAGCAACCGCCTCACCATCCCCTACCAAGGGGCCCAGCGCCGCAGCCATTCCGGCCCTATCAAGTACCTCCAGTCCCGCTATGCCCTCCCCAGCCAAGGCCCCGGCAAGTACCGCCCGCACAACCTATACCGAGTTGCCCAGATCCACAACCAAGACTGAGGCAAGTACCCTTGCAGTATTTGCCTTTACCAGCTCCAACCCCAGTCGCTCGACAACCAGAATTACAGATGGGGTGGGTAAAGCTGGAGGCTACATTTGACGGAGATCCTGATAAGCTGGGATTTTTTTTAGTACAAGCTCTGCAATTTTTAAATCGTTGGGGGCATTTGTTCGAGGACGAAGTGAGTCAAATCGAACATCTGGGATCCAGATTGCAAGGAAAAGCAGCGGAATGGTATGTAACCTTATATGAGTTGGGGCCCCCAGAATTAGACACCTTGCAAGGCTTGGTGGCAGCTCTCAGAGCGCAGTACGAAGATCTGTTAGAGGAGGATAGAGCCCGTACGGAATTGCAAACCATACGGCAAGGCAACATGTCTGCCAGAGACTATATTACCAAATTCTGGCAACTGGCGGCTAAATGCCCCAGATGTGAAGAGTCAACTAAAATAATTCTGTTTAAACAAGGCATGAATCCTAAATTGCTGGACCGAGCACTCATGCAAGATAATCCCCCGACCTTATTGGGTTGGATACAATTGGACTGTGAGGTGGAGAACCGTATACAGGAAGTGCATCTCGTAGAGCAACAACAGGCAACCGAAGAACGTCGGTTATTGTTCGAGGGGGAAGAGGTGTAGGATCCGCAACCAGAGGAGCGAGAGAAACTAGATGGCGACAAGGATTGTGCCTGCATTGTGGTCAAAGTGGGCATTATGCAGCGCAATGCCCATACAAGCCGGTTCAACCAGCTCTGCTCCTGCCAGCGCGAACAGCCTCTGCTGCCCTTCCCCCACAGTACCGCCCAACGCCCGCTCCCAGAGCTTCTAGAGGCCGAGGCGCAGCATGTAGAAACCCCCTGGAGAAAGGGTTGGAGTTAGAAGAAGTCATGGACTTAGAAGCGCCAGCCCTAACAGGGGAAGAAGGTCCAGCCAGCCCAAATTCGGGAAATGAGATGGATCTGTCGTAAAAGGACCCAAACGGCAGAACAAAAACCCTTCCATCCCTGTGGTGGAAAGAGTAAGAGGGTCCATATTATTCATGCCTGTCACACTAGTGAACTCGGACAGAAAAACACATATTCGAGTACAGGCGCTCATTGATTCTGGATGCTCCAGAGATATCATTGCACCCGCTCTAGTTAATGGACTGGCGCTCCGAGTAAGAGACCTAGAAATACCAGTCATTTTTGAACAAATTGATGGCTCTAACATGAATCCAGTAACCACTGAAACTGAGCCCGTAATCACTGGATTAGGGCAACATTGGGAATTGAGATCGTTTGTAATTAGCCCCACTGCCAAATACCCCTTAATGCTGGATCGAGACCATAAAAACTTAGAAGCTTTGCGTAGCCCCAGGAGGCTAAATGCTAAACAATTGAGAAGGGCAGAATTCTTCTCCAAATTCAATTTCACTTTAAAGTTTTTACCGGGCAAAACGAACTTTTTAGCTGATGCTCTTTCGCGCATGCCCCAACTAAAAAGCAAGCGGGAGGAAACCATAGACACAGTATTTTCGCCAACACAACTAGGGGGCGTAGTCATGACGCGTAGCCATACAGCACAGCGTAATCAGGAAGAAAAGGGGTGGCAAAGACTGAAAAGCGAGGTGGGGAAGGAGGGGGAGGATGTACCCAAAGACAAACTGTCTCAATCCGAGCAGGGGGAATGGCTATGGAATGATCGCTTTTATGTCCAAGCTAGCATGAGAAAAGGAGTGCTACAATGTTGTCATGATGCTCCGACTGCTGGCCACTATGGTTACTTAAAGACACTTCATTTAATACAAAGACAGTTTTGGTGGCCAGACCTGAGGAAAGATGTTTCGCAATATGTGGCTTCCTGTCCAATTTGCATAAGTGCCAAAACTAGAAAAGGGAAGCCTCCAGGAGTACTACAGCCCCTTGAGACCCCAAACAGACCTTGGGAAGTTATTTCAATGGACTTTATTACAGACCTTCCTCCCTCCAAAGGCCATACTTGCATACTAGTGGTGGAGGATTTATTTTCAAAACAAGCTCATTTCATCCCTTGCACCACAGTGCCTTCAGCAAGGAAACTAGTGGACATTTTCATGAAACATATTGTAAAATTGCACTCCTTTCTGTTGAAGGTGATTTCTGATCGTGGCGGGCAATTCGTTGCCAACTTCTGGCGGGAGCTTCTGCAACTACTGGGCATGGAACAGGGTATTAGTTCCGCCCATCATCCACAATCTGACGGACAATCGGAAAAAACAAATCAAATATTAGAGCAGTTCCTACGTTGCTATATTAATTTCCAACAAGATAACTGGGTCGATCTATTACACCTAGCAGAATTTTCCTACAATAACAGTGTACATGGATCCACTGGAGAAACACCCTTCAAAGTAATATATGGATATGACTCTCAACTGTTTCCGTTTGACGCTCCACCCACTCAAACAATGTCCAAAGAAGTAGAAGATTGGTGGTGGGGCGCTGAAAGGCAATGGACTTTAATTCAGTCAAACCTGGATAAAGCTAAACGGGACTATAAAAAATACGCAGATCGCCATCGTGTGGCCGAATGGGAATTACACCCAGGAGATCTTGTATATCTTTCCACCAAGAATTTGAGGATCGATCAAACCAGTCGTAAATTGGCTCTGAAATTTGTGGGACCTTTTCCTGTTCGTAAAGTGATTAATAAAGTGACTGTAGAACTTAATTTGCCAAAGATCCTGCGTCATGTCCATCCAACATTCCATGTCAGCTTACTAAAAAGAGCTCCCCCTCCTAATCAATGGCATTCATCTACTCCACCTATTCCTACCCTGATTGATGACCAAATACATTATGAAGTAGAGGAAATTCTAGATTCCAAAATCAGGCACAACAAGTTGTACTATCTTATCAGGTGGAAGGACTTTGAACCTGGCCATAATGAATGGGTGGAAGCCATCCATATTCGTGCTCCCAGATTACTGAAAGCTTTCCACACTCAATATCCTCATAAACCTGGGAGAGGGGCATCTTAGACGGGGCAGAATGTCAGGTTCTGATTGTGTTTAAGCCAAAGAGACTCCATTTTAACTTTGTCAGTGTGTCAAGTGTGCTTCTTGCAGGTGGGAAGACCGCTGCTGGGAGCCTGGCAGAGGGAGAGGGACTGTTATCGTCTGCATACCTTCGCCATCCTGCCGCCCTTGAGAAACTTTCCTTTTCTCACCCTCAGGCCATTTGTTTTGAGAACTAAAGGGGAGGATGGGGCCTGAGGGAAACTGCATACTCTGTACCTTTGCTTGGCATTCGTGACAATTCTACAGTTCAGCTAAGATCAATGTATCTTGGAATGTGTACTCCATTTGTTGACAATCTTCAGTAAAGCCTTTTGAAATCAATGGACTTTTGTCTTATTGCAAGAGGTGGGCTAAGTTGCAACTTTTGGTAAGCCACAGTCTGACACCTGGAAGGCAGGGCTGGAGCAGGACCATCCTGCAGCCTCTTGCCTTGCCTCAGGACAGGAATGTGTGGGGGCAGGACTAGGTATCCCTAAGGAGTGAGTAAGTATATAAGATTGATCTAAATCCCAGCTGAGGAGGAGAAGTGGAGGACTGTCTCTGCCACCCAAAGAGCAGCCTCCAGGGAAGGGAGGACTGGTCCTGCCAGGTAAAGTAACCTGGACCCTCTCCCTCTCCCACATCTGAGGCCAGTAGAGCCCTCTGAGGTTTGGGGCCACTGACCAATACTTGCCAGGAGGTGGTCACACAGGGAGAAAATTATTTATTTATTTATTTAATTTATATCTAGAGATGGGCACGAACAGCAATATGAACAAAAAAAAGCCATGAACATCAAAAAGCTGTTTGTGAGGCCCCATTCTAAATGAACAGGTGGTCGTTGCAAGCCTCATTCATTGCTGTTCGTTGCTGTTCGTCAAGCCAGACACTCTGGCATCTGCAATCAATTCCCTTGGCAACTTAGGAAGGGATTGTCTGAACTCTGTCTGAACTCCTGCTGTTGCCCTGGAAACCCCAATCTAAGCCCAATTTAGCTTGATAGGCAGGTCTTCCTTTCAAGTGTGGAGCGCCAAATTTGTTAGAAGGAAGCAAAGAGCAGGGGGGAGGGGGGCTCCCAGCTCTGGTTTTGCAGACAGTGAGGGAGAGACAGTTGCTGTTGGCATTTTGAGAGAGAGAGAGAGAGAGAGAGAGAGAGAGAGAGAGAGAGAGAGAGAGAGAGAGTGCGCATTGGAGCTTGAATTTTCTTTGTGTGTGGAGGGATAGGGATCTCCCTCTTCAAGTTCCATGGCTGCTGCCAGGCTCTGGGCCAAGCTATTATTTATTATTGGTACCTTTCCTGCTGCCTGCTCAGGTAAGGTTTCTGGGAGTGGTGCGGTAGGGATCTACCCCTTCAAGTTCCAGGGCTGCTGCCAGGCTCTGGGGCCAAGCTATTATTTATTATTGGTACCTTTCCTGCTGCCTGCTCAGGTAAGGTTTTTGGGAGTGGTGCGGTAGGGATCTACCCCTTCAGGTTCCAGGGTTGCTGCCAGGCTCTGGGCCAAGCTATTATTTATTATTGGTACCTTTCCTGCTGCCTGCTCAGGTAAGGTTTCTGGGAGTGGTGCAGTAGGGATCTTGACTTGGATGATGGCTAGAGGAGAGCCTGCTGGCCCCCACGAACAGCCAATCACAAACATGTCCATGAACAGGGCCTTGTTCGTGAGTCCCTGTTCGTGGATGGCAACAAACAACAAACATCATGTTCGGGTTTTTTTTCCGTTCATGCCCATCTCTATTTATATCTTGCCCTCCCCAAGAATGGGCTCAGGGTGGCTCACATCATCAATAAAATACAATAAGTTAATAATCAACTTTGTCCTATATGTAAGGGACGTTAAAACCAGAATCACTCTGGAAAGTTGTGCTGGGTGAGAACTAGCAGACACGATGGGGCCTGCATAGTAATCTCTCTTTGCAGATTTCACTGCCACTTCATAGGCCTTCATAAACGTCCTATAAGATGTTCTTGTCACTTCATCACTGTTACCAGAACTGCTTTTTATAATGGGGAAATTAGCTTTAGCAGTCTGTAACTAAAATTAGCCCGGATCTAACCAGTGTTTACGGAGGTCCCAATTCCAGACACTCTAGTGACAAAGAGGCAGACTACAAATAGGTTCAATAAACACGTGTATTTACTAATAGTGTGGCGTAAGCCTGACCTTGCACATACACACAAGAAAGCATACAAGGACTAGGAAATACAGAGACGTTTGCATTAGCAGGTTCCCAACGATGATAGGGGAAATACTCACTATCCTGAAGCGGAGCAGAGACACAACAGCGAGGTGGTCCAATGCCAGCAATGGATCCATGGGCAGACAGCAAGGGGTTCTGGATAGGAATGGCCTGAGCATCATGCGGTCTGAGAGACCGACTTAAATACCCCAAAACGTACCCTGGGGCTGGTGCTGTACTTGGTGGTTCTCACAGATTAAAACAAAGGCTCTAATGGGTTACTGAATGGCTTGGATGGGCCACTTTGGTAATCTGATTGTGATAAGTGACACCTCAGGAAGAGGGGACAAAAGAGGGAGGGGGAAATCCGAGTGGGCTGAATGGATGTTCCAGCGGACAGGGCTTGTCCTGATGTCATCAGCTCTGGAATGCGGAGGTTTCTTTGAGATGCATTCTCTAAGTGCTTGGGATGGTCGGCACTTAGTTCATTCTCCGGGGTGGCTCCTAAGATATGCAGAGTGGGGCGAGGTACTCTCGCTGCGGACGTGGTGTGCCCACTTCGCCGAAATGGCTTCTAAAGCAGTCTTTTCCTCCTGGTCTTCTGGCTGCCTAAGAACATGATTGCCGGCTGGGCATAGCTGGGGCTGGTTAGCAGGTTGCCCGGTAGTGAGGGCAAGCTCGGGGACCAGCCCGCGGGAGGCTCCAGGCGGGAACTGACCAGGGAGCGCCTAGCCAGGCTCACTGGAGGTTTCCCCGGCAGGCACCCGGCTGCTAGCAGCGGCTTGGGCCCAGATGAGGCAGGCTTCCATGGAGGCAGGGGGAACAGCACATAAAACACAGTCCAAAGCAGGGAACAGGCACGGTCCGTGGCAGATGGCAATGCAGGCACGGGGCATACTTGTAATAAAGTCCAAACACACACTGGGAAGTCCAGATACAGGTCTAGGCAGTGCTGCCCAGGAAGAGAGTCCTTTGTGCAGTTATCCAAACATGGAGTCAGGCAACTAACACAGTCTATTGCAGCAGCAAGGCAATTAACAAGCAGGCAGGTAACTGACACGTGTACCAGAACACACACGTGTAGGGCAATCTTTGTGTGGCAGTAAAACAGTGATGCAGGAAACTTTAACACAGTCCATGGCAGGCCTTAAAGCAGGAGAGGGGGCCTACTTGGCAACATCACAGAGTCGCCACCACACTGGATGTAGCCATTTCAGCTCCCGTTTCATCTGTCATAGCTCCTCAGTATACCAGGGAGCTATTCTAGTTCAGGGCAACGCGGAGCAATCTCGTTGATGGTATCAGATGGATGGGCATTCCAGTGCTCTATTAGCTCATCCAACGAGCTGCCAGGGGGCATTGGATCCCGCAAAGCATTCTGGAATCCAATTGGATCCATTTGACTCCACGGGTGAGCATTAATCAACTTGTTGCCCAAGCGGGGGGGGGGGGTTGCGGTGCCCAGACAAGCCTTCAGGATGAGGTAGTCTGACCATGGCACTACTGTAGGTTCATCCAGATTGACTTGTACCCCCATCCCAAAGATTAGGTCCAGCGTGTGTCCTACTCAATGTGTGGGCACAGATACAAATTGGGCGAGTCCTAATGCTGCCATGGAAGCGATCAGGTCCATGGCCTGTGAGGAGGCAGCATCATTGGCATGAACATTTTAGTCTCCTGGAACCAAAAGCCAGGGATACTCCGAGGCCCAGCCAGCTACTGCCCCCAACAGGCCAGGTAAGGCATCTGCTGATGCGCTGGGCGATTGGTACACCAAACAGATGGCTATACTCTCCTTGGCATCCCATACCAGGCCCACAGTGTCAATGCCAGCATTCTTTGGCATAGAGAGCGGCCTGATGGAGACTTTCAAATGAGCATTGCCACACACACCCTACTCCCACCCACTGTCACATGACTGATGAAGGACCGAGAAACCTGGGGGGTTTAGCTCTTTCAGGGTGACAGTTTCACCTTCTTGTACCCAGGTCTCGGTCATGCACACCAGGTCCACCTCTTCCATTGCAAAATATTGCTGGAGGGTTGCGGTCTTATTATTAATGGACCTGGCGTTACACAAGCAGTAACGAGAGAAGGCATTGAATCCTAGTCCCACTACCAGCAGGTTCAGGAACTAGTGGCTGCCAGCACCATCGCTATGGGATGCCAGGAGGTGACCCCACATCTGGAAGACCTTCACAGGGCAAAATGTTAACAGTTCCTTTCTGTGAACCTGGGCCCGGCTCAGCAGCCAGCACCACACTACTGGACTATGCCCTATGGCTGGCACTGGGCAACTCTACCAGATTTTTCCTGGGGAATGGCTGTCAGGGGGAATGAAGGTGGGAAAACTGAATATGAGTGGGCTGATAAAGATAGCTTGGCTGGAGGGTGGGGAGGAAAGAAAGAAGCAGGAAAAGGGGAGAAGCTATGGGTGTTTTCAGGAAAGGGAAAGAGGAAATAATGGTGGGGGATGAAGTTTTCTCACTGTAGAGAGTTTTTTGACATGGAGAACATTCAATTATGTGATTGCTTCTCAACTCTGTAAATGGATTAATAAGTAATAAATACTGATAGAAATTATGTACATTGCCAGTTTCTTACTAGTTATGTCAGTCATGTGGTATTCCAGAACCTTGATACAAGTCACAATTAACTATGGAATATAAATAACATGAGGCTGCCTTTTAGCCAGGGACATATTATTTCATGATCAGACATGAATTATTCAAATCCAACTTCTGCTGTGTCCCTTTCCTTAGATGTTTACATATTTGACAACAACTGGCTTCATAAAAGAAAACATTGTATGGGATGATGAGAACAGCTTGTCTTTTGGGAGCTGTGCACGACTCACCAACTGGTTGTACCAGTTTTGAACTGAGTACATGCTGTTAGAAGCATAATAAGAGACAGACCATGCTCCTCTATCTCATCATAATAAATGACACTTTGAGTTAATTATTACTTTGTAATTCTTTATTTAAACTTTGTACCAAAATTCATTTGCAGTATATTCTTTCATGGAGAACATGAAAGGCATTATTGTATGCAGTCTGGGTGTGGCAGCATCCCAGGTCAAGAATGGACTCATTTTGTTTACATGCTTGAATTATGCACTCAATATTGTACACGTTGCACAGAAAGTCTCTTGATTTATAAGACTAATTATTTACATTAGCTTGTTTGTACAAAGGGACTTTTAATACAGCCTGACTCTCTAGGCCAGCTCTGTTATCAAGAGACTATTCTTTCCTATGCTTAAGTAGTTGAATTTAGGATAGAGACTTGTGGTCATAAAATATTGACAGATACCTTTATTCAAAACATTTATGCTGAAATGCTGGAGTAACCTTGCAGTACTGTGGAGTGGCACAATATCAGTGGTAGAAGATATGCTCTACATACAGAAGTTTCAAGTCCAGGCTTTCTGGCGGCATGATTAGGAAAGAATAATAGATGATCCCTGCTGGAGCAGACCAGCATTCCATCTAGTCCAGCATCCTGTTTTCCATACTGGCAAGCCAGGTGCCTCTAGGAAGCCCACAAGCAGAGATCTTCTCTGTTGTTTGTTCTCAGCACCTAATATTTAGAGTCATAAAAACTCCGAACACGAAGATTTCATTTTGCTAACTTTGCTAATGGGAGGGAAGGCAGCATGGTATAACGCAATTGTATCAGCTCTCAGAAGCTAAGCAGGTCAGTACTTGGATGGGTGACCTGGCAACCAATTTGTTCCTGCTGCTCTTCGTGTTTTTAATGCTAAAACCGTGCCCCGAATATTATATGGGACCCCTCTCTGGATTAGCAGTTTTAGCCACCAGCTGGAGCAAATTCGGGCAATGTTTTTGAGTCGTATCTTGGGGATTCCTAATTGTGTTTGTTACGCAGCCATGTGCCTGGAAACTGGGCAGTGCTACCTTGAGACCCATGCTTGGATCTCAATGTTTAAATTCTGGCTATGCATCCACTTTAGGGCTGAACCCGCGAGTTATATTTATTTGATACTCACGGATGCCTTCACACCCAAATGGGCCTTCCTGATTCTGAGGAAATTACAGTCTATAGGTATCTCCTTTGATTCCCTTCTAATGTTAATTGAAAGTCAAGCTTATAGATTCCTAAAACAAAGACAGCTAGATATCGATAGGCAAACCTTCTGATCTCTAGCACAGAAGACCTGCTCTCCTTTGGAGTCTGGAATCATTCCTAAGTACAGAACCCCTGCCACTTATTTCTCATTGCTGTCTTTCCCTTGTCTACACCGAGCTTTTATGCTCACACATTCTAATGTTTTACCCTCTGAAATTTTGTTTGGGAGATTTACAAACACACCCTACCCCAATAGACCATGCTTCTGCGGAAATAATCTGTAATTCATGTTTTATTTTATTGCGACTTTTATGTTCACGTGCGGGACTCTTTGATTAGCCCTCCATTGATTGATTGTCAGGGTCAATCTGACAGAAGGTTAGTTTCTTTGTTACTATCAGATCAATGTCCCTACACTACATACACTGTTTCATTGTAATTCTCAATTGCTATGTGGATTAGATAGAGTATATGGTTAATTCTTCTGTTGATTGATTTTGCTGTATTTTGCTTTTGCCTGCCTGATGTAATTTGTTTTTTACTGAATGCCAATAAAAGGTTGCTGACGATGGGTGACTACCAAGGAAGATTCTGTAGAGGAAGGCACTGGCAAACCACCTCTGCTTCTCATTTGCCTTGAAAGCCCCTTGCTGGGGATGCCATAAGTCAATTGTGACTTGATGGCTGGCGCGCATGCGCGCGCGCGCGCGCACACTCACACAAACAATCTTAGCTAATAGCTATTGAGCTAGGCCCATACTCTACAAATATGTCTAATCCTCTTTAAAGTCATCTATGCTTCTAGTCTTCTTCATATAGAATCATAGAGCTGGAAGGAACTCTAAAGGTCATCTAGCCCAACCCCCTGCACAATGCAGAGAATTCACAGATATCTCCCCACTCCCTAGTGATCCTAGCTCAATGCTCAAAGTGTCCCGCAGCAACCTGTCTTGAAGGAAAATTTCTGCCTGCCCCCAAATTGATCTTGGGGGACTGATTACTTATTTATGTAACAAGCGTTGTATGAAGAAATATTTTAATTCATTTGTCCTGGATTTACTTACATGGAAGAAGCATAAGTTCTAGTGTTATGAAACAGAGTGAAACAATCTTTCTGTATGACTTCTGTTAAAGACAAACTTGTGCCTTGGGTGTCCCTCTCACCAGTCACAATAAGAGACACACACACCACGGAGTCCTATAGAATGAAGCAAGATAGATTGTTTAATTAAACAAGGGAGGGGCAATTTACACAGGAGTAAATGGTCTTCTCATGTCCAAAGCTCATCGAAGATACAATAGCAATGCCAAGCAATTAATTCCTTTGGCTAATTATAATATTTGTTATCTTATTGGCTTGCAGAGTCCAGAGGTCGAGAAAGGGGGTCTCCTTTCTTGACACCATCTGTCTAGGGGTGCTTCTAATTGGATGAAGCAGACTAGGTCAGCCCCCATAATTGGAGAACTTGCAAGATTGCAATTCCTTATCTGTCCTTGGGCTTGTTCCTCTGAAAGAAGGAAGAGCATCTTCCTTTCTTCTGGGCTCATTCCTACCCCCTCTTTTGCTACTGTTACTTGTTTGAGGGCGCCCAAAAGTCACTAGAGCCGTTTCTTTGCAACCTTGAAGCTTTGAAGCCTGGCAAAGAGCTTAGTTCTGTGGGTGGAAAGGAATGCGCCCCCTCTCTCTTTCCCAGCCTTGAGAGAGATGCTGCTAAGTTGGCCTGACCTAGTTTGCGACAGTTTACATTAATCAGTTCTTACAAAGAGCTCCTTTGTATTAAAATCATATAGAATACTATAACCTATGTGTGACATCTCTACAGGTGCATCTCTACATCATGTTGCAAGCATTATACCGTTAGTTCTCAGTTCTCACAGCGTTTAACATGTTTAACATACATTCTTCTTTGATCCTTTGTTTCAAACGTCATTTTCTTGCAGGTTGCATTACAAATACTACCATAGCTCCTGGGCATAGAAAAAGTGCATATAATACTGAAAGGCACAGAAATGGTATATAAAATCTCTTTCTTCAAATCTATATTCCTCACTTCCATCATTCCTGGATCTATCTGCAGCCTTTGACACAGTAGATTATGTCACCCTGTTGAGGAATTTGGAGGCAGAAGTAAGTATCAGGGAATGTGCCATGAACTGGTGCAAGTTGTTCCTTGTGGAATAGACTCAAAGGGCTGCTGTTGATGATCTGCTATCTTTAGTGTGGGAACTACCCTGTGGGTTTTCAAAGGGTGCAGTCTTATCCCCTATGTTATTAAACCCAGGGCTCATTTCGAGGGGGAACACACAGGAACGCAGTTCTGGCAGTTCCCCAAAGAGGTCACATGTCAGGTGGCCCCACGCACCTGACTCTCGGCCATTTTGGGCCTGTTTTGGCCTGGATTGGGCCTCTGACAGGTGGTGGATCACTCTCCTGCTCATCAGTGGCCCAATCCTGACCCTTTTTGGCCCCTTTTCAGCCATTTTCAGCCCCTTTTTGCCATTTTGGGCCCAATTTCGGCCCTGAATGGCCAGGATTGGGTCCAAAACAGCCAGAATAGGTGATGTCATGGGGTGTGGCATAAGCAAATCAGCTATACTAACGACACACTTCTGGTGATGGCAAGAGGTGTGGCATATGCTAATGAGTTATGCTAATGAGTTCCTCCAGCTCTTTTTCTACGAAATGACCCCTGATTAAACCTCTATGTAAAGCTTTTAGGAGAAATAGTTTGCAGCTTTGAAACTGGATATCATCAATATGTGAATAATACCCAGCTCTAAATCTATCTATCTAAATCCCCTGGTGATGCAGTAGAGATCTGACAGCTGTCAGGCTGTATAATTTTATGTGCTGTGTGTGGTTCATGATTGCAAAGGTAAACCATTTGTTTTTCAGATATTGTGCCTTTAAATAAACTACTTGTCCTGAATGGAATCATGGTTTTGATAAAGGCTTACAGTTGAAACATAAGTCTTTAGCACCTTCTGAGACCAATCGCCCAGATAGCGCTTGAACCACTGTAACACAGTGCTCCGTATTCCTAGAGCCGAGAAGAGACTCAATAGGATATTAAGAATAAAAGCCCAATAAAGGGGCAGAAAAAAGAAACTTTAAAGAAAAGGGGAATAAAAAGAGAGAGAAGAAAAGAGAAAAAGAAAGAAATGAAAACTAAAGAAAGGAAAAACAAAGAAAAAATAACATTTTATTTTCCATTTTCCTAAACAGCATCTATTATATCTTTACACACATTATACTTGTAGTTTTAATATCTCTAAAATTTACCTTTCTTTAATACTGCTCCCGTCTATTTTCCCCAAGTTTATCTTCTTAGAAATCAAATCCACAAATCAATTCATTTTTTCTCATCTCATGCAGAAAGTCAATAAGTAGACAATGTTTTATCTCTGATCAAAGCTGTAAGTTTAGCCATCTCCACCAACACCATCATTTTCACAATCCAGTCATCCATTGAAGGCAATACTGTTCTGTTCCATTTTTGTACATATAAAAGCCTAGCCGCCATTGTCATGTATAGAAATAGAATACTATGTTTATTTTCCAACCATTTATCCATTAGTCCTAACCTTTTTAGTAATTGTGCATAGAGCCATTGACATTTATAACCTTTAGCTATTAGATCTTCCCTTATTTCAATTTACAGTCTCCTTGTGAGAACTCTAATAATTCTCTATATGTCAACCATCTCTGTTTAGTTGTCATTTCACCTCTATAAAAAGCTTCCTATGCTGAAATCCAAAGTGGTGTCTTCTGTGATAGTCTCAGTTTATATTTATTCCAAATTCTCAAGATGGCTCTCCTAATATAGTAATTTGTAAAGTCTACGTTTGACCTTTACTTTATCATACCACAAATAAGCATGCCATCCAAATCGCAGGTCATGACCTTCCAAAGTCAAGACCCTATCATTTCTCAAAAGCATCCATTCCTTCATTCCCATTAGACACGAGTCAGCAAAATACAATTTCAAGTCTGGTAGACCAAAGCCACCTCTTTCCTTTGCATCTTGTAAAATTTTGTATTTAACTCTTGGTTTTTCCCCTTGCCATATAAATGTTGATATATTCTTTTGCCACTGTTTAATGGTACTTCTGAAGTTAAAACAGGTGTTGTTTGGAACAAAAATAGCATTCTTGATAAAACATTCATCTTAATAACTGATATTCTCCCCAACAAGGACAGCTGTACTTTATCCCATCTTAACATATCCTTTTAAATTTCTTTCCATGTCTTAACATAGTTATTTTGAAATAGCATACAATTCATCCCCATCAGCGTGATGCCTAAATATTTTACCTTTTTTTCAACCCTGAAACCTATTAGTCTCATAATTTCTTCCTGGCTTTTAGTATCCATATTTTTTGTTAATATTTTTGTTTTCTGTTCATTTATTTTGAAACCTGCCAGAGTACCAAATTCTGTCAACTTCTCCATCAATGTTTCAATTCTCTCTAGTGGATCTTCCAAGATTAAAACTAACTAATGTATCTATTCAAAACCTTCAACACCAAAATAAAAATATGTGGTGACAATGGACATCTTTGATGTGTTCCTTTTTGCATCTCACATGGTTTAGTTAATTCTCCATTAACAATAACTTTAGCAGTCTTTGAAGTGTAAATTGATTTCACCCATTTTATAAAATTCTCCCCAAAATTCATCTTTTCCAAAACTTAGAACAGGAAACTCAAGCTGTGAACCTGACTTTTCAAGGGGAGCGTAACCTTTTCTTCTATTCCAGAGAACCTCTGTTTTGTGAGGATTAAGCTTCAGCTTGTTCACCATCATTCAGCCCAAGCACTAGTTCATAATATCAACAGCATCCTCGGAATTAGATGGAAATAGGAGGTAGAGCTGGGTATCATCTGCATATTGGTGACACTGCAGCCCAAACCTCCTGATGACCATTCCCAGTGGCTTCATGTAAATATCAGATAGCATGAGGATAAAACTGAACCCTGCGTGATTCCACAGACCAATGACCAAGGAGTCCCCCAATAGCAGGAGTACCTCAATAGCACCTTCTGAGACCAGTCACCCAGATAGGAATCGAACCACTGTAATACAGTGCTCTGTCCCAGAGCCAAGAACAGACTCAGTAGGATATCATAGTTGATGGTACTGAAGGATGCTGAGAGATCCAGCAGGACTGGCAGGGTCACACTCCTTCTGTCTAGTTCTCAGTACAGGTCATCAATCAAGGCGACCATTGCAATCTGTGTTCTATATCCTGGCCTGATGTCAGATTGAAATAGATCCAGAAAATCAGTCTCTTCCAAGAGCTCCTGGCACTGAGAAGCAACCACTACTCTAACAACTTGCTCAGGAAAGGAAGATTGGAGACTAACTGGAATTTCTCCAACATAGTAGGACTAAGGGAGGGTTTTTTCCCAGCACAAATCTCATTACTGTCTCCTTGAACATGCAAGATGCAATTCATACTCTCAAGGAAGCATTTATCACTCCACTTACCCAGTTGGCTGGTCCTTTTCTGGCAGCTTTCATCATCCAAGAAGGGTAAGGATTGTTAAGTCTCACCTCTACAAGGATCTTGTCTATATCCTCGGGCTTCACATGCTGAAAAGTATCCACATAAATTGACAAACAGTTGCTATGCATCTGTACTGGCATCTAACTCAGAGCAAGTCTTGGTAATTTTGTCTGTGAATTAAGTAGCAAATTGATCATCGCAGGCCATCCTGTGGTCAGAGTCCAAATTTGTGGGGCCATAATGTCAAAGCCTCAAACCACATGAAACAACTCTGTTGGATGATTATGTGCAGACACACAATCATGGTAGGGAAATACTGCCTTTTCGCCACCATCAGCACTATGTAATAAGTTCTAATATGGACTTTATGCTGTGTCTGATCATTTTCACTCTGTTTTGCAGCAGCAGCACTCTAGCTATCATCCCTCTCATTTCAGTGTTTACTGCCTAACTTGTAGTTTTTCTTATTTTTTCATAATAATAAGACAGAGAGCTTTTTTCCAGGCCAGTAATGCGTAAGTCAGAATTGAGTCAAGCCATCTTGTTTTAGGTCTTCCTCTTTTCCTGCTGCCTTCCACTTTTCCTAGCATTATTAACTTTTCCAGAGAAACTTGTCTTCTCATGAAGGGACCAGAGTGTGATAACCTAAGTTTTGTCATTTTAGCTTCTAGGGAGGATTCAGACTTGATTTGATTTAGTACCCACTTATTTGTCTTTTTGGCTGTCCATGGTATCCGCAAAACTCTCCTACAGTTATGCTATTTCAAAATAACTATGAGAAAATTTGAAAAGAAATTAAGACGGATATCTGAGATGGGATGGATTACAACTGTCTCTGTTGGGGAGGATATCAGTTATTAAGATGAATGTTCTTCCTAGAATGTGGTTTTTGTTCAAGATAATACCGATCCTAACATCAGATGTACATCAAATGTACCATTTAAATAGTGGCAAAGAGACATTTCTAAATTTATTTGGCAAGGGTAAAAACCAAGAGTCAAATACAAAACATTACAAAATGCAAAGGAAAGGGATGTCTTAGGGCTCCCAGATTTAAAGCTGTACTTTGCAGCCTCATGTCTGATGTGGATGAAAGAATGGATGACTGAAAAATCATAGACTCTTGACACTAAAAGGACATGACTTGCGATTTGTTTGGCATGCCTATTTATGGTATGATAAAGGTCAATGTAGATTTCAAAAGTCACTATATAAGATGAGCAATTCTGAGAATATGGAATAACTATAAACCAAGATTGTGCAGGGGACATTATTTGGCAATATGACATCTTTTACTGCTTTCCAACCTAAAATTGTAAAGTGATAAATTCTACTCGTTTATCTTGTTGCAAAGTAATTTAGCCTCCCTGCCCAGTAGTCTTCCTTTCATCTTTCCAATCTTTGATTGCAATTTGACCATTTGTCTCACCCACTCGCTCCTTTCTGTACCCCTGATTTATTCTCTATGCCAATTATTCATAATTGCTGAAACACTTAAGAGGGTATCATGTCTCTGTATATCCATGCCATGTTTGTTAATTTGTTCTGTCACTGATGCCACAGTATATTGAATGTCAAATGTCTAACCTGCTGCATTCCTTCAGTAACCATGTTCTTTTCATATTATAACTGTTATTCCTCCAGCCAGGATGGGCCTCTTGTCATCTTACAGAACAATGTATTTCCGAGCTAGAAACAACCTGGGAGACTCCAAACGCTTTCCTTTATTACTTTGCCCAGATTCTGGGAATTCAGTATTGTGTACTCACTGCTTAGCCATAACTATAATGGGTTCTCACAGAACCAGTGTAACTCTGCGCACCTGAACTGTAAAATCCTGAATAAAGCCTTTTCTATCGGAACCAATGTGTGTGCACTGGAGAGGGACTGAGGGATCTACCTGCCAGGAACTGACATTTTGGTAGAAGTCCTTTTTTCCCCTTCTGGACCATGCACCTCTGAGAAATGCATACCAGCACCATGCTGCATGATGTAGACCCAGAGGCAATGGAGCCTGAAGGACTTACCCAAGATGCTGAGCTCCAGCTGGTTCCCACCTTGGTGAACTGGGTGGCTGGGGCCCCTACGGATTACCCCATACCACAGTCAACACGGACTCCTACACGCCAGGGGACCTCGGGTCTGTGGGAGCTCTGTATGAGGAAGTGGGAGCATGACCCAAACAAGCCACCATTCATTGGAACTGGACTCAAGAAACGATCCAGGAATGGATGCCACAGTGGTTGCTAACCCTAGAGACTAAAGACAAGAGACACAGATGGAAAGGAACGTTCTTCCACCCTGTGCCGACAGAGTATGAGCTCCAGGGGCCCCTACCACCAGTTGGAGAATACACTGGGACCATGAACGAATTTGAGGTCCCAGTCCCTGAGTTGATACACCCTTGATGGAGCCCCATCCCTAAGCATTATGGCATGACAGGGAACTCCAAGGATGAGGAGTGCATCGAGTCAGAGCCCCCCTACGACACCATAGAAGATGAAACTCCAGAAGCCAAAGAGCTAAGGATTATGAGAGCTGAGATTGATGAATCTCGGCGAGACATGGGGGCCATGGTGCAGGATCTGCGGAGACTGGTGATGGGGAGTGAAGCCCAGCCAGTCATAGGCGCAATGGGACTGGAACCCCCACTACAAATGGAGGAAGCGCTGAGCCCTCCCAGAAGCACTCCACGTGGCAATTACCTGCAACCAGTCAGCCCTCCAGCAAGTTTTACTCTAGCACGGCCACCCGCATCCCCCCAAGTCTGCTGGACCACAGGACTACAGATGTTCCCTGCACTTCCCCAACAAGGGGGAATCAATGTGCCACCACCAATCACCCAAGCAAGTGGATTACAAATGGTACCTGCTACCACACAGCAGACCGGATTACAAGTACCTCCAATTGGGAGAGTGCCAAGGGACATACCCCACCAAGGAGACTGAGGAGTTGCCCCGACAACTCAACCAACAGGCTCTATGCTAGGAACCACTGTGGTGGTGCCACTACGGAACCCAAGACGCACCCAAGGGCCACCAGTGAGCACTCCCAGATGAATGTTGCTACAGGATTTGCGGAACCAGGGAGGTCTGGGAAGACCCCAGGACCGTAGAAGGGGCACAAGGCCCATATAACCCAGGACTGTTGGAGCTCAAGTGGGCCAACATCCTTTTCTCCCGCCACCACAAGCTCCAGCCCCAGGAGGGCCAAGACAACCCTAGGGACTCCCATTGCCACGGTACATTCCCCTGCCTCAACCCCCATGGAGAGGTACCTCTGTACCAACTGGTGGCCCCCGATATTGCCACCAGTAGGCGGGTGGCCACCTCCTCTGCAACCAGGGCCCCAAGATGCTCAAGCTATGGGCTATCCAGCATTGGTTGTACAACAAATCAATCCCAACTGGCCGAAACTAGAAGCAAGTTTTGATGGAGCTCCAGGGAAATTGGGATTTTTCATGGTACAGACTTTAGAATTGTTCCAGAATTGGGGCCACCTATTCCCCACTGAATACAGTCATGTAAGCCACTTGGGATCGCGATTGACCGGGGAGGTGGCTGATTGGTACGTGATGCTCTATGAAGTCGAGGCGCCAGGGTTGGGAACCCTGGACGCATTTGTGCAAGCTCTAAGAGCTCAATTTGAAGACCCCCTTGAGGAGGAGATGGCCAGAACCAAGATCAAAATGATCCGACAAAGGCAGCGGCTGGTGCGCAAATATGCCGCCAAATTTAGATGACTTGCTGCCAAAATACATGGGTGGACTGAAGAGATGAAAACAGAGTTCATTTGGAATGGGCTACGTGCAGAATTGGTGGCCAAAGCCCTAGTGCAAGATGACCCCAACACATTACTAGGGTGGATTCAACTGGCATGTGAAGTCAAAAATCGAGACCGGATAGTGAAGCTCTTGAAATCATGGCAACAAAGAGGTGTTAAGCCGGCATGCCCAACTACAGGTCTTAGCCACAAACCGCTGCCTAGCCCCCAAAACCCACCCACTGGAGAAAGGAATCTACGCTGGCAAAGGCGGTAATGTATGCAATGCGGGGGATTTGGACATTTCGCCGCAGAATGCCCAAGTAGAAGAGGCCCTACTAGAAAGCCTCAACCACCATGAAAACCGATGCCTACCACCAAATCAGCCCCCAGGAAGGCTACCCAGAAGCAAAACAAACCTGAACCGGGTCTGGAGGTAACAGAGGAGGGCACCAAGATCGGAGCTACATCCTCCGAGGGGGAAGAAGAGCAAACCACCTTGCAACTGGGAAATGCCCATGGCTTGCCGTAAAAAGGCCCCGATGGCAGGTCCTGACCCAACTAACACCAAAGTTGAGACATATAGGAGCCCTACTTTTCTTGCCAGTGACTTTAGTAAACCCAAAGAAGGGAACGCATATGCGCGTGCGCGCTTTATTAGACTTGGGCTGTGGCCAAGACCTAATAGCCCCTGCTCTAGTGACAGGACTGGAGCTGGATGTAACCAAACTAGAAAAACCCATTGTGTTTGAGCAAATGGATGGGTCTCAGAAGAAGGGGGGGGAAATCACTGGGATTCCAGAACTTTTATAGTAAGCCTAGCCGCTACTTACCCTTTGGTACTGGGGATCAGAAGGCTATGGGATCACAATCTCCAAATCACCTGGAAGACGGGATTGCTAATGTTCAAGAAGGAGGAATGTCGAGCGCACGGATGGGTTCTGGAATGGGGCTGAAATGCTCCCCCCCCTTTAGAACCAGTGCTGCTCTCGCAAGAGCAGATGGAGCAAATCCCCCATGAATCCTGGGATCTAAAATAAGTGTTTGAGGAGGAAGAAGCCAACGAGCTCCCCCTCCACCGTGCAAAAGATTGCACTATCGAACTCATCCCAGGGGAAAAGCTCCCAAAAGGGAAACTGTATTCAATGAACAGGGAAGAGTGGAACTCAGAGAGTTCATTGACAAAAACCTGGTGTGAGGATTCATCTGCCCAGCCAGCTCCTCCAATGCCGCTTCAGTCTTGTTTCACAAGAAAAGGGATGGGGGACTGAGACTCTGTACAAATTACAGAGGGATAAATGCTGTTTCCATGTCAAACGCCTACCCCCTCCTGCTCATCAAGGATTTGCTAAGCGTAGTTGCCCAAGGGAAAATCTTCTCTGATCTGGACTTGTTAGACGCTTACTTCCAGGTAAGAATTTGGAGGGGGATGAATGGAAAACTGCATTCAACACCCCTTTGGGGCAATTTGAATACTGGGTAATGCCTTTTGGTCTCCAGGGCTCCCCGGGAGTTTTTATGAATGTAATCAATGAAGTACTGCATGAACACCCGTACAAAGGTGTGGTTGTTTACCTAGATGACGTGTTAATTTATTCTCCCGATAAAGAATCACATGTCAAACTGGTCAGGAAAGTGTTAAAAGCCCTAAAAGACAATCATTTGCCTGTAAAACTGTCCAAATGTGAATTCCATAAAGAGGAACTGGACTTCCTAGGCTACCGAGTCTCAGGGCAGGGGTTGAAAATGGATCTGCAGAAAATCCAAGCAGTACTGTGGTGGGAAATCCCCACAACCAGGAGACAGTTGCAATCCTTCATGGGATTTGCAAACTTCTACTGCCCCTTCATAAAAAATTTTGCCCAGATGTCCCTACGCTTAACTGACTTACTCAAAACCAAGGAGAAAGGGCTACAAGGGACAAAACCAAGTGCATGATTAAACTGGTCCCAAATATGCTAGGAGGCATTTGACCAGTTGAAAAAAGCGTTCACTTCTGAACCATCTCTGCAGCACCCAGATGAGAACCGTAAGTTCATTGTACAAGTGGACGCTAGTGACATAGCATTGGAAGGAGTTTTGTTACAAGCAGATGACGCGGGAAAGCTCCATCCCTGTACTTTCGTATCCAAAATGTTCTCTGAAACTGAACACCATTGGGCGGTCTGGAATAAGTAAGCGGGAACTATTAAATTAGTGCTGTCAACATGGAAGCACTGGCTAGAAGGAGTGAAAGTGCCATTTGAAGTATGGACTGATCACAAAAACTTAGAAGCTTTGTGTAACCCCCGCAGACTAGATGTTAAGCAACTGTGGTGGGCATCTTCTCTAAGTTCAACTTTGTGTTGAAACACCTCCCTGGAAAAACAAATTTCCTGGCCGACACTCTCTTGCACATGCCCCAACATGAAAGCAAAAGGGAGGAGGTGATCGACACCATGTTTTCGCCCACTCAATTGGGAGGGGCAGTAACTACCCACAGCCAGGCGCAAAGCCAACCCCTTCTCCCGCCTGACTTCCCCAACTGGGAAAAAAAAGTTAAGGTAGAAACAGAAAGAGGGGGAGAATGTGCCAAAAGCTGATCTAAAAGAAGGGAAAGATGGCAACTGGTACAAAAACAAATTATAAATCCCAGCCAGCCTTAGAGGGGAGGTACTGAAACAGTGCCACGATTCTCCATTGGCTGGGCATTTTGGCTATTTGAAAACATTACATCTGGCACAAAGGCAATTTTGGTGGCCAAACATGAGAAAAGGCATTCCCAGTATGTTTCTTCTTGTCAAATCTGCATCATGGGCAAATCCAGGAAAGGAAAGCCCCCAGGATTACTGCAGCCACTAGAAACTCCTGCCAGACCCTGGTTGGTAATCTCAATGGACTTTATCATTGACCTACCCCACTCCAAGAGGAATTCTGTAATCTGGGTAGTAGTGGATTTGTTTTAAACTCATTTCATACCGTGACCACCATCCCCACAGCAAAAAAGCTTGCAGCTTTGTTTATGCAGCACGTCGTCAGGCTGCACTCAACTATATATATAAAGACAAGTGTCCTGCCTGACTCATCAACGCCCAGCCCAAACCCCTGGACTTAGAAATGTGAAATTTGGGTAGAACGTTCCTTTTGTGATGTAGAGGCTCACTAAGAAGGGATTTTAAGAAATTCACCCAAGGGGGTAAAAAGGAGTAAAATGTGTTTTCCCATAGGGATACAGCTCCCCTGTGTGGCTGGCAGGCTTCTCCTCCCCCACCCTGCTGCCAACTCTGCCATTCTTCCCTGAGGTCATTTGCATATGTGACCTGATTGGTCATCACCCCAACATTCTAAATAGTATGTGGTTGCTGTTGGGAGTCATTGAATGTGTCCTGAGGTAAAAATACACCTCCTAGTCTTCCCCTCTAGGTTTGCCAATCTCCCTGTGGGGTCTGGCTTTCCTGTGTGGCTGGTAGGCTGATGGGTCAGCTGTGGAACTGTGTTCTGAAATAAAATTCAGGTAAAGGAAACTGCAGGCAGTTGAAGAAATACAGTTCAAGACTCCTGAAAAGGGATTTTATATAAAAGTCAGTAAGGCAACTGAGTTTTTAAATGTTCATG
Organism: Eublepharis macularius; assembly: GCF_028583425.1. Taxonomy (NCBI): domain Eukaryota; kingdom Metazoa; phylum Chordata; class Lepidosauria; order Squamata; family Eublepharidae; genus Eublepharis; species Eublepharis macularius. Next base: position 93,799,742 of record NC_072791.1, on the reverse strand, counting down.
GGGAGATGATGCATGACCTTTCTAAGGGCCATTTCAATGCGAACCTCTGCCGAAGTGCCCACCACACCACCCTCCCTCAGTTCCAACTCCACCTCATACTTCTCACAGCCATCACCTCTTACTGCCCCCAAGAAGCCTCCTGCCAGACATTGTACAAGATATACCGATGCTAAAAGGAAGAAGCAACTTAGAGATGTGACACAGAAATATGCACATCGTACTCCTGCAGTGCACTGAGCAGCAGTGGCCAAGTACCAGCAAGTCCCAAGTCCAAGGGAAAGGTGACCATCCTTGCAGGCCCGGGCACAGTACTGATGACCCTAGCAGACTTCAGCCAAGATATACCCTGATATCGCCACTATCACAGAGAAGTCCATGGACTGGCTGTGCAAGCATGCCATTCTGACCCCCAAGAATGACAAGGCTGCCATCCTTAATGAAACACAACAGCTCTCTCGAAGGGGCAGAAATGGAGTACAGATCTGTGGACTCAGTGGTGCAAATGGATGACGCGGTCCACTACCCTATGAAGTTTCTCAACATGCTCAGCCCTCCTGGCTTCCCAGCCCACAAGCTTCGCCTCAAAGCGGGGGCTTCAGTGATGCTGCTCTGGAACCTTAATCCACCCAAACTCTGCAATGGCACCAGACTGCGAGTGAAAACCCTCCACAGGAACGTCATCAAGTCCACATTGTTCACCAGCAGTGCTCGGGGAGGGGAAGTTGGTGTTCATACCACACATACCACTCATATCATCAGAGAACCCCTTCAAATTCAAGAGACTGCAGTTCCCCCTCAAGGTCTGCTTTTGCTATGATGATGAACAAGGCCCTAGCGCTAGACGCTGAAGGTGGCAGGAATTGACTTGAGGGAGGATTGCTTCTCACATGGGCAGTTCTATGTGGCCTGCTCCAGAGTGAGCTCACCTAGCAACTTGGTGATCCTAGCACCTGAGGGGAAAACCACCAATGTGGTCTACAAAGAGGTCCTTCAGTAGAAAAAACCCTGGTTGTATGTATTTTTCACTTTATTTCTTGCACTACAATCTTTTCCTTTTAAAAATCTCTTCAATAAATGTTACATTTCAAAATTCACTTCATCAGTTTTCAGCATCAACATGCTTCACTTTATTCAAACACTTTTGTGAAGCTTGGGTACTATGCTATTATACTACAAAACCAACTCAACCCCGCCCCCCCCTCCACAAACCAAAAAATGTTACATACCCATAAATATTATTACTGGATTTAAAGTAGTTAAATACCATAGTGAAGCACAGGCATCAAGCTAGTTTTCTAATAAGGTCATTTCCAACTGCGGAGTACAATTCGTTGCCAACTTCTGGTAGGAGCTACTCCAAGTAACAGGAACTGAACAAGGACTTAGCTCCACCCATCATCCGGAGACTGATGGACAAACAGAAAAAACTAACCAAGTGTTAGAACAATTCCTAAGATGCTACATTCATTATCAGCAAGATAACTGGAGTGATTTTCTAGTTTTTGCTGCATATGCATGTAACAACTCAGTCCACAGTTCCACAGGTGCATCCCCCTTCAAAATAGCACAGGGCTATGAAGGAAGAGCAATGCTTTTTGCTCAAGCCCCAAAATCTCAACAACCAGGAGATCTGGGGGAGTGGTGGACTACTTTAACATCCCAGTGGGAAGTTATTCAAAAAACCCTCACCAAAGCTAAAGAGGACTATAAGAAGTTTGCTGACAGGAAACACTCTTCTCCCTGGAAGCTGCAACCAGGAGACTTTGTGTATATCTCCACAAAAAACCTGAGGGTGGAACAGCCTAGTAAAAAACTCGGCTGGAAATTTTTAGGGCCGTTTCCTGTGAAAAAAACTGATCGATGAAGTGACTGTAGAAGTGGAATTGCCAAAAAACCTACATCAAATCCACCTGGTCTTTCACTTCAGCCTTTTAAAGAAGGCTCCCCCACCTGACAAATGGCATCCTGAAAGGGGAGCCCCTCATCCAATTTTAGTAGATGGTCAATTTCATCATGAGATAGAAAGCATCTTGGACTCTAAAATCAAGCACAATCAGCTATTTTACCTGGTAGGATGGAAATACTTTGACCCTGCTTACCAGGAATGGATTAAGAGCTCTGACATGAAAGCCCCCAGGCTCATCAAGAAGTTCCACGAACTGTATCCTGACAAGCCTGGACCCCTGTGAGAGGAGGAGAAGATCTTTGGAGGGGCAGAATGTCACGTCTCTGTATATCCATACCATGTTTGTTTATTTGTTCTGTCACTGATGCCACAGTATATCGAATGTCTAATGTCTAACCTGCTGTATTCCTTCAGTAACCATGTTCTTTTCATATTATAACTGTTATTCCTACAGCCAGGATGGGCCTCCTGTTATCTTACAGACCTATGCATCTCCGAGCTAGAAACGACCTTGGAGACTCCTAACGCTTTCCTTTGTTACTTTGCCCAGATGCTGGGAATTCAGTATTGTGTACTCACTGCTTAGCCATAACTATAATGGGTTCTCACAGAACCAGTGTAACTCTGCATGCCAAAACATAACCGTTGCTGGAATGCGGGAAAACTCAAGTATAATATTGACCTGTTGTTTTGAATTGTCACTTCTACCAAGTTCTGTGACAGAGTTCACACCTGAACTGTAAAATCCTGAATAAAGCCTTTTCTATTGGAACCAATGTGTGTTCACTGGAGAGGGACTGCAGTACTCCTAAGATACACGATATTTGATGAAGTACTGAGCATTAGTGTTATATAGCCCAGTGTGATGTGTAATGTTCTACATGTGTCCTTTTAAAATAACAGTGTGAGAAATTAATTACAGCATTATTGAGACTACAAATTGTTTTCCAGCAAATAGTAAACTCTTTAAAAATTACATCATTGAGAACAATGTGTGAAGAAACTACCATCAAGAACTTTGTGGCAGAAGTAGCCTTGGACCTCTGTCCCAGAAGTTACCTATTCTACTTCCACACTGAGATGGGTACTTCTGCAAAAGGCTTGCTTTCTAGCTCTGCCACCAGTACTGGGAAAAGCTGCCACAGTGATAGAGGAGGGAAGAGGCAAATTTTATCAAGTCTCCTTCTGTGAAGATTTTACCCAGATATTGTGATCCAGATGCTGCAAGTCACTTTGAAGAACTAAATGGTGAAAGCTGTTGGATAAAAATCTTTGGATCAAATGTTCAAGATGTATAACTAATAATAAAAAGACATGAGGTAAAACTGAAAGCTTGTGTGTGTGTCCATCCCCAGTATTTTAATTAATTTTATTTACCCCTGTGTAGAAAATAGAGATGGGCATGAACAGCAATATGACTTTAAAAAGCCACAAACAACCCAATCAGCTGTTCACAAACAAGCTGTTCGTGAGGCCCCATTCTAAACGAACAGGTGGTCATTGCAAGCCTAGTTCGTTGCTGTTCGTCAAGCCAGACAATCTGGCACCTGCAATCAATTTCCTTGGCAATTTAGGAAGGGATTGTCTGAACTCTGTCTGAACTCCTGCTGTTGCCCTTGAAACCCCAATCTAGCTTGATAGGCAGGTCTTCCTTTCAAGTGTGGAGTGCCAAATTTGTTAGAAGGAAGCAAAGAACAGGGGGGAGGGGGCTCCCAGCTCTGGTTTTGCAGACAGTGAGGGAGACAGTTGCTGTTGCCATTTTGAGAGAGAGACATCTCTTAAAATATACCTAATATAGACACGACCCAGTTTGCTATATATAATAAGCCATTAGGTACCATTAATTTACAGTCAAACACATGGTAAGAAAAAGGGACTTTGCAAGAGTCCCTTGGAGGGTCAGAGAATTGTATAGAAGGAAGGGAGGAAAAGGAGGTGTTCTGACATTTTGTCCGAGGGAAAAACCCATTCATGATTCCATTGTGCCTGGTATTGTATATATTGGTAGTCAGGGAAACAACTAATAGACAAATATCACCTGTAATATCATAATATGGGACATTTCCTATATTATGACATAACAGGAATCATCACTGAGCCTTCCTGGTCATTGCAATGACACCCTTGCAATAACTAGTAAGTTGTAAAGCAGCATCCTTTTAGACATGTTCCTGCAGGTACTCTTATTTATCAAAAAAGGGATTATCAATGCAAATTTCAGGGAGTAACTAGTATGAAAAAATAAAGAATCTGCCAAAATAAATGACAGAGGATTTCATCTGTCACCTTGCTCAGAAAGACAGATGTAGATTATTTCTGAACAAAGACAAAACTTGCCATAGGTCTGGAAAGCTAAATGTTTATTTATTAAAGTGCCTTTTCATTGTATTTCAAAGGATTAACTTCAGAGGGTTAAGGGTAGGTCCAGACTCCAGAAAGATTAAAGCATAAAATGGGAAGTCCCTGGGAAGTCCCTAGTTCAACTCTGATCTCTGCTACAAATTCAATATATGATCTTTGGCAAGCCATAATTGTATCCGCCTCAGAGCCCTTTTGAAATAAGGGAATGATGCCTGGATTACCATACATGATTATTGTAAAGCTTGTTGCAGAGTTCTGAACTCTTAAAATTCTTTAATTTATTATTTAGTTATTTATATCCAGCTTTTTATATCCCCATTTTTCAAAGCAGATTACAACATCATTTTCCTGCCTCCATTTTATCCATACAATACCAAATCTGTGAGATGGGCAGGGACGATGCCACTGTTGAGGCCATGAGGCAGGGGCCGCGGGTGCCGCGGGGCCGGAGGGGGCGCCGGAAGGGGCCCTGGGGGCGGAGGTGCGCATCCTGCGCCACCGCCGGCCAGCCCCGTGCCGCCACTGCCGCCACCCGCCCCCAGGCGGCCACAGCAGACACAGGCCAGGAATGACAGGCGGCCGGGGCGGCGTGTGGACGGCCTCCTCGCTCCGCCCCAGCCACCCGCCGGCAGCACTGCATGATGACATCATCAGGTGATGACATCATTATGCAGTCTGTGGCGCATGCGTGCAGAGCGCTCGCACGAGGCTAGCCTCCAGAGCCAGAAACCCTGGCGCCGGGGCTGGAAATGGGTCTGATGAGAAAGAGAGCAATTGGCCCAAGGTCACCCAGCAAGCTTCCATGGCAGACTGGGGATATAAACCTGGGTCTCCCAAACCCTGATCTGGCACTCAAACCAGTACACCATGCTGGTTCTCTTCGTATATAAACATTAAGTATCATGCATGGTCTCAAGGAGTTTGATAGGCTTAGAAAATACAGAAGATATGCAGACAGATATCCTTTATAGCCTCATTCCCTACTGGAACTAAATGTAGGCCTGTACAACTGGAATGCACACATTCTGCTGCTCTTTATCCCTAATTCCACTTCCTTCCCATCTTTTTGTTTCTTTCACATCACAAATTGGTAAGCTGTTTAGGGCAGGGACTGGTTTGGTCTTTGTAAAGTATAATGTGTAAAGGGGGGATTTCTTGCCTGCGCCACCCCTCCCCCAAAAGAAATGAACCAAGAAAGGTGTAAGTACCAATTACAGGTTCAGAAAACAGTGCTTAAGTAACATGTTCTACAGGATGTTTGGTCTGTGCTTGTTCTGATTTTGCAGAAGCAGGTATTCATTCGAGCACTTTCCACAGACTGTGCATTCAGCTTGTACCAAGAGTACCAACTTTTGCAATGACAGAAACTTCACCAGCTAAATTTACACTTGTGATGCAGCTAAAAATACAGGAGCCCTTCTAGAAAAAATGAAAACTGGCAAGCATGACAACTGCACATCTCTTGTCTAAATGTGCATAGGATGAGTTACAGTAGGATTGGCTTTAGGCAAAGTATTAAAACTGCAGTTCTCAGCCGCCGTGTCATCAGATTATGGACTTCCTGACCAAAAAGTTCTATTGTTGTAATAGTACAGCTTCAGGTTTTCTTGAATAAAACCTCTTCCTTCAGAACTGATTTTGGAATGAAGGATGGTTTTATTAGTCCTGGTGGATGACCTGAAGGTGGATAGAGGGGATACCTCTGTGCTAATTCTTATAAACCTCTCTGTAACTTTTGATACAGTTGACCATTACAAAGCAACTATGGGACTATGACAGATAGTCAAGGAGGAGAAGTGCTCAACAAAAACAGATATACATTCCACTGCCCTGTGCTCCCCACTCAGTTTTATAAGATTAGTGGTTTTGTTTTGCCAGTTTCTCCCTTTTTATGATTAAATGTGCTCAAAAGTTAACCGAAGTTAAAGTAATTTAAATTTCTGATCAGTACTCTTTCTCATGGGGGACTCAAAGCAGAAGATGGGAGGTACTATTTCTACCACTTTTATCTAGTACTCTGTACCACCCTGTACCAGCTCACTGTCTTGTTAAACTCCAAGAGAACTTCTTTCTGCGTACCACAAAGCTGTTTCATTGCCTTGTGCTCATGTGCCCAATACCATGTACTTTCGCATATATGACATAAAGAGGTGTCATTGCTTGGATCAGCACATAGTTGAATGTAAGACCTGTATGAGTCATTTGAATCATACATGTCTCTTTTTTGCCTTCTATTCTACCTGAGCAACAATCAGATATTCATGGAACAGCACAAGAGCCTCAAATGTATTTAAGCCCCATATGTAAAAACTCTGTTCTTTATGGTCTATAGAACTCTCCTGTGACATACATCTTTTGGGTCCCAGTGGCAACAATTTCCTACAGTTATCAATGTTTCTCTCCTATGCTTAGCATCCTTTTACTGCCAGGCACTCCATCTGTTTCTCAGTCCCTGCTATTTTGGAACAGAAAAAAACACACCATTAAGTGCTGGGAAAGGACAATCCTCCCCACTTGCTCCTGCAACAAAAGTATTTCATACACAGTTTGCTTGTGGCTTTCAGGCATAATCCTTAGTCATAGTTCTTTTGTTTTTACTTTCTGTTGGTTTGAGAATTCATATTGATTCTAAATGCAGTTCAGCCTCTATCCCATAGCCAATGATTAAGTTTTTAAATGGGTTCACATGGATTTATGTGAAGTCGTTAATTAGTAATGTACTTTCTCCTGAGTCTCCCTTTATTATACTCCTACATTGGCACTCCTCTATTTACAGACAAAGTGAGCAAAACACACCTAACTATGTTGTGAAATTTTATTGTCTCATTTTTGGCTAGATCTTTCCTAGGTGTAGACTGGAATTTTTATTTTTGTACCATGATAGGCGTATCAAAAGTCATTGTAACCTGCTAGCTAGTGCAAATAATAGAGCTTTGACCGAACAAAATATTGCAGAACACTTTTTGGCATTTGAGGTAAGTACCACCCCAAACAGATTGGATTTTATTAAGTGTCTTAAAATACAGCCATTGTGAAAGCAAATTTATAGTAATCCTTTGAAAAGTTTTTGTGGGTAGTGTCTCTACTGGGAGAAACATGACCCTGTTGATGCAGAACAGAGTCCTGGGTAATAAAGACTGAGACGTTGATTAACAAAAAGCTTTTAGACAATCACATAAATTACAGTTTGGTTTGGCAACCAAATAATCCTTCAGATTTTCCCTAGAATTTCCCAGACCATGATTATGCAAATTGTGACAGGAAATTTGTCATAGTTATGAATGTGTTCATGCAAATACCAGATTGTGTCTATAAAACCCTAAATTTTATGTTCGATGCCTAAAGAATACATTTTTACGCCAGACATTCGAAGAAACAGATCATGCCTGGCCTGCTGACCAGCAACTATGAGAACTGAAAATTCATGGAGAATTGTAACTATAGTAGACCAGGACTCTTCCCCTGCACACCGCTTGCACAACTTCCACTTCCTTCAGATACCTCTTTTGCCTCTGAGTTAAAAGTTGGTTCTTCAGGTCTCCACTTTCTGATCTGTTCTAAGTTCTAATTTATAGCCTTGTCCTCGGGTGTCTTCGTGTGTTATTATTGCATGAGAGAGCCAGTGGGGTGCAGTGGTTAGTGAGTTGGCTTGGAACTGGTGATATCCCTGTTCAAACTCAAATGTCATGCTCAGCTATGACCTTGGGCCAGTCACAGACTCAACCTACTTGCCTTTCAGAGGGTTGTGATGAAGATACAGTGGAGAGACAGGAAGATATATGCTGCCTTGAGCTCCTTTGAGGAAGGGTAGGATAGAAGTATTTTAGGTAAGGAACTGGGCTCTCTTGCTTCTTATGTTAAGGCCAGGGCAACTGGCTTGCAGGATGAGATGCAACAACTTGTTACTACCTACAGTTTTAACATAATGCTCTTTCTTCTCCTTTGCTATCCATTACATCACCTTCTTAGGACTGCAAGCCAGCAAATAAATGCTCTGCTCATGCAGATGTGATCAAGAATGAAAAGGCAGTGGGGGAGATCCTTAAAAACAGATTAGGAGCAGTGGGAGGAGGCCAGCCTGCATGCCAGCGCTGAAGGGATACACAAAAAAAGGAAGCCTGCTTCCCTCCACTTACCCGCACTGCAATTTGGTTTTGAGATGGGTTTGGCCTGTGTGAGCTGCAGATCCCCTTGAGCAATTAAAATAAAGCTGGCCCTTTGATAATCCCACCTGTTGTTGTCAGTTCTCTTTATTCCACATTTGTGGGCAAACAATGCATGTATGTTTTTTAAAAAATTGTTATTCTCCATCATGTTTCTTACAGACACAAGAGACAAAGCTCCTTTTTGATAGGTCCAGTCAGAAAACCTGGCTCATAATGCTGTGAGACTAGGGAAAGTGAAACCCCAAATATCAAAGTGTACAACACACACACACAGAGTGAGTACGTCAGGGCCAGAAAAGGTACTAACCACGGCTGATCCTACTTAGCTTCCAAGATGAGACTGGCCTAGCCTGGGGTATCCAAATCAGGCTGAGATGTTCACTAGATAATTGATTTTTGCTGATAATCATGAACCAAGTCATTAAAAACAATAAAGCAAACAGTACAACCCAAAGAAGGTATTTCAGAATTTTACTCAGGACTATTCTATGGGGATTAGGAAAAGAAATTTAGGATTGCAGCATTTGAGTCTTAAATCATACTAATTAGTTTATTTGGAGATATTCATATGCTTATCCAGATTTCAAGTGGTGGCTGCTGGGAAAGGAGTTCTGATGGTATCTTTAAAACAACCAACTAAGAAAACGTGTAAAAATATTAAATCTAGACCTTGTAAAGTGTGACTGTAGCAAAAAAGTCTCAAAATTTCACTTGTTCAATATAAACTAATAATAATACTGAGACTTCTAAGTGGAATCTCATGTTCTTACTATTTTGACCATATACTGATTCCAAACAGAACTTATTCATACAAGGGTTCAGATTGTTGCAGTTGACTAATTAATTGCAGAGTTGGCTCTTTAAATGGATGAAGTGTAAACAAAACTATTTATGAAAGGACTATCAGATGGGTATCAAAGCACTACTGGAACACAAAATTACACAGAAACATCTCCTCCCTACCTCCAAAACATACCATGTGCCATAAAAAGAAAATATCTGATGGCACACTACCTAAGATTTTATAAAGGCAGCTCAACATCTCTGTTAATTAGAACAAACAGTCCCTTCTGAATGACATAAAATCTTTAACACAGTTGATATTGAAAATATGAACCTTCTTTTCCGGTATTCCTAAGTAACTGAAAATTTATCGGTAGTTTTTAATAATTTTAAATCTGAGTACAGCTTCACCTGCTATTAATATTAATTTTGGCTGCTTTCATAATCCCTACTCAAAAGAAATGGACAGTTTGAAAAAAGTCTTCAGGAGGATAGTGGGGACTATGTTTATTAATTATAGAGACTGTTTACAGATACACTGAAACAAATCAATTAACTCCCTTGCTAACACCTCAGTGGTTCAAAAATGGTAACAATGAGTTGGATTCTGACTAACAAGGGGAGGTGTAATTTCTGCCTACTGATCCTTCCTGCTGCAGATCCTATTTTCCACTCATGCTAGCACTGAAGCTGTATCAAGCTAAAGCCCTTGAACAACTCCTATATGGTATTAATTTGGGCGTATCTGCTGATAATTTGCGAGTTCTCGAGAAGATTCAGTCCAATGAGAATTGAAGCCAGAATATTGCTATCTTCTGTGCATCAGTGATTCAAGATATATAACAATCAAAAAGGCCTTCTCCCTCTAATAAACCAAGATCCTTACCATCCTAGGTGGATGCGGATGGTTAAGAGCAACCTAGAAAGATTGAGACTCTCGCCTGATGACCTACTGACTCAGGGCAGTGACCAGGCAAAAAGTATTGTTAAACAAAGGGTGAGAGACATAGAGCGCCAACAAGATTTAGCTCAATCTCCTCATTTTATGGCCCCTAGGGAATCTAGATATGTTACGGGTATGGCCAGATATCTCACTCATTTGGATGTCCCAACTTATAGAAGAGCTTTCACCCTGGCCTCATGTGAAGTTATCCCTTCAATGGCCATTGAAGGGAAATATAGAAAGATCCCATACGAGGACAGATGCTGCTGTTGCTCCATTGGTGAAGTGGAATCACTTATTCATATGTTCTTTCATTGTCCTTTCCATCAAGCCTATAGGGACAAGTTTATTTCCCCACTCTTAGACAGACCAATTGCAGAGGCAAATAAGGCCTGCCTGGAGAAACTCCTAATTGATGAAAATCCACCATCTCCAGGCAAATAGCCAAATTCTGTCTCTATTTGGTTAAATTCCATGATAAAAAGCATAGCCATACATAGTCTGTCCTGCTCTTTTTATGATTTTAACAATTTTAACGTCAATGTTTTAAATATTAAATTACTGTGGTTCCCAGAGAACTATATACATTTTAAGATAAGATTTTAAATGCTAAATGTATTTTTCTATGTCCTTTACATTTTTACGCTGGATATAACTATTCTATTGATTGTTAAGGATGTATTGCCATTGTTATGGTCTCTGACTGCAAATAAATTCATTCATTCTATTGCTGAGAGTCAGGATGGGGAAAGGCAGAAAGTCTCACTTCTGTTGACAGAATTGCCTTTCATTAGCAGAAAACTTCATCTGGATCCAATTCTATAAAACCATAAACTGCTTGCCACCTTTATGTAGAACCTTGAGACAAATACTTGGATATTTGTTTGCAAGAAGAAATTAGGCAGCTAGCTGGCTTTCCTGATTCAAGTTCAGGCGATTTGCCACTATGCTGTTATGAAGAATGGCTACTATCAAAGTAGCAAGAGAAAGCTTATAATCAGCCATGCTGGATGGTCGCTTGTAATCCATTCCTGGGTGATCTACTACAAAAAGCCAACAGGACTGTGCTTAAGTGTATTGTGCAGTATTCGTTATGCCTTTTGTGCCAACTGAGGCCCTGAAAGTCATGACTAGGGGTGTGTGATTCGGGATTCCAGTTCAGGTAAAATACATGAATTGGACCCAATTCGCAAAGATTCGGATTTCTGAATTGGGCCCAGAATGTTGGGCCCGATTCGGAAACCCCGAATCAAAGCTTCCTGAAGTGATTTGTATTGCTTCAGGAAGCTTCGAGTTAAGGGTTTTAAATGCCCCTTTCCATGCCACTGTGAAGCAGCAGGGAAAGGGGCATTTAAATCCCCGGATCAGTTGATGGGTGGGGAAATCCCCGTCAAACAGCTGATTGAAGGGGGGGTAAGGCCTTTTCCCTGTCGCTGATCATCCCTCCCCTTGGATCAGCTGCCGGGCCACGTTGGCTTTTTCATCCAACGGGAAGGGGGAAAGAGGGAACTCCCTCTTCCTCCTTCCCATTGGATGAAATAGCCAGCCTGGATACTTTCAAAGCTTGGAACAGCGCTCTGAGCTTTGAAAGTATCCAGGCTGGCTATTTCATCCCATTGGCTGAAAAAGCCAGTGTGGAGTTTTTCAAAGCTCAGAGCAGTGCTGGAAAGTGGTGCTCTGAGCTTTGAAAAACACCACGCTAGCTTTTTCACCCAACGGGAGGGGGTAAGAGGGAGCTCCCTCTTCCTCCTTCCCATTGGATGAAAAAGCCAGCCTGGAAACTTTCAAAGTTGAAAGCAGTGCTGAAAAGCGCTGCTCTGAGTTTTGAAAAACTCCAAGCCGGCTTTTTCACCCAATGGAATGAAAAAGCCAGCCTGGAAACTTTGAAAGCTCAAAGCAGCACTTTTCAGCGCTGTTCTGAGTTTTGAAAAACTCCACACTGGCTTTTTCACCCAATGGGATGAAACAGCCAGCCTGGATACTTTCATCAGGTAAAAAAGCGGGCCAGAACTCCTGCTTTGATCTGTATTTTTACAGAGCATACCGAAGTGGCTGAAATGCCCAATTCCCAAAGCGGCTTGCTGCTTCGGGTTTAGGGGTATTTCAGATACTTTTCCCGCTTTGGGTAAACTTTGGGAGGAAGAAATTATTCATATTAATTTTGTATTAGAATATTCATTTATTTTTGAGGGTGTTTATGTACTTTTAAACTATTTCCTTGTCTCCTTGAGCCTAACCAATGTTTAACTGCAATGGACTCTCCATGCCCTTACAGTCACTAAAGGGCATACAACAGCACTGGAAAGACAAAAACCACTTCCGGTAATTCATTAGATTTATAATCTTATCAACATTGAATGTATTGCATATAGGTGACAATTGTGTATGGACTTATTTTTAGTTATTTGGAGACCTTTTATAAAAGCCTATGTATAGATTTGCCCCATTGTTTTTGTTTTTCTTTGCATGAATAAATAAAAAAATATTTTTTTTAAAAAAAGGAAAGTAATGACCAGCCTCATCATTTCATACTGATGAAGAGCTCTTTTGTGGATCAAGAGAAAATCACAATTTTTTCCCATTGGCCAGATGGGGCCATTGAAAGATGCCATCTATTTCCATAGACTATTTTTATTGCAATTTTTCATTCCCTCTCAAATACTTGTACATTTTACCTGAGACACATATAAATTCTCTTGTGATGAGCATTGTACATTTTAGACATAAATTTTAGAATAACCAATTTATTTGAACATTAAACCAAAGAGGACAGTAAAGAGATCATTACTGAGACACTTTCCAAAAGTTTTGGCATGTTTTCATCGATGGCATTCATTCAACACTTTCTTGTTTAAAGCTGACTAGAACATCCTCTTTAGGAGGCACCAGGCTACCTGTTCTTAAAACATTACAGTTTTTTATTTTTAAAAAACCCCAAAAGAACAAGATCTTCATATGTTGATAAAGCTGTGCTGCCTAAAATATTCTAGAATATGAATCACAAGGAAGCCTCAAGGCAAAATTTCTGTCAGTTGTGCTGTGGAATATGATAGATCCCATGCCCCTCAGTTCAGAGGTGGAAGTGGATTTGACAAGGCTTCAAGGTTTAACAAACAGGGTAAAATGACACAAAGTGGCTCTGAAACAGTAATATATTTTATAAAATGCTAAGATTTTTTTTGCAACAGTGGAGAAATAAAATGCCCCCTGATAAATTGCATTAGGGGTATCTTGGAACAAAATGTCAAAATATTAAATAATCCCATTTTCTTCTTTAGGAACTGTAGCAGGATCAAGGCCATGTTGCTTCATTTGTACTGCAATATCAAAGAGGTAGTCATAACACTCACACCTTAAACATAAAACAGAAAAAAAAATTGAGTTTGGCATCTAGATGATCGTTTTAGAAAAATGTCTTTATTTAGGCAACCATTGATTGTAGCAGAATGAAAATATACGTCTACCCTCCCTCTGCCTTTCTGCAACAGTAATTGCCCCCATTAAAAACATCATTCTAACCAGTGTGGTCCTAGAACTTTTTATTATACTTACTTGGCAAACAGGATATAATTGGTTTTTCTTCAAGTCTGAGCTCAAATTGCTAAGGCTACCATGATATGAGTGGTTATATCAACAGAAGTATTTGTAAAAGGATTACAAACAATAAGTCAGGGCATATAGGCCATCTGTGTATATGAGGACTATTCATACCTGATTAGAAGAGAGGGGCAGAGGTGGGAGGTTGTCATCTACAATCGTTCTAAAAGCTCCATGCAATCTCTAGTTATATCTGAATGTGACATGGACCAGTATCTGTACCATTACAAAAGCCTTCTTTCTAGGTATACTCACATGGTCTTGGCTTTTTCCCAAGTTTCTCCCCAAACATAAACTCCATGACGCCTGACCAATACTGCACAGGATTCTGGATAATGATTCATTGCTTCTGCCATTCTCTGCTTTAAGTCCTTTTCTTCAGGTGTGTTCTCAACAATGGGAACAACTAAGGTATCATCATATCTGAAAAGGTGGTGTGGTTGTTACAATTAAAGTTATATTACTGGTAGAAGGCATGTTCTCTTTTAAGTTATTATCACAGTATTACCTTCTAGTAAACAGTGACTGAAAAGAATTCTGTTATGTAATTCTCACATGCCACAACACTAAAAAGTTTATAATAAAAAGCATGGAGATAATTTCAATTTAAAAGGAATTAAATGATCAAAAAGATACTTTATATCAAGCTTTTTTCACATTAACAGAATTTTGCAAACAAGCATCTGTCTGACAACATCTTTATCCTGCCTGTTTTGTCAGATTCATCACTGCAGTAATGCTGGGTGAGGCTGTCTATAGCACTGGGTAGAACTGTTTGGGAGCAGAATACTAATAAGCTCAATTCAGCAAAAGTTAAGCACTTAAAATCTAATTGGAATTTAAAAATGTTTAACTTTGGATGGATCAAACTTAGCACTTGTTCAGCATTCTGGGTCAGATCCAAAGTACTGAAAACAGAGTGCCACTCACAAAACAGAACTTTCCTGCCACCCCTCCCAATTCCTCCCCCACCACACCAAGTATTCCACTGTGCTCTTCAAACACTGCCTAGGGACAGGGTAAACTGACTGGCAGAAGTGCCTATCTGCTGGCAGAAAGTGAGTGTTGGATCACACACTCTGTTTGTCAATAGTGGCCAGCAGATAGGAAAACACAAACAGAGCAATATTTATTCCTGGTTATTGTTCACTTGCATACGGTAGTCAGACACAGGTATAAGGTAAGAATGGAAAAGTTATGTTCCTGGCTATCATTCCAACAGTTATGTCAAACATGAATTTAATAATTTCTTAAATCTCTATTTATACTAGTAGACATAATCATATTCTGTGACAGTGAATCCCAAATTATACACTGTGTGAAGATTTTCTTGGATGTTCCTGAATTCTTGTACTTTGAGTGGAAGTTTAAAAAAAATCATCGAACTTCCACTAAAGTGATGTTAAGCTCCCAAGTACAATTGTTTGTAGTAGTATACATATACTATTCAAATAATATTCCAATACTTTGATTCTGTGAACAAGATGTACTGTGTTCTTCAGTGCAATCTGCATAGAGAATACCAAAGTAGGATTAAGATTACCTGGAATTTTTACAAAGCAAGTTAATTAAAATTGGCAGAATATTGCCTATAGGGATTCTAGTAACATGCCGGAAATCATAAATAAAACATATGATTTTAAACAAAACCAAAGTCCTGTCAGGAAAAAACAGATATTTGAGCTTCATGTTCTAAAATAGGATATGATTAAGTAATAACATATATGATCATTATATATAAAGATACATGATTTCATTTATAGAGATTTCAATAATGCTAGAATACTTCCATATAACCTAGAACATATAAATGTATTACATACATAATGACATAAGAGCAGACAGCACAACATAGTATTTGTGATGCTTCTACAGGGCTCTCCTATGGCACATCCCACATTCTTTTTCAGGATTTTCCCCACACTTCCTGTTTATTGCTAACATGCCAATTAAGATCCACAGACATCAAAAGTGTGAGGTTATTAGGAATTGCTGTCATGCTTGTAACTGCATTTGCTAACCTAGATTTATAAAGGTCAGGAGATGTGGTTTGTGCCTTAGATTTTTTGGGAAATAAGCAGGTACTGTTCTTTTATTTTCTATACAATTAACAGGAAAATATTGTTATACCATAACATTTTAGTAAAAAAAAAATTGTACCGGTCATGCAAATGGTCAGGTGGTGGTGTAGAGTGCCATCATGTCATGGCGACCCTTGCTGGGGTTTTCAAGGCAACAGACTAACAGAGGTTGTTTGCCATTGCCTGCCTTTGCAACCCAGGTCTTTGTTGGAGGTCTTCTAACCAATTACTAACCAAGGCCAACCCTGCTTAGCTTATGAGATCTGATGAGATCAGGTTTGCTTGGGTAAATGGCCAGGTAAAGATGAAAATTAATTTCAGATTACTTAACCATGAATTGAGAGATCATTCTGAAATCAGAAGTAAATATGTGGGAAAATGTGGTATGAGCCCGCAAGTCTTATCTGTAGAAAATTACCTGAAATATCCTCCAGTGGTGCACTTCTTGATTCCTTTTATCATCTCCTGATGAGTAATCCGAAACTCACTTCCTGGATAGAGAAGAGTGGCCATAACAGCAGCTTTGGAGTGAGTATGGATCACTGCCCCTGCTCCTAAGGGGACAAGTTAAGTGAAGGAAATTCTATGTATTTTTTTAAAGGAAAATATGGCTCACAAGTTGCCATTGACCGTTTATCACTTGCTGCCTAAGATCCTCTAAATGGAGATATTGTTAGCAGTCAGATTTGTTCCCACAATATTAGAAGGCTTATGAATGTGGTTATGCCATAAGCCCCTTCTCTGAAGCATTAAAACTACTGGCCAAGCAGGCAGAAATATGGAAGTCAGATCCCGACCAGGAGATGGAATATGCAAGTGTAGGGAATGATAGGCGAGGCCAGCTCACCCCCTCTCACACCCTGGAGATAAGCTAAGGATCCTGATACAATAGGGCCTTCCTGGAGTTCCTGAATTAATCACTGCAACATACCCTATCGATCTCCCCTTAACCACTTTCCTATTCTTAGGCATTCAGGGAGCTGATAGACCCACCCATCCACTTTGCAGATTGTCAATCATTTCTGATAACCAGTTCTGCCCGAGAAGATCTAATCAAATCTTCCAAGTTCATTGTGACACCCTGGAGACAGTTTGCCAGTTCATTGTCCCACTTTGGAGACAGTTCGCCAGCTCTTTGTCTCACCCTGGAGACAACTTCTCAATCTTTTGTCCCACCCTGGGAACAACCATTAAGTGTTTTGGGGGCAGAAGATGCAATCTTGCCCCTGGATAGGATCTACAGTACAATTGGACTGTCCCTGCTCCATAGCTGTGTGTATGCTCTTGGATCCAGCATCTACCCTTGAACCACTATTCGAGCTCTTTTGCCTTGATGCGCAAGTCGCTCAATACTCTCCCCCCCCGATACCCTCTTCTGGATGGTAAATATCACCCAATCCCTTAAACTCTATCCAACGTTCACCACTGCTTTCTAGTTAGCTCTGAGTGTGTGCTGTGTGTGTTTTGTGAGCTGTTGATCTTTGTTATTTTCAATAAAAATCCCCTTTTTGTTGAAACCTCTATGTGGTCATTGAAAGAGTTCTCTAGCCAGGACAATTCTTGTATACATTGGTGGGGATCCCTAAGCCACCCCCTCTTGCTGCCCTCCTTGTATGTTAATTCCAACTCACAAGGAGACCTTCCTATTCGGTAACAATACCAGATGGAACTTGCAGTTTTCTGAAAGCAGAGCAAGTGCTCTACCACTGAGCTACACCTTTTGCTTATAGGGTCTTGAAGTATAACTTTGTTTTCTGAATACCCAGTGAAATCAGAAATTGCATATACCTGCAATGTAAATAAAAGCTACGATTCACTTCTTCAAATCAAAATGACAGTATAGTCTGTCCTCTGGGAAAAATGTATAGATCCTTCAGCCTCTCACTAGCTGCCAGATCACTGTACCATATTTTGTTCTTATGCATCACGAACAAATGAACCTAATATATGCTCCTTCATGATTTCTTTGTAGAATTTTATTGAACGCAGATGAATAAAATTTTATGTTAAAGTAAAAATGACCAAAAACATTAAGCAGGAAAACTAACAACAATGTGCATGAAAAAGAGAGCAGCAGTACTTACTCAGCTTAAAGTGCAATCCTAAAGAGAGTTACTCCAGTCTAAGCCCACTGAAATGAATGGGCTTAGATTGGAGTAACTCTGCTTAGGATTGCACTGTTAGTATTGTATTAACTTTTTATTATGCAGATTTGGGATAAAATTGTTAAGAAAATAAGATCTATATCATTAATGCCCATCATAATACTCCACATTTATTTCTCCTGAAAGATCTTAATATAGGGGAATTTTGCAAAAAGCAAAACAGGTAGGGCAATTGCTGTACTTCTAGAACTGAAAAATATATATTTATGTGAAGAGAGAAAAAATAAAAGAAAGGAATACTTTAAAAAAGTGTTTTCACCTCTGTGTGTCAATTTTATTTAAAACCCCATCTATCTTTAACATAAACGTAAGTCATCACAATAATATTCACAAACAGATCCTGACTTAAATATCCAAAATTATTTTATCTTGAATTCTATTATACTTTGAATCTACAAATCACAGACCTTCCTGATTCTAAAACTTTCAAAAGATTAAAAAAAATGAAATCAAGATTTTATCACCCTTTACTCATTACTATAAATAGCGTAGCCCTTCCTACTCAAATGCAGTGTCTGTAGTTTCCTCCCAAATCCTTATAGTCTCTTTGCTGCTTTGCAGCACACCATTTTGTGTTTCAGGCCAAATGTCAGGTTTTCTCCAGGCCAACTGATAACCTTGTGGATCAACTGTCCATGTTTTTCAACTAATGACTTCCCCTTCAGTAGGATGAATTCTCATGAACATTCTGTGATATCACAATATATCATCCAACAACTTGCATAGCAAGTTTAGTTTATTTCATGATATTTTAGCTCTTGTTACAAAAGCCTTTTACTTGTAAAACAAATGAAAGACTTTAGATTGCTGCAATCACCTCCCCTACACTTATGCAAACTTTTATATGAGTGAACAATTCACCCTTCTTTCTCCATTCCCCAAGGCTGCCTCTGCCTTGTTCCTGAGGTCTTCCAACTACTAGGAGTAGCATTCAAGGCAAGTGTTTGCAGGGCGTAGGGGAGTAGGTGGTTAGGGGGGAAAGGGAATAATTGTGTTCCATTCATGGTTCATTGAGTCAAAATCAATGTTCTCATTTTTTTAAATCAGCATGGCCTCTGCATACCTCTCATAGTGTAAGCATTCATGAAGAGTGGAGTACACTGACTCTTCCTTAACTTCTTGTGTGGCGGAGGCCCACTGATGTCTCGTTCTTCTGTGTCACACACAAACATATCTTCAGGCTATATCAAAAGAACTGAAGACACTCAGGTAGATACATTTTCCTTGTGAAGATGCCTCTACTTTTCTGCAGACATTCTAATATAATCTCCATATTATTTAAACAGACGTACACACACAATAAAACTATGGAGACTTGAAAAATCACAAACGTATTTGAGATATGTGTCAACAGCCAAACCTAATGACAACACTGGAAATACTATATGATGAGCCCTTTATAAAAAGGCAGGATACAGATACTAAATAAAACTGTACATGCAGTATGATTAGTTATATTCTCTTTAAATTTTGTTTCTCTCCAAGTTAATAAACCTGCTGACTAAGGAGTGCTTTTTTTGCAAGTATTAGCCTTAAAATAGCCATCCACGTTTAAATTCCTCTCTTTTAATGGTTAGAAGTAGGGGTGTGCGCTTCGGGTCTCCGATTCAGGGTTTCACCGAAATTGGGCCTGATTTGTAAAGCTTCGGGGTTCCCAAATCGGCCCCAGCATTGCTGGGCCAATTAGGGAATCCCGAAGCAAAGCTTTCTGAAACGTTTTGGAACGCTTCAGGAAGCTTCAGGCTTTCAAAGCTTCCCAATGGCTTTTTTGTCTGATAGGAGGGGGGAAGAGGGAGCTCCCTCTTCCTCCTTCCCATTGGATGAAAAAGCCAGCCTGGAAACTTTCAAAGCTCAAAGCTCCCTCTTCCTCCCTCCCATTGGGTAAAAAGCCGACATGGAGTTTTTCAAAGCTCAGAGCAGCACTGAAAAGCACTACTTTGAGCTTTGAAAATTTCCAGGCTGGCTTTTTCATCCAATGGGATGGGGGCAGAGGGAACTCCTTCTTCCCTCCTCCCGTCGGGTGAAAAAGCTGGAAGTCCTGCTTTTATCTTCTGTATGCTCTGAATTTTTATGGAGCACACTGAAGTGTCCACCCCTAGTTACAAGCAAACAAATGAAAGCTGAGATTCCTCAAAATTCCTTTTTTGATTCTGACACAAATGCAAATGTAAGGAAATGCATATATCACTGGTTAAACGTTTAATCAGAAAATTTGCATAAACATTTACTGGAATAATGCTGCAGTACAAACAATACAGTTTCAGGTTTTTATTGATTAACCATGTCTCTTTTGTACAGTTGTAGGTAGAATAATCTAATTGTATCAAACGATCTTTTCACAAAGAAATGTTTATTTAGCATGTAACGCCTGTATTCAGTCATTCATGGACTTCATAGAATAGGAGTTTCCTGCTTTTCTATCTTGCTGCAACTAATTGAGGATGCCCCCCAACCTCGAAATTTTGTTTCTGGAAGTCAATGAACAGAGGTGGTTTGCCATTGCCTGTCTCTGTTAGGCATCCCTGGACATCCTTGGTGGTCTCCCATCCAAGTGCTAACCAGGAGCAACCCAGCATAGCTTCTGAGAACTGACGAGATCAGGCTAGACTGCGCCATCAAGATAAGGGCTCATAATTATTATTACATAGTGCATACTAAACTATATAATTACTTTATTATACTGTTATTCCACATGTTATCTACTGATAGCTTTTGGGGAAAGGTGCAGGAAGAGTGCCCTAAGACTGTAGGCTGTATCCAGCATTAATGCACAGAATTTTCCTGTGTTCCTTTCCATTCCTATAATCCTTCCTATAACCCTATATAAGCCATTCCAAGGGTTATAGGACTTGCATGAGAGAACAGCTGTGCAGATTTGGGGGATGGAGTGAGGGCAGAGAAGGGAGTAAAACTACTTTCCCTTTCCTCTTCCAATGGAAGGTATAATATCATGTCCTTGCCCCTCCATGTTTCAGCTCTCAACCCACCATTTCAACTTTTCACTTTAGTTGAGTATGTCTTAAGACCATCCTTTAAAGCTATCAACAGATATGGGCCACTTTCATAGTTGTTTTTACACAGGTAAACCTCACTGTAGGGACTTGCTTCTGTGTAAACACAGACATGATAAGACATGTAGATGGATATACAAAAATGAGATTAGAGGTTTAAAAAAAATACCACCTACCTGAATTCTTTCCTTTTGGACACCAGAGGGAGCAATGTAGATCTCATTACTGGGGGAGGGAAAGTAAAAATGTAACTGCAGGGTAGTCTGAAGTACACAGATCATTTTACAGACCATACAGAAGATGTTCACACCATTTTATGATCTACATTTGAGTAGTTGTGTTTAATTTATTGCTACAGGTATAGTCAGTTCAGGATCATCCAGTATTAATATACTGATGTTTTTTTACTTCTCGTTGTCTATAGTGCTATATGATTGCATCTAACAAGTTTTCAAACTTGAACACAAAGCAATGGTTGTGATATGAACAGGCATAGACATATATGTGTCTGCAGAGAGGCTGGGTTCCAAGCAAGCTGAAGCAGAGGCAAAGCTTGCTGAAGCCAAGCAGCCTTGGAACCATATAAGTGTGCTAAGAAAAGAGGGGTAAAGATACGAGTGTCTACAACTTGTGGAGAAAGAAAAATACAGATTCAGAGAAGTGTCTTTAATCATAGTGACAGAACATTGAGTTTTGGAATACTGAACTTGGAACCATGAACAGCAGAGACACCTAGTGGAAAATCAGCCATGGTACTCGTGAGTTTTTTTGATATTTCAAGTCAAAGGCTGATTCCACACAGAGGGTTTTTTTCCTGTGGTGGTCATGTTGTCAGTGTGGTTGTGTTAGCAATCAGACCCCCTCTGGAAAAGGGCAGTTTATAAACATAAAATCATAAAACCCTTCCTCTTATGCCATAAGCACAAAACACTGCCTGGCCAGGCAGAACAGATGCTAACCCCAGCTGGAGTTGGAAAATTACTAGAAGATGCCTCAGATTGACTAACTGCCCCTAAGAGAAACAAAGAGGTCTTCCAGGAGTTCTTGCTTTATCTCATCAATGTCCTTCCATACCTTCCAACACTCACCTTCCCAATCAGAGCTATCCAGTGAACTGGGTCATCAAGCCCCAATCACAACTTTTGTCTACCTCAGGCAGAGCCATTAAGCCTCTCCTAACTTATTGTCTTTGAGACAAGATATCAGTCTGCCCCCAGACTATTTTTTGCACTATAATTGAGCTGCCCTAGCCACGTGCAGTGTATGCGTTCTGGGACCCATCCACGCACCCTCAGATTATGTCTGAGCCCTCTCTTCCCCTTCCATGAAGAGCTGGTCATTTTGCTGTCTCCATGAACCCCTCCTTCTTCAAGACTGGTAACTATAGGCCTCCCTGAAACTGCATTCCCATTTCTTAACTGTTTTCTTAGTCATCTCTGTGTATATGCTGTGTGTGTTTTCTGTATGCTTGTCTCCTATTCTTCTGTTAATAAGGAGTGTTAAACATTTAAACATGTTAAACATTTGCATGAGAGTTCTCTAAGGGAACAATCTTGGTATACATTGGTGGAGATCGCTACTTACTCCCTCTTGCAGTGCTTCCTCCCTGCCCCTGCCCACTGTTATGCCACCATCGTGATTCTGCACTCACCTTTTAAAAAAATTGGTGCATGCATAGCGCTGCTCAAGAAATATGCAATACTACACTTTTTAAAAACAATTCAGCCCTTGTGTACATAGCAGTGCTCCAGAATAACACAATTATTTGAATCACTTGGTAACGCTGGAAGTTACTGAGTGTCCCACTGCTGTCATCTAAATTGCAAAGGCCAACTGGATCCCTACTGCTTGGGGAAGGAGAGAGAACACTTCAGAATAGGGTTGCCAAGTCCCTTTACCCTCCTGTTGGGAGGGGGGACCTAGCACTCATCTTTTGTGACTCCTCATGCACTCTGGCCTGGCAACATCACTCCTGGAAGTGATGTCATTGTGCCCATGGGGAGTGTGCCCACTTCATGCTGACCTGGGAGATTTTTTGCCTCCCAAGACCCATTCCCCAGGGCCTTTCCCCCCATTGGCCAGGTGAGTGACAGCAGGGGGCAGAGACTGGGAGTGGGGGATCCCCCGCCCCTAATGGGGGACTGGCAGCCCTACTTCAGAACCTTTCAAATACTAATGAGAGAGCAGTGAAAAACACTTGTTATTTATACTGTTGCAATATAGTAACACTGTCACAATGTTGCCTTGGCTACCCCCCCCCCTTTTTTAATCTTAGTTTTGTTGGCATGGATACTAAGGCAGTTCACTATGAGAATACAGAAGGGGGCATTGTTTTATTCAGATAGAATACATATCTTCCCTTCAGGACAGATGAAAAAGATTTTCCCAACAATGCCATGCTGAGAAAGATTTTTTTCAGGTTTAAAAAAAGAGAAGTTTTAGCAGAAAAAACAGTCTATTCACAATTTTAGAAACAAAAACGGGGCACATGACTAGAATTGCTGAAACAGAAAAGTCTTTGTGTGGAATCAGCCAAAAACAACACAATTTTTCTAATATAAAAAAGCAGTGTTTATATTTAAGTGCAATGGCCAAAATACACACTACGTGTGACAACAGTCAGAGCACAGTGCTCTGTCACACACACGACCATGGGGACCTATTTGTCCCTTTCTTGGCTGTTACACTGATCATACATGTACAACAAGCCAGTTCAGGAACCCATGTCCAACTATGTCACATGTACTGTGTATTTTAGCCCAAAGATTCCATTACATGATTACAACTATTGTGTAGCAAAGTAAAAAAAAAACCCATACAATATATCTGATGGGAAATATTAGGAATCTGAAAAGAGATATTATTTAATGCTTTTTTTTAAAATCATGAGTTAATTACTGCTATGGCATTTCCTTATTCAAACACAGTTAAGGGTAAGATAATGTGTTGTTATTCTGCTATAATTTTTCATGTTTCTAAAACAAAGACTTGAGACTGTATTCCTCATGTCATGTACTTTGTAAACCTACAGTACAGTTTAATTTTATTTAATTCAGTGAGAGTAATATTTGTTTAACACCCAACAAGCAAGAAGCTGAACATTAACTAAATACACGATGGAAAAGCTGTGGCTCCCAGAGCAAAGTGCTGAAAGATGACCGGGAAGATGACCAATCACAGAATGAAATGCATTATTCCACTTTCAGTCTGATATCAAGTGAATTAGCCTCTCATAACTTAACTTTTCTTTTTTAAAAATAGCAAGTTCCTTGTTCTCATAATTAGAGAGCCAGATTAGTAGACATCTCCTGCCCTTACAGAGGCATTAAAGCAATGATCTGCTCAAGATGGAGCTTACAATGGATTGTAAGATGGATATTGTAAACTTTTCAGAGTTCTCTGTCCTTTGCCATGAACCCAACTACCTTTGGCTAATGATATCACTAGTCCCATCGCTCTGTCTCCTTGATTGCAAAATATGGTGATGATTGTAGAATAATAAAGTCAGTTACTTAATTAAGCATAAGAGATAGTGTCTCAGAGAATCTGTAACCACTTCTGACAGAAGCAGGCGTCTAATAAATGAAATCTGACTGATTAGATCAAAGAACTAAGTAACAGCTGCATAATCTGTGCAAGCTGCATAATTTAGTGCAAACTTGCAGAACTTAGTCTCCTGGTTATAAAACGTTTGTTTTGGATTCTGCACTAAATTAATACCTATCACAGAGCATTTGCTTTAAAAAAAACGAGTCTCAGAACTTCTAAGGACAGTCTGCCCCCACTAGCAGGATGCATAACCTTTCCAAAGTGAAATACAAGCTAGTAAAATATCTCATACAATTGTCTCTCATAAGGTACTGAGCAGATGTAACACATACAACCCCAGCATATGTCCTGAATCTGTAACAAGAAGTGACCCCATCCACAAGAAAAACTAAAGAAGCCAGCAAAGCAAGAAGTGCAGCTGAAAAATAAAGAGATGCATTGTCTATACCAGGAACCCCTTAATTTTTGAGCACCATTATTAGCAATCAGACTTGCACTCACATTAAGAAGGCTTATAAATATGGCAATATCATTAGCCCCTCTCTATGTGTGTTTTAAACATGGAAACGCTGCCTAGCCAGGCAGAAAATGGAAGCCAGATCCAGGCTGGCAGATAGAAAATTACTAGAATGTGGACAAACAATGGAATCACTACAAAGGCACAAACTAGAAAGAATACAATGAAAAACACAAACCAAACCAAAGGGATATTCACTTGTACACACTCCATATCATACACTGCCATGGCTAACAGGAAGCTACAGATTTCCAGACTAATCTGATGTTTCTATGTATTCTGAAATATGCTACTGTATGTGTAAGTGTAGGTGAAATACTAAAGCATATGACCTGTCCTGAAGAGTGACGGGGTCTGAGGTAGAAACTTCCAAGCTGAACTGCAAAAGGCAGTCTCAAAGAATCACGTCTGACAACAATCACGGGCTGAGAAGCTGCCTGATGAAGTACATAGGGCATTACAGTAGCATATTAAAAGTACACAAAAAGAGTGCACGAAAAGTATACATGGCACAGAGACTGAGAATGCTGGAGTGCTACCTTTATACTATACAGCATCAAATGAAGCTCATTAATATGGACACCGGGTACATGTTTTCATTCAGAATGGGCAACAAGGACTAATTCGGGCTAGGATTGGAAGTTTGAATCCTTGAAGATGCAGTGGGAAAACAAGAGATAGGTGACGGACTAGAGAATGACCAAAGTCAAGAAGAGGCAGAAGACCAGATACCTGTAGATTAGGATAAGCACATTCCCTTACTATATACCCTTGATTGCTATTAATAGGATTCTATTAAAGATATGGGTTCTAAAGGAAGGAAGTCTATAACCTGATAGCAATTCACTGTCCCTTTGTAGCTTTGATGTACAAAATAAATCAGATCAATAAAATATACATTAGTAGTTGTTGTAAGAAACTGTGATTCTTGTCAGAATTGGAGTTCTACCAATCTATTTTGCATGGGAGCCTATCCTATTGAAGTGACTTAAAACTGAATCTAACTACATCGAACAGCAAGTATAATTACCATGCCCATAAAACTGGGAGGGGGAGAGAATGAGACCAGCAGAATCCATTTGTTCTCAAGCCTTGACACTTTCCCCCAAGCTTGGGTGGCAGGGGGAGAGCCACCAAGCCATGCTTCCAGAGCATCAAATTCTTCCACAGCCCTGCAGTTCCAATGTCTTGGTTCGTGGTCCTGGGCTCAACCCTGGGGTGTATGGTACCATCTACCTAGTATCCCTAAACCCACATTAGTAAGAAACTCTTATTCTAATTCATGATATTCAAAGCAATAACAAGGAAGAAAGAAGGGGGTGTGGGGGAAAGTCCCCACAAACTCAACCCAAACAAGCAGGGGAACAAAATAGAGGGGGGTAAGTAACAACCTAAAATATATATATTAGAAAGTATTTATTATAAATGTGCACAAATGTAGATTAAAAACAAGTTTAAAACGAAAGGCCTGAATGGCAGGCTACATGTATATGCTAAAACTTGCTAAAACATCTCAAGGTATAGATGATGGTACAATGCAATGACCAACACAAATAGACCAAGGTACAGTAAAAAAAAATGACCAGACACGTTTTGGCCCTAAGGCCTTCCTCAGTGGTCAATTGTAAACAATTTATAATCAAACACACCCACACATATAGAAACCAAACATGAAATGCTGCCAGTGTTTTATCTAGAGCTGTAACAAAAGAAGAAGGGGGGAGGAGAAATTTTTTTAAATATAATATAGTCTATTATTAAGTGCTAGAATTATTTTAGGTAAAATACTAAATCAAAATTTACCTCTAGTATTGTGTGATAAAATACAAATATTGCAGTAGACCCAGGACTGAATTCACACAATGCTCTTCATTTATTTTTGAACTCTATAGAAAAAATGTACCAAATTAGATAATTATTCCATAACAAGCTCTTAATTATCCCCCCAGGTTCTCAAAACCCCATCACAAACCAACCTGAAGCTTGGTTTCCAATGTATAAGGGTGTGTTACATCAATCTGCAGTAAAGATAGAATGGCACTTTAATCTAAGAAAGTTCAGCTATATGAAAAGGTAGAAGGGTGATCCAGTGCCTCCCATATGATAAGAAGATATGCTCTCAAAGGAGGTGGAGGGGAGAGGGGGGGAAAGGGAAAAAAAAGAGAGAGAAGGAAGAGAACACTGAAGTGGCAGGGACACAGCACATATTCACTTAGGGCTATTGTCCAAATCAAGTCAAATCCATCTCAGACAAAGCAATGCCTTACCATTCTATCAAGATGGATGCTGTACCATCAGAGCATGCAATCTCAAGGACTGGATCCAACAACCAAACCATAGTTTGGCCTTTACATCCAAACCGGCCTTTCTCCCTCCTTCAACTTGCCCTGTAATATTCACAACTGGTTCTTTTCTATTTGTTTCCGCCAAAGAAATTCATCCTATTTCACCCATTGTTCTAGTCTCCAACAAGTCTTCTGAGATCTCTCATTTTATTCATCATGATAGGGGACCTCAAGCTGTGCTTTGGTTGCTTTTGCTAATCCTGCTTCTTTTCACCTCTCACAAGAAGTGCACAAGAGGGTGGAGAAAAGAAACAACAGGTCAGGCAAGTCAATTTTGCACAGCTTTGTACCTGCAATTTAATACTTGAAACGAAAAGCAACTCACAGACTACAAATTGTATGCCCATATAATAAATTATTTCCAATATGTTTTTACTTGGACAAACATATCTTGACAAGGAAGTTCCTTATGCAGACTGTTTGTTTCCCTTTCAGCACCACTAAGAGGAGCTATATATCCATTAATACCAAGATTCAGTGCTATTATCTTAGAAACAGCTAAACCTTTCATGTTTAGATCTATTTAAAGCAATGAACCTGCATTAAATTGTTCATATATGTTGTCTTCACAGATGGTGGAAATTATCTTCTGCTAAGAACTTTTAAAAAGTTAGTTGCTTAAGAGATACAATACTGACATATTCCTTATCTGGGATAAAATATGAACACTACAAAAGCCTAGTTTGAGCTAGTGTGCAGCATTTAAGGGGCTTTTTCTTTTAAACTGCCTGCCAGCTTCAATGTCTACAAAGCTTTACTAGTCACTTTCCCTCCACACTGCCCAACTATCCATATGGATATCAGTTTAGAACACAGACAAATAAAAAACTCTACTCACCCATGCTTTATGCTGATTCCGCCACCAGTCCCTGTAACCCATCCTAAGTGGTAAAACTGCCGGCAAAGCTCTGGGATGAGATTCCTTGGATGCAGCTTGTCCTATCAGTAAAAACTAAGTGTTCACAATGGTTCCTTTAAGATTAGAACTGTTCAATTGATTTAAAAGGTGATCCTGATTAAGCAGAAAGCAGATTTGTATTAAAAATAATTTGAGATATGTTAAAGTACTTTCAAGAACCACAAATGGCAATAGTTGTTTTAGAAGAGGTATTCCCGTTCTTGGTCACACAATAAGACTGTGGAAATGACTCCAGATGTAAGACATCATCACAGGTAACAAACACAGCTTATCAGTACACATCATAAACATCTGAGAATCAGAACTACCATCAAATCCATTAGGCTTGCTGGGCCAAGAAGGAGAAGGAGCCTCCAACAGGGCTGTGACATAAGAAATAGCTCAAAGAGAAACCTTGGTAAAGGACAGGGACTACAAACTAGGCTATTGGATACTGTCTGCTTATGTACATACTTTCCTACTGGGTAGTTCTATGTTGCTAAACAGGTCATGTTAATTACTTACACTTTAATTCAGAAAGGTTTCATCTACGTGTTGGGCTTTATGCTAGTTTTCAAATTTGCAGCAACCATAAGTGCTTGCTTTCACTTAATGTCCCAAGATATTGATTATATTGTATTCATTTGCAATCTGCCTCAAAGAGAAAGGAGGACTATAAACAAACAACAACAACGTGATTGTTGTGGGTTTTCTGGGCTGCCCGGAAAACCCACAACAACCATCATTCTCCGGCCGTGAAAGCCTTCGACAATACAACAACAACGTGATCTAGTGTAGTTCTATACCAAGCTTTTCAGATCAAGTGTATCACAAAAAAGGGCTGCACAAAAGGTATTTACTAATGCATATGGATTGCAGCAGTCTTCCTTCTGTTCCCTTGCATTATATCGTAGGATACTTTGGGGGGAGGGGTGATCAGAATTATGGAATCCATGCATATCCCTGCACTGGCTTCAGTTAAGCACATGAACCTGGAAGAGGGCTTACCTCTACCTACATGGATAGGCACAAAAGATCACAGTTCTAATGTTTGTTTCTATAAAAAGTAATTGGCTGTACTTTGATGCAGAACTCTGTAAAGTTTGCTTTTAATACAGCCTCTTAAGATGCACAGTAGATACTTCATTTTGAATATTTCATTAGAACTGAACTGCTGAATATTTTCTCCAAGGAGAACCACTTATAAGATTCCTAAATATTTACATTTAAATTGGAGAAAAATGAATTAGATTTCTGAAACTCATTCTGCTTGATAGGGTAAAGCTGTCATCAGTAACAGTGTTAAAAGAAAGCTTTCAAATGCAGTTTTGTAGAAATTACCATTAACAACTGCAATTTGTCATTCTTCATTTACCGCATTTTAGCTGATGCCAAGTAAACACTCTGGGGCAGCTTCTGAGTTAATATAAATGGCTGCATCTCTATTGAACAGAATGCAACTATGTAGGTTTATACCAGCTAATGTTGTGCATCATTATTAATCTGGATTTGACTACAAAAATCAAACTCCCTTTGAAACCTTTCAAATCATTATGTGTTAGTCTAGCTTTTATATATGCTATTTGCTGCACAGAAAAATGATACACATTTGTATATGCTGGAAGTAAGTTTCATCTCACTAGAACATCTTTGAAGATGAGCTTCTATTTATGGTAAGTAATATGAGACATCTGCAAAAAAGGTTCACCAAGCAGTCACAGAATTACTGTTAAGCCAACAAAACTGAAATATATTGACAAAAAGTTGCCAATGGCTCTAATATTTCAAGGTAAGTTTAGGTATTTATCCGTATACAAGAAGGACTCTAAATCATAATGTATACAAATTTCAAAAGGACAAATACTTCAGATTTATGGAATGGAAAAATATTGTGTGCCTCAAACTACCCATTCTTTATTGAATGTGCTCAAATGCATCACTATACTTTTTAAACCATTTTGATGTTTATATGCCCATAACAGAACACTCTCCATTTGTTATATTAAGTTAGCCAGTGGGACCATGTCACTGCTACTTGAAATCTCTTCACCAGCTGTCAATTAGTATCCATGTCCAATTCAAGGTGCTGCCCTTCATGACCTTCGCACATACTTGAAGGGCTGCCTCTCTGTATGTCCAATTTTTATTCTACCCAGCAGGTTCTACTGTGAGTACAGCCCTTGTCCAAGACATGTTTGGCAACAATCCAGCCTCCGGATTTTCCAATGGGCCACTCTATGCATCTGCAACAGTCTCTGGGAAAGGATTGGTGGGCTCTTGCCCTCCTGGTTTTCCAGCAAGGCTACAAAATGGAGTTGTTTATGAGCACTTGTGAGGGGGGATAGTCTGAACCTGGGCAGAGGGGGAATACCCCACTGGAGGGGAGCATAAGGTGTGTTTAGACTGGTTTTAATGTTTTTGTTTTACAAATTTTGTTTGTTTTATAGAATGTATGAAAATGCTTGTTTTATAGAATACTTTTACATTTTTTTCACATTGCTGTAGCCCACCTTGAGTTCTGAGATGCTCAGGAAAGAGGTAGATATATAAACCTAAAAATCTTAATAAATGGCAGTCCACTTTTGCACAGTTGCAACATTTATGGAACTCTCTCTTCAGAAATGTTTACCTGGTGGCACTTTGAAATATTTCACATGCTAGGAAAGATCCCTTATGACCTTTTATGATCCCTTAAGATCCTTTTATGGTCTCTAATGGCTCAATATTGTTCTAAGTTTCTAATTAATTAGATTCTGCTTCCTTTAAGTAACTGCATTTCTATTAATATCTATTGTCTCTTTATTGTAGATTTTAATTGATGTTTTATTGCTTTTTTATGAATCAAAGTAAGCTTCATTGAAATGTTTTATACTAAGTCTCATTAGTTGGCATAATGAAGCAACATATCAAAAACCATCTCTACAAATATATATATTGTCACTGTGAGCCAGTAGGCAGGCAATTAAATAACTACTTTGGTACAGCAAGAGCCACTTATCCCAAGCAAATGAATTGTCTTAGCACCAGGAAGACATAGCATTGCCACAAAAAATTCTACATGAGTAGGCTGACTCAAGCAGTAAGCCCAATTAAAATGTTATGCTTTACCACATGGAAGCATTTTCATCAACTTCTACATACACATTAACGTTTGAGCTGACTTGGAAAAAAGCTCAGTAAAAATCCATGAGCCACACATTATCCTATATAGTAGTCAAAAAGTAACTGTACTAATGCCTGCCTATATTTACCTCTCAATAATGTCACACTACAACTGAGAAGAGTGAATTTGGTAGCATATGAATCATTCACCTGTAAAATGTATACCCATTACAATGGACTTACTAAAGCAGATTTTGAAGATTTTTAAACAGTTACCAGCTTAAAAATGACTGCTTCCAAAGGTACAAAATTTGAACATGAAAGTAATCTCTGTAAAAATAGTTTGATATTTGAAACAGTACTTGAAACAAAAGTTATTAACAAGGGAAAAATAAAATATGGCGACTAGCTTCTGTTTGTGCATCAACTGCTCTCCTCTCCAGCTTTTACAATAATTCTTAAACCAGTAAATTTCCATTTAAAATAATTTGATGAAGAAGGTCTAAGGTTCACATCGTTTTCTTAAAAATAGCAACAAAAGAACATTTAATTAGTCGGTTTTGTGCAAAATGAATCAAAATAATTCACATAATATATAATTCTGAGTTTTATTTTTGGTATAAATGAAGTACGACTTAATTATAGTGTAGGACCTACAAACGAAAGTAATCAGAGCTTCTGTAATTTTCAAAATAGAAATTGGATTGGTGTTTCTTCTTTCATTCCTGTTATTTGAAGCACTGATAAACTTTATCCATTCAAGTGACAATGGATAAAGCAGCTGTGCTGAAAACCTTAATCATTTATCTGCACAAAATGGTATTTGCATAAGAATCCTGCTGTTATCAAAAGATTACTGCTGGATGACAAAGAATGATGGACAAACTCCCATATATGGACTGCAATTAATCCTTCAGAAATAAACTAATTAAGAAACCTGCTAGAGATCCTAATCTGTTCTTTTAATGAATTACAGAATGGAACTTGTAGGCCCCACCATGCTCCTGATGACATTAACAAGAGTGTAATGGTATTCCCTGATTTAGGATTTTCACTGCCTGTCTCTTCACATTACTTACAGGTGACATGGGGAACAGGAGAGATGGTTTTTCCTAGACTAGGAAGGCTTCAGGCTTCATAAGGGCTTAAAACATTGCCATATATGGTGGTGTGTTCAAGGCAACTAAGATGGATCTTATGGACATAACATTTTGGAGTCTTGACTTTGCCAACTATGAAGAGAGGCCAAAATAGAATGTCTCTCCTTGACATGGCACCGAACACAGGATCAACTCAACAAAAACAGTTCAGGACTAATATGAATGAAATAATTTAATGTTTATTTTTTAAAAATTCCACTATATTCCACAATGGCCATTTGGCTGTGTTCAGCTTGATATGTCACAAGCTGTCCAGGTCTGACCTAAACTGCAGTATTAGCTAAGCAGTGCACCAGTAAAAGTCTGCACTCTGTAAAAGCATTATTCGTCTATAAAATGCTGCATAGAGCACTTACTAGCTAACACCATTTGATTGACCAAGTGTTAGTCTAAGGCCGAATCCACACTTCCTTTTTGTTTCCGTGCCTTTTTCGCAACCGTGGCGCTGTTCAAGAAGATACTCACACGCTTTCCCATTCTGCGTGTTCCCCGCCATCACCGCGCCACAATTGCGCCTCCTTGCCGTACCACGTGATAATGGCGGAAATCTGTTTTTGCTTTCATAGCACATTTGCACAATAAAGAAAGGTCGGTATACCAGAAAACCAACTTTGTGAGCAACAGGGTTTCCGGAGAATGTTTTAATGTGGCAAATTATTTTCAAATTCGCCTGCCATAACAACCAGCCAATTGTTAGAAAGTGGTCTGTGATGAGCAAAAAATGGGCCAATCAAAGTTGAGGGGAAGGGGACCTTGCCATTTCTTAAAAGTCGGAATATCGGTATAGCACAAAATTAACTTTTCAGGGTTTGTTTTGGGAATGTCTTCCAATGAATATACAATTAGTATATTGCAAACTTGACAAAACTGCATATTTTCTCCATCTGAAGCTGCAATGGTAGGATGCAGGCATCAGTGGGATCTAGGCCAAATCCACACGCACTCACCATTCACTTATCTTGCGCAGTTATGGGTTCATTCCGCTACCATGCTGTGCATCATCACATTCACCCTCCCAGTGTGTCTTCGTGGTGCAATCAGTTCTCCACACGCCACTGAGTAAAGCGTTATAGTGGGTGGTTCCCTCCTCCATCATCAGCGTTGACGGCGCACATCACTTCCCTTTTTTTATGCTC
The DNA here is from genome assembly GCF_028583425.1 of Eublepharis macularius. Lineage (NCBI taxonomy): Eukaryota > Metazoa > Chordata > Lepidosauria > Squamata > Eublepharidae > Eublepharis > Eublepharis macularius. Next base: position 93,766,022 of record NC_072791.1, on the reverse strand, counting down.
ATCTTTCATGTATGAACATTAAGAAAATGATTAATTGAACAAGGCCTGTTTCTCATATGCCGAGAGACTTACTTTATCTGTGTTATGTCGCTGTTTTCATTTTTTTAAAACTAGCTGCAGTGTTTTATTTTGTAAACTGTCATAGATACACTTGTTTTAGAGAGGCAGCATGAAGTGTGTTAAATAAATAAATGTTTTTCTATTTTAAAATGCAGTTCTCTGTTATGTATTAAAAGAAAAATAGAAACAAGGTATTGAAATTTATTGTAGAAACAAGCTGTTTATTGCTCTAGAACAGTGGTGTTGGGTAGATAGGCTAAGGAAGCAGCAACAAGACCACTCACTAAGTTTCAAAATGGTGTCTGAGGCGACCCAGTAAGTTTAGCAGCTTGGTGAGAATTAGAATCTGAGACTAAAGGTTGGCTCCAGAGGGTGAAGAGATTGGGCTTTTTCAGGACCATGAGTCTAGCAAAAAGCCGTGTTTCCTGACATCTTTCTCAGTCTGTATGGAGCACCAAAGCTATAGTAGGAGAGAATTCTTGGTCTGCATTTCCTGTTCTAGGGTAAGAAACCCACCAGCAATGCCTGGCCTGGGCTCCACAACATCCTGGAGCCACCACAGACATTAATTTCCCATATCAAACCTAACTCTCTTTTCTAGTGCGTCTCAAACTCTTAATTTCTTGAGCACAAGTTTTTTTTCCTTTTGATTTTAAATTTGGAGTTATACTTGACTCTAAAACCCACAAATATATACTTTTCCTATGAGTTCCTCGAGCTGTTACCCTCTTTGCAACGGTAGAATAACCTGGTTTTATTTACTCCCCAGCATGCTGAGCTAAGATTGTTTTGTAGAGACTGCCCCCCCCCAAGCATTATGCAGAACTCCCAGAAACTTGCTAACCATTCTAAAATTTAACAAGGCTACATCCACATAACAAGACTGGTTGTTGTTCTGTAGCAATAATTTGCAGCAGGACTGACTTGTCCACAAAGGGAAATCAAGCTGTGAACAACTGCTATAATGCAACAATAGTCAATGGTGTGCAAATACAGCCAAGTTGCCCACAGTCCCTCCATATTGCCTACTCTGAGTATATTGCAGTATGTTCTCATGTGTCTGTTTTCCACAGTTGCTGTCTAGTTCCTGGTACGGCTGAGCTCTTATCTAGGATGGCTCGCAGCAGTGGCCTTGGGACAGCTCCTTGCTGCTCTCCCACTGACTATACCCAGCTGGATGGGCACCGAGGGTGGAGTGGGGCTGTGTAGAGGGATAGATATATTGTAACAAGCACTCAGTATGTCATTTTCAAAAAGAGACCTGTGTACAGCCGGATGCTTTTACTTGCCTCTATGTAACCTATGGACATATATATGCTGAAGCTAGAATATCTCATTAAAGAACCTCTGACTCAAGAGAGCTTGGATTTCTTGCTGCAAAGGGGTGGGAGTCAACTTCAACGTATCCTGTTTTCCATAGACTGACAGTACTCTAGAAAGGCAATATTCTGTTTTCTGTTGCATTGGAAATAGAGTTGGCTAAGTTCAAACACTGAAAAGGATCATAGACGAATAAGTGCCAAATACAAGTATTTCACCACTATTTGAACAATAGGATAACCTGTCCCAAGCACAATTCTTCCTCAAAGCAATGTTCTGATGCAAAGCCTCAGCTCTGCGACTGTAAACAGCAGTTCAAATGAGAGTTCTATACTTCACTGCATTCCTATGAGGTTCCTCATAGGAACGTCAGTGATTTCTAGCAAGGCTCCTTTAAGCAATACACTAGCCAAAATAAACAGTAGTCCAAAGGTCACCTTAAAGACTAACAAAATGCTATTCCTAAGCTTTGGTCCACTGAAATCCACTTTTTCTAGAGAAGTCATACATTCCAGTGGCAGGTTTCTGCTCCCCGCCCCCGTCGCTTGTTGAGCTTCTGCCTGCCATGCAGATGTCAAAATCTGTGCTTCTCTGGAAAACCGGCGGAGATCCTAAACCTTTACCCAAAGAGGCTATTTTAAATATGGCATTGTTTATGGAAATGTCCTTGAAATTGAGCGTACTAATCTCACACTGTGTAATCCGCCTTGAGTCTCAGCGAGAAAGGCAGACATAAATCAAACAAATAAAAATAAAATAAAGGAGACACAGGAGGCGCTCAGAGATTCGCACAAGAAGTCTCTCCCCCGTTTTTGCTCTCTCAGGGGAGACTGGAGCTGCTCCTGGTCATTACCGGCTCAGCGCCATCCCAGCCGTTCCCACGCTGACTGACGCCATCGCCCCGTTCCTGCCGCAGGGGCTTAGCCATAGCGTTGAAGCAGCCGAGGGCTCGTCCTTCTTCCGTGTCCCTTGCGCCTCGCCGCTACAGCTGAGAAAGACCCCGGGCCTTGCCGACTCCGGAAAGGGGGAGGAGCCAGCTAGAGCCGCTTGCCGGGGAGACCGAAGCAGAGCGGAAGGCTGAGCTCTGGCGGGTGGCCTTTGCAGAGAACGAACCTGTTGTGCTGAGGCGGGGGCTTGGACTCTCGAAGGCTCACCCCCCGGGAATCTAGTTGGTCTTCAAGGTGCTACTGGACCCGAATCTTCCTCTCCTAAAGACGTTTTCCCGGAAGCAAGCCCCATTCAATCAAACTGGACTTCTGAGTAGACCAGGCTGCTTAGGCTTGCTTCCTAATAGTACGAGCCCACGCCAACTTATTGTCACACCGAGCGGCGCGGGGGTAGCGGGAAGGGCATAGAAATGTATTTCGTTGGGACTACTCATTTGTAAGAGGTCAGAATCTTATTTCTTCGTAGTTATGCTTCCTATCCTTCACCAGTAAAGCGGCTCCTGGATGTCTGCTGTCCAAACAGTAACATTACATTTTTATTCATACATATTTTGCTTTCTTAACAGCGTGGTGTTTCCATTTTATTCTCACTACGACAATCATGTGAGCCCAACTAGTCTCAGAGAGATAATCTCGCTCAAGGTGACCTAGGGAGAAGTCCAGAGGCACCTTAATAACTTTAGAAAAATCAGCATAAACTGCTCTGACTCCAGGGCGTGTAGGAATTCAACAGGTGCAGCTTTTAACATTGCTAAAGAAACAGCATCCTGGAATTCTAATCATTACTGTATTGGAATTTAAATGTACTGTATCACAAAAATGTGTGCGTGATAAATTAGTCTTTAAGGTGCCACAGAACTTGGTATTTTGGCTGCAGCAAGTGAAATTTTTCATTCTTTTCTCCATGCTCAAAAAGCTGTGCTTAATTTCTGACATAAAGATCTGAATTTTGAAAAATCATAGACATTTGAATAAACAATTCATCTAGCTCTATCTTCTTTTGGGGTTCCATACTATGTCAAGATTCATGAAGCTTGTGGTTTTAAGCTTAAATGTCTGGAAAATTACTGATGAAAATATTGTAATTCTGTGGCTGGAGAACGGGGCTGTAACAAAATAGAGGCTTAAGTTAGCAACACCCAGTGGCTAATATTTTCCTTTCCAATTAAAATAACTGGACTTATAGCAAATAATTGCCAGAGTGGCATCCCTTGACCTTAGAATTGCTCTTCCTCCCCCCTCCCAGTATGAAGTTGAGAAAGCACAATTAAATTCTATTTGATTTCAATTCATTTCAACCACTCAGATACAAAAGACCTAGCTCATCATTAAAATGTGAGTAAATGTTGGTAGGTGTTTCTAGCACTGAGTCATTACTGACCCATGGGGGACGTCGTATCACAATGTTTTCTTGGCAGACTTCTGTTATGGGGTGGTTTGCCATTGCCTTCCCCAATCTACATTTTACCCCCAGGAAACTGGGTACTCATTTTACCGACCTTGGAAGGATGGAAGGTTGAGTCTACCTTAAGCTGGCTATTTTAACACGGCTTCCGCCAGGATTGAACTCAGGTTGTGAGCAGAGCTTGGGCTACAGCACTGCAGCTTCAAAATGTGAAAAGAACTTTTTGGAGCTTCCTGCAGGTACTGAAGCTTGCACTTTAGTTAATATAGGAGATAGGAACTCTTTGGCAAATTAGTTTGCACTCAAGGAGAGGAAAAATACATATTCTTAGGCTTTTGTGCTATGTTTGTAGAAATGACGGAAGCCTATACTAAAAAAGCCTATATATCAGTGAAAAGACAATTATTTTACCATCAGTTTTTGTGAACTGATGTCCTTCTTCTGAATACAGTTATATATAATATTGAAAACTGTCTACAAAAACAGGGAGAAGAGTACCCAGTAGTGTTCTGGAGATCTAAAATTATAACTCCTGATTGCAGAGATCAGTTCCTCTAGACAAAATGGCTGCTTTGGAGGGTGGGCTTTATGCCATTATACCCCATTTAGGCCCTTCCCCTTCCCAAATCTCACCTTTCCCAAGCTCCATCCTCAAATCTTCAGAATTTCCCAACCCAAAGATAGCACCCCTAGCACCCTAGGAGCTTCATAGATTTACTTTCTTGAAAGAAAAAAGCACTAGCATTAGCCTTTCAAGTTCTACAAAGGACTTGTTTTTGCAGCACTAGCCTAACCTGGCTAGTCCTTTGAATTTTGGACATATTTTCTCTGTGTAGTGATGCCAAACCTAGCATACGCAAAGCACGATTCCTTTGCTAACCTGCTTCTGTTCAGAGTGATCAGATGTAAACAGAACAGGGTTTCTGTCCATTTACTAAAACTGCAATCCTAAGCACACTACTAGGTTTCATTTAGCTCAGAAGGTGGGCCATCTACCTTGACTCAACTGACTTGGCCACATGGATCCATACTATGGTTACCTTGGGGCTAAACTACTGTAATGTACTGTAAAAGGTATCTTAAAGACAATTCAGAAACTCCATGTAGTACAGAACACAGCAGCACAGTTACACAGTTACTATTGTGCATTAGGCAGAATATGCCTTCCTGCAAACACTTACTGATCAGTTACTAAGTTCAATTCAAGTTCAATACTAAGTTTTGGTTATCACATCCCTAAATGGCTTTGAACTCACATAGCTTTTCCTGTTATGCTCCACTGCAACATCTTTGTTCATCTGAGCAACACCTTTTAAAAGTGCAACCCTGCAAATAGGTAAGATTGACAGCTAGAGGTTCATGTGTATTCTCAGTGGTGGGTCCTACCTTGTGGAATGGCCTGGCTGATGAGGTCAGACAGGCTTCCATACTCATTCTGCAGAATGTGCAAAACCATAATGTTCAAGAGGTGTTTTCGAACAAGATTAGAATTGTAGTAGAATACAACAGTCCAGAAGGACACATTTATTGTACACGCATGTATTCTGTCGCAATGATTATTGTAGGAATCACCTTGCTTTTACAGCACTGTCTTATACTTTGTGTCCCACTCTCTGTATATAATATACCTTGCCTTAGGTTATTAGTTATTCACATTGTTCTCTGATTCTGTAATTCCTAGTCCTATTACATTGTTCGTTGGTTGATTTGTACTATCTCATTGCTCTGCTTTATCTTGTAATTTGCCGCTAGAATGTTGGAAATTAAATAAATAAAATTGAAGTCAGCGTGACTTTTTTCGGAGTGTACATGGTAAAGGCTGCACTGTAATTGTGTAGCAGGGAATTTCAGCAATACATTTTTTATTTTACTTTTTAAAGAACTTCATTTATATCCCACCTTTCCTCCCAACGTCATTCTCTCTGTTTTTTCCTCACAACAAACCCTGTAAGGTAGGTTCGGCTAAGAACATATGATAGCTGAAGGTCACCCATGAGGCCATGACCTTCCATGATAGAGTGGGGAACATAACCTGGATCACTCAGATCCCAGTCCATCACTCTAGCCCCTATTCAATACTGGCTCTTAATGCAATCTTTTGCTGAAGTTCACATGAAGCTGCCTTATGCTGAATCAGACCACCAGTTTACCAAGTGCACCAAATGGCTGCAGCTCTCTAGAGTCTCAAGTAGTGGCTTCTCACATCACCTGTTGCCTAAGCCTTCTTAACAGGAAATGCCTGGGGCTGAACTTCAGACCTTCTGCATATTGAGCAGATGCTCTACCACTGATCCACATCCCCTCCACGCAGGAGTAAAAAAGGTAGCATAAAAGTTCAAAACACGTGAAACTTACGAAAATTAAAGAATTCTGTGCCTTGTCTAAACTACTCTCAGCACCAGATCCCCAGCTCTATTGTGGGAATAATAGCATTGACTTTGTTCACTGCTTTGAGTGGATCACTAATCTGTCTAGAAGATCTGTACATGTGCAGTTATTATGAATTATGGCAGAAGCTTTTATGAACCAGAATCTACAATGTCAGGAGCATGAGAACCAGGGTGGTGTAGTGAGTAGTAAGTGTTGGCACAGGATCTGGGAGACCCAGGTTTGAATCCCCACCACACTCATGGGGTTGTTCTGAGGATAAAATGGCAGAGAAAAAGCTGTTGATCACTTTAGTTCCCTAGTGGAGAGATGTGTGGTATAAATGAAGTAGACAAAATGTTACACTCCTTTAGCAGAGATTTATACTCAGAACTATAAACGAGAAGGGGGAAGTGGAAGCTCCTCAGTCTCAGGAAACTTTCTGCCAAATAAATGTAATCATCTTTAAGACGTCAAAGGACCGAAAGTCATAATTATTTGGGCTACAAACTAACATTGCTACCTCTCTGGAATTTATCTGAAATAAACATATCTGCCTGTGTCTCATAACTAAAGGAGCTTTTTATGGTAACTAAGCCTATGAAGCATTTATCTAGATTCAGGATGGATTGTAACATTTTTAATAAAATGGAGCCCTGCACGACAGGCAGAAGATCAAAGGGTGCAGCTTTCTTTAGCATGGCCATGGTTCTGAGAAAGACCACAGTTTCTTTTAAACCCTGTGCTGCCCCTCTTAAAGGCACAGATCCTCTGTCCCTTTAATAACAATGTAGAAAGCTTATTTCAGAAAGGGAGACCTCCCCCAACTATCTTCTGCCGCTTTCGTCATACGGAACCAATATTATAATCCAGAGAACGACCTTGCAGTACACGGGACTGATAACCGTCATTCCGCCCAGTGTTAACTGTGTGTATTTTGGTGTAGGCAATAGAAAGGCTGCCATCGTGGGAGTATTTTTTTCCCAGGCAGCGGCATAGACAGCCCTGGAGTCGGGAGGGGGGAAGAAAGATGGCAGCCTCTTTCTGGCGGAGCTGCTGTAGCAGCAGAAGGATGATAAATCAGTTATTAGGCAGGAATGTTGCGCGAGGAGTTTTTGCTTCTCTGCCTCATGAGGTAGGATGGAAGTTTCTGCACATGACCGGGGAGCTGCTGGGTGAGTGTTTGGCTCGTTACACGGAGAGTCTCCTCTTGATCTTATATTCCTAAGTGCTGGGCTTTGGGCTTAGTACGTTAACACAGTAAGAACATTGAAGAGAAATATTAGCGGTGGGCCTGTCCTGTGCACATGTGTGAGAGAATGAATAAGTAATGACTGACAGAGGTATCAAAATAGGGCGAGCATTTGACTGCAGTAGCAGAGGCAAGGAGGATAAAGCTGATTCCCCCCTTCCCCGGACTCTGTAGTAGAGATGGTTGTTGTGGATTTTCCGGGCTGTATAGCTGGCCGGGAAAGCCTTCGACAATACATCTGTAGTAGAGGTTTGTACATTGTGCGCGAGTTAATGAACAGTTGGCTTTTGGCTTCACAACAACACGTTCGATAGTCTTCACTTAATTTAGGAACGATTCCAGATTTAGCTGCTTTTGCTCTAACTGCAGGAGTGTTGGCAAATTACTTCTAGTCCAGGCTCCAGTTCCATTGTGGACAGAAATTACAGGGTAGTCCTTGTATTTAGAGACTGGCCAATATCCATGTAATCAGTCTTGTTTTAAAGGTCATGTATGCTTTAAACAATCTCTTTTTTTAGTGAACAATTTCTGATTTTGATATTGATATATGCTTTGTTAATAATTTCAAAAGAATAACTCTGTTAGTGTGTTGTAGTTGTAGCAGACTAAAACAGAAATAAAGTGAGACCTTTAAGACTAACCACATTTATTTCAGAAGGAATAAATAAGCAGGAAAGCTTATACTGGAATAAATGTTGTTAGTCTAAAAGGTGCCACTTATTTTCTGTTTTATTTGGGTCTTGAGTAGGGTAGAATACAAGCTGCAGAAGAATGCAGTTGAGGCTTTACATCTAAGTGCAAACTGTTAATCCTTTATCAAGATGTAGAGGGGTTACAGTTTATAGGTTTTGAAAAGCATTGTCAAAGAAGAAGGGTTTCTTGTCACTTTTCTGAAATGAGTGGTTCCAGTATTTACCTTCAGTAATGTGCTAGACTGAACAATAACATTTACAAAGCTAAAGTATTTGATAAAGAGAAAATGACTTTAGATAAAGTGTTTCAAAGAAATGAAAGGGTTCAGATTAATTCTGCATTAATTATGGTAACTGCGATTTTTCTTTATTTAAAAGATTTTATGCCACCTTTTTACCCAAGGTGAACAATCAGAAACATTAAATCAGCTTTAAAAATACACAAACACGTATAAAACATTAAAATCAACAATTGAACATAATACATAAACAAGAAATAGAACAATTGAGGAAACAGTAGACAAAACAGAAGTATTCACCTAATGGTAGAAAACAGTGATAGAAGGGGACAGATTTATTTATTTAACATTATTTATAGTCCGCCTTTCTCACTGAGAATCAAGGTGGATTACACAGTATAAGTCAATACAATCAATGGCTGGGACATTCAATAAATAGTACAATAGAGCATGGGTTGCAGAAATGTGAAAATAAGCAGAAATACAATACAGAGCTGAAACAACACTGAAGCAAAACAAAAGCAATTTGACATAACATATTAAATAACTCAGAAACTTAAATTTACAGTGACAGTACGCAGGAGTGTAGTCTACAGTCCCTATCTCTTTAACCAAAGCATCTCTTTGAACTCTTTTCTTTCAGCACAGCCCTATAATCTGTGTTAAAAAGTCCTGAATAATTAAGTTTTGCATAGTTTGTGTAGATTCAAGGGAGAGGGAGCTTTCCAGAGCTATTGAGGCAAGCCATTCCATAAGGTGGGGACCACCACAGAGAATGTGCATGTGTGGGCCACTGTTGATTTTGCTGATTTGCAGGGTGGTACTCCTGTTCAGATAAGCAGAACTGCCCTGGTGAAGCATAGGGAGAGAGGTGGTCATGTAGATATGAGGGACCAACACCATGAACGTCTTTGTATGCAATAGCCAAAACCAACCTCCCCATAGAGCAAATTCCATAATTTTGGTGTCATGACTGAAAAGGCCCTTTTCCAGGTTGCTATCCATCTAGCATTAGACTTATGGTCCCTGAAGATGATCATAATGAGTGGATATATTCATTTGGGAGAAGGTGGCCCTGAAAATCTGTTGGTTTTAAGCCATTAGAGCTTTAAAGGCATAGACGTACCTTGAATTGAGTCTGGAAGCAAACTGGGAGCCAGTGTAGATGGACCAAGACTGGAGTGATATGATCCCTATGATGCAGTCCAGTCAGTATTCTGGCCACAGCATTCTCTATCAATTGTAGTTTCCAGATACTCTTCAAGGGTTGATCCATGTAGAGCACACTGCATTAATCTAATCTAGATGTTTCTTGGTCATGTACCACAGTGGGGACATCTTTTTTTTTAACCCAGTTTATTTATTTAATCATATTTATATCCCACCCTCCCCATGAACAGGCTCAGGGCTGCTGAAGCTGGTGAAAAGTGCTGCTAATTTTGGTCAAGCAACAACCCAAGTTATAAACCTGCTGCTTTAGGAGGAGTGCAGTGCTATCAAGAACAAGGGACACCTCAAGTCCTGGATCACTCCATCTACCCACCAGTAGCACATCTATTTTGCAGGGATTAAATATCATTTTTAGTATTTATCCCTAAACTGCCTTAACTACATCATCCCTAGGATCTGCTGGAAGTGTGAGACAGAGCTGAGTATCATCGTCAAACTGGAGAAAATCCAGCCAAAATCTCTGGATAACATTCCATAGCAGCTTCTATTGCACATTCCAAGTGACTGACATGCTTTACTCACATTATCACAGTAACACACCTATAATACACCAGTAACGTCAGCCAGTGGTATCCCTATCTTGAAAATGATGGGGTGAGAGAAGAATGTAGGGTTGCCAACTCCAGATTGGGAAATTCCTTGAGATGAGGTGGAGCTAGGAGACGGCAGGATTTGGGAAGGGACCTCAGTGGGTATGATGCCATAGAGTCCACTCTCCAAAGCCAATGTTTTCTCCAGTGACACTGATCTTTCTTGTCTGGAGATCAGTTATAATTCCAGGAGATTCCAGGCCCCATCAAGAGACTGGCAACCCTAGAAGAGCGATTTACCTTAGTAGTCTTCACGTTTTCTAAATTTGGCACCACCAAGTGGCAGCTCAGGATCCACTGAGCTGTAATCGTGACATCAGACTGATGTGAAAAGAGGAGGAGCCCAATGTATGACCTCAGTAGTGGGAAAGGGATTCCACATTGCCAGTACTTGCAGAATGTTGGAAGACTGATGAGCAGTCTGGGGTGTGGAGGCTGGCTGGGGGGGATGAGAGAGAAAGGCAAGGGAGAACTTCTGCTGTGTGTGTATGTGTGTGTTGGCTGTCTATGAACCTGCCTTAATAAGAGGAAAACTTTTTACAGCTGAGTAAATCCTGCTGCTCCTCTCAGCACTTGTACGAAAAGTCTCAAGGCATGGAGTTCTTGCTGTTTGTGTATGCACAGTAGTAGTAGCAAGTCTTTCCAAAAACGGGAAATGGCTGCTCTGAAGGGACTTGCTGCCCAATATTGGGGTTTTATGGTATACTTGCGGGTCCTGACTAATAGGTGGAAGACCACTGGTTTAACTAAAGCCAGATGCAGCCTAATTCTATGCATGTTTGCTTACAAGTTCAGTGAGCATTCTCCAGTGAATCAGCATTGTATTGTAGGCCTAACTGATTCATGGTGGTAGAAAGTGCTATCAAGTTGTAGCTGAATTATGGTGACCCCTACTGGAGTTTTAAAGGCAAGAGGTGGCTTGCAGTTGTCTGCTTCTGTATAACGACCTTGTTCTTCCTTGGTGGTCTCTCATCCAATTGTTAACCAGAGCTGACTAGGACTGCCAGGTCCCTCAGTGGGGGCGGAGGATCCCCTGCTCGCAGTGACGTAGCGTGCCTTAGTGCTGCCCAGGGCAGGAGGTGGCACATTCACCCACATACGCGTACACGAAGTGCACACGCACTCCGAGCCCTGTGCGATCACGTCACTTCTGTAATGTCATAGCGCAAGGACACGCCCCCGCCCGCCCAAGAGCACTCTGTGGTTCGGGTGGCTTGCCTCTCCACCCCTTACCTCTTCACTGCAGCTACAGGCAGCTACAGCGAAGAGGTAAGGGACGGGGAGGCAAGCATGGCCCGAACCACGGGAGTGCTGGGGGGGGGGAGCTGGGAGGTGGGCTACCTGCTGCACCGCCTGCCATGCTTCCAGGGCGCCTGGCTCACTGGGCGCCAAGCTGGTGGCGGCGGCGGGATGGGCAACTGCAGTGAAGGAGTGGGGAGGTGGGCTGCAGGGGTGCACCCCCGCCCATCCCAGAGTGCTCCCACGGTTCAGGCTGCTCGCCTCACTGCCCCTTAGGTCTTTGCCACAGCTGCCTGCGCTGTTGCTGGGTGCTGAGCTGATGGCTGCGGTGCGGGCGGCTGTAGTAAAGAGATAAGGGGTGGGGGATGTGAGCGGCTCGAACCGCGGGAGCGGGAAGGGTCAGGAGACGAGTGGGGAGGCAGGCTGCCTGCTGCGTCGCCGGGGCACCCAGCTCGCTGGGCGCCATGTTGGCAGCAACAACGAAGGGGCGGGGATGCAAGCGGGGACTCTCCTGGGCGGTGTCCGGGGTCTGGGTCCCAGCCCCCAGACTTGGTAGGAGGGAACAGCAGGTCAGCCGGGCTGACGGGCAAACAGAGGGAGCAGCCAGCAGACAGCAGGTCAACCGGTCTGACTGGCAGGCAGAGGGGGCAGCCGGGGGACAGCAGGTCAACCCCTCCCACGGGCAAATGGAGCCAGAACCTGCCGGTGCCAGGGGCAAGGGGCAAAAGCCCAGGGCCTCAGGAGGCAGGGGGAGACAGAGAGAGGCCAGCGAGTCCCACTCCCCTAGGGAGGGAAAGGGGACTAAGCAAGGCGGAAGGGGGCAAGGGCAGAGGGATTGGGAGCCCAGCAGTCACCCACCCAAAGACCTTACCTGAGGAGGAGAAGCAGCAGCAGCCCCAACAACCCAAAGCCACGCCCCAGCTAGAAAATGGTAGCCTGGCCCAGGAGTTGCCAAAAGCCAAGCCACTCCAGGTGGGGCTATTGGAGGCACTCTGCAGGAAGCCCTGGGCAACCAGCCAAGGAGCCGCAGCTGGACCCACCTTCAGCCATCAGCTCAGCCAGGGAGGCCGGGCTGCTAGCCAGGGGACTGCAGCTGGACAGGCCTTCAGCAATCAGCCAAGGCAGGGAGGCTGGGCAGCCAGGGAACAAGGCACAGCTGGTGCTGGTCAGTGGGGCCAGATCAGCTACCCCAGCTGCAACTGCTTGGTGCAGCCCAAGACCAGGCTGGAAGAGGGGTGGGGCAGTAGAAGGAAGCCCTATAAAAGCTGGCTGGGAAGAGCCCTGTGGTGGTGGGTGTGAGTAAGGAGTGATGATGTGGAGTGAGAGCGGTGCGATGCAAGTGTGGAGGTTTGGAGGAGAGCTCTGGGAGGAAGAAGTGAAAGAGGACGCAGAGGGTAAGCAGGCCAGGTTGAGCAGGCCAGCGAGTGGACTGAGAGGGAGTCTGGGTGAGGTATACCGCCCCTCCTTCCACAGAGCAGGGTCCTGCAGAATCCCTGGCCCCCCTATGATGTCAGGAGCAGACCGCCCAGTGCCATGCCCAGCGGCAGTGGCGGCAAGCCCTGACAGGTGGGCTGTGGATGTGGGGCCCCCTCAAAGTTTTGTGCCCGGGGCAGCTGCCCCCCTGGCCCTCTGCACACTATGCCTCTGCCTGCTCGTACCCTCCACCCCTCGCCACCACTGACCTGCATGGTGGGGGGGAGGGGAACAGGCCTCTCGATGTGTTCCCAGTGTGATGATGTCACTTCTGGGAGTGACATCATTGCGGTGCACTGGGAGAGTCCGTGCGAGGCCATGTGCAGGGCCCCCACCACTGCGGGGAGGGTAAGGGGACCTGGGCTGACCTTGCTTAGTTTCTGAGATATGATGAGATTGGGCTAGTCTGGGCCATCCAGGTCAGGGATGTGCCACTAGGTTACAACTGGTCTGTGGTCACTTGCCATGACCTTTACTTTGTGATTTCAAATGAATTTAATTGAAGTATATGACATTTAAAATAGAGTAACAATGGTATCAACCTTAACTTCAAAAATTTGGAGAAAACTATGTTCTGTAGCATTTAAGGAAGAATATTCTGCCCCCTTTTTTGTAGCTTTTAGTTGACATTGACAGATTTTAATGTTTTTGATGCAGTGATCTGAGTGACAAAACATTTCTGCTCAGGAATAGTGTAGGCAAAATTTTCAGGTAGACTTGAGATTATTAAATATGCAAAGGAGCTAAAACTTGAATATCTGGCCCTGGTTAAATTCACTTGGAGAACCTAAAGAGTCTGACCCTGAGCAATGCTCACATGGCAGAATCACTAGGGAATAACTTTAGAGCTATAGGTGAGATATTTAGAGGAACTGACATAGAATGAAAGAATTATACTCTGCTCTAGAAGCAGTTATTGCTTCCCATGCTGAATGAAGATTTGTCATAGAACTGAGCTGGCAATCTCACTGAAATGCAGTTGTTACAATCATTATGAAAAGTGATCATCCCCTTATCAGTCTGAGTGGAGCATATCTTTTGCACAACTAGTAACTATAACTTTAGAACAGGTGTCTGTCACAATCATCAGTATATCTAATTCTTAAATCTGTGGATACTTAAATCCAGACATTGGAGCCATTGACAAGACAGAGCTTTCAACAAGCCTGGGAAATGCCAACCCCCCCTTCCCCGAGATCTAAAAAAAAATACACTGGGTGGTTAACCCCCCAATAATAGAAGCAACACCAGTAACTTTAAGAAACAAATGCCTTCTATGGCCATTGCTGGGCAACTATAACAGTGTTGCCAAGTGAAGCTTTGGTTTCTGTCAGTAAAAGGCAGAGCCCTTTCCAGGGCTGTTTTGGCCTTTGAGGGAGGAGGACTCATTGGGGCCAGGCCGAGCAGCAACCATGACTTGCATGTCTCATCCAGGCCCAGCTGCTTGCTACTGTTCAACAGCAGCCGCAGCACAGAAGTCAATGTAGTGTAGTAGTTATAGCATCAGAATGGGCTTCGGGAGACCTCTGCAGTGGGAGCTGCAGACCTTAGGTCAGTTGTATATACTCAACCTAATCTACTTCACAGTTGTTAGAATAAAATGGAGGAGAGAAGAATGATATAAGTTGCTTTTGGTCCCCATGTGGAGAAATTTGGGTATAAATGAAATAAATAATAAATATAGCTGGAGATGAGGGGCAGATGAAAGGAGGTTGGTGGGTAGGTGGGTGTCCAGGAGGTAAGGATACGGAATGTTGAAGATATGGGGGTTGACAGGAGGAGGCAAAAAGTAAATGATGTGGGGAGGAGGATACAGGAGAAAATAAGTTACCATATACAAGTCCTTGTGGGTTCCCACTATGCAACTGGCCTAGCCTATTTGCCAGTACTGCAAGTCAGCCAGACTTTTCCCAAGAAGAAGCTTCTAGGGGTAGGGAAGGAGGGAAAACTGAAGCGGTGGGGAAGATAAAACTATCTTGGCTGGTGGGTGGGAAGGAGAGAAGGAGGCAGGAAAAGGAGAGAGACTAAGGGGCTTTTAGGGAAGAGAAAAAGAAAATAGTGGGAAAGGGGGAAATGAGATGCCCCCCCACCACAAGTCCTTGCAGGTCCCCCACTTGTCTTCTCTAATTTTAAGATGCAGATGACAGAAGCAGATTATAGAGTATAGATTAGAGTAAGTGGATATAGGAATTGAAATAGTGCTTTCTGACACTTTTGTATGAACCAATACAGTTTGCTAAGCTGCTGCTTATAGATACGCAGATACAAGGGTAATTGAACACGTGCAAAAGATTAAAATGAATAGGTAACTTTCAGCACCATCCTAAAAAGAGTTACTCTACAAAGCCCATTGACCTCAATAAGCATAGAAGAATGTAACTCTACATATGATGACACTGTAATCAGCCCTTTATTATATGAATGGATGTTGTAGTAATGTACATTTCTGAAAATATTTTATTTTCTTATTAGCAAAAAAATTTAGCTTATAATATATTTTTGTTGATGTTCAATAAATGCAGGTATGATGTTCCCTCATCCTTAAACGACAGAAATGGCACCTGAGGCATTTTTAAAATTTCCAAAAATAACCAAGTAGTTTATTTATATTAGAGAGTAAAGGTCAGGTGAAATCAGGGATTGAAAATGTATGAGGTAATTCAACATATGTATGAGGTTATTTAACATATTATTCAACACATTATTCAACATATATATGTATATCACTGAAGTATAATCAGAACATGCACAGTTTTCAGTTCTTTTGCTCTCCACAGATAGCGCGGCGCGACTCGGGGGAGTGTGCCCCCCCCAACCCAAGTAAGTGGGCGTGGGGGGTGGAAGGGTGGGAGCAGGGGATCCCCTGCCTCTGGCGGGGGAATGCTAACCCTATTCCCATGTTCTCTAGAGTTTCACACGTAACTTGAAGTTAAGAAAAATTAAGAACAGTTAATATGGAAATAGATTAATTAAAAAGTAGAGACCTTAAAATATTGAGTATAAAATATGAAATAGATGACTGATTAAAGATTATTGATATGAAATTTTAGATATAAGTAATTAAGGAGAGGGAGAGGTGGAACATTCCATAAGTTAGCTGTGTTAAGATTCTATGCACTTTCTTTTGCTATTTGTATTTTTCCTTTCAGATAAAATTCTAAATTTTTTTAAAAAATGAAATAAAAGCAAGGAAAGGGCTAAATGGTTGCTTTCCCTTCCTGGGGGGCGGGGGGCGGGAAGGGGCGGTATGTGCACACTCATTTTTTTTCAAAGCTAGAAATGAGCAAAACAAAGAGGCAGGGAAGCTGCCAGGAGAAAATGAAGCAGCAGCATTTTAACCCTTTCCTGGCTTGGTTTAAAAAAAATAAGAGTGGCGCAAGCATGGAAAGTACATGTTTTTCTCTAGAACTCACTATGAATTGCTTCTTCAGTGGGCATGGGACAGCCCGGGGGGGGTGAGATGTGTTCCAACATTGCAACGTTACGACGCATGCAAAAAAGTCTTTTTAAAAAATGATGTCAGATCCAGTCCCCACAAAATGCAGCTCCAAACAGACACATCTGCTTTCAAGTTGAGATGTGTCTGTTTCAGCCATTTCAGCACCATTCAGCACTGTTCACTGTGAATGCTTAGCATCGCCAGCTAAAGCGTGCTGTGTGGAATGGGACTCTGGTAGACATTATTTTCCTTTTCCACTGTCAGTGATGGCAAATGGAATGTATTCTCCTCCATCCCCCCATCCCCCGATAGCAACTAATGTTCTTATGCCCATAACAGGGATGGCAAACTGGGGCACACCTTGCCTCCTCCCTCTCCTATAGCTGTCAAAAATCTTGTACCAGAATAGAGTTAAGACTTAATGGTAATGAAATCCATCAACCTCATGAAGAAACTGGCACAAATACAAACAGACATCATGTTCCTTTCTAAATGCAAAAAACTGGACATTCTACCCAAAGGACTGTGTGTGAAGAACCCATTGAAATCCACTTACCATACAGACTACAGTGAGAAACTATGTAACACCTTATCCAGAGAACTCTTAATTCACCTCATTGGACTGATGTACAGCAAGCAACAATGGATCAAACAAGAGATCTCTGAACTAGACTCTTCCATTAAAAACAACCCCTCTGCACAGACCAGGAACTGGCAGATGTTTACCAAAACCAGAGGAAGTATTTATTGCACACTATTTACTGAACTACAGAAAAAAAAGGAGAAGAAATTCTCAAAAATCCTGCATGCAACAGAGAACAAGAACACTCTGGATCCACCCAGCAACATCATCAATCTATCCAGTCATAAACTGACCCCGGCAGAGGAATCTGTCCTCTCACGTGGTCTATCTTTTTGCCCAGCCAGACCCACACAAACCATACAACTTTGTGGAGACCTGGAGGCCTATTTCAGACGCCTAAGACTGAAAGAATTCTTCAACTACTCTGCTGAACAAAATGAGGAACAAAGCACTGAACAGACACCATCACAGCAACCATCACTCTCCCAACCCAGCAATACACAATCATCGTTACAAAACTCCAGAAAAAAGAATTCCACATGGACACCCCCTGAGGGCCGGAACTCTTCATTGGACTTTTACATTGAATGCTTCCGTCGACGCACCCAGGCTGAAATAATTGACAAACAACAACACCTAAAGCAGAACCTCAGCCATGCAGAAAGAGATGCCATAAACAGCCTCCAAAACAACTCTGGCATCGTAATCAAGGAAGCCGACAAAGGTGGAGCAGTGGTCATCATGGACAAACAGAATTATATACAGGAAGCAGAAAGACAACTCTCCAACACAACATTCTATAAAATACTACCTGCTGATCCTACGGAGCAATATAAAAGAGAACTCAATAAAATATTGAAGACTCTTCCCGTGGACATACAAGAATGCATCCATACGGACACACCCCAGGAACCACGGCCAGGAAAATTCTACCTACTACCCAAAATCCATAAACCGGGTAACACAGGACGCCCCATCGTCTCAGGAAGAGACACTATCACGGTCGGAGTCTCAGGATACATGGACTGTATCCTCAGGCCCTATGCCACCAGCACACCCAGCTATTTACGGGACACCACTGACTTCCTCAGGAAAATACAGTCCATTGACAACCTACCTGATGACACCATCCTAGCAACCATGGATGTGGAGGCTTTATACACCAATATCCCACATGCGGATGGACTGCAAGCCATACGGAATATTATCCTGGACAAAACCACAGCACACCTTGCCACTGAACTTTGTCACTTCGTACTCACTCACAATTACTTCAAATTTGGTGACAACTTATATCTACAGATTAATGGCACAGCCATGGGCACACGCATGGCACCACAATATGCTAACATATTCATGGCGGACTTGGAACAACGCTTCCTCAGCTCCCATCCACTGGAACCACTACTATACTTAAGATTCCTGGATGATATCTTCATCATTTGGACCCATGGGAAGGAAGCTCTTGAGAGATTTCATCAAGACTTCAATAACTTTCACCCTACTATCAACCTAAGCCTGGACCACTCTACACAACAGGTACACTTCCTGGACACCACTGTACAACTACATAATGGACGAATAAATACCACCTTATACCGGAAACCAACAGACCGATACTCATATCTACATGCCTCCAGCTACCACCCTAAACATACCACTCGGTCTATTGTCTACAGCCAAGCCTTACGTTACAACCGTATCTGCTCCAATGCTCTCGACCGAGACTCACACTTAAGAGATTTACAACAAGCATTTTTGGGACTACAGTACCCACCAAATGAAGTGAAGAAACAAATCAACAGGGCCAGACTAGTACCCAGAAACAGCCTGCTCCAGGACAAGCCTAAAGGAACTAACAACAGAACACCACTGGTTGTCACCTATAGTTCCCAGCTCAAACCCATCCAACGTATCATCAGTGAGCTACAACCCATCCTGGAAAATGATACCTCTCTCTCAGAAGCCCTGGGTGGAAGACCTTTCCTTGCCTACAGACAGCCCCCCAACCATAAACGACTTCTCACTCACAACCATGAATCGGCCAGCAGAGTCACCAGCACAGGTACCAGGCCCTGCAACAGACCCAGATGCCAGCTCTGCCCCTATATCTACCCAGGGAATACAATTACAGGACCCAATGGCATCAACTACACTGTCTCTGGCTCTTACAGCTGCTCATCCTCCAATCTGATATATGCCCTCATGTGCCAACAATGTCCTTCTGCTCTGTACATTGGACAAACCAGCCAACCTCTACGCAAAAGAATAAATGGACACAAATCTGACATTAGAAATGGAAACGTCCAGAAACCAGTGGGAGAACACTTCAATCTACCAGGCCATTCCATCAAAGACTTAAAGGTCACTGTAGTTCAACAGAAACCTTTCAAAAACAAAATCCAACGGGAGGCTGCTGAACTGGAATTCATATGCAAATTTGACTCTGTCAAGCTGGGACTGAATAGGGACTATGAATGGTTATCACATTACCACAGGTAACAGATTTCCTTTACAGAGGTGGGGTCTGGGGGAGCTCAGTGGTACCTGGCGTGGGCTTTCGGGAACCACAGATCTCTTTTGTCAGATGCATCTGGCAGGGAGAGCTGTGGTTACCGAAGGCCCATACTGCATTGGAATTGGATGGTCTAGCTGTTTGGCTTCTACAAACTAACAGGGCAAACTCCTTTGAAGCCAACTGATACACACACCAAAAGGAGATGTTTACATATACTAGCAAAGGAATGTTTTGATTGCTCCCTCCCCCTCCCCCCCTAATTGCCTCTTCCCTCTCTTGCTCTTCTGTGTTTGACCAGTCTCTGTATCAGGCATCTGACGAAGAGAACTTGATTCTCGAAAGCTTATGCTAAAATAAAATTGGTTAGTCTTAAAGGTGCTACTGGACTCTTTTTGATTTTGTAAAAGAAAGAATGTGACTTTTGAGACATTTAGAAATATTACATAAATGATCATGTGGTGATATGACAAATATGAATATTTATAACTGTCAAAACAGCATGGGCAAGTTAAGCAATATTAAGTTGCATTGACTTTAACAGAGCCAAAGGTTTGTACTTTACTCTCTCATATTCTTCTGTATGGCTTACACATGCTGAATTTTGGGTGAGAGGTCTTATTTTTTCAGCTCCTAGAGGATAGCTGTTCTAAATAGTAATTACCCATTTCTGGAACGTTCTAGGCTTTTGATCATTCTTAGTGGTTTTGCATGTTTACATAGGCTCAGATTCAAAACTGTCCATCTTGCCCCTAAGTTTTTAGAGCAGAAAGAATGGTGGCTACTCAGTTAAAGATTTTGGATCATACACTGTGGTTGAACTGTAACTCTATTTTAATGGTAATGACAACTTGTTAGTTATTCATGCTTGGTTATCTGGGATTTATTTATTGATTTAAAATAATTATACACTGCTTTTCTGACAAGCACAAAAAGTGGTTTCCAATGGTACCAATAAAATTATAAACATTAAAATCATAGCAACAGATTAAAGTTTATTGACTGCACAGATGCAAAACAGCATAGACCATCAGCGATGTACCTTAAAATATAAATGAAAAATACATTGGAGTTCCTTAGAGTGCCCTACAGCACACAGATGCCAAGTTTCTTGTAGATATGTTTAAGAAGGTGATCTGTTGCACTCGCTGGAAATTATGTACTTTGTTATGCCAGCAAAACTGTCAAGGGCACTTGGATATAATAGATACATGCACTCATCCACAAGGAACTGCATGATCACAGTAGTATTTTTTTAAAAAATCTGAGCACATTATGAAATGTATTTTGGAACATCTCTTGCTTTTTTCCTAAAGTGTAATGATTCATTTTAGTATTTGTCTTCTAATGTTGTAACTCTGAGAAATTGCTTCACCGGCAAGCTGAGCATCCTTTTCCTTGACAAATGGGTATAGTTTAAGAAATATCCTCATTATGAATCTACCACAATATAGCAGCAACACCTGAAGTAAACTCTTAAAACTTCTTAGATTTTTTGTGATTGTTTATTGATAGTACTGGTAGGCTGGATTAAATGGGAAGGTCAGATCAGATGGTGTTCTGTAGTGCTACAGCCAGTGTTCTATTGGGGTTAGAGCGTTGGACTAGGATTTTGGAGACCTAGGTTCAAGTTCTGATTTACCATGGAATCTTGCTGGGTAACACTCTCAGCCTAACCTGCTTCACAAGGTTGTTGTGGTAAAATGGACAAGATGGGAACAATGTAAGCCATTTTGGTCTCCATTGTGGAGAAAAGCAGGGTATAAATGAAGTAAGTAAATAAATAAAATCTCTTAGAGTAGATTTCAGACTTGCTTTTAAAATGACATTATGTCTAATATAACTAGTAGTAATTTGTTATCTATGATGAACAGTTTTGGTATTAATCTTATAGTTTGGTGTTATAGTTCATGTTCTCATGATGGATATAGATAATAGGAAATGTTGGGAAGTGAAACTTTGTAGAGTACGGTTACAAGGAATGGATTTCTTTATGCATCATATGATTGTGTGGTTGTCCACGGCCTTTTATAAAATTAATACTGTGCTTTGGTAGTCTGATTTGGTAGTCTGATAAACGTCAGATGAGTTGTTAAGTAAAATATATATTGTGACCTAAGTAACTGGACTAAAGTGTTATGAATAAAACATATGTGAACATCTTAATTTTCAATTCACTTTACTGTGCCCTTACTGAATCCCATGTGTCAATTTTGTAGTGGCACAAATTGCAAGTTACACTTGAGGTGAATTCATTTCACCCTGCCATCTGGCTACACAAACGAGATAGCCATCTTATTTGCATAAGTGCTTGGAAGCAAATTTCACTGAGTACAGTGGACCTTACCCTAATGCACGTGCACATAGGATCATGGCCTAAAGAGCTCTGTCCTGTGTGTGCTTATATGTAGAAAATGAGTTTTTAATTGAACTTAGTGGGTTTTTTCCCTGAGAAACCATACTTACGTTTTATTGATATAATGAAACAATTTTGTTTTCAAGATTTGTGTTCTTTTATTCTCCAGGTACCCCTGCTGTTAAAATCCTCATGCCTGCACTGTCACCCACCATGGAAGAAGGAAACATAGTGAAATGGCTGAAACAGGAAGGTGAATCTGTGGTACTTAATGCCGTGTGAATGCTGAAAATGTCGTGTTTGTCTCTCTCAACAGAGTCTAGTCCATTCCTGTCCATCAAAAAGGATAATGATAATCACCATGTTATTAGGATTTGTATATGGTTTGATTTAACAGTGAAGACAGTTTTATCTGCATTCTAGAAAAATTGCTAGCAACCTGTTAATTCACTGTGATTGGTAGCAGAGTGGATTTATTTTAAACTAAAATGATTGAAATTGCTGAAAGAAACTGCTGTTAAAATCAGGTTGCCCATTTGTATTCAGATGAAAAGTACATATATTGGTTGATATGGCTTTAAAACATATTGATTCCCCATTTTCTTTCCAACCAGGCATTGTATTTCCAGGGCTCATGTGTTTCTTGATATTCTGGGGAAGCTAGAAGGTAAAGAAGCTTAAGAAATCCCAATCCTTGCTTCTGTCTTATTCGCATTTTCCCATAGTTGCTATGCTTTCTAAGATCTGATGTTAGGGCAAACAAATATTATTTATGAAGCCTGGCTAAGTGTACTTTCACTTTGGCCAGGTGGATTTCCTTTCGCCTTAAGATTGGGATTCATTGGTAGCCTAGCTCTGAGTGTAAGCCTCTTGCTATGGAGAACTGTCAGTAGTCAGAAGGATTGTGGTTGCACTCATTACCTTTCAGGCTCTTTCTGCCTAAGGCTCTGGTTTGGATTTTTGATGACTATATTTGTTCTACAAAAACTGTTCTTGAGGCTGATTGATGCTTCGTGTATATACATGCAATAGACTAGAATGAGGGTAAGCATCTTAAAGTGTTGGAGTATTTCTTTAATGCAGAAGGGAAGGGTTCCATTTTTGAAATCTCGCTGTGTTAGAAAATCTCCTTGCAAATAGAAAACTAGTAAAGCAGTATAAAATATTGCATTCCAGGCTGCTCCCTGCTATGCTAGTTTTCTGTATGACATGCTGTATATGTAGAACCGGTCTCAAAGTAGGCTTGCCAGCCTCCAGGTGATAGCTGGAGATCTCCCGGAATTACAACTGATCTCCAGGTAACAGAGATCAGTTCCCCTGGAGAAAATGGCTGCTTTGGAGGGTGGATTCTATGGAATTGTACCCCACTGAGTCCCCTCCCTCCCCAAACCCCTCCCTCCTCAGGCTCCATCTCCCCCCCCCCCCCCAGATCTCCAGGAATTTCCCAAGCTGGACCTGGCAACCCTATCTCAAAGGCTGAAAGGGGTACTCACTAAGTGTAGGGATGAAGAATAGAATCCAACATGGCTTTTGAGACTTTCTTGGAACTAATTCTTTGGACACTTAAAACATTAGTCTGTAAAGTATTCCAGGCTGTTGCTGTTAATTAATAATTTAATAACACCTATCTTTAGTGCTAATGATTTATTTAAAAATTCTATCAGTTCCCTAATGTACTGCCTAAATTAAGAAAGGCTTATTTTTTACAAAAAATTCCACAATGACTAACTTTCACAAAATGATATTTTGGGTTACTATTCATCATCTACTGCTCTTTTGGATTCTTGTCGCCCATAATAATTGTTCTTTTTATTATATCTGTACTGTGCATCTATTTTTTAAAGGAAACTTTAATTGAAAAAGGAAGAGAGTAATAGTCCAGTGATCTAAACTCCAGATATGTGGAAAACTGTTCATAAAGTTATTTATAAAAGGGGGAGATGCATTTTTTTAGTGGAAAGGATATTGTAATTGCTAATATAATATGGAATTAACCAGTAGCACAGTGGTCTTAGAAGGAAGCAATTCTATCATTGCAATGTCATTGACATACATGGAAGAGAGGTACATGGGGTACTTTTAAAAATTTGTTTACTAAACATGGGTGCTTTTTGCATGCACACATGCCAGGTTTTCTGGGTGTTTGATCCAGAAAGATCGGATCCACCCTGGGCTTCTGAAATTCCGCAGTTGAGGAAGTTGAACAAACGTGATGTCTGTTTATTTTTTCTGCCCTGGAAAATGCCAGTTTCTGCTGTAGGCTTTCTGTTTCGTCAGTTGATTGACTGAGGGCTGGTCAGTTTTATCTGTTGATCAGCTAAGGACAGGTCAATTCCCTCAGTTGATCAGCTGAGGGACTCATCAGTTTCATCAGTTGATTAGCTAAGGACACATCAGTTTCCTCAGTTGATGCTCTGAAGAAACTTGCAAGGTTTGGGTTTGTTTGTTTTTAGTGCAGCTGAGTTGCAACATAGTTGTTTTAAAAAATAAAAGGATTTGTAACTTTTTTAAAAAAAGGATTTACTTCTTACTGCTGAGGTTAGCATGCGTACACAACACGCTTTTTAGTCCATTTTTAAAATTCCTCTGAGCCATATTGCAACTGATAGGCGTAGGAAACTTGCAAGGGTTTTTTGAAATGTACCAACATTGCAACATTGTTGTTTAAAATTTTTTTGCAAAATAAAAACTGGATTGGTTGCTGTTCAATGAAACAGGATGCAAGGGGATAAAAGAGAAAGTGAAAGGCAGGGTCACGGCCAGACCTCATGCTGAAGACAGCATTCTGTACTTCAAAAAAGCCCTGGTTTGACTTAACAGGAAAAGAAAGAATATATGCACAAGGAGAAAAACTACACAAAATCTGGGGGAAATCTACTCTGTAGTTGATACAACCTGTCACCATGCAGAATGCAAAAAAGTCTGGGAAGCAGTTTGAGACTGAATCAGGGTATTTTGACCAAGTATGCAGAACTGTGGAGAGAAATTGATGCAGTATGGGGCCAGAACTGATGAACAAAGCCCAGTGCAGAAAATACCCTGAATTGAAAGAAACACGTAAATCAAATCATGTGTAATTTATAGCATAGGCTAATGTTCCATAAAATTTTCCAATTCTAATTTTTCTGGAAAACCCGTATCACTGCTGAATGCTCCTCTTAGGCAGCAGGGGAAGATGGTATGGTTAGTGAGGTCTTTGGGGGATTGCAGTTGGTGTAAATAGTTTATTTCATTGCTGTCACTGGAGTCAGAGCTTTTCATTGAAATTTGAGCCTGAAAAAGAGAACAGATTGCTCCCTGTTAATTATAGACCTGTTATTTTAATCTACACTGTTGTCAGATTCTTACTCCATAAACGTAAACAATCTGAAGCCTCAGACAATATGTTTTTCTGAAAAGCAGTATGCTTCAGTGCTGGCTAAATTGCAGATAATTGTTCTGTTCTCACTAGCGATGGGCCCGATCTGAATTACGATTTCAACCCCCCCCTGATTTTGGCGTTTGCACCATCGTGACTCAGTTAATCGGTTCTGTCCACGGCAACCAATCCAGCAGTCGGGAGTTTGCTTGTTCGGGACTTGATCAGATGGGTCAGTTTCTGTTGGGAATTGCAGACACTCTGGCGCCAGTAATTTATTCCCGGGGCAACAGTGTCAGGGGAATGAGCTGTGTTTGCCCTCCTTCTGTCGCCCTTGAAACACGAATGGAAGCCCAGCTTTCCTTGATTAGCAGGCTTTCTTCCAACCACGGAGCAGCAACCCAGGGGAGGGAGGGGGAAAGGGGGTGTTCTGAAGTCATGGACACAAAGGAAAGGCAAAAGGCAGCGCGGGAGGCTGGGAGGCCGCCTGCGCCGGTCGCCTTTCCCCAGGACAAGGGGCGTGTGGGCAAGCCAACCGCCCCTTGTCCTGGGGAAAGGCAAAAGGCAGCGCGGGAGGCTGGGAGGCCGCCTGCGCCGGTCGCCTTTCCCCAGGACAAGGGGCGTGTGGGCAAGCCAACCGCCCCTTGTCCTGGGGAAAGGCAAAAGGCAGCGCGGGAGGCTGGGAGGCCGCCTGTGCCGTTCACCTTTCCCCAGGACAAGGGACGCACGGGCAAGCTGGCCGCCCCTTGTCTTGCGGGGCAGGTGAACGGCGCGGGCAGCCTCCAAGCCACTCGCGCTTCTGCCAGCTCTGCACCGCACTGGGACAGCTGGCTTGC
Organism: Eublepharis macularius; assembly: GCF_028583425.1. Lineage (NCBI taxonomy): Eukaryota > Metazoa > Chordata > Lepidosauria > Squamata > Eublepharidae > Eublepharis > Eublepharis macularius. The sequence goes on along the minus strand of NC_072791.1, from coordinate 93,740,121 downwards.
TGCGTGGGCAGGGGCAACTCAGGAGAGCGCGTGCGCGTGCAAGAGCCTGACTACAGTTGCCCTGGGCGCTGGCCTCCGTGATTCTCGATTCCGGACCGGAAACGAGACTTGATCGGTGACCTGCGTTCGGCAGCAGCCCAGATCCACGAACGGCTTAATCGGAATTTTTTTTTGGATCGTGCCCATGTCTAGTTCTCACCCATGTAATATGGCTGTGTGGCTGTGCAGAAAGACCAATGGCTGCTGCTTTTAAAAATTTAAGGCTATTTTCAAAACTCTGTTGATGGAGAGCGGCTCTAGGAATCACTACTGACCACCAACTTGTCTGCTATTCTTAATAATTCTTTCCTTGACCATTAGTCAAATTTCATATCTTTCTCAAATAGACTCATCATCAACTTCATCCCATGTGCTTGAGGTTTGAAAAGAATGGCATTCTGGGTCTCTTTCCTCCTGCTTTTTTATTAATGAAATAGTGGTGAACTTAATGGCAATAATTCCTTCCCTCTTATTTTTGGACGAAGAAAATGATGTACTCTACAAAGGCACTCCTCGCCCATATGTGAGGATGTTAAAGGAAACTTCAGTTATACAGAATTTGCTAACTATTAAGTATGACAGTGATAGTGATAATTTTTGTCCCCAAACTAGTCATGTATACTCCAAAATTAGCCACGTCTCCAATCTTCTGCTGTGTGATCTCCTTTAACTGGGGTACCAGAGATTGAACCTGGCATCTTCTATATTCAAAGTGTTCCACACAATCGGTGGTTCGAATGTCCCTCAGCCAATTCCAAGAAGAAACAGACGCAGAGTCCTGTGAATGAAGCAAGTCTACTATGTTTATTAAACATGGAGGAGCATCAATACACCGAGAGTAGAAGGTTCCCTCATGTCCAATGCTCATCGAAGCTACAACAGCTGTGCAAGACATTTTGTACTCTTTGGTTCATTACAATGTTGGGGGTCCCATTAGCTGAAACATAATTGTGGCCCCCATTGATTTACGCAGGTGACCACCTCCAATGATCTAGTGGTCCCTTACTGGAAGAATAATTCTGGTCAGCAACACAATTACAATATTTCCCAATTAGCGTTGCTTATCGTCTTAGTGCATTGTTTTATCTTTTCGAGGAACATCTCTCTCACACTTTCCTATTCATAGGATTCACATTATTTCCTGCCCTCTTGACAATGTAACATTTGCCAAGGGCGTCTAAATGTCGCTCCAGCAACCTTGTACTTTACAGGCAGAGATTTTTCCTTTTGGGTACAGTGGGAGAGGAGCAATCTCCCCTCCTTCGGAATGTGTTAGAAGCTACCTTTGGTACCCTGCATCTGTTGCTTGGGGCTCCTCATAGCCTTGGAAAGTTCTGCTAATTTAATCTAATTTAATAATTTAATTTAATAAATAACAATCTAAGTTGAAGCAAGCTTATTTCTTTTGCTGAGAGGTTTACACTTTTCTCTCTCTCTGTTCTTTCTGTCATCACCTCCCCTCTCCTGTCTGTCCGTTATCCAGACCAAAGTTCAGTGCATATTTCCTTGCTCTTGGAAAGTAACTTTTATGGCTGCAGCTGGTCTCTCTCTCCCCCCTATATTCTTGTTCTACAGCTACATCTGGCATAATTAGTTCAGAAAGAGTTTTCTCTTATCAGCCTATAAGCGTGGCATAGTGCCTAGCAATTACAGGTGCATCTTACTAGCAGCTACAAACTACAAACAGCAGGCCCTTCACAATGATTGGTCTCAGCATTCACAGCAATCAGCATACAGTCGTGTCTTCTGCTTGACTGTTTTGCTCCAGTGTTCGTCCTTTGCATGGTACAGTAAAAATACTATAATGGCACCTGAGGTTAGAGTAAAGTTGCATAGATATAGAAAAGGCACATAAAATATTCTAGTCCATTAAGTTCACTTCCATCAAAAGCATGAGTTCTACTTCTCTGCATTTGGCTCTGACCGTAGATGGCCTTTCCATGAATGCATAAGGATGGGATGGTGAGTAAAGGGCATTCCTAGCACGTTATGCTTTCGTGTCATAACTGCAATGTGTGAATGTGTACAGACTGCTACTGTTTACTGCCAATTGGCTGAGCTATCACCAAGGGGGGGGGCAAAAACCCATCTAGGCTGTGAATTGTTGAGTGATCATAATCTATGTAGATTATTCAGCACAGTGTGTCAAACTATGATCTGGGAGAACCAGAGTCGAATCCTCACTCTGCCATGGAAACTGGGTGACCTTGGAACAGTCACTCTCTCTCAGCTACCTCACAGGGTGGATGTGAAAATAAAATGCAGGAGAGGAGAACTGAGTTTTAGCTGATTTGTCACCCCATTGGGAAGGAGAGTAGAGAAGAAATAAAATAAAAAATAAAATAAAATATATTGTTTACTCTATAGCCGCTTGAAACCTCCTCTTTGGTTAAAAAACAAAAAATATGGTTTTCAGAGCCAAGTCTTCAAGTGACTCATACCATTTTAAAAGGGATGTGGGCAAATACTTCACCTGTGATTATGCTGAAGTCAGTCATTCTTAGATAATTGCAAGTTAAAATTTCAGCTATTTTGGATTTAGGAGAAACTGCGACTAGAGCAGTTTTATGTATGTGGTTATATTAACCCATTAATTTAGAACTAGTTTTATGTCTTCAGTGTAGGTTATTGCTGCTACTGTGAGTTTAAATTCATTTCTAAAAGCATTTAATACAATTTTCTGTAACATGTATGGTTCAAGCTAATCTCTTGCTAATATAGAAAAGTAATACAGAATGGTTTGTGTGTGCTTATTTTTAGATCTTTTTTTGATTTCTGATTTTAACTTCACCCTACATCTACTCTCCTATATCAGTCTTTAAAAAAAAAAAGCTGAAAAGTGTGTTCTTTTTTCTTTTAAGTTGGGATCAATCTTACTAATGTAATGAAATGCTTTGGAGAGCCTGGTCAAAAAGAGGGTTACAGATCTAATGAATACAACAAAATGGAGCTACCTTTGAATTTATTTTTGGATCTGACAAATTTTAAATACATAGTATAGTTTTCAACTCTATTATAAAGTTGCTTTAAATATTCAGTTTAAGGGCTTGGAGTACCTCTAAATTAGAGGGAACTGATATCTTGTCTATCTATATTTCAAAAAGAAAGGTTACCACAGAGCGGTGATGTATCTATTGTACAGAGTTTTAACAGCCTGAATAACAGGCTTCTATTATGATCCAAGAAGCTATTATCCTAGAATTCAGGCAAAGTCTCTGAAATAGAAAATAAATGTGTTATCTGTCCAGTTCCTTGGGCTTCAATAACGTAACTCACCTTTATTCTTATACGTGCTTATTGGACAGACAAATAGCCTTCAAGTGCAATGTTTGCAAAGACTAAAAATTAATTTGAAAGGAGTTTGCATATGACAGCTGTTTCCTTGTTACTAAAGGCAATCAAGTTACATACATCACACTATCGCAGTTTTGTCTGTTTTTGCATAAGCATAATATAGGAAGCAAAGACAAAGCTGCGTTTGTCATTTCAGTGACATGGTTATTGCAAATTGCCACTGTAATTCCTCAGTGTTTAAGCATTTTATAAAGAAATCAAAAACAAATCCAATTTAGGGCTTAGATAAGTCACTTTGTTTCCTTCCTTTAGGCAAGACTGTTAAAAGCTTTTTTCATATTTTAACAAAAAGTGCTCTATAAGCAAGCGCTCTGTAAAGAAAAGGTGTGTATTAAATTGTTTTGGCCCCAGAACCTTTCAGGATTTTTCAACTATAATTCTGTTTTAATGGTAGCCATGCAGCTAGTCTTCGCTTGACAAAAGTGTTTGAGTTCGTAGGTCTGTTATCTCAAGGCAGCAGATGAGAATATGGTATATTTAAAACGGGAGAAAATGCTTGTTGTTACAATAATTCTGCTTTAGAGAGCTGCACTGTGTATATTAAAGTCATGTTATACTGTATACAGGTTTTCATTTCAAAAAGGATGCACGTTTATGTTTCAATTGAAGAAATACTCAAAGGAAATGAGTTTACCAACTTGTCTCAAATTTGTTCTCATTTGCAGGGGAGTGTTGGTGAAAGAGAGATGCTTATCTATGAACAGATTTTAAAATTAAAATACCATTTATTAGAAAACTCTTTTTAGATGCTCCAACAGCTTGTCACAGGCAGCTTTCTTATTCCTGGATCAGGGTGCCTTAGATTCTGCATAGTAATGGGCCATTTGTGGGCATTTCTTTCACCCTTTTCTGCTGTTCGCTGATTCTTTGCTGTTTTCAGATGTCACTTGCTTATACAGGTCCAGTGTTTTTCAGTCTAAGATTAATATATATGTAAAAAGCTCAATATTCTTTTTATATATCCTTTCATTTTATAGGAGAAACTGTGAATGTTGGAGATGCGTTGTGTGAAATTGAAACAGACAAAGCAGTGGTTACCATGGAGTCAAGTGATGATGGCATTTTGGCTAAAATAATGGTAAAAACAACTGTCTTGATATGAATTATGATGATAGCTCACCAATCAATAGACCCTGCTATATCTCCTTTTGCATGTTTTTAAAAAATATGTATAGGCACATGTAAATTGTCCTATGCTATATGTAAATCTTGCTGCTGATAATGAATTTTTAACTCTGAGGACTGTGATTTTCCCTCTGAATTCATTACGATTTCTCAACAAAAGACATTCCTTTTAAATGATGGGCATACTTACTCAAAATGTGGTAAATTCATAGGAAATTAACAGAGTTTTTAAAAAATGAGCAGCCATTTGGCAGTACTAAAAAAGGATAACAAATTGTGAAAAAGGAATTGCAAGTAGCTACATTAATTAAGCCATTCATGTGTGTACATCTGTAGACCCACAAGAAGCAGTCTGACGCATATGCTGGTTAATGTAAACTGGGAGAACTTTATCTAGAATCATTCAGGAAGGTGATTGTGTTGATGAGGATGAGAATTGTTTTACTCAGTGCAGTTAATCTGTTGAAATTGTTGGGAAAGACAGTTATCAGTTAGTGAATGATGAAGCTACAGGGAGGAGTGGTATGATTATGATGTACTGGTTAGAGTATCCAATGACTGAGGAGACTTGGGTTCAAATCTCTACTGAATTGTAAAGCCCCAAGGGATACATTGGGCCAGTTATTCTGTGTCAGCCTGGTCTACCTCACAGAGTTGTGACAATACAGTTGGTGGAGAAGAGAACCGTATCTGCTGTAGAACTGCTTGAAGGAAGGGTTATGTGAAAATGCAATAGATTATAATACCAGAGGAGGATAATATAGCTGAGAGAGACGACTATCTATGGAAAAGAGTACCATGAGGACAAATGCTTTAGTAAGGCGTTAGTAACACATTTTAGATTGAAAACAAATATTCTGGAATAGTCTTCCACTAAAACCCAGATCTGCTGGGTTCAAGATAATTGTATTAGAGTTTTTTAAAATTCTGAGGTGCCAGGCAGACCAGTGGCATCAGCATCTGATTGACTTGATGATCTGGGTGTGTATGCCATTCTGTTCAGATGTTTAGAGGAAGAAGTAGGTATCAGGGGATGTGTCTTGGACTGATTTAAATCTTTCCTCATGGGACGGACTCAAAGGGTTGCTATTGGAGACCAGCTAACCTCAGATTATCTTGTGGGGTTCCACAAGACTCAGTCTTATCCCCCATGTTATTCAACCTCTATGTAAAGCCTTTAGGAGAACTCATTCATAGCTATGGAATTGGATGCCATCAATATGCAGATGATACCCAGCTCTGTATCTCATTATCCAAATCCCCTGGTGATGCAGTGGAAGTACTAAGTATCTGCATGATAGCTGTTGTCAATTGGCTGAAAGCGAACAAAACTGAACCCAGACAAGATGGAAGTGATGCTGGTTGGAAAAGCAGAGATCTTGGAGGATACTGTGCTTCAGACCTTTGATGGGGTTCAGTTGACCCTTGCTGATTCAGTTAAGAGCCTAGGGGTTATACCAGATCTAGCACTGCTGCTTGAGAAGCAAGTAAATGCAGCTGCAAAAAAAGGCATTCTCTCAGCTTAGACTATAATAATATAATAACAACATTCGATTTATATACCGCCCTTCAGGACAACTTAATGCCCACTCAGAGCGGTTTACAAAGTATGCTACTAGTCTGGAAGATGGCACCCTACCTTGTCACGGCCACTGGCCACCTGCATTTGTGGCGTAGTAACATCGGGTCTCTTCTCAAAGTTGACTTGGAGATTTCAGTTGGTACAGAACATTGCAGCTCATTTACTCTCAGATGGATCATGCATATCACTTCCATTCTGCAGTCACTCCATTAGTTTCCCATCAGTTACTGGACTCAATGCAAGATCATGACTAGGGGTGTGCAATTCGAGCTTCCAGTTAGGGATAAATACCTGAACCGAACCAGTTTTGTAAAGATTTGGGATTTCCAAATCGGGCCTAGCATCATGGGCCCAATTCGAGAATCCCGAATCAAAGCTTTCTGAAGCGATTTGGATTGCTTCGGAAAGCTTTGGCCACGTTTAAACTGCCACACCCTTGCTCTAGCTGACTGTGGGTGGGTTAAACTTTAAAGCCCCCTCTGCACCACTTGTGAGCGGCACGGAGGGCACTTAAAGTTTGCCTGTTGATCCAGCTGACTGGTGGGCTCCGCCAGTCAGCTGAAGCAAGGGGGTGGGGTAGCCTGGGGGTAGACACCCTGCTGCTGGGCCGGGGCTGCCCGGGTGAGTGGGTGCCTTCGACTCTGCGCTGTGCTTCTGCTCCTGTGTACCAGGCAGGACCCAGCAGGGCCACCTCCAAAGTCCTTTGTGGCGTAGAGCTGCGAGCGCTGTGCTCCTCCCTGGCTGGTCCGTCTGGGGAGCAAGGGGGTGGGGGTTTAAATTTTAAAGCACCCTCCACGCTCCTTGTGAGTGGTGTGGTGGGTGCTTTAAGTTTGCTCGTAGCTCCAGCTGACTGGCGGAGTCTGCCAGTCAGCTGGAGCAAGGGGGGGTGGGGAGCTGAGCTGGGACAAAGCTTCCACCGGCTTTTTCACTTTGGTGTGCTCCGAATCTTTATGGAGCATACCAAAGTGGTTTAAATACTCGAATCCCAAAGCGGCTTGCCACTTTGAGTTTCGGGTTATTCCAGATTGTTTTCCCACTTCGGGTAAACCTGAAGCGGAAAACCCAAAGGAGGAATCCCCTGCACACCCCTAACATGATTATCACGTTCAAAGCCCTTTACGGCCTTGGTCTCGAATATCTGTGCACTACCTCTCCCCCTATGTTTTTCCACAGCAGCTTCACTCATCTGGACAGAGCCTTCTGCAGACACTGCTTTGCAATCGGGCAATTTCTTTGTAACATCCCCCACCTTATGGAATGGCCTGCCTGAGGTAGACAGGAAAGCTCCCAACCTCCTGGCTTTTCGTAAACTGCAAAACTGAATTATTCAGAAGGACTTTCTACCCAGATTACAGGACTGCATCATAAGAAATAGCTCAGTGAGATGCCTTGGTAGGGATGGGGACTAAATGCTATGCTGTTGGGTATTGTCTGCTGAGGTGAATATGCGCCTAGTAGGGAGTTTCCTCACTGCTAAACATGCCATGCCATGGAAATTAGTATGCATTGTTTCAGATAGATTTCATCTCTGTGCTTGGCTTTATGCTTGTTTTAATTTTTTCTGCTACTACTCCTATTGTATCAGTTTCCTGGAATGTCATAATTATTGTTCATTATTGTACTTTGCTCAGTGAATGTCCTAGCTGTCAGTTATACTGTACTTTCACTTGCACTGTGTAATCTGCCTTTGATCTCACTGAGAAAGGTAGACTAATAACAATAATAATATGCTTTTTTATACATTATAGAATCAGGGTTGGAAAGGACTTCTAGGTCATCTAGTCCAACCCCATGCACCATGCAGGAAATTCAGTTACCTTCCCCCCCCACACACACACCCAGTGACCTTTACCGCATGCCCAGAAGATGGGAAAACACCATCAGGATCCCTAGCCAAACTGGCCTCGACAAAATTGCTACCTGACCCCAAGGTTGCGATTGGCTTTATCCTGGGCATGTGAGAAAGGGCCGCGAGAACTAAGCACTGATGTAACTCTTCCTGCCCTTCCCCTCACAATCTGCCTAGGTTCACAGAATAAGCATTGCTGTCAGATAGCCATCTAGCCTCTGCGAGGAAGCCTGTTCCATCAAGGGACTGCTCTGTCAGAAAGTTCTTCCTTATGTTTAGCTGAAAACTCTTTTGATTTAATTTCAACCCGTTGGTTCTGGTCCGGTTTCTGCTGGGGCAGCAGAAAACAACTCCATACCATTGTCTGTATGACAGCCCTTCATGTACTTTAAGATGGCTATCATATCACCTCTCAATCGTCTACTCTCCAAGCTAAACATACTGAGCTCCTTCAACCTTTCCTCATAGGACTTAGTTTCCAGACCCCTCACCATCTTTGTTGCCCTCCTCTGGACACATTCCATCTTGTCTGTATCCTTCTGAAAATGTGGTGCCCAAAACTGAACATAATACTCTAGGTGAGGTTTGACCAGAGCAGAGTAGAGCGATATCATCACTTTGCCTAATCTGGACACTATGCTTCTGTTGATACAGCCCAAAATCACATTTGCCTTTTCAGCTACCACATCACACTGCTAACTCAAGTTCAGTGTATGGTCTACTAAGACCCCTAGATTCTTTTCGCACATACTACTTCCAAGATAAGTCTCCCCCATCCTATAATTATGCATTTGATTTTTCCTACCTAAATGCAGAACTTTGCATTTATCTCTGTTGAAATTTATTTGTTTTAGCCTAGTTTTTCAGCCTGCCAAGATCATCCTGTATCCTGACTCTGTTTTCTATTATATTTGCTAGCCCTCCCAATTTAGTATCATCTGCAAATTTAATAAGCATTCCCTCTATTCCTTCATCCAAATCATTTATAAAACATTGAACAGAACAGATCCCAGGACCCATCCCTGAGGCACTCCACTTGTCGCTCTTCTCTAAGAGGATAAGGAACTGTTAACAAGCACTCTTTGGGTGCGATCTGTCAACCAATTACAGATCCACTTAACAGTAATAGGATCCAAGCCACATTTTACCAACTTGTCAACAAGGACATTATATGGAACCTTATCAAAAGCCTTACTGAGATTGAGATAAACTATATCTACTGTATTCCCCTTATCCAACCAGGTAGTAACTTTCTCAGAAAAAGAGGTAAGGTTAGTCTGACATGACTTGTTCTTGAGAAACCCATGCTGGCTCTTAGTAATCACATCCATCCTTTCTAAATGATCAAGAACTGACTGATGATTTGTTCTAAAACTTTTCCAGGTATAGACATCAAGTTGACGGGTCAGTAGTTACCTGGATCTTCCTTTTTCCCCTTCTTGAAGATAGGGACTGTAAAGAAAAAATGTTATGTGAAAAGCCGTCCTTTTTGAAATTTGGTTAGAGGCTTTTCTGTTCTTTTCTAGGAAAGCTTCTCCCCCTGCTCTCCCCCTTTGAGAGGCCTTTTCCGTCTCTCTTTGAAACGAGTTGCTTTTGTTTTCCTAGCCTCTGTCCTTGAGATGAGATAAAACGTTCTAGCTGGTGCCTAGTCGAGCCTCCATAGCTGAATCTCCTGAGTTAATTGACTAATAATTTGCACCTCCAGAATTGGAGTCTGTGCCAAGGACAGCAGCCATATCACGTACTCGCTTCTGCATGTAGATACCTTCTTTCAGGTGATGTCAGCAAGTTGTGACCTGATTGGCGGTTCAGGCCTGCGTCACTTCGGTCCCAACTGACATAAATTGGCTATTCACAAAATGGAGTCTGAGCTTGTGATGGGTGTCAGCAACAGACAACTGCCCCTTGCCCCTTTGTTTTGCTTCTGCTTCGATTATGAGAGGGACACCAAGGCTCCCACCTTATGTTTTGCTGTGCTGCTTGACTACTGTGACTCTTGACCAGAGACTTTGATTGCTATGTCTCTGAAACCAACTTGATTTGCCTCGTTAAGGAATTACTGTGGTAAGTAGTGCTCATTGCTTTAGGATTTTTTGTTTTAGTTCCTCACATTCTGTTTTGTGACATGTGATAACCTTGCACTCTGATTAATAAATCATTACATTTTACTTTGTGTGGGTTTTTGTGACACTGAAGCCTCAAAGCTATAAAATCTTTTGTAGAACTCACCCTGTGTATGCTCGAGAACCACCTACCATAATAGTACTTTGTTTTGAGACCTCTACTTGCAGTCCACCATTGCAAGGTAGACTTCTGTTCTATTAACTCCCTAATAGGCTCTGGATCTTTGCTTCTTTACTCGGCCTTAGGATAGCTAAAGGAGCTGGTGGCAGCCTATTTAGGCAAGAGTGAGACTTTCTGTTCTTGCCCACTTTGTAATTTGTGTAATACCTGAAACAGGCCTTCTGGGCAGCCTGTGTCCCTTCCCCTTAGCTGGGCTGGGGCAGAGGGGCCTGGAAGCCTTGACAGGGACAACATTTGCCTGCCTCCCATCTTCTGGCACCTCACCTGTTCTCCAAGAATTCTCAAAAATAATTGACAGAGGTGCAGAAATTACATTTGCAAGTTCTTTTAGTGCCCTTGGATGCAGTTCATCTGCCCCTGAGGACTTAGTTTCATTTAAAGAAACTAGCTGTTTATGTACTACCCCTACGTTGATCCTAGGCTGTAACTCCCTTTCCCCATCTTGTGTTCTGTTATTGCCATCTTGAGGACCATCTCCCTCGCAGGAGAAGACTGAGGAAAAGCAGAAAATGAGCAGTTTTGCCCTCTCTTCATTGCATATTACAATTTTATTTTCCTTTCCCTGCAGTAGGCCTACCATCTCCTTGTTCTTTTTCTTATTATGGACATGAGCAAAGGACCCTTTTTGTTGTTTTTAGCATCTCTTGCTATCCTAAGCTCATACTGTAATGCTTTCTGATACAAGATGGTTATCTAATTTATTACAAGTAATTATGTATCTTGTCATAACTGTTTTTGCAACACATGACTGCTGTTATGAAAAAATGACCTTTTTGTATCCTTGGTATAATGGGTTCTTATAACCTGGTTTAGATTAGAAGAACTGCAAGATAGTTTCAGTGTAAGTAAAGTTACTTATGGTTTTATCATTTATTGTAATAGCTACCCTTTTAAGATGTTGTAAGAAAAGGGAGCTGAGTAGATAATAGCTAACCGAGTAAAGTAATGTGCTGAAGCCCTTTGTCAGCATTTCTTACACTAAGGCTGCATTTTAAAGTCTATTATAAGGAATGCTAATTTTCTCTATTAAAATATCATTAAGTCCCTGTCATGATTTGCAGTCTTTTATGTGTATTCATGTCACATCACTGATCCTGATGTTGAACTTGCAGTCAGCTGATACATTGTACCTATGCTTTTTTGTGTGTGGCAAATGAGCTCTAAAATACTAGTCTGACTAGTCAAAGTAGAAACTCAGCCCCCCCAAAATGTCTGGTGGAAATGTGGGATATCAGGGCTCACTATTTTATTAGAACATGACATCTTTAATAACAGAAAACATGCACTGTTTGCTGCTTCATATGTATCTATAATGAGATTCTTTCCCACAGGATGGGTTTTATCTGTCCTGGATTTTTTTTATAGATAGACACATGGGGTTGGATCCAAAGATGTTGTTCTACATACAAAAGTTTTATGCCTTGCTCTTGAACATTGTATGAAAAGTGAAACTAATTCTTGCAGCTGAGCAAGACCTTTCAAACCTGTTGAACAAATGGAAGCATAATAACAGCTGCACAAAAGTCTTGTCAAAACATCGTGCTGCGACGTGGGAGGGGAGAGTCAGCGAAAATCTGCCTCCCTTCCTCCACAGATAGAAAAAGCATTTTGTCAGAGGAGCTGCTGTTGCAATGACAGAACATCACCTTAGGATCCAAGCCAAAACTTGTAACTTAATTAATGAATTATTCTCCTGAGGCTGACACCTTTCTAATTTCTAAGCATTTCCCCTTACTCTTCTCCTTATTGGAAATTCACAGCGGGAGTCTTTCCCCTCCCAACATCAAGTCCTTCACTTTACTGATCAGAAGGCTCGCTCCTGACTTCTGCCACTTTTCTTCAAGCTTGAGAAATCCAAACTTTATTTCTATTACTTCTCTACACCTGCATCGGAACTCCCCCAAAGTGTTCTTGGCTTTTGGCTCTTGAAGTACTCAGTTGCTGCATTCTTTGACTTCTGACTCACTTGCCAAAGTCCTGTTGAAAGCAAAAGAACATTCTAAAATCACTTTGTATGTATTCATTTCAGCTTGTCTTTTTTGTTTAAAATAATTTTCTTTCCAATGTCATTTGTGCCCCAGCTTCTGCTGGCCTAAATAATATGGAGAGCTAACTTGAGGTGTACAAATGGCACAGGTTGGTCCATGGGTATAGATTTTGGATTAGTTGTTAAAGAACATCCACAGCCACCTTCTTGGACTTTAATTTAACTTCGAGAGTAAAACTGGATGTTTTTAACAAATGAAATATTTAAAATTGTGTCTAGAGTTCTTACCTCTTTTAGCCTAGTTAAATGTATAACAATATAATAGCCATTATATAACAATATAACTTTATATGATATTACATGAATTACTGTGATTTCCTCCCCTTTAGAAGGAAGAAGGAAGCAAAAATGTCCGTCTAGGCACACTCATTGGCTTGCTGGTAGAAGAGGGACAAGATTGGAAGCAAGTTGAAATACCAAGTGACACAACAGATGCACCTTCCTTGTCTCCACAAGCAGCAGTGACAGCCCCTTCTCCTGCCTTTGTATCACCTTTGCCTAAAAAAGTAGAACACCTACCTGGAAAACTACAGTGAGTTTTCAGTATTAATTATGAGCCAGTGTTTTCTGTTCTACATAATAATTCTTGTTTGTTTTATTTCACTGTAGTAGCTAGAACTATGATCCAGTTGCTGGAGAATGGGAGCCCCAAGTTCTGACCCTCACTTTCTTGTTAACCTAATTTATGTGGCCATGAGCAAGTAATTATCTCTGCCTAGCCCATATCTCAAAATCGTTATGAGACTTGTCAAGGAAAGAATGTTGAAACACACTGTACAGTGATAATTCCTATAATTAATAATAATGAAGGGCCATCAAGTCATAACTGAATCCTGGTGACCCTCAAGGGATTTTCAAGGCAAGCGATGAATGGAGGTGGTTTGCCATTGCCTGCCTCTGTGTAGCGACCATGGTCTTCCTTAGTGGTCCCCCCTCCAAGCATTAGCCATGGCAAAACCTTGCTTAGCTTCCAAGCTCTCACACAAGCCTAGGCTAGCCAGGGCTATTTAGGCTACTAATTTCTGTTTCTTATAATTTCTATAGCATCTATTATTTTAATAATTTTAGTTATTTTCATCTAGGTGTCCAAATAGTGGTAACTCTGGCTTCTCTCTTATTGCCGATAACTGCCCCTCTCTAGTAGAGCTGATTACAGTTTGCCTTCCATTTGAATATAGAAGTAGATGTTTTGTGATTTATCATCATTCCAGTAAGCCACTCACAGCACAATTGGATGTATGCATAGCAGAACCTCTAACAGAACAGAGTGCCTTATTCTGAGAATAGGATCTACATACACTGCCAACAATCCAAGACATTAAGGTTTTTAAAAAATGATTACATATCAGTGACTAGCATTCAGACTGTACAAGAGCTATTAAGGAAGGTTTATAAGAGTATCTTAAACAATTAGGGTAAATGGTTTGATTCCAAAGAATGTTAGAACACAATAATTCAACTACAGAACTATTGGTGAAGCCAGCCTTGCTCATTTTGTTTTCATTCCTCTCATAGACTGTTTACATGTAACACTTGAAATTCATTGATGATGCAAAGATGAGTATACAGCAATGAATGTTTGACAAAGCCCTCTCTAAGAAATCCTTTTAAGAGGGAAGCAATTGTTGGGGAATGGGGGGAAGCAGGGCAGGCTTCAGCTACCTAAGTTGTTCTTTTCTTATACCCCTTATGTTAACACTTGTGGAGAAACCCTGTCATTTCCCCCCCCAAATCTGCTCTGTTACAATAAATTGAATATTGTTGTACTACTTGACACTACTGTACTAATTGTTAAAAGGGCAGGCAGGCAAAGATCCTATGAACTCTGGTTTAAACCTTCCATGTAGCATTGGAATGAATACAGGATTCATATTGAAGATGACCTGCTGAATTTGATTCACATATGGATCATTAATGATAAGAATATCCTTCACAGCTTAAAAAGGACACGGAACACCGGTTTTTGGTTGTAGAACGACTTGTAGAAATTCTCATTAGCCTTTTGTCAGGCTAATGAGGAAATCGCTCATGAGTGTAAGAGGAGGATGGATTCCTAGTGGTTGTAGAGTGCCTGCTGCTTTTGCGGAGTTCCTGCTGCTGTGGTTTACAACATAGGCCTATGCACATGCAAGGCTGTGGATGGTACTATAAGGGCACAGTTCCATTTTGTATATCAAAATAATAATTAAAAGCTATCAGTGGGGGAGAGGGTTTGAATGCATTTTATGGTCAAAATTTCAGTGATACTACCAGCATAGATCCAGAGGAGTTAGCCATGTTAGTCTGTAGTAGCAAAATCAAAAAGAGTCCAGTAGCACCTTTAAGACTAACCAATTTTATTGTAGCATAAGCTTTCGAGAATCACAGTTCTCTTTGTCAGATGCATGGAGGGCAGAAGGAAACTGGCCAAATATAGAGGAGGAAAGGGGGGAAGGAGGAGAGGGGGGATGTAAACAACTCCTTTGATATGGAGATGCAGACAGCTCCTTTTGGTGTGGGGATCAGTTTGCTTGTGTAAAGATTCGAAGGAGTTTGCTGTGTTAGTCTGTAGTAGCAAAATCAGAAAGAGTTCAGCAGCACTGCAGCACAAGCCCTCGATAACCACAGTCCTCCCCGCCAGATGCATCTGACAAAGAGAAAAGACTACCAGCATAATATGTCATCTGTCAGAAGCAGAACTACATCAAGGACATGTCTAAAATGTGCAAACAGAAGGGAGATAGTGAGGCTGAAGTTGTGATGAGTGTACAGTTTATAAGATGACTCTGACAAGTCATTGTGTGACTGATGCCATGCTCCAGGGGTTTTGTAAGAAAGAAAATGACAAATGCTGGAACCTGCCCTCATTAATCCAGGTCAGGACACAAAATCTTAGCCAAAGCCCTGCAAACCGTACGTTTTCAGTCCAGGCCAGTTTTTGTTTTTACTGAAAACAGGGTTGACATCCATAATTCTTTTAGTTTTGCATTTATATGACACCTAAGAGTGAACAGAAGGATCTGATTGAAGTGAAATAGACTAAGCCCAGAGAGACCCAGGTTCAAATCCCTTGTTGCCATGAAACGTAGTGGGTGACCTTAGGCCAGTTATTCCATCTCATTTTGTCCTCTCTCACAGGGTGATTATGAGAATTAAAAGGACAAGTGGAGAATCATGCCGCCCTGAGCTCCTTGGAGGAAATGTGGGATAAAATGTAGTAAATATTCATGCATAAGGTTTAGAAGCAATAGGTAGGTGAATAGAGTTCTGGAGGCAAGGCAGGAGCTTCAAGAGGCCAGCAAAGACATAAGAAAGAAAACTGATCTGTATATTTAAACTCACCAAGGAAATTTTCAAGTCAAGCCTTCTTTCAGATAAGGATGTGGTCATCTGGTGACTAATAGATTGGTATGACTAATTTTAGCAAGGCATGTTACAAAAGATCTCATATATTGTTTAGCATTTGAACATACGAAACTACCTGCTATTGAGTTAGCCTGTTTGGCAATCTAAAGTGTGAGCTGCTCTTCAGATTTCAAGGCTTTCACAATTGCTATCTGCGATCTTTTAAATTGAAGATGTGTGGAATCAAATCTGAGAACTGCAATATTCAAGCATTTTACCTCAGATGGTTTTTCATAGTATCAGCAGGAAGGTTTGTGTTGCAAGATGTAACCTCATTCAAAAGAGAGTGACAGTATACTTCAATGAAGAGACAGTTATGCCAAAATTATAGATGCACTATATACTTTGGAAGCTGACTTGGGTCTTTAAATCTTTCTTAAGATTCACTTTACCACATTGAGAAATGGGAGTTTGAGAGAGAGATGTGGATGCATCCTTACTTTTTTCTTAATTGTAACTAAAATGTATGTATATCATCAAAATCACACACCTTGCCCAGCTGTGTTACCCAGAGTATAAGATATAAATATATAAATTCCCTTATTGAACCTGGACATCTTTTCTACCTGTCCTCCAAATCTATTCATTGCTTGTGTATTTTAGGTTCCGCTTAAGCCCTGCTGCCCGCAATATTCTGGAGACACATCAACTTGATGCCAGTAACAGCACTCCCTCAGGCCCTCGAGGAATCTTCACTAAGGAGTACGTCACCTGTTCCCTTCTCTTTCCTGTTCTGTCTGTCAAACTGTTTGAAATGTATCCTTTCCCATCAAAAATTCTTAGAAAGGATAAATGCCAGGTGAATGTTTTGGCCATCAGATTAATTCCAATAAAATTAATACAGGAAGCTTTTGGGAAGATTTTTTTAAAAACAAATTCTTATTTCAAAATATTTATTTTGATTTCAGAGCTTGGAACCACTGGTTCTGCTTCATGGTATTAGTTCTAGTGTTCATCTAAACTAATCTGGGACACTTCATATATAGAATTGTGCTTGTGGTGATGAAGCCTTTGACGTTGGATAACAAGGATAGGATACCTGGTGTTCCACAGAGAACAAAGAAGTTTACAGGTCACCTTCAGCTCAGGCAGGGAGCGTTGTCAGTTTGAGTGGGAGTAAAGTATGATGGGGATGAGGGGCGGGGAGTGGGGATACATTGCTGAAGACTTGAAAGAAGTGCTGGAAGATAGGATAATCTGTCAGGAAGCCCTGAGGCTAGAAGGTTGAATGAAAGATGCAGAGCAGGCACTGGAACAAGAAAGAAGAACTTGAAAGGGTTGATAAACAAGAAGGCTATTGGGAAAGGACAGAAACAATGAGGAATTGAGGCAAAAAGTGTATAATCTGAAAACAGGCTCTGAAAATGTCACAGCTCTTGAATTTAGGAGGAAACTAAACTGTTGGGGAGGAGGAGAGAGGTGAGCTGAGGAAGATGACGAAGAGTCGTATTAGTGGGACAAATTAGGCAGTAGCCTGAAAAGCAGAGACCTGAGGAAATAGTATGTTGAAATAGTGTGTGGGGGGAGAAGGTTGGGGCAAAATATCTCACAAGGGATACAGTACACAATTTTAAGAAGGTGGATGTAGGAAAGGCAGCCACAGGGCTGTGGAGTTACTAGATCTAAACTGTAAAAGAAGAATGTTCATATGACAGGAATCTCTGGCTATGTATGGCTTGTCCCATAGTTTGAAATTTTGGGGGAGAGAGTTTTTATCAAACAACTCCTGAAGACCTTGTTTTCAATCCCATGCATGTGCTATTGGGCTTCGCAAATTCCTTAAGTAGAGATGATCTCATAAATTAACATGAATGTTGCTTACTTTGGCAAAGAAAAAATTTCTGTAGTTCAGAAGTATGCATCTACACTAAATATAGGAAAAAAGGAAGTAATAATAGTAATTATAATGCACTGCTCAGCTAACTTAGTTCTTAGGTCTTTGTGATCATGCAAGTTGCAAACTCAACGATCTGTTCATGTATCCCTTACATGCATATCTATTGCATAAATGAAATTGTTGTCTAATGAACAATTTCTACTTTCATTTCAAGAGGAGCACTGAGAGAGGGGGACTTGAGGGGGATTCCTGGGGCCCTGTCAGATCTTGAGGGCCCCGGAAACTGAATAAAGCATGCATTCATCCAATGCATTTCATTTTTTATTAATTTTGGTATAGTTCTGCCTGCAGCTACTAGGGGGTGCAGAACCCATAGCAAACAACTCCCTGATAGTGTTTTTGCCGCTTTTTAACACAGTTGCACTGTATTATATTGCAATTATTTTTCTGTTCTCAGTAACAGAAAGCTACGTGATTTGTTTTGTTATTATTTGAGTCCAGTGGCACCTTACAGACCGGCAAGATTTTCAGAGTATAAGCTTTCAAGAGTCAGAGTTCCTTTCTTTTCAAGATCCAAAACAGTCCAGTAGCACCTTTAAGACTAACCAACTTTATTGTAGCATAAGCTTTCGAGAATCACAGTTTTCTTCATCAGATGCATGGAGGGCAAGAAGAAACTGGTCAGATATATAGGTGGAGAGGGGAGGGCGGAGTAGATGCAAACAGTAGCTTCTGATATGGAGATCAGTTTGCTTCTGTTAAGGAAGTCAGTCACTTTTGATAATGAGATAACCATTCATAGTCTCTATTCAGTCCCAGCTTGACTGAGTCAAATTTACATATGAATTCCAATTCAGCAGCTTCCCGTTGGATTTTGTTTCTGAAAGGTTTCTGTTGAACTACAGCATAGTAGAATCCAGGGCTTTTTTTCAGCAGGAACGCGGTGGAACGGAGTTCCAGAACCTCTTGAAAATGGTCACATGGCTGGCGGCCCTGCCCCCTGATCGCCAGACAGAGGGGAGTTTAGATTGCCCTCCATGTGACCATTTTCGCTGAGGGCAACACACTGAGTTCCACCACCTCTTTTCCCAGAAAAAAGCCCTGGTAGAATCTAATTTAAAGCATAGAGAAATATCTGAGAAGTTACTTGGATTCGCCTACTAGATTTTTTTTAAACAGGCCATCATGCCATATGACAAATTGCTTTTGAAATGTTTGTTTGTACTATGTATCTATTTTATTTTTAAAAATTAGAATTGTGTGTATGTGTGTTTTATTTTAATGTTAAGACTTAATTTAAAATGTGAAAGATAAGAATAATGTGATTTTCATTAAAGCTTTTGAATGAGGAAGGCTATAAATGTATCTATATATATAAAGACAAGTGTCCTGACTGACTCATCAAAGCCCAGCCCAAACCCCTGGACCTAGAAGCGTGAAATTTGGGGAGGACGTTCCTTTTGTGATGTAGAGGCTCACTAAGAAGGGATTTTAAGAAATTCGCCCCCTAAGGGGGTAAAAAGGGGTAAAATGTGGTTGTTGTGGGTTTTCCGGGCTGTATTGTCGTGGTCTTGGCATTGTAGTTCCTGACGTTTCGCCAGCAGCTGTGGCTGGCATCTTCAGAGGTGTAGCACCAAAAGACAGAGATCTCTCAGTGTCACAGTGTGGAAAAGATGTAGGTCATTTGTATCTCCTCAGGAGGGGTGGGGTTGAGCTGAGTCATCCTGTAAGAGTTTCCCAGGGTGTGGAATGCTAATGGCGGGAGGCTTCACTGTATCCTGAGGAGGTTCTTTTGCATATGGATTGGTACTTGATGTGCTAATCTTCTCTGCAGGGCTATTGTCGGGGATAGAATGTTTTGTTAGCCTGGTGTTTTTCAGGACTGGAAACCATGCTCTGTTCATTCTTAAGGTTTCTTCTTTCCTGTTGAAGTTTTGCTTATGCTTGTGAATTTCAATGGCTTCCCTGTGCAGTCTGACAAAGTAGTTGGAAGTGTTGTCCAGTATTTTGGTGTCCTGGAATAAGATACTGTGCCCTGTTTGAGTTAGGCTATGTTCACACTGATCGGTACTTACACAAAAATTCCAATCACCACCCCCGACAGAAAAGAGGCATAATGAAAACATTAGTGGATCGCGCAAGACGGATATGTGAGCCGCACTTTCTCAATGAGGAAATTAATCATCTAAACCACGCACTTCAGGCAAATGGCTACTCCAGAAATGAAATCCGAAGAGCAATCAAACCCAGGATGAATCAAACAACCAAGGAAAAACAGTCTCCTACAGGAAAAGTGTTTTTGCCATATATCAAAGGAATTACTGATCAGATGGGAAAGCTTATGAAAAAGCATAACCTTCAAGCAGTATTCAGACCCACCCGAAAAATACAACAGATGCTACATTCAGCAAAAGACAGTAGAGACCCCCTCACCTCTGCAGGAGTATACCGTATACCCTGCAGCTGTGGACAAGTTTACATCGGGACCACAAAGCGTAGCATCCAGACAAGAATAAAAGAACATGAAAGACACTGCAGACTTGGACAACCTGAAAAATCAGCAGTGGCACACAAGGGGTGTTTTGAAGCACTGAGCATAACCCTCAAAGATATCAGGGGCAATGAGAGAATGATGGGGGAGTCACAGTGTTGCTGGTTGGAGACTTCTGGCAGACTCTGCCAGTAGTCCCAAGGGGAACTCAAGCTGACGAGGTTACCGTGTGTGTCAAGGCATCGTATCTGTGGCCCCTCATCAGGAAAATCTCACTAAGAAAGATCATGAGGGTTCACTTGAGAGGCAAGGTGTCCACTGGGAAATTCTCTGAACTCATACTAAAAATAGGGGACGGAGAGTATACCGAGTCCAAAGGCAAGGTGATCATCCCTGCAGGCCTGGGCACAGTAGTGATGATCCTAGCAAACCTAACAGCCACAATATACCCTGATATCATCACTATCATGGAGAAGTCCATGGACTGGCTGGTCAAGCATGCCATTCTGACCCCCGAAAATGACAAGGCTGCCTTCATTAATGAAACACAACTTAACTCCTTCGAAGGGGCAGAAATGGAGCTTTTGAAGATGACAGTCCAGCCTCTTCCTTTGATGCCATTGAGTAGTCTTGCGTTGAGGTTCCTTCATCTTTTTCTGGTCCATCTTGTATGTTCAATGTCTTTTTCTTGCCCACTCTTTCCTTGCATTTCGTCCTACATCTTTCCAGGAAATTCTCCATCTTGTGGATCGAGTCAATTTTGAATCTCTGTCCTTCATAATTAAAGCTAACCCCCTCTGGGGTTAGCCATCGAAAGGAGATTAAATCTTCCCTTAATTTGTCTGTTAAAGGTGTATATTCTTTTCGCTTTTGCCTTATTTTCCATGGCACCTTTTCCAGCACCGTTATCTCTCTGTCTTGTTTCTTAAAATATTTATCCCGTAATGTTCTCAAAATACGATCCCTTATTGCAAACTTGATGTGTATTTCTGTCATGCTTGGCTGTGCCAGGAAGGCCTAGCAAGGCCTCAGAAGCTTGCTAGCAGTGGGAGTAGGCCTTTCTACAATTCCCAGGAGCCTCTGGGCCGTTTTGGTGCCCTTTTTGGCCAATCAGAACACAAGGAGGCTAGTGCTATAAAAGTCTGGGAGGGGAAAAGCCTGTGTTCTTTCTCCCAGGGCAGGCCAGAGGAGGTTTCTGTTAGAAGGAGAGGCCCTCATCCAGGTAGGGTGAGAAGACAGGCCTGGCAGACAGTGGGACAGTGAGTTCAGTCACGCTAGGGCCTTTTGTTTATTTTGCTTTCACCCATCTATTGTTGCTAATGCACCTTGCTTGCTTGTTTGTTTGGTATTAACTGACCTCCTTGTAAATAAATCCTTTTGTTTGTTGTTACTCTGCTGGGTCCTCACGCCTATTTATTGGCCAAGCTATGGAGGTCAGAAGGGTTGGGAGGGTACTCTGGGCCTTCCCAAGGGACCCTAAATCCCAGAGTGGTGGCAGCATAAGGTGGCTCACCCCACCTGAGGCATGACAACTTCTCTTGGTACATTGTTCTTTTTTGCATACGTTGAATTGACTCTATATATTAAATCAATTTCCTTAGCAATCTCCTCTTGTGGTTCTCCTAAAAATTCAACCAAAGCTTCTTCCATTTCCATTCTAAGGTCTTCTCCTTTATGCTCAGAGACATTCTGAAACCTTAAAAAGTATGAGGTTCTTTCCATTTCCAATCCCATCAAGGAGTTCCAAATAGTATTTTGCTGGGAGGCTACTTCTTCTAAAATAGTTTTCTCAAAGGGATACAGCTTCCCTATGTGGGTGGCAGGCTGCTGCTGCCCCACCCACTGCCAGCTTGGCCCCTCTTCTCTGATTGGTCCAGCCTTTCAAGGTCATTTGCATATGTGAGGCCAATTGGGGCTCACAACATTGCACACCTCATCCCCTCAACATGCTTCACTTTATTCAAACACCTTTGTGAAGCTAGGGTACTATGCTATTATACTACAAAACCAACTAAAAAAAAAAGTAGAAGACCAAAAAATGTTACATACCCATAAGTATTATAACTGTATTTAAAGTAGTTAAATACTGTAGCAAAGCACACGTATCAAGCTAGTCTAAAATAAAATAAATTAGCAAAAGAAAATGGAGTGAATAAAATGGAGTGAAGCCTACCTGGGAAGCTATGACCCAGCATAGGTATAACTTGGCAGTTCCTCTACATAGCAGTAGCATTCAGCAGGCACTTGACAGCTATCTGCTTCCTGCATGCACTTTACAGATTCAGTTGAAGGCCTTTGTGCCATTATTTGGATCTTTTTATGTGATTGGTCATAGCTGCTAAGGAGACTGAAGTAGTCCAGTTCTAATAATAGCTATTTTTCTTGTAGATTGTAAGGCTATTTATTAGATGTGGAGTAGCTACTTGTGAATTGCATTGCAACAGTCCTGTACTGAGAACTGTAATTCAGTTGTTTATTGTCTGAACCAATAATGATTACAGACCTTCAAAACCATAGCAAAAACTTTGTCTGGCATTCAAGCTGCTATGCTGAACTTGCTTGTTTATGTACTTCTGAAAGAAGTCCCAATTTCAGGAGCATGCAGAGAGTTTTCAGCAACAAATTCCTGATGTATTAGGCAGTCTGCCCCCCTGAACCCAGCCAAGGGCCCAAACTGTATTAAATCTCTGTACGCTGTCCCCATCTTCCCTACTTACATACTTATAGTCCACCTTTCTCGCCGAGACACAAATTTGATTATACAGTGCAAGTTAATATGATTGACTGCTAGGACATTCAATGAACATATATAATAGGGTGGTTACAGAAATTTGAAAACTATCATAAATCCAAACACAGAGATGAAACATAGACGAAAACACTATTGAAACAAAGCATGAATTATTCATGACATTTTTAACAATGCAGAAACATGCATGAACAGGCACTACTCAGTAGGATACTCTACAGTCTTTGCTAGTAGAATAGTCTACAGTCCTTGTTCCTTTACGAAGGTATCTCTTTGTGCCATTTTATTATAGCATACCCCTATTACCTAAGTAAAAAAGCCCTCCCAAACAATCCAGTTTTCAGTAGTTTATGGACAGCCTGGAGTGGGAGCTTTCCTGACCTCCTCAGGCAGGCCATTCCATAAGGTGGAGGTCACCATAGAGAAAGCACATGTATGGGGAGCTGTTAATTTTGTTAAGAATTAACAATGATATCTGCAGAAAGCCGTGTTCAGATGAGCACACCTGCTGTGGTGGAGCAGAGGGAGAGAGACAATCCTGCAGATATAACATTCAATTTATGTACCGCTCTTCAGGATAACCTAACGTCCACTCAGAGCAGTTTACAAGGTATGTTATTATTATCCCCACAACAATCACCCTGTGAGGGGGGTGGGGCTGAGAGAGCTCCAGAGAGCTGTGACTGACCTGAGGTCACCCAGCTGGCTTCAAGTGGAGGAGAGGGGAATCAAACCTGGTTCTCCAGATTAGAGTCCTGCTGCTCTTAACCACTACACCAAACTGGCTCTCACACTAAACTTGATAGTCAAAACCTTGAATTCAGCCTGGAAACTGATGGGAAGTTAACAAAGTGACTGCATAATGGGAGTGATATGCATGCTCTGTCTAGCTTCTGATAGTAAACAAGCTGTGGTGTTCTGCACCAGCTGGAGTCTTCAAGTTGTCTTTGAAGAGAGACCTAGATAGAGTGCATTATTATAGTCTAGTCCTGATGTCACTGTGGCATGAATCAAGGTGGCAGATTGGCTGTGTCAGAGTAGGGGACCATCTTCCAGGCTAGTCTAAATTGGGAGAAGGCCCTTTTTTCAGCTACATTTACTTGCTTCTCTAACAGCAGTGCTGGATCCAGTATGAGGAGTCAGCCAGGGTCAGCTGTACCCCACTGAAAGTGGGAAGCACTATGTCCTTCAAGATCTCTGCTTTCCCAGCCAACATGACTTATGTCTTGTCTGGGTTCACTTTCAATTTGTTTGCTTTCAGCCATCTGACCACAGCTGTCAGGCAGTGACTCAGGACCTCTACGGCATCCCACATAGAGATGGGCACGAACCACAAAAAAACAGAACCATGAGGTTCATGGTTCGTTGGTTTTCACGAACCAGGAACCACGAACTGGGGCACATTTATGAACCAGTTTGTGGTCCGAGGTTCGTGGGGTTTAAATGCCCCATTCCAGCTGCTTAGCAGCGGCAGGGAGACGGGCATTTGACAGTTTAAAGGGCCTTTTCCTGCCTTGCAAGCGGCAGGTCCCTTTAAACTATCAGCTGGCAGGCGGCAGGGGGGATCCGCAGGGCAGCGGAGGAGTCCAAAAACAGCCTTCCGGCCCCTCAAATGGCCGCCTGCCAGCTGATCCCCGCCTGCTGCCTGCCAGCTGATAGTTTAAAGGGACCTGCTGCTTGCAAGCGGCAGGAAAAGTGTATATGGCCGTTTCCCTGGGGAAATGGCCATTTAAACTGCCTCTTTAATACGACCCAAATGATCCAGGAGACCAGTTCATGGAAATGAGCTTCCATAAACCACTGGTTTGCGAACCACGAACCGGCCTGGTTCGTGCGGTTTTTTGGGTCATAATTCAATTCGTGCCCGTCTCTAAGTGATTGGGATAGTGAAATATAGGGCTGGGTATCACTTATTTTTATTCAGGCTTTTAATTAAAGGTTTATCTTTCAATATATTTTTTATAGTCTGCTATTAGCCTGGGAACTGTTTCATGAGACTCATTTTAAGTTGTTCAGTATTTTGTGACGTTTTATACATTGGGGTTTTAAGTTGTTAACTTTTATTATGTTATGTTTTTATGACATTTTATTTTGTAAGCCTCCTGAAGCATGTTTCCTGGAGAGGTAGCATAGAAATTTTCTAAATAAATGTGTTTCCAGATATCTAGAATACCTTTTTCTGATTCTTATATTGATCAGAACACCTTTCTTAGTCTTCTTTTATAAAGAACAACAAAAACTCAATATTTACAAAGAAACGATATAGTATATACCTACCACATTGTTTCTTTGTAAATATTGAGTTTTTGTTGTTCTTTATAAAAATATACCAAAGTATGAGAAAACATAAGCAAAGTGAACAAGCACAGATTAATATTAAAAAAGACTTGTTATGAAAGGAAAATCAGAAATTTACAATGCATTTTTAAAGATAGAAAGCAGAAAACATTGTAAATTTTAAAAATATAAAAATACAAACAGTTGTGTGTTGCCTGATGCCAGGTATAAATATAGGCAGGGTTCACAGTTTACTTACATATGGGTTTCTTGTTCTTGTATGAAGACTTGAACTATGTGGCTTTTCAACTTCCAAGAGCTTCATGATATAACTTGCACTGTGGCTTTTTGATCCTTGAAAAAGGCTATAAATCCCACCCTTATTTAATTGTGGAAAAGTTGGAAATGAGGATGAGGAGGTAGTTGTTAGAAATGAATGCCACACAACAGGTTGACTTCTTTTTAACCTCCCCACATTAATTCCTTTAAAAGTATTGAATGCTCATGCAGTGTGGAAAAGTCTCCCTTCCTGGGTTCATCATGTCTGGTGGCCCTGGAATCCTGTCTGCTATAGTCCATAATAGGAATCTGATCTCCTATCAGCAGAGTTTTGCTTATTCAAATGACAGTATTTTGCTGTGAAAATTCCCAGTCTGGTACTTGCGAAAACTGCAGGTGGCAGCAAGGCACAATTTTCAGTGAAACAAAATTCTCAGCTGTGGAATCTTAACCAACAGTGCCTCTTGTTATGTGTTGGAAATGGATCTAGATGCAAATGACAAATTCATTTGCTAATGATAACCAGTTCTCTGCTAGTATAGACCTGTTAGTGATACCAGGTTTATCTTGATTGCGGATATTGTTTTGTCCATTTTTACCAATGTTGTCTGGAAATGCAGTTTCTTTCCTTTTAAACGGCACAGAATATACTGAAAACAAAATAGCCACTACAGACCCACTGGACTTGAAGCAGAATTGGAACATAGATACAGCACTATCAGAGGAGGGGGGAAACACATTTCCAGGACATCTGATGACAACTACTGTAAAAGTAAACAATATTTGTATTCTCAGTTTTAACAGTGCTGTACAAATTGCCAAAACAAGTTTGCAGGCTATGTCGAGTTTGTTGTTTATGACTGCGGTCCATAGTTCATTGAAATCTGTGGCGAAACCCCTATTCGTTTTAATGGTCCAGGTCAGCTTACATGATTTTTTAACTACAGCATTGCATGTCACAAATAAATTCATTCATAACCAGCAGCCATATATTACCCATGCAAGTCACAGGGGAAGCAATTAAATTTTATGGCCGACTGTGGCATCTAAAAGAAGATATATACGTGCTGTATATGTGATTTTCTGTACATTTAAGCATCTTCAGGGCTGACAAATGGCACATCCTGTTTAACCCTGTTATTATTTATTACTGTCATTAAGTTTTTATATAGAGCTATGAATATGTTGATGATTTAGAAGTCATTGAAGCCAGTAACATTATAAAAAAGTTGCTAACAGTTTATAAGGCTGTAGTTGAAGTAGGTTTTCATACCATTAAATAATATGGGGATGAGAAACTGTATGTGGAAAGCATTATAAAATTTCAAACAGTTATTCTAAGCTGTACATTTTTGTATATGATTGCTATGGCTTTTTAAATTAAGTAATTGAAGACCTGTATAATTTTGTGACTTCAAAATAGCCATTGTTCACACTTGAAATTTCTGTGTTTTTTGCTTTGTTTGTGTGTGCTATGTGTTGTTATGTCACTTCTGACTTAGGGTGGCCCTTTGAATTAATGATCTCTAAAACGTCCTATCATTAACAACCTTCCTTAGGTCTTGCAAACTGCAGGCTGTGGCTTCCTTAGAAGACCTAACATGAGGTCTATCTACCTCATATTAGGTCTTCTTCAACTATTCCTAGCATTATTGTTTTTTCCAGTGAGTCTTGTCCTCTCATGATGTGACCAAAGTACAATAATGTCAGTTTAGGTATTTTTTTAGCATCTAGGGAAAATTCAGCCTTGATTTGAACTAGAACCCACATTTGTCTTTTTGGAAGTCCATGGGTGTCAGTAAAACCCTCCTCAAGCATCACATTTCAGATCAATCAATTTTCTTCCTATCAGTTTTCTTCACTGCCCAACTTTAACATGCATACATAGTGATGGAGAATACCATAGTATAAATTATCTTGATCTTGCTTTCCAGTGACACTTGGATCTTCTCTAGTTCCTTCATGGCTACTCTTTCAAAGTCTCTTATCTCCTTCTGATTTCTTGGTTGCAGTCTCCCTTTTGGTAGATGTTTGAGACAAGGAATAGACACTTTTTAACTATTTCAATTTCTCCACTGTCATCCTTAAAGTTCTGTAATTCCTCAGTAGCCATTACTTTTATCTTGTCCTGCTTCGGCACTTTCTCCTTCATCAGTATTTGTTTCAAGTCTATTTTCTGCCAGTAATAAGGATAAAATATATCCTTTTCTGACAGCCTTGTCAACTGGAAGCCATTCTGTTTCCCCCTATTTGGTCCTAACAGTAGCCTCTTGTCTAGATTACAGGTTGCACATCAAAACAATCAGATGTTGTGGTACATCTATTTCTTTTAAACATCCATAGCTTTTCATGATCAACGCAGTTGAAAACTGCTGTAATTTATAAAATACAAACTGATTTTCTTCTGCAGTATGATCGCTAGTGCCTCTTCCTTGTCTGAATCCAGATTGAACATTTGGAATTTGTTGTTCCATATATGGTAAGAATCATTGTTGTAAAATTTCAAACGCCATTTTGCTTGCATGGGATATTAACGTGATGGTCTAATACTTGCTTCAAACGGCGACATCTCCTTTTGGGGAGAATTTGAATGTAAATTTAGTGTTTCCAGCCCATGGGCTGTTGTTTTGTTTTCCATATTTGTTGGCATATCCTTGTTAAGATCCAGGGGAAAGTGAGGTATGCCCACAAGTCCACTATGCAGTTTGGCCCAGCAAGTGGCACTGTACAGCTTGGCCATAGTTTTCCCAGGTAAAAGTTGCCAGGGGGAGGGAAGGAATGCTTAAGATGGGAAGATAAAGATAGATTGGCTGATGGGTGGGAAGGAGAGAAGGAAGCAGGAAAAAGGGAGAGGCCATGGGACTTTCAGGGGAGGGAAATAGAAAATAGTGGGGTCGGAGGAAATTAGATGTTCTTTTCAAGTCCTTGCGGGTTTCCCAGTTGTGTTATGCTATTTATATTCATAAAGGTTAAAAAATATTTACAGCAGTATGTGTTGAAAACAGGAACAAAACAAAACAAAAAGATACAGAAACTTTGTCTTACTTACAATTATGGTCTGATCAGATGATAAATCTTGCAGTAAATGATGGTCAAAGAGGTGTTTCTAATTTAAAACTATTTTTCATTTCTTTGGATTAATATTTAAAATCTATTATGAATATAATTCATCACTTTGGACTATTGGCTGAAAAGGTAGACAGTAGAGCATTTATTTTAGATTTAGAAAATAAAATAAGATAAAATAAATTTTGTAGAAGATGATTCTACTTTTCCAGTTACATAAGCACCTAGAAGTATAAGGCTACTCAAAGGATTTGTTGTTGTTCCCTAGTGGAACTGACTTATTTTGTGTTGAAATATTGTATTTGTAGGAAGACTCTGTTCCTTATATCAGCAGGCTCTAGGTGTTGGCATAACCTGTGGGACTTTGCTGGAACAGAAACATCCAATGCAAATGTGTTTAATTTCCTACTTCCTTTTGGTTGTTTTTGGTTGATCCACAGTTCAAACTAAAACTTCAACTCACTCATACCTCAGACTTCTAACTTCAACCTAGGATTTTTTTCTATAAGCTTTAGTAATATGAGTCCAAACTGTAGTGTTGTCCCAGTGATCCCTTATATAACTCTTATTTGAAATATGTATGTTGCCAAACCTTTCCATTTCACACATTTGTTTGTGAGGCGGTTGTACGCATGCAGTGACTTTGTCTCATCATATCTATGTGAGAATGAGGTTGCCCGATTGGCCACTTTAGGAAAATATCGATATAAATATACATAAGCTGCTTGGTAGTTGAGAATCCATAATAACTTCAGTTTGGGGTAGTGGGCTTTAGAAAAAAATATTTTATTGAGTAGAAAGTTTCTCTTAAGTTTTTCCCTTTTGACACAGTGTAATTGCTCTTTTGAATGACAGGGATGCTCTCAAGCTTCTTGATCAAAAACAGAAAGGAAAATCCATTGACGCAAAGCCAGTGATTTCATCACTAGCTGCACAGCCAACTGGAGTGCCTTCACTCCCACCTTTAGCAAGCATGCCCCGTCCTGCAGTTCCTCCAGTTTCTGTACCAGCACAACGTGCTTCCATGGTAATAACTATGACAATATTACTTTATTTGACTTTCATATACATATTTGTAAAACTTACAAGTTAATATGAATTTAGTGTTCCGTCAGACCACTGCAGAGAGATCGCTTGCTGTGTTTTCAATAATATTTGCCTTATAGTTTCTGAAGCACTCATTAGCCTATGTATTAGAAGATGCAGTTATTTTAGATGCGTAAGAAAAGCAGGATAGAAGAGTGTTGAAATAAAAGTCGGAGTTGGGTGTCAAAAGTGCCAAAACAATGATCACCTTTGTTCCCACTGATATTTTGTAAGATCTCAGTTCATTCTGTTGCCAAGGAGCAAATGCTCTGACTTCACAAAGATTGTTATGTATGCTAGAAAGCATTTCAGTGTTTGTGTTACTGATGCTTGTACTTAATACCCAACAGCTGCTGCTTCTAGAGAAAAGTTACTTTGGAAGGAGACATTTCTAGCAAGTAGAAGTTGCTAGAAGCAAATGGAAATTTAAGATTTGCATTGCCCACAACTTTTCTGCAGCAAATCTCCCCTTCCACTAAGCTGCTTATTTCTTGCAAACATATCTGGAAACCTAATAAATGCAAGCAAGAGACGTGTTGCTTCCTACTGCCACTACTTGGCTGAAAATTGCTACATTCTAAATCTGCTTTTCATTAGAAATCAGGGTACAACTCCATCTGTGCACTCTCAAATCAAAGACTGGGACACATTCAGTAAGGCGAATGTAACTGGAGAAGCCTCTGTCAGGTGAAGCCTATCTAGACAATCAAGCCATTTGGATCTTACAACAAAAGATTGATGCTTAAGGAACTGTGATACACCACTGACTGTTCCAGCCCAATACTGATGTAGCTTTATTGGATTTTTTCTTTCCTGTGTCCCTCAATTGATCTGAACTGTACTTCAAGAATTTCTGAGTTGTACTACTGTTGAAGTAGTTGGTTTAAGTGTCAGTGTACAGGTTGTATATTTTCTGTACTATCTTCACATGAAGACTGGCCATAAGGTAAATTGATAGCCAATGGAACAATACAGGTCAAGCCCCCAAGGAATTGTTCACATAGTAGAGGCAGCATTATTCACTGAGACTTGAAGAAGACCTGGATGTGAAAAATCCTGAAAGGAGGCTGTGACGAACTCAGCTTTACACGCTGAGATTCCTAGTCAAGAGGATTATGATTGACAGGTTTCCTCCTCCCTGGTGGCTGGCCTGGAATGGCAGTTGGGGATGGAATGTTGGGGGAAGCTGTCAGTTGAGAGTGAGAGAGAAACTGCTGAGAGAGAAGGGAGTTGGAGCCTCGTTTTTGACCAGTGAGGGTGAGCCAGAGAGTTCTCTGTGATTCTGAAGCACTTTTAGTCCAGCAGAAACCCCCTACATAGACTCAATAGATCTGGGAAGTATAGAGGGCCAAGGAAGGAGGAACAAAGGAGTCTCCCCTTCAGTGCTAGGAACAGGATTATAGTTCACCGCTATAATACCTGCCCAGGATCTGGGAAGGGTCTGTCTCTGTGGAGCGCCCTTAAGTCTAGAGAGGAGGGAAAGTCGTGCTGTACTTTTACTAGACAAATGTAACATCTGTGAAGCAGTGTGAACCTCTAAAAGCAGCCAGTAACTGAATGTTCTGTGCCTCACACCAGTTAAGTTGTTGTACATAAGCCTTTCTTTCATTATGTTTAAACACCTGCCTACCTGCCTTTTAAGTTCAACTTCTGTTAATAAACCTTCAGTTATATTCTTGGAATCTCCCCAAGCCTCGTGTGCCAGTTTCTGATAAAGGGAAGCGCAAACCCCTGATCTGTCCCCGATAAAGACTTAGCTGGGTAACCGATTGTAATATTCATAAGGGTGGGACAAAGAAGAGTGTTGAAGCTTAACATCAACCATGTTACCAGAGGCTTCCCAGCCCAGTATACAGCTTCATAAGCTTACAGAGGAGGAGGTTTTACCTCAGGGTAGGGGAAGGTCAGTCCAAGCCTGAGTTGCGCATGGGTTTGTGGCAGAGGCAGAAAATATGAGTTCCAAATCTAGAGTCAGGAAATGCAAGAGAAAGAGAATCCATCTTCTTTCAGCTGAAAGATATGAGGATATCGTGTAAATGTCCACAAATAATCAGTGCCTGTAATGATTTTTTTTTAAAAAATGGTAGGAAGTAGAGATGGGCATGAACTGGGAAAATGCCAAACCGCAAGGTTCATGGTTCATGGCATTTCACGAACCATGAACCACCATGAACTGGCACCCATTTATGAACTGGTTCATTTGGTTCGTGAAAACATCACTTCTGGGGCAGCAGAAGATCTGCGGAATAGGGGTGTGTGCTTCCAGTTTCCCCCTTTCAAATGCTGGCCACTTTTCAGCTGATGGGAGAGCCATCAGCACAGCAAGAAAAGTGTTGCTGCTTTCAAATGCCCGCCGCTCTCCTTTTTCCCGTGAGCTAAAGTGACCTAAGGGTCATAAGGCTGCTTCTCCATTGGCTTCCTTCCTCCTGGGTATGCAGGGACTCTCTTACTTTTTTTGAAAGCCAGGAACAATTCCTAATGTTGCTGCTTATTCTCTGCTGACTTTAAAAGCCAGGAAAGGGTTAAATGACTGCTTTTCCCTTCCTCCTTTGGGGTATGCACACACTCTCTCTCTTTTTTTTCCAAAGGCAAGAATGGGTTGTAACATTATGACATTGTAACATAGTAACATTGTAACATTAATGTTACTGCAAATTCCTCCTGACTTTAAAAGCCAGGAAAGGGTTAAATGGCCACTTTTCCCTTCCTCTTTTGGGGTATGCATACACTCTTTCCCCCCCCAAAGACAAGAATGGATTGTAATATTGTAACATAGTAACATTGTATTGTTACTGCACGTTCCTCCTGGCTTTAAAAGCCATTAAAGGATTAAATAGCTGCCTTTCCCTCCCTCCCAGGCATGTTTCTGGCTTTGCTAAAGAGAAAAAAAACACAAGCGTTTTGCACAGCCCTTTGGAAACAAAGTGTCAGGAAAGCTGCTGGGAGGGGATGAAGCGGCAGCATTTTAACCCTTTCCTGGCTTGGCTTTCAAAATAAATAAATGAGAGTGGGACAAGCACGAAAAGTACATGTTTTCCCCCAGAACTCTACCACCAGTTTCCTCTCCAGTGGGCAGGGGACAGCCCAGTCAGCGAATACAAGGGGGGGAAGGGTTCCAACACTGCAACGTTACTACACCTGCTCGAAGTTTTAAAAAAGCAGTGTGACATGAATAATAATGCCCCGAAAGCCTGAAACTGCACCGAGGCTTCACAGCAAGAAAAGTGTTGCTGTTTTCAATGCCGGCAGCTTTTTTGCAGCTGCTGGTTACCTAGGAAACTGATTGATCAGCGCCAGGCTGTCTGCAGTAACGAACTGAAAAACGAACCAAATGAACAGGGTTAAAGTTCATCATAGTTCGTCAGAAATGGGTTCTCACGAACCGCTGGTTCGCAAACCATGAACTGGCTCGGTTCATGACGAACTTTGGTTCATATTTCAGTTCATGCCCATCTCTAGTAGGAAGTACAAATTATTGTATGGCATCTAAATAGCAGACATCACATTTTAAAAATGAGAATGTAGGCGAGATCAGTGCATCTTTCACCACCAATAATAGTCTGAAACTTATGGATTTAGCAATATTTTCATTAATGTATTTCAGAAAAAAATTAGCTTGTGCTCTGCTAGTTATTCAGTATGTAAAATGTTATTTTGTTGCAGAGTGCATTCACTGAAGTCCCTGCTAGCAATGTTAGAAGAGTTATTGCTAAGAGATTAACAGAATCTAAAACTACTATACCTCATGCATATGCTACTGCTGACTGTGACCTTGGTGCTGTTTTGAAGCTTAGGCAAGAGCTCACAAAAGGTAAAACTATTATTGTTTTTAATTGCTGGACTGAATGCAATATAGTGCATAAACTGGTAATCATTCCTTATTGTCTGTATTTTATGTAGTTAATTGGTATCAGTATATCTAAATCTCATTATGGCCAAATCTGTGGATACTTAAATCTGGAGATTGGAGCCATTAACAGACAAGACAGATCTTTCTACAAACATGAAAAATGCCGCCCCCCCCAAGTTTGCAGGAAAAAAATCTGAAATGTAAACACAAACCACATCGGCTCCTATAGCTTTAATAAGCAAATGCCCTCTGTGGCTGTTGCTAGGCTACTACAACAGCATTGCCTGTTGAAGCTTTGGTTTCTGTCAGGCGAGGCAGGATGGGGGCAGGGCCCTTTTGAGGCCTGTTTTGGCCTTTGAGGGGGGACTCATCAGGGCTGAGCCCGGCAGCTACTGCTGGCAGGCCTGGCTGCTCCCCACTATGCAACGACAGCCACTGCACAGAAGCCGGAAGGTGTAGAGGTTAGGATTTCAGACAGTGTTCTAGATGTTATATGGCTAGGAGGGAAGAGGTGAAACAAGATAAACTAGGAAAGGAAACTCAATGGCAAATCCAGGTTATCTGCATAGTGTAATGGTTGTAAAAATCCAGGTTATTTGCATAATGTAATGGTTGTAAAAGCTTGTTGCTCAGTAATGCTATATATAAATATGAAACATGAAAAAAAGAATGTAAACTTGTTCAATATTAATTGATGTGAGATTGTTATATTTTATGTTGTAGAAATTATTTTGAAGTTAGTTTGCAGCTACATCCTAAATGGTGAAGAAAGGTATCACCTTTCTTCAGAAACCTTGAGAACCATTGGACCATGATAATTTTGACAGTCAAATATGTATGCTCAAATAGTCTTCTTACAGTGCAATCCTAAACAGCAATATACCTTTCTAAGTCTTTTGACTTAAATGCACTTAGAAGAGTGTAACTCTGCTTAGGATTGCACCATTAGTTTTATTGCTGTGGTTGTGAACACTTTGGAAAATGATGACTAATTTAAACTATTTTATAAAAGAAAAGTAGTTTTTTCTCTTGATCCTAGCAATTGTCTTACCAGTTTAATAGGAGCTTTTATGTATGTGAGATATATCAGAGTAATAATAAAATAGTATAAGTAGAATTGTAAGCGGTCGGCCCAGCCTCCGCCATTTTAATAGACATTTTAATACCGCTGCTTATAATATTAAAAATGTTCAGGCCTCTGGAGTTAAAATGGCTGCTGTATTGCCACCAGAGAATCTCTAACAGTTGCTGAATCCCATCTGGGAGGACACGGCATGAATGGAATGCTGCACAGGAATGTGGAGTGATTAAGAGGTGATTGGATTTACTCTCTCTCCAGCCCCACAGGTGCCCAGTGCAACAAAGACCTCGCAGAGTCATCCCCACTTAACACATTCCTTTCCCTCCTTCCGTGATGAGATCTCCTGTCCTTGATGGAGGAGCTAATCAAATGACGTTCATAAGTATATACAGATGTTCCTGGAAAAGTACAGTCCCCACCTAAAATCCATCAACTTAGCTCCTATGGAATTCACTAACTAACGATCCCTTTTGTGCAGCACTAGAACATGTTTTGCATTTGCTTTTACACACCCCAGCAGCTACCAATCAAGGTACTCAAGCCTTTTGTCTAACCCTGGAACTAACCGTTGGAGCCTTTGTTCTAATGGCTAGGTGGGCTCTTCCACATCAGGGCACATTTTACCTATAAAAGTAGAGCTCCGGCCTCATTCAAATCGTTCACGCTTCTGGATCCATAAGCATTGTTCCCTTGAGGTTTGCCCAAGCCTCTTGCTCCTTTAAGCCAAGGATGCTGACGTTCAAAGCTACCCTCTTTTCCATGGACTGGACCCCCCCCCCCCAGTCTGGTATACACCGGTGATAGATCCCAGAGTTGCCAGCCTCTTGCATGGCCATATTCCTTGCTAGCTAATTCCCCCACAAATTATTTATTGCAAGGACACCACTTCCGGTAACAGATTGGGCCTCCCCCCAGCCCTGGATAATAAAGATGTACATGTTCTGCCTTTTTGTACATGTTCTACTACAAGCCAGTGCATGTTCTAAGTCAGTCTGTGGTGGGAAGGGTTGGGGAAAATATGCAAGAATCAAAGACTGAGGATTATAGATTTGGATAGTTTTATGGTATGGGTCCAGTGTAGTCCGTAGTAACGCAGGCATTAGCAGAGTTACACTGGAAAGGAGTACATCATTACAGATTTGGAAGCAAAGAATGGGATGCCTTGGTCACAGACCTGTAGCTCAGGCTAAGAGCTGTTGGATAACCTGGAAGGTCCAAGTGATACTTGAAATGGAGCCTCATTGAGGACTCTAGTTAATAGAGCTGCCTTTCCCCACCCCACACATACTTTTTAAAATGCTTGCAACTAAGGTGGGTAATACCTTGGCATCAAAAATTTCTTCGTAGCACATGAAATACAAATAGATGTTTTTACCTTGATTTTTAAAAATATTTTCTAAAGGAGAAGAATCTGCTGTAACAAACAGGGATGTCTGTGATAAATTGTGGTGGGTGGAAGGGACAAAAAATGGAAGGATGTATTCCATTCCTTCCTTTTATCCCCCCCTCCCTCCCATGCCATATCAGCAGGGTTCTGCAGTAAGCAGTTTTTATGGCTCACAGGTGGACCTAATCATCACTGCCACAAAATTGCTCTCTGTGGAATCTATCCAGGTCAAGGTGCTTTGTGGTAGATAGACACCCAGAATGCCCCACCTCTTGTAGCCCACTGAGCCTGGAAGATTCTGAACTAAGACGATTTGCTGTGGTGCCAGTGGTTGGTCTCTGTGCCTTCTGCCTCTAAGGAGGAATCTAGCACACATACTGAGGAAGAAGCTGTAGAAGAACTGGTAGTAAATGTACCTTAAAACAGTTTCCGTGCTTCACAAGCACTACCTTAGGATAGCAGCCAGTTCCAAGTCCTGAGTAACCCATAGGCTTTGCTTGGGCTGGGAAAAGCAAAGAGTATTTGTTCAAGAGCAAGAAGAATTGAACCGCAATTTGTCTCTGTACTCTTCCACAGATTATTTTGTATTTTCATTTTGGAGCTTCACTTTTGTTGGACTTCATTTTCTAGTGAAGTTGGTATAGGCAGGCTGTCCATTCTACTCTCCTGACCTCCTGCCCCACCACACACTCCAGAATAACTATTTTAGTTGGCTAC
Organism: Eublepharis macularius; assembly: GCF_028583425.1. Lineage (NCBI taxonomy): Eukaryota > Metazoa > Chordata > Lepidosauria > Squamata > Eublepharidae > Eublepharis > Eublepharis macularius. Next base: position 93,703,617 of record NC_072791.1, on the reverse strand, counting down.
ATGTATAGAATGTAGGTTACCATTGGATATAGATTTCTCCTATTGTTATTTAATATTTGTGGTTTAAAGACTTCTGTTGAATGTTTTCTTTATGATAATCAGCATTAATCTCAGTTAGCACTTTTCAGATAGGAGAATTAAAATTTCACTAGGTATCCATCTTCTGGACTTTGGATGTAATTTGCTTCTCTTTCTCTTCTCTGTTTGCTTTTACCGATTTTTGCAAGTCAGTGATTGCACTGATCTTCATTAAGTTGGTTTGGATGAACACAAAGATCCAGATGTCATGTCAGAGGCAAGGAATTGTGATTTAATGGAAGCTTTGCCTTTACTGAAGAGCTAAACTGCTTTGATATTGCCATATTCCCAACAGGAAAAAGAATCCCCACTATAAGCTTCCTCACATGAATGGCTTTGCTTGCATAAATTCCTTTTGGATGAAGAATTTCAAGGTTACCTTTTAATAAGCAACCTTGGCAAGTGCAAAGGCCAAAGTCTGCCATTAGAATTCTAAACAGGTACAGCTTATTCATATGATGATGAAGACTTTTCAATAGGAGCCAACTCTACTGGGCTTTGTGTTTGTTTTTTAAACTTCCCTTCATTAGTCATTTAAACTTTGCAATACAAATCAGAAACGGAAAATGGGAAACGAGAGATTTCCCTGGTTTCTCAATGCCTTATAAAAGAACATAGTTCAATATTACTACATTAATATTGGTTTTCCTTCCCACTAATATTCTATCCTACTTTATTAGGGTAAATAGGAAGAAAGATTAGGCAGCTTTTACAAGATCATGGACTCATGTTCCCAGAAAAGTGAAAGTTAGTATAAAGTTCCTCAATGAGTACCCAAGTGTTCTTTTACTTGTTCCTAAAAAGTATGGGAAGTATGGTGATTTGCTCAGGTGTAAGCTTTCTTAGAGTGATACTTGGGTAGAGCTATCACACGTCTCTCTTTTCTGTGGCTTTTTTTCCTGTGAATAGAGCATCTTCTTTCCTTCCATTTATTTTCATTCATTTATTTGATTTTTATGTCCACTCTCCCCATGGCGGGCTCATAGTGGAGTAACAACTAGGTTAAAACACATTAAAACATACATAAAACATATAAAATCATACAATGATAAAACTCAGTTCATACAATAAAACTCTGGATGGTATCCCCCAAAATATGCCCTGGCCCATTAACATTACAGGGATGGGAGGTGGAGAGAGCAGCCAGTCTGATGGAAAGCTCGGAGGGGATAACAATACCACCCCCAGACAGGAGGCTAGCGGGGATGCTGAAACATGCAGGAAATTTAGTTTCCTTTAATAGCATTGCTGCTTAAACCTTCCGTAAAGATAGTTTCAGGCAGGTAGCTGTGTTGGTCTATAGTAGAATAGCTTAACTGTGCAAACCTAAACTGAAGTCAAACTCTGTTTAAGATTGCACTTTTAATCTTCATAAGCAAGATTCACTATGACTCAATGAAGAATGGCCATTTCCCTGGGGAAATGGCCATTTAAACTGCCCCTTTAATATGAACCAAACAAACCAGTAGACCAGTTCGTGGAAATGAGCTTCCATGAACCACTAGTCTGCGAACCACGAACCGGCCTGGTTCAGGCATTTTTTTGCTTTCT